>NC_056078.1:7500000-10000000 GCF_016772045.2 Ovis aries | reverse complement strand
GGCAATTTGATCTCTGGTTCTCTGCCTTTTCTAAAAGCACCTTGAACATCAGGAGGTTCACAGTTCACATATTGCTGAAGTCTGGCTTGGAGAACTTTGAGCATTACTTTACTAGCATGTGAGATGATTGCAATTGTGTGGTAGTTTGAGCATTCTTTGGCATTGCCTTTCTTTGGAATTGGAATGAAAACTGACCTTTTCCAGTCCTGTGTCTATAAATGTTTAAGATTCTGGTGGGAAAGTATAGAGATCTGGGACTGGAATGCAAAAGTAGGAAGTCAAGAAACACCTGGAGTAACAGGCAAATTTGGCCTTGGAATGTGGAATGAAGCAGGGCAAAGACTAATAGAGTTTTGCCAAGAAAATGCACTTGTCATAGCAAATACCCTCTTCCAACAACACAGAGAAGACTCTACACATGGACATCACCAGATGGTCAACACTGAAATCAGATTGATTATATTCTTTGCAGCCAAAGATGGAGAAGCTCTATACAGTCAACAAAAACAAGACCAGGAGCTGACTGTGGCTCAGGTCATGAACTCCTTATTACCAAATTCAGACTTAAATTGAAGAAAGTAGGGGAAACCACTAGACCATTTAGGTATGACCTAAGTCAAATCCCTTATAATTATATAGTGGAAGTGAGAAATAGATTTAAGGGCCTAGATCTGATAGATAGAGTGCCTGATGAACTATGGAATGAGGTTCATGACATTGTACAGGAGGGAGGGATCAAGACCATCCCCATGGAAACGAAATGCAAAAAAGCAAAATGGCTGTCTGGGAGGCCTTACAAATAGCTGTGAAAGGAAGAGAGGCGAAAAGCAAAGGAGAAAAGGAAAGATATAGGCATCTGAATGCAGAGTTCCAAAGAATAGCAAGAAGAGATAAGAAAGCCTTCTTCAGCAATCAATGCAAAGAAATAGAGGAAAACAACAGAACGGGAAAGACTAGAGATCTCTTCAAGAAAATCAGAGATACCAAGGGAACATCTCATGCAAAGATGGGCTCGATAAAGGACAGATGGTATGGACCTAAATGGTATGGACCTAAATGGTAAATGGTATGGACCTAACAGAAGCAGAAGATATTAAGAAGAGGTGGCAAGAATACAAGGAAGAACTGTACAAAGAGATCTTCAAGACCCAGATAATCATGATGGTGTGATCACTAATCTAGAGCCAGACATCTTAGAATGTGAAGTCAAGTGGGCCTTAGAAAGCATCACTACGAACAAAGCTAGTGGAAGTGATGTAATTCCAGTTGAGCTATTTCAAATCCTGAAAGATGATGCTGTGAAAGTGCTATACTCAATAGGCCAGCAAATTTGGAAAACTCAGCAGTGGCCACAGGACTGGAAAAGATCTGTTTTCATTCCAATCCCAAAGAAAGGCAATGCCAAAGAATGCTCAAACTACTGCACAATTGCACTCATCTTACATGCTAGTAAAGTAAGGCTCAAAGTTCTCCAAGCCAGGCTTCAACAATACGTGAATTGTGAACTCCCTGATGTTCAAGGTGGTTTTAGAAAAGGCAGAGAACCAGAGATCAAATTGCCAACATCTGCTGGATCATGGAAAAAGCAAGAGAGTTCTAGAAAAACATCTATTTCTGCTTTATTGACTATGCCAAAGCCTTTGACTGTGTGGATCACAATAAACTGTGGAAAATTCTGAGAGAGATGGGAATACCAGACTACCTGACCTGCCTCTTGAGAAATCTGTATGCAGGTCAGGAAGCAACAGTAAGAACTGGACATGGAACAACAGACTGGCTCCAAATAGGAAAAGGAGTATGTCAAGGCTGTATGTTGTCCCCCTGCTTATTTAACTTCTATGCAGAGTACATCAGGAGAAATGCTGGACTGGAAGAAACACAAGCTGGAATCAAGATTGCCAGGAGAAATATCAATAACCTCAGATATGCAGATGACACCACCCTTATGGCAGAAAGTGAAGAGGAGCTAAAAAGCCTCTTGATGAAAGTGCAAGAGGAGAGTGAAAAAGTTGGCTTTTCATGGGAAATAGATGGGGAAACAGTGGAAACAGTGTCAGACTTTCTTTTTTGGGCTCCAAAATCACTGCAGATGGTGACTGCAGCCATGAAATTAAAAGACGCTTACTCCTTAGAAGAAAAGTTATGACCAACCTAGATAGTATATTCAAAAGCAGAGACATTACTTTGCCGACTAAGGTCTGTCTAGTCAAGGCTATGGTTTTTCCTGTGGTCATGTATGGATGTGAGAGTTGGACTGTGAAGAAGGCTGGGTGCTGAAGAATTGATGCTTTTGAACTGTGGTGTTGGAGAAGACTCTTGAGAGTTCCTTGGACTGCAAGGAGATCCAACCAATCCATTCTGAAGGAGATCAGCCCTGGGATTTCTTTGGAAGGAATGATGCTAAAGCTGAAACTCCAGTACTTTGGCCACCTCATGCAAAGAGTTGACTCATTGGAAAAGACTCTGATGCTGGGAGGGATTGAGGGCAGGAGGAGAAGGGGATGACAGAGGATGAGATGGCTGGATGGCATCATGGACTCAGTGGACATGAGTCTGAGTGAACTCCTGGAGATGGTGATGAACAGGGAGGCCTGGCGTGCCGCGATTCATGGGGTCGCAAAGAGTCAGACACGACTGAGCAACTATACTGAACTGAACTAAGACAAACATCATACGTGTAAGTTCCCTTGCTTGTTATACCTTCCACCTACCAGCCTAGAGTTGTCTGCCTCTCTCCTTGCCCTCTATGCACGGAAGCCAGTTTGCAAACCAAGAAGGTCACCTTGTAAATTTATTTGCTTTTACCCATTAATATTTCCTTCAGGATGGAAACACCCAGATACTACATAGGGCTACAGAGCCTGAGAAACTGAAGTTCTGACACCAACCCCCTCCACTTATCAGCTGTGTGAACTTGGTACATTTCTCTAATTGAGATTTAGTTTCCTCATATGTGTTATAGTGATCAATAATTCACAGAATTATTGCAAAAGCTAAATGGAACAACTGGGATAAAATGCCTGGCATCTTAAGCAAACAATGAACATTAGTTTCTTTCCTTTCTCTATAGTACTTTTGGCCAAGTTTAGGGTAACTTCATTAATACATATTATTTTAAGTCACTAAGTTTTGGGAGGTCTTCCCTCATAGTTCAGTTGGTAGAGAATCCACCTGCAATGCAGGAGACCCCGGTTTGCCTCCTTGGTCAGGAAGATCCCCTGGAGAAGGGATAGGCTACCCACTCCAGTATTCTCAGACTTCCCTTGTGGCTCAACTGGTAAAGAATCCACCTGCAATGCAGGAGACCTGGGTTCAATCCCTGGGTTGAGAAGATCCCCTGGAGAAGGGAAAGGGTACCTACTCTAGTATTCTGGCCTGGAGAATTCCATGGACCATATAGTCCATGGGGTCGCAGAGTCGGACACAACTGAGTGACTTTCACTTTCAAGTTTTGGGATGGATTGTAATGCATCAGAAGATAATCATCTTTTCTGTTTTTTATTCTCTCTGATATAATCATTAAAAAAAAAAACATTAAAAGTAATGATCAGTTTGCCACTTCCATCATTCTTCAAACTCCACATGAAGAATTTCTTCCCCGCACATCTGTTAAGTAGAGCTTACCGAAAGCTGTAGGCCCGGTTTTGAGCCTAAATGATAGCATAAGCCCTAGAATAGTTACACAAATGGCCAGCATTGATTCAGACTTAATACTGGTCTTCCCGTCATTCAGGACCTTTGCTTCTTCAAGCTCCTAGTTTGTACCCTGAAACTGATGCTTGATTGAATCAGTTTAATTTCCTAAATACCTACCTATGCTAAGAACTGTGCCCGAGAGGTAGAGAGGCACAAAGGGGATTAGGATACGGCCTTGCTCTTGAGAAGGAGCAGTGTCAGCAGAGTGAAGTAAACAAGAAAGTATCACCTAGTAGAAGGCAGTATCTAACTGAAAGCTCAGTTCTTTACTAACACATATTTGCCTGGTTGCCTGAGACTGCCCAGCATCTCAGCAAACAAAGCTCTACTATTTTGGTGAATCTACAGTTTGACTTGTTCAAGCTGCTGATCTGCCTGCTTGAGCCTCCTTGCTGTTGCATTTTTAGAATCACAAACTGCCCGCTTGTCCCTGCTTATATAGAGGCCCGAGGTCCTTTGGCTAAGGTAATTAGCACATCTACTCCCCTCCTCAAGGTGTTTTTGTTTATCTCAGACCTACCTCTGGATTCACATTCCTGTCAACCACCCCCGACCCCATCCCTGCCCCTGCTCTGTGGTATGACCCAACTCTTATGTCTACCTGGGTATCTGATGACACCGTTCACTGACAACTGGGTCCTGTCCTATTATGTCTCCTCTTGGTGTTACTTGTCAGCATGGGCTGTGGACTTTCCACCACTAACCTATTCAGTGATCTTGACTAGTTACCATCTTCTTACTATTATCTGTACTCTATCCCATTGCTTTCCTTGCTTTAATCACCTTTGCATGTGTGAGTGCGTGCTCAGTCGCTTAGTTGTGTGATTCTTTGCAACCCCCTGGACTGCAGCCCACCAGGCTCCTCTGACCATGGCATTTTTCCAGCAAGAATACTGAAGTGGGTTGCCATTTCTTCTTCTGGATGATCTTCCTGACCCAGGGATTGAACCTATGTCTCCCAAATTGGCAGGTGGATTCTTTACCACTGAACCACCTGGGAAACCATTAAACACCCTCTGTATCTGCTTGCATGCTCAGTCGTGTCCAACTCTTTGTGACCCCATGGACTGTAGTCTGCCAAGCTCCTCTGTCTATGGGATACTCCAGGCAAGAATACTGGAATAATGTGTCTTACCTATTTCATACCTAATTTAATTATTGTAAATGTCCAAACTAGAAATTTTAAACCCAACATTAATCAGAAAAGAATAACTGAATCAGCCTATATTGGTCAAAATCACTCTTTAGGCTGTTATTTATAAGAGAACAAATAATTTTAATTAAGAAGAGAACATTTTAAAAGATTCTTAATAACAAGAAGTTTGATGCAGGAGAGGCATCAACATTTCAATGACAGATTCCTTTGGAAATATTTCAAAGAATAACTAGTAGGTGGGGAGAGTCTAGAACTGGGTTCCATGTTCCTGCTACCTTTCACCCTTGTGGTGAAACTCTGGAATGAGTTGTTAACTCACTGCCTCAGAATCTCAGGCCTCATCCTTCCCCTCCTCTGGGCAGCCTGATTAAGGCAAAAGCAGGTAACAAAGCCCAGGCAACTAGCTGAGTGTCTCCTACTGGGGCAAGCAACCAACAAAAATAAAAAGATCCAACAACTGATGAAAACTGGGACACTGAAACCCTTTGCAGAACTTGGACTGTTCAGCTGGGGATCACTGTGCCCTGGAAACTCCACCATCAATTATCCTCACCCTGCGTAACCTCATTTTTCTCCTAGCAGCCTATATAAATAAAGTAAAATCTTCCCTGAAGGCAAGACTAATGGCTACCCATTAACATGAAACTGTTTGTCCTACACAAATAGTGGACAGAGTATCTATAATTCCACAGGAAATGACCGATACTTTCTAAACAACTGAGGTGCTAGTAAGATCATTATGGGACTGCACTTAATAACTGTAAATGTTAAATGTAGCCCAGGCTCCCTTGAAACCAATTTGAACTTGCAAGGAAAATAATGTCAGGATTGGAAGTGATCAGTGCATATCATGCATAACTTCTGTGGATAGATGAATAAAATATTTGCCAGGGCTTGGGCACTAGCTAGATATGAAGCACCAGAGGGAAAAAAAATACTGTAGTGCTACTGGTAGAAATAGGAGCCGGTATTGCTGGGAAGATGGCAAATTTTGTTTCTGTTGTTCAGTTTCTCAGTTGGATCCGACTCTTTTCAACCCCATGGACTGCAGCACGCCAGGCTTTCCTTATCCTTCACCATCTCCCAGAGCTTGCTCAAGCTCATGTCCATCGAGTCGGTGATGCCGTCCAACCATCTCATCCTCTGTCGTCCCCTTCTCCTCCTGCTCTCAATCTTTCCCAGCATCAGGGTCTTTTCTAATGAGTCAGCTCTTCACATCAGGTGGCCAAAGTATTGGCCACTTCAACATCAGTCCTTCCAAGGAGCAAGTGTCTTTTAATTTGATGGCTGCAGTCACCATCCATAGTGATTCTGGAGCCCAAGAAAATAAAGTCTGTCACTATTTCCATTGTTTCCCCATCTATTTGCCATGAAGTGATAGGACTGGATGCCATGATCTTAATTTTTTTGAAAGTTGAGTTTAAGCCAGGTTTTCACTCTCTTCTTTCACCTTCATCACTAAAGAGTCTCTTTAGTTCCTCTTCGCTTTCTGCCATAAGGGTGGTGTCATCTGCATATCTGAAGTTATTGGTATTTCTCCCAGCAATCTGGATTCCAGCTTGTGCTTCATCCAGCCTGGTATTTTGCATGATGTACTCTGCATAAAATTTAAATAAGCAGGGTGACAATATATAACCTTGATGTACTCCTTTTCCAATTTTGAACCTGTCCATTGTTCCATCTCCAGATCTAACTGTTGCTTCTTGACCTGCATACTGGCTTCTCGGGAAGCCTCGTATTCCCTCGACAGCTTGTTGTGATCCAAACAGTCAAAGGCTTTAGCATAGTCAGTGAAGCAAAAGTAGATGTTTTTCTGGAACTCTCTTGCTTTTTCTATGATCCAAGGGATGTTGGCAATTTGATCTCTGGTTCCTCTGCCTTTTCTAAATCCAGGTTGAACGTCTGGAAGCTCTCTATTCAAATACTATTGAAGCATAGCTTGGAGGATTTTGAGCATTACTTTGCTAACATGTGAAATGAGTGCAATTATGCAGTACTTTGAACCAAATTTGGTTTGCAGTATAAGCCAGATCTTAGTCGCTCTTAAAAAACTGATGAGAGCAGACCTTAATTCAAATCCATGGCCAGTGACCTTCCACAGCCTCCCCCACTATCTCCATTAGTTCCTCTGGCTCAGTTGCATACAACTGTCTCTTCCCTGCCCCTCCTGTGCCACAGAGTTGGATGTTTGTGCTTGCCTTCATCAGCTCCGAAAGAAATGCTTTAGATGGACTGATGATGTGGGTTTCACAGGAAGGCAGGAAACTGGCCATCACTGTGGCTCCACGTCCACCAACTTTCTCTTTCTCTGTTATCACGCATCCTTCCCTCCTGAAGCATCTGAGGAGCTGTCTCATTACTATATGCTCTACACACTCCTAGATGTCTCTTCTTTTATACCAAGTAATCAACAAGGAGATTTTACAAATATATATACTTCCTTCACTGAAATATATAGTGGTGTAATCTTTTTCTTCACCCTATTGAACTATATATATATATATATATATATATATATATACACATATATATATATATATTATATATGTGTGTGTGTGTATTTCCTTCATCTTTGGACTGTGTTGAAATTCCAACTATATTCTAAATTTTCTCTTCTTTACTACTGCTGCTGCCGTTAGTAGTAATACTAGTATTTCTCCTACTCAATTAACATTGATAACAGCTTTATTGAGATATGGTGAAAGTGTTAGTTGCTCAGTTGTGTCTGACTTTTTGCAACCCTATGATCTATAGCCATTTCCTTTTCCAAGGGATCTTCCCCATCCAGGGATCAAACCCTCATCTCCTGCACTGCAGGCAGATTCTTTACCACTGAGCCACCAGGGAAGCCCCAGTGAGAGTCCCTTGGACTACAAGGAGATCCAACCAGTCCATTCTGAAGGAGATCAGCCCTGGGATTTCTTTGGAAGGAATGATGCTAAAGCTGAAACTCCAGTACTTTGGCCACCTCATGTGAAGAGTTGACTCATTGGAAAAGACTCTGATGCTGGGAGGGATTGGGGGCTGGAGGAGAAGGGGACAACAGAGGATGAGATGGCTGGATGGCATCACCGACTCGATGGACGTGAGTCTGAGTGAACTCTGGGAGCTGGTGATGGACAGGGAGGCCTGGTGTGCTGCGATTCATGGGGTCACAAAGAGTTGGACACGACTGAGCGACTGAACTGAACTGAACTGATGGTCTATAGCACACCAGACTCCTCTGTCCATGGGATTCTCCAGGCAAGAATACTGGATTGCCATTTTCTTCTCCAGAGAATCTTCCCAACCTAGGGATTGAATCCAGGTCTCCTGCTTTTCAGGCAGATTCTTCACCATCCGAGTCACCAAGAAAGCTCTTATTGAGGTATAACTATACATAAATAACTGCACATACTTAATCTGTACAGTTTGATGAATTTGGATATATGCAAGTACCCATGATCCCATCACCACAATCAGGCAATAGATGTATCTCATCACCTCCCAAAGTTTCCTTGTGTTCTTTTGTATTTGTTTGCTTTGTGATAAGAACACTTAACCTGAGATCTGCCCTCCTAACAAAATTTTAAGTGTACACTTCAGTGTGTTGTTGGGCCTCCCTCGTGACTCCCTGTTAAAGAGTCCACCTGCCAGTGTAGGATACTAGGATTCGATCTCTGGGTTGGGAAGATCTCCTGGATAAGGAAATGGCAACCCACTCCAATATTCTTTCCTGGGAAATCTCATGGACAGAGGATCCTGGCTGGCTATAGTCCACAGGGTTGCAAAAGAGTCAGACACGACTTAGTGACTAAACAACAACTGTATTGTTAACTACAGACATTGTATTGTAGGGCAAATCTCTCGAACAAATCATCTAGCACAACTATAACTTTATACTTATTTGAATAATAACTAACTTGGTATTTCCACTCAACCCATGACAACACTGTAATATTCTCTGTTTCTAATAGTTTGACCATTTCACATACCTCAGGTCAGTGGAATCATCCAGTGTTTATCCTTCTGTGACTGATTTCACTTAGCATAAGGTCTTCTAGGATCATCCTTGTTGTCAAAAATGGCAGAATTGTCAGGGAGTTGCAAATCAGAGCTACAATGAGATATCACCTCAGATCTGTTAGCATGACTATGATTTTTTTAAAGATAAGTATTGGAAAGATTGTGGAGAAATTAAAACCTTTGTACATTGTTGGTAAGAGTGTAAATTGATCCCACTGCTGGGCATAACACCAAGGAAACCGGAATTGAAAGAGACACGTGTACCCCAATGTTCACCACAGGACTGTTTAGAATAGCCAGGACAGGACATGGAAACAACCTAGATGTCCATCAGCAGATGAATGGATAAGAAAGCTGTGGTACATATACACAATGGAGTATTACTCAGCCGTTAAAAAGAATTCATTTGAATCAGTTCTAATGAGGTGGATGAAACTGGAGCCTATTATATAGAGTGAAGTAAGCCAGAAAGAAAAACACCAATACAGTATACTAACACATATATATGGAATTTAGAAAGATGGTAATGATAACCCTCTATGTGAGATAGCAAAAGAGACACAGATGTATAGAACGGACTTTTAGACTCTGTGAGAGTGGGAGAGGGTGGGATGATTTGGGAGAATGGCATTGAAACATGTATACTATCAGGTAAGAAATGAATCGCCAGTCTATGTTCAATACAGGATACAGGATGCTTGGGGCTGGTGCACGGGGATGATCCAGAGAGATGATATGGGGTGGGAGGTGGGAGGGGGGTTCAGGATTGGGAACTCATGTCCACCCGTGGCTGATTCATGTCAATGTATGGCAAAACCAATACAGTATTGTAAAGCAAAATAAAGTAAAAATAAAAATTTAAAAATAAATAAATAAATAAAACCAGCTTGACCATCAGGGGAAAAAAATCAATAATAATAATTATATACCAAAGCAACATCAGGATTGAGAATTGACCACTGACATATATATCTCTTCCTATACTTACCTTGCTAAACTCAATGTATCTGACACAGTCTGATCAATAGAAATGTCTAGATTGCCAAATGAAAAAAAGAAAAGAATGTAAATTGGTGCAGCCACATAAAATTTCCTCAAAAAATTAGAAATAGACCTACAATATTATCCAGCAATCCCATTTCAGGTTATATACTGAACAAAACTGAAATTAGAATCTTTAACAGTTATATATACTCTCATGTTTTTGCAGCTTTTTTCATAATAACCATGATATTGAAACAAATGTTCATGCACAGATAAGTGGACAAAGAAAATGTAATACATATGTATACAATAAAATATTATTAAGCTTTAAAAGAGAAATAAATCCATTAACATTTGTACAAACATTTTGGTTTACAAAGTACTTTATAATTTCCAAACACCTTTTGCAACCTTTGTCTTATTTGCTCCTCACAAGATTTTGTGAAGGAGTAATTATTGGCTTCAAGTTATAAAGGAGGACTGAGGCTGTGTGACTTGCCCAAAATCCTAGGGTTGGTTCATGTTCAAAGTGGACAGGATATAATGGAGAACTTTTGATTCTTAAGCTTGGAATATTTCCTCTCGATAAAATCATGCTGCACCAATAAGAATATTCTGTAAATGGCTCAATGACTTTTTCAACAGATGTGAGTTTTAAGATCTGACATTTCCAGAGGAAATAAGGACAATGGGCTTTAATTTATAAAGAGAAAATGTCAGCTGAGGGAAGAGAGCATAGGAAAGCGACAGAAGGTGAGCTGGTGGGAGAAACCAGAAGTAAGAAATTTTTCATGGTTTTTAAAAAACATTCAGTAGAGATCATCCAGGGACCATAACTTCATTGATTTAGGTACTCAGCTCAGGAAGGACCATGTATATACATAGTAAAGGACATGTCAGAGCTCTCGATCAAAGGCTTCTGGGTCTTTCTGTTCATGATTCAGTACCTCACTCAAAGAATCTGATTGGAATCAGTGCCCACTTTAGTTGTCTATGGACAAATAGAAGAGTCTCATAGCACCAACATGCCAGTGACCTCCCTGTCCTTCTAGAAAAGAGAAAGTGTATTAAATCTGGGGACACCCTAATTGTCTCTTATAACATATTACACAAATTATTCCTTAAAGAACTGACAAAATGTTGTCGAGATGATATGAAGAGAAACAGAAAAACCTTGCATCATTTTTTTTTTTGGTAGTAGTTCTCCAATTTGGGTAGAACACTGGGAATAGTGAAAAAAGTAAAGGAATGTGCTGAAACTGAACAGACAGAAAGATAAATAGTTTTAATTGGTTCTCAAGATAAATAGTTTTAATTGGCTGTTGGAAGTTGACAAGAAGACACATATTTGCTTCATTAGGTATTAGTGTTGAAATATTACATACATTTATGAAAATCCTTTAGCCTCATAGCACACTTTCAGTTGAAGTTACTATGAATAAGTAAGCTGTCCCATAGGGCCAAAATTCCTTAACACAAAATTTCTGTCTCTAGTGTGGCCCTTCAAACTTTACTGCATTGGTATTGGGTCTTTTTTGCTAACCAGGGAAGGTGGATCATGGCCAAAATAACTTTCATTCATAGAGCAGTGGTAGTAATCACAGCAGAAGATATCTGTTATGTTTACTCCAATGACAACTGTTTGCATTTAGTATAAATACCCTCCCTTCAAACTGGCTTCATTGGAAAAAATTATCTTGGAATTTTAAGTTGTCTTCTCTTGCCAAGTCTAGAAGTTCTGTCCTTTTATCCCCCCCCCAAAAAAAGTTATATTTTCCTAGATTGAAAAGCATTCTATTATCTGAAGGGGAAAGGATGTCCTGGAAAGGAGCAGAATGAGAACTCCTTCTTGGGTTACTGAGAGAATGGCCATAATTGAGATTTGAGGCTTCACCCTGAAAAAAAACACCACTGAAGAAACAGCATATTCCAGTGGTAAAAAGTACTAAACTAGAAACTAAGAACTGGTAAACATTTCTTTTTCTTATTATTCTAGAGCTCAGAAATGGTCAGAAATTCTTAGACATCTAATTTTCTCCCTTATTGCCTCCCTGTTACATTTAATGACAAAAATAACTGATGATGGGTTACAGCCATGGTATGCTCTACAGGCACAGGTAGTGTTGATGTTAGAAGCTTCTTCAAGAGTAGAGCATTTTAGAAAAAAAAAGATTCTTGTACTCTATTTCAGAAAGTTTCAATGGAATTAGCAAAACTATTTTCAATGTTCATAGTTTCTGAACTCCAAGATCTAGAGGGCTTTTTCTTTTTAATGTTTTTTAGGTGAGGGAGGGCAGATACCAAATGCTTTTGCTTTACCACAGTTAACAATCAAACCATCTCAATTAATTTCCATTGACATTTTAAACTCCATGTTCTCTGGAGCAAGTCTTGAGGGTTTTTATAATTTTCTCATTTAAAATGCAAGCTATATGAATTGAGTTTAACATTTGAAAATATAAAAATGTTACTCATGAGTCTTTATATGTGTGTGTGTGTGTGTGTGTGTGTGTGTGTGTACTGGCAACTAAAGTCTTTGAAAGTAATGTACTCTGTTCTCCCTGGAACATATATAACACATGTAACTTCTTTTAAGTTAGACGCCTAAAGAAATTAACATACACTGAAAGGAAACCCTAAGGTCTAAATTAATATTCTTCACTTGTATCTAAATACTTACCAGGGAGCCACTGAACAAAAAAAGAGTATCTTTTCTTGGCCACACGGCATGGAGAATCTCAGTTCTGGAACCAGGGATTGAACCTGTGCTCCCACGAGTAGAAGCGTGGAGTCTTAACTGGACCTCTAGGGAGGTTCCAGGAGTGTCTTCTTAAACTGAAAGAATTTTTGAGAACCAAAGTCATTAATGGTTACTACTTTAGTATTTCTCACCATATGTTTGCATTTTTATGATATTATGATATTGTCTTTAACACTGAACACAAAGTCCACTCAGCCATTATTTAGATCCATAAGTGATTAAGCTAAACTAGTCTTTTGACTTTGTATTTATTACCTAGTGGTTTTATTGGTCAAATGTTTTGGCCTGATACACATCTTCTCACCACAAGCCTTACAATCCAGTCGCTGGATTTGTGGCCGGATTTGTCAATGCCTTTTCCTTTTCCATGTGGTAGGACCGAGAGACAATTTGAAAGTTCCCTTCTTGCTTTTTTTCTTAAACCCTAGCTACAAAATGTAGGAAGGATCTCCCACAAGGTAAAGAGCATAGTAAATCCAACTAAGGAAACTATCACATTCTAACTAGGGTTAGTTATGTGTAACCATGTTTGTTGTTTAATTGCTAAGTCATGTCAGGCTCCTCTGTCCGTGGCATTTCCCAGGCCAGAATACTGAAGTGGGTTGCTATTCCCTTCTCCACAGGATCTTCCTGACCCAGGGATTGAAGTCATGTCTCCTGCACTGGCACATGGATTCTTCACCATTGAGCTACTAGGGAAGCCTGTATAATTATATCCTTAAGATACAGTTAATTCCTTTGAGAACAGAAACTATGGCTTCTTTACTTCTGTTTAGCACTGAATGCATGTAAATATTCAAAGCCTATTTACAGAATTAAATAAATGAATGAATAAATAGATGACTGAATGAATCAATCAGTCAGTTATTTTCCCTTGACAGTGAATTACCCTAAACCTTCAAAGGGGATGGCATAAGAAAGAATAGGAAAGCTGTTCTTGCTTAGTCTCTAAGTCATGTCCAAATCTTTGTAACCCCATGGACTGTAGCCTGCCAGGCTCCTCTGTCCGTGGAATTTCCCAGGCAAGAATACTGGCGTGGGTTGCCATTCTTCCTCCAGGAGATCTTCCTGACCCAGGAGTTGAACCATTGTCTCTTGCATCTCCTGCACTGGCAGGCAAATTCTTTACCACTAAGTCACCTGGGAAGCCCATGGGAAAACTGGAAAGCAATCATATATTGGACTCCATATAGTCATTCACCTATATTATTTCATAAGGTTCAGACATGTTCCATGACATTGACCAAAGTCACACAACTAGTACATGGTGAGATTGGGATTTAAAACTAACTCTGGCATTAAAACCTATGATTTTGTTACTATCCAAATAGTTCTTATTCTATATCCTGTTTTCCAATATGTGGGGATTAAGAGAGAGTAGGAAGTGAAAGTTTCTTTTTTCACCACCTAACAGGGTTCTTCTCTCATCCTAAATTTGGGAGGTTGCATTTTGGAGGACGTGAAATTAAAGCATCTTTAACACTGATTTAGAACTGGACATGGAACAACGAATTGATTTGAAATTGAGAAAAGAGTTTGTCAAGGCTGTATATTGTCACTCTGCTTATTTAACTTATGTCCAGAGTACATCAGGAGAAATGGTGGGCTGGATAAATTACAAGCTGGAATAAAGATTGCCAGGAGAAATATCAACAACCTCAGATATGCAGATAATATCACTCTAATGACAGAAAATGAAGAGAAACTAAAGAGCCTCTTGATGAGGATGAAAGAGGAGAGTGAAAAAGCTGGTTTAAAACTCAGCATTCAGAAAGTCTAAGATCATGGCATCCATTTCCATCCCTTCATGGCAAATAGAAGGGGGAAAAGAAGTAATGACAGGCTTTATTTTCTTGGGCTCCAAACTCACTGTGGATGGTGACTGCTGCTTGGAAGGAAAGGAAAGACAAACCTAGACAGTGTATTTAAAAGCAGAGACATCACTTTGAAGACAAAGGTCTGTATAGACAGAGCTGTGGCTTTTCCAGTAGTCATGTATGGATGTGAGAGTTGGACCATAAAGTAGGCTAAGGACTGAAGAACTGATGCTTTTGAAATGGTGGTTGTAGAGAAGACTCTTGAGAGTCCCTTGGACAGCAAGATCAAGCTAGTCAATTCTAAAGGAAATCAACCCTGAATAGTCATTTAAAGGACTGATGCTGAAGTTGATGCTCCAATGCTTTGGCCACCTGATGTGAAGTGCCAACTCATTGGAAAAGATCCTGATGCTAGGAAGGATTGAGGGCAGGAGAAGAGGGAGGTAGAGGACGAGATGGTTGGATGCCATTGTCAACACAAAGGATATGCACTTGAGTAAACTCCAGGAAATAGTGAAGGACAAGGAAGCCTGGCGATCTGCAGTCTATGGGGTCACGAAGAGTCAAACACGACTTAGTAACTGAAAAACAACACTGATTTAGGGAAATCAGCAATCATGGAGAAAGAAAAGACTGGACCTGCTGTGTGTTAAGGGACAAGGGGAGAAAAGTTTCAATATTCTGTAAGTTTTCAATTGTTTACAGCCAACTGCCATCACCCGTATTGTGTGGTTCATCAGTGAAGCACCCTTGCCTCAATTCAGCAAATGAATCACCAAGGCCAATAGCTGTTTGACCCAAATCAGGAAATAGCATATATTCACCTTGGATAAGGATCTGAGTCACTGCATGTGTTTCTTAAAATGTAACTTCAGTCCTCTTTAGCACCAATAACCCCATGTTGTGAGAGATGTTCCTGCAGGACATATACTTTCTGCAGCATCTGCTTATCTCAGCTAATATCCTGCAAAAAAATATTAAAAAAAATCTTAAGGGCCTTTTTTGAAGCATTGAAGTATGGCTGATTTACAATGTTGTGTTACTTTCTGCTGTACAGCCCAGTGATTATTTTCATATTATTTTCCATTATAATTTATCACAAGATATTAAATACAGTTCTCTGTGCTATATAGTAGAACCTTGTTATATACCCATCCTATATGTACTAGTTCACATCTGGTAACCCCAGGCTCCCAGTCTTCCCCTCCCCTATCCCCTCCCCCTCTTGGTAGCCACAAATATGATCCTTACGTCTGTGAGTCTGTTTCTACTTTGTAGATAAGTGCATTTGTATCATATATTAGATTCTACATATAAATGACATGATATGCTATTTGTGTTTCTCTTTCTGACATATCACTTTGTATGATCATTTTTAGTTGCACCTGGGTTGGGAAGATCCCCTGGAGAAGGAAATGGCAACCCACTCCAATACTCTTGCCTGGAAAACCCCATGGACTGAGAAGCCTGGTAGGCTACAGTCCATGGGGTCGCAAAGAGTCAGACACAACTGAGCGACTTCACGTACTCATGTTGCTGTGAATGGCATTCTTTCTTTCTTTTTATCGCTGAGTTGTATTCCACTGTATCTGTGTATCAAATCTTCTTTATTCATTCATCTCTCAATTGAAATTTAGATTGTTTCCATGTATTGACATTTGTGAATAGTGCTGCTATGAACTTAGATATAGACATATCTTTTTGAATTATGGTTTTACCTGTATATATATCCAGAAGTGGGATTGCTGGATCATATATCAACTTTGTTTTTAGTTTCTTAGAGGTACTTCTGTACTGTTTTCCATAGTAGCTGCACAAATCTATATTTCCATGAATGATGTAGGAAGTTCACTTTTCTCTATATACTCTCCAGCATTTATTATCTGTAGACATTTTAATCATGGCCATTTTGACTGGTGTCAGGTGGTACTTCATTGCAGTTTTGAGTGAGCAAGGGTAGTGGGTCCAGTGAACTTTTATTGGTCTGAACTTGGATTTCAGAGAATCTAAGATAATCTAAAATTGTAGAGAACAATTGTTCTGTGTGTTCCTTTTTTTTTTTTTTTTTTTTTGCAAGAAGTTTTATAGCTGTATTAGATTCTAAAAGTGGTTAAAGAAAACCAAAAAGGGTAAAGATTTGGGAGAAAGAAAATACAGTTTATAGTTTTAAATTTCTACTTTGTCTTATTTTCCTGCTGATAATCTATATTCTCATTTATAGTTTATGATTGGATAAAACCATGAAAATGTTCCTCATAGTTTAAAATTTCTACTTTATCTTATTTCTCTGATGATAATTTATAGTCTCATTTATATTTTATCATTTTTGCTATAAATTCCAAACATGGGAATTTAAGCACATAAATCAGTATGTGTTTAAGTCAAAGCACTAATAACACTGCCAGTGGTTGAAAGGGAGCCTGCCAATGTGGGCTGGCAAGAGGAATCAACTCAGAGCTCAGAATTTCTCCCCAGGGGAAAGCCTCACACAGAGGACGAGAAGAAATTCCAACAGCTTCTTAATGGAAGTTCAAGTTTATGCAAGGCATGCTACCAGGCACTGCCTTAAAGACACCAAGGTCATTGCTCTTGAGGAAGCAGCTGCCATCTTAGTATAAACACGAGAACAATGATATGCAGTAGCTATACTAAGTGGAGATGTATAGCACCTCAGTAACAGAGCTGCAAGATGCAGGCACCTTGTTGTCATAAGGCAGCTGGGGGAGAGAAAAAGGTCATTTCAGTTTCACACACTGCCACTTTGCTACAATGCATCCTGTTCAAGCACTCACTCTCAGTAAAGTCCCTGGGAATCATCAGTACCTCTTTTTAACTGTGTTCATTTGAGCCAGTATGTTTTGTGATTCGTATATACCAATTGACATAATAAACTCTAACTACACCCAAGGAACTAATATGGCACATTACATCAAGAGCATAGCATGAAAGAGTCCCTGGTGAGATTCTGTTAAGTCACAGTGTAACAGTTTCAGTAGAGGCATTTACTTGTTTTGTGTCAAACAGCTGTATGTTAAAGCCTCTCTAAACAGATAGAACATGACAAGAATATATTAGCAGCTGCTTGCCATGTCAGTCATCCAAAGCTAATGTTACAAGATGTTGCATAGAAAAACTAGAAGGAAAATAGATTAGGTTTGTTAAAATTCAACTACACCTAGTTTGTGGATTATAATAACCTTGTCAAAACCCTTGGTATTTTGAGTTGAAATTATCCCACTGTACAACCTTCCCAGATTCTAACACTAAATAAGCAAGAATAAAGATTAGTTATCTGTGCTAGTTTGCTCACAGAGCTATTACTACTAATTCATAAATCAGTAGCACAAGATGCTAATGAGGTAAGGGCCTAGATTTGACCCCACAAGAATCACTTAGTTTTACCCAAGTCCATGACTAAAGAGAAAATCCCCAAGTCCTGGACAGCTTTTTTGCTGGTGGGCATCAGGGGACCAGATAGGAAAGGGCCAGTCTTTCACTACCAATAAGCAAGATTGGGAGCGGGGTGAGGCCCACGTTTTATAGAATTCACAACTGGTCACATTTAAAAATAGGATTACAACTTAATTCTTTTCACTATGCCTTGCTGCCATCTCCATTGACGGAGATGAACAGTTGCCCACATGGTGCTTCTGACAGAACAGTAGTACCATTTAGACAATTTAGGCCTCTTTTGTATTCCTCAGAGAATGTCACAGGATGCCAGGAGCTTGGGACTAGATTGTGCTGTTAGAACATATGTAAATATCTTTTATTAATAATAATACTTTTTCTCAGGAAAAAAGTAAGCCAAGAATAAAATCTCAGACACATGCATATATATGTACATACACAAAAATACAAATCTTTTTTTCTATGCATATATATGTCCATTTTCCACAAAGAGGGTCATAGTGCACATACTATTTCATTATGTAATTGCTTTTTTCCCTTAGTGATATGTCAGAGAAATCAGCTAATTTAAGAGAGAGATTTTTCTTAATCTGCTTAATAGTATATAGTACAAAATGATTGGAAACAATTATCTTCAATGCAAGTTCCTCTTGACCTTTGGAAACCTAGAATCTGTAGACTGAGACTATAGATCTGAGACTTTGGATCAGGCAATATTCCTATCTTAACTCCCTCCTATGCCATGTCCAAACCCCTTCCTCTAACGGTGGGAAGCCATGATGCTCCTTCACTGCCAAATAATGTAAGTTTCCACTTTTAATCTAGATTTCTGCTATCTAAGGGCTTCTCTGGTGACTTAGATGGTAAAGAATCTGCCTGCAATGCAGGAGACCTGGGTTTGATCCCTGGGTCGGGAAGATCCCCTGGAAAAGAGAATGGCTACCCACTCCAGTATTCTTGCCTGGAGAATTCCATGGACAGAGGAGCCTGGTGGGCTACAGTCCAGGGGGTCACAAATAGTCAGACATGACTGACAACTGACACACACACTCTGCTATGTATGTACAATAACTTTATATCTTTCGAAAACCATTACATTGATGGGACCTGAGGGCTCATCTCGAGCAGCATCTTCAGATTCTAGGCCATCACTGTTTAACATATTGTGAACTCAATTCCATTCTTTAGAAAATCTACTAGAAGAGAAAGGAGTAGAGAAATAGTGAGTATATGCATCACAGGAAGAAAATGCGGATATTAGATTCCGAAATTTGGCTTTATGCATGTGTGTTTGCTTGGGTCACAAAGTAAAATGAACACAAATTTTAAAACTTGAAAACAATAATGAATCTAGCTAGAGAAGCCTTTAGAACAGCAGAATTCCAGAGTTCCCCTAGAATCTCTCTATACCTAAAAAAAAAAAGAAAAAAATGTAATGCATAAATTCATTAAGTCTGGAATTCCTCTGACAGCTTCAGGGCTCACAGTAGCTGGCCTCCATATTTATTAAAAGAAGCAAACTTTTGACATTTTGTTACTCCGGCTTCTGAGCCTTACAGGAAAAAATAAAATGTGTGCAGCCTGACTTATTTTAATCATAAAACTAGGCATGTTTCTAGAATAATGAATCTTCTGATTAAAGACTGCCAAGTTCAAAGACTCGTTTTGGCTGCAGGAAAGAAATTAAATGATTCAGAATTAAAGATGAAAGAACTAAAGCAGGTGAAATGTTGAAATGGCTTAAACTACTGCCCTGGTCCTTGTCTCTCACCTTCAGTGGAATTTCAACAGGAGTAGATTATCAGAGGAGACAATTTGTATTAAAACCATTAGCCCTTGTATATGTCTGTAAATTTTAAAACATGGTAAAAAGTTTCAGTTTTTACTTTTAACAGTCAATGACTATGAAGCTAAACATAGTGATATCCATAGCCAATTGTAAATGTCATAATACTCCCATTAACTCATTAACATAAGCCACAACTCAAAAATGTGGTCATCGATTGGGGTTGAATTGATCAGCTGAAGAGTTCACTTTGGGAATTAATTTGAGAGTTCTAAATCTCTGTCCTTTAAAGTGGTCTATTTCTTGTGAAAAGCATGAATAATTTTGCGTATCTGTTTAACTCAAGATCTACAACCTTTCAAACCTTCCCTAATTCCCTTGTCTTTCCTTTGTAACAATAATAACACATATTCTGAATCATAAGGTGACATGCAAATATGTATTACACTAGACTGTTCACTATATAATATTTGATTTTTTAACCCTAGCTTCTCACGGGTAAGGAGTATTTTCATATCATAATTCTCAGATTTTATAGGACATTACTGAGCACAAACCAGTCCCTCAACAAATATTGATTACACAGTAAAGCAGAAAACAAGAAGGAAATCAGCATTTATTGAATAATGATGTACCAAGCCCTTGATGTGCATTATGTCATTATGAGCCCCAGGTTATCCTGAATAGCATGGACAGTTATCCATATCCTACAAATGAAGAAACTGAACTCAGTAATGTTTAACAATTCACAATTCCCCCTAGGTCTCCAGAACCTGGAGATCTTCTTGCTACAGCAAGGATGGCAAATATGCACCACATCCCTGGCAAGCAGTCTTTCCTACTGAGCCAATAGATAACCTCAGAATCTGACTCAATACAGTGTTCTGGGCAGCTTCTGTCAATTGATCATAGCTCATTCAGGAGTTGAAAACAAATTGCAAATTTGAAATCAGACATATAGTCTCCAAGAAACTTTCCAACTCTGCTACCCTATACCTCCTACCTACATCCTTTAAAGAGTTTTATTATAATCATACATTTTTACAATAAAAACTTTAAATGAATAAAATAGTTTTTATTATAAAATTCATTGTAATAAATTTTAAAGGCAAAATCTTAGGTGAGTGAAAGTTAAAACTGTCATCTTGTCAAGAGTTCAACTGCCATTCTGGACCACCTGTGTACCTTCTCTCTGACTTACCTTTCCCCAACCATCTCTGCTTCCCTGTCTCTTTTCTGGCATTAACTTCGATCTGCCCTGCCGTGGTAGTTCTATCCACATATGGTTTTTGAACACATGAAAAGGTAGCTAGTTCGAACTGAAATATGCCATCAGAATAAAATACTCTAGATTTTGAAGAAGACTGGTATGAAAATGAGATCGTTAAGTATCTCATTAATAATTTTTATGTTGATCACACGTTGACATTATAATAATATTTGAATATAATTGAGTTAGAGAACATATAGTGTTGAGTTAATTTCATCTGCTCCCTTTTACTTTCTTATAATATGGTAACTAGAAAATGCAAAGAAACGTGGCTCATATTTAAGGCTTGCATTATGTTTTTGTTGGATAGCACTGTCATAAAGGCTTTCATCTTCCATCTTTGATTCTTCTGTTTTCCTTGCTTCTCTGTGGCTTCCTGTTCCATTTCAAGGATAGATGGTCCTTCATCTTCCTTAGCTGCTGGCTCTTGGCTGCAGCCTTGTGTCTGGCTTTCATGTGATGAGTTCTTCCATCTTTCCTCAGTCCACAATAGCCTCCCTAAGCTACAGCTCTCTGCAGCCCACTGCTGTTGCCAGGAAATGTCTGAGCTAGATTTCAGTTCTAGCCAGACCTCATCGATTCCAACACTCTTAGTTTCCTGTGAGTTCTTTCAGATACATGGCAAGAGATCAGATTTTAAATGGGGAAGTGAGAAGATAGTCAAGCTCTTCCCCCTTTGACTTGGAGTACACCTTCTTTTGCAGGGCATTCAGCCATCATACAGTAGTCCGCCAGTGGCTGATTGATTAAGCAAGTGAAGTAGGTGATCCATGCTGACAATAACTTTCTAATGGTCTGTGGTGGCTCAGACGATAAAGCATCTGCCTACAATGCGGGAGACCCAGGTTCGATCCCTGGGTTGGGAAGATCCCCTGGAGAAGGAAATAGCAACCCACTCCAGTATTCTTGCCTGGAAAATCCCATGGACGGAGGAGCCCGGTAGGCTACAGTTTATGGGGCCGCAAAGAGTCGGACACAACTGAGCGACTGCTATAAAAAATTTTTTAAAATGGTCTGTGGAGTAGCAGGGGCAGTGGTAAAAGAAGTAGAATAGCTGAGACCACAGCTGAAAATGTCCAGAGCAAGTCAGATGGCTGTTAGGGACTAAACATGAGATTAAGAACAGGAACTGTTTCTTTGTAAGGCAGAAGGGGAATGATGGGAAGATTCAAAGCAGAGAAATTCACTTGTAGAGTAAAGATAAAGAGAAAATCTCATAAATCAAAGATCCAACCACCAGGGAGGCATAGAAAAAATGTTAAAAGATCTGAATTTATGTCTCAGCCCTGCCCCCCAATTACACTTCCAGTTGTTCATCATTTACTTTTTGCATCTAAAAACTATAGAGAATAATGCTTTTCTTACCTGAGCATTGTGTCCATAATATAAGACATTCAGGGAAGAGGGATGGGAGACTCTCCCCCAAATCCCAGATTGGGGGGAAATGTGTAGTATAGGTAATATGATCTTGACCAGAAAAGCACACGAAAACACCTATGTATATTGTAAAATATAAATCACAGTCTACTTTCTTCAAAACAGTATATAAATACAATGTTTAAAATCGTGAATGAACATTTTTGAGAAGGAAAGAGAAAGTGACTCTGAGAACATTGCCTTTGGAAGGCACACTCATGACCACGCCAACTTCTCCAGAAGTTTAGTCCCACAAATGAAAGTGTGGATATAAAAATCCTCCAAAACCTTTGCCAGGGTGACACTAACCTTATTGTTTTCCCTCAGTCATGTTATACTGGTTCCTGCTTCAGAACTTCCACACTTCCTTTTCTCCCTGCCTGAAACCCTTTTCCTTTGGCTCACTGCCTCGTTTCTCTTCTACTCACCAGCACCAGCCCTTCTATGCCCACCAAGAGACCTCCTGAGGTTAAACAAAATATGTAGTCTCAGAAAATCACCTTGCGCCACATGTGTCACTGGTGTCCTGAGAAAGGCTCTCCACAAGAATGAAATTGAGCCTTCTAAATCATGGCCTTGGGTGTTCCTCTTCAGCAGTGGGTGACCTTGCAGTAACCCAGGTGTGACCATCCACACCAGGGCAAGAAGTAAAGACCCTCATCAGGAGCTGCCCAGGCTTAAAAAGTCTCCTGCCCCACAAGAGCCAATAAGTCTTGCAATCCATTCATGGACATATCTTCCAGAGTCCCCAAAACCAAAACGCCAGTTATGAGACTCATGGACTCAGAGAAGCCCAGAAAGCTCAGGCCTCCATCAGATGCTTAAGAGATTATTTGCTGTACCTCCTATTGCAGGTGCAATCTACCAGTATGGCATCATTTTTATCATAAGCAAGTTTGCTTAATTACATGGTTGGTACTTTTACTCAAAATAGATCACCAGAGAAATAGATCTAGACAGTTGAACTGAAGCTCAGGTTCTCGTGAAGCAGATTTGGTTAACCCACACCATCTAAAATAGCCATGGATTCTGTCCCTTCAGACTTTCAACCCTCTTTCCCTGCTTTATTTCTATTTGTAGCACATATCATTATTTATTCATCTATGTGCTTCTTTGTTGCCTGGTGTCCCCCATATTAGCTCAATTAGAATGAAGAAGTTGTATGATATGTTCCCTGTTGTACCTAGCATCTTGAAGAATATGTAGCATAGACTAGGCACTCAATAAACATTTGTTTAATGAATAACATCAGAATCCAGGATTTGGTGCAAAGGTTTCATGCCATGGACAGGGAGGCCTGGCATGCTGCAGTCCATGGGGTCACAAAGAGTCGGACACGACTGAGCGACTGAACTCAACTCAAATAGCAATTATGAGCAGATGTGTGTAGGCAAGCAATCTGTTAGCATGCCAAGTGACCTGCCCCTCCCCCTGCCCCAGAAACCTGGTCCCAAGGACACACAGGTTCCAGAGAAATAATTACATTATCAAGAAAACTAGGGTATTGGTCAGGACTTTCATTATGGAGCAGCACATAGTGACCTAGTCTGTAGGACCTAAAACACTGGAAAACAACAACAAACAAAAATCAACCAAATGCAGGAATCTAGCTACTGGAACATTTGAATTCCAACGTCAAAATGGATTCACCACCAAGACGGCTTGGCTGGCAGTTTCACTTCTATAAGATGCTTCAGCACGATGGATCAAATTACCACATTTTCCACCATCATTTCCCAAAGTGTTCTGTGAGATGTTAATATATACAATTTAGAAAAGGGTTCATGCTTGGGAAATCCAGTTAAATATCTTTATTAAAAGACCTCTCTGAGAGTTTACTTTGTAAATTTCAAAGACAGACCACAAAACACAAACTTTCCCAAACTTTGCAAACTGTAGAAACCCTTCTTTCTCAGTGCATCTCACTGTATTTTGCAACAGTTTTCATGAATGTGTTTTACACTGGCAGAGAATCATAAATATGTATGTTATGACCAAAATTCCCCAAATGAGGAAACAGAAACTAAGAACCGAAAGTAAAACTAATACAAGCATCCCTTGGAAATAATGCATCCCTCATGAGTTATTTCTCAGTGCATGCAAAAGTTACGTTTACACTGTAGTCTATTAAATGTAAAGTGCTAAAAATGCTAATCACTTCAGCTTTCAGTAAGCTGTAGTAACATCAATGATCACTGACCACAGATCATCATAGCAAATATAATGATGATGAAAAAGTTTGATGTATTATGAGAATTACAAAAATGTGGCACAGAGACATGTAGTGAGCAAATGCTGTTGGAAAAATGGTACCGACAGACTTGCTCAGCTCAGGGTTGACAAACTTTCAGATTTCAAAGTCAACAAACTTTAAATCTGTAAAAGGAAATATCTGCAAAGCACCATAAAGCTAAGTGCAGTAAAAGGAAGTATGCCTATATTCAGTATGTTTTTGAATATATAACTTAACTATTAAAATTTGATTTTTAATGTAAAAGGTTTTTGGTTTTGTTTTGTTTTTTGTTTTTGTTTTTTTTTCAGAAGAAAAGTGAAAGTTAATCACTCAGTCATGTTCTACCCTTTGTGACCCTAGGGACTGTAGCCCACCAGCCTTGTCTGTCCATGGCATTCCCCAGGCATGGGTACTAGAGTGGGTAGCCATTCCGTTTGTCCGGAGATGTTCTCAACCCAAGGATCAAACCCAGATCTCCCACATTGCAGGCAGATTCTTTACCATCTGAGCCAGCAGTGAAGCCCTTTTTTTTTTTTTTTCCAGATAGATACATATGTATAGTTAGTCACTTAAAAAAAAATCTGTCTGTGAATAACTAATAGTTCCCTTATCCCAGTCCTGTTCCAGTCTCCACAAGAATGAACCTTTTATGTCTTCCAATTTTAACAACCATGAATATTCACTAAACTACAGTGCTTAAACAACTTGAATAGAATTTAGCAGCTGGCTTAATACCTACCCTTGATAATAGGCAATCTAAGAAGATAGCAGTTTTATGTTTAATCAGGTACCAAATGGAACATACTTTTCCTCAAATGTACCAAAAGTGAGAAGAAAACCAAATTTGAAAATAAATCTGCCCACTCACTTTATAACCTAGACTTTTATTAGTTCTGTGAAGTGTCTAGATATCTGAAGCCCACTCTTTCTTCGATGTCCACGGTCTGCGAGGTGGCTGCTTCTCCTCACACTCATTTTTCTAGCTCCAGCCAAATTTGCTTTGACTGTTGACATACAGGAAATTCGCAAAATCTTTCGAAGGCAGAATAATGTGCTAACGCACAGAAAGGGAGCAGCATGCAACAAAGTCTAAATCAGCCCCAAATAGTGCTGTTTTATCACTGTGGCCCCTGCCTGCCTCTATCAACAGCCATATTAAGCCAAAAACCTTAAATAGAGAGAAAGAACCGCTAATCACTTTTCATATAAGTTAAGCTAATAGCAAGTCGAGAATCTCACGCTTGGACTAAACATGTAAACAAGGATTGTACCCAGCATTAATATTCATCTGACTTATTTACATTCCCTGTAGTTCTTCACGCTTCATGACAAGCATTTATTATACATAAAAGAATTTGAAATGTCTACTTCTGACAGAATAATCATCTATTTTTTGCAATGTGTGAACAAGGAAACATCTTAATTCCAATTTGCATTTCAATATATTTCACAGTGTGGGTCCTGGTGGCAGAGCCTCGAAATGTTTGCACAAACTCCTCCCCATCTCTTATCCCAAGTGGGTGAGGAGAGTGGGGTGATAACTTTAAAACTGCAGCTTTTTGGCAGCCAGCTTACTTTTTAAGCACAGCACAAACCATAAAACATTTAAAATTTTATCTGTTTCGAGGTTAAAAACATTGTTTTGTTGATTGGTTTATAGAAAAGTGAACGTGAAGTCACTCAGTCATGTCCAACTCTTTGTGACCCCATGGACTGTAGCCTATCAGGCTCTTCCATCCATGGGATTTTTCAGGCAAGAGTGCTGAAGTGGATTGCCATTTCCTTCTCCAGGGGACCTTCCCGACCCAGGAATCGAACCCTGGTGTCCCGCATTGCAGGCAGACGCTTTACTGTCTGAGCCACCACTGGCTTATAGAAAGCAAAGAACAAAGTTGAAGTCATTCTGGAAACAGCTTGCTTCTGTGTTCATATGCTGTATCTCATTTCCCAATTTGCCAAGGGAAAGCCTTCCATATCCAGAAGCAGCATTTTCAATGTGTATGAGAAACCAACTGTACATATTTGGTCATAGCAGGAAAACACAAAATGCCCAGGGAGTCTTGCCGATCAGTCAACAAGCATCTGAAGGCAATACTGCATTCCTCTTGGGGAAGCCTCCATCAATCATTCAGCTGTTGCCTGGTTACCTGCTCATGGATTGTTTTCTCCCACTTCCAATTTGTTAATTTGTCACAACCAAGATATCAGGTCATTACATTAAAAACCTACCAATGTTGAACAGTTTATAGTGTCATAGCAGACCTGACGTGCTGAGAAACACTTTCTGAAATAATTTCCAGAAATCCCTCAAGCAGCTCTAATGAACTGTCAGTTTGATTCAGTTCAGTCACTCAGTCATGTCCAACTCTGTGACCCCATGAACAGCAGCACACCAGGCCTCCCTGTCCATCACCAACTCCCGGAGTTACCCAAACCCATGTCCATTGAGTCAGAGATGCTATCCAACCACCTCATCCTCTGTCATCCCCTTCTCCTCCTGCCCTCATCTTTCCCAGCATCAGGGTCTTTTCAAATGAGTCAGCTCTTTGCATGAGGTGGCCAAAATATTGGAGTTTCAGCTTCAACATCAGTCCTTCCAATGAACACTCAGGACTGATCTCCTTTAGGATGGACTGGTTGGATCTCCTTGTAGCCCAAGGGACTCTCAAGAGTCTTCTCCAACACCACATCTCAAAAGCATCAATCCTTCGGCGCTCAGCTTTCTTTAATGAACTGTAGGCTCACATAAACCTAGACCAGACGTGTTTCTTGCCTGTTTACTGTGTCTTATTATGTATGACCTTAACTTTTATTTAAGGCATTATTCTGTTCTCCCCAAAATGTAAAGCACCTGTTAACATCTATCCCTATATTTTTTCAGTATTTCTCATGTCAAAGCAGAAAATAAAGTCTCAAATGAACCACATAATTTTTTATAGCTAGACTAATCATCAAATTGTTTTCCTGAATCTTCTGGTGCCATTTAAAATAAACCTCCATTGTAATGTTTTGTCCAGAAATGACTCATGAAGCAAAAAGAGAGGAAATTACATTTAAAGTCAGGAGCTCTATAAGATACTTCTGTGGAAGAGAGATTTCAAACTGATGCTTTTGGAAATACCAACTGAATAAATCAGAGCAAGGGGAACTAGAGAGAAGTTTAACTTGGATGCATCTATGGTTAAATAGTCACTTGAATGGATAATAATGCTTTTCTAGTTTGTGCTTATGCAGCCTCTTAGAGGGTTTGATGTTAGGCCAGGCAATTCAGATCCACACTGTGTACTCCCCTAAACTCACTTCATTCAGCTCTCGAGCTATAATATCCAAAATGAATCTTCTGGCACTTTTTGTACAAGTACATATTATTTGTTTTGACCACAATTCCTTTGGAGAAATCACATTCCCTTAGCTTAAATTACCTGTCTAAAAATAATTGAGCTTGGCACATTTTTTTCCTGAGTGAGTGGAGAAAAAATTGTCAAGTGTTTCAGAGATATGGTCTTGCTTTTCAAAAAGCCCAGTATTGAGTGTCTTTTTTAATTTACCATTGCATGACTCTGAAAACATTTTCCTGAATCAAGTGCACTATGAAACTGATTTTCTAAATACCAGATTCTTCATTACTTCCTTTAAATAAGTAAATGCTAAAGCATTTCAATGTATTGGCTTTATAAATATTAATATTACTGTCACAGTCATGATCCCACCTTACTGTGTGACCCTGGAGAAACCAATTTTTCTATCAACTGGAGCAAGAATATAAAGTAAGTCTGACTGATGTATTGAGAATATGTATGTTGGTTAATCTTTATTGAATATTTCCTAGGTGTCAGATATGGATAATACTGTCATCTCCATCTACAGGTGAGCAAACCAAGGAGCAGAAAGGTTAAATGACTTGCTTGCAATTACATGACCAGTAGGGGCACAGCTGGGATTGGGCTTGGCTGTCTGGCATCAGACTTCATGCTGGGAACCATGCTGCTATTGTGTAATGAGGTAAGGAAGTGATTCTGCAGATGTCAGCAACACAGTTCACCTCAGGTGTCAGGTATCAACTTGACCTTCAATGGAACTCTTAGAAACACATCAGGCTTGGTATCTCCTTTCACCTACAGGAAAATTAAAAGGTAAATGTAGTAGGAATTTGGAAGACAAGTAATTACAGTTTCCCAGTTTTTACAAACAACACGTAAACAGTCTAACAACCTGCTGTATAACACTTTATAAACTGTAAATCTCTAGAAACCAATACTTCTGGTCCAACCAGTATAACATGAGGTCTAGGAACTGGCAGTAATGTACATGTAAGTTAGTCAAGCTGTAGTCTGTCAGGGCTGGTGGGGGTTTTCAGAGAGTTGTTATCTACATTTCACTGGGTATTCTTTAACAGTGCTGATGTATTTCTTTATTCATCTCACAAAGGACAACAACAGATGCCATAATGAAGTAGTCTTCTGAGGCAATATTATTTATTTGTAGACATAAAGGCAATGTTTAAATATAAAATATTGATGATTTTTTTTTAAAATAGTGTCTATTGGATGTTTGTAAAGATACCCAAGTCACAGTGAAAGCACAGGGCATTACAAGCATATAATGACAAAATACGGATCTGGGTGACCGACTATGAAGAATAAACTTAATTTCCAAAGTAGAGTTAACACTGAATTTTCACATTTTTAAAAAATACCAAGTGTGGTTACTCTGCTTCTCTAAGAAAATCCTCATTGGTCCTTTAAAGAACAAAGATTTAGCATTGAGCTAGCTCTTTTTATTAATATTAAAAACACCCAGCAAGTGTTGATCTTAACCAGAGGCTACACTTCAACATATCATGTTCCAAAGGATCCATCATTGGCAAGTACCACATGGATTACAAAAAAATTATAAAAGTCTCAGTTTGATGAACCTCTGGAGATGACTGATAAAAGAAGCTGTTCTAACAGCTTGAATTCCCTAGATGACTTGGGAAATGTCACAGAACATAACAGGGAAGTTTGGAATAAAGTAACAAATTGATGATCCCTGTCAGATTAGAGCACAGATTTTTATCAGTTTCAAAGGATTTGCTGAGAGTACTTGCAGAGCTCTAATCATTCTAAATAATAGATCTAATTGGTTCATATCTTATTAGGCAAAATTAAAGCCCTTGGAAAAGTTCAAAGTATTTTCTACATGAACAACCTTATTTTAGAGTTTTTAATTCATAAGAAAAGTTTAAGAGGCCTTAGGAAAACATTCTGTTATTTAAAAGACCCAATGTTAACATTGGAAACCAATGTGAACATCAGAACTTTCGGGGTCAAGGCTTTGAACTCAGACTTGGTTAAATTTTTGACTTTTCTGATTAGTGACTGTGAGCTTAGTGCATTACTCATTTTCTCTAAGTTTAATATTTCATCTGTTCAATGATCTTCAGTTCAGTTCAGTCACTCAGTCGTGTCCAACTCTTTTCGAACCCATGAATCGCAGCACGCCAGGCCTCCCTGTCCATCCCAGAGTTCACTCAAACTCACGTCCATCGAGTCGGTGATGCCATCCAGCCATCTCATCCTCTGTCGTCCCCTTCTCCTCCTGCCCCCAATCCCTCCCAGCATCAGAGTCTTTTCCAATGAGTCAACTCTTCGCATGAGGTGGCCAAAGTACTGGAGTTTCAGCTTTAGCATCATTCCTTCCAAAGAAATCCCAGGGCTGATCTTCAGAATGGACTGGTTGGACCTCCTTGCAGTCCGAGGGACTCTCAAGAGTCTTCTACAACACCACAGTTCAAAAACATCAATTCTTCAGCGCTCAGCTTTCTTCATAGTCCAACTCTCACATCCATACGTGACCACTTGACTAGATGGACCTTTGTTGGCAAAGTAATGTCTCTGCTTTTCAATATGTTATCTAGGTTGGTCATAACTTTTCTTCCAAGGAGTAAGCGTCTTTTAACTTCAAGGCTGCAGTCACTATCTGCAGTGATTTTGGAGCCCAAAAAAATAAAGTCTGACACGGTTTCCACTGTTTTCCCATCTATTTCCCATGAAGTGATGGGACCAGATGCCATGATCTTCATTTTCTGAATGTTGAGCTTTAATCCCACTTTTTCACTCTCCACTTTCACTTTCATCAAGAAGCTTTTTAGTTCCTCCTCACTTTCTGCCATAAGGGTGGTGTCATCTGTATATCTGAGGTTATTGATATTTCTCCCAGAAATCTTGGTATATTTCACAAGATTGTCCTAAGCCTGAAATGAGGTGTTTGAGAAGTGTTTAGCAAAGTGTGTGATATATGGTAAAGATCTCAATATGCTGGACTTTATTTATTCAGTATATAGGTGTCCTTCACTGTCTCTCACTTCTAGTAGAATAAAGGAGGCTTAGTGAGTACAGGGACATCTTTTTTGTTTGCTGCTGTGCCTAAAACAGTGTCTCATTAATATAATGAGGACTCAATAAATATTGTTGATTGGAGGACTAATACTTTATTACTTCATATGGAAGATCTTGTTACTCTAAAATTCATGCTTTTCATATCCTTTTATTATAAAATATGAGAAGGACCATCACTACTGATCCTGTGGACATTAAAAGGGTGACCAAGAAATATTATGGACCATTCCATGCCCATAAGTTTGATAACTTAGATGAAATGGATCAATTTCTTGAGAGAGACAATCTACCAGAGCTCACCCAGGGAGAAATAAATAACGTGAATTGACCTATGGCTATTAAATAAATTGAGTCAATAATTGACAATTTCCAAAACAGAAAGAACTAGGCCCAGATAATTTCCTTGGTAAATGCTACCAAATATTTTAGGAAGAAATAGAAACAATTCTTGACAATCTCTCCCAGAAGACAGAAGCAGAAGGAACACTTCCTTATTCATCCTATGAGGCCAGCATTACCCTAATACCAAAACTAGATAAAGATATTACATGAAAGGAAGGCTACAGACCAACAATATGTCATGAACATGTCATATTCAGATTTTATGAACATGAACATTTTATGAACATTTCTATATCATGAACAGATTTTATTGAACTCCTCCATAAGATAATAGCACATTGAATCCAACAGTGCTCAAAAGAATTACACACTGTGACCAAATGGTATCAATTAACCCATAACATCAACAAGATAAAGAAGAGAATTTCTATTAGTAGAAGCAAAACAAGCATTTGACAAAATCCAATATCAATGTATATTAAAGACTCAGAAAACTAGAAATCAAGGTGGGCTTCTTCAACTTGATAAAGCATAGAAACACCTTTGTCCATTCATGAAGCCACAATTTCCAAGCCATATGAGTTGATACAAATTGGTTGAATTCTAACCTTAGTTTTCTTTATTAAATGAGGGATTAATCATATCTACCTCATTGTTTTATATTGAGACTTAGATAAGATCATCAGTCTATAACTCTTAACTTAGTGCCTTGCATTTAGTAAACATCAGCTGTCCTTTATTTGTTTTCTTAACTGGTCTTCAAAGTAGAAAAAGAAAGAGGGGAAAGAAAACAGATTGTTGCTCCATTTGTCCCAATCTGATGCTGCATCAAAATCTCTCACAAGACTACCTTTCTGCAGCTTGATTAGCACATATTTATGGTTCCTGAGGCCATCAGTTAAGATAAAGTCTAGAAAAACAAAATATTGAAGATGAATGTGAATAAGTATTACTAGAGACAAAGATGAATCTTATCAAAATTATATCTGATTGGTTCTTGCCATGAAGATTAGCCAAGAAGAAGAAACAGAAGATATCCAAATTGCTAAAGAAGAAGTAAAACTATCTCTATATGCAGGTGACATGATCTTGAATATAGACAATTCTAAGGAATCCCATTTAAAAAAATCATTAGCACTAATAAACTAGTTTAGCATAATTGCAGAATTAAGATTAATTTACAAACATATATTCTATTTATATAATAGTGTTGAATGATCCAAAAAAGAAATTAAGAGGACAATTTCCAAATACAATAGAATTCAAAAGAATAAAATACTTATAAATAGATTTAACAAAAGAAATACAAAATTTGTGTAATAAAAACTACAAAATATCATTGCTAGTTTAAAGTAGATCTAAATAAATGGAAAGGCATCCAATATTCACAGGTGAGAAGATATCATATTGTCAAAATGGCAATACTCTCCAGATTGATCTACAGATTCAGTATAGTGTTTCAAAATTTCAACTTCTTTTTTCTTAAATTGCCATTCTGATCCTAAAATTCATGTGGTAATGCAAGAAACTCAAGTAGCTAAAACAGTCAAAAGAACAAAATGTGAGGACTCACATTTCCTGAGCTCAAGCCTTACCACAAAGATCAGTAATCAAGACCACATGGTATTGGCATGAGGGGTGTATGTATGTGTGTCTGTGTGAAAGAATAAAGAAACCAGAAATAAAACCTCCCATTCATTTATGGTCAATTGACTTTTGACAAGGGTACCAAGAAAAGTTTTTTCAACAAGTGGTATTGGGACAACCAGATATTCATATGCAAAAGAAACTGGACTCCTGCTTTATATCTTATATAAAAATCAACTCAAAATGTGTAGACCTAACTGTAAGAGCTAGAAGTATAAAACTCTTAGGGAAAAAAGCATAAACGTATATCTTTATGACTCTGTGTTAGGCAATGATTTTCTAGATATGACATCAAAAGCACAAGGGACCAAACAGATAAATTTATATCATCAACATTTTCTTTTTTTATTGTATTTTCAGTGAAACCACTAAGAAAGTGAAAAGAACCGATAGAATTGGAGATGTTTTGAAATCATATACCAGATAAGGGGCTTCCACAATGTATTAAAAAAAAAAAACTTTGCAATACAACTCTAAAAAGATAAATGGCCCACTTTTTAAATGGGCAAATTTGAATAGACATTTCTCCAAAGGAAATATGCAAATAACCAATAAGCACATGAAGAGATGCTTAACATCACTGGCTATAAGGGAAATGCAAATTAAAACCACAATGAGATACCACTTTAAAGGATAGCTATAATCAAAAAGATAGGCAACTACTAATGTGGTTGAAGATGCAGGGAAAGTAAAACCCTCAGACATGGCTGGTGGGGTTGTAAAATGGTGCAGCCCCTTTAGGAATTAGACAGTTACCTAAAACATAGAAATATCGTATACCCAACAATCTTACTCTGTACTGGCTACTTTGAAGCAAATGATTCAAGAGTCCATCTTTGATAAATCATTTCAAATCAAAGGGAAAATGACAAATTGTACCATTAAAATGTCACAGGTCACTTTTACATGTATATGCAGATCATACCTGGCAAAGTCATTTTAAATTATACAGAGGCAAACTCTCACTAAACCCTTATTAATATTAGCACTAGGATTAGATCTATTCATTGATGGTGTTACTTTACCTATTCAGTGTATCATAATATTTTACATCTTTTTATATAATTAATTGTGTAGTTTTAGATAACATGGATATAAATATTTACTTGGCACAGTATTTTAACATTATAAATTTTTTATAGGTTTATAGTTGTGTTATTTTTCCTTTGTCTAGCACAAAGATCTCCTTTCTTAAAGTTGGACAGAAAAGCAGCCTTAGTGTGTACTCTGAAGGACATCTGTGTTTTCTGACCCAAACTACCCAAACTGTGTTCCTCCCATCGAATCCATCTTCCCCACACATTTTCTGTTCCCTTACTAGGCAGGACACTCTCCATTCTGGGAAGGTCCCTCTCTCTGGGATTCCCTTTCGTTCTCATCTCTTTTCTCTGTCTCTCACTTTCTCTCACTCCTTTGGTGTCTCTTCCTCTACGTATCAAAATCCCTGTGGGCAGGGAGGGCAGGGCAGGAACACCCCAAAGGCTGGCAGGTGGGGCGGGGGTGAGGAACCCGAGAGGTGGAAGCAGACAGCAGCAGCAGCTGAGTGGGGTCTGTTCACTGTAGTGTTTGCCAATGTTGGAGTCATCTCTAAAGCGTCCCTGGCAAGAAGGTTTTGGAGCCAGTGAGGGATATAGCACTTTGGTCAATATTGTTTTAACATGCTTCAAATAAATCAGAGATCAAGCCCTGAGCCATGGGAGTAGGAGCACTGACTCTAAGACCCTAGGCTACCAGAGAACTGACCCTAGGGAGTATCAAACAGTGAACACTCACACAAAGGAAACCACTTGAATATAATACCCAGTATCACCCAACCACCAGTTGCATCCTGCGCAGGACCCCTCATCTAAACAACAAACAAAACAAAAATACAAACCCAATCATCAGCACACAGGATTACCGCCTCAATCAGACTTGCCCATCAGAAGAAAAACAAATAAACAAACAAAAACTCACTACATATCTCACCCTATACACAGTTCACACAAACCACTGGACCTACCTAAGGAGGGCAAAAACCAAAAGGAAGAAGGAATTCAACCTTGAAACCTGGGAAAAGGAGAAATCAAACACAATAAGCTAAAAACAAAAAATAATGAAAAGGCAGAGAAATACTACACAAATGAAGGAATGAATTAGAAACACAAAAGTCCAAATAAATGAACAGGAAATAGGCAAACTACCTGAAAAAGAATTCAGAATAATGATAGTAAAGATGATCAAATACCTTAAAATGGAGAAAATGCAAGAATCAATCAACAAAGACCTAGAAGAATTAAAGAATAAACACACAGAGAAAAACAACACAATTACTGAAATTAACAATAGAAGGAATCAATAGCAGAATATCTGAAGCAGAAGAACAAACAAATGAGCTGGAAGATAACACAGTGGAAATAAGTTTTGAAGAGCAGAATAAAGTAAAAAGAATGGAAAGAACTGAGGATAGTCTCAGAGACCTCTGCTGCTTCCTCTGCTAAGTCACTTCAGTCGTGTCCGAGACTCTATGTGACCCCATAGATGGCAGCCCACCAGGCTCATCCGTCCCTGAGATTCTCCAGGCAAGAACACTGTAGTGGGTTGCCATTTCCTTCTCCAATGCATGAAAGTGAAAAGTGAAAGGGAAGTTGCTCAGTCGTGTCTGACTCCATGACCCCATGGACTGCAGCCCACCAGGCTCCCCCATCCATGGGATTTTCCAGGCAAGAGTACTGGAATGGGTTGCTATTGCTGTCTCTGCAGAGACCTCTGGGACAATATCAAATGCACCAACATTTGAAATATAGCCATTCAGGAAAAAGAAGAGAAAAAGAAAGGGTATCAGAAAATTTTTGAAGAGATTATAGTTGAAACTTTCCCCAACATGGAAAAGGAAACAGTCAATCAAGTCCAAGAGGCACAAAGAGTCCCATACAGGATAAACCCAAGGAGAAATATGCCAAGACACATACTAATCAACTAACAAAGAATAAACACAAAGAAAGAATATTAAAAGCAGCAAAGGAGAAACAACAAGTAACATACAAGGAAAACTCCATATGCTTAACAGCTGATCTTTCAGCAGAAACTCTGCAGGCCAGAAGGGAATGACAAGATATATTTAAAGTATAGAAAGGGAAAAATCTGCACCCAAGATTACTGTCCCTGGCAAGGATCTCATTCAAAAGTGATGCAGAAATAAAAAGCTTTTCAGACAAGCAAAAGTTAAGAGAATTCAGTACCACCAAACCAGCTTTACAACAAATGTTAAAGGGACTTATGTAGTCAAGAAACACAGGAGAAGAAAAAAGATCTACAAAATCAACCTGAAACAATTAAGAAAATGGCAATAGAAACAAGTATATCAATAATTACTTTAAATGTAAATGGACTAAATGCTCCAACCAAAAGATACAGACTGGCTGAATGGATACAAAAACAAGGCCCACATAAATGCTGTTTAAAAAAAGCCCACTTCAGACCTAAATACACATATAGACTGAAAGATAGAGGATGGAAAAACATATTCCCTGCAAATGGGAAGCAAAAGAAAGCTGGAGTATCAATCCTCATATCAGACAAAATAGACCTTAAAATAAAGAAGATTACAAGAGATAAGGAAGGACACTACATAATGATCAAGGGATCAATCCAAGAGGAAGACATAACAATTGTAAATATCTATGCACCTCAATACGTAATAGAAGCACCTCAATACATAAGACAAACATTAACAGACATAAAAGGAGAAACTGACAGTAACACAATAACAGTAGGAGACATTAACACCCCACTCACACCAATGGACAGATCATCAAAACAAAATTAATAAGGAAACACAAGTCTTAAATTATACATTAGATGAGATGGCTCTCATTGATATCTTCAGGACATTCCATCCAAATGCAGAAGCATACACCTTCTTCTCAAGTGCACATGGAACATTCTCCAGGATAGGCCACATCTTGTGTCACAAATCAAATCTCAGTAAATTTAAGAAAATTGAAACCATATCAAGCATCTTCTCTGACCACAGCAATCAATTACAAGACCATATCAATTACAAGAAAAAACGGTAAGAAACACAAACACGTGGAGATTAAATGACACATTTCTAAATAACCAAGAGGTTGCTGAAGAAATCAAAAGATAAATTAAAAAATTTCTAGAAACAAATGTCAATGAAAACAAGGCAACTCAAAACCTATGGGATGCAGCCAAAGCAGTCCTAAGAGGGAAGTTTATAACAATACAATCCTACCTCAAGAAACAGGAAGAACATTGAAGAGACAACCTAACTTTACACCTAAAACAACTAGAGAAAGAAGAACAAAAAAATCCAAAAATTAGTGGAAAGAAAGAAATCATAAAGAAATGAGCAGGAATAAATGAAAAAGAAATGAAAGAAACAGTAGTAATGATTAATAAAACTAAAACCTGGTCCTTTGAGAAGATAAACAAAATTGCTTTTAGCCAGACTCATCAAGAAAAGAGAGGTGAATCAAATCAACAAAATTAGAAATGAAAAAGGAGAGGTTACAAAAATACAAAAGATTATAATCAATTATTATGAATGACTATATGGCAATAAAATGGATAACCTGGAAGAAATGCACAGATTCTTAGGAAAGTTTAATCTGCAAAAAAAAAAAAAAAAAAAAACAGGAAGAAATAGAAATTATGAACAACCAAATTAAAAGCACTGGAATTGAAGCTGGGATTAAAAATCTCCCAAAAAACAAAAGCCCAGGACCAGATGGCTTCACAGGAGAATTCTGTCAAACATTTACTGAAGAGCTAATGCCTATCCTTATGAAACTCTCTCAAAAATTGCAGAGGAAGGAACACTTCCAAACTTAATTTATGAGGCCACCATCACTCTGATACCAAAAACCAGACAAAGACAACACAAAGAAAAAAAAAACTACAGGCCAATATCACTGAAGAACATAGGTATAAATATCCTCAACAAAATTTTAGCAAACAGAAATCAGCAACACATCAAAAAGCTCATACACCATGATCAAGTTGGGTTTATTCCAGGAAAGCAAGGATTCTTAATATATGCAAATCAATCAATGTGATACAAATTGAAAGATAAAAACCATATGATCATCTCACTAGATATAGAAAAAGCCTTTGACAAAATTCTGCAACCATTTATGATGGAAACTCTTCAAAAAATGGGTATAGGTGAAACCTACCTCAACATAGTAAAGACCATGTATGATAAGCCTATAGAAAACATAATTCTCAATGAAAATTATGAATAGGTGAAAAACTGAAAGGATTCCCCCTAAGATCAGGAACAAGACAAGGATGTCCGCTTTCACCACTATTATTCAACATAGTCCTGGAAGTCCTAGCTATAGCAATCAGAGAAGAAAAAGATATAAAAGAAATCCAGAACAGAAAAGAAGTAAAGCTCTCACTGTTTGCAGATGACATGATACTGTACATAGAAAACCCTAAAGGTAGTATCAGAAAATTACTAGAGCTAATCAGTGAATTTAGCAAAGTTTCAGGATATGAAATCAATACACAGAAATCACTTGCATTTCTATATGCTAACAGTGAAAAATCAGAAAGAGAAATTAAGGGATCAATCCCATTTACCACTGCAGCAAAAAGAATTAAATATCTGGGAATTAACTTACCTAAGAAGACAAAAGAACTGTACACAGAAAATTATAAGATACTGGTGAAATAAATCAAAGGTTACATAAACAGATGGAGAGATAGTCCATGTTCCTGAGTGAAGTGAAGTGAAGTGAAGTCGCTCAGTCGTGTCCAACTCTTTGCGACCCCATGGACTGTAGCCTACAAGGCTCCTCCAACCATGGGATTTTCCAGGTAAGAGTACTGGAGTGGGTTGTCATTTCCTTCTCCAGGGGATATTCCCGACCCAGGGATCAAACGTGGGTCTCCCGCATTGTAGGCAGACACTTTACCGTCTGAACCACCTATTTTGAAAATGACTTTACTACAAAATGCAATCTACAGATTCAATGTGATCCCTATCAAATTATCAATGGCAGTTTTCATAGAACTAAAACAAAAATTTCGCAATTCATATGGAAACACAAAAGACCCCAAATAGCCAAAGCAGTCTTGAAAAAGAAGAATGGAGCTGGAGGAATCAACCTTCCTGACTTTAGATTATACCACAAAGCTACATTCAGCAAGACAGTATGGTACTGGCACAAAAACTGAAATATAGACCAATGGAACAAGATAGAAAGCCCAGAAATAAACCCATACACCTACTGATACCTTATTTTTGACAAAAAAGGCAAAAGTATACAATGGGGCAAAGACAGCCTCTTCAATAAATGGTGCTGGGCAAACTGGACAGCTACATGTAAAAGAATGAAATTAGAACACTTCCTAACACCACACACAAAGATAAACTCAAAATGGATTAAAGACCTAAATGGAAGACCAGAATCTATAAAACTCTTAGAGGAAAACATAGGCAGATCACGCAATGACATAAATCAAAGCAAGATCCTCTATGACCTACCTCCTAGAGTAATGGAAATAAAAACAAAGTAAATTAAGTGGGACCTGATTAAACTTAAAAGCTTTTGCACAGCAAAGGAAGCTCTAAGCAAGATGAAAAGATGACCCTCAGAATGGAAGAAAATAATACCAAATGAAACAACTGACCAAGGATTAATTTCCAAAATACACAAGTAACTCAAGAACTCAATGCCAGAAAAACAAACAACTTGATCAAAAAGTGGGGAAAAGACCTAAACTGACATTTCTCCAAAGACATATAGATGACTAACAAACACATGAAAAGATGCTCACATTTCTCTTTATTAGAGAGATTCAAATCAAAACCACAATGAGATATTACCTCACACTGATCAGAATGGCCCTCATCAAAAAGTCTACAAGCAATAAATGCTGAAGAGGGTGTGGAGGCTCTTGCACTATTTGGTGGGAATGTAAACTGATACAGCCTCTATGGAAGATGGTATGGACATTCCTTAAAAACCTAGGAATAAAACAACCATATGATCCAGCAATCCCACTCCTAGGCATATACCCTGAGGAAACCAAAATTTAAAAAACACATGTATCCCATTGTTCATTGCAGCACTATTTGCAATAGCTAGAACATGGAAGCTAACTAGATGTCCATCGACAGGTGAATGGATAAAGAAGTTTTGGTACAGATACACAATGGAATATTACTAAGCCACTAAAAGGAACATGTTTGAGTCATTTCTGATGAGGTGGATGAACCTAGAACCTATTTTACAGAGTGAAGTGAGTCAGAAAGAGAAAGATAAATATCATATTCTAATGCATAATATACAGAATCTAGAAAAATGGTACTGAAGAATTTATTTACAGGGCACCAATGGAGAAAATACATAGAGAATAGACTTATGGACATTGGAGAGGGGAGGAGAGAGTAAGCTGTATGGAGAGAGTAACATGGAAACTTATATTACTATATGTAAAATAGAGAGCCAACAGGAATTTGCTGTATGGCTCAGGAAACTCAAACAGGGTCTCTGTATCAATCTAGAGGGATGTGATGGGGCAGGAGATGGGAGGGAGGTTCAGACAGGAGGGGATATCTGTATACCTATGGCTGATTCATATTGAGGTTTGACAGAAAACAACAAAATTCTATAAAGCAATTATCTTTCAATAAAATAATAATAATAAAGAAAATCTTACCATATCCGTATTTAAAAACCTTCCTTCTCCCTTCCATCATGATGGTGTCTTCTCTGTGCTCCAACTGAATTGAAATGGTTAAGTTTAATATGGTGGGAGTTTGCTATGTGACAAGCCCTAATGCTAAACACTACAGTGATCTATCACTTCTTTTAATCCTTCCAGTATCCTTCATGATGAAGGTTTTATTAATCCCAGCTCTACTGAGGATATCAAGATGCATATCTTAAGAAACAGAGCTGGTATCCAAACTCAGGCAGACTGACTCTAGAACCATCCATGGGCTTTTGATCCCAGTGACAAGAATCCTACTTATATAAAATAATTTACTGTTTTCTGAGCCTGCACTTTTCATTGGATAGTGAACCTAGGAGCAGGGGTGTGAACTGGGGTAGAAAATCAACATCTTATTCCTCCTTGTACCTAGCCAGCCTTTGGCACAATGCCTGTGACATAATAGTACTCAATTCATATGCATGGAGTTAAATTATAATAGTATTCCTATGGAAATTACAATCAGCTTTATGGTAGTGCTTCCTGATATTTGTCTAGACACTTGCAGCAAAAATACTAGACTACCGTGATTTGCTATTCACACACTCATTATCTGGAATGAGCTGCCTTATTAATATTACCCACTCTTATTCTTTGGTACTCACATGGAAAATGGCTCTAGCCAATCATCAGATGAAAAGATGAAATGATTATAATATAACAATTCATATCATATCATTATCAATAACTGTTCTGGGTATTTAGGCATACATCCTTTCATACATACAACTTATTAAGTGTGTGCTGTTATCTCCATTTTAAAGACAAGAAAACTGAGACTCAGGTTAAGGAGCTGTCCAAGGTCACAGAGTTTGTATGGGAATCCAACCCTAACTGTCTCACCATAGAACTTGGGCACACATGCATCTCACCACATCTCCCACCAGTTCTGCCATTGGAACAGGATTTGCCTGTATAGGGACAGATAGCAGTTCCCAACAAATGCACTCTCTGCTCCCTGAAATTTCCTCAAGGTCTGAGAAGTCCCACAACACTCCTCAGCCCCAACCAACTACCTTTTATGTAAATAGCCATTACTTATTTGTTAACACAAATACTATTTTGCTTTCTTTGTATGTGTGAGTGTTTGCTTTTCTATTGCTAGCCTTGACATTGCCACAAAACTGCTAGCAGCATAATGAGCGGATCAATTCCAGGTTGAAGAACTGAGTAACCATTGCTTGGGGGTATGGTTAGCCTGGCACACAGTCTCCCTGATGTTCTCAAGTGGCTTCATGGATTCAGTATGCATTTTAGATTTAAATATGTGCTCCACAATCGAAGAAGTAGTTATTTGTGTGTTGGTGTGTTATGCATAGTATAGTCTTATCTTTTCTTATGTTACTGACATAATAAAAACTAGACTTTTTGGTGGTGAAAAACAATTTCTGGGTCATTTCAAAGTAGTCACTGGAAATTCACTTTCCAGCAGTGAGGGAGAATTGTAAGCTGTTGACATCAGTAAAAAACACAGCACTTCACATGCCCATGTGAAGTGCCTTGTTCCTTTTTGCATTCTTTCTCTTTTTAATCCCAGTTTTCTTCTTTGTTTGCCTGCTCAAAATGGCTTGGATTTATCCTCTGTTAACAAGATCACTTGCCAACATTCCCCAGCAAGCTGGAAAATAAGAAAATGGGCAGTCTCTCTGTAACTCTTGCTTCCCTGGGACCTTCCCACCAGATTTGAAATGACAGATTCCTCAGATAGGAAAGGACAGCATTTCTCCAAAGGAAAACATTTTATGGATAGTTTGTACAAAATCATCCCAGCAATGAGCTCTTAAAGAGGAGATATTCAAATGGATTAAATTTGCAATATAAATCCTCTGACATTTCCATTAATTTGTTTAATAATTAGCCTGGCCTTTTAGCTGTTTAATTAAATGGAAAATAATCGTTTCTTCTAAGCCTTGCCTAATCAGTTTTAAGTATTGTTTATGTAAATTTGAAAATTGAATAAAAGGAATTAATATTATAACAAGGATGATTCTTAAATTAAGGCGTGTTTATCTGAGAAAAAAGAACCCATGAGAGTCGCTTGTCCATTGTTGCCAGTTTCTCTGTTTCATTTAGGATTTTGCAAATGGGCATCATTTCTATTTTTGGCCCAGTTTCCATTTCCTTGGTAACAAGGATCCTGCAAATAGAGGACTGTGAGTCCTATAAGGTTCACAGACCACAAGCAAGGCTCGCTCAGGTCTCTCAGAGTGTGCTGAGAATCCACAGCACTGCTACGGAAACAGAGGAAGCAGGAAGTCACTAGCCAAGGATATTGTGTTCATTGTTTATATCCTGTTGCCTTGGATTTTCAGTGTTTCACTTTACTTTCTATTCCAAATATTTTACACAGTTAATTTCTGACTAAAAGCCAGTGAAATTAAATAAACAGGGAAGTGTGGAGTGAAACAGAAGCACTGAGGTCGTCTACCTCCAGGGCTAAGACAGGGTAGTGAAACAGATGCTTTGGTCCACTTCTCTGAAAGTCTACAGATACATGCTTGGATCCCGCTGGGTCCCTACATTCAAGGTCCAAAACTGCTTTCTTCCATGCCTACCTCTACTGATGGCTAGGGGACCTAGTGCCATCTGACAGAACCTTACAAAGGCTAACTGAGCAAGTGTATATAGGCTGAGATTTTCATAAGTTAACCTTTTGGAAGTCAGTTTTTAACTCTTAAACCCAAAAAAGTTAATGTGAGATGTCAAATTTTCCCCAGTGAATTAATAATTAGTATCTGCATTTTCAAAACCGTTATCAGTTCAGTTCATTCGTTCATTCGTGTTCGACTCTGTGACCTCATGGACGGCAGCATTCCAGGCTTCCCTATCCATCACCAACTCCCAGAGTGTGCTCAAGTTTATGTCCATCTAGTTAGTGATGCCATCCAGCCATCTCATCCTTTGTCATCCCCTTCTCCTCCTGCCTTCAATCTTTCCCAGCATCAGGGTCTTTTCTAATGAGCGAGCTCTTTGCATCAGGTGACCAATACGAAGTATTGTAACTTCAGAACCATATAGACACAGGTAAATAATCATTTGCTCTGCAAAATAAAATAAGCCTGTGAAGTATTTTATAGTAAATACTTTATTATCTATCATCTGTGAAGTGGAGATAATTCCTTCATCATGTTATCAGAATAATTAAATGAGATCAAATATAAAAATCACTTAGCACATGGTCTAAAAACTAGCACACAGTACCAAGTGGTAGGTCATTTTTAATATTCTGAGCTCTGTTCTGAATGTGAGTATAACAGTTTGAATGTTGTTCAGTAGCTAATGTGTCTAACTCTCTGTGACCCCATAAACTGTAGCACATCTGGCTTCCCTCTCCTTCACTGTTTCCTGGAGTTTGTTCAAACTGATGTCCATTAAGTTGGTGATGGTATCCAAGCATCTCACCCTCTGTTGCCTCCCCCTCCTCCTGCCCTCAGTTTTTCCCAGCATCACAGTATTTTCCAATGAGTCAGCTCTTCACATCAGGCAGCTGAAGCTTCAGCCTCAGCACCAGTCCTTCCAGTGAATATTTAGGGTTGGTTTCTTTAGGACTGACTGGGCTGATCTCTTTGTTGTTCAAGGGACTCTCAAGAGTCTTCTCCAGCACCATCATATAGACATTATACATATATTATATATATATATATATATGTGTGTATATATATATATATATACACATATTCTGCATGAATGGCAAATTGTTAAATGAGGATGAAAAAAATGCTGATATAATTCCTGCTTGAATTCAGAGCTTAAGAAAAGCTAACATTGCTGAGATAGTTTTTTCTTATTCAGTGAAGAACTTTTACTTTTCTCTTAAGCATTGGTATTTGTGATTACTTTTTCTTATACTTTTAAAAGAAAAACAATTTTAACAAAAAACTCAAAATGAGTTATCTTTTGTTCATTAAACATTGATCATTCATATTCTTAACATCACATATGTCATTGTAGAGTTAATTCCAATTCAGTGGTTTCAGAAAAGAGTTTTTATTGTTGATAATAGGTATTAATCATCTTTAAGCATAAAATGAAGCAAGTAAGTCTTTTTTCAGACTATCATAACATTGCATATTGGAAATAACTTCAAATCTAATGTTTTAGCTCTGTGATAAAATTAATTATTTCCTTGAAAGGAATTCTGGCTTTGTATTAGATGACTTGCTTACAGAAATAAATTATTATAGGCTAAAAAATATTGGGAGCGATAAAATGCTAATGGCGTCTATTAGGGTCAGAAAGATTTTCAAAAGAAGCATTTTGTACTGTCTCTCTCCTAATCATCCAATAAAAGAGCTCTAATTCAGAGGGGGCTCTGATTCACCATTCTGATTAGATGCATATGGTAAACACCAGTGGCATTCACTTGGGAACCAGCACTGCCTGATCAATTCACTTAGAAAACAGTACTATCCAATTCCTCTTCCTCTCAAGTAGGTACATAGCCTCCCCACCTATCTCCCAAGAATGGAGTTCAGCAGATCTCAACTTTGTGATATCAAAGCTACAAGCTTTTTGGAGGGAAAACATGTCTGTTTCTTCCTGTTACCATGGAGGAAATGTTCCTTCTTTTATTTAAGATCAGTCCCTCAACTTATGTAATGAGCCTGTTTTCTCCTGCCTTTGCAGGATTCTTACACTACCAATGACCTCTTCTTTTCCTGATTTCTTCTTCTCTGTCTAGTTAATGATTTTACTCCATCAGTTTTTAGACAGTCTGAGTCTCCTTCATCCTAAAATAAATTTCCTTCTGCCTTTACTATTTATTCTCCAAGCTACTGCTCTTTGTCCTCTGTTGAGACAAAAATGGCAAAATAATTGTATTGTCTCAGCTCACAATCTTTATGTTCTCGTCTCCCCAATCTCAACTCTCTTTAATCTGGCTTTCATCACTTTCTCTATCAAATCAGTTCTATAGAGATTGTCAGTGTCTGTGATGATAAAGAATCCAATGGGAATTTTTCAGACTCCATCTCACTTTAATCTTTCAAAAAACTCTGCTGACCTTAAAATGTTCTCTTCTATTGGCTCTCCTGCACCACATACCATTGGTTTCCTGTGTCCACTCTCCAGTCTCCTTGGTTAATTCATCCTTCTCTGCCTACCATTTTAAATAAGGAGGCTTGACTCCTCAGAAATTAAACTATAGGTGCTTCCCTCTTGTTTTACTGTTCTCTTTATTCAAACAACTCATGGCATCAAACATCATCCAGATGTTCCAATCTAAATATGTAGCCCAGAGCTTTGCTTTGAGTTCCAGTCCCAGTACATCCAACTGCCTATTGAGCATCAAGACAGCATCAGGACATGAAGCTCTGAAAGCACATTAAATAGAGCCTGTCCCAAACCAAACTCAGGATCTCCCCTCACACCCTTAAACCTGGGTTTCCTCTGGTCTTCCCTATCTCAGTGAATGGCATCCACACCATCAGACTGTGGACACCAGAAATCTAAGAGCCAATCCTGACACCATCAACCCCACCCCCTTCACATCACCGATCTTGCCACTTACTTCTCACCTAATTTCATATGGTTACTTCTCTTGTCTCGACCACTACCATCCTAAACCAAACTATCATATCATCCTACGTGGGCTACTGCTAAAGTTTCTAACTGACCCTGCTATGTCTAATATTGATCTTTAATCTGTTCTTCATACTACAACCAAAGTAAGCTCTTCAAAAGGCAAATTTGTATATTTCATTCTCTAGTAAAACCTTGTAATGGGTTTCATTGCTCTTCTGATGAGAAACAAAATACTTTGATGTATTTGTTGTAGGAGGCTCCATGTGATCTGGCCCAGACTCATGTTTGCAGCATCTTTCTCTTCTCTCTCCCCACTCCAGCCACACTACCCTTCTTTTAGTTATTTTTGGCCAATCTCATAGCCCTCTTTAGTTTTTATTCACTGCTCTTATTGTAATTTTTATCTATCATTTTTTGAGCACTTGATTACCTGTTTCCTCCAAAAGACTGTTGTCAAAATCAGGGCCCAAATCATGTATACTTTGCTCAATAGTTTATCTCAAGCATTTTGCTCACACATAGTAGGTTCTCCTCACATTTATTAGCTGACTGTCTGAATTGGAGATACCAGATTTGTGATTTATCAGTTAAAAGCATGGGAGTGGATGAGCTCTGTTAAAATGGGAAGGCAAGTAGATCAAAGAAATAAGCCCAAGAGAGTCCATTCAGGGGACTTGAGGAAGATTGTGTGGGGTAGTCCCAATTGTAGAAAATTAAACCAATATGGACTATTTTAAGTAGCTCTGAAAAAGTAACTCCTTAACATTGGTTAGTTTTTCTCCAGTTTAACTTGTTTCTTCTGATCTGTTAACAGAACTAAATATGAAGTTTCTCATGGATATGCTGTTATCCTTTCCTTGTGGAGTAGAGACTTGCTTTATAGCCTAAGATGAAATAAGTACTGACTTGTTTTCACTAATGAGCAATTGTCACTGAATTCTCTCCTTAGGTTTCCAAGGCATCATTCCCTCAGAAATTGGCAGCACAGGTGTCATACACATCTTCCAGGTGCAAAGGCTTCACTCTCTGATAGGTGGTAGGAGTGCAGCTAAAGGACCCACTTGGGTGAAGTGGCTACGACAAACCTCCTGTGTGTTCTGAAAGTCACATGTCAAACACCTTCCCTCTCCTGGAAAGGGTAACTTAAACATCCCAATAGCAAGGAAGATAAAAATACAGCAAGAATATTGAACCTCATAAAAGCAATGCCAGATAAAATACAGGACTCCCAGTTAAACTTGAATTTCAGATAAATAACAGTTTTCAATATAAGTATGTCTTTGCAGTGTTTAGACATACTATAAAATAATTCATTGTTTATTGAAAATTCATATTTATTAAGCATACTGTATATTTATTGCTAAATCTGATAGCTCTAATAAAGTCCACTTGTTCATTCTTCACCTATTTGAACTTTCAGTCCATCATAAAGAACAAACCCAGGTGCAGGTGGAGTCTGGCCAGCTGCCTGCCTGAGGATGTTCCCAACCCATTACTGTCTGGCCAGCTGCCTGCCTGAGGGTGGTCCCAACCCATTACTGTGCACAGGCTGCCCTCAGTCATAAGATATGCAGGTAGTTGCCCTTCAAATACTTTCAATTCCTTGTCATTAAGTTTGGGAGTTCAATATTTTTTTTCCTTTTTTCATTTTCTAAATGAGGATATATTACTTATTTTTTATTGAAATATATTTGGCATATGTATGGTATGACATGAGTGCTTAGTTCTGTCTGACTGTTTGCGACTGAATGGGCTGTAGCTCACCAGGCTCCTCTGTCCATGGGATTTCCCAGGCAAGAATACTGGAGTAGGTTGTCATTTCCTTCTCTAGCACTGTGTAAGTTTAAGGTGTATGTAATTAATTTGATACATTTATATATTGATGTGCTTACCATTGTGGCAATAATTAGCACTTTCATCATGTTACATAATCACCCTTTATTTTCAGTGATTAGAAAATTTTAATTTTAGTCTCTTGGAAAGTATGGTGATTATAATACAATATTTTGTCTACATTCACTGTACTTTGCATGAGAGCTCTAAGGCTTAAGTACTACTTAACAATGATGGTATGAATTGTTCCATACTCTAAAGTTGCCATACAATCATTTTTTAATGGTTTTTCAACTAATGATTTAAGCCCTGATCTCCTTCATTAGCAGGAAGTCCATTATCTACTTCTGGGATGACTTTTATCCCCAGAATTGTCCAGATACTCTAGTAGTATCTGGGAGGAGAGGAGAGGATGAGATGGAAATCTCTTCACCCAAGCACTGTTTCTGCCTCATGAAGTCTCCATCCCTGTGGATGGCCAGCCTCTGCCCACTCCAAAAGGGATCTGAGCCTCTACATGAAAGGCCATCTACCCAGGCCTACAGGGTGTCTACTCCAGGGTCCATCCATCCACTCTTGTAATGTTAAAACAATCCAGTGTGCCCGGAGTCTGCAGAATTTAGGGTTTAGATCTTTCCACTGCCACACCCAGTCATTTCCTGGGAGACCAGCTGGCTTTCTCATGCAGACTCAAGCCTGGTTCTGATGTGTCCACCCACCGCACCACTCACAAGACCACCTTGGTCTCCTCCCCCACCACTGCCGCTCCCCACCCCACCCCCCGACAGGAGTCTGTGCTTTAAAGATCCCCAGCTTTTCCTTGTAAATTCACAACACAAAGAATCTGAATATACTCCTTTTTTCTACATGAGCAGAGCTCATTGCTCAGCTCTACCCATCTAAAAGAAAGTTCTTCAGTGATCCCCAAAGCTCTTACCCTTCTGAGGGGAGCCTGGTTAGGGATTCCAGGAGAACCAACATGTCTTCTTGAGCAATGGGTGGTTCCCTTCCCATGTTCCAAAGCACTTTTCTGGCTCTTTTTTAATAGAAAAAAAAAAAAAAAAAGGTACAAATGTAATCCCTAGAAGGGCTCCCATAGCATCTGTACAGGATACATAAAAGCAAAATAAAACAAATGATATGAGCCCATATCTCACCATTAACCAGCAGAGCTGATTCAGCTTCTTAAGTCCTTATGTCAGGCAAAGCCATTCTCTCGTTCCGTGTATTTTACTGGGCAACTCTTACTAGCAAAAATCACCCATTTGGACTAATTCTTAAAAATACAAATAAAGCTGAAGAACCAAGTTAATGTGTCTTGACTCATTTAACTGAAAACTATTCCTTTTTTAAAATAATATGTTATATCATTGGTATTGGTATGGACTCTAATGCCTAAATATTTCATAACTATCTATATATTAGTTTTTAATTGAAGTTTAATTTACAGTGTTGTGTTAGTTTCAAGTGTGCAGCAAAGTGACTGTTATATATATTCTTTTTCAGACTTTTTATGAGCTATTATAAGATATTGAGTATAGTCCCCCATGCTATACAGTAAGTCTTTGTTGTTTACCTAGTTTATATATAGTAGTGTGTATATGTCAATCCCAACATCCTAATTTATCTCTCTATCCACCACCACCACCCCCCACCACCACCCCCAGCTATCTCCTTTGGTAACCACAAGTTTCCTTTTTATGTCTCTGAGTCTATTTCTATTTTGAAAATAAGTTCATTTGTCTTGTTTTTTTTTAGATTCCATGAAAAAGTGATATCATGTTATGATTATCTTCTATATATGATTTTTTTAAATTCACAATGCTTAAATCATAGAATTTTAGTGCAGTAAAAGTGACCAATAAGCATACTTTGATTTTCCAGCAGGAGAAACTTGAGACCCAGAGACACATATGCACAAAGTCCACGAGTAGCTTGTTACCCATTTAGTCGCACATTAGTTGACACATCTTATATGCCAGCCATATGGTGGGAAGTTCAAGGATGAATCATACATGGAAAACTCCACTGGAATTAGGACTCAGGACTCCTCACTTCAAGCACAAAGTTGTTTCCTTCCACTGAAGGCAGGCTGTTAGAATAACCTCTGCTCCCTTTGAAGTGGAAGACCATTTAATACCTGGTTGGCTACCCAACATCCCACACTCTAAGAGCTTCACTTACCATCAAGGGCTCACTTATACACCGACTAGGCTAATAACCTCTGTTTGAAAATAAACATTTGGGAAATTAGTTGTTTCCAAAGTCACACATGCCGCTTTGAATCTAGTGGTAATATCAAATCCCCTCATGACTTTAAATTCTTCATTTCAAGCTACTGCCACAGAGCATAAAGATTCCACACATAAATCAAAAATGAATGTTTCTTTCCTTTCCTATATTATTGCAGAAATGTTTATTATATCATTTAATAGCAGAGAAGAAAGCTGTAGATAGGAGAAGGGAAGCAGGGGCACTGAGCCTGCTTACTTGGGAAAAGGCTTGAAACTTCTGACCAGAGTGAATTCCTTGTGATTTTAGGGAAGGGCTTTAGCATCCAGATAAAATGGGAGACCTGAGGAACTGCCTCCACTTTCCAAATGTTCTGTTTTTATTTCAATTATGTTAACTTCTGATTCTCTCCCCTTGAGCTATCTAGACCCTCGGCACTGTCACTGTCATCTTGGTGTTTTCCTTTTTTAATATATATTACAATTGATGGTTTTCGATGCTAAGACATCCCTTATCTATCTCAGCAAGTATGAATCTATGTTTTTAAGCTACACAGAGGAAAATACACACACGCACACCATCAAAGAGAACAGCTGTGAGAAGCTATTTGCTTCTGTGGAAGAGTTCTTAGGGATTTAGGAGAGCTGGGTTCTGGTTCCACATCTGATATTCAAATATTAATAGCTCAGGAACTAAAATACTCACCACCATATGTTTCTCTCCCAGGGCCTGGCACAGGAGAGAAGCAAAAGCTACATCATCTATCAAATTTCTCTCCCACCAGAGAGTCCCTTTTCCGCTGGGCATGATCCTTGTTTCCCACCTTTATCCCGTTGATTCCTATTCCAAGTACTTATTCATGCCTTTGGTCATTTGATTTTCGTTAGTCCTTCATTCATCAAATCTAGAACAGCCTCCTTCCTCAGCATCTGTCTTATCCCATCCCAACTATCCTCAGCTGAAACTGCAATTTCACTTCAGTGTAGCTCTTCAGTTTTAGTGCCATCAATCTTGTCCTGCTCAGAAATCCCAGCTGTTTTCTACTTGTATCGCACAATTTTCACTTGTTTCATATCACTGTGTCAGATTATTTTGCTTTATTTATTAATGGCTTCATGATATTTGCGCTGACTCCCGGCTAAATTTCAAACCCCTTTCTCTAAATAATTAAAAGTCCTAGTTTCTCGTCTAGTCTCAACTACTCCATGCGACTCTGAGCAAAACCAATGATCTTCCACTTTTTTTAAAATTTATTATTATTATTATTTTACTTTACAATATTGTATTGGTTTTGCCACACATCAACATGAATCCGCCACGGGTGTACACGTGTTCCCAATCCCGAACCCCTCTCCGACCTCTTATATACAAAATAAGAGATCCTTAAATTTGCTTTCAGCTCTACTAATCTGTAAGTCTGAGATTTTATTTAGTTTAACATTTCAGATTTTTCTTTTGGGTGTTATTTGTATTACTCCTTTGATGTCCTAGCACCATCCTGGTATGTAATAGATGCTTAATCAAGGAGGATGTTTAAGCAAGGTCAGTGAGATCATGTCCCAGGCTATTCTGTGCAAGTGCAGGAATTCCAAGGGCTAAATCGAGGTTTCTTTGAAAGTGTCCCTCAATTCCTAAGGCCTTTCCTATTATGCTGTGAGTATCAGAAGTGTTTTTCTCCTTCAAAGCATGGGACAGGATGTGGAAACACAGCTCAGTGTTGGAACAAAAGCTTTCCTATAAATCCAACTTCAAACTTATAATTTTGAACCAATGAGCAGCAATTTCTTTACCTCCAGGGCCCAGGAGTCTTCGGTCTTTTTAAATAAAGGGAAAGGCACAGCCTGTCACACGACAAGCTGACAACATGACCCAATTTAAGGAGAAAGAAATGAAACGATCAACAGTTTCTTTTTGCAATTTAGGAGAGAGTGAAATCTGATAATCCTAGCCTGTTCCTCATTTTCTGCTTGAAGAATAAGTAAAGGGTATTTATGAGAACTGTCCTCTGTTATTAAACTGAGATGATTGCTCCGGCTCTTCTAAACTGTTTTATAATATTAATTTTTCATTAATGACATTTTTAATATACTGTGTGATAAATCCCAGCCAATGGTCTCAGTCTCACTAGTGTCGACATGTGGGGCTGTAATAAGCATGACCCCAGTCTCTTACATATATTGGAGCACTCATTACCCAATGCTGTGGCCAATTTGTGTCTCCAATTCACAAGCAGTCTTTCTCCAGCTGTTACCTCAATTTGTCCTTGCAACCATTTCCATCAGTTCTAGAGAATTTTATGTAGTAAAACTTTGCAAGTGTCATAGGAGTGGAGGTAAAGGAATGAGGAGGGATTTGTGTTCTCCATCAGAGGAAATCAAATGAGTTCACAGTCAGCTTCCAAGGGACACTCACAGGGGCAGCTCTGCTTAGCTTTTGAATCTGTGACTCCCTCAATCATAGGCACCAGCCTCAAAGCTAGTTGTTGTCAGGCTCCTGCTGAATTTGGAGGAAACTGACTTCAAATATTGTCAGCATCAAGTAAATCAGATGGTTCTAAAAAACTAGAGCTTTGAAGTTTGAGAGGGAAAAAAAAGCAACCTTGATTAGGCTCTTTACTTCTGATTCTAACCTGTCACTTACGTGCCATGCTAAGGAAAAAAAGGAAAAGGAAGATAGTGGAAAATAAATAAGAATATTGAAGGGATTCTCTGGAACACTCAGCACCTAGTCAGAAAGGACAGCCCCTAAATCACATGCCCCAGTAAAACACTTCAGAGCTGCTGGGTGCTTTGAAGTAAAGTGTATAGAAATATTTGAAAAGAGTTTACTCATGATTTTATACTTTTATTTATTCATTCATTCATTAACAAACATCCTCTGTCAGACATTGGGCTAGGTCTGAGGGATACATGTGTGATTAATTATTGTTCAGCAAATTATAATTATATCACCTGTAAGTTCTGTGAGACCAAGTCTCTCTTTTTTTTTTAACATTTATCTCTGAGCCTGGAATAGTATGTGGTAGAAAATACACCCCTTGAGAGAGAGATTAAGATGCAAAGAGAAAGAGAACCAGAAAATGAGGCAGGAGAGAACTGAGTTTCATCCCCAGGATTTTGGAAAATATCCTGTCTGGAGTAGATGCTCAGTGAATGTTCAGTTCAGTTCAGTTCAGTCGCTCAGTCGTGTCCGACTCTTTTCAACCCCATGAATCGCAGCATGCCAGGCCTCCCTGTTCTTCACCATCTCCCGGAGTTCACTCAGACTCACGTCCATTGAGTCCATGATGCCATCCAGACATCTCATCCTCTGTCGTCCTCTTCTCCTGCCCCCAATCCCTCCCAGCATCAGAGTCTTTTCCAATGAGTCAACTCTGCATGAGGTGGCCAAAGTACTGGAGTTTCAGCTTTAGCATCATTCCTTCCAAAGAAATCCCAGGGCTGATCTCCTTCAGAATGGACTGGTTGGATCTCCTTGCAGTCCAAGGGACTCCCAAGAATCTTCTCCAACATCACAGTTCAAAAGCATCAATTCTTCAGCGCTCAGCCTTCTTCACAGTCCAACTCTCACATCCATACATGACCACTGGAAAAACCATAGCCTTGACTAGACAGACCTTAGTCAGCAAAGTAATGTCCCTGCTTTTGAATATACTATCTAGGTTGGTCATAACTTTTCTTCCAAGGAGTAAGCATCTTTTAATTTCATGGCTGCAGTCACCATCTGCAGTGATTTTGGAGCCCCAAAAAATAAAGTCTGACACTGTTTCCACTGTTTCCCCATCTATTTCCCATGAAGTGATGGGACCGGATGCCATGATCTTTGTTTTCTGATTGTTGAGCTTTAAGCCAACTTCTTCACTGTCCTCTTTCACTTTCATCAAGAGGCTCTTTAGCTCCTCTTCACTTTCTGCCATAAGGGTGGTGTCATCTGCATATCTGAGGTTATTAATATTTCTCCCGGCAATCTTGATTCTAGCTTGTGTTTCTTCCAGCCCAGCGTTTCTCATGATGTACTCTGCATAGAAGTTAAATAAGCAGGGTGACAGTATACAGCCTTGACCTACTCCTTTTCCTATTTGGAACCAGTCTGTTGTTCCATGTCCAGTTCTAACTGTTGCTTCCTGACCCGCATACAGATTTCTCAAGAGGCAGGCCAGGTGGTCTGGTATTCCCATCTCTTTCAGAATTTTCCACAGTTTGTTGTGAACCACACAGTCAAAGGCTATGGCATAGTCAATAAAGCAGAAATAGATGTTTTTCTGGAACTCTCTTGCTTTTTCCATGATCCAGTGGAGGTTGGCAATTTGATCTCTGGTTCCTCTGCCTTTTCTAAAACCAGCTTGAACATCAGGGAGTTCACGGTTCACGTATTGCTGAAGCCTGGCTTGGAGAATTTTGAGCATTACTTTACTAGCATGTGAGATGAGTGCAATTGTGCGCTAGTTTGAGCATTCTTTGGCATTGCCTTTCTTTGGAATCGGCATGAAAACTGACCTTTTCCAGTCCTATTTATACAAATGGTGGAATTAATTCCCAAAACATTGACTACACTGTATGATTCCAGTTATTTGTGTTCAGGCTGTATAAAAAGATCTTAATGCAAACATTTTATGCTTCTATTGATATTTGCTTAGAGGGAAGTGAACACAGTAGGCAGCTACTCTTCTTCATAGTATGCTTTTGTATACACACGAATTAAGTGTTAGTCAGTCATGTCTGATTGTTTGTGACCCCGTGGACTGTAACCTGCCAGGCTCCTCTGTCCATGGGATTTCCCAGGCAAGAATACTGGAGTGGATTGCCATTTTTTTCTCCAAGGGATCTTCCCAACCCAGGGATCGGACCTGAGTCTCCTGCATTGCCAGCAATGTCTTTACTATCTGAGCCACTAGGAAGGCCACAATATACATGAGTATATTTTGGCAAAATCATTTAACTAGACCTCTTCTGGGGAAGGTTGTAAAGAAGATAAAGAAAACTGTTTAACTGGGAGCAAAAAGAACTGCTAGTTTTATATGAAACGCAGGAAAGAAGGATGCAAGGGGGAAGGTGGGGCCTTTGTGGGATTTTTAAATTTTGTCTAAGCTAAATTCCAAGATTATTTACTAAGTCTTTGCTACTTTGAAGACATTGAGGTAGAAGGGACAGACCCTGCACTCAAAGACCCCGTGGCTGTAAAGGACCCATACAGACGAGATGCACTGGGAAGGGTTACGAGAGCAGAAAGCACTAAACTGCTCAGGGCACAGCCCCAAACCCGGCCAGGTGGCCAGGGACCAGAGGAGGGTTTCCAGGGGAGGTGATGCCTCAACCAGGTTTTTAAAGAATAAGATGTAGGGATACACGTGTATGTATGGCTGAGCCCCTTTGCTCTTCACCTGAAACTATCACAACCTTGTTACTCAACTATACTCCAATACAAAGCAAAAAGTTAAAAAAAATAAAGAATAAGATGCAGTGAAACAAAAGTAAGCCAACAGGAGCAAACAAGCAGACAAAGCAGGAGAGGGTTGTTAACTGGGGGAAAAGAAAAACAAAAGGAAAGTACAACCTAAAAAATGTTTTGTTCTGTAGATTTGCTGAGAATTTAAGCTCAGAATGCAACCTCTCATAGCTCTGAGGGACTGCTCTGAACAGGTAAGGGAAGAGCCAGGATGTAGGAGAGGCTTTTGCAAACAAACAAATCAAGAAGCAGGTAGTCAGAACATCAAAAGATTGCTGTGAATTAAAGAAAACCCACATCTCGAGTTAATGAATTTAGTGCTTTTCCATGTATGGGGAAGGTTCCAAGTCTGGGCTCAGTGAAACCATTTCTTCAATGTGCACCTTAACTTTCTAGGCCAGTATCCTGTTTTGTGCACCTGAATCCCCTCAGGGCATGCAGGCAGGGGCAGCTGCAGTGGCCTGAGGTCCACAACATCCTTTGTGGGTTGATATGTCACAGTCCACAGGGCATCCCAGAGGGGAAAAGAGCATGGACCACAGAACAGAGGGGAGAGGTCAGAGCAGGTCAGAGCAGCCACTGGGAAGAAGGGGGCCACCCTAGAAACAGGGTCAGAGACATGCTTAGGGAGGGGTGGCCATGCTAAGGAGCCTGGGTCTTCCCCTGGAGAAAACAGGAAGTGTCATTCACATACTCAGTTGGCACAGAAACACAGACTGGTGGCAAGTAGAAAGCAGGCCTTGCAAAACCAGCTTCCTCCAAGCAGCAGTCCCCAGCCTTATTGGCACCACGGACTGGTTTTATGGAAGACAGTTTTTCTACAGAACAGGTTGGGGGGTGGGGATTTGGATGATTTCAAAATGGCTTGAACACATTACATTTATCGTGCACTTTACTTCTATTCTTATTACATCTACTCCACCTCAGATCGTCAGGCATTAGATACTGGAGACTGGGGACCCCTCATGGATGCAAACCACTGGACCAGTGGACCAGAGTTCACTCATCTCAAAAATATGGTGAGTAATGTGGAGAACATAAAGATGAGTAAGACATGTGCTTCAAAGACATTATAGTCCAGAAAGGGAGAGTCCTGAACTGTTACTATCCCAGGAGGAATACAGATAATGAGTGTTGGTTTTTTCAGACTAGGTAGGAATCCCCTCCATCTGGGCGATCAGGAAATGTTTCATGAAGATGACTTGGGTGTTCTACCCTAAGGCAGTGGTTCTCAAGCCTAAGTGTGTGTCAGAATTACCTGGAAGACTTAACCACAGACCACTGGGCCCCACCCAGACTTTCTAATCACTGGATCTGGAGGGAGGCCCCAAACTTGCAGCCCTCATAAGTCTCCAGGTGATGCTGATGCTGCTGGTCCAAGGGCAAGGCTTTGGAGAACCTTTACTCAATTGTGACAGGACTGGTCAAATAGAAATGAAGCTTTAGGTATCTCATGAAGAGGAAACCATGCATGTAAGGCATATGGCTAGAAAAGCAAGGCTATATCCTGATTACAGCCAAGTTGAAGTAAAATATAATCCTTATAAGTATATAAGGTATTATCAGACACAATAAACTTCGTAAATTAATTACCCAGTCAACTCCAGTTAGCTGAGAGCAGTCATGCTAGAGTAGTTATCCAGCATAAGGTATGGCCAGTGTGAGCATTTCCTCCTAAACTGTCTACCCTGCAGCTGTCCTAGCTCACTTGTCTGCCCTCCTCTCTGAACTGAAACAGCCATTGATTGGTACCAGTCAACTCAGCCATTGTATGCATTACTGACCTTTTTCATCTAAACAGAATGGAACTTAAAAATCCCTTTAGTTAGCTGAAGTTGGGAATGTTTAAAAGAGTTTTCACAAGGAAAGAAAGATTATAAAAAGAAAAAATGAAAGTACTCAAAGGAAAAAAAGAAAAAGAAACAGAAGTATTCTCTGTATATATAAAGTTCTCATGTCATTAAAAAAAAAATAAAGGGCCCCAAGCAAAGACTAATTTGACTGATGCAGTTGTACAATGGTTTACAAGGTGTTTTGAGCTGAATTGTGCTTAAATATACATTGAAATCCTAGCCCAGAAAATGTGACTGGATTTACCCCTTGGTGAATGTTGAACCAAAAGACACAACCAAGCCAAAGACTGAGAGAAGGAAGGACTTATTACTGCTTGAAGCAAGTACAAACACCATGGATCTTTCCCAAAACAGTGTCTCCTGAACAGCAAAACTGGAGAAGTTTTAAGCTAAGTTTTAACATGCCTTTCCCTAAAGGGCTTGTGTGCATGCCCAGTCATGTCCAACTCTTTGCAACCCCATGGACTGTATCCTGCCAGGCCCCTCTGTCCATGGGATTTTCTTAGCAAGAATACTGGAGTGGGTTGCCATTTCCTTCTCCAGGAAGGGGCTTGAACAGAGGAGAATTTAGCATGAAACTGAGACAGAGGTTGACAGAGTCCAATCTTTAGTTGATTGAAGTCAGGAGAGTCGACATCACCATTAGTCCTCCACCTGTTGGGGAGGGGGGCGGTCTTAGTTCCTGCAGAACTCAGAGACAAGTATCAGATTGTTACATACATCCCTTGAGGATGAGTTAGGCCTCTGCTTCAGTCACTGCACTCTTGTTTGCCTTTTCTCTGTTCCTGCATTCCTTTGCTCCCTTAAGATCATTGATTACTGAGATGTTTTTCAAGGGCAAGCATCATGCCCATCTTAGATCACAAAATGGCTTAGGCCAAAATGACTTTTCTTATGTCAAGAAGGCCATTTCCAGTTCTCTTTCTCTGGGGACCCCCTAACCTATCTGCTGTCATATAAAAATGTGACATTATTTGGAAATTAGGTGTTTATGGAGGTAATCAAGTTAAAATGGGATTAGTGTGGACCCTTATCAAATACGGCTAGTGTCCAGTTGAGCATAATTAAGGAGGGGAACAGGTATTATAATAGATACTGTATAGGTCAGAAATGGAGAAGGCAATGGCACCCCACTCCAGTACTCTTGCCTGGAAAATCTCATGGGTGGAGGAGCCTGGTAGGCTGCAGTCCATGGGGTCATGAAGAGTTGGACACGACTGAGTGACTTGACTTTCACTTTTCACTTTCATGCATTGGAGAAGGAAATGGCAACGCACTCCAGTGTTCTGGCCTGGAGAATCCCAGGGACGGGGGAGCCTGGTGGGCTGCCGTCTATGGGGTCTCACAGAATTGGACACAACTGAAGCGACTTAGCAGCAGCAGCAGCAGGCCAGAAAACTCACACCAACTTTACCTGATATTCCCACCCCAAAGTCCTTAATTTTAGTTCTTTTTTTCCTTTAGCAACTTACTCTGCTATCTCTTTCTTAATTACTTAATGACTTTCTTAACTACTCTTTGACTTTGAGAGAGAGGTAGCCAGTACATTGCCATTCTTCTCAAAGTCCAAAAGGCAGTTCAGCTGGGCACCCTCCTACCTATGAGGAAAGGAAGGATAATTTCCCCTACTGGCAATGGTCTTGGTGACAGAGGAAGGGGTGGAGCAGGAGAGGCAAGACAAAATCAGAGCAGAGTTGGGGCTGGGCAGTCAGGGCAGAGGGTTTGCTGACCAGGAAGGGAGGGAGAGAGGGAGTCAGAAGAAGACCTGGGGTTGAGACTCGTCACCTCTCAACTCACTCAGGCTCAAAATTTATTCCTGCTTACTGAGAAGGAAAACCATGCAGTACTTACAGTACATTGTCTAATGTCCTCCTTCAGAAGCAAAGTGTCCTAATTCCCACCACACACCAAGTACAGCTGGTGCCCCCTACTCATTGGCACACAGAGTGGCCGAATTGGCCCTCCATATTTGAGGGGTAATTTTGATTATTGCCTTTCCACACTTGGCAAGGGCTTTCTGGGGCTTTGCTTATATGATACCCCACCCTCCAGCCAGGAGGGCACACTCCAGTCACAGCAAGGAAACCGCTGTCTGAAGCCAATCTGAAAAGAAATCATTGTGTGTGCCCATTTTCGATCAGGAACATAATAGTTAACTTGGCACAGCTTGTTCTTTAGTTTAAATTGAGACATTCATATGTAACTCAAAAAAGATAAGCCCAGACTTGATGCCGAAAGCTCAGTTCTCTATGCACTGGTGCTGGGTCAATTCTCAGAGACAGAGTTTTGGGTGAACTAGAAAAGGATAGCTTTGTTGTTTTGCTGGGAAAAGGGAGAGGGATATAGCAGGCTCTTGCCCTCAAAACCGTGTGTCCCCAGTTGGGGAAAATATTGAGAGGTTTTATAGTAATTGTTCAAAGAAGACATGATCAGCTCATGGACATTCTTCTGATGGGTTGATAGTGAGGTAAGTGAGAGTCAGCATCATCAACCTTCAGATCCAACTGGTCTGGTCTACATGATTGTGGGCAGCCTACCATCCTTAGCCACTAACTTCCCCATCTGAAGTGGGCTTCAGTATCTGCAGAATAACTCAAAGATATTGTTGTGTGTATCCCTTGATAAGAAACAGGACCTTGTCTGAAGCCTACTCTTGCCTGTTTCTCTTAGTCTCACATCCCCTCTCTCCCCTAATTAACAACTTCTTGAATCTGCCCATTGAAACTCAGAGAAGGTCATGGAGGCCGAATGAAGGCTGTTTCCTAAAGTTAAAGAAATGGGGGACACAGAAAGTCTCTGTGCCCAGGAACCCCAGAGGTCCCTACATGGTATCATTCTGACCAAGATTTTTGGAAATCGGAGGTTGCTTTTCCATAGTGGTGAAGGTGAGCCTAAAAACTTGGCTTCTGTTCACCAGAGCCAAGTGAAATGTGGAGACAGTGCTTTGGAGAAGTAGAAATGAGTAGCTTTATTACTTTACTGGGGAATGGGGGACACAGTGGGCCCCTGCCTTGAAAAACTGTGTCCTATGTCTCCACTTGAAGAGGATAGTGAGAAGTTTTATAGTAATGGTTTGAAGAGGGTTATAAGCTTGTGGACATTGTTCTGTTTGGGTGGTGGTGAGGTAAGTAGGAGTCAGCATCATCAATCTTCAGGTTCCTATTGGTCTAGGGTGGTCTTCGTGCTTATAAGTAGCATGCCATCATTAATCGTAAACTTCTCCCACCTGGAGGCATTTTCAATATCTGTGAAACATTCAAAGATATTGTTATGTGTATCCATTGATGTGGAACTAGGACCTTGTCCCAAGGTTGCACTATTTCTCTTGACCATTTGTTTCTCCCGGGTCTCGCATCCTCTCCTTTCCCTAATTAACAACTGTTTGAATCTGCCCACGGGGACCCAGGGAAGCTCATGAAAGCTGAACGAAGGCTGTTTCCTGTAATCATAAAATGGGGGACACAGGAAGGCTTTGTGCCCAGGAGTCCCACAGGGCCCTGCTTGGTATCACAGGCTGTTCTTATCCTCCCATCTCTTGGGAACTCTCAGGGGCAAGACCAGTGAATGAGGAATGAGCAGTGTTTGTGTTAGGGTTCTCCAGAGAAACAGAAAAAGTAGGGGATAGAGATATGTATTTATTACGAAGAATTTGCTCACTTGTTTATGGAGACTGAGAAATCCCATGAACTTCTGTCTACAAGCTAAAGACCCTGGATAGTCAGGGGTATAATCCAGTCCTCTGGTAGGTGACACAAAGTGGATCTAGATGAGTGTACCTAGAACATGCAAAGTGATGATGGGGCTTTCCATAAGTCTGCAATTTATGGTAATTTATATTCTACTTGTATGTAAGTGCCAAGTCACTTCAGTTGTGTCTGACTCTGTGCGACCCTCTGGACTGTAGCCTGCCAGGCTCCTCTGCCCATGGGATTCTCCAGGTAAGAATACTGGAGTGGGTTGCCATGCCCCTCTCCAGGGATCTTCCCGCCCCAGGGATTGAACCCAAGTCTCTTACATCTCCTGCATTGGCAGACAGCTTCTTCACCACTTGTGCCACCCGGGAAGACCATTCTACCTGTAGTCCTACTGAAATTATTTTCAAGCGATTGGATGATTCTAGCAACAGAAAAGACTAAGAGCAGCATTTGCCCTTCCAGATCCCAAGGGCAGAGAGTTACTTCGGAAGTGATGGGGACTTCTTGAAGTGGATAACACACTGTTAGTGCATTTTCTCTCAGGAAACCGAATCATGTCATTGGATAAAGCTGTCCTTAGAGGATTTAGCACAGAAGTAAGTGTGAAATCACCTCATCTCAGCCCTGCTGGTGTATCTTAGGATTCACTGTTCATCATCAGAGTAGATGATTTACAATTTTCAAAAGCTTCATACCAATGATTTCATATCTTTTCATAATAACCCTTTTCCCCCTACCCGTATATTGTCCCTCTCCTTCCTCTCCCCACTGGTAACCACTAGCTTGTTCTCTATATCTGTGAGTCTGCTTCTTTTTTTGTTTTATTCACTAGTTTGTTGTATTCCTCTTTATTCTTATACTTAGAATCACATGCATAATGACTTGAAGAAAGAACACCTAAAGATTGTTATGCGTTTGAGACCGTCACAAAGTGAATCTATACCAATGAGGTTGGGAAACCACATTTTCAAGGGAGCTAGCCTTAGGACATGGCTACTAATGAAAGTGTGTTCATTGATCCATTCTTTCCTCAGGGAACACTGAGTACACACAGTCTAATGCATTCAGGATGCAGTGAAAAATAAAACATAGTCCCTGCCCTCAAGTGCTTCTAATAGGGACACTGAGTCAATAAGAGGCCATTAAAATCCAATGTGGTAAGTCCTGTGAGCAAGTAAATGGCATGTGATGGACTAGTGGCCAAACCCAATCCAGATGTTGGAAAGTCAGGTCCCATCCCTGAGGGCAGAGGCCAGCATTCCCTCAGTGTTGTTTGTCACCCTGTGGTTAAATGAGTCATGCAGTTTCACTGGGAAGACACGTGCTTATTTGTTCTCTTTTATTGCTGTTGTTGTTAAGTTGCTCAGTTGTGTCCAGCTCTTTGTAACCCATGGATTGCAGCACACCAGGCTTCCTTGTCCTTCACCATCTCCCAGAATTTGCTCAAACTCAGAGTTGGTGATGCCATCCAACCATCTCATCTTCTGCCATCCCCTTCTCCTGCCTTCAATCTTTCCTAGTATCAGGGTCTTTTCTGATGAGTTGAAGAGAATTAGAGATACCTGGTTATAAGTCCTCGATGCTTTGATTAAGATTCTTAGTCAACTTGGGAAAATTGTTCACATGATAAATATTAGGCTGAATACAATCAGACGAACGTTCCTGCCAGGTGTGGGAGCACTCAGTCAGTTGTGTCTGGTTCTTTATGACCCCATGGACTGTAGCCCGCCAGCCTCCCTTGTCTGTGGAGTTTTCCAGGCCAAAATACTGGAGGGGGTTGCTATTTCCTATTCGAGGGGATCTTCCCAACCCAGGGATCTAACCTGCATTTCCTGTGTCTCCTGCATTGGTAGGCAAATCCTTTATCACTGCAATACCTGTGATGCCCTCTCCTGCTGGGAGATATTCCCAGTTTACAGATGAGACGACTGAGTTTCTGAGAGGTAGTGATTCACCAGTTCATACAACTTGTAAGTGGCAGAGCTATACCCAAATATGCAAGATTCTAAAGGAAGGTCATTAAACTAGTAAGATAAGTGCTACAGTGAGCAACTGTGAGGAAACCTATTTTAGCTAAAAAGCACCACATTGTTCCTGGGCTCTGAAGACTGCCTGATTTCAATATTAAAGTGGTGCAGCTGAAGACTGTGGCCTAAAGTGAGTGATGCTGGAGGAATCACCCTTTCCAAAGGAGTCCCACCTGCATACTACACAGACGTGCACCTGAAACCAGCTTTCTCTCTGTATTTAAGGGGCATAGGGAGCCCAGGCTCTTGGGAAAGGAAGTGTAGGACCAGAAGAGTAGTCAGTAAGACTCCTAGCAGCACCATGTGGCTGCTGCTGCAATTTGTCTGGCTCTGTTTTCTCTTGTCTCTTGGTCTGAATAGCCAGTATGAGTCCGAGGTCCCTGAGTATCCTGACGAACTACGCTGTGGGCTAAGGAGCTTTCAATTCACCATAAACCTTCTCAGTCAGGAGATGGAGACTCCTCCTGCACTAGTAGCATGGGGTAAGTTTGAAGGCTGAGCTAGGCAATGGCATGTCTCCTCCACTGTGTAAAACTGGCCTCTGCTTTCTGTCCGAATGCCTCCCCACCTTTGCTAAACTCTGCTCCTTCTCTATAGAAGTACTCTGAAGCATAACTTCACCTCTAAACCTGATTTCCCTGTTGTTTCTCCTTTCTTGACAGCTGCTCTTGAGTCTAAGGCAAAGCTGGCTGTCCCTTCCCAGCACTGGTGACTTGCATGATTGACCATATGTGTTTTCTCCCCCATCCCCACTCCTAGATAACCATGGGCTGCCACACAGCCTGCAGAATGACTCTGACTGTGGCACCTGGGTCAGTGAGGGCCCTGGCAGCTCCCTGGTGGTGGAAGCCTCCTACAGTGGCTGCTATGTCACTGAGTGGGTAAGTATGACCTGTCCTTAGGAAGGCTGAGATGCCTGTGCCGCCATCCAGGCTGACTCCTTGGGCCTGTCTCTCCAGGACTCCTACTACATCATGACTCTTGGAATTGAAAGAGCAGGTGTGAGTGGACCTGGAACAGTTATGGAGACAAAGCTATTCAAGTGTCCTGTGAATCTCCCAGGTAAGGGCTGGATACTTCTGGGTTCTGGGTGGTGTGGAGCTGCCTGAAGTGTGTCCTTGGGTATTTTTTACCCAGTCTGTGCAGTGATATCAGGCACCCATCGAGAACTGTGTTCCAGCTCTTCACAGGTGACCCTAGGATAAACACCACCTGAGCAACTACTCGGGGCTCAAGAACTGTGAGGGGTACTTCACATGTTACCTGTAATCCCAACCCAGTGCTACTGCTAGCCCCAGCAGGGGGCTTTCCAAGCATCCCTGACTGGTAGGTGGCAGAGCTGAGATTCAACCAAGAGTTATCCCAGGACCAGAGATCTCCCTCTTGAAGGGTCCAGAAGGAAGCTGAAGTTATCAATGAGACTCAGCAAACACCTTCAAGAAGCAGACTGCATTGAGAATAGGGCTTAGTCCCTTCAGCTGGGGCTACTCGACTGCTTAGCTTGGTATTTAACTGGGTGATTAACAGGAAGGTACAATGCCAGCTCAACTCCAGTGAGTCTTGCCTTGCCCCTCAAGAGCCCTACCTCAGTCACAAAGAGTCAAACTTCTGTTCTCAAACTTTTAACCATACTGTGCAGCATGTGAGATCTTAGGTCCCAACCAGAGATCAAACCCAAAACCCCTGCAGCGGAAGCACACAGTCTTAACCACTGGACTCCAGAGAGGTCCCAAGACTTGAACCTACAATTCTTCATATCTGCATTGTTATGTGTTAGTCCAGTGGAGCAATACTGATAAAATACGTAATCATAGGCTCCGCTCCCCGCTTACTGAACTGCATTCCAAAATGATGGTAATTTAGAGTACACTAAGATTTAAGTACTTTTGAAAGAACAGAAGGAAGAATTCTTCAATAAAGTCTCATTGCTTCTACCAATCTTGTTCCTATTTCCTCTTCCCAAGAGTACTCATTTCAGGGCACTCTTAGAAGGTAACAAAATAGTGAACTTTATAATCCAGACTTAATTTCTAGTATGTAAATGTCTCTTCCAATCTCATGGCTATCTATGGGAACTTAATGTTTCTTAATGAAAATATCTCTTAAAGACTAGACTTTGTTACCTAGTTCAAGTTACTCTTCAATACCTATCCTAGATGTCCCAAATGCTGGCTTTTGTGACTCTGTCCCAGTGTGGGACAGACTGCCGTGTGCTCCTTCACCCACCACTCAAGGAGACTGCGAACAGCTAGGCTGCTGCTACAACTCTGAAGAGGTCATTTCCTGTTACTACGGAAACACAGGTGAGTCGCCATATTTTTGAAATCAGCTAAAGAGTACCTGCCATTACCATTAACTAAACCCTAAAGGAGGGTTTTCTCCTTCACCCCCTATCCAGAAGGCAAATACTGAAAGATGACGAAAGGTTAATGTGTAAGATAATACCTCCTTAGGACACTTGACCTTCAGTGACACAGCTTACTATAGTCTTCCATTGCGTATTCTCCTAGAACCCAACAGAAAGCAAATAACATTCAATGAACTCGGGAAGCTAAGTCTATGTGCAGGATGCTAATTGATAGAAACTTAACCGGTTTCAAGAAATAGCCAATCTGGCGGCTGATTGTGTGTATAAAGAGCTTTACTTCAGAAGATGAGCCTTATTTCAAAAGAACACTGTCCCAAATCATGCTCCAAGTCTTTCTCATGTAAAAATGACCTTCATGAAACAAGATGCTACATAATTCTAAGCTCGTAATCCTAGCTGATGAGTGAAAACAGCAGGTATGGCTATCTTCATTCTACAGGTGAAGCTGATACAAGGAGGTTAAATACACAGTAAGTAGTGGAGGCAAGATTCAAACCCAAGTGCCCATCCAAAGCCCCAGTTAAACTCCGGATGGCTGAACCTGCCTCAAGGTCATTAGCTGGAATGCCAGCTTTTCTAGCGGGAGAAGAGGAGGGTGGGGAATTTAAAATAATGAAACCATAATTTTTAGACTCTTGTCTGGCTGCATCAATCGCCTGAGGTGACCTGCCTTCAGCACAGTTGCTCTGGTGTTTCAGTGACCTCACACTGTACCCAAGATGGCCACTTCTCTATTGCCGTGTCCCGGAACGTGACCTCGCCCCCACTGCTCTTGAATTCTCTACACTTGGCCTTCAGGAATGACAGTGAATGTAAACCTGTGATGGCAACACACACTTTTGTTCTGTTCCGGTTTCCATTTACTACCTGTGGTACTACAAAACAGGTGAGAAGAGCTGACCTTGGGCTCTTGCTTAAGTTGGTCAGGAATGCCCTAGTGATTGGGGGAGAACTGGACTACCTTAGCTGTGAAAAATATACCTGACTTACTGCTTGTCATGTAGGATGGTCTCTAAGACAGAGGGGCCTTCACTAGTGAGAAAGCAGAAACCTCTGCTGGATACTTGGCTGTCATCCCACCTGCCCACTAGTGAGGAGCTAGTCCCCATTACCAAGGTGTAGAAGAGCAAATAACAGGTTCCTCCCACCACACTGCCCTGGGAAAGGACCAGGAAAATCAGCTGAGATAAGTGGTATTTCTGGTTTCCTCGTTACTCAAAGCCCCTTCCTGTTCCTTTGCCCTGAAAGTAAGGTGAAGTGATAATTTCCCTGCTGGTCAATGGGCATCCTTTCTGAGTGCTGGATGAAAGCGAAATTGCGTGAAGCAGCATGTGGCTTGCAGGAGTGACAGGAATTCTTCACCTGCCCTTACAGATGACTGGGAAGCAGGCAGTTTATGAAAATGAGCTGGTCGCAGCTCGGGATGTGAGAACTTGGAGCCGTGGTTCTATTACCCGAGACAGTATCTTCAGGTAAAGGTCTTAGTCAACCTGACCTTGCTTGACCAGAATGCCTGAATTTCCTTCCATAAACAGGAGTTCTAGAGAAAACGGTCATAAATGACCATAAACAGCCATCTTCTTTCACATGATGGCAGAATCTCTTTTGCCTTGACTCTCCAATCTCACAGACCACTATTGGATCTAGTAGCCCTGCATTATTACCACCAACTTGATCGAAGACTCAGACACGACCTGACTTCAATTTCGTTTCACTGGGTCTTTCTCACTCTAGTCTCTTCCTTCTACCTTCAATATCTAAGCTGTAGTAAAATGAATCTCTTTTAAAAACCTTAGCTAGTATACTTAAAGTTTTATCTTTTGTCTTCCAGAGTTTAAACTTTATTATGAACATAACTTGCAGGGTCCTCCATGAAACCGCTGCTACTTCTTGAGCCAAAACTTTCCCAATGTTCTCAATCCTTCCCTAAATGTTCCCTAACCCCAGATTGTGCTTCCATAGAGTATTTAATGGACCTCAGACTTCTTGCTTCCATGCATTCCCCTTCTCTCCTCTACCTCTCAGTTACTGCTTTTCATTTTCCCTTATCAAATTACCTGCAACATCTTCCCTGACTACCGTCTCCAGAGAACACACCTGTTTTGTCATAGAACCATATCTATCTCTTAAAATCTACTGAAGTATAGTTGATTTATAATGTGTTAATTTCTGCTGTACAGAGTGACTTCAGTTACACATCTTTTTCATATTGCCATTATGGTTTATGACAGGATATTGAATAGACTCCTGTCCTATACAGTAGGTCTTTATCAATTCAGTATATAATAGTCTGTGCTTCCCTGGTGGCTCAGTGTTATATCCAACTCTCTAACATGGATCTTGTTTACCTGTTGGTCTCCCCAATGATAGCTTTTACAAGGCCAGAACCAAACTCCACTTTTTTATAAACTTGTTCTAACACCTGATACTTAAATGATTCCTCCAGACCTTAAAGAGAAGACATGGTCTACCCACTGAAGATAGTCGCTAAAATCTTTATTTTCTGCAGGCTCCAAGTCCGTTGTAGCTACTCTGCAAGTAGCAGTGCTCTCCCAGTTAATGTCCAGGTTCTTACTCTCCCACCACCCCTTCCTGAGACCCAGCCTGGAAACCTCACTCTGGAACTTAAGATTGCCAAAGGTAAGACCCTCTTGGGTAGACTATCTGGCCTCTAGTTTAAGTCTTCTGGGCAGAAAGACCCTAACTTGGTAACAAGATATTATTCCTTTCAAAGGCTGTTTATGTGGGTGATCGTTTAATCCAAGCCACCTAGAGGTTCCAAGCTCTTTACTGCTTCAACTTGTTTTGGCCTGTTGCAGATAAACGCTATCGCTCCTACTACATGGCTAGTGACTACCCAGTGGTGAAGCTGCTTCGGGATCCCATCTATGTGGAAGTCTCCATCCATCAGAGAACAGACCCCAGTCTCGAGCTGCGCCTGGACCAGTGTTGGGCGACACCCAGCGCAGATGCCCTGCTCCAGCCCCAGTGGCCCTTGCTGGTGAATGGGTGAGTGTCTTTCTTTCACCTGTGTTACAGTCCCTCCAAGAAGCCCATCTTGACTGCTGGATATCCTTGCTTAGGTGCCCCTACACAGGAGACAACTATCAGACAAAACTGATCCCTGTCTGGGAAGCCTCAGACCTGCTGTTTCCTTCTCACTACCAGCGCTTCAGCATTTCTACCTTCAGTTTTGTGGATTCAGTGGCAAAGCAGGCCCTCAAGGGACCGGTATGGTGCTGCCTCCTGTGCTCTTCAGCTGGGCTCTAAACCCCCCCAGCTCAGTGTTTCTACACGGTGCCACTTTTCAGCTGAAGTGGCCCTGTAACACTGGCCTTTGGTATTGCCTCAGAGCCATCAAGGGATGCCTGTGGCATGTGTGACATGAGTCAGCCAGAGTCTGGTATCTTAGTGCTTCTGTGATGTCAGTTTGGTTTATGAATTTTCTGATAATTCTTTGACTTCTTCCTGGGGTAGATAAAGCAGGTTTGAAGACTTAGGATGTGCTAGACCATGATCCCAATTCTTTTGGCTCCCAGGTTTATCTGCACTGCAGTGCATCGATCTGCCAGCCTGCCGGGACACCATCCTGTGTGACACCCTGTCCTGCCAGACGTGAGTATCCAACCTATCTATGCCAGAGGCCAAACTGAAGTGTTATTTGGAATCCAGTGCTAACCTTTGTCTGTGGTACATGAATCAAACTGAAGATTCATCTAACTAACGAGGCTTCTTTAAGTACTTTCATGATGCAATAGAATAGAAATATAACTAGTCTTCTAGAATTCCAGGCCTTCTAAATATTTCAGGATTAATAGTTTATATTTTCAGCTTAGTTTTTCCCCTTATAAATTTTTACTTAGCAGGGAGTCAAGTGTGTTCACAGGCTATAATCTAATAAAACACTTCTGTGGTATCAGATATAAATGTAGACTTTTATACTTAGATGGCAGGTCTGGCAACATGGCCTCAAGACTTATAGATGGCATAGGATTGCAGACTTTGTATGAGCACAGGGCCTGACCAATTAACACATACAGTCATATTCCACCTGATCCCACAACACTTACCTGGCTCCTGAATTAATTGGGAGTCATGACTCTTAATGATCCCTGGGTTGGGAAGATCCCCTGGAGGAGGTCTTAGCAAACCACTCCAGTATTCTAGCCTGGAGAATCCACATGGACACAGGAGCCTGGTGGACTACAGTCCATGGGGGTCACAATGAACTGGACACGACTGAGCGACTAAGCACAGCCCAGCGTGACCCCTGAAGGTTTAAGCCTGTTCTGGTAGAAAAGACCTCATACTACTTTTCAAAACTATCATTTAGTAAACTAAATACTCAACATCTAACTGCAATGATTATTCATATATATAATTTTAAGAAGTATAGAGACCCTACAGTTAGCAATAGAAATAGGATTCAAACAGAGCTTTGCTGTTACTATTACCAGGTACCTTTATATCATAGGGTCTCAGTATTAAGACATTACTATTCAAGTACCTGTATTTAGGAAGGGTGACAGTTTGGGGATAGTCTAAAATCATAATTTCTCAAACCGCTAGCATTAATACAAATGAGCAAGTCTGAGACTTTGTGTCTAATGCATTAAGGTTTTTCTTGGAGAAAAACTTAATGGAGCAGAGCTATCTGACAAGGGACCTAGCCCTGTTTTAGTACTCCACAACCACTCACATGTACAAAACTAACAAATCCTTAACTCTTCTCTCCAACAGGAAGAAGAAGCTCTGACATCCATTTTCAGAACAACACTGCTAGCATTTCTAGCAAGGGTCCCTTGATTCTACTCCAAGCCATTCAAGACTCTTCAGAAAAGCTCCACAAATACTCAAGTGAGTGGAAGGAGAATGATATCTGAACCACTGGTCAAACCAAAACTACTTGCGCATCCCTACTTAATTCTTACTGGTTTAGTCAATATGAACCTCAAAAGGAATTACCTAGCTATTTTCCCCCTATAGCTCAAGACTAGCAGTCTTTATTAGGATGTAATATCACTCGGCTTCAGCATACTAACCTACGTTTCCATCCTGCAGGGTCGCCTGTAGACTCTCAAGCTTTCTGGGTAGCTGGCCTATCTGGAGTCTTAATCGTTGGAGCCTTGTTCATGTCCTACCTGGCCATTAGGAAATGGAGATGAGTTGCTCAGACCAAATGTATTAATAAAACCAGATTGCACTACTAGTCTCCTCAGCTCCTCACTTGACAAATAATTTCTTTAGACTAGTTCATCTCCTATTGGCCTCCCCTCCTTCCAACTTGTAATCTTCAGCTCTTCCATCTTCTGAATAGAACATTTCAGTACAATTTCCAAGTTGGTTAACAACTCAAGCAGAACCTACAAAAATAAATCTCAGGCTTAGCAGACATATTTACAAGCTCATGAGGTGTAAAACAGAGCTCTTCCAGAAAATTAAGGAAGAACTAGTTTAGAGCTAGTCATGAATCTCCTAGACCATTGGTATTCCAACTTCAGTGTGCATCAGGGTCAAAGGAGAGCAGGTATAATCAGATTACCATCCCCACTCCCAGACTGACATCTTCAAAGAAGTTTAAAGACTATTTGTCTTACCTGTTGTGCCTTAAAATCTCCCTAAACTGCAGTGGCCTAACATTAATCATTAAATTGGTCTGGGCTGAGGCTTATGAAACGGCATTTGTAACCATTCATCAGGTGATCCTTAACTTTCTATTCAAGCACCACACTTCAAAAACTAATGTCTAGGACAATGCCTAAAAAGCGGCATCTGATCATGGATTGATCAGTTGGAAGTAACTTGCTCAGAAGAGGCTTGGTTTGAGCTAGAACCAACAAGTAATTTCCCAGTTTAGTTCCTAAGACTAATAGAACAAGACAGGGGGAGAATGAATTATTGTGAGTTCTTTATGTAAACATCCTACCCAAAGGACTCCTACAACTCAGCAGTCCCCAAACTTTGTTTTCAGTTGGAGGATAATTGCTTTACAGTGTTGTGTTGGCCTCTGCCATACATCAACATGAATTAGCCGTGGGTGTACATCTGTCCCCTCCCAGCCCCCACCCATCCCGCCCCTCTCGGTTGTCACAGAGCACTGGTGTGTGCTCCCTGTGTCATACAGCACATCCCCTCTGGCTATCTATCTTACACGTGGCAGTGTATGTTCCAATGCTACTCATTCTCTCCCACCTTGTCCTTACCCCATTGTGTCCCCAAGTTTCCATTTTGTCTGTTGCTGCCCTGCAAACAGATTCATCAGTACCATTTTTCCAGATTCTGTATATAAAAATACAATATTTTCTTTTTGACTTCACTCTGTTCAGTAACTCAGTTGTGTCTGATTCTTTGTGACCCCCATGGATTGCAGCATACCAGGCTTCCCTCTCCATTACTAACTCCCAGGGCTTACTCAAACATATGCCCATCAAGTCAGTGATACCATCCAACCATCTCATCCTCTGTCATCCCCTTCTTTCCTTCAGTCTTTCCCAGCATCAGGGTCTTTTCCAATGAGTCAGTTCTTCGCATAAGGTAGTCAAAGTACTGGAGCTCCAGCTTCAGCATCAATCCTTCCAGTGAATGTTCAGGGTTGATTTTCTTTAGAGTTGACTGGCTTGATCTTCCTGAAATCCAAGGGACTCTCAAGAGTCTTCTCCAACACCACAGTTCAAAAGCATCAATTCACTGGCGCTCAGCTTTCTTTATAGTCCAACTATCACATCCATACATGACTACTGAAAAAACCATGGCTTTGACTAGAGGGACCTTTGTTGGCAAAGTAATGTCTCTGCTTTTTAATATGCTGTCTAGGTTGGTCATAACTTTTCTCCCAAGGAGCAAGCATCTTTTAATTTCATGGCTTCAGTCACCATCTGCAGTGATTTTGAAGCCCACACAAGCTCTATATCTTTAACCTTTTTGGTACCAGAGACCATTTCAATGAAAGACAATTTTTCCACAGACTGGCATCAGAGGATTGTTTTGAGATGATTCAAGTGCATTATGTTTATTGTGCACTTTATTTCTGTTACATCAGTTCCAACTCACATCACCAGGTATTAGATCCTAGAGGTTGAGGATCCCTGCTATAACTAACACTGCTGGCCAAAGTCTGTGTATCTCCTCTCTTCCCAGAAGGAGGCTCTGAAAGTATGCCTCCATTAAATAAGATGCCACCATTTATCTTCCTGGAGCAACTTCCAGGTCTTTTTGAAATATGTTGTTGATGAGCATTGGAGTTGTTTCTAGCCTGGGGTGGTTGGTAATAAAGCTTCTATGAACATTGGGGAGTTCATCTTTCAGTGTGCTATCTTTTTGCCTTTTCATTCTGTTCATGGGGTTCTCAAGGCAAGAATACTGAAGTGCTTTGCCATTCGCTTCTCGAGTGGACACCTTTCATCAGAAGAGGTGGCAAGAATACACAGAAGAACTATACAAAAAGATCTTGATGATCCAGATAATCATGGTGTGATCACTCACCTAGAGCCAGACATCCTGGAATGTGAAGTCAAATGAGCCTCAGGAAGCATCACTACAAACAAAGCTAGTGGAGGTAATGGAATTCCAGTTGGGCTATTTCAAATCCTAAAAGATGATGCTGTGAAAGTGCTGCACTCAATATGCCAGCAAATTTGGAAAACTCAGCAGTAGCCACAAGACTGGAAAACGTTAGTTTTCTTTCCAATCCCAAATGAAGGGTTAATGCGGCCACAATAGAGAAAGTGGAGATGTGCTGCTTGCAAACAAGATGTTCTGCCAAGGAGACGGACACAGCCTTGAGACTGATGGTCCCTTGCAAATAAGGGAACATTCCCTTCTTGTGATAAGGGCTCTGGACAGACTCTGCAGAAGGCCGGAATTTCACTCCCCTTTGCTGGACGATAACGTGTATGCACCTGCGCTGTACTGAAAAGGCTTATTCATGCAGTCTGGAATTCTGCCTAGGGGGGCTTTATAATAATAAAGCCCAAATAGTTTGGGCAGTTCTGTTCCGTTTCTCCAGCCAGAGTGTGTGTGTGTGTGGTCTGTCTCGTGTGTCTTGTTCTGTCATTTCACTTGTAATCTCCAACACCAAAGAAAGCCAGTGCCAAAGAATGTTCAAACTACTGCACAATTGCAATCATCTCACATGCTAGTAAAGTGATGCTCAAAATTCTCCAAGCCAGGCTTCAACAATACATGACCATGAACTTCCTGATGTTCAAGCTGGTTCTAGAAAAAGCAGAGGAACCAGAGATCAAATTGCCAACATCCACTGGATTATCAAAAAAGCAAGAGAGTTCCAGAAAAACATCTATTTTTGCTTTATTGATTATGTCAAAGCCTTTGACTGTGTGGATCACAATAAACTGTAGAAAATTCTGAAAGAGCTGGGAATACCAGACCACCTGACCTACCTCTTAAGAAACCTGTATGAGGGTCAGGAAGCAACAGTTAGAACTGGACATGGAACAACAGACTGGTTCCAAATTGGGAAAGGAGTAGGTCAAGGCTGTATATTGTCACTCTGCTTATTTAACTTATATGCAGAGTACATCATGAGAAATGCTGGGCGGGAAGAAGCACAAGCTGGAATCATGACTGCCAGGAGAAATATCAATAACCTCAGATAAGCAGATGATACCACCCTTATGGCAGAAAGTGAAGAACTAAAGAGCCTCTTGATGAAAGTGAAAGAGGAGAGTGAAAAAGTTGGCTTAAAGCTCAACATTCAGAAAACGAAGATCATGGCATCTGGTCCCATCACTTCATGACAAATAGATGGAGAAACAGTGGAAACAATGTCAGACTTTATTTTTGGGGGCTCCAAAATCACTGCAGATGGTGACTGCAGCCATGAAATTAAAAGAGAGTTGCTCCTTGGAAGAAAAGCTGTGACCAACATAGACAGCATATTAAAAAGCAGAGAGATTACTTTCCCAACAAAGGTCTGTCTCGTCAAGGCTATGGTTTTTCCTGTGGTCATGTATGGATGTGAGAAATAAGTAATAAAGAAAGCTTAATGCTGAAGAACTGATGCTTTTGAACTGTGGTGTTAGAGAAGACTCTTGAGAGTCCCTTGTACTGCAAGGAGATCCAACCAGTCCATCCTAAAGGAGACCATTCCTGGGTGTTCATTGTAAGGACTGTTGAGGCTGAAACTCCAATACTTTGGCCACCTGATGTGAAGAGCTGACTCATTTGAAAAGACCCTGATGCTGGGAAAGATTGAAGATGGGAGGAGAAGTGGATGACAGAGGATGAGATGGTTGGATAACATCACCGACTGGTTGAGCATGAGTTTCAGTAAACTCCGGGAGTTGGTGATGGACAGGGAGGCCTGGTGTGCTGCAGCCCATGGGGTTACAAAGAGTCGGACACGACTCAGCAACTGAACTGAACTGATGAACATTGGTAGCCAGCCTCCTTCTTGTGTACAACAACCTTGTGCCATATCCTGCTTGCAATCAGAATGGCCTTGAATTACAATTACCATGGTAAGCATGATGGTATTGCTGGCACTGGATTATAAGAGATGTCACAGCTTCTGCCTTGGATCACTTGCTCTGGACAAGCTAGCTGTTATGCCACAGTAAGGATACTGAAGCTGCCCTGTGGAGAGGGTCTGAGGCTCCCTGGTTAACAGCCATGTCAACAGCCATGTGAATCTCCAGTGGTAGTCCACATCTAATCAAAACCTTAGGAAAGACTGCACCAGAACCACCCAGCTGAACCATTTCTGAATACCTGGTCCACCACAGCTGACGAAAGATGAATGTTGTTATGCCATCACAGTTTGGGATTTTAAGATAACTAAGACCAAGTCTTTAAACTTCTTAGATGTCCATCTAGTCAAGGCTATGGTTTTTCCTGTGGTCATGTATGGATGTGAGAGTTGGACTGTGAAGAAGGCTGAGCACCGAAGAATTGATGCTTTTGAACTGTGGTGTTGGAGAAGACTCTTGAAGGTCCCTTGGACTGCAAGGAGATCCAACTAGTCCATTCTGAAGGAGATCAACCCTGGGATTTCTTTGGAAGGAATGATGCTAAAGCTGAAGCTCCAGTACTTTGGCCACCTCATGCGAAGAGTTGACTCATTGGAAAAGACTCTGATGCTGGGAGAGATTGGGGGCAGGAGGAGAAGGGGATGACCGAGGATGAGATGGCTGGATGGCATCACTGACTCAATGGACGTGAGTCTGAGTGAACTCCGGGATATGGTGATGAACAGGGAGGCCTGGTGTGCTGCAATTCATGGGGTTGCAAAGAGTCGGACACGACTGAGTGACTGAACTGAAGACAAAGTCTTTAAACTTCTTAGATGTCATGTCATCTCTTGAATACCAAGGAGTAGAAGTGCTCAAAGCATGTTAACTTTATATAAGCAACTGCCAAACCATTTTCCAAAGTATTTCTAATGTCTTTACATTCTTACTAGGTTTGTAAAGAGTTCTCGTAATTCTAAATCCCTTAAGGATAGGCTTAAGATTCCCTCTCAACTTCTTGTTGGGAGGAAAAACTTGCTAGAGTCAGGTATTGGCTCCTCCTTAGCTTTTACCTACTTCAACCTATGGGGGCCCAGAGCTGTCTCACTTCCCCTCCGTCATCGCTCTAGTTTCTAACACTGCAAATTTAACTGCATATTTTGTTAAGACTGTTTCCTCCTCTTCAGCGTTTGCAAGCTGAAGGGTGGGGGGTTACTGCTTGTGTCTAAATGGCCAGCAAGCAAGGGAGCTTTTAAGCCAATGAGATATACTAGAATTCACAAAAATTACACGGCTGAGAGACAAAATTAATATGTTCAGTCATACGGATAAAAATCTAGTCATCAATCGTTTAGAGACTAAAGAAGTATCAAGTTTCCTTCATTTTCCAGGGGGACAGTTTTCTTAGGGTGAGTCTAAGAAAACCCAAAGCAGCTGGCAGCAGGCTAAAAACAATATCTTGACATCAGTCCCATAAATTGAAACATGATTTTATGTTCCTGTATCAAGAAGCATTTAACAGGAGGCTTCCTGTGTGCTGTTTTGGACCTATCATGAATCCTCTGTTCCTTATTAATTCCTGAATATTCAGGGGTGGTAAACCATTCCTAGGGCTGAGAAATGCATGCATTTCCTTTGTTAGTTTTTCCATACAGTGATAAGTAACTATTTACGACCCTCTTCCTTTGTATGAACCATATGGTAAAAGTGATTATTTACAACCCTCTGTTTTTGATATGGATTGCCTTATGTTTCCTTGATAATTTGTAAGTCTGGACTTTTGATCTTTATCTTTGCTGAAAATAGCTACCTTGTAAGACAGTATATATACCCACACTATGTTGAATAAAACACCCTTGTTCCATCAGAGCTTGGGTGCCTGTGTCTTTCTTTCTTTCTTTCTCTCTCTCTCTCTCCCCAGCTAATTATCTGGAGAGTAGAAACCCATCGTGCCTACTTCCTGCCCGGGCTTCTAAGACCCTCTCAAGAAGGCACACTATGCCTTCACCCCCTCAAGAGGGTGCTCAGTGCCTTCATGAGCAACACAAGCTCTGTGTCAAGAGCTTTATTGGTTTTCTGCTTAAACCGAAGAATATCAGCCTCTTTCTCTCTTTTACTTTCTTATCATCGACTCTGGACCACCAGGTTCTGGTCCATTAAAGGACCTCAACATTCATGTTCTCAATATTCAGTGAAATAAGCTCCCTTTTGTACTAGGAATTGACAGTAGAGGACTCTATTTTAGCAAACAGGAAACTTATGGATGTGGCCTGGGAACAGGAGAAGCAATAGGAAACCAGAAGTTTGATATCACAGTAGCTATTCAGGTGGAATCCTATGATTTTTAACAGAGAATCTCAGCCTTCTGCTACTTCCATCTTCACCTGGAATATTTAGAACAGATACGGCATGACTGTTTGCCAGACATTTAATCTCTAAGATTCAACCATCTCACTTCTGAAATAAGGACTAAATTATTTCTTTCTACCTTTAAATTCTTCATTCTTAGAATATTCTTAATCTCCAGTAATTTTCGGTCAGTCCTTATTCCTAGCTCTTCCTTGGAAATTCTACTTTCCTGATTCCTTGCTCAGAATTTTCATGCTGTGAGCTGGTAATGTGCTTTTGTGTTTTAGACCATAGCATACTTCTGTCTTCAGAAAGCTAAAATTTAGCTTTTATTTAATATTAATAAAAGTCTCTACATGCCTTACTGCAATAGCCATCGGCCAGAGGAAGCAGAAATTAAGTAGTTCTGCCACTTATCAACTTCTCACTTTTTCCAAGAAGTATTGCTTTTTCACCCTTGCTAGTATGAGACTGAGGACATTGCCACAGAAAAATAAATCACCTTCAAGCACACCCCAGTATCCCAGTTCAGGTGTTGAAAAGTGGCCAAATCAAGTGAAGGCTCTCATTTTAAGCAAAGTGGTTAGGAAGGGAGGGGGCAGAGAAGAAAGGACTGCCTATATGAAGATTTATGGCTGCAAAATAAATAGGTTTCAATGAAACTGGATAAAAAATATTATGTGTACAGAATTTTGTCTTTTCATCTCAGTAAAGAGTTGGATCATAATAGCTGCTTCTTCTGGAGAAGGCAATGGCACCCCACTCCAGTACTCTTGCCTGGAAAATCCCATGGATGGAGGAGCCTGGTAGGCTGCAGTCCATGGGGTCACTAAGAGTCAGACAGGACTGAGTGACTTCACTTTCGCTTTTCACTTTCATGCATTGGAGAAGGGAATGGCAACCCACGCCATTGTTCTTACCTGGAAAATCCCAGGGATGGGGGAGCCTGGTGGGCTGCCATCTGTGGGGTCACACAGAGTCGGACACGACTGAAGCTACTTAGCAGCAGCTGCTGCTTCTTCAAGCGTACCAAGTGTTCTTATTATGTACCTGGTCAGTTAACTTGTCCCCTCATAGCATAGAATTGCTGCTGTCTCAGAAGGCTGAATTTGTCTTACATGTGTCAGAAAAGCCTATGAGGTTAGTTTCAAATAAGGCATCTGCTTTTTACCCTTGGCCTTATTGTCCTCTTTGGGGTAATGGTAAAGATTAGGGGACAAGGAGTGGATGGAGGAAAATGAGAGAGGTGCCAACCTAGGGAGAGAGACCCATGTGTCCACCAGACACTGATTCCTCACCATGGTGAAGGTGTACATGAGAAGCAGTCCTGAGACTGAGGAGCTGGTTGTTGGGAGGACTGGTTCCTGTTGCCAGTGGCCTTCAGGGCTGGTTGTGCTACCTGAACTTCATCAAATTCAGACTTTCATCCAAAAAATTCCCTTGTCCTTGTCCAGGACAAAAGCCCTGGCACAGACCAGGAACTGAATGAATCACACCAAACTATGTCATAATTTAACCAGATTTAAAGGAGTCTTGAAAATTCCCAGAAATTGGGTGGCCAGATATTAATGAGAACACACTGATCTCCCAGCACAAAAATCCTGACCTGGCAGGCCTTTTAGGGCATGCAGACTGTCTGCCTCTTCAGCAGCCCCTGGTGGTTCACAGAAATGTCAAAAGCTTCATGATAACTAAGGACTGTCCCTTTGCACATACTTAAATGTCTTTATTTTATAATAATTAGGAAAGCCATAGACCAGATTTCTCATTAAAACACTCACAACTCTTTTCTCCCCTTGAGGCAAAGTACTTAAGCAAGAAATAAAACTGCCACAACAAAACAAAAACACAAATCCAGTGAAAACTGTATCATGCTTTTCTCTTCAGAATCCTAGCCTTCATTTCTCATAGTTTAACAGCTTTCAGTTCAGTTCAGTCGCTCAGTCGTGTCCAACTCTTTGCGACCCTAAGAATCACAGCATGCTAGGCCTCCCTGTCCATCACCAACTCCTGGAGTTCACCCAAACCCATGCCCATCAAGTCGGTGATGCCATCCAGCTATCTCATCCTCTGCCGTCCCCTTTTCTTCCTGCCCCCAATCCCTCCCAGCATCAGAGTCTTTTCCAATGAGTCAACGCTTCACATTCCAAAGTATTGGAATTTCAGCTCAGCATCAGTCCTTACAATGAATACCCAGGACTGATCTCCTTTAGGATGGACTGGTTGGATCTCCTTGCAGTCCAAGGGACTCTCCAGCACCACAGTTCAAAAGCATCAATTCTTCAGTACTCAGCTTTCTTTATAGTCCAACTCTCACATGCATACATGACCACTGGAAAAACCATAGCCTTGATTAGATGGACCTTTGTTGGCAAAGTAATGTCTCTGCTTTTGAATATGCTATCTAGGTTGGTCATAACTTTCCTTCCAAGGAGTAAGTGTCTTTTAATTTCATGGTGGCAATAAACATCTGCAGTGATTTTGGAGCCCCCAAAAATAAAGTCTGACCCTGTTTCCACTGTTTCCCCATCTATTTTCCATGAAGTAGTGGGACCAGATGCCACGATCTTAGCATCATTTTTCAGGATTTGAAATAGCTCAACTGGAATTCCATCACCTCCACTAGCTTTAGTGACATATAACTCACATTAAATTCATCCATTTAAATTGTATAATTATTCAGTGGTTTTTTTTTTTCTGGATAGTCAGAGTTATGCAACTATCACTACACTCAATTTTAGGACATTTTCTTCACCATCCTCAAAGAAACCCTATTAGAAGTCACTGCCAATTCCCATCTCTCCCCAGTCCCTGATATCCACTATCTATCTCTGCAGATCTGCCTGATTTGGAGCATCTCACATAAAAGAAAGCATATAATATGTGGGCTTTTGTGAATGACTTATTTCATTGCATGATATTTTCAAGATTCATTTATGCTGTGAGGTGTGTCTGTACTTCAGTCTTTTTTAGAGTTGGATAATCACGATGGTGTAATCACTCACCTAGAGCCAGACATCCTGGAATGTGAAGTCAAGTGGGCCTTAGGAAGCATCACTATGAACAAAGCTAGTGGAGGTGATGGAATACCAATTGAGCTATTTGAAAGTGCTGCACTCAATATGCCAGCAAATTTGGAAAACTCAGCAGTGGCCACAGAACTGGAAAAGGTCAGTTTTCATTGCAATCTCAAAGAAAGGCAATGTCAAAGAATGCTCAAACTACCACACAACTGCATTCATCTCACACGCTAGTAAAGTAATGCTCAAAATTCTCCAAGCAAGGCTTCAGCAATACATGAACCATGAGCTTCCAGATGTTCAAGCTGGTTTTAGGAAAGGCAGAAGAACCAAAGATCAAATTGCCAGCATCCACTGGATCATCAAAAAAACAAGAGGTTTTCAGAAAAACATCTATTTCTGCTTTATTGACTGTGCCAAAGCCTTTGACTAAGTGGATCACAATAAACTGTAGAAAATTCTGAAAGAGATGGGAATACCAGACCGCCTGACCTGCCTCTTGAGAAACCTATATGCAGGTCAGGAAGCAACAGTTAGAACTGGACATGGAACAACAGACTGGTTCCAAATAGGAAAAGGAGTAGGTCAAGGCTGTATATTGTCACCCTGCTTATTTAGCTTCTATGCAGACTACATCAGGAGAAACACTGGGACGGAGAAAGCACAAGCTGGTATCAAGACTGCCGGGAGAAATATCAATAACCTCAGATGTGCTGATGACACCACCCTTATGGCAGAAAGTGAAGAAAACTAAAAAGCCTCTTGATGAAAGTGAAAGAGGACAGTGAAAAAGTTGGCTTAAAGCTCAACATTCAGAAAACGAAGATCATGGCATCCGGTCCCATCACTTCATGGGAAATAGATGGGTAAACAGTGGAAACAGTGGCAGACTTTATTTTGGGCGAGCTCCAAAATCACTGCAGATGGTGACTGCATCCATGAAATTAAAAGACACTTACTCCTTGGAAGGAAAGTTATGACCAACCTAGACAGCACATTTAAAAGCAGAGACATTGCTTTGCCAACAAAGGTCCGTCTAGTCAAGGCTATGGTTTTTCCAGTGGTCATGTATGCATGTGAGAGTTGGACTATAAAGAAAGCTGAGTACTGAAGAATTGACGCTTTTGAACTGTGGTATTGGAGAAGACTCTTGAGAGTCCCTTGGACTTCAAGGAGATCCAACCAGTCCATCCTAAAGGAGATCAGTCCTGGGTATTCAATGTAAGGACTGATGCTGAAGCTGAAACTCCGATACTTTGTCTACCTGATGTGAAGAGCTGACTCGTTGGAAAAGACCCTGGTGCTGGGAAAGATTGAGGGCAGGAGGAGAAGGGAACCAACAGAGGATGAGATGGTTGGTTGGCATCACTGACTTGATGGACATGGGTTTGGGTGAACTCCAGCAGTTGGTGACGGACAGGGAGGACTGGAGTGCTGTGTTTCATGGGGTTGCAAAGAATTGGACACGACTGAGTGACTGAACTGAACTGAATGTCCCATTGTTACTTTTTGTGTGTCCATTTATCATGGGCATTTGGGTTGTTTCTACCTTTGACTATTAAGAATAATGCTGCTATAAAGTTGTATACAAGTCGTTGTATGAAAATATGTTTCTCTCTAGGTTATAGACCCAGGAGTAGAATTTCTGGATCATGCAGTAACTTTATGTTTAAAATTTTGAGAAACTTCGGAACCACTTTTTAAATTGTTCCACCGTTTTACATTCCCGCCCACAACGTATAAGTGTCCCAATTTCTCCGCATCTTCACCAACACTTACTATTTGCCTTTTTGTCTCATATTGTGAAGTAAGATGAAAATGATTTTTAAACATGAAAAAGGGGGAAATAAAGGCACCCATAGTTCTACCAGTAAAAATATTAATATGTATGACCAAATTAGAAAAACTTCAGTGTGTAGAAAAGCACAAATAAAAGGTACTCCCATTTCCATTCCCAGTCACTCTTCCTGTAAGTGAGTATGTCAAGCCAGAAGAAACAAGCCTTGTGTGTACATGGTATACCTTTTATTTGGTATCAGTTTGATTTTGTTGGTGTTGTTCAGGCACTTAGTAATGCCTGACTCTTTGAAACCCCATATAGTGGAACACACCAGGGCTCCCTGTCCTGCACCATCTCCCGGAGCTTGCTCAAACTCATGTCCATTGAGTTGGTGATGTCAGCCGCTTCTTCTCCTGCCTTCAATGTTTCCCAGCGTCAGGGTCTTTTCTAATGAGTGGACTCTTTGCATCAGGTGGCGAAAGTATTGGAACTTCAGCTTTAGCATCAGTACTTCAAATGAATATTCAGGAATGATTTCCTTTGGGATTGACTGGTTTGATCTCCTTGCAGTCCAAGGGACTCTCAATAGTCTTCTCTAACACAACACTTCAAAAGCATCAATTCTCCGGTGCTCAGCTTTCTTTATGGTCGAAGTCTCAAATCCATACATGACTACTGCAAAAACCATAGCTTTGACTAGATGGACCTTTGTTGGCAAAGTAATGTCTCTGCTTTTTAATACGCTATCTGGCTTTTCTTCCAAGGAGGAAGCATCTTTGAATTTCAAGGCTGCAGTCACCATATGCAGTGGTTTTGGAGCCCCTCAAAATAAAGTCTCTCTGTTTCCACTGTTTCCCCATCTATTTGCCATAAAGTGATGGGACTGGATACCATGATCTTAGTTTACTGATCTTAGTTTACTGAATGCTGAGATTTAAGCCAACTTTTTCACCCTCCTGTTTCACTTTCATCAAGAGGCTCTTTAGTTCTTCTTCGCTTTCTGCCATAAGGGGCGTGCCTTCTGCATATTTGAAGTTATTGATATTTCTCCTAGCAATCTTGATTCCAGTGTGTGCTTCATCCATATGGCATTTCACATGATGTACTCTGCATATAAGTTAAATAAGCAGGGTGACAATAAACAGCCTTGACGTATTCCTTTCACAATTTGGAACCAGTCTGTTGTTCCATGTCCAGTTCTAACTGTTGTTTCTTGACCTGCATACAGCTTTATCAGGAGGTAGGTAAGGTGGTCTGGTATTCCCATCTCTTTAAGAATTTTCCACTGTTTGTTGTAATGGACACAGTCAACCAGGACTTTCCTGGTGGCTCAGACGGTAAAGCATCTGCCTACAATGCAGGAGATGCAGGTTCGATCCATGGGTCGGGAAGATCCCCTGAAGAAGGAAATGGAACCCACTCCAGTACTCTTGACTGGAAAATCCCATGGACGGAGGAGCATGGTGGGCTACAGTCCATGGGGTCACAAAGAGTCAGACACAACTGAGTGTTTTCTGGAACTCTCTTGCTTTTTCAAGGATCCAATGGATGTTGGCAATTTGATCTCTGATGCCTCTGCCTTTTTGAAATCCAGCTTGAATATCTGGAATTTCACAGTTCATGTACTGTAGAACCTTGCTTGGAGAATTTTGAGCATTACTTTGCAAGCTTGTGACATGATTGCAATTGTGCAGTAGTTTGAACATTCTCTGGCATTGCCTTTCTTTGGAATTGGAATGAAAACTGACCTTTTCCAGTCCTGTGGCCACTTCTGAGTTTTCCAAATTTGTTGGCATATGGAGGGCAGCACTTTCACAGCATCATCTTTTAGGATTTGAAATAGCTCAACTGGAATTCCATCACCTCACTAGCTTTGTTCATAGTGATGCTTCTGAAGACTCACTTGATTTCACATTCCAGGATGTCAGGCTCTAGGTCAGTGATTACACCATCGTGGTTTTATGCATCATAAAGATATTTTTTGTACATTTCTTCTATGTATTCTTGCCACCTCTTCTTAATATCTTCTGCTTCTGTTAGGTCCATACCACTTCTGTCCTTTATTGTGCCCATCTTTACATGAAATATTCCCTTGGTATCTCTAATTTTCTTGAAGAGATATCTAGTCTTTCCCATTCTATTGTTTTCCTCTATTTCTTTGCATTGATCACTAAGGAAGGCTTTCTTATCTCTCTGCATTATTCTTTAGAACCCTGCACTCAAATGGGTATATCATTCCTTTTCTCCTTTGCCTTTAGCTTCTCTTCTTTTCTCAGCTATTTGTAAGGCCTCCTCAGACAATCATTTTGCCTTTTTGCATTTCTTTTTCTTGGGGATGATCTTGATCCCTGCCTCCTATACAATGTCACAAACCTCCATCCATAGTTCCTCAGGCACTCTGTCTATCAGATCGAATCCCTTGAATCTATTTGTCACTTCCACTGTATAATCATAAGGAATTTGATTTAGTTCATACCTGAATGATATAGTGGTTTTCCCTACTTTCTTCAATTTAAGTCTGAATTTGGCAATAAGGAGTTGGTTATCAGGGCCACAGTCAGTTCCCAGTCTTGTTTTTACTGACTGTATAGAGCTTCTCCATCTTTGGCTGCAAAGAATGTAATCAATCTGAATTTGGTGTTGGCCATCTGGTGATGTCCATGTGTAGAGTCTTTTCTTATGTTGTTGGAAGAGAGTGTTTGCTATGACCAATGTGTTCTCTTGGCAAAACTCTATTAACCTTTGCCTGCTTCATACTGTACTCCAAGGCCAAACTTGCCTGTTACTCCAGGTATATCTTGACTTTCTATTTTTGAATTTCAGTCCCCTATAATGAAAAGAACATTTTGGGGGGGTGTTGGTTCTAGATAGTTTTGTAAGTCTTCATAGAACCATTCAACTTTAGCTTCTTCAGCATTACTGGTTGGGGCATAGATTGGATTTCTGTGATATTGAATGGTTTGCCTTAGAAACAGAGATCATTCTGTCATTTTTGAGATTGCACCCAAGAACTGCATTTCAGACTTTTGTTGACTATGAGGGCTACTCCCAATTCTTCTAAAGGATTCTTACCCACAGTAGTAGATATAATGGTCATCTGAGTTAAATTCGCCCATACCAGTCCATTTTAGTTCACTGATTACTAAAATGTCAATGTTCACTCTTACTCTCTCCTGTTTGACCACTTCCTATTTACCTTGATTCATGGACCTAACATTCTGGGTTCCTATGCAATATTGTTCTTTACAGCCTCAGACTTTACTTCCATCACCAGTCTCATCCACAGCTGGGCATTGTTTTTGCTTTGGCTCTGTGTCTTCATTCTTTCTGGAGTTATTTCTCCACTCTTCTCCAGCAGCATATTGGGCACCTACTAACCTGGGGAGTTCATCTTTCAGTGTCCTATATTTTTGCCTTTTATACTATTCATGGGGTTCTCAATGCAAGAATACTTAAGTGGGTTGCCATTCCCTTCTCTAGTGGGCCACATTTTGTCAGAACTCTCCACGCTATGAATCTTTCTGGGCAAAGTAATGTCTGTGCTTTTTAATACACTGTCTAGGTTTGTCATTGGAGAAGGCAATGGCACCCCACTCCAATGCTCTTGCCTGGAAAATCCCATGGATGGAGGAGCCTGGTGGGCTCCAGTCCATGGGTTCATGAAGAGTCAGACACGACTGAACGACTTCACTTTCACTTTTCACTTTCATGCATTGGAGAAGGAAATGGCAACCCACTCCTGTGTTCTTGCCTGGAGAATCCCAGGGACAGAGGAGCCTGGTGGGCTGCTGTCTCTGGGGTCACACAGAGTCGGACATGACTGACGCCACTTAGCAGCAGCAGCAGGTTGGTCATAGCTCTTGTTCCAAGGAGCAAGTGTCTTTTAATTTCATGGTTGCAGTCACCATATGCAGTGATTTTGGAGATCATGAAAATAAGTCTGTCACTGTTTTGACTGTTTCCCCGTCTATTTGCCATGAAGTGATGGGACTGGATGCCATGGTCTTTATTTTTTGAATGTTGAGTTTTAAGCAAGATTTTTCACTCTTCCCTTTTACCTTCATCAAGAAGCTCATTAGTTCTTCACTTTCTGCCATAAAGTTTGTGTCATCTGCATAACTGAGGTTATTGATATTTTTCTACACAATCTTGATTTCAGCCTGGCATTTCACAAGATGTACTCTGCATTTATGTTAAATAAGCAGGGTGACATACAGACTTGATATATTATTTCCCCATTTTGAATCTGTCCACTGCTCCTTGTCTGGTTCTAACTTGCTTTTTGACCTGTATGCATGTTTCACAGAAGGCAGATGAGGTGGTCTGGGATTCTTAACTCTTTAAGAATTTTCTACAGTTTGTTGTGATTCTCAGAGTAAAAGGCTTTAGCACAGTCAGTGAAGCTAAAGTGTATGTTTTTCTGGAATTCTGCTTTTTCTATGATCCAACAAATGTTGGCAATTTGATCTCTGGTTCCTCTGCCTTTTCTAAATCTAACTTGAACATCTTTAAGTTCTTGGTTCACATACTGATGAAGGTTAGCTTAGAGAATTTTGAGCATTACTTTGCTAGCATGTGAAATCAGGGAAATCGTGTGGTAGTTTGACCAGTCTTTGGCATTGCTCTTCTTTGGGATTTGAGTGAAAACTGACCTTTTCCAGTCCCATGGCTACTGCTGAGTTTTCCAAATTTTCTGGCATATTGAATACCACACTTTCACAGCATCATCTTCTAGGATTTGAAATAGCTCATGTGGAATTCCATCACCTCCACTAGCTATACAGTTATATACCTGTATATGGTATCACTGTCATTTCTTGCTATACATATATGTTATCCGTCTCTTGTCCAGAAGGCCTGTAGTCTCCAAAGAATAAGGACATGTCGGCTCAGGATAACCAGCCAGCCTTCAGGAGTCCTGGAGGGCAGAGCGGTGCCTTTTCCCTTTGTGTCTTCCCATGGGCTTACCGAAGTACTCTGTATGTAAAAAAAAACATTTTTACAAGCTGGCTTTTTATTTGACTATGGCAGGAAGAAGACCCTAGTGTATGTGTTGGCTTTCTTTTTTTTTTTTTTCTGAGTTTCCCAAAGTAAAGCCCAAGGGATGGGGAAGCTGAGGCCAGGGAAGCTGAGCCCAACTGAGCCCAGAGCTGAGCCTCTTATGTGCCTGCATTGTACTCTGCACTAGGCGATTAGATCAGGCTCCATGCTCTTGATAACGCCGGCCGGCTCTCAACCGTATCTCCTTCAAATGGATTTTCCTGCAAGCATGCTGTTTCTGGCATTTGCTGTTGCCCAGGAAGCTACAGGGACAGGTGATGGGAAAGTATTAAGTTTATTCATAATGATGGCTAGGGAAGAAGCTTTCTGTCAAAGTCACATTTAAATTCGATGAGTCAACCCTTTTTGCAATTACCATGCAGAAAAGCTTAATATAATCTATTGAAGTAGCCTCCGTAAAATGACACAGAAACCCTTAAACACCTCCGGGATGACTCGATGCCCTTGGTTTGGAACAATCAACTTAATGTTCTGTGTTTCCTGGGAATGAACTTTCCCTCATTTCACCCCATAGTCTACATTATAAGATTCCCTACGCTGTCTTTTGGCCAAAATATGGAAACAATTGAAATAGTGTAGCACAATGAAAATACTTCCCCAGCTCAGATAGGATTAAAAAAATTTACTAGAATATATTAATGGAAAAGTGGAAAGAGCATAAAAGCAGTGGTATTTAAATATTATGATTATAATAAATATTTATTTCATGCTAATGATGCGTTGGGTAAAATAAAAAACAAAATGAGATGCAGAATTAATCATGTGTCTACCCTGGTGAACTTAGCTAAGTGAAAGGTTATTCTATGAAACAGATGGTGTGGAAAGGAAAAGATTAATTTGTACATTTTAACCTCTGAAATAAGTATTTAGAAAGCATAAAATAATAAACATTTTTAGCATATATAACATTCCAGACACTGTGTGAGTGATTTCTATGGATTATTTAATGCTTACAATGCCAAAGAAGTGTATGTTTAATAAATGATGATGACCATGGTAATAATGGGGCTTCCAAGGTGTCACTACTGGCAAAGACTCTGCCTGCCAATGCAGGAGAAGCAAGAGATTGGGGTTTGACCCCTGAGTTGGGAAGATCCCCTGGAGGAGGAAATGGCAATCCACTCCAGTATTCTTGCCTGGAAAATTCCACGCACAGTGGAGCCTGGCCGGCTACAATCTAGAGGTCACAAAGAGTCGGACACTACTGAGCAACCGAGCACATGGTAATAGTAATAATAATGTTAATATAGAGAATATCTACCATTTTGTACGCACTGTGCTAAGCTCATGAAATATATCATCATATTTAGTTCTCATAACTCTTTTCTACATATTGATGTAATTTGTGATATCACAGTTGTTAAATATATAGACACAGACAAAAATAGCAAAACTTGCTATTTCTAGTATGCTATATCCTACAAAAGAGAAAAACTCTTACTTATCTACACAAAGGTCTCTTTTTAATTTATCATGGGAGGTTGACAAAGGTCGTTTTTGTTTCTCATCCATCTGAATGCGAGACAAACTCACTTGTGAAAGCAAAAGTAAAATTCATTGTTCACCTATATTTTCTTAAACACACTGTGCTGGGCTCTGTGCGAGGGAGATACTAAGGATCAGAACTCAGTGTCTAAAGAACAAAAACATATTAACTGTGATACAAAGATAGAGACAAGAAAGGGCATTGACTATGGCCACATACAGGTACCGAAGCATGAAGAAATTGTGTGAGCCTGGGCTGTCTTTTCCACCAGCCATGAGGAGAGTTTAACTGCCAATTTATTGAAATAAAATTAAAAATACAGTTTCTCATTTACACTTGCTACCTTTCCAGTGCACAAAGCACACCTCCCTCCTCACCATCGGGCTGGGTATATAGCCTAAGCTAAAAGAAATGATCTCATTGTTCTGGACAGGGGCAGATTTGGGATCATTGTTTGACTCAGGAAGGGTCACTTTTCCATGATTGATCTAGGTGCACACAGAGAGCTGTTTTGTCTTCGGAGAGCAGAAGCTCTGAGAATCATATTAGCCTAAATCTGCTACAGGCCATCACTACAACCAAGTGGAGAGAACGTGACCAAGAACTGTGTCAAATCTCAAAACAGCAGAGAAAGGGACAGGGAGGAGGCAGAAGAGAAGGAGGAAGTGAGAAGAAGCTTTAGGGTGATTTTTGTTTGTACTTCTGGGCTCACCTGTACATGAAGTGCCAGCCTCATAAAAAGTCAGTATGCATCTACTTTGCTGGAAGGAGTCTAAGTTAGTTTATTTCATTTTCAGCCAAAGGACTTGGCTGAAGTTCATTTTCTCCACATCCTGAAGCCAACTAAGTACAGGGAAGAAAATTAGCTGATAATGTAGTTTATACTAAGTTGTAAGCTGCTCATGGCTCAGTTTTCCATCTGCTGGCAAAAACATCAGATTTTGAAAGGATCCTGAAGGACTGATGCCCTCTTTCCACAGTACTCTATGCTACCTGCTTCTTCTTTCTTTTCTTCATACTCTTTTTTTATTAGGAATTAGTTTTTTAGAAAAGTTTAGGTTTATAGAAAAATTGAGGAGAAAGTATCCAGAATACCCCTATACTCCCTCCCTCCCCAACAATTTCCCCACTTATTAACATCTTGTATTAGTGTGGGGCATTTATGACAATTGATGAACACATATTGATACATTATTATTAACTTCTTGACAAATAGATGGGGGAAAAGTGAAAACAGTGTCAGATTTCATTTTCTCAGGCTCCAAAATCACTGTGGACATTGACTGCAGCCACAAATTTGAAAGACACTTGCTCCTTGGAAGAAAGTTATGACAAACATAGACACTGTATTAAAAAGCAGAGACATTACTCTGCTAACAAAAGTTACATCTAGTCAAAGCTATGGTTTTTCCAGTAGTTGTGTATGGATATGAGAGTTGGACCGAAAAGAAGGCTGAGCACTGAAGAATTGATGCCTTCAAACTGTGGTGCTGGAAGAAAACTGAAAGTCCCTTGGACAGCAAGGAGCTCAAATCGGTCAGTCATAAAGGAAAACAACCCTGTATATTCATTGAAACAATTGGTGCTGAAGCTGAAGCTCCAATACTTTGGCCACCTAATGTGAAAAGCCACCTCAATGAAAAAGACCCTGATGCTGGGAAAGATTGAGGGCAAGAGGAGAAGCGGGTTACAGAGGATGAGATGGTTGGATGGCAGCACTGACTCAATGAACGTTAGTTCAAGCAAACTCAGGGAGATGATGAACGACAGGGAAGCCTGGCATGCTGCAGTCCATGGGGTTGGAAAGAGTCAGAAATGACTTAGCAACTGAACAATAACAATGACAATTTACATTAGGGCTTCCCAGGTGGCACAGTGGTAAAGAATCCACCTGCCAACTCAGGACACACAAGACTCAGGTTTGATCCCTGGGTGGGGAGGATCCTCTGGAGGAGGTTCATGGGGTCACAAAGAATCAGACATGACTGGGCAACTGAGCACACAAGCATAATTTTTATTATGGGTCACTCTTATTGTTCTACACCCTAAGGATTTTGAGAAATGCATGGTATTGTGTATCCACCATTACAATATCACACAGAATTAATTTCACTGCCCTAAAAATCCCTTGCTTCACTTATTTATCCCTTTCTTCACTCAGATCCCTGGTAACCAGTGATCTTTTTACTGTCTGCATAATTTTGCTTCTCCAGGATGTCATGTGGTTGAAGTCATGAATTACAAAGAGTTTTCACGTTGGTTTCATTCACTGAGTAATATTCATTAAAGTTTCCCCATGTCTTCTTGTGGCCTGTTTTAATCACTGAATAGTATTCTATTCTCTGGATGTACCACAGTTTCTTTATCCATCCAGCACTAAAGAGCATCTTGTAAAGCTGTTGTAGATATATGACCTCTTTCTGTTATGGCTGCCTATTTTATCTTGAAAGCCGCTTCTCTTATTTCAAGAGCAACTCAGATGTCAGCTGCTTGACGAAAATTTCCAACTCCCCTGGATGATATAAATCACAGCAAATACTCTACCTATAACATTTCTTACATGCTTCTATAATAACTCTGTTATCATATTATTGGATAGTTTCTTTGTCTCTCTACTCTTTATCAAGTGATCTCTTTTGTGATGTCTTACTCTCTACTGAATTACTTAATCTTTACTTCAGTTTCCTTGTCTGTAAAATAAAAATTGTCAGAATTAAATACATAGATACAATATATACATGATATGTATTTATACATTTTGAATATATATTTAGAATAATATCTGACGCACAGTGTACACTATATAGTTCTTCCCTATAGCTCTAATGGTAAAGAATCTGCAAAGAATCTGCTGGGTTTTATCAGACCCCAGTTTGATCCTTGGGTTGGGAAGATCCTCTGGAGAACAGCATGACAACCCACTCCAGTATTCTTGCCTGGAGAATCCCATAGACAGAGGAGTCTGGCAGGCTATAGTCCATGGGATCACAAAGAGTCGGACACTACTGAGTGACTAACACAACTATGTACACTATATAAATTTTATTTCATTTGTTTTTTTACTACATTTGGGGCATGCAGGATCTTGATTCCATGCCTGGAGTCGAGACTGTGTCCACTGCAGTGGAAGCGCAGAATCTTAACCACTGGATCACAGGAAAGTCCCTACAGTATATAAATTTTAACTGCTACTAGAGCAATCATCAGAGAAGGCAATGGCACCCCACTCCAGTCTTCTTGCCTGGAAAGTCCCATGGACAGAGGAGCCTGGTAGGCTGCAGTCCATGGGGTCACTGAGTCAAGACACAACTGAGCGACTGCACTTTCACTTTTCACTTTCTTGCATTGGAGAAGGAAATGGCAACCCACGCCAGTGTTCTTGCCTGGAGAATCCCAGGGAGAGGGGAGCCTGTAGGCTGCTGTCTATGGGGTCCCACAGAGTCGGACACGACTGACAGGACTTAGCAGCAGCAGCAGAGCAGCCATATCTGTTCACTTCAGTCACTCAGTCATGTCTGACACTTTGGTACCCCATGGACTGCAGCACACCAAGTCTCCCTGTCCATCACCAACTCCCAGAGCATGCTCAAACACATGTCCATCGAGTTGGTCATGCCATCCAACCATCTCATCCTCTGTTGTCCCCTTCTCCTCCTGCCTTCAATTTTTCTCAGCATCAGGGTCTTTTCCAATGAGTCAGGCTATTTCCTTCACATCAGGTGGCTAGAATATTGGAGCTTCAGCTTTAGCATCAGTCCTTCCAATGAACATTCAGGACTGATTTCCTTTAGGACTGACTGGTTTGATCTCCAAGGGATCCTGAACTCTCCAACAACACAGTTCAAAGCATCAATTATTTGGTGCTCAGCTTTCTTTATAGTCCACATCTCACATGAATACATGACTACTGGAAAAACCATAGTTTTGACTAGACCTTTCTCAGCAATGTAATGTCTCTGCTTCTTAATATGCTATCTAGGTTGGTCATAACTTTTCTTCCAAGAAGCAAGTGTCTTTTAATTTTGTGGCTGTAGTCACCATCTGCAGTGATTTTGGAGTCCAAGAAAATAAAGTCTCTCACTGATTCCATTGTTTCCCCATCAATTTGCCATGAAATAATGATCTTAGTTTTTTGAATGTTGAGTTTTCAAACAGCTTTCGTGCTCCTCTTTCACTTTCATCAAGAGGCTCTTTAGTTCCTCGTCACTTTCTGCTATAAGGGTGGTGTCATCTGAATATCTGAGGTTACTGATATTTCTCCTGGCAATTTTGATTCCAGTTTGGTCTTCATCCAGCCTGGCATTTCACATGATGTACTCTGCATATGAGTTACATAAGCAGGGTGACAACATACAGCCTTGACCTACTCCTTTCCCAATTTGGAACCAATCCATTGTTCCATGTCTCTTTCTAACTGTTACCTCTTGACCTGCTACAGATTTCTCAGGAGGCAGGCATGGTGGTCTGGTATTCCCATCTCTTTAAAAATTTTCCACAGTTTCTTGTGATCCACACAGTCAAAGGCTTTGGGGTAGTCCAAAAAGCAGGAGTAGGTGTTTTTCTGGAACTCTCTTGCTTTTTTGATGATCCAACAGATGTTGACAATTTGATCTCTCATTCCTCTGCCTTTTCTAAATCCAGCTTGAACATCTAAAGTTCACAGTTCACAAACTGCTGAAGCCTGGCTTGGACAATTTTGACCATTACTTTGCTAGTGTGTGAGATGAGTGCAATTGTGCAATAGTCTGAACATTCTTTGGTATTGCCTTTCTTTGGGATTGGAATGAAAACTGACCTTTTCCAGTCCTATGGCCATTGCTGAGTTTTCCAAATTTGCTAGCATATGAAGTGCAGCACTTTCACAGCATCATCTTTTAGGACTTGAAATAGCTCAACTGGAATTCCATCACCTCCACTAGCTTTGTTCGTAGTGATGATTCCTAAGACCCACATGACTTCACATTCCAGGATGTCTGGCTCCAGGTGAGTGATCATACCATTGTGATTATCTGGGTCATGAAGATCTTTTTTGTACTGTTCTTCTGTGTATTCTTGCCACCTCTTCTTAATATCTTCTGCTTCTGTTAGGTCCATACCATTTCTGTCCTTTATTGTGCCCATCTTTGCATGAAATGTTCCCTTGGTATCTGTAATTTTCTTGAAGAGATCTCTAGTCTTTGCCATTCTATTGTTTTCCTCTATTTCTTTGCACTGATCACGGAGGAAAGCTTTCTTATCTCTCCCTGCTATTCTTTGGAACTCTGCATTCAAATGGGTATATCATTCCTTTTCTCCTTTGCCTTTTACTCCTCTTCTTTCACAGCTATTTGTAAGGCCTCCTCAGACAATCATTTTGCCTTTTTGCAGTTCTTTTTTTGGGGATGGTCTTGATCACTGCCTCCTGTACAGTGTCATGAACCTCTGTGCATAGTTCTTCAAGCACTCTATCAGATCGAATCCCTTGAATCTATTTGTCACTTCCACTGTATAATCATAAGGGATTTGACTTAGGTTATACCTGAATGGTCTGGTGGTTCGTTATTGTTCAGTCACTGGCAAATGCTCTTGGCCAGTACCAATTTGTAGTCGACAGGCAAGTGGAAGTTTGTAGTTGACAGTGTTAATCCCAACCTCCTAGTTTATGCCCCCCTGCTTTCCCCTTTGGTAACCATAATCTTGTTTTCTATGTCTGTGCTTCTATTTCTGTTTTGTAAATAAGTTCATTTGTATCTCTTTATTTTTTGGATCCTGCATGTAAGTGCTGAGAAGGCAATGGCACCCCACTCCAGTACTCTTGCCTGGAAAATCCCATGGATGGAGGGGCCTGGTAGGCTGCAGTCCATGGCGTCGCTAAGGGTCAGACACGACTGAGCGACTTCACTTCACTTTTCACTTTCATGCATTGGAGAAGAAAATGGCAGCCCGCTCCAGTGTTCTTGCCTGGAGAATCCCAGGGACAGGGGAGCCTGGTGGGCTACCATCTACAGGGTCGCACAGAGTCAGACAGGACTGAAGCGACTTAGCAGCAGCAGCAGCAGCATATAAGTGATACCATATGATATTTATTTCTATGTCTGACTTACTTCACTTAGTATAATAATCTTTAGGTCCATCTATGTGGCTGCAAATGGCATTGTTTCATTCTTTTGATGGCTGAGTAGTATTCCATTGTATATAGGTACCACATCTTTTTTTTAATCCATTCATCTTTTTTACCACGTCTTTTTTTATGATGGACATTTAAGTTGTTATGTATGTTGGCTTCTATTAATAGTGCTGCTGTGAACACTAGGGAGCATGTATCTTTTTGAACTAGAGGTTTTTTCTGGATATATGCCCAGGAGTGGGATTGCTGGATATAGTAACTCTGTTTTTAGTTTTTTAAGGGATAGTTATTTCTAAGGGTTGTTGTGGAGTTATAGGAGGAAGCACCAGGCAGAGAGCTGGCCACAAGTTCCCTTTCTTTTCCTTGTCCACCTGATTTGCCAGGACAGGAAGATTCTGAGGATGCAAATACAGCTCTTGCTTCTAAGAACCCACTCACCAGTCCAGCTGGGTTTCCAAGTATACCTCTGCCTCATTCACAGCTGACTTGCCTTAAAGCTTGCTGCTGCTAGGTCACTTCAGTCATGTCTGACTCTGTGCGACCCCATAGACAGCAGCCTACAAGGCTTCCCCGTCCCTGAGATTCTCCAGGCAAGAACACTGGAGTGGGTTGCCATTTCCTTCTCCAATGCATGAAAGTGAAAAGTGAAAGTGAAGTCTCTCAGTTGTGTCCAACCCTCAGCGACCCCATGGACTGCAGCCCATCAGGCTCCTCTATCCATGGGATTTTCCAGGCAAGAGTACTGGAGTGGGGTGCCATTGCCTTCTCCGTACCTTAAGGCTTAGATATAACCAATTCTCAAAACTTGAGTCAAAGATTAAAATTTTAGAAAGATTAAATTCCTTTGAGCCAGAATAGCAATTGAAACTTAGTTTATAAATGAGTTTTGATTCCTCAGTAGTGACAGTCTCTCCATCGTCCTTCCCTCCCACAGTTCAGTAGATGATGTCTAACTATCTGATCTTGCAAAGTTATTAAATATGCATTTGCTAAAGTCATTCCCTTATACCCCCACTCTCCCTGGAGATTTTATCCTAATTACCAACTTGCTTTCTTTCATTAGACTATGATTTGTTTGTGAATTTTTTGTTCTGCTAACATGTCTAAGTAGCTGGAGGGCTCTGGGAATTTTGTGTCTGGATGTCAGTTGTTTTTTTCCTCTTTCCCTCCAAAGGGATGAATTGCAAATACCTGCCACCTCTTCTCAGCCTTCGTGGATTGGGCCCAATGTCAACCAGCAGTCTTATCAGTAAGGAGGTTAGTGCCATGCAGCAATGTTGGCTGCACCTAGATAGGGGAGATGAAGGGGAACACCAGGTTTGCCCATCTGTAGCTCAGATCATGCTTTGTTCTTTTGTAGGAAGTAACTGTGCGCACTTGAGACTCGTCCCCTCAACTGTTCTCTTCATGTTGGTTCTCAGGGATCAGCAGGCTGCTCTGAGAATGGACATTTGGAGGGAGTGCACTTGAGCAAGCAGGTAGAAGAGGGGTCACAACTATAGTTGGTCTCAATGAGGATTTTGGAACTTCATAAGCGATGTATGCCTTGGCCTGAGTTCTCCTGAAAGCAAAGACTGAGACAACATCCTCTGGGCAGGTATTTTGCTTGTTGGCAGGGCATGGAAACCTAGGAAGAGGAGCAAGGGACCAAGAGGAGAGAAACAGAAAGAGCAAGAGGTGATGCAAGAGGGTGGTGCCATGTTAGCAACTATTCCAACAGATGGGCTCCATGTCCTGGAATTATCTGAGGAGCTTTCTGACATGTGACTCCAAGCTTTCCCCTGGGGTGTAAGAAAAGGACATTATTTATCCATTGGCTCTGATTTCCCTATCAGTCAAGGTGAGGTCCCTTAGGACAAAACTCCTTGAGTTGTACTTTTGGGCAGCACATGCATGAGTAACCTCAAAGGTGATAGGAAACCTCAGGCATGGCCCACTGCAGCCCCAGAGAAACCGAGGATGGAGACAAGGGATGCACAGCACCAGCCAGACCCAGCACTGTTGGGGCAGCAGTCCAGAGCTGGCCAAAGGCCTGCATGGAAGTACAGGGACCCACTAGTCCTTTCAATTTTCTACTCTCAATCTCATTTCACAAATGGCACAATGCTTTCTCAAATCCTGTATCTGATGTTACTCATTTCCAACTGAAGGTTAGAGGGCAAATTAAAGGTGATTCCCAGCATGGTTCAATGATACTCTGGGTGCTGTTAATTATTTTGAAGCACATTGTAAAACTCTCCAAAATAATTCAAATCTGCATATTAACATACCATAGAATATATTTCAGAGGAGTACTGAGGTGGGAAGGGCTGCATATTGTTAAGTCAAGCCATGGTGAGATGTCCCTGCTCATAAAACTTTAGAAGAGCTTTAAGGGCAACACTCTTCTTGACACTGGAGCTGAGTGACTTCAAGTCCTCAAAGGTGTAGGCGGTGATGATTCAGGATGTATTCAGCAAAATAATTTCCTCCAGTAATAGAGGAAACCATTGTCTGATCCTGAAGTGTCTCAAATGTGATTCAAATGGAGCATCTTTATATCTTTTCCGTGTAACAAAAGTAAATTAGAGTCTAAATTTGAATGTGCAAAGTCCTAGAGGGCAGGGAGTTGATTTACATACTTATCACATTGTGACTAATCACATATTTGAAGGGCATGGGGAAATTATGCTAAGACAGGCAGGGTGTAAAGGCCAGGGCGTCCTCAGAAATCAATTACTTGAGTCTGGTTCAAAATCACACCCATGGTAACTGACAGCAAGAGGTTTCTACTCAGACCTGTAGGGAAGCCATCTCCTTCACCATTTAAGTAGGGAAGCCATGTCCTTCACTATTTAAGTTAAGGAAAGAGTACTATGCATTACCTTGAGGAGCAACACCAGCCCTCTAGCTGGTAGTAAGGTGAGCTATTTGGTTCACATGACTGTAGTCTTTGACTATAATTTCTCATTCTGAGAATGTTTTCAGGAAGAAAGCATGACATTGGGACAACATGGCAGGATATTTGCCTAAAGAGTGGGTCTAAAGCCTTAAAAAATACATATATTTCAAATGTGTTACAATTTTTGGAGAACAGGGCTTATGGTATTTGTCTATGCTATTTCTAATTCAGAGCAATGGGAATTTGGGCAAAGACACTATCCCAGACATCACTGTGGAGTATCAGTGGAGGCATGAGAAAGAGAAAGGGGGAAAGGAGATCCAATAAGAGAATGTTCCAGTGAAGTAAGTTGGTGTGGGTTAAAGATAATGTTGGAGACAGGACAGAAACTAGGAAGGACCGTTTATAAGCCTAGTTATCTTTAGACTGTGTGGGAAGTGAAGACAAAGTATTTTGAGAGGGACAGACAAGGTCAAGGCATTAAGAAACAATGGCAATTTATGAAGTTGATTTTAGAGGCTGAAGCAATATATTGAAAAGGTTATGTTAAAGGCACATTGGTATGAGTGAGGGATTTAGCTGCAAGCTATGGATATATTTGGCTGCAACTCAATAAAAATTATTAAGGATAAGAAAAGAAAGCCATGATTTGACTCTTCTGTTCCAATAATGACTGAAAAGTTTAACCTTTGCAGTTCTGGAATTGAAGACACAGCAAAAGTTCAAGGCTGAGCTTGACAATAACACAAAGAGATGGGGGAAGGAGAGAGAGGAAGAGAAAGAGCAATGCTCTGGAAGGCATCCACATGAAAGCAGCCTGCCAATGTGTTTATAAATGTGATCAACTTCCTTCTCTAAATTCTCATCAAGCCAGATTAAAACATTTTTAACATAAGATACTTTATAATTGGCTTGGGAAAATTAGGTGGAAGGCAAATGCAAATCAGATAGGAGCCAAATTCCAGTTAAAGAACACAAGAGAAACGTTTAGATGTGATCAGCTTCCAGTAAGCAAATGAAATGGTAAATGAACAGAAAAGATCATAATCTTCCTCTTAAATGCCAAAGGAAAGTGTCATCTTGAGGCTTATCCAATTTATTACAATCCCATTGTGAAGATTGCTATAATGCAGAAATCTTTGCCACAATTATATTCTGCAGTATTCTAAACTACTGAAGTAATTGAAAACACTAAAGAGAATTCAATGTATTTGATTTACCACACCCCTTAAGCATGGATGCAGAATATTAACAAATATGATAAAGACTAATAATATTTGCTGAGCATTGTTCAGACACACAGTAATGTTGGGTGCTTTATCTCATTTGATTCTCCTGACAGTGCAATGAGGTATGAAACTGTTATCCTCATTCTACAAGGGGAAAAACTGAGATTTAAAAGGGTTAGAAAATGTGCCATATTTGGTTTTGTTCAACCCTGTATTCATAGTACCTCCTAGCCTAGTGACTGCAAATAAAGAGAGGCATTTAGTAACTATGAGTGATGAGTGAATGGATGAAAAAATGAATTGGTGATGCCTAAACTCATATCCTGAGCTGCCTAAGGCCAAATCTTTAAGAGTTCTGCTCTATTGTTTATTACTAATATGACTGTGAAATACAGTTTGAAATTCATTTGATAATATTAATAACCTTCAGCAACCACCAAGACAAGTAAATCACATCCTTTCTTTGGCATTTTGATGGCTAATCTGATGGGATATCTACCAAAACAATTTAAACACCCCTGGAGAGGGTAGACAAAAGTTGCAATTTAGCCCTTTACTCATTTTCCAAACCAAAAATTTATCCCTAATTTCAGGGTAGGCTAAAAAAAATTCCAAAAAAATAAAATATACATTAACAAAAAAGTGAAGTAGCTGCCAAAAAACACCTATGCTTACAAGTAAATTCCAAAGTATTCAATAATCAGGTAGATACCACAGTGATTTTTTAAGAGCCTAAAAAGAGAGAGAGAGAGAGAGTTGGAGGGAAAGAGGGAAGGAAGGAAAGAGAGAGAAAAAGAGAAATCATGCTTACAGGAGACAACAGTGAAGACCTTTCAGAGAAGTTTCAAAACACTGAGAAGAAACAAAATCAAATTTGGGCAACATAGGTGATCCATGTCATGTTCACCGCAGCAAAGAGAAACCTTGTCCCACATCTACTTGTGAATCTCCTTCAATTCAGTAGTCGAGTTGTCTCAGCCTGATGCAACATGATTGTACAATAATTATATTAGGAGCAGAACACGCTGTGCTGATTCAAACTAGCGGTGGCATCAAACACAACTAGCAAGAGTGTTTTGCTGATGCTCCTCACTTGTCTCCTCTGTTAGTGATCCCCAGGGAGACATCCAGCCTGAAACTTGGTGCTAATATAAAAGCTGAGTATGTTTAGCTCGATTCAATTGCTTTTTCCCAGCTCTGATTATACCTTGCCTTCTCTGGTGGTATTAATTAGGTTGCAAAGTTACACTGCCACGGCTGAAACAATTTCAGTATGATGGAAAGTTCCACCAGAATCTTGATCCAGCATAAAAAGTTGGGTCTGACAGTGAAAAGCCCCCCAGATCCAAAGCCTCGGTGAGATTAAACCAAGGCCCAATGGTGAATGGAATTGTTTCCTTAATTTCTTTTTCTACTTTCTCATTATTCGTGTATAGGAATGCAAGGGATTTCTGTGTGTTGATTTTATATCCTGCAACTTTACTATATTCATTGATTAGCTCTAGTAATTTTCTGGTGGAGTCTTTAGGGTTTTCCATGTAGAGGATCATGTCATCTGCAAACAGTGAGAGTTTTACTTCTTCTTTTCCAATTTGGATTCCTTTTATTTCTTTTTCTGCTCTGATTGCTGTAGCCAAAACTTCCAGAACTATGTTGAATAGTAGCGGTGAAAGTGGACACCCTTGTCTTGTTCCTGAAGAATCAATATAGTGAAAATGAGTATACTACCCAAAGCAATTTACAAATTCAATGCAATCCCTATCAAGCTACCAGGCACATTTTTCACAGAACTAGAACAAATAATTTCAAGATTTGTATGGAAATACAAAAAACCTCGAATAGCCAAAGCAATCTTGAGAAAGAAGAATGGAACTGGAGGAATCAACTTGCCTGACTTCAGGCTCTACTACAAAGCCACAGTCATCAAGACAGTATGGTACTGGCACAAAGACAGACATATAGATCAATGGAACAAAATAGAAAGCCCAGAGATAAATCCACACACATATGGACACCTTATCTTTGACAAAGGAGGCAAGAATATACAATGGAGTAAAGACAATCTCTTTAACAAGTGGTGCTGGGAAAACTGGTCAACCACTTGTAAAAGAATGAAACTAGATCACTTTCTAACACCGCACACAAAAATAAACTCAAAATGGATTAAAGATCTAAATGTAAGATCAGAAACTATAAAACTCCTAGAGGAGAACATAGGCAAAACACTCTCAGACATAAATCACAGCAGGATCCTCTATGATCCACCTCCCAGAATGCTGGAAATAAAAGCAAAAATAAACAAATGGGATCTAATTAAAATTAAAAGCTTCTGCACAACAAAGGAAAATATAAGCAAGGTGAAAAGACAGCCTTCGGAATGGGAGAAAATAATAGCAAATGAAGCAACTGACAAACAACTAATCTCAAAAATATACAAGCAACTTATGCAGCTCAACTCCAGAAAAATAAACGACCCAATCAAAAAATGGGCCAAAGAACTAAATAGACATTTCTCCAAAGAAGACATACGGATGGCTAACAAACACATGAAAAGATGCTCAACATCACTCATTATTAGAGAAATGCAAATCAAAACCACAATGAGGTACCACTTCACACCAGTCAGAATGGCTGCAATCCAAAAATCTGCAAGCAATAAATGCTGGAGAGGGTGTGGAGAAAAGGGAACCCTCCTACACTGTTGGTAGGAATGCAAACTAGTACAGCCACTATGGAGAACAGTGTGGAGATTCCTTAAAAATTGCAAATAGAACTACCTTATGACCCAGCAATCCCACTTCTGGGCATACACACCGAGGAAACCAGAATTGAAAGAGACACATGTACCCCAATGTTCATCGCAGCACTGTTTATAATAGCCAGGACATGGAAACAACCTAGATGTCCATCAGCAGATGAATGGATAAGCAAGCTGTGGTACATATACACAATGGAGTATTACTCAGCCATTAAAAAGAATTCATTTGAATCAGTTCTGATGAGATGGATGAAACTGGAGCCGATTATACAGAGTGAAGTAAGCCAGAAAGAAAAACACCAATACAGTATACTAACACATATATATGGAATTTAGGAAGATGGCAATGACGACCCTGTATGCAAGACAGGGAAAGAGACACAGATGTGTATAACGGACTTTTGGACTCAGAGGGAGAGGGAGAGGGTGGGATGATTTGGGGGAATGACATTCTAACATGTATACTATCATGTGAATTGAATCGCCAGTCTATGTCTGACGCAGGATGCAGCATGCTTGGGGCTGGTGCATGGGGATGACCCAGGAAGATGTTATGGGGAGGGAGGTGGGAGAGGGGTTCATGTTTGGGAATGCATGTAAGAATTAAAGATTTTAAAATTTAAAAAAAATAAATAAATAAATAAACCAAGGCCCATTCAGTTGGGTGCTATGCAAAAATGTCGGAAGACTTAAATCAGTCAAAAAGTATTTTTGTAAAGGTGGAGCATAAAATTCCTCTCACAGCACCAACTCAAGAGGCAAACATTCATGTAACAAACATTTACTGAAAAGCTGTAACTTACGGAAAATTATTCTAGGCACTGGTGAATACAAGCAGAGTAAGGCAGCAAAGCTGACCTTCAAGAGTTCACCATCTAATCAAACAATAGAGATTTGCTTTTTAAAAAAGCATTTCAGTAAAGTGATATTTAAAAATCCATACAAATTACAGTGAGAAGAGACTTTGTTTCTTGTGGGCTATCATGATCCTCCTCTCCACTGGAAAACAAATAAAAACACTAAATGAGATACAAAAGCTGACTTTGGTTTAAAAAATTTTTTTATTAAAGCACAACATGCTTAGAGAAAAATGTGCTAATAACCACATAGTTGAATAAGCACAGAGTAACACGGTAACCTCCCAGATCAACAAATGTAATCCTGTGTACATTTCAAAAGCCAGCCTGTGCCCTTTCTTAGCCACAGACCGCATGTTCTTCCCTCAAGTGGACTTTAGGACTTTTAAGTGGACATAGGTTACTTTTGTATATTTGTTATCATGCCGTATTTTTTGCTTTTGGATCTGACTTCTTTCATTCAACTGTGAGATTCATCCATATTGTTGCTTGTGTGGTAGCTCATTCATTTTCATTGGTGTATAGTAGGTCATTGCATAAGTATGGCATATCAGTATAGAGTTTGTTCACTGAATTATTGAGGGGTATTTTCCTACTCTATGGTCAGGCCACTCAACGTGGCTGTTCTCTTGATCTCTGCACATCCCTGGCAGACCAATGCCTGCTTCACCTATACCTACTCACCTGACTGACCTTCCTAATTGGTAAACACCTACCTACTTACTTATCCCAGCTGTTGATTGTTCTTGTCAAAGGGGTGTTGAAGGGTGAGCGCCTCTTCTGGTTTCCCTGGTAACTGATGGCCCAGCTTGATATCAATACCACCTCTAATTGGCAATCTCCCCTTCCCGCTGGAGCAGAGATTGCTGTAGTGTCCTGCCTGTGGTCTGCCACACACACAGTGGCGTGTTGCTCCAAGACCTTGCTTCAGACTGTCGAGCTCCACCTCCTCATTAAAGCAGTGACATCTCTGTCACTGACTCTGGGTTCTTTCTTCAGCCTTGATGTTGGTTGAGCACAGGACCTGCAGTCCTCCCGTTGAAGCCCAACAGCTGGTGGACCAGCCAGGAGATGGAGGAAACTCCCGTGAGCGCCAAGAGGTCAAGAAGTAAGGACGGGAATGAAAAGTTACAGGGGTCTCCACTAACATTTGGGGCCTGAAAGTTTGCAGGGATTAGCCCAGAGTGACTGTCCACTAATATGTGGGACCCCCAAAGTCACAGGAGTAACTGCAGTATGGCCGTCCACTAACATGGTGCCAAAATGTTCCAGTGAAAGTGATGTGAAAGTGAAAGTCGCTTAGTCGTGTCTGACTCTTTGCAACCCCCAGGCCAGAATACTGACGTGGGTAGCCTTTCCCTTCTCCACGAGATCTTCCCAACACAGGGATTGTACCCAGGTCTCCCACATTGCAGGCACATTCTTTACCAGCTGAGCCACAAGGGAAGCCCAAAAGTTCCAGAGGTGATCCCAAAAGTTGCTGGGGTAACCCCATGGCTGTCCATTAGTATGGGGGCCCTGTGGTGGCTGTCCTTGATAAATGGGGGCTGCCAAGAGATGTAAAGAGCAGCGTTCCCCTAATGTCTCTGGTGTTGAATCAAAGTGAGCCTTTTTATATTTAGTTAAGCTAGATTCTAGGGTAGATGGGTCTTTCTTTTCTTGAGCTTTTGAGATGTAAATGATCCACCTGGGCTCTCAGAAACTTTAATCAAATGTGATCTCTAAAAGTGGGGGAAAGAGAACTTCTAGGTAAACTCTATAGGAATGATTGTTTGGGGGACTATCTAAAATAATCTCTCCAGATTTTGGTAACTTGAAACTAAGTGAAATGAAGAGAACTCATTGACTATCTGTATCATTTCAAGTAGAATAAAATATTGGAACATTAATTGCTGGGCAGTCTGTTTACCTGCCTTACCTTCTTGGGAGAGTTAGACTAAAGCATAAGTTTTCCAATCAGGAAGTGTTGGTATGACAAACAGTTTACAGTTACTTACTTCTTGGTTTTTGCCTGAGATTACAGTTTTTAAGGGTTATAAGATTATAACCAGTCATAATTCTGGTTATTATAACCAAGTTTCTTTATTAAGTAAGTTGTAATCAGGTATTTAACTCTGTTGCTTTTGCAAATGTGCTTCATCTTCAAAAAGATTCATATGAAGGACCTTTGACCAGTATGGGTCTCTGATAAATTTCAGATTATGCCACTGAACTGGGTAAAAAATTTAAAAGTCCTACTGGAAAACCTGATGCCTTCGTAAAAAGTTAACAAAAGGATTGTTCACCGAGTGAACTGGTGAATAGGGTTATAATTTGTATGGTTTTAGTCTGGAGTGTTACTGATTTTGATCTGTGTTTTCCCCTTCCCTTCAAGTTAATTGTGATTTACAGCAATTTGATAAACCACACCTGTGGTTAGAATTGAATCTCTCTCTCTCTCTCTCTCTCCCCCTCCCTCTCCCTCTCTCCCTCTCTCCCTCCCTCCCTCCCTCCTTCCCTCTCTCTCTCTCTCTCTCCCTCCCTCCCTCCCTCCCTCTCTCCCTCCCTCCCTCTCTCTCTCTCTCTCTCTCTCTCTCTCTCTCTCTCTCTCTCTCTCTCTCTCTCTCTCTGGTCCCTACATACATTTGAGACTCTCGTTTTCTGAGCAGCCTTAGCAGGTAAGTAGGAAAGCATGTTTCCTGACACGTACAGAAATCTTGATATTTTGGAGAACTCCAGAGGTGGACCTGATGGCAGGCCTTTGGCACGGCTTTCCTGGCCTCCAGAGCCCTTTGCGGAATTCAGTCTGAGATTCCTTCTGAAGAATTCCTCCACAGCCAGTTTGGAGCCAATTGACCAGGCATGTTTTAAAGACAAATTAGTCTTGATTTGCTGGGTTTGGTAGAGAGTAAGGTAGCTTTAGAGAGGAAAGTATTGTTTCAGTGGATATTAAATTCTGGTTTTGCTAATTGAGATGTTTATTTATGAAAATTTCTGCATTAACCATACTTTTACCCTGATGATCAGGAGGGGAAAAGTAATTATCTAGTGAAGTTGTCAGAGTATAACTATGCATGAAGAGTGACACAGCTTGCTTTTTGTCTGCTGTTAAAAGCACATGTACAATGCTTGTGTGACAACTGGCTATAGATGATAAGATGCATGATCACCATATCTGATTAGTTTTCCCCAGTGTGGATGAGTAGGTAAATATAAAGGAGGCCTAGTACTGAGGGACATGAGCAGGGCAGGCAGCTGAACCACCCCAGCTTCTAGGGACAAATATTTTGATCATCAGTGCTTTCTATTAAATATTTGGAATCAAAAGGGGAAATGATGGGGGAAATCTGCATATATGGAGGTATGGGGAAGTCAGAAGGTTTGTGCATTGTTTAAGGTAAATTTTAGTGATCAGAGCAGCCTATTTAGACATGCACTGTGTATAGGCTTTGTCCACTAAGGAAGGGAACGCATTTGAAAGTCAAAACTGAATAGCTCTGGTTTCCGACATCCATGGTCAAACAAGATGGACGTTGCAGTTGTGATTTTTGGTTCGTTTGTTTTTGACCTGATTCACTGTCTTTATTTTTTAATCAAAGTACAATTGATTGACAATGGTGTGCTAGTTTCAAGTCTACTGCACAGTGGCTCAATCATATAAATAACCTTTTGCAGATTTTTTTCCCTTATAGGTCATTATAGTTCCCTGTGCTACACAGTAGGTCCTTGTTGGTAATCTGTTTTATATATGGTAGTGTGTATATGTTAATCATAAACTCTTAATTTATCCCTCCCCGCTTTCTCATTTGGTAACCATACATTTGCTTTCTGTGTCTGTGGGTCTTTTTCTGTGTTGTATATTAAGTTCATTAGTATCTTTTTTTTTTTGAAGATTCCACCAAAAAAAGTGTTTTCATGTGATATCAACTTTTCTCTTTCTGGCTTAGTACACTAATCTCTAGGTCTGTTCATGTTGCTGAAAATGACAGTACTTCATTCTTTCTTATGGCTGAGTAATACTCTATTGTTTACATACGTACATCTCCTTTTTCCGTTCCTCTGTCGATGAACATTTAGGTTCCTTCTACATCTTGGCTGTTGTAAATCTTGCAGCAGTGAACACTGGGGTGCATGTATCTTTTTATTGGGATATAAGTAGTTTACAGTATTGTGTTTGTTTCTGTTGTACAACATCGTGAATTGGCCATATGTATACATATAGCCTCTTCCTCTTAAGCCTCCCTCCCACCCCTCATTCCACCTGTCTAGGTCTTCACAGAGCAACAAGCTAAGTTCCCTGTGCTATATACAGCAGCTTCCCCGCGAGCTGTTTTACACGAGGTAGTGTATACTCCGGAGAAGGCAATGGCACCCCACTCCGGGACTCTTGCCTGGAGAATCCCAGGGACGGGGGAGCCTGGTGGGCTGCCATCTATGGGGTTGCACAGAGTCAGACACAATGGAAGTGACTTAGCAGCAGCAGCAGCAGTGTATACCCTCTCGATTCATTGCCCCCTTCCCCTCTGTGTCTACAAATCCATTTTCTACATCTCTGCCTCTATTCCTGCACTGTAAAATGTTCAGTACCATTTTTCTAGATTCTATGTGTGTGTATTAATATACAACATTTATTTTATATGATATTTTTCACTTTCTGACTTCACTCAATATGATGGGCTCTAGATTCATTCACATCACTGACTCAATTTCATTCCTTTTCATGGCTGAGTAATATTCCATTGTATATTTGCATCACAACTTTTTTACCCATTTTATCTGTCAGTGGACATCTAGGTTGATTCCATGTCCTGGCTATTGTAAGTTTTGCTACAGTGAACATTGGGATACATGTGTCTTTTTGAGTTATGTTTTTCTCAGGATATATGCCTAGTAGTGGGATTGCTGGGTCATTGCTAGTTTTTTAAGGAACACCCACACTGTTCTTCACAGTGGCTGTACAAAGTACATTCTGATGAGCAGTGTAATGTGATTCCCTTTTCTCCACTCCATATCCAATATGTGTTGTTTGTAGATTTTTTGATAATTGATGGCCATTCTGGCTGATGTGAGGTGATACCTCATTGCAGTTCTGATTTGCATTTCTCTAATAATTAGTGATGTTGAGCATCTTTTTGCATGTGCCTCTTGGCCATTTGTTTGTCTTCTTTGGAGAGATATCTATTTAGGTCTTCATCCATTTTTTGATTGGGTTGTTTGTTGTTTTGATATTGAGCTCCATGAGCTGTTTGTATATTTTGTAGATTAATCCTTTGTCTGTTGCTTCATTTGCAAATATTTTCTCCCATTCTGAGGGTTGTCTTTTTGTCTTGTTTATGGTTTCTTTTGCTGGGCAAAAGCTTGTAAGTTTAATTAGGTCTTAATTATTTATTTTTGGTTTTGTTTTCATTATTTTAGTAGATGAATTACAAAAGATCTTGCTATGACTTATGTCAGAGAGTGTTTTTCCTATGTTTTCCTCTAAGAGTTTTATACCTTTTGGTCTTATATTTAGGTCTTTAATCCATTTTGAGTTTATTTTTGTGTATGGTGTTATGTAGTATTCTAGTTTCATTCTTTTACATATAGCTATCCAGATTTCCCAGCACCACCTACTGAAGAGGCTGTCTTTTTTCTATTTTATAATCTTGCTTCCTTTGTCACACATAGATTGTGACCATAGGTGTGTGAGTTTATCTCTGGGCTTTCTATCCTGTACCATTGGTGTATATTTCTGTTCTAGTACAAGTACCATTCTGTTTTGATTAGTGTAGTTTTATAGTATGGTTTGAAGAAAGGAAGCCTGATTCCTCCTGCTTCATTTTTCTTTTTCAAGATTGCTTTGTTTATTTGGAACCTTTTGTATTTCCATACAAAGTAAAAAACATTTTTTTCTAGTTCTGTGAAAAATGCCATTGGGGATTTAATAGGAATTGCACTGAATCTGTAGATTGCCTTGGGTAGTATGGTCATTTTGATAACATTAATTTTCCCAATCCAAGAACATAGTATATTTTTCCATCTGTTTGTGTCATCTCTGATTTCTTTCATCAGTGTCTTACAGTTTTCAGAGCACAGTTTTGCCTGCTTAGGTAGGTTTTTGCCTAGGTATTGTATTCTTTTTGATGTGATGGTAAACAGGAGTATTTCCTTAGTTCCTCTTTCTATTCTTTTTATCATGAGTGTATAGAAATGCAACAGATTTCTGCATATTAATTCTGTATCCTGCAAACTTACTGAATTCATAAGCTTTGGAATTCATCCAAAACTCTAGAATCTTTGGATTCTTTTATTTCTTCTCTTATTGCTGTGGCTCAGACAAACAAAACTATGTTTGCTGGAAGTGGTGAGAGCAGGCATCCCTGTCTTGCTCCTGATCTTAGAGGAAATGCTTTCAGCTTTTCACCACTGAGTATGCTGTTCCCTGTGGATTTGCCATATGTTGCCTTTATTCTGTTGAAGTAGGTTCCCTCTTTGCCCACTTTCTGAAGAGTTTTTTATCATAAATAGGTGTTGAATTCCATCAAAAGATTTTCTTGCATCTGTTGAGATGATCAATTTTTTTTTTTAACTCAGTTTGTTGAAGTGGTATATCACACTGACTGATTCGTGGGTGGTGATACCATCCAACCATCTAATCCTCTGTTGTCCCCTTCACCTCCTGCCATCAGTCTTTCCCAGCATCAGGGTCTTTTCCAATGAGGCACAGTCTTTTCTTCACATCAGGTAGCCAAAGTATTGGAGCTTCAGCTTTAGCATCAGTCCTTCTGATGAATATTCAGGATTGATTTCCTTTAGGATTGACTGATTTGATCTCCTTGCAGTCCAAGGGACTCTCAAGAGCCTTCTCCAACACCACAGTTCAAAAGCATCAATTCTTTGGCATTCAGCCTTCTTTTCAGTCCAACTCTCACATCCATACATGACTACTGGAAAAACCATAGCTTTGACTAGATGGACCTTTGTTGGCAAACTAATGTCTCTGCTTTTTAATATGCTGTCTAGGTGGGTCATAGCTTTTCTTCCAAGGAGCAAGCATCATTTAATTTCATGGCTGCAGTCACCATCTGCAGTAATTTTGAAGCCCAAGAAAATAAAGTCTGTCACTGTTTCTATTGTTTCTCCATCTATTTCCCATAAAGTGATGGGACCAGAAGACATGATCTTAGTTTTTTGAATGTTGAGTTTTAAGCCAACTTTTTCAATTTCCTCTTTCACCCTCATCAAGAAGCTCTTTAGTTGGAAAGTTGAAAGTGAAGTAGCTCAGTTGTGTCCAACTCTTTGTGACCCCAGGGAGTGTGCCTACCACACTCCTCCATCCATGGGATTCTCCAGGCAAGAGTACTGGAATGGGTTGCCATTTCCTTCTCCAGAGGATCTTCCTGATGCAGGGATCGAACCCAGGTCTCCCACATTGTAGGCAGACACTTTACCATCTGAGCCACCAGGGAAGCTAGACTTGATACTAGTTACCCAAGCAAGAAATCTACCTCCAATAAAAGCTAAAGTAGGTGAGCACATCCTGATATTTCTGCCACTAGCTTTGATGACCCCAGAGAGAGCCATAGTCACTCCTCACCTCCCCAGGAGACCATCAAGCAGACAGATTTGACACAGGCTCCTAGGAAGTCACTACTTTAGACTTGAGTCTTGTCACACTTGAGATCTGGTGTATGCCCTCCAAGTGTGGAGTCTCTATTCTTTTCAGTTCAGTGAAGCTCTTGCATTCAAGCCCTGATGGCTTTCAAAACCAAATGCTCTGAGGGCTCCTCCTTCCAATGCCTGACCCCAAAGCTGGAGGCCCTGACATGGGGTTTAGAACTCTCACTCCTGTGAGAGAACTTATGCAATATAATTATTCTCCAATTTGTAGATCACCCACTTGGTGAAGGGTGGTGTGGGATTTGACTGTATTGTGAGTGCACCCCTCCTGCCATCTCATTGAGGTTTCTTCTTAGTATTTGGATGTGGTATTGTTGGTTCCAGTCTTTTTTAAATCAGTATTGTTCAGCAATTCATTGTAATTTTTTGATGTATTCCTGGGAGGAGGTGAACTCAAAGTCCTTTTACTTTGCCATCATGTCTGCAGTCTAGTAGATGTGAATTTTTTAGACACATTGTCTTGTATAAATGAAAAATTGGGTTTTCTACACTATATTGCCAGAGAAGGCAATGGCACCCCACTCCAGTACTCTTGCCTGGAAAATCTCACGGATGGAGGAGCCTGGTAGGCTGCAGTCCATGGGCTAAGAGTCAGACACAACTAAGCTACTTCACTTTCACTTTTCACTTTCATGCATTGGAGAAGGAAATGGCAACCCACTCCAGTGTTCTTGCCTGGAGAATCCCAGGGATAGGGGAGCCTGGTGGGCTGCTGTCTACAGGGTCACACACAGTTGGACACGACAAGTGACTTAGCAGCAGCAGCAGCATACTATATTGCAGACCTCCTCAAAATCACAAGGAGCTGTGATACTATCTCGGAATGTGACTACTGCTTGTATTTTACTTAATTGTCATGATCTCCCATGTGTTGTGCCTGTTGGATGTCTTACATTTCGTCTCTGGCAGGAGGGAGGAAATCTATTTGGGGACTGAGTAGCAACACTGTTCTCACCACAGTGAGTCTAATTGCTGGGTCTACAGCGAGATGCTGAAATCCTCTGGACTTCCATGAAAAGTTGACCTGGCTAATGACTATGTGAGGCAGCTGACCATGGGGAGAAAAGACCTCCACCATCTTCCTGTCCCACATGCCAATACATCAGAAAGACTCCCACTGGTAGGTGTTTGTCTACAGCTGACTACACATAGCGCCTATGGGCTATGCTGTGTGGAATGGACTAGACTGACTTCTGGACACACCAGTCCAACTAGTTGGATTAACTGTTTTTGTTGTTGTTGTTTAGAAAGACCTAATCAGTCCACCCCTAATGGCATGCAACATAACTCGGGGTGGCAGACCTGGATTGTGACTGCTAACTTGTGCCTAGGCCACCAGAATGTTTCTTTTGGAACCAGAGCCTTCTCCTCCCCATGGGGGTGGCTCTGCCCAACCAGTGCCTGCTTCACCTACACCCTACTCACATGAATGAACTTCCTGTGTACTTGCCCTCAGCCCCAGCTAAAGATTGCCCTTATGAAAGGAGCAGTGAGGGGTGTGCCCCTCAGCTAATCTCCTTGGTAACTGATGAGCCAACCTGACATCAATTCCCTGCATAAATGGCAATCTACCCTGCACCAGGAGCAAAGACTACCTCCATACTCTGCCCATCATGTGCCACACACGAAGGGGCAGTGTTCCAGGGCCTTACTTGAGACACGTAAAACTCCCCATCCATTAAACTGTTGACATTTCTCTTGCTGACTACAGACTCTTTGTTTGGTTTTGAAGCTGGGGATGCACAGGGCTTAGTCCTTAGTCATACGTAGTTCAGACCAATACCCACGGTGCTTAGCTATTATGGAAAATTTTTCTATGAAAATTATTGTACTTACTTTTTGGTGTACACATGTCACAATTGGATGAATACCAAGCAGTGGGATTTCTGGTTCACATAGTATGGATCTGATTACCTTTAGTAGATATCACTACGCAGAAAATTATCTTATTAAACACCCTTTATGAATTAGCAAGAACGTAAAGAATAGGCAAGGGACAAAGTTTCCTCTTTCCCATCTTTCTGTCCCCCTCCTTCCCCTCCTTAAAAATTCAGCCTAAAACCAGTAGGTGGGGCATCTGACAGGAAATGGCAATGGTAGCAATCTGGTCTGTGGAGTAGGAATCTCAGAGGAGTGAGGAGCGCAGCTTCATGGGAGAGTGAGAGTGAACATGGAGGGGAAGCCAGGAGAGGGCTGCTGAGGGATGAGAAGGGTGCCCAGATTGGAAGGAAGTGACCGAGCTGGTGACAAAAGGGACTGGGTGTAAGTGGCTGCACAGTAGGAGCAGCCCAATGAAGATATCAAAGGCTAAGTGAGATACGGAGAAGGGACCAGATGCAGAATGATGTGGAAAAGGCAGTTTAGTTACATAGATGGAGTAATGGTCCAATGAGTAAACTTGTTTAAGATAAAGGGATCCAGGTTTCTAACTATTGGAGAAAGGAGTTACAAATATGGAAGAGAAGAAACTAGAATGAACTCTATGGTGTTGAAATGGACTTGGAGATATCAGTATGTATGGTCTCAATACATAGAAATAGATATAAAATATATATAGATGTAAGTGTGTATATATGGAAACACATATTCCCCAGCTCAGTGCACTGTGACTAGGGATAATTTTATATCTTGTTTGTCTCTCTGGGTGCCTTTTACTTTTTCTTGCCTAGTTTTCTTAGCCAGGACCTCTTAAATAAAGTTGAATAGAAATGGTGAGAGCAGAGTTTTATTGTTGTTCCTAATGTTAGAGGGGAAAACTTTCACCAATAATTATGATATTAGATGGATTTTTTTTTTTTTTGGTAGATGCTATTATCAGGTTGAGGAAATTTCTCTCTTTCTTGTCCATTGAAAGTCTTTATCATGAAAAGGTATTGGGTTTTGTTAAGTATGGTTTTTTTTTTTGCCTCTATTGAGATGATCATGTATACTTTGTGCATTAATCAGTTAAAAAATTAACTCTATTTTCAGTCTTTTTTCTTTGTTTTATTTTGGGTAGGTTTTTTGGTTTTGTTTTGTTTTGTTTTGTTTTTGCTGTTTTTTCAAGTTCACGTTTCTCATGCATTCGAAACTTCTGTTGAAGTTAATCCCATCTCACATACCTGTCATCTCAGGTATGTGCTGTTGTATTGTTTTGTCTCTACTGGTATTTGTTATCTATTACTGTCAAAACAAATTACCACAAATGTGGCATCTAGAACAAACAGTTGCTTATTACATCACAGTTCTGTAGGTCAGAAGTCTGTGTTCCATGTGGCTTGGTTAATTCTATGCTTTGTGTTGTATAAGGTTGAACTCAAGGTGGCAGCAAGGCAGTTTCCTTCCTGGAGGCTCTGGGGATGAACACATGTCCAGGCTCATTCAGGTCATTGACAGGAAGTTCTGTGCTGCTGTAGATCAGAACTTCCTGTTCCCTCACTTGAGTGATTCTCGGCTTCTAGAGGCCACCCACATCCCCTGTCTCCTTTCCTCCATATTTAAAGCTAGCAACAGTGGTTCAAGTTCCTATCACACTTTCAATCTCTCTAACATTGCATTCTGACTCATGTCTTTTTTGCCTTCAGCCTGAGAAATTTTTTTTCAGGTACTTCCTTCTGTAGCTTCAGAGTTTCCTCACCTGCTTGTGTTGATCTATACTCAGCTGAATTTGAGAAGGGTACCTTTCTCACACTTGTAGAGCTCTCCATTTCTCCCTCTCTTTGTGTATATTTCTTTTTTTCTGCTTCTCCTTCCACAGAATACCAACCAACTTTGGCCTCCCCAGAGTCCTAGCAATGTCTTGTTAACTTGGATAAGGTGTGGTGGTGGTGGTTTCAAGTAAGAGAAGTTAACCAGCATTACCTTAAATAGTGGATTGATATTTACTTTGAAAGGAAATACAAAAAAACTTAAATTTTTATCACACAATTTTTAAATTGAGGTATAATATACATATAATAAATTGACAAATCCTAAAAATATAAGTTGATGAATTTTTACATATGTATATGCCTATATAACCACAACCTTAATCAAGTTATAGAACAGTTTTAGTATCTTTTAATATGCCTGTTTCACAACTCTGTTTGTTTCCTTTTGCTACCCGTAAGATAGCTGTCTGCCCAATTTTAAATTTTATTTTTATTTTATATTATTATATAGTATATTTATACTATTGTTTTAATTTCAGGTATACAGCAAAGAGATTGTTATACATATGTCCATCTATTATTTTTTCAGATTCTTTTCCCATATAGGTGATTACAGATTATTGAGTAGTTTCCTGTGCTATATAGTAGGTCCTTGTTGATTATCTATTTTTTATATAGTTATGTGTACATGCTAATCCTAAACCCTTGATTTTCCCTCTCCCTACCTTTCTCCTTTTCATGTCATGTTTGTTTCTGTTTGTTTTGTAGATAAGTTCTATTGTATCATTTTTTTAGATTCCACATGTAAGTGATAAATATATTTGTCTTTCTCTGACTTACTACACTTAGTATGATTAAACTCTAGGTCCAACCATGTTGCTGCAATGGAATTATTTCATTCTTTTCTATGGCTGAGTAATATTTCATTGTATATATGTAATATATCTTATTTATCCATTCCTCTGTTGAATTTAAACTGCTTCCATGTCTTGGATATTTTAAGTAGTGCAGCAGTGAACATTGAGATAAATGTATCTTTTTGAATTATGGCTTTCTGCAGGTAATATGCCCAGGAGTGGGATCATATGGTAGTTCTATTTTAATTTTCTTAAGGAACCTCCATACTGTTCTCCATAAAAGTTGTACCAATTTACATTTCCACCAACAGTGTAGGAGGATTCTTTTTTCTCCACACCTTCTTCAGCATTTATGTTTGTGGGCATTTTGATAATGGCCCTTATGACTGGTATGAGGTAATAGTACCTCATTGTAGTTTTCATTTCCTTTTCTCTAATAGTGATGTTGAACATCTTTTCATGTGCTATTTGACCATCTGGATGTCTTCTTTTGACAAATGTCTATTTGTATTGATTATATATATATATATATATATATATATATATATATATATATATAGCTACTTGAGTTGTTTACATATTTTGGTGATTAATCCCTTATCAGTTACATGCTTTACAAATATTTTCTCCCATTCTGTGGGTTGTCACTTCATTTTGTTTATGCTTTTGCTATGCAAAAGCTTGCAAGTTTAATGAGGTCCTGTTTGGTTATTTTTGCTTTTGTTTTCATTATTCTAGAAAATGGATCCAAAAAGATATTACTGTGACTTATGTTTCTCTAAAGGTTTTGTAGTATCTGATCTTAGGTCTTTAATCCCTTTTGAATTTATTTTGGGGTATGGTGTTGGAGAATGTTCTGATTTCATTCTTCTACATGAAGCCTTCCACTTTTCCCAGCACCACTTGTTGAAGAGACTGTCTTTTTTCCATTGTGTATTCTTGCCTCCTTTATTGTGGATTGGGTGACCAAAGGTGCATGGGCTTATCTCGAGTTTCTATCCTCTTCCATATCCTGTTACTCTCTATGTCTATTCTTGTGCTAGTGTCATATTGCTTTGTAGTAGAGTCTGAATTCAGGGAGCCTGATCCTCCAGCTCCTTTTTTCTTTCCCTGGGTTGCTTTGGCTATTTGGGGTTTTTGTGTTTCCATATAAATTTTTAAAACTTTTTGTTCTAGTCCTGTGAAAAACACCATTGGTGATTTGATAGGAGTTGCACTGAATCTGTAGATTGCCTTGGGTAGTAAAATCATTTTGACAATATAAATTTTTGTAGTCCAGGAGTGTGGTATATTTTTCCATCTGTTTGTGTCATCTTTGATTTTTCTCATCAGCATCTTACAGTTTTCAGAATACAAGTTTTTGTCTCCCTAGGTACTTTTATGCCTAAGTATTTGATACTTTCCAATGTGATGATAAATGGGGTTGTTTCCTTAATTTATCTTTCTGATCTTTTCTTGTGAATGTATAGAAATGTAATAGATTTCTGTATATTAATTTTGTATCCTGCAACCTAGCTGAATTCACTGATGGTCTCTAACAGTTTCCGGTAGCATCTTTAGAATCTTCTATGTATAGTATCACATCATCTACAAATAGTGACAGTTTTGCTTCTTGTTTTCTAATTTTGATTTTTTAATTTCTTTTTCCTCTCTGTGTGGCTGTGGCTCGGACATACAAAACTATGTTGAAAGTACCAAGAGTAGACATCCTTTTCTTTTTCCTGATCGTAGAGGAAATGCTTTCAGCTTTCACCATCGAATATGATGTTAGCTATGGATTTGTCATATGTTGCCTTTATTATGTTGAGGTAGATTCTCTCTATACACACTTTCTGAGGATATTGAACAAATGGTGTTGATGTATATTTATGGCTGATTCATGTTGATGTATGGCAGAAACTAACACAATATTGTAAAGCAATTATCCTCTGATTAAAAATAAATTTATTTAAAAAACACTTTTTCTGCATCTATTGAGATGATCATATAGTTTTAATTCAATTTGTTAAAAGCTTTTCTGCATCTATTGAGATGATCATATAGCTTTTGTTCTTCAGTTTATTGATTTGGTGTATCATACTGACTGATCTACTTGATCATGGGGTATGATCCTTTTAATGTATTATTGGATTCAGTTCACTCATATTTTGTTGAGGACTTTTGTGTCTGTATTCATCAGTGATATTGGGCTGTAATTTTCTTTGTGTGTGTGTGTGGTATTATTTTGGTACCAATACAAATACCAGACTTTGGTATCAAGGTGATGGTGATTTTGGTATCAGGGTGATTGATGGTGGGCTAACAGAATGTGTTTGGAAGTAGTGTTCCTTCTTCAATTTTTTAGAATAGTTTCAGAAGGACAGGTGTGAACACTTCTCTAAATATTTGGTAGAATTCACCTGTGAAGCCATCTGGTCCTGGATTTTGTTTAGGAATTTTAAAATCACAGATTCATTTTCAGTGCATGACATTGGTCTGTTCATATTTCCTATTTCTTCCTGGTTTAGTCTTGGGAGATTGTACCTTTCTAATAGGTTGTACATTTTATTGATGTATAGTTGCTTGTAGTAATCTCTTATGATCCCTTGTATTTCTGTGATTCCAATTATAACTTCTTTTTATTTCTAGTTTATCGATTTGAGTTCTCTCCCTTTTTTCTTGATGAATCTGTGTAAAGGTTTATCAACTGTGTGTATCTTTTCAGTGAATCAGCTTTTAGTTTCATTGATCTTTTCTATTGTTTTCTTCATCCCTGTTTCACTTATTTCTGCTTTGATTTTCATGATTTCTTTCCTTCCTCTCCATTTAGGGGTTTTTGTTCTTCTCTCTAGTTGGTTTTAAGTGTAAGTTTAGGGTATTTATGGTTTTTCTTTTTTCCTAAGGTAAGATTGTTTCGCTATTAACATCCCTATTATAACTGCTTTTGCTGTGTCCCATAGGTTATAGATTGTTGTAGTTTGTTCACTTATCTTTCAGTATTTTTTCATTTCCTCTATGATTTCTTGATTGTTTAATAACATATTGTTTCGCCTGCATGTTTGTCCCTTTTTGCAGTTTTTCTGGTAGTTGGTTTCTGATTTCATCGTGTGGTGTAAGAAGATGCTTGATTTTATTTCAATATTCTTAAATTTACCAAACCTTGCTTTGTGGCCCAGCAAACCACAAGTGATCTGTCTTGGAGAATATTCCATGTGCATTTGAATGTGCATTCTGCTGCTTTCGGATGGAATGTTCTATAAATATCAATTAAGTTCATTGGTCTAATGTGTCATTTAAGTCCCGATTTCCTGTCTGGATGATCTGTCCATTGATGTAAGTGGGGTGTTAAAGTCCCCATTATTATTGTGTTACTGTCCATTTCCCCTTTTATGGTGATTAGCCGTGCCTTATATATTGAGTTCCTCCTATGTAGGGTGTATATATTTATAATTGATATATCTTTTTCTTGTATTGATCTCTTGATTATTATGTAATGTTCTTCTCTGTCCCCTGTAACAGTCTTTATTTTAAAGTCTATTTTGTCTGTAATGAGTGTTTCTGCCTCAGCTTTCTTTTGATTTGTATTTACATGGAAAACCTTTTTTCATCCCATCACTTTCAGTTTATATGTGTTCCTAGATCTGAAGTGGATCTCTCGTAGAGAGCCTATATTCAGGTCATGTTTTTGTATCCATTCAGTTGGTCTGTGTCATTTGGTTGGAGCATTTAATTCATTTCTGTTCAAGGTAATTATCTACATGTATGTTCTTACTTTTATCTTGTTACTTGTTTTACATTCATTTTTGTAAGTCTTTTTACTTCCCTTCCTCTGTTATTCTCCTGTGATTTGGTGGTATCTTTAGTGTTGTATTTAGATGCTTTTTATTTTCTTTATGTGTATCTATTGTAGATTTTTGATCTGCAAGTACATGAGGTTTTGATATAACAGTCTATATATCTACAAGATTGTTCTAAATTTCTGGTCTTTAGTTTCAAATACAATTTCAGTATCCTACATTTGTACTCTGTCCTCATGATTTCTGGTTAAGGTGTTGTATTTGTGTATGGAGGATTTTCTACCATTATGTATGATATGCCTTTACTGGTGAGCTTTTCCATTTCATAATTTTCTAGTTTCTAGTTGTGGCCTTTTCTTTTTTGCCAAGAGAATTTCCTTTAGCATCTGTTGTAAAGCTGACATGGTACTAAATTCTCTTAGCTTTTGCCTGTCTATAAGGCTTTTGTTTTCTCTATCAAATCTGAACAAGAGCCTTGCTGAGTAGATTATTCTTGGTTATAGACTTTTCCCTTTTATTACTTTATATATATCTTGCCACTCCCTTTTTGCTTACAGACATAGCTGATAGTCTTATGGGGAATCCCTTGTATGTTAGTTGTTGCTTTTTCTTTGTTGGTTTTAATATTTTTTCTGTCTTTAATTTTTGTCTATTTGAGTAGTATATGCTTTAGTGTGTTCCTCCTGGTGTTTATCCTTACTGGCACTCTGTGCTTCCTGTAATTTAGTTGAATGTTTCCTTTGCCATGTTAGGGAATCGTTTGGCTCTTATCTCTTTAAATATTCTCTCCGGCCCTTTCTCTCTCTCCCCTCCTTCTAGGACTCCAATAATGTGAATGTTGGTGCATGTAATATTGTTCCAGAGGTCTCTTAGACCATCTTCATTTTTTTTCATTCTTATTTCTTTCTTCTGTCCCATGGCAGTGTTTTCCACTACTCTTGTCTTTTATCTTGCTTATTCATTCTTCTACCTCATTTATTCTGCTATTGATTCCTTCCAGAGTACTTTTCAGTTATTACATTGTTCATCTCTGCTCTTTAAAGCTTGTCTCTGTTCAGCATTTCTTGTATCTTCTCAGTCTGTACCTCCATTCTTTTTCTGAGATCTTGGATCACCTTTTCTATTGTCTTTACCCTGAATTCTTTTTCAGTAGATTGCCTATATCCACTTCACTTAGTTGTTCTTACAGGGTTTTATCTTGTTCCTTCTTCTGTAACAAGTTTCTGCCACCTCCTTTTGTCTAACTTTCTGTGTTTATGGTCTCTGCTCCTCAGGCTGCAGGATTGTAATTCTTCCTGGTTCTGGTGTCTGCTTCCTGATGGCTTAGGCTGGTCCAGGGGCTTGTGCAGGCTTTCTGTTATGATGGACGGGCGCCTGCCCACTAGTGGGTGGAGCTGGGTCTTTTCCTACTGGTGGACAGAGCTGTGTCAAAGGGTGTGTCTGTAGGCAGCTGTGGGCTCAGGATGACTTTAGGCATTGTGTCCACTGATGGGTGGAACTGTGTTCCTGCTCTATTGATTGACTGGCCTGAGGTACTTGAGCCTGTAGGCTGTTGGGTGGGGCCAGTTCTCTGTGTCAAAATGACCATCTCCAGGAGAGCTGATGCCAGTGAGTTTCCCCTGGGGTGTCCACCAGCAGTGTCCTTGCACCCGCAGTGAACTGTAGAAGACCCCTGCCTACCCAGGAGACCCTGAAAGACCTGCAGGTAGTTCTGATCCAGGCCCTTATGGAGCCATTGCTTTACCCTGTGTCCCATTGCACATGAAACCTTGCGTGTGCCCTCCAAGTGTGGAGTCTCTGTTTCCCTCTATCCTGTGGATCTCCTGCTCTCAATCCCTGTTGACATTCAAAGCCAAATACTCTGGGGGTTCCTCCTCCTGATGCCAGAACCCCACGCGGGTGAGCCTGACATCAGGCTCAGAACTGTCACTCCTGTGGGAGAACCTGTGTGATAGAATTATTTTCCAGTCTGTGGGTTGCCAACCCACCAGGCATGGGACTTGACTGTATCCTGAATGCTCCCCTCCTACTATCTTTTCATGGCATGACTTCTTGTTTGAGTGCACAATATCTTATCTGGTAGGTTCAAGTCGTTTTTGTTGACGATTGCTCAGCAGTTGTGAATTTTGATGTGCTCCTGAGAGGAGGTGAGCTCAAGTCCTTCTACTTCACCATCTTGTCTCTTTGTCTAAAATTTTAAATTCTTCTAGATAATTCCTTGATACTAAAGATTATACCCTTGAACATTAGTTTAAGAAATACTGATCTCTAGGAACAAATTCAAAGTCATCACCTCAGGACAGTTATGGATTGAGTTGTATCTCTAGCTCCCCATCTCTAACCTGAGAATGTGGTTTTAATTGAAGAGAGTCTTTACAGTGGTAATAAAGTTAAACTGAGGTCATTGGGGTGGGCCATAATCCAATATGACTGATTGCTTTATAAAAATGAGAAATATAGCCAAAGATACACACCCAGGGAGAATGCCACATAAAGGTTAGAGTTACTTTGCCACAGTGAAGGATCTCCAAAGGTTGCCAGAAAACATCAGAGTCGAGGAGAAAGGCATAGGACAGATCTCCCTTACAGCATCCTCTAAGACTAAGACAATAGATTTCCTTAAGCCACTCAATTTGTGGTGGTTTGTAACAGAACATAATATGAATAAATAGGCATTCAACTGGGCTTCACTCATAGCTCAGTCAGTGAAGAATCTTCCTACAATGCAGGAGAACCCTGGTTCGATTCCTGGGTTAGGAAGATTCCCTGGAGAAGGAAATGACAACCCACTCCAGGATTCTTGCCTGGAGAATCCCATGCCAGAGGAGACTTGCAGGCTACAGTCCATGAGGTCACAAGAGTTGGACATGACTTAGTGACTAACCCACAAGGCATTCAACAAGTTTCTAAATCAACAAACTATAAATATGTCCATTTTCTACAAATTAATCGATAATTTAACAAAATTATAACCAAAACCTCAAAGGATATTTTTTGGAACTTGAAGTGAAGTCGCTCAGTCGTGTCCGACTCTTTGCGACCCCGTGGACTGTACCCTATCAGGCTCCACCATCTATGGGATTTTCCAGGCAAGAGTGCTGGAGTGCATTGCCATTTCCTTCTCCAGAGGATCTTCGCGACCCAGGAATCGAACCTGGGTCTCCCACATTGCAGGCAGACACTTTACAGTCTGAGCCACCAGGGATGATTTAAAGTGGTATCTGAAAATAATTAAAGCATTAGAAATACAGTGAGGTTCAGTTCAGTTCAGTCACTCAGTCGTGTCCGACTCTTTGCGACCCCATGAATCGCAGCACGCCAGGCCTCCCTGTCCATCACCATCTCCCAGAGTTCACTCAGACTCACGTCCATTGGGTCGGTGATGCCATCCAGCCATCTTATCCCCTTCTCCTCCTGCCCCCAATCTCTCCCAGCATCAGAGTCTTTTCCAATGAGTCAACTCTTCACATGAGGTGGCCAAAGTACTGGAGCTTCAGCTTTAGCATCATTCCTTCCAAAGAAATCCCAGGGCTGATCTCCTTCAGAATGGACTGGTTGGATCTCCTTGTGCCCAAGGGACCTTCAAGAGTCTTTCTCCAACACCACAGTTCAAAAGCATCAATTCTTTGGCGTTCAGCCTTTTTCACAGTCCAACTCTCACTGAGGCGGACCTTAGATAGCAAAGTAATGTCTCTGCTTTTGAATATGCTGTCTAGGTTGGTCATAACTTTTCTTCCAAGGAGTAAGCACCTTTTAATTTCATGGCTGCAGTCACCATCTGCAGTGATTTGGGAGCCCAAGAAAATAAAGTCTGACACTGTTTCCACTGTTTCCCTATCTATTTCCCATGAAGTGATGGGACCAGATGCCATGATCTTCATTTTCTGAATGTTGAGCTTTAAGCCAACTTTTTCACTCTCCTCTTTCACTTTCATCAAGAGGCTTTTAGTTCCTCTTCACTTTCTGCCATAAGGGTGGTGTCATCTGCATATCTGAGGTTATTGATATTTCTCCCAGAAATCTTGATTCTAGGTTGTGTTTCTTCCAGTCCAGCGTTTCTCCTGATGTACTCTGCATAGAAGTTAAATAAGCAGGGTGACAATATACAGCCTTGATGTACTCCTTTTCCTATTTGGAACCAGTCTGTTGTTCCATGTCCAGTTCTAACTGTTGCTGAAATCATACAGATTTCTCAAGAGGCAGGTTAGGTGGTCTGGTATTCCCATCTCTTTCAGAATCTTCCACAGTTTATTGTGATCCACACAGTCAAAGGCTTTGGCATAGTCAATAAAGCAGAAATAGATGATTTTCTGGAACTCTCTTGCTTTTTCCATCATCCAGCGGATGTTGGCAATTTGATCTCTGGTTCCTCTGCCTGTCTAAAACCAGCTTGAACAGGGAGGTTAGAGAGGAAAAATAAGTTATGATAGAGGGCTGACTTTATTATTATTAAAACATACTTTAAAGTTAAGTACAGTGCTAAGGTAGAATTTGTTCAAATACTTATTATTGCCAGTAACAGAAAGCTACTTCAAATTAGTTTAAACAGTAATGTCATTGTTTAATATAAATGAAAAGATGTATGGCAGGCTTCCTGTGATGGTTTAATTTGGAAGCTCACGATGACATCCAGGATTACAGCTCTGTTTCCCTGTTATTCTTTCTTCTGCCTTTCTCCTTCTGTCAACTTTATTTTCAGACTGTCTTCTCTACAGCAGTAAAATGAATATCTGACCTGCTAAAGCTTAATGCTTGTCATTCAAATCCAACAGGATAGATAGATTGATACATATATATAACTATCAGAAAAGAAAGTCCCAAGATTACTGCCTTTAACCACCTACCCTGTAACAATCACAAGGTCAGTGATATAATTACTTCATTGCTGACTGTCTTTGAACCATATGAAAAAGTTCTTCAGTTCAGTTCAGTTCAGTCACTCAGTCATGCCCGACTCTTTGCGACCCCATGAATCGCATCACGCCAGGCCTCCCTGTCCATCACCAAATCCCGGAGTTCACTCAAACTCATGTCCATCGAGTCAGTGATGTCATCCAGCCATCTCATCCTCTGTCGTCCCCTTCTCCTCCTGCCCCCAATCCCTCCCAGCATCAGAGTCTTTTCCAATGAGTCAACTCTTCATATGAGGTGGCCAAAGTACTGGAGTTTCAGCTTTAGCATCATTCTTTCCAGAGATCACCCAGGGCTGATCTCCTTTAGAATGGACTGGTGGGATCTCCTTGCAGTCCAAGGGGACTTCGGCAATGAGAATTAGAATCAGAACAAAAGGACACTTGAAAATAATAGGGAAGAAACAAAATTTGTTAGAATTCACTAGTGAAATCACCTTTAAAGGAATGTTTTTAATAACAAATTCAATTACTTTGGTAAATTAAGGGCTTACTGACATTTTCAATTCATCTTTTCAATGTGGTATAGTGTTTTTCAGGAATCTGTCCATTTCATTTTAGAAAAAGGCTAAATTATCAAATTTATTGCTCTACAGTTGTTAATGTTCATTGTGTGTTTAATATCTGTAGAATCTTTAATGATATCTTCTTTTATTCCTGAAATTAATAAGTTGTGCTTTTATTTCATGCTCAAGTAATAATACTATAGATTTGTCAACTTTTTTAAGTTGTCAACTTTTCAAGAACCAATCTTGACTTCATTAATCTTTTCTATTTGTCAACTTCTTTTCAAGAACCAATTTTGACTTCATTAATCTTTTCTATTTTTCTGTTTTCATTTTGTTGATTTTAGCTCTTATTTCATTTACTTTGGATTTAGTTCTCTTTTTTAAATGCTAGTTTCAAATATAGAAACCTGCACAATTGATTTTAAACCTTTCCTTTTTATTAATAAAAGAATTTTAAGCTAAACATTTAGCTACATCCCATAAACTTTGTTTAACTTTAATTATCATCTTTTCTTGAAATAGTCTGTAATTTCTTTTTTCCTTTTAAAAGTTTTAATTTCAGCTATTAAAAGGGGAGCAGGACTAAAAAAGAGGGAGCAGCACTAACAACAAAAAAGAGAAAGTGGTGATGTCCTTATGTTAATAATTTTGGTCCCTGGTCACTAGTTATAACTGGCTTTTAGTCTTTGATTTTTATATTAGGCTTGGGAAGAAAGGGGTCATCAATCCCATCTCATCTTCCTCCCAACTTAGACCTTTAACCAAGACCTTGCCGTTTCCTTTTTTCATGATGGTTCCTTACCCAGTGCTACAGCCAAAGATAACTTTCAAAGCAAGTGATCACTGATTGACTTCCATCTGAACCTTAAACCTGAATGGATTCAGTCATCCTTACCCTTTCTGGTTCTCCCTTGGAAGAGCAATGTGTGTGCATGCTGTTGCCTCAATCATGACTGACTTTGTGTTTGTGGTCTCTGTAGTCTGCCAGGCCCTTCTGTCCATGGGATTCTCCAGGCAAGAATACTGGAGTGGGTTGCCATTTCTTTCTCCAGGCAGAAGAGCAATAGGAACCCTAGAAAAACCAAGCATGAAATTTACATGAAATAGTAAATATACAATCTAAATATTCTCTATTACAACCACAGAAAATGAAGTAGAAACAATCAGAATTACAGAAAAAAAAGACTATTTTAGATTTGCCTAATTATTCAAAAGTTTAAAGCACTGAATTTTACAATTATGAATACACTGAATTGATTAAAAATTTTTTCCTTGACCTTGGAAAATCTTTAGATTTGGGAGTGCTGATTATCTCCTGTGAAATCTCATTTCATTATTTCAGGAAAATTTATAATATAAAATCCCTTTCTTCGAATTGTATTTTTCAGTTCTTAGCATTTACTTTGAGTTTTAGAATTCTGTCTTTAAGCATCAAGTAAAGTAATCTAGTCTTAGCCAGTTTAAATGACATCATCAATGCAGATTAAATGTGTATCACTAGTAAGTGCTAGAGCTGTGGCTGGAATCCAGGTTTCCTGACTCCTAGGCTAGTACACACTACGCTTGAAGACCAGTACATCACAACATCATGACATCATCAAATAATCTTAGGCTCTCAGGGGCCTCAAAATCATGTAAACTCCCTTAAATTATAATCTGTGAACCAATGTATCAAAACACTGTGCATTGGCAGAGATTGGGTGCTGATTTTAAAAGCAGATTCCCTGACCTTATCAGACCTTCCAAATCAGAATACTTTGGGGTATGGCTGAGGAATTTGATAGATTTGTAAACTTACAGATTCTCAGATGATTGTTATATATCTATATTGAGCATACTTTTCTAGGAATACTGAAAAATTATAGTCGCTACTTAAAATCTTATGATAGGCACTTCCCTGGTGGCTCAGTGGTAAAGAATCCACCTGCCAGTGCAGAAGATACAGGTTCGATCCCTGATCCAGAAAGATCCCACATGCCTCTGCACCACAACTGTTGAGCCTGTGCTCTAGACCCCGGGAGCCAACTACTGAGCCCACATGCCCTAAAGTCCATGGTCTGCAGCAAGAGAGTAGCCCCCAGTCCCCACAAGTAGAGAAAAGTCCCTGCAGCAATGCAGACCCAGCACAGGCAAAACTAAATTTTTTTTTAATTTTCACAGGAAGCACTTTACTTCTGAAATTATCACAGCCCACTGTTGGGGAAAAGCATTAAAAAGCCATTGGAAAGATGAACAAAATCCCTGTTTTTATTACTTCTAACAGTTGGTTCTAGCTTCCTGAAACAAAACAGAATAGATTTCTCTTTTTTTTTTTTTTTCCCCTGGAACTTAAAATTTTCAAATTCAGTAACCAGACCCTCTGTACTTTCATTTAAGCAATCAATCATACCATTCTCCTTGTAGGAGAAAATGGAAGTAAATTAAATGTTAAGAAAATTTTGCTCTCTTTCTGGACCTGCTAGCATTATGCCACATTTCCCTAAGATTTGAAGCTATTTTTTCTCATTCATTTTTGATTATTATATATGTCAAATGTATAACATTCCAACAAAAAAGTTCCAGGATGGACACTTGTATCAGACCCAGATCTCATTTGCTTCCTTGGACCTCTTCCATGCCACCTACTTCCTGGCCTCCAGGCACTGGCTATCCCTCAGCCTCCCCCACCAGACAATTTTGTTCACGTCCTTGTGGTTCTACTGCCTGGGGCTGTAGTACCCAGAGAACGTTGGCTCCTTTTCCTACTTACAGACTTGGACCACCCACCCATTGAGAGTATGGATCTGTTACCCAGAGTGTCCTCTTAGAGAAACCCTGGTGATTCAGTGGAGCAGGTGTTAGGAGCAGTTGATATGTCCCAGGGTGAACTCTGACCAAGGAGGACAGGGGATAGAAGAAAAGTAACAGATTCACTGCCTGCTCTATCTTCTCTCATCAACTATTACAAGACACAATTTCCTTTACAGAATGTCTTGTGAAGTCCTGGTGGGCCAACTACACAGCACCTGCCCAGCTGCTCTCTCGCTCTGTGTGACTCATGGCAGAGTGGAGCCAGCGCATACATGGATTGATTTCCATTGCTGCGCAGCCTTCCTTGACTCACTCTTACTGCTTGACTGCCACAAGAAAGCATAATCACTTAATATCCTGTCTCAAGCTACATTCTAAGACAATACCATGTTGGTGCAAGCCAAGATAAACAGGAAATAGTTCCTTTCATAATATTGTACCTTAATGAATGACAGTGTGTATAGCATTTTGCCTCTGCTCATTTAAGTTGAACTTTCATGACAATTTCATACGCAGACAGTCATTTCATGATTTATACTTTTTAAGCAAAATGATAGAGTTTCTACCATTTACCTCTCTGGTGAGAAAACTTCTTGAATAATTGTGTTTCTTCTGCATATAATAAAAGATGAATAAGCTGTCAATCTATACATTTTTATTAATTTACATCTTGCCAAACCTGCTCAATTCATCTTTTAAAATTTTATTGAAGTATAGTTGATTTACAATGTGTTAATTTCTGCTGTACAGCAAATGATTCAGTTACATAAATATATGCATTCTTTTTCTCATATTCTTTTCCATTATGGTTTATCAAAGGATATAGTATATGGTCTCCTGTGCTATACAGTAAAACTTTGTTATTGATTCAATATATAATATTTTTCACCTGCTAATCCCAAACTACCCACTTCAAGGATCACTGCCTTGTGGCAAAAGAGGCTTGCATAATTCAATGAAGCTATGAGAATAGAGGGATAGGGAGGCCTAGCATGCTGCAGTCCATTGGATTGCAAAGAGTTGGACAGGATTGGGCAACTGACCAGCAACAACAACAATCCCAAACACCAAATCCATCCCTGCCCTACCCATCCTCCTCCAATCACATGTCTGTTCTCTGTGAATCTGTTTCTGTTTCACAGGTAAGTTTATTTGTGCTATGTTTTAAATTCTACCTGTGAATGATATCATATGACATTTGTCTTTCTAACTTACTTAGCACATTAATCTCTAGGTCCATCCTTGTTGCTGCAAATGGCATTATTTTATCCTTTTTGTGGCTGAGTAATATTCCATTGTATATATGCACCACATCTTCATCTTCTTTATCCATTCAAATGGACATTTATGTTGCTTCCAAGTCTTGGCTATTATAAATTGTGCTGCAGTGAACACTGGGGTACATGTATCTTTGTGAATTATGGTTTTCTCTGGATATATGCCCAGAAGTGGGATTGCTAGATTCTAGATGGCACCTCTATATTTAGTTTTTTGAGGAATCTCCTTGCTGTTTTCCACAGTAGGGGCACCAATTTACATTCCCGCCAACAGTGTAGGAGGATCCCTTTTTCTCCACACCCTCTCCAGCATTTGTTATTTGCACACTTTTAAATGATGGCCATTTTGACCAGTGTGAAATGGTACCTCATTTTAGGTTTGATTTTCATTTCTCTAATAACTAGTGATGTTGAGCATCTTTTCATATGCCTGTTGGCCATGTATATGTTTTTTTTTTGAGAAATGTCTATTTCAGTCTTCTGCCCATTTTTCAATTGGGTTGTTTGTTTTTCTGTTGTGTCATATGAGCTGTTTATTTATTTTGAAAATTAAGCCCTTATTGGTTGCATCATTTGCAAATATTTTCCCCCATTCTGTAGGTTGTCTTTTCATTTTGTTTATGGTTTCCTTTGCTATGCAAAAGCTTTTAAGTTTGATTGTTTCTCATTTGTTTATTTTTGCTTTTATTTTTATTGATTTGGTAGGATGACCTCAGAAAATATTGGTACGATTGTCAGAGAATATTTTGCCTATGATGTTTTCTAGCAGTTTTATGTTATAATATTTTATGTGTAAGACTTTAAGCCATTTTGCATTTATTCTTGTACAGAGTGTAAGGGTTTTTCTAGCTTCATCGATTTACATGCAGCTGTCCAACTTTCCCAGCACCACTTGCAGAACAGACTCTTTTTCTCATATTGAACTGTTTTGGCTACTGTAGATTTGTAGTATTGTCAAGTCTAGGAAAGTTATTCCTTCTGTCTGGTTCGCCTCTACCCCTCAGGATTACTTTGGCAATTCTTGATATTTGTTCTAGTTCTTGGAAAAATGTCATGGGGTAATTTGATAAGGCTTTCATTAAATCTGTAGATTGCTTTGTGTAGTGTTGCCATTTTAATAATAGTAATGTACTTTCTATTTTTTTGAATCAACTTTAGTTTTATGTATTAATGTTTTATACTTCTAAGCATATGTCTTTCACCTCCTTGGTGAGGTATATTCCTAAGTATTTTTTTGATGAAATTTTTAAAGGGATTGTTTACATTCCCTTTTTGATATTTTATTTTCAGTATAAAATTTTCTTTTTTGATAGTTTCTTTGTCTGATTTTGGTATCAGGGAGATGGTGGCTTCATAGAATGTCTCTGGGAGTGTTCCTTCCTCTAAAGTCTTTTGGAAGAGTTTGAGAAGGATGGGTATGGGTTCTTCATTGTATGCTTGGTGTAATCTGTGTACCAAACATTGTATGTAAAGCTATCTGGCCTTGGATTTTTGTCTGTAGGGAGTTTTTTTTTTTTTTTAACAGAATCTATTTCACTGCTAGTGACCAGTCTATTCAAATTATCTATTTCTTCTTGATTCAGTGTTGGCGGGTTGTGTTTCTAGAAACTTGTCCATTTCTTCTAGCTTGTCCAATTAGTATATAATTATTGATAACATTCTCTTATGGTGTTTTGTATTGCTGTAATATTGGTTGCTATGTTTCCTTTTTCATTTCTTATTTTGTTTATTGGGGCCTTCTCTTTTCTTCTTGATGAGTCTGGCCAGAGGCTTGTCAATTTTGTTTATCCTTTCATAGAACCACCTCTTAGTTTTACCTTTTTTTTTTTCTATTTTTTAATCTTTTATTTATTTCTTCTCTGATCTTTATTATTTTCTTCCTTCTGCTGACTTCTGATCTTTTTAAATTCTCTTAGGTGGTATGTTAGGTTGTTTATTTAAGAGTTTTGATCTTGAAGAAAGTCTGTATTGCTATGAACTTTCTTCTACGAGCTGCTTTTTTTGCATCCCATAGATTTTTGTATGGTTGTGTTTTTATTGTCACTTGTATCAAAATACTTTTAAATTTCCTCTTTGATTTCACTGTTGACCTATTAATTTTTTCATAGCATGTTGCTTGTTGTCCTTGTGGTCATGCTTTTCTCATTTCTTTTTCTGTGGCTGATTTCTAGTTTTATGCCATTGTGGTCAGAAAAGATGCGTGAAATAATTTCTATACTCTTAACTTTGTTGAGTCTTGTTTCTGTGCCCTTATATATGGTCATTCCTAGAGAATGTTCCATGTGCACTTGAAAAGAATGGTTATTCTAGTTTTGGAGGGGAGGATGTAAGACCCTGAAAGTACCAATTAAGTCTAACTGTCCTATTGTATAATTTAGGATCTCCATTGCCTTATTGATTCACTGTCTTGAAAAATCTGTCCATTGATGTAAGTGCAGTGTTAAAATATCCTACTATTTTGTATTCGCATCGATTTCTTCCTTTATGTCTGTTAGTATTTGTTTTATATAAGTGGATGTTCCTATATTGGGTACATATATGTTGACAAGTGTAATATCCTCTTCTTGTATTGATCCTTTTAACACATTATTGACTAGAGACACATTAATATGTCTTTTGCTATCCAAATGCTATTGACTGGAAGATTTAAATATTCACTTACCTAACAAATGGCTGGCCACAGACATTAGTTTCTGCAAAAATCCCCCAGTCAATAATGTGTTAACATTATATAGTATCTTGTCTTATGTTTCTTTATGGCCTATGTTCTAAAGTCTATTTCGTCTCAGTATTGTGACCCCCTACTTTCTTGTCATTTCCATTTACATGAAATATCTTTTTTTAACCCTCACCTTCATTCTATGTGTGTCCTTTGTCCTAAGTGGGCCTCTTCTACACAGCATATTGTAGGCTTTCTGTTGTTGTTGTTAACCAATCTGTCACTCTGTCTTTTAATTGGAGCATTGTCCAGTGACATTTAAGGTAGTTATTGATAGATTTGTATTTATTGACACTTAAATCTCTTTTTTTTTCCCCCATTGACTTTGTATTTCTTCTTTGTTCCTTCCTTTTTGTTTTTCCTTTTATGGTTTTCTTTTCTTTCATACTATGCTTGCATTCTCTTCTTTTGTTCTTTTGTGAATCTGTTATATGTTGTTGATTAGTGATTATCGTATTTTTCAAGTATGTTAACCCATTGCTGTATTTACTTGCTTTAAGCTGATAGTCATATAGGTTCAAACACATAAGAAAAAAGTCTACATTTCTTACTCTCCTCCCCAACATTTTATACTTTTGATGTCCTTCTTTGCCTCTTCATGCTTTTCTTTTTGCTGTTCATTTCAGTTATCACTTTTACAATTTTTTATTTTAATTTTTTAATCTGTGTACTGTCTTATTTAAGTGATTTACTTTTTCATCCTATTTCTTAAACATTCTTGCTTATTTTCTATTTTTTTCATTTCTTTTAAGATATTTTTAGTATCTCTGTAGTCTTTTATTTTTTGCTTGTCAGAGAAATTCTTTCTCCTTCTGTTGTAAATGATAAGCTTGCTGAGTAGAGTATTCTAGGTTGCACATTTTTCCCTTTCAGGATTTTGAATATATCTTGTCATTCCCTTCTGGCATGCAATGTTTCTGTAGAGAAACCAGCTGATAGCCTTATGGTGGTTACCTTGCAGTTAACTCCGATTTCTATTGTTGGACCTATAAAACTATGTTGGAAAAAAGTGGAGAGTGGACATCCTTGTCTTCTTTCTGATCTTAGAGGAAATGTTTTTAGTTTTTCATCACTGAGAATGGATTTGTCATATATGGCCTCCATTATGTTGATATAGTTTCGCTCTATGCCCACTTGCTGGAGAATTTTTATCATAAATGGACATTGAATTTTGTAAAAATATTTTTATGCATTTTTTGAGATGATCATATGATTTCTAGTCTTTAATTTATTAATGTGGTGTATCATCTATTGATTTGGGGATGTTGAAAAGCCCTGTCATAGCTGGGCTAAATCACTTTAGATCATGGTGTATGATAATTTTAATGTATTTTTGGATTTGGTTTGCTAGTATTTTGTTTCAGATTTTTGCATCTGTGCTCATCAGTGATATTGGCCTGCAGTGTGTGTGTGTGTGTGTGTGTGTGTGTGTGTGTGTGTGACATCTTTGGTTTTGGTGTCAGGTTGTTTGTGGCTTCATAGAATGAACTTAGGGGTGTTCCTTCCTCTGCAGGTTTTTGAAATAGTTTGAGAAGAGTAGGAGTTAACTCTCCTCTAACTGTTTCAGTTCAGTTCAGTTCTGTTGCTCAGTCGTGTCCGACTCTTTGTGACCCCATGAATCGCAGCATGCCAGGCCTCCCTGTCCATCACCATCTCCCGGAGTTCACTCAGACTCACGTCCATCGAGTCTGTCATGCCATCCAGCCATCTCGTCCTCTGTTGTCCCCTTCTCCTCCTGCCCCCAATCCCTCCCAGCATCAGAGTCTTTTCCAATGAGTCAACTCTTTCCATGAGGTGGCCAAAGTACTGGAATTTCAGCTTTAGCATCATTCCCTCCAAAGAAATCCCAGGGCTGATCTCCTTCAGAATGGACTGGTTGGATCTCCTTGCAGTCCAAGGGACTCTCAAGAGTCTTCTCCAACACCACACTTCAAAAGCATTAATTCTTCGGCCCTCAGCTTTCTTCACAGTCCAACTCTCACATCCATACATGACCACAGGAAAAACCATAGCCTTGACTAGATGGTTTAGTATAATAGAATTTGCCTATGAAGCCATCTGGTCCTGGACTTTGTTGGAAGTTTTTTAAATCACAGTTTTAATTTTAGTCTTGTGATTGATCTGTTCATATGTTCTATTTCTTCCTGGTTTAGTCTTGAAAGGTTATATCTTTCTAAGAATTTGTCTATTTCTTTTTGTTTGTACATTTTATTGGCATATAATTGCTCTTTGTAGTCTCTTGTGATCCTTTATATTTCTGTGAAGTCAGTTGTATTTTCTCCTTTTCCATTTCTAATTTTATTGATTTAAGTTCTCTCAATTTTTTTCTTAATGAGTCTGGATAAACATTTATCAATTTTGTTTATCTTCTCAGAGAAGCAGCTTTTAGTTTCGCTGATCTTTTCTGTTGTTTTCTTCATCTCTATTTCATTTATTTCTGCTCTGATCTTTATGATTTCTTTCCTTTTACTAATTTTGGATTGTGTTTGTTTTTCTTTCTCTAATCACTTTAGGCATAAGGTATTTACTTGATATTCTTCTGGTTTCTTGAGGTAAGATTGTATTGCTATAAACTTCCCCCTCAGAACTATTTTTGCTGTGTCCCATAGGTTTTAGATTCTTGTGTTTTTGTTCATTTGTCTCAAGGTATTTTTTATTTCCTCTTTGAGTTCTTCAGTGATCCATTGGTTGTTTAGTAACATTGCTTATACTTCATGGGTTTGTGATTTTTACCATTTTTTCCCTATAATTGATTTCTAATGTCATAGAATTGTGGTTGGAAAAGATACTTGATATTACTTCAGTTTTCCTAAATTTACTGAGACTTGAATTTTCATTCAAGATGTGATCTAACCTGAAGAATGTTCCATATGCTCTTGAGTAGAAAAGTGTACTTTGTCACTTTTGGATGGATTGTCCTATAAATATCAATTAAGAACACAACACTGTTAAGTAATTATCCTCCAATTAATAATAAAAATATTAATTAAGTCTGTCTGGTCTAATGTGTCTTTTACAGCTTTCATTTCCTTACTGACTTTCTGTTTGGATATCTGTCCATTGGTGTAGGTGGTTGTTAAAGTCCCCCACTTTTCTCCCCTTTTATGGCTCTTAGCATTTGCCTTATATGTTGAGGTGCTTCTATGTTGAGTGCATATATATTTATAATTACTATGTCTCCTTCTTGGATTGATCCCTTGGTCATTAGGTAATGTCCTTTCTTGTCTCTTATTAAAATCTTTAAAGTCTATTTTGTTTGATATGAGCATTGCTACTCAAGCTTTATCTTGATTTCCATTTGTATGGAATATGTTTTTCCATCCCATTGCTTTCAGTAAGTATGTGTCTCCAGGTTTCAAGTAGATCTCCTATTAGAAAGAGCAAATATACAGGTTTTTTGTACCCATTCAGCTAGTCACTATCTTTTGGTGGAGCATTTAATTCATTTACATTTAAGGTAGCTATCAATATGTATGTTCCTATTGCATTGTTTTCAGTGTTTTGGGTAGTTTTCTCCTTTTGTTCTCTTATATTTTGATGACCATCTTTAGTGTTATGTTTGGGTTGCTTTTTCTTTTGTGTGCTTGTGTCTCTTGTAGTTTTTGGTTTGCATTTCCCATGAGGTTTTGGTAAAGCAGTCTATACATATGCAAGATTGTTTCAAGTTGCTGGTCTATTAATTTCAATTGCAGTTCTCATTCCCTGCATTTGTACTCTCCTCACGGTGGCTGGTTTTGATACCATATTTATGCGTGGATGATTTCTTATGCATGGATGATTTCCTGCTTTTGCTGTAACAGTGAGCTTTCCCATTTGTTATTTTTTTGTTTCTAGTTATGGCCTCTTTTTCCGCCATTCCTAGAGAAGTTTTTTTAACATTTCCTGTAAAGCTGGTTTGATGGTGCTGAATTCTCTTAGGTTTGGGTTTTCTGTAAAACTTTTGATTTCTCCATTGAAGCTGAATGAAAGCCTTGCTGGGTAGAGTATTCTTGGTTGTAGATTTTTCTGTTTCATCACTTTAAAGATATCATGCCACTTCCTTCTGTCTGCAGAATTTCTGCTGAAAAATCAGCTGATAACATTATAGAGATTCCCTTGTATGTTATTTGTTGCTTTAAAAAAATGTACTTATTTTTGGTTGTGCTGGGTGTCTGTTGCTGCATGCAGGCTTTCTCTAGTTGTGGTGAGTAGAGGCTACTCTGTGTTGCCGTGCACAGGCTTGTCATTGAGGTGGCTTCTCTTGTAGTGGAACACAGACTCTATGCACATGAACTTCAGTAGTTGCAGTATGGGGGCTCAGTAGTCATGTCTTGTGGGCCCTAGAGTTCGAGGGCTTCAGTCATGGTGCAAAGGCTCAGTTGTTGCAGCTTGTGGGCTCTAGAGCCTGGGCTCAGTTGTGGTACTTGGGTTTAGTTGCCCCACAGCATGTGGAATCTTTCTGGACTGGGGATCAAATCCATGCCCCCTGAACCCATATCCCCTGCATTGCAGGCAGATTCTTATTCAGTGTACCACCAGGAAAGTTCTCTTGTTGGTTTCAATCTATTTTTTATTAGTTTAATTAATTTGTATCTCAGCATGTTCCTCCTTGGCTCAGATGATAAAGAATTGCTAGCAAGGCAACAAACCTGGGTTTGGTCCCTGGGTTGGGAAGATCCCCTGGAGAAGGGAATGGCCACCTGCTCCAGTATTCTTGCCTGGAAAATCCCATGGACAGATGCTACATGCGGGCTACAGTCCATGAGGTAGCAAAGAGATGGACACAACTAAGCAACTGAGTGTGCACACACATACACATATAATTCTTATTAAAAAGTATTGATCATAATTCTATGAACTATCCAGTAGGTCCTACTTGGTTATCTATTTTAAATATAGTAGTGTGTTTATGTTAATCCCAAACTTTTGTTAATCCCAAATTATTGCTCCTGCCCTCTTTCCCTTTTGGTAGTTATAAGTATGTTTTCTATGTCTATGGATCTATTCCTCTTTGGATATTAAGTACATTTGTATCTTAGAAAAATAAAAGGTTCCACATATAAGTGATAACCTATAATACCTGTCTTTCTCTCTGGCTTACTTGGTATAGTAATTTCTAGGCCCATCCATGTTGCTGCAAATGGCATTATTTCATTCTTTTTTTATTGCTGAGTAATATTCCCTTGTATATATGTGCCACGTCTTTATTCACCTGTTGATGGAGACTTTTTAGGTTGTTTTCATGTCTTGGCTAATGTAAATAGTGCTGCAATAAACACTGGAGTATGTATCTTTTTGTATGGTTTTCTCCAGGTGTACGTCCAGGAGTGGGATTGCAGGATCATATGGTAGTTGCATTTTTAGTTTATCAAGGAACCTCCATTGTGTTCTCCAATTGCTGTACCAATTTGCATTCCTACAAAGATTGTAGGTGGGTTCATTTTTCTCCACACCCTCTCTAATATTTGTTATTTGTAGCCTTTCTATAATGGCCATTCTGACCAATGTAAGGTGATACCTCATTGGAGGTTTGATTTGCATTGCTCTAATAATTAGCAATGTTGAGCATCTTTTCATGTGCCTTTTCACTATCTTTATGTCTTCTTTGGAGCAATGTCTATTTAGGTCTTCTGCCCATTTTTTCATTGGATTTTTTAAAATTGATCTGGCTTTTCAGTCCGGCACTGAGTGGTTCTTTGGATCATGTCTGGTGGCTCTGCGGATTATAACAGAGAACATGGCAGCCCAGAGGGAATGGACCCCGATGGTGTCATCGAGAGCAACTGGAATGAGATTGTTGATAACTTTGATGATATGAACTTAAAGGAGTCTCTTCTTCAGGGCATCTATGCTTATGGTTTTGAGAAGCCATCAGCTATTCAGCAGAGAGCTATTATTCCATGTATTAAAGGGAATGATGTGATTACTCAAGCTCAGTCAGGTACTGGCAAGACAGCCACATTTGCTATTTCCATCCTGCAACAGTTGGAGATTGAGTTCAAGGAGACCCAAGCACTAGTATTGGCCCCCACCAGAGAACTGGCTCAACAGATCCAAAAGGTAATTCTGGCACTTGGAAATTATATGGGAGCAACTTGTCATGCCTGCATTGGTGGAACAAATGTTAGAAATGAAATGCAAAAACTGCAGGCTGAAGCACCACATATTGTTGTTGGAACACCAGGGAGAGTGTTTGATATGTTAAACAGAAGATATCTCTCTCCAAAATGGATCAAAATGTTCGTTTTGGATGAAGCAGATGAAATGCTGAGCTGAGGGTTTAAGGATCAAATCTATGAGATTTTCCAAAAATTAAATACTAGTATTCAGGTGGTGTTGCTTTCTGCCACAATGCCAACAGACGTGTTGGAAGTGACCAAAAAATTCATGAGAGATCCAATTCGAATTTTGGTGAAGAAGGAAGAATTGACCCTTGAAGGAATCAAGCAGTTTTATATTAATGTTGAAAGAGAGGAATGGAAGTTGGATACACTTTGTGACTTGTACGAGACACTGACAATTACACAGGCTGTTATTTTCCTCAATACAAGGCACAAGGTGGACTGGCTCACAGAGAAAATGCATGCCAGGGACTTCACAGTTTCTGCCCTGCATGGTGACATGGACCAGAAAGAAAGAGATGTTATCATGAGGGAATTTCGATCAGGGTCAAGCCGTGTTCTGATCACTACTGACTTGTTGGCTCATGGAATTGATGTGCAACAAGTGTCATTGGTTATAAACTATGATCTACCTACCAATCGTGAAAATTACATTCACAGAATTGGCAGAGGGGGTCGATTTGGGAGGAAAGGTGTGGCTATAAACTTTGTTACTGAAGAAGACAAGAGGATTCTACATGACATTGAGACTTTCTACAATACTACAGTGGAGGAAATGCCAATGAATGTGGCCGACCTTATTTAATTCCTGGGATGAGATAATTTTGAATGCAGTGCTCGCTGTTGCTGAATAGGCGATCACAACGTGCATTGTGCTTCTTTCTTTGGGAATATTTGAATCTTGTCTCAATGCTCATAATGGATCAGAAATACAGATTTTGATAGCAAAGTGACATTAGTCGTGAGCTCTTGTGAGGAAAGTCATTGGCTTTATCCTCTTTAGAGTTAGACCGTTGGGGTGGGTATAAAAGATGGGGTCTGTAAAATCTTTCTTTCTTAGAAATTTATTTCCTAGTTCTGTAGAAATGGTTGTATTAGATGTTCTCTATCATTTAATAATATACTTTGTGGACTAAAAGATATAAGTGCTGTATAAAATCAGCCAATTATGTTAAACTAGCATATCTGCCTTTATTGTGTTTGTCATTAGCCTGAATAGAAAGGCCTTTAAAATTGATTTTTTTTTAGCATTTGGATGCATTTTGTTTGGTATTATATTTATTCAATAAAGTATTTAATTAGTGTTAAGTGTGAACTGGACCCTGTTGCTAAACCCCAGCAAGCAATCATCCTAGGTAGGGTTAAACCCCCAGTAAAATTGCCATATTGCACATGTCTTAATGAAGTTTGAATGTTAAATAAATTGTATATTCACTTAAAAAAAATAAAATAAAATTGATCTGAATAACTGTATATTTTGGAGATTAATCCCATGTCAGTCACATCATTTGCAAATATTTTATTCCATTGCATATGTTGTCTTTTTGTTTTGTTTATGGCTGCCTTTGCTGTGCAAAACTTATAAATTTAATTAGGTCCTATTTATTTTTTGAAAGAAATTGAAAAGATGACACAAATATATGGAAATATATAGTGTTCTTATGTTGGAAGAATCTATATTGTCAAAATGACTAAAGTGCCCATGGCAATCTACAGATTTGATGCAATCTCTATCAAATCATCAATGCCATTTCTCACAGAATGAAGAAAAAAAAAATTTATAGAAACACAGAAAGACCCCAAATAACCAAAGCAATCATGAGAAAGAAAAATGGAGCTGGAAGAATCAGGATCCCTAAATTCAGACTATGCTATAAAGCTACATTAATCAAAACATTACCAACCTGGCATTAAAAAAAAAAAAACAAACAAACAGAAATATAGATCAGTGGAATAGGATAGAAAACCACAAATAAGCCCACATATCTATGATCAATAAATCTACAACCAAGGAGGCAAGAATATACAGTGGAGAAAAGAGTCTCTTTAATAAGTAGTGCTTGGAAAACTGGACAGCTACATGTAAAATAATGAAATTAAAACATTCTCAATCACCACACACAAAAATAAACCCAAAGTGGATTGAAGATGTAAATATAAGACCAGACACTACAAAACTCCTAGAGGAAAACTTAGACAGAATTATTTTTAAAATATATTTGTCCTTTTCTCCTTTTCCCACTGATTAAGGCCTCCAGCTAGCATGGAGGTGGTAGCAAATGCCTAGGGCACTAGAGATTTGTTATATGACCTTAGCCACAAAAGAGGGGCAATTATCACTTTGTAAAAACTGTAGGGTCTGAACTGAGGAATTATTTTCTTTCATAATGCCATTATTACTTCCTGAGCTCGCTGGGTCCATGTTGGAAAGGCTTCACCAACCTATTAACACTTTAACAACCAGGAAGTATTTATATCTCTGAGGATGGCATCTGTGAAAAGTCTGCTTGTCAGTTTTCTATCAGATAAATTCCTCTTCTTTGGAAGGACTGGAGGAGGGGTGGAGACCTAAGTTTTCCCCTGGGTTGTTATGGTAGTATATATTACAGGCCTTTGTGATTTCTGAGACAGTCTGAGAAAGCCTATGCTGGAAAAATTTCTACCAGGTTAGTCAAATTGTCCCTCCCCAGATGAGAGGAGTCATAGAGTGCCTTTAAAATTGTCCATGTAATGCTCTGGGCAGCATTATTGTTTGTTCCTCAGTCCACCATTCACTGGAGCTATTTTGATATCCCCCAGTTCTTGCCTACTTTATTTCCTTGTTTGTATGCTGGGATGGTGAAAGCAGGTTAGTACATGAAAGAGTAAGGTGGTCCAAGTTGAAGGGATTTTAAGAGCTGCACTCTACTGTCTTGTCAGCCAGGTTATTTCCTGATACTGTAAATTTCCCTTCTGGTGTCTCTTACAGTGGATAACCAACACTTTCTTAGGGTCTTGTTCTGCCTCTAGGAGTTCTAGGAGAACTCCTGGCAGTGCCGGAGGGGAGAGCCCCATGCAGTCAGAGTCTTCTATGTTTTCAGATGGCAGCATGAGCATGTAACACAAAAAATGCAGACTTGGAATTTGTCTAATGTTGATCACAGCAGATGGTGATTGCAGCCATGAAATTAAAAGACGCTTACTCCTTGGGAGGAAAGTTATGACCAACCTAGATAGCATATTCAAAAGTAGAGACATTACTTTGCCAACAAAGGTCGGTCTAGTCAAGGCTATGGTTTTTCCAGTAGTCATGTATGGATGCCAGAGTTGGACTGTGAAGAAAGCTGAGCACCAAAGAATTGATGCTTTTGAAGTGTGGTGTTGGAGAATACTCTTGAGAGTCCCTTGGACTGCAAGGAGATCCAACCAGTCCATTCTAAAGGAGATCAGCCCTGGGATTTCTTTGGAGGGAATGATGCTGAAGCTGAAACTCCAGTACTCTGGCCACCTCATGGAAAGAGTTGACTCATTGGAAAAGACTCTGATGCTGGGAGGGATTGGGGGCAGGAAGAGAAGGGGACGACAGAGGATGAGATGGCTGGGTGGCATCACCAACTCGATGGACGTGAGTCTGAGTGAACTCCGGGATTTGGTGATGGACCAGGAGGCCTGGTGTGCTGCAGTCCATGGGGTCGCAAAGAGTCGGACACGACTGAGCGACTGAGCTAACTAATGTTGATCCTCTTGTCTTTTCCTAGGTTTTGAGCTAGAACTAGAGCTATAAGCTTAGGTTGTTTTTTTGTGTGTGTGTTTGTGCCAAGGTTTGGGTTGGCAGGGCATCAGTCTCTGTGAGCTTGTAGAAATCTACTCTGGCATACCTGGATTTCTGGATGCCATCATGTATGTAGCTAACTTCCATCAATAAACCAGACAGCATCAGGGTCCTCCAGGGGCTGGTCCCTAAGATCAGGTCTGCTGGAATATTGTTCAATGGTCTCAGTACAAGAATGAGACAGCTCCCTTGGGCTTTCTACTTGCATAAATATAGCTGGATTTAAGGCATGTCATACTGTAAGGGTCACCTCACAAGAGTCAAGAAGGAGGGCTTGATATTTTGTGAGGCGGCCTCCAGTCAGCTCTTGTTGTCCTTCAATTTCTAATATTCCCTGTACCTGTGTGGGGTGGAAACCTCAGGGCTTGACCCTCTTGTGGCCTCTTCAACTAGCACAGCTGTGGCTGCTATGACTCAGACAGCCTGGCCATCCGGGGGCCACTGGGTCCAATTCCCTGGAGAGATGCTCCTGGCCACAGAATTGGCCCTACTTTTTGGGTGAGAATTCTCAGTGTTATTCTGCTTTGAGGTCAATAGAGGGCTTGTTAAGCTCTGGGATCCCTAGGGCTGGGGCACTAGTCAGGGATGTCTTAATATAATCACATGTTCTTTTATAAATTCCTTGTCTAATCTAGAGATTCTATGTCTTGTCCCTTCAAGGCCTTATTGTGAATTTTGTTTTTATTTTTTTTGACTGCACTGGGTCTTCATTTTGGGATGCAGGCTTCTCTAGTTGCAGAGCACAGCAGTACGTGGGATCTTACTTCCCTGACCAGGGATTGAACTCAGGTCCTCTGCATCGGGAGTGAAGAGTGTTGTCCACTGGACCACCAGGAAAATACCCTCATACAATGGTTTTTCCTTGAGACCAAATCCAGGGATTCAAATCTCTTAAAACCCAGCCATTCCTAAGAAGGGTCTAAGCTGTTTCTTTTTTTGTGGTGATTGTAAATGGATGGTTGCTTCCTTATGCTGGGTTGTAAGGGTGCACTTCCCTGGGCTTAGATCATGTCCCAATGAGGTGACTGTGTAGGGGGAAGTTTGGGCTTTTATTGGGGATACTTATACCCCTTGGAGCCCAGAAAATTGAGGATACAGAATACAGTGTTTTGGCTTAGAGGGTAAAGTGTCTGCCTGCAATGCAGGAGACCTGGGTTCAATCCCTGGGTCGGGAAGATCCCCTGGAGAAGGAAATGGCAACCCACTCTAGTATTCTTGCCTGGAGAATCCCATGGGTGGAGGAGCCTGGTAGGCTACAGTCCATGGCATCACAAAGAGTCGGACATGACTGAGCAACTGAACTGAACGAATCTAACTTTAGTTCCCTTAATTCCAAGACATGACTAAGCGACTTCACTTTACACAGTGTTTTAGTCTGAAGCTTTCTTTGAAGGGATACAGATAAGGACACTATCTACATATGGTGATAATGGCCCTGTAATGGAAAAGACTCTGATGCTGGGAGGGATTGGGGGCAGGAGGAGAAGGGGACGACAGAGGATGAGATGGCTGGATGGCATCACTGACCTGATGGACGTGAGTCTGAGTGAACTCCGGGAGTTGGTGATAGACAGGGAGGCCTGGCGTGCTGCGATTCATGGGGCTGCAAAGCGTCAGACACAACTGAGCAACTGAACTGAACTGATCTAACTTTAGTTCCCTTAATTCCAAGACCTTGCCAGGCAGGTGTGGACTATCCTGGAATCCATGAGGAAGGACATTATAGGTATATTGTTGGGTTTCCTCAGTGTCTCTGTCAGTCCATTCAAAAGAAAAAAGGGGGTCCTTTCCTGGTAGTCTCGTGGTTGAGAATCTGCCTTCCAATGCAGGGGACATAGGTTTGATCCCAGATCCTGGTCCAGAAACTAAGATCCCACACGCCAAGGGGCAACCAAGCCCATGTGCCGCAGCTACTGATTGCCACAAGTACTGAGCCTGTGTGCTCTAGAGCCCGAGCTCTACAACAAGAGAAGCCACCACACTGAGAGGCCTGCTCAGCACAACTCGAGAGTATCCCTTCCCCTGCTGCAACTAGTGAAAGCCCGCAAGCAGCAAGAGCCCGTGTACTATAACAAAGACCCAGCACAGCCAAAAATAAGTAAGAATTTTTAAAATGGCATTTGGACTTTCCTGATGGCTCAGAAATTAAGACTCTGCACTTCAAATGCAAGGGGCAAGAGTTTGATCCCTGATCAAGGACTAACATCTCAAGTGTTGCAAGGTGTGGCCAAAAAAGAAAAAGAGTATTGAGAATCAGGGTGAGCTGGTTTGCAGAATGCATCTTTACGATCAAGGACTGTAAACCAGGGTGTATCCTTGGGTATCTGAGAAGGGTTGTCTATGGATTGGGAACAACTGGATGGAGAGGTTACCGCCTCACTCAACATTCAGAGACCTTGAACCATTCTTTATTCCCCACTAGGTTTGAAGACAGGTAGAATTGAAGTATTGCAGGGAGATTGACATGGCACCAAAAGCCTATACTGAATCAGTTTTGAGATCAGGGGTTGAAGGCCTTGTTGAGCCTCTGGTTCTATGGAATATCGGTGCCTGGAGGAGAAGTTACTAGATTTTTTCAAGGTGATTTTTATAGGGATGACAAACTTAAACATCCCTGGGATTCTCTGATCCCAGTTTTTCAATTTCTTGGGGGAATATTTTGGGGTGGACTGTCCATGTCTTGTATAATACATAGCACAGAGGAAAACATTTCTTGCTTTTGGTCTTCATGGATAATAAGAGTCACCCTCAGGCTGAGAGAAAGTCCCTTCCTAATAGTGGGCTGGGACAGTCAGGCGTGACAAGAACTTGTGAGTTATAAGGGTCTTTGACCAGGTGCAAGATAGAGGGGTAATGAAGTGTTTTAGCTTTTATCTTCCTCCTATCCCAACAACAGAACAAGTTTTGGGAGCAAGGGGTCCAGTGTGAGAAGTCAGGACAGAGTAAGTGGCTCCTTTGTCCCCTGGAAACTGGATAGACTTACCTGCCATTTCATTGTTGTTCATTCGCTAAGTTGTGTCCAGTTCTTTGTAACCCCCATGGACTACAGCATGCCATGCTTCCCTGTCCTTAACTATCTCCTGGAGATTGCTCAAATTCATGTGCAGTGAGTTGATGATACCATCCAACCATCTCATCCTCTGTTGTTCCCTTCTCCTCCTGCCCTCAGTCTTGCCCAACATCAGGGTCTTTTCTAGTGATTTCACTCTGCATCAGATGGTCAAAGTATTGGAGCTTCAGCATCAGTCCTTCCAATGAATATTCAAGGTTATTTCCTTTAGGGTTGGTTTGATATCCTTGCAGTCCAGGGGACTCTCAAGAGTCCTCTCTGGCACTACAGTTTGAAAACATCCATTTTTTGGTGCTCTGACTTCTTTATGGTCCAACTCTCACATCCATACATGACTACTGGAAAAACCATAGCTTTGACTAGCTGGACCTTTGTCAGCAAAATGATATCTCTGCTTTTTAATATGCTGTCTAAGTTTGTCGTAACTTTCCTCCCAAGGAGCAAGTGTCTTTTAATTTCATGGCTGCAGTCACTATCTGCACTGATTTTGGAGCCTAAGAAAATGTCACTGTTTCATATTTTTCCACATCTATTTGCCATGAAGTGATGGAGTTGGATGCCATGATCTTAGTTTTTTGAATGTTGAGTTTTAAGCCAGCATTTTCACTCTTCTCTTTCACCTTCGTCGCATTCTTCAGTTCCTCTTCCCTTTCTTCCATTAGAATGGTATTATCTGCATATCTGAGGTTGTTGATAGTTCTCTCAGCAATATAAATTCCAGTTTGTGATTCATCAGTCCCAGCATTTCTCATGATGTATTCTGCATATAAGTTAAATAAATAAGCAAGGTGAAAATATACACCCTTGTTGTACTCCTCTTCTTACTTTGAACTAGCCTGTTGTTCCATGTTTGATTCTGACTGTTGCCTCTTGACTTGCATACAGGTTTCTCAGGAGATGGGTAAAGTGGTCTGGTATTCCCATCTCTTAAATAATTTTCCACAGTTTGTTGTTATCCACATAGCCAAAGGCTTTCGCATAGTCACCGAAGCAGCAGAAGATGTTTTCCTAGAATTCCCTTGCCTTCTCAAATGTTGGTAATTTGATCTCTGGTTCCTCTGCCATTTTTAAACCTAGCTTGTACATCTGGAAGTTCTCAATTCATGTGCTGCTTAAGCCTAGCTTGAGGGATTTTGAGGTAGCATGTGAAATGAGTACAATTGTACAGTAGTTTGAACATTTTTTGATATTGTCCTTTGGGACTGAAAACTGACCTTCCCCAGTACTGTGGCCACTGCTGAGTTTTCCAAATTTGCTGGCATACTGAGTGCAGCACTTTAACAGCATCATCTTTTAGGATTTTAAATAGCCATTTCAGTGGTATCCTGTAATTGTTCCTGTGTGAGAATGACTGTCTTCTCAGGAGCATTGGGAGGTCCTGGGTCCTATCAACAACCATGACTAGCTGGGGGGAATTTCCTTCCTTCAGAGCTGGAGGCATTTCCTCCTCCAGTGGCCCACCTTCTTACAGTGAGGATGATGTCTGGGTGTATGCTGTGACCTGTTTCCTGGGCTCTAGGGTTAGGGCTCCCACAGTTTAAAAAGGCTTCCTTTCCTGGCAACAGTCTTCTGGAAATACTTTTAGGGTTTCCAGGGAGATGGGTGAGGTTTTGTTATGACGGCTGCAGTCCTTCCTTTCATAAGTCACACTGTACCTTCCTTTCCTCCTCATCCTGGTCTCTGTTGGTAAAGATAGTGAAAGCTGTATCAGTAAGAAGGTCACAAGGCATTTGGGGCCCCATAGCAAACTTTTGAAGCTCCCTACTAATGTTAGGGTCTGATTTGCTAATGAAGTGAGTTGCAAATAAAGGGAATCCTTCCAAAGATCTGCGTCTACATCTGTATAGTTTCTGATGGCATCTCCCAGTGAGGCCTGAAATAGGGCTGGATTTTCATCTTGATCTTGGGTGATCTCTTTAACCTTAGCATGGTTAGCAGGTTTAGTTATGCATCGTTTCTTCCCTTCCATGAAGGATCATGGAAGGATCATGTGGTCCCTTCTCTTGATTCCAGGCTGGCCTGGCTGATAGTCCTATTGGGATCCATCAGAGGCACTGCTGTCATGCCCACAGGGCATTGGTGAGGTTGGGTGACATGTCATCCATAAGCATATATTTGAGCCTGTGCCCAAATATAGGTCTTTCCTCTGGCACAGCAGTGGGAAGGGACAATATCTAGGTCCTCCAGGTAAAGTCAAAGGATAGAGTTAGTTCCCGGAATTTGCCAGTGAGCCAACTGGGGTCCTCTGAGAATCAGCCTAAAAGATTGCTGCACTAGTTGGACAGAGAAAAAGGGGTGTCATCCTTGGGAATTCCCTGAGGCCCAGCTGCTACTTCCTGAAGGGGGCAGGGAAGCTCTGGCTGCACTTTTGGTTCCAAAGAGTGAAGAGGCTTATAGAGCAGGGAGGATATGAAATTGGCGGAAGAGTGTTGGGGCATGGGTCTTCTCTCTGGGGCTCGTGTTCCTCTGGAGATGCCACTAGAGAGGGCTTTTTTTGTAGCATGCATGGGTCCCAGCTGGCAGGTGGGCTGTCTAACATAGGACTTGCAGAGCTCTGGGTTCTCTCTTAGGGCTATAAAAGCCTGACTATGGAAAGTTCTGTCCATTTCCCCTGCCTTTTACAATAGATGTCTAACTGTAGGGTGATATTATAATTGAGGCTTTCATTTTCTGGCCAGGCTTCATTATCTTCAAGATTATATTCAGCCAAGCTATGTTACAAAAGAAAGTGAGCTTTTCTTATTTTAAAGAATCTAGATAAAACTTGTCCCAGGGACTCAGAACCATCTGAGGGGTGAGTCCTTGGGGATGGAGGAAGTGTTTCCCATCGTTCCTTCAGGGAGAAGGTGCTCCCATAATAGAGAGGAGCACTAACGTTAGGAGATCCAGAGGGCATTTCTGAAGACAGGATTGGCTCCAGATTTCCCATCCACTTGGTCCTGTTGACACTGGCCATACCGGGGGTTAGCTTCTCCCCCATGTGGTCATCCTACTCGCCCTAGCATCCTGGGGTCTCTGTCCTACCCTGGCACCTTCAGCATCCAAGATGAGGGACCTTCTTGAAGACTTCTCTATACTGGATCCTATGGCCATTTGTTAACCTCTGTGTTCTGGGGTATGTTCTTCTAGAATTGCTGTTGCTGTTCCATTGCCCAGTCATGTCCAACTCTTTGCAACCCTATAGACTGCTGCACACCAGGCTTCCTTGTACCTCACTATCTCCTGAAGTTTGCCCAAGTTCACTTCCATTGCACTGGCGACGCCATCCAGCCATCTCATCCTCTGACGCCCTCTTCTCCTTCTGTCCTCAATCTTTCCCAGCATCAGGGACTTTTCCAGTGAGTCGGCTATTCAAAAAGATGACCAAAATATTTGAGCTTTAGCTTTAGCATCAGTCCTTCCAACGAGTAGTCAGGGTTGATTTCCTTTAAGATTGACTGGTTTGATCTCCTTGCTGTCCAAGGGACTTTCAGGAATTTTCTCCAGCACCACAGTTTGAAGACATCAATTGTTTGGTGTTCTGACTTCTTAATGGTCCAGCTTTCACAACCATATGTGATCACTGGGAAGACCATAGCCTTGACTATATGTACCTTTGTCGGCAGAGTAATGTCTCTGCTTTACAACACCCTGCCTAGGTTTGTCATAGCTTTCCTGCCAAGAAGCAGTCATCTTCTGATTTCATGGCTGCAGTCACTGTCCACAGTGACTTTAGAGCCCAAGAAGAGGAAATCTGTCACTATTTCCACCTTTTACCCTTCTATTTGCCATAAAGTCATGGAGCCGGATGCCATGATCTTGATTTTTTTAATATTTAGTTTTAAGCCAGCTCTTTCACCCTCCTCCTTCACCTTTATCAAGAGGCTCTTTAGTTTCTCTTTGCTTTCTGCCATTAGAGTGTTATCATCCACATATCTGAGGTGGTTGATGTTTCTCCTTCCTATCTTGATTCCAGCTCAAGATAGGAGCTCATCCAGCCCAGCATTTCTCATGATGTGCTCAGTATATTGGTTAAACAAACAGGGTAACAGCAGACAGCCCTGTCCTGCTTCTTTCTCGATCCTGAACCAATCAGTTGTTATATATTGGGTTCTAACTGTTGCTTCTTGACCTGCATACCAGTTTCTCAGGAGACAGATAAGATGGTCTGGCATTCCCATCTCTTTAAGAGCTTTTCACAATTTGTCATGATCCATACAGCCAAAGGCTTCAGCGTAGTCAATGAAACAAAGGTAGATGTTTTTCTGGAATTCCCTAGCTTTCTCTATGATCCAGCAATGTTGGCAATTTGATCTCTGGTTCCTTTTCCTTTTTGAAACCCAGCTTGGACATCTGAAAATTCTTGGCTCACATAATGCTAAAGTCCAGCATGTAAGATTTTATGCATGACCTTCCTAGCATGGGAGATGAGTGCAATTGTCCGATAGTTAGCACATTCTTTACATTCTTTAGTACTACCCTTCTTGGGAACTGGCCTTTTCCAGTCCTGTGGCCACTGCTGGGTCTTCCATACTTGCTGACATATTGAATGCAACACGTTGATGGCGTCATCCTTTAGCGCTTGAATAGTTCTACATGGAAGTCCATCGCATCCACTAGCTTTATTAACAGCAGCGCTTCCTAAGGCCTACTTGACTTCATTCTCCAGAATACCTGGCTCTGGTGGCTGACCTCACCATTGTAGCGATTGGTTCATTTGGATCTCTATTATACAGTTCTTCCATGTATCCTTTCCATGTTTTTTGATCTCTTCAGTGTCTACTAGGTTGCTACTGTTGCTGTCCTTTATTGTGTCCATCTTTCGGAGAAATGTTCCCTTGATATCTCCAATCTGCCTGAAGAGATCTCTAGTCTTTCCCCAGGCTCCTATGGTTTAGGTCCTTCACTGCCTGTGAGAATGGTTGGAACCTTTCCTGACATGCCTTGCACACAATGAGAGGTATAAGACCGAGTGGCAAGGTTAGGAAATGCCTGGTAGATTTTTCCCCATTTCCAGTGCAGTAAGGCATGAAATAAGAGTGGAAAGTAAGAGTGAGATAGAGACACAGAGAAGACAAGGATGTTCAGGCATAGGGAACCAGGAATAAGCTGCAAGGAGGAGGCAGTGTTATGCTTTTTACTGTGTGCCTAAAACCATTGCGTGGAAATTGCCTTGGGATGGGTGGACAGACGTCGTCTCTCTAGTCCGTCCCATGACCCAGTCATCTGGATCAGAGTGTTCCATTGATGAGTGCCCTGATGGTTTTAAATGCTTGACTCACGCCTGCATATTTGCAGCAACAGGTCTGAAAATGGGAAATTAGAAAGTGAGGGGCAGGGAGAGGAGTGGGGTGGTGGGAGGTAGGGAGGAGAAATGAATGAATGGCAGGAAGTAAGACAGCCCCTGTCAAGTGCAAGGAAGGCAAGAGGCTAGTTTCTTGTCTCGAAGAAAAAATTCAGAGACAAAGCAGGCAGGTCAAGAAAGTAAAGTGAGGATTAATTTACGTGATAGTATGCCCTCAAGGGGCTTCCCAGGTGGGTCAGTGGCCAATGCAGGAGCCACAGGAGATGCGAGTTCAATCCCTGGGTCAGGAATTTCCCCTAGAGGAGGAAACGGCAACCCGCTCTAGTATTCTTGCCTAGAGAATCCCATGGACAGAGGAGCCTGGCAGGCTGCGGTCCATAGAGTCGCAGAGTCAGACGTGACTGAGCGTGCATGCTCATCTCTCAAGGGGAGAGCAGGCTGGCTCAGCTGAGTGGCTGCCATGTTTCTCTGGCAAACTGGTTATGTGGGGCATAGAAATGAAGAAGTGGACTATTCATTCGGGAGGGAGGGTTTTGGGGTTTGTTTTTACTGATTTTCATCCCAGCTCCACCTGCCTGAGGGGAGGAAGGATTTTTGTTTTATTTGACCTTGATCGGAAGTGTCATGGCATTGGTGCATGATGGGAACTTTTTATCTGCAAGGCTAATTTTATTATAATAAGGGCATAGTGAACAAAAGGTTGTATTTGGCCACCAGAAATTCCTGCCTTTTCTTACCTTTCTTTGTCTGCCTTCAGGACACTCAGGACAGGCCACACACCCCAAAATGTATGGTTTCCTGTCATTCTGGAAGTTCCTGCTTTTCATCTACCTAAGGATACTTGTTGTTTACAAAACGTGTGGTTTCCTGCCATTTGGCCCATGGTCCCCTATTCTCTGCTCATAGCTAGCTAAGTGCTTGCTTTAGCACTATGACTGTTTATTTTATGGAGTAGGATCAAGAGATGTTCCCCAAAGAAAGAGTGGTGGGAGTAGATAGGAAAGGGAGAAAAATGTTGAGAGTGGAAGTGATGTGAAGATATGATATTACAGCACTCTTGGCGATTTTTTTGAATATTTGAAAATTTCTAAAGGGATTACATTTCTTGAGTTTGAGTCAGGCAGCCCTGAGTTTAATCAGAGAAATAAGAGAGTCTCGGTGTGTTTGTAATTCATGCAACATTTCCTGGGAGAATTAATAATGCTAAGGAAGAAAAGCCACCCTCCCTCCCTTTGAGGCCTTGAGAAGGGAGTAGAGAGATGCCCTCCTCTAAAGGTAGGCTACTGACACCACCAGAGACAGTTTCTAAAGTGAACGATTCAACTACTCTCCTCTTCTTCCATCACTGATGCCAAGAGTCCACTAGTGGGAGGAAGCTTTGTTTCCTGAATTTAACCTTTTTCTGTTTCTCCCTGAGTACTTGTCTGTCACCTGCTAGGGATCTAAAGCCAGGAGCAGTCAACAAGGGGAATCTATAAGAATCTGCAGAATCCAGGTAACAGCTAGGAATTTGTTCACTCACCTCTCACCTGTACTGTTGTTTCATGTAAATGCTTTGACATTATAAACAAAAGATCTGAATCTATCAATCAGATTTTATATCCCAGAAAAACATTTATTCCTCTCCACTGTGTACTTACTTCCTCTGAAGTGTTTTGTGGCAAAGGAAACGTGGTCTTGGATGTTTCGCAGAGCTGTCATTTGTTTTGTCCAAATTCCTCAATACATGGGGTCACCTCCCTAAGCAGGATTGGGGATGCAGACAGTACAAATTGACTCCCTCTCTTTAATGAAAATGTTACTGAGAGGTTTAGTTTGAGCTTCTCCAGAATGTGTCACTATGATGTGTGAATTACTTTGAGCTAAAGTCAACCACGCCTCAAAATACACAGGAAGAGCTTTTTACCTTCCCCTTAAGAGTCTAAAAGAATTCAGACTGAAGACCTGGTCTAGAAAGAGAACTCACACCAGGCATAACTATAAAGAGTGGGCTGGTGTGGGAAGCTGGGGGTAGCTCGGCAGGACCCGTTTGTTCACTCCCCTTTGTGTCCCATTGTCTATACCTAGTGTGACAATCCATAAGTTTACCAAATATTTATGCACCAAATATTTGCTCTTCCCACTTTCCTGTGAATTATTTTCTTTCCCTTTGAGGGTCCAGACCCCTCCACACCCCTTCTAAGCTCAGGAAGGTATATAAGCCTCAATTGCCTTTCATGTCTTTTGTGGGGCTCATATACATACACAGTTTGTTTTTTCTCCTGTGAATCTGTCTTATGTCAATTTAATAGCCAAAGAACCTAGAAAGGAAGAAGGGCAAAGTTTTCCTCCCTTACAATATCAGAAAAGAAATGCAAAATCTAAGTACTACAACTCTGATGCTATGAGAGCTCCAATGAGCTGAAAAATGACAGCTGATACCCAGCACCATGCTTCCCACATGGCAAATGTTCAATCAACAACTGAATGTTGAATAGATCACTAACTTGTGGGCCAATCCTCTTTCAGATTAAGACAGAAAATGAGTCCCTGGTTACAATGTAGAAACAAATTTGCCCTGAACAGGAAGATCTTTCTAAAATGAAAGAAAGTTGGATAACAATTAAAATGATTTGGGAGACGATGGCATCCAGTCCCATCACTTCATGGGAAATAGATGGGGAAACAGTGGAAACAGGGTCAGACTTTATTTTTCTGGGCTCCAAAATCACTGCAGATGGTGATTGCAGCCATGAAATTAAAAGACGCTTACTCCTTGGAAGGAAAGTTATGACCAACCTAGACAGCATATTGGAAAGCAGAGACATTACTTTGTCAACAAATGTCCATCTAGTCAAGGTTATGGTTTTTCCAGTGGTCATGTATGGATGTGAGACTTGGACTGTGAAGAAAGCTGAGCGCCGAAGAATTGATGGTTTTGAACTGTGGTGTTGGAGAAGACTCTTGAGAGTCCCTTGGACTGCAAGGAGATCCAACCAGTCCATCCTATAGCAGACCAGTCCTCGGTTTTCATTGGAAGGACAGATGTTGAAACTGAAACTCCAGTACTTTGGCCACCTGATGCGAAGAGCTGACTCATTTGAAAGGACCCTGATGTTGGGAAAGATTGAGGGCAGGAGGAGAAGGGGACGACAGAGGATAAGATGGTTGGATGGCATCACTGACTCAATGGACATGGGTTTGGGTAGGCTCCAGGAGTTGGTGATGGACAGGGAGGCCTGGCGTGCTGTGGTTCATGGGGTCACAAAGAATTGAACGCAACTGAACTGAACTGATTTTTCTGTCATTGGTGGTTTCTAAGAAATCTGGATGACCCCAAAATAAAGAAACGGTAGAGATGGGGATAGGTGATTCAAAATGCTAGATAGCTCTGAGGTTCCATAATCGTATGTGATGAAAACCTGCTTAGTTACAGGCAAGTATGATGGGCTTTAAGGCAGTGTTTAGATTGACCTACACACACTCAACTGAAAGTTCAAGGCTTTTAGGATGAATCCCAGTTTATAAGTGAAGTGGAAAAAGAAGGTGAGAAAGTTAGTTAAATAGTTTAATCAGAACAGTTTTACAACTCTAAAATTAATAAGCAGACTTGTAATAAAAGAGCGCCAATATTTGCAAAATGACCTTGCTTCCATTCTGAATCTTTTTATTTGTAAAGATTCACATCACATTTAAAAGGACTCAAAATGGAGTGATTGATATTATCATCCATGTTTTTTGATGCAACTGGTGAAATCCCTGAATGGATATTGCTTCAGCTTTGATATTAAAAAAATGGCCTGAAAAGAAGTCCTTAATTCACAACTGATCACAGGTGGCTGAAAGAAAGAGAAAAACCCAAAACTACTGTCAAGTTCATAAAGTATCATATTGTTAGTGGATGACACTGGATCCAAATACACAATTAAGCCCACAACACTTTATTACTATGAATATAATTATCATGAAAATTCTCTCACGTGGATCAATTTGCTTCTGAAAGTTTTCTTGGTTTGTTTAAACTTGCATAATAAACATGCAATAAATTATTTCTTTTGAAAGTGTATTTTTTGCAGTCTTTTTGTTTTCATACAAAGATTTCATAAAGTTGCAATATTGCATCAGAGCATTACCAAAATAAGAGCAGGAGCACAGGGGGAGGGGAAGTGGGAATTTGGATGAATGAGAAGAACCTCCTCTCGTCCTGAGACAGGCCACCCGTCTTTTTCAAAAGGTGCACACAAACTGCTTTTCTTACCCTCCCCCACCGAAGAAAAGCATGAAAGAAAAAAAAAAAAAAAACCTCACAAAAGTCACTCTAACTAAGAAAAAAAGTCGACATAAAGAAAATAAAGTTTTTTTTTTTTCATGCACATATCTTCTGCATAGCTCAACCCACATATAGTAAGGCACTATTTCCCTTCGTAAGTGGTGTCCACAGCAATCTGGTAAGTGCTACAGTGCTCTGTGACCATTAGAGAGTTCCTTTCCGGATGGTGAAATAAAGAAGCTGAATGAGTGTGGCTGCCACGCTTCCCTGTGAATGTCCAGAGTGCAAGCAGATTTCCAGGAGTCTCAGAAGGAAATCTGTCTGTATAATAATGATTGAGAATCTCCAAAATGTTTTTCTTTTCAAAATTCCCATTTTTTTCTGTGTATGAATTTAGATTATTCTTCAGTCATTATTCTTAAAGAAAATACCCTAGGTGGGGGGAAAAGCAGAGTCAGGTCTTCAGAAACACAGCTCCCAACGCTGGCAGTTCACAACATCAGCAAGATGTTTCCAAGAGAACAGAGAAAGACAGTCTAGAAACAGAAGGACAGAGACAAAGAGAGTGTGTGTGTGTGCATGTGTGTGTGTTGGTTTTTGGAGGTGATCTGGGACTGAGATTAATTTAGCTGGTCTTCATACTGTTTCCGGAAACAGTCTCCGGCTGGGAAAAATTCCCAGCACCTTTCTTGATACATCTTCCAAACATAAGATTCCTGTAAAAGTAAAGGCAATGTGTTCACAACTTATTTTTCCTTAGGATCTGTGTCTTACCACAAAATACAAGATAGAAAGAAACTCAAATTTGTTATTAGATATATAACAAAGTATCATGGTGTATTATATATAGTTATTTAACTAGAGAGTTTCAGATTCATTTAGATGGCGCCTAAATACTCCAGGTTGTTTCTACCAATAATGGATCTTCATCCTGACCATAATAATGATAAAAAACTATTTGTGATATACGATTTTGAGAATTCCTTAAAATTAGTAGTATTAATTTCACCATTCAAACTATTAACAACAGGAGGTGAATATTTGAGGAGGGAGAATTTCAAGTAGCTTGATCAGAACCTTAAACATTTCATATGCAATTATTTCTTTTTCTTTTTTTTTACTTGAAATATAGTTGACTATAGTGTTGAGACAGTTTCAGGTGAATAGCAAAGTGATTCAGTTACACAGACACATATGTGTGTGTATATATGTCTGTGTATTGTTTCCAGATTCATTTCCTTATAGGTTATTAGAAAATATTGAGTAGAGTTCCCTGTGTTGTACAATAGGTCCTTTTTGATTGTTTTACATATGGTAGTGTGTACATATTAATCCCAAAATCCTAATGTATCCTTCACCCCTCTCCCCTTGGGTAACTATAGATATGTTTTCTATGTATGTGGGTCAATTTCTGTTTTATATATAAATTTATATCATTTTTATAGATTCCTCATGTAGGAGATATCATATGATATTTGTTCTTCTCTTTCTGACTTCACTTAGTATGATCATCTCTAGGTTCATCCAAGTTGCTGCAGATGGCATTATTTCATTGTTTTTTTAATGGCTGAGTAATATTCCATTGTGTTTGTATGTGTGTGATATACATATAAAGGTTGTTTTCATTCTTGGCTATTGTAAATAGTGCTGTAATGAACACTGGGGTGCATGTATTTTTTAAAATTAATGGTTCTCTCCAGATAATGCCCAGGAATAGAACTGCTGGATCACAGAGTAGCTATAGTTTTAGTATTTTAAGAAACCCCCATACTGTTCTCCATCGTGGCTGGACCCATTGACAATCCCAACAACAGTGAAGGAGGGTTCCTTGGTCTCCACACCCTCCTAGCATTTATTTGTAGACTTTCTGATAGTCATTCTGACCAGTATGAAGTGATACCTCCAATGAGGTATCATTGATTTGCATTTCTCTAATACTTATCAATGTTGGGCATTTTTCATGTGCTTTTGGGCTATCTGTATGTCCTCTCTGGAGAAATGTCTATTTGGGTCTTCTGCCCATTCTTTGGTTGGGTTGTTTGTTTTTATAATATTGAGGTATATGAGCTGTTGAGTTTTTTGGAAATTAACCCCTTGCTGGTTGCATCATTTGCAAATATTTTCTCCCAGTCCACAGGTCATTTATTCATTTTGTTTATGGATCCTCTGCTGTCCAAAAATTTAATAAGGTTCAACTTATTTATTTTTGTTTTTACTTCCATTACACTAGGAAGCTGATCCAGAAAGACACTGCTGCAATTTATATCAAAGAGTGTTCGGCCCATTTCCTCCCCTAGAGATTTACAGTATCAGGTCTTACATTTAGGTCTTGAATCCATTTTAGGTTTATTTTTGTGTGCAGTGTTAATGTTCTGATTTCATTCTTTGACATGGAGCTCACCAGTTTTCCCAGCACCACTTACTGAAGAGAATGTCTTTCTCCATCATGTATTGTGCCTTTCTGTAGATTAATTGACCATAGGTATGTGGGTTTATCTGTGTTTTCTATCTTGTTCCATCTGTATTTCTATTCTCGCACCAATAGCACTCTGTTTTATTGTAACTTTGCAGTATAATCTGAAGTCAGGGAGTCTGATTCCTCTAATTCCATCTTTTTGTCTCCAGATTGCTTTGACTATGCGGGGTCTTTTGTGTTTTCACACAAATTAAAATTTTTATTGTTGTAGTTCTTTGAAAAATGCCACTGATAATTTCATAGGGATTACACTGAATCTGTAGATTGCCTTGGGTGGTGTAGTCATTTTGACAATACTGATTCTTTTAATCTAAGAACATGATACATCTTTCCATCTGTTTGTGTCATCTTCGATTTCTTTCATCAGCATCTCATAGTTTTTAGAATAAAGGTCTTTGCCTCCTTAGGTAGGTTTATTCCTAGCTACTTTTATTCTTTTTGATGCAATGGTAAGTGGAGTTGTTTCCTTTTATTTTTTGTCTTTATGAGATTTTTATTTTTCTTTATTAGAGCTGATTTACAGTATTGTGTTAGGTTCTGCTGTACAGCAAAGTGAGTCAGTTTTATATATGTTCTGTATGCTCAGTAGCTTCTGACTCTCTTGCTACTCTGTGAATGCCTGCCAGGCTCCTCTGTCCATGGGATTATCCCAGCAAGAATACTGGAGTGGGTTGCCATTTCCTCCTCTAGGGGATCTTCCCGATCCAGGGATCGAAGCTTCATCTCTTATATCTCCTGCATTGGCAGTCAGATTCTTTACCACTGAGCCACTGGGGAAGCCCTTATTTTACATACACATATATTCACTCTTTTAGATTCTTTTCCCATATATTAGAGAGTTTCAGGTAGACTTCCCTGTGCTATACAGTAGGTATTTGTTGATTATCTATTTTATTTATAGTAATGTATATATGTCAACCCCAATCTCCCAATTTATCCCACCCCCCTTCTCCCTACTTGGTAGGGAGATTGTTCTCTACATTTGTGACAGTATTTCTATTTTGTAAATACTTTCATTTGTACCATTCTTTAGGTTCCATATATAAGTGATATATATTTGTCTTTCTCTGGCATACTTCACTCAGGATGACAATCTTTAGGTCCATCCATGTTGCTGCAAATGTCATTATTTCATTATTTTTTTAAATAGCTGAGTCATATTCCATTGTATGTATGTACCCCGTCTCCTTTATCCATTTCTCTGTAGATGGATATTTAGGTTACTTCCATGTCCTGACGATTGAGACAGTACTGCAATGAACACTGGGGTACATGAATGCTTTCGAGTTGTTTTCTCTGCATATAAGTCCAGGCAATGGATTGCTGGATCATATGGTAGATGTATTTTTAGTTTTTTAAAGAAACATCCATAGTGTTCTGTACAACAGCTATACTAATTTACATTCCCATCAGTGTAGGAGGGTTCTATTTCTGCACACCCTCTCCCGCATTTGTTATTTGAAGATTTTTTGATGGCTGCTCCAAATGGTGTGAGGTAATACCTTGCTGTAGTTTTGATTTGCATTTCTCTATTAATTAGTGATGTTGATCATGTTTTCAAGAACCTCTTGTGCATCTTATGTCTTCTTTGGAGAAACGTCTATTTAGATCTGCCACCCATTTTTTGATTGGGCTTTTTTTTTCCTTTAGATTGAACCTCATGAGCTGAATCCCAGGATGGGGGAGCCTGGTGGGCTGCTGTCTATGGGGTCACACAGAGTCGGATACGACGGAAGCGACTTAGCAGCAGCAGCAGCATGAGCTGTTTGTGTATTTAGGAGATTACTCCCTTGTCAGTTGCTTCATTTGCAAATAGTTGCTCCCATTCTGTGGGTTACCTTTTCATTTTTATTATGGTTTCCTTTGCTGTGCAAAAGCTTTTAAGATTAATAAGGCAATGGCACCCTACTCCAGTACTCTTGCCTGGAAAATCCCATGGACGGAGGAGCTTGGTGGGCTGCAGTCCATGGGGTTGCTAACAGTCAGACACGATTGAGCGACTTTACTTTCACTTTTCACTTTCATGCATTGGAGAAGGAAATGGCAACCCACTCCAGTATTCCTGCCTAGAGAATCCCAGGGACGGGGGAGCCTGGCGGGCTGCCGTCTATGGGGTCACACAGAGTCGGGCACGACTGAAGCGACTTAGCAGCAGCAGCAGGTCCTGATTGTTACTCTAGCAGGAGGACCAAAAAATACTTCCTGTGATTTTTGTCAGCAAGTATTCCTGTGCTTCCCTCTAAGGGTTTTATAGTATCTGGCCTTACATGTAGATTTTTAACCCACTTTGAGTTTATTTTTTAAGTGTGGTGTTAGAGAATGTTTTAATCTCATTCTTTTGCAGCAGTTCAGTCTTTTGCAGTTCTGTTCAGTCTTCCCAGCACCACGTATTGAAGAGACTGTCTTTTCTCCACTGTAGATTTTTGCCTCCTTTGTCACAGATTAGGTGACCACAGGTGCACGCTGTTTTGTTTTTTCCATTGGAATATAGCTGCTTTAGAATGTTGAGTTAGTTTCTACTGTACAGCAAAGTGAATCAGCTATATATAGCTCTTTTTGGATTTCCCTCCCATTTAATTCACCTCAGAGCACAGAGTGGAGTTCCCTCTGCTAAACAGTAGGGTCTCATTAGATATAACTAATTTTATACACAGTATCAGTGGAGTATATATGTCAATCCCAAGCTCCCAATTCATCCTACTCCCCCTTTCACCTTTGGTATTCATACATTTATTCTCTATATCTGTGTCTCTATTTCTGCTTTGTAAATAAGATCATTGATACCATTTTTTTCAGATTCCGTATATATGCATTAATATAGAGTATTTGTTCTTCTCTTTCTGACTTACCTTACTCTGCATGACAGTCTCTAGGTCCATCCATGTCTCTACAAATGACCCAGTTTCATTCCTTTCTATGGCTGAGTAATATTCCATTGTATATACATACCACATCTTCTTTATCCATTCTTCTGCTGATGGACATTTAGTATCCTGTCTATTATAAATGGTGCTGCAGTGAACATTTGGGGACATGTATCTTTTCGAATTATGGCTTTTTGTGTATATGCCCAGTAGTGAGATTACTGGTTAACATGGCAGTTTTCCTTTCAGTTTTTAATGAACCTCCATACTGTTCTCCATAGTGGCTGTATCAGTTTATATTCCCACCAACAGCACAAGAGGGTTCTCTTTTTTCCATACCCTCTCCAGCATTTATTGTTTATAGATTTTTCAATGATGCCCATGCCAACTGGTGTGAGGTTATGCCTCATCGTAGTTTTTATTTGCATTTCGCTAATAATTCGTGATGTTCAGCATCCTTTCTCGTGTCTGTTGGCCATCTGTATGTCTTTGAGAAATGTCTGTTTAGGCCTTATGTCAACTTTTTGATTGGGTGTTTTAAAAAATATATATATTGAGCTGCATGAGCTGCTTGTATATTTTAGAGTTTAATCCTTTGTCAGTTGCTTTGTTTCCAAATGTTTTCTCCCATTCTGAGAGTTATCTTTCCAACTTGTTTATAGTTTCCTTTGCTGTGCAAAAGGTTTTGTGTTTAATTACGTCTCATTTGTTTATTTTTGTTTTTATTTTCTTACTCTAGGAGGTGGGTCAGAAAGGATCTGCTGCAATTTATGTTAAAGAGTGTTCTGTTTATGTTTTCCTCTAAGAGTTTTATAGTTTCTGGTCTTACATTCTTTATTAGAGCTGATTTACAATATTGTGTTAGATTCTGCTGTAAGCAAAGTGAGTCAGTTTTATATATGCTCTGCGTACTCAGTAGCATCTGACTCTTCTGCTACCCCATGAACGCCTACCAGGCTCCCCTGTCCATGAAATTTCCCAGGTAAGAATACTGGTGTGGGTTGCCATTTCCTTCTCCAGGGGATCTTCCTGACCCAGGGATTGAACCCATGTCTTCAGCATTACAAGCAGATTCTTTACCACTAAGCCACCAGGGAAGCCCTTTGTACCGGCAGCACACTGTTTATTGTAGCTTTGTAGCACAATCTGAAGTCAGGGAGCCTGATTCTTCCAGTTCCATTTTTCTTTTTTAAGATTTCTTTGGCTATTTGGGGTCTTGTTTCCATACAAATTGTAACATTTTTTTTCTAGTTCTGTGAAAAATGCTATTGGTATTTTGATAGAGATTGCATTGAATCTGAAGATTGCTTTGGGTAGTATAGTCAATTGCACAATATTGCTTCTTCCAGTCCAAGAAAAAGGTATATCTCTCTGTTTGTGTCATCTTTAATGTCTTTTATCAATATCTTACAGTTTTCTGCATGCAGCTCTTTTGCCTTCTTAAGTAGGTTTATTCCTAGGTATTTTATTCTTTCTGATGCAATGGTAAATGTGATTGTTTCCTTAATTTCTATTTCTCACCTTTCTTTGTTAGTGTATAAGACTGCAAGAGATTTCTGTGTGCTAATTTGGCATCCTGCAAGTTTACCAAATTCATTGATGAGCTCTAGTAGTTTTCTGGTAGCAACTTTGGAATTTTCTATGCATAGTATCATGTCATCTGCAAACAGTGACAGTTTTATGTCTTTTCCAATTTGGATTCATTTATTTTTTTTTCTTCACTGATTGTCATGGCTAAGATTTCCAAATCTATGTTGAATGAAAGTGGGGAGAGTGGACATCCTTACCTTCTTCATGATGTTAGAGGAAATACTTAGTTTTTCACCATAGAGAAAGATGTTTGCTGTGTTTGTTGTATATGGCCTTTATTATGTTGAGGTACCTTTCCCCTGTGCCCACTTTCTGGGGAGGTTTTTTTTTTTATCATAAATGAGTATTGAATTTTGTCAAAAGATTTTTCTATGTCTATTGAGATGATTACATGGTTTCTGTTCTTAAATCTGTTAATGTAGTATATCACAGTGACTGCTTTGTGGATACTGAAAAACCACTGGCATCACTGGGATAAATCCCTTTTGATCATGGTGTATGATCCTTTTAATGTATTGTTGGATTCAGTTTGCTAGTGTTTTGCTGAGAATTTTTGCATCTATGTTCATCAGTGATACTGGCCTGTAATTTCCTTTTTTATTCTATCTTTGAATGGTTTTGGTATCAGGGTGATTGTGTCCTTATAGAAGGCGCTTGGGACTGTTCCTTCCTATGTAGGTTTTTTTTTTTTTTGAATAGTTTAAGAAGAAAAGGTGTTAACTCTTCTGTAAATGTTAGATAGAATTTGCCTATGAAGCCATCTTGCCTTGGACTTTTGTTTATTAGAAGTTTTTTAATCACAGTTTTAATTTCAGTACTTGTGATTTGTCTGTTCATATTTTCTGTCTTCCTAGTCCAGGTTGGAAGGCTGTACTTTTCTAAGAATTTGTCCATTTCTTCTAACTTTTCCATTTTATTGGTGTAAAGCTGTTTGTAGTCTCTTGTGATCCTTTGTATTTCTATGGTATCAGTTATAAGTTCTCCTTTTTTTCATTTCTAATTTTGTTGATTTGAGTTCTATCCCTTCTTTTATGAATCTCCCTAAAGGTTTATCAGTTTTATTTTCTGAAAGCAGCAGCTTTTAGTTTCATTGATTTTTGCTATTGTTTTCATCATCTCTTTTTCAATAAATTCTTCTCTAGGCATTATGCCTTCTTTCCTTCCTCTAACTTTAGGTTTGTTTGTTCTTCTTTCTGGGGTTACTTTCGGTGTAATGTCAGGTTCTTTATTTCAAATTTTTACTTCCTGAGGTAAAATCTTATTGCCATAAACCTCCCTCTTAGAATTGTTTCTGCTCCTTCCCATAGGTTTTGGATTGTCTGTTTTCATTTGTCTCTAGTATGTTTTTATTTCCTCATTGATCCATTGGTTGTTTAGTAAGGTATTGTTTACTTTTCAGGTGTTTTTGTCTTTTACAGTTATATTCATATAATTTATTTTTAATCTCATAACCTTGTTGTCAGAAAAGATGCTTGACATGATTTCAATTTTCTTAAATTTACCAAGGCTTTGTTTGTGGCACAGAATGTGATCTGTCCTGGAGAATACTGCATGTGCACCTAAAAAGAATGTGTGTTCTGCTGCTTTTGGATGAAATACTCATATTATCAATGAACTACATCTGGTCTAATATGTCATTTAAGGCCTATGTTTTCTTATTGATTTTCTGTCTGAATGATCTATCAATTGATGTAAGTGGGGTTTATATCATAATTATTGTGTTACTGTCAATTTCTGTTAACATTTATCTTCTATAGCGAGGTGCTCCCACGTTGGGTGCCTAAATATTTATAATTGATCATAGGTACTGTCATTCTTGGTCTCTTGTAATAGTCTCTATTTTAAAGTCTTTTTTGTCTGATGTAAGTATTGCTACTCCAGCTTTCTTTTGATTTTCATTTGCATGGAATTTTCCATCCCCTCATTTTCAGTCTATATGTGTCCCAGTTTCTCAAGTGGGTCTCTTGTAGACAACCTATATAGGCATCTTGTTTTTGTATCCATTCAGCTAGTCTGTCTTGGCTGGAGCATTTAACCCATTTATAGTCATGTCAGACTCTTTGCAACCCTATGGATTGTAGCCTGCCAGGCTCCTCTCTTTGTGGGATCCTCCTGGCAAGAATACTGGAGTGGGTTGTCATTATCTTCTCTAAGGGATCTTCCCATCCCAGAGATTGAAACCGAGTCTCTTACGTCTCCTGCATTGGCAGGCAGGTTCTTTACCAGTAGTGCCACCTGGGAAGCCCCATTAATATGGTATTCTTATTACCATTTTGTTAATTGTTTTGAGTTTATTTTTATACATCTTTTCTTCCTTTCCTCTTCTGTTCTCTTTGATTTGATGATCATCTTTGGTGTTGTGTTTGGATTCCATTTTCTGTGTGTATCAATTATAGATTTGATTTGAGGTTGGCATGGTATTTTGATATAGCAGTCTGTGTGTATACTTGATTAAATTGGTGATCACTTAATTTCAAATATCCTGCATTTGTACCCTCCTCCTCCCACAATTACTGACTTAGGTATCATATATGTGTGAGAAGTATTTCCTACCTTTATTATATGTTTGCCTTATTTGTGAGCTTTCCCATTTTGTAATTTTGTTCCTAGTTTTGGCCTTTTCTTTTCCACCTAGAAAAGTTCCTTTAGCATCTATTGTAAAGCTGGTTTGGTGATGCTGAATTCTTTTAGCTTTTGCTTGTCGGTAAAGCTTTGGTTTCTCCATCAAATCTGAATGAGAGCCTTTCTGGGTATTCTTGATTGTAGGGTTTAACTTTGCATCACTTAAAATATATCGCACCACTCCCTTCTGGCCTGCAGAGTTTCTGCTGAGAAATCAGCTGTTCGTTAGTACTATTATATAGAACCCCTTTTATATAACTTCTTGGTTTCCCATTGTTGCTTTTAACATTTACCCGCCTCCTGAGGAGACCCTCCAAAACCAGCAGGTAGGTCTGGCCCCGGCTCCTATGAAGTCACTGCTTTTGCCTTGGGTCTGATGTACATGAGACCTTGTGTGCACCCACCAGCAATGGTGTCCTTGTTTCTTCCAGTTCTTTGGATCTCCTGCACTCAATCCCTGCTGGCCTTCAAAGTCAAATGCTCTGGGGCCTCTTCTTTCTGATGCTAGACCCTCAGGCTGGGAAACCTGACATCAGCTCAGAAGTCTCACTCCTGTGGGAGAACTTCGGTGATATAATTGTTCTCCAGTTTGTGGGTTGCTCACCTAGGGGTTACGGTATTTAATTATATTGCAAGTGCCCCCTTTATCCTATCTCACTGTGGTTTCTTCTTTGTCTTTGGATATAGAATATCTTTTTTGGTAGGGTCCAGGCTGTTTCATCAGTGGTTGTTTAGCAGTTAGTTGTGATTTTGGTGTGCTCCTGAGAGGATGTGAGCTCAGGGTCCTTCTTCTCTGCCATCTTGTCCCAGGATATGCAATTATTTTCAAATGACAGTAATACTGTTGGATGAAGTTCATTTGAAATAATCTGCTATCTTATTAAGCAATCAAGTACATTATAATTATCAAAACTCAAGCTCCGCATTTTCAGCTAATAAATATTCAACTCTAATTTTACTTTTTTCTACTATGGCAATCTTTGTATACTCATCCAGAACAAAAGGAATTTTTATACTAAGATACCATGACCAATATCTGAGAGTAATTCTGATATTAATGTTTAATGTACACGTTTATTCCAGCAAGAAGATTCTTTTATCAATGTTTTCAGATGATGTAGGTCAGTGTTTACGTACCTGTCCTGTGTGCTCCGTTTCATCTTTGTTTATGAGATACATCAGAAAAAACCTACAGATACAGAGAGAGTAATCAGAAATGGATTGTATGGAAATAGCATAAACAGATACCTCTGATCTTGCTATGGGCTATGGCAGAGCATAGAAATGTGTCAAACATGCAGGGCAAAATAGAAACAAGAAAGCAAGGTGAAAAGACAGCCTTCTGAATGGGAGAAAATAATAGCAAATGAAGCAACTGACAAACAACTAATCTCAAAAATATACAAGCAACTTATGCAGCTCAATTCCAGAAAAATAAACGACCCAATCAAAAAATGGGCCAAAGAACTAAACAGACATTTCTCCAAAGAAGACATACGGATGGCTAACATACACATGAAAAGATGCTCAACATCACTCATTATCAGAGAAATGCAAATCAAAACCGCAGTGAGGTACCACTTCACACCAGTCAGTGTCTGCGATCCAAAAATCTGCAAGCAATAAATGCTGGAGAGGGTGTGGAGAAAAGGGAACCCTCCTACACTGTTGGTGGGAATGCAAACTAGTACAGCCACTATGGAGAACAGTGTGGAGATTCCTTAAAAAATTGCAAATAGAACTACCTTATGACCCAGCAATCCCACTGCTGGGCATACACACTGAGGAAACCAGAATTGAAAGAGACACATGTACCCCAATGTTCATCGCAGCACTGTTTATAATAGCCAGGACATGGAAACAACCTCGATGTCCATCAGCAGATGAATGGATAAGAAAGCTGTGGTACATATACACAATGGAGTATTACTCAGCCATTAAAAAGAATTTATTTGAATCAGTTCTGATGAGGTGGATGAAACTGGAGCCAATTATACAGAGTGAAGTAAGCCAGAAAGGAAAACACCAATACAGTATACTAACACATATATATGGAATTTAGAAAGATGGCAATGACGACCCTGTATGCAAGACAGGAAAAAAGACACAGATGTGTATAATGGACTTTTGGACTCAGAGGGAGAGGGAGAGGATGGGATGATTTGGGAGAATGGCATTCTAACATGTATACTATCATGTAAGAATTGAATCGCCAGTCTATGTCTGACGCAGGATACAACATGCTTGGGGCTGGTGCATGGGGATGACCCAGAGGGATGTTATGGGGAGGGAGGTGGGAGGGGGGTTCATGTTTGGGAACGCATGTAAGAATTAAAGATTTTAAAATTAAAAAAATAAAACTTAAAAAAAAAAGAAAGGCCATGGGGACCAAGAGCTTATCTCTTTTTAAAATATTTTTTCAAAAGAGCTAAAATGTATGCACCGGTCAAGTTATACTTCTTGGGAGCTGCTTTATGCCAGGTTTAGTGCCAGACCCTGCCTGCAACTATATCCTATTTATTCACTTATGGGGCAGGAACTGCAATCCTCATTTGGAAAATCAAGAATTAAAAAGGTTAAATAACTTCTAATATCACATACTTTTGAATCCCAAAGTCCACTTCAATGCTATTCTGTATCTCTTCTTTTAGATATTAAAATCAGGTTAGAACCAGATTAAGAATTAATATTGTACCAAAGTACAGTTTCTGGCTAGTCTTGAGTAATAGCTAGATTTCTATTTATTTAAAAAATGTCACTTTTATCTGTGTTTTCCAATAGTGCCTAAAGCACTCTGTATTTTCTCAGGAAAGAAAAATGAAGATTCACATATCTCTAGGGAGCAGATGGAACATTCCTGTTCGAAATAGGAAACACAGATAAAGCTCTCTGAGAGGCTTGGTACACACTCTGCTCATCCTTTACACCTTTTCATTTCATGATCTAGAAGGTATCATTCACATGGAGCATTGCAACTTCATTTCCTAAGTTAACCTACTCTTGAGGAAAAAGAACCACTAGCTGTGGGTGTTTCCCTCCGGGCGGCTTATAAGAAACCTGAGGCCGGTGATAATGAGAGGGGTTCTCTCTCCAGTTTCTCCAGCATGCTGAGTTGAGGGATGCCTGGGTATCGGGAGAGGCAAGGGAATGAGTCAGGAATACTCACAGATAATTGGCCAAGTTGTGTTCCTGTAAAGTGTGGGTTTCAAAGCCATGTGGCACGGTGTCAAAGTAATCATTGCCTATCCCACAGATGAAGCACTTGGTCTAGAAGACAAAGGCAAATATTCAAAGGTCAGAGTTGAGAAAGGAAAACATAACTCACCACTTGGGGGCAATTACTTGATTTACTCAGTCTACATAAAAGATCATCCCAGAAGGCTGCACCAAGTATTTGAATACCAGTTTAACCGCTGCCACAACTATATCTTATTGTGGAGTTTCAGTGACAAAGGAACCAGCAGCAAGAAGCAACAGAGGCAGAAAGAGTACAGGGTGATGATGGCTGAAAAGCAATGTCGTCTTTTTTCCTCCAGGCTGAGCGAGCACACCCAGGCTTGGTGATCACTCTTGTTTATGACACTGGCTCAAGTTTATGTCACTGGCTCTAGCTAGGCATGACTAACTGTGTCCTCAGTGGAAACCACAAACTTGGTACCTATCCTAGCCATGTCTGATGACCAAGTTTGGTTTGGTGCCCCCCGCCCACCCAACTATGAGGTATAGTGGCAGATTCATGTTGCTGTATGGCAAAACCAATACAGTATTGTAAAGTAAAATAATAATAATAAAAAAAAGAATCAACAATTCAGAGAAGGTCGACCACGTGCCAGGTACACAATTAACCAGTGGCCATGTGTTGGGGTGACAATCTACTCTAGAAACAGGATATGCCTTCTCTCCCTGCTTCGCTCCTGTCCCATCCCTCTCTTCACTTGCTAGGTCTGCCATCTGCAGGCCCAAAACCCAGGGAGAAGCAGGCTTTCCATTTTACCATTAGCACTGCCTATGTATCAACTCAAATGAGTTCAATAACTATTGTCCTCATGCAGCTCCAGATGCCCATCATCCCTGCAAATTAGAAGCTATTTTGTACTACTAGAGGCATGTTTATGATACCCTGGATGCTAGAGCCTAGAATCAAGATTATTAAGATATTTTATAATTCGCTTTGCCTTACTGATCAACAGCTGCTGATGACAGAAAGGCTCCATTAAGCGGTCCAGTCTTGGACACAATTCAATGTTTCTTATATAAATAGGTTCACGCTTAACAGCTTTCTCCAGGAACCTGCCCTTTGTTACCTCCCTTGGTCACTCTATGTTCAACTGAGCCAACATGCTTCTTTCTAGAGGCTCATGCCGGAACCTTGGTATCATTTCTGCTTGCTCCAAACTTCATCCTCTGCATATGGCCAATCACCAAGTTCTTTCCACGCCAGCTCCAAAGTACTCCTTGAGTCCATCTGGTTCCGGCCTCCTCAGCGGCACTTCTTTAGCAACAGCCTCATCATCTCCTACCTAGAAAATGCTAACAGCTGCTTCCCTGTTCCTGGTCATGCCTTCATACCCATTTTAATCGATATATTTTTTTTAATTGTAAATCTGATCATGTCACTGCCCTGCATAAAACCCTTTTCTTGTTTCCTAGCTTGTAAGTTATACTGTAAATTTCTCAAATGCATTTTTAGGCTCTTAATTAGTTGGCCTTCCTTTCCAGTCCTATTATTAGAATGTAATACTTCATCCTGCACCAATTATGCTTGCAAGGGAAAAATCTGCATATCAAATTCCTGAAAACCAGAGTCTTGGTATATAGAACCTCAGGCAGTGACATTCCCACAGAATCCAGTGGGCATAGTGGGGCACATAGTGGGGGTGAGAAGGTTCCCTAAACTATCCTGTGCATTCTCTCTCTCACATCCACACCTCTGCAATCTTCAGGCCTCAGTTTGTGCATCTCTTCTTTTAAGAACTTCCCTGATCATCCAAGATGAAATGAGACACAAGCCTCAAGGACCCGAGTACTCAGGGTTTCCTCTCGTAAGTGCTCATCACACTGCTCTGTGATTGCCTGTTTACTAATCTGTCAGTGAATCCATCATTTAGAATGGATGGTCTTCCCACTCCTGGAGGGGTGGATGGTGCCATATTACTGTCTGTATGTACCTGGAGCCCACCACCTTGCTCAACTATACTTATTGCCTGAACCAAAAGCAGGCCAATGAAGTTACACATTGTCCATGTTCTTCCCCCTTCCTCCCACTGCCATAATTCTTTGATGAAAGCAGTGAAGACAGAGAGTGTCCACAACAAAAACGTAGAGTGAGAAAGAGACTTACCTCCATGTCTTCTTTGACCTGTTCCTGTTGGTCTCTTAGTTCCCCAAAAGCATCGATGATTAAACCTAGTGTTAAATAAAGACAGGATTTAATCTTTAGCAACCAGAAAATGATAATGAAATTCACAGCCCTTTGGCTAATCCTCCTAAGGGACGGGACCATGTACAGCTACACTGGGAAATGTATACACTGGATACTCCTATGAAGGCAGTAGCGATATCTCCTTGGGGTAGGGGGTAGAAACACACGCAGTTACCAGGCCACACACTATCCAAAAAGGGGTTTAAAAATGAAGCAACAGAGCAGGGAAAACTGGTTACCTTGGCATCAATAAATGTTCATGCTAAGAAAGAGCAATTGAGATTTATGGTTGTAAAGTACAGAAAATGCCACCAATAAGTTTTCAAGTGCTAATGTGCAAATCAAACATGCTTATATTTATTGTGAGGAATTTGCCCCAAATCTTTTTTTTCCCCACAAATTCCTTATCAATAAACTTCCCGTAATGTTATTAACTGCGGCAATCAGCCAACTAACGGCTTCTTTCTGCTCTGTCCCCTTTTCTCCTGTGACTTGCCTGACTGTACACTGTCTTCCAAGTGTTTTATGACTTTCCCTTCTTATAAAACACATTGTTGTTGCACTCAAGAAAGACATAAAGGGGAAGATCATGAATCCTTTAAATGTGTTCCTGTGCTTTACTGAAAAAAAAAAAAAGGTACCATTTTTGCCTGTGGAATTTAGAGGATAATGTGTCATTTATAGACATTTACTTCAAGGTAGGAAATATGTAAGCAGAAAAAGACAACATAAGTGATTTATCTAAGGGGAAAAAAAAGTTACCTTGGAATAAAAGGAGGGGAGAAAAACCACCCACTCCAAGTTACCTTGGGGTGAAAGAAGAAATGAGTGGGTCAACACGGTGCTGTGGTGCCATGTGAGGGGTTGGTTTCCAGCCCTGTGGGTTTGGATTCCAGCCCTGACACTTTGCAGCTGTGCACTTCAGCTGAATTACTTGACTTACTATGGCTCAGTTTCTTCAAAGGTGAAGAACAATACTCTGTTCATGGGGCACATGGAACAGACATCATTTTTAAAGAAATATTTTCTATAATCCATGGCTTAGAGCTTTATGTAATTTCCATGTGATAGACCCAAAGATGTTAAATGGCTCGCCCACCGTTAGTTGTAAAGGATGTCAGTGGCAGGGCTGGAACTCAGACCCGGGAAAGTGCTCTTTCCATTATGTTATTTGAAAGGAGTTCAAAGAAACCTGTATTCATCTCTTCCCCCACCCCTAGACCAAGGTCCACTACTCTTTGTTTTTCCTTCTACAGATTTCCAGTGAAGAAACACTGAAAGGAAAAGTTCTATTTGGCTTTTCCAGGAAACACTTGACAGTCTGACCCCATCTGTAATGTCAGCTTCAACAACAAGTAAGTCAGATCCTGGATCTTCTTGACCTTCAGTGGGCTTACCTTGTATTATGGCCAAGAGAATGACAATCACAAAAAAGAAGAAGGTGATGTCAAAGATGATTCGATATATCTCATACTCATCACCTGCCGGATCTTCAATTTCATCACCGATACCCCCTCCGGCACGTACTCCAACATACATGTGGAACATATAGCACTGGAAAAGAAAGGAATGGTATCACCTCCTGGAGGATCATTGCCCATTTTTATACTCAACACACCTAAGGTTCTCTCTAGCTCCTAATCTTCACTCTGGAAATGATGAGAATCTTGGCTTTCTACATCATCTCTTTTCGTGTCAATACTTGTAATTGTCATGCAAACACTTGACTCTGCTGTCTTTCAAACAAAACTCTGTACTGCATTCTCTGCTTAGCACCTGCTGACACACTTTGCAGGAAATGCATCTGGCATTAAGATCATACTAGGGGGCACAGAACTATATTTAATTGCATTGTTCAATTTTTTTTTTTTAGCATAACAGACAAAGGAATGGGGAAGTAAAAGTCCAATGTATAACTGGATAGAATGTTGGAAATAAAGCAAGGAAAAAAATCAGACTTAACACTTATCATCCCCTCATCTCTCATATGTGGAATATAATGCAAAAAGGTTTTTAACTTTAATTTCTAGAATAAGGAAAAATGAGAGAGGCAGGCAAGAAATAGCAGCTCATCATTAACATGCTGAAATTTTAAAGTAACCAATAATATGTACTGCTGCAAATGTCCACTGCCGAAAAAAGGGTGCAGTAAAATGCTTTGGGGTGGGGTTTCTCAGCCTCATCACTATTAACATTTCAGACCAGATAATTCTTGGTTGTGGGGTTCCCCCCCTCATATTTCTGGTCATTCCTTCTCAGACCAGTCGGCCACTTCTTCCTCATCTCCCTATCTCTTCATAAACTAATCCCCAGGATTGGGTTCTCTGACTTTTTTTTTTTTCTTTTAGGACATTCCCTTAGGAAACTTTTCTAGTTTCATACTTAAGCATCATCTGTGGTAATTATAAAATCTTTCTGTTTACACCCCAGGTCTCTTTCCTGAATCCCAGACTCGTATCTCCAACTTATTTTTCATTTGCTGTTTTATGACCTCATTTTATTATAATTAGTCCCATTATAAGAAGAATTTCTTGGGTTGCTTCTTTGTCATCTTGCATGAGCCCTCAGTTGTGCCCAACTCTTTGTGGCCCTGGGGACTGTAGCCCACCAGGCTCCACTACCATGGGATTTCCCAGGCAAGAGTACTGGAGTGGGTTGCCATTTCCTTCTCCAGGGGATCTTCCTGAGCCAGGGATCAAACCCACGTTTCTTGCATTTCCTGCACTGGCAGGCAGATTCCTCTATCATCAGTGCCTAAACAATGTTCAGCATGTGATAGGCCCTTAAAACTCACTTGGGATGACTGAAGAGTAAAAAACTATGACTAGTCAGTTGTTTCCTGGAGAACAGCTCAGATATACCTCAAATTCTCAAGTAGTTTTACAGAGCACCAAATTCAAGCAAAGATTACAAGATAACACCAAAATGCTCATACAGACAGCCTGTGAGACCAGTGGTGTCTAAACTTAATTCCACATCCACATCTCCCAGAGGCTTAAACATTCTGAATTCCTAGTATAACCTACTGAATTAGTCTCTGGAAGTAAGATTTGAAGACACTTTAAAAAAGCCTTTGGGGAGATGCTCCAAGAGGCTCCTCAGTGTGGGTGAATATGCCCTGGATGTGAGAAACAGGCCCAGGCCATCTTGGCTGTGTGTTCAGATGTACATGTATTTCTTCTAAGCTGATCAAAGTTGTTTTGGAACTATCAAGTACCTCAAAGAAATGTACTGTACTGAATAATTGTCAATCATGCATAAAAAGAAAGAACTGTTTTTTGGTGCAGCAAAGGAAAGGCTTGCAAAAACAACTGTTCTCCAGATTCCGAGTGTCCTGTCCATTGTTCATTTTGGTTAAACTGTTAAGAGCTCTCCTGTTGTTCAGTAGCTCAGCTGTGTCTGACTCTTTGTGACCCCATGGACTGCAGCACACCAGGCTTCCCTGTTGTTCAACTCCTAGAGCTTGCTCAAACTCAGAACTCAAGTCTATATTGATGTAAGAACACACACAATTTGCATTCTTGATGGTAGTGGTCCTGTATATAATGAATAGATAACTGAAAATCTGGATCACCCAGAGAGAGAAGGAAGCTTCTTCAATGATTTTTGAAAACTACATGACAAATTTTAACCTTCTTTAAAAAGGATGTTCAATGCCTTTTTGGAATAAGGCAGTATTTTCCACAGTCAAGTTGCTGCCTGGCCAAATCCACCAACAGGGATGTTATTAAAGAAAGTCCTCATTGGACTGTAGGTTTTAGAACACAAAATAACGGACCCCTGGTCAGTTAGTACAAGAGCACTGATATGGTTGTCAAGACAAGGAACTGTAATTAAGTGGGGGAGAGAGAGCAAGACGGCAGAGGAGTAGGTGGATGTGGAGTACATCTATCTCCACGGATACCAGGAATACACCTTCAGACACAGAAGTGCATGCAGAACACCAGCTGAGAGCAGAGGAGGAGTATCTGACCAGTGGAAAAGAATATATAGAGCCATGCAAAACTCAGTAGGATGAAGGAACTAGGGGGGAAAACAGGAGTGTTAGTAGGATTGGACCTGCCCTCAGCGGGTGGGGGAACTGAAGCAGGGGTCCAATCCCCATATCAGGGCAACTGTCTGAGTCAGAGGAGAAACATTTAAGGCTGAGAGTGAAACAACTAATCTGTGGCAGCCTAAATGGAATGAGACTCACACAGTCCTTGCTGCAGCCATACATACCCTGGACAGGAACACTGGTCCCCTGGAAGGTGCGGAGGCTGGGAGGTGGAGTTTAGAGATTGTGGAGCAACCCCAGTGTTAGGGCTGCTGTTGACTGCAGAGAGATGGATGGAGGGGGTGTGAAGGAGGAGACTGTGGTAGGAAATGCCGGTGGAGGAAAGCCAGGCAGCCATGGAAGCAAGGGGATACTGCTGAGTCATGCATAGGGGTGGAACTGTCACCACAGCCTCTCTCTCCTCACAGGCCAGCACCAGCAGCTGAACAATAGAGAGGATGGCCCATCCGTCGCCTGATGCACTGAACTACAGAGCAGGACCCCACCCAGGGTGCCCCTTTAAGTGCCTGATGCTCCATTCTAGAGAGCAGGACCCCAGCCGGGGGGCCTCCCTCTATATGCTGATGTGCCGAACAACAGAGAAGGACCCCAGCCAAGGGAGCCCGCTAAGCACCTGAATGGGCAGAGCTACAGAGATACTGGCCAAAGAGGCCTTCTGATTGCCAGCTACAGGAGGCTCAAAAAAGACTGATTGGATCATAACTCCTGCAGGGGAGGCAGTCCATGTCCCTGCACACTTGGTGCCCCCAGGGTCCCCACAAGCCAAGCAACTGCACCACCTCCACGCTCAACTCTCACTGGGGCAGAGCTGCCACAGGCAAAAAAAGTCTTGCCTCTAAGCTTGAAGGGTCACTTTGGTCATGTCTGACTCTGCAACCCTGTAGACTGTGGCCTGCCAGGCTTCTCTGTCAGGGAGGGGGCTTCTCCAGGCAAGACTACTGGAGCGTATTGGCCAATTCTGGTTGCCATACCCTTCTAAAGCACTATATTTCCTGCTGCCCTAGCTTCCAATCCTCCTGAGTACCTGGTGCTGCCAGAAGCCCTGCAACTCAAGCAGCTGTACCACCTCCACACCTGGCCCTCACAGGGCTAAACCCATGTCCTCCAGAGCAGCCTCAGGAGCAAAGCCCAGTGGATGACTCACATGTAGAGTTAAAAATAAAACCACAATTGAAACCCAGGGGCAGTGTGGCTAAGGAAGAACACCCAAAACCTTCCCATCAGCTGCACAAGCTGCAGATTAAATCCACAAGATCAACTAGGCAGACTCTGTGTCCATGGAATATATAAAAGGCCATTGAGAGCTCCCACAAAAGAAAACACACTAGTTCTGATAGCTGTGGACATTGGAGGCAAGAATACACAAGAGTAGGACCAGATAAGAATCTGAGCTGCCCCCACAGCAGGTCCAGAGATCAGCACAGTGTGGGATGGCATCCTAGGGAGGTGAGGTGGACTGTGACTCCCAGTGAGGTCAAGGTCTCTGACAACAGTGACTCAAGTAAAACATTTATTATTCTAAGTTTTTTATTTGTTCTTTGGATTTTTTTTTTCATTTCTTATTTTCCTTTTGTCCCCCATATGTTGTAGTTGTCGATTTTATTGGCACTAAGAAATCCAATTAAGCTTTTTGAGCTTTTATTTTCTCAGTCACTTTTTTAGTGTTGTTATAAACCTCTGCCTCTATGTTGGGCTTTTGTAGTTCTGTGGAGTTTTCCTGTTTTTTTTTTTTTTTTAAAGTTTTTAAACCTATTATTTTTCTCTACATTTATTCCTTGTTTGCTTTTCCTACTATTCTTTTCCCCCTGCGGTTCATCTTTAACATATATAAATCTTCTTTATCTACCTCTATTTAACTTTGCATTTCTATTCTTTCTTTCCTTTCTTGCCTATCCTCTTAACATATTTGTTAGTTCTCTTTTTATTGCTTTATTTCTCATTTAGCACCATGCTTTAGATTTCCAGTTTGTGCTTTAGTTCTTAACTGGTAAATATAATTTTTTATATCCTTTGTTTGCTGGGTCAATCTACTGTACTTTATTTTTATTGCACTATTTTGACTTTGCTCATGGGTGCATATGTATATATTCCATTATTTTAATATTATTTGCCTGATTTTGTAACTGCCATTTGTCTGGGGTTCACCTTTGGTTTCTCGAATTGGATATTTGTTTTAATCTTACTAAATGCCATAACAAACCACTTGTGGAATCTTGTTCCTGACCGGAGATCAAGCCCTGAGCATTTGCAGTGGGAGTACTGACTCCAAGACCCTAGACTGCCAGAGAACTAACCCCAGGGAGCATCAGATAGTGAGAACTCACACAAAGGAAACCACGTGAATACAGGACCTGGCATCACCCAACCACCAGTAGCACCCTGTGCAGGATGCCTCATGTAAACAACAAACAAAAATACAAACTCAATCATCAGCAGACAGGATTACCACCTCACTTGGCCTTTCCCATCAGAGGAAAAACAAACAAATAAACAAAAAAATCACCAAAAATCTCACCCTATATGAAGCTTACACAAACCACTGGATCAACCTTAGGAGGGCAGAAACCAAAAGGAAGAAAGAATTCAACCTTCTTCAAGGAAACAATTCAACTTTCCTTGAAGTCTGGAAAAGCAGACCTCAAACAAAATTAGTAAAAAAAAAAAAAAAAGAAAAAGAAAAAGAAAAGGCAGAGAAATACTACACAAATGAAGGAACAAACTAGAAACACATAAGTCCAAATAAATGACGAGGAAATAGGCAAACCACCTGAAAAAGAATTCAGAATAATGATAGTAAAGATGATCAAAAACCGTGAAAACAAAATGGAGAAATGCAAGACTTAATCAACAAAGATCTAGAAGAATTAAAGAATAAACATAAAGAGAAAAACGACACAATTACTGAAATTAAAAATATTCTAGAAAGAATAAATAGCAGAATATCTGAAGCAGAAGAATGAATCAGTTAGCTAGAAGATAACATGGAGGAAATAACTTTTGAAGAGCAGAATAAAGTAAAAATAAAAGAACTGAGGACAGTCTCAGAAACCTCTGCTGCTGCTGCTGCTAAGTCGCTTCAGTCATGTCCAACTCTGTGCGACCCCATAGACGGCAGCCCACTAGGCTCACCCGTCCCTGAGATTCTTCAGGCAAGAACACTGGAGTGGGTTGCCATTTCCTTCTCCAATGCAAGAAACTGAAAAGTGAAAGTGAAGTCGCTCAGTCGTGTCCAACTCTTTGCGACCCCATGGACTGTAGCCTACCAGGCTCCTCTGTCCATGGGATTTTCCAGGCAAGAGTACTGGAGTGGGTTGCCATTGCCTTCTACCAGAGACCTCTGGGACCATATCAAATGTACCAACATTCGAATTATAGGGGTCCCAGAAGAAAAGCAATGGCAACCCACTCCAGTATTCTTGCCTGGAAAATCCCATGTACAAAGGAGCCTGGTAGACTGCAGTCTATGGGGTGGCTAGGACTTGGACACGACTGAGCGACTTCACTTGCACTTTTCACTATCATGCATTGGAGAAGGAAATGGCAACTCACTCCAGTGTTCTTGCCTGGAGAATCTCAGGGACGGGGGAGCCTGGTGGGCTGCCGTCAATGGGGTCGCACAGAGTCGGACATGACTGAAGCGACTTAGCAGCAGCAGCAGAAGAGAAAAAGAAAGGGTATGAGAAAATTTTTGAAGAGATTATAGTTGAAACTTTCCCCAACATGGAAAAGGAAATAGTCAATCAAGTCCAAGAGGCACAAAGAGTCCCATACAGGATAAACCCAAGGAGAAACACACCAAGACACATACAAATCAAACTAACAAATACTAAACACAAAGAAAGAATATTAAAAGTGGCAAGGGAGAAGCAACAAGTAACATACAAGGGAAACCCCATATGCTTAACAGCTGATCTTTCAGCAGAAACTCTGCAAGCCAGAAGGGAATGGCAGGATGTATTTAAAGTATCGAAAGGGAAAAATCTACAGCCAAGATTACTGTCCCTGGCAAGGATCTCATTCAAAATTGATGCAGAAATAAAAAGCTTTTCAGACAAGCAAAAATTAAGAGAATTCAGTACCACAAAACCAGCTCTACAACAAATGTTAAAGGGACTTATATAGTCAAGAAACACAAGAGAAGAAAAAAAGATCTACAAAATCAACCCAAAACAATTAAGAAAATGGCAATAGGAATAAGTATATCAATAATTACTTTAAATGTAAGTGGACTAAATGCTCCAACCAAAATACACAGACTGGCTGAATGGATAGAAAATCAGGGCCCACATAAATGCTGCTTACAAGAAGCCCACTTCAGACCTAAACACACATATAGAGTGAAAGAGGATGGAAAAACATATTCCCTGCAAATGGGAAGCAAAAGAAAGCTGGAGTATCAATCCTCATATCAGACAAAACAGACCTTAAAATAAAGAAGATTATAAGAGATAAGGAAGGACACTACATAATGATCAAGCGATCAATCCAAGAGGAAGACATAACAACTGTAAATATCTATGCACCTCAATACATAATAGAAGCACCTCAATACATAAGACAAACATTAACAGACATAAAAGGAGAAACTGACAGTAACACAATAACAGTAGGAGACATTAACACCCCACTCACACCAATGGACAGATCATCAAAACAAAATTAATAAGGAAACACAAGTCTTGAATGATACATTAGATGAGATGGATCTCAGTGATATCTTCAGGACATTCCATCCAAATGCAGAAGCATACACCTTCTCAAGTGCACATAGAACATTCTCCAGGATAGACTACATCTTGGGTCACAAATCAAACCTCAGTAAATTTAAGAAAACTGAAATACTATCAAGCATCTTCTCTGACTACAACGCTATGAGACTAGATATCAATTACAAGAAAAAACTATAAGAAACACAAACACATGGAGATTAAGCAATGCATTTCTAAATAACCAAGAGGTTACTGAAGAAATCAAAAGGAAAATCAAAAAGTTTCTAGAAACAAATGACAATGAAAACATGACAACTCAAAACCTATGGGATGCAGCAAAAGTAGTTTTAAGAGGAAAGTTTATAGCAATACAATCCTACCTCAAGAAACAAGAAAAACATCAGAGACAACCTAACTTTACACCTAAAACAACTGGAAGAAGAAGAAAAACCCAAAAGTTAGTAGAAGGAAAGAAATCATAAAGGTCTGAGCAGCCATAAATGAAAAAGAAATGAAAGAAACAACAGTAAAGACTAATAAAACTAAAAGCTTATTTTTTGAGAAGATAAAATTGACAAACCTTTAGCCAGACTCATCAAGAAAAAAAGAATCAAATTAACAGTTAGAAATGAAAAAGGAGAGGTTATAACAGACAATGCAGAAATACAAAGGATTATAAGAAACTATTATGAACAACTATATGACAATAAAATGTATAACCTGGAAGAAATGGACAGATTCTTAGAAAAGTTCAATTTCCAAGACTGAACCAGGAAGAAATAGAAATTATGAACACCCAATTACAAGCACTGAAATTGAAGGTGTGATAAAAAATCTCCCAAAAAACAAAAGCCCAGGATCAGATAGCTTCTCAGGAGAATTCTATCAAACATTCAGAGAAGAGCTAATGCCTATCCTTCTAAAACTCTTTCAAAAATTGAAGAAGGAACACTTCCAAACTCATTCTACGAGGCCACCATCACCCTGATAACAAAACCAGACAAAGACAACACACAAAAAAAGAAAACTACAGGCCAGCATCACTGATGAACGCAGATGCAAAAATCCTCAACAAAATTTTAGCAAACAGAATTCAGCAACACATCAAAAAGCTCATATACCATGTTCAAGTCTGGTTTATTCCAGGGATGCAAGGATTCTTCAATATAGACAAATCAATCAATGTGATAAAGCATATTAACAAATTGAAGGATAAAAACCATATGATAATCTCAACAGATGCCAAAAAAAGCCTTTGACAAAATTCAGCACCCATTTATGACTAAAACTCTTCAAAAAATGGGCATAGAAGGAACCTACCCCAACATAGTAATGGCCATATATGATGAGCCTACAGCAAACATTATTCTCAATGGTGAAAAACTGAAAGCATCCCTCCTAAGATTAGGAATGAGACAAGGGTATCCACTTTTATTGAATAATCCACTATTATTCAACATATTTCTGGAAATCCTAGCTACAGTAATCAGAAGATAAAGAAATAAAAGTACTCCAGATCAGAAAAGAAGTAAAGCTCTCACTATTTGCAGATGACATAATACTGTACATAGAAAACCCTAAAGATAGTATCAGAAAATTACTAGAACTAATCAGTGAATTTAGCAAAGTTGCAGGATACAAACTCAATACACAGAAATCACTTATATTTCTATATACTAACAATGAAAAATCATAAGGAAAAATGAAGGAATCAATCCCATTCACCACTGCAACAAAAAGAATTAAATATTTACAAATAAATTTACCCAAGGACACCAAAGAACTGTACACATCAAAGATGACATAAACAGATGGAAAGATATTCCATATTCCTGGGTAGGAAGAATCAATATTATGAAAATGACTATACTACCAAACCAAATCTACAGATTCAATGCAATCCCTTTCAGATTACCAATGGTATTTTTCACCGAACTAGAACAAAATATTTCACAATTCATATAGAAACACAAAAGACCCTGAACAGCCAAAGCAGCCCTGAGAAAGAAGAATGGAGCTGGAGGAATCGACCTTCTTGACTTCAGATTATACTACAAAGCTACAGTCATCAAGACAGTATGGTATTGGCACAAAAACAGAAATATAGACCAATGGAACAAGACAGAAAGCCCATAAATAAACCCATGCACCTATGGGTACCTTATTTTTGACAAAGGAGGCAAGAATATACAATGGGGCAAAGACAGCCTCTTCAATAAATGGTGCTGGGCAAACTGGACAGCTACATCTAAAAGAATGAAATTAGAACACTTCCTAACACCATACACAAAGATAAACTCAAAATGGATTAAAAACCTAAATGGAAGACCAGAAACTATAAAACTCTTGGAGGAAAACATAGGTAGAACACTCGAGGACATAAATCAAAGCAACCTCCTCTGTGACCCACCTCCTAGACTAATGGAAATAAAAACAAAAGTAAACAAGTGGGAGATGATTAAATTTAAAAGCTTTTTCACAGCAAAGGAAACTCTAAGCAAGGTGAAAAGACAACCCTCAGAATGGGAGAAAATAATAGCAAATGAAACAACTGACAAAGGATTAATTTCCAAAATATACATGCAGCTCATACAACTCAATACCAGAAAAGCAAACAACCCAATCAAAAAGTGGGAAAAAGACCTAAAAAGACATTTCTCCAAAGAAGATATACAGATGGTTAACAAACAGATGAAAAGATGCTCAACATTGCTCATTATTAGAGAAATGCAAATCCAAATTACAATGAGATATTACCTTACACCAGTCAGAATGACCATCATCAAAAAGTCTACAAACAATAAATGCTGGAGAGAGTGTGGAGAAGAGGAAACACTCTTGCACTGTTGGTGGGAATGTAAACTGATACAGCCCCTATGGAAGATGGTATGGAGATTCCTTTAAAAACTAGGGATAAAACCACCATATGACCCAGCAATCCCACTCCTAGGCATATACCCTGAGGAAACCAAAATTGAAAGAGACACATGTATCCCATTGTTCATTGCAGCACTATTTACAATAGCTGGAACATGGAAGCAACCTAGATGTCCATCAACCAATGAACGGATAAAGAAGTTGTGGTGCATATACACAATGGAACATTACTCAGCCATAAAAAGGAATGCATTTGCGTCAGTTCTAATGAAGTGGATGAACCTAGAACCTACTATACAGAGTGAAGTAAGTCAGAAAGAAAAGATAAATATTGTGTTATAATGTGTATATACGGAATCTAGTAAAATGGTACTGAAGAACTTATTTACAGGGCAACAATGGAGAAACAGACATCGAGAATAGACTTATGGACATGGGGAGAGGGAAGGAGATGTATGGAAAGAGTAACATGGAAACTTACATTACCATATGTAAAATAGATAGCCAACAGGAATTTGCTGTATGGCTCATAAAACTCAGACAGAGGTCTGTATCAACCTAGAGGGGTGAGGTGGGGAGGGAGATGGGAGGAAGGTTGAAACGGGAGGAGATATATATATACTTATGGCTGAATCATCTTGAGGTTTGACGGAAAACAGCAAAATTCTGTAAAGCAATTATCCTTCAATAAAAATTAATTAAAAAAAACCTTTGGATACTACATTAATTTCTTATAACTATTTGTCTAAAACAGTGCTTGAAACTGTTAACAGTGGATATGTGGGAAGAGAAAGTTTTATTTTCTCTTATATACTCTTACATACTATCGGAATTATTTTTACCATATGAATGTCTTGCCTTTATTGAGAAAAACTGGGGGCTATATGTTTTTCTCCAAGTCTGTCTTCACATGTGCTCAACTGTGGCCACATGAAACACAATTATTATTGCAGCTGCTCACTATTTACTTAATGAACTAGCACAGTCCTCCATTTCTGGCTTTTCCATCCTTGGGTTTGTTTGTAATGCATCCCTCCCCCTTGGGCTGGGGACTCAGTTTGGACAATCTACCTGCCTATCGTCTGGCACTTCTCTGTGTCCAATTCTGGCCCTTTAACTTCTCACACTAATACCTATTGTGAGTCAACAGTGGATCAACTGCAGTTCCCCAGTCAGGTCCTAGAGTCCCAGCTCTCCAAGCCCTGCCTGTTGGACATGTATGTGACTAAGATTGAGAGGGTAACAGGCAGGAAGGCCAGGGGTCTCCAAATGGAGGAAATAGCCTGCAAGTGTCAGACATTTTTCTCTCTCTTAAGCGGCAGGAGGAAACTAGCGATATTTTTTCCTCCTCTATACAAATTTAAAAGGAGGTTTCTATTAAAATACCGTGTTGCCATAATGACACCTGGTTTCACCTGAAGTTAACTATTCTCAAACCTTGAGATAACCAATGCATTTTTCTTATGGAAATGTTTGTCTTAAGTTATGCTAATGTGCGATGCATTTACGCCAAACTCTGTCTTCAAGTCAATCGCTCAGAACCTACTTGACAAACCAGTATGTTATACTCAGATATTGTTTCCCTAATGTATGTAAACAAAACTATTTGTATGGTAATCTGTCCTTCTACAAGATTCAAGTTAATCATTTTATGGCCCAGGATGAATCATCTGGTGCCAAGATTATCCCAAAATACATCTTATGGGTGAGGGGCATGGTGCCATTCTGAATTTTAAGACATTCCTTTCTTTCATTAACAGACTGCTAGTGACTATATAACATCCAGCTGAAGACTAGCAGGGGGGTACTCTTTCTGCCCCCTTCTGATGCCTATGTCAGAAGCTTTCTCTATCTCCTTTATAGTTTAATAAAACTTTATTATACAAAAGCTCTAACCAATCAAGCCTCGTCTCTGGCCCCAGATTGAATTCTCCTCCAGAGGCCAAGAATCCTGGGGCGTCTTTTCGTTCAACAACAACCTTTCAAGATCAGCTAATTCCTGCTGATGAAGATTTTGGATTACAATTTGGCTCCCCAAATAGAGTTTTTCTATGGGAAAAAGACTATCAGCTTGTTATCTGAACTCTTAATGAGTGGAATGTGAGTACCCTGACTCATATGTCTGACTCACAAGTCTGGTTAATGTGAGTCTGTCTTCAGGCGAATGATCCACTTTTACTTTCTAGATATTGAAGTTGAAAACAAGACCATGGGATGAGGCTAAATTACTGAGGTAAATAACTTCTTCTTTTTAGATTACTCTTCAGCCTCTCCAGCAGTATCCTTATCTCACTGCTCACCTTCATTCTATAATCGCACTAAGAATTTTAAGGAGGGAATTCTACCATATTTCATTAAAATGAAATATGGCCATTTTGTGAAAAGACAGGTAGAGTTTTGTGGATGTGATCAGTTAGACTCAATAAGATACCAAAGTTCTTAATAGGAAAACAAGTAAAATGCACAATTCAGCAATGGGATTTTGATACAGATATTCCCAGCATTCTCCTTCATTATCAGAAGTTATCAGCAGAAATATCAGAGAGATGGCTGCTGTGGTAGAATAGAAGGAAATGTGATCACCCACTCATATGGGGTGACAGGCTTTCAGCTATCAGATTATCATTCTGCTCCTGAAAAGGGAAATTCTTTCATTTACCTTCCTGCTCAGAGAATCAGCTTCAACCTGATAATAGGAGCTGGAGGGGCAATGCTGGGCAGCAAAAAGATTTACTACTTCAGAAAATCTGAGTAATGAGGAAGGAAGATGTCTGGTGCTAGTTGCTAATTCTCAAGATTTAACGTTCAGTGACTTTCCCCCTTGATCTACCTCCTAAACTGATACATTCGGGGGTTAATCATTGTTTATGTTGCCTTTAGGGAACACTGAAAGAGTAGCAGTTTCTAGTGAACTGGCGGCTTGATCCCTGGATGGGGAAGATGCCCTGGAGGAGGGCATGGCAACCCACTCCAGTATTCTTGCCTGGAGGATCCCAAGGAGAGAGGAGCCTGGCAGGCTACAGTCCATAGGGTTGCAGACTCAGACATCACTGAAGCAAGCGACTAAGCACGTCCACACACACGCATGCAAGAAAGATCCTTATAAGATCTTTATTTTGGAAAAAGAAAAGAAAGCAGGGCTAGGGATGAGTAATAGACATAAGGAGAGAAAATGAGAGACTGACTCTAGAGAAAAACAAATTATTCCTTGAGAAGATAAGGTAAAATAAGTAACTTAGAACAATTATCTAAGCAGGTTACTTCCCTAGGAGTATACTTTTTATCTCAACCACCTTGAAAGCTTTTTCTAAAATACATGGGTCTTTATATCTTCCCTGCAGTTTCTGACTCAAGGGATCTGGGGTTGGTCTTGAAGATCTGTGGAGTTACAAAGATTTTTCCTGGTGATTCCTCTAGGCATTTGAGGCTGAAAACCACTTCTTTTGTGATGAATGCCCTCATATATGACATGTCAGTCTCCCTAGCTACAATCTGCTTTTTGCTCTGAATTTAAAACTTTAGATTACTTTTCACTTTCTCCTCCTGCATTCATGGCAAAGAGGTTCAAATTCTATCAGGTTACTCCTGGTTTAATTAGATTCCCTGGCTCAAAACACCATGATCCTAAATAAATAAATAAAGAAGGGAAGAAAGAAGGAAAAAAATTTAAGTATGAATCGTCACTAAACTCTGCAAAATTGCAGCCACAGTGCCACCTGCTGTAAGTTATGAAACACTGACGGGTGAATTAAATCCCTGGGAAAACCTGCAGTGTTCCTTGAGACCCAAAGAAGGGACCTGAAACAACAAAGGAGATGAAAACTCAGGGTGACAGCAATAAAGCAGGATGTGAGTGAGGAAAACCTATCTCAGATGAGAACGCTAGATTCTACCTGTTGAAAAGGAAATGCGAAGGAGACAGGCCTAAAGAAAGGATTCTCTAGAGGAATTACAATAATTAAATCCAACTACTTTCTACTCTGTAGATATTTGCTTTTACTAAGCCTCCACTTTTAATAAACTCTACAGCTGTTGGCTTCTTCAAAATCTACCTGCACAAGCATTTGTAAGAGGCAAATTAAAAGGGGTTTTCAGATCTAAACAGTTCCCCTCTTAGCTCAGCTGGTAAAGAATTCACCTGTAATGCAGGAGCCCCTGGTGTGATTCCTGCATTGGGAAGATCCCCTAGAGAAGGCAACGGCCCTGGAAAATGGAATGTCCCTGGAGAAGGGAACGGCTACTCACTGCAGTATTCTTGCCTGGAGAAGCCCACGGACAGCTGAGCCTGGCAGGTTACAGCCCATGGGGTTGCAAAGAGTCAGACACAACTGAGCGACTTTCACTTTTCAGATCTAAAACTGAAAGGTTACTCTAGATAATGTGGCCTCGGACACAATAGTTATTAAGACCAGTCAGCTGGATTTGAACGTGTGCAAAACTACTCAGACTCTGGTCTGGTTCAACTGATTGACAGCAGTATGTAGTTATAAGACAGGTAGGAACTGAGGTATGGTTTGTATCTTGGAACTGAGTTTTCTTCTGTAAGAAAGAAACACCTAAGATGAAAACTATGATGCCTCCAACCTCGCCTCAGTCAAAGGCAAGGTACGTTTACTGTTACGTGTAGAGATAGAAATACCTACAACAGAGTTGGTCAGGGGTAGTCTATATGGACAGAAATTCTTCAAAATGAACAAAATCCTGGCTGTAGCTCAGTTCCAAGCCCATAGTTGAAAAGATCAACAAGCCTATTTCCTCATCTGCAGGTGAGGCAAACCCCTCTACCTTCTTTATACCTATGTCATGTCATTGGGTAAAATCAGTCAAATAAAGGCAGTGGTCTTCCTAACCCAACTCTTGTTCAAATAATGCATGGATTCTTCTCATAATGAGTCCATTGGCAAAATTTACAAAAGCAGTGGAAATTCATTCCGAGAGCAAAATTCAAAATGTGGTCATCTAAGGATACCATTGACTTCCCTGGTGGCTCAGACGGTAAAGTCTCTGTCTACAATGTGAGAGACCCGGGTTCGATCCCTGGGTCGGGAAGATCCCCTGGAGAAGGAAATGGTGATCCACTCCAGTACTATTGCCTGGAAAATCCCATGGACAGAGGAGCTTGGTAGGCTACAGCCCATGGGGTTACAAAGAGTCAGACACGACTGAGCGACTTCACTTCAAGGACACCATTAGCACAACTTGAATAGGGTCAGATATGACTCATGATGTGACAAGGAGAGTCCAGGATATTTGGCAGCAGGGGTGGGAGGTGGTCTTGCTGTGGCGGGAGAGGGGAATCTAAGTCACATATTGTTCCCACTCTGTGACATGGGCCACTGCATATCCCCGTCTGAAACCATTCCTCCTTTCCATCAATCTTGAGGGGTTCACCGAGCATCACACCCGCTGGGACTGAATGACTCCAGAAAAACTTTATGACCCGAGGCTTGTGAATTTTGAGATTCAGAACCACTGTGGCGTTTCTCTTGGAATATTAATGAATCTCCCCTGGGTCAGTGTAGGCACAAATGCCTGCCCTTGATACTTATCCTCTGTGTCTTGTTGCCTCCATCAGTCCTCCCCTTCCCTGCCTGCCTCTGGTCAGCCACTACCCTGAGTCTTCAGGGTCATGGGATACAGACAACAATGTGGTTTTAAAGGCAGCACACAGAAGAGGAGTTGTAGGATCTTTAAAGCACTTTCCTCCCTGGGCTTGGAATGGCAGGGTAGGGATGTGCAGAAGCAGGAAGGAGGTATTAGTGACTCTGATGAAGATTATTACTAGTGACTAGCCAGTACTTTGGCCACCTCATGCGAAGAGTTGACTGATTGGAAAAGACTCTGATGCTGGGAGGGATTGGGGGCAGGAGGAGAAGGGGGCGACAGAGGATGGGACGGCTGGATGGCATCACTGATTCGATGGACGTGAGTCTGAGTGAACTCCGGGAGTTGGTGATGGACAGGGAGGCCTGGCGTGCTGCGATTCATGGGGTCGCAAAGAGTCGGACACGACTGAGTGACTGAACTGAACTGAGGCAGTCTACCAGCACCTAAGTTTTCTCTCTCCTTTATCTGTGTCCCTAATTCCTGTAAGAACCCTTGTTAACAGATTCTTATGTATCCTTCCAGAAAAATCATATACATAGTCCAACATATCTAATATATACATTTGTGTGAGTGGGTGATGTTGTATGTTAGGATTCTATCACAATACCGTTCAGGATCTTGCTTTTTTTCCCCACTTAAGTATAATTTGTATGTCTTTGCATATTAGCATATTCAAACTTATCTATTATTTGAAAAAGCTACATACTTTTCTATTATATGGATCTATCATAATATATTTAATTAGGACCCTATAGATGATAATTTATATTATTTTCAATTCGTGACAGCAACTAATATCCTTGGATATACAGAGACATATTTATGAATGAAATTAGATCAGTTAATACCAGTGGGACATAGGTATAAGTCAAAGATTAATACACTTAAAAATCTGATAGTCATTATAAAATTTCTCTAAAATTGTTAATTTAACTTCCTACTAGGAGAAGGCAATGGCAACCCACTCCAGTACTCTTGCCTGGAAAATCCCATGGACAGAGGAGCCTGGTGGGCTGCAATCCATGGGGTCACGACTGAGTGACTTCACTTTCACTTTTCACTTTCATGCATTGGAGAAGGAAATGGCAACCCACTCCAGTGTTCTTACCTGGAGAATCCCAGGGACGAATTTGGGCTGCCATCTATGGAGTCACATAGAGTCAGACACGACTGAAGCGACTTAGCAGCAGCAGCAGTGTTCATGAAGATGCCAGTTTTTCAATCAATTCAATAACTCTAGGTATTAACAGTCTTCAGGTGGCAACTGATTGTTTTGATTTGCATTCTTAATCTTTTCATAGAGCTGAGCATCTTTCCATATTTACAACCCCAATTTATTTTACAGTGAATTATCTAGTCATATAATTTGCTTGTTTTTTCTTCTTCTGGATGTGATTAAGACCTTATAAATGAAGGAAACTGGCTCTTTGTTACAGTGTTGTGTTTTTCTTAGCTTGTCATCTGCCTTTGGAAAGAAACAACTATAAGGAAAATCTTAAAGTAATTTTCTATGCTTGCATGAGTCCTAGGTTTTATGTCATACAAACCCCTTTCCCCATTTAAAAATTGTTATTATTTCAAAAGTCAAATTCTGCTTTAACTTTCATTCATTTTTTCTTTCTTTTGCATTGAAGTTTATTTACTGATATATCATTTGGGATTTATTTTGATGTAAAGAATTTGGCTGGCATTCATTTTTATCAATTTTTCCCCAAAAGCATATCCATGGTACTTACTTCTACCATTTATTGAATTATTTTTCATTTTATAATTTCTAAAGCCCCTTTTATCATTCTTTTAATTTCCATGTGTATCTAAATCTGTTTCTAGACTATTCCATTGTTCTGTCATTCTCTAGTAAGAAAATTGTCTTCATACTAGTAAAGTAATGCTTAAAATTCTCCAAGCCAGGCTTTAGCAATATGTGAACTGTGAACTTACAGATGTTCAAGCTGGTTTTAGAAAAGGCAGAGGAACTGGATTAAATTGCTAACATCCGCTGGATCATCGAAAAAGCAAGAGAGTTCCAGAGAAACATCTATTTCTGCTTTTGTGACTATGCCAAAGCCTTTGATTGTGTGGATCACAATAAACTGTGGAACATTCTTCAAGAGATGGGAATACCAGAGCACCTGACCTGCCTCTTGAGAAACCTGTATGCAGGTCAGGAAGCAACAGTTAGAACTGGACATGGAACAACAGACTGGTTCCAAATAGGAAAAGGAGTACATCAAGGCTGTATATTGTCACCCTGCTTATTTAACTTCTATGCAGAGTACATCATGAGAAATGCTGGACTGGAAGAAGCACAAGCTGGAATCAAGATTGCCGGGAGAAATATCAATAACCTCAGATATGCAGATGACACCACCCTTATGGCAGAAAGTGAAGAAGAACTAAAGAACCTCTTGATGAAAGTGAAAGAGGAGAGTGAAAAAGTTGGCTTAAAGCTCAACACTCAGAAAACTAAGATCATGGCATCTAGTCCCATCACTTCGTGGCAAATAGATGGGGAAACAGTGGACACAATGGCTGACTTTTTTTGAGAGGGCTCCAGAATCACTGCAGATGGTGACTGCAGCCATGAAATTAAAAGATGCTTACTCCTTGGAAGGAAAGTTAAGACCAACCTAGATAACATATTCAAAAGCAGAGACATTACTTTGCCAACAAAGGTCCACTTAGTCAAGGCTTTGGTTTTTCTAGTCATGTATGGATGTGAGAGTTGGACTGTGAAGAAAGCTGAGTGCCAAAGAATTGATGCTTTTGAACTGTGGTGTTGGGGAAGACTCCTGAGAGTCCCTTGGACTGCAAGGAGATCCAACCAGTCCATCCTAAAGGAGATCAGTCCTGGGTGTTCATCGGAAGGATTGATGCTGAAGCTGAAACTCCAATACTTTGGCCACCTGATGCGAAGAGCTGACTCATTTGAAAAGACCCTGATGCTGGGAAAGATTGAAGGTGGGAGGAGAAGGGGAAGACAGAGGATGAGATGGTTGTATGGCATCACCGACTCGATGGACATGGATTTGGGTGGACTCTGGGAGTTGGTGATGGACAGGGAGGCCTGGCATGCTGCGGTTCATGGGTTGTAAAGAGTCGGACATGACTGAGCTACTGAACTGAACTAGTCTTTTATAATGTTAGTAGTTCTTTCTCATTATTCCCTTGAGATGTTTGTTTTTTCCTAATTTTAGCATCATTATATCTATCTCTTTAAATTATACCAACCTCAGTGGTATAGGTGTCTCAACGTGGAGCTCATTTAAGGATTCATCTATTTCCAGGTAAAGGTTAATATTTTGTCTAATTTTTACTTCCTAGTCTAGGGTCCCATGTACAGTAATTTCTGATTTGCCAGTATCTGAGATGCAGGTTACAAAAGAGTGATAAAACAATACAAAAGCTTTAACATCTGTTAATTTTAAAATCAAGAGTAGGAGTAATTTAAGCCAGGATACTCAATATAAAAAGTATTTTTGGACATCAGTAATTTCAGCTAACATCATTAAGGTGAACAAATACCTAAGCTTTCAACATGTTCTACAAGGAAATAACTTTACCTGCTGTCCTAGAATATATGAACCACAGGTGAAAGGGTTTACATTAATTCTTCCAGTTCTAAGGACTTTACTTGATATTCTATTAATTATCAGGCTGATGCAGATGTGCAAAGCTGGCAGAAATGCTTCATGTTCCACAAAACATGAGAATCTTTAAAAAGCCACACAGCTGTTTGCTGTGTACACTACTTTATATTATGCACTCTTAAAGAATAAGCATACAATTCTTTGAATTGAATAAGCAGGAGAACTTTTTTCATTCATATGAGATCAAAGTGTGAACTTACCGTTAGCATGTCATCACACTTCATGTCTGGTGTATCGCCATCTTCACTTTTATTGTAGAATTTTCGGAAAAAATTGAATGCCACGACAGTATATAGGTATACAACAACAGCCAATAAGCCAACAGTTAATACGAGCTGGAAAGCAATGTGACATTGAACATATATTAGAAATACAAGTCAGTGGATTTACTGACTAACAGCTAACGGACTCCACGCCTTATAATCATCCTTTACTGATACTCTGAGTGGGGAAATCTATTTTCATGGTCTGTTTATTTTATCAAGTTGTCAGATTACTTTATGTAAAACTTAACTGCTTGATTGACTAATAAATGCATACTATCGCTGGAATACGAGTAATTGCTGATTTAGTTTCCTATCCAAATTCAATTTGGATAATTATTAATTAATATTTATTTAAATAAAATTTAATTATTCAAAATGATTAATTTAATAATTAATATTAACCAGCTTAATTCATTTTTCTATTATCTAAATATTTGGTGGTAGATACTATACTAAATACTTTCTTTTCATAAGGTCGATTCCCTTTAAATAATTTACATGCCTAATAAAAACTATCTCATTTTTGTTATGATAGTAAGAGGGGTTGTAAATCATATTTTCCTTCAATAACATCCTAAATTAAAACAGGAATTTCTTCTAACACCTGGAAATGCATAACTGTTAGTAGTATGTAATATAAAAAAAATAAAACGAAGAAGTCTGGCTTTGTTACTATAAAGCAGTGATCAAAGGGAAAGACTCCTTTAATAATATATTTACTTTTTTGGCTGTGCCACATAGTAGGATCTTAGTTTCCGCAGGGATTGAACCCACGCCCCTGCATTGGAAGATCAGAGTCTTAATCACTGGACTGCCAAGGAAGTACTGGGAAACACACTTTAAAATAGTGTTAGTTATTTGGTATTAAAGGCTAATTTTCTCATTGTATAAATAAAATTCACAGTTTGAAAGGTCTTCTTTCAGCTGTATGTAATTTTTAATCCCACACTATACACTATATATATATATATATGCATGTATATATAAACACATTTTACAGAATGTGTATACATATGAATATACACATAATTTGTATATGAATATTTGGGGGGCTACCCTGGGGGCTCAGATGGTAAAGAATCTGCCTGTACTGCGGGAGACCCGGGTTCAATCCCTGGTTTGGGAAGATGCCCTGGAGAAGGGAAAGGCTACTCACTCCAGTATTCTTGCCTGGAGAATTCCAGAGAGAGGAGCCTGGCGGGGTTGCAAAGAGTCGGACATGACTGAGCAACTAACACTTTCACTTTCATGTATATTTTTTAAATGCGCTTTCCACCAAGCTGGTGAAAATACTTTTCTGGTTCCATCACAGAAATTCTAAACACACTAAAATACATTATTTTTTAATGTCAACTTCCTCTGATTACAACATACCCCTTATGTTGTGGTGGCATATATTAAGTCTTTTAAAATTCATTTTATAATTATCTGGAAAAAAACATGTCTTAATAGAGGGCTTAATTCGCTCCTACCAAGTAAGTACAAAGCCACTGTAAATTGTACATGTTTACTATAAGATTAAGCTCTCTATATCTCTGCAAATGGAAATGTGATACCTCAAGAAGAGAGGGAATGGAATTTAGAAACAAGCAAAAGTTTAGCAATTGAGAATAGTGCTAGATTTTTTGTGTGAAAATACTCCACAGATTTACCATCTCCAATTCTTTGAATATGCTTGGAGCTCAAAAGTAATCTACTAACTGATCAACGAATAAGCACAGTATAGTTTTTGTCACTGGATTTATGCCGTGCCGTGCATACCATACTCATATTCAGAAACTAGAGTGACATATATAAGAACAGTATGCTGAAACTTAGAAAACTGAAGGTCATGATAATGTGAATTTAACTGTGGACGGACATAGTTCAAGGTTTTAGGAAGGGTACCAACTTTAAAATATGCTGGATTATAAAATTCTGGAAAAAGAAGAACTCATTTACTCCAAGTAAATAACATAGAATGTGTTACCTCTCAGTGGACATTTGATAAATAGAGAATGATTGATGTTTATTAATAATGAAAGTTTTAACGTTATAAGTGAACATTAGAACATAAGCTGATTATCTGAAATTAAGCCAACTTTCCTCTAAGCAAGCATGACCTTGTCAAGTGTGAAAATTATTACTCTTTTTGCCTAATATAAAAGTGGAGAAGAGAGCCCAAGAATATCCGGTTTAAAATACTGTATTAAATTACAGATGCAGCATCTGTTTTGTTACTAATGCAACCAGTGTGTTAGGATGTTGCAGCTTACTTTGGTTTCCCCACAGTATCAAAAAAAGCAAATATTAGGAATAAAACAATAACTATTTTTCCTGAGAGTTTACTGTGCCAGGGCCTGTGCTAAGACCTCCATATTTATGTTTTTATTTTAAATTCTCACAAAACCCTGGTATGGTAGGTACTTTTGTCGTTTTCATTCAAAATGAGGGAGTTGAGATTTAGGAATGGTAAATAATTTATCCAGGGTCACAAAGCTAAATCAGTCAAACCAAGACTTGAACGTAGGTCTAGGGGACTCTCAAACTACAAATCCTTATGGTTTCCAGAAGAAAAAGTACAGCTCCTCTATCCACAAAAGCTTTAAAACTGTACACTGTCATTTGAGGTTCGGTTTTACTTCTGTTGGAATATTTGTTAACTTTTTCAGTTTGTGCAGGGGAAAGAAAAGATAAACGTTTACCTGTTTGCCATTGTGAGTTACTGATGACAAGATGGTTCTTAACGTCTTGAATCCCATAGCAATGTCCAGAAGATGAGCAGCAAAGAAAAAGTTGTTGTAGTGTCCAAGAATGGACATGGTCATATACCAGGCAAGGTAGAGGAAGGACTATTAAGATGAAATCAGAGAAAAGAATGTCAGAAAATAGAATATATATTATTGTCAAAAGCTACTCTGATCTCATTCTAAATGCTCCATTGACTTTATCTTTTGATTATATATTCATATAATTCCAATTAGTTATATGAGTTTGTGTATTTTATTTTTATTTAGTTCATTCTGCAGAGTTCAATGCCACCCATTCTCTCCTTTATACCAGAGTGGTTGTTTTTATTTATCCTCCCACAGAGAAAAATGAATTGACTCACTATTCAGGAGCAGCTTATATCAGCCTCAGCGCTACTGATAGTTTGGGCCAGTTAACTCTTTGTCACGGGTGCCATCGTGTGCATTGTAGGATGGTTTGCAAGCAGCATTCCTGGTCTCTACTCCCCAGCTGCCACCGGCATTCCCTTTTCCCAGTCATGACAACCCAAAATATCCTTATATGTTGCCATGTGTGGCTGAGCTGACTGACCTTCTTTTTTTCAGGGAAGCTGCTTCCACTGTTAGATGAGAAGTTAGCTGAAAGACACCGTACTAGCAGTTGGCAAAAGATATTGCAGGACGAGTTTGAGCTCTTTGGAGGGTTCCCTAAGATACCCAGGATTCTGGGCCATGACTGGATGAGGTAGGGGTGGAGACAGAGGTTAAGAGTACGCGGGAGAGGGGTGTCACAGGTCTTTAGGAGAATGGAAGTAAGGTTCACTCTAAAAGTCAGTGCTAAGACTGGAGTGAGATTTTTTGAGACTAAATGAGATGTCCAAGGAAGAAAGCACAGAAGAGAGAACAGCAGAAGGCCTTAGGGGATATTCTTACATTCCTTTCTGAGTGGATGTGAGAAGATGGCCAAAAAAATTAAGAAGCAAGAATGAGGGGATGAGCTTGAGATCTACAGAAAAAATTGTAGTTAATGTGTTCAGACATGTTTCAAGATTCTCTCTCACAACTCCCCAGCAGCAAATAGTAGCATTAAAAACAATCGACAGTAACAGTTATTTAAACTGAAAATTCTAAGATTCAAAAATGTCAAGCTATTGAACCAATGAGGTACTATAATGCGATTGTCTGCCTTGACAGCTGGTGGCTTTTAGTCATGGGTGATATTTTTCATAATATTTGTATATATATGTGGGTCCTATAGTTTAACTCATAGGCTCTTTGATAAAAGGGAGATCCATCAACAAAAAGAACACAATAATGTACTTAACTTGGCAGAAACAAATGGATTGCAATCAATGTTAAGAAAAACTTTAAACAACTTATTTAGAAGTTTCTAACATCTGTAAAAATTTTGAAGAATGCCATTGTTCAACTAAAACCTGAATGAAAAGACACATGAATTTTCATGTTTCATTTTCGTGTATAAATATATTTTCATTTTAATCTTTCAGCTGTTGAAAGAAATGGGATGAAAGATGGGCCGATGAATCATGTATTTCTGTGGGTTTTTCTCAGATATGGTCAGTATTAAATGAACCGATATTTGAGTAACCTTCTTAAGCAGCCATCTTTCCACCTGCTGAAGCCCAGCAAACTCATCTAATCAGAGTGCGTTTTACTTTGTGGTACTGAAGGTAGCTTACGTTGTCAGTGAAAACGACTCCTAGTTTCCACATCTGATACTTCACATCAATAGAGTTCAGTCTGGAAAAACAAAAGAATTTGTAGATATGTACATGAAGCAAAAGCTCACAGGCCTGCAAGAGCCTGCTGGCATTCACTCCCCATGGGATGGGGTAGGGCTGGCAACCATCTCAGAAGATTAGTTCTAGTTCAGGCGCCCAGGGAAGAGGTTGAGAGCTCCGTTGGACAATGTATTCCAGAGTTTTGTGATTTTTTTAGAGGAATCTTAGAGAACAAAACAAAGCATCATTATATCTTCTATTATTTAAAAATAGTTTTCTTTGACCTTTTATTTTCTCTACATTAAATGTAAGATAAACACTTTGTCTATTCCTGAAAATTGTACAAATTAATCAACATAGGTATATCAAGACTTTCCTCCCTAACTTTTAGCTAAACATTTGTAATTGCATACCAACAGAATTATTTTTAGTTTAATTAATAAAAACCTGCATAAATATCCACATTTACTTTATAACTGTACTGATTTTGCCAGTGAAAGGGCTTACTGGTTCTGTTTTTGTTTCCTTTTGATTTCAGAAATGCCCCTTCTCACATCCTTCTCTATCCAAAAAGGAATTTAACCCTTCCCCGCCTTGGTTCCCACAGCACTTCGTAGTCACCTCCCTTCATAATCATTTCCCAGTTTTGTAGCTGTAGGTGTGTGTGCATGTACATGTATTTACACCTCTCTCACTAGTCTCTAAAATCCCCATCACCAAGCACATTATATGATACAGGCAGTGTATCATATAATATTGAATAATGTTGAATGAATGAATGGCAACATAAATATTTTTCATCTTCGCAGAATAAAATAGACATGTATTAAAATATACTTTTCAGCTTTCTTTTTCAGAACTTGCATTGGTTTATAGGGCTAGAAATTATAATTTTGTTAGCCTTCTCATAATTCTAGGAATTGATATAATAATAAGATGTAATTTTTAGTGCTATTTTCAAAAGGGCTTCTCTAGAGATGATGTTTTAGTCTTTTCTGTTTGTTTTAGTCTGTAATTACTTTTTTAATCATTTCTTTAATTAGGCCAATCTTAAGTTATAAGTGCAGTGATAAATAGTTTATCATCTAAAGTTGATTTCTTTTTTTTTTTTTTAAGTTGATTTCATAGGAGGTTTTTCCCCTTGGAGTTAAGGTTTAATTTACTTTAGCCTAGAATCTTTTACTTTTAAGGAAATAAAACTGTCTTTGAGTTGTAGTTTTGTTATTTTAAATAATCATTTTTAAAGTTTCATGAATATTTACAACAGGTTTCAATATATCAATACTTTTTCTTGAAAAGATAAACAAACAAACACACTGGGACAGTTTGCATGAGAGTATAATTGTATTCCATGAAAGCAATACAAAATAAAATAATGGTTTTATCAGGATGTCTGAATTTCCCATGGTAGTTTTGTGATTTAAAAATTTATTCTTATGATTAGTTCTTTTCCATCCCTATCATTATTTAGGGTAGCAAGTCCTACCAACTGCATGAAAAGCATTTTGTAGTACACAGTACTCTCTTCTCACTAATGGTGGCAGGAATGCTCTTTGGGCAGAGCTGACTCCACCCTCAGGGATGGAGCACAGCTGATCTAGACCAGTCACGGCCTCCCCAGCCACAGGGCTTGGATCCGAGGTAAACTAGAAGCCCAAGCGCTCTGAGATATAAGCGCCCCTCTCACTCCATGAAGACATAGTGAAGAAGCATGCAGGCTGTCTGGCTGTTGGAGGCCATTCTACCCCAGGAGGGCAGGTGGCCACCTATTTAAATGCGCATGCTGTTGTTTAGTCGCTAAGTCATTTCCAACTCTTTTGCTACCTCACGGACTAGCCCGCCAGGCTCCTCCATCCATGGAATTTCCCAGGCAAGAATTCTGGAGCAGGTTGCCACTTCCTTCTTCAGGGGATCTTCCTGACCCAGGGATTGGACCCAGGTCTCCTGCATTAGCAGGTGGATTCTTTACCACTGAGCCACCAGGGAATCCCAAATGTGCACATACCAAGCCCTCTATATTTGATTGATAAATACATGCACACACAGATACATGAATCATCCTGTATGCAAATGTTCACATTAAGATAATATTCATATAGAAACCAGATCATCTTTTGAAGCTCCATCTTTTTAAACACTTTAATAAAGGAACACTACATGTAAATTTTTTCCTAGTGATGTGTGTTATTCACTAGCAAACCATAATTTTATTATCCCTATTTAATGGTATTAATAAAATCCACATTAGTTTCTTGGTACTTTTCTAGCAGTCAAACCTGCAAATATTTACTATGTAAAACAGTGGAAAATTCCACTAATTTATAACTGTTCCTAGTAAAACGTAGTCTAAACTTTTCTGTTTTCAGACTTATTTTCCAGTCACAAATATGACCATGTAAAATGCATAATTCAGTGAAAGTGAAAGTTGCTCAGTCATGTCAGATTCTGTGACCCCAAGGACTGTATAGTCCATGGAATTCTCTAGGCCAGAATACTGGAGTGGGTAGCCTTTCCCTTCTCCAGGGGATCTTCCCAACCCAGGGATCAAACCCAGGTCTCCTGCATTGCAGGCACATTCTTTACCAGCTGAGCCACAAGGGAAGCCCATGTAAAATGCATAATTCAGTAAAACTATTTAATCCTACCTTGCTTATCAGGGATCTGAAAATGTTGGTGGGAAACTCAGCATACTTTTCACCACTGTCCTTGTTTCACATGATATTCTAACATAAAGGTCTTAATGCCTAAAGGTTATCAACTGTGTTTCTTCTTATATATAGTGATTTGGTCTTTAGGAAACGTATTTGTTTTCTTAAAGTACCAGATAATACTTTAAACTTAAGTTCATAATTTCTGTTACATATTTGCTTATTGAACTACTTTTCAACTGGGTTCACATTATTTTTAGACTCAACTAGTTCTAACCAAGGCTTCAGAGAGGAAAAAAAAAAAAAATGACCAAAAAGATAGGTCAGCCAAAGTGTCTTTTTTAATGCTAACTAAAATATTTATCTAAGACAATCTAACACTGCTCTACAGAACCTTAAATATTTATGTTTTCAAAGAAATCATCACATACCGAGTTGACTGACACCTTAAATGCACCTAAATAAGGGACGGTAACCACTGCTTTTTTCTAAAATTGTTGTGACTACAATAAGAAATTACTTTTTAAAAGCATGTGGGCTTTACATTTATTTTCAGATTATAGTTGATTAAATTTGTAAAATAGAAATAGATGTATATATACATATACTCACACTACACGTGTGTGTGAAAGTCAGTCTCTGGTGAAGTCAACCAGTTTACATTCTCCTAGTTATATCATAACATTCCATGCAAATCCTATATAAGGGTGCCTCATTTTAATGTAAACTTTCTAAGTAATAGTATGATAACATGGTACCAAGTCTTTGCTATTTAAATAAAATATAACAATTATAATAAAAGGATACGAACTTTGAACATTTCTAATAAAAGGCTTACATGACTCCCTTTTCCAAAATAAGAAAATTAACTTCTTTTCAAGTAGGAAGCTTTAAGAAAACATAGTCAAATATTATATTTTTGTACCTCTGACTTCGACTTCAGTGGCATTTAGGGGTAAAAAGGCAAATCAAATTAAGAACATAAATCTTTTTTTCTTGCTTTATATAAATAACAAAAAAAGACATGTTCAAAAGTTATAGATTAAATCTAATGATTCCAGAGTCAGAAGCACAAAAGCAGATTTTGTGTATATACTGTTTCACTCATCTCTTGTTCTTCTGACATTGAAGGAAAGGAAATCAATGCACTAACAAATTTAGAAGTGTATTCATTTTTCCTCCTTTCTACCTACATCTTGAATAGAGCAGAATTAACACTCACACAGCTGACAGGGAGCTGTCTTTCTTTGGCTTCTTCTTTTCCCGGGCATCACTGAAGTCCAAGGCAGCTTTGTCCATGCCAAGTAACTCGCTGATTCTGTCTCGGCCATAGAACTCTCCATATTTATCCATAACCTGGGGCAAGAATAAAAGCATTTTACAGACCTCCACCATTAAGTAGTCTCATCTCTGTACGCACATACAAACATCAGAGGATTTTAATACATAATATATGTATTACTTTCAAGTCCACTTAAAAATCTAACTTACAGCTCATGTTCTATGATCATACTATTAAGGTCTAAGTGAATTTAGCAGCATTTATTTATTGAGGGCATGCTGCACCACATGTGGGATCTTAGTTCCTCGACCAGGGATCGAACTTGCACCCCCTGCATTGGAAATGTGGGGTCTAAGCACTGGACTGCCAGGCAAGTCTACTTAAAGCATTTTAAATAATACCTAGCTGAAGAACATGATTTCCAAGGCAAGAGGAAGGCATGCAAATAGAAGATGGGCTGAAGGAAATGGGTAAACGGGTGGTGGGAGGTAATGGAATAAGGTAACTTCTACCAAATTCATACTTTATGCCAGGAATTATGCTAAGAATTTTGACTTGTTTCCCATTATGGGGCTCTTATTAGCATCCTGCTCTGCAGACAAAGAAACTGTATCTTAGAGAATGCAACATGCCCAGGGTTGGTAGGCCTGGCAAAAGAGCAGATGAGGAAGCATCCAGGCAAGGCTGACTCAGCGAAGGTCTCCTGCATAGAGCACAGCACGCCACTGGGATGGTCACGACATGCTGGTATTCCCTCTGTGGTCCCCACCTGGACCTGAAACCTCGTCACCATCCTCAGGTCTTCAGTTAATTCTAGTATAGATGTTTTATCCATCACTAGAATCACTTCTTAGCAACCCCCCTTGATTTCCTTGCCCCTCTGTCCTGTCACGTTGGCCTAGCTTTGCCCAAGTACTGGGTTTTTAAATCAATGCCTAGACGTGGGCTCACAGCTCACCTGTGAGCTCAGTACCTCTGTCTCTTATATAGCAACGCTTGGCCTAGGGATTATATACCATGAGGATCCTGCACATCAGTGAAAATGGATCCTTCACATCAGTGAAATGCACAACAGCAAAAGTAATGAAAGAAGTTCAGAAGCAGAACTGGCAGCAAAAGAGGGGTAAGAAAGCAAGGAAAAGGGATGCAGGAGCAACAAAGGCACTGGGAGCCAGAGAGAAAGGAGGGGGAACGTTAAATAAAAGATTAGAGTAGGTGATGGAAAAATATCTAAATAGAAAGAAAGAAAGGATTAGTGGAAATTAAAAGAAGCATTTTTGGAATGTGTACAAACAGGTAAAGTGAAATAAAACATAAAAGAGCAATGGTAGTTTAAAATCCTAGGAATGTATACTATTCAGGTTCATTAGAACAATTTGTTTGGCATTATTCTCCCAGTACTGAAAAGGGGCTGGACTGATCTGAGTGGGAGTTCTTTAGGGGTTATATTCTCACCCAGGAGGACAAATTGGACCCCAGAGCAGGAACACCATGAAGAGTCTTAGCCACAATTACAATTTGTCTACTTATTTGACTCTAGATATATCATTTCCTTTGGAGACAACTTAAAGTTGCTTCTTTATACTGTTAAATAATTAATATGAATAAAATATTCAAATCATCTATTTTAAATTACTTAAAAATTATTCTTTCAAAGCTCTGGCCTAATTTGGATGACTCATTAGTGCAATGCTACTGCTTTGTGGTCACAAGGAGACAAAAAACTTGCACCGAAACAAAAATCAGCACACATTCTGCTCCTTCCAACTAGAAAGTCTTGAGGGTTTTTTGTGTTGTTCTGTTTTCTTTAATGCACTTCATTTGAAATGATGTACTTGATTTAAATTCTTGGCAAACTCTCTTTCTCCCCTCAGACTGGTAACAAAAAATTTGCAGCTGCTAATCACCAAACACCCTCTGAGTCCCCCTAAACTGGTGGAATCAAAGGGGGAAAAGATCACTTCATTCAGCAGATATTTGTGGCCATTCTACCTCAGACCATATATATACATGAGAGCTACAACTCATTATGGTACATGGCATGAGTTGATTCAGCTTGGCAACTGGAGGGTTCAAGGAATAAGGAGGAGCTGCAAAATAATGTTGACTGTATTTTACAATATACAAGTACTGTGTATGCATTATTATATTTTCTTTAAAAAGTGATCTACATTTGATAATATGTGGTAGGAAGAGCATAGATAATGCTTGACTCTCAAAATCAGAGCTGACAGTCTTAACTGTCTTCTTTTTACCATCCTATGATGCAGTGTGCATCAGAAGAAAAAAACTATCAAAATAAAAAGGTCTTTGAAGTTTATATAAAGTAAATAAAATTTAGTCATCTGTTGTTATACAACTTTACTTCTTTATTGTAAGAGAAGATCCCAGCCCTGGTAACTTAGCTGTCTTATCAGAAAAGAACCTTCAGTCAGTCACCCAATCTCAGAGAAAATTCTTACTAGTTCTTTTTAATGTACAGGCTGAGCACGTTTAATCATCTGAGTCAGAGGATGGGTGGATGAGCAATGCTTATTTAATTTTTAGCTGCAGAGTATGGATTTCTTGTGAAATTTTTGAAACTCATATTCAATCCTATTTCCATTTTGAAATGACATTGACAGATAAAGCATACCTCAATATCTCATTCTACATATGAGCCACAGCAAATTAAAATCTGAATTGCATTTTAGGAAAAAATAGAAAATTTAAAGTGCTCTAATTAGTATTACCTTTCTTTTAACAAATTTGTCCCAGTAGTTGTTGGGAAATGACCTAAAAGATACAAAAGCACAGAAGTAAAACATAGTATCATTTAAAAAAATGATAAATAACAATATATTGTTTGGAATAAACAAAATACTAAAAATAATATGTAAACGTTTTTTCCACAGAAATTACAATGTATTTTTCCCATCTTATTCCATAATTTTCTATAAGAATATTAAATATTATTTTAAATGTTAATATATCCATGTAAATCACAAAATATATGGACTAATATTGTTATGGATAAAAATATGAACATGTTTATTAATAAGGAGTTATATTTTTATTTGTGTACAATATGTCAATATATACATTTCTTTGTCAATTGTCCCTAAAACATTAAAGTATCTAAAAATCTGTCCTTGTTTCTTTTATGAAGTTTAAAAAAAAACTCATTCCCACCTTGAGAACACTCAAGGAAACTGAGCATATTATCATCACATGATGCTGGCATCTTAAGAATTCACCTAAGGGGACACACTTGATTGGATTTAGTATTAGTAAATAGAGTTGCTAAACAAAATATTGGGCTTCCCTGGTAGCTCAGAGGTTAAAGCGTCTGCCTGCAATGTGGGAGACCCAGGTTCAATCCCTGGGTTGGGAAGATCCCCTGGAGAAGGAAATGGCAACCCACTCCAGTATTCTTGCCTGGAGAATCCCATGGACTGAGGAGCCTGGTGGGCTACAGTCCACGGGGTTGCAAAGAGTCAGACACAACTGAGTGACTTCACTTTCAAACAAAATACTGAGCATTTAGAGTAACTGTTTATATGGCTATGTGCTATGGCTGGTCGCTCAGTCGTGTCTGACTCTTTGCGACCCCGTGGACTGTGGCTCATCAGGCTCCTCTGTCCATGGGATTCTCCAGGCAAGAATACTGGAGTGGGTTGCCATTCCCTCCTCCAGAGGATATTCCCAACCAAGGGATTGAACCTGGGTCTCCTGTATTGCAGACAGATTCTTTACCGTCTGAGCTACAGGGCTGCCCTTCAAATGTTAATAACACACATATAAATCATCCCCATTTGAACTTACTAGAAATCATAACTCTTTAAGAATAAAAAAAAAATTACGATTAAAAAGAATTTATTTCACTAAAGCAGTACAAACTACTAAAAAATATTGTATCATTAATACCTCTAATAGTGTATATTAGACTTCAATGATGGATTTATATCTGAAGCAACAGCTAGTCATTTGCATTTTGATCTTGTAAGGCTAAATAATTAGCACACAGAACAAGCACTTGTTTTTACTGTCATATTTTACATGTCATAATGCTTAGCTAGGTATATACCAGACTGCTGGATGATACCAATTAAAAATTTCCAACTCAGATTAAACATGTGAAATTCAATATTTTTGCCTTTAATGCTACAACCCTGTCCTTAATGAATACTTTTGGCTTCCTCTATGCTTTTCTGTGAGATAACCTTGCACTGCAGGTTGGGTACACACTTCCCTGAACACTGAGTAATGGACGTTAAGTTCCATTACTGCTGTGGAAATGGACTTAAAGCCATTTTTGATGGAGGAAATCAGAACACACAGGGCAAAAATTGATGGCATCCATTAACAGGATGATGGAGCTCAGTCATTTGGTTTTCTTGGCTGAATATATAACTATTATTCACTTCTGCTAAACTTTTGACAAATCTGCAGGAACTCTGGCAACGTATTTTACGTCCTGAAATTTTCTGAGCACAGAAATGTCTCATCTAATTCTTTACTCACTGTGTGTTGATTACGAGTCTATCCCACTGGCCTTTAATATCATCTTCTGAAGGCTGTTCTGTAATATAAAGCCCATCAAATTCCAATTTTCGAGCTACTTCCTTTTCTCGCTTAAAAATAACCAGTGGGACCTACATTTGAAAAATAAACATGTTAAAATTAGTTTACATTAACTGGGATCTCTTGTGGTCACTATCTATACAAAACAGCTTTTGGAAAGAAATATTTCCCATGTTACTTCCAGGAAAGTAAAAAATGAGTGAAAATGAACCAGCTATATTTAGGCAGAAAGAAGCATCTAGAGGTTTCAGAAAAACAGAAGATAGTGTAGGTATATGTATGCATATGCTTTTAAATATAGAGAGGTTCATAGATAATTTGCATTAATGAAATAAATTTTAAATATTGAGAAAAAGAGTATACAAAATTTCTTTTCTTTTGCATATAATATACACATATATATATATATATGGATGCAGTAAAAGATAGCACTTATAATGTTCCAAAATGCATACTTTAAAAAAATTTTAGAGCTTTGAAAAATCTCTTTAATAACTGCATGCTCAGCATGCTTATATGTTATTTTGAAATAAATTTTAATTTCAACATCAGCAAAAATGTTTGTCAATTTGCCAAAATGTCTCCAGAATTTACTGACACTCTTTTCATATGCACAGAGTTAACACATGACACAGATGCAAAAAAGATGCAAACACTGTGGAAGTATCTAAGAACATCCCCCTTCCCTCTCATAAAACAAGGGAAGGAAAGGGAGGTAGAGGTGTTTCTGAAGAAAACGTTACATTCTAATAATTTACTCTGGACCCTAGTTTTTCAAAAGTCTTTTCAAAAGTCTTGTATAAGCTTCCCAATTAGAAGCAGGGAACAGTGAAGCAAAAGCCCTGCAGCATAACAGTGCCATGTCAGGAAAAGATAAAAGAGGTTTGCAAAGTTACTGTGAAGCTCTGAGCACTTGGAGAGACAACCTTGAGTCCTGTTCACCAAGCTACACTACTCTCTTCAACAAGGGTCTAGGAATGAAGCTACACTGTTTCCTGGGTGATGTGCGACAAACTGTGAAGCATTTCTGCCAAGGATGGTGAGAAATATGTGCCTAATAGCAGAATAACTGAAAAGACTTAGAGATTGAATATGATATATTTCTAGAAATTTTACTACATTGAACATTGCTAGTACATAGTGGGTTGGTCACTGCTGTGCTATCAAGATATAGGTGAAATTTTCCATATGTGGATAATTACTGTGGGGAAAACAAAATAAAACAAAAAACTACAATGTGACAGCCACATCCCCTTCCCAGGGCAGCCTGTAGCCAGTGACTGGTCAACACAGAGCTCTAAAGGCCAGGCTCCAATGCCCCCAGCCCAGCACCACCCTGAAGGGGTGTCTCAGCCTCAGAACAGAGGCTGTGACATGCCCTGTTGGGTCTGTACTGTAGCCCCACTGTTCTCTCTTCCCCATGCTGCTTCTTCCCTTTGCCCCTCAGGTATTGATGGAACAGTCCCTAATAAACTATGTGTCTGCAGTTTTCATCTCAGAATCTGCTGCCCCAGAACAACATGCACAAGTTCCTTAGTGGCTTACTATCTTACTTTCAAGCAGTAGTATCCAATGATGCAGAAGAAAGAGATGACGGTGTGCAGAATGGCTAATATCCGCAGTGTGGGCTCCATGTAGCCACTGCTCTCCTCCAGCACATAGTGCACTGCGATGATTCTAGGCGAGCTGCTGTCCAAGCTGCTAACTCTGGCATTTTCACTTGAACTGCGAGTGGGTAGTTCCTTTCCTTCAACCACAGAAGAAGTGGAGACCTGATTCAAACCATTTAGAGAACAGTCAGTTCATTTTCTCTAAGAGATGAGGGTAAACAAGAAACAATGGAAACTCTGCCTTATCAACAAAGAGCTGGATGCGAAGCCACTGCATGATGAAAAGAATAAAAGCATAGGCTGAAAGGATAGCTTTTCAAAAACCCAGCACAGGGAACTGTATTCAATATCTTATAATAACCTATAATGAAAAAGAATCTAAGAAAGAAAATATATGTGTAGGCACACACACATAAATGAATCACTTTGCCATACAACTGAAACTTAGACAACATTATAAATCAACTAAAATTCAATAGGAAAAAAAAAAAGGCAAACAATGACCGTATTTTAAAAATTCCCTCTAGTCTAACCAGTTACCAGGGTTAAAATGCATGTAGGGGAAAATTAGATGGCTAAGCTGTCTTCTCAATGATCAAAAGCATTTAATGGAATACAAGTATGCCATACCAAGATACATGTGATATGTTCATACATGTGATATATCCAGCCAAATCAGGCTATAAGCACTGGGGGCAAACACTCTAAAATCCCATATTCTTCAGTGGGGGCATTTCTCAGTGCGAAGGAGCTAATCTAGTCTTGCTGTCCTAGACAGTCAGCGATGTGCCTGAGATTCAGGTTTTCTCTTTCATCAAAATACATTTCAGAAAAGGTGTTCATGTGCTTACTAGTGGATCCGTCAAATCATTACATTCAACTCAGTCAACTTGTAGTTTCATATTGGTTATTAAAAGACTAAGACATACGTACCTTATAAAAGAGCAAGATGAAATTGATCGCAAATGCGACAAATAAGGCTAACATTCTCATATTGTAGAAGTTGCGAGCAAAATAGTTCTGAAGGTGAAAAAAATTATCAAAAGGTCATTGAATCAAGAGATTTGAAATTTGCAGGCGATAGAAATAAAGCATTCATACATTTACCAAAAACTGTTTCTTGAGGGCCTCCCATTTATTAAGTCCCATGATTGGTGCTGTCAACATAATAGTGAATAAGAAAACTTAAACCATCACAGAGTAGACAGATATAAAGAAGCACACTCACAGACAAAAAATAGCCTAATTTCCGGGAATGGTAAACGCTATGAAGAAAAATCCATCAGACTAAGGACTTAGAGAAGGGGGTACTATCTGGATGGGTGGTCAGGGAAGGCTCTTAGGAGGTGACTATTTGAGCTGAGGCCTAGATGCCACAGGACAATAATCAAGTGAACAGTGCGGGAAGGGAACGTCATAGAAAGAGCTTGGAGGGCAAAGGTCCTGAATTCTGAGTGCTGCTGGTGTGTTTGATGGATAGTGAGGAGGTACCATAGTGAGAGGAAGAGAGAGTGAGAAGGAATGAGGTCAGAGAGGTGAGAGGGGGACACCGTTCTGTAGGCCTTTGATAAAAAGTCTGTGCTTTGTGCTGTGGATAATGGTCACTACACAGATGTTATGTGTGTAAACATTTATCCAGCTGAGCTGTACAATTGAAGTCTGTAGACTTAACTGTTGCTTGTAAGGTGTATCTCCATAAACACAAAAGAAACGTTAGAAAAAGAAAAAGTGTTGCCCCTTAGAGTGCAGTGGTTCAGTATCTGATTGCTGGGACCATACTGCCTGGGTATGAAGCCTGACCCCACCACTTCCTCACTGCAGGATGTGGACAAGAGACTTAATCACTCTTGTAAGCATCACTTTTCCTACTTGTAAAGTGGGGATCCCTGGTGGCTCAGAGGTTAAAGCATCTGCCTCCAATGCGGGAGACCTGGGTTCAATCCCTGGGTCGGGAAGATCCCCTGGAGAAGGAAATGGCAACCCACTCCAGTATTCTTGCCTGGAAAATCCCATCGATGGAGGAGCCTGGTAGGCTACAGTCCACGGGGTTGCAAAGAGTCGGACACGACTGAGCGACTTCACCACCACCACCACCAAAGTGGGGATAACAACAAAATCTGTCTCATAAGTTTGTTATGAGGATTAGATAAGTTACTATAGGGGAAGGTAATCATTAATCTTATGATTATAACTGGAATTACTACTTTACTGTAAATGAGATGGCAAGCTCTTGAAGGAGCTGAAGAGGGCTTGATGCAATCAGATAATGATTTGGAAAGATGATCCCAGCTACTGTGTACAGAGTAGACTGGAGGCATGGAAGGCAGGGGACCAGTTAGAAAGTTACTGCAGGATGCAGAAAGAGGATGTTGATGGTGGTGGTTTGAACCAGCGGTGACTGTGGAAATGGTAGGAATTGGGAAGATTCTGGATATATTTGAAAGAGAGAGAGCTGAGAATTATTCTTGGATTTATCTGAGGTAGGAAAGAGGAAAGGACTCAAGAGATGGAAACTTCTGGATTCTGGGGTCTGAGCGAGTAAGTAAATGCTTGGTGTCATTTATTGAGCTATGGGGGAAAAGTACAAAACACTTATTGGAGCAGAAGTGGGTTTAAGTGAAAAGATTTTGGGACATACCAAGAATTTGTTTTAATATTAAGTGCGAGATGACTGCTGCTGCTGCTAAGTCACTTCAGTCATGTCCGACTCTGTGCGACCCCATAGAAGGCAGCCCACCAGGCTCCCCTGTCCCTGGGATTCTCCAGGCAAGAACACTGAAATGGGTTGCCATTTCCTTCTCCAATGGGTGAAAGTGAAAAGTGAAAGGGAAGTCGCTCAGTCGAGTCTGACTCCTAGCGACCCCATGGACTGCAGCCTACCAGGCTCCTCTGTCCATGGGACTTTCCAGGCAAGAGTACTGGAGTGGGGCACCATCGCCTTCTCCGGGAGATGACCAGAAAGCATCTATCTGTATATATCAGGGGCTTTAGGATTCTAAGGCCAAATCAGAATGACACTTTCATTAGTTATCCCTCTCCATGGCACACCCGACTTGGATGGTGTCATCTCCCCACATATGATCCTGACTGTTCTGCCACCATTTATAGGACCACATCCAAACTGGGTCAGTCACACTGGTTCTCCTTAGAAGGTGGGACTGGGTTACAGGGGCTGGGTTAGCAATTTTGGTTATCTGAGCTGGGAGGTCACAAAGACTGGCGTCATGAGAGGCACTGTGGCACCTGATGCGGCCATGATTAGGCTTGTGCATGCAAACAGGTGAGCAAAGAAAGTGACGGTGCAAAGAGAAACAGGGAAGAAGGCACCTCTGGGACAGAAGGATGGGGGAAAAAACCTCTACTACTTGCTTTGTTCAACTGTAGTTACACCAAGTCTTCAGGAACCCACTGGGGCTGCTACAGCTTATCACAGCACCTGTACAACCTCACACCCTAGCCAGACCACACCTGCCACCATAGCTACGGTGACAGCAAACCAAACTGTGGATTATCCAGAGTTGCCTCAGAAACATTTGCATTCTGTCTACTCTGTATTAAATAATGCAGGAAACATGCACTGTAGTTTAAGAAAACATAGTTCTATTAATAAAATGTATATCTGTAAATTTAAAATATGTCATATATATCCATTTATGTACAAGCAGTTAGAATATATCATGACTGAGAACAATCCATTTTCCTTATAGGTGAAGTTCTATACTATATGAGTTTTTGGTCTTTTTTTTCCTCAAAGGTTAAATATGATTTTGCCTTTCAAATGGCTTTATTATGGAGTACTGTTCTTAATTTCTAGGTCTGACATTTTTGGTCAGTACCTCATATAGGTTTATTTGAGACATTCATCTCCTAATCTTTTCCTATTTATGATACAAATATATAATATTTATACACATATACATACATACTCATATAAAGGGTCTTTCAGACAAAATTTTTAACAATTCCATCCTGTATGAATAGGAATAGAGAACTACATCTTCCTTGTTTTCCACATTTAAGCAGATATTTTATTAACTAAAGGAACATTTCTGAAAAATGTTTAGGATACTACATAAAGAACTATCTTCTCCCTCATCTTTCACTTTTTTACTTATTTCCATTTTAAGAAAAATTTTGAATAGATCTTCTTATCATTGGAGAGTTGGCTCACTGCATTAATATTTTTATAACTGGATTCTTAATAAAAGGGCAATTCAAGAAAGACTGACTACCCCCACTCTGAAACATCAAGATGAACTGCTTGTCCCCTAGAAGGTTTGTTTTGCTATCATGTATTGCAGAGCCTTACATAGCATCCTGCAAAGAGGGAGCCTTGGGGTATGTTAATTAACTTACCCTTAAAATGTCCTTTTGGGAAGATGCTGGCAGTCACTAAATCACATGGTCTCAGGTCACGGGAATGTGTGCAGAGATTATGGGTTTGACAATAGGGAGCCATGGACCAAGACATTGATTTTAACATATAAATACTAAGATGGGCAAATACAATATACGTTCAGGGCTGACTTGGTTCCCTGATTACCACCCGAGGGAAGGTCAGTGGATATTTACTGCACCCGAATGATTATGGTCTTACAATATATCAAAAACAATATGCATTTTAAAACATCTTACTAGAAGTTTCTGTTGATAGGCTATGATTTTCTTCCAGAATGCTGACTCAGGAACTTCTGGCTCTCCGTATCTGTGTGTGTGGAGCTGCCTCAGTTTTTGTTTACCCTTGTCTTCTTTGGCTTTTTCTTCTTTTTCTCCGTCTTCTCCTCTATGAACGCAAATGAGGGAAATATAAACCATCCAGACACCAAAGAACTGAACAAGTTTTATGCCAAAATATATAAACATACAAGTATTTAAATCACAGTATCAGTTTTAATAACTGAAACCTCTAATTTTAGAATTAGAGGTAGAATTTCTGGCTTATCATAGCCTCCTATATATGGATAATTCTGTGAAGTTCAGCTCTATAGGACATCTTACAGGCTTTAATTTTCTTTGAATCTCTGCCCAGCATATTCCTTTCCAAGTGTACAATGAAACAGTTAACTGAAAAAGGAATAATGGAGACTTTCTTTTGGTTGTGACTTTCAACATACCTTATTTTTCAATTCTAACGTTCAGTCTCTAACACTGACTAGCTATTAGGATTTAAAATCAGAGGCATATGCATTTGGTTGTTGAGAATGTCAATATGTTAATTCTGCAGACAAGAATGGAATTGGGAGCACTGAAATTTGATACCTAAACCTCTCCAGGTACAAAATACCAAGCCTTCACCGAGATGTATTTATGTACATATGTAATCATATACATGTAAACCACATAATATGACTCATACTTAACTCATATGAGGCTTTTCCAACATTATTTTTAACATTTAAGAGTTGCCACTGAAATGACTGTCAAGCTCTGTTACGTTTGTCTGTGTTTCATTGCTATAGTCCTTTACGTGGCCATTTTTACAACTGATCCAACAGTGCAAGAGCTGTGATAATGAATGGCTTTGACCGTGAAGAACAGACACCGGTGACCCTCATATGAGGCCTAATTCAAACGAACGAATGGTAAAAGTACACCTTTGAGACAATAAAGGAAGCTTGAAGCTTAAATATTTAGCAGCTATTACTCTAGTCCTCTTGCCTGGAGAATCCCATGGATGGAGGAGCCTGGTGGGCTGCAGTCCATGGGGTCGCTAAGAGTAGGACACGACTGAGCGACTTCACTTTCACTTTTCACTTGCACCCACTGGAGAAGGAAATGGCAACCCACTTCAGTGTTCTTGCCTGGAGAATCCAGGGACAGGGGAGCCTGGTGGGCTGCCGTCTATGGGATCGCACAGAGTCAGACACGACTGAAGCGACTTAGCAGCAGCAGCAGCAGCAGCAGACAGTATTTAAAGATTGCAAATTTTGTTTAGTGTAAATAGTAGAATGATAAATATGGTTCTTTAAACAGTCTTTAGCAATTAGTAATGTATACAAGGTACTTACGGGTGAAATGACATGGTGACTAGTATTCTCTTTAAAACAACTTGTCCCACAGAAGGCCCCAAAGTGTGTGTGTGTGTGTGTGTGTGTGTGTGTGGTAGGGATGGTTGGCAGAAGAAAACCTACATGAAACAAGGTTAGCAAAATGATAATAATTATTAGAACTAAAGTGAAAGTGAAAGTCACTCAGCTGTGTCTGACACTTTGTGATGCCATGGAATTATATAGTCCATGGAATTCTCCAGGCCAAAATACTGGAGTGGGTAGCCATTCTCTTTTCCAGAGGAGCTTCGCAACCCAGCAATTGAACCAGCGTCTCTTACATTGCAGGCAGAGTATTTACCAGCTGAGTTACCAGGGAAGCCCCTATTAAAACTAGGTGATGGGTTTATGGGTGTACATTATAACCTTCTCTCTTTTGTATATGTTTGAAAATTTTACAGGCTTCAAGTATCTTTGTGTCTATATATTGCATATTCCTTTCAACGTGTATGATAAAATATTTAACTGAAAAGAGAATAATGATGATGACTTTTTTTGGCTGTGACTTTTCAACATACCTTGTTTTTAAATTCTGATTTTAATGTTCAGTCCTTAACAATGACTAGCTTTTAGGGCTTAAAACGCTTCTAAGTTTTCTCAAATATCTTGGAAATTTAAAAATTTGATTTTCCCTGCAAAAGTGTTAAATTACTCAAGAGGTTAACTCTAGCAATGTCAAGCATGCATGTGAGAAAGTTGAATAAAACTGTTTCCCCATGAAAATATTAGAAATAAGAATTCTTTCTGAATTATTCACTTTAATATTATTTTAATTTTATTAACACAATTCTAAACCAACATTTGTCTACTCTAGGGGGGAAAAAACAGACAATGAAAACAGGCCAAAGAAAATAACAGAACAGAGGAGAAAAATAAAGTGCCATGTGAGAACAGTGGCACTATATGCAGTTAAAAATTTGCTTTCCCCAATTTTAAAAACTATGCATATAAAACCGTGCAAACTTGGGGAATGATGTAGGTTTCCATTGTTAACAGGAAGCCAGTTTTATGGGAAATCACACATTTTCATTGTTTCATATCCAGCTCTTTATGTCTTAGTAATGCATTTATAACTGTGCTCTCGATAGCACCAAGACTGTTGGTGAAAATGAAGCTTCCCGGGCCCCACACTAGCCCTGCTGACTCAGTACCTGTGCAGGGGCCCAGGAAACTGTGTCTTTAACAGACTTTCCAGGTGGTTGATATTGGAGAAGGCAATGGCAACCCACTCCAGTACTCTTGCCTGGAAAATCCCATGGATGGAGGAGCCTGGTAGGCTGCAGTCCATGGGGTCGCTAAGAGTCGGACACGACTGAGTGACTTCACTTTCACTTTTCACTTTCATGCACTGGAGAAGGAAATGGCAACCCATTCCAGTGTTCTTGCCTGGAGAATCCCAGGGATGGGGAGCCTGGTGGGCTGCCGTCTCTGGGGTCACACAGAGTCGGACACGACTGAAGTGACTTAGCAGCAGCAGCAGGAGCAGCAGTCAGGTGATTTTTCAGCAGGTGGCCCTGGGACAGTACGTTGAGGACCACCACTCCCTAAGAGTCTATGCAATGGCATTCAGAATGCCTGTCCCCTCCCTTCTTTACAAGGACAGAATAGATGCTCAATTAAAAAAAAAAATACAACAGTCATCTTGCAGAGAACATCACATGGAATTATTAAAGTCGTTTCTGCTGAGAAACACACAAACAAAATCCTCATGGAACCAGAAAGAGATAGGAATACCACCCACATCCCCCCAGGTAGGTGTTTACACTGATCCCCACCCACTGAGGATGGGGCCTTCCATTGAGATGACAGGTGTCACCTTGCAACCTGAGATTCTCCCCACAGCGTCCCCAGAGGGAGAGGATGAGTGAAAACCAGTGAGACAAAGGAAAGGGCACAGAAATGACACATACTCAGCTTTCTCAGGTTCAGATTTGCTCTCTTCTTTTTCTTCCTTTTCTTCTTCGTTTGCCTTCTGTTCCTTGGATGAGTCCATGGGAAAAGAGAAGCGAGAAAACACGTCACCTTTGAATGAGTTCAGGAAGCTCTGTGACCCTGTATCAAACTGTAACCTATAAATGATACCCTCCTGCCTCAATCGAGGGGATAAAACTGCCACGTGAGCCCTTCCTTCTGCTGGTTCGTGCATTGCCCCTTCCCCACACTCACCTTCCAGGCCAGCAGGGAGCAACAACTTTCTAAGCTCCTTCCCACTTATTTCACAACCATCTTCTTTCTCTCATTCACCTACTCAAATTTTACTCATCCTCCAAACCAACGTAAGTCCCACTTCTTCAGTCTCAACCAGCTACTCCAAGCCATACTGAGCTTTCCATTTTCTCACATAATCAACAGCCTGCGGCCTATGCTACTTACCACTTAATGATTTTCTATTTTTTTCATGAGCGGTTTATCTTTCTAATAAACTCTTTAAGGCAACTTGAGAGCAATGATTACATATTACATTTCTTTTAATTCTGTATGATACCCAGGGGGACTAGACACATGGCCAATCCTTATAAAATACTTGTGGATGGAATGATTATTGATCAACTGCCTAATGTCTTGAGAGTGAGTACCAGAGTTTGTACCTTCATAGTTCAATGAAATAATTTGTAAAGGACCTTCAAAAGGCTGGCTGGCTCTGCCTTCTGAAAAACCATTACTCTTTGGAAAGTCAAGTCATCTACTGAACACCACTCTGGCACAAGCAAAACAGCTGATGTCAAGTTCACCTATCATGCCCACCTGAAGTCCAGAGAGCTGCTGTGACTGGAGGTAAGTTACCTGGAACTTTTCTTGCACCTCTGGGATAGGGACGGGGTTGCTCATGAGGTCACTCAGGCCAGCATTGGGATTGTGAGGAATCAGTTTGTACTGCCCCCCTTCTCGCTTCAGGTCCAAGCCAAAGATATCGGAAAGCAGGTCACTCTCCTCTGTCAGTTCCTTCAAGTCCGTCAGATCTTCAGAGGGCAGGGCCCCTTCCAGGGTTTTCCTCTCCCCCTCCTCCCCGTCTCCTCGAACCTCATCTTGCGTGGGGTCTGGCATGTTGGCCAAGAGCTCCGCCACTTTGATCTTCTTTGCACCTTCGACCAGGCTTCCTCCCAGCAGGAGGCTGCCGATGATGCGAGAGAAGCCTCTGAAAACGCTGGCTACAAAGTGCAGGAGGCTCATCAAAATACTCCAGTAGGATGTAAAGAAGGCTGTGATCATGTCCTTCACTGTCATCTTCTTCACCTTCTTCACCTGCTTCTTCAAGCTTTTCAGGCTGAGCATCCGCATAAGGGTCAAGATATTGTACCTGAGGGCAAACAGGGCGGACTTGACCGTCATGATGGAAAAGAAACCCATCCTCGGACCCTGCTCCTCCGGCTTCTCCTTCTCACTCTCCTCTTTGTTCGCTGACCTCTCATTCAGATCTGACTCTGATATCTGAGCCGCCAGCTGCATCTCAAAGATGGTATCCTCGCAGAAGTTCACGAAGAGCTCCATCTTCTCTTTCTCTCCCCCTTCATTGACCACGTCAAATATAAATTGCCTTTTGGATTCCTTGACCTGGGGCTTCTCCCACTGGGTTCGGCTGGACTCACTGATTTCAAAATACACCCTCTCGATGCGCTTGGCACTGCCCATGATCTCGATGCGGCCCAGGAAGGGCTGGAAGTAATTGAGCACACTCTCGGCCAATTCCAGAAAAGTCTGCAGCCGGGTGTCATTGGGCATGTGTTCAGAGAGGTTTGTCAGAAGCACTGCCACATTGAAGCCAATGTCCTTGGCAGGCTCGTGGAACCGTTTGACAAATTCTTCATAGTCCAGGGTTTCATTTTCATCTGTCTCTGCACAGGACAGGAGAAACTCAGTCTCGGACTGGGTGTAGTGTTTATGGCTCTCCATGGCTTTGTGAAAGTCCCTCTTGGAAATAACTCCCTTACCATCGGGGTCATACTCTTTGAAAGTATCAGAAGACGTCAAGTCCTTGAGCTTTAAGAACATGTCAAAAAACTTGAGAATCATCTCCACGTTGTTGGAAGATTCCACGAGCATATCCACCATCTGTTTGCCAATGGTGCCATTAACAACATTGCCTGGGGATAAAGAATTGCATTGGCTCAAAATGAACATTCCCAATGAAACCAGTGTCGATGGCAGATAGAAACCAACGTACGTTGAGTGTGTGTGCATAGTTGTTGTACCCTGGTCCAACTGTGTAAGTTGCTGCTAACTTGTGCAAGTAAATAGTAAACATCTTAAAATGTCTTTAAAAAAAAGTGTCTATAGAGAAAATAACAATATAAATCTTATATGACATCTGAATCAAAGATAGCTCTTTTCTCTTCCAATGTGTGAAGGAAAAGATGGATAATTACTTGTAAACTCTAATTTTAGAAAGTGATTACATGAACACATATAAAAGCATATTTACAAAGTAACTGGACTAATGCATGTAAAACAATATGTGATGAAAGGCTGACATTTTTTCCCTTTAATTGATCCTAGAAGCAACATGCTTTAGGATTTTTTTAAAAAAGAAAAAAGGCAGATATTTATATTATCCTAAAGCCTGAAACAGAAATCCAGTCTCATATCAATAATAAAAATGAGTGTATGCATAGCCCTTTGGGGATGAAAAATCACTGCTCACAGACATTACACCTAATTTCATGTTCAGACCTGAAAATACCTGTGAGACGGGTACTTTTTATTATTAATTTATGATTTTACTATTGAGGAAACTGTGTTTAGCAAGGTTAAATTAAAGTGCATGCTATAACATGATTATTGAGAGCTAGGGCCAGGACTTCAAACGGAACCACTGAGGGCAAATTAGATGCTCTTTCTGATCTAAAACGTAAAAGACCTCCTTACATTTCTTCACGGTTCAGAATGTTTATAGCTAGAAAATGGCATATTATGAATAAGCCTGAGAAAATGAGATATTACCCTAAATTACAGAGTCATCATTCCTTGAACAGAATGTGATATGTAACACAGGCATCAGAAGAAAGATACATGATGATGGGTTTCTGGAGTTCATCTGTGAGGCAGTAAACACCAGAGTTAAGAGCATGGGCCCAAGGGCTTTCCTGGCGGTCCAGTGGTTAAGATTCTGCCTGCTAATGAAGGGAACACGGGTTTGATCCCTGGCCCAGGAAGATCCCACCTGCCTCGGGGCAGCTAAGCCCATAGGCCACAACTACCGAAGTGGTACACCTAGAGCCCATGCTCGGCCAAGAGAGAAGCCCCCACAATGGGAAGCCTGAGCACTTCAACTCGAGAGTTGCCCCCACTCACCCCAATTAGAGAAAGCTCATACACAGCAATGAAGACCTAGCACAGCCAAACAAACAAAACAAACAAAAAAGGCATTGGCTCAGGCGCCATGCTGTTGGGGTTTGAATCCAGATCCCACCATCTGCTGGCACAGCAACCTGGGCAGATTTCTTAGCCTCTCTGCACTATTTGCAAAAGAGTGATAACGATACTATCCAATTCACAAACCTGGTATTCAGATGAAAAAGTACTTAAACGAGGTTAATTTTAACTCGTTATTCCTTCAGTTATTATGTCTGTGTTGTTACTGTTTAGACTAAAACTTGAATTGAGGTCCTGGGAAAAGGATCTGTGCTTGGAGGATATAGATGGCTGCCAACTAAGGGTTTCAAGCAAACACTGCATCTTTAAAGTCCTAGGGCAAGGCGTGTCTACTACCTTAGTTAGTTAACGCAGGGCAGACTAAGTGAGAGAGAGGAATTAGGAAGGACTTGAGAAAAAAAGGATAGGGAACAAGATAGCAAACATGGTGGCTCTAGTCGCATTCACATGATTTCACAGAATGCTCGCAGAAGCTGTTCTGAGCTCCGTCTCACAGAGGAGGGAAGTGAGAAACGGAGACGTTACTCAACTCAGGGTCACGCTGCCTGGGTCAGAAAGGGATAGGTGGGTGCTGGTGGCAGATCTCAGAACCCAATCTCTTACCCACCATATTTACTGCCTGAGATAGAAAGAAAACACAGTAGCAAAGGAAAATGAGGTGGAAAGAGAGAGAATGAAAACCCAAGAAAGAGACATGTAGCGGGTAGAAGTTAGGCTGCCACCAGCCGTGGTGGGTGGGGTGCTCTCTACTGCCTTCTCCACCTGCAGAAATGTAAGGACCCACAGGAGCTATAAGGCAGTCAGCTCAAAGCAGCAATTTACGCATTTGGAGTGTCCCCAAACATCTGTAATCCTTACTGCTTACAAACAAAATGACAACAAACAAAACCCTTGTTAAGGTACTCTCTGAAGAGCATACCCTTTAAGATATCACTGTGAAATGAAAAATACCACTATAAAATGAGGTACTACTGGTTTCGCTCCATAGCTTTGTGACCTGAGATTGGCAGGATTTCTTTTTTTTTAATTAAAAAACGAAACAACAACAACAAAAAACTAACTTGGCAAAACCAATACAGTATTGTAAAGTAAAATAAAGTAAAAATAAAAATTTAAAAAAAAAATCCTAAAAAAAAAAAAGAAAAGAGTCATCAAGCCAGCAATAAGCCTGAGGTATCTGTCCCATTTCAGCACTGATATTTTATCCTTTGCAGCAGGCTGACTCCCAGAACAAGCATATACAGAATCCTTCAAAGAATAAAGGGGATTCGAAGATATAAATCAAAACTACCTTCCAACATGGACAGCAACATGACCACCATGTCCTTCTGAAGATCCATCAATTCTTTTAGTAGCTCAATTTGACTGGAGTCCTGAAAGTATTAACACAGTGCATTTGAGATAACATGAGAAAATTATGCAGCAAGAACGTTACACTTATTCTCACAAAAGAATACCTTTTTACCAATAGCAGACTTTATAGCATTACACAGCTAAAAAGAAGCCAAATAAAAATCCGCAGCTTATTAAAAATACACACTTTAGAATGAAAGAGTATTTACTATTGATTCCAACTCATATTTTTTAAAGTATTCGTAAGGACAATGAATAAATCTGACAAGAGTATGGAAGAGCTAAAGCAATGGTGGAGACCCTCGGGTCAGGTAGGCAAGACTCAGGTACTTTTGAACACTGGGCGTCTTTCTTCTCCTTGAAAACACTAGACTTGTCTTTTCTACTTTCTAACTTACTGCACTGAGATGCTATACACGTTGTAAAAATTAACTTATTCTGGAAAACACAGGCATAACAGTGATGTGAGATAAACTTACCCTACATAAATCTGGCCAAAAAATGTACACACAGTTTCTTATTTACCAACTTAAGCTCTTGGATATTTCTCTGTTTAAAATTTTCTGGGTTTTTTGTCTTTGACTTATCACCATGAAAAAAAAAAAGTTTATATAAATATGTTGTGTACAAACATCACTATGCTTAGATTCAGTGCCTGAAAACATGGAATACTGATATCTACATTATAACCCCATGCATCATCAGAGTTCTTTATTTTTCAACTATACTTTTTTTCAAAAAAAGTACATACATATATATATATATATATATACCCACAAGGTAATGTTTTATTCACATGAATTTTTCTACACAGGAAGCCAAATTTCAACACTGTATGAAGGATGAGATTTATTTCTTTCTAAATAGTTGGTACCTCAACTAGGTCTACAAACTATGAACAACTGCTAGGTAGCTCTGGATGTTGACAAAATGATGGCAATACATCCAAATAAGAACTCTCTTGTGATAAATCTGGTTCATGTTGATTTTCTTTACTTACTAAAATGTCACTAGCAATTAGATGAAAGCAATCACTGTATTTCTTTATTTGGTAGAAGTTACCAATAACTAGATACTGACAAAGATTCTCTCCTTGACCAATCCTCTGGGCCCTCTTCCCAAGTAGGTTTTAATCTTGGTTTATAAAGCCTTGAACAACTGGGAGATGGGATGAGCAGATGCAAACTATAGGATGGATAAACAAGATTCTACTGTGTAGCACAGGGAACTATATTCAATATTCTGTGATAAAGCATAATGAAAAAGAATATTAAGAAAGAATGTCCATATGTATATAACTGAGCCATTTTACTGTGTAGCAGAGATTGATACAACACTGAAAATCAACTATTTGTTGTTGTTCAATTGTGTCCAACTCTTTGTGACCCCATGGACTGTAGCCTGCCAGATTCCCTTATTCTTCACTATCTCCAGGAGTTTGTTCAAATTCAAGTCCACTGAGTCAGTGATGCTATCTAACTGTCTCATCAGCAAATCAACTATACTTCAGTTAAAAAAAGAAAAAGAAAAAAAGACTAGAACAAAACACAACCATGGTTTCTAACAGCTCAAAGCTACTTCACTAGGAAGACCCCAAGCCCTCTTAGGGTGCTTGCCTGAGAAAACTCAAGGCTGCCAAAAAAATTTATTATTTGTTCCAGCCAACACCTGAGGATGCTAGAATCTGTCTCCCAGGCTCTGCAGGAGGTAGAATCCTAATGTCAATACTTGCCAGCTAGCAGACACAGCTGGCCCATCATGTTTACACTGACCAACCTTTTATAGTTTTTCTCTTCCCTGAGCCCTGATCATCCGCCCCTCCTCCTCCCATCATCTCTGTACAAGTCCAAGTTGAGTTGAGCTCACACTAGATTTTTCTCCCTACAGTGACAGTTATCACTGATTAAATCTGTTCATGCCACTTTAACCTGCACCTGGTTCTATCTGACAGTATTTTCCAGCTTGGAGGGCAGGGTGGAGGTGTGAGTTTCCTCACTTTGCTGCAGGCAAGGAGACTCAAGGAGGAGATGGACACGTGAATGAAATTGTAGGGGCTGGAGTGGTGGTCCTTTGACTTTTAATCTAGCATTTTCTCCTCTCTTGACACCTGACAGATATCCACACTCCACAGGTATGTCAGGTCTCAGGACATCCCAGTAAATTTCCCTACATCAAAGGGACACATTTATTCAAGATTTATATTTAGAGTTCTTCTATTCATGTATCTCTGACTCCGCATGCAATACAGGGGTGAGAAAACAGCATGCTCATGTTTCCAAGATGTGCTCCCAGATTAACATTAAGCATGGTGAAAAATCTGTTTCTTCACCGTTTGCCTAACTGTACTGCTATTTTTTCTCTTTGACTTTCATGAAGTTAAATGTCCGGTTAATTGGTGAATGTCATCTTTTGAGAACAACTGCTTGTGTATGACCCTATAAGAAAACTCTCTCTCCTTAACGAGGGATTTGGAGCATATTACAAATCCTCTTCCAATTATATATCTGGATGAGAAAAATTCCAGCAAGTAATCATTGAGATGTGGGTCTATGAAGGACTGTAAAATGTACAGTGTTTGGCAACTATACTGTTTTATTTCTCCACTATGGTCAATTCCTTTACCTTTTATTATCCAATTTGAATAATGGCTCCCACCTATTGTCAGTTTGCATAAAATTCTTTTATTAAAAAAAGGAGTTTTTAAAAAATGTCATGTAAAAGATGTATAAAGAAGTCGTCTAAGAAAAATAATATTCTGACATGGGAAAGTGTGTTTAATTTGCCAATGATCACAGTGTACAGTGTCTCACCTAGGCTGACAGAGGACAGTGACCTTACCTGAGACAGCTTCATCTGCATGTGGGCAAATACATGAAGAAAACCCACCACAGCATCCCAGAGCCTGCTGTGAGCCAAACTCTGCTGGTTGCCAGTGCAAGGACCCTGGGCCAGAAACAGACAAATAACAGTCATTCCTGATAAATTAACTGCCAAATTAAACTTTACAATAATAGATTTTACTTCAGCAACAAGTGACTGGAAGAGAGGACTGCACTGAAGATACTGACAAGATGTCAAAATGGAAGCTTCACTTAAGGACCTAGAGGTGGGGATAAAAGATATAACTGAGCAGGACCCTATGCTGCTGCTGCTGCTGCTAAGTCGCTTCAGTCGAGTTTGACTCTGTGCAACTCCATAGATGGCAGCCCACCAGGCTCCCCCATCCCTGGGATTCTCCAGGCAAGAACACTGGAGTGGGTTGCCATTTCCTTCTCCAAGCCATGAAAGTGAAAAGTGAAAGTGAAGTCACTCAGTTGTGTCCGACTCTTAGCGACCCCATGGACTACAGCCTTCCCGGCTCCTCTGGGATTTTCCAGGCAAGAGTACTGGAGTGGGCTGCCATTGCCTTCTCCAAGAACCCTATGAGGCCCTCCCAAAACAGATCTCCACCTTCCTCGGCCTTCCTTTTGTCTGTAGGGAAACTTTAGTCAAAGAATAAATTTAATCAAAGAAGGGGAAAAATGCAGAAAGAAAGGAAAACAGGCAAGACAAAATAATAATACTTCAGCCATTAAACAAAGTCAAAGACCTTTAGTTCCTTCTCAAGGACAACAGATAATACTCTGAGCCATGTCCTCTCAGCTGTTTGGCAGAGACTGAAACTCCTACCAGGTGGGTGAAGTTAACTGTATACTGCCCACCAACATGCGGACCCAGACAGGTTGATAATGTTGACTCCCAATGACCTCACCACTAGCCAATCAGAAGAACATCCATCAGCTGATCACACACCCCACAAGCCCCCTCTCACAACCTGTCCATGAGTTGATCACATACCCCTCAAGCCCCTCTCTCAACCTGCCCACAAGCTGATCACACAGCCCACAAGTCCCCTCTCTCAACCTGACCATGAGCTGATCACACACCCCAAAAGACCCCTCCCTCATCCTGTCTTTCTAAACCTTTACCAGAAAGCCTTCAGGGACTTCAGGCCTTTTAAGTTCTGGCTGTCATAGACTCCTTATTTGGTGCCTGCAATAAATGCTGCACTCTCCTTCACCAGCACCAGGTGTCAGCTGATTGGCTTTATTGCACACAGACAACCAGACCCTAATTTGGTTCAGTAACAAAGACAGGAAGTGCCAAATATCTTCATATTCCACAAGTAAGGCGCTAGATTCAGTACCTGCGAAAGGAAACTAAATAGATCTTTCTAGCCTTAAGACATAAAGGTTTTGAAGTTGAAAAGGGACAGACTTTGCAAAGTGCTCTTCAACCTCCACGCCTGCAGCAGTGGGTGAGGACAGGGCTACCCTTGCCTTCCTTTACACCAAGAGAGAGAGGAGGCCTCAAGAGAGCCATCAGGAGTGCTTGACTTCTGTCTTCTGAAGTAGGGCAGCAATATCATTTTGTAATCACATAGGTTAGGGGGTCCCCAGAGAAAGAGAACCAGGAATATCTTTTTTGATATAAGAGACGCCATTTTGGCCTGAGCCATTTTTGTGATCTCAGCCTGGTCACAATGCTTACCCTTGGAGAGATCTCAGTAATCAATGATCTTAGGGAAACAAAGGAACACAGGAACAGAGAAAGGGCAGTCAAATGATAGTGCAGTGAAAATAGAGTTTCAGTTCCTCCTCAAAGGAGGTACATAATCTGATACAGTCCTTGAGTTTTGCTGGTGAGAGCTAAGGCCTTCACCCAGGTGGGGGACAGAATGAGGACATCCCTCCTGACTTCAGTCAACTCTGTCAACCTCTATCTGAATTCTTCACTGCTGAAGCCTCTTCATGAATATGCATGTACCCTTAGCTTAAAACTTTCCCAATTTTGCTATTTGGAGAGACACTGCTTTGGGAAAGAACGCTAGTGTTCTCCTTGCTTGTTGCAAGTAATAATAAATCCTTCCTTCCCCCAATCTTTGGTTGTATCTATTGGCTCAACATCCATCAAGAGAAGAACCTAGTTTTGGGGTAATAGCTTGCTATTAGAAAGTGTAAAAGATGGAAAGTAACAAAAAAATTGATTTCTTAAGTGGGAGCTATTCTGTCCAAAAGGACTTTGAAATATTGCCAAGCAAACTGTCTGAAAGGGTAATGTGATTTTCAGAGGTGGATGGGGGCCACCAGATGAACAGAGATTGTGAAATAATTTGAAACTGGAAGGGAAAAGACACCTTTCCAGGCACTGGAAGCAGTAGGAGAGTCAAGCCCCCTCATCAGAGGAAGAATATAATATGCCACCCGGGTGGCCGGGCCACAGTGCAATCCTGAATTCCACGTGCCTGGAGGAAAACCTCCCTCCCCTTACTCTTCCTCTTCACAGTTCCAACCCTGAGAAGGCCTAGGCTGGCTCACAGCGGGAGGAGGAAGAACAGATGCCCCTTGGAGAGAAGGCAGAGAAGCCCAGAGCCTACTTCTTGCCCTCCACCCTCAGCCCACAAGGCCTTTCCAGCATAAAATCAGGCATGAGGGGAAGTGTTTCTCTGACGGGGAGTTTTAAATTGGGTAAGAGTTTAGTGGATGGTGTCACCGTACAATGACTGAAGTGAGACAATTCTTGTGACAAAGTGACTGAAGGAATTGTATTTATCTGAGAGTGGCTGGTGCACAAGATCCATTCAAAGAGGGATAAAGAAATGGGCTACGGAGCAAGTCTGAAGAGACGGTGGGGAGAAGGAATCACTTAACTTAGAGGTTAACACGTTCAGTGTACCTGGCCAATCTGATTTTACAGTGTCTCAGGATTTCACTGCGGTCCATTGTCGGCCATGTGCCCTGTGCGCTTGCTGTAGAGAGGAAGCCAATTCCGACTCCATGCTGGAACTGTTTCTTTGACTTGCTTTTTGTTGCTTTTGTTATTACTATCATGCATAATAGCCTGCCTAAAAGGATCTTGACCCTCTGCCTGACAGTAAAGTAAAATGCCTTTGTTCAACTCGAAAAGAGTTGAATGGAAGAGATCAGCACATCCCTTTCAAAGGCTGAACCTTCCTGGAGTTGTTGCCCAAGACTGAAGACCCTTTTTCTTTACTTCCTCACTGCCTCTCCCTCTCTGTTCTGCCCTTTGATTTCAGTTCCTCATTGCTTCTTTCTCTCTCTCTGATTCTATAAAAGAACCTGTCACCTGACCACAATAAGATGGTTACTTTGAGAAATTAGTCTGACATCTTCTCAGTCAGCTGGCTTTCCTGAAGGAGGAAACAGAACAGGCTGTATCTTGAAAGCAGGGCTCCATCTTGGGCCGGACTGTGAACTTTTAGCTATATGCCCAGTATCTATGAAAATGACATACCAACGGAAAACCAGACCCCCTCATTTATTCAGTGCCCGTAACATAAAATCCTTGCTACTATTATATAGAGAATGGATCAACAACAAGGTCCTACTATACATAGCACAGGGCACCATATTCAATATACTGTGTTAAATCATAATGGAAAAGAATACTAAAGAGTATATATATACATACATATATGTGTCTATATGCATGCACATATACGTACACATATGCATAAACATGTACACACGTGTATACACATGCACATGTGTACACATGCACATATATACATATATACACATATGTGTATATATATATAAAATGCTGAAGAAGCTGAAGTTGAAGCTGAATGGTTCTATGAAGACCTACAAAAGCTTCTAGAACTAACACCCTTTTCATTATAGGAGACTGGAATGAAAAAGTAGGAACTCAATAAATACCTGGAGTAACAGGCAAATTTGGCCTTGGAGTACAGAATGAAGTAGGGCAAAACATAACAGAGTTTTGCCAAGAGAACGCACTGGTCATAGCAAACACCCTCTTCTAACAACACAAGAGAAGACTCTACACATAGACATCAACAGATGGTCAATAAAAGTCAGACTGATCTTATTCTTCACAGCCAAAGATGGAGAAGCTCTATACAGTCAGCAAAAACCAGACTGGGAGCTGATTGTGGCTCAGGTCATGATCTCCTTATTGCCGAATTCAGACTTAAATTGAAGAAAAGTAGGGAAAACCACTAGACCATTCAGGTATGACTTAAATCAAATCCCTTATGATTATATATTGAATGTGACAAATAGATTCAAGGGATTAGATCTGATAGACAGAGTGCCTGAAAAATTATGGATAGAGTTTCGTGACATTGTACCAGGAGGCAGTGATCAAAACCATACCCAAGAAAAAGAAATGCAAAAAGGCAAAATGGTTGTTGACAAGGCCTTACAAACAGCTAGAAAAGAAGAGAAACTAAAGGCAAAGGAAAAAAAGAAAGACATACCCATTTGAATTCAGAGTTCCAAAGAATAGCAAGGAGAGATAAGAAAGCCTTCCTCAGTGATCAGTGCAAAGAAATAGAGGAAAAAAATAGAATGGGAAGACTAGAGATCTTTTCAAGAAAATTAGACATACCAAGGGAATATTTCATGCAAAGATGGGCACAATAAATGACAGAAATGGTATGGACATAACAGAAGCAGAAAATATTAAGAATAGGGGGCAAGAATACACAGAGCTATACAAAAAAGATCTTCATGACCCAGATTATCATGATGGCGTGATCACTCACCTAGAGCCAGACATCCTGGAATGCAAAGTCAAGTGGGCCTTAGGAAGCATCACTGCGAACAAAGCTAGTGGAGGTAATGGAATTCCAGCTGAACTAAATCCTAAAAAATGATGCTGTGAAAGTGCTGCACTCAATATGCCAGCAAATTTGGAAAACTCAGCAGTGACTGCAGGACTGGAAAAGGCCAGTTTTCATTTGAATCCCAAAGAAAGGCAATGCCAAAGAATGTTCAATTGCACTCATCTCACACGCTAGCAAAGCAGCCAGGCTTCAACAGTATGTAAACTGTGAATTTCCAGATGCTCACGCTGGATTCCGAAAAGGCAGAGGAACCAAAGATCAAATCGTCAATATCTGTTGGATCATCAAAAAAGCAAAAGAGTTCCAGAAAAACATCTATTTCTGCTTTATTGACTATGTCAAAGCCTTTGACTGTGTGGATCACAAAAAACTGTGGGAAATTCTGAAAGAGATGGGAATACCAGACCACCTGACCTGCCTCTTGAAAAACCTGTATGCAGGTCAGGAAGCAACAGTTAGAGCTGGACATGGAACAACAGACTTGTTCCAAATTGGGAAAGGAGTATGTCACCCTGCTTATTTAACTTATATGCAGAGTCTGTCATGAGAAATGCTGAGCTGTAGGAACAACAAGCTGGAATCAAGATTGCTGGGAGAAATATCAATAACCTCAGATATGCAGATGACACCACCCTTATGGCAGAAAGGGAAGAGGAACTAAAAAGCCTCCTGATGAAAGTGAAAGTGGAGAGTGAAAAAGTTGGCTTAAAGCTCAACATTCAGAAAACGAAGATCATGGCATCTGGTCCCATCACTTCATGGGAAATAGATGGGGAAACAGTGAAAAAAGTGTCAGACTTTATTTTTTTGGGCTCCAAAATCACTGCAGATGGTGATTGCAGCCATGAAATTAAAAGATGCTTACTCCTTGGAATGAAAGTTATGACCAACCTAGATAGCATATTCAAAAGCAGAGACATTACTTTGCCAACAAAGGTCCGTCTAGTCAAGCCTATGGTGCTCAAAAGGCATTTATGTTTTAGTTCTTTTAAGAAGCCATTTGCTGTTTCTATAAAATTCACTTGCTTGTGAATGTCAATCAATAAGATCAATCAATCTTATTATTTAATCAGGACAGTTCACACCAAATGCGATATTGCTCTCTTTCTAGACACTGATGAGAATATTAAGGCAATAATGGAAGCCAAGAAGATAAGGAAATAGGAACCCGAATGGTCTGGACTGGATTTAAAACTTCACTTGTGTTTGAATAAAGAAAAGTTACAAGAATTATCAAGTGTGGCTTTCCCATTTTGAAATGCTAAAATAAGAATCCTCTTCCCTGCCCAAGGAGAAAAGAGAAAAAGTGAGATCCTTCCAAGGTATGAATACAGAGGAGAGAGTGAACCTACGGGAGGTAAGGAGTAGCATGCTTCCATCTTTCCTCTGCACCACTCAGCCCTGGTGGCTTCACTTGGCCATGAAGAGTTCTTTCTTTCATTCTACAGATACCTGCAAGTATGCCAGGCTTTGGAGACACAGTCTGTTATTTTTACTTAACCCTTTCCCCCTTAAGACTATGTTTTGTCTGACAAAACAAACTGTAAGTTTCTTCCTCCTATTTTACTTTTGTACATGACACTTCAATCACAGTGATGGAGTCAGAGTAAGATTAGCCATGGACACAAGTCTTCTAGAAAATGGCAAAGTCTTGCTTGCTGAAGAAAGAAGCATTTTATAAACTCTTTTAAGAATCTGCAGGTCAAAACTAGAAGTCTACCCCAAGAAGAATATAAAGCAAATCAATGTAAAAAATGTATATTATTCATGGGACTTGAAAATTTTACCTATAATTATCACATTGTATTACTATATAATATATTCATATATACACACATATATGTATACACACACATACTGCATGGACAGAGAATGCAGCCTGCCATTTAATTAAACAAAGGATGCTGTCGCCATCAAGCCAGCAACCACTGCAGCCACCCAAATGGTGTACCTGAGGGGATTCAGGATGGAGAAAAGCAGGATCCAGGCCCTGAGAGTTAAGGTGCGTATCAAAGGAATGATTTCAGGGAGACCAGACTCATGCATCTTCCCATACATAGAAAAGCACAAAATTCACTAACTTCAGATTTTAATGGTTTTCTTTAATTGTAATCTTTTGATGTTCTGACTAGTTTATTTATTTATTGCAAAAAACTACATATCCTGGCTCCTCCCTTACCTTTTAGAACAGTTGCCCAGAACTGAGAGGCTGCTCCTGGGTTTAAGTCCTAAGTAAGTCCACCAAATAAAACACAACTTCCAACTTTTAGATTGTGCAATATTTTTTTTTTTCAGTTGACAACACACACACACATTAAAGTGAAGTTTTTAAATGCTCTTTCCCTTTTTATAAGGTTTCTAAAAAACTCCCTCCTCATTTTCACAAGAATACTATAAAAAGTGGTTTAAAGTTCTGCCCTTTCTCCTTCACTTCTCTCTCCTTCTTCGTTAATATTTATTGAGTGCTTATTATATACACTAGGTATTGGAGATATGATGCATTCAACCTTATGGTTCATGCCTTGGTATCTTATGATAGATATCTCAATCCTGCCGGTGGTAAAGCAAGTTCATTCCATATAACTTTACATCTCATTTTAAATGACCCATTGGCTAAGATTCTACAGAAGGGGTCGTTAGGAAACGTGGATGAGAGCAGGAAAATAGCCATGCTGCATTTTTCCAAGGAATTTAATGCTAACCAGTTGACTCTTTTTTCTCGTTCTTTTTCAAATAACAGAAATGTTTAGAAGTTTACCTGAATGTACTCTGTGAGAGTGTTAAAGACTTGTTTTGCCACTTGAATAGCTTTGGAGAAATTCCTTTGTCCTTGCTCATCAATGACATCTTTCCCAGAGTAATACCAATAGAAATCACTAATTGATTCCTGAAAAAAATGAGATGATAGGATTTAGGATTAAGGCACATTCAGAAACTATCAAAGACCTGTCCAGTTTTGGACTCTTTAAAGGAAATCATTTTAAATAACAGATTGGAAGCAAACAAAAATATCTGTGAAATAAACACTATTCTCAAAGGTTTTCCTAAGCATAAAATACAGCAAATCCTCCCTAGATACAAATAACATCTGGAGAGAAAACAGGCAGAAAACTTAGCTTTAAAAATGACTTTTTGTCTCTGATGACTTTGAAATTCGTAAACATAAGGATTCATAACACTAATGCGTATTTATCCATAGAGCAGTTAAATATTACTATGTGAACACAGAAATTAGATAAATCATAGAATATAGACATCTAGTCTACCTTTTCTCCAGTAAAGCCAGTAACATTTCTTTAATGAGAATTTCAGAATGTTCTTGACTTGTATTAAGGCCCTGGAAGAAACTGGTTAGATTCCTTATAAATACTGACAACAACTGTAAATAAACATCTAAATATGATTGATCTGTCCAAACAGGAGGTTTTCAACAATAGCTCACATTTTAAAGGAATTTTAGTTGCCTAAATGAATAATATAATTTGGGCTACTGTGTAAACCACATTCAGGTCTTGAGATATTATTTTGAAAGTTACAGATGCATTTTCAGCAAAGCTTCTTGATATATTTGCTTCAGAACTAGCCTTTTCTCCATTAGTTTTAGGTAAGAGTGTTGTGCTTTTCCATATTCAAAGATTAAGCAAGAAACAGAGAGCTTGTGATTTTAAAAGTACTACACCTGATTTCCTTCTAAATGAAATGAAAATTAAAAGTATAAAATTTTATTAAGAGACCTACACCTTCAGATTCAGTTCTAGTAACATGGAGAACATTACTACAGTATTGAAGATATTTTTAAGTGATGGAGTGTTAGGCTGCATTTTTTCATCAGACATTTGGAGAGCTGAAAAGAATTGACCTTAGGCTCTTATATTTAAGTGTGTGTTAGGTAGTTTGAAAGCCTTTCTTTCCCATTTTCAGTAATGTTTCAAATATTCTTCTCCCATTTATTTATCAGCCACAGAGGAAAGAAAAGAGCATGTTCATGCTTTACAAATTGAAAAGGAATTAAAAATTTCATCCAGCTAAAAACTGCAGGGAAAAAATATTCCCACTTATAGAAAGAAAATAAAGTAAGAGCCAGAATCAGAGGCAAAGACAACAGTGGCAGTTTCAGTCTAATATCTGGGGAAAGACTGCGACCAAAGACAAAATACCTCAATAAGTTTTGACCTCATAAGTCAAAACACATTATACCATGTCAGTTTCACAACTGCCATATCATGCCAACTAGCCAACGTTTTAATTGCTACTAATATAAAGCAACATACCTGAACTCTCAGAAGGTAGTCTACAGTAGAGATGATTATGTTGACAGTTGTATTATTGCCAGTCTGAGTTCTCAGATAATTTTGAAAATCTACAGATAAAAAGATGTTATTAAAGTGCATTCAAAAATTTAAAATGAATTCTTTGAATAATTCTAAGAGCAAATGATGTCTACACCAAAATCACTGCAGCTTCTGTAGTGTTATATCTGATAGTTTGAATTATTTATATATTCCATAAAAAGTGAGCACGTCAAAAACAAACCCAGGTGCTTCACAGAATATCAATATTTAAATTTCACCTAAGAATTCACCTGTTTCCTGATTCCTTGCTCTAGAGCTCTGGGCATGTGAATGACTGAAAAGGACTTCCATCCTGTAGGGTGGAGTAATTAAATGATTTATTCCATAATCTCTTGTTCTTCAATACCGTGTTAAATGTTGGGGAAAGAAAAAAAATCAAAATAAAGCTGCTGCCTTCACAGATGCACAAGTCTGATGGAAAGCTCAATACATACGATACATAAACAATGAATGGAAATATACCATGGCAAGTTACATAGTGAAGTAGCTTCCCCCAGTTAAAGAGAAGAGGTAAAAAAGAAATAAACCTACATATGTCTCCACAGCTATTTATTGTATTTAATCTACATCTTTCTTCACAATCTGAATCTTTCTATCAGCTGTCTTCTCCAGCATGAGCACAACTAATAAGAATTATGAAATTCATGTTTTGAAAGTCTACATTGTGAACAAAATTTCCTGAGATTTTCTTTATATCAAATATGCACACTACATTTTTAAAACCTAAAAATTGTCTTCAAGCAAGTCAATTTTAATTAAAAAATAGCATATATGTGTAAAATGTACAAACCAATGCTATTCTAGAGCTTTGCTTTTCAAATTATTGATTGTACCCATATGCTATTCAACTGGGCTCCCTGGTGACTCAGATGGTAAAGAATCTGCCTGCAATGCCATTCAAGCAATAGTGTATTAATTATTCCTTTGGAAAATTCAGCATTACCGTAGTTTTATCACTAAAAAAATCTCTCTTTAGAATATCAACACCTTAAAAGGATTTATTTAGAGGGGGAAAAAAAGAATTAAGTGAAATCACTAGCAAAGCAGAGGCTCCTGTTATTACTGGCTTCAAAATGCTTATTGCTGGGTACCATGAATGGTCTGGGGTCTCACAAACCTGAGTTGTGTCCCTCACAAAGCAGTTGCAAGAAGCGGAAGAGGTCACAGGTGAATTCGTCATCCTGCAGAACCTTTTCTCCTGCAGGAAGTCCAGAGGGACCCAATGTTATCAACCACTTTAGCCTCAACCTCCCTTTGTATCCCCACCTCCATCAAACTTGCATGTTCATCTAGCATCGTCTGAACCAAAAACAGTCACAAATCATAGCCACTTTTCTATCTGAAGCTCTTAAGATCATGCGCTTGACAGATAGATGCACTTTTTCTTGGTAAGAAAAGAACATTTGACTCTTAAAAACTCAGATCTCTCTCTGTTAAAAGTAGCAGCATGGGTTTGGCAACATTTTAGAAACAACCTGAAGAGGTTTATAGAGATTTGAACTTTTCCCCCCTTTCTATCTTTCTTTTTGTGTAGGATCTCTGCATCTCTTACAAATGTGGAAGTTAAATCTGCTTTGTTCCTAGAGTCTGACCAAATGTTTCAATACAAAGGCGTTCGGTATATACATAAAACAGGGCTATAAGTTTCTTGTATTCACATATTAATGAAGGGATTTCTGTGAAAATTCCAAATGACTAAAAAATGTTTCTTAACTCATTTCAAAGAATTCTCTCATGAACTTGTCCAAATAGAGCGCTCATTGGTTGCAGCATTCCTTCCAGAGGAGGAAGAACTGGTAAGCGGACCTAACTCCAAATATCAAACCAAAAGAAAGACTTTGCTGACTCTGGCTAAGAGAGCTAACCCTAACAAAGCAGTGTGCAAAGGAGGACATCTCAGCCATTGGAGGTGTTCTGCATCATTCAACACTACCTACACGTGTGGGGGGCCAGGATGAAGCCTTAGGAAAGGGCTCAGATATTTCAGCTCTATTTCAATATAAATGTACCTTGATCACAAGTTACTCTGAAAGCAAAAACACAGAGAAGGAAACAAACAAAAAACCAGCACCACACAAATGAAAGCTGAGTTTAAAAGCATAGAGTGTCCACGAAAAAAGCACTGTCAACATTATGAGTGTATGCTCTGGAATCTCAATTTGTTTAGAAAGCAAAATGACAAAAAACATACAAATGTTGTTTGGCAAGTGAATGAATATACTCATGTATTTAAAAAATAATAATAATAACTTTTCAGACTGGAAATACTTTGGGCTAGGAAAGAAAACTATGCAATGATCATGTGTTTACTAAAACTGAAATTATGAATGACCATAATGATAGAGAAGTGATGGACTTACCAGTCTGCAGTCTGTGACTTTCAAAGTGAGAGGCTTCATATAATGGGAGGGTTAGGAAGCAAAACCATTTTGAAAACTAATATAAACATTAAAAAAAGTACATAAAATCACTGTACTGGTTTCCCTATGAGCCTGCAAGATATGATATTTGGTGACCAAACTAAGATCACCATGTCTATAAATGTGACATGGCAAATCTAAATGTTTAAATGTGTGTTGTTTTGAATCTCAATACATGGCTGATAAGCCCATTTCTCAGTGTTTACATTCATGACAGGATAGGAAAAAAGGAACAGTCTAGACTAATAAACAAACTAAACTCTTCACTGATGACACTTTGTATCATTTCATAAAGATACTTTAAAATGATATTTAAATCAAAATATTATGAGTTAGTTACACAGACTTATTGACTTTTTCCTTGTTGAACCCATCTAAAATGTTTTGTTTTTCGATTTTCAGAAAATTGAATCAATAAAACCAAGGACATACTATCAATCTTCATAACTTCAATGTGGAATAAGTAACCCCTGGTAGAAAGTATTCAGAAAAGTTAAGACTGAAATAAATTACCGTGTAGTCTACCAGTGTACCTAGAAATGCTCTGTACAATGCACAGTAATTTATAACATAACATTTTATTTTTTGTTGGCATGCACAGTATCTTTTAGACTGTACACCAAAACACACACAAGTGACTTCATTTACGGTGGACACGCTGCACACAGCAGAACAAGAGAGAGAAGGGAGGGGAAAGGGGGCAGGTCAAGCCTTCATTTGCCATCAGGCGGTACTAGGTTATTGACTAGGGTACTGCTGGTTAATGAATACATTCCTATCTGATTAAAATGCTGCCATTGCCCATGCTGCCTGTAGGTGGTGCAGGAACAAAGATGGAGGATGGCTTTATGTCTGCAGAAGGTACAGGAGCACCAGTCTATTTCGGGATGTGCGCAAAAGAAATTCCATTGTAAGATGGAAACTAAGGTTAATAAGAAATAACGAAATGGAGTAAAATGTAGTTGAAAGTGCTCTTACATTTTCAATATCTTATTTGCAATAGCTGCATGATGGCCAAATGCAGCTATTGTGAAGGGCACTCCTTTGGTTTTGTTTTCAATTATAAAGGGCTTATCATGTCTAACTCTGTAATAAAGGGGAAAGTTATTTCAATACTGTTGTGATGATGAGTTTGTTCCTTGTGCTTTAGGTTTCTCATCTATAAAATGAATGGAAAATGTATACTGTATACCTCACTGGCTCTACGTAATCTATCTGACCCTTTTTTTTTTTAATCAATTGTAGAAAGGTTAATATTATTAGGAACAGTGGCAATGACACTAAATAAAGATGGGAACAACATCCCCATGTGATAAATACAGTTACGTGAACTTAGGTGTTAAGAATGTTTATATTTTCAAAAAGTTGCCTTAATTTTAACGGACTAAATATTATAAAAAATATAAATTTTCATCTGAAAATAATATTAGGTAGACTTTATTTATTCAAGCTACCAATAAAAGTTATTCCTCTTTTAGAGATTTAATAAAATTAAAATACTTTAAAAGGCTTTTCTACTCCCAAATGGTTTATCAATTAATAAAAAAGTACACAAAGTTTTGCTTAAGTTCAATTAGAACAAAGTTGTTTTTATTTAGACTGTCCATAGATATAGCTCAACATTTGCAGACCTAGCTTGAGAAAAGATTTAATTGTTAATAATTAATTATCAATAACTGTTACTAAAATTAGTGAAATAAATAAAAAGACTATTAAATATATAAACAATTGCATAAGCATCAATAGACTCCAGAAGACTAAGATCTCCAGTGTTGTAGGGTCTTGCTATGTCAATATCTCTATAATGTGGAGATTAAAAAGTGAGTAGTATGAAACATGGGACTGGCTGCATTGAACAATTCCCTAAAATCTACTGTTAAGTGGATCTCAAGAGGCCCCATTGTCATGGGAGAAATAATTCTGATCACAGATCTTTAGAGAACTTAAGTATTTACTTTGTATATGGAAAAACTGAAGGATAAAGGCTAAAAATACTTTTAAATAGTGCAAAGTTAGGTATTTAATTCCACGTGTGTAGGTTTAGTATCATTGCTTAAATGATCTAAATATAGTTGCTTAAATAATATTACAACTCAAATAGTAAAGAATAAAAAATTTATGATTTATTCATTTGGTCATGTTTTGTGGCTTTGGGGATCTTAATTTCACAGAGTCCTAACTACTGGGTGGCCAGGGAATTCCCCAAGAATAAAAAACTTGAAACTGGATTTATAGCTAGCATTTAGTTAGTGACTATAGTGTGCTAGGCATTGTGCTAGACATATTTTCTCATCATTTCATTTCATGTTTGCAATAATCCTAAAATGCGGTGATATGACCCCATTTTGTGGTTTGGGAAACAACTGAGAAATTAAGTAACTTGACTACTATCGTAGAGCTATTAACAAGTAAAAGACTTGAATTCAGTAAACTTCAAGAAACACTCATTACATGTCCCCTGTGTGCTAGGCACTTTGTGAGATGCTGGGGATAAAAAAGACTAATGGACTAAAGACAATTCCTAACCTCAAGAAGGTCACAGTCAGGCAACAAACAGGTAATTTCTATACTGTATGGTCTCTCTAAATGCAGGGTGTCATAGTTCCTCCACTTCGTAAAGTTCACAGCAGTAATCAGTCTTTGACTGACAATCATTTTGCCTATTGTTTATCTTAAATTGTGGACTCCTAACTTGTTTTCAATTTTAGAACCCAGGGAAAACCATATTTTAGACATGTGGCTTTGGAAAAATCAATTCACCTTTCTGACTCTTTTTTCATTATTTTGATATGGGACTTAACAATCTCCTGACTTCCATAATTCATAGGGCTGCTGCGAGAATCAAATTGGTTCAAACAAGTTCAACTGCTTTGAAATATGCAAAGCACAATAGGAATCAATGTGAAGTTTTAATGGCTTGAAGTAATTCCAGTGGGTTGTGAATATAATAAATCAGTTATAATTTGATTAAATGCATTTATTTAAACTAAGGTAACAACCTAATACCATGTATAAAATGCATTCCTAGATAATAAAAATGACCACTGTATGAAATAAATTAGATAATAGATAATATGGATAATAAAATTAAAGGCTAACAGTGGAGAAAAAATTTTTTTGCTTTCAAACATGATTTCAGATTGTTTTTCTTATAGCCTTCTCTCTTCATTTTTTTCCTTTTTTTTTAGCTGAAATATATATATATATATAGTCTATTTGGTATGCTAGCACTACTGAGAATGAGGAATCTGTGAATTTTAGTTAGTAGATTCTACTGGAAGCATTTTGAAGAGTGAATGTGGGAATTTAGATTCCAAGTGAATCAACACACAAACATAGTATCACAGAAGTGTTACTTATATAATGGCTCTCCAAGGTCTCAGAAAGAAAGCGCAAGTTCCCTGTCAGGGTAAAAAAGGTCCTTTAGGGTCTCCCACAAACTACCTTTCCAACCTCTAGTGAGTTCATTTCTTTTCAATGACACCAGGTTACTGTTCTCCCATATGCTTTGTACCTTAAACTTGGCATCTGGGGATCTCTTTCACTGGGATGCTTTTCTTTGCCTTCTTATCTACCAGATAAACTTCTACTTCAGGCTGTGTGTTACATCTATGATGATATACTTCCCCCAGCTCTGGCAGCTAAGTATCAGCTCAGTTTTCTTTTAAACAGAGGGCATTGCTCTGAAGTTGCTTATTTACAAGTCTCTCTACACAATACTCTGGATTTCCTATATAAATCCCATGTCTAGGACAGTACCTAGCATGTAATAGCCACTCAAATTTAGATGAGTGCTTCAAAGTTTAAAAACTATGCAAGGATGTTTAAAAAAAATCTATTTAGTGCCATGAACCATAGGCTTTCCTTGAAGAGAATATTTACACAGGAATGGGAGAGTAATATAGTTAGGATCCAGATGGATACCAGGATCTACTGGATTCCATGTGGGGAAGTACCCTTGGGACAATCTAGGGTGGAAGATAGCCAATAAATAATTAAGCACGAAAAACACTAAAAAAAATTAGGGTGGTCAATATTTAAATATTGCTACAATTATCCTTTTGATTAATTAATTAAAAGGAAACCTTTTCACTCAACTTCACACAGACTTCATGAGGTCACTATAAATATATAGGCAAGAACCTCCACGCAACACATTACCAAATACAGGTGGAAATGGAAGAAGCTTAACTTGTATTAATGTTTTATATAACATTTTAGAAAATCAAACAATTTCTGAGGAATCAGATCAGCTTCCAAATTTTAACTTGTTTATGAAGTCAAGGATCCCTGCAAAATGATTAAAAATATAATGCAGTGTCTTCAACTATATTCCAAGAAAATGTTTGAAAGAAGAAAAACTGCACTTTCAAGCTCATCATGAATTTGTAATGAGGATAAATGTTACTGAGGAGAAACAAATCAAAAATCCAAGGATGGAATGAAATTTCAAAAATTCATAGAAGTTTTTGGTTTTGAACTTCATTCATATAGTAAAATAAAACACATAGGACTAAAAAATATACAGAGAAGACAACACTGAGCACATCACAAAATCTAAACACATCTGAAGATTTTTTTTTTTTTTTAACAAGCGGCAAGTCCAGACTTTTGTATTGAGTGGGCCAAAAAGTTCCTTCAGGTTTTTCTGTGAGATTTTATGGAAAAACCAGGTAGGACTTTTTGCCAACCCAAGAGAAATGAGGGAAATTTAATAAGGTGGGATAAGGACACATGGCAAACTTACATGACAATGACAGTATAGAAAAAGGAATATCAACAATTAATCCGATAGTCTTACACAGCTGTCCTGTATTTGTGGAACAGAGGTATGACCATGCTATGCCGTTTTATATAAGGGACTTGAGCATCTGTGGGCAGGAAGAGGGTCCTGGAACCAATCTCTCACGGATATCGAGGGACAGCTGTATACAAACCTTGAAGGAGCATGTATTTCCTAATGTTATCTCAACTCAATATCATGTGTAATCATAAAAAGCTTAAAAGTGGTATTTAAACTTAACAGTGGATTCAAAAATTGGCAACAGAAGGGCCCCTTTCAAGGGAGACATTAGGGAGCCAGTAATTTTAACCTAAGCCAATGTATAGGACACAAAATAAGTCCCCCAGACTACTAGAGATGGGAAGGAAAGGGGATTGGCTTGTGGAATTGGCAAATTAAAGAGAGAAAGAATGCCTGCATTTTAGCCTTGATCCTGCCACATTGCTGTGTGACCCTGGATAAGCCATAGAATCGCACTTTGCCTCACTCTATTTATAAAACAGGGAAAACACCATGGGAAAGTCATAGGTATGAAAAAGTTCATGTATTTAAGTAACACATTTTCCATAGTGATATAATTTATGGTCATTTCATCATCAGGAACAGATTTAGCTTAATAAAGACAATTGGTTAGGATGGCAATTTGGCTCTATCAGATTATTTTCTCAGTCCTGAGCTTATACTGCGTAAGCCTCAAGCTCTGAAGCAATGAGATCACTAAGGGATTCAGATTTTTTAGTCTTTTCTACATTTTCCAAGAGGGATGACCTAGGTTCTTTCTCCTATAAGGGAACATACTTTTCTTAACAGTTGCAGAATCTTTAAAAGAATGGCCACGTAACAAAATTTTTAAAATATGCCAAAGATAGAGTCAGTATAGGTGTTCTCAATCTGGGAAATAGTATCGTAATCATTAGAGCCAATGAGTTGTCATTGCACGCTCTCCTAAGAGGCCTCTTGATGCAGGCAGCAGTGTGTATTGAGAAAGCACAACCTAATCTCTGAAGCCGTGCTGACACACAAAATACTGTTCAAGAAAATCTCATCCCTTCTTTATCACCATCCTATGTCATGCCTTTTAGAGACTACCTTGCAATATCAATGCCATCTTTGTTATTATGCTAGCCTAAAGAGTAAATACTTGCTACTGTGACCAGTGTTCTTTAAATGTGATCTCAAGAATGGAAGTTCATTTCATGTTAGAGGGTTTTTAATAGATGATATTTTCAAAGGCACAGAGAAAAACTGTAAATCTCTTAATAGTTGGAAGTGTACTGGAAGAGTCCAATGGCTAAAAGGAGACTCTACCATTCACCACCCACCCTGGATCAGCTTTGATTTTCCCATGCACCACTTGGTACAGCCATAAAGCCACAGCATGTCCAAAACAGAAACGCCACAGGGAAACTATTGCACACATTCAATCATTTACACAATAGTTGCAAACACTGGGTCCACCAGAACTTCTTTTAAATGAAAGAACAGAACCGAACAAATCCAAAACCATCATTTAAATGCTTGTTGCCCCTTCATGTCTACTATGTTAATAACTACACATCCTCATAGGAAGGAAAAAAAAAAAAAAAAGGAAAGCTTGATACATAAGTTTTAAAAGTAAAAGGATGCATAATGATGAAAAGTAAAGAATCTACTTGCTAAAATGGTCTGGAAAAGGAAAACCACACAAAAACTGTCACTATCAAGACTATACATCAAGCTAACAACAAATAAAGGAGCAAATAAAGAAAAGGCAGTTGATTTTTAATAATTACCACGCTCATGAGTGATGACTGAGGAAGGGAGAATATACATGGACAGTTGTTGAAAGGAAAGGAAATGGGGAAAAAGAAAAGAAGTTGAGACATTGTTTTTGTTTTGCTGTTTGTAAGGAAATAAAATATAAACGTGTTAATCTATTTGGGCAATAACTTTTGTGGGCATCTTTAAAAAGAATAAACTAACCAAACCAATCTCATATTGAGAGATAGAACTAATTCTTATATCAGGGCGGCTGCTCTTATCAAGGTATTTCTGAATTGGGACTCACAGGCGTTATTCCAATCCATATCTGGTTAGATAAAAGTCTAGGAGGCCAGGAAAATGAACCTGTGTGGTCACTATTTCTTTGTGGGAGCTGATATAAAGAGTGACACAGAACAATGAATGGAATTATGTTCAGAACCTCTGGTACATTAGGTAAAACTGCAGGGGAAAATAAAATTGATTTCTAATTCCAAAACAAGGAAGTCAGACTTTACATAGAGAACTGACTCATTTTTAGGCACTTTATAGCTGGAAAAACCCTAGGACTTCTGTGAGACCTTAAAGGCAATGCAGTTAATGGGATGTGGGCTTTGTAGTGGCTCTGAATTCTCCAGACAGGTCCAATAGGCCAGGAGTGGTAACTGGTGACACAAATGTTAGTAATGAAGATATTTAGCTTGATGTTCCTTTTCAGAATATCTAAGTTAGTTCAGAATTCTGCTGGTGATTTTTCCTGAAGGTAGCTAACCCAATTAAATAACCAATAATAATCAAGTATTAACTTGATGTCTGAACTTCTACATTCAAATGTCAAGCAGAAAATAAAATTACACAGGTGATATAGAAGCAGCAGCATTAGAATATGTATAAATGATCATCTTTAAAATACAGGAAGAAAAATGCAACTAAATTATTTTTCCTATTGTGAGAACAAAAATATACAGAGATAATTAGAAAGATTTGTTAATTCTAAAATATTTCAGAAAGGCAAGCAGACTACCAACGGCAGAGGGGAGAAAATTTATTTTTTTTGCAGTAAGCGTAGTTTTTTAGAAGACCCAATGTTCTAAAACTAATAATACATTGATAAGATGACAACTCCAAACCAGACAAAACAAACAAAAACAGATAAACACACGGGGCCTTACTCAAACTAAAATAATTTAAAAATCAAACACAAAATAATAAAAACAAATCAAAACCAAAAATAGAGAAGATACTTTTTTCTTAATAGATACCAAAATGAATGTGAAGGAACAATTATTTCTGCTTTAAATGCACAGTGTGCTAAATTTTCTAGTTTATACATCTATTTAAAGATAGAAAAATTCTATTATGTGGGTTATTTTTATGCACATGTACATTAAATGATCAGATTATTTAAACACAAAAATTACTTTTTAATTTATTTTCTTAAACAATTTGTACTTGCAAAGACATACGGATTTATCAAATAGAAGAACAACTGAGCTAAAAGGGATAGTGAAGTAAGAATACTGATGGCCTGAAGGCTCTGAAAGCATTACTATCCTAAGGAGACAGAATCTAGAAACCTAACAGTTTGCTAAAATGGCCAAAGGAAGTCAAACATTTTCTAATTTGGCTCATCCATGCACTTCATAATTTCAGATATAATTCTCTGATAAGGGTTCTTTATCTACTACCCAGCTAGGGGAAAAGTCACAGACAGTGGGTCTGGAATAAAAAGGAGTCAATTACCAACATGGAAGGTTAGGTCTGGGGTCTTGGATGTGACTTACGTGGGTGTCTAACTATGAACTTTTAAATGAGTCACATAAGCACGGTGTCCATTTAGATAACCTCACATCTCTCTGTACTGGAAAGGTAATTTCAGGGAAGAAGTGGGGACAGGTGATCTTTTTAATTTAAGTGAGCAGTACCTGATCCTTCCTCAGTCACCATCCCAAGTCCTTCAGCTTTGTTTTGCCGCTCAAATGCATTTAGGTCGAGGACGCTGCAGTAACAGGGAGAAAAACATTTAGAGGACTAACAGAACCTTTCCTTTCTTCAGAAGGGCAAAGGTATATCATGAAGTGTGAACCAAATGTTATTATGCATTGAAAACACACACTGACTCAATGTCTACCAATAGTGTTTTTTTGTAGCAGACTACCTCTCCAGGGACCACACTGAAATGATCCATGTGAAAGTCAAGTATATGGCATAAATGGCTTTCAACTTGGTAGAACATTACAGAGTCAGCAGGCATACTGAAATATAATTATCATAATCATGTTTTTCCAGTTGGAATAGCTTCTCACATTAAGTATATGTCAGGTTCTTTAGTCAAATGCTATCTGAATGATTTTAAATACTATAAAAACTACAAAATGATCATAAATTAGTTGGTTAAGGATCATTGTAGGGAAGATGAGATGTGATCTCAAGGCTCACAGATAAAATGAAATGGAATTTTATGATTTTCAAAAATCATATAGTATTCATTTTCAAATATGGAGAATATACATTAATTCTCCAAGGTCCCTATTTAAGCACAAGGAAGACTATTTTAAAACATTATTAACATGGAACAAGTTAGTAATGAAGACATTACTAACATTTAACAGCAAGATAGAATATAAGACACTTGCACATTTTTGCCCCACTTGAAAGTGTGCTTAACCATTAAAAAATCTTCTGTGAACACAACATTCTAAAACAACTATATACTCCAATAAAAATTAAATTTAAAAAGTTGTTTCAATACAAAAATTTTCTGTGTATAAGTACTGTCAGTAATGTAAAACAAGTACTTTTGAAGATACAACCACTGAGTGGAACTAAAGCAAGGAGAGCAGGTGCTTACCTGCATGACTGCATCAGGCCAGCCAGGCTCTGAAAGAAGCCCACGTCCTTTTTCTCCTTGAGGTAGTCAAGCATTTTCTGCAGAAAATAGATAAAACCACATGGTCACTGAACATAAATCTTATTTTTTGTTAAATAAGAACAAAACATTCTTTCTATGCTAAAATAAAGATAAAAAATATCAGTCCGTACAAACATGACCATGAAATAGTGACACGCATGTCACATCAAGAGGCTTGCACGTTTCTGTGCCTGTGCAGCAGGACATACCCACGGCTTAGAACAAGGGAGCTGCCTTACAAAACACCAGGAGCAGCATAAATATCGGGGAAAACAGTACCCTTAGTTCTCTTCAAGTCACTCTGTAAGTATTTGGAGATTCAGACAGTTCAAGTTTACTGGGAAGAAGGCCCATCTGAATGCTACTCACAGATTTCACTACAAAAGTGAGCTCCAGTGCAAGTTTGATGCATGACGCAGGGCACTCAAAGCTGGTGCTCTGGGGCAACCCAGAGGGATGGGGTGGGGAGGGCGGTGGGAGGGGGGTTCAGGATGGGGGGACCCATGTATACCCATGGCTGATTCATGTTGATGTATGGCAAAAATCACCACAATATTGTAAAGTAATTAGCCTCCAATTAAAATAAACAGATTAAAAAAAAAAAAAGTGAGCTCCTTAAAAAGCAGTCATCCAAGAGCTCTAACTACCGTATGCTGCTAAGACAGAAATTCAGTTTCCATTACCATGGTCTCTAAACTCAAGGAATGGTGGGAATCATTTGACTATTAATTTTTCTCCTCTGTTCTCAGAATGATGTTCAGATTCTGTAGTCAACATATTGGCTAAATATAAATTAAAAAATACTAACGCAATGCATTGCTGTGAGTATATTGTTACATGCCACAGGGAAACAGCTACTTCGAATGTGAATAGGATGTGCTGGAGGTTTCAAATAAGAAGTACATTCAAGATGATAAGAGAAACACTAAGAAAATAAAGTCACTGCTCTTCTCTGAATCTTAAATAGCGGGGAACAATTCCTACTATCACTGCTATTTAGACAGGGCTCAGCTAAGCAGTTAAAATGGTGGTAAGTAATCTTTTTCCAGAAATTGAGTTAAAGGTAATATAAAACTAAATATGTGAAGGCTGCATACACACGCACAAAGAGTAGTGTGTGTGTGTATTTGCACACATATGGATACACCTAAACATGCGTAGATACATACAAATACAGACACATAACAACATAGCTGTTTTGGGGGTGTATGTGTGTGTGTGATAACTTACTGGTATAATTAACATGAAGCAGTTATTACTCATTGGTCTTTTAAAACAAAATGAACATGGCTTATATGACAAAGGAAGGTATATCTGAAGGTTTAGAGAGAAAATGAAAAGATCTATACATACAGTGAGTATATTTATTACATGATATCATTATATCATTTAATTATTAATCATGTAATTATCATGTAATAATTATAATTTTTACATGATATTTATCACATCATCTCGCCTTTTGACTCAAAGGATTCTGGAGATATATATATATATATAATTAAGATCTTTTGAAGTAATACATAAGCTAAGGGAAACTATTTCTTGATCAGTATTGTGGAGAGATTAGGTAAGTTTTCTTTATTTGTCCTTACATTTTAAAAAAGTCATATAGTCTTTTACCATGGAAATCAAAAAAGAAAATCTGTAAATTGGATAGGAAAAAAATTCACTTTTATTTTTATTAAATTCTAACTGAAATTTAGCATTCCTTTCAACACGTAATCTAAGCAACAAACACAAGTAGGATTAATAATGGCTATGATTTTGTTACCAATAAAGATTTTGGATATTTTCCTATCACATTACAGTTGTTATAGCTACTTAAAAGTATGTAATCTTTTCTTCTCAATAATTATTAGACTAAGCACTAGATCTTTTGCTTAATGAATTCATAAGGAAATACACAACTTAAAAAAACCCCTGTTACATAACATTTTGATAACCACATTTCAAAATACTTTATTTCTTTTGTCAACCTGTGTAATTTTACTTCGTGCACTTATAAACATTACACCAAGAAGAGGCCAGAGATTTCAGTCCAGTTATAACATGGTATGATTATATTTACAGTAAAAAAGCACACAATTTGAGAACAAGGTAAAGATGAATTTTTCAGTTCTTCTACTACTAGTTTGGCCAAAAGTATTGTTCATATTTTCCTATAAGAAATTACAGAAAATCCCAAATGAACTTTTTGGCCACCTCAATACTTCACCTAGTTCAAAACTTAGCCAATCCAAAAGAGGCCGTCAAAATCTTCTGTTTTTCTTTTCTTAGACTCCAAGGTCTTCTTGGAGCATATTCATGGCTTTGCCCCACTGTAGTGATTCCCACCCTAGTGATTCTGGGGTTCACAACAACTTGAAGTCAAACATTCTAAGGTTCTCACTAGCCTTCCTTTCCTTCAATGAGAGAAGCCCTTTAACCTGCCTCACTAATACTTAGCCAAGAAAGAATAGTTATTAGTTCCCTGTTCATCAACTGTTCTTTCTCATATAGAAGCCAAGATATAAAAATAAGAGGTCTTAGTTTTAGAATAACACAATCTGAAATTTATATTATATTTTTGGTGTTCAATGAGCATAAGAATCTTTTCTGTGCTCAGAGCCACACCGTCAGGTGTGCCCCCAGAGTCATGCAGTACATGCTTGTCAGTCTGTTCCTGGTTTTTTTTTCCTAAGTCACTAAAAAAAAAAAAAAAATATATATATATATATATATATATACACACACATATATATATATATTAGTGAAGTAAACTTGATTTACAGTGTTGTATTAATTTTTGCTATATAGGAAAGAGACCCAGTTATACATATACATACCTTGGTTTTATATTCTTTTCCATTACAGTTTATTGCAGGATAGTGAATACAGTTCCCTGTGCTATAGAGTAGGATGTTGTTGGTTATCCACTCTGTATACAGCAGACTGCATCTTCTAATCCCAATTTCCATTTCCTCCCCTACTCTCCTCCCCCTTGGTAACCACAAGTCTCTACATCTGTGAGTCTGTTTTCACTCTGTTTGTGGAATATTTTAGATTTCATATATAAGTGAAATATGGTGTTTGTCTTTCTCTTTCTGAGGTGCTCCACTTCTTATGGAAACCTCTAGTTGTATCCATGCTGATGTGAGTGTCATGGCATTATTTCATTCTTTTTAATGGCTGAGTATTATTCCACTGTGTATACGTACCACTTCTTATTTATCCATTCATATGCCAAGGGGCATTTAAGTTGTTTCCATGTTTTAGCTATTGTAAATTGTGCTGCTATGAACACAGTAATACATGTTTCTTTTTCAATTACAGTTTGTTCTGAATATATGTCCAGGAGTAGGATTGCTGGATTTTATCTTAATCCTATTTTTAGTTCTCTGAAGAACCTCCATACTGTACACACTTTTCATAGTGGTTGTACCAATTTACATTCCTACCAACAGTGTAGGAGGGTTCCTTTCTCTCCACACACTCTCTCACATTTATTATTTATAGTAAGTCACTCAGATACTCTTATTCTAACAAACTTACAGATCTTTGCATTCAGTTGTATAGAGACATTGCATTATCAAATCCCCAGTCCTGATAACGTCTAACTTTCAAACTGAATATAGTTATAAAACTTGGTTGGGAAGTGATTTTACCTTATTTTAGGGGAATGGAAAGATTTATAACTAGAAAAAATTCTGAACAGTGCATCCTATTTACATGTTAACCCAGGAGCCAGCTTCATACTAACAAAATCTCAAGAGTCAATTTATAGGAGGTATAACACTATAAGACGTGTTCCCAAACTAGGCTGCCTAGGTAAGGATATTTATATTTCACTATTAAAACCAAACAGCTGCTTTATGCTGACTTAGTCACATGAAATGCAGCATTGCAAATAACACCATATGGCATGACTTCAGACTTCTAAAGAGAAATATTATCTATTGTTGCACCTAGAATCTGTGTTTATTGCGCTAACTAGAAGATATCTGGATACTAGGAGAAGACCATAAAATAAAGACATATTTTACATAGAAAGTGAAACAAATGTACAACCAATTGTTCTTTTAGGATGATTGTTCAACAGGATGACTATATGGTCCATCTACTTGAAAAGCACGTCATGTGAAAGGCTTCATGACATACCTGCTGTACTGTAGAGTTTCCTCCATTTAAGATAGCAATTCCAAGTTTCAAAGTAGCAGCCACCATGGGTCCAGTTTCACCTTAAAAATACAAAACATAGCGCTCCTTGCATCTCTTCACTTGCTACATTAACCAGTTATATCTCAAAGTGTGCACTTTTAAAGTCCTTATCAGCTTCCTACAAATGTGTGTCATGGTGGAGAAGGACAGACTGACTCATATACCAAAACAAAATTAAAGAGTCATAGTGCATATTTTGCCATCAATGTTTTTACTAAATTCTGTGTAATATGTCCACGAACTGAAATTACATGAGAAAACAGAAAAAAAGAACAGGTAGAAACAAATGATTTTGAAATACTGATACTTAAAATTATTAAAATTTAAAACTATTCATGTGTAATAAAATAATATTGAAATGAACATAAGCCACTTAAAATTTTCTCCTTCCTCCCTCAAGTATGTTTGAACAACTTTTATGATTTCCATTTCATCACTTTTATCTTCATGTATTTGTAGTATTGCTTTATTAAGATGACTAGTCATAATTTTAAGTTATTCAAGCAATAATGACAAAATTTAAAATCCAACTTGTTGTCTATAATTTAGCATACTATGCTTTATTTTTAATGTAATTCACCTCCACTTATCTTAGAAATGAAACAATCCTTATATTTGGAGAGGAGTGTTTAATATCCACTATTACTTTTCCATTCCATTCAAATTAGAATAAAAAGTTTTCATAAAGAAGATGTTACTAATGGAAGAAAAAGCAGCTTGAATTGGCCGGCTATTGAAAAATGTAATAGCACTTGAACTGCTAAAAATGACTCACTTTAAAAATCTAAACGTTTATATCAAGGGTCCTGGGGCCACATCCTGCTCGGCACCTATTTTTGTAAATAAAACTTTATTGAAACAAGGCCACACTGTTTATGTAATGTCTCTAGATGGCAGACAGTATGGCAGAGTTGAAGAGTTCCCCCTGAGACCCCAATGGCTTGAAAAACTGAAAATATTTACTACCTGGCCTCTCACAGAAAGTGTTTGCCCACCCCTGATTTACCTGATCAGTTTGTTAGCATTGTGTCCCAAAATAATTTCCCAAATGTAATGAACGGAGAAAAAATAGACCTTTCAGTAAGACTCTGATTGAAAATAATTAACATTGGATCTGGCAAAGAGAGTTAGCGACTTCATCATAAACATGAAATTCAGGGACTAAATAAATCAGTATAATACAAATAAGGGAGCTCCCAGGAAAGTCTGAAGAATCAACCCTTCCAAGGTAGGTGATGAGCCTCACCTTTGCTGGCACTGATGGTCTGCAGCACCATCTCAGCAGCACCGCGGTCGTGCAGCCTGGCTTGTTGGTATAGAAGCTTTTGCTTTTCCATTTCTTTTTCCTGAACACAAATCCCAACCATTTATGTTGCGACTATCATTAAGCAGAGTAGTTTTCTATAAACCATATTTTCATCATCTCTTCATGTATGGGCTCTATGACAACATTATGGACCATTTCAACACCAACAATGTTATTCAACAGATGTTAACATAGTCAGCTCTTGATTTTTTCCCTTTATATTTCTTGTGATAGACTTTTGGTACTTGTTTATCAGGATGAATTTTCTTAATTTTAATGACTGGATTAGTCCAAAGCCTGTATCATACTTTTGAAGTACTATACTTCATCGTTACACTTGCACTTTCTGAATGATACATTTGTGCATCAGTTTTTAATCATCTCCCAAGTCATGGCCATAACTTGATACTGCTCAGCAAATGGCTTGAGTTGCAAGTTATCACTGAGTGACAGAAAAACATCAACTGAGGACATGTTAGAGTTTAAGCAAAATTGAAAGCTGATATGGATAAAAAGGTAGGCTTCAACTAAGTAGTGAACTTATGATAACAGATCTCCCCAGTTCCCCCCAAAGAATAAAAGAAGCAATGTGCCTTTATATTTTGTATTCTCAGGTGGTAACAAACGATGCTGCATGGTACTGCTAGAGCAATGGCTGGAGATTATTCTTTTCTACTCAAACTACCACTGAAAATATACAGAAGGAAATCAAAATAAAATATAAAGGCACAGCAAGTTCAAGACTGGTAGGATCATTCACTTGAGCTATTCAGTTCGCTGGAGAATTGAGACGGAACCAAGCAGTATAAGTTGCAGAATGAAAGTTGCATAGAGCCCTATGACAGCGCGTCCATCAAATGGCGTGGTAGAGAAGCTTAGTCAATGGGACATGAAACAGTCAATTAGTATCATGTCCATAAACACAACGGCCAAAACATATATGACCTAAGAGCAGGAAGAGCTGCAGCAGAAGTAGCCAGAGTGACAGCTTTGCTGCCGTAAACTTTCCATCCAAAGTACGGAAAATAGACACTGGAAGATGGAAGAGGTTTAAAAAATGAAGGCTTGCTAGTTACAGAATATGAAAAAGAAAGTAAACTAAAAGGAGGGGGGGAAGAAATGGGCTCAAACAAATGAAAAAAGAAACCTTTAAATCAAAAGCAACCAACACAGACATTTATGCTGTTACCAGAGAGTTCTCGCCGAGGCTGGCAAATTTGTCTCTTAAATCTTTGATAATATCGTGCTGCGAAAACAAAATTGATCAGGGTTTTTTTCACACTATATAAGAGCTCCTGTGATTAAATTTTATTTTTTCTTAAATTATGTGATAGGCCTAAATGGAAGCAGAGAAAAGAAAAAAAAAAGGCAGCTTTGCTTTATATGTAGCCATGCTAACATCTAAAAGGTTTGCCTTCATGTTTAAACCTCTTCCTGTGAAGTCAAAAACAAAACGAAAACAAAACCACACAGACACACAAAATCATACTGTCATTACAACACAGTTTGAGAAAAACTGAAAGAAGACCCTTTTGTCTGCTCTTCAGGTGTTTTATAAAATTAGTGAGCAACATTTGATTCTTCCTTTTAGACCCAACAATCTTTGACTTTCCTCCCATTGCCAGAGCTATTTATGGAACTTTTACTTCCCAGTTTTCCCTTTGTGAAAGACTTTGCCCGTAAAACAATGATAAGAAATTATTGGCTTAAGGAACTGCACTACAATTTTTATCAACTAAAGAAGCAAGGGAGCTAGAAAGAGTGATTCTTCTATCGACTCAGTAGAACATACAAAGATAGATAGTCATCAAGACATCCAAGAAGATGGCAGATGCCAGCATGCTGTATATTCTTGAGGAAACACAGTAACAAAAAACACAGGCCATTGGTGCTCCAAAAGTAGCTAGACCAACTCAAAGATCTGCCAGGGCCACTTGCACAATAGATTCTAAAGTCACAACATCCTCTTCAGTAACTGAAATCACTCATGATGGATAGACCTCACAAGCACCAAGAAAGACAAGGTATCAAATGGCCTTCTTTACAAACTTAACTCCCTGAGCAAAGATTACTCATTTTTCTCACATAATATATAAAATCCAATAATAATACTTTGGGGGAGATGATGAGACTCATTTGAAAAAAAAAAATGTTGAGCAAAAAAGATATGCTGACCTAGAAGTGGGAAAACTATTTCATAAAGAGGGATCGACCACCATTTGAAGGCGTGCTGCGATTCATGGGGTCGCAAAGAGTCGGATACGACTAAGCGACTGAACTGAACTGAACTGTTAGATTGAATTGGAAGCTCTCTCTTCAGAATGTCTTTAATATTATTTATTTTTGTACTTTGTTGTCCTTTGAGGATTGCTTCTGGGTATATAAAGCTCCAGGAGTTGGTGATGGACAAGGAAGCCTGGAGTGCTGCACTCATGGGGTCGCAAAGAGTTGGACATGACTGAGCGACTGAACTGAACTGAACTCTGGATGTATAATTTAATCTCCTCATTAGAAATTTGATCACGACATTTAAAAAAAAAACTTTAAAAGGGAAAATAGAAAGTTTTCATGCAATAAAATAATGGACTATGTGGAAAAAATCTTCCATTTTATATGTACTTCAGATTGGCTTTTCTAAGCATACTGGAGACAGATCTTTTAAAAGTATCTTACTTGGGGAAAACAGCACGTATTTACTATAGCATTTCCCCAAGTAAGATACTTTTAAAAGGTCTATCTCCAAGGAACCCTTAAAAAGTAGGGTTCCTTGTCCCTTTCCACTTCAAATTCCATTTGAACTGCCTAAGGGTGTTATACATGCACTATACCTTCAACCTGTAGTTTCAGTCTTTAAATTATTCCAAGGTCACAAAGAAAGGTTAAGGGGAAAAAAAAATTAACAGGAACAGCTCTACAATTTGAAGTTTCCCTTAGGCGAAAAGTGCTGATCACCAAAAGCAACCAAGTATTATCATCTGTTTCCTAAATAAGATTGATATGAGTCTTTCAAGGTCAAGGGTGATCATATCTCAGACCTATGATAAAATCACAGTCATTGAATGGAAGCATTCAACATCATGATTTGCTTCTAATATAACTGAAGTCTGTAATAAAATTGCTAATAATCCTCCACTTTGTCTAAGAGTGGCTCAAGTCTTTAGCACTTGATGGAAGGGAGGGAGGGAGGAAGGAAGGAAGGAGAAAGATCTGAAGAAAAAAAAGCCATTTGATTCTTCAGAAATTTGCCTTATATGAGAAAAAATATTGAGATAAGAATAAATTATACCGTCCCTTGTTTCTTGATGGAGAAAACAGTTTATCCCCAAAATAGAGATGAAAATATGATGACAGCAAAGAAATTCACACTATTTCTGAAGGACCCTCCTGATATCATGGACATTTGGAACATCACAGTTTGAGGACAACAATTCTATAGCCTACGCATGCTACTGACTTGCATTTTGTTGCATATTCAAGTCTTCAGCAACTGGTGAAAAGGTTTTCATGTTTTCCTCTTAAACTGAATGTGAAAGCTGATTACAAGTGAAGAGAAATTTCCAGGAGATGAACCCTCTCTAAAAAAGTCTTAATGTAGTACTGGTACAAGTCAATACTAAATCATCTTATCTGGCATCTTAAATGTAGTCATAATCTACAAGGTGATGTCAAGACTTAGTATTTCAAGAACATCAAAATATAGAAGATTTAATTAAATAACTAAGAAGACAAAATTGAAAGGCAGTGAAATAGTACTAACAGTTTGGTTTACAACATAAACAGGCCAACTCAGACTAACGAAAAAACAAAAGTGATAGATAACAGTCACATTTCCAGAGATTCATCTAATTCTGTTCTGTATTCCAGCTTCCAAAACTATGGATTAGCCATATTCATATATGGATGACTCCCAGTGCTAGGGAAATACTTATAAGATTATAATTTTACTCAACAATGGATGGTTCCTCAAATTTTTAAATTTTAACTTTTTAAAAAACCAAATGTACATGGAGGTTTCTAGAAGTAAAGTTTCATGAGGAAAAGGATCACTGCTTGCTTCTTTATATTCAACACGAACCAGTACACATACACTGTATAGCCAGTAGCTCCCTGCACATTAAAGATGTTCAAGAATGCATAAATGAATGATGGAACTGAATAATGTGATATCATTTAGTATGCAAAATTAATCTGAAACTTAACAAACATTTCCTTTCATCTGAAGAGCTACTAAGTTAGTAACATGTGAAAACTTTAGTTTCCTTTTAGCACATGGTCTATGAAGCTGAATGATACACACACAAAAAAAGAATAATTCTCAAATTGTAGTTTTTAATTCATTTAGCAGCTTAATTTTTTCCCTGTACTACACATCCTCTTTGTTGCTGAACTATCAAATGGTACAATCATCTTCCAGAGTTGTTCTCAATAGGATGGTAACAGTTTGTAATGTTCTCTTTAATTAAAAAAAGTGTCTTTACCCAAAATAAACTTTGTTTAAATGCCAAAAATTTACTAATATACGATCAGCGATCACAAAATCACTAAACCAGAGAAATTTAGTTCAGATAATGTGTTGGAGGCTCTGAAAGTCAGACTTTATGTTTTTCTTCTTCCTGTATCAGATATACTTGCATTTGTTAGAGTATCATTTTCACTAGATTTGGCATATTGAGAACTAATTAATACTACCTTGAACTTCCAGATGTTCAAGCTGGTTTTAGAAAAGGCAGAGGAACCAGAGATCAAATTGCCAACATCTGCTAGATCATTAAAAAAGCAAGAGAGTTCCAGAAAAACATCTACTGCTGCTTCATTGACTATGCCAAAATCCCTGGCTGTGTGCATCACAATAAACTGCAGAAAATTCTGAAAGAGATGGGAATATCAGACCACTGGACCTGCCTCTTGAGAAATCTGTACGCAGGTTAGGAAGCAACAGTTAGAACTGGATATGGAACAACAGACTGGTTCCAAATAGGAAAAGGAGTATGTCAAGGCTGTATATTGTCACCTTGCTTATTTAACTTATATGCAGAGTACATCATGAGAAACGCTGGGCTGGAGGAAGCACAGCTGGTATCAAGATTGCCAGGAGAAATATCAATAACCTCAGATATGCAGATGACACCACCCTTATGGCAGAAAGTGAAGAAGAATGAAAGAGTCTCTTGATGAAACGAAAAAAGGAGAGTGAAGAAGTTGGCTTAAAACTCAACATTCAGAAAACGAAGATCATGGCACCTGGTCCCATCAGTTCATGGCAAATAGAGCAACAGGGGAAACAGTGGCAGACTTTATCTTTTTGGGCTCCACAATCACTACAGATTGTGGCTGCAGCCATGAAATAAAAAGACGCTTGCTTCTTGGACGAAAAGTTATGACCAACCTAGACAGCATGTTAAAAAGCAGAGACATTACTTTGCCAACAAAGGTCTGTCTACTCAAAGCGATGGTTTTTCCAGCAGTCATGTATGGATGTGAGAGTTGGACTGTGAAGAAAGCTGAGCGCCGAAGAATTGATGCTTTTGAACTGTGGTGTTGGAGAAGACTCTTGAGAGTCCCTTGGACTGCAAGGAGATCCACCCAGTCCATCCTAAAGGAAATCAGTCCTGAATGTTCACTGGAACTCCAGTACTTTGGCCACCTGATGTGAAGAGCTGATTTATTTGAAAAGACCCTGATGCTGGGAAAGACTGAAGGCGAGAGAAGGGGACGACAGAGGATGAGATGGTTGGATGGCATCACCAACTCAATGGAGATGAGTTTGAGTAAACTTCAAGAGCTAGTTATGGACAGGGAAGCCTGGCATGCTGCAGTCTATGGGGTCACTAAGAGTCAGACACGACTGAACGACTGAACTGAATACTATGCCGGGCTCAGTTGGTAAAGAATCTGCCTGCAATGCAGAAGACCTCGGTTGGATTCCTGGGTTGGGAAGATAAGGCTGGAGAAGGGATAGGCTACCCACTCCAGTATTCTTGGGCTTCCCTGGTGGCTCAGCTGGTAAAGAATCTGCCTACAATGCAGGAGGCCTGTATTCCATCCCTGGGTTGGGAAGATACCCTGGAGAAGGGAAAGGCTACCCACTCCAGTATTCTGGCCTGGAGAATTCCATGGACTGTCTAGTCCATCAGGTCACAAAGAGTTGGACATGACTGAGTGACTTTTACTACTATGCTAAAGCAATAAACCCAGCTGAGTTAAAATGATTTTCTAATTCAAGATCCTATTGACAAATTTATAATATGCAACAAAAAGCTCCAGTAACCAAGCATAAAATGAAAGGAAAGAATGAGTAACTCTAAAATCAGAGGTTATCAAATTAGCAATGTTACGCTGATTTATCATTAGAGGGCATGTAGTTTGTCCTGAGTACAATGTTGACTTAAAACAGGCTTCATCTACCTATTTGCTTAAGCCTTAAAAGCACTGGATACTGCCTTGACTACAGAGAATAAGTGCCTATGCAGTCTACTAAGATAGTCTGACAAAGGAGAGAATAAGGACAATAAGGTGATTTATGATCTCCCATAAATGCAAACAGCTGACCCATTGGAAAAGACCCTGATGCTGGGAAAGACTGAAGGCAGAGGGAGAAGAGGGTGACAGAGGATGAGACAGTTGGATGACATCACTGATTCAATGGACATGAACTTGGGCAAATCTGGGGAGGTGGTGAAGGACAGGGAAGCCTAGCGTGCTGCAGTCCACGGGGTCACAAAGAGTTGGACACAACTTGGCAACTGAACAACAATATGACCTCCAATCACGGGAAGGAATGGTTAGATGAGAAGGTGCCAGAGGTTGGAATAATTAGAGAGAAGAAGCAGTTAGAAGAAATTGTATCATAGAATGATCACAACAACTCATTATTTGGATTTTGAGCTCTCCTGATTCTAGTAGTTCAAGTACTAATATTTACAATTCTAAGTTTTCACAGATGGTTATTAATCCCACCCCAGACTAACTCTTAACTGCACTTTAAGTACTTGACACAGTCTCAAATTCCCTTCCAGGTGTTCCCTGTTTAGCTTGAGACTGTCTTGAGGATTCACAGACCTTCCATTCTTCAAGACACCTGGTGCTTATTCTACATAAAACTATCCCATGATGGCATCTATACACCTGGACTTTATTGTATTAATTCTCAAATAATTACATTTACTGAATTACCAAGGACCTTTTTCATTATATCACACATTGTTATTCCCACAAAGATCCCCAGGAAGAAAAATGCTTCAGGTATTCTTTTTTCTCCTGAAACAAGAAGATTGTCTCTGTATTTTATTGATATAGCAAATTTTTACATTTATATGGTTTTATGTTGACACCTAGAAACCCTGGAATCAGTAGTACTAACAACCTGCAGCAAATTAGCAACATTGTGGCATGAACTTCTGGATTACTCTCATTCTTGGAAGACCCCTAAATGCTTTCCATCTCCCAATACATTTTTTTCCTTTATCTAACTGTATTATGTATAATTGTGTGATATTTTAAATAACAAGCAAGGAAGTGATAGAGATACATATACATGTACAGAAGCTAGACATTTTCTATAAATCATTTTTATTGTGAAATCCCTACACTAAAAAAAATGGAGTTTTTCTTTTTCATTCCTTCAGAAAAAGATCAGAGGAAAAATAATTAAAATTTGCACGCTTCTAATTGTTATTTATGCACCTAGAAATCTATAAGAGTTTTGAAATTGTCCTGAAAAATGAAAAAGAACTGCAAAACCAGCAAATCAGACAGTTTTAAAGGTGGATATTACCCCTGAGAAAACAGCTCAAAGCTTTCAGTCCAAAGATGAAAATGCTGAGGTACCGGGCAATCAAATGACCTGCTGGAGGTCATCCGGTTAGCACCCAGGTGAGAACCCAGATTTCCTACCTTGTGAGGTTCTGTGCTCACTATGCTGAAAAATTTCCTCTGTGGACTTCTCTGACTTGATTTTAGCAAAGAAGGGAAATTGATTAAATATAATGATAATAGCAAATACTTAGAGCTTGCTATGTGATATGCAATGTTCTGAGTGGAATATATATGACTCTGATGCTGGGAGGGATTGGGGGCAGGAGGAGAAGGGGACGACAGAGGATGAGATGGCTGGATGGCATCACTGACTCGATGGACGTGAATCTGAGTGAACTCTGGGAGTTGGTGATGGACAGGGAAGCCTGGCGTGCTGCAATTCATGGGGTCGCAAAGAGTCGGACACGACTGAGTGACTGAACTGAACTGAACTGATACATACATATATGTATATAAATTAATTTAACCCTCGTCACAATCCTATGAAATAGAGACCTAATTAGCTCCATTTTACAGATAGGCAAATTGAGACTTAAGATTACATATCCGTAAGGTGGAGCTGGGATTCAAACACAGGTGGTCCATTCAAGTGTCTATGTTCTTAATGATTCTGCTGTATCTCATTTCCTGTACATAATGTGGTCAAACATAAGCTTCAACTGAGATTACTATTATTATTATTTTATTTTTATTTGATATTAGAGCATAGTTGATTAATGATGTTGTGTTAGTTTCAGGTATACAGCAAAGTGATTCAGTTATACATTACCTATTCTTTTTAAAATTCTTTTTTTCATTTAGGTTATTACAGAATATTGAGCAGAGTTCCCTGTGCTGTATAGTAGGTCCTCGTTGGTTATCTATTTTAAATATAGCGGTGTACACATGTCAGTCTCAACTGGGATTATTTTTAAAAACAATAGCACATGAAGTCAAATTATTGTGCATATCAAATGCACAATCAGATGCACAATTAATGTTTGAATATGTGTTGTCTACATATCATATGCTATTTAGGGCCACACATTTGTGTGTATAAATTACTATATACAATATGGAGGACTGTACTTTGGGGGAATCTTCCTTGTATCAGGACCAGTACTCTAGCCTACCCTAAACCCCCTTCTCTCTAAGTCTTAGCAACATGTCTTGCTTCTGAAGTACAGTGGCCCTAGAGACGGTTTGTACCAGTTATTTGGTTATGAAAGCTAACTCTTAGCACCATGACCACTGTCTAAGGAGACCCCATACTGATGGAAATGGAGAGACAGCAGTGCCTGGACATTCAAGAGGCTGAACCCAAGTTGGTTCTGGTTTCCCCAGGGGTCTGCCTTCTGGAAGAGCTGACTAATATCAGCAGATATATGAACAAATTAACACCCGGTGACCAGAAGTGCCCCCCTTTCCCCAGGAAGTACCATTCCATGAGCCATATGGCTTCTTCGGGGCCATCTAACACAACCAGGCAAACAGCTATACTGCTGGTTTGCTGTGGTTAGCCAGTCAGCTCACGAATGCATTACTGTGCTCTCTCTGCCTCCAAGGATCAGTCCTCTCTTTCCTCACTCTTACTTCCCTAAGACAGTAGCAACTCCAACAAAGTGCTAGCAAATAACCTCTCTGCTCTGTTCTCTACAGAGCCTGGGCTAAGATGGGAGGGTGCTACTTGAGATCAACAATTTCAGTATATAAAAATGGAGTTGGCAGATTGCAACAATAAGCATGAGTATTAGAGAACACTGGCCATGAAAAGTCCTTCCCCCTTCCCCTTCAATCATTCAACAGGATGACAGCAACTCAACACTCTATAGAGTCTGTATGTCGATGCCACAGAGCTTCTGAGGAAGAAACTAAAGAAGTATACACTTTCTTAATAAAAGAGATAATTATTTCCATGTTTTATAACCATAGATGTATCTCAGTTTTTAAATATTTAGTGCTTCTCTTTGGTTAAGATTCATGAAGTTATTATAATTTAAATTACTGTGCTCTTATAAACAGAAGTAAATAAGCCCTTCAGAGATCAAATTATGAGTAGCTATTGGAAAGGGAACATCTTATAGTCAATTCATTACCAAAAAAAAAAAAGTGTTTTTATCATGGTGTTTAGCTATAAAACATCAGTCCTTAAAACATTTTAGACTTAAATTGATTCCTCCACATGTAATCAAACATTCTTTGGAATGTGAGCTGGGTATTGCTCTAAGTATTGGGCGGGTATGATGTCACTTTAGTTATGTCTGAGGCCCATCAGGGAGAAACACAGATTAATCTAAATTTTTATTACAGAATATCAACTCTGCCACAGCCATATTTGGCACTGAAGACAGAAGGAATTCTCCTTAATCAATAGTACAGAATAATAGGACCTCGGGGACTCACCAGAGAATTCATCTGTGAAGTAGAAATTGGGCATTTGCCAAAGCATGATGCAACTTGCTTAATATTGTACTTGAGAAAGATGGTCTAGAAAGCGAGTTAATGGTCCATTCCTCTAGATTACTTCAGCTTCACTGTCATTAATTTAGGGTTTTCCATAAGTAATAAATCTATATTACAGCACTTAACATTCCACAGAAATGCTTTCATTGAATTATCACTGAACACTGCACCCTCAGATTTGAAAGAATGGTACTAGGAGAAGTAAGCATTGGAACAATGTTTCTGTATGTTTTGAAAAATCTTAATTTAAAAATGTGGTCTGCTTTTGTTGTTCTGGGTGAGAAAAACATGTCATGCTCAGAAAAGTTACTTGACTTGAAACATTATGATTTATTTCTTGTTATTATGTGTTTTGCTTATGAAAAATGCAAAGGCCAGAAAAGCACTGGACTGTAGTAATTTACACTCTGGGTCACTGCTAAAACATTTCTTTCCTTTCAGTTAATACTGGCTTCTTTATAAGATTTAACTATCCTTTTTATAGTTTTAATATTAAAGTAGCCTGAAGTCAAATAAATATATAACTACTAATTATGCAATATAACTTTCAATAAGTAGTTGTAAGTAAATATACATATATTACAGATTAAGCTGGGAATTAAATTATCAACTTAAATCAGGCAAGTTTTAACAGAATCTCATCAGTAAAACACACATGTGACAGAAGAAAAGGGCTGGCTAATACCAGGCACTTTAGCCTCTACTCCTTGTTTTCTATATTTCTTGAGCTTTATTTAGTTTACTTTATTCCTCATGGAAATTTTCCTTATAATGCTACCTTTTTAATCTACTTCTTTCTTCTTCTCAGTATCTTTATAGACAGAGAATTTAAGTAGAAAGTACAGCAAATATTAATAATCAGCCAGTTATTGGGATAAGATTCAATAATCACACACACTATGTTATTCCCAAATTTATTTAATATAATTTGTTTAAAGAATTACTGAAACTACCAAATGACCTTTCAAATTCATTAAAACTTAGATGAAAAATTCCACTATCAGACTATAGCTAAATGATGTTAGCCAACCAGACATCTCAAAGTCTAGTACGTTACTAAATTTATAAAGAGAAAGTAGTAATTCAGTTGTCTGGCCAAATTTTTTCAGTTGTGTTATTGGTATCAGAGAGCCAATTTCAGACAAAATTATCTTCATAGGTTGCTGACTCTGTCAACTCTCTGAAAACCATGGTTCTCTTTTTTCAACTTGGGAAGAGTTCAGGTTGTTTACTTACATAGTATATATTTTACAAATAGATTGTTACACCTATTAGGCATAAATGATTAGTTACAGTACAAAATTACATGAAGAATGAGTAAAGCACTGGTTAAGAAGTGAAAGTTTCCAAATCTTGTCTATTGTGTTATGTATATGAATAAAGGGCAACCATTAGTAACTTTAAACTCCTCTCCTGCTCAGACAGTCATATCTGGTGGCCTCTAGCCCCTCTGGGGGGATTAATTACCAGGTTTCACCACCATGTGAGCTTCTCTCCCAACATCCTAAATCCATGGCCTGCAGCCCATTCTCCCAGGTGGGGTTCCACAGTCTCCTGATTTCCTGTTCTCAGTATGACCTGAATCCTACACTCTAAATGCTAAGATTCCACTACTAGTTATTTCCATACTTTTTTTTTCTGGATAGGGAACCTTTCTAATGTCAGCAAATTCGATCCTATTTACCAAATTGTATTTGCCTTTAGTTCTTCCTGAAACTACATTCCTCTTCAGAGTAAAATGGTTTTCTTAACCAGCAACACTTTCTTATCACAGCCTTCCTTATCCACCCCCATTCCATGGATGTCAACATATACTCTGCGGCATGAACTGCAATGGTGTCTAACGAAGTCAAATCTTTGGAGAATGTTAGGAGGTCCCTTCATATTTTCCAACCCTCAACAAGCCACAGGAATTCTATCTGAGCTCATCAGTGATAAAACTATAAAAATCCACCAAATCAGGATTATATTCATTATACCTACTGATAATTATAATTTATAAATTTTATGCATATTATATGCCATTGAATTATATCCATCTGATTGGAGCTAAATCTAGTAGCATCTGCATGAAGTCAAATTTTAAAAAGATATAAGAAAAATATATTTCTCCAAATATGTGAGTAAAAAACATTATAATTTGTTTCTTAAAAGTAGATTCTTTATGACATTTTAAATTCACTTTAACAGCAATAGTTCACTTTATAAAACAGAAGGCAAAAAAGGATACTCTACACTCAGAAAAGTTTTTTTTTTTTTCTTTTCTTTAACTAAAGTCATTATAGGCATTTTATTTTGGGGATGTTTATGACTGATTTTCGGAGAAGGCAATGGCAACCCACTCCAGTACTCTTGCCTGGAGAATCCCAAGGACAGAGGTACCTGGTAGGCTACAGTCCATGGGGTCGCTAAGAGTCGGACAAGACTGAGCGACTTCATTTTCACTTTTCACTTTCATGCATTGGAGAAGGAAATGGCAACCCACTCCAGTATTCTTGCCTGGAGAATCCCAGGCACAGAGGAGCCTGTTGGGCTGCTGTCTATGGGGTCGCACAGAGTTAGACACGACTGATGCGACTTAGCAGCAGCAGCAGCAGCATGACCAATTTTCTGACTAAACAGTCTTACGAAAATAAAATGTAAGCTTAACAGGGTTCAAATGAAAGGCAAATTTGTGTGATTCTAAAGTATTTTCTCTTAGCAAACTTTCCACACACTTAGCTCTTTAGAATATTCAGAGATAGAAAAGGTCATCTAGCTCTTCCCTATAAGAAATACTAAATCAACACTGAAATCATGGAATATCCTCTCTAATTACCAGTTGAAGGTATTTCTAGCACAAAGGAAAAGAAGATTATTTCTAATTCCACCAGCTATACCATATATCATATCTCTTTTCTAGAAATGAGACCAGTATAAAAACTCTCAAGAGGGATAAGGCATGAAATGTTAACAATGAAAAGTCACCAGCTAAAATTTAATCACCTAAAGGGTAGACTTTTTCATCTCAGCACAGTACTCAGTTCAAATGCAACATGGAGGATAAAATGTCAAATTATGCGTCATTTAAATTGCAAGAAGAATAAACTTATGTCAAGGAAGGGATACTGAAGAGACCAACTGCACTGGAGCTACAAACTTGGTACAAAGATTGTAAGATCTTTTTTTTTTTTAAACAAAAGAATCCAAGATGTTGGGTCTAACAAAGGTAAATGTCACAAGAAACTGAAACTCAGACCCAGACAAATACACACATATATATATAGTTTTACCTTGCTGCGTTGGGATCCTGTGACCTTAAGGAAGGATGAGGACAAGAAGCAAAATCGCAATAAACAATTGCTCGGAAGACAACCGATAGAGTATATATGGTGTGCACTTCAGAAAAATAGTATGACTTGCCGCTCACAGCTCATTCTAACTTAGCTCACTTTCTTATCTTATGGAGACTAGAACACACATACATTAGAAAAGATTATAGTGTTATCCAGGAAATGAATCTTAAGGGATTTTTTTTTATCAGCCAGCAATAGTCATGGGTTATTCTCAAATTAGCCTGTTCCGGCTTTTTTTTTTTACACAATGACTTCAGGGACACAATGCCACAGGGACGCTCTCTTTAAGTTGTTCCAGAAAGGGGTCCTATTCAGTATCTACTCTTCACCTACACGTTTTTTGTGGGTCCACTTTAATTAAAGACTTACAGCTGGCTACTAATGTATTTCCAAACTTTCAGCTCAAAGCAGACATGTAAATTAAAAGCAGGAAAGAAAAAAAAAAGAGTCTAATCTATTTCATTTAATTTCTTTCTGAAAATTAAAAAAAAAAACAATAAATAAGGATAGAGGTAGTTAGCAACAGCTAGTCTTTCTTAGATATATATATTAAAAAAAAGTGCAGCCTAAGCCAAGAGAGGAAATAATATTTGCTTTCTTTTGGCTAAAGAATATTTAGCAATATTTCAAATTATAAGGAAATTTAAAAGCTGAGAAGGTTTGAGGGAATAATCATATAATAGAACATAATTCTAGGAATATGCAATCCTGCCTCATGCAAGCAAACGGTATGCCACCATTTACATATGTACAGGGAATGAGTGACCTAATTGGGCAGAAGTCAAAAGAGGCCAAATCTTTCGGACTTCATTGATTCAGAAAAAAATTCAAACCAAGGCTTTAATTAGAAACTTGATGTTGGGTTGCTCTTCCATAAATATTTTTCTCCCATGTCTGCTGGAAATTTCAGACCCCATCCTTCACCGAGATGAGAACAATGTGAAGCAACCTCATCTCCACGGGCTCTCAGGAACACTCATCCTGAACATATGGGCTTTATTTAATTCTTTAACTAGTCTATGTTCCTTGGCCTTAACTTCAGCAAATGTTAGGACTCAAATTTGTCCATCCAGCTTCTGACATGCAGTTCCTTGACACAATAAGCTGCAATAAGCCATGAAGCAAGAAACATAAATGTCAGTTATAAGCTATGAAACAATGTTTCAACATAGATAAAAGACAAATAGTGAAAGATCCATCTTACTTCAAAACTCTTCACTTCCTCTTCCCCATCATCATCTTCCTCATCATGACAACTCTGATACATGTAAAAAAAAAATTGAGAAAAGGTCAACAGGATAAGAATATGCTGAGACAGAAAATATAAATGAATTAGCACAGAATAATAAATCACAAATATTATTTGAATATATTCATTATACATAATAAGCTTATATGACATGATCAATGAATTTGTGAACTAAAAGAAAACTATACTGCACAAATACTAAATTACCAATTTTATATATATCATAGAGATATTTATGAGGTCTGTATCATACTGTACATACTACTTATTCATGCATTTTCCTTGTTGAAATCAAGTTACAAACCTTAGAAGAGATCACTGTTTTCTCCTCTTTTATGCTTCCATTACAATGTGTTAATACAAACATTTAATAGCTATGAATTAAAATTAACAGAAAGCAGTGTCTATTAATTAAAGTGAATCTTCCAATCTATTCTTTTTTGATAAATTCATGTTTTGTTATATTTGGTCTATAGGAGGAAGTAAAATTCCAACTGCTAGCAATATCCTTCTTTTACAGAAAAATTATAAAACTGACCATTGAATTATTTTATTTTTCCAGAAATAATAAAGGAGCTGTGCATATATTCTTAATTCATTCCCACAGCTGAGAGTTCTGGTTACTAAGGAAGAAGAGCTGTGAGGTGGTTAGGAACATGCCCTGAGGATGCAGAGTGCCCAATTCAAAAGTCTAGGGCAAATTCCTTAACCTTTCTGAGTCTCTGTTTTCTCACATTTAAAATGGAAATAATAAAAACAGTAACAAGATTCCTAACAGGATCACATGATTTAACATATGGACAGAAGTTCCTAACACTGTACAGGAGGCAGTGATCAAGACCACCCCCAAGAAAAAGAAATGCAAATAAGGAAAATAGTTGTCTGAGAAGGACTTACAAATAGCTATGAAAAGAAGAGAAGCTAAAGGCAAAGGAAAAAAGGACAGATATATGCATTTGAATGCAGAGTTCCAAAGAAAAGCAAGGAGAGATAAGAAAGCTTTCCTCAGTGATCAGTGCAAAGAAATAGAGGAAAACAATAGAATGGGAAGGACTAGAGATCTCTTTAAGATAATTAGAGATATTTGGGAACTTTTCATGCAAAGTGAAAGTGAAGTCGCTCAGTCCTGTCTGACTCTTTGCCGACCCCGTGGACTGTAGCCCACCAGGCTCCTCCGTCCATGGGATTCTCCAGGCAAGAATACTGGAGTGGGTTGCCATTTCCTTCTCCAGGGGATCTTCCCGACCCAGGGATCGAACCCAGGTCTCCTGCATTGCGGGCAGACACTTTAACCTCTGAGCCACCAGGGAAGCCCAAAGATGGGCACAATAAAGGACAGAAATGGTATGCACCTAACAGAAGCAGAAGCTATTAAGAAGATGTTACAAGAATACACAGAAGAACTATATGAAAAAGATCTTCACGACCTAGATAATCATGATGGTGTGATCACTCACCTAGAGCCAGACATCCTGGAATGCGAAGAAGACAAATGAGCCTTAGGAAGCATCACTATGAACAAAGCTAGTGGAGGTGATGGAATTCCAGTTGAACTATTTCAAATCCTAAAAGATGATGCTGTGAAAGTGCTACACCTAATATGCCAGCAAATTTGGAAAACTCAGCAGCGACCACAGGACTGGAAAAGGTCAGTTTTCATTCTAATCCCAAAGAAAGGCAATGCCAAAGAAGGCTCAAACTACATAACTACACTCATCTCACATGCTAGCAAAGTAATGCTCAAAATTCTCCAAGCCAGGCTTCAAACAGTACCTGAACAGTGAACTTCCAGATGTTCACTCTGGATTTAGAAAAGGCACAGGAACCAGAGATCAAATTGCCAACATCTGTTGGATGATCAAAAAAGCAAAAGAGTTCCAGAAAAACATTTACCTCTGCTTTATTAACTATGCCAAAGTCTTTGACTGTGTGGATCACAGCAAACTGTGGAAAATTCTTCAAGAGATAGGAATACCAGACCACTTAATCTGCCTCCTGAGAAATCTGTATGCAGGTCAGGAATCAACAGTTATAACTGGACATGGAACAACAGACTGGTTCCAAATAGGAAAAGGAGTATGTCAAGGCTGAATATTGTCACCCTGCTTATTTAACCTATATGCAGAGTACATCATGAGAAACGCTGGACTGGATGAAGCACAAGCTGGAATCAAGAGTGCCGGGAGAAATATCAGTAACCTCAGATATGCAGATGACACCACCCTTATGGCAGAAAGCAAAGAAGAACTAAAGAGCCTCTTGATGAAAGTGAAAGAGGAGAGTGAAGAAGTTGGCTTAAAACTCAACATTCAGAAAACTAAGATCATGGCATCTGGTCCCATTACTTCATGGCAAATAGATGGGAAAACAGCGGAAACAGTGACAGACTTTATTTTTCTGGGCTCCAAAATCACTGCAGATGGTGACTGCAGCCATGAAATTAAAAGACTCTTGCTCCTTGGAAGAAAAGTTATGACCAACCTAGACAGCATGTTAAAAAGCAGAGACATTACTTCACCAACAAAGGTCTGTCTACTCAAAGCGATGGTTTTTCCAGTAGTCATGTGTGGATGTGAGAGTTGGACTATAAAGAAAGCTGAGCACCGAAGAATTGATGCTTTTGAACTGTGGTGTTGGAGAAGACTCTTGAGAGTCCCTTGGACTGCAAGGAGATCCAACCAGTTCATCCTAAAGGAGACCAGTCCTGGATGTTCATTGGAAGGACTGATGCTGAGGCTGAAACTCCAACACTTTGATGTGAAGTTCTGAACACCAGATGTGAAGAACTTACTCATTGGAAAAGACCCTGATGCTGGGAAAGATAGAAGGTGGGAGGAGAAGGGGACGACAGAGGGTGAGATGGTTGGATGGCATCACCGACTCAATGGACATGAGTTTGAGTGAACTCCGGGAGTTGGTGATGGACAGGGAGGCCTGGCGTGCTGCAGTCCATGGGGTCACAAAGTTAGACACAACTGAGCAACTGAACTGAACAAACATGAATACTATTTATGCAAATGAGAATATGAATACAAAATGTCTCTTAGGATATAAAGTTGTACCTTTTCTCAAACACGTCATCTCCTGTATGTATTTTGTTACCTTCAGAAACAATGGGTATGAACTAGGTTTGAGTTGAAGAATACATTTAGAGAAGTTGGCATTTAGTAAAAGATGTGCTTGCTCTTATATACAGGAATTTGGGACTCTTATCTGACAGGTATTTCAAAACAATCCTTTTTTTTTTCTTAAGAAAATATAGTGAGATTTGCTTCTAAAAAGGTTAAAATTTATAATTTAAAAAAATCTATTAAGCTTGAACTACAGAATTCAACAAATCCATTAGCTAAACTTGTACTGATTGGCATGGGAAATGCTGGGGCCACAAGAAAACTATAGCAGATGTCTAGCCCTTTTTAATGTACTTAAGAGAAACTGAAAGATTTATAGGTATAGGAGATAAGTTTTTCAACAGCAAATTACATCCATGTAATATGATAATGCTAGATAAACAGTAGGTTGTATTAGATGGTCCTAAAATACAGGACTCAATTTTCTGGATCAAACTGATCATTTCTAGTCAAGGAAGAGTGATACTGTATGCCAGAAAGGAAAAAAAGTGAATAAAATCTATACATAATGGGGCAGAAGCATGACACAGAGAATTTGAAGAAAAAAATTAGAACCAAAGTAGAGGATACTTCTTCAGACCATGAAGATATCTAGAGCAAAACTCAAAACTAGCAATGAGGATTCATAAGCATAAAGTTTACATGGGATACTTCTCACCACCACCATCTGCTGGAAATTTCATTCTGCAAAACAAGTACATTGCATATCTTTTTCACTTGCCTTGCTGATTATGTCACCCCTCAGAAGACAGAGGATGCAAAAAGAAATTTTCAGGTTGAATTTCAAACTGAAATCCATTTTGGATGGATTTGGATGAGGCAGAAGAGAGAAATTTCATAACGAAGTAACCATTGCATTTTATCATTTTAACCAATGAAGAATGAAACACTGGGTATAACTTAATGTGTACCTTTCAATAAATTAGTAAGAGCAAGAAGAGAAAAAGTTTTTGTTAGCCAGAAACTCAAAAGAGTGTTTACTTTATGATGGTATTATTCTAGATACTTCTACATGGTTATCTTATTTAAACTGGTAAAACCATTCCATTTGGACAGAACGGCTTGACAGTTTAGAAGGAATGATGGGATATAAAGAGACATTCTGAGAATCAAGCATGAGTGATCACAATGAGGAGAAAACGAAAGGGTAACAGCAAACCAACACGGATGAACTGGAAATGTTCTAAAATGTTCACAAGAAGAGATATATATGATAGAAGGAGGGTGTTGGGAAGATTCAAAAAAACCACACACATTACCCCAAGGTTTAAAATAAAGTGTGGCTTGAAGAATACAAAGATTTAAAATGAATTTTAAACATGCAGCCAAAGGAAGGAGAACAAGGAATACTAAGTTATGACTTAGTGCAGAAACTGTAGTAAGAGAAACTGCAGAACTCCTCATCAGCTTAACCCTCACTGCTCATTAACTCATTGCTTCAGACTTAACCCCCAAAGAGAAGTGATTTTTAAATGTGAAAATGACCTACCCAAGAAAAAGGAAAACTAAGACCCCAATGAAATGTCATGCCACATCCACCTGGTTGACAAAAATTAGTAAAGCATAAAATATCAAATATTGGAGAAGATATGTATCACCAGAATCTCTCTTAAATGTAGCAAGGAGGAATGTAATTTGGGGCAGTAACTTTGGAAAATGGTTGGGCATCTCAAATTTAACCTTCATACAGCCTATGACCCATGGCTTTTGGACGTGAATAAGAATAGCCATTTCAAGCCCATTTTCACATCAGCAAAAAAAAAGGGTTACAAACAAAAAGGTAAATGGATAAGCTATGGTGTAGTTGCACAAGGGAATATAAGTCAAATCGAATGATCTCCAGTACACACAAGAGTATAGATGTATCTTGGAAAACAACAGTAAAACCATTAAGTACCCAAACTTTATACATAGCATCACGCCCTTTTGTTTTCTTTTTTAATTTATTATTATTATTATTATTATTTTACTTTACAATATTATATTGGTTTTGCCACACATCAACATGGAAGCAACCTAGCAGATTGCTTCCATCAGCAGATGAATGGATAAGAAAGCTGTGGTACACATCATGCCCTTTTAAAAGTTAAAACAACTAAAATCTTTAAAAATACATAATTATATATATATTTATATGCACACATATATATAAAATGCATGTTTACATGTAATAGGGCTTTCTCAGGTGGCTCAAGGATAAAGAATCTACTTGCTAGTGCCAGAGACTCAGGAGATGTGGGTTCAGTCCCTGGGTTGGGAAGATCCTTTGGAGGAGGAAATGTCTACTCACTCCAGTATTCTCGCCTGGAGAATCCCATGGACAGAGCAGCCTGGTGGGCTTCAGTCCATAGGGTCTCAAAGAGTCGGACACAACTGAGTAACTGACAATGCACACATATATCATATATATAGTAATAAATCTATATAACTAATGAAAACTATGTAAAGCTCCTCTGTCCGTGGAATTCTCCAGGCAAGAATACTGGAATGGGTAGTCATTTCCTTTCCAGGGAATCTTCCCAACCCAAGGGTCAAACCTGAATCTCCCACATTGCAGGTAAATTCTTTACTGTCTGAGTCTCCATGGAAGCCCCCAAAGGAAAGCAAGGTTATCCTGAACAAGGGATACAAGATGATGATTTCCTCATATGGGGAGGCAGGGTATGGGTTAAAGAGAGAACCATTTTAATTAAGGTAGGTAATTATCAAGGTCTTAGCTTTTCTTGTGAGTAGGGAGTTTATGGGTATTTACTACATTATTAGAAATTGCTAAGTAACTACCAATAATGGGAACTTCCCTGGTATTCTAGTGTTTCCAATGCAGGGGGCGTGGGTTCAACCCCTGTTCAGGGAACTAAGATCTCACATACCATGCAGTGCTGAGGGGTAGAGAGGGATTTAAAAAAAAAAGGAGTCAATAATGGGAGTGTATCATGGATCCAGAGTTCTAGTTAACCCAATTCTGGGCTTCAATTGAAAAAAAAAATGAAAACTGAAATTTTAGAAAAACCAATTAAGATGTGAATGCTGCTGTCATAAAGTCCTACAATACTGAAGAAAGACAGGATGACATAAGTCTTTTGAACAGAGTTCAAGTGTCAAATTCAAGTCAAAAATCATCATACATGAATGTAAAATGACCACTAGTAAATTCTGAGAAACCATGATGTCCAAGAGAAATTTTCAGACTCCTGGGATGCTGGCTATCAAAGTGAAGAAAGGCAGCCTCCTGAAACTACTAACTCAATAGTTTGATGTGAATCACCAAAACTAGCAACTTAGGGAGACACTGGGATAGCACACTTACCAAGTCTGTGGGTAACATAAATGTAAAGAGATACTTAACACTGGATGAAAGAACTGAACTTTAAAACTATTTTGGCCTTGCACAGTGGTTCAGCTCCAATTAAGAGAACAGATGACTTAACTAAAGCCTACAACAACTGCCAAAATAGAGATATGTATGATGAACCTCAGAAGAAATTCATAAATGACCTGGAATTGAGGTGAAAAGGCAAGCTCACAATGAGAGAAAAAATGCAACCTGGCTGTCAAAAAACTAGTGAGTTCTTATAATTTCTTGTAACTGTATAGAATCCCAGGGCAGAATAAGCCAGAATAAAGTCCCACTGTGCTCTCCACAGGTAAACTCATAGCCTGCACAGTGTGTTCAAATAATTTCTAGGGGCACACATCTTGATAACTGATTGAGAGAAGAATGAAGTGATTAAAGCTGGCATTCCTGGGATACATCAAACAATAAATGGAAAGAGATTAATTTTGATGGGAAAATCTTGAAGAAAAGTGAGCGTCAACAAATATTTGATCATTTCTCAAAAGAGATAAGATTTAACTGTAGGATGCAACCAGGACAAGTGTGGGGGCTGACTCTTCTCCCATCACAAGGAAGAATTTGAAGTTATCAGGAATCTTCTACTCTCAAAACAGGAGCCTTTCCCTTTCCAGACCTCTTGCTCATTGCTTCTTCAGCTGAAGGGAAAACAATCCATGGACTACTTTACAATCCCCTTGCTTATCAGTTCCCTCCTGTCTCATTTCCTTATTTGTCTTATTCAGAATCCAAGATCGAACGCCTCAGCCACTCTCATAATGACAGAAAAAACCCCTATGATCCTCTGTCCTTCAGCAACAGTCTGGTAAAAATTGCCATCCTTGACGAATCTAACTTCTTGCCTTCTCTGACTCTGCATTTGGTTCTGGGAACTGCTAGGGAAAAGCCACACAACCAGGAAGACTGGTACTGCCCAAATTCATAAAAGCCGACATCAATGAGGCTTTGCACACTGTCTGGGGGTTCCATTTTAGTTTCTAGTCAATACTCAGTACCAACTTCCATAGAAGGAAATGTCTTTCCTCTTTCATCTTTTAATCAAGTGTTTCTAAAAAAATTATCTTATTGAAGGATAGTTGACTTACAACACTGTGTTAGTTTCTGGTGTATAGCAAAGTGATTCAGTTATACACAGATGGCTCCCCAGGTGGTGCTAGTGGTAAAGAACTTGCCTGCCAGTGCAGCAGACGTAAGAGACAAGGATTCGATCCCTGGGTGGGGAAGATCCCCTAGAGAAGGGCATGGCAGCCCACTCCAGTATTCTTGCCTGGAGCATCCCATGGACAGAGGAGCTTGGCGGGCTACAGTCCACAGGGTCGCAAAGAGCTGGACATGACTCAAGTGACTTAATACAACTATCCCAAACTCCCAATCCACCCTTCCACTTTCCTGAAAACCACAAGTCTGTTTACTATGTCTGTGAATCTGTTTCTGTTTTATAGATAAGTTCTCTGTGTCATATTTTAGATTCCATATATAAGCAGTATCATACAGTATTTGCCTTTCTCTTTCTGACTTACTTAGTCAGAAATCTCTAATTCTATCTTATAATTCCATCTAGATGTTTATCACCTTATATCTTTCACCCCGTTCTCAGTCTTCTCAATAAAGAGACTTACGCCACATCTACTCACATGGAAATCTCTACTTCGCTACAATACACACTTGGACCATCAATGTTCCCTCAAAATTCTCTGCAATTATTCTCACATGATGTCCATGGAATAAATCCTGGGGAATCTTCAATCCTTATGTTCAGTCCCTCAGCAGAGTAAGACCTTGTTGACCACACATTTCAACAGTTCCTATGTATGCTCACACTTAAGATTCTCTCCTATTTTTCCGGGGAGAAGTCCTTTTGTTCTAGCCATCTCTTAAGCATTCATGTCTTTAAAGGCTTGGTCCTATGCTGACTGATCTTCTCATGCTTCCTTTTCTGCCTAAGCAAGATTATGTACTACTGTGGCTTCAGTTTCCTTCTAATGCTGACAAATAACAAAGCTATATTTATAAGCCTTCCATGAGATACAGAATGTCAGAAATGACTATCTTACCACACACTGGACATTTCCGCTTAGATGTCTCACAGGCTTCTTTAATGAACATGTAGAAAATTTAATTTGCCATCTTGCCTCTTCACTCTAGGCCTGCATTGATTCTGGTGCTCCCCACCTTAGCATATGGTACTGCTGTCAACTCAGATGCCCAAGTCAGAAGCCTCAGAGAAACCTGACTCCTTTTTTATACTCATCGCCTCATTCATCTCCTTGTTCTAAGATTAAATGAAATAAGCACCCAGTAAATACTTAGCTATTACTATTTTTGCATGGTCAACTCATCATTCAACAGTCAAGGACTTCCTTAAAACTCAGTGCTATGCAGCCTGCTCCATATACTCCTAATTGCTCCTCTACCATTAAACTTGTCAGCATCTTTTGGGTAATCATTTGTTCAGAGTTTGCCCTTTCCATCAGATGATGAACTCTAAGAAGACAGGATGTGTGTATTTCTCTGATTCACCATGTTATCTCCAGTATCTTCATGCCCAGTTAATATTTGTTGAATGAATGAATGTTTGGAAAATTAGTGAGATGCCCATAAATAAAATGTTAAATGAAGAAACAATGATTATCTGTCAAAAAAGTTAGAACAGATATTCAAGCAACAAGTGAAAAGTTGAGATTAATGTCCTTAAGTTTTCTAAAATTTAACAATATTTTATTTTAATTGAGAAATATGTAGATTTTTTATATTTTACCATTAAAATCAAGACATTTATTTACCTTTGCCATAATATCTGCATAAGCCATATATAAAAAATCTTCCTCCAGTTTGCTATGAAAAATAAGAAAAAAACAACAGTTTTTAAGTAGGTTACATGAAAAATTACCATCACTATATATAATAACCTTCTTTCAACAAGTGTGTCTTTTTCTAAATGAAACAAACACAAAACTTAGAGCAATCATTCAAAAACATTATAGAATCAGAAAGCAAAGATATTAGACTTCCTCAAGAGTTGGCCCCATCTTACCTTACAGTATAATATAATAAATGTTTGTGTATAAATAAACAATTTACTGATTTACACACAAATGTAGTAACATTAATATTTTCTTAAAAATACAAACATTGAAACAAGAAAATTTACGTGATGTCAGGTATCTTGACAGCAGAAGTGATATCTGACATTTTTTGGAAAGACTCCCCAAATTATTACATGACTATATAGTGAAAAAATATTATGGTCATAAAGATTCTTAAAAGTTAAGACAGGTTAAAATCTATTTATTATCTTCTTTTGAAAAAGCATGAAAATCACTAATTCACTGAAGAAAGACTTCCATCAAAAAATTCCTGATGTTTGCAAAATTATCTTAGCAGTTTTAAACTTACAGCCATCAGAAAAGTCCACTTATGAGAAATACCTCATTACCTGACAATGCCAGACAGGGAGCTGCTCTATGCTTAGGGATGAGATGGTTTTGTTAGTTAGGAAATAATAAGAGAGAGAGAGAGAGAAATAGTGAGAGAAAGATGGATCACATTAGCTAACAGGGAGAAATGTACATTATTATGACATGCACAGAGGTCAGATGAACTCATCAAGGCTCATGTGAACAGGGATTTTTAATTAAATTCTTTTCCTGCTTTGCCTAGGGCAAAGCTGGCTTTCTTTCCCAAGACAGGGAAGCTGATGAGGGTTTTGAAACCTCTTCAAGGTCTCATCTACGGAATGAATCTACACCGTGCCCCTATAATGGGCAGATGCTGGCACACTTTAATTATCAAGCCTATGAATGCATTTCTTATTTAACTCCATAGAGGTTTTGCCCTCTGTGGTTTCAATGAATTCAAAAGAACAAGAACCAAGAAAAATGGAGAAGGCCTTTAAAACAGATCTCAAAGAAACTTTGCATCGAGGGGATGGCTTAGCCATCTCCTCAAGTTTCCTAACACTCACTGCACACTGGAGATAATCAATCCAGGAAATTTGGGGTTACCGGTGGTCTCCAACACATTTGGTATTGAAATTTACTTTGGGCTCTTTTGTTTTAATTTCTAAAGGACATTTGTGATAAAGAGAAGATTATAAGAAGATTCAGAATCAACTCAACCAGCTAATTACAATATTATTAAAAGAATTAGAGCTAGGTAGATATTAATATTTGATAGGTAAATATTAAAGTCTGAAGTTGAACGAGTGTTGGTTCATACATGTATACCAGACTGGTCCTGTGAAGTAAGTGAAATGAAACTCGTTCAGTCATGTCCAACTGTTTGCAACCCCATGGACTGTAGTCCATGGAATTCTGCAGGCCAGAATACTGGAATAGGTAGCCGTTTCCTTCTCCAGGGGATCTTCCGAACCAACTTTGAACAATTTTCTCTCCTCTCAAGAAGAAGATGAAATTGAAACATGAACATGTGACGAACAGAACACTCAGACATGGGTCTCTGTTTGTTCCTCCTAGGTCTCCTGTGAACTCCCCAACCATACCATTTCTCCGTTAAAGCTGTTCGACTAAACAGAAGGATCAGCTGATGAAGAGGATCAACCCTCTTAGTTCCTTCATCTTCTTCTGGAGGTTCTGCTCCAGGTTTCTACAAAAAAGTCAAATTCATAAAATTTCACATTAAGGTGAAATGTTCACTCAAACCCAAGAGCTCTATGAAGGCTTGGAATAGCAAATAAAAAGAAAGCCTTTTTCTTCCTATCGTGGTGCATGTCTGTGTCTATGTTTATGCATTGTACCTGGACATGTGTATTATATTATCAGTGCAAAAGTATACAGTTTTAAAGAAGAAAGTTGGGACTTCTATGGTAGTCCAGTGGTTAAGGCTCTGCACTCCCAATACAGGGGACATGAGTTTGATCCCCGGTTAGGGAACTAAGATCTCACACGCCACACAGCACAGCCAAATAAAACAAAAACAAAAAAAAATAAAATTTTAATTTAAAAAGTTGTTGAATAATGGGACAAAAAACACTATGGGCAAGGATGATTTATACCATTTAAAAATACTGAATACTATTCTCATAAGCAGCATCATAACTAACTGAAAGTGAACTGCTACATGGATTTCAGCAGCTCTAGGGAAATCTCAAATACAAAAAAATTGCAATAAAATGCTGTCACTCCATGTATAAAAATTTAGTGCACCTAGCAAGGCAAACTGTTTTATCAAATGAAATATTTCTGTTGCCTATGTAGAGAGAGCTAGGTAAAGAACGCTGAATGAGTTAGTATTTGAACCACTTACATGTTATTCTCATTTTCACTTTTAAAACTTAAAAAAAGTAATTTCATTTATTGCACATTTACCATAAAGAAAATTATTAAGCATTTTTTTACTGACTCGAGAATGAATTAATCCTGTTTGTTGAATGACTAATGAATTTTGTATCTCTATTAGACTTACACATTCAAACTGATATTCTTTCTATGTAAGTGATGTTCTTTCTTGGATTTAAGGCTTAATGTTGCAGCTAGTATGGTAAATCTGCAAGGTTAAAACATTCTAATATTCTACCGGTTTGATTCTAAAGAAAAATGAAACTCACTTAAAATAAATAGGATCATTGTGCAGCAAAAACTAACACAACAGTGTAAATCAACTACACTCCAATCACAATAATAACTAAATAAAATATATGGGAATAATCAGGGTTAAGGTTTTATGAATTAGATTAGTTTGTCCATTACATTCCCTGATTGTTTGTGTGTTTTTTCAAAAAAACCTTTAGACCCAAGTTTTAACTTTGGAATTATGGAGCCTCTCAGTCTACAAAATGCAGTGGAACTACATGCTTGTAAATTTTCCTGAGAAGGTGGTTCTTGATCAAATTTTTAAATAGATCCACAGCTTATAAATAAATTGAGACAATGGCTCCCTTGAGTGAAGCTTTCTCAGTAGCACAAGCCTCCTTATCAGCATGGTTGGATGAAAAATTCTACTTCTCTGTTTATTCTATATCTGCTTTGACTTTCTGCTCTTCCTGCATCCAATCCCTGCATATGTTTAACAACCAGCCACTTTTCATTGGCTTTTGTTAAGCCTCAACTTATTTTTGGTGAATCATTCTTTATGGTTCAGCTTTGATAGTTCTATCCTGGTTCTGTGGTGTTTGAAGTTCCTTTGAGGAATAATTTAAAAGAACAATAGAGTCAAATTTTACTTAAATTCTGAATTACTAGCTGTTGATGAGATCTCTTTGAAATAAGAAGAGCGAATTTTCCCTAAACATTGCAGGCAGTAACAATTCAGAATAAAGTTTCCTAAGCCCCACAGGCTGCAATAATGTTTCCTCTTTAATGTTATAAGATAAATGGCTCACACCAATGTTATTCCACCAAGCCCAGACCTACTTTCATCTTTTAACCCAGTAAAAACATACCGCTAAGTCTTCTATCAATTTATCTTCAAAGTAATGTTCTTCTGTTTCAATCCAAGACTTTTCATATCCCTGAAGAAAGAGATTGACAGCCCGATGCCTAAAAGGTAAGCATAATTTCAAGAGCTTTTTAAAAAATAAATTGAAAAGGCACTCAGTAGCACTTAATCACTGGATTATCTGTACACTAAAAGAATAAATAGAAATAAACTTTCCAATCTCGACTGGAGAGGCAAGACATTGCAGTAGATAGAGAAAGCTTTCTCAGATCACACACTGACCTGGATTCAGTTATTTCTAAGTTTTGTAACATTGGTCAAGATATCCAACTTTGTCAGCTTCTCTCATTTATAAAACTAGGATAACCCTATCTACGCTTCAGTTTTGTGAGACTCAAACTGAGATAAAGAAGATAAAACATGTTGGATAGATGCTCATTACATGGTAGCTCTTATGACATAAAGTGGCTCTGGATAAACAGTTGTGAGCATCAAGAGAGGAATTATTCAGTCTCCCTGTTAACATCAGATACAGCCTCTGAGGATTACAAAACTAAACGTATTAAGGGAACTTTATGGGCGTATATATCCAAAGATTAAATCCTAGAATACTGATGAAAATAGTTGCCTATGAAATAAAGAAGACCAGTAAAGACTAAAAGAATAAGTAAACTCATCTTGAAATTGATGCAATATATGGCTAAGGTTCCACTCTAAGAAAGTCACATCAATAAGGGAACATAAGAGCATACCAGACGTGTTAAAATGAGATGGTGCCACTGTAGAGTGGAATGCTACAACATTAACAGTATGAAAGGAACACTAAGGAGTCAAGAGACATAAACTTCTGTTTATGAAGGGCCTTGAAATCCAGGGAGAAGAACTGACCAGGCACCTGGAATGGCCAGAACTCACCATCAATTCTTGTACAAGAGAGAAGCTCAACTCTACTGGTACATCAGAATCCCCTGGGGAGCTTTTACACAGTACATATGCCAAGCCCTGATATTCTGATTCAACAGGTTGAGGCTTGGATATTCCTCAAATGAATCTGAGTGTATTTCCTTAAAGTACCAGGTCTGAGAACCACTGGAATAAGGAATACAATTTTGAATAGGGTTATATCAGAGAAAGTGGAATAGCAGACTCTGTTGTATTGTAGAAACTAACTTGTAATTTGCTAGTTGATGGAACTGGATGTCATTGAGTCAATAAAGTGAGTTGAAGAGGTACCATGAGGGTAATGCATCTGCATTATTCCCGTAAGTTAGTTCCCTATCAATTCTTTTCCCCAAAGATGAAATAATCACAAAAGTAAAAAACAACGATTAACATTGTGTTATGTTCAGTTCTAAGCATTCTGTCTACCTTGACCCATTAAATAACCTAAACAACTCTATGAGGCAAACCTTATGGTACAGTTGAGAAAACTACAACAAAGTCAGGAAAGAACCTTGACCAAAATCATGCACTCAGGAGCTGTGAGGTCAGGATTCAAATCAAGGCAGTCTGATCCCAAAGACTGGTTCCTGATTACTCTGAAAGTGCAAGTTGCTTAGTTGTGTCCAATTCTTTGCAACCCCATGGACTAGACAGTCCATGGAATTCTCCAGGCCAGAATACTGGAGTGGGTAGCCTTTCTCTTCTTCAGGGGATCTTCTCAACCCCGGGATGGAACCTAGGTCTCCTGCATTGCAGGTGGATTCTTTACCAGCTGAGCCACAAGGGAAGCCCAAGAATACTGGAGTGGATAGCCTATCCCTTGAATCGAACTAGGGTCTCCTGCATTGCAGGCAGCTTCTTTACCAGCTGAGCTATTAGGGAAGCTGATTTCTCTGTCCTGCCTCAAATATGTGAGCAGATCCTCCTAATTATGTAAAAGTAACAGATAACAAACTTATAGTCACCAAAGGGGAAAGGCTGGGGAGGGATAAGTTAGGAGTCTGAAATCAACATATATATGCTATTATATAGAAAACAGATAACCAGCAAGGACCTACTGTATAGCACAGCATCTATCTACTCAATACTTTCATAACCTATGTAAGAAAAAAATCTGAAAAAGAAAAGATAAATGTATAAATCATTTTACTGTACATCTAAAGCACAACTATACTTCAATAAAAAAGTAAACTCTATTCAACAATGACATTACAGGCCAATGAGAATAACCAACAAGGAAAAATGAAGTTAAGCATTACACAGAAGAGGCAATGAATCTCCTTCATCCTTCCTTGGACTACTATAACCATGTCAAGGTATATGTTAGCCTCCTATCACATCTTAGAGGAAGAGTAATTTTAACCTATTACCAACATTAAAGAAATTCTGACCTCGGCAGATTATATAAAGGAGCCATCCGGAAGCAGGCAACCACGGCACGTTTCCTCTGCTTAGAGAGCAGTTTGTGCCACACGGCCTTTTTCGATCTCTGAGGATGCTCAACCTGAGGTAGAAAGACAGAGACATACGTATTTAACCCCCAAACATCTTCAGGAACATAGTACTAAACAGCTATACCTTTTACCTAAAAACTTTTAGATTTTCAATTTTCCAAAAGTATCTTACAATTATTATGACAATATCTTCAAGTTACCCAATGCTACATTTGAAATAGTTTCAGATGTTATGTATTTTCCTTAGAAAAAACATCATATTTTCCCAACAATGTGTACTTTCGAAGCTATATCATTTTTAAAAAACCAAAGAAATATGAAGCGATCCTATATGAAATAATTTTGCATCCTTTTTAAAATTCAGTTTTGGTGCCAAAACATAAGTAAAGAAAAATTAACCTATCCTGGCTTATGCATTTTCACTAATTTTATCCTAAGAGCTACAACAGTAAATATAAATAGATGCAGTTAAAGAAAATTCTAACGCAGTCTACTGTTTCTTAATATATTTAATAAGATGGAGAGAAGATGACAAGTCTTCGTGAACACATTAGTAGAAGTGAGTAAAAGAATTTAATTTTACAAAAATGTTAAACTATATAATTATTTTGTTAGATAGGGACAAATAAGAATTTATAAGTTGCAGTAAATGATGCAAGCAAGCTATGTGTTTAGCTAATGGCATTTGGAATTTCAAGGAAGAGATTAATCATAAGTATTAGAGAGAAAAAAATCCCAACGTGGAATTCTACATTCATTAGTAATTTCTAGGCAATTGAACACTGTACTTCCCAGATTGTAATATCTCCGGCGCATACATGTAGATTTCTGGAAGAAATAAAAATGTTATGTTAGCTAAAAAAAAGTAAAACTAAAGGCATTATCCTTTGCAGTAAAGAGTCAAAATATGAATGTAATACTAATGCCTGAAGAAAACATTTAGAATGTTTGGATAACAGTGGTTTGGAAATTTTAACAAAGCAATTTGTGTAATTTTAAAGCATTTATTTCTGTGATCCTCTTTCCTCTATAAGATCAAGAAACACTTTCTGATAACTATCCAGTTAGTTCAGTTTTCTTCTTGGTTATGTTAAGCAAAACAAAACATTGTTAAGACAGTGTAGGTGAAAACAGAATCAAGGATAATGCTATTCACCGAGAATAAGGCATTGTGATCAACATGGGAAACACTCAACAAACATAATTAAGTACCTAAGCACTGATGAACGTGCTAGAAAAGGTCTCCACTGTCATGAAGGCTGCCATTTGGCAGAGCATTTTAATACCCAAAGGAAAGACCTTAAATAGTCAATTTTCCTATAAATGAAGCAAATAGATGTTGGTAAGATCTGTGATGCAAAAGTGAACATCAAGTTGTGTCTTGCAACTGTTTGAATGTCTGGCTGTGCTGATGCGTTAGCTTGTCTCGTGTCTGAGCATTAGAAAATCCCAAAGAGACAGCTCACTCTTCTGAGAAAGATGACCAGACGTACAGCACAAAAAGTCACTTGCATAGGTCACTGGCATTTGAGATAAATAAAGTCTTTCCTGTGCACCCACTGCTTTTGCAAGTGAAAATATTGTTTAGCAAGTGAAAATATTCTCAGCAAACTATTCTATGATTCACAAATTAACATAAGAATAGAGAGATGAAAGGAATGGATTCTGCACAGAGATATTTCCCACTCTTTTCTGTTTTTTGATAATTCATGAGTTCTTTTATTCATATTCTTGACACTTTGAAGAATACTTGGCCATTAAAATCTGACCTGCTTACCTTTTCCTAGATATTCACACATCTTAAAGATTTACACAGGGATCACCCTCATCACAGCTAGAGAAAGTCAGGGTTCCTTTTAGTCTCTCTTCAGTAATTCTGTATCCTAGCATATCTAAACCATTACTTAGTTATCTATGTGTCTGTATCTGCTCCTAGAGCACCAGCCACTTGAGTTGAGCGACAGAAGTCAAGCCCCAGGACCTGCAGAGTACAATGCTGTCACACTGCAGTGCACACAATATTCATGGGGTAGATAGTTGCTCAGTAAAGTGAATCTCATTACTGTGCAAATATCATTCATTATCTCACATGTGTTTATGAATATATAACATAAGACTATAATAAAACATAGTTAGAGTTCAATAAATTTCATTTAATGTATCTAAAAGTCATTCAAGCAAACTTAGATATGTGCAGGAAAACCAGGAAGAATTAAAAACTCATGAGAGAGTAATGCCATTTAATTGGTGATGCTAGTGGTAAAGAACCCGCCTGCCAATACAGGAGAGACAAGAGATGCAGGTTCGATCCCTGGGTCAGGAAGATCCCCTGGAGAAGGGAATGGCTACCCACTCCAGTATTCTTGCCTGGAGAATCCCAAGGACAGAGAAGCCTGGCCGGCTACAGTCCAAAGGGTCACAAAGAGTCAGACACAACTGAAGCGACTTAGCATGCACAGGCATATGTAGCACAATCTTCTTTAATACGCCTATCATTTCAGATATGCAATTCTATGACTTCTTATAGCTTTTCGACTTTTAAAAATTTTTGGTCAAGCTGCGTGGCATGTGGGATCCTGGTTCCCCAACCAGGAACAGAACCTGTGCCCCTTCAAATGAAGTACAGTGTCTCAACCACTGGACCACCAGGGAATCCTCTATGACCCTATATATCACTTAACATTTCATTACTTCAGATCTTGTCATCTGCTGATATATGATTATTTATATTTAATATTTCATGACAATATTTAGGGAAACATTGTCTAAATAATATTAAATAAGTCTTGAACTGAACTGAATATTTAATATTAATAAAGAAATAAAGTTGCCTAAATAATATTCTATTATCATATTATGTTATTAATATTACAGTGTTACACAGTGTGAATACATATTAACAGTCATATGGCATAAGAGTATCCTAGCTTAATTTCATCAGGTATAGTGATAAATTGCATGGCTTTTGAGAAGTTATTTGATTTCAGTAAACAAGAAGGAAATTAACAGATACTGCATTAGATGATATCTTTAGTTATTTAACTGGCTAGGGCAGAGATAGGAGATCATGAGATAAAATAGGAACCAAAGAAATATATTTATTATTGCAGGAACTGGGGGAGCCTGGTGGGCTGCCGTCTATGGGGTCACACAGAATCGGACACGACTGAAGCGACTTAGCAGCAGCAGCAGCAGCAGCAGCAGCAGCAGCAGCAGCAGCAGCCATGTGTTCTACAAAACATTCAGATAACAATATCCTGAGATGATACAGGGCATTTTATTATTTTATGTTTAATGTAAAATAACTGCCCCTCCATGTCAGGCAGGTACTGTCATGGAGACCCAGTGACAGTATACTTTTGAGTTTGCACTAAACACCTTCAGTCTGGTGTTGGTTGGTTGAATGGGTCTCATGAGAAACAGAGAAAGTCTCTGTGTTACAGATATTGTACGTAAGCTAGAAGATTCCTTATACAAAAACACAATCCACCAACTGATAACACTTCAGATATTATTGGTTTGGGAATTCTTGAGCAAAGGTAATAAATAAGAAAATAAGACACACAGTAAGCTTTGTAGTTTAAAATAGAAAACAACTGAAAAATGACTTAAAACATTACTCTCACATGGTTTTAATATCAACGCATTGCTGCTGCTGCTGCTGCTGCTGCATCGCTTCAGTCATGTCCAACTCTGTGCGACCCCAGATTCGGCAGCCCACCAGGCTCCACCGTCCCTGGGATTCTCCAGGCAAGAACACTGGAGTGGGTTGCCATTTCCTTCTCCAGTGTATGAAAGTGAAAAGTGAAAGTGAAGTCACTCAGTCGTGTCCGACTCTTAGCAACCCCATGGTCTGCAGCCTACCAGGCTCCTCCGTCCATGGGATTTCCCTTTTTGCTCTTCTCTAAATGTAATGTATTGCTGATCCTGAGAAAAATCAGCTCAAAAATATTAAAATGAAGGGTTAGACAAGTGACCTTAAATTCAAATATGAGACCAGGGAAAGACAGTATCTCAAATATGTTGCTTTGAGCAGTAATACAGGTAAAAAACATGTGAAGTCAGGAGTAACTCCTGAAATTTTTGTTAGAATGGTTTAAAATTAAGTATATAATCCTAATTATCTGTTTAATTTTAGAAATATTTTGGAAAAGACAATAAAACAGAGGTCTTGCTCTCCCTCAATACATTATCTATCGATGGTTACAAAAATTATAAGCTTGGAAATAGTGTTGATTATATCCTAAGCACTCCCGAGTCACAGATTATTTTTAACAAACATGCTGAACACGTATGCTTTTTGGCTCACAAGTTAGCACACGTCCTTTAAAAACACATTCTTACAAGGTTAATGCAACTGTGACTGAATCAACACAAAAGCTAACCTGTTCAAGATGAAAAAGTACATTTGCTATATCCAAGACCCGTTCCACTGTCTTCTCAGGATCTGAAGTGTCTTCTGTCCTATTGGGTAAGTCTTTGTAAAGAGCCATTTGCCATCTAATAGCAGGATCCTCCAACTGTAGGAAAAAGAAAACCGTTCAAAAAATACAGAGGAAAGAGAGGAACACCCACTTCTGAAGAGTCAATCTATAGCTACGTATAAAGCACAGGCACGGGGTGAAAACGTGATGCAGAGATCAAGACAGAAGTATCTTGTACTCATGAAACCTGTCATCTGGTGAGACAGACAGACATCAAATAAATGTTTACAATGGTACAGGGCTGCTAGGAAGAAATATAAGGTACCCTGGGGACTTAACCTAATCTGTTGTGGTTGGGAAGATTTCTCTAAACAAGTGAAGTTTCAGCTAGGATTTAAGGATGAACTGAAGATCATCAGGGAAAGAAAACGGGCAAAAGCTATTTTTTTCTTTTCCTTTCACTCAAATCAGTGAAAGATCTACTTTAGAGGCAATGATATAGGATCACATTAAATGTGATCCTATAAATATGAGTCCTATAAACAAAAGGACTCAACAACAGAGCCTAGACTCACTGAAATTAAGATACCAATGAATATAAATCAATGAAGGCATATCGAATCATATTCTGATAAAGTAATCTACGGACTCTACTTTTCAATACTGTCAAATTTCTTGAGTTAAAGATATAACCAAATTCTGAAGGTTTTTTAAGAAAGATTATTTTAAACCATAGAAATGGACAAATACAAGCATCTTTCCGGGGATAGATCACTTCAAAGAAATAATTTAGAATAACTATGTCATTAAAAACAAGCAAAGCAATACTTTTATGTTTCTTCTCCCATCAAATATTTCCTTTCAACATGGGAGATGGAGAATAATGAAGCAGAATTAGATCAACAACATCCAAAGCTTTACAACTCCTAGCCAGAGAAAGCAGAGCCTGAATGTTTCAAAAAAATAAACTTTTATCTAGTTGGAGACAGAATTTCGTACACTGAATGACTTGTCAACACCTACTTGTTCTTTGATAAAACAAAATGCTTTTTCTTCATATACTCCTTTCATTTGCAGACTATTGGACTTACAGATTTTATTCTTTTAATATAAAATTACCCCCTGTTGTCCTAGGATTACCAGTCCTACAATTTTAAGACAATGTGTTCAAGAAGGAGCTGAGAACAAAAGAACGCATTGCTTATAAGTCCATATATATGGGGGCCCAACCCTTAGTATAAAAAGCATATAATGAAATGTCACAACGAATAAGTATTCATTATGTCTTTACTTTCAGGCTTCATTCATTGCAAGATGAAATGCTAATTATACATGTTCATCCTTCTCAGCTCTTCTTTCTTCCTGATACCACAATATACAGCATACATTGTCCAAAGTATTCCTATAAGTAACCGCTAGAATATAATGGAAGGATTTCCTCCTGCTTATTCAAGACATAACTTTTTATTTGCTGTTTCCTGAGAGTGGTATAAATACCTATATAAGAGGTACTGAATATTTCCTGTCTCTATTTGGGACCATGGTTCTCAAAGCATGGGCCCAAATTTCCTAGAAATCTTGAGATCCTTGCAGAGACGTATGATCTCCTCAAACACCCATGTATAAACTTGAGGTTAAGCTGGAGGCTTTATGAATATTTTGAATAATGTTCAAAATCTTTTTTATTTTTTCTGCAAAGACATCATGCTTGTATGGGAATTAACCTCCTACTCTGTTAAAGTTAAAATTAAATGAATGATGGACTTCATAAACATGTGCACATGAAATCTGTCCTAAATAATTTCTGTGCATTGCAAATATGGTAAAAGCACGTCACACCTTTATCACATTATATTCTGAAGTGTTAAAAAAATTAATATGGTTTGGATCTTTGGAAATAAACATTTTAATACCCAGAAAGGGACACACTATACTATAATCAATCCTTTTTGACATCTGGACATTTTCATAATTTAAAAAATCCTCAGGAAGGACATCTGAATAGAAGCAAATAGTTGAATCAAAGTAATTAACTGCAAGACTTTTCATATTAAATAACTGGTCCAGTAAACAATGAGCGACTTGCATTGGAGAAGGAAATGGCAACCCACTCCAGTGTTCTTGCCTAGAGAATCCCAGGGATCGGGGAGCCTGGTGGGCTGCCATCTCTGGGGTCACACAGAGTTGGACACGACTGAAGCAGCTTAGCAGCAGCAGCAGCAAACAAATGAATACTTTATCCACTACTATGAAAGCATTTCCAAATAATGGTAAATACTTGACTACAAAAACTACTTACAGCAAACATTTAACCCACAGTTAAAAAATAGATGTTATAATGGTATTCATTCATGTTTCTCTTCTAAATGTACACTGGCTTTCCTACTACAGTAATTCTTACTATCTCCTATGTGCTAATGACCCTTAAACTTATTTCATTTCTGAGAACTAGGTGTCAAATATCAAATTTTCAAAGACAACTGTCTCCATGTCACAAAAGTCCTCAAATTCAGCTGTATGAAGGAAATTCCCAACCTTTATTTCAACTGGTGCCATCTTTTTTGTTTTTTTTTTACAAAGTTTGACAGTCTTTGGTGATCTACTTTAGAAATTTATCATTTGTTATCTTGAGAGTCATTAATTCATAAGGATTTGCAAGCAGAATAATGAATTATTAAAATGATATATTTTTACTACCTTGTTAAAGTAACATTATATGTAATATTTCTTCTAAAGAGAGATTAACTATATAGTTTATAGGTGCTAAGTATCCTTTTGAATATTGGGCTTACCTTGCCTTGTAAGTGAATATTACTGCGGATTATATCTCGAACTTCATCCTCAGTGTCTTTCTGTCAAGAAATAAATGTTAGCTAAAAGAAGTCTTACAGTGCATCCACAGTCACAAGTGAATAGAAATAATTCCAACTTCTTTTGAAATTGTCTGAACAAACATCTTTATAGGATTCAATACATGCCGTAAATCTGGGGGATTATCGCTCAGGTAGTGCTTTGATATTGCTGGGACCTGAAACAAGTCCATCACCTAACTGGACTTCACTGAAAGTTCACTAGATTTAATGCAACTGAATTTCCAGGTCACTAGAAGCAGAACAGAGGCAAAGTCCTTTAGGTTCAAACAGAAGGAGGTCTCCAGCTTTCTCTAAAATCTCCATGAAGTCATTTTAGCCAATAACATCTACAAATGTCCAGTAATCATGAGGAGCATACCCTGAGAAGCAAATATTAAGCAACACCCAGTGGGCCTGCATCCCTGTAGCCCCCTTGGCCCCAACCTCCCCTCAACTTGCTCACAGTAGGGCCTCAAACTGTGGATATATAGAGAGGTTCCTCAGTGTGGGAGGGAGAATATACCTTTTATTTTACATGTATATAACATAGCATGCCTATTTTCAAAAAACTGCATTCTCTCTGTATAGCCACAGAGGAAAGTTGAAGGCCATCAAGAAATCTTGAGAACTTCAATATTGATGCTCACAAAGGAGAAAAACTGATTTAAAAGTCAACATCTTATCCACCCACAATCAGCATAACACATTATGCATTTATGAAAAAATACCCATCATAAATCTGCAGATACCTCTCATCACAAATTTGATATAGGAGTTCATATGAAATCCATTTTTTCTCCCCACTACTAGTGACTTGTTGCCATCTTTCCATTTGGTGTGTGAATATACCCTTGAGGTGATTAACATAATTTAGAAATAAAAACAGCCTCCAAAAAAAATATTAGGCCATCTCTGTGTCTAAGTCTTAGGGCCTGTATACAAAAACTGGTTAATAAAGCCTTCAATGAAAAGAAACACTGACACAGAACAGTGAGACAAAGGATTCCAAACGCCTGAGGAGCTGGAGGTCAAATGATCTTTCCCAATGGGAGGAACAGGAGCCTTACCAGACTAAAGCGATTTTTGGCCAGAGCAATGAGCTCCTGGTCCCCAGGGGCACAGATGTTCAACCCAATGGGCAGTAACCGCTTCAGAGCAGCCACAATAAGAGATGTCTGCATGGAATATCGGTCCCCTTTGCGCTTCATTTTCTTCCTTTCCTGATCAGAAACAGCTGCCTAGAAACAAAGATAAACATTGGAATCTGCAACAATTTCTTGTCTCAGGATTCATGAGCCTTTTCTAACTGACTGTTTCATCTAACAGATGAACTGACTGTTCATCTTCCTCATTTTCTGCTGGTCCCTGTTTTTGAAAATCCTACTAAGAATACCTCTTCTCTTTCTTTTCAGCATCTCTTGCTGATTTTAAGTCCTACTTCTCAGATTCCCAAGTCACTATAATTCCCTCGTAGGCATTTCTATATTTTTTAAGAAAAAAAAAAGGGTTATTATTTTGTTGGTTTGTTTTTGTTTTTAGTCTGGCCACACCATATGGCTTGAAGAATATTAGTTCCCTGGCCAGAGACTGAACCTAAGCCCCTGCCAGTGGAAGTGTGGAGTCCTAACCACTGGACCAACAGGGAATTCGTCTATAAAATTTCAGAAGGAAATTGCACATTGTGATTTTAGAGAGGCATATGGATGTATGAAAACTTCATGGTAATTTCAGATACTGTGTGGTATACAATTATCAATGCTTAAGAGGAAAAAAATGTAAGAATAAATGGTTTTTGCTTTGACAAATGCTTGCTTTGTCTCTCTCTCACACACACACACAGCACATATACAACTCTCAAACATTTATTTGCCTTTTACATAGGCTGAACACTTGTCTCCCCAAGGCCTTAATCCCCATCTAACAGAAAGAGATATATTAATAATATACTAATCAGTGTTACTTAAATATTTAGGATTATCTCTGGATGACTTGCTTACAACTGAGCCCAGCCATGATACTTAAGTTCCCTTGTAATTCTGTTGAAAACCATGTCTGTGCTAGGGTTACCTCAAATTACAGAGTCTAATTTTCACTGGGTAGTGAGGATCCTTTTTTCTATTTAGAGGGCACATTCAAAGACTAAAATTAAAACTGTCCCATATACCTTTGTTCGTATATGTTAAATTTCTTTGTAGCAACAAATCAAACATTGAAGATACTTTTATGATAATGATATGGTGTATTAGTTTTGAGCTGAGAAAAAACAGAAGAGAATTTAATCTACAAATGATTTGTCTTCCCCAAAAGAAGGCAAAATATATCACAACATGATACCGAAAGAAGCTTTTTGCATAGTGAACGTTTTGAAACAACTGAAATCATGTAGTGACAGTAGTTGATATGCTAATAATATCATATATATTATATAATGTATTATATCATTACATATATAGCATATATATATACATATATATATCAAATCTATAAAATCTGAACCATAGTAATAAGAATCACATTCCCTTTCCAAAGAGATGTACTTATAGCTTCAGTCATGTCCAACTCTTTGTGACCCTGCAGACTATAACCCGCCAGGCTCCTCTGTCCATGGGGATTCTCCAGGCAAGAATACTGGAGTGGGTTGCCATTTCCTGCTCCAGGGATCTTTCTGGTCCAGGGATCAAACCTGTGTCTCTTACATCTTTTGCATTGGCAGGCAGATTCTTTATCACTAACGCCACTTGGGAAGCCCACTTATTGCACAGATCCCACCTTCATCTGTACCAATTTGTAAGAGATTATTCTCATTAAGTTTCATTTAAAAAGTACCATGAATAGTTATTTGTACTCTTAAATTTATTAATCTAGAAAAATAATGAATTAGTGGTTTTGAATGAGCTCTTTGCTAAAAGGAAACATAGCCACAGTGATTAAAATAATCAACCCATATGAGGAACCACCATCCTAAAAAGCAAACGAATTATGCAAACATATTTCAACCCAACACTGGTAATTCGGTCTTAGAAAAACAATATTACTAAATATTAATACATTAAAACCTACATTGTATTGGTGTTGAAATTTTCTTTGATTTTAACTTCTAAAGCTCTTTCAGCTTTATGGTTGCATAAGTAAATGGAACTTAAACTTGGTTTGATATTTATAAATATTTAGGTGACCTTATAATAAAAATAATTTAAATCAACCCTAAAGGCAACTCTACATTGTTCAATTTTGAGAAATATCAGAAAAATTAATTCCACCTATGCACAACTATTATGTAATCTTGTTTTCTATACCACAGAAAATCTGTAAACTGAAAAGAATAGTTAATATATCTTTGGACATCTATGGCTGATAATAGCCCACTATTGGTATGAAGAAATTAAATATATGCAAAACCAAATATCCTCATGGACATCTGTATGTGTTGGTTTTGCTTGTTCAATGCCTGTTTCCTCTCCAGACTTTGGAGCTCCATTAGGGAACTGGTCAAACCTATTTTGTTCCTTTCTGTATATAGAACTAAGCACTGTGCCTGACTCATAGGAGCTGTTCAATAATTTGAACAGAACTGCTATAGTTAATGAATGTGCATATTTTATTTTCAATCCATTACCTAACATTTGAATCAGACATGAATACACAATAACATGGTCAATATGTAGGTACTGATGGAAGAAAATTTCAGATATTGAGATCTGGGGAAGTCATTCTTGGGTCATACATTATTTAACTGAAATTTTACGCTAACCAGAACAGCCTGTTTTGTGACCCACCAAACACTCATTGCACATCTGCTTTAACCACTAAAGAAAATAATACATTAAAAAAATTAAAATAGAGTAACAATCATTCAAGCATCCAAAATGGAGCTCAGTGGCCACTGTGAATGTGGTTGGAGGCATGATCCTGCATTACTGAGAACCTGAATTTTCTGAACTCTACCAGACTCAAGGACACCACCAGCCACCCTCAAAACAAGATCTGCTAGCAGCTTCCAGCTATAACCTTATAGTCTCAAGATCTCCTCTAGTAACTATGCAACTATTTCAGATTCCAATCAATCCTTACTTAACAAGCACACTTACTTCTTGCCAGTTCCAATCATAATTTTTGACAAACAACTTAAGTAGTTTTCTGGTGTTTGCCTTTATTAGTCTCCTGCATTTTGCAGTATGGCAGAACATACCTCTGACAAGAGCTTCTTGAATCTGTGTCTCCCAGGTTACAGTTCTGTTTGGCTCTGATAAAACTCTTGTTTATTCCTATTAGTAGACTGTTTATTGATTATTCTGTCGACAGCATAGTTAAGGAGGAAACTAGGATAAACAAACTCTATCTTAAAAAAATCTGTGTGTGTGTGTATTTCTATCTTTCTCTCAGACCCACCACAAATATAGATCCAACAAATTCACCTAAAGTGATCTAAAATTTAATAGAGGACCAAGAAAAAGGGAAGAATTTTCTAATATTCCCCCAATGAAATGGCCTACAACTCTCCCAAAGTAGACACAAATAAAATCATAGATGATTTAAACAGTTTTAGATATACAAAGTATAAAAGTGACATTATACGTCAAAAAGACAAAAGATACAAGTTTTGGTGACAAAGTGGAAGAAAGGGAACCCTTGTGCACTATTAATGGGAATGCAAATTGGTTCAACCACTGTGGAAGTGCATGGAGGTTCCTCAAAAAATAAGAAAACTAGAACTACCCAAGTATTATGGCCAATTTTCTATACACTGGCCTCCCTCTAGGCTACAGATATTTTGCTTTAGGTCAAACTAAGCTTCCCTATCCCAGATTACCTTACTCCACATTGGTCTGCTGGCCAACTTACAGACTTCTTCTAATTTTAGAAATGATACTCCATACACATAGTGATTATCCCTGCTTGAGGGACTAGCTGAAGACTTGATATGTGACAATTTGTCTCTTGGTTGGTGTTTGTATTGGTCTCCATCTCTGTTCAGAAGGAGTTCCTGACAATCTATTTCACATATGATAATATACATGTTTCAATGCTATTCTCTCAAATCATCCCCCCTTCACCTTCTCCCCCAGAGTCCAAAAGTCTGTTCTTTATCTCTGTATCTCTTTTGCTGTCTTGCATATAAGGTCATCGTTACCATCTTTCTAAATTCCATATATATGCATTAATATACTGTATTGGTGTTTTTCTTTCTGACTTACTTCACTCTGTATAATCGGCTCCAGTTTCATCCACCTCATTAGAACTGATTCAAATGCATTCTTTTTAATGGCTGAGTAATACTCCATTGAGTATATGTACCACCTCTTTCTTATCCATTTGTCTACCAATGGACATCTAGGTTGCTTCCATGTCCTGGCTATTGTAAACAGTGCTGCAATAAACATTGGGGTACATGTGTCTCTTTCAATTCTGGTTTCCTCGGTGTGTATGCCCAGCAGTGGGATTGCTGGGTCATAAGGCAGTTCTATTTCCAGTTTTTAAGGAATCTCCACTCTGTTCTCCATAGTGGCTGTACTAGTTTTGCATCCCCATCAACAGTGTTAGAGGGTTCCTTTTTTTCCATACCCTCTCTAGCATTTATTGTTTGTAGACTTTTTGATAGCAGCCATTCTGACCAGCGTGAGATGGTACTTCATTGTGGTTTTGATTTGCATTTCTCTGATAATGAGTGATGTTGAGCATCTTTTCATATGTTTGTTAGCCATCTGTATGTCTTCTTTGGAGAAATGTCCGTTTAATTCTTTGGCCCATTTTTTGATTGGGTCACTTACTTTTCTGGAATTGAACTGCAGGAATTGCTTGTATATTTTTAGATTAATTCTTTGTCAGTTGCTTCATTTGCTATTATTTCTCCCATTCTGAAGGCTGTCTTTTCACCTTGCTTGTAGTTTCCTTCGTTGTGCAAAAGCTTTTAAGTTCAATTAGGTCCCATTTGTTTATTTTTGCTTTTTTTTCCATTACTCTGGGAGGTGGGTCATAGAAGATCCTGCTATGATTTACGTCAGAGTGTTCTGCATATGTTTTCCTCTACGAGTTTTATAGTTTCTGGTCTTACATTTAGATTTTTAATCCAATTTGAGTTTATTTCTGTGTATGGTGTTAGAAAGTGTTCTAGTTTCATTCTTTTACAAGTGGTTGACCAGTTTTCCCAGCACCACTTTTTAAAGAGATTGACTTTTCTTCATTGTATATTCTTGCCTCCTTCATCAAAGATAAGGGTGTCCATAGGTGCATGGATTTATCTCTGAGCTTTCTATTTTGTTCCATTGATCTATGTTTCTTTCTTTGTAGCAGTACCATACTGTCTTCATGACTGTTGCTTTGTATTATAGCCTGAAGTCAAGCAGGTTGATCCAGCTCCATTCTTCTTTCTCAAGATTGCTTTGGCTATTTGAGGTTTTTTGTATTTCCATACAAATTGTGAAATTCTTTGTTCTAGTTCTCTGAAAAATACCGTCAGTAGCTGGATAGGGATTGCATTGAATCTATAGATTGCTTTGGGTAGTATCCTCATTTTCATTATATTGATTCTTCCGATCCTTGAACATGGTACATTTCTCCATCTATCTGTGTCATCTTTGATTTCTTTCATCAGTGTTTTATAGTTTTCTATATATAGGTCTTCTGTTTCTTTAGTAGATTTATTCCTAAGTATAGAAACTCCCCTGGTGGCTCAGATGGTAAAGCGTCTGCCTACAATGCAGGAGATCCAGCTTCAATCCCTGGGGAGGGAAGATCTCCTGGAGAAGGAAATGGCAACCCACTCCAGTATTCTTGCCTGGAAAATCCGATGGATGGTGTAACCTGGTAGGCTACAGTCCATGGGGCTGCAAAGAGTCAGACACAACTGAGCAACTTCACTTTATTCCTAAGTATTGTATTCTTTTCATTGCAATGGTGAATGGAATTGTTTCCTTAATTTCTCTTTCTTTTTTCTCATTAGCGTATAGGAATGCAAGGGATTTCTGTGTGTTAATTTTATATCCTGCAACTTGAGTACACTCATTGATTAGCTCTAGTAATTTTTTGGTGGGGCGTTTAGGGTTTTCTATGTAGAGGATCATGTCATCTGCAAACAGGAAGAGTTTTACTTCTTCTTTTCCAATCTGGATTCCTTTTATCTCTTTTTCTTCTTTGATTGCTGTGGCTAAAACTTCCAAAACTATTTTGAATAGCAGTAGTGAGAGTGGGCATCATTGTCTTGTTCCTGACTTTGGGGGCAATGCTTTCAATTTTTCACCATTGAGGATAATGTTTGCTGTGAGTTTATCAGATATGGCTTTTATTATGCTGAGGTATGTTCCTTCTAGGCCTGCTTTCTGGAGGGTTTTTATCATAAATGGATGTTGCGTTTTGTCAAAGGATTTCTCTGCCTCTATTGAGATAATCATGTTTTTATGTTTCAATTTGTTAATGTGGTGTATCACATTGATTGATTTGCAAATACTGAAGAATCCCTGACCTCTAATGGCCTCTCTCTATGCCTCTGTTAACACTGGTCTAAACTGACAACATAATGACAAAGCAAAGTGATTCACTAACAGCTTTCAGTCCAAAATACCCTGTGAAATGTATACTCTTAGTACACCATCTTCCAAAGGAGCAACTCCTCACTCTTCAGGCTTATTGTCTTCCCAGAGAAAATAAAATTTATCATCGTTTTTGAGAGTTTCAATAACATAGACACACAAAATAATAGGCCATAGCAGTCAGACAACTAGGGATACAAAGCTTCAGCTAGCATTAGTTTTAAGTTCATGTCTAGTAGCGTCAAATACATGGCATTTACAACTCTAAACAGGACTGGAGTATTGGATGATGCTGTTTTATTTTCCCAGTGATCATCAGCGAAACAAGTTAGATGCACTCTTGGGGTTCAGTGGGGTACCATCTCCCTTCTACCAAGGCATCTCTCTTCAGTAATTTGTTGAGTTGGTAGAGATTGATATCCTTGGCTAGAGTGCCATACTATTTTGCATATTTGACCATTCACTAGCATACCTTGTGTGCTATCCCATGTAATATATTCATCTTCTTATTTAGTGGTAATACAAATAATAAAAGCACATATTTTTCAGTGTTTTGAAAGGTCCTCTGCAGAGCTGGACATGACTGAGCAACTATGTGCACATGCCAGTCCTCAACTTGAGTGATAGAGAAAGCAAAAATTTCCATTTCATGTGTGAGAATTTGGAATTTCTCCATGTGGTTCTTTCTTAAACAATGCAGCTAATTATTTTGAGGTGTATAGATGTACATATATTTACTCTTGATGAATATATATCATTGACTAATTATATGTACATCATACTGACTGGCAATTTTATGAATGTGTATGCCTATTAAGCATGCCTTATTATTCTGATGCTTTGACATCTTGGGCCCTGCTTATCTTTGATTGCTCCTCCCAGAGCTAGTCAATTCCTAGAGATACAAAATTACTTGCCTGTAAGCACATCTTTCACAGACAAACCAGTCAATCCAAAGTCCTTGTCCTCCAGTCACCTCCTTTACCTGAACCTCAGGCCACCTGCACTCATCACCAAGGACCAGGCACCAGACAACTATGAACAGTCCCCTACACCCCAGAGCCCGCTTAAATTATTCAAATCATCCAATTCTAAACCTTCTTAACCTACGTTGCCTGCTCCTTCCCACAGAAACCATAATAAAGGTTCCTGTTCACATTCTCCCCTTCCTCCCTCTGCCTCATGACTTACCCTTCTGCTTCCAGGGAACAGTGAATAAAATCTTCTTCCTTCGTGATAGTCATTTCCATGTTTATATATCTTACCACACCTGATTACAAGTCCTGCTGCTGCTGCTAAGTCACGTCAGTCGTGTCCGACTCTGCGTGACCCCATAGATGGCAGCCCACCAGCCTCTCCCATCCCTGGGATTCTCCAGGTAAGAACACTGGAGTGGGTTGCCATTTCCTTCTCCAGTGCAAGAAAGTGAAAAGTGAAAGTGAAGTTGCTCAGTCATGTCCGACTCTTTGCGACCGCATGGACTGTAGCCTACCAGGCTCCTCCATCCATGGGATTTCCCAGGCAAGAGTACTGGAGTGGGTTGCCATTGCCTTCTTACAAGTCCTAGGTATCCTTAAATCTGTGTGGGTGTGTGTTTAGTCAGCAAATAATATTATCAAATCTATCAAATTCCAGGTATAAACCTTCAAAAGATCTAAAAAATATCAACCTATTCAATTAATGAACATTATAGTCAAACATTTTCTAGAACATAAAACGGATTATAGTCATACCTTTGACATCTTTGATTTGGTGTCCATAATAAGGAAAGACATATTGTTGATTTCATTCTGCACCACGAAGTTCTGTTCCTCCCTTTTGAAATTCTGAGAAGTTCCAAAGGAAGTTTCAATTAAAACCACAGAGATAAAAAGTTCAAATAATTAGAGATTACAAAGGACCCCAAAGTTTCTACCAAGATAAGTAGTAATTTAATATATAAGACATAAAGAAAGGAAACAAATAGTTGTTGAATATCCAGTGAGGATGCCTGGCTGGGAACAACAATTTGGGGAACTAAGATAGAAATATGAATGCTTTAAAGATGGGAAAACTAAGATTTAGGAAATTTAAGTAATCAAGTCACACAGCTACCAGGAGATAAAATGAATACTCGAACTCCAACTACCGGATGAAAAGCATATGTGCTGCTTTTGGAATAAACACAGATTTACTAAGGGCATGCACAACTATAACACAACTTTCTGTCAGATATTTTAACTGCTTTTTCATGTACCCTAACATTATTTTATTCAATTTCAATTTAGGGACATAAAAACACTAGCAAAGTGAAGTGATTAAGCACTGGTAGTAGTTAAAGCAAATACAGAATAAAAGCAGAAACCACAGAGTTTTAAAAGAGAGGCTAACAATATAACTGTATGTCCTTCTTTTTTAAAGAAGCATAACCTGAACAAAACAACTTCATAGTAAGCATCTACATATATTAATAATTGATAAGTAATTAAAGATTTCTATTGAGGACAGAGAATAGACTAAGCCTCAATTTTCATACAGCTCATATTAATATTCTAATTTTACTATTAATCTTATGGATACCTATGTAGTTTCACTTTTAAAAATCTGGGTTAGAATATATATGGGGAAACAAATAATGAGACTTTATTTTGGGGGGCTCCAAAATCACTGCAGGTTGACTGCAGCCATGAAATTAAAAGATGCTTGTACCTTGGGGAAAAAAAAAAAAAAACTTTGACCAATTTAGACAGCATATTAAAAAGCAGAGATATTACTTTGCAAACAAAGGTCCATCTAGTCCAAGCTATGGTTTTTCCAGTAGTCATGTATGGATGTGAGAGTTGGACTATAAAAAAAAGCCGAGTGCCGAAGAATTGATGCTTTTGAACTGTGGTGTTGGAGAAGACTCTTGAGAGTCCCTTGGACTACAAGGAGATCCAACCAGTCCATCCTAAAGGAAATCAGTCCTGAATATTCATTGGAAGGACTAATGCCGAAGCTGAAACTCCAATACTTTGGCCACCTGATGTGAAGAACTGACTCATTGGAAAAGACCCTGATGCTGGGAAAGATTGAAGGCAGGAGGAGAAGGGGACAACAGAGGATGACATGGCTGGATGGCATCACTGACTCTATGGACATGAGTTTGAGTAAGCTCTGGGAGTTGGTGATGGACAGGGAAGCCTGGTGTGCTGCAGTCCATGGGGTCACAGTCAGACACGACTGAGCAACTGAACTGAACAGATTCGTGTTTTAAATATATTCATGAAATGCAAAAGCACATATTCAGATTTTTTCTTATTCTTCAAAGTATCATTGGGCATTATCAAATTCATTATGATAAATCAGTATGATAACTCAGGGCAATTAAAAATCTCTGTGACAGATGTGTATAACAGACTTTTGGACTCAGAGGGAGAGGGAGAGGGTGGAATGATTTGGGAGAATGGCATTCTAACATGTATACTATCATGTAAGAATTGAATCACCAGTCTATGTTTGACGCAGGATACAGCATGCTTGGGGCTGGTGCATGGGGATGACCCAGAGAGATGTTATGGGGAGGGAGGTGGGAGGGGGGTTCATGTTTGGGAATGCATGTAAGAATTAAAGATTTTAAAATTAAAAAAATAATAATAATAAAAATAAAAATAAAATAAAATTCATGTGGAAAAAAAAAATCAGACCCTAGTAGGAACCAAAAAAAAAAAAAAAAATCTCTGTGACTGAGGATAAGTTAAAAAAGTCAACAGAAGGCTTATACTGCCTCAAATTCCCCAGGGAAACCTTGTCTCTCTCCTCACCAGTTTAATGATACTTATGAGATAAGCTTAAGAAACTGTAATAGGTATTAACTAAGGGGATTGGAAAATTGATTAAATTTTCTAAGTCCTTAACATATATGAAACAGTAAGCATTGTCAGTATTTTTTCTACTTACATGGGATTTTGACCAGTAGATAAACACCTCAGCAACCATGCGGAAAAGATCTTCTGCTTCTTGGTTAGGCTCTTTCAGCCACTTTGCCCTGGATCATATAATAAAGCGGTGCCTCAGTTACTCTTAAAGTTAATTTAAAAAAAAAAATCACCTCTCAATGTTTGAAACCAAGTAAACTGAGGGCAATTGTGCTTGCTCACAGAGCTCATAAATTGTTCAGTGTACAGTTGTAACCTTTAAAATAATTTAAACACTGTAACTGACAAACTGCTAGCTTTCAGGTGTGAGACATGGACTGCTCCAGAATGGAATCTCCAACTGTAATTTTTGCTTGGTGAAATTCACTTATCTACAAATATCTGGTAATGTAATCCTCATGCAAAATCTCATTGCTAAGTAGTGAATGAAGCAATTCCACTGGGACATATGAACCCAGTAAAGTTATGACTGAATTACAGACATTAAATCACTTTTGAACATTCTACCTCAGGGGTCCCCAATCCATGGACTGTTACCAGTCCATGGCCTTTTAGGAACCAGGCTGCAAAGGAGGAGGTGAGCTGCAGGCAAGCGAGCAAAGATTCATCTGCATTTACAGCTGTTCCGCATCACTCTCTATCGCCTGAGCTCTGCCTCCTGTCACAGCATGAGTGGCATTAGAACTCGACTGTAAACTGCACATACGAGAGACCTGTGTTGTGTTCTCCTTTTATGTTGTTGTTGTTTAGTCACTCAGTTGTGTCTGACTCTTTTGCGACCCCATGGACTGTAGCCCACCAGGATCCTCTGTCCATGGGATTTCCCAGGCAAGAATACCAGAGTGAATCGCCATTTCCTTTTCTAGGGGATCTTCCCAACTCGTGGATCAAATCCATGTCTCCTGCATTAGCAGGCAGATTCTTCACCATGGGAAGTACCCCTTATTTGCAGAAAAACAAACTCAAGGCTCCCAGTGATTGTGCATCATGGTGAGTTTCATAATTATTTCATTATATATCACAAAGCAATAGTAATAGAAATAAAGTACACAATAAACGTAATGTGCTTGAATCATCCCAAAACCATCACCCTCAACCCAAACCCGGTCCATGGAAAAATTATTTCCTATGAAACCAGTCCCTGGTGCCAAAAAGGTGGGGACTGCTGGTCTACCTGTTATAGTCCACAAATCTAATCAGGAGTGGATAGAAGGCATAGAGATCTCTGGCCAGGGTGGTGAACTCATCTAGGATGAGAAGTTCGGCTTCAGACATATCTCCCCTGGCCTCAGATTTCAGATGGTCCTCTTCTGATACCACCATCGCTGCCTTTTTCTTGAGCTTCTCCATTAATGGCAAGAAATGAGTTTTCAAAAGCTGAGGTTTCACTTTATTTATAATAGGCTGGGAAAACACTGTTTGAAGAAAGACATTAATATGCTGTTCTGCATAAACATTCATTAAATGAGGATTAGATGGTCATTTTAATTGTAGCATGATTAAGCCTCCCTCTCCTCCAGCACATGGCTTCCTTCAGAATTCAGCCCATGCCTCAGCCCCTTTTCTAGTCCCAAACCTAATTACATAGCTGCTGCTCAAAAATGATTACTGAATTGAATTTGATGTGCTTCCTTGTTTTCAAAAAAGAAATTGGTAGCTAACTGAGAATTAAAAAGAGACATTCATTCACTTTGGAAATCAATTACTTTCCCACAAAGAAGAAAAGTCCCCCAATGGAAAAAGTCCTCTGGGCCCCTCTTTTTTTTTTTTTTTTTTATAAAGAAGAGATACTGAATAATCCTATGAGACCACATGCCTACTACTACATAACCACTATGCCATTACACTTTAACTATCCTCATCTTTGTTCCAAAGGGAGAGCTAGATTACATATAATATTGCCTTTTTATATAATAATAGTTGAAGCTGTTAACAACAGTTGTAAGCTTGATTAGGCCATTTTTAAAATCTAATTTTTATCTTCTATTGGAGTGTAGTTGATTTACAATGTTGTATTAGTTTCAGGTATACAGCAAAGTGATTCAGCTATACATATACATATATCCATTCTTTATCAGACTCCTTTCCTATATAGGTTATTACAGAATACTGTAGAGTTCCCTCTGCTATATAGTAGGTACTTATTGAGTGTCTATTTTATATATAGTAGTATGTACAAGTTAATCCCAAACTCCTGATTTATTCCTATCCCCCCCACCCCACCCCGAACCCCAGCAACCTTTCCCATTTGGTAATCATAAGTTTGTTTTTTAAGCCTTTTTTAAAATGAATTTTTTCCCCTGTAAGTGTAATATAGATGCATTGGGGGAATGTATAAAAGAGAAATGTTAAAAATGAACCAAAATCACCCTATCCAAATTAATAAGACATTGGTATATTTGGGGGGGGGGGCGGAATTCTGTCAATAAACAACTTTATACTTCCTAATTCAAGTTTTTAAAACTCTTCATTTAATCCTCCATGATATTCTAAATATTCTGTAAGTCATGAAATATTGAAATCTTAACATTTAAAGAAAGCGTAATATTCTGGGATATGGATATACACAACCTATTTAACCATTCTCTAGTTCCTGGTCACTCAGATTGCTTCCAATTACTAAATATAAATAGTGCAATCCTCCCTGACTCCTGCAAAGATAGATTACTAAAAGTGGGTGAGTTCGAAATCCAGTGAGTTCAAAATTTTTGTCTCTGTCTACAGAATCATTAATCTTGATTGCTGTGTTATAATTAATCTTAGCAAGATTAATCTTCACAAGATTGGTCAAATTAAGAAACTGTTTACTAACTTAAATGTACTAACTATATGGGAAGTTAAACAACGTCTGATTAAATCTAGTTTTTTTTTTTTTGAGAACAGCAAACAGCATGAAAGAAATAAGAATATTTTTGAGTACAGAAGCAAATATTAATCAAGACTGAGAGAGGAAGATTCTAGTCTTCTGCACTTCGAACCTTTCTGAAAACAAAATGTAAATGGCACATTCCTTCTCAGTCTTACCTGCTAACCTCTTCATCCAGGCTCCCTCATCAATACCCAAGTTATTATATATGATTTTCAGGATATTGCCCAGCAGTGTGTTCATGTGCTCTGAGTTCAGAGCAGTACAGCACATCTCAGTCCTTCCCGGATTATTCTCAGGTCCATGCTCCCACCAACGAGACATGTAGCTACAAAGCATGGGCAGGATAACTTCCATCACGTGTGGCATCTGTGTGTAGCGAATACCGGACTCAGCCAAGTCCACAATTTCTTCCATGAGCTTCTCCAAAGACGGTATATTTGGACAAACATCTTCCACATTAGTAGGCAAATTAAGAGCTAGAGAAACATACAAATGACACGTGTTCGGTCAAAGAAGTGACCTGCAAGCCACGTGGCCACTGTTAATAACAGACATGAGCAACCATTTCATGCTGAGCTTCAAAACTCAGCCAGACCTGGCATGTCTTCAGCTGGATCCCACTCCCTCTTTTCATGGTAGCTATTTCAAACTTTCTTTGCCCCCAAGTCCCGATTCCACCACCTGAAGATCAGCAAATGACCATCCCTTGTACTTCAAAGCAAACATGAGTATCAGATGTCTCTCCCTCCAACCGCCTGCTCTCATGTGGCCAGGATTTATGCATCTGGTTTCACATTCACCTCTATTCCCCTTTTCAGAGGAAGGAGTTCTGAGGTTCACTGTTCCACCTGTGACCTAATGTCAAGCCTACACTCCAGCAGATGCCTTGCTCAGGACTGCATTTTCAGCTCCTTCTCCACTGTCTTCTCCTTAGCAGCCTGTAGATATGTTTAGGTCTCTCCCAGACTGTTCACTCTTCAGGTGCACTCCTAGCCACAGATGTGAATGCTCTTCTTTCTACCACTAAACAATTTTATTTTTTAAATCCTTATCTAAAGTAAAACTTCACATCACTGACCAAAATTCCCTTTTCCTAAAATCCCCCTTTCCTTAACTTCAATGCATTCAGTCTTTCTGGACTCTTTTCTAAATTTTGCCAGTCTCTTTTTACTAAATCTTTTCACCTTGCTGAACTTTTATGTGTGGGTTTTCTTGAGATTTGTGTTGACCTCACTTCTCTTAGCTTGTATGTTTGCCTAGGCAATTCTGGCCATTCCTATGAGATTCTATTCAGGCAAATTGACTCTAAATCCCATGTTTCCTAAAGTTTTGTGTGAGTGTGTGCTTCATAAGGAATGTGTCAAAAAGCCAACTGTAAATGGGTCTAAATTTAAACTTGACCTTTCCTCTCCAATCTACCTCTTCAGCCTGTACTAGTAGTATCTCAGTGAGGACAATGTCATCTGGTGAGTCACCCAGGCTAGAAACCTGGGAGAAATTCTAGGCTGGGAGGCTCCTTCATCTCCTATAGGAGATACTTCTATCTCAAGGATTTCTCATAACCTCTGCACTGCAAACTTCATCCAAGGGGACTTATCCAATCAGATCTCTTCTGAATTACCACAGTCATTTTCTAATTGGTGACACGCACTGCTCCACCTCTCTTACTTCTGTCATGATGGACTTCCACAATACAAACCTACTCATGTCACTCCGCTTTTCAAAACCAGTGAAAGGGTCCTGTTGCACTGGTACAGTCCCCGTTCCTTACCTGACCTGGAAAGCCTACCTCACCTTTTCTTGCTTTTTCCAATACTTACCTCATCTTTTCTCTTTCTTCCTTGAAAGCTATCGCCACCTCAAAGTACTTAAAAAGTTTCCCCTAAGTACCACCGTTGCAGTGTCCCTAATTTCAAGGCTCATATTGTACCAACTTTGCTAAGTCTTCCCAGGTGCTCTTAGCTCAAACTGCTTTTTCACACCCCCAGTGTTCTTTATTGTGAATTCTATCACATATATTCATCAGTTTCTCTCCCTTGATGCATCTAGAACCTCCCAGAGGAAAAGAACCAAGTCATATTCATCTTTGTATTCTGTCTCCTCCACCTACCAACAATCATATGTTGAATGGCTTGAGTAAAAAGTGAATGAAGGAGAATCATTAAATGCAGTTTCTTTGCTTTGTTATGAAAATGATGTAGTATAAAAATAAGCAGGTAAATTATTGGCTCTATGTATTTGCTTATCTGTAATGAAATAGCAATGTGCTTCATTCTTGATTCATTGCAAAAATATTAAAGGATCAAAAATCCTTAATAAGACAACTTAACAAGACATGCTTACACAGAAAATAATACAAATTTAACTGTTTTACTGTTTACAAATATATTGTGCAACTATCTAGAAAAATATTGCTAAGTTATAGTTAACATATTTTCCTTTCACTTCCTCTCTGTGATATGAAATTAGAATTACAAGCTAAGTAAAGTAAATTATAATTATTCAACTTTTAAAAAGCATTCTTACTTGAAAAATTCACTATAAAATTAGTATAACCAGTAACTCCCATACAAACATGAATTACACAAAATGATCTCATTAACTAAATGATCTCATTAATTAAATGCATACATCTCATTAACAGAGATGTATGCATTTGTGAACAGCAAATATTCTTGTCCAAGTTTGGGGAGCTCAACATCTACTTCTGTTTAATTGACTATGCCAAAGCCTTTGACTGTGTGGATCACAACAAACTGGAAAATTCTGAAAGATGGGAATACCAGACCACATGACCTGCCTCTTGAGAAATCTGTATGCAGATCAGGAAGCAAAGTCGGAACTGGACATAGAACAACAGACTGGTTCAAAATAGGGAAAGGAATACGTCGAGGCTGTATATTGTCACCCTGCTTATTTAACTTCTATGCAGAGTACGTCATAAGAAACTTTGGGCTGGACGAGGCTCAAGCTGGAATCAAGACTGCTGGGAGAAATATCAATAATCTCAGATCTGCAGATGACACTACCCTTATGGCAGAAAGTGAAGAAGAACTAAAAAGCCTCTTCATGAAAGTGAAAGAGGAGAGGGAAAAAGTTGGCTTAAAACTCAGCATTGAGAAAACTAAGATCATGGCATCTGGTCCCATCACTTCGTGGCAAATAGATGGGGAAACAGTGGAAACAGTGACTGACTTTATTTTTGGGGGGCTCCAAAATCACTACAGATGGTGACTGCAGCCATGGAATTAAAAGACGCTTGTTCCTTGGAAGAAAAGTTATGACCAACCTAGACAGCATTATTAAAAAGCAGAGACATTACCAACAAAGGTCTGTCTACTCATAGCTATGGTTTTTCCAGTAGTCACGTATGGATGTGAGAGGTGGACTATAAAGCAAGCTAAGTGCCAAAGAATTGATGCTTTTGAACCATGGTATTGAAGAAGACTCTTGAGAGTCCCTTGGACTGCAAGGAGATCCAACCAGTCCATCCTAAAGGAGATCAGTCCTGAATATTCATTGGAAGGACTGATGCTGAAGCTGAAACTCCAATACTTTGGCCACCTGATGTGAAGAACTGACTCATTGGAAAAGACCCTGGTGCTGGGAAAGATAGAAGGTGGGAAGATAAGAGGATGACACAGGATGAGATGGTCGGATGGCATCACCAACTGTGGACATGAGTTTGAGTAAGCTCTGGAAGTTGGTGATGGACAGGGAGGCCTGGCGTGCTGTAGTCCATGGGGTCGCAACGAGTCGGACATGACTGAATGACTGAAGTGACTGACTGCAAGGCTTTTGGAAAACAACTAATATACAATATAGTTTATCAGACTTAGAGGACAATACTATTAGAAAAAATCACACGGAATAAAACTGTCCCAATAAGATGGATCTATCAAGTGAACTGAGAAAAAAGCAAAGTATGAATTCATGCTGCTGCTGCTGCTGCTGCTGCGTCACTTCAGTCATGTCCAACTCTGTGTGACCGCATAGATGACAGCCCACCTGGCTCCTCCATCCCAGGGATTCTCCAGGCAAGAACACTGGAGTGGGTTGCCATTTCCTTCTCCAATGCATCCATGCATGCCAAGCCACTTCAGTCGTGTCTGACGCTGTACGACCCCATGGACAGCAGCCCCCCAGGTTCCTCTGTCCACAGGATTCTCCAGGCAAGAATACTGAAGTGGGCTGCCATTTCCTTCTCCAATGAATCCATAATCATAACAAATAAGAATCTTGTACATGTGCTGACTGCCTATAAGAGATAACTGAATTAGAGTGACCTATTTTTTCCATACTGCTGATTATTCTGTCTTATTATTAAGAGGGTTAACTTGTCTGTGGTTCATTAATTTAAAAGAAACTAATTTTCTTTCAGAAAAACAATGGAGATAGTATACAACACTCCAAAAACTTCCAAATAAGACTTAAGAACAAATAGCATTGGAGGTAATAAATTAAAATAGCCCATTAAAAAATCATGGTTGTAAAATACTACAAATGTCACTCATTTTTAGCTTCAAATATCAAGTACCACACATGCTTCTTTGCTACCTGCTCTCTCTCTCGAAGACTTTGTATTGTAGATGGAGTAAATATTGTGCTTGTCCAGGTGAGTTTCCAAAAATGCTACAGGAAAGGCACCAGCAAAAGCAGCCAGACATTCTCCCAATGCAGAACGTTGCCTGTAAATGGAAACTTTACATTTATAAAGTCTTCTAAGTGAATAACTGAAGAAGTTATATTAAAATTGGCAAAGTCAACCTAAAAGAAGGACAATCATAGAGCTACTGATAAAAACTACCCCTCGGATCCAACCTCTATATTGTAAAATATCATATGCTTTCCATAGCAAGTTCCCTACCATTTTTTTAAAAGCTAAATTACCTGCCAGCTACAGAGAAGTTAAAAACAGTACAGCCAAAAATAACAGCCACAACAACAAACACACTTGTAAATGCCTCCACCAGTTTGGATATTTCATTTGGTTTCCTTTTCTTTCTTTTTTAACACAGTGCTCTAAGGAACAATTCTTGCCATATGAATAAATGGATTTTGATAAAAAAAAATTTAAAAAAATAAAGTACTAATACTAACACACATATAACTTTCTGAAAATTTGCCATATATAATTAATTTCAGGGTTATATAAGTAATTTCAGGTTATTACTCAGTTATGAAGTAGTAAGATACCCTAGATGCTAAAGACTATTGATAACACTTAAAACTGATTTATCATTTTCAAGAGAAGGAGGTGCCTTGGGAATCAAACTGTGATCAATTTAAGAATTCTCCTGCCACTGGTATATTTAAATTCTCTCTCTCCCCAAGTTTTCTAGTTAATCCAAGGCTTTACTGGCACCTTAAATGTTTATTAAATACAGAATAATATGAGAGTTCAGCAAATTATGAACTCTTTAAACGACTTTGTATATATATTTAATTTAAAAGTCAATAAAATGGATTGAGTTAAGACAAGATAACATAATTCTCTTGGGTAGTTTTAAATTTCTTACTAAGAAATAATAAATAATGCTTGATTATTTAATATTTTAATTAAAACGACTAGATACGTACTCTGCTAGGAGAAATTATCCCTTCACAGAAAGAAACTGAATAAGGTAAACTTCAGTTTAAACATTTAATAACATTGCATTACTAAAAATAAGACATCAAGAAGTTACAAAGAGCACAGTCTTTTATTCATACAGATCCAAGACCTGATCTTACTCCTAATGCTATGTCACTCACTGCAAGAAAACTACTTATAGTTTTCAAGTTTTTCTTTCCTTACCTAAAAACGAGGACAGAATTGCAAAATATCTGGTATACGATATGGGTTCAATAAATGTTTTAAAATAATGAGACATACTTTAAGAAGTTAATAGCCTAAAATGTTTCATGTATGACCCTAAGGTAGGTATTCTATTTCCTGACATCTGATTCAAAGCGTGAAAGCGGTAGTTGTTCAGTTGTGTCTGACTCTTTGCAATCCCATCCATGGACTGTAGTCCACCAGGCTCCTCTGTCCATGGATTCTCCAGGCAAGAATACTGGAGTGGGTTGCCATTCCCTTCTCCAGGGATCTTCCCAACCCAGGGATTGAACACTGGTCTCCCGCATTGCTGGCAGAATTTTTACCATCTGAGCCACTGGGATATTGAGCTAGTCCTTTTATTTCATTAATAATTCCTCTGAATTATTTAATGATTCACTTCAAAATACCGATTCAAATAATAATTCTCAGATTAATTTTGATCATTTGTATTGTTTTCTGGAAATAGTAACATTTCTTTAAATGATTTGTATAAAAACAACTACATTTTTTAGTATACCACCATTTTTTCAAAATACCTTTTATTCACCTTCAAATTTTTATTTTTATATTCTCCCAGAATCACTTTACAATTGTGAAGTTAACTGAATAAAATGCACATATACTTTTTTTTTAGACTCTAAGAGAATGATCCAAATTTTATCAAGAAAAATATCCAGGCAAGAACAGCAAAAAATAACAGTAACTGCTGAGGTATAAGATAATTTTGACTACCAGATATTAAAATAAATTACAAAATATTGATAATTTAGGCTAAACGGTACTGCTCTTATCATTCAAAAAATCAAATAATAGAACAGAATTCTAGAAATATATATTCTAGAACACATTCTAGAAATATAACCTATCATATTTAGTGTATGGCTGAGTTTATTTCAAATCAGTGAATAAAAGAAACATTTAATAAATCATTATGTTAGACATGATGGATGATTTAAAAATTGAATTTAAATTCTACATAACAAACGCCAAACAGAAACATGAAATTCAGATGCATTTCTAGTAAATTCTCTTCTTAGCCCTGAGATAATCATTTCAGAAGAGGGCAACAGAGGATTAGATGGTTAGACACCATCACCAACTCAATGGACATGAATTTGAGCAAACTCCGGGAGGTAGTGAAGGACAGAGAAGCCTGGTGTGCTGCAGTCCATGGGGTCGCAAAGAGACACAACTTAGCAAGTGAAGAACAACAAACGATTTCGGACATTGCCTTCCTCAAGCTTCTCATGCGTGTGTTTTCCACCATGATTTGGCTAAAGACTCCAATCATACTTCACTGAGACAATAAAAGTTATTAGACACAATCCTAGACTTACCTTCTATTTGTTTCCTATAGAAACTTTCTTTCCTAAAGAAAGTTTTGAGTCCAAGGAACCTTGTTTTAAAAAATACATTCCTGATGACCCCATGTAATTCTCTGTATTGTGTGCTCCTCACACACAATAACTTGCCACTATAACATTGATCAGCTTACTTGTTCTGTTTCGTTTCTTCCACTTGACATAAGCCCTTTGAGAGCAGGGATCTATCTGTTCACTGTTGTATCCCAGAATCTGACATTTAATAAATATTTACTGAATGAACAAAAGAATGCAAAAGTAAATCTAGACAAATGAAAATATGAAAAATCTAGGAGAGCAAATATTTTAATTTCTAGTTGTTAAGGTATAGTACAAACTTTTTAAAATCATGAAAATAAGAGGAAGACACACATGATGTAATTGGTAGGTTTGATTATATAAAAGTTCAAAACTCTCATGACATAAAAACTATCTGTACGTTATATCTTATATATAAGCACTATAAAGGTATAAAAATGTGAAAAATCATAAAAACAGGAGAAATAACAGACAAGAGGTTAATTATTAATAAAAAGAAAGGTAAACTGATGAGTAAGACAATAAACTAATAGAAAAATGGACAAAAAATGAGAAAAGGTAATTTATCAAATAAATAAAAATGGCAAAGTAAACATAACAAAGTAGCCCATATCAAGTAATCAGAGAAATGCATCTGAAAATAAAAATGATATCCCATTTTAACTATTAAATTTATAAATAGTGAAAAGGAATAATCAGAAATAAGAAACATGTGAGGAAGTAAGAATCCTCTTGCAAACTTTGTAGTATAAAGTGAATCAGTTCTTATAAAGATAGTAAAATGTGTATCATAAACCTTTAATATATGCATACTTTTTAACCCAGATCTCCAAATTCTGATAAAGGAAAGAAAATAAATACACACAGAAAACTGTGAACATAGATTTAGCATTATTTATGATAGTGAAAAGAGAAAAGAGGCTATATGTCAAAAATGAAGAACATCTCAATATATTATGTTACTTCCTTAGGATAAAATATATTTTATAGCCACAAAAAATTAGTTTAAAAAGATTAACTTAAAATGCAGATAAAACTTCAAAAATATTTAGAAAAAAAGCAATTATTTTTTTCCATTGATCTACTTTCCTATATATTGGTAATTGCAACTTTACCATTTTTAAAAAGTTTTAATATTTGGTAGGTCACCAAATTATTATTTTGGTGCATACCAATTTATTATTTTATTTTTGTCTCTCAAAATTGTATGTGCTAGTCTCATGCATTTATTCTTCCTAATGAACTTCTGAATTATTTTTTCAAGTTCAGTAAAAAAGCAAATATCTACTTGAAATTGTATTATAATTGAGATAATCTGAAGAGAATTTACATCTACTCAATATTCCTCTCTCAGAATACCTTTATTTACTTCATTTATTGGTCTTTTATCAGCATATCTTTTTATTTATTTTAACTGGTAAAAAAAAGTCTTCTTTTTCTTCTCTCTTCCATATAAATTTTTAACTAAAGTTACCAGTGATCCCTTTTTTTAATTCAGTGGGGACACAACTGAAGTGACTTAGCAGCAGCAGCAGCAGGGGACACCTTATCTTACTTGATCTGTCCACATCCTCTGACCCTGCAAATCTTCCCCTCTTGAACTTGAGAACTTAAGAAAAAATTAAACTGGTTTAATAACTACCCATATTCAGTCCTTTAAAAGATTCATTAATGCTGTAAAGTTTAAACTTTATATTAAATATGGTCTTTACCATTATTGCTTTACATTTTTCATTCATAAATTGACATTTATTATATCAATAAATATCATATCAATCAAATTTAGCATTTAGCTTAAAGACTGGCTAATTTCTCCCAAGGAATTCAACACATCAATTTGGTTGTTTAGTTTATAACTAAGGAAAAAGTTATAAAGTGAAACCCTTGAAATGAATAATTATAACATCTAATAAAACTATTAGTAAGATGTTAAACTCTTAAAATCTTACCTTTCCACATAAATACTCTTGCTGGTTCCCAAAGCATACAAGCTAGTCAGAATTCTATAACATGACACCTGTACATCTTCCACTAAGGAAAAAGAGAATTTCATTTAAAACATTTGTTATCAATACACTGTCCTGAGAAAGTTTAGGCTAAAAACAAAACTCTATATCAAAGACATACTAATATTTTAATATTTGACAAAATATAAGAACATATAAAACTATGTTTAAATTCATGATTATATTTTAAAATACAAAATTTTAAAATTATATTTAAATTACATTTAAAACTTTTTTCTCAAATAAAAGTCTTTTCTTGAAGGAGCTAAAAGCATTCTAAAGACTCATGCTCTGAGTATACAGACAGAATATTATCAGGAACAATTAATCATTTTTCTTTAGGCATAAGAATAAGGATTTCTTCAAGAATAAAACTAAGCACAAGAATATCTGGGAGGACAGGTCCATTTTGACTCGGGTTTCAAAGGTATATAAAGACAGTATCTTTTATTTTAACTCTCAAATGAACAAGAATGCGAATGCTGGAGAACGGGGTGTATCATTTATTTCTAAAACAACCTGCAATTCAAAGCATAAGAAAGTTACTCTTGTAGTTTCTAAAGCTAGAAAATAAAACTTCTAAGATGATCTCTGATTCAATAAACATGTTCAACAGGCAAAGAAATATAAGAACCTTGGATTTCTAATGCCAACTCTGTTGCCACTTTCTGGAGGCCACACCATATCATGAATGGAGAAATCATTATCCTCTCCCATACTTGTTTCTATGTCAATATGGGATGGGAAGTAATGGTCCCACTGGTTCAAGTGGTGTCAATATTTTGAAACTAGTCTTTGTGTCATTCTCTGATTGCCACAATGGTTTTTACAGAACTTTACCTGGGAGACCTACACCATTTGAGAGTCTGAGTGGCTGGGTCAGTGGGCAAGACCCACCTGACTGCTAGATACGGGCTTTTAGCTTCCTTCATGTTCATATAGGCAGAAGGGGAAGGAACTTAGGTCATGTGGCTCTCTTTCCACTCAAGCTTGGGCATTCTGTGGATATCTTTAATAACTACAGAATTCCAGAGAAAAACAGCAGATGAAATCCCCTATGAAAACAGACTGAAATCTATAAACCAAAGACATTTGAGCCACCCTGGTAGATCAATTATTTAGACACAGACTTTGTCTCAGCAGTCTTCACATTTCGGTAGGAGAGCTTGCAAAAACAATTTGCATCAACTCAGAAATAATTTGAACACACTTAATGCTTTCCTATGGTGAAACTGCATTAGAAAATTTCCATGGAAAAAGACAATAGAAAGAGTAAAATTTGGAACTTGGATGTCAACAGTGTGGGAGTGACTATCTATAACCACTACCTTACTGGTCCCTCCTGTGAATTCACGATCTATCTCTATAATAATGGTTTTGTAACTCAAATGTCAACCTAAAGTGTTCTGCCAAAAAAAAAAAAAATTAATGTAAGCAGTGTTTGAGTAATCTCTATGATGTGGCTGTTACAATTTCTGATTGTACTATTTAGATAATGAAACTGTAATAGATTTACATACATATTAGATCTTCTCCGAATTGATGCTGGCCAATATGCTCAAATAATGATGACAGCATTGGCAACAGTGCCACCGTGGTATAATTGATAATCTGAGTAACACCTTTGGGTTGGTTTCGGGTGTGTGTGAACTGGCCCTGCTTAAGATTCTCCATCGTCTTCTCCAGATCCTCTGCGGCATTGTCCAGGAAGGCTCTGAGTGCACTTTTAACACTCTCCAGGCCAGTCTTCATCACAGTCCTAGGGAGGAAAGAAGGGAAAACTTACACCTTGTGGTAGGAGCACGTGAAATACAAATAAAACATGCTTTTACATCATGTTTATTTGTTCATGACGATATTCAGTCAACTTAATTTTTTTAATCCACTTTCAAATAATTTTTTTTCTTATATACTTGAAGTTATAGTAATATCACTCCATAGATGCATAACCTTTCCTAAATGCCTTTAAAGTCAACTTAATTAGGATCTTGAAGCAAAATGTAGGTTTTTTTTGTTTGTTTGTTTTTTTAACATCCTCCCTACTCTCCCGACCCTCCCTGTGGCCGCACAAATGAGGAACCTTAATCCCCCAACCAGGGATCAAACCCCAAACCTGCCCTCTATGTTGGGAGCTCTGAGTCAACCACTGGACTTTTAGGGAAATCCCAAATGGCTCCCAAAGTTCGAATGATTTATGCTTTTCAACTGTCGTCTCAAATTTTGAGAATACTTATTTCATGACTAACAAAACTTAGGTCCTGAGCCAGTTTAGTTCATCTCAAATCCAACAAAACTAGACTGTTTTGTGAGGCAATGGGTGTGAAAGAAATATTTAATGGCAGTTAAACCAAGTTACCAACTGATACAGACTTTTTTTTTACTTTTAACAGTAGAAAATCAGTTTTTTTATAAATAAGTCTCTGAAGATTGAACTCTGTATGAAAGTGACATGCTAAAAGCCACTATTTCACATAGAAAATCAAGGTGCATAATTGTATCTTCTTTCTTCATTTATTATACAAAACATCTCAAATAAAATTTTAAACATTAAAATGAATAATTCAAGGTATCACTGAATATTGTCTGTGGAAGACTTCTAGGAACTTTTATTTAGATATATCCTGGATAATTAATGAATTAAATGAATGGCTTAAAGGCTGAATCAAGCTAACCAAATTGGTTTTGTATTTGGATTTCTGGTCATGATGATATTAGGGCAGGGTAGAAAGTGTATGTACTTGGAAATTGGCCTATTTCCACACTTATTATGGAATTTTGAGCTTCACTTTACTCAACCGTAAAATGAGAATAAAACCCTCTTGTTTCCTATAAAACTAAATATTATAACAAAATGGAGTACACTACCATGCTTTGAAGTTAATAAGCTGTCTAGAGTTGTAGCTTGTTATTTTTATGTCACAAGATACAGTCCCAATGCAACTCTCAATTATATACCTAGCCACTACAGAAATTACTTGAAATTTAAATAACAATCTATATCTGATTATATATAAAAATAATATAATGCTCTTGTATTATTGGGCTTCCCTTGTAGCTCAGTTGGTAAAGAATCTGCCTGCAGTGCAGGAGACCTGGGTTCGATCCCTGGGTTAGAAAGATCCTTTGGAGAAGAAAATGGCGACCCACTCCAGTATCGCTGCCTGGAAAGTCTCATGGACAGAGGAGCCTGGTGGGCTGCAGTCCATGGGGTCACAAAGAGCTGGGCATGACTGAGTGACTAACACTTAATTACTTGTATGATTAATTTATAAAATATTTTCTTTTTCACCTGAAGTCTTCATTACAATTCCAACGAAGACACTAGCTTTTTCTTCAGATTCCTATATATCATTTTTACACTCATTGACTGAGATAAAAAACATATCCATTTACCTTGCATCCAAAGTCTGACCCAAAATATGAAGACAGTTGACAATTGATGTTGCATCATTCCCTAAAGAGGAAACAAATAGCTGTATAAACTGCTCTGAGAAATTCTCAATGTTCCTCTTTCTATTAACGCTTGTGTTCCAAAACATTAGTCAAGGCACAACTCAATCAGGATAACTCAATTCAAGGGACTTTTTGATAATTAAGTTTAAAATCATGCAGTTTTTCTGCTTAAAAGTGGTTATGCAAATGTAAGTAGAAAAGCAATAAAGCATGTTTCATCAAATAGCTGACATACTCAAGAAGCATTCAAAGCACTGCACCATCCAAAGAATTTTAACTGGATTCTTCAAACATATCCCCCTCCCAATACCAGTTCACATTATTTTTAAATCATACTGTATGTCAACTTTTAAAGTCAGCTGATATCCTCTGTGAAATGAGGTGAATTAAAGTCTAATAAATTTAATTCCCTTTTAATTACCCCAAGTATGTCTGCTTTCTTCTTGCATTCAACTGCATTAAGATGAGTTATTTTGCCTGAATTTAACTGCATTCGCATGAACATGCCTGAATGTAGTTGGTCTTTGGTGGAAAAGAAGTACCAAACCATCATGTAAGAAAGTATCAGAGGCCGAAGAAGTTAGACATTACTTATGAGATATCTAAAATGGGGCAACTCCTCTTGAAAAATCAGATGACACTCAGCCACTCTGATAGGAATGTACATCAGTAAGTACAGAAATATGAATCATATAATACATATATTTTACTTTATGACAAGGATACAATAAAGACAATATGAATCCAAAGTAACACAGTGGCCACTCACAATATAGTCTGACACTCATCACTTCTTCATTTCATGCTTTCCTACATGTAATATATACAATAATTTCCTGGTCCTTAGGTTACCAACTCTTATTTGAATGTGAGGTTTTAAAACATTTGAGTATACTATATTCTTTATACACAAAGGTACCCTAAAATGAATGAATTAAACATACATGGAAATTAATAATTTCCTTAGTATGTGGGCATTCCAGTTCAGTGCTATAACACAAATATGAAAAAATAAATTAGGTATTCATTGCTGAGACTCTTGAGTTCTTTCAGTAAATGTTATATTAATCTCATGCTTTGACTCTCAGAACTTCCAATAATAATGATGACAAAATCAGCAGAAAGGCAGAATTTGTCATGCCCCTGTCTATTGACTGGGAGCAGTGCTAGGGCTTCTGCTATGGTCCTTAGAAGTAGTATTCATTTAGTTATTCATTCACCCAATAAATACACGATAAATACCAGGTACTCTTAAACTTCTAGTAATTAGCTAGAGTTATGGTACTTGCATTTTAATGGGGGACACATAATGAACTATTAAGCCAAAAAAAATCAATATGTTACATAATATATAGCCAAGGTAAAAGTATATATAGCAGGGAATGGGGATTAGAGCAACTGGATAGAGTAACAGGGGGAGTGGTCATTGGGTCCTCCCCAAGAAGATGGCATTTGAGCAGAGATTTAAATGAAGTGAAAGGACAAAACACGCATATATATGGGAGAAGAGCCCAGGTGGTACAAACAGATGTGCAATGGCTCTGGGGCAGAAAATGAACCTAGTGATCCTGGCAAGTAAGTCAAGATGGCTGCTGTGGACAAATTCAGGAGAAAGGAGGAGAATATATGGGGGAGACAAGGGAACCAGGTTCCAGAGTATCACAACCAGAGCAAGCACTTTGGACTTTTTTGTTAAGTGCAATAGGAAGACATTCTGAACACTAGATTAATTCCAGTGTGCCGAATTCTGGGAGGGCAAGAGTAAAAGTGAGTTAGGAAGCCCTTGCAGTAGTCTAGAACCAGTAGATTGAAGATGGCAAATTTGGCCTAGGATATTATTGGTGACGCAATTAAGAATGTATGTTCAGTTTTTGCTTATGTGTTGCATGTTGGTGAGAGGGAAAGGAGACAAGGATAACTCCGCAACTGTTTCAGTGAGCAACTGTCTGAGCAGTTGGGTGAATGGTGGTAGGATTCAATGATGTACAGAGAGCACAAGGTGGGGGTCAGAGAATGCAAGGGGAGGGGAGGGGTGGGAGTTGGGTATTCTGCTTTCAACAGGTGAAGTGCAATGGGTCTATTCGTCTCAGCTTGAGATATGGAATAGGCAACTGATACAAAAACCCGGAGTGCAGAAATGAGATCTAAGTCAGAGCTGTAATTCGGGGTCTCCTAAGTATATTGACATTTATTTGAATCACAGGGCTGAACGAAATATTAGCATGAACATAAATATAGAAGCAGGAAGGTCCAATACCTCTAATGTTTGGAGGTAAAAACAATAGGAGGATGGAGCACAGAAAATGACAGAGGGAAGGCCCGGGAGGGAGAGGGGATACAAAGCGATGCCTATGAATCTCATGCAACCAAAGTCAGCACCAATTCAGAGAGGCTGGCCTCTAACTCTTCCTAAAACTCACAGTTATACTGACCCTTTATACAGATGATCAGTATCTGTACTTTGTACTGAGCCTGGCAATGCCTTTTTACAAAACGAGGCTCAGGGCATTTTAAACTTCTATTTGTATAAGCTTGTGAGGTGTGATGTTCGTTTGCTTTGTGCCCTGATGTAGCCCAGCACCTAGACTAGTGCCTGACACATAGCAGGAGCTCAATTAGTATCTGCGGGATGACAAAGGGATGCTAGACAAGTTCTGTGGGTCAAGTGAACATTTGTATGGTGAATGTGAGATTTCTGTGATTATCAAAGTCACAAAACTATAAGCTCAGGCAGAATACACATTTTCGCACACTCCAGATCAGAGAGAGTACAACTTTAAATGGAAACAGCCCTCTGTAAAAAATGGTGGGGAAAAGATCCTAAGGAATGAAAGAAAGTACTAACTGAACTTTAGTGTTATGGACCAAGCAAAATAATCAATTTCACTGGCATGTATAGATGCCTAAACTAATGGTTAATTGTGAAGAGATAAAGTATGTAGTAAGACTTTTAAATAAAATAGCAACCTGGATATTGTCCTTCTGAAGGGGATCTAGATCACCATCATCAGGAATGTCAATCACACTATTAGTAAGAACCAGAAGGGCTAGTTCAGAACATAGTGAGATGTTAAAATTTTAGGGTGATGGCTGTATTTTCATGTACTTAACTGTATGCAATTTCTTAACTGCTCTAAGTAGTATAAAAACCAAAAGTTTGATACTTTGAACTCGTGTTTTTACAAAGTTCAAGCTACTTCCTCTGTCTTCAAACATAACTCTCATACTTCTAAACACTTAGGACAATACTTACGGATTACCTATTATCTTTAAGATCGTGTGTTTGCATGTGCGTGTGTGTTAACATCAAAGATACAAAGGTACAAAATTAAAATTACAGCTCATAGAATCTAATGACAACATACAGCAAGCATAGGGTTTTTGAAAACATTGTTAGCAGCTCATAAAATAAAACAACTCCCTAAATAATAATAATAACAAAGCTAAAGCAGTTAGAGTCAAAATATCATTTTTGCATTTTAATCTCAAACTGTTTTGTGGTTTTAAATATAAAGTTTCTATAGTTCAGGAATTTTCAATGGTATCCAAAATTTGATACATGTAACTGCTGCTGTTTTATAAATTGATATACTGAGAATTCTCAGAATGTCGACTTTCTCTTAGGAAAACAGTCAACAGTTAATTCTAATTTTTATTCTTCTTTACTTTCCTAACATGGCTCTTGATATAATATCTCATTATACTATCTTCTCTGAAGAGATGATTAACCTTAGAAAAATCTTAATTAATAAGATGATATAAAATTATGCTAAAAGGTAAAAATTTCTCTCCAAATTATGAGTAGGTAGAAACTGAAGCCTGCTGAAGATTCCATTACTTCTGAAGTCTGTGATATTGAAAAGATTAAAATTACTGAGTCTCTAACTTGGTGAAAAGTTTCAGTTCACCTGAGAACACATATTATGCATGCTATTCTTTTGCTCAAACTCAGGAAATCCTCTCAGAGTGGCATTTTGAAATGAAAGAAGTATCTATCTTCTGATATTATGTTCATTGAAATGTCTGAGTCTGATATTTACCCTCTTAGTGACTAAACCACCATTCTTCATCAAGAGGATCCTTAAGGTCTTAATGTGACTGAAAGATTCTGTAGTTTTAGGAAAGTATGTATGAGAAAAGCAAGAGTCTCCTAATGTATAAAGGAAACTTGCTCTGTATTCAAAATAGATAACCAACAAGGACCTACTCTATAGCACAGGAAACTCTGCTTAATATTCTCTAACAACCTAAATGAGAAAATAACTTTAAAAAGAACAGATGCATGTATATGACTGAATCATTTTGCTGTAGACATCAAACCAGTACAACATCGTTAACCAATTATACTCCAATAGAAAACAGAACTTTTTAAAAAGTAGCAGATTGTGCTACTTTTAAATTTTAATTTAAACCATTAAATCCTTAGCATAATGACATACTCAGTTCTCCCAGAGCCACTATCCTCAGGGATTCTTAGTGCTTCAAACGACTTTCATTTCATTACATGAGGTCCAAACATGTTCCCTTAAACTTTTTTTAGAAACAAGGTGCCCCAGGCTTCAGAGCACTTCAATCTGTCCCTGGTCAGTTCCTTTCATAAAAAGTGAAAAAAAGAGGTACGGTGGCTCAGCTGGTAAAGAATCCTATTAAACAAACACATACACAATCTGAACCTTTTTAGGGACAATACAAACATTAACAGTCATTCCTCAGTATCCACAGGGGACTGGTCCAAGACCCTCCCCCAACACCAAAACTCAAGGATGCTTGAGTCCCTTGCATAAAATAGCATAGTATTTGCATATAGCATACACATCCTCCTTTATACATTAAATCATCTCTAGATTATTAATAATACAGAATATAATGTAAAAGTTATGCACAAATTTGTTGAGGTATGGTGAATTCAAGTGCTACTTTTGGGAACCTTATGGAATTTTTTTTTAAGTATTTTTGATCCCTGATTGGTTGAAACCATAGATGCAGAGCCTGCGGATATGGAAGGATGACTGTAACATTTCCTAATATCTCCTGATACAAGAAAACTCTTTATTTAAATACATGAGCAGGGTTTGGGGTGAGGGGGGTCACAGGGGAATCAACATAAACTTAACCCACTAATTTTTTAATCAGAGAGAGATACCAATGGATAGAATTCACAGTATTACTCTATTTACTATTAAAACTCTTTTAAAAACAATATTAAGATTTTGGCACCAGTTTAAATCAGTCATACTCACCTAGAGGGAGAAAACAAGTATTTTAACAAAACCTGTTGTTTCATTTAAACATGTGATAATACTTGTCCAATATTCCTGAAGCTAATATTGGAGCTGTATTAAGGATGTGAAAATGTTGAGTTCTAGGGTTATTGAGGTCAACCAGAAGAAATATTGCTGATAAGAAATATGTTGATCATGCTGCAAAATGCTTGCTCTACTCCAGGTATTCCTAGAAACCTGTTTGTCATCAAAGCTGGAAATTCTCCAATAAATCCTAGGACTCTCTAGACTAACTGTCTTGCTAATTCACTATCTTGCTAAAGTGTTAAAAACTCAGCAGAAAACAGCAAAGTAGACAAAGCCTCTAAATGGTAACTATTTTGTGCCACCTTCTGGAATACTTACTTGAACTGAATAGATCATTGTTAGTAGAGTTTAATGATCTTGTTGTTTCAAGAGTCATTAGTTATAGTGTTACTTCCTTTCCAATGCAAGTGCTCTAAGCGGAAAGCTTTAAGAATTTTTTAAAAATGTGATTCTCACCCATTGTGAGATAAGTGGATACTATATTTTTCTTATTCTCAAGGGGAAAAAAATCTAAAGTTTGGGCTCTTTGTGAATGTAAGAAAATTCCAAACTGATAGCACTTATCTCATTGCTAAAAGCATCTGCTTACTTATCTACTCTTTAGACTGTAGTCTTCTTAAAGGTAAGACCTGGTTGGTTGATTCATTCCATCATAAGATATTTATAAAGGAGCCACTATGTCCCAGACTTTCTCCTGGGCACTGAGGATACAAAAATAAGCCTTCAAAGAGCTGAGTTTTGCACCAGAGAGAGAAGTTAATCTAGTAACTCACCAGTGAGATGAAGGAAAAGTACATAGAGCTAAGAGAATTTATAATAGTAGAGATAGTATAATCAAAGAGGTCAGCTATGAATTTCCAGAGAGAATACTACTTACGTTGAAATCTGAAAGGTGGGTAGTTCATCCCATTATAGGTGTGAGGGACTGGAGAGGGGCATATATAGGATCCCATTACAGACAGTAATCACAGATGGTGCAAATGGCCTGAGCAGATATGAAAATGACACTTTCAAGAAGCAGAGGGAAGACCACTTAAGCTGAGGCATCGTGAAGAAGCAAGAATTCTCTGGGAAACAGGGATGGAGGGCTACACAAGGGGCAGAGTATGAAACACTAACCAGATTAAATGGCCAGATTAAGAATTCTGCTCTTAATTCTAGAGAAATGGGAAGCCACTGGCTACACAAGAGTATATTCCGTTTTGAGATCATTTTTTGCTTTGTCCTGTTTTCTGGAGGGGAAGCAAGAGATATGGTTCTGGAACACAGTTTAGAAAGGCAGGAGGGAGTTCAGAGAGCAGGGTTAGTATGTTCTTAGAGGCGTACAGGTGAAAGATACCTGTAGATTGGCTCAGGTTGGGAGTAGTAAAGAGGTAAAGAAATCTTCATTTTTCTATCCTCAGAGCCTGAGAGAAGGCCTCACACACAGAAAATATTTACTGTGAATGCATAAAATAAATGTCATTAAGGCATCTGATTTATTTCCACATGGAAAAAGAAAGCCGTTAAGAAGTCCTGCATCACCATTGCTATTCCTGTTGGAGTTATGGTTACCAGATTCCACTTCCTCTAAAAATAACTGAGAGCCTTAAATAGGCTATAATAGCAGAAGTTGAGTATTCTCTGCTGCTGCTGCTAAGTCGCTTCAGTCGTGTCCAACTCTGCGACCCCATAGACGGTGGCCCACCAGGCTCCCCCGTCCCTGGGATTCTTCAGGCAAGAACACTGGAGTGGGTTGCCATTTCCTTCTCCAATGCATGAAAGTGAAAAGTGAAAGTGAAGTTGCTCTCTAATTGCCTTAAAATTAGGCAGTTAGACATTCAGAATTTCCACTTAGCATAAGTGAGGGAAGATGGAGGCATTAAAAACAGTATTTCGTTAGTCAACAATACGTCCCTGAAAATGGCACATGGGGTCCTTATACCTTGTCAACCTGCCTGGGTCTTAGCCAGTTCTAACTGATTTTCCAAAGTACAAGAATTTATTTGTTCCAAAATACACCAACTTATAATTACTAGCAAGCATTTCAGAAGTCAAAAGGGAAGACTACATATAAAACTATTGCTGTTTAGTCGCTAAATTGTGTGCAACTCTTTGCGATCCTATGGACTGCAGCCCGCCAGGCTCCTCTGTCCATGGGACTTCCCAGAAAAGAATACAGGAGTGGACTGCCATTCTCTTCTCCAGGGATCTTCCCTACCCAGGTATTGAACCCACATCTCCTGCCTTGGCAGGGGGATTCTTTACCACTGAGCCACCAGGGAAGCCCTGTATATAAAACAGATGCCATTGTACTTACTATTTTTTCCATAAAGTATTTTACAGGTATACCAGAACTACTGTTATGCTGGGAATATGGCTTGTTCCCCTTTTTAAAAATCCTACCTTTTTCTAAGATAAAATGAAGTGGTTTAAACACCTTCAAAAGCATATATGAGGCATAAAAACATGACTCATCTCTTTAATTCTTAGTGTGCTTCAATGTATAGAAAATATTTTAAAGTGGGTAAAAGATAAAGCAAATATAGAAGTTTAAATTTGGGGAATCCTTACTTTATACATCATAAAAATTCCTGAACTAGAGACGAAGTTTTAGAGATATCATCATAATCTGGCAGCCACCTTGGAATAAATATTCCATTGCTGATCAAACTTAGCTCCCCGCAATTACCACCTTCATGACAAGAGTTTTGCCTCCTGGTGTTTTTTAATGCTAATCCCACCTTCCTGACATGTTTCGGGTTAATGTATTTCTTTCTATATTTTTTGCTACTTGACACAAGCCCAAGTATTTCTTTGTTAAACTCAACTTCTGTCTCACTTTATTCTTAAGTTAGGCCCTGAACAATTTTTTGAACTAAGTACAGGGAAAACATTTTGATCATCAGTTGGTGTCTCCCAGAACACAGAAAAAAATAATGTAAAGATAGGGTGAAAGAAAAAAGTAAGAGATTAACATGTCCATATACGAAAGACCACTGTATATATGCTGTTAGGTCTCTTTTTCTTTAGGAAAATCCACAATGGTATAATTGATACATCAAATGGTCCATACTTGGGACTTCCCAGATAGTTCAGTGGTTAAGACTCCATGCTATCACTGCAGGGGGCACAGGTTGATCCCTGGTTGGGTAACAAAGATCCCGCATGCCCTATGATATGGCCAAAAGATAACAAAAGTTAATTTTTTTCAAGTAAATACTTGAATTATACCACTTCTGCTTTGATGTGAATATGCCTAGATTTTAAAGACTTCATGGTCTTTAAATAGCTAACTGCCCTAGTTTAGTCTGCATGTAATTTGATTCATAGCTGTACAAATAAGACTAAGAATACCTTAGACTTGAAAGTGGTACGATTACAGTTTACAAAGCACTTTAACATTCATCATCTCATATGAGATTTTATATATACAATGGATCTCTAAAGTTAGTAGTTATTTTCATCTAGTTTCAAAATGAAAAAAAAAAAAAATGCTCAAGAGAAGTTAAGTCCCTTGTCCAGATCATTCAACTGGTTCAGTTACAAAGAGGGGACTTACATACAGGTTTTCTGATCAAAGTCCATTATTTTCTTCAGGACATCATGTTAATGTCTAAAACCAAGCTATAGCTATAATACGTAAAGTTTACAAGTCTAAGAACTAACATGCTAAAATGTTGACAGACTATATTATTGTTGAATAATAAAGACTTCTTAACCTTTGTATTGTTTTACAAGCAAATGCCAAAGCAAATTTGAAAAAATAATGCGACATTAATAAAATGCACATTAAAATATGCTTTCCAGATAAAGACACACAGTAGTTCTCCAATAAATTCCTGTTAAAAATAAAAATAGTTATATTTAAAGGCAAAGAGATATAATATACAATGCCTAGATGAAATATTAGAATCACAGATGAAATGAATGTTAAAATCCAGTTCTTCTCCTCTGATTATTACAACAAGCTACAGTATGCATTTATCTTCCATTACTGAGCCCTTAATATATTCAAAGGGAAAACAGAAGATTAAACAACAGGCAAAATTAATACATGGTAATGAAAGTCTACATTAGTAGACCACTAGATTAGTTTAAATATAGTTCCTTTGCAGAGGGTTATAAATTGCAAAATGGCACGAGGTAGGCTTCTGGAATGCTGAAAATGTTCTATGCCTTGAACTGAGAAAATGGGCAAATACATGTAAAATTCCATCAAGTTATGTCATCATGCTGCTCTTAAGATTTGTGTACTTCACTGTATATATGGAATACCTCAAAAAATTTAAAATGTGAAGTTATAGAAAAATGTAACATTGGAAACCAAGAGGTTAAAATATGTAAGAAGCTAGAGATAAACAATAGAAAGTATTATGGGGTCCCCACCAGAGGTAGATATAATTAGACAGTATTCTCTGAAGACAGGTGGAGAATTTTTGAATACATAATTATTATGAGAAGGTTAAAGAGTACATGAAAGTTCTGTCTGAATGATTTACATGGAAGTTTTTCTAAGTTGAAGAGAAGTCAAAACAAAAGGCAGTCAACTGGAGATCATTCTGAAGGCAATTTCCCCATTAATTCTGGATAACTGAAACATTAATGCAAAAACCTCAGCAATTTATGGGAACCATATCTTAAGAGTACCCAAACGTTAGATATAATAATATTGGAAACCAAATGTAGCATTAAGTAGTCATATCCAGAAGCTACCATTTCTCAAAAAAATGTAAAGAATGTAAAAATTACTTGCATATATATATATATATACACACACACACACACATATACATATGTATGTGTACCTATTTCTCAGTTTACCCTTTGTGGCTTTTATAGAGGTAACATAATCCTTAGGTTTTTTTGGTGAATGGACTAGGACTTATAAATCTCTAAACACACTCAATGTTTTCTTACTGAAGTCACCACAACACTGTCTCAAAATCTAGAGAGCCCTGGGCTAAAATCTGCCTTGGCAGTTTATGAAAGCAGATGCAGGAAAGCGTAAAAAATAAACTCTGCCAACTGCTATAGAGTCTTAAAGCCCCACTGCAAGGAGAGTCTGTGAAAAGTGAGTGACTGCCCTGCACGGCTATTGGGAAGCAGTGTTTGGGAACATGAACTTCAGCTACATGAATTCTCAGAAATGAACAAAAACTGACTACCGTGGGGTTTGGAGGTACCAGAGAAGTTGCTTTTGGCAAATCCAGGCCTGTCTCTATTACGAAGTTCCAATGTCTGGAATACAGTCAACATGCAAATTTGTAGTCAAGAGCACTGAAAAAGTAAGTGCAATTAAAAACTGTGGATGGGTATTTAATCTATCAGAGATAACCAAACACAAACTCAGAGGCCCAGTTTCGCTTCACCCCTCTGAAATAAAATAAGGTAGAAACTGCCGTTTTCATTCATTTGATCTTTAATAATATAAGTTTGTGACTTTCAAGTGTGCTTTGGACTGGTATACAAAGTCACGGTCTTCAATTTTACTATCGGTAATGCTACTCATAAACAACCTTGAGGACCTTACCTTCGCCTATGACGACCATGCATGCAGCCATGCAAACATGCATTCATGCAACATAGCAGCTCACAACACAGTGCAAAGTGGCAAAGAAAACCAAGTGACGGCCATGCTAGTATTTGTTTAAGGGTCTCCTTACCAAATAGTGAAATCCTATGCCTGACAAGAACTCCAAGTTTGCAGAATAGGCTGAAGACAAAAGAAAAACAAAAGAGAAAAGGGAAAGGGGGAAGGGAAGGTAGAAAAAACAGGGAGAAATTAAATTCAAATGAAATAAAACCAAAAAAAAAAAAAAAAAGAAGAAGAAAAAAAGAAAAATAAACAGCTGATATATGAGCCGGAAAAAAGCAACATGATGTCACGCAGAAAGAATCAATTCTCTGAGCAGAATGTGGAGTAAAGGTATTAAATAAAGAGTCTTTGAGTGCATATCTTTAACAAACACGGTTAAAAAAGCACATATTATAAGTAAAGGAACCAAAAAAAATTGAAAGCAAAGCTAATTAATATAAAAGCAATCTATACAAACCCCACAAAAATATAACTACAGAAAACCATAAGGAAAAAATGTAATTTTATCTGTACCAAAGTACTACTGAAATTCTAGAATGTTGTTGTTGTTGTTGTGGACTTTATTTAACAATGGAAGTATGGTGCTTTGTACACAAAATGCTACTTTTAGTATGTTTTCTCATTTGAACTTTCCTTCTTCTAGACCTTGACCATTACCCCATACACATATACCAAAGCATCCAGTGAATTTCACACAATGAACTAGAAAGAGAATTTAAACCATTTATAATCACTCAAAGAAAAACATTAGAACTGCTATAACTTAAAGGACTTTGAATGCTAATGCATGAGTCAAAAATACATCTCCTCTACAGTGAGTTCCCAGGTCTTTGTGTGCTTCCTGGCGCTCACCAACAGAAGACTCCAAATAAGGGTGCCCAGCACTCAGCATGATGGCATTGTTGAGCACTAACGCTCACATCAGAACCCAGAATCTGGGCAGCACCTGGTCTTGTCCTGTCTTGTCTGTCACCAGGCAGTCTGGTGACTTTCTTGTTGGGTCCTATTTTTAAGAACATCTCACTTCCATGTTACAACCCCTTTAAACATCCCTCAGGATTCAGCTCCGGACATGTTTACTCCAAGAAGCCTTTTCTAACACCTGGTGCTCCTTTAGCACTCCCAACCCAAGCTCACAGAAGTCCCCTCCCAACCAGGGGCCATCTGCAAATATCTGTCATGACACTTAACCTCCCATCTTATACCTGCCATTTTCACATCTATCCACACTCTTCTGAACTCTCAGACACACAGCTGTTCCATAGCTAGAACTTGCCAAAGCTCTAATTTTGAAAATCCACTTGTATAGCAGCACCTACACTCAGCCTGATTTTTCCAGCCCTGGAAAAAAAAATCCAGCCTGATTTTTTCTGACAGCCCTGTCCTCTCTTGCCATCTTTGCCATCACTACTAGGGTACAGATATACATGCTCAGTACTGGGGATATAGACTACGCCATGGAATCCAGTGCTGGCAACTGCTCATGGCAGAATGGGAAAACGGAGACAGAATCACCTTTTTGATGTTGACCACTTTCACAGTAAGTTTTGCCCATTATTTCTCACTTTAGTAACAATGTGATATAGTTTATTGGTGAAAAGTCATTATATAGGGAATAGGGTGGCTTTTCCAAGAAAATATTCATCCACAAGTGCTTAAATGACTTTGAAGTCTTAGGAAATCTCTTACCAGTGCTCTTTTTTTTTTTTTTTTAAACAATGATCTTGCCAAGTAGACATTAGACACAAGATTCAACCTTAGTCCACTGAGCTGCATTATCTGTCTTTAGGCTCTAACTGAAACGAACAAAGACAATAAAACAAAAGCACCTTTCTCCAGGTATCCTCATTCACTGAGCTTTCTCTGTGTTAAGTCAATAAGGATCTGTCTCTGGGACTTCCCTTGCGGTCCAGTGGTTAAGACTCCAAGCTTCCACTGTAGGAGGCATGGGTCTGATCCCTAGTTGGGGAACTAAGGCTCCATATGCCAAGTCACACGGCAAAAAAAAAAACCAAAAACAAACCCACAAAGATATGTCTCCATCTGAAGAGAGTGTTTACAGCTTAGAATTGCATACACTTTGGATTACTGGAAACTACTCTATTTTAAGCGGTATCTTTTACCTGTTACTCACCCTCTCTAGTATTAGGGTGAAGCATTCTGAGATGATGTTGAATTTGTAATACATGGATCATGTTGTAACCTGATTAATCTAAACCTGGGATGTTTTGTGATGATGGAAAACAGAATTGCTCTGTATCCCATCCCATCAGATCACATTTATGTCTGAGAATCTGTCACAGAAAAATGACTTCTTACAATATCAGCTGTTTCCTAACCCTGTCGTTAGTTGCTCACTCATGCCCAATTCTTTGCAACCCTGTGGACTGAAGTCTGCCAGGCTCCTCTGTCCATGGGGATTCTCCAGGCAAGAACACTGGAGTGGGTTGCCATGCCCTCCTCCATTCCTAGTAACCTAGTTAACCCTAGTTATTCCTAATTAGTAACAGATGTGTCACCAGAGAGACATACAGATATATGTTGCATTGGCCAAAAAGTTCATTTGTTTTCCAGGACACATTATATAGATGGGAAAACCTGAATGAACTCTTTGGTAAACCCAATGGAAAGCTAGGTCCTCAAAAAAGACAAATCATCTCTCTCCCCTTCTGTGCTATCCCATTTCAGGGTGTAGTTCCCGTGCAAACTCTAGGTCTATTATCAGTGCTAACCAGTAGTTTCTTTAAAGCACTTTCCATAATTCTGTTACTCCCTTTCCCTGCACCTTTCACTACTAACATATTTAAGAAATCAAAATGATCTGCAGCTTCCTCCCTGACTCTCTGCCTTGTGAGTGTCCTTTCCACCCCTCATGGCTTCTCCTTGAAGTTCTCAACACCCTCCAAATAGTTCATCTAATAACCTTTTTTTCAGCCTTCATCCTGCAGAGCTCTCCACAGTACTTGGCATCATTAATTACTCACCTCTGTGAAACTCTGGTCTCTGTTTTATAGTATTATTTCCCACTTCTTTGCTAATGAATTGTTCTCTCTGTTCTTCAAATATTCACTTCTGAAAACCCTCCAAGTGTAACACTTCTCCAAGTTTTGGTGTTCAGCCTTTTCAGCTTCTCTGTGCTTCTCCCTTGGTTCCCTCTTGCTTTCCAAGCTTCAAGCATTAGATGGGTCTAGATTGTCCCCAAACATGTCATTTCTTGCCCTGATCTCTCCAATACCAAACACCTGTTTCTCACTTCCTGCTGTACACTTCCAGCTAAAATGACCTGTTAGCACTTACTACTTCTTCCAGAAGCACCGGTTTAACCAAACTCAACCTCTTCTCAAAACTGTGTTGTGCTGTGCTAAGTTGCTTCATTCATGTCCGACTCTTTGCAACCCCATCGACAGAAGCCCACCAGGCTCCTCAGTCCATGAGATTCTCCAGGCAAGAACACTGGAGTGGGTGCCATTTCCTCCTCCAGGGGATCTTCCCCATCTAGGGACTGAACCCATCCCTCTTACACCTCCTTCTTTGGCAGGCGGGTTCCTTACCACTAGCGCCACCTCAGTTCAGTCACTTAGTCATGTCCGACTCTGCGACCCCATGGACTGCAGCATGCCAGGCCTCCCTGTCCATCACCAACTCCTGGAGTTTACCCAAACTCATGTCCATAGAGTCGGTGCCATCCAACTATCTCATCCTCTATCATCCCCTTCTTCTCCTGCCGTCAATTTTTCCCAGCAACAGGGTCTTTTCAAATGAGTCAGCTTTTTGCATCAGGTGGCCAAAGTATCAGAGTTTTAGTTTCAGCATCAGTCCTTCCAATGAATATTCAGCACTGATTTCCTTTACGATGGACTGGCTGGATCTCCTTGCAACCCAAGAGACTCTCAAGAGTCTTCTCTAACACCACAGTTCAAAAGCATCAATTCTTCAGCACTCAGCTTTCTTATAGTCCAACTCTCACATCCATACATGACCACTGGAAAAACCAGAGCCTTGACTAGATGGACCTTTGTTGGCAATGTCTCTGCTTTTTAATATCCTGTCTAGGTTGGTCATAGCTTTTCTTCCAAGGAACAAGAGTCTTTGAATTTCATGGCTGCAGTCACCATCTGCAGTGAGTTTGAAGCTCCCCCCTCCAAATAAAATGTCGCTGTTTCCATTGTTTCCTCAAAACTAGTTCTTCTGAAGTATCTTGCTTTCATTAGTGACACCAGCATTGTTCCAACCACTCAGTACAGAAACTGCAGCCCCACGTTGGCCTTGTCTTGTTTCCCTGCCACAAGACTCATTACTGAGGCACACTGGTTTCCTCCTCCTGTGTTTCTCACACCCAGCCTCTTTCTGTATTAATGTCTCCTCTGCATTCCCAGCACTTTATATTTGGCTCCACTGATACTCATTACAACGTAGTATATGGACCATCTCTATGTATATGTGTCTACTCAGCTGTACTTCTAAGTCCATTAAAGCTAGGAACTGTGCCCTTATACCTGTGTGTTTGTCCTCAGACCCAGGATAGCATCTGGTACCCAGTGGGCATTCAGAACACTTGCTGAACAAACCCAAGGGGAGCACCACCTACTGGAGGCATCACTTCTGTTACAACAGCCTGCATCCTTGTCATAGCTCTGAATGGCTGCTGTGGTCTCCTAGCCATGTTATTCTTTATCAGTGCCACTTTGCTGCCAGGCTGTTCTCAATTCTTCTATTTAAAAAGCATTAATGTCTTCTTAGTGCTCATGAATTATTTTTAAAAAAATTTTTTTAAAAGCAAAATCAAATTTTATTCTGGCAGTTACTATCAATTACAGTGTTCCATGCTGCTGCTAAGTCACTTTAGTTGAGTCCAACTCTGTGCAACCCCATAGACAGCAGCCCACCAGGCTCCCCATCCCTGGGATTCTCCAGGCAAGAACACTGGAGTGGGTTGCCATTTCCTTCTCCAATGCATGAAAGTGAAAAGTGAAAGTGAAGTTGCTCAGTCATGTCCGACTCTGTGTGACCCCATGGACAGCAGCCCACCAGGCTCCTCTGTCCCTGGGATTCTCCAGAAAAGAATACTGGAGTGGGTTGCCATTTCCTTCCCCAATGCATGCACGCATGCTAAGTTGCTTCAGTCGTGTCCGACTCTGTGCGACCCTATGGACAGCAACCCATCAGGGTCCTCTGTCTACGGGATTCTCTAGGCAAGAATACCAGAGTGGGTTGCCATTTCCTTCTCCAACAGTGTTCCATAAGGAATCTATATAACCTCCATTTCCCCTAACTGACCCAGCTTCTACTCTTTATGTTGTTTTCTAGAAAATATCCCCCTTTCTTAATCTCTGCATGTTTCTAAGATCATCTTTGACTGTCATGACTTCCATACATCTCTAAGCCCATCCATACCCATCCAAAGGAGTCTTACTTTATTTGGAATCCCATAGCACTGCTTGGCTTTCTGCTATTGGAACTGTCTGTATTCCCATACCCTTAGCCACTGCCATATACACTCCTGGGGTACAGAGACTGTCGTCTAATACATCTTTGTGGATAGCAGAGCAAGAAATGCTCAATGTATAATTTCTAGTGCCAGAAGGTATCCAAACAACTAATGGGAACAACTTGGTTTCAATTGTGTAAAAGTTAACTTAGACCCACTCAACTACAGCTACATACAGCTATTAAATCATGACAGTGCTTACTGTATGTATAAAGCTATGCTCGTATGTTCACAGTAGCAGGGTCAGTTTTTTTTTTATCTAGTTTCTTCTTCTTTTTTTTTTTTTTTTTTACTTATTTTAGTCACTAAGGTAATACTTAGCTGAAGTGGTACAAAATCAGATTTATAAATTTCACTGATTCCACTTCAACATGCCAAACAAATTGTTTGTTTTCATTAATGTGGTAGTGATGTTGGTTATTTTAAAACATAGTTTTATGATTATTAAGGTAAGATTTTTTTCATTTTAAAAACTTAGAAAACACATAAAAATAGTAATACAAAATCTACATGTACTACATAAAGAAAACTACCATTAACATTAAATTTATCCCTTACCACTACTTTTCTATACCTAAAAATTTAGTTTAAAAAAAAAATCCAGATCAATACTATTTGAACATGTATTTTATTTTTTAAATAATTTCCCTAAGTTGTCACATATTTATATCCATCATTTTAATGACTGGACAACATGTATCATAATTTGCTTATCATCACCTTATTCATTTTTCCACTCTGATTTTTTTTCTCTCTGAGCTTAAGTTTAACCTATGTTTGGCACAAGAGTACTGTGAAGAAATCAGTTACTTTTCCTATTATGTCTCTCATTTCTGTGTGTTTGAATTTTAATGGCATATACTCCTTTTGGACGTGCTCATTGGAGAAGTAAAACTTATCAACCCTCTTTCCAAGAGGTGAAGAAAAATTTGAAGATGAAATCATTAAAAACTGGGGAAGTATTACTATAAGGACCCCAAACTACATCAATGGAGGCTAGCACAGATTCATGCTGTTCTTCTGATTTATTATATGAGGGATATATTTGGTAAAGGAAAATCAGTTACTTCTATAGCTAGTGAATTATTCTCAGAGTAAGACTAAAACTGAAATGGTGATAACAAAACACAAAAAGGGAGGGGAAAGAGCAGAATTCACACATTTTTCCCCCTATATTCTCTAATTATATTGTGTTGACTTATGTAATGAATGTTATTAAATTAACACCACCTGTAAGAACAAAGCTTCTGTTACAAAAGGCTCACTGGCCAGAGGAGCTTGGTGACTGCACGGTTGCCTTGGTTTCAGCGTTTAAGGGGAACTTGGTGCACTGGCATTTCTCCAGCTACTGTGTGCACTCAAGTGTCCACAGGGGGACGTAGGGCCAGCGACGTGGACAAGTGCACGTATGAAAAGAGGCGGGAAGGGTCCCTCTCTCTCCCAGAGAAGACCGAAAGAAGGCCAGGCCCAAGTGGGCAAGGGATGAAATCTGCATCCTGGAAGATAGTTCTTCTTCTCTTTTCTTCCCGTAACAGAGTTGGTGGAAACAAAGTAAGCCACCAGGGTGGATTCTCTGTTATCTTTATCAACTTTACAAGAATCTTATTATTTGAAGAAGTTTGGAAACATTTTTAATGTTGCTGCAATCCTACATCACATAACTGGCTACTTACTGGTTGGTAAAACAGACAATAAATAAACTCAAGAGATGAGCTTAAAATTCCACCCCCAGCGTTATGTAACAAAGGAATCTTATTTATTCTTTACCCTCTGGTGGCAGGCTATAGTCAATCTCATCTCATTCTATTCAATAGGCTGATACTGCACTGCCATTCGGCACATTATTAAAGTCAAGTCCATGCTATGACTCTAAAACTGCTCTAAAATGTCTTAAAAAAAAAAAAAAAAGGCTTGTTTTCCAAGCAAGGTACTGTTTACAGATACACAGACACTGTGAGATAAATACATATTCTTGTAAAACATTAAACCTGTGATAATTTTGCTAAACAGCAATAGATAGATAAAAAGAAAGTGAAGTCCAAGGAAACCCTGTATTCTGCTTTATACAGGGTACTCATTTTCACAGAAATTTATATTCAGTACAATCTAAAAGCTTGGTAGAGACTCCTGAGCAATGTAACACAGAGGCAGACTTTCTCAGGAATTGATTCTCATGCATCCTAACTTCTGGCAGAATTTTGAGGACTCAGACTTGAAATTGCCAGCAGATCACAAATCTAAAGAATACTTAGGTTTAAACATAAATGAGAAAGCACTGCTAGGATGTGGCTTGAGTAGTGTGAATGGAAAACCTCAGAAAGTATATATGATTACATCATTTTATTCCAGGATTGGTCATAATTTTTTTCATTTAAAATTATAATTACTGTAAATGAGATCTTGCCCTCCTGAAAAATACAGGCTGGCAAAAATATTAGATTTGAAAAAAATTTAATGAAACTAATGTTAAGAGCATCATTTATCAAAAATACTAATATACTGATGTATTTCTAGCCTCTACTTGTGGATTCTGAACTGTGTATTTTATTCCCTCAACTCAGTATTATATTTAGCAGTAAAATATAAGAAAATTCAATACCTAGAACACATGTATTAACTTGCCTAAACCATCATCTTTGTAGTATTTGATTCCCAAGGGCCAAGGAAGATGGGTGAACACTCTGCATGCTCCTACTTCAAGATCCTGAGATACTCTTTCTCAAAGGCAAATACACTTAAACAACAGTCTTTATTTTTATAGCTGTTTACCTAGTCACCATTTCTTTCTCTTTGTTTGATGCATGTCCTCCAGAACAGAGAGGTCTGCTTGCTGCAGATAAGAAGTATAAACGGTGGTTTTTGAAATACTGATCAATTAAAGGAAGAACGACCTGAAAGAAAGGAAAAGAAAACAGATCTACACAGTGGAATCTTTTGGGGGACCAATGCATGCTGAGTCTTCGGTGCAGCCAGAGCTCTGTTCACATGCAATGAGTCCCCAACATTCACAGCCATGCCAGTCAGCACCATTCAGATTATCCCTCTCTGCTCTCTCCAGTCCTTGCATGTGTGTGTGTGGAGGGGGGACGCAGGGGTAGGGCGGGGTGGGGTGTCATTTTGAAAAACACACTGAATTTTCAGTGTTTGAAATTAGTCTCAATACTTTCTCTAAATGAAATAGTCTTAACATTTTCACACACTGCAGTTCTGTGCCCAAAAGATTCAAAGGCAATCAAGGATGACCTTCTATGGGATCTCTACTATGTCTGAGGACTGTATCTGACATGCTATAATTTCATGTGTCCCAGTGACCACTTTGTATGGTAGGTGTTATCAACTCTGTTTTTGAGGCTGAAGATGGAGATGAAGATAAATTGAGATGAAGACAGTGAATGATTTACTCAGCCACACCGCCACTTACCGATTTACAAAGTTCTTCATGCCTGGCCTTGATCAAAGCCTACCTCTCAATTCTGCACTCTAATCCTGCTGGCCTTTGTCCAATCCCCTCCTCCCCCATTCACAGGCTGTATACATGCCACGCCCTCTGTCTGAAATGACCTTCCCACACCCGGAGTCACTCCACCCCTCCCACAGGCCTCAGGGCAGTAGCACTGCACCAGGTAAGCCTTTGCTGGCCTATCAACAACACAAACTCCCCACATCCTCTGGTCCTCTAACATCATTTGCAATTTTATATTTTATTTGCATGATTTTGGATTAGTCTGTCTCCCTAAGAGTCTATAAGGTGCATGAGAGATAAAAACATTTCGGGAATTGTTTAAACCCCTCTCTTGACCTCTATGACTCCTGCTTGCTCTGTTTCATTTATCACTGATTTACTTGTGCCTAGGACTTTGCTGCAAGCCTGCAGCAAGCACTAGATATATATTCACTGAATAAATAAATGAAAAAGGTGATGATAATAATAGGCATTATCAGTATTTAGCCTCTAGTCTAAATCTAGTTTTTTCCTACATGGTATATTTTAAATAATATATTCATTATTTTTTAATAATAGGAATACACAAGTTTCCAGTGATCTGCCTAAAAAGTTGTGACTTTGCCTGAACTTAGTGACTGACATATAGTAGGTGCTGAGTAAATATGTGAATGAATGAATCACAGAGTAAGTAGAAATTAAGCCTCTTTAGGCATCCGCAAACAAAATCACTAGGAGTGCTGAGCACGCTGGCAATGGTATACAAGAATGTATTCTAAATGCATCATTAGAGGTCATGAATACATCATTTCTTGATCACTGGTTATCAAGGAGGATTACACCCTAGGAGAATAGATACCTAGCAATGTGCAGCCTAAGACAAACTTCAGATGACTGATACAGACTTTGGGTGCTATACTGAATGGAAAGAACAGACAAGAGAAATTTCCCTTATAATAAAGAATACAATTCTGAAAACATAATAGAAGCCAAATATTAATCAATCAAAATAACATGCCATTTTACAAATGACCACATACAAGTACTTTGAAAGGAACCTGACAGAAATAATCAGGTCTTCAGGTTAACTAAAACATGTTGTAAACAGGAAAGCTTCCCAAGGGAACTCTGTCTTTGTGACACTGAATCTACATCCTTGTAGGCTAATGCATGACACAGACCAGACACACAGTAAATACTGAGTAAGTGAATGGACCCAACGTGGAGACTCTGCAACTCTTCATCTCTTTCCTGTACTGGCTGAAAGGGAGTCAGGAATGTTTCAGACACAAAGCAAAGTTTTGCTGAATTCACAGTAAGTGGAATAAATAAAAATGATAGGCTATACTCTAACTCTGAACAACTGATCCTGTCTGAGCTTCAGTTTTCCTTTTCTGAGTAGGACTCGGGCTTTACAATAAAGATTCTATAAGTTATAACATAATCATTAAAAATTAACTCAGGCTTTTCCTCTTTAATGAAGAAATATGCATCTAACATTTTAAAGTCAGATCAATATTCAAATGTTAGGAAGTAGCTATTTCTCTTTTACGTCATATGATGAAGCCAGAAAAAGAGAACCTTGAGTCCAACTTCATAGAGAACAAAATCATTTGAGGAATACCGTATGGAGAGCAGAACAAGTTATTTTAAGTATGACCAAGGATGCTGGGAGCAAATTTATCCCACATGATTCATGCAGTTATTTTCGTGCCACAGAATATTTACTTAGAAGAGAATTCATATTTGTAGACAAGTGCATTCTGCAAAGAGGCAACTATCTAAAGAATATATTTGGTAAACAAACATATTGAAGGAAAAACAAGACAGATTGTATACTGTACTTTAGCAAAGAACTTGATTTCTTGTTCATAAGGGAAATGTTCTCCTTTGCTTCTGCTGCCACCATCTGTAGACATGAAGAGTTTTTTAGGTACATGTTGCACTTCAAACACTGCAAAATATTCACCCAAAACGCAAAGTTTAGAACACACTGCTAAATGTGTTACCCTCCTAAACTGAACACAAAGAGAGAAAGGTTAACCTCAGCAGTGTCATTAATGGAAAAAAAAAAAAAGATGAAAAATGTACCCAAGTCAAAATAAAAAGGCTTTTGAGACAGCCCACACATGTGGTTACAATCACAAACTTCTGATATAACTCTGAGATCTTATTAACATGTACTGAGAAAACTGGAATAAAGTAAAAAGTCCACATTTTAGCAGTAAAATCCCACATTTTCTTTCAGTGAGAAAGAAGCTCACAGGGGTAAGAAAAGTGAGTAGAAAGTAAGTGAACAAAACCCTTTAGATTTTAACACTAGTCTCCAATAAAGATAGTTACTTCTTGGTGTGACAAAGCTAAAGCTATTAATATTAATATACCAATGGAAAAATTGCAGGAAGCCAGTGCCTGTGATGAGGGGGAGGACTACAGTTATAATACTAGGTTGGAAAATTAACATTCTGCTAAAGAACAAAGAAGTTCACCAAGGTCAAAAGATAACCTCCGTAAGCAAAGCAAAAGTCCCCAAAGTTTCCCCATGGTATAGAAAATGAGTTCAAGGTTAAGAACTGATTAACCTAATGCATTTAGCTTAAAAGGTGGCCTTTCCTCATTCCCTCATGCATACAGAAGAGATTTCATGCGTACTGAAGAGGTAGTAATAAACTATAATAATCATGATGATATGCAGAACAGATTGGAGAGCTAAGAATTTCAGAACTGGATATAAGGATTTACTAAAATTTGTAAGCAGAGCTTCCATATTTTATAAGAATCAAACTGACTTTTCCTTGAAAAAGTTCTTTTGCAAACAGACATAAAAACAATTGGAAATAGGCTTTTAAATTGTTAAAGATACATATTTGGCGTAAGTTTTAGATAACCTAGGTAATATTTTGTAAAATGAGACAACGATCTTCCCGTGAATAGGTAAAAGAAAATTATGTATTTTTAACATTTAAGAATTTCATTTTTTAAATCAACTTGGCACTAAATCTCTCTCAAACATTTGCAGAATGGTTGGATCTGCCTAAGGGGCTTCTCAAATAAATGTTATTCAGACAGAATGTTGTACCTATCTAAATCTTACCATATTTCAAAGCATTAAATAGGAAATAGTTTTCCATTAATTATACATTTTAATAAAAATGCCTACGCAGAAACTGTGAAAAGATTTGGAGGGAGTACGATCTATGACACAAAAATTAGAAAAGGCACACGCATATTCTTATCGGCACCATGAGTCTATGTTTAAGAATGGCTTTATTAATGATGTGTTGCAAAGGCGATAAAGTGAAAAATCAAAGGAGGTATAAAAATTTGGGATTTTTAGTAATGGTGGAAAAGGAAAATAAATGACTGTACAGATAATCTCAGCTCTGTCTGATCCTCTAACAGCGTTCTTATACATAACTTGCTTTGCAGTTACCTGAAAAACGAATGACTAACATCAGCAATTATAAACAAACAAAAAAACAAACAACTAATTTTGTTGGGCTCTATACTAATCTGACCTTGTTTCTCCCCAGAATTCTGTTTATAAGACCTTCTCCAATAGAAAAAAAGAAATGTGTGAAGTAGGTGAACTTGCCTTGTAGTAAGCTTCTCACCACTGCTTATACAGAAACACTATCCTAGGATGTTTCATCAGAAACTTGAATATAGCATGATTAAAGTCTAAACAAATTTCATCCTTCAAAGTTCTGTTTCTGTTATCCATAGGGAGGCAAAACAAAAGTTTGCTTTTCTTTTTCCCTTCTCCAAAAGATCACTCTTTTTTCCCCTCTTCCCCTTTCTCTGATCAAAAAGAAGGCTGGATGCCAGAATTGCTGTTCATTCATATACTCTTAAATGTGGATTAGAAATGTCAACATTTAAGTTTGTGCATAAAAGCTTCAAAAATTCACCATGGCCTCATACTTGTTCTTTGGTGAAGTATCATTGAGAGTAATTTGGCTGTTAGTCAGGATGACTACCATATTTTTAAAAAATACTGATGGATGACATACAAAGAGACTACACATTATGGATTAGTTTATATAATTGGTCTTTATGAAAAAGTTGGTTAAGAGGTCAAAAATATAGCATTTGTACCGTAGATAAGGAGGCAGGTTGAAAGACAGGAAGGTTCTCTAAGAGACTGATGCTCAAACTGAATATCTCTAATCACATGTGGGATCCGTGGACCCAGGAACAAGAAAATATCAGGGGTCAAATTTCTGTAAACTTTAATCTGATGCTGTGCTGAAAACTAAGCATAAACCCTAAGATAACAGCAGCAAAAAGAGCCCCTGGTTAGGAGGGATCTTTTGCTGATGTATTGCTATGAGACCTAGGACTATGGACCCCAAGGAAAGGGGATGAAAACCGAAAGAATGTGGGTTAAAAAAATAAAATAAATAAAAACAGAAATACAACCTTAAAAGTGGAAAAGTGGAAAAGAAAATAAGATGACCACCAGCAGAGCACACAGTTTTTCAAAAAGGACAAAACTCTACTCTTAATACCTAATACCAACCAGTAGCTGGTAGGGGATCTGACACCAGGGTAAGTCATTAACAACTTGAATTTTAATTCAGCAATGCTGAGGACAAACACACGTAAGAGAAGTGAGAGGAGGCTGTCTTGATGATTTGATCCAAATCTACGATTTAGATTAAGGAGTTCTTTTTATATTTAAATGTCACTGAGCCAGATGGGGAAGAGGTCTTTCCTTTCACCCTAAGGGGATACTAAAGTATTCCACATTGCTGATACTCTAGTATAAATGTGTGTTCCTGCAAAGGCTAAACTTGAGGGCTTTCCATTGTCTAGAAATTTGGAGAATCCATAGAGTTTTAGTTCCTTTTTTTAAAAGAGCAGAGCAGTTAATTTCATAAGGAAGGATTTAACTGTACCTTAAAATTTGATGTCCATCCAATGTATCTTTCAAAATGAAAAATCAATGCCAATATACATTTTAAGGAGAAAAGAATTGCATGTTAGAATTTTTTTAAAGTTCTCAAAATTTACCCATCCTTAAAAAAATGAGTTTTCCTATTGACTTTTAGACTCAAGTTAGTATTAGGATGGATATAAAAATGTTCACACCATCAGGGAACAGACCATAAGCATCCCAGTGGTCTATGCTGTTCTATATACTGATGTTGTAAATAACAAACATAACAAAAACTGGGCTGTTAGTAACAGGACCATGGTACCTACCAAACTCCAGGATATACTGATGGGCCTCATCTACATAGCGAATGAGTTGCTGAAGGAAACTATAGGCAAATCGTTTCTCAATAGAAGGTGTGTCCAGTTCCAGGTCTTTGAACCCTCTAGGATGGCAAAAACAAAAAATGGAAACCAACATCTAAAAAGACTATTAGAAGGCAAGGTAAAAACAAAATATATTTTGTTAAATATCTACATACAGAGAGGTATCTTAACATTTTACATATAGCAATATATACATTTATACACAGATATAGACACATTTGCAAGGTTAGTTAGTATTTTATAGCTAAAAATAAATTATAAAAAATACTTTGCATCTGATAAGAAGCTGTACTTAATAAATATTACTACACAATAAAATCTTGCAATTAAAAATACAGAGTGTCATTTCTGCCTAGAGATTTTGCCTAAATGATGAATGGGGACTTAACATAAAAAGTGTAGGGAACTCAATTATATGGCAGCTAAGGGCATTAACGTTTCCAACATGTATATTTTGAACACACTAAATAGTAGCTCTGACATTTAAAGAGGCCACAGAGCTCATTTTCAGCATTAAATCTGACAGGGCTGTTTGAATCTTCAGTCTTATAACAAGAATGTGTAACTGGAGTAGGTGTGCTTTTACCTGGACACAGCATAGCCATTGATCTGCAGGAACTTGAGGATGTCCTGTGCTTTTTCCCTATCCTTGGCTTTCTCTTTGGCCGTCAGCGTATCATAAGGTACCAGCAGGGGATGGTTTCCACCTCCTAAGATGTCGAGAATACAGCATAGTATTTAGAAAATAATCTGAAATGAGACATGGGTGAATTTGGGCTTCCCTAGTAGTTGAGATGTAAAGAATCTGCCTGCAATTCAGGAGACCCAGGTTCAATCCCTAGGCTGGGAAGAATCCCCTAGAGAAGGGAATGGCTACCCACTCCAGTTCTCTTGGCTGAAAAAGGACAAGAGGAGCCTGGCAGGCTACAGTCCACAGGGTTGCAAAGAGTCAGACATAACTGAGCGACTAACACTTTCACTACTTTCACAACAGAATTTTCACTTTCACTATAGAATTCCTGGTATCCTCTAATTATACATAGGATACATAGGACTCATCCAAGAATCTTTCCTCTTTAGTGCCTTTAATGCTCCAATTAATTTAGGAAACCTGTTCAAGAAAGACTATGCATATGCCTTCTCAGACGCAATTAAAACGAACATAAAGACAACTGTAGTATCAAGTGCCAAAGACATCTACAGTCACACAAGGAAGAAAAAGAGGCCGTGCTTTCCTTCCTACTCAAATGAACTCTGGATGCAGAGTGTACTACGCACTAAAATTTGCACAGCTGGATCCAGTAAAATTACAAGGCAGGTTTCAAGCAAAATGCTTCATTTTCTCATGCACAGAGAAAAGAGAAACAATTGTCCTAAATATGTAATTTTCACTATGCCTCCCAGATCAGAAAGTACTTTATTGTCTTTGTTGTTGTTTAGTCACAAAGTCTGACTCTTTTGTGCCCCATGGACTACAGCCCTCCAGGCTCCACTGTCTATGGAATTCTCCAGGCAAGAATACTGGAGTGGGTTGCCATTTCCTTCTTCAGGGGATCTTCCTGGTCCAGGGATCAAACCTGGGTCTTCTTCATTGCAGGCAGAGTCTGCCACTGAGCCACACGGAGCCTACTTTGCAGTCATATTTCTAAACACACAAAACTCAGATTGTTAAGGTACAAGTTCATTGCTGTTAATTATCTAATAGAAGTAGCATATGTAATTGATTCACTTAGAATTCTGGCAGGAATCTAAGTTTCTAGCATTCCTCTTCAGATAAATACTAAAATTATTCTTTTAGATTTAAAAATTCTGGGAAGCATTTAAATTTTAAAAATCCTGACCAAGAGAAAACCATTTATAAAATTATAAATTTTGTAAAAACATTTGCAAAAATTATAAAAATTTCAAAAGATCATATCCAGATGTAAAGATCCGGTACAAGGAGCACTATTAAAGTAGCAGCAAAAAGAATAGCTTGGTATGCCCCAGATTAAAAGTTTACCAAACACATAAAGGAATATATTTCATGTGGGATGCTGAAATTCCTTGAAATATCACTGCTAAGGAAACTCCAGAATAAAAATAACTGAAATGACTATTTTGTTTGAATTACAATGAAACATAAAGCCTATGAAGAGTCCAATGGGGTAAGTCAGGAGTTCCAGAACAATCAAAAATGTTGAATTGGCCCTCAAAAAAGAAATAAGCAAACAAAAGGACAAAGGAAAATATGCCATGCTCTCCTAGAGCTTGCTTGGACTGAGAGTGCCATCTAGAGAAATGTAATCACACAATGAACCTTCTGACCATTAGGTGACACTATGTGATCGCAAATGCAAGGGGCAGTCAGGTGCTGATATGAAGCATATTAAGCATATTAAGAAGCCATCAGTTATTTTACAGTCTGATACAATTATAACTGTCAATAGACTACAACTGTCATATGATAATACTAATAAACATTTTGGGACCAGCAAGAAGGATATGGAATAAATTAGTAAGCCCGCTGAGAACAAATCTGACTTTTAGCATATTTTATGAAAAAAATTATAAAGCAAATATTTAATTTAATCACCCTGCAGTTATGACCTATTTTTGAATCTAGTTCTTTATTCCTAGGGAAACTGACAACTTAATTTGTAATCCCCGATGATTTAGGGATCAGACAGTAACAGATCATTTTGGGAAAGGTAGGGGGAAGGGAGAAAGAGAAAGAGAGAGACAGAGACAGGGAAAAAGAGAAAAAACTTAAATTTTAAAAATTCTAAGGACACAAAGGGATTCCATTGCAGCTCAATTGGTAAAGAATCTGCCTACAATGCAGGAGTCTGGGGTTCAATCCCTGGGTCAGAAAGATCCCCGGGAGAGGGAAATGGCAACCCACTCTAGTATTCTTGCCTGGAGAATCCCATGGAAAGAGGAGCCTGGTGGGCTGCAGTCCATGGGGTTGCAAGAGTCGGACACAACTTAGCAACTAAACCACCACCAAGGACACAAAGAACCTTTGGCCTTAGATATGGCAGATACTTTAAAGTCAGCCAGCAGACTTGAAATTATGTCCTTTGCTGTGCCACTCAGCTAAAGGGAGTGGACTATCTTGATCTGGCCCATTTATAACAGATACTGTATGGAAGGGAAGTAAAGAAACTAGCTACACTTGAGAGGTGAATAGATGTTTAGTAATTTCTAGGACTCTGCCTCAAACATACAGCACCGGCCGAGTGCATTCATTCATGCTAAAGGGTCAAAACTGCTTGATACCTCTGATTTTCTTGACTTCATGACAGATCATCAGAGCCCAAAATACGTGTTAGTAGGAAACAAAGAATAAAAAGGAATGCCAGCTGTTTCCATTTTTCACTAATTGGGGAGCATAGATAAAATTTCTTGGACTTTCACTCCTTTATTCTGTTCATGATATACTCCTTAAACTGCCTGATTTCCCCAAACTCTGCTAGATTCTTCAAGGAGGTTGGGAAAGCACTAAGGAACAGACAACCTGGGAGAGTGGAAGAGGAAACTTTCTCCAGATTTCTCTAAAGTGGATTCGTCTTCTGTGCATAGATGTAGGGATGATAAAAAGGGCCCTGGATGGGGCCGAAAGAAAAGTAGACGGCTTCAACACTGATTTTCCTAATTGCCCCGGTGTCTGAAAGACTAAAGGGGTATTTCAAGTTGTTTCCTTATTATCTCTCTCTCAATCATACACACACATACACACACACACACACACTCACTTTAAAGAAATCTGGAGAATCCACTTTAGAGACCTCATGGACTATATAGTCCATGGAATTCTCCAGGACAGAATACTGGAGTGGGTAGCCTTTCCCTTCTCCAGGGAATCTTCCCAACGCAGGGACTGAACCCAGGTCTTCCACAAAGAATCTGAGGGCAGAATCTTTACCAGCTGAGCCACAAGGGAAGCCCAGCTATCTATTTTACATATGATCTGATTAATTACTTTTAATCATAATCAAACCATAGTGATGGAAACATACTTAGAATAGAATAAATTTATCCTTTAATTTGCTCATGGAACAAATACTAACTTTGTTAACTAGTTATGTGGACAATGCCCCTACAAGAACTTTACTAAGTGAAAATACTGTGACTCTGTGACTCTGCTCTCCATCCATCCTTCTATCTATTCATACATCAGTCAACCAAAGAGCTGATCATTCATTTTTACAAACATTTATAAGATGTTTCTAGAAAAATAGGCCTAGCCCTAAGCCAAATTCTGGAAGAGGCAATTTTGGTATATGAAATTCTCTCTGTTCATTCCTATGACCAATTCTAATTTGTGTGATTCTGTTTCCCAGTGCTTAGTACCCGGTACTATCCTCCAATGAAATCTATTCCTTTCTTTATGAAATATTCTCACTCTTCAAAATGATCTTCCTCCATACTTTTTCCTAGAGCTTCCTGGTATCCAGAACTACACAATAAGGATGACAAAAATCATAAAAGTTACAGCCCTGAGCTTGAATTACATTTTCATTGGGGAAAAGAAATGCACATAGAAGATAATAAGAGAACACACACAAATATAAACAACATGTGTATAATCTAATGCTGAATAAATAACAATGAAAGAGATGATCAGTACAAGATGCATGTAACTGAACAAAAGATTTATGCAAATATTACATACTTATTTTCAGAAATATAATTTTCTTAATAAATTAAGAAAAGATTTTAGAAATGACTAAGGGAATGTTAGGTCATTTTAGTATTCAACAAAAACAGCAGGAAAGGGCAAGCAAAAGCATGTAAGAGACAGTATACAACTGGACTGAAGTAAACAACGAGGCTGAGGACAGGAGACACAATGAAATAAGAGAAACATTTAGGCCAAGGGTGGAAGTCATTCAAGGAGGTCTAATTAATTAAAAGGATGAGAAATAAAGATATCTACGGGCTAAGATGAGCAAGAGAGACCATTTGATGGGCCATCAAAATTCTGGGACATGAGGAACTATATACTAGCAATAAGGAAATCAGGGAATAGCATTTCTACCTTGAAACTATTATAACTATATTTGAACCATTCTAATAAACTAAAGATATAATGAGCTCTTGTGTCAAAAAGACTACTTTATCCTTATCGTGTGTTCATGGACTCAACCTCTGGTCATTTTTTAATAAGGATTTTTAAAAATATTACCTTTGGCCTCTAGTTCCAGTTTCTTTTTCTTTGCCCATATATTATGGTAGTTTTCAGCCATCATTTCTGCCATAGCCTTAAACAAACAAAATATTTTGCAACTAAGTTACACTTTTAAAAGATACTAGAAAAAGATAATTTTGGTTTCCAATATGTAATATCAAACATGCTTTAAATGAATAAATTATAGTGTTAGTGCTAAAATATATCTAAAAGAAAATTATTTATAATTTCTTATTTATAACCTGAAATTTCAAAGGTTTCTAATGATCTGTGAAATTATAAAGTAGTAAATAGCCAGAGATGAATCGATGGGAAAGGTTATTGTTCTTTGAAATGTTTAAAGACACGTGTTTTATTAATTTAATAATGAAACCTCAAACTAGCTATGGACTTTAAAAATATGTCTGTTTACAAGTTCTTATTTCAATTTCTAAAGCTTTCCAAGATGATTAAACCTTACTGAATAAACGGTGAACACTGGGAACATCCAATGAACAGACTGAATAAATGTTTGTCCCAAACTAGGTGAGAGACCTCGGGGGCTCATTAACTTTTTCTGTGGCCTTTGGACTTTGACAAGATTACCTCTAAGATTCCTTTCACTTAAGACAAGTTTACTATGTCATTTTAACACATTCATACCAGAAAATGACAAAAGGGAAGCCCAAGATTTAATAATCTTAGATTTTTATCTTTATATACTTACTTCTCTTGGAATGATACTAACAATGCCAATATCATTGTGTGATCATTATATTGACCTGTCAACTTATGCCCCGTGGTAACAAATTTTATCTTTTCACTCAAATCAGGCATTTCACAGTAGGCTCCTTATTGACAAAAGAGAACCATGGCAGGAGCAAGCAAAATGTTGTCAGTTTGGTTAAATAAACAACTTATGGAGAAGACTCTTGAGAGTCCCTTGGACTGCAAGGAGATCCAACCAGTCCATCCTAAAGGAGATCAGTCCTGGGGGTTCATTGGAAGGACTGATGTTGAAGCTGAAACTCCAATACTTTGGTCACCTGATGTGAAAAGCTGACTCATTGGAAAAGACCCTGATGCTGGGAAAGATTGAGGGCAGGAGGAGAAGGGGATGACAGAGGATGAGGATGGCATCACTGATTCAATGGACATGGGTTTGGATGGACTCCGGGAGTTGGTGATGGACAGGGAGGCCTAGCGTGCTGCAGTTCATGGGGTCCCAAAGAGTCAGACACGACTGAGCGACTGAACTGAACTGAACAGCAGTCTCCAACCTTTTTGGCACCGGGGACTGGTTTCATGGAAGAAATTTTTCCATAGACTCTGGGGGTTCAGGATGATTTAAGCTCAATACATTTACTGTGCACTTTATTTCTATTATTATTATATCAGCTCCACCTCTGATCATCAGGCATCAGATCTCACAGGATGGAGACCCCTGACTTATAACACATATTTTTTCATGAGTAATTAAAGTGATCTTTGAGTAGAGCATTATAAATTACTGATTTAGTTTCTTCTTCTATATAATTATATAATTATATTAGGGTTTTAAAAAATAGATATGATCTTTAAAGAAAATATATTATTTGGAGAAAACACCCTGAAAAAGTTCTATCAACTTTCACAGCATTAAAAGCTTAGAGTAAATAATCAATAAATTCCACGGACCTTCTCTATGATCAGTACATTCAATAATTCATGCTTTAAAATACATGCAGGAAACGCATGTATACTTTTTAAAAATCAAATTTGCGGAGTATTTTTAAGAGTACTTACGTGCAGATCTCTGGAGAGTGTGACATTGCTCATGTCAATGGCTCGTGGGCTGTACCCATGGGCGGCATCTACAGAAACCTAGATAATTTACAAAAAATAACACCTCATGAGAAAACTCAGTGGAGAGAGATTTAAGAGTTACTTTGAAAATGTAAGGCAAGTAAATTCTCAAATGTACCATCTCCTCAGATAAAATGGGCTAGTAGCTAAACAAGCTGATTTTGTAAATGTTATCTAGCAGATTAAATTATATTTGGGTGTCTGAGAATTATTTCTGGTTGAATAATACATCCCATCATCTTAGGGTCTGCCAATCCAGAGAGTTAATGCTCAGGATATGCACGATTCTGAAATATTACCCAAGTCAAAGGATAATTGATTTCTTGAGTTTCTTACAAATTCTTATCAGTTGTAGTGAAATTTACTTCTCCTCACACAAATACTAGCTAATCATAGGTCAGTATTTATAAATGTCTTTATAGGCCAAATAGCAAAGCCCCAGGAAAGCAACCATTCCAAAGGGGACGGTGACTGGGGATCATCTTTGGAAACCAAAATTGTGCCTAACACAAAATCTAAAATCAAAAGCATTATCTGCTCCTTGCTGGAGAATCCCAGGGACGGGGGAGCCTGGTGGGCTGCCATCTATGGGGTCGCACAGAGTTGGACACGACTGAAGTGACTTAGTAGTAGTAGTAGCTACCACCCCGCCCAGTACTAACCTCATTTTGCATCCATATCCAACCTGGTAGCCCAGCCCAGACCCATGGCAACCACCTCTGATTATTCCTCCTCAACTGCTATTATGGATCAGCCGCAAAATTCTCTCCCTCTACCACAAAAACATCTCTGCTATACAACCGCTTCCCTCCATATCCACTGTCTTTGCTCTAACTTAGATATTTAATGTTTTTGTTTTGTTTTGTGGGATGTATACAACCTCTTCTAAGGAGTTTCTTTCAGCCTTCTATCTCCCCCTTCTCTGACTCCTTCTCTACTCTGTTGTCAAAAATATACTTCCAAAATATTTACTGTGTTATTAAGCCTTTCCACAGCACAGTAAAAATCTGCGGGCCTGGACTAAGTCATATTTGTCTTAGTATTCCCAGAGTCTGGCACAGGCCATCTTTCATAAAATTAGGATTATAAAATGATTGCCAATCTCACAGATATTGAGATATAGCAATCACAAGTCTTACAACTAATAAAAAAGTATTAGACTCTCTGAAACTTTTGTTGAATAAATGAATAAAATACAGCTGATGTCGATAACGTTAGTTGTTCCTAAAATAAAATTCTCAGTATTTAATATCCTCTTAGACCATGTTGCTTATATAACTGAAATGTATATCCTCTTGGTTTTACATTGAATTATTGAGACTGATTTAAAGAATGCAAGTAGACATCTCTTTATTCAGAGAGAGATTCTTTGAAAAGTTTTCATCACCTGTTTCTTCTCTTTATATATGCAGAAATCAGAAGACTGGCCAATCTCTTCTATAATCTCAAGTTACCTGGAATATGTACCCTTTCAGAATTTAATTAACTCTAGTCTTCTTAGCAATAATAATAACAACAAATAACAATCACCATGTGAATGGCTATATGTAAAGCATATAGATTACCTCATTGAAGTTTTAGAACAACTTTGAAAAGGAGATATTGCTATTTGCCATTTTAAAATGAGAAAGTGATTCAAAATAATTAAATAATTTTAATGACCATCATGTGAATAGTAAACAGAAGAATCAAGGTTTTAAATTAATTATATCTGATTCCAAAGCACTTCTCAAATACCTTAAAACGGCCCCCAGTGTCCTGCCTGATTTGGCTCCTGAGACCTCTCCTCCCATCTTGTTGTTAGGCCCTAGCTCCAACTTTATTACATCCCTTGTTGTTTCTCACAAACGTCAGGCTACTCCCACACCTCAGAGCATGCGCATAATTCGTCACATTCTTCCCCTGGATATGTCTAACTCTCCCAGCTCTATTCAATTTGTCTTCTCCATGAAATCTATTCTGATAACACCATATAAAATTGCAACTTATCCCCACAGGTTATTCAGCTCCCTCCTCTACACGCACAATCTGCCTTTCCATGCTGGTTTCTCTTTCCATAATATTGATCATATTGTGATATAACATGTAATTTACTTAAATCTATTGTTTACTTTCCCCATAAGCAGGAAACTCCATGAGAGCAGAGGTGTTTGTCTATTTTGTTCAGGGAACTATCTGAAAAGCTTAGGAGAGTACATGGAACATAGAAGGTGCTCAGGAAATATCTACTGAAAGAATGAATGAATCATTCCTCTATCTTAGCCTATACTTTAGTTCAAAATAGGTAACAAAGCACAAGCTGGAATCAAGACTGCCGGGAGAAATATCAATAACCTCAGATATGCAGATGACACCACACTTATGGCAGAAAGCGAAGAACTAAAGAGCCTCTTCATGAAAGTGAAAGAGGAGAGTGAAACGTTTGCTTAAAACTCAACATTCAGAAAACTAAGATCACGGCATCCAGTCCCATCATTTCATGGCAAATAGATGGGTAAACAACGGAAACAGTGACAGACTTTATTTTCAGGGGCTCCAAACTCACTGCAGATGGTGACTGCAGCCATGAAATTCAAAGACACTTGCTCCTTGGAAGAAAAGTTATGACCAATCTAGATAGCATATTAAAAAGCAGAGACATTACTTTGCCAACAAAGGTCTGTCTAGTCAAAGCTATGGTTCTCCAATAGTCATGTATGGATGTGAGAGCTGGACTCTAAAGAAAGCTGAGCACTGAAGATTTGATGCTTTTGAACTGTGGTGCTGGAGAAGACTCTTGAGAGTCCCTTGGACTGCAAGGAGATCCAACCAGTCCATCCTAAAGGAGATCAGTCCTGAATATTCATTGGAAGGACTGATGGGTGCTGAAGCTAAAACTCTAATACCTTGACCACCTGATGTGAAGAACTGACTCACTTGCAAAGACCCTGATGCTGGGAAAGATTGAAGGCAGAAGGGGATGACAGAGGATGAGATGATTGGATGGCATCACCGATTCAATGGACACAAGTTTGAGTAAACTCCAGGGGTTGCTGATGGACAGGGAGGCCTGGCATGCTGCAATCCATGGGGTCACAAAGAGTCGGATACGACTGAGTGACTGAACTGAACTGAGGTAACAAATTTCACCCATCTTCTTCTCCTTCTTAGGTTAGAAGCATATTTTAAAAATTTGTTTAAATAATGTATATTCTACATGCATGATAAAAACTAGATACAAGAAAATAAAATTGGGGGTAAAAAAGTAACTATTAAGAACCTGTGGGATACACCTTAAATTGCCAAAAATGTCCTCTTTCTCTGCTGACGTGACTATTACGTCAAATTTCACCAGTTTAGCACCTCAAATCAGATCTCCCCACTTCTAACTCTGTCAGCATTGTTACACTCATTCTTTTCTATTTTATTAAAGTAGAGTTGATTTACAATGTTGCACTAATTTTTGCTGTTCAGCAGTGATTCAGTTACACACACACATTTATATATATTCTTTGTTCACATTCTTTTCCATTATAGCTTATCCCAGGATACTGAGTACAGTTCCCCGTGCTGTACAGTAGGACTGTGCTGTTTATCCATCCCCTCTATGTATAATAGCTTGCATCTGTTAGTGCAAACTCGCAGCCCTTCCCTTTCCCACTCCTTCCCCTTGGCAACCACAAATCTATTCTCTATGTTTGCACAGCTGTTTCTGTTTAATAGATAAGTTGATTTGTGTCATATTTTATTGATAGATTCTCCATTTAGGCATACACTGTATTCAATATTCTATCAAGTTTATTGGCTTTGTCTATGCCCATATATTACCTTAATATGCAAATTATCTTAATATGCAAATTATAAAACTGTAATTGAGTAGTAAATTTCCTGAAATCATGCTTACAATGATCATAATAAGGTCCACTGTTGACTGCAATATATGCTCACCACACTCTTAAGTGATTTGTAAGCATTACGATGCAATCCTCACAATAACCTTGTAAATTAGACGCTCGTTGCTGTTTTATTTTTAAAAGGAGAAAACTGCAGCATAGAAAGGTTAAGCAGTGTGCCCAAGCTCATAAAAAAGCTATCTACTCCACGGCAAGGCCAGGATTTCAAACCCAGATCTTGCCGAGTTAAATACAGGCCACTTCTGCCTTGCAGAGAGAGTGCTGAATCCCAGGAGAAGGAAATGAAGAGTACCGGCTCAGAATCATGTCAACAAGTGATCTCAATTCATCCAAGAATATAGTCCTTAATATAAAGTGATACCATCAAAAGTGTTCCTTAATTTATTCAAGAGTGTACCTATCACATAATAGAAAATATATAATCACAAGGGAAATCAACACTGGAGAGAAGAACGACATTAAGAAGTTTGGCAAGATGATAACTGAAAAAGATGATAATACTGTAAGGTTAGTAATCAAGAAATGATAATCCATTTTAACATTTCAAATTATATTGGATTATGTTTCAATAATGTTAGGGTGAAAATAACGACAAGGATTATAAATATATTTGCAGCATTTGCTGCTTTCTGTTTCTGACACTGATAGAAATATTCTTTCTTTACTAAAAGTCAAAGTACCACAAACACAAACAAGCTCTTTTATTTACCTTTGAAAAAATGCTTCTTGGCATTAAAAATATGTAAATAATAATGGTAATCATGTGTTACCATCTACTGAGGTAAATAGACTAAGTAATGTACCCAGCAGTTTATTTCTACAGAGTGGAGGTCCCAGGATTGGGATGTCCCTAGGGCTGTCCCTCTTAATTGATACATCCATCATAGGCACCTCCTAATATTTTTGAATGACACAGGGGGTTTAATAATACATGTCATATATCACACATGTCACTGAAAATCAGTAAGACTTGAGTGATGGTTATATGAGTATCATATAAAGTCATATTTATTGAGGGCTTAATGGGCACTGAAAACTACATTATGAGCTAAAGGGGAAGTAAGGAGAAAAGAAAATAAACACAACATTTTTTAGCACTCTCGAGAAAAGTTTAATTCAGCAAAACAATGAATTTTCCTGGGGTTAAAGAAAAAGGTAATCCTTTTCTGACAATGGATTGGTTATAGTTTACACCTTGTAATTTACAGAGTCTGTAATGACTTTCAATGTTTTAGAATAAGTTTCTTAAATCTGGGGTAAGATTTTATATCTAACATGATCAAGAACCATTTTGGAGCTTGTTATGTTTCATCATCAGTTACCTTTTTTTTTTTTTTACTTTTTCAGGGGTGTTTGCAAAAGTATGCAACCCATCAGTTATTTTAATCTTCAGGTGAGCATGGCTAACACCATAGAATGGCCCTTTGCTCCTCTTCCTTTGCTGGTATTCGAGAAATATTCTAGAGATAGGACAGGGAAAGGCTACTTAGCAGTCGGCCCTACCCACTCTGCCAGCAGTGGTGAGAAAGCATCTGGCAAAGGCAGCAACAAGGGAATGGAGTGCCCCTCATTCTGCTGCAGCCCCTCCCCTGCCTTCTCTGGGCTGTGCTCCAGCATGCTATAGAGGCCCAGTTTTTTCTGGCCAAGAGAAGGTCTTTTTCCTTATCTCCCTTCTACCATTTCTACTCTTTAGTAGTGGCTCACAGAACTGGGACCATTATTATTTCAAAGGGCATGCTCTCATTCAACACATGCAGTTTTAAATTGCTGCTGCTGCTGCTGCTAAGTCGCTTCAGTCGTGTCCAACTCTGTGCAACCCCATAGACGGCAGCCCACCAGGCTCCCCTGTCCCAGGGATCCTCCAGGCAAGAACACTGGAGTGGGTTGCCATTTCCTTCTCCAATGCATGAAAGTGAAAAGTGAAAGGGAAGTCGCTCAAGTCGTGCCCAACTCTTAGCGACCCCATGGACTGCAGCCTACCAGGCTCCTCCGTCCACGGGGTTTTCCATGCAAGAGTACTGGAGTGGGTTGCCATTGCCTTCTCCAGTTTTTAGAGCCCATAATTTTTGCTATCAAGAGTGGGGAAGAATCTATGTTTCCTGGCAAAGCTTCACGTCACTTCCATTATGTAATAATTTCCTTATTTCCTATACAATTTAGAGGGAAAAAAAAGAAAAACCCAGATAATTCCATTCTCTGCATTCTGAGTACCTTGTATGTATCACTAGCCTAAATCTTATCATTGGAGTAGGTTTAACCTGACTGTCTCTAACGCTTGTGAGTCTTTTGGAACAGAATCAGATTTTAATATCTTTATATTCCTATGGCCCAGGACTCAGTCTGTGCTCAATATTTGCTTAAACAGATTAAAACAAAATGGAATTTAGTTAGAAATATGTGCAATCACGGTAACAGGAAGAGTATGCTTTTACAAACTTCTATGTTCATGACACTTAAGATAATTTGATGTAAAATATGCACCTGGCTTCCAGATGGTGCTAGTTGTGGAGAATCTGCCTGCCAATGCAGGAGACAAAGAGACCCAGGTTCGATCCCTGGGTCAGGAAGATCCCCTAGAGCTGGAAATGGCACCCCACTCCAGCATTCTTGCCTGGAAAATTGCACGGGCAGAGGAGTCTGCTGGGCTACATTCCACAGGGCCAGAAACAGTCGAACACGACTGAGTGACTGAGCAGAGTAGGCCCAAATCAGAACTTAAATCTATTTAACAGTATATTGCAAACGTGCAGCATGCGAAACACATGCTTGGAGTGTCTTCATTTCCTTTTTTCAAAAATGTTATCCATATAAATGGCAACAAAAAACACAATATTTTGGCTAAACCAAATATAGTGACCCTAGCAGTTTGAAAGGGACAAGGTCAGGTTTAGCTCCTAGGAGAAATCAAAGAGCCAGCTGGTATCTAGTCAAGGCTAGGTTCTCTTCCAACAACAAAGAGACAGCTCTACACATGGACATCACCAGATGGTCAATACCAAAATAAGATTGATTAAATTCTTTGCAGAAGATGGAGAAGCTCTATACAGTCAACAAAAACAAGACCTGGAGCTGACTGTGGCTCATATCATGAGACCTTATTTAAAAATTCAGACTTAAATTGAAGAAAGTAGGGAAAATCACTCAGGCCATTCAGGTATCATCTAAATCAAATCCCTTATGATTATATAGTAGAAGTGACAAACAGATTCAAAGGATTAGATCTGATAGACAGAGCGCCTAAAGAACTATGGAGGGAGGTTCATAACACTTTACAGGAGGCAGTGACCAAAACCCAGACCAAATTCCAAAGAAAAAGAAATTCAAGAAGGCAAAGTGTTTGGTACTTTGCCAACAAAGGTACATATAATCAAAGCTATGGTTTTTCCAGTAGTCATGTATGGATGTGACAGCTGGACCATAAAGAAGGTTGAGCACCAAAGAACTGATGCTCTCACAATGTGGTGCTGGAGAAGACTCTTGAAAGTCCCCTGGATAGCAAGGAAATCAACCCAGAAGATTCACTGGAAGGACTGATGCTGAAGCTGAAGCTCCAATACTCTGGCCACCTGAGGCAAAGAGCTGACTCACTGGGAAAGACCCTGATGCTGAGAAAGATTGAGGGCAGGAGGAGAAGTGGGAGACACAGGGTAAGATGGTTGGATGGCATCACTGACTCAACGGACATGACTTTGAGCAAACTCTGGAATATAGTGAAGGACAAGGAAGCCTGGTATGGTGCAGTCCATGGGATTGCAAAGAGCCGGACACAACCTAGCAACTGAACAACAACAAAGGTTCTCAAGGTCAAGGCTGTCCTTACTGTGCCCTCTTGAGCACAGAAGCCCCACAGCCATGCTCTGCTCAGTTGACTGACTTCCTTGACTTGGCCCACTAACAGTGTGCTCTTTCATGCCTGCTCTGCCTGTCCAGTTGTGTATCTTCCCTTTGCAAGTACATCCATGGACGTTTTAGATCCATACCACTACTGTCTGACCACTCCACTAGCCCCTAAGAACCAACCTGCAGTTCTTATTGGCAAGGAGACAAAATCTCTATAGACAACCTAATTGTAGGTAAGGAATACATTTATTAATATACCTTCAAGACTTTATCATCAGGTACTCCTTTATATACCACCAGGAGAAGTCCAACCTGACAGATAAACTCCAAGGCCTAAGCATACTTAAAGAAAAAGTAGACTTTCTGAACTTTATATTAGTCTTCAGAATTTTCAAATTAGTTGTTGTGAAAAACACAATAAATAAATGAAATACCCAAATTATTTTAAAGTGACACAAACATCACCGTGATATTTACCTGACTTGTCTGAGAAATACGACGAGTACGGTTATAAAGGGCCATGCTGTCTCCCTCTCGGGTCCTTTCAATTCTCCATCCCCAAGCCAGCATAGTTTTTAAAGATTCTTTGATTGGCCAGCGATAAATTTCTTTTTCCTAGAAAAAAAAAAAAAAGGATAGCATATTACGAACCTAAATAAAAGTTTAAAATATTGAATGCTTTGTTCTGAAATATTCTATCTTCACCTAAACATTTTTGATTAGCACTGTTTATTTGAAAATTAAAAAGGAAAGTAAAACTTCTGAAGAGCAGAGTGTGAGTTGAAATCTAGTTTGACTAATGCTGCTAAGAGGGATCCTGGCTTGCTATAGCATGAGGTTAATTTTCTTTAGTTTCCCTAGAAAGCAGCAACACTATCAGGAAAAAGTTCCAGATTATATGACATGTGCTTGATGGCTTTTCTACAATCTGAATAAACAGAGAAGTAACTTATTCTATAAGCAGAGAGCCAGAAAATCCTTTACAGTTCATTTGTCAAGATACTACTTTTCCCCCAAAAGAAGTAAAGCACATGAAAACATAAATAATAAAAATATTAAAATATATTACTTCATTATAACAACAAAAGACTCTTTAGATTGATAAGAATATTTTCTAAAGTTCTTAAAAATATGAGGCATAAAATTTTTTAAAAATACAGAAAAATATTAAATAGAAAGGAGAATAACCAGTTAAATACTAACAGAAAATGGGATTATGAAGAAGACAACAAAAAAATGTAAAAAGGAGACCTTTGAGAAAGGGTAAAAATAGCATGTATAAAGACAACATTTTAATAAGAAATTTACATAGCAAAAACTTCCACCCCCAAATTAAAGCTACGTAAACTTAATAAAAAGTCACCTTTTCAGATAATAGTTTATATGGCTTCATTAATGGTTGAACTTTAGATGAGTCTGAATATATTTCTCCATAAATCCATCCATTTGCCAACTAAAAAAAATCAAAATGGTTTTACATGCATTAATTTCAGAGTGTAGGTGTGCATGTGTTTAAGTATGTACTCGATAAATCTAAAATCAACCAAGATAAGCATTAAGGTTTGAACTTTTATCCAGTATAAGTCAATATAAAGATTTTCATCCTAGTGAATATTATTCTGAGTAATCACCCGGAACAATTTTTTGTTTGCAGATCTGTAATTATATCAATCTCCCTCCCCTAGGAGGAAGCTACAGGCTGCACAGCCAATGTGATATTCATTTTAGCTCATCCTGTTTAACTAAGGACCTAACCTGTGACATGTGTATGTGAGACACTCATTTTAATCTGAAGCAGCTGTTTAATTTGGAAGCCTCCCTAAATAGTGCTATTTGTTTTGCTATTCCTATGTTCAATGACCTATCAACACATTTGTCCCACATGCTTTTGCCCATATAATTTGGCACACTTCACTGTTTCCCTGTATGTCTATGGAATCTGAGTAACTAAGCTGAAACAGCTCAGGACTGCTTTCCTGTAAACTTCCTCTCCATCACCACCCCCCAACAGCTTAGTACCTTTAAATAGGGCAGATACTTTACTCTTACTGACTTACCTACTACCATGGTTAAATTACTGAACAAAGAGAAGTCACATGCTTAACAAAACAAAAATGGGGTTTCTGCACATGAGTTCCCAATCATGGAACTCATGTACACCACACGGCGGATTCATGTCAATGTATGGCAAAACCAATACAGTATTGTAAAGTAAAATAAAGTAAAAATAAAAATTTAAAAAAAAAAAAAAACAGAAAAACAAAAATGGGGTTTCTTAGAGGAAGGAAGGGACTGGTTGGCCAGGGCAAGGATTGAAACTGGGTAATACTGAATTGCCACATAACACAAGCATCTTTTGGAACCACTGCTGTTTGATTTTCCCTTCAGCAAAGCAGTATATCCTCATTTTAGATTCCTGCATCATCTCAACTTAATTTCTCTGACAAACCTATTTTAACCATCTTCTCTCAAGTTTTACTAGGCTCAACTGAAATGTGACAACTGTGCATGATATTTCCTCCCAAAAAAATCTCATAAAAGTACGTAGGACTTATGTCACACATTGGACTACTTAGTTAACTCATTCGAGTCGCTCCTTGTTTATCAACAACACAAATAAAACATGCCATCTTGCCCTGTAAGGGAACTGAAGATCTACTTAGTGATAAGAGATGCAACTGAAGACTAGAAGATGCAAATAATTACTAAATTCTGATTAAAAATTTTCAAGATCTTTTTGTAATGTAAAATTACACATAAAACGTAAAGTTTTCTTAAAAGATTTCTGGATGCAGAGTCACTATGTCTTACTGAATTTGTCTTCCCGAGTTTATTTTGGTGTATGATGTTAGGAGTGTTCTAATATTATTCGTTTACATGTAGCTGTCCAGTTTTCCCAGCACCATTTATTGAAAAGGCTGTCTTTGCCCCACTGTATTCTTGCCTCTATTGCCAAAAATAAGGTACCCATAGCTGCATGGACTTCTGGGCTTTCTATCTTGTTCCACTGGTTTATATTTCTGGTTTTGTGCCAGTACCATATTGTCTTGATGACTGTAGCTTTGTAGTATAATCGGAAATCAGGAAGGTTGATTTGTCTAGCTCCATTCTTCTTTCTCAACACTGCTTTGGCTATTGGGGTATTTTGTGTTTCCATATGAATTGTGAAATTTTTTGTTCTAGTTCTGTGAAAAATACCATTGGTAATTTGACAGGGATTGCATTGACTCTGTAGAGTGCATTTGGTAGTATAGTCATTTTCACAGCATTTATTCTTCCTATCCAGGAACATGGAATATCTCTCCATCTGTTTATGTCATCTTTGATTTCTTTCATTATACTTTTCTGTGTACAGTTCTTTTGTCTCCTTACATAAGTTTATTCCTAGATATTTAATTCTTTTTGTTGCAATGGTGAATGGGATTTACTCCTTAATTTTTCCTTCTGATTTTTCACTGTTAGTATATAGAAATGCAAGTCATTTCTGTGTATTCATTCTGCAACTTTGCTAAATTCACTGATTAGCTCTAGTAATTTTTTGATACTATCTTTAGAATTTTCTTCTTCTCTTGGCTTCCCTGGTGGCTCAGATGGTAAAGTGTCTGTCTACAATGCGGGAGACCTGGGTTCGATCCCTGGCTCGAGAAGATCCTCTGGAAAAGGAAATGGCAACCCACTCTAGTACTCTTGCCTGGAGAATCCCATGGATGGAGGAGTGTGGTAGGCTATAGTCCATGGGGTTGCAAAAAGTCAGACATGACTGAGCTACTTCACTTTCTTTAGAGTTTTCTATGTACAGAATCATGTCATCTGCAAACAGTGAGAGCTTTACTTCTTTTCTGATCTAGATTCCTTTCATTTTTCTTGACTTCCAGACCTATTTTGCATAATAGTGGTGAAAGTGGACACCCTTGATCTTAGGGGAAATGCTTTCAGTTTTTCACCATTGAGAATAATGTTTGCCGTAGGCTTATCATATATGGCCTTTACTACGTTGAGGTAGGTTCCTTCTATGCCCATTTTTTGAAGTTTTCATTATACATGGGTGCTGAATTTTGTCAAAGGCTTTTTTTCTGCATCTATTGAGATTATCACATGGTTTTTATCTTCAATTTGTCAATATGGTGTATCACACTGACCGATTTGCATATATTGAAGAATCTCTGCATCCCTGGAATAAACCCAACTTGATCGTGGTGTATGAGCTTTTTGATGTGTTGCTGAATTCTGTTTGCAAAAATTTTGTTGAGGATTTTTGCATCTATGTTCATCAGTGATACTGATAGTTTTCTTTTTTTGTGTTGTCTTTGTCTGGCTTTGGTTATCAGAGTGATGGTGGCCTTGTAGAATGAGTTTGGAAGTGTTCCTTCCCCTATAATTTTTTGAAAGAGTTTTAGAAGAATAAGCATTAGCTATTCTCTACATGTTTGATAGAATTATCCTGTGAAGCCATCCGGTCCCGGGCTTTTGTTCTTTGGGAGATTGTTGATCACAGCTTCCATTTCAGTGCTTATAATTGGGTTGTTCATAATTTCAATTTCTTCTTGGTTCGGTCCTGGAAGACTGACCATTCCTAAGAATATATCCATTTCTTCCAGGTTACCCATTTTATTGCCATATAGTTGTTCATAATAGTCTCTTAAAATCCTTTATATTTCTGCACTGTCTGTTATAACCTCTCCTTTTTCATTTCTAATTTTGTTGATCTTATTTCTTCTCTCTTCTTTTCTTATTGAGTCTGGATAAGGCTTCTTCTTTGGTTCTTCTCAAAGAACCAGCTTTTAGTTTTATTAATCTTCAGTATACTTTAATTTCTTTTCCATTTATTTCTGCTCTGATCTTTATGATTTCTTTCCTTCTACTAATTTTGGGGGCTTTTTTGTTCTTATTTTCCCAGTTGTTTTAGGCGTAAAGTTAGATTGTCTATTTGAAGCTTTTCTTATTTCTTGAGGTAGGATTGTACTGCTATAAACCTCCCTCTTAGAACTGCTTTTGCAGAATCCCATAGGTTTTGAGTTGTGTTTTCATTGTCATTTGTTTCTAGAAATTTTTTTATTTCCCCTTTGATTTCTTCAGTAACCTGTTGGTTATTTAGAAACATGTTGTTTGTGTCTCTTACAAGTTTTTTTCTTATAATTTGTAACTAGTCTCACAGTGTTTTGGTTGGAGATGATGCTTGATACAACTTCAATCTTCTTAAATTTACTGAGGTTTGATTTCTGACCCAAGATGTGGTTAATCCTGGAGAATGTTCTATGTGCACTTGAGAAGAAGGTGTATTCTTCTGCATTTGGATGGAATGTCCTGAAGATATCACTGAGATCCATCTCATCTAATGTATCATTTAAGACTTGTGTTTCCTTGTTAATTTTCTGTTTTGATGCTCTATCCATTGGTGTGAGTGGGGTGTTAATGTCTCCTACTGTTATTGTGTTAATCTCAATTTCTCCTTTTACGTCTATTAGTATTTGCCTTATGTATTGAGGTGCTCCTATGTTGGGTTCATAGATATTTACAATTATTATGTCTTCCTCTTGGATTGATCCCTTGATCATTATGTAGTGTCCTTCCTTATCTCTTGTAATCGTCTTTAAGGTCTATTTTGTCTGATATGAGGATTGCTACTCCAGCTTTCTTTTGCTTCCCATTTGCAGGAAATATATTTTTCCATCCTCTCACTTTCAGCCTACATGTGTCTTTAGGTCTGAAGTGGGTTTCTTGTAGACAGCATATATTTATATGGGTCTTGATTTTGTATCCATTCAGCCAGCCTGTGTCTTTTGGTTGGAGCATTTAGTCCATTTACATTTAAAGTAATTATTGATATACATGTCCCTATTGGCATTTTCTTAATTGTTTGGGTGATTTTGTAGATCTTTTTTTCTTCTCTTGTATTTCTTGACTATATAAGTCCCTCTAACATTTGTTGTAAAGCTGGTTTGCTGGTACTGAATTCTCTCAGCTTTTGCTTGTCTGAAAAGCTTTTTATTCCTGCATCAATTCTGAATGAGATCCTTGCCAGGTACAGTAATCTTGGCCGTAGATTTTTCCCTTTCCATACTTTAAATACTTCCTGCCATTCCCTTCTGGCCTACAGAGTTTCTGCTGAAAGATCAGTTGTTAAGAGTATGGGGTTTCCCTTGTATGTTACTTGTTGCTTCTCCCTTGCTGCTTTTAATATTCTTTCTTTGCATTTAGTCTTTGTTAGTTTGATTAGATTGTATGTCTCTTGGCATGTTTCTCCTTGTGTTTATCCTGTATGGGACTCTTTGTGCTTCTTGGACTTGATTTGACTGTTTGCTTTTCCATGTTGGGGATATTTTCAACTATAATCTCTTCAAAAATTTTCTCATACCCTTTCTTTTTCTCTTCATCTTTTGTGACCCCTATAATTGGTGTGTTTGATATTGTTTGATATTGTCCCAGAGGTTTCTGAGACTGTCCTCAGTTCTTTTCATTCTTTTTCCTTTATTCTGCTATTCAGAAGCTATTTTCACCATTTGATCTTCCAGCTCACTGATTTGTTCTTCTGCTTCAGATATTCTGCTACTGATTCCTTCCAGAGTATTTTTAATTTCAGTAATTGTGTTGTCTCTATGTTTATTTTTAAATTCTTCCGGGTCTTTGTTAATTGATTTTTGCATTTTCTCCATTTTGTTTTTGAGGGTTTTTTAAAATCATTTTTATTATCATTATTCTGAATTCTTTTTCAGGTAGTTTGTCTATTTCCTCTTCATTTATTTTGACTTCAGTGTTTCTAGTTTGTTCCTTCATTTGTATAATATTTCTCTGACTTTTCATTATTTCTTTTAACTTATTGTGTTTGAGGTCTCCTTTTCCCAGGCTTCAAGGTTGAATTCTTTCTTCCTTTTTGTTTCTGCCCTTCTAATGTGGCTCCAAGGGTTTGTGTAAGCCACTTAGGGTGAGATTTGTGCTGATTTTTTGTTTGTTTGTTTTTCCTCTGATGGGCAAGGCTGAGTGAGGGGGTAATCCTGTCTGCTGATGACTGGGTTTACGTTTTGTTTGTTGTTTAGATGAGGGGTCCTACACAGGATGCTAATAGTGGTTGGGTGATGCCAGGTCTTGTATTCAAGCGGTTTCCTTTGTGTGAGTTTTCCCTATTTGATACTCCCTAGGGCTACTTCTGGAGAAGGCGATGGCACCCCACTCCGGTACTCTTGCCTGGAAAATGCCATGGATGGAGAAGCCTGGTGGGCTGCAGTCCATGGGGTCGCTGAGTCAGACACGACTGAGCGACTTCACTTTCACTTTTCACTTTCATGCACTGGAGAAGGAAATGGCAACCCACTCCAGTGTTCTTGCCTGGAGAATTCCAGGGATGGCAGAGCCTGGTAGGCTGCCGTCTGTGGGGTCGCACAGAGTCAGACACGACTGAAGTGACTTAGCAGCAGCAGGGCTACTTCTCCGGAGAAGGCAGTGGAAACCCACTCCAGTACTCTTGCCTGGAAAATCCCACGGGCAGAGGAGCCTGGTAGGCTGTAGTCCATGGGGTCACTATGAGTCGGGCATGACTGAGCGACTTCACTTTCACTTTTCACTTTCATGCACTGGAGAAGGAAATGGCAACCCACTCCAGTGTTCTTGCCTGGAGAATCCCAGTGATGGGGGAGCCCAGTGGGCTGCCGTCTATGGGGTTGCACAGAGTCGGACACGACTGAAGTGACTTAGCAGCAGCAGCAGCAGCAGTGCTACTTCTCTGGCAGTCGAGAGTCCTGGAGTCAGTGCTCCCACTCCAAAGGCTCAGGGCTTGATCTCGAGTTTGCGTGGGTCTATACATTCTTTTCCTCTGGTCAAGTACTCCTGTCTGCTCTCAGCTGGTGTTCTTTATGCGCTTCTGTGTTTGAAGGTGTATTCCTGATGTATCCGTGGAGAGACGTACTTCACATCCACCTACTCCTTCATCATCTTTTCTCCCTAACACTGTGCTTTTTATGAACACAAATATTCTTATTCATAGGTGTATCCTACGTACATCAGTGGTAGAGCTAAATATTATATTAGCAAATCATAAGTAAATGTTCTTTCCTAATCTAATGCTCTTACTTGAAAGCAGAAAATTGGCATAGTCAGAAATATGTGAGCCAGAATCAGTCCTTAGGCACATTCATTAATGATTTAGAATGTGATGTTCTGACTGTTACCTTATCCATTGACCACTTGTCATGTGCATGTTCTGCATATTTGTTAATGAAGTATTCCAACTTCTCAGGAATTGTAATGCTATGAGAAAAACAAAGAAAAGAGGTCTGATTTTCATAGGATTTTCAGGGAATCATTCATAATTTATTCCACAGCTTATGACTGTTCATATTTCATTCAATGCAAAACTGTTAAAAAATTGGTTTAACAAGGTATTACTTTTCCATATGGTAGAAACAGTATGAGAAAAGTCAAGCGAATAAGGTTCTATCTGTTCATCTTATATTTATTCATACTTTATATCTTAATATAAATTATACAAATAAAAATTTTACATAGTATGAGAAAAATAATTTAAATGTATGCAAGAAAAGGACAATAGATTGCACCAATTTTTTAAATTTGAATAAAGATATAGTTAGATAACGAGCTTAAAGACATACTTCACTCTCACATTGGTTCTTTGAAGTTATTCTTTTTTGATTTTAATCTCTTCTGCAACAACTATAAATGGGTAAAAGTCTGCTGAAATCTGATATGTTACATTTTTTAAATGTACTAAAATTAATTTTAAGTTAATTGAATACAACCAGTGATGTGTTAATGAGTTTAAATAATAATGATCAATATATAAATTCTAAAATATGAGCTATCTTCAGTTCAGTTCAGTCGCTCAGTCGTGTCCAGGGAAAAGCATTTAATCAATTCATGCTTTATGATTTTGATAACATTTCTTCTTGAGTTCATTCATGTTTAAATAAATATTTAATCTCTCAAACAGACATGAAGTCCATGCAGTTGGTAACCAAGTCTGATGGTAAATGAAAGACTTGGTACTACCACATATATCTATTAATGAAAAACTAAGTATGTACATAATTCCATTCACTGATGAAAATAACTTATTAATGCAGTTAACTTTGAGAATAGAATTATAAGTAAAACCTGATATAATGAGGTTTATGGTTCTTTTCTCGTATGTTATTAGTTAGTAATTGGAACTTTATGACACACACATATTTAAAAAACAGTATGTAAAAATCATAGAGATGTAGACACTATTGATATCACTATGCAAACCTAATCTGTTACCCCCAAAGCGGTAAACTGAGGTAAATTAATATACATGCTCAGCATTTACTCATTAATTGGACTCAATTAATCAACATCAAAGCCATGACACAGTTCTGATGTTATTTGAAAATTCTGGATTACATTGTACGTTAGCAAACCACAAACTTACCCACGTAGGAATGTGAACATGTGACATTTTGGTTTACTTACTTTAGAAGAGATACAAAGGATCAATCAATCACATAAGCCAAATACTGGGGGGTAGAGTCTTTTCTCACAGGACTGTCATCAAATACCAAACATGCAAATTTAAGGCATTATCAAACTAACGGCATACCACTTGGGTCAAAATTTTGATCTGGTTATGGAAGCTAAACCAGCTGGGGGGACACAAGAGGCCTGAAAGTTGAACACCCAAGCAAATTCAGATGCTGTGGATGATAACTACCAAGTGACTACCTTGCTAATACTGATCTTGCTGAGTGACTACAGAATGGATAAGACAATGTGGCATGAAGAGCAGCCTCTCTGCAAGTGGAAAACCATGATTCTATTTAAAGATGGTAACAAAAACAAAAGTGCTGAGACCTCAAACACCTAACATACTCAAATACCTGATCTGCAGAACAATTTATGCAACCAGGTCCATGGAAGAACTTTCATAATGTTAGGTAACATTGTATCTGTAGTTGAGATTGTCACTCTGCACCCTCACTGCATGCTAAATTTTGCAGAGCTATTCTCATTTGATATTCCCTTCACTCTCATGCTGTACTTTATGAGGCTGAACACTGACTGCTAACCCCAGGCCTGGCTGAGATGTAGTGATGATGGAGTGATGCCCCACTGCTTGTAGAAATAGCCTTGCCTGCATGCTGGAAGCATCCCAGTCAAAGACCCTACACAGAGGTTGACTGCAATTACTGATTTAACATTTAGGGTAGAACTTCAACTAAAAAGATAACTGATATCCTTTCTTGATTCTCATGATTATAGATATAACCATGTGGTTACATACAGAGAATCCTGGTGATGTTAAGAGTATATCTCGTAGAAGGTACATCTTATCTATTTCTGGTATTCATGTAACCATTATTATTACTACTATCATTTCATCACGTAAAGGGACCCCTATTAAAAGGATACCAATTCAAAGGGGGCATGGATGAGAGAAAGTTCACTTTAGTACCTTATTCAATTTCAGACTTCACACATCATTTACAATAAAAATCTGCTGCAATAGAAAGAGTCCATACTTTGAGGTATCAACAGGTTGTGGATTAAAGTTCCCTTCAGAATCCATTGATGACTGTTTTTCCATCATACTGACATAATTTGACTCCATGTAGTCTGGAGGCAAAGCTCCCGCAACTGCACTCAGGCAAGGCAGTGCCAGTTTGAAAAGTTCTTGTTCATATTTCTGGGAAGAAATGGAGGACCAAAGAAATAAATATCCCATTACAACGTAGCAAAAACGATCAACATGAGCACTGTAACTGACAGGATGTTGTAGGAGAAAATCTGAATTACCTTCAGCTAACTCAGTCCCCCCAAAGATTCTTTTTCTAGAAAATGGAAAATAAGGCCTTAAATCCCACCAAACATAAGAGAAACTAAAGCTTTTTACTGAAGTTGTATCATAAAATGAATAAAATATTTGTTTCTCTAAAAGTTTGTTTTCCAATATGTGAAGTGAGGTGAACTCGAATATTCAAAGTGTACAATATGCTTTCACAACATAAAAATGATTTCAGTCGAGGACTATATTAATTATAGTTTATTACAGCTAGTTATAGATTATTGTTGTACCACACTATAAAGATTATATATATAAAAACACCCAAAGGATAACACCCAGAGAGTAAGAAATTTTAATTTTATACCTTGTATTTCAAAGTATAAAAAAAATTCTGAACAGAGAAAGAACTTTTACAGGAAAAATGCATAACCAAAACTTCCAGGGAAAGTATATTAGTTACATAGTTAAACTGTATTTACAGATTTTTTTAAAAATCAAAAATAATAATTATTTTAAAGTTATCTCAAAGTCTAACTTTTAAAGTTGCAAATTCTTCTAAAAATACGTTCTACATATTGTTTTAAAAGGACTCAGTTTCCCAAACACAATTCAACAGGAAAAAGCATTCAGATGTAGCTACCACATGTTATCACAGATAAACTTCCTTTATTATGTAGCAAACTTCTGTTATACTATTCCAGTCATCTAATAATGTCTGTCTGGGAATTCAAACTGATTTTGATCAACGATTTAAGCATGAGCAGAGCAAGCATGTTCTGATTTTCACTGAAATACTATGCTTCAGTTTCCTGAAGAGTGTACAAAACCATTCACTGCAAATATGGCAAATATTAGAGGATGTCATGCACATAAAGCGAGAGCGAATGCAGACACTTAAATCACCACAGCAGCAAAGTGTGAAAAGTCAATAGGCTACTGAAATATTATAATTTTATGAGCTTTAATATTTAACATTTTTACATTTGACAAGATTTCTTCAGGCTTTATAAGATTGGGGAGGTGACTGATGAGGGAGGGTTTGAGTCCAAATAAGTCCAAAAATACCAGAAACTAATCAATCCATATGAATCATTTGCTACAATGCTTAGCCATTTTCAAGTCAAACAGTGTTGTAATTACAAGAAGCATGTTACCATCATGATTATGAAAAGTCAATATAAATTGCATTCTCAACATTTGTTATAAAGAGAAAAAAACAAAACTATGTCAAGTCTTGATAAGTAAAGGCAGCATTTCACTATTCTTCTAGGAACACTTTCTTACCAAGAATCTATGGTTTTTCAATTATTTTATGATACAAAGAAATCCACAAAAGATTAAATTACCTTTTGAGACAGGGTAAATTACCTTTTGAGACAGGGCATCAAAGATGCCCCAGAACAGCTTTCTTGATAAATGAAGTTCTTCTTCTGAGGCAGCTCCAAAGTTGCCCCACCCTCCAGGCAGACAGTAATATTTCCAGCATCTTTCATAATGATTTGTCAGCAGCTAGGTAGGAAAACAATTATAAGAGCACTGAACTAAAGATACTTCAATGTTTTGTTTTGTTTTTTCCTCCATTTCCTCCCAACGGCATTCTAATGCCACGTAACAAGGCCAAGTGAAAGGAAACTACTCAATTCCATATGAATTCTTTTGGAAAATACTATTACCTTATATAGGATATTTCTTTAAGATTTAACACTGATTACACGATAAAGACCAAACACCCAATTTCACAAATTATCTCGAAAAGAATTCTTTAGGAGGTTGTTGGGCTATCTGTGTACTGAGATCTACTTTAGTTGCTATCATTTTCTTGTAATTTTATGACTTGTTATCTCCTGGAATCCATGCATTTAACAAAGTGATTGATGTCAGGGTGACCCAGAGGATACAGCACCTAAAATGTGCATTCTCAGGGGACAATAACTCTGGATATTTTTGCTTCCTCTCTGCCTATCCCTAATCATTACACTTTATGATTCCATTATTTAGTAACTCTTTGGATAATGTATTCGTGATTAATATACTAGGAAATAATCACAACTAATTGCCAAATTAATAAAATAATCTTTATAAAGCAACTATACATTTTGGACTCTTACCTATATCTAACAAGGAAAATAAACTGATAAGAGTTACTCTTATTAAAACTAACTGCATATCTTACTGTAGACATATTTTTTCTCACTTAGTATCCTTCTCAGTTACAAGACACACAAACACACAATTTAGGAATCTCAAATGATGAAATATTGAGATCTAATTTGCTTGGAATAACATAGAACTATCTATAATACAAAAGAGTTTTATCATATAAAGTCATCCTGTATCTGTTTTCAGGTATCTTCTAGCTCATTTGTATCAAGAAAATTCTACATGACATGCACTATCCCAGGTAAAACTGGGATTTTCAGCAAGGCAGAACTTACTTTACAAAATTCATTAATTTCCCTAGGTTTATTAAACCAAAATTAATTTTCATAGAGAAAGAGTGTTTTTGTTAAATACCTAGGTGTGTTTAGTGAAATGGCAGCTCAAAAAATAGAGGCTCATTTTTATCTCAAACCTCTTTGTATAGCACTTTTACTGTGTGGTCATGAGAAAAAAATATAATGCTTACCAGGTGGCAAAGCAGAGTGGTCACCTATAAAAAGTCCATTACAGGACAATGACCTCCATGCACAGACCATGCCACTAGACCATTTATTAGTCTACACCTAACATCTTAATCCTCAGTCTGGATTGGGATATTCAATGACAAGAAAATATTCCAAGTCAATAAGACAGAATGAGACTTGATCATTTCCTGTTCAGAATAACCAAGCTGGGGAGCAAATATGTCAAGGAATTTTCTATACTCTATGGTAAACCAGAACTGCATATACATAAGGATTATTTTGAACCTTACGAGGTGATATTTGGAAACTGTCATTTGATTACAGACTTAGAAAATGTTGTTTTTAAAGTCTATTCTTAATGCCTCGAGGTTGTTAATACTTTAGGCCAGGCCTATTACCATGTTTCCATGGTATATAAGAATATATTGGCTTAAGAATATATTGGCTCATCTTTTTCTTGTGGCCTGTTTTCTTTCCACTGATTTCTATTTCCACTGACATACAGTAAACCAATCTTAGGATTTCTCTGGCCTTTTATTACTTGTTTATTTAGGTTGATGTACACACAAATACAACTTATATGTCCGTTTCAATAACTGGAAGAAATTTTCCAGCATCCAATATTAAACATGATGAATTTAAGAAATGTACATATTGTAATAGGAAACAAAGTCAGAGTACCCAGTAATCAAATAACTACAAACATTTCCTGTACTTACCTTAAGAGGCATCTTTGCATGTTCATTTAATAATGGGACATCAAATACTAATCTTCTGAGTAAGTGTTGCATCATAGAAGGTCTCAATTGGCTGGTGGAACAAAGCTAATTTTAATCATGAATATCTAATAATGTTTAAACTAAGTAGATAATTCATTAAACCAGATTATACACCCCAAGAACCTACACCTACACTTCTCTTCAGATGATTAATTTTAGGTGTTCCTAATTCAAAGATTAACTGAGAGTTACGTAATTTCATAAAAGGTTATATTTCAAACTCATCTCTAGCTCCCTGATCTGAAAATCAACCTTCATTTGCTACAGCAGATGTCCTCTTCAGCCCTTTCTATTCTCTTTTCAATGAGTGGGAACGGTCTCAGTGAGTAGATCAGAAGCAGAAAGAGGAGGGAGTGGAGGAGCAAGAGGGAGAGAAAAAGACTAAGAAATTTTGCCAGAGGAGGAAGGGAAAGAAAACTAACACCCTGTTACCATTTATTATTCTGGTAATCCCGAGTGCTTCACCTCATTTAATATTTTGAAAAAATCAGTGAGACAGGTTTTGATTCCATTTCACAGAATTGTAGGGTCGGGGAACTAAGATTATAACTAATCTGTAACCTCTCTCAGTCCCATCTGGCTCCTACACCCATACACTCATTCCATTGTGAGTGAAAACCCTTCCTTCACCAATGTTCTGGATAGACTGCAAGCTTTCACCTCCAAGAGCTCCTGTCTATTAGAAAGAAACCATTAACCTAGTTAGGGGTCTAAGAAACTGTCACTTGCACTTGTCAGAACTTCAAAAGAAGACACGTTTCTGGTTTTCATAGTAAGACCCTTGATTTTCATCACTGTCAAACATAGGTCATACTTTCCTATTATTACTATATCACTAGATTTTTTTTTTACCTTTAATAAGTCTCTTTTTTTTTCCTTTCTCTTCTAGAAGAGGAGTTAAAACCATTACACACAGTTGAAAGGTTAATCCTACACTAACACAGAAAGGGATTCCCCACACAACAACCTCACCCGCCAACATCCAGAACGGCATCATCGGTCCAACACCATATTCAATGGCTAGATACCAATAGAGTCTTGGAGGAACACTCCTGAATTTGATCAGGAGCAAGAGTGCTCTGGTAAGACTCATAACTCGGTACATGACAATGACTAACATGAATTAATTTTTTGGTCCAAAATTGTTGCTAACATTCATAACAATCTGTCAAGGACCAAAGAGTAAATTCTCTCATTTAAAGAAACATGAAATCGATTTCACGGTCCACTTACCCACAAATAGAGAGTAAACACACTTCTATGGAATCCCGTTGAGCTTTGGTAAGCGAGCAGCCCTTAGAAAGCCTGTACACAGTGTGAAGTAATGAGTCAATGAGAGAAGCATGGTGCTCGGTGCCAGCAAAAAGAGGAGCACACCTTGTTAACAAGGGTAACACGGCTGTGCACAGGTAGCGATTGAGGGCCAGGGCCATGTCTGTAGCACTCAAAGCAGCCTGGAAGGGAATTGGAGAGGAGACTGTCATTTGCGTTGGTCAGGAGACAACTTTCAAAGGGATCATACATGTTGACATGTTATTTCATGATCCAGAAATTGACAAAAGTATGTAATATGGAAATGGATTCCTCTGTTACAGCTTTAACTGTGGTTCATATGCTTTTTATTTACCACTAAAAACAACAGATTTTCAATTGCTCATCAATAGATAAAAATGAATGAAATAATAATCTATCTCTTCAAAAAGCCACAGAAGTTCATGTTCCATAATAAAATATCAAGGGTAGGATGGGTGAAAGAGGAAGATGCTAATGATATCAAAGAGTGGGAGAGTCCCCCTGTACTAGGAGAGGCAAAAGAAAGGAGTTTATTCTCACAGTAAATTTCAAACACTTTATACTCATGTCATATTTATACTCATCGTATTTATACACATGTCGATCAGAATCAACAATCAAAGGTTGACTGTCTTACCATATTATCATCTATAATACTTGGGTTCAGAAATTCACATGAACACAAGCAAAAAAAGAAAAAAGAATTCAGTTTCGTTTTTCTGATTCTCCTCTCACGGTTTTCATGTGGGAGCTATTGCCAACTCAGGATCTGATTTCCTCTGATATCAACAAGAAATATAATTGAGAATAAAACAAGGTATTATTACAACTACTAAACTAACATTTAGCATTCCAGCTTATTTTTAAGATGTTTCAAATAGTAGAACATTTACACTGATGGTGGCAGGTTCCTGACATGGGCTACTCATCTCACAAAATAGATTTTAATCTATATGTACATTAAAAAATGAATACACCAGGGTGATACTGTAGTTGGAAAGACTTAACAATGCTCACTAGACCTTTCTAATGCTTTAATGGCTTTTACTGAGATGCACAACTATTTATGTCGACTTAGAAGTGGAACAGGAACCACGGTGACCTCCCTAATTAGGGTTATATAAACTTCTTACTGTCTTCCATTGCAGGGATCAGAATTCTTACTGTACTCTTCAGGTTGTCCATTTTTCTCCACTATTCAGTAAATTCCTTGAGGATATAGTCTATTTTATTTTCTATTTACTCTCTGCTACCCTAAAAAATTGGCACTCGATAACCATGCGGGGGCAATGAATGAATGAATGACTATATCTGTGAAAGAATATCAGACGGCAGAGACTGCAGAGTTAAAGTTGCAGAAGCCACTTGTTCAAATCATTACCGTGTCTAAAGAAGCAGCAGCCCGGAGATCTGGCAGAAAGCCAACCTCGAGAAGATGGAGGAGGAAATCCTGAACCTCAATTCCATAGACCCTGTCAAGGAACAAAACCATGGCTGCCTTGTGATCTGGGCAAAACCCCGCAGACATGTCAGGCTCCACCACATTTCCATCTGAAAGAGAGAAGGTGATACACTGCTGTTAATGGCCACGCCATCCGTGAAAATTGATTACAAATGGCTACTTTCCAGCCTGTTCATGTTGTAAATAAACTTATCAGTTTATTGGTTTTCTGTTCTTCTAATTTATTCAAGCAAGGGTAGCAGATATGGCAGTGCACTGTAAACCCAAGGTCATTTAAATGCTATTTTAGCATCCCTTTGTCAATTGTATATGTGATTAGGACAGAGTATGATGCCAGATTCTGAGAAGGAAACAAATGGCATCCATAATCCAAATTATAAAACTAGGGGTAAACATCCTAAAAGCTAATATGTAAAGGAAGGTTTGCAGTCTTTTCAAAGCAAGAGCCTCTTTAAAACATTAGTAAGACTCAGGTACTCTATGTGATAATCATGGTACATTTACATTTACATATATATGGCTTAAAGAATTATAAAACAATGAACAAAACTCTATGAACCAGTTTGGCTTTCCAATGAAATATGTTTCATTAATCATAATAGCATTTAATAACATGTAAAACATATTTGAGAGCCATACTATTTTCTCTATCAACAGTCAACACGTGATGCCTATATAGTGGAGTGAATTCCTTAGTATAACTCCATAGATTCATAGATGGGATCACTGAAATGAAGAATTAGGGAATTATGTGCCAATTTAAAACACTGGAGAACAAACTTGTTTTCTGTTTGACGATGGGATAATTATGTCAAACTGCTGCTGAAATACACTGTAAGAGTCCACAAATTATATCACAGAATTTGTAACACTGATGCAAATGCTGAAAAAAAGCAGGCCCCTGAGAAAGATAACACATGACCATACCAACCTGAAATAACAAAGTCACAACATTTGTTTTCATTCATACTCAGTGACTGAATCTGATCATAAAAATGAACAAAAGGTGTTTTAAAGAAACTTGGATTGAAGGCTAATACCAAATTATTTCCAGCCCTTACAACAATACCTTCCTTCCTATAATTGTTAATACAGTAATAACAACTCTTGACATTTGTGGTGTTGTCAGTTACTCTGTTAGGAATGTTCCAGACCCAATCTCATAAAATGTTCACAAGAGCAGTATGAAGGCGGTATTATTATCTTCCTTTCAGTTTAGTTCAGTTCAGTTGATCAGTCGTGTCCGACTCTTTGCGACCCCATGAATCGCAGCACGCCAGGCCTCCCTGTCCATCACCAACTCCCGGAGTTCACTCAGACTCAGGTCCATAGAGTCAGTGATGCCATCTAGCCATCTCATCCTCTGTTGTCCCCTTCTCCTCCTGCCCCCAATCCCTCCCAGCATCAGAGCCTTTTCCGATCAGTCAACTCTTCGCATGAGGTGGCCAAAGTACTGGAGCTTCAGCTTTAGCATCATTCCTTCCAAAGAAATCCCAGGGTTGATCTCCTTCAGAATGGACTGGTTGGATCTCCTTGCAGTCCAAGGGACTCTCAAGACTCCTCCAACACCACAGTTCAAAAGCATCAATTCTTCGGCACTCAGCCTTCTTCACAGTCCAACTCTCACATCCATACATGACCACTGGAAAAACCATAGCCTTGACTAGACAGACCTTAGTTGGCAAAGTAATGTCTCTGCTTTTGAATATGCTATCTAGATTGGTCATAACTTTTCTTCCAAGGAGTAAGCGTCTTTTAATTGATGGCTGCAGTCACCATCTGCAGTGATTTTGGAGCCCCCCAAAATAAAGTCTGACACTGTTTCCACTGTTTCCCATCTATTTCCCATGAAGTGATGGGACCAGATGCCATGATCTTCGTTTTCTGAATGTTTAGCCTTAAGCCAACTTTTTCACTCTCCACTTTCAATTTCATTAAGAGGCTTTTTAGTTCCTCTTCACTTTCTGCCATAAAGGTGGTGTCATCTGCATATCTGAGGTGATTGATATTTCTCCTGGCAATCTTGATTCCAGCTTGTGCTTCTTCCAGCACAGCGTTTCTCATGATGTACTCTGCATAGAAGTTAAATAAGCAGGGGGACAATATACAGCCTTGACGTACTCCTTTTCCTATTTGGAAGCAGTCTGTTGTTCCATGTCCAGTTCTAACTGTTGCTTCCTGACCTGCATATAGGTTTTGCAAGAGGCAGGTCAGGTTGTCTGGTATTCCCATCTCTCTCAGAATTTTCCACAGTTTATTGTGATCCACACAGTCAAAGGCTTTGGCATGGTCAATAAAGCAAAAATAGATGTTTTTCTAGATCTCTCTTGCTTTTTTGATGATCCAGCACATGTTGGCAATTTGATCTCTGGTTCCTCTGCCTTTTCTAAAACCAGCTTGAACATCTGGAAGTTCACAGTTCACGTATTGCTGAAGCCTGGCTTGGAGAATTTTGAGCATTACTTTACTAGTGTGTGAGATGAGTGCAATTGTGCGGTAGTTTGAGCACTCTTTGGCATTGCCTTTCTTTGGGATTGGAATGAAAACTGACCTTTTCCAGTCCTGTGGCCACTGCTGAGCTTTCCAAATGTGCTGGCATATTGAGTGCTGCACTTTCACAGCATCATCTTTGAGGATTTGAAATAGCTCAACTGGAATTCTATCACCTACACCAGCTTTGCTCATAGTGATGCTTTCTAAGGCCCACTTGACTTCACATTCCAGGATGTCTGGCTCTAGGTGAGTGATCACACCATCATGATTATCTGGGTCATGAAGATCTTTTTTGCACAGTTCTTCTGTGTATTCTTGACACCTCTTCTTAATATCTTCTGCTTCTATTAGGTCCATACCATTTCTGTCCTTTATCGAGCCCATCTTTGCATGAAATGTTCCCTTGGTATCTCTAGTTTTCTTGAAGAGATCTCTAGTCTTCTCCATTCTGTTGTTTTCCTCTATTTCTTTGCATTGATCACTGAGGAAGGCTTTCCTATCTCTTCTTGTTATTCTTTGGAACTCTGCATTCAGATGCTTATATCTTTCCTTTTCTCCTTTGCGTTTCACTTCTCTTCTTTTCACAGCTATTTGTAAGGCCTCCCCAGACAGCCATTTTGCTTTTTTGCATTTCTTTTCCATGGGGATGGTCTTGATCCCTGTCTCCTGTACAATGTCATGAACCTTAGTCCATAGTCCATCTAATCCAATTTTCAGTCTAAAATTCATCAGTTCTGTTCAGTTCAGTCACTTAGTCATATCCAACTCTTTGCGACCCCATGAATCGCAGCATGCCAGGCCTCCCTGTCCATCACCAACTCCCAGAGTTTACTCAAACCCGTGTCCATTGAGTCAGTGATGCCATCCAGCCATCTCATCCTCTGTCATCCCCTTCTTCTCCTGCCTTCAATCTTTCCCAGCATCAGGGTCTTTCCCAGTGAGTCTGTTCCTCCCAACAGGTGGCCAAAGTATTGGAGTTTCATCTTCAACATCAGTCCTTCCAATGTGTATCTAGGACTGATTTCCTTTAGGATGGACTGGTTGGCTATAAAAGCAATATATAAATGGACTTCTCTGGTGGTCTAGTAGTTATGAATCTGCCTTGCAACACAGTGGACGTGGGTTCAATTCCTGGTCCAGGAACTAGGATCGCACATGCAGTGGAGCAACTAAGCCTGCACATCACAACTATTGAGCCCATGTGTCACAACTAGACAGTCCCTGCACCGCAATGAAAGATCCCACACGACGCAACAGCGACCAGGCACCCTGCAACTGAGACCTGACCCAGGCAAATAAACAAATAAACACTTTTTTTAAATGACATATGTAACGATAACTGATAAAGTCTTTAAAACTAAACAAAACTTCAATTGGAATAAGGGAAAATAAAGTATAATTTGGATCTAACATATCTTTTAGGTGCCTTCAGTAACTGCTTATATCTTCTTATATTAGGCAGAGTGAATTATAATATCAACAGGGAATTAGGCCTTTGGCCCAGACCATGTGCCATTTGTGCTGTGGTCTGGGGCATGACAGAGGCTCAGTGTGAGGGAGGACTGGGACCTTATTACCACCCCCTCACTTCATCCCTCCTGGGCTGCCCCCTCCCATCCTCTCCTTAGACCCGGGCAGGGGCATGAGGAGCCATAGTTTCTCAGTATTTATATTCAGAGTCTGTTGATTTTATTTTGTATGCTTTTGAATTAATGCTGTAAACTAATCATGCTGCTGCTGCTGCTGCTGCAAAGCTGCTTCAGTCGTGTCCGACTCTGTACGACCCCATAGATGGCAGCCCACCAGGCTCCCCCGTCCCTGGGATTCTCCAGGCAAGAACACTGGAGTGGGTTGCCATTTCCTTCTCTAATGCATGAAAGTGAAAAGTGAAAGTGAAGTCGCTCAGTCTTGCCCGATTCTTAGCAACCCCAGACGGCAGCCTGCCAGGCTCCTCTACCCATGGGATTTTCCAGGCAAGGATACTGAAGTAGGGTGCCATTGCCTAAGCAGCTTCTAAACCAAAAATGGCATGTTGTAAAAAAACAAATAATAAATGTTGGGTCAAAATAGGGAAAATGAAATCTTTTTAAAATATGTTCTCCTTAGTCTTAAAAAGACTACTTCTTTGAACACACTGGGGATTTTTAAATCCCTAAGTCAAAAGCTATGACCATTGTTTTAGGGGGTAAAAAAAAAAAAGCATTATGAGAAAGTGACCATGAATAGGACTTTCCTGGTGGTCCAGTGGTTAAGACTTCACCTTCCAATGCAGAGGGTACAGGTTCGATCCCTGGTCAGAGAGCTAAGATACCGTATGTCTCATGGCTCAAAACCCAAAACAGAAACAACAGAAGCAATATTGTAACAAGTTTAATAAAGACTTGAAAAATGGCCCACATCAAAAAAAAAAATCTTTAAAAAAAACAGAAAGAAAGTGTCCATGAAAACTATCAAAAAGAGTGAATTAAAGTATTTCTGTCAAGAAAGACAGTAAAGAATGGAGGACCAAAGAACTCCAGGAGAAATATTAGACAGACAGGTGAGGTGTCCATTTCCTCTTCTCTGGAAACTGCAATGTCACATGAAAAAGAATAAAATCCCATTGGAAACATAGCTGTTTAAAAACAAGGACTACAGAAAATATTTTATAGAATAATGTACTTTGTGGTTCATGTTTTAAAAGAAACATGTAATTGTACTACGCTGCAAGGAAAGAAATTATGAGTACTAATGACATTATTGAAAACAACACATCATCCAATGTCCTGTGCTCTGTCGTGGACTGCAGCCCGCCAGGCTCCTCTGTCCATGGGGATTCTCCAGGCAAGAATATGGGAGTGGGTTGCCATGCTCTCCTCCAGGGATCTTCCCAACCCAGGGACTGGACCCAGGTATCGTGCACTGCAGACAGATTCTTTACCATCTGAGCCCCCATCACACCATCCAATGTCCTACGGAATTACAAATAATGGAAGACTGCCTTACCTTTGGCTATTGTGGGCATCTGAAAAGCAATGCTGATTACTCCCACCAAATCTCCCAGTGGAATCAGAGATCTCAAAATAGACCTGATTCTGATGGCTTCTCCTTTGGCAGCATGAATCAACTACAGGCAGAAAAACAAAGGAATGAGGAATATTGTGTGAAATCAATGTTCTAACTGTATCTGAAAAAGTGAAAGAATGGGAGTCTAAGTCTGAAATAATTTTTTGTTAGTTACACACAAAATTAGATCTCTTCCATAACAGAACCACTCTATGATCCAGCCATTTCACTCCTGGGTATATATCCAAAGCAAAAAACACCAATTTGAAGAGATATATGTACCCAAATGTTTACAGAAACATTATTTATAATTGTATAGATATAGAAGCAACCTAAGTGCCCATCCACAGATGAATGGATAAAGCTGTAGTGTACATATAATATATATATAAGATATATTATTGTATTATTATTATATATTATATATACCCTGGATACTCTAGACCATATTATCCTTACTGAAATGAGTCAGACAGAAAAATACAAATACTGTATGTTATCATTGTATGTGGAATCCAAAAAAAAGAAAAACACAAATGAACAAACAACAAAAACAGAAAGAGACCACAGTTATAGAGGCGTCTATACCTGTGGATTGTATAGCGATCTCTATCATTGTGGATTGGTATCCACAGCGGATACCAATGGGAAGAGAGAAGGGAGGAGGGGCAAGAGAGCATGAGGGAATTAAGAGATAAAATTGTTATATATAAAATAAATAAGATACAAGGATATATTATATAGCAAAGATAATATAGCCAGTATTTTATAACTTTAGAGTGTAACCTGTAACAATCTTGAATTACTATGTTTCACATGTGAAACTAATATAATAATTATACTTTAACTTTTAAAATTTAATTAAAAATAAATAATGAAGTTGAACCTCTCTCAGAAATTGCCACTTCAGGCTTACAGACAGATATTTACTTGCCCACACCAGTTTCATTGACTTCAACACACACGAGTCATATACTGCAGTCTAGGCCAACAGGTACATCCATCAGAACAATAGTTTTTATCCTCTTTGGGGTATAAAATACTGGATTAGCCAAAAAGTTCATGGATTTTTCCATACCATCTTACAGAAAAACCCAAATGAACTTTTTGGCCAACCCAGTATTTTAAGCCTGATAAGTCTATGAATGCTTACCCCACAAAATTGCATATACATATCTATCCATGAAATGAGCAATCATACAAAGGGAAAAATTATTATCTCTAGGCTCTGAACAAATATGAATATTTATGACTTCTTTAGTCTCTTCCTTGTTTTGTGATGAAAATGTAACTGTATCTGTACCTATGGTCCACACTGATTTCTCCCAGGAATGGGTTTTAATGGGGGAAGACGATGAACATGGATACTAGCTGGTCTGTTAGACCTGGGGTCCCCAGTCTTCTACTGGTCCTTTAGGAACCGAGCTGCATGGCAGGAGGTGAGAGGAGGGGCAAGCCAGTGAAGTTTCACCTGTATTGACACTTGCTCCTCATTACTCACTTTAGGTGTCACCGTCTCCCATGACCCCAGGATGGGACCGTCTAGCTGCAGGAGAACAAGATCAAGGCTCCCACTGATTCTGCATTGTGGTGAGTTGTATAATTATTTCCTTATATATCACAATGTAATAATAATAGAAATAAAGTGTACTATAAATGCAATGAACCTGAATCATTTCCAAGCCATCCCTCTCTCCCCAGTCCATGGAGAAACTGTCTTCCACGAAACCCATCCCTGGTGTCAAAAAGGTTGGGGATCACTGTGTTAGACCTCCACTGGCTAATAAAATACCTATGAAGAATGTGGATCTGTCATGGTTACAGGTCTCAACCAGTCTCTGAAACAGACTGGATGCTTCCAGAGCCAGGGAGTCATTTGTTCCTTCACTGTAGGGTGTGAAACACAGACAATTTCTAACACCTAGGAGAACCCTCAATTAATGGTTGCTGAAGATGAATAGCTTTCAGAAATGCCAGGAGTAGCCCCTTATTAAGTCATTTAGTCTTTCTTCCCTTTAATATAGCAGAATAAGAATCTTCTCTTTACTAGCATTATTTCTCTTGTGATTCCTTTGATCATCTACTTTAATAGGGAAAGAACACATATTGTCAGCATAAAGGTTTTTGTCTGAAATCACTCCCAACACACAATTTTTTAACAATCAAGTCCCATTTACTATAATGAAAAACTCACTGGCGGCAAGTTCGTACAAAAATTCAGACTCCAGGTTTTCCAACATTCTAATATTTCTTCACCCTGAGATTCCTCTCTATTCACAACAAAAGATTACATCCAGAAAGCAAGAACGTTTTAACTTATGGGTGTGAGAGAAAAAAGACAGAAACAAACAAAGCTCGCCTGAAACCAAACATTTGAAGGGTAGGGAGAAAGGTGTTTTAACAGGCACTCTGGCTTCATGCTCAGAGCAGTCAGAAGTATATCTGCCTTCCTCCATAGCACTGGTCCATCTGCTACAAACTCTGGTTGTTTCCCACCCATCAACAGATCATGAAGCTAATTTCATGGACCCTGGCTAGCATTTTTAAAATTAATACAGTGGGGAAAAACAGAAAAAAGTATGAAATATCAGAGTGTACCACAGAGAATCATTCCACAAACTTCAATTACATTTTGGTCAGAAAGTTTATGAAAACACTAATCAATAGCTCTTTCCTTTCCCCTAACCTGCTCCTATTCCCACTTTCCCTTAAAAAAGTGGTCAGCTCATAGCAGCTCCTTCAAAAGGACTAAATACTATATAGCAAGGAAATAATTCTTGAGAGGAGCGGTGTTTTATGCATATACTAAAACAGGAAAGGACATCATATAGGAAAAAATATGCTCTTTCCTTCTTAGAGTGTGGGAAGTCTTATATGAGTTTTAAAGATACATTAGAAACTGACAATTCTATTAATGAATCATAGTGAAATCTCATTACTAATTTTTATAACCAAGGTACTTCCAACTAAATAAACACTTGTTCAGCAATTATGCTGCAGCTATTATTTTTAATGGAGCATGAAGATTACTGGTTTTGGATGTTTTGTGTTGTCAGTGACGGATCTCTTAACAGAGAGAGATAAGCCAGGATTTTTGTTCCTGGACTCCAAGACACTTACATGCATTTCAGGAGCACAGCGTCCTAACAGGTCAATCAAAGCTGCATAAAAGGTCATGATGGCATTTCCCATGTGGATGGTATCATCCTCTTCCTCTTCTGTATCACTTTCATGGATTTTTCAAAAGAAACAAAGAAAAGCAAACAGGATAATAAAGTAACATTTCAGACTTATTACATACTTTTCAAACAAAAGGGACCAGCATGGTAATTAGTTCTGCCTCCTCTGACACTTTTCACATATATGTTTAATAAACAGCTTATCATTTCTAAAAGAAAAAAATGGGTTAAAGATACAATTTGAGATTCTATCACCAAGAACACATGTGTGGGAGCTTTAATATTAAACATCATTTGAAAGGAAAAAGTAGACTTGTTAATTTGATGGTTTCTGCTTACTTCCACTGGCAAACAGGATATTAACAAAGAAAATAACTGATGGATGGAAATGGTAAATTTGATTTTCTATACAACACACAACTAGAGAAAGGGTGATAAAGATCTGTCCTACAAGACTCCCAGAACAGTGATTTTCCCAGAGTACTTCATAAACGTGATTTCATTTACTTACCTTTCTGTTTACTCTGCCCAACCACCCACTCCCAAGTAATATGACATGAAAAACATAAATATTTCATTATCTCATTGATGAGAGATAAATCTGGATGGCCCTGGAAGATCATCTCATTCTTCCCTTTGGAGGCCTGGCAGACAGCTGCCTCAGCTGGACTTAACTGTCTGCAGAGTAACAGGAAGACTTGTTGACAATATTGTTCCTGGCCTGCCAAGGCTGTCTTCAAAGCTCTCAAGTGCACACCCACTCACATGATACTTGACCAGCAAGCTCTTGATGTACATTCTACTACTAGAAAAACTAAGGGATCCCTAGTTGGTCAATAACTAACCGATAAATACATAACATGATTTTGGAGTGCTCCCATCCTGGAACACTTGCCTTAGAGTGAATGGAACACTTATCCCAGAACTTTAAGTGGGAAAACCAGGATTTTCAGGACAACTTCTCTGCTTGGAAATTTTCCTCCACTAAGCCTATCTGTTATATCTCTACCAACCGTGCTAGCAGTGTGGATACATGTCCCCCAAGCAGGACACTCAACTCCACAGATTAAAAGAACAGGAAGCTGAAATTCCCTGGTGGTCCAGTCATGAAGACTCCACACTCAACTGCAGGGAGACAGGTTCTAGATTTCAGGTGAGGAACTAAGATCCCAAATGTCATGTGATGTGGCAAAAAAAAAAAAGGTGAGGTGGGGAGGGGCAACATGCCTGGGTGAACTTATTGCTGGAAGTGAGTTAACAACATATACTATGGAGAAATGTAAGTTAGTCACTGCCTCCCACTATCATCACCAAGACCTAAACAAAGCACTTTATTCCTCAAAATGACAACATCCCCTTTTCTTTACTTTGCCAATACACCAGTTTAATTAAGTCCCCATTCTCTTGCTAAAGGCCTCTTTCTCACTTACAAATATCAGGAAAACTCTTTCCAGGTATCCTCCCAGTAAACTCTAACTTTAAAGGCTCATCTGTCATCTTTTGTAATAACTCACTAAGCCATAGAGCCTTAAGAAAATTCACAAAATACATCTCCTTCCACAATCTCAATTTCTTATTTACTAAATCCACACAATATTCCTGATGTCTCTTTGTTCATTCACCCTATTCCAGCAGCAAATTCCATCCCTTCTCCCAAAACACATTTGATTTTCAGGGGGAGAAATCCTGAGTACTGGAGTATTATACTACAATTAAGAGAACAAAAATTTATTTTGTAAAACTAAAAATCAGGTAGTATCGGTGAACTTTAAGAGAGTGTATATTTGACCTACGGGGTCCTGCTGGATCCAGTAATTGGTGAACTGAAAGTCAAGTAGTATCAGTGAACTTTAAGAGGGTGTATGTATATTTGACCTACGGGGTCCTGCTGGATCCGGTAGTTGGTGAGGGACCATCTCTAGAGGGATCCTCAGCTATTTTTATGGCTTCTTCCATGGCTGAGAGCAGGCCATTCCCACCTTCCCCCCTCAGGGCGGGACCGAAACACTCAGGCCTCCGGATGAGCAATCTCACCACGACATTTGCGTTCTCCTCCACGCTTTCCCCTGGGATCAAATGGGAAACAGGAGAAAAGAAGCATTGACTACGTGGAAGTTCAGAGGAAACAACGTTATACTAATTCATTTACATTTGAAGAAAAATAACTAAAATCAAATAAGGCAGGAGCAGAGCCAAAGTCCAATCCAAATGACTACGGTTCTGTACATAAAACACAGGAAAGCTCTTTTCTTTCATTTAACATTTTCAAAGTAAGGAAAAGCATGATGGAGACAGAAACTATCCATTTTTGTTAATTTGTTACATGGAGTGAAGATCCTAGCTATTATTAGAATCTAATGATATAAACAGCAAAATTCTAAGTGCCTAAACTTTTTAATTTAATAATGAAAGCCTAGCATGTATCAAAATAAATATTTTAAAATAAATGATTACTGTGGAAAAACTTAATGATTACAAAATAGTCAATATCTTTACTACTATTTACTTCCTTCATGAAAATGCTGGGATACCTCATTATTTTATACCTTTTTATTTTTTAAGTTGTAAAATAATGTTTTTAAAAGACCCTGCGAGATTCATCCTACCATTACAGAAGACAGCAAATCTGAGAAAGTCAAGATATCTTTCTCCTTCAACTGGATTCCATCCAATGTCTGGATAACCCTTTGATACTAGCATCTGGCAACTCTGCAGTCCACAACCAGCCAAATATCGAACCACCTAGAACAGAGAAGATAAGCATAAGCATCACCCATGGGGTGAGAACTCATATAGATGCTTGCACTGGACATGGTAAATCATATCCTCAAAGGATGGTTTAAAAATCACTTGCAGAAACACATTCTTTTTTTTTTTTTTTTAGTTTTTATTTTTTAAATTTTAAAATCTTTAATTCTTACATGCATTCCCAGACATGAACCCCCCTCCCACCTCCCTCCCCACAACATCTCTCTGGGTCATCCCCATGCACCAGCCCCAAGCATGCTGCACCCTGCGTCAGACATAGACTGGCGATTCAATTCTTACATGATAGTATACATGTTAGAATGTCATTCTCCCAAATCATCCCACCCTCTCCCTCTCCCTCTGAGTCCAAAAGTCCGTTATACACAGCTGTGTCTTTTTTCCTGTCTTGCATACAGGGTCATCATTGCCATCTTCCTAAATTCCATATATATGTGTTAGTATACTGTATTGGTGTTTTTCTTTCTGGCTTACTTCACTCTGTATAATTGGCTCCAGTTTCATCCATCTCATCAGAACTGATTCAAATGAATTCTTTTTAACGGCTGAGTAATACTCCATTGTGTATATGTACCACAGCTTTCTTATCCATTCATCTGCTGATGGGCATCTAGGTTGTTTCCATGTCCTGGCTATTATAAACAGTGCTGCGATGAACATTGGGGTACATGTGTCTCTTTCAATTCTGGTTTCCTCGGTGTGTATGCCCAGCAGTGGGATTGCTGGGTCATATGGTAGTTCTATTTGCAATTTTTTAAGGAATCTCCACACTGTTCTCCATAGTGGCTGTACTAGTTTGCATTCCCACCAACAGTGTAGGAGGGTTCCCTTTTCTCCACACCCTCTCCAGCATTTATTGCTTGCAGATTTTTGGATCGCAGCCATTCTGACTGGTGTGAAGTGGTATCTCATTGTGGTTTTGATTTGCATTTCTCTAATAGTGAGTGATGTTGAGCATCTTTTCATGTGTTTGTTAGCCATCCGTATGGAAATACAAAAAACCTCGAATAGCCAAAGCAATCTTGAGAAAGAAGAATGGAACTGGAGGAATCAACTTGCCTGACTTCAGGCTCTACTACAAAGCCACAGTCATCAAGACAGTATGGTACTGGCACAAAGACAGACATATAGATCCATGGAACAAAGTAGAAAGCCCAGAGATAAATCCACACACATATGGACACCTTATCTTTGACAAAGGAGGCAAGAATATACAATGGACTAAAGACAATCTCTTTAACAAATGGTGCTGGGAAAACTGGTCAACCACTTGTAAAAGAATGAAACTAGATCACTTTCTAACACTGCATACAAAAATAAACTCAAAATGGATTAAAGATCTAAATGTAAGATCAGAAACCATAAAACTCCTAGAGGAGAACATAGGCAAAACACTCTCAGACATAAATCACAGCAGGATCCTCTATGATCCACCTCCCAGAATTCTGGAAATAAAAGCAAAAATAAACAAATGGGATCTAATTAAAATTAAAAGCTTCTGCACAACAAAGGAAAATATAAGCAAGATGAAAAAACAGCCTTCTGAATGGGAGAAAATAATAGCAAATGAAGCAACTGACAAACAACTAATCTCAAAAATATACAAGCAACTTATGCAGCTCAATTCCAGAAAAATAAACGACCCAATCAAAAAATGGGCCAAAGAACTAAATAGACATTTCTCCAAAGAACACATTCATTTTAATCTCATGACCATCTACATAAACTCTCTGTAATAAAACCATAGAAATCAAGAAATACTGACAAATCATAACAAGGTACTGTCACAGTAAAAATGTTTACAAAGCAACTTCATGAAAGAAAAATATCCCTAAATTTCATATCATCAGAGACTTTTACCCACAAGAGTTGTAATATTGATAAACTTCAAAAATGCCTAATGATCTCTGGCCCAATATAAAACCTGAATCCATCTGAGATATTGAAAGTTCCACCTGAGATATAATGATGTTTTAAAGAAGTTAATTACTCCCAAACTAAAGCATCAGTTTAATGGGGGATGGGTGTGTGTGAGAGGACACCCTAGAGAGGTAGAGAAACCTAAAGCTTAGAGAAGCTTAGAGTCAAATATCCTTAGGTTCAAATCTGACCTGCATTAGCACTTGGTCTATCATGAGCCATGTATCATGGCCCAGTGTCCTGAGCCATGGGTTTGCTATCTACAAAGTTTGGGGTAACACCCCCTATCTTTCTGTTTTGTTAAATTTAACACATTAAAATTTCTGGTTAGCTTGGTCTTTTAAAATATTCCATCTTATGTGAATATTGATCCTCTACAAGATTTTATCACAGAATCAGTTTTAAAAAGAAATCCCTAAAGCAGATGGTAAGAGAAGCAACTTATCAAAAAAACCCAAAAAACCTACATCCAGTTCAGTCACAAGTGAAGTCAGTCTTAAAAATAAACACATAATACAGCTAAAAATATTTTAAATCATCCTTATTGAGGTATAATTTATGTACAATAAACTCATCTATTTAAAGTATAAATTCAATGAGCTTTAAGCGATTTATCCATCTGTAGGAACACCCACAGTCAAGATGCAGAGTGTTTCCATTACTTCTCAGATCCCATGCTTTTTGCAGTTCATCCCTCCCTACAAGCCTAGGTCTTGGTCACCTGTTTTCTGCCACTACAGACTAGTTCGCATGTTCTAGGACACTGATACATGCAGTCACACACGTGGGTCTTTCTGAGTCTGGCTTCTTTCATTCAGAATAATGATTGAGATTCATTCTGTTAGAGTACATGTCAGCAATCCACTCCTTTATAGAGCCTAATCATGGCATTTTGCTACTTATGGAAATACCCCAGTTTTGTTTTGTTTTGTTTTTTCCCAGCTGATGGACATTTGAGTTGTCTCCAGTTTTGGGCTCAGGTGAGTAAAATCATTATCAATATTCATGTACATATCTTTGTAGAGACATACGTTTATATTTCTATTGAGTAAATACCTAGTACTGGAAAGGCTACACATATATTTATGATAAGTGAATATTTAATTTATTAAAAATAATGCCAAACTGCTTTCCAACTGACTAACCATTTTTCATCCCAATAGCACTAGATGAGCATTCCAGTTGCTCCAAAGCCTACTCAGCATTCAGCACTGTCTACTTCAAAAAAAAAATACTAGCCATTTTATCAGTGTGTAGATAGAAATATTTCAGATTATATATGGGAAAAAATGTTCCAGAGGTTATTCAGAGATGCAAAGCTACATGATGCTTGACTAGCACATCAGAAGGATTTGAGGAAGAATCCACTTTTTAATGCCTTCAACAGCTATGCACTGACTGGAAAAAAGTGGAGAGTGACAGAGAAAAAAAAAAAAAAAGCCCTGTGCTCACTGGCCTTACATTATAAAAAGAAGTCGATTTTGAAAAATACATATAGATTTTAAATATAACTTTAAGCCATAAATATTTAAACTATAGCACAGACATGGAAGAGTAGAAAGGTGACTTTGGAGTAATGACTGGAAGGATGTCTGGAAAAGAGCCACGAGGACATCTGGTGAAAGAGTGCTACAGATGGAGGGAACAGCAAGTACCAAGGCCCTAGGGCAGGTGCAGAGCCGGCAAGTTCCAGTCACAGCAAGGGGACCAGTGTGGCTGGAGCAACGGTAACTGGAGAGTGGCAAGAAATGAAGACGGACAATACGTGATATTCAGATAGGGTAGGAGCTATTCAAATGCCTTTTACTGTTGCTCAAAGTGAGAAAGAAAGTCTAGAAGGTTCTGGGCAGAAGATTAACATGCAACGTTCAAGAGACTCACTCTGGCTGCAGGGGAGGCTCAGGTAGACTTATTTAGAAAGTAACTACAATTAAAATATAGGGGAAATCTATCCATATTTTGGTAAACATACATATGGCTTACTATGATTAGAGTACACAGCCTTTAGTATACTAGTAATACCTTGCACTGTAATATGCAAACTTGTGTGATATAAATTATATACATGAGATGTTAAAACAACCTTTTAAGAAAGTAAAAATGCATAAAGTAAAAGTGACAGCAAATTATTGTGAAAGGACATAAACATCCAAGAATATAAAGTTGATACTCTTTCCAAAGAAAAATGCATGTGTTGGAAAAAGTATCTTAAATTTCTTGTTCTTTATAACTTAAAATTATATTACATATAATAGTATGTATTATATATAATAACATAGTATATTAGTCATTCAATCGTGTCTGACTCTTTGCAACTCCAGGGACTCTAGCCCACCAGGTTACTCTGTCCATAGAATTCTCCAGGCAAGAATACTGGAGTGGGGAGCTATTCCCTTTTCTAGGGAATCTTCCCAACCCAGGAACGAAACCCATGTCTCCTGCAGCACAGATAGATTCTTTACTGTCTGAGCCACCAGGGAAGTCTATTACATATAAGTGTAACATATTTATAATACATAGTATATTATAGTTATAACAACATATAATTATAACTATTTATAGCTAAATATCTTGAGAAACAACTATAAACAACTGTAATTCACACAAGCACAGCAGGCAGAGATTGTGCCTACCTTTTCCAGATCTGGCTCCCGCAAAGCTAAAGCTAGTTCATTATTATCCATCACCGAGGCTGCTGCCACATCCAGTGGTGTTGAACCTCTCATAGCTGGTGAGGCTGTTAATTAAAGCAAAGACGGAACAAAACCTGAATTGTACTCGAACTCTGAGTCCCATATAAAGGTTTCCATAGAATTTCATTTCTAAATACAATGCACATTGTGCCTATCCAAAATAATTTAAAGTTTAGTTTTAAAATCCAGTTTGCATAACCCTTTTATCTTAAAGATTCAATGAAAGTCATACATTTACTTACCAAGACCAACACTGCTGTTTTCCAGTAAATAACTGAGATGATCAAACATAGCTTTCTGATTCTGCCTACTTATACGACAGAAGTAACAGAGAAAACGGCAACAGTTGGCCACCATCTTCGGAAAAGTGATTTCCTACATAAAGAACGTTTAGTTAGCTGGGAAAGTAAAGAATCTTTGTTAATAGTGAGTTCTGAAGTTGAGGTCTCAATCAGATTGAGCATCCATGTGTGCCCATGTCTACCAAGCCTCGGGTACTGAAGACCTCTGAATGTCCAGATGAGGGCTCACCTAGTCCTAGAGCTACCAAAAATCGAGCCTGGCACTAACAAGAAACCTAACTATTGTCAGTGGTTTGATATGGAATTAATCTACAGCCCTATACGTAAAGGTAGCATGAGCCTACTTTAGGGTTCAGGCAGGCTCAACTGTGATTCTTGACGCCCACTATTAGCTGCGCTTCCTGGGAAAATTAAACAATCTCACTGATTCTGTTCTGCAAAATTGGAATAACATGGATAATAATATTTACTTTAGGCAAAGGAAGGACAGTTCCATGAGGCATTTTGTAAAAAATACCCAGTTTAATATTTGGAACCACATAATAGGATGTTCTTATCATCAGCGTTGTTGTTGTATTAAGATTCCAGGAGTTCAGATCTTCCCTGACAGGCACATGACTTGTCTCCTGTGATGAACACCCTTCCTGGAAGGTCTGCCTGCTGGGCCCCAGCAAACATATCTCCCTTGACATCTAGATCTTATTCTAGTATACCACAGATAATCCTCAAAGACTCCAAGTTCTTATTAAACAGAATATTTTACAAATATCTTTATAAGTTTGTCTAACCAAGAGTCTGAACATGAGAAATATGGACTCAGGAATTCAGTGGAACCAACTGTTGTCTGAATCAAGGAAACGGTTGGGTCTGGAGAGTATGTTTTTGTTATGGACTTCGAATGTAATGGAAATGTATTTATTATAAAAATTAGCATACAATTAACTGTTATAGTTTCTAAATATCTTCTAAATGAGAATAATATAGAAAATAGCAAGTTACAAGGCATTAGACAAATTATCAGGTTTCCCTGGTGACTCAGATGGTGAAGAATCTGCCTGCAATGCAGGAGACCTGGGTTCGATCCCTGGGTCTGAACCCTGAGTCAGGAGATCCCCTGGGAAAGGGAATGGCAACCACTCCAGTATTCTTGCCTGGAGAATTCCATGGACAGAGAAGCCTGGTGGGCTATAGCCCATGGGATCACAAAGAGTCAGATACAACTAAGTGACTAACATTCACTTTTTCAAGCAAATTATCAATATCAAAGAAAAAACTTCAGTCAGACCTCTTTATCTGTAGGTTACACATCTGCAGATTCAACCAAAAAGCAAAAATTATAGAATGTTCTCAAAAGCAAAACCTGAGTTTGCTACGTGCCAGTAACTATTTAGATAGCATTTATATTAGGTATTATAAGTGATCTAGACATGATTCAGAGTATATGAGAGAATGCACATAGGTTTTACACAAATACTAAGCATTTAACCTAAGGGACCAGAGAATCTGTGGATTTTGGTATCTGCGCTAAGGTCCTGGAACCAATCACCTGTGGATCCTGTCAGGGTGACACCCCCACAGGGGTAGAAGCACAGCCACCTCTCAATCTGTAAGGGATTGTTTAAAAAACAGTCCTAAGAGGGTTTACAAAATCCACATCAAGAATACACAATGAATGTACTCTAGGAGGTTGTAGCAAATGGCATCCCAAGAATTAAAGGGTTTCCTTTACCTTGGACTCTCCACCTCCAAGGACATTCACCATGACCTCCATCACTGTCTCGTGCATCCCAAGAGCCCTCATGAGATTCGGATGCTGGTAAAACACTTTATTGTTCATGATATCCCTAGAAAGGACAACACAAGGATAAGCGAAGCAAAGAGTTATAGCAAAATTTAAACAAAAAATTTATCTGAGATTATGATAAGTATTTTGGAAATAATTATTGGGACGAATGGACAAGTAAGAGAAATGATCACCAAACCTTAAAAGTAAATAAGGCTAATTGGGCTTTCCTCAAAAATACAGAAAGTTTTCCAAAGATATTATATAAATTGTTTATTCGTTTTAATTGTAAGAAATGTACTAATTAAGTAAATATTCATTTATATGACAGAGTTTGGGACACTTATCATTCCTAATTCCATGGATATCCAAATTCAACCTTATTTTGTACAGAAATATGAAGCAGTGTTATTCCCACATTCTTATGAAAGTTCCTATATAAATAATTGCTGTATAAGTATCTTTCCTTTTCATATACACTGTTTTTAGAACTATATTAATGATTTGTATGTTTAAGGACAGTGGTGTTATTTCCTGCTACATTTATGTTATTATTCTGGTGAAATTCTTTTAAAGGTGATGTATTCTCTAAGAGATACCAAACTAAACTGAAGTCCAGGTACAAGTAATCCTACTTATTAAAAGAGACATTTAATTTTAAAAAATGGCAGGAAATGTTACCTAAAATGTTTTATTATTATTGCATTATATATTGTAATATGCATATAAAGGCATTTTTAAAGATCTTAATGTTTAACAATCATTGCAAAAGAGAGCTCAGTTAATTTTTACATATATCAAATCATGCAAGAGTCTTTTTCATAAAACATGTTTCTGTCACAATCAAAGCAAGAAAACTACATACAACTGATAGGAAACTTGAAGCTTTCCTTTTGAATCTGATTACCTGAACTGAGTTATTCATCTATTCATTTAGTCATATTCTGGCTATATCAAGAAAGTGGAATAGTATGATTAATTTCTTTTAGTTTTAGTTCTTCACTTTTAATGTATTAGTCACTTTGTTCAGGTTGTGCTTATGAAGACAGCTTTTAGGCAGCACTATTCAGAAAAATGACTTGGGGGCCCAGGGCTAATTGTGTGTGTGTTCAGCTGCGCAGTCGTGTCTGACTCTGCAGCCCCACAGACTGTAGCCCTCCAGGCTCCTCTGTACATGGAATTTTCCAGCCAGGGATACTGGAATGGGTTGCCGTTTCCTACTCCAGATCTTCCTGACCCAGGGATTGAACCAGCATCTCTTGCGTCTCCTGCACTGGTAGGCAGATTCTTTACCACTGTGTCACCTGGAAAGCAACCCAGGGATATAGGTCTGATCTATTTCATGCAAGGACAAACGAGGTAAAGGCATCCTTGCCTTCACAAATGATAGCAGCATATTTGCCAAGAGAACGTCAGCTCTCAAACCACAGATGTAATCATGAGATTTCTCCTCCTGTTAATTCAAATCCTTTTACGTGACCTAACTTTGGAAGGTATCTAATTTAAAAATCTCGTTTGCTTTTAGTTCCAGGTAAATTAAATGGATCTTTAATTCTAGCACCAGCAGGCAGGCTGTCACTCATCAAATGTGTCACTTTGGGATCTTTCTAATCCCACAAAAAAAGTATTTTATCTTGTTTCATAATCATTTTGAGTTTTATCCCTATTGAGTGATGTATATGTTAATAGCACCTCTTACTGTTACAGGGTCATTTAGGAAGAAAGTGCTCTCCATTTCCTGGAAGGCTTTCTTTCTCATTTAATTAAGAAGACTTCTCACCAGACGCTCCCTTAGGTTAGATTTAAGCACTAATATTCCCAAAAAAGGCTTATGCACAGACAGTAATAAATAAAGAACATAAAATTAGCTTATGTTGTTTCAGCCTCTTTGTCCCAAAAGTACACTGATTTTCAGTATGCAATCATTATAAGGATTTCTGGAATATAACCTCTCCAGTTTATGATTTCAAATATTTAATACTCCCACAGGAAATATATAGTATAATGTTTTGAATTTAAAATGTACATAAATATCACATAATTTGTGTCTTTCCATATTTTTTTCTTCCCCCCTCAGAATAAATTTTTTAGCCAGAGAAAACATCGGTTATTCTGTTTCCTTAGTTGTTTTTCAAAGAGCCAGCTCCAAGGTTTTTTAATCCTATTTATTGATTACTTGTGGATGGTAAAGAATCTGCCTTCAGTGCAGGAGATTCCTGGAGAAGGGAATGCCTAGTCACTCCCAGTATCCTTACCTCGGGCATTCCATGGACAGAGGAGCCTGGCAGGCTGCAGTCCAGTGTCACACAACACGACTGAGCGACTAACACACACACACATTAGTAGTATTTTATTTTACCTATGTCACTAGATATCATTATCTCTTTATCTGTTATTCATAGAACCAAATTAGCTTTTTTGGTAGTGAGGGGCCTAAGTATTTGTCTTTTGCATCACTTTTCAGCATTCTACATTCCAGATTTTTACATCTTTACATTTAGGTACTTCTTTCTTATGAATATCATATAGCTTAATTTAAGCTTTTATTTTTCTATGGTTATTTTAATTCTCTTATATTTTCTTTTTTAAAGATTTTTTTTTTGATGTGGACCATTTTTAAGTCTTTGTTGAATTTATTACAATATTGCTTCTGTTTTATGTTTTAGATTTTGGCCATGAGGCATGTGGGATTAGCTCCCCAAGCAGGGATTGAATCCACACTCTCTGCACTAGAAGGTGAAGTCTTAATCACTGGACCACAGGGAAGTCCCTCTCTCATATTTTCTGATTCCCAAACCATGCAAGCTTGTTAATGATTGCTTACATATATGCATATATGTGCCAGTAACAAACTCCCTGAAACAGATTACCTCCCACTCTTCTGAATTCCATTTTCTTTTTCATATATACATACAGCCTTTAGAAGGCCTTTCAATGAGGGACTATAAATAAACATTTTGAAATTTCTGTGTTTTGCCCTTACTCTTGAATATGGAATATAAACTCCAATACTCAAATCCACATGAAGCACAAGCTTATGATGATAAAATTGTAGTTGAGTAACACATTCTAAATAAAGATCTATTATTTTGTGGTCTGTTAGAACTTTGTGACCTTTTGTTGAATTATGATCACTAGTTTTGCAGTTGAGAATTCTAAACATTGTTTCTTTTCAAGTGTCTTGGCTTTTCAATTTGGTTTCAAAATATTCCATTTATCACTGGCTTTATGGAGTTTCACTACAATCTATCCAGCTGTGGATGTGGAACTATTTGTACTCTGCTGCTGCTGCTGCTAAGCTGCTTCAGTCGTGTCCGACTCTGTGAGACCCCATAGACGGCAGCCCACCAGGCTCCCCTGTCCCTGGGATTCTCCAGGCAAGAACACTGGAGTGGGTTGCCATTTCCTTCTCCAATGCAGAAAAGTGAAAGTGACGTCACTCAGTCGTGTCCGACTTTGTGCTCTAGGAATAGGTAAATTCATGTTTGTCATCAGTTCTGAAAAACTCAAGCCAACAGCTCTTCCAAGTTCTCCTGCTATAGGTCATCTATTCTGTCTTTTCCATAAATCCTACTTGGCATATTAAGGATCTTATACTATTCCCCAGGTTTCTTAACTTCTCCATCAGTGCTGCATTACTAACCTCCTCAGATCTATGATTCTATTTATTAATTCTCTTCAGTTTTATTTATCTACACTTTTGGTACTTTTATTAATCACTGCTCTTAATGCCAACTATTATATTTTTCACTTCTAGAACTTCTCTGTGGATATTTTTCAATTTTTCAAGGACTTTTTGTGTGTCTCATTTTGAGGATTTCATTTGGTTCTTGGCATTTTTAAACATTTTAGATATAGTACCTTTGTGTTCTCTTTCTGGCTTTCTATGGTTTGAAGTTCTTGGGGGAGGTGTTCTAACTCTACTCTTCACTGTATCTGCAGACCTGCCTATGGTGGACTGTTTCCTTAGGTGCTCTGCACTTTCTGACCGGGGGCTAATCTTTGGTAGCATGGAGGCTTTTCCTGTTCACATGAACTGAGTTGAGAAAGCATAGCTTCAGGGCAAATTTTATGTTTTGTATTTTTTCAGCTAGTGGATGCTTAGACTATGCATGAGGCATAAATGCTATCCCTGTCTAAGGCAAGCAGATGTCAACTGCTACATATAGGATGGATAAACAAAAAGGTCCAATTGTATAGCACAGGGAACTATATTCAATATTTTGTGATAAACCATAAAGGAAAAAAAAACATGAAAAAGATAACAAAAACATATCTATATATAGAAGATATATAGATATATCTGAATATATATATATGTGTATATATATATATATGAATCACTGTTGTATATCAGAAATTGAGACAACTTTGTAAATCAACTATAATTCAATAAAGAAAATGTTAACCCTGAAACTTACATAAAGTACAACCTATGATGTTGAATTTTCAGAATAGTTGTTTTATCCCCCGTTATTTTCTCAGGAGACATGGAGAAACTTCTTTATTATCTCCTGCTGGTAATATTTGTACCCCTATGGATTTTAATACGTTTTTATTAATCTGTATGTTTATATGTGATTTGATATCACTGAGAAACTAATAAAAAAAAACAAATCTAAGACATTTGTTATGTACCACAGCCACCTTGGCATCTAGCTGTAAAATTAGTCATGCTTTATTATTGAGCAGTTTTCCTATTTAGCTGTAAAACATAATCTCTAGAATCTCATGATCATAAAATCTAAATGGTGTATTTATGCTAAAGTGCCCACTGTATTACTACTGGGATAACCAATTAGAAAGAAGACATGTATAAGTCAAAGGTTATAATATCAACAGTTAAACAACTTACCCTAATCCACGAATCATAAGTTTCTCTTCCTCTTTGCCCATTCTCACACTTAGCAGAGAACGAATCTGACCAAGAGATGCCAGCAGATTGATGGTATCCTCCACAGAAACACCATTTATAGTGTAGGTCTTTGGCAGAGCCCGTACCAGACCCCCAATGCCATCATACTGTCGATGGAGCAATACAAACATGGCCCTCACCAACTCAGGGTCTTCAATTACAGACTCTTGAGCCCATCGGACCATGGTCTCAGAAATCAACTGCTGAAGAGTGGCTGCAAAGTAATCATGGATACTTCTTAAGAAAGGAAAATAATAAGGCAGATTAGATGGGCATTTCAAACATATTTCAGATAACCCAAAAGTGAAAGTGAAGTCGCTCAGTCATGTCTGACTCTTTACAACCCCATGAACTGTAGCCTACCACGTTTCTCTGTCCATGGGATTTTCCAGGCAAGAATACTGGAGTGGGTTGCCATTTCCTTCTCCAGGGGATCTTCCCGACCCAGGGATCAAACCCAGGTCTCCCACATTGTAGGCAGACACTACCATCTGAGCCACCAGGATATAACCCAAACTGGCATCTATAATTGTACAAGAATCGAAAAGGAATAATTTTTGAAAAAATATATTCTTTAAACAATTATCAGTGATAGTATGTCAATAAAGATGAGTTAACAGGCATGCAAGGATAAAAATACACAAATCTTCTTTAAAAACTATTCTTATAACTAAGGCATTTAAGCTATTCCAAAATCATAGCAGCTTTTCCAGAACTACTATTGGCAATCCATAGGGCAATCAATGGGCTGTCTTATCACTTTCATTTTCTTTGTTTCATTCATTTCCTCCCAAAAGATCTGACATCATATATCCTTATAAAGGTCAGTCATGGTCATTCAAGGAGCTTCTTTTTTAATCCAACTGTCTCCTCATTTAAGTACTTAGTAGTAGTGACCTCATGCAATTACATTTCTACTTCAATTTGTATCCCTAATTATTGCTTAAAGTGTCTTCAAAGGATTTGACTGTGAAGCTGTATTAAGTTGAAAAGTTATTCCATACATAGATGATTACTTGCAGTGTGATCAGCAATAACACATTTAAAAGCAACAGAATTTCAAACCTCTTAAAATATATAGTAAAATTATCAAAGCTAAGTAGGGTTGGTGTGACTGACTCATGCTGTTGTTGTTGTTCAGTCACCAAGACGCGTCCGACTCTTCGTAACCTCACAGGCTGCAGCATTCCAGGTGTCTCTGTCCCTCACCATCCCAGGAGTTTGCCCAAGATCATGTCCAGTGAAATGGTGATGCCATCCAGCCATCTCATCCTCTGTTGCCCTTTTCTCTTTCTGCCTTTAATTTTTCCCAGATTAGGGTCTTTTCCAATGAGTCATCTGTTCACATCAGGTGGCCAGATTATTGAAGCTTCAGATTCAGCATCAGACCTTCCAATGAATATTCAGGGTTGATTTCCTTCAAGATTGACTGGTTTGATCTCCTTACTGTCCAAGGGACTCTCAAGAGTCTTAATTCATACATAGGTACTAAATTCTTATCATCAATACACTGGCTGATTTCCAAAAGAAGCTGCTAATCTGTTTTAATCTAGGCCTTATTAAAGAAAACACATACACACACACACACACACAGAGCTCAGATTACCATCTGAGACCCGGGTTTGATCCCTAGGTCAGGAAGATCCTCTGGAGAAGGAAATGGCTACCTGCTCTAGCATTCTTGCCTGGAGAATTTCATGGACAGAGAAGCCTGGCAGGCTACAGTCCAAACAGGGTTGCAAAGAGTCAGACACACTTTACTTTTCACCAATTTTAACCAAATATAAAATTTAGATAAAATGCCAATATACTTCTACATATCTCAAAACCATGTAGCCATTGTTAATAGGTCAAAATCATAAACCTGATAATAACAGAAAATGCTTCATAAGAAACTTTGAACTCTGATTTTGAAGGCCTGACTCAAATGTGGTTGTGATACTGAAAAATAAATTTGGAAATAATTATATGGATAAAAGGTTTCCATTGTAAGTTAGTGGGAAAAAAGACAAAATTTACATGGGTTTTTTTTTTTTTTTCCATAAAAGCTGTTAATAAACTGACACCACCTCTTAAATGAATAGAGTCTCAGAAGTGAGACAGTAAATCAGCTGATCTCACAGACCTACTTCATGAACCCTTTCTGGATGAGTGTGCAGGTCTGAGAGACCCGTTGCCTCAATGTGCTTTATTTGGTTTCACAGGATGAATCAGAAATGCATAAGGCTCTAGAAAATATTTCCAAACCAAAATATAGTTACAGACAATATCTATTTAAACTTTAAAAAAAGGTTTATTTAACTTGATGTAAGAATATTTGAAGCAAATATTTAGATATGAAGGCTAAATTACTCATTTTATAATTTCTCTTGATAGACTCTGATCCAATTCCTTTTTTACTTTATTTATTTTAATTGGAGGCTAATTACTTTATAGTATTGTAGTGGTTTTTGTCATACATTGACATGAATCAGCCATGGGTATACATCTGTTCCCCTAAATCTTTCCTTCTCTAGGGACAGCCCATCCATCCTTACAAAACTGCCATCTCTCAATCTGTTCCTGCAAATATAGTCTGATGCTGCTAGCTACTTCTGGTGGCTATGGGGATCTACTTAACAATCTGATTCTTGCAAGTTGCACATTCAATTTTCTCACTGGTTCATCTAGTATGATATTTGTTCAAACAATGAATAAATGTCGTGGTGGAGTCATTTTGGCAGTGCCCTTTCATAGCTTACATGACTTCTTGGAGTCACTCTCAACTGGCTTTTCAGCTTGCTTCTTCTTCAGATATGTCACCTTTTCTACCAAGGACAGCAGGCGTCCTCTAATAGTTAAATCGTTGTTTCCGTCCAGAGACCTATCTTCATCCAGCTCAATTCCTAGTAGGAAGAAGACAAAGAGAAATAAGAAAAGAACAAATAATGTTTAAAAAATACATTGAGGGGAAAGAATTCTCAGGTTTTGCAATTTTTTTCCACTCATAGCTTAAAGCAATGCTACCATGCCTAAAACATCTGAGGAAACCAAGTTGAGTGATCTTTTCCACTAGCATTCACAGGTAAGAGTCATTCATTGCTCTCTTTTTCTGCTTTCTCTTTCCCCCTGTTTTTGTGAGACTGGAACTATCAGCAGCTAGCACAAAATATAAAGCCAAGCAGAGAGCAAAAATACTCTTTTAGGAGTTAAAATCCATTCTACTACTTAAGCTAACCTTAGACATCTCTTGACCTTGGGCACTGTCTAGCCCTATGGTTCTGCCCTCGCTAAACACCGTGCTGGCTTTTTATCCTCCTTACTTGCCTTCCAAAATATCAATGATATTTTAATAATTTGAGAGACAGAGAGTGCATATCTAGTTAGATATCTAAAACCAAGGAATATTTTATGTCTGATGCAATAATTCTACCATTTTAGAGTATCCCTTTATTTATAGCATATGTGTGTGTATTTATTTATAGTATAACCTTCTGGCAGTAATTTAGTGGTTCTCATTCATAAGCTGAATTAATATACTTTTACTGTCTTCATTAAAATAAAATACCATTTAAGATATGACTAATTTGTTTTCTTTCATCGAGACACAGACTTATTCATATCACCCCATAAAGAGAGGAAAAAACCAACTGACTGGATTCAGAACATCCAATCAATTCCATTTTTAAAGTTCTTAGAATCAAAAGAGGGGCATATGTGCTCAGTCAGGTCCCACTCTTTGTAACCCTATGGACTGTATAGCCCGCCAGGCTCCTCTGTCCATGAGATTATCCTGGCAAGAATACTGGAGAGGGTTGCCATTTCCTCCTCTAGGGGATCTTCCCGACCCAGGGACTAAATCTGTGTCTCTCACATTGCAGGCAGATTCTTTACCACTGAGTCATCTGAGAAGCCCCCAAAAGAGGAAATAATTGCCTTAATAGATTTGGGATACTGACCTACAACTTATCGAAGGAGTTCTTTAGGCATTAATTAATTTCAAACCTGCCAGATTTCCTATGTCAATCCTTAAAAGGGGCCCCTTAACCAGTTGAAATATAACAGTCTATGAACAAACTTCTTAAGACTAAATCAACTTAAAACTTCCCTCTTTGACAAAAGTACCTGGTTACGTGCCCCCATTCCCTGGGTCACTAACGGAAGAAGACGGAACAAGAAAAGAATGTTGGTCGTGTTCTGCTTGGCCTTAATGCCTTTCTGATCTCTATACCCCTCAAGACTTTCCACATCAGAACTTTTGTATCAATATATGTGTACTAAAATATATATTCAGGAAGAGTTATAGGTCAGGAAGACCCTACCACAGTGTGTCATCAAATCTTCGTGAAAATCCAAGAGTTGGTCTCGGATTTCTTCAGGACACGGACATTCACTTTTGTCATCCTTAAAATTGAGAAGCATATTGATCTGAAAGTTTAGAAAAAAACAAGAGGAAGAACTAGAGTAAAAGAAAAGTGAATCTAGGAATAGCATAATAAAGAAAATTATAAAAATCAAAAGTGTTCAAACTCTGCTTTTGAGTATTCATGGACTCGTACCCAACAGATGAAAAATCACTGTCTATTACTCAATCCAACAAATAACACAATCAAATAATTCAAAGCTTAGCATGCTAAAATAGTCATATTATTTTGAGTCTTCTTTCTCAATTTCACAAAATGTTAGACCTGTGTATACTTAGTGTTCTTAAACCAATTATGACCTAAATTTACTTTTTAAATTTTTATTATCCTTCTAGATTTTTTTTCTAGTTAATTTCCATGCATTATTGACTATTTTAAAGAACTATTTGTTAGAAAGATACAGAAAAGGGAACGCATGTACACCCATGGTGGATTCATGTCAATGTATGGCAAAACCAATACAGTATTGTAAAGTAAAATAAAGTAAAAATAAAAATTAAAAAAAAAAGAAGGAAAACCAAACATAACTGAAGAGCTATATAATGGATCATTATGCCTTTTCTAATATTAATGGTTTAATTGAACAAACTGTAAGAAACTTTCTTCCATTTGTTCTGTTTTAGATATAATAGTATTAAATTCATGAAGGAAGAAAAGTCTGTTCCATAATTTTCTTTTATGAAACAATTATAAGTTTTCCTTTTAGAGTTTTATGTATGTAAAATTTTTGTTACACTATTTTGAGAAAATTATAGATTCATATGGCTATTATAAGAAATAACACAAAGAGATCCTATGTACTCTTTACTCTGTTACCCCACTATAGTGACATCTTGCAAAACAGTAGTGCAGAATCACAACCAGGATACTGGCTCTGATACAGTCAAAAGAGAGAACAAGTCCATCACTTCAGGAGCCCTCCTGTTAACCCTTTTATAACCACACCCTCTTCACTCTTGCTTGCTCTTCATCCCTAATTCCTATCAACCACTAATCTGTTCTCCATTTCTATTATTGGCATTTCAAGAACATTATACAAACAGAATCATACAGTATGCATACATACTACATACATATATAATACATACATGTATTCCCATACTATCCTTTTGCCATCGATAGTCTGTAGCAATATCTCACTTCATTTCTGATTTGGTAATTTGTGTCTTCTTTTTTACTTGCTAATTCCTTTAGAATTTTATTGGTTTCACTAATTTTTTAAAATAACTAGCTTTTGGATTCATTGAGTTTTTAATTGTCCTCTTTGCAGTTTCATTCATTTCTCCTCTGTTCTATATCACTGCCTTCTTTTCGCTTATTTTGGGCTTATGTTGTTCTTTTTCTAAACTCTTGTGATGGCAGTTTAGATTATTACTTTGAGTCTTTTGCTCTTTTATATATAAGTATTTAATGCAATAAATTTCCCTCTCACACAGTTTTGGCTGTTTCCACAAAGTTTGATATGTCATATTATCACTTTCTTTCAGTTCAATGTATTTTTTATTTTTTTCTTGAGACTTGTTCCTTGAACTAAGTGTGCTGTTTAGTTTCCAAGTGTTCAGAGATTTGCCTGTTATATTTCTGTTACTAATTCTAATTTGATTTATGGTCAAAAACCATTCTGTATAAAAAAAATCAATTCTTCTCCATTTGTTGAGGTTGTTTCACGGCTCAGGCTATAATCTATCTTTGCAAATGTTTCAGACATTTCAAAATAAACTGTATTCTATTATTGGGTGGAATGTCCCATAAATATATAGATATAAATTTATATAGTGATAACACTAGCATTCTTGCTGATCTTCTGTCTATCTTGTCTTTCAAATATTGAGAAAGGGGCGTTAAAGCCTCCAACCTCAACCATGTATTTGTCTATTTCTCCTTCCAATTCTATGTTGACTTCACGTATTTCGCAGCCCTGCTGCCTAGTGCATACACATCTGTCTTCTTGATGGATTGATCTCTTATTCTTATATAATGTTTCTATCTGTGATGAATTTCTTTGCTCTGATACAGTCATCTTACTTTCTTTTAATTTTTTATAACATATATTTTTCATCCTTTTTACTTTCAACATATCATTACATTTTAAGTGAATTTCTCAAAGAGAGCATATAGTTAAGCCAAGCTTTTAAAACTCACTGTCAATCTCTCTTACTTTGTGTATTTAAATTATTTATACTCATGAATTTATTGATATGTCTGTCATTTTACTTGTTTTCTGTTTGTTTTCTTTCATTTATTTTTCCAAAGTGCTTTGGGTTCCCTGAACTAATTTTAGGATCCTATTTTGAACTGTCCATGGTATTTTTTAGTGTATCTCTTTGCATAGCTATTTTGGTGGTTACACAGGGTATTATATTAATATATACATAATTTATCTCAGTCTACTGGTATTAACACTCTATCAGTTTAAATGAAATACAGAGACTTTATCTTCCTTTATGTCCCTTATTCACCACCACTGAAAATACAATTGCCTTAAATATTTAGTAAGCATACATTTAGAATATATCAGAGTTACCATTTTTGCTTTGCCCATCAAGCATAATTTAGAAGGCTCAAGAGGCGAAAAAAATTGTATTTACCCTTATTTTAACACTTTCTGTAGGGTAAGGGAGTTAGAGAAGGCAAGGTTCAGAAAAAGAACAAGACCAGCACTTTACAGGAACAGATCACCTTTAATGAGGCGAGAAGGGGCAGCAGTCAGATTGGGGAGCTGCTGCACTAACCCAAGAAAAGGGTAAGTATACATAGGCATATATGTGGAAATCTACTGTCTTAAGGGGGCCCATTCTTCTCCAAGGTTGTTCAGAGTAGTTCTCTCTTAAACGGCGGGGGCAAGGAATTCTGGAGATCAGCCAGAAGCTGGGACCGGCGGAGAGCAAGGCTTAATCAACCCTAATGTCCATTTTTTCCTTCTGGTGAGAGTTTTTGTTTTGCATAACGGTGGAGAGGACCTGGAGGGGAGTTTTAACTCCAGGCTATTTTGAGTCTTGTAACTTTCCTTCACTGTCTGTTGTTTTTTCTTCTTTCCTGATTTTTCAAATGTTCTTCTTTCATCATTTCCTTTCTGTTTAAAGGACCTCCCTTTAGGTATTCTTTCAGGATAATCCAATTCTGGTAGTTTTCCTTCATTTGAGAAAATCTTGATTTCCCCTCAATTCTGAAGGATATTTTCATTGCATATAGAATTATGGTGACAGGTCTTTTCTCTCAGCACATGAAAAACGCTGTGCCACTTCCTCTGTCCTCTGTATTTTCTGATGAGAAACTCATTGTCACTTGACTTGTTTTTCCCTTCCAAGTTTCATTTGTTTCTTGGTGTTATCAAGATTCTTCTCTTTCATGTTCACAAGTTTGACTACAATATGCTTTGACTTAGATTTGGGGTGTATCCCATTTGGAGTTTACTCAGTTTCTTGAATCTCTATACCTTTTGCCAAATTTGAAATCTTGTCAACCATTATTTTTTCAAGAATGTTTTCATTTCACTCTCTCCTATCCCTCTGGAAATCTAATGCCATAAATGTTAGACCTTTCGCTATATTGGCACTGGTACCCCAGGCTCTATTTTTTCACTGTTATTTTCTATTTTGGGGGCTAAATAACATCTATTCTCTCTTCAGTTCAATATTTTTTTTTCTTTTTCCCCTCCATTGTGCCTTTTAATCCATCTATTGATGATTTTTAATTCGGACATTGTATTTTTCAGTTGCAGAACTTCCATTTGGTTCTTCTTTGTAGCTTCTATTGTTTTTGCTGAAACTTTTTTATTTTTGTCATCATAGAGTTGGTCTCTATTGATCGCCATTTTTCTTTCAAGTGTTTGCTGGATCTTGGTGTGATGAGTGGTTTTTAACTGAAATCTGAACATTTTTGGTAGTACACTATGAGACTCTGGAGAGGGAAATGGAAACCCACTCCAGTATTCTTGCCTGGAGAATCCCATGGACAGAGGAGCCTAGCAGGCTACAGTCCATGGGATCACAAGAGTTGGACACGACTTAGCAACTAAACCAGGAGACTTTGTTTCTTATGTAAACTTCTGACTTCTTCTGATATCATTACTGCTAGGTGGAGTACAAGTCCATTTCACCACTTGACCTCCCTGAAGGAGAGAGGAGACCTCATTTCTGCTGGGTGAGGCTGGGAACAGTGAACCTGAACTTACACAACCCTGGCTGGAAGGGGAAGAGTGCCTTGATACGCCTCCCTCTGTGGCCTTATTGACCCTTTGGAAGGCATATGCCTCATTACCACTCAACCAGGATAAAGTCTCAGCTCCTCAGGGCCCCAGCTGGAGCACCTGTGTACAACCTGGTGAAAGCAGAAGTCCAAGCTCTCCACTCAGTGTCTGCTGGTTTGGGTGGGGGGTGTGGCACAAGGTTTACTGTGGTTTTCGGCTGGAGTAGCATGGCCATTACCTAAAAGTTTTCTTTCTTGCCAGAAAAACAGTTTTTCTGGTTCTTTGGCTAGACAGAGAAGGTATTTGTTGAGGCTTTTCTTGGTGTTTCTGAGTTGTTGGCTTCTTTAGCTCCAAGTTTGTCATAGATGAGGCAAAAAAAAAAAACCCAGGGCACTCACCACCATGTCATTCCTCAGCTCCCAAGTTCCAGAGCCAGTCTTTCCTCTGTCTTTCATAGTCTTCTTATGTTTCCTTTTGTGTAATGTCCAGGGGTATAGTTGTACTTAGAAGGAAGAATAGGCAGAGGTATTCCATCTTTCCAAAAGCAGAAGTTTCCCAATAGTATTTTCACAAATGGAGTTACTCTGGGAGAAGCTGGATTTGTTCTCTGCTCAATAAATGTTATTTACAGCAATAAACACAATTTCATGTCCCTTCCCTCAAAGATTTTACATTCTGATGAGAAAAAGATAAATTCTACAATTACTCCCTAAGTACCTCCATTCAGAGCTATCTTGGATACAGACGGAAAGAGCAAGGTAAGATATTGAAGACGAGATCTGTATAAGTTATCCCTTTTGACCATCATAGCTACTGGCTGAGCATAAAGTTCATTTGGGTTTTTCTGTATCATCCTATGGAAAAACCCAAGTAAACATTTTGACCAACACAATACATTTTGGTAATTTGTTACAGTCAAAGACCCATCCTGAGGCAGATGCCAGAAAGCTCACAGCCCTAGAATAGCTCTTTCTTGGATTTAGGGATAGGCTTCTGACTTGGCTGCACCCTAGGGAGACCTGGGTTTGGAGGTGAGCAATCAGAGGAAGACCCACAAAGAGGTGATCAATATTCCTGCAAGACTGGTGGCAGGGACATGGGGTTCTTCTAGGAGACAGAAAATGAAGAGTATTAAGTCTTAGAACCTGTCAAGGGTTCCTATTAGCTGGGGTGGTGCTGTGCCAGCCAACGAAGACCCCGCCCTGTGCTTGGATACTTTTCCTACTTGAAGAGCTTCAGAATCTGGCACACTGGCTTCCTGCAAGGGTCCATAATATGCTTAATACCTTTTAATAAGTCTCTCACTTGTTTAAACTAACCAAGTAGATTCTATTGGTGAGACCTATGAATACTGACACAATGAACTTAGCCAGTGTAAAGAAAAACAGGAGAAAAAAAAAAAATACACTTGCAACTTCTGGTAAAATTCTGCAACGTGTCAAATACGAATGAACTAAAACCCAAAGTAAGGAAGGAAGACTTTCCCGTTCATTCTTATACCTGCTCTTGAGGCGGGGATCTGAATTCCTTTGTTTTCCTGGCTGTGAGTGCAGCTGACATGTTTAAGGCTTGCATAACTTCATTATATCGGAATCGTTGATTGTCTTGAAGCTTGGCTACAAAGTCATCTGAAAAGGCCACAATGGCTTCTATCCGGTGCCGGACCTGGCAGTCACAGAGGTATTGAAGTAGCAGGCACATCTAAAGAGATGATTAAAAAGACACCAAGTTTAATTTCTGAAATTTTGAATAGTTAATATATATCAAATCAAAATTTGTGACAGACACACTTAGTTGTCAACTCTTCTCCTTTATTAACAGAATCCTGATTTTATGTAGACAGCAGTGTGCTCAGTCCAGGGGATGAAATGCAATTTGTCTAAGCTCAAATGGCAAATACCCTTTGACGTTCCTTCAATGAACACTTTCTGGCCATCCTCCTCTGCAGCTAGAGGGGCTAAAGCAAATGAGGTAGATGAGGAAAAGTTTGCAAGGGGTCTTCTGGGAAAGCACTTTCACCGTTAACAAAAGACTAGAATATCCTATTTTCAAAAACTGGCTAATGGCACTATCCCTGATGGAAGAAGGAGGTAACACACTTTAGGATAAAAACCATAAACTGTGGATCACAGAAGGATATTACGGTCTAGGTTCCTGATGACACCATTAAACTACTACATTCATTCTAGAACTGTCTACCTCCAGACTCTGAATGTACGTTAACTAAGTGGTTCATTGCTTATTCATTAAATAGTCAGTTGGGTATTTTCTTACCAGAAGCCAAAAGGATTTTTAACTGATACAGTGCATCATAGAAACATGCCTTCCAGAGAATGTCCAGCCCAACTTTTGGGAAATATTTAAATATACTTTATACCAACTGTGATATAAATGCACAGCAGTGTTGGAGGACTTTAAATCCTCATATTCCACCATCCTAAATATAGCCATTTCTGTCAATGCTACCTCTAAGCTAGCCCTAGGGCCTAAGCCCCTCTCTCCACCTGCTTTGTCCTACTCCAGCGGAAACACTGTCTTTTCAGCCTTGACCCTGCATGTCAGCCTCTCGACTAGGTAGGCTCTGGACCACCCTCTGTTACTCCCTTATCAATCTTCCTCACAGCAGCTATGTTGAGATTTTTTAGAATAGACTTATTCTGCTAAAATTCTTCAATGGTTTTAATTGAACTTAGAATAAAATTCAAAATTTACCATATGGCTGGCTTTAGCAAAGAGCTAGACTCTGTATCAACTGCCCTCTGCCTATCTCACCCTCCCTCCTCAGCTCATCAAGCTGCAGCCACACTGGTCTCTTCTCACCTCAGAGCCTGTATGACAAGCTTCTAAAGCACTCTTCCCCTCCTTCCTCGCAAGTGCTGAACTTCTGCTCATCAACCTGACCTCAGCTTAAAAGGCCTCAGAAAGGCGTCCTCTCACCTTTCTCACAGTATTCCAGTTGAAATTTTCATTCTTCTAGAAATCCATTCTTTTCCCTTCCAAGCATTTAATGTGATTAATTATAAGATATTCTAACAGAAATACATAAATAAGTATGTATTTCCCCCAGGGACAGTGATCTTCCTTGAGCCAGCACCCAGTGCCTGGATCAGAGGAAGATGTCAATCAATGCTGACTGAAGAAGGAAGAGCAGAAAAGGGAGTCAAGGATGTAAGCATCAAACTGATATTAATGGAAGCATCTGAACTGAACCAAAGCAGCATTAGGAACAAGTCTTTCAGACGCCTGGATGAGCAGAAAGGCAGGTACGGTCTTTGTTTCCTTAGAAACAGAGATAGGAAGTCAAATCTTGCCATTTGAGAATAGACACACCTACAGGTGAACGAGTATCCTAAGGTTGGAAGGGTGGAGGTTGGGCAGAAAGGGGTACGAAAGCCTTGTGTTTCAGGCATTCCAACAGAATGTCAGTGTAACAGTGACACAGAACGCCAGTGAAGCTGCAGAAACAAGGAGAAACACAAGGAAGCTGCTAATGAACAAGAAGACGTGCCACAGGGAAAGACAAATCTGACTCCATATTGGATCCATTTCTTTAACCTTTACACTCCGTTGTTCTTGCTACAACTTAATTGTAAAAGGTGCCAACCCTTTTGGCACCAGGGACCAGTTTTGCGGAAGACAGTTTCCCCATGGATAGGGGTAGGGATGGTGGTTTGGGGATGATTCAAGCACTCATATGAGAATCTAATGTCGCCACTGATCCGGCAAGAGGCAAAGCTCAGGCAGTAATGCAAGTGAGTGATTCAGAGCAGCTGCAAATACAGATGAAGCTATGCTTGCTTGCTGGCCTCTCACCTCCAGCTGTGTGACTGAGTTTCTCACAGGGGGTTAGGGATACCAGGCTTACAGTGTACATAATAGCCCATCTTCAGGGTCCTTGCCTCCCATGCCTGAACATTAAGCTAAAATATCTTTGTTTCTGCTCACCGGAAACATCCCGACCAGGCCCATCTGTGAAGGGCTGCAGGAAAGAAGAAATTAACATATCCCCTGCCAAATATGGGGCTTCCCTGGTGGTTCAGACAGTAGAGAATCTGTCTGCGAGGCAGGAGATGCAGGTTCTACCCCTGGGTCAGGAAGATCCCCTGGAGAAGGGAAAGGCAACCCACTCCAGTTTTCTTGTCTGGAAAATCCCATGGACCGAGGAGCTTGTCGGGCCACAGTCCATGGGGTCGCAAAGAGTTGGACATCACTGAGTGACTAACACACCCACATGTCTCCCTAATGTGGCCAGAAACAGGAAATACTTGCTATAACTTAACACCTTTTTTACTTAACCTCCACATCTCTCCCTATTCGTTCTAAAAAAGAAACTTAACATCCCAACCTGGGCAAGATGGTTCTTTGGAACACAAGTGCACCATCTTCTCTGCCTGTGAACTTTCTGAATACAGTCACTATTCCTCATTCCAACACCTCAACTCCCAATTTACTGGAATGTCATACAGGAAGAAGATGAGCTGGGGCTCTGTAACACTGGCAGGACAAAAGCCCATCTCCTGTGCTCCTTTGAGACAGACACACACATGCACACACACACACCAATATACATACACACATTCAGAGAAACAGTGACATGCCACATCACATATGTGTGTGACAGGCAGACCTGTACTGGACCAAGAACATTTTGCCCTGATAAAAACTTGAAATGTATCTTTTACTAACTATGGTCAATTGACCTGATTAGAAAATTAATGGATTTCATTCCAAATGCCAGAAAATCAGATGGGCATGTTCCCAAGTACAACAAGAAGCTGGTTAAGTTTATGAAGAAATATAATATTACCCAGAAACACAAATACACACAGAGAAAGAGACCAAGGTCATTGTTAACAGGTTGTGAATTCACTGCCATCTTTTTTCTCAGTTTACCTGCAATTTTACTGGCTCTGGCAGTTTCATTTGGAGCAGGCCCTCCTTGGGCCTCTTACCCCCTTTGTTTTCTTCTTCAGCGGCTCCTTCCAGCTTGGAGTCTTCCACAAAGGGTTCCTTCTCCGCCACCTCGCTCTCCTCCTCGGGGCTGGCGGCTTCCTTGAACACACTAGGCTCAATCAACTGCAAGACGTGTTTCAAGTCCTCGTTGTGGAAGACACCCATGATGAGCAGGGTATAGAACAGCTTGATGAGAGGCACGAAGAGGAACTCAGTGGTGCCCCCAACGGGGTCTCGGGCGTGAAGGCTGCCCTCTTTCACGGCTTCTGTCAGCATCTGTATGGTCTTGGCCTTCAGGATGTCCAGTGGGAACTCCGGGCTATACTGATAACCTTCGGTATTAATGCTGACAAAACTCGGGGAGGAAAACTGCATCCGCGGCCTGAGGGAGGTGCTGAGGCCGATGCCCGGGAGCCCGTGCTTTTTCTTCTCATCCGGGAAGAGGGTGATGCTCTTCGTCTCCTCGGTCATGGGGACGATGAACTCATTGTTCATCATGAGCCTGGCGGTGGCGTAGGAGCTGAGGTGGATGTCAATCAGCAGGTCGTAGTAGCCGGCGCGCAGCAAGCCGGGCATGTACTTGTTCTCGATGGCGTAGAGCAGCTGCGGCTCGTCCACGTGGCTGCACAAGGCATGGGCCACGCGGTGGTTCCCGAGCGCGCAGACAGCCGAGTAGAGCCGGAGAGTGTGGTAGTGGAATTTCAGCAGTTCCTCCTGCTCTGTCAGTTCCAGTATGTCCACAGATCTGGAGACGGGACAAGTCAAGCATGGACACTGAAAACGGTTCTCCATCAGAGGAGAAGGCTGCCTATCTCCTAGGTTTTACAAGTTACAGAAACAGACACTTAAATAAGCATGTGTAACTGTTTATTTAAACATCTACCTGTATTTTCTGCATCCCCTTCCTTTTTATGGCTTTTTTTTGTGTGTGTGGTTGTTGTTTTATTTTTATTTATTTTTTAGGCTGCACCATCTGGCAGGCAGGATCTTAGCTCCCGGACCAGGGATGGATAGATAACCTGTGACCCCTTCACTGGCCCCCCCATGAAGTGGCCCCTTCACTTCACTGGATCACTGAAGAAGTCTCTACAGTGAATTTTTTAAAATTAGTTTTTTATGGTATGTTTGATGACAGCGCAGTTTTTTTTTTAATCAATTCTAGATATTAAAAAATTTTTCTTCCAGATATAATTTTATGTAGAAAATAGTGCTTGGAGCTTTCTTCATGTCCCGTCACCCCAAGATTCTGGGTATCACTTTTATTAATAGATATCTGGGTCTCAAGTTGAGCCTGGGGACTCCCCTCCTCTCAGAATTTAAACACTCTTTGGAATATGTGGAATCTCCTTTTCCAGTTTGGCTAACCAGCTTCAAGAAGCCAGAAGACTGCCTTAGGCTGACTTGTCTCTGACTTTAGGATCAGCTATTAGCCTAATAATAGTCACAAGTCAGTCAATTTCACCAGTCAGTAGGTGAGACAGAGAGATAATTCTTTTGACATAATTGCCTACTTATGTGTCCCTCACAGACCCAAACATATCCCAGTGGCACCCTATTTCCACCAGGTATGTGCTGCTCATCAAACAAACACTACATTTTCACTTAGGAAAGTTTCTATTGGGAATCTTGAGTTTACATCAGATCATTTTGCTCCTGCCATGCCTCATGACCTTTCAGGGCAATTACACTTTTAACATATGGCCAGAATATGCCTAAAGTCAAGTCATTCCTTTTAGAAGAGAGTCTATTTTAAAAGCACATAATTTCTTTAGAGGTACTAAGTTTTCAAAACTATTTAAATTACATAGATTGTTCATGGACAACACTATAGCATTAAAGGTAGAAATTTGATACATTCACAATCAAGGAACTACTCATCCATCTCCAAAGGTGCCCTTGGTGTGACTGTAATATAATCTCATCAGGACAGGGGCTGTTATATACTTTGCTTATTAGTATTCACCCAGCACCCAGCCTAGCACACAGTAGATAATGAGCAATTATCTGTGATTCTTTATCATTAGGCTTTGTCACTATCTTCAGATGCCCTGTCATCCTGTCCATACTTATCCACTGTACGTGTCCTTTTCAGGTCCTAGGCATTCTGTCAAAAGCCACTATGATGTGATGCTGCTGATTTATTCCAGACCCCACATTCTAACTCACAGAGTAATCACCTACCCGTGTACCACCTAGGCTTCCAGGAAACCACGTATCTGCTGAGCCCAGCTACTAGCACCTCGCTCTTGGAAATGATGGAGTATGATTGAGTATGTCTTCCCTCAAAGTGTAGTAGAGGATTCCCACATCTTAGCTAGGCTCTTCAGTCTCCCAAGAAGACTGTTACCTCACCCCTCAGCCTAGCTGAGGAATAAAATATATAAATCCATTCATTGTAGCAACACAGAGTATCTACACTCTAGGTTCTTACTGAAATCACTTAGAAATGATTTCTCTGGTTCCCTCTCTATTATCTTACAATTCTGTGATACTCTCACCCTGCTGCCTTAACTCAGATGGTGGCTGTACCTGTCTGAATTTTTACTTGCTGTTTTCTCATCAGCAAAACAAGAATGAGGAAAGAAATCACAGACTATTAAATCACAGACTATTAAACCTTTAGCTGTAATAGAATCATTTTCTTTCAGTAAGCAAAGAGTTGAGATATAGACTGAAAATTGGAATGTGCAAAATAATGTCTGCCTTGCCACATGGTATTAGCATTTTATAAAGCCCATTTTGTTTCCCCAGCAGTACCCCTGGCTCCTGGGCCAGGGTCTAATTTGATAGGTCCCCATTAGACAGTAAGGGATGTTTGGGCCTGACCTGTTCTCCTCTGGGATATGGAGAGACATGAACTGCAGAGGCTCCACGCACTGCACCAGCCAGCCCTGGCGTTCACTTATTCGAGAGACATCTACCTTCAGGAACTGGTTGGGCATTCTGCTCCACAGGACATGTGAGAGAAACTGCACATGGAGGCGTGGGGGGCACTGTGGTACAGGATTTTTGTGCTCACTCTTGAATAATCCCGCTGAGAGAGGCATCACATTCTAGGAAATGGGAAAGCAGAAAAGAATGAATGGATAACACACTCCTTGGGGTCAAAAAAGTGATGACTAGAGTTCTGCGCAGGAAAGAGAGAATGAAAGATAAGCTGTGTGTTGAGCAGAGTCAATACAAAAACTAACAAATTGGGTTGAGTTGTTCCTGAAAGGACCAGCAGAGAAAATTTGAGGATCTTTTCTCCCCCATACTAAGTGATACACTGAGAATGTAAGAGCAGCAAGTATAACCATGTATCTGCTCTACATCTTTACAAAGCCAGGTTCCCAGGACACCTGGCAAGGCTTTAGCTGCTTTCATCCAAAGGTCCTGAAAGATGGGTCGCGTTCACTTGGCTTTCTTCCTCTCTCCTTGTCTGTCCTTTGTTACCCGCCTCATTCATCCTTAAACTACTTACCACCTCACTCATCATCAGGTTTGCCAGGTTTGAGTACCCAACAAAATATCAGAGACAGCTCAACAGATAAACATAGCTACTAACTAAGAAAAGAGAATTAACCAGGTATGAATCAACACAGCTTCTTTCTCCACCTTCCTCCACCTCCAATACATACCTTCAGCCATCCCAATTCCTGCACTTTGGTCTCAGGGAAAGAAAAGTCTCTACTTTGCCAAAGCTTAATGATTCATTTTTGACCATGATACCACCCTGCCTGCCTCTTCCGGACCAATAAAACAATGGACTCATCTTTCTGCATTACCTTTGGTCTCTCCCTCTTCTCTAGAACCTTCTCTACTGCATTATTTACACTTCCTCATCCTCAAGCTACTTTCCTGTTCTCTTCTGCTAATGGAGAAGAGAAACGAGGCACTTGTATCAGACACTGAGAACGTATCAGTGAGCAAAACAAACTTCCTACCCTCATACAGCTTCTATTTTTTATTAGAGCTATAAAACAAACAAAATAAGCAATTAAATAGTTTATTAGGAAAAAAGTCATGGAGCGGAAAAAAGAATGAGGATGAGAGAGTCATAATGCAGGACAGCAATAATACGCAGAATTATCAGAATAGGTGTCACTGAGAAGACACTTAAAGAAAAATCCAAAGAAGAATCATGTAGATATGTAGAGAAAGAAACTTCTGTGCAAAGGAATCTGTGAATGCAAAGGACCCAAGGAGGGAATCTGCCTGGCAAGTCTGAGAAAGAGTCAAAGGACAGTGTGGCTGCAGTGAAGTGAAAGAGGAAAGATTAGGAGAAAATGAAGTCAGAGGGCAATAGGATGTCAGGTGGTTTAGAGCTTGTGAACCTTCATGAGACCTCTGAATTTTTGAGCAGTGAAGTGACATGATCTGATTTTCATTTTAAAATAATGACAGTCACTCAGGTTGTTCTATGATAAACAGATGGGTGTTGATGAATTAGAGGCTACTGAAGAAATCCAGATGGGAAATGATGCTGATGGAAAAAGTGTGGTGACTGGTGGTCATGGTGGTCAGCAGTGGAGGATTTGCTGGCGGATAGAACTGGGATGCAGAATGCAAAGGAGGGAAGCCAAAGATGACTCTAAGGTTTGGGGTCTGAGTTATTAACTGACAGGAGGACTTAGGCAGGTCAGGAGGAGGCGGGTAGTGATGGTCAACAGTCTCGTTTTGGACATATCCATCCAGTATGTGATATCTATAGCGAAAAACGGAAAATGCCAAATAAACCAATATTAGAGTCTGGGTTCTGAGAAACTACCATTTTTCTGTCAAATTTCAACTTTCTTTCAATTGTCCAAACTTGCTGCCTTTCCCTCATGTTCAAACTTGAATACTATGAATTGAATAATCTTGAACCAAATAACATAGCTTCTTCCATCATTTTATTGAAATTTTTTGAAAGGTCACTAAAGCCCTCCTACTTAACCAAAGTCACAGATTCCTTTAGTCCATATTATATTGGCTTTTCTATGGCAGCTGGAATCTCGTTTTACAAAAGCAGAAGCTGAGTTCACACAGTTTAAGGAACACGTCCAAGGTAACCAAGCCCGCACGGTAAAGTTGTCTATCAATTTCACTGTGGGGTGTGCCCAGCATCTCAATGTGTACAACTGCAAATTTCAACTAAATTCCTTTTTCCAAATTTCAACAGGCTCTTCTGCTTGTTGTATTAGTATCCATTATCTGGCCCAACTAAAATTATTTAAATTAATCCTTTGGGGATTAACATATACCCAATACTATATGTAAAATAGATAACTAATAATGATGTACTGCATAGCAAGGGAACTGTACCCAATATTTTGTGATAACCTATAAAGAAAGAGAATCTCAAAAAAGAATATGTACATGTATAACGGAATCACTGTCATACGTTATACACTTGAAACACAACATTGTAAATCAACTATACTTTAATTTTAAAAAAAGAAACATCTCCCCCTCCACAAAAAAATAAATAAAAACTTCTCCATTTCTCCTTGAGTGCTGAATCCAGTTCATCAACAAACTCTATTAATCCAATTTATTGACAAACTCAATTAATTTCTCCCCTAAAACATCTTCTCATGTATCATTCTCTATGACTTTCATTAATCTTATCATTCTTCTCCCACATGGATAGAATCAAATTGTGATATCTAATTATTACTGCCTGCTCTCATTTTTATAAGAGCAGATGTTTTCCATATTACTACCAACATGTTTTTCCAAAACAGGTTTGATTTACTCAGTCCCTTCTTTCAAACTTCCAGTGAATCGCCACTGTCTATGAAATACATGCCAACTTCTTAGTGTGGCAGTTAAAGCTGTTTCAACTTGAACTTGGTCTATCTTCCATCCATATTAATCTCTGGCCACATCCCAGAAGCATCCTTTGATACAGAAACACTGAATTCCTTAACCTGCAGCATTTTTCATGCCTTCAATTTTTTATTCTTTCACCTTCTGTATAGAATGTCTTCTCCAAGGAAACACACCTTAAGATCTGCTGTTCAGCTGTTAAAAATCAACCTAAATGTCACCTTCTCTTTCAGCTGCACCTGATCCACACCATCCTGCTTAGCTGTTTTCTCAGTTATATTTCCAGAGTACTCAATACCTGCCACTCTTCTAGCACTTACCAGTATGTAGCACATTTCCAGCCTTTCAATCCCCTTCACTAACTCACCTGTGAGTTCAGTGATTACTAACTTGTATATAATGTGCCATATTTGTTCTGTGTAAGCCTAGTTTTATTGAATAATTTATTTATGATGACCAAAGAAAACCCTTTCTAATTAATGATGTTGCCCTAGGGACCAGAATTTTCAAACATGGCAACATTTTTCTTAGAGAGTGATTTATATGATTAATATCAGTACTAATAAAGAGGTGAATTCATTTAAGGAGAAGTAAATGCTATTTCCTAATGGAAAATAACCCAAATATAATAACAGGAATGGGTCTTTCTTACCTTTATTCTTCCCAACTCAAACTGAAAAACATTGGGACTTGTAGCTTGTGCAAAAACTGCAGGAAATAATTTTGTGCTTGGTTCCACCTTAAATAAGCAAATAAATTTCATAATATTAATAAAGGAAGAAACACAAAGAAAATATACTTTCTTCATAACACTTAGAGGACACTTTTACAGAAAAAGACTTCTCCTTCCTCTCATATGGATATTCTCTTTCAATAATTGTTTGGAATATTTAATTTCAGGACTGTGTGAACATTTTTGGAGAAATATACTGCTTACTCTGAAGGACTTGTGGCACGGTTATTATTCAAAGAGAAGTAAAAATATAGAATCAAGTCATTTGTGTCCTCATGTCTTTCTAATTTCTAATTTGCTTTTTTAAAAAATCTTTTTGGCCATACCACATGCCATGTGGGAACCTCGTTTCCCAACCAGAGATCAATCCTATGCCCCTGTGTTGGCAGCATGGAGTCTCAATCACTGGACCACCATGAAGACCCCACAACTTCTAATTTACATTCTGGTATTGCAAACTGTGTTTTCCTCTCTAACAAGGATAAAGGTTTCGTCTCTGGAGGCACAAGGTCATCCTTGACCACACACCTGATAATAGGTGCTCAGTTCCTTGCCGTTGGCCGTGAAGGTGAGCAGCCCACTGGCAGCATCCACCACGCAGCCAATCTCCAGGCCATTGTTGTTGCGTCCTTGCCCCGGGCTCAGGCTCTCACCCGCACACACCATGTAGCAATTGCTGCGTTTGATGCTGAATTGCAAAAAGACATATTTATCTTTGAACAAGCAAAGACAGTGTGGAAAGCATGGAAGTCTGGCATACTAAACCTAAGTTATGCTGTGCAAGCAACAAGCTCATGCTGAAATGGGACAGGTGCACAATGGGCCTGATTCTGTGGTTCTGAGCACGATTCCACCGACTTCAGTGGACATTCTGAGTCAGGTCTTCCAGTCTCTCAATTTCACACCTAATGAAGACAGGCCAACTGGTAAGAACCAAGGTTAAGAACTGACCTGCACCTTCCCTCCAAAAACTCAAACCAAACTGGACCTTTTTCTGAGGTTCAAAAAAGTTTAAGTATGTAATAATCATCCAAATTGGTAATTTTCTTTCTCATAGTTTTTATTTTAAACCACTTGTTCTGAGATAAGAAGCATCCATTTCCAGACACTATAGAGTCCTAGGCCAATTCTACATGAGCCGTCAATGACTCAACAGATGTAAACTTTGGCTAAAATTAAGCCCTTGGATAATTCCTGGTGATCTGTTATGAGAGAGAGACTTAAACTGGGATGTGCACCAGATCCATGATGTTAACAATAAACCCCACCTGAGTTTCAAGCTCACCAAAACCTTTATCAGAGCTGGTAGCAAACTTAAATTCTTTGAGTTTTACTTTGTTTTCTTTCTCTGCCACTACACAGTGCATGTGTGAATGAGGCTAGAAGAAAGGCCAAATACAGACAAGGAGTAAGAAAAGAGTAAACAGGCCGAGATAAAGTCAGCTTCTGAATAATTGAAAGTTGGCTGTGTTTCTATGCCCTTTTTACATAAGTTTCAACAACCGTCCTTAGCCTGTATTTCCTACACCAAAATCATCAATCAGATAACAAGGGTCCCCAACCGCTGGGATCTAAGGCCTGGTGATCTGAGGTGGATCTGATGCAATAATAATAGAAATAAAACGCACAAGTAAACATTATGTGTTTGAATCATTCCCAAACCATGCCCTACCCCTGGCCCGTGGTAAAATTATCTTCCATGAAACTGGTCCTTAAGTGCCAAAAAGGTCTGGGGAGTGCTGATGTTATCACATCCCTATTCTGAGTTATCTCCTTTCATTGTCCCCATCTATGAAAATCAATATATATCCATCAGAATATGCCTGGAAAAAGGTAGTTTGGGTCCCCCTACTGATGTACAGTACTCTTCATTGGAGGATGTTTTGCTAAGTCCACTGTCTCCAGTGCTAAGTTCACTGCAGTTCAAGTGTTACCACCTGAAGGCAGGAGAGGGAGCTTCCGGTCACCAAAAATAATGACACAGGTAGAAAAGAGAAGTCATATTCTAGGGGAAGAGAGGCTCTTTCTATGAGAGCCATCACAGCAGATCAGAGAGGAGGCATGGGCACAAAGGGCAGACGCAACCGGCCAGGTCTTCTCTTGTCTTATTCTGCAAGGAAGATAGCCTTCTTCACTTTTTTGAAGGTTTGGTTTGAGTTTCGTTTGTTTTACAAATGAGAAAGGATGGCACAGAAAGTGTAACTGACTTACCCAAAGCCACACAGCAAGTCAAGGGCAAAGCTGAGGAAAGAATCCACTGCTCCTCAGTTGGAGTTCAAATGCGTCCATCTGGTCTAATCCGCTAGCCCACACTGTCTTCACTTTTTTCTCCCCACCACCTAACCAGTTCCCAAGATACAGACCAGACTACAGGCTAAATGCCTCACATTCACCTGTCTCTTAATTCCTGGAACGAAGGCTAAGTAACGGCAACCCAAGTCATTAGTCACGTGCAGTGCCGCCAGAAGGAACATATGATTAGTGCCCCCAAAAGATGCAATGCTCTTCCTTCATATGATTTTGCACTTGTAATATACTCAGATTCCTTACTGGCTTATTTGAATAACAAAAAGGATACTGACATTAATGGTTTGGTTATGTTGTTCCTATAAATAGAATATTATTTTAGGTATAAAAATTCAAGCAAAAACGATGCCTAGGTTTATCAACATTTTTATCAGATATCATTTATGTAACAAAAAATGGAGGAAAAACCAACCTTTCGTGCACCTTTCCTTTTTCATCTCCCAGAGTCACGGTCACTGTACGAACTCTGTCCAAGTCAAAGCCTGTATCATACTGATGGAAATCAGATGTGATCCAGCCCACCCAGACATTGGCAGGTTCTTGTCCAGGAAAGATTCTCACTGAGTAATAGTACTGTCGAGATAGCAACACCAAGTATTGGCAAAGCAAAAAGAAACAAAACTTTGACTTTCAACGCCTTTAACTTGCCTAAGAAGATATGTCTTTATTTAAAATCATTTGACCTATTTACAGCAACATCAAAGCAACTAAAGATTATCATACTAAGTGAAATAAATCAGAAAAAGAAAAATATGATGTCACTTATATGTGGAATCTAAAATATGACACAAATGAGCCTACCCATGAAACAAAAACAGAAACTCAGACATAGAGAACAGACTGGGGCTTACCATGGGGAAGAGGTTGGGAGAGGGATGGGCTGGGAGGTTGAGGTTAACAGACAGAAGCTTTAATACACGGAATGCATAAAAAACAAGGTCCTACGGTATAGCACAGGAAATTATATTATCTTACAATAACCTGTAATGGAAAGGAATCTGAAAAATACAATATATATATGTACAACTGGATCACTTTGCTGTACACCTGAAATTAATACAACATTATAAATCAACTATACTTCAACAAAAAATAAAATAATAGTATATTCAATTAGGCTATAACAACAGCAACAAAACTCAAAGCTTAAAGCAGTAAAAGGAAAAATAACTTGGTAAAAAGAAAAAGCAATAAAAAGAAAAAAACCAATATAGGCACAAAGGACTGATGTGGCAAAATAAGAAAAGTCTTGAAACAGAGATCCGAAATTATTTCAGAAATAATGGGAAAAAGAGAAAAGACTATCTTGAGCAAAGATGATCTGGACCTTTTTATTAAAAATACTTTCAAGTATGAATGTATCGCGATATATATGTATGTGTATATACATATATGTATGTATGTGTGTGTGTATCTATATATCTATATCTATCTATATATAATGTTTACATAATAAAATCATCAGTCCATTAAGCAGGTAAGCTTTGAATTCTTCAAGTTTATTCAAGAACATTAATCTATTCTAGAGTTTTCATACCTGTTTTAGACTTGTTTCATATTGTTTTATACCCTAAATATGCTTTCCCTTAGCTATCACTAACATAAGATGCTTAAAATCATCCCTTAAAATCACTTTGAAATAGTTCAGATCTAATATGTGAAAGTCAAGTTCAAACACGGGGAACTTTACAAGGGACACAGCTATATATTTTTTTTCCATTTGGAGTTTTATGAGGAGTGTTTTAAAATTTTTAAATGGCAGACAGCACAACTTGATGTCTAACAAAGTATGATAAATGGTCTTATAGATACATCACTGAGATGAAGGAAACTACACAAAGTGCTTGGAAAACTTAGGTGGCAAATTAAAATGTTGCCAAGAAAGAAGATAGCAAAACCAGGACTGAGGGTGCCCTTAGGTGCTATTTTTCCTCAAGCAGCTTGCATAATATAGGGCATCCAGTCCCATCATTCAGGCAAACAGAAAGGGAAAAGGTGGAAACGGTGGAAGATTGTATTTTCTTGGGCTCCAAAATCACTGCAGACGGGGACTGCAGCCATGAAATTAAAAGATGCTTGCTCCTTGGAAGGAAAGCTTTGACCAACTTAGACAGCATATTAAAAAGCAGAGACATCACTTTGCTAACAGAGTTCCATATAGTCAAGGTTATGGTTTTTCCAGTAGTCATGTACAGATGTGAGAGCCGGACCATAAGTTCAATTATGACTGAACTTTGGCGGAGCATCAGAGAACTGATGCCTTCGATTGTGATGTGGGAGAAGACTCTGAGAGTCCCTTGGACTGCAAGGAGATCAAACCAGTCAATCATAAAGGTAATCAGCTCTGAATATTCATTGGAAGGACTGGTGGTGAAGCTGAAGCTCCAATACTTTGGCCACCTGATGTGAAGAGCCGCCTCAGTGGATAAGACCATGATGCTGGGAGAGATTGAAGGTAAAAGGAGAAGAGGGTGGATGAGATGGTTAGACAGTATCCCCAACACAATGGAGATGAGTCTGGGCAAACTCAGGGAGATAGTGAAGGACGGGGAAACCTGGTGTGCTGCAGTCCATGGGGTCACAAAGATTCGGACAGAACTTAGTGACTAAACAACAACAATCACTTCAGAAAATACATGTCTTTCAACTTTTTGGTCCCTAAGATATAAGTGAATAATTATTCTAAAAATACACTTGCAAAATAGTGGGCTACCCTGGTGGCTCAGATGGTAAAGAATCAGCCTATGATGCAGGAGACCAGAGTTCGATCTGAATCAAAGTTAACTGTTTGAAATGCAAAGTGTGATCACTGGGAAACAGAAACAAATGACGAAAGTGGGAACCTCATACCGTGGACGTTTGCATCAAGTAATCATAGTCATCCCTCTCATCTGCAAGGACATCTTCAGTGAGTCTTGCAGAATGGCTGGTGCTATAATCTGGCTTTGTTCTTCGAAGCAAAAACCTGAAATATATTAGAGGATTAGGAATAAGCAACTTTAAAATGGGCTGCCTATCTCAAACATAAACATATAACTAACTTAGTAGACTGGGTGTCAAACAGTATGATTAACCACCAAGAGGGCATCAGACAATATCTGGAGATATTTGGGGTTGTAACAACTGGGGGAGTGTGCCACTGGCATCTAGTGGTGGAGGCCAGGGATACTGCTAACCACCCATCAATGCACAAGGCAGACTCTTACCAAAAAAAATTATATGACCCAGAGCACTGGCAATAGTGCTGAGGTAGAGAAATTTGCATTTATTGTTAAGAAAGGATGCTAAAACCATTTGCCTTCTTCTCCATTAAAAAATACTATTTAAAATAAAATACTAAAAATGCTATTTAGAATATAAAGATAGAATACTTCAACCAATGCTGTAAGTGGAAACATCTTAAAAATTAACTCTTGGGAGAAAGTACTTACAAATCATATATCTGAAGATAGCTTAGTATCTAGAATATATAAAGAACTCCTACAAATCAGTAACAAAAAAGCAAATCACCCAATCAAAGAAAAAGAAAAAATGGCCAAGAAGTTGAATAGACATTTCTCTAAACATGATATACAAATGACCAATAAGCATATAAAAAGGTGTTCCACATCACTAATCATCAGGGACATGGAAATGAAATCCACAATGAGATATCACTTCACACCTTTTAGGATGGCTACTAGCAAAAAACCCAGAAAGTAACAATGGTTGACAAGGATATGGAGAAACTGAGACCCTTGTGCAGTGGTGATGGAATTGTAAAATGGTACGACTACTATGGAGTACGATAATTTGTTTTCCTCAAGAATTTAAATACAGAACCACTAGGCATCCCACTTTTGAGTACATATCCAAAGGAACTGAAAGTAGGGTCATGAAAAGCTATTTGCACATCCATGTTCATAACAGCATAAATCACAAGAGCCAAGAGATGGAATCACTCTAAATGGCCATCAGCGGATGAATGCATAAACAGAATGTGGTGCGTATACACACACTGAAATATTGTTCCGCCTTAAAAAGGAAGTGAATTCTGACAAATGCAACACATATGACCCTTGAGGACAATATGCTACATAAGTCAGTCACAGAAAGACAGATGCTGTATGACTTCATTTACATGAGGTATCTAAAGCAGCCAAATTCATAGAAACAAAAAGTGGAGATGAGCAGGGGTTGGCATAGGTTGGAAAGGGAACGCTGTTACATGGGTGTAGAGTTTCAGTTTTGCAAACTAAAAATGTTCCAGAGATCTGTTTCACAACAATGTGAATACACTTAGCACTACTGAACTATACACTAAAAAATGGTTATGATGGCAAATTTTAGTTTTGCCACAATAAAAAAAAAGTCATAGGAAACGTAACTCTTGAGATATAGATGGTTAGTGCTAACAAATCAGAGGGCAAACAGGCTGCTTTATTCTTCTGTGGAATCCTTGGTACATAAAGAAGGAAGAAGAATTAGAACAAATTGATTTTGGATATCCCTTACCCTCTCCCGCCCTCTCCTGTGACCCCACATAATAACTATATATTTAAAATCATTTAAAAAATTAAAATTACAAAAACTTTAAAAATCATTTTGCATATATCAATGACCTCTGTTTCAGACGAGAGGGTTTTTCCTGAGCATAATCTTTGTGGTTATTAAACTCTGGTTTTGTAGCTTCTTTGTCTTTGTCTCCTCGATCTGGCACCAGATGGCCGTGAGCGGTCTTCATGAGAACCTCAAAGTCTGAATCCACATCATAATCCTCCAGATCATTCTTGGGCCCAAAGAGGCCGGTGCCAGGGATCCCTCCAGCTGCAGTCTTGGAGAAGACCTCTGCACACTCGATGGGCATGCTCAGACGATAAAACATGATATCCGTGCTGCTGTTCTGAGAGCCAAAGGACTTCTGAGTGACTTTTAAACATGGGGAACTGTCTATGGTGCCATCTATTCTGGTCACCTAGCAAATGAAGAAGCAATCATTCAAATGCTCAGCACTGTTGACTTCTGATTCCAAAACCTAAAGGTGCATCACACTTTTAAAACCCCAGACATGGCCCACTTGTGGCTTAATTTTATAAATGAGATCATTAAACATAGGGATGGCTGTGTAAGGATATGCTCACAGTTCTGCTTCTAACTCAGAAGACAATCTGGGAAATTCACGTTACAACTGTATATACTCAGATTGAGCCTGCCACTGCCGATATATATATATATATATATTAAAAAAAAAGAATTACATACAGTTGACCCTGAACAATGAAGGTCTGAACTGCTCGGATCTACTAAGATGTGGATATTTTCAAGGGGAAATACTACAATGGGTATTACATAATCCATGGTTGGTTGAATCCGTAGAAGCAGAGGGACAACTATAAATTATATGCAAATTAACCACAAAGTTGTTCCAGGCTCAACCATAGTTAATCAGTCTAATCAGCCTCTCACACAGTACCTAAAACCAGAGGGTAATTCTATCCTTAGATTCCCCTATAATGGAACACATTAGAACCATCATTTTAAGTAAGTGACAGTAATTGTCTAAGTAGGAACTTCCCCTCCTGGTTTTGGCCAATGGTCCAAGTTTTAAAGAAAAAGCAAACCTCAATATGTTCATGGTTTGATGGAACTTGGAGAAATTGAGGAAGCCTCTTGCTCAGCCACATGGTAATATCCCTATTTGTGTTAACGGCAAATGGCTCATAGCCCTCTTGTAAGCCACAGATGGTGAAATATTTCAAGGTGCTGACATCCTTTCCAAAGTTCAGCCTGCCCACTTGAGCCACTCCCAGGCTACACACAGGTATGAATCCTAGGAAGAAAAAATACATATCAAAATTTTTAGGATCATTCATATAAAATCCTTTCAGTATGGAATTACCAAAAGTATCGCTCCAGAACTCTTACCCCAAGGCAAAAACAACAGCGGAGTAAAGAAACCACGGACACTAAGTCTTTTTTTTTCTTTCAATTGGAGGTTAATTACTTTATAATATTGTGGTGGTTTTTGCCATACATTTCACATGAATCAGCCATGGGTGTACATGTGTTACCTATCCTGACTCTCCTCCCACCTCCCTCCCCATCCCATCCCTCAGGGTCATCCCAGTGAACCAGTCCTGAGCGCCCTGTCTCATGCATCAAACCTGGACTGGCGATCTATTTCACACATGATAAAATATATGTTTCGATGCTATTCTCTCAAACCATCCCATCCTCACCTTCTCCCACAGAGTCTAAAAGTCTGTTCTTTACATCTGTGTCTCTTTTGCTGTCTCGCACATAGGGTCTTAAATGTGATGATCAGAAGACCAGTATTTGCCCTTGGCATTGTAACTCAGTAAATGTGGGCTCTAGGTAAGTGCCTTCTTTCACCTTAAACTTCTGTAAAATGAGATAATGGCTAAGCATCCCCCAAGTCCTCCAGGGATCGTAGTGAGCAAAGGCCCCACCCCAGTCTCCTAGTTCTGAGGTGCAGGGAACTCTTTTGTACAGGGAATGTGAGAAAGAAGAGCCAAATTGTGCTGCTACAGAGTCTGAAATGTGTAAACACAAAACACAACTAATAGATTTCTTTACATGTAATGCAAAGAAAAAAAAAAAGGTTGGAGACAACATTTTTAAAGGTTTTCATTCACTGATAGCTGCTTTTGATCTTTGAAGAGAATTTTGTCTGTTTTCCTTCCTAGAGTTTCCTAGATCTAAGCATCGAAAATATATATATAAATAAAAATTTTGAAGCAGTTGCTAAAATCCTGCTGAAACTCGTTCATCTGTCCCATTCCCTTCAATATCACTGTCAGTATAGCTTAAGAAGGGTAATGCACAATTAACATAAATAAGATATGAAATCAAAAAGTAAGTTAAAAGTTACCAAGAAACTAAATCAAAAGCAACAGCAATGAGAAATGAAGAAACAAACATTTTAATGTGTGGCAGGGTTAGTCTTTTGACTATTAAAGAAAGAAAGGAAACCATATTAATTATGTTAATTTTTAAAATTCTTTAGAATTAACTGCCTGGTAAGGGGATGAGATGATGTATTTCAGCAGATGCAGCATTTATGTACTTTTAAAAACCTCATATATGCAGATGACACCACCCTTATGGCAGAAGGCAAAGAACTAAAGAGCCCCTTCATGAAAATGAAAGAGGAGAGTGAAGAAGTTGGCTTAAAGATCAACATTCAGAAAACGAAGATCATGGCATCCGGTCCCATCAGCTCATGGCAAATAGATGGGGAAACAGTGGCTGACTTTATTTTGGGGGGCTCCAAAATCACTGCAGATGGTGACTGCAGCCATGAAATTGAAAGATTTTTACTCCTTGGAAGGAAAGTTATGACCAACCTAGACAGCATATTAAAAAGCAGAGACATTACTTTGCCAACAAAGGTCCATCTAGTCAAGGCTGTATCTATGTAAACAAGGCTATAGTTTTTCCAGTAGTCATGTATGGATGTGAGAGTTGGACATAAAGAAAGCTAAGCACTGAAGAATTGATGCTTTTGAACTGTGGTGTTGGAGAAGACTCTTGAGAGTCCCTTGGACTGCAAGGAGATTCAAACAGTCCATCCTAAAGGAGATCAGTCCTGGGTGTTCATTGGAAGGACTGATGTTGAAGCTGAAACTCCAATACTTTGGCCACCTGATGCGAAGACCTGACTCATTGGGAAAGACCCTGATGCTGGGGAAGATTGAGGGCAGGAGAAGAAGGGGACAACAGAGAATGAGAAGGTTGGATGGCATCACCGACTCAATGGACATAGGTTTGGATGGACTCTGAGAGTTGGTGATGCACAGGGAGGCCTGGCGTACTGCAGTCCATGGGGTCACAAAGATTTAGACACGACTCAGAGACTAAACTGAACTGAATTTCTTTCTGCTATACTTTACATGAAATTTCAAACAGCCAGCACAATAAACAAGGTCAGTATTGGGATGTAGACTACAAATGAGACACTCTAACTTGTAGATCAAAGCAGCAGAGGATCCTATGAACAAAATACCAAATTCCTACCATTAAGATGTCCACTCCTTTCCTTGTTGAAATTAGTGTCAGCGAAAGCACTGTATTGGGCTTCCCAGGTTGCTTAGTAGTAAAGAATCTTCCTGCCAACGCAGGAGATGCAAGTTTGATCCCTGGGTCAGAAAGATCCCCTGGAGGAGGAAATGGCAACCCACTCCAGTATTCTTGTCTGGAGAATCCCATGGACAGAGGAGCCTGGCAGGCTACAGTCCAAAGGGTCACAAAGAGTTGGACATGACTGAGCAAGCACAAAAGCAATGTATAACTCTCCAAACAGCACAAGACAACAGAAATAACATCTGATAATTCATAAGGATTTCACCCAGTGTGTATCATCAGTATATACTTAAATAAATGGTTGTATCACAGTGCTACCAACCAGGAAGCATGAACACATCCAGCTGGGTTCAAGGAAGTGTGAATGATGAGTTTCTAGTTAAAACTAAAAAAGACACAGCTGTGTCTGTAGCTGTGCCAGTTCTTGATGATGTAGTCAAGGAAATAAGTGTCCCCAGAGGAGTCAAAAAAAAAAAAAAAAAAAAAAGAACTGAATAAATACAATAGATCTGAGAGAGGTTAAACTACATGGGCACAAACTGGCAAACCTAACTAGGGGATATCAAGATAGAAATATCTGCTCTGATGCTTAACATTTCTTTCTTTCTAATCACTTTATGTGCAGATGGAGTTACTACCCTAAAAGTGAAGTTACTGAATACCTAAAAATATCTGTATAGATATTGGGTATTTATTAATATCTGAGCTTTTCTGTATGTCTGATATGTATGTAAACATTTCTATGCCTGATGTTTTCATCTAAAAAATCAAGTACTTATTGCTGTGTCCAAAGATTTATGTCCTAGACTGTTCACTATATTTAGAATCCTAGAATAGTTTGGACAATAAGTATGTTTTTTTCTTTTCCTTAAGATGGTATACTACTTAACTTTTGAAAATCTGTTTTACAAAGGTTCATCAATATTTAGGAAACAGTCATGGTAAATATTACTTCAATAAAGAAGGAGGTAACACATGGCTTACTTTTAAAGATGCAAAAACACAATAAGGTTTTTTTAATCAAAAAAGTTTCAGAATTTTGGAAGTTTTAATACTTTTTTCTCTTTTTATGTCTCTCAGTTACACAATTTTTAAATGAATACATATTTTATTATGAAAAGAAGTGATAGTGTATGTAAAAATATTCATTTAAGAAAATGGGATACAGAAATGTGGCAGAATGATGGGGATATAAGGTGGTTCAAATACATGCTCTTCAAGTTATTGAAGTTCAAATTCTCAATGCTAGTGAGTGTGCACTGAGCTCAGTACCAGAAATCCTGCTAACAAAATTATACTAGTACAAGAGTGATCAAGAGTGATTTAGTAATGCATTACTAACTGTACCCAGTATTCTCTAATAACCTATATGGGAGAAGAATCTGAAAAAGAGTGAATATATGTATAACTGAATCATCTTGCTGTATGCCTGAAACTATCACAATGTGTAAATCAACTATACTCCAGTAACTTTAAAAAAAAAAAAAAACACTTTCAACTATTCATTTCTTTATCCAAGTTTTTTGAGCAGCTACTGTGTGCCAGAAACCAGAAATGTTAAGTGACTAACACAGACCCAGCTAATATGAGACCCATCAAAGTCTAATATGATGGGGAGACAAGTGAAGAAGTGAAGCCAAGCTAGCCTACTGACCCATTGAAAAAGAGGGAGTGGCAAGAGACAGGAAGAGTAGAGAGATGAAGTCAGGAAGGTTTTGCAGAAGACCTACCATCTAGCAGAGGGCAGACAGGCAGTACTAGGAAAGGACTAAAAGCAGAGTTTGGAATCCAACAGACCTGGATTCCAGTTGCAGCTCGACTGCTTCTTGGCAAGTCACTTAAATCCTCCAAGCTCTAATCTTTGCCTCTGTAATACCTAGGCAATACGGTTATGGTTTTAAAAACAATATCCTGTATGATTAGTACTTGACATGTATGTTCATTAAACTAATTTTAAATGGAAAAAAAAAAAGGTAAAAGAAACTAAATAGCCATAATAAGAGAATGACTAGTTATGACACACACACAAAATTAAATAGGTACAGTCACTAAAAATCATGTTTAGGACTCACAAAAATAAAACTGTAGGGGTAAATAAAACTAACCTGGCAACACTTAAAATGGGTTATTTCGGGTGAAGCATATACATATTTTTGCACTTCTCGAAAAGGCTGACATTTCTTAAAATACAAAATTAGTAAAAATATCAAAAGTTATGCTTAAAATGTTTTTATGCCTTAGGACAATATTTATCAAATTAAGGTGGCAAAAGAAAATTATTTTTACACCTCCAACTTTTAAGTGGGAGAAAACACATTAAAAATCAAATTTCTCTCTGGGTAGTGGAAACATAATTTTTAACCATTTTTATTATAATCCTTTATGTTTCACAAATGTTGAAAAATGTATTAATCTTATGAAAGATAAATGAAAATAATTTTTCATCAGCTTATAGCAGTAGGTTGTTTTATTTTTTTCTTTTTTTGCTTTAGTATTTTGGTCTCCTTTAGAGGAATATATTTGTGAAAGTACATCCACAAGTAGAAATTATGCTACTTCTTTCTCTTTTTAATTTAAATGAAGTAGAACCTAATAAAAATTAAATTGTATTCTGACCTCTGCAGTTTCAGTAGCAACTATGAAGATGCCCTGGAGAAGGAAATGACAACCCACCCCAGTATTCATGCCTGGGAAATCCCACAGACGAAGGAGCCTGGCGGCTACAGTCCGTGGGGTCGCAAAGAGTCAGACACGACTTGGCCACTACACAGCACAGCGTTCCTGTTGTGGCTATTTCTAAAAACTATGTTTTTAAAATGCGCATCTTACAGCAGGAATGACTAGATGACAATCGTATCAGAGCAAACAACGAGTGGAGAAAAACTCCAGGTACTTTTCAGTTGCCAGGCCTTGGTCCCTTCCATTTGGCCAGTGTCCTGCAAACAAATGCTTACCGCACAGGGCTCCCTAACAGCAGCTAATTCTGAGTGTTTATCTAACGCTTCATCTCGGTGACCATTAACAATCATTCATTGAGACAAGAATCATTATTATCTTTTCCCAGTGACTGGATTCCAATCTCAGTTTAAATCACAGCTAAGTGGTCAGAAAAGAACCCCAGGTGTGCCAGGTCTCAGAGTCCACACTTTAAGTCAGGCCTATAAATTCCCAAAGAGTAGAGATTTTAGGTTTCACGGATCATACAGTCTCTGCCAAAATTACAAGCCTGAGTTGCAAAGTGCAACTGCAAATAGCCTGTGAACAAAGGGGCATGGGTGTGTTTAAATAAAACTTTACTCGCAAAAACTAGAGGCAGGTGGACATGGCCCTCAGGCCTCAGTCTGCCAACTCCTGCTCTGAGTTTTCAACATTCAAACCCTGTATCCAGTCCCTCCATTTGGCAGATGTGTAATGTATGCTGACCACATGCCAACCACTGTTCTACGCACTGGAGATATAGTTGTGAACAGGACAAAAAGGAGCCCCTGCCTTACCAAATCTTACCTTTATGTGGAGAAGGCAGATAGTAAGTAAATAAAGAGTTATCAATATACATAACGCCAGGAAGTCATAAAAGTTATCAAGACGGATGTTTTACCATAAATTATAGAAGTTGATAAATGACCTCACTCTTAATAACTGTCCACAGTAAAACATGACGGTTGAAGTTCATTTCTTTAATAACTGAGGTGAGCTGAACTCAAAAATATTCCAACCCAATGAAACCGATTTCCACAAATTCACACACACACCTCCCTCAGAACAGGTGAAATATCAGTCCTACCTTCCTCTCCTCTGTGCCCTCCCTCTTCTATTCCAGTTACCTTAACTGACATCCTGCAAATAACAAAGTCTGATGTATCTAAAGGAAGTTTTCTTCCTGGCAGTGGGTCTTAAATTAGTACACACCAGTCCAGTTGGTTACTTGGGCCTGTGCCAGACCCGCCCTAACTATTGGTAAATCTGTTAAAACAGTAGCTACAACTTATGGCTAAATTGCTTCCTCCAACGAAAGACAGATGGCTTCAGCAAATTTTAACTTTCTCCCTCGAAGAGCCACCTCACTCCTGAGCAGAGGGGTATGTTGGGAGCGTGCAAGTCCAGCAAAGAAATTGGCAGTCACAAGGGTGTGGGGGTGGGCCGTGGGTGTAAAATCTGTGGTGGGAGCCAGAATAAAAAAGAATATAAAGTAGATCAAGCCTACCAGCTTTTCCTAAGAATACACAATTTCAGATTTTGGAATTTCTGAAATTCAGGTAGAAATCCACATTTATAACCTAAACTAAACAGACAAAAACAGATAAAAATGGCTAATATTATACTAATGCCTAAATCTGAATTATTTGATCAGAAGGAAGGGCAACATTTACTAATGGTCTACTATGTGCCCGATTATATAAGGCACCTTTCCATCTATTATTAAATATTAACCCCATTTTTCAAGGTGAGGAAACAACTAAGATGTTAAATTATTCTGTCTAAGGTCCTATAGTTAGTTAAATGGAATGCTAAAATATGAATCAAGAATGCTGATAGGGAATGTAAAACAAAAATTATTTGCCTTAGATTTCTGAGATCTTTAGAACTTTGAAAGAGGTATGAAAAGACCATTTCCAATTAGCATTTCTTTATTTTTTTTTTAAGGAAACGAATACAGAGGGCTATACGGCCGAGACCATATAGCAAGTATTATTTTTCAGAACTGGATCCAGAAGCCAGGACTTCAGACATGATATTTGTTGCTTCTATTCCATTTTGGCTTTGAAAATGAATCAAGAAATCATGCTATGTGAGGTCTTAGGGAATTTCCTGTGATGCAAATGCATCTATTTTTTTTGTTTTAATTTTTATTTTTACTTTATTTTACAACACTATATTGGTTTTGCCATACATTGAAATGAATCCGCCATGGGTGTACATGAGTTCCCAAACATGAACCCCCCATCCCACCTCCCACCCCATATCATCTCTCTGGATCATCCCCGTGCACCAGCCCCGAGCATCCTGTATCCTGCATTGAACATAGACTGGTGATTCGTTTCTTACACGACAGTATACATGTTTCAATGCCAGCAAATGCATCTTTAGTGCAGGACATTGTAACACCAATACTGGCACAACAGGGGCATTCCCATACCTTCTTCCTGGCTCTTGATTCAGCAGGATTTTTATTTTTGACCTTGAAAGCCATCACAGGGCTTCCCTGGTGGCTCAGTGGTAACAAACCCACCTGCCAATGCAGGAGACACCGGTTTGATCCCTGATCTGGGGAGATCCCACGTGGCGCAGAAATACTTAGTCTGTGTGCTGCAACTAATGCGCCTGCGCTCTAGAGCCTGGGAGTCACAACGACGGAGCCCTCATGCCCTAACTACTCAAGCCCGTGCACCCTAGCCTCTGCTCTGCTGCAGAAGAAGCCACCGCAATGAGAAGCCCGCACACTGCAACTAGAGAGTAGCCCCTGCTTGCTGCCACTGGAGAAAGGCCTGCACAGGAACAAAGACCCAGCAGAGCCAAAAATAAATAAATAGTAAAATTATATACAAAAAAGTTCAGGGTTTTTTGGTACCATCTTACAGAAAAAATGGAATGAACTTAAAAAAATAAATAAAACCTTCCCATTCTCTCCACCAGTTCAAATCCAGAAAAAAAGAATGTTTAATATACACAAGGTTTGACATCATTTATCCTGACTCCTTGACCTTTTCTGTATAATTTAAACCCTAGATCTTGCTGTTTGGTTCTACTGTATTTACATATAATAAGCTTCTGGTGTTGTACTTCTATATAATTCCTTCCAGTACCTCCAAGTTATATTCACAATATGCAAAACTGCCAATTTTCACAGAGGTTAGTATGTATACAAGTTATTTTATACCACCAACTTTATTCATTCTCAAAATGCTCTGTAAGGTAGAGATTTCCTCTGTTTATCAATACATAAAATTTAACTGTCAATTAACTGGTCAGCTTAGGTTTAACAGTTTGATTTTCACTGAATTAATCAATCATTTCACAATGAATTTCCCCAAATGACATGATGTTTAGATTACATACACACAGGCTCAAAATACATATTAAATAATAACATGAAAGGTAGCTATAAAGATTAGAAATCTTACATTTAAAAAATTTTATTTTTTGGCCACAAGGCATATGGGATCTTCCCTGACCAGGGATTGAACTCATGTCCCCTGTGTTGGAAGTGCAAAGTCTTAACCACTGGACCACGAGGGAAGTCCCAGAATCTCCTCAGTTCTTAAAGTATTCCATGGATGTACAACATATTTTAAGAGTTATTCCTGGAAAAATTCAGGGAGTTTCTAGGATAGTGTCCCTTTCTGAGACTGTTTATTCTGGTTTCCAACATCTTCATATTCTTTAGAGTTTGTCTACCACTTTATAACTAAATGTCCTTATCTACACTCACAATATCTAGTATCCCATTCCATTATCTTAGCTGTTTGGATTGCCCAACTGCAGTGATTCATAGTCCTAACTTCTTCCTTCTTTCAACAAGTACTTATTTTTAAGTGGAAAGTGAAAAAAGAAGTGAAAGTTGCTCAGTCGTATCCCACTCTTTGTGGCCCCATGGATATACAGTCCATGGAATTCTCCAGGCCAGAATACTAGAGTGGGTAGCCATTCCCTTCTCCAGGGGATCTTCCCAACCCAGGGGTTGAACGCAGGTCTCCCACACTGCAGGCAGATTCTTTACCAGCTGAGCCACCAGGGAAGCCCAAGAATACTGGAGTGGGTAGCCCTTCCTTTCTCTAGGGGATCTTTGCAACCTAGGAATTAAACCAGGGTCTCTTGCACTGCAGGTGGGTTCTTTAGTGGTGAGCTACAAGGGAAGCCCTATTTTTAAGTGGGGAGATTCCCAAAAATGTTGCTTTCCCGGGTCTGTTGCGAACCTGGGTCCCAGTTCCGCATCAAGAAGAGGTTATACAGGGTGGTACTAGCTACAGAAAGGACAGATGTTATGATGGAGCCAGAAAGTCAGTAGGTATTTGGGAAAGTACAGACTCAACCTTAATTCACACCATGTTGATAGCTACACTGGATGAGTCACACATATCCACCAAACAGTATGTACTTCAAATGAGGGTAAAATAATATTGTAAGATAGCTAACTTTCTATACTCTGTTTCTTTCTTTTATTAAGGCAGCATAATAAAATCAATAATGGAAAGCTATTCCTCCCTTTTCCTTTAGCGGTCCTTTCTGCCTAAAGCTACGCAGCTAGTTTAATTATTAAAAATATTCTTTCTGTTTTCTCCCGAGGAAAGGAATTCCATGCAGTCTCAGCACCAGGAATTGAGTTTTGCTCACTGTCCTTTCAAGAGTTAGATACAGAATCAAAAGCAGCCTTTATGGATTTGATTATAATCATTACAGGTATAAAACCTGAGGGCCCAGCAGTGAGTAACAGAAGAGCTGACAAACTTGAAAAAGCTGCAGTGTAATGAGACACTCACACCGATACGTACTCATAGCCGACTTTGTAAAATGCAGGTAATCTCTAAACAAGATAACTATTCTTTCACCATCTGGCAAGATGTTAAATAATTCTCTTCCTTGCTTTAAATTAAGGATATGATTAGCTCTTCAAACTACTGGTAACATGAAGCTCTTGCACATTGAGTGTAAATTAAGAATGATACTAGGGATGAAAGTATAGAGGGGGGTCATGTATTCATTTCCTAGAATTACCAGAGCAAAATACCACAGACATTTTCTTTACTCATTCATCTATCCACAGGCATTTAGGCTGTTTGCATAATGCGGCCATTGTGAATAATAATAACATGGGAGTGCAGGGATCTCTTTGAGATCCTAATTTCTATTCCTTCAGGTCTATATCCCAAAGTGGGATTGCTAGATCACATGGTATTATATTTTAAATTTTTTGAGGGACCTCCATACTCTTTTCCATAGCGGCTGCACCAATTTTCATTCCCACGAATAGTGTACCAGGGACTCCTTTTTCCCATACTCTCACCAACATTTGTTATCTTTAGGGTTTTTTTTAACATATTTTTGCAGATGTAAGGTGATAGCTCATTGTGGTTTGATTTGTACTTCCCTGGTGATTAGTAACATAGAGTACCTCTTCCTATTTAGTCAGTTTCTTTGCTTATTCTTAAAATGGGTTATTTGGTTTTTGTTGGTTTGAGGTTTTATTAATGAGCTGCAGGAATTCTTTATTTTGGATTACCCTTTATCATATATGTGACTTGCAAATATTTTCTCCCATTCCAAAGGTTGCTTTTTCATTGTGTTAATAGTTTCCTTTGTTGTACAGAAAGTTTTTAGTTTAATTCCACTTCTTTATTTTTCCTTTTGTTGACTGTTCCTGTTGAAAAAAATCATTGCCAAGGCCACTATCAAAAAGCTTCTCCTTTATGTTTTCCTCTTAAGAGTGTTAAAGTTTCAAGTCTTATGGTGAAGTCTTTAATCCATTTTGGGTTGATTTCTGTGTATAGCTCAAAATCATGTTGTGCACAGCCACAGAAACATTTTCCGTATGGTTCAGAATTACATAAGGGTCCAATTTCATTCTTTGCATATGAATATCCTATTATCCCAACACCGGTTATAGAAAAGATACATCTTTTCTGACTCTGTGTTTTTGGTATCCTTATCAAAGATCAGCTGATTATATATGATTAATCTCACAATAAATTTTATCTCTCAATAAAGTTTAATGATCTTCTCTTTAAAGTTCTGTGCACCTTATTAGAGTGATGACTAGTGACTCCTGAAAACTCCTAATATTACTGTAAATGGAGTTTTCTATTTAGTTTCACAGGTTTTCTGTTAGTATAGAAATGATAGCTTGCTAAATCTTCCAATTATTCCTAGTAATATCTGTAGCTTCTTTTTAGGGCAGTGGTCCCCAACCTTTTTGCCACCAGGGATGAGTTTTGTGGACAACAAGTTTTCCACAAAAAATTGTGGAAAAGGGAGAGGGTGGTTCAGGCAGTGATGAGAACCACGGGGAACGACAGATGCAGCTTTGCTTGGTCGCCCCGCCACTCAGTTCCTGCTGTGTGGCCTGGTTCCTACCAGGTGGTGGGCAGGTACAGTCACGGCCTGGGGGCTGGGGACCCCTGCTTTAGGGTTTTCCCTGCAAACGATTACTTTATCTGCAAATACAGATTGCTGTTCCTCTTATTCCAGTTCTTAACATTGCCAATTTCTTTTCCTTGTCATATTAAAAGTTTAAAAATCAGTTCAGGAATAGACACTTTTTAGCACAAGAATATACTAAAGTACTAAAAGAGTTTATAAACATTCTATATTTAAATTTTTCTTACATCTACCTGTCTTTATATCTGTGCCATACTTGACTTGGGATTTCTTTCCATTTTCATAACTTCTTCTTATTGCTATAGAGAATGTCAGCTCAGACATTAATATATTGGCTAGTAAAGCATCAAAAGAACAATGTTGTTAAGATATATAACAATATATTTATTGTCCACTAGCCCTGTTCTTGTCTGTTATGGTAAGAATTACTTCCACTGGTCTCTGGAGGAAGTGTATTAAGAAATGCTCCATATAAAAATTATCACTTAAACAACAAACAAACAAAAAAACTTTAGTCCCAAGTTTGATATGGAATAAACTCTGGCTTTGGTAAGATGAAACAGACTCTGGATGAGTCAGCAGAACTCCTTTCAGGTCCCTGCTATACAGCATGCATCTTAGTTTGACTGGCCACCAGGCCTCCGTGACTAAAAGTTAGAACGTCTTCTATGTTATGAGAAAGACAATTTGTGATAAAAATAACTCCTGATTAGTTAACTGCATATGGATAGGGGGAATATATCTAATGATTCCTGATGAAGAGACATGCTTGAGGTGGAGCAGTGAGCAAGCATAAATTCCTGTTCTATTCTGAACAGACAGGCACCAAGGATGCCTTCTGATAGGTTCAGCTGAAACTAAAACTGTATTGGTCAATTAATTTGTTTTCCATCACTGTGAAACAAATCACAACCAACAGCAGTTTAAAATAATGTCCATTTATCATTTCCTAGTTCTATAGGTCTTCCTGGTGGCTCAGATGGTAAAGAGTCTGCTTGCAATGCAGGAGACCTGGCACAATCCATGGGTGGGGAAGATCCCCTGGAGGAGGGCATGGCAACCCACTCCAGTATTCTTGCCTGGAGAATCCCTATGGACAGAGGAGCCTGGTGAGCTACAACCCATAGGGTCGCAAAGAGTTGGACACAACTGAGTGATTAAGCATAGCACAGTTCCATAGGTCAGCAAGTCTAGGTATGGCATAATTGGGGTTCTCTGGTCAGTGACATAAGAAGGTAATCAAGATACTGACTGGACTGTGTTCTCATATGAAGCTCAGAGTCCTCTTCCAAGCTCCTTGGTTGTTAAAGTAATTCAATTCTCTGTAGTTGTACGATCAAGATCGCCTTTTTCTTGTGAGTTAGCAATCATGGGCTGTTCTCAGATTTTTACCATGTGGCCCTCTCATATCAGAGCAGTTTGTTCCTTCAAGTCTGGGAGATTTTATCTCATACTTTGAATCTCTCCACCTTCAAGAAGCACCCAATCTCTTTTAAGGGCTGACTTGATTAGGTCGAGCTCATATGGTTAATCTCTGCTTGGTTAGCTTAAAGTCAACTGATTACTAACCTAATCACAAAGCTATACCTCATCACATTCAGATTTTGCCCACACTCAAGAAGAGAGGATTATACAAGGCATGTCTACCAGGGAGCAGGACTCTAAGAGGCCCTCTTAGAATTCTGTCTGCAATAGAGGGTATTGCTACCTCTTTCCCTGGTCTCTTCCCAATCTGGATCCTGAATGTTTGTCAGTCTAACAGTGAGAAGAGACCAGGAAGAACTCACAGAAAACCTTACCAGGGACAGCAATTGCACTTGCCAGTGCTATTCCTTAGTTGACATTAAAGCCAGAGGACTCTTTGAAAAATGAAGATTCAATTAATCTCTTCGTTTTATCTACAGATGCTCTGAAGTGATGTTTTTTTTTAATCCAAATAGAAGGAAGAATCCTAAAAGAGGATCTGCCACATAGATGAAATAGCTTTGAAAGTCTGAAAACTCCACTCCAGGACTACAGCTCTGTAACACTCTTGCTCTTGACCATGTAAGTCCTGGTCCTTTGAGGGGAGTTAAAAGACTAACAGATCTTGTTCTTCTACCAGAGGCCAGTATATCTCAGCAATTAGTTCTTTGTTCAAATCACATATAAGCTTTAAGGTCAAGTCTGTGGTCACCGAGGGATAGTGCATTTCCTCTTTGCGAAAGAGATCTGTAGCCTTTTAGAGAAGCCTCAATTGCATCTTTATGAAATAACCAGATCCTCACCTCGAACTAACTGGATGGCTATATCTCCACCTGGATTGAACTGGATAACCCCATCAGTCTTTCAAAGATTTTTGTAATTTTCCTTTTGATGTTATCTAGAAACAGTTTATACTGGTCAAGACATCATTTCAGTTATGTAAACTCTACAAAAGGCAGAGACATCAAAATATATTTAGCCGTGTTGTCTACTGAGCTGATCAGATAGGGATGTGCAGAGTGTACATATATGTATATGTTTTATAGAGAGAAAACTTCCTGTCCATTTTATTACATAGTCCTTTTGATTGCTTTACATATGCCTAAGCTATTTCTGCAGAAACAAAAAGGAATTATGGGATCTTTAAAAACATCAAATCGAGCACGGGACAGACACAAAGACAAGCTAGGTATAATAACAATCTGAAAAAGAGCACTTAAGAACCTTTTTAATACTTTAGTAACCACAGCATATTCCGGTTGACCTAAATTAAAAGTGTTTTTAATATACTCCTTTGAGCTGTAGACACCCCAAGGGCTCACTCTCAATGGTGATAGGTAAGTTAGAGAGCTCAACTCAGGGCCTCATATTATACTTTTACCCAGAGCAGTTCCATTGTAGTTTTTTCAGAAGCTATGTATTGAGTAGAGTGCACTTTGTAAAGGCCCATAAGGGAAAAGAATTTTTTAAAAGGGTGGGTCTATGATTCATTTTGCTGTACACCAGGAACTAACACAACACTGTAAATCAACTATACTCCAATGACAATTTTTTAAAAAAGAAGCAGCTATGTAAAGTAAACTGGAAGAGAAAGGGAAAATTCCACTTCCAAAAAAAGGAGTTGAAAGTCACAGGCATGGATAAGCTTTGTAGTCCTTTTAATGGCAGAAAGTTTATTTATTTTTTTAATTTATTTATTTTAATTGGAGGTTAGTTACTTTACAATATTGTATTGGTTTTGCCATACATCAACATGAATCCGCCACAGGTATACATGTGTTCCCCCATCCTGAACCCCCCTCTCTCCTCCCTCCCCGTACCATCCCTCTGGGTCGTCTCAGTGCACCAGCCCCAAGCATCCAGAAAGTTTAAAATTATGACTAGCCCTTATAAAGTTAACAGTTAACGGTCATGGCTAAATAAAACTTATCACCTGCTTTGGAGACCAAAAGGATACTTTCTAACACATCCAATAATAATCCAATGAATGGACCACAGAATTTTAAGATAATTCATCAGAAAGCTCTTTATAATTCTAACATCATTCTATGAATCTATGTGGTATAAATTAAACATGCAAAACTTACAAAGTCATCTTTAAAATTTAACTTCAAAATAATAAAAGCATAATATGCAAGCATTTTAAAACAACAATTATAGAAATAAAACCTCAGGTTATATAGTACTATATAGTACTATAGTACTGGGCAGTATGGACATTACACAGAAAAACACACCCTCTCTCACCTTCCCTGTGATATGCTGACACTCATATCCCAGAAACAAAACCAGCGGAGGGGAGATAGATGATGGAGGGTTAAAGGGAAGGATGGGAGCACCCTGTAGGGCTCCTGAGCCGGAATCCTTTCCTTCTCCCCTATTTCTTATTTGTAGGAAATAGACTGTGGCCTCCTTGAACTACCCCAAGTTCCACAGGGCAGATTCGAACAGTCGCTAATTAGGAAAGGGAGGGATAGAAACAAGAGAGGAACAGCCAAGAAACAATAGTGCAGCCTTGGGACAGGGTCCAGGTTCTACCTCAAAAGATACACATAAAAATATCTTTAAACTCTTCAGAGAACCAAAACCCCCCACAAATGGAGGATGCCAGCATTCTGCATTCCAGAATTAAGGAACCAGAAATACTCATCAGATTACCTGACATCAGACTGAAGAAATGCTGTCCCATGCACACACACCCTGATCTCAGTAACCCCACCCTTGAACCAATCACTATTAAACTCCTCACCAAATCCTTCTGATGGCAGGAACCCACTGTGCCCCCCTCTGCCTGCAAAGCAATAATGCTATTTTCTACTTCACCCCAAACTCTGTCTCTGAGGTTCAATTTGGCACCAGTACAGAGGCCAAACTTTCAACATCAGTTTCATCCACTATCCAGAGATACAGGTATTCAAAACAAGTTGTAAAAAGGTAAAATTCCTACTATTTTCACAAATCTATGTTTGAAATCTATGGTCACACCTACTCAAATCCCTGGGTCATGCCTGCTTGAAAAATATGGGCTTACCTGTTCAATTCCTGGGCCAAGAACATTCCCTGGAGGAGGAAATGGCAATAAGCTCCATTATTCTTGCCTGGGAAATCCCATGGACAGAGGAGCCTGGTAGGCTGCAATCCTTGGGGTCACAAAGAGTCTGACATGACTCAGCACACCTGCTCAAAAGCTCAGTTAATGAATAACTATAGAACTTCATGCAAATAATGAACTGGCTAAGGTTCTTTTAGGGTTGGTGAGAAATTTATAGACTTTTTAAAGTATTGATTGAGGTACATCTTAAAATCCAAGACTATATATACATATATTAATATAGTCAAGTAACAATTACTCAGTTATATCCAACTCTTCTTGATTGCATGGACTGTAGCCCTCCAGGCTTCTCTGTCCATGGGATTCTCCAGGCAAGAACACTGGAGTAGGTTGCCATGCCCTCCTCCAGGGGACCTTCCAGACCCAGGGATCAAATCTGTATCTCTAACATCTCCTGCATTGGCAGGTAAGTTCTTTACAACCAGTATCACCTGAAAAGCCCCAATAGGATATATTCAGTCATTTTGAAGAAAAAAAAAAAGTGTTAGGTTATTTTGTTTATATGCTCTAGATTAACACAATTCAATAGAATTCTTGTTGATGATTTAAATGTTCTGTATCTCTCCTGTTCAATTGGGCACCACTAACCATAGAGTCCTGTTGAGCATTTGAAATGAAGCAAGTGCCATTAAGAAACTCAAGTTTTAACTTTATTTCATTTAAATTAATATAAATTCAAAGAACCTCATTTTATGACAGTGGCCACCCATTGGAAGTACTGTCCTATAAAATACCTATCCTCTCATTTCTTTCACAAACAGCTTTGTCTTTCTCTTACAACGCTTTTCAAGGTCATCTCAGAGTCCCACAGGCAGAGGTATCTTTACCCTGCACTGTGCTTCCATGGAATTTTCTGCATTTCTTTATTTTAGAACTTATCCACGGAATAGAAACTGTGCAGGTGCAAACTTGCCCTGCTAAACTATTGGCTGCATAACAGTAAGACAATGCTTCATTCCTGTCATCTCAGAATCCAGAGAGGGCCTGATATGCAGTAGGCTTTCAATATATTTTTTGAAATGAATGAAAGAAAAGAAGCTATAAGCAGCTGATTGAACCAAGAAGTTCTAAATGAACATTTAATATGTGTGGAAAACTATCCTTTGCCTGCCATTGTATTTTCTTACTCGCATTCATAAAAACCATTTATGCCTTAGCAAAATCCTAGCTCCGAAGTACAGAGAGAGTTTCTGCTTAAGTCATTTCAAGGCTTTTGGATCCAATAAGCCTTATGGGCACCACTGTGGTTTACAGCTGCAACTCATTTGCTTGCTCACCCTCAAACTGAGATGGTTGGTAAAGAGGCATCAGAACAAAGAGCTTCCCTGTATCCCAACGTGAACACAACACAAGACGCAGTACACTTACCATCACCAACATCAAAGTCCTTGAAAGCCAGTTCTGAACCTGAATCATCAAGAAGGATTTCGCCATTCAGTGTGAACATCATGGTGTGCTCTGTCATGTCAACCATACAGCCCACAACATCGCCAGCTTGCCAGGAGCGCCCATAGTGCTCATTGCCCTGGTGCCACCGCTGGGCCTGGAGACAGAAGAGCCACTGTCACAGAAAAAGCCAGACCGGTACCCGCCCACCGCGACTGGCATGATTCACAGCAGCCCTTGTGTTAACGTAGCGGGGGGAAGAAATGCAGTCAGCCCATCTGTCTACAGCAACTCGCTAAGTGATGTGGAGGTACCCAGGGATTCTGAATCCTTGACATTAACATCATATGTCGTTGAATGTTGAGAAAAACTCAAGTGCTACTTCATGATTTGAGTCTATTATTTTAAAAAATCGAACCTTATATCCTTTCTGTTAAAAGAAAAACTGTGTCTTTAGAAATTTATTTTTCTCACTACAATGAACACTTCCCAGGATATGAGTTGTTTTTCTCCACTCCCCCAACACTTCCCAGGAAATGAGTTGTTTTTCTCCACTCCCCCAAATACAGAGAATTATGAACAGAGAATCAGCTGGGAACTGATCACTGAAAATGACATTCTAATTTTCAACTCTTTCAAAATAAAATTCCATTTCTTGGAACCAGTGGCACTCACATTTTAGCAAAATAGAAAACTGAAGCATTTTAGTATAGAAAGGGTTTGAATCAAACAAATATATTCTTTAGATATTTACTGAAATAATAAGCCAAAAATCATGTACATATATGTCAATACTGCTTTATCTATAACACAGGCAAAATCTCATAAATACATTTGAAACATAGTCTTGATAAATGTGACCTTTGAATCTGTAAGTATATTACAATGATTTGCAGATACAAAATTATAGTATTTTATCAGATAAATCTTTTTGTTTTTCCCTAATGTATCATCTTCATTGTAAACTGATATATAACAGAATATATTCACCAATGCAAAACAATGATTTTCCTAAAGTATAACACACTGTACTTTTTAAAAATTTATTTAACCAAATTAGGTACCAAAAGGTGTTAAATTTTTCTATCTATCTGATATAGAAAATAGGACTCAAGAAATGTAACATTTCAGAACAAAGTGGATCAGTTGCCCTAGAAGACACAATATTGATTTCTAGTACAAAAAGGCTTTCCTAGACACACACCTGGCTACCCAAATGTCAAATATCTTCACAATTGCTGATTTATTTTAATTTTTTTTCTTTAATTAGGAAAAAAGCTCCCTCCAAAGGAATATAAATTTACTGAAAAAAAATTAGCAAATTAAAATAAGATAAAAGAATAAAATATCAATAACTTTATCAACCAAAACTATTACTATTCCTATTCTAGTGTGGTTATGTTCATATATAAATATTTTTAATTTTAAAATATTTTATACAGAAAAAGTAAACATTCAATGTTTATATAATGTACAAATAAACAATGTACCAAAAAAGAAGAAACTTACCAGCTTTCATCAAACTGAAAAAATTAAAATTACTCATAACACTGAAAATGGAAACTTTTGGTGATTATAAACAACAAACAGCATGACTATGGCTATTAAATGTTTATATCTATCATTAATTATTGCTTGAGGATAATGGACTTGCTATGTCAAATGGATATATTTTGCATTAGCATATAGAGTTTTAATGCTTTTGATAGATGAGGATGATTCACCCTTTTTATATGATAGACAATATTTTACTTCTTAAACTTTGAATAGTCTTGAATTTTCACAGGGTGAGAGGTCTCAAAATGTCTCAAAACGTTTTGAGACTACAGACAGAAGTTCTCCTAGAAACTATATTCTGAGTTTGGGTTCAGGAAAGCACAATATTAATATTACGTGTGTGTGTATTCAGTTGGTGTTCGACACTTTGTGACCCCAAGTACTGTAGTCTGCCAGGCTCCTCTGTACATGGGGTTGCCCAGCCAATGATACAGGAAAGGGTCCCCATTTTCTCCTCCAGGGGATCTTCCCAACCCAGGGACTGAACCCACATCTCCTCATTGGCAGGCAGATTCTTTACCCCAGAGCCACCTGGGAAGCTGGACCATCAAAAGGAAAATGAGTGGGGATGCAGGGAGGCAGTGTGGGGCTCACAGCACGCAGATGCTTTAGTGCACAGTAGCCTACAAAGGCAGGAACCTACAAACTCCTGTGTCTGGCGCCCAGCAAAGCGCACTCACCTTGAAGCCATCAAAAGCAAAGGCACGTTCATCTGAGCCAAGCTCCTGATCAGGTTGACACCCTGGCCTGCTCCAGCCAACTCGCATGTCTCCAGAAGTGATCGCCTCAAATTCAAAATACCACCTTCCAGCCTTCACAGCATACGTTTTCTCAGCACGGAAGATGCGGAACCTCTCTCCTGTGCCGCTGCACACTTCAGCTCTGGCAGCTGTGAATGTAAAGGGGTTCTGGTGATCACTGAATGAGAAATTGAAAGAGGAGGACAGATACCACGTAACCTACAGGAACAATGCTAATGACACCTTCTCATCTTGATTCACATGTAACAAAGTGTTTTCATATCAGATGGAACTAGCTGGGTCAAGTGCAAAGTATACAAAAGGCCTGCATTTGGAGGCACTGGTGGTTAAATGTCACTAACTCTGTAAGAGCAGAGGATGTTAAGATTTTTTTTTTTCCCTTTGGAAAAAAGTTTACCAAACACTTGGTGATTTGGTAATGGAAAGCAAAATGGTAGTGGAAAATGAGATGCACGTAAGGGCATGAATGGGCAGAAGACAATAAAAGAGGTGGGCATGGTGGGAGAAGAGGAGGCTGGAAGGAATGAGGAGAGTAACACTGCCATATATACACACTACTATGGATAAAACTGGCAGCTAGTGGGAAGCTGCTGTATCGCACAAGGAGGTCAGCACGATGCTCTGTGATGACCTAGGGGGTGGGATGGGGGTGTCACATGTAAACATATAGCTTACTGGCTTCATTGTTCAGCATAACTAACACAACATTGAAAAGCAATTATACTTCGATTAAAAAAGAAAGAAAGAAAGAAAGAGAGAGATGGGTTGGAGAAAAGAGGGAAGAATCAGCCAGGAAGTGAGGAGGAAAGAGAAAACAAGAAGAAAGAGATCAACATTCACAGAGAACAGTAACCATTGATAAATTTCACAGACAGGATGGCTAAGTGCATTAAGTCTTCCCCTAATCTACACTCTCACTGTAATGTGCTACACATACCAAAGCTGTGTTTAAGAGATTTGAGGAAACAACCAAAGGGTCAAGTCCAACATCAGGATTAGCGCTGTGTGAAGGGAAAAAAAAAAACATCTGTAGGAAATGAGATGTACATGACATGGATGTGCCAGTGAAAACTTCAGACCAGGGAACCTGGAGCCGGGATAGCTTTAAGATCGTCACCCTCTAGGATTTCACATGCATGCGGACACCGGTCCCCTGAACAGATATCAAAGGGTATGGTCAGCTCTGTGAAGACCAGGGTTAAATACAGAGGAGGGAATTTACGTGACTTGACCTACATCTCACAACTAACAAACGGCAGAATCTGGGAGCTGCCAAATGCCACAAACTGTGTTCTTTCCACTCTTCCTCCAGCAGCTGACACGGAATTAGCAGATACCAGCTACATATTAGTTCTCACCTGATCTCAAGTTAGGAAAGACCTTATAACTAATAAAAGTTTAATAAGAACTTAACTATTGATATGGCTAAATAAACAAAAACACTCAAGATAAGCTCTAAAGGTTGCCAATTAACACACAGTTAGATCATCTTTAACAATTTAAGCTTATATTGAAGAAAAGAAAAATGGACTAAAGAGGTTCTAGCCCATAATAGGGGCTGGTTTAATGAAAGGACCAGTTATTGCTTTTTGCTGATTATGTGATTATAGGGGATACAGAGGAACTATATCTGATAAACCTTTTAAAAGCTGTGTTAAATTTCTGAATAAACAATATTTTGTTTTTTCACCTCAAGTACATACACACACATGCTCACACCTAACAGCCTAGTCTGCTCCAGGCAAATCTCCTGTATCCAACAGTGAAGCCTCAAAAGTCACACACTCGTATCATGCAAGACACTCAAATATCTTCCTGAAAAAATAGATGCATTCAGGTCAGTCATTCAGTCACGTCCAACTCTTTGAGACCCCATGGACTGCAGCACGTCAGACCTCCCTGTCCATCACCAAATCCTGGAGTTTACCCAAACTCACGTCCATTGAGTCAGTGATGCCATCCAGCCATCTCATCCTCTGTCATCCCCTTCTCCTCCTGCCCTCAATCTTTCCCAGCATCAGAGTCTTTTCAAATGAGTCAGCTCTTTGCATCAGGTGGCGAAAGGATTGGAGTTTCAGCTTCAACATCAGTCCTTCCAATGAATATTCAGGACTGATTTCCTTTGGAAAGGACTAGCTGGATCTCTTTGCAGTCCAAGGGACTCTCAAGAGTCTTCTCCAACACCACAGTTCAAAAGCATCAATTCTGCACTCAGCTTTTTTTATAGTCCAACTTTCACATCCATATATGATTACTGGAAAAACCATAGCTTTGAGTTTAAAAATGAGGCATTTATACTACTCTATAGAGCAGACAGCATGTACAACCTTCTCTGAAAAGAAAAGGTTTGCTTTTGATACATTCAAGTTAGGAGTGGAAAGGGACTTGAATGAGAAAAACCTTCACCTTTACCTTGTTGGTAAAGGGTAAAAATTTCTCACATCTATTATTTAAAAACTCAATGATTTTTGAAAGATTGAATAGTAAACAACTTTTCAAGGACAAGAAAATTTACTATTCAGAAGATAATTCTAAATGTCATGGTACTAAAAAAAAAAAAATAGGAAACGACATATTTCCAGTCAGTGTCTCCCCCAAAACAGAACACCAATCCATTGTTTCTTTAAGTCATGCTTGTAATCTTCCTGAAATGAATCACAGAGGTACAGAATACGATCAAGGAACTACACGAACCTTGGGAGATTACGTGTCAGGAAAATAAAATGCCCTCAACATATTTATCCTTATTTTTAGTGATGCTGACATTTGTAAATACAATCATACTTATTACATTCTCATGTGGACTAACAGATTAAATTCCCAATTTCCTAAGTATGGAATATTCCATTTTTTAGAAATCTAAATTACTGAAAAATTCATGGGTCCTCTTTCCTATTTTAAGTTTCCAGGATATCAGACTCCACAAAATGCAAAATGTGCTCAAAGAGCCAAATAAATTTTAACATTAGTTTAAGTCCAAATACATTGGGAAATCTGATACAGAAATATAACCACTACATAATTTCCTTAAAATCCTACTGCAAATTTCTCTTGATATTAGGATTCATCATTAATCTTCCCTACTAATAACAGTAATAAAAATAGGGGGACTATAAAGAAGATCCGGGTCAGTAAGAGGCAATGATGAAGACTTTGATCATCCTGGCATTTTTCTCCTTGATCTCAAGCTGCTGTACTGTTCTTTTTCTTATTGAAGTATAGTTGATGTACAACACTGTATATATGCACGACAGTGATTCACAATATTAAAGGTTTTACCCCATTTATAATTATAAAAAATGGGCTCTATTACCTGTGTTGTGCAAAATATCATTGTACCTTATCTGATACATAGTAGTCTGTACCTCTTAATCACCTACCCCTACTCCTTGCTCCTCCCGCCTTCTCTCTCTCCACTAGTAACTACTACTTTCCTCTCTACTTCTGTGAGCATATTTCTTTTTCTTAAATATATTCACTACTTTGTTTTATTTTTTCAGATTCCAGACATTTGTTGTTGTTCAGTTGCTAAATTATGTTCGACTCTGTGACCCCATGGACTGTGTATGGTACGCCAGGCTCCTCTGTCCTCCATATCTCCGGAGTTTGCTCAGAATCATGTCTATTGAATTTGCGACACAACATCATCTAAGCATTTCATCCTCTGCTGTCCCTTTGTCCTTCTGCCTTCAATCTCTCCCAGCATCAGAGTCTTTTCTGGTGACCCAACTGTTTGCATCAGGTGGCCAAAGTATCGGAACTTCAGCTTTAACAACAGTCCTTCTAATGAACAGCTAGGGCTGATTTCCTTTAGGATGGACTGGTTGGATCTCCAGCAACACAGTTCAAAAACATCAATTCTTTGGCACTCATCTTTCTTTATGGTCCAACTCTCACATTAACACATGACTATTGGAAAAATCAAGCAGAGACATTACTTTGCCGACTAAGGTCCTTCTAGTCAAGGCTATGGTTTTTCCAGTAGTCATGTATGGATATGAGAGTTGGACTGTGAAGAAGGCAGAGCGCCAAAGAATTGATGCTTTTGAACTGTGGTGTTGGAGAAGGCTCTTGAGAGTCCCTTGGACTGCAAAGAGATCCAACCAGTCCATTCTGAAGGAGATCAGCCCTGGGATTTCTTTGGAAGGAATGATGCTAAAGCTGAAGCTCCAGTACTTTGGCCACCTCATGAGAAGATATGACTCACTTGAAAAGACCCTGATGCTGGGAGGGATTGGGGACAGGAGGACAAGGGGACGACAGAGGATGAGATGGCTGGATGGCATCACTGACTCGATGGACGCGAGTCTGAGTGAACTCCAGGAGTTGGTGATGGACAGGGAGGCCTTGCGTGCTGCGATTCATGAGGTCGCAAAGAGTCGGACACGACTGAGCGACTGAACTGAACGGAACTGGAAAAATCATAGCTTTGACTTTCTGAACTTCTGTTGTCAAAGTGACATTTCTGCTTTTTAATATGTTGTCCAGGTTTGTCACAGACATCCAAGAAGCAAATGTCTTTTAATTTCATGGCTGTAGTCACTGTCCACAGAGATTCCGCAGCCCAACAAAATAAAATCTGTCACTGCTTCCACTTTTCTACTTGCCATAAAGTGATGGGACCAGATGCCATGATTTTAGTTTTTTGAATGCTGAGTTTTAAGTCAGTTTTTTCACTCTCCTATTCCACCCTCATCAAGAGGCTCTTTAGTTCTTCTTCACTTTCTGCTGTAAGGGTGGTGTCATCTGCATATCTGAGGTTATTGATATTTCTCTTTGCAATCTTGATTCCAGCTTGTGATTCATCCAGCCTGGCATTTTGCATGATGTACTCTGCATAGAAGTTAAATAAGCAGGGTGACAATTTACACCCTTGTTGTACTCCCTCCCCAGTGTGGAACCAGTCTGTTGTTCCATGTCCAGTTCTCACTGTTGCTTCTTGACCCACAGAGAGGTTTCTCAGGAGACAGGTAAGGCACTCTGTTACTCACATTTCTTTAAGAGTTTTCCACAATTCACTACGATCCACACATATGTGATACCACACAGTGTATGTCTTTCTGACTCATTTCCCTTAGTATAATGCCCTTCAAATGCATCCATGTTGCTGTAAATGTTAAAATTTTCTTCTTTTTATGAGTAATATACCATTGCATGTCTATACCATACCTTCTTTATCCACTCATGTGTTGATGGACACTTAGTTGCTCAGCCTTGTCAGACTGTTTGTGCTCCCATGGACTGTAGCCCACCAGGCCCTTCTGTCCATGGAATTCTCTACCAAGAATACTGGAGTGGGTAGCCAATCCCTTCTCCAGGGGATCTTCCCAACCCAGGGATTGAACCTGGGTCTCCTGCACTGCAGGCAGATTCTTTACCGTCTGAGTCAACAGGGACACTTAAGTTGCTTCCACACTGCAGGCAGATTCTTTACCAGCTGACCCACAAGGGAAGCCCCTAAGTTGCTTCCATATCTGGGCTACTGTAAATAATGCTGTTAGGAACATTGGGGTGCTTGTATCTTTTTGAGTTATTATTTTTATTCTTTCAGATATATACATCAGGAGTGGAATTTCTGGGTCATAATTGGTGCACTATTCTTACACTCATTGATGGCATTCAACTGAACTTGAAGTGAACATGCTGTTCATAGATATCATGCAGAGGACTTGCGCGCTTCACGGATTTTCCTCCAAATGTCCACGAGGCTCAGTTAATATTCTAATTTTCTTACGGTTTAAAGAAGAAACAGATCAGGATTCTGCTTCTTGATAAAATCACTAAGTGGAAATCTGAATCCACAGACATAAAAAAAAAATACCCAGGCAATCTGCAACAAATTTCTGTTGCATATCCTAAAACATTAAGCAGCTGAACACAAAAGTAGGCCCTATAAGCACCTGCTGAACTGAATCTAAGAACAAAGACTCTCTTGAGCCCTGGACACAGGAACGCTGCCAAATAGGTAACCAGCAGCATCACTGTTAAAATACAGAACTTTTCTCCAAACATGCAATTGTTATTCTTTGCTTGAATTTAAACACTCTATATTTGTATATTTCTAGCTCATGTAAGTATGTTATATAAATGATTTTTATACAGTTATAATAAGTGCAATAGTAATTGACATTTAAAAAACTGAACAGCAGATAAATTCCCATCGCACTCTATCAGGGCTACTCAAAGAAAAAATTCAGGATTTAGGCCTTTAAAAACCACTTTAAGATTAAGGGCAAGGTCTGATAATATACTGTGTTCCTTGTACCCCAGAGATCCTACCATCAAGAAGGCAAACTCCAACGACCATTCAAATAGGACCTACAATAGCTACACTCACTGCATCTAAGCCATACACCAAGAGACGCTTACCACTAGAGGGCAGTCAAGATCTAACTATAGATTAAAAGTATCCGTTATTTATAATAAGCTGGAAGGCAGGCTGCTGCTAAGTCGATTCAGTCGTGTCTGACTCTGTGCGACCCCAGAGACGGCAGCCCACCAGGCTCCCCCTTCCCTGGGATTCTCCAGGCAAGAACACTGGAGTGGGTTGCCATTTCCTTCTCCAATGCCTGAAAGTGAAAAGGGAAAGTGAAGTCACTCAGTCATGTCTGACTCTTCATGACCCCATGGACTGCAGCCTACCAGGCTCCTCTGTCCATGGGATATTCCAGGCAAGAGTACTGGAGTGGGATGCCATTGCCTTCTCCGGGAAGGCAGGCTAGTCTCTTGAAAATTTTACACTTATCTAGAATCCTTTAGATCTAAAGTGATATTTGAGTGAACTCCAGGAGCTGGTGATGGACAGGGAGGCCTGGAGCACTGCAATCCATGGGGTCACAAAGAGTCGGACACGACTGAACGACTGAACTGAACTGATAAGTAAGCAATTATAAAACCTTTTAATGAATAAGCATAGATGACTTTTCCAAATATCTTAAAATATTATTTAGGACAATTCTCCAAAGATAGCACAATTTCAACACTGAGTTCATATTCATCCTGGAATACATAAATCAGCATTCTACTGACTAACAGAAAATAAATTATAACCCTGATGAATTACATAAGGTCCAGTATTCTGGTCATCTGATGCAAACAGCCAACTCATTGAACAAGTCCCTGGTGCTGAGAAAGACTGAGGGCAGAAGGAGAAGAGGGTGCCAGAGAATGAGATTAGCGGACGGCATCACTGATGCAATGGATGTAATAAACTTGGGCAAGCTTTGGGAGATGGTGAGGGACAGGGAGACCTGGTGTGCTGCAGTCCCTGGGGTAGCAAAGAGATGAACACGGCTGCATGACTTAACAACAACAGATTCAATTTTAACAAAAATATCAGGCCCTAAGGTAAGCTACATACTCTATACTCAAAATGCATAACCAACAAGGACCTACTGTATAGCACATGGAACTCTACTCAACGTTATGTGGCAGCGTGCATGGGAGGGGAGTTTGAAGAATGGATACATGAAAATGTATGGTTGAGTCTCTTTGCTGTTCATCAGAAACTACCACAACATTGTTAACTGGCTATAACCCAGTACAAAATAAAAAGTTTAAAGTTAAAAAAAAATGCTGTTAATTTTTCTGATGTCAGCGAAACAGTATAGCCAATTACAAACTGAAGTTTTAAATCTTATCTTAGTGATCACCAGACATTTTGCTTCATTCCACAAACCATCTCACATCTATCTTTTCATTTCCATTTTTCACCATCCTTCTGAAGATCACATGTTTCCAAAAGCCTCGCAACTGGTCTCTCTATCCAAGCACTCTCCCCCTCCAATCTGTTCCTTTCCACTGTCGTCATAATACTGCTACTGAACACTCTAACCACAAATCAAACTTTTGCTTTAAAACTTTCTGAGGCTAGAATTTCTCATACAAATTTACCATACTTCTTAGCTGGGGCTTTCAAAATATTCCATATTTTATAGCCTAATCCTTCTATTTCCAACTATTGCTGTTCTCTCCCCACTTACACTCTGTATCTTAGCCTAACTTGATAATCAATTTTCCCTCATCTCTTTCTGTATTCAATTACATCAGGTACACTTCCCCCTCTGGCAAGAATGCTCTTTCTACCACCCATCCCTACTTAGTATTTTGATCTCTCTAACAGCGAACTCAGACACATGAACTCAGACACGGAAAATGAGTCTTTCTTATGTATGTTCCATGGATTTCAGTGGCCACACATGATAAACAGAATAAACTCTACAGAACAAGTTAAGAACATTCATTAAACAAATAAGTGACAACAACTGTAACAACAATTACAACAAACATGGTAACAAATCCTGGAGGAAGGGAGAATCCAGAGCTGCCTCGTTTTATTGTTCAAAATGTTCAACTTTCAACAAAAATAGTGAGACATGCAAATAGCAGAGTATGTTTTATATATATGGAGGGGAAGAGTCAATAGAAACTGTCACTGAGGAATCCCAGATACTGGACTTTTAGACAAAAATGTTAAACTAGCTATTTCAAATATATCCAAAAAATTAAAAGAAACCTTGTCTAAAGAACTAAAGGCAAGTATGAGAAAAATGTCTTACCAAATAGAGATTATAAATAGAGACTGAAATTACTTTAAAAATAGACTCTGGAGTTAAAAATTATAATGACTGAAATTAAAAATTCTCTAGAGGGGCAAAACAACAGGTTTGAGCTTGAAGAAGAAAGAATCAATGAATCTGAATAAAGATCCACTGAGATTATTAAGTATGTAAAGCAGGGGGGAAAAAAAAGAGGAAAAATAAGCAGAGTCTTACAGACCTGCCAGATGCAGCAAGCCTAACAATGTACACATACTGAAAATCTCAGGAGAGGAGAGAAAGAGGCAGAAAGAATACTTAAATACTGACAAAACATGCTCCAACTTTGGTGAATAAAATTAATTTACAGATACAAGAAGCTCAACAAAATCCAAGTAAGATAAACTCAAAGAAACGCACAATGCACATCATAGTCAAACTACTGAAAGACAAAGAGAGGATCTTGGAAGCACCAAGAAAGCAGCAGCACATCACATACAAAGGCCCTTCATACGAGTAACAGCTGATGTCTCATCTGAAAACATGGCGACCAGAAGGCAATGGGATGAATATACACAGTGCTGAAGGGAAACTCAACCAGAATTCTATATTCAGAAACTCTTTATTGGTCTCTCCAAGGCTTCTAACACACAGCATCACTCTCTCACTTTTCTCTCTTAGCAAACAGCCTCACTTAATATTTCAACAGAAAAGTCTAACGAAACAGTAACAATTTCCCCAGCTTCTTCCTGATTTTCCGTAACATAGTTTACTGCATTTTTTAAATCCTGACTGCTCCGCCATCAAGCTTAGCGGTGCATGTGTTCTTCTTATGTAAGGCCAAATCTTTTATCTGTGTTGTAAATTTCATTTCCCCACCCCTAATCATCTTCATATCATGCTTCATCAAGTTCCTCTCCTTTATTTTCAACCTCTCCTTTCCACTGGTTCTTTTTCTTAGAAACAGAAACCGCTTCTTAAAAATGTCTAAATTTCTCCTATTTAAAAAAAGGAAAAATGTAATCTTCTCTTTCTCTCTAGCAATAGTCTCAGCTGCGCACACACACACACACACACACACACACACACACGTATATGTGTGTGTGTGTGTAAACTGAGTCTTGGTTGCTGTGTATAGTTGTCTCAAACACAACTCAAAATGAAATTCCAAACTCAGAATCTCTCCAATTTCCCATCTCTGACTGTTCCAAAACCATTCCAAACACCTCCTTCATCTTTCTACTGATTCTATTTCCAAATGTCAAATGAGTCTGTCCTATTCTTTCTATGCACAGTACTGGTTAAGTTCAGGCCAGAAAAAGTTCGGGAGTGTCAAAACACTCCTCACCAACACCACACTGCTGTCCCTACCTTTCAGTTTGTCCACATTCAGCCCATTCTCCAAAGAGAAATGGAGTGATTCTTTAAGCAGAAAAACCTTCTGTTTCAGTCTCTGCCTTCTCTCCTTCATTTCCTTCTACTTCTCAAACTCTACTTGATACTCAGCCATGCAAAGCCAACTGAAAGTTCCCAGGTGCAGTCTTTCCTGGACTGCCAAGCCTTCCCACACTATTCCCTCTGTCTGAACAAATGAACCTGACTGATTCCTACTGATTCTTCTAAGTAGATGGTTTGAGAACACATCTCCAAATATTTTGTCACACTTCTCTAAAAAACTGTGGGCTTAAGTGTGAGATGCATTGAGTGACTCACTTCCAACAAACAGAATATGGTAGAAGTCAGTGCAATGAGCAGTGAGGCTTCTTTCTTGCACTATCTCTTAGATTACTCACTCTGGGGGAAGCCAGCTGCTACGTGAAGGAAGTATCTCTGTGAGGAGGTCTTCATGACAAGGAACTTGGATCTCTTGCCAATACACAGAGAAAATCTGAGTCCTTTAACCAACAATTATGCAATTGAACTGTCTTAGCAGCAAACCCCTCAGCCCCACTGAAGTCTTCAGATGACCGCAGCCCTGGTGGACTTGACACAAACCTCAAGAGAGGCCATGATCCAGAAGTGAAGTCGCTCAGTCGTGTCCGACTCTTTGTGACCCCGTGGACTGTAGCCTACCACGCTCCTGTGTCCATGGGATTTTCCAGGCAAGAGTACTGGAGTGGGTTGCCATGCCCACCTCCAGGGGATCTTCCCAACCCAGTGATTGAACCTGGGTCTCCTGCATTGTAGGCAGATGCTTTACCATCTGAGCCACCATGATCCAGAATCACCTGACTAATCCACTTGTGTGTGCGGGCTAAGTCGCTTCAGTCACGTCTGACTCTTTGTGACCCTATGGACTATAGCCTGCCAGGATCCTGTCCATGGGACTCTCCAGGCAAGAATACTGGAGTGGGTTGCATGCCCACCTCCAGGGGATCTTCCTAACCCAGGTATCAAACCCATGCCTCTTGTGTCTCCTGCATTGGCAAGTGAGTTCTTTACCACTAGCGTCATCTGGGAAGCCAAATGAATCCATTCACAAATCCCTAAAAGATAGAAACTTTGAGATCAACAAATGTTTGTTGGTTTAAGCCATCAAATTTTAGGGAGGGATTTGTTACACAGCAGTAGATAACTACTGCTCTTAAAGAGATAATACATCTCTTTAAGATTTTTCTGACAGCTCAGTTAAACCACTGCTGGGATACTTGGGGATTAATGCTTACATCACACAAAAGTGTGAAAAATTTAGTCTACCTTCCCTGCCTATAATGAAATCTACCTGTGGGCAAAACTTTTTCATTCATTGTTGAATATAAGCATAGTAGATGTTCAATAACTACATATTAAAATCAAATGGAAATGAGGATGATCTGGAATATGAAAGTCAGATGAAACCCAAAGATGGCATCACTGATTTGATGGACAAGAGACTGAGCAAGCTCTGGGAGCTGGTGATGGACAGGGAAGCCTGGCGTGCTGCAGTCCATGGGGTCACAGAGTCGGACACGACTGACCGACTGAACTGAACTGAACTGAAGCTGTTTTTCTTCCTTCTTGAAATTCGTATAAGTCACAAGAAAGGGAAGCATAACTTACTAACACACTGCTTCACTGATGTGTTAAGCAAGATTATATCACACTTGTAAATAATATGTATGTAAATATGTATGTTATCAGAACAACATCTTATCCAGCATCCTCCTGAATATAGTTCTCACTAAACGTGAATGTATCAGATGTATCTGACATAATTTATGCCCATAATTATTAATGTCTATAAATATAATCATCATTATTTTTCTCTAACATATACTGCATGTTTCCTTATATAGGGTAAAATGTACTCTCCTCCCTGAATACTGCCTGCAATTAACTAATTCCTTGAAAACTCAAGGTTATTGTTACAGCCACGATTAATCATTTCTCTGAGCTGTAGTGGGTTTGTTTCTTCACTGTTTTCTCTTTAATTAGCTGGCTGTCATGTGTAACTTAAGAACTGAGTCAGCTTAATATTGGCAGTGCTCTATATAATTTTCAATGAATATCAGAAAAGTAATGGTATAGGAAATACATATAAATGTAGGGTAAATAACTTCCAAAAATGTTTAAAATAAAGCAGAGTTGCGGAAGAAAGTGGAGAACACACTACTAAGCGTCTAGATAGCCAAAATATAAATATTCATGTAGAAAGGAATAAAAATAAAATTGGAGGATATCAAGTGGTTGCTGTGTCAGGCTTTAAAACCATGGATGATTTTTTTTCACTGAACCTTTACTATCATCATTATAAAATTTTTCCAGCAGAAAAGATATAGATTGTCATCTCTCCTATCTAATACTATCTAGGGAGACACAAAGGTAAGAAAATACACAGTTAGAAAGAGGCTCAAAAACATCTATGACTATTGTACACTTGCCAGATACCTGTTGTATGCATATTAGGTATATACCTAATAGAGTAGTTGAATCAAATATTTTTAAAGTATAGAAAATACTGGAAAATGGTATACTATCACAGGCATTCTTAATGAATATGTGTGTCCTTAATATATCCAACTGTTCATTAAAGAGTGAATTTAATAGGCTGTCCCACTGCTGGGCATACACACCGCGGAAACCAGAATTTAAAGAGACACATGTACCCCAATGTTCGTTGCAGCACTGTTTATAATAGCCAGGACATGGAAGCAACCTAGACGTCCATCAGCAGATGAATGGATAAGAAAGCTGTGGTACACATACACAATGGAGTATTACTCAGCCATTGGAAAGAATACATTTGAATCAGTTCTGATGAGATGGATGAAACTGGAACCTATTATACAGAGTGAAGTAAGCCAGAAAGAAAAACACCAATACAGTATACTAACACATATATATGGAATTCAGAAAGATGGTAATGATAACCCTGTATGCGAGACAGCAAAAGAGACACAGATGTATAGAACGGACTTTAAGACTCTATGGGAGAGGGTAAGGGTGGGATGATTTGGGAGAATGGCATTGAAACATGTATACTATCATGTAAGAAATGAATTGCCAGTCCAGGTTCGACACATGATACTGGATGCTTGGGGCTGGTGCACTGAGACGACCCAGAGGGACGGTATGGGGAGGGAGGAGGGAGGGGGGTTCAGGATGGAGAACACGTGTATACCAGCAGCAGATTCATGTTGATGTATAGCAAAAACAATACTACATTGTAAAGTAATGAACCTCCAATTAAAATAAATAAATTTCTATTAAAAACAAAAGTTTGTAGATTTTTGAAAGTAGGAGCTCTTAACAGTATTACTAATGACTTAAGTTCTCCATAGGATACCACAGTCACTAAAAAGATGTAAGACAAAGACACCTGCAATTATGAGAGTTTACTCATAATAATTCATGAGTGGGTATTTGTAAGTCTTCCTCAGACAACCACTTTGCCTTATTGCATTCCTTTTTCTTGAGGATGGTTTTGGTTACCACCTCCTGTACAGTGTTACACACTCCCATCCATAGTTCTTCAGGCACTCTGTAATCCCTTGAATCGATTATTGGGAATAGATTGGGATTCCCTTGAATAGAATTCCTTGAATCTATTGGGAATATACATAAATGTCTGAGAGTATAACCAACAAATGACAATAACTTATCTTTTTGCCAAAAAAAACATGCTGGTCATAGCAAATATCCTCTTCCAACAACTAAAGAGATAACTCTACACATGGACATCACCAGAGGGTCAATACTGCTCAGATTAACGACATTCTTTGCAACTGAAAATGAGGAAGTTCTGTTTATAGTTAGTCAAAACAGCTCTATACTGGAGCTGACTGGCTCAGATTATCAGCTCCTTATTGCAAAATTAAGACTTAAATTGAAGAAAGTAGGGGAAAGCACTAGGCCATTCAGGTACGACCTAAATCAAATCCCTTATGATTATACAATGGGGGTGATGAACAGATTCAAAGGGTTATGGAGTGCCTGAAGAACTATGGATGGAGGATTGCAACACTGTACAGGAGACGGTGACCAAAACCACCCCCAAGAAAAAGAAGTGCAATAAGGCAAAGTGGTTGTCTGAGGAGGCCTTACAAACAGTCGAGAAAAGAAGAGAAGAAAAAGGCAGAGGGAAAAGGGAAAGATCCAACTGACTGTAGAGTTCCAGAGAATAGCAAGGAGAGATAAGAAAGCCTTCTTAAATGAACAATGCAAAGAAATAGAGAAAAAACAATACAATGGGAACGACTAGAGATCTCTTCAAGAAAACTGGAGATACCAAGGGAACATTTCATGCAAAGATGGCCACAATAAAGGGCAGAAACGGCAAGGACCTAACAGAAGCAGAAGAAATTAAGAAGAGGTGGCAAGAATACACAGAAGAACTGTAAAAAAAAGTGTCATAATGATCTAGATAACCACAATGGTGTGGTCACTCACCTAGAGCCAGACATCTTGGAGTGTGTGGTCAAGTGGGCCTTAAGAGAAGCATTACTACAAGTAAAGCTAGTGGAGGATGGAGTTCCAGCTGAGCTATTTCAAATCCTAAAAGACAGTGCTGTTAAAGTGCTGCATTCAATACGCCAGCAAATTTGGAAAACTCAGTAGTGGCCACGGGACTGGAAAAGGCCAGTTTTCATTCCAATCGCAAAGAAAGGCAATGCCAAAGAATGTTCAAACTACCACACAATTGAACTTATTTCACATGCTAACAAGGTCATGCTCAAAATCCTTCAGGCTAGGTTTCAGAAGCTCATGAACTGAGAACTTCCAGATGTATAAGCTGGATTGAGAAAAGGCAGAGGAACCAGAGATCAAATTGCCAACATCCGCTGAACCATAAAATAACCAAGGGAATTCCAAAAAAATTCTACTTCTGCTTCATTAACTACAATAAAGCCTTTAGGTGGATCACAGCAAACTGGAAAATTCTTAAAAGAATGGGAATACCAGACCACCTTACCTATCTCTTAAGAAGCCTGTATATAAGACAAGAAGCAACAGTTAGAACTGGACATAGAACAACAGATTGGTTCCAAATTGCAAAAGGAGTACATCAAGGCTGTATATCATCACCCTGCTTATTTAACTTATATGCAGAGTACATCATGTGAAACACCAAGCTGCGTGAATAACAAGCTGGAATCAAGATTGCTAGGAGAAATGTCAACAACCTCAGATATGCAGATGATACTTTTAATGGTAGAAAGAGAAAAGGAACTAAAGAGCCTCTAGATGAGGGTGAAGGAGGAGAGTGAAAGAGATGGCTTAAAACTAAATATTAAGAAAACTAAGAAGATGGTATCCAGACCCATCACTTCATGGCAAATAGAGGGTAAAGGGGGAAAGGTGGAAGTAGTGACAGATTTCCTCTTCTTGGGCTCTAAAACCACTGCGGATGGGACTGCTCGGCAGAAAAGCTATGACAGACGTAGACAGTGTGTTGTAAAGCAGAGACATTACCCTGGCAACAAAAGTCCATAGAATCAAGGCTATGGTCTTCCCAGTGTTCACATATAGTTCTGAGAGCTGGAGTATAAAAAAGGCAGAGTGCCAAAGAATCGACACCTTCAAACTATGGTGCTGGAGAAGACTCCTGAGAATCCACTGGACAGCAAGGAGATGAAACCAGTCAATTGTAAGGGAAATCAACCCTGAATACTCATTGGAAAGACTGATGCTGAAGCTGATGCTCCAGTATTTTGGTCACCTGATGCAAACAGCTGACTCTCTGGAAAAGTCCCTGATACTGGGAAAGATTGAGGGCAGAAGGAGAAGAGCCATCAGAGGATGAGACGGCTGGATGGCATCACCACTGAACTTGGACAAACTCTGGGAGATGGTGAGTGACAGGGAGGCCTGGTGTGCGGCAGTCCACGCAGTCAGAGAGTTGGACATGCCTGGGCAACTGAACAACGACACACGATAACCATATATAAATATTCCCTTGTTACACATAGTAACATTATATAAATACTAGCAGTCATTACTATTTAAGGTTGAATTTCTATGCAGAGATAATACACTAAAAATATTAGTCATTAGAGAATATTTGGCATAGATCTTAAGAGTTTTCTACCAAGAAATATAGGCACTGCAATGAAACATACAACTCATGTCATTTTTGGCAATTTTAAAATATGGATGTTAACACAACTCAAACCACAGGAGCAAATGATTAAGGGGTTGACTATCTTAAGCCATATTCCTAAAAGGTATTATTCAAAGGAAATGCGTTCTTCATAAACCCTTTAAAAATCCATATATTCAACACATTTATTGAGTGTCTGTTCTAGAGTGTTTTCCTTAAAGCAAAATATTGCGCTAATCAATTACTATGGCCTAAATGTGAAAGTCTAAATAATGAAGATTTAGAAAACACTAGCTCATCATCCTAGATTTACAGTAAGTTCCCCACATATGAATGAGCTCCATTCTGAAAACATCTTGACAAGTTTAATTTGTTCGTAAGTTCCACAAAATTAGCCTAGGCGCTTAATAACACAGTCAGCTATATAGTATTGTAATAGGTTTAGAATACTTTTCACACAAATAATACATAAAAATAAACACAAAAAATAAAGAAAAGATTTTTACCCTTACGTTACAGAACTTTGAAAATTACAATAGTGCAGTACAACGGCTGGATATAGGGGTTGGCATCAAGCGAACAGGCAACAAGAGTCACTGCTCAGGGAGGGAGAGGAGGTAGAAATGCTGGAGCTGAAGGATCATCAGTAATAGGAGACGGGGGGCAAGCTGCAGCGTCACTCGGGCCTGACATGATTGGACATGTGAACCCACATTCGCAACTTTGAAAGTTCGCAACTTGAGGATTCACATGCAGAGGACTTACTGTTCTCCCATCAACAACTAAAATCAGCTCTTCTGAAAGAGAGCTGGTGAGGTGAGTGGGATTGAGGGACAATATCAGAATCACAGAATTAACGGTATCCTCAGACTCTTCGAGAAGGTAAACTCATTTCTCCCCCTCTGCAGAATCACCAAGGTCTTGAGTCCTCTGCTGAGAGATGATCTAGACCTTTAAGTGTCCTTCAGGACAAAAGTTCCCTAAACTCCTGGCCTGAGTCACATACTTCAAATAAAGGACTCTCATCTCACACTCCCTTTTATTCATGCATTTGGCTTTAAAGAATTTACAATGTGGTTTTGCAATGAGAGGAGAAGAAAGTGAAATGGAAATACCATGATCTTGATCAGGTGCCTCTAGGTTGTAGCCATATCCCAGAAGTGTGCGTACAGCCTCACGGAGGCTATCCTTATTGGATTTCTTAGTTCGGTCATCTAGAAGGGCATAGGGAACAAGCCGAGGGTTTCTTCTGTTCTTTACATCCTATAGGAAGGAAAAAAAAATAAGGTATGTGATCATCAAAGGACAAGCAACAGTATTTGGAAATGGCACAGCCACCAAATACATCAAAATACAAAGTGTCTGAAGGTAGATACTGTGCCTTCTACTTTCCCTTTGTCTTTCCAGGTTGGAGGAGTTAGTGAAATACTCCCAGTATGAAGAATCTATCAAGTGAGTCACTGATCAATGCAAATTAGGCTCTCTCCATGAAAAGAAAATGTAAAAATAACAGCAATAACAGAAGCCAACTTTAATGATCTCAATAACCATCACCCACCTGTCAAGATCGAAAGGCAATGGGCTAACTTAAGAGAACCTACCATTTCCTTGCCAAGTTGACCGACAGGTCTTTGTTACAAAAAGAGCCTAATTAGTAACCATCATCTCTCTGACTTTTAAGTCAATGTACAACACAAGGCTGCTGTCCCTTCCTCAGAGAAAAGTCAGTGTGTGGATGGCCACCTCATGACCATAAATAGCTTAAAAAAATAATATTCTGACTCCATCAACTGGTGAACCTGGTAGTAGCGGGAGTATGAAAAGAAATGTAAACCTCACAATTTGTCTTTTATAAAAGAGGCTCCAAGTTTAAAGCATGATTAAAACGGCAGGGACCAAGCAATAAGACAGGCTATCTTACCATCTTAACAAAAGGATACATAATTTAAGAGTAAATACAAAATCTGGGCAGTGGAGATGCCCCAAGACTGCAAGTCTTTCTAACACTTAAGAAATTACTTCTTTGCATTCATTCACTGCTTCAGACTTTATCAAACTTTCCATATTCCAGGAGGCATGCTGCTGCTAAGTCGCTTCAGTCGTGTCCGATTCTGTGCAACCCCATAGACGGCAGCCTACCAGGCTCCCCCGTCCCTGGGATTCTCCAGGCAAGAACACTGGAGTGGGTTGCCATTTCCTTCTCCAGTGCATGAAAGTGAAAAGTGAAAGTCAAGTCGCTCAGTCATGTCCGAGTCTTAGCGACCCCATGGACTGCAGCCCACCAGGCTTCACCATCCATGGGATTTTCCAGACAAGAGTACTGGAGTGGGGTGCCATTGCCATCTCTACCAGGAGGCATATTCAATCTCAATTTATCTTAGCATGAAGAGCAATTTGGAGGCTGTATATATTCCCAAACATTCTCCAAAAAATATAAGCTATTTGGTGGACAGCATTTGTTCTGGCTGGGGAGAAACAAGGAAAACTATTTCTCAATTTCTTCTTCCCCTTCTCTAGAAAATCTGCAGTAAATACCTTATACTGACTACCTGACCATTTGGACCAGGGTTCAAATCATCTGGGTTGCTTATTGGGTAATGCCACTCTAAAGCCACCCCCCAAAAAATAAGCACCATAAACAGCTTTACACCACATTACCCCGCACCCCTCCCTTTCAAAATGGTTGCTGCCCCCCGAGCTTTTCCTAGAGAAAAATTAACAGGCCTCTGATGAATCACACTTTCTGGACATGGTGTTCTGGGGATCTGATTATACAAAGAAGCTGCTCCAGGGGTTTCCATGCACATGAGTGCTTGAAATCTAGTGTGCTGGAAACACAGAAGAAATTCAAGCGAACGCCTGCTCTCAAGGAGTTTACAATCCCATGCTGAACCAGATTATTTTAAACAGAGGGTGATGAAAAATTAAAGACAATGCTCATTCAGATAACCCAACAAAACTGTGTTCTGTCAGTGGGGAATGGGGTGGAAGCTGGGAGAAAGGGTGGAGAAAGTTCCAAAGAGAGCTTTGGCCAACTCAGACAGAACTCAGTGCTTTTACAAGGAGGATCCACCTGCACAAGGAAGAGATGGAGAGCAGAGGGGTCCTGGTTTGTCCCACAGACTCATATGGTCTGCAAGGCAAGGAAGTACTCCTTTGGCAAAAAAACAGTGAGGACCCCCTAATCCCCCTGTGGCATATGGCTGAGGTTCACACGCACGCACGCATGCACGCACACACACACACAGTGCTGAAGCCGGCTGAGTATTAAATCTCCTCAGTTACAACAACTTGAATTCAATACAAGAATAGCTTATTTTATGAAGTAAATCAAGGCTATGCAGTTTTCCTTAGCCTGTGAAATGACAAAAGTTGTGGGCTAAGAAGAATTTTGGAAATATCAGATCAACATTTAGTCTTTATCCTGCTGTTAAGTAACAATCCAGTTTAGTCCTGAAAAGCTTTAAGTAGAGGTACTGCCCACCATGAGCTGCCAAGAAGCACTGACAAGAAGAGGAGAATTTGAGCTCTGGAGGCAAAAGGATTGATTCCCAGCTTGGTTCTGCCACCTGAGTAGCACTGGACAAACTGCTTTCAAGTTCCCTGTGTAACATATGTGAATGGCGAATAAAAATTATTCATCCTTCATGGAATCGTTGTAAGAAAACACACATATAACTCTAGACATAGTGACTGCCATTTAATAATAATAGTTTTCTGTACTATTTGTTAGGTGCTAAGCCTTTCTCCAAAGAAGGCAATGGCACCCCACTCCAGTACTCTTGCCTGGAAAATCCCATGGGCAGAGGAGCCTGGTAGGCTGCAGTCCAGGGGGTCGCTAAGGGTCAGACATGACTGAGTGACTTCACTTTGCACTTTCATGCACTGGAGAAGGAAATGGCAACCCACTCCAGTGTTCTTGCCTGAAATTCAATAATTTAGTGAGTAAACAGTGGCACAGAGAGAATTTAAGTAGCCACTCCAAGGTCACACAGTCACTAAGAGACAGGCTAAAGTTTGCTCTGTTTTGCTATCCCCATACAGACCCAGGGACTGTTAGTTATTCTCACGAGTGTAACCATTAATAGAGATCCATGGACTTGCCTGGTGGGCCGGCGGTTAAGAATGTGCATGCCAGTGCAGGGAACATGGGTTTGATCCCTGGTCTGGGAAGATCCCACATGCCACAAGATAACTAAGCCTGCACATCACAACCGCTGGAGTCTGCGCCTCTAGAGCAGAGTAGTCCACAACAAAAGAAGTCACTGCAGTGAGAAGCTTGCGCACTGAAACTGGAGGACAGCACCCGCTCATCATAAGCATTGAAAGCCCAGGCACAGCGGCAAAGTCCCAGAGCAGCCACAAATAAAATTTTTAAAAAAATTTAAAAAGTAGAGATCCATAATTCTGAAATCTAGAAAAAGAAATTTTTTTTTTAAACTAAGCTACACTGCTGTTAAATCACTTCAGTCATGTGACCCCATAAATGGCAGCCCACCAGGCTCCGCTGTCCCTGGGATTCTCCAGGTAAGAACACTAGAGTGGGTTGCCATTCCCTTCTCCAATGCATGAAAGTGAAAAGTGAAAGTGAAGTCACTCAGTCATATGCAATTTTTAGCAACCCCATGGACTGCAGCCTTCCAGGCTCCTCCATCCATAGGACTTTCCAGGCAAGAGGACTGGAGTGGGGTGCCATTGCCTATCCAAAACTAAGCTACACTGCTACACTGCTAAAGAGTCTACATTGCTGAACAAAAAATAATTTATACATAGTCCGCTGCTCTGCTGAGGGCACTATGGAACAACCTCATTTTACCACCATTCAAAAAATCTGGATTATGAAATTCATCTGAGGCATTAAATGTGAAATTATGGACCTCTTTTATTATTAATTTATCTTGATATTATCATATTTTACATACTTGTCCAAAAAACAATCTCAGAGAAATGTCATAAAACCACATTATAAATCATTGGTCTGGAAACATTCACTGGGTGCCTCATGATAAAAACCAGACTTGAGGAGGTCTGACTTCTTGAGTCCAGCAATAAACAAGTGTTTCAATGCATATGTACATTAAAGATATCTATATGATGTAAGTTTCAATATAGTCATTATTTAATCTCTTCTGTTACAAATCATAATAGTCCCCACTTTAAGTCAATCTCAGAGCATGTGCTGTAGAGCAAAGGTCCCACATACCTGTTGGATGCCGTAGGTCCAGCCCTGTCGAATTCGATCCCGAGCCCACACGTTATGAGCGTTTTCCGCCAACTTGTCCACCATAGCCTCCTGAGATGGGGTGAGTTTGATAAAGCTCAGGTCCATCGGGGCAGGCTTGTATCCACTTGTCAGTTGGTAACTACAAAGCAAAGCCAAAGACATATACAATAGGCCTGTCCAAAAAAAAATCAAGGTTAATAAATTCCTCTATTAATCTTTTAACTCCAATTGTTTCTAATTTTTATTGTTCCATAGACCACAGTGGGCTTCCCTGGTAGCTCAGCTGGTAAAGAATCCACCTGCAATGCAGGAGACGCCGGTTCAATTCCTGGGTTGGGAAGATCTCCTGCAGAAGGGAAAGGCTACCCACTCCAGTGTTCTTGGGCTTCCCTGGTGGCTCAGATGGTAAAGAATCCACCTGCAATGTGGGAGACATGGGTTCGATCCCTGTGTTGGCATGATTCCCTGGAGGAGGGCATGGCAACCCACTCCAGTATTCTTGCCTGGAGAATCCCCATGGACAGTGGAACCTGGAGGGCTACAGTCCATGGGGTTGCAAAGAGTCGGATATGACTGAGTGACTAAGCACCGCACAGCCCACAGTGGTGACCCGTGGTGATGTGCCCGGTCAGCAAGCATGGACCCCTTTCACTTAAACTAAAAACTCATCAGGTGGAAAAGCCATGTGATCTTTATGTTTTCATTTTTACATCACCAAAACAGGAATGAAACAACAACTGTCTCTCAAATTTGGGAAGTATTTATCATTATTTGTGTCCCAAACAGTTGATGCTTTGGTATAGCATAAATCAAAGTATCAGTAATTAAAATATTTAATGAATTTCTCTTACTGTTAAGTTCTCAGGTTTCAACATTTATATCTTATATTCATGCAATATTTATTTCAGAAATCTGTGTATCCTCTCAGACACAAGCTGTCCATTATTCTACAGGGGATTTCTAACACATTCATACATTATTTTTCTATTGCCATTCCAAGTTACATAATTTTAGGAAGCCTCTAGATAAGATAGAGACTAGAAAATACCAGGCATGTAATCATCTAAAATATGATGAAGGCCTGGATTTTAGGGAATGCTTACCAGAGGCTATTTCCACACTTTGAGCTAGAGAAGAAAGGTATTAAGACAAGCATAATTTTTAATTTGGGGGGAGAAACAGAAAATTGAAAATATAAAAATTTTCAGACTTCCCTCATGATCCAGTGGTTAAGAATCTGCCTGCCAATGCAAGATACAGGTTCCATCCCTGTTCTGGGAGGACCATACACATCGCAGGGCAACTAAGCCCGTTTGCCACAGCTACTGAGCCTATGCTTTAGAGCCTGCGAGCCCCAGCTACTGAGGCCCATGTGCCCTTCAGCCCAAGCAGCCAAAACTAAATAAATAAACAAACAAAATTTTAAAAAGAAAGAAAATATAAAATTTTATACACACATATATTAGGGCAATATGACTGCCCACTACACACACACACACACACACACACACACACACACACACACACAGATCTGTCTCATCTATTAGAGAGACTGGCACAAAGCCTACTGTACAGCTGGTTCTGTTTCATTCTCTGTCACTGTTCTGTCCCCTACCATCAACTATGCCTTCGGGTCAGGATCTGCTTCTGATCCATTTTTCTAATTATCATTATACTTAGAAGAGTGCCTGGCAGAGAACAGCCTTTCAATCTAGAGTTTTCACAAGGACTCACTTTATGTACAAAATGAATATAAAGAGATACACATCTTCATCTCAAAAATTCTCCTTTGGTGCAAACAAAGTAAAGAAAATTTGCCAGATGATTACACTAAGTTAAAAAAAAATGCCCACAACATGAGAAAATGGTCTAACATAAACTATAAATAATTTTTATTCTTCTAATTATTCTGGCTTCTGTCTAGCCAAATTAAAAGGGAAGCTCCTTAATATCAGGGAGAAAACCTAAGATAGTGCCTGACATGTGGTAGATATTCAATAAAAATCTGCTGATTTAATCTGTGTATGACAGAAATAAACAGTTTAAGGTTGAATAAAGTTGACTTTACCTTAAATAACTTCTACTTCATTATAAGACATCTTGCATTGTATAAAAGATTTATCTATAGGCAGAACTCTTGAAGAACATTTTGTTTTGTTTAAGTAGATCAGATTGGTCTGGCAATTGCAAAAGTTGTGGCTAATTACTACCTTATGTCACTTCATTTACATCCACAGTTGAATTTATCGGCATGAAATTTTGTTCTGTTTTAGATCAGAACTCTGCATGTTTGGGTAATTAACAATACATTTTATTTTTCTATAAAGAAGCCACATGGGACTTTTTAATCACTCATACAAATTACTGCCTTTTATAGAATCTGTACGTTTAAAAGGACAAATCTGTAAACTGTAAGCACAGTCTATATTCAAGTTCTTACTTGGAAAATATTTTAAGAAAGCACTCAGTATATTTCAAATGTACCAAGAGGTGATCTAGCCCAGCATCATCTAATCTCCAAGTTTAACATTATTTGCTGGAAGAAGAGTTGGGGGCAATGATAAAGAACTTGGACTTTTGTACTCAACCCCTTCCCACTTCTGTTGCTTACCCCTCTCTCCTGAATTTCCCCAGTATCACCCAGCACATAATTCTCTTTCTTCTCTAATTTGCCCATCGTCCTGATCCCTCCTAGCTGTAACAGACATGGTCGAGCTTTGAAGGTACTCTGTGAAGAACTGATTACAGCCTATGCCACCTGAGTGAGTGATATGTGTTTTCTATAAAGAGGAAAGATACTTCTCTTGTGATCAATTCTAATAGTAGACTTGAGAGCAATGTCAACGGGAGAGGAATTTTTGAAGGGTATTTTCTATAAAAACTCGCAGATACGCTCTACTAGACCATAGTCTACTCAACTACACACTCTACTGTACGTCTGTAGAGCAGTATGACATATACTATATGTACATGCCATAATTCCAGATAAGCATTTCTCTTTACTTTCTAAATTTTCTCTCACTATATAGGATATCTATTACAGTTGCTTTAGTTTGCAATCACAATGAGAGCCTATGAAGATTCATTTGCACCTACTGATTTGAAATGACCCAATAATTAGTGCACATTCATTTTCAGAAGCAGACTACAATTCATTCTGCCAGCTTCCCTTCATAGTCTTGTGTAAGAATGAATTTAAGTTTCAAGTAGTTCTTTAAAATGGCAAATAATCCCATTCAAATTAAAGTTATTAATTCCCACTTCACCTGAACCTTATTTCCACACTGCTGTACTTCATTTTTACAGTGAAAAATAAATACAAACATCTTTGAAATTAAGACTTTAAACTCAGTATGTTAAAAATGGTAACATCATGAATGCTTTTATTAGTAGCATCAATAATGATTTACAAAATCATTCACAGGACATGACAAAGTAAGAATCAAAATCACTATACCAAAGTGAGATTTTTTGAAGTACATAAGTGTACATTAGCAAATCATGCCCATTTCATCTTATTAATACAATCTAATTAGGTACATAGAGATCACCCAACTACTAATAGAAACTATTTTCCTTTTGTGATTGGAAAAGGACAAAGAATGAAGCTTTTGAATAAAATGCAATTGAAGTCAATCTTGGAAGCTAAATGATTTCAAGTAGAGTTTCAGATTGATTTCCAGAAACCTAAAAGAAATAAAGGAAAGATTGCTACAATTCTTGGGAAATGGAATTTTGTAGCCCAAATACTAGGGAAAAGGCATGTCATTAATAATTACACTAATAACGATCTCTGTTTGTCCAAGGCAAACCATTCAATCTCACAGTAAGCCAAGCCTATGCCCCAACCAGTAATGCTGAAGAAGCTGAAGTTGAATGGTTCTATGAAGACCTACAAGACCTTTTAGAACTAACACCCCCAAAAGATGTCCTTTTCATTATAGGGGACTGGAATGCAAAAGTAGGAAGTCAAGAAACACCTGCAGTAACAGGCAAATTTGGCCTTGGAGTACGGAATAAAGCAGGGCAAAGGCTAATAGAGTTTTTTCAAGAGAACACACTGGTCATAGCAAACACCCTCTTCCAGCAACACAAGAGAAGACTCTACACATGGACATCACCAGATGGTCAACACCGAAATCAGATTGATTGTATTCTCTGCAGCCAAAGATAGGGAAGCTCTATACAGTCAGCAAAAACAAGACCGGGAGCTGACTGTGGCTCAGATCATGAACTCCTTATTACCAAATTCAGACTGAAATTGAAGAAAGTAGGGAAAAGCACTAGACCATTCTGGTATGACCTAAATCAAATCCCTTATGATTATATAGTAGAAGTGAGAAATAGATTTAGGGGCCTAGATCTGATAGAGTGCCTGATGAACTATGGATGGAGCTTCATGACACTGTACAGCAGACAGGGATCAAGACCACCCCCAAGAAAAAGAAATGCAAAAAAGCAAAATGGCTGTCTAAGGAGGCCTTACAAATAGCTGTGAAAAGAAGAGAAGTGAAAAGCAAAGGAAAAAAGGAAAGCTAAAAGCATCTGAATGCAGAGTTCCAAAGAATAGCAAGGAGAGATAAGCTATCAAGGCAAAGATATAGAGGAAAAGAACAGAATGTAAAAGACTAGAGATCCCTTCAAGAAAATTAGAGATACCAAGGGAACATTTCATGCAAAGATGGCCTCGATAAAGGACAGAAATGGTATGGACCTAACAGAAGCAGAAGATATTAAGAAGAGTTGGCAAGAATATACAGAAGAACTGTACAAAAAAGGTCTTCATGACCAAGATAATCAATTGATGGTGTGATCTCTCACCTAGAGCCAGACTTGGAATGTGAAGTCAAGTGGGCCTTAGAAAGCATCACTATGAGCAAAGCTAGTGGAGGTGATGGAATCCCAGTTGAGCTATTTCAAATCCTGAAAGATGATGCTGTGAAAGTGCTGCACTCAATATGCCAGCACATTTGGAAAACTCAGCAGTGGCCACAGGACTGGAAAAGGTCAGTTTTCATTCCAATCCCAAAGAAAGGCAATGCCAAAGAATGCTCAAACTACCACACAATTGCACTCATCTCACGCGCTAGTAAAGTAATGCTCAAAATTCTCCAAGCCAGGCTTTAGCAATACGTGAACCATGAACTTCCAGATGTTCAAGCTGGTTTTAGAAAAGGCAGAGGAACCAGAGATCAAATTGCCAACATCCGCTGGATCACTGAAAAAGCAAGAGAGTTCCAGAAAAACATCTATTTCTGCTTTATTGACTATGCCAAAGCCTTTGACTGTGTGGATCACAATAAACTGTGGAAAATTCTTCAAGAGATGGAAATACCAGACCACCTGACCTGCCTCTCGAGAAACCTATATATGCAGGTCAAGAAGAAACAGTTAGAACTGGACATGGAACAACAGATTGGTTCCAAATAGGAAAAGGAGTATGTCAAGGCTGTATATTGTCACCCTGCTTACTTAAGTTATATGCAGAGTACATCATGAGAAACACTGGGCTGGAAGAAGCACAAGCTGGAATCAAGATTGCCGGAAGAAATATCAATAACCTCAGATATGCAGATGACACCACCCTTATGGCAGAAAGTGAAGAGGAACTAAAAGCCTCTTGATGAAAGTGAAAGAGGAGAGTGAAAAAGTTGGCTTAAAGCTCAACATTCAGAAAATGAAGATCATGGCATCTGGTCCCATCAGTTCATGGGAAATAGATGAAGAAACAGTGGAAACAGTGTCAGATTTTATTTTGGGGGGCTCCAAAATCACTGCAGATGGCGATTGCAGCCATGAAATTAAAAGACGCTTACTCCTTGGAAGGAAAGTTATGACTAACCTAGATAGCATATTCAAAAGCAGAGACATTACTTTGCTGACAAAGGTCCGTCTAGTCAAGGCTATGGTTTTTGTAGTGGTCATGTATGGATGTGAGAGTTGAACTGTGAAGAAGGCTGAGCACTGAAGAATTGATGCTTTTGAACTGTGGTGTTAGAGAAGACTCTTGAGAGTCTCCTGGACTGCAAGGAGTCCAACCAGTCCTTCTAAAGGAGATCAGTCCTGGATGTTCACTGGAAGGACTGCTGCTAAAGCTGAAACTCCAATACTTTGGCTACCTCATGTGAAGAGTTGACTCATTGGAAAAGACCCTGATGCTGGGAGAGATTGGGGGCAGGAGGAAAACAGGGCAACAGAGGATGAGATGGCTGGATGGCATCACCGACTCGATGGACATGAGTTTGAGTAAACTCCGGGAGTTGGTGATGGACAGGGAGGCCTGGTGTGCTGCGATTCATGGGTTCACGAAGAGTCGGACACGACTGAGCGACTGAACTGAACTGAAAACATACTTAGCTCATATTAAAGACATCTATGTAATATATCCTACCTTTTCAAGCTTTCAGGGCAAATCTGCCAGAATCAGTCGATAGATCTCTTTCTTCTGTCATGTTTTTGTCTAGTAGCTGTAGTTTTTAACTTCCTTTACTTTCATCCTCTAAGATGCAGTACCATCAATCATTTTACAAAATTAGGTTATGAGGAATATATATGGTAGTAAACAAACACATTCAATATGGTCATTTTCAAAGTATCAAAGTTCTTTTGTAGTTACTAGCTGTTAGTTTTATTGGATGTAATATATAATAAATATTTTTTTTAAAGTGAGATTAACAGGTTACATAAACTCTCTGAGCATCAGTTTCCTTACAGCAAAATTTCTTTTTAAAAGCTTCTTTGCCTGGTGAGTGGGACCAGGGTGGGGGGTGGGGGAAGACTGACAAACTGCCAGTTTCATCTGCATGGAATTATCAAAGATGTAAACAAACAACTGATAATACTTGGCCCCAGGGGTGAATGGTCATATGAAGCAGCAATTCAGTTCTGTGCTTCATTCCCACCTGATCCACATTTTTTCCCCAAGCAGGAATTCTAAATGAGTTTTTTTCCTTTAAAGTGTTCAGTATAATATCACTCAAGGGCCAATTAAAGTAGTGCAACAAATACGTGGCAGAATAACAAAAACACTAAGGATAAGCCTTTTCTCTTTTTCCAGCCTCTCCCACCTCTCAAGCTTACTTGTTCAGTATGAATCAGAGTAAATGAAGCTTGGAAGTCATCATGTTGTGAAAGATGCACAGTAAACATGAAAAGATGATGTCCAAGTTCAGGGGATGTTAGCTGTAAATTTCAAAACCAAATCAGTCCTCCAAGTACCTTGGAACAAAGAGGAAAATCTCAGATGTCTGCACACCACAGATATTCAGAACAAGTTTTGCTAGAAGTACAGCTACTAAAAATGGTGCTGGGCTGACATTCTCAAAGAAAGGAGACAGAGAATATTAAAAAAAAAAAAAAAAAAAAACCTTCTCCAGAAAACAAATACAGAAGAATAATCTCAGTTGAGAAATTAGGAGCGATCTGTTTCTTCTACTACTTCACTTCTCTTTACATATATTCTAAAAAATAATTTATTTACATATTTATTTGGTTGCCACTAAATGGAAACAGTGACAGACTTTATTTTCTTGGGCTCCAAAATCAATACAGATGGTGACTGCAGCCATGAAATTAAAAGAAGCTTGATTCTTTGAAGAAAAGCTACGACAAACCTAGATAGCATATTAAAAAGCATATTAAAAACCATAGCTTTGACTAGACATTTCATTTGACATTACAAAGGTCCATCTAGTCAAAGCAATGGTTTTTCCAGTAGTCATGTATGGATGTGAGAGCTGGACCATAAAGAAGGCTGTGTGCTGAAGAATTGATTCTTTTGAACTGTGGTGTTGGAGAAGACTTGAGAGTCCCTTAGACTGCAAGGAGATCAAGCTAGTCAATCCTTAAGGAAATCAACCCTGAATATTCATTGGAAGGACTAATGCTGAAGCAAAGCTCCAATACCTTGGCCACATGATGCAAAGAACTGACTCATTGGAAAAGACCCTGATGCTGGGAACAACTGAAGACAGGAGAAGAAGGGGAGGACAGAGGATGAGACGGTTGGATGACATCACCAACTCTATGGACCTGAGTTTGAGCAAGCTCTGGGAGCGGTAATGGACAGGGAAGTCTGGTGTGCTGCAGTCTGTGGGGTTGCAAAGAGTCAGACACGACTGAGCAACTGAACTGAACTGATTTGGCTGCACTGGGTCTCAGTTGCTGTGGGATCTATTTCCCTGACCAGGGATTGAACCCAGGCTCCCTGAATTGGGAGCTCGGAGCTTAGCCCTTGGGCCACCAGGGAAATCTCCATTTTGCTTTGAAATAAACATGTAATATGACATGCCCTGTGCCTCCACCATCTTTAATCCTTTCTTCACTCCAAGTTCTTCTTGTATTCCACATCCCCTTTGAAACAAACCAAGAGACAATAATTTCAAGAAAGACCAAAAAAGCCATGCTTGGCTTTTGGGTTTTTAGACTAGGCTTTGAAAAGTCATAGCAGAGACAACAGTATTCAGAGAAAGGCCTTCTGATATGAATAGCTCTACTTTTGAATATTAAAAGAGAAAGGACCTGATGTGCTGGATGAAGGTTTCAGAGCCTAGAGGAGGAGAGAACTAGAGGAATTCAGCGTTCTCCACCCGCTTACCCAGATGGAGACCAGATAGATCCCACAGTCAAGGGAGCTTCTGGCTTAGCTACCAGATTAGACCCAGGAGAATGGCCAGTTTCCAGAATCTCCCACACCCATACCCCTGTGCAGCACAGATTCAGGAGAACAGATTTGGCACCAAACCAAGACTAGGCTGCCAGGCAACTTTCCCTCCTCCGTCTGCCAAGAGACTGAAGTCCTCAAGTTGCCGAAGACAGTGTTCCTAGGTTTCCAACCTCCGAAAGAGGCCTGAGTAGCGGTGAAAGCACAGCTCGGACCTGGAGGACTCAAAAGAGATGAGGAGGAAAGATCCGGTGTGTGGTCCAAAGATCAGTAGGGAAAACATGCATCCCAAAATGAGGCAGGAGATAGACGGACCCCAAGCTGAGTAGCTGGAGTTCGTCCCCTGTGGACAGATACTTCAAGATGAAGACAAGAGCAGGAGGATATTTAGAGGTGTTGAGCCCTGTCCAGATAAAAGATAAAGAGACTACAGTTGCCTCAATCTCAAAGTCAAGGAGACCTTCCCGACTATATATGTACCGAAGGGCTCCTTGGAGATCAAAAAGGAAGGGCTATCACTCCATAGTCAGTGATGTTACCCTGCCCACTAGAATCCATCCTGGCAAAGAGATGAGTACACACACACACACACACACACACACGGGAGGATCCTGAGAAATACTACAGACAGACCGAGAGCCAGGCAAAGCAAGAGGACTGTCTAGAGGAAACCCAGAAGAAATGTTCCATAAAAGTGATTCAAACTACCCAGAGGGCACAGCTCTCTCTCTGAATCTGTCCCGTGAGTATATTCACATGTACCTTTTTTCTCCTAATAAACACTTTGTTTCACTACTTTCTGTTTGTGGGGATTCATTTCAACAAAGCCGATGGGTCAGGGACCCTGTCACACTGGTCACCGGTCTGGTGGCTAGAATTCAGTGTTCTCACCACTGAGACCTGACTTTAATCTCTGGCTGGGAAACCACAATACTGCTTCAAGCAGCTGCAGGCAAAGGCCATCCAAAATCAGTATGAGGTCAGAAGAGGTAAATGCAGACAAATAATAAAGAATCTCCTTTAACCAAACCTGACTCAAGCTCCTCTGAATCCTCTTTCTGATCGTAGGATTTGACCTTGTTTGCTTAGTCCAGTCTTAGCAAGACCCCTGCTTAGGTCAGCCTGGTGGAAATCCCCCACTCATGATATCTGATCACATTCCTCATCCCCCACCTTTGACATCCTATCACTCTGATCTGCCATTAGCAACAATCCTACAAATTTTGTTTTACCAGAATCCCCCTTTTCCTTGATGTTTCCTCTTAGTAATTTTCCATCCACTGACCCCTAACTCTGCTCCTGTCTACAAATCCCCACTTGTCTTTGTTGTACTGGGTTTGCCAAAAATTCACTTGAGTTTTTCCATAATATCTCAGGGAAAAACCCGAATTTTTTGGCCAACCCAGTGTATGACTACTGAGGTTTCTCTTTCCCTGTTGTAATAGTTCTGGAATAAAATTTGTCTTTATGCCTTTAACTTCTGTCTGGCTCTGGTTTTCTTTGATGTAATTCAGTTCCTGACAGCAAACTCAAAAGAGAATGCCCAAGGACTCAGTGTTTCCTCCCCATCAGGTGAATGTCCCAAGGATACACAGCCCTGGGAGTAAGAAGGGGGTAAACTTTGAATTCGAACATAACAACAAATATTTATCCTGTACTCGAATGTGTCAGGTCCTGTTCTGGGAACTAATGATACAACATTGAATAATATGGATAAACAATCTATTTTTATAGATAATTATGTTTAGATGAGGACTAAGGCAGTAAGCAAAATAAACATAATATAATAGTATGTTGGACGATATTTAAATACTATCAGAAAAAAATCAAGTAGAAAAGGGGACAGGAGAGAAAGCACAATTTTAAATAGGCTGCAATTTTAAGGAGGCAGAGAAACACTGTTTTCAGAAGATGACCTTTGAAATCAAAACATTAAGGTGAGAATAAACAGAGAAAACAGTGATTTCAATTGAGTTTGCACTGAACAGACTAGGACTAGGTTTTCACTAACAAGCTGCAATCTGGCTGCAAGGCCCATTGGGCTTAAATAGGAAATTAAGTCCAATGAAAACAAATGAAGAACATTACATGTTGGCACATTTTAAAATTTGCGGTCTGTGAAATCTACTCACTACAAATAAAAAGAGTATATAAATATTTCTTTCTTCCCAATCACAGTGCCTCATACTTATGGAAAGAAAATCCAGCTGCATTTGTAACACTATTTTTCATTTAGGTAAATATTTATAGACAGTGAATTTTGCGTGTGGGCTTGTGTCTATATGCACTGTATAAATATGGGTCTGCATATTCTGGATCCATCTAAGCATTCATTTCTGAAAGTCATTTAAAATTTATACACATATATGAACACTGAGAATATCATTTTTAACCTTGTATCTGCCCCAATATGCCTGAGAGATACCAGTTACACCTCAACTTCACATCACTATAGTGGTTTTACAGCATCAGGGTAAGACTGTGGTGCAGGAGGGAGGGAATTCAGCACTAGTCTTAAATACTTCTCAAATAATTCTAACATACTTTTTCATAACTCAGCACTATCTCTTACTTCCCAGTGATATATAAAGCAACCAGGTTCTGACCTACTACATTTGGGGTTGACTTAACAGCAGATAAGTGCTAACAAAAAGTGTGAATAACAGGCATTGGTACTCAGATAAGAACTGCATTTTCATTTAAACTTTTAGATTTAAAAAAATTCTCAATTACTCAGGGATGTAGACATTGTGAACCACAATATTTGGGAATGTGTTCCTTTTCAGTTGTGTTTTACTTTATTCCTTCAGCAATTGGACCCTGCTCATCAAACTCTGCAGTGGGTCAAGAGTTTCATTTTATAACAAATGTGGCAAGATTTACAAAATTAGGAATAGACAATCATGTGCTGTAGTATTCGGTTGCCTGCTGGTTTGTTGAGAGAGGAGGGTGAGGAAAAAGAGGGAGAGGAAGGAAAACAGAACTACAATGAATCACATATTCTATAAAAGTCCTCACAGATTTTTAGAGAGATGATCTGTATTATCAGGGAAGAAAACTAACACTCAGATTGCCTATTTTCAAAAAGGGAATGAAGCACATCATTCTAACTACAGTTTGAATCTACATGTGTTCTTAAACCTGAAATGGATCTCTTGAAGGCAATGTATAGTTAGGTCTTTTTTTAAACCCATCCAACTGCTCTATCCTTTTTGAATGGTGAAATTAAGCCATTTACATTTAGAGTAATTATTGACATGCAAAGGCATATTAATGCCATCTTATTAATTGCTCTCTGGTTACTTTATATTTCCACTGTTTCTTTTTCCGTCTGTCTATGTCAATATTCATAAATTATTTTCCATGTTGGTATGCTTTGTTTTCTCTTTCTTGGTCTTTGTGAATCCATTCTAGGTTTTTCTCTTGAGGTAACCTTGCAAATTACATAAAATATCATGCAGATAAAACAGTCCTTTTCAGGCTAATAGCAACTCATCTTTGCAAACCTATAAAGGATCCAACTTTTTCTTCTCTCTTTTATATTACTGATGATACAATTTATTCCTTTTTATGTCCTGCATTCATTAATGATTCATATTTATAGTATCTATAATTCTTTTTACAGGCTTCCCTTATAGCTCAGTCAGTAAAGAGTCTGACTGCAATGCAGGAGACCTGGGTTTGATCCCTGGGTCAGGAAGATCCCCTGGAGCAGGAAATGGCAACCCACTCCAGTATTCTGGCCTGGAGAATCCCATGGACAGAGAAGCCCGGCAGACTACAGTCTGTGGGGTCGCAAGAGTCGGACAAGACTGAGAGACTAAGCACACGTAATTCTTTTACTGTTTTCTTAACTTCTGTACTACAGGGAAGTGATTGATACACCACCATAGTATTTCTCTGCATCAGACTGTCTTTGTTTGTCTAACACCAGTGTAGTGTGCATTTTTGTATGTTGTCTTGTTGCTGATCAGCATCTTTTCATTTCAGCTTGAAGAATTCCTTTCAACATTTCCTGCAAGGCAGGTCTGCTGCTGCTGCTGCTAAGTTGCTTCAGTCATGTCTGACTCTGTGCGAGCCCATAGATGGCAGCCCACCAGGCTTTCCCATCCCTGGGATTCTCCAGGCAAGAACACTGGAGTGGGTTGCCATTTCCTTCTCCAATGCATGAAAGTGAAAAGTGAAAGTGAAGTTGCTCAGTTATGTCCGACTCCTAGTAACCCCATGGACTGCCTACCAGGATCCTCCGTCCATAGGATTTTCCAGGCAAGAGTACTGGAATGGGTTGCCATCATCTAGTGGTAGTGAACTCCCTCAGCTTTTGTCTGGGAAAGGCTTTATGTCTCCTTGATATCTGTAAGGCAACTTTGTTGCATAAAGTATTCTTGACTGGCAATTTTTATTTCTCAACACTTTGAATATGTCATTCCATCCTCTCGTGCCCCATAGAGTTTCTGCTGAGAAATCAACTAATAGCTTAATGGGATCCCTTTGTAGGTTACTTTCTTTCCCCCTAGTTTTATGTAGGATGATTTCTTTCACATTGATTTTTGACAGTTTCACTGTAATGCATCTTGGAGAAGGTCTTTTTACATTGAGATAAGATTGCAGCCCTGATATTAAAAGACGCTTACTCCTTGGAAGAAAGTTATGACCAACCTAGATAGCATATTCAAAAGCAGAGACATTACTTTGCCGACTAAGGTCTGTCTAGTCAAGGCTATGGTTTTTCCAGTGGTCGTGTATGGATGTGAGAGTTGGACTGTGAAGAAGGCTGAGTGCTGAAGAATTGATGCTTTTGAACTGTGGTGGTGGAGAAGACTCTTGAGAGTCCCTTGGACTGCAAGGAGATCCAACCAGTCCATTCTGAAGGAGATCAGCCTTGGGATTTCTTTGGAAGGAATGATGCTAAAGCTGAAACTCCAGTACTTTAGCCACTTCATCTGAAGAGTTGACTCATTGGAAAAGACTTTGATGCTGGGAGGGACTGGGGGCAGGAGGAGAAGGGGACGCCAGAGGATGAGATGGCTGGATGGCATCACTGACTCGATGGACGTGAGTCTGAGTGAACTCCGGAAATTGGTGATGGACAGGGAGGCCTGGTGTGCTGCGATTCATGGGGTTGCAAAGAGTCGGACACGGCTGAGTGACTGAACTGAACTGAATAGGGCATTATTTTAGCTTTATGGACTTGTATGTCTAAGTCTTTCCCCAAGCCTGAGATGCTTTCAAATAGTTTCTTTAAATGAATTCCCTGTCTCCTTCTCCCTCTCCTATCCTGAAACCCAATTATTCACATATATGTGTTTCTGATAGAATATGATAGTTTTTATAGGCCTTCATCAGTCTTTTAATCTTAAGTGTCCCCTCCTTTAGTAATTGCATTATTTCTTTATTCTTCTCCTCCAGGTCATTTACTCTTTCTTCTACTTCGGCTGCTCTGCTACAGATGCTATCTGTTACACTTGTCACTTGATTCATTGAATACTTTAATTACAGTGTTTCTGTTTGTTTCCTTTTATACAATCCGCCCCCTACATACAAATGAGTTCTATTAGGAGTGAGTCTGTAAGTCCAAAAAATTTAGCCCAGGTATCTAACTAACACAATCGCTATATGGTACTGTACTGTAATAATATTTTCACACAAATAATACATGAAAAGCAAACACAAAAAAATAAAGAAAAGGTTTTAAATCTTATAGCACCATACCTTGAGGGCTTCCCAGGTGGTGCTAGTGGTAAAGAACTTGCCTACCAATATAGGAGACACAAAACAGAGGTTTGATCCCTGGGTCAGGAAGATCGCTTAGAGAAGTGCACGGTAACCCACTCCAGTATTGTCGCCTGGAGAATCCCATAGACAGAGGAGCCCAGCAGGCCATGGTTCATAGAGTCATAAAGAGATGGACACGACTGAAGCGACTTAGCAATCAAGCATGCACAGTACCTTGAAAAGTACAGCAGTACAATGGTGGGCACAGAGGAGCTGGCATCGAGTGAACAGGCAAGAAGAATTACTGACTGGAGGAGGGAGAGGGGCCAGGAGACAGCAGAGCTGAATTGTCAGCAACAGAAGACAAGGGGGAGGGCATGCTGCAGTTTCACTAATGCCTGACATTTGATGGCACAGGTTCTGGTTCTTTGCTGGAACTGGATGCACATCTGCACCTTTGAAAGTTTGCAACTTGAAGGTTTATATATGCGGGACTTACTGTATATGGTTTTGTCTCAAAAATTAGTCCTACACTTTATACAACTTAGTGCAATGTGTTTTTAATACCTTTTTTAAAATGGAGGACCTGAGTAAAAATGTTTGTGGGCCTAAAGGATCTGCTAGAATTTGCATTTGCGTAGCAAGCACACTATTTGTACTTTATGTTTATCTGGGGTGATGGAAGAAAATTATGGAATAGCTATGTGTACCTTGGTTTTCCCTTATGGCTCAGCTGGAAAAGAGCCCGCCTGCATTGTGGGGGACCTGGGTTTGATTCCTGGGTTGGGAATATCCCCTGGAGAAGGGAAAGGCTACCCACTTCAGTATTCTGGCCTGGAGAAGTCCATGGACTGTATAGTCTATGGGGTTGCAAAGAGTCAGACACGACTGAGCGACTTACACTCATTCACTCATCTGTACTTTGTTTTCATCTCCATGACAGTACTTGGCAAACTTCCAGGCATGCTATTTACAACATACAGGCCCCCAAAGAGTGGTTTGAACATTTAACAAAAAAGTAACAAAATGAAACAGCTATAATTCATTAAGCACTTAACTTATTTAGTCCCTAAAACTTCCCTTATCCATACCTAGGAAGGGGTAAGAAAGCTCAAGTTTTAGTTAAAACAAGGTCACAGAGGTTGCAGTACAGTAGGCGAAATAGCTCCCAGAGCATCTCATGGCTCAGTTTTCTCATCTTAAAGTGGCAGTGGTAACACTGACTTCATAACTCCTCCTAAAATCGACTTTCTTTGTGAAAATAAATAAAACAATACATTTTCTGATGAAAACTGGGAAACCACACACAAGAAGGATGTGGACACATGTGCTCACACACACACAAGGAAAATAACCTACTCATAACATACTACCAAATATTTTGTTTCCCCTTTGGGCACTGTGATGGAAGCTCACCCCACCACCACAAATTCGATGAAGCCCCTACATTAATGCAGCATGTTTCCATTCTGAATCTGAATTTTATAGCTTATGTGTAAGCAAGGAAGCTAGGATTCCATTGAGAGTTATGCAGGTGCAGTAACACTAAAGTAATGCATGGACCATCTAACATTGCTTTACACATTCAACTTACTTCTTTGGCAGCTTCATTTTCTTCACCTTTTCTTCAGCGTGTTCATCTGATATACCCACATGACATCCTAAAGCCAACAACGTCCTGGAAAACAAAACCAAACATAAGTTGCAATATTCCCTTCCCTATGTCCACAATAAACCAATATAATAGCAGCTGGGAATGAGGTACAACAGCCCACCTTAAATGCAGAGAGGTCTTTTGCTTTCAAGCAAAAGGAAAGCTTGCTGCTGTTGCTGCTAAGTTGCTTCAGTCGTGTCCGACTCTGTGTGACCCCACAGACGGCAGCCTACCGGGCTCCGCTGCCCCTGGGATTCTCCAGGCAAGAACACTGGAGTGGGTTGCCATTTCCTTCTCCAATGCATGAAAGTGAAAAGTGAAAGTGAGGTCACTGAGTCGTGTCCAACTCTCAGTGACCCCATGGACTGCAGCCTACCAGGCTCCTCCGTCCATGGGATTTTCCAGGCAAGAGTACTGGAGTGGTTGTAAATTATTTACTATGCAGTAATGTGTAGGACATTTGAAAATTGAATGTTTCAAAAACACAAAAGGAAAATATTGAAAAGTCTTTCTCCAATTCTATCTCTGCAACTTCTGTTCCTTTCCCTAAAGGAACTGGTTGCTACTAATTATTGGCTGTCCTGCTAGAATCTATGCATATTCTAAAGCAGATTTGTGTGTGTGTGTGTGTGCATGTTGTTGCCTTCCTTCTACTCAATGGTTAGCTGTAAGAGACAATTTTCCACAATTTTCTATCTTGATTTCACAATGTAACTTGGATACACAATACGACTTTGATCACTATCCTTCATATACAGCTGGTTTATTTTTCAACAGTTCTGAAGTGTTCCATTATTGGATATGTCACAGTGTTTAACCCAATTTTCTGTTCACAATTTTTGTTATTACAAACAATGCTGCAATGAATAACCTCATACACTGAACATATGCACTGTAACCTACAAGAATGTAACACAGAATGAAGCAGGGCAAAGGATAATAGAGTTTTGCCAAGAGAATGCACTGTTCATAGCAAACACCTCTTCCAACAACACAAGAGAAGACTCTACACACGGACATCACCAGATGGTCAATACCAAAATCAGATTGATTATATTCTTTGCAGCCAAAGATGGAGAAGTTTTATACAGTCAGCAAAAATAAGAATGACAGCTGACTGGCTCGAATCATAAACTTCTTATTGGCAAACTCAGACTTAAATTGAAGAAAGTAAGGAAAACCACTAGACCATTCAGGTGTGACCTAAATCAAATCCCTTACGACTATACAGTGGAAGTGAGAAATAGATTCAAGGGATTAGATCTGATAGAGTACCTGAAGAACTATGGAAGGAGTGTCGTGCACATTGTATGGGAGGGAGGGATCAGCAACATCCCCAAGAAAAAGAAATGCAAAAAAGGAAAATGGTTGTTTGAGGAGGCCTTACAAATAGCTGTGAAAAGAGAGAAGCAAAAGGCAAAGGAAAAGAGGAAAGACATACCCATTTGAAATGCAGATCTCCAAAGACGAGCAAGGAGGAAGAGCAAGGAAGAAAGTCTTCCTCAGTGATCAATGCAAAGAAATAGAGGAAAACAATAGAATGGGAAAGACTAGAGATCTCTTCAAGAAAAGTAGAGATATGAAGGGAACATTTCATGCAAAGATGGGCACAATAAAGGACAGAAATGGTAGGGACCTAACAGAAGCAGAAGATATTAAGAGGTGGCAAGAATACACAGAAGAACTGTACAGAAAAGATCTTCATGACCCAGATAATCACAATGATGTGATCACTCACCTAGAGCCAGCCATCCTGGAATGCGAAGTCAAGTGGGCCTTAGGACGCATCACTACAAACAAAGATAGTGGAGGTGATGGAATTCCAGTTGAGCGATTTCAAATCCTAAAAGATGATGCTGTAAAAGTGCTGCACTCAATAAGCCAGCAAATTTGGAAGACTCAGCAGTGGCCACAGGACTGGAAAAGGTCAGTTTTCATTCCAATCCCAAACAAAGGCAATGCCAAAGAATGCTGAAGCTACTGGACAATTGCACTCATTTCACACACTAGTAAAGTAATGGTCAAAATACTCCAAGCCAGGCTTCAACAGTAAATAAACTGTGAACTTCCAGATGTTCAAGATGGATTTAGAAAAGGCAGAGGAATCAGAGATGAAATTGCCAACAACCATTTGATCATCGTAAAAGCAAGAGAGTTCCAGAAAAACATCTACTTCTGCATCACTGACTATGCCAAAGCCTTTGACTGTGTCAATCACAAACAAACTGTGGAAAATTCTTCAAGAGATGGAAATACCAGACCACCTGACCTGCCTCTTGAGAAATCTGTATGCAGGTCAGGAAGCAAATTAGAACTGGATATGGACCAACAGCCTGGTTCCAAATCAGGAAAGGAGTACATCAAGGCTGTATATTGTCACCCTGCTTATTCAATTTATACGCAGAGTACATCATGAGAAATGCTGGGCTGGAGGAAGCACAAGCTGGAATCAAGATTGCCGGGAGAAATATCAATAATCTCAGATATGCAGATGACACCACCCTTATGGCAGAAAGTGAAGAGGAACTAAAGAACCTCTTGATGAGGGTGAAAGATGAGAGTGAAAAAGCTGGCTTAAAACTCAACATTCAAAAAACTAAGATCATAGCATCTGGTCCCATCACTTCATGGCAAATAGATGGGGAAACAGTGGAAACAGTGACAGATTAGGGGACAACTGAGGACGAGATGGCCAGATGGCATCACCGATTCAATAAAGAAAAATGAGTGCCAAAGAATTGATGCTTTTGAACTGCGGTGTTGGAGAAAACTCTTAAGAGTCCCTTGGACTGCAAGGAGATCCAACCAGTCCATCTTAAAAGAAATCAGACCTGAATATTCATTGAAAAGACTGATGCTGAAGCTGAAACTCCAATACTTTAGCAACTTGATGCGAAGAACTGACTCATTTGAAAAGACCCTGATGCTGGGACAGATTGAGGGCAGGAGAAGGGGACGACAGAAGATGAGATTGTTGGCTGGCATCACCGACTCGATGGACATGGGTTTGGGTGGACTCCGGGAGTTGGTGATGGACAGGGAGACCTGGCGTGCTGCAGTCCATGGGGTCACAAAGAGTCGGACACGACTGAACTAAACTGAAATGTAACCTTCATCTGTAGGATAAATTCCTAGACACGCAATTACTGGGTCACAGGGGATATACATTTCCGAGTTTGACAAATATTGCCAAATGTCTTTAAATCTGGTGATCATTTATATTCCCATTAGCAAAGGATGACACTGCCTATTTCCCATGCCTGTTCCAGCAGAGTTGTCTATTAATATGCTAATGAGATTTCATTTATAGTTTTAATTTGCATTTTCTTAATACAGTTGCATTTGAGCACCTTTTTCCTCTGCTTCACCGATATCTGTACTTCCTTTCTTCTATGAAAATATTCCTTGTTCACTTTTCTGTTAGATTTGGGCTTTATTGTTGCAGTTCATAAACTCTTCAAATACACAAGATATAAGTTACAAATATTATATAATACTTGGAGACTGGGCTTCCCTGGTAGCTCAGTTAGTAAAGAGACCACCTGCAATGCAAGAATCCGCCTGCAACGCAGGAGACCTGGGTTCGATTCCTGGGTCAAACATATCTCCTGGAGAAGGAAATGGCAACCCACTCCAGTATTCTTGCCTGGGAAATCTCATGGACAGGGAAACCTGGCAGGCTACATACAGTTCATGGGGTCACAAAGAGTCCAACATGACTGAGCTACTGAACCACCACCAGAAAGAGATTTCCCATTTGTTAAATTGTGTTAAGGAAATATCCATGCTTTTTAAACAACAAGGGTCATGGAGGTCATATGTATTAAGATTAAGCCTGTAACTTTATTTTCCAGATGGATACTTAGTTATCTATAATATATCTACTGAATAATCCATTTAAAAAATCTATTGGAGTATAGTTGCTTTACGTGTTAGCTCCTGCCATACAGCAAAATGAATCAGCTCTATGTATGTGCATAACCCCTCTTTATTGGATTTCCTTCTCATTTATGCCACTATGGAGAACAGTATGGAAGTTTCTTTAAAAAAGTAAAATAGAACTTCCATATGACCCAGCAAACCCACTCCTGGGCATATACCCAGAGAAAACCTTAATTCCAAAAGATACATGCGTCCCGAAGTTCATTGCAGCGCTATTTACAATAGCCAGGACATAAGAGGAATCTAAAAGTCCATCAACAGAGGAATGGATAAAGAAGATGTGATATATACACAGGGAAATTACTCAGCCATAAAAAAGGAATGAGATTGTGCCATTTGCAGAGACGTGGATGGACCAAGAGACTGTCATACAGAGTGACATAAGTCAGAAAGAGAAAAAAAAATATCATATATTAATGCATATATATGGAATCCAGAAAAATGGTACAGATGAACAATGCATGTTTGCCACTGATTTGAAATGCTACTTTTCTGATATACTTAAGTCCCCTTATACTTTTAAATCCTTTTCTGGACTTTCCAGTCTAGAAAAATCTCCTTTTTGCATAATACACTGGGATTCCAATTTGCCAATAACAATTTTTCCATTGTTTAGACACTCCGTATTGTTTTTTTACTCCCTTTAATGAATGACCTTTGGTTGATTTTCCCAAGAAAGACCATCATCATTCACGGTTACAGTTCACCCTTAAAAGTCCCCAGACTTAGGCAGAACCACAATCATTAGTATTCCTGATAATGAGTGGTTCTACCTACTTCAATAGAATAAGATGCAATGGCAGAAACTTTTTGGATGACAATTTCTAACATCTGGTCAGTTCCAAAAGGAAAGGTCAAGTATCTAAAATCCATTTATACTTACCCTCCTTAACATTTAAAAAAGTGACAATCTGGAGATAGATATAGATACACACACTTAAATATCCTGTTATTAAGTTAAATTTTAGATTATACACGGCAAAAGTGAGATTGACTGTTAAAAACTGCAAGAGCAGGAACTAACTGAAGCTGTACACTTAGTTAAAACATGTGCCAAATAGGCGGCTTCCCTGGTGGCTCAGTGGTAAAGAATCTGCCTGCTAATGCAGGAGGCACGGGTTTGATCCCTGATCCAGGGAGATCCCACATGCTGCAGGGCAACTAAGCCTGTGGACCACAACTATTAATCCTGTGCTCTAGAGCCCAGGAACCGTGACTACTGTAGCCTGTGTGCCTAGAGTTTGTGCTCCACAACAACAGAAGCCATCTCAATGAGAAGACCACACAGCATAATTAGAGAAAGCCCATGCAACAACGAAGACCCTGCACAGCCAAAAATAAATAAATGAAATTATTAAAAAAAACAATGTGCAAATTAAAATGAGATAGATTAGCAAGAGAAAAATAGAAAGGTGACTCAGAACACAGGTTATGCTTGTTCAAACACTGCCCAAGGAACAGAAAGCTTCCTGCCATCATCTTCCATTCATTTATCTATTCGGTAAGTATTTTTGAATTCCACTGTGTACCAGGTCTCATGCTAAGTTCTGGGGTGAACTAATAGGCCAGTGAGGACTAAGACAAAAGTTAATTATAAGGCAGTGTCTTGCTTGTGGTGACAAATATATAGGGCTATGAAAGGGTCAAGCAGGATACCAAACCAGCTCTTAGGGAACTCAAGGATGACAATAATATTGAGATTTATCTCAAATCCAGGTTACTAAACTTCCAAGTGCATGCCTACCAAGAAATCTGATTAGAACATAGAGAGCCCTACCTAATACATTAAGTAAGGGTAATGACTATCATTGAATGACCATCACTACAATCCAGTTTTAGAATAGTTCCATGACTCCATCAGATTCTCCAAGCCTGTTTGCAGTCATTCATCATTCCCACTCCAAGCAATCATTAATCTGTTTTCTGTCTCTACAGAATTTCCTTTTCTGAATATTTCATATAGATAGAATAATATTAAATCTTTCATGCCAGGCTCTTTTGACTTAGCATAACGTCTTCAGGTTTATCCATGTTGTAGTGTATATTAGTAGCATATTTCCTTTTATTACTCAACAGTATTACATTGTATGACTGTATCACATTTCGTTTATCCATTCCTCAGTTTATTGAAATTTGCAGTTTCCAGTTTGGGGCTGTTATATATGATGATTCTATGCACACACTTTGATGAACATTCATATACAAGTCTTTATGTCAACGACTTTTATTTCTCTTGTGTCGGTATGTAGGAGGGGAATTGCTTTGTAGTTGTTCACTCAGTCATGCCCGAGTCTTTGTGACCCCATGGACTGCAGCACACCAGACTTCCCTGTCCTTCACCATCTCCCAAGGCTTGCTCAAACTCATGTCCATTGAGTCAGTGAGGCCATCCTGTCATCTTGTCTTCTGTTGTCCCCTAGTCTGTCACTGATTCCCCATCTATTTGCCATGAACTGATGGGACCAGATGCTACAATCTTAGATTTCTGAATGTTCAGTTTTAAGCCAGCTTTTTCACTCTCCTCTTTCACCCTCATCAAGAGGCTCTTTAGTTCCTCTTCACTTTCTGCCATATGGGTGGTGTCATCTGCGTTTCTGAAGTTATTGATATTTCTCCCACTAGGCTGTATCATAAATTTATGTTTAACCTTTAAGAAACCACTGAGTGGCAGGGCCATTTTACATACCCACCTGTAATACATGTAGATTTCAGTGTTTTTCTACATTTACAACAATACTGAGTGTATCTGTCACTTTGAATATGGCCATTCTAATATGTGTCAGAGAAGGAGATGGCACCCCACTCCAGTACTCTTGTCTGGAAAATTCCATGGACAGAGGAGCCTGGTAGGCTGCAGTCCATGGGGTCGCGAAGAGTCAGACACGACTGAGTGACTTCACTTTCACTTTTCACTTTCATGCACTAGAGAAGGAAATGGCAACCCACTCCAGTGTTCTTGCCTGGAGAATCCCAGGGCCGGTGGAGCCTGGTGGGCTGCCGTCTGTAGGGTCACGAGTCGGACACGACTGAAGTGACTTAGCAGCATTCTAATATGTGTGGTTGTATCTCATTATGATTTACTTTGCATTTTCATAATGACTAATGATGTTGAGCATCTTTTCATGTGTGTATTAGGCATTTACATATCTTTATTAAAATATGTTCTCAAATGTTTTGCCCATTTTTAACTGGGCTGTATGTATTCTTACTATGTAGTTGTAAGAGTTACCTATATATTCTGTGTACAAGTTCTTTATTGGCATATGTATGATTTACCACAAATTCAACAAACGTAAACTTACATGATTTATAACTATTTTCTCCCACTCTGTGCGCTATGTCTTTATTTTCTACATGGTTTCTTTTGTAGTACAAAAGATTCTACTTTCAATGAGATCTAAAGTATTGATTTTGTTTTCTTTTACATATATTTTTGATACTATATCTAAGCACTTTATGTCTAATTCAAGGAGACTTTTGAATGAGAACAATGAATCTTTTAAGAAATCTATTTAATACTATTAAGCACACCAAGTTCTTTGACTAAGAACTCTTTTGCCTTTATATGATCTTTTTTAAAAATTGGGGTATAGTTGCTTTACAATCTTGTGTTAATTTCTGCTGTACAACAAACTGAATCAGCTATATGTATACATATTTCCCCTCCCTCTTCGATCTCCCGCCCACATAACCCCCATTCATTTGATCCATCTGGGTCACCAGAGAGCATTAAACTTAAAAGCTTTTGCACAGCAAAGAAAATCATAAATGAATTGAAAAGACAACCCTCAGAATGGGAGCAAATATTTGCAAATGAAGCAACTAAAAAGGGATCAATCTTTAAAATGCACGAACAGCTCATGAAGTTTAATATCAAAGAAACAAACAGCCCAATCAAATAATGGGTGGAAGACCTAAATAGACATTTCTCCAAGGAAAATGTATAGATGGTCTTTCAGTTCAGTTCAGCTCAGTCGCTCAGTTGTGTCTGACTCTTTGCAACCCCATGAACTGCAGCACATCAGGGCTCCCTGTTCATCACCAACTCCAGGAGTTCACTCAGACTCACGTCCATCGAGTCAGTGATGCCATCCAGCCATCTCATCCTCTGTCGTCCCCTGCTCCTCCTGCCCCCAATCCCTCCCAGCACCAGAGTCTTTTCCAGTGAATCAGCTCTTCGCATGAGGTGTCCAAAGTATTGGAGCTTTGGCTTTAGCATCAGTCCTTCCAAAGAACACCCAGGAGTGATCTCCTTTAAAATGGACTGGTTGGATCTCCTTGCAGCCCAAGGGACTCTCAAGAGTCTTCTCCAACACCACAATTCTTCAGTGCTCAGCCTTCTTCACAGTCCAACTCTCACATCCATACATGACCACTGGAAAAACCAGAGCCTTGACTACACAGACCTTTGTTGGCAAAGTAATGTCTCTGCTTTTGAATATGCTGTCTAGGTTGGTCATAACTTTCCTTCCAAGGAGTAAGCGTCTTTTAATTTCATGGCCGCAGTCACCATCTGCAGTGATTTTGGAGCCCCTCAAAATAAAGTCTGACACTGTTTCCACTGTTTCCCCATCTATTTCCCATGAAGTTATGGTCTTTTTTTTTTTTTCAATTATTAATTTCATCGTGCTGTGTCTTAGTTGTGGCATGTGGGATCTAGTTCCCTGACCAGGGATCGAACCCTTGCCCCCTGCACTGGAGCATGGAGTTTCAGCCACTAGGCCACCAGAGAAGCCCCGAAGTAATGGTCTTTATGTAATCTTTATTAAGACAATTTTATTTGACTTAATACTGTTCATTTTACCCATTTTAAATGGTTTTAAGGTCTGCAGAAGATTGGGAGAGAGCAGTGTGAGCCGTGAAGCTTGTGCAGAGGTTAATAGACAGGAACAGAGTAGGGGAAGTGGAAAAGGACGTGCTAGGGGTCAGCTCACCATCTGATTCCTCTGTCTCCCACAGTAGCTTACATATGCATTCAGTACATCTTGACTATAAGATTAAGTGGCAATAATAGGTTCATGCGGCATTTTATTACTTCAACTATAAGGCCACCGACAAGAGGAGACAGAGTGGTACAAAGCCACAGAGAGAACAGAAGGCACCCCGTTTCTATGATAAGCATCTGCTGTGTAAAAGCCTGCCTAGAGACTGAGCTTTATTGCTTATTTGTTGCTTCATTCATTTGACAAATATTACTGAGCTCTGTGTAAAGTCCAAATGATGGTGACTAAATGCAAGGGAGATGCCTGCCCTCAAGAAACTTAGGTCTGGGACTTCCCTGACGATCCAGTGGTTAAAAATCTGCCTTGCAATGCAAGGGGCCAGGGGTTTGAGTCCTGATCAGGGAACTCAGATTCCACATGCCTCAGAGCAAGTAAGCCCTTATGCTGTAACTACAGAGCCCTCACACCACAGTGAAAGATCTGCATGCTGCAACAGATTGCGCATGCTGCAACTACTAAGACCCGACTCAGCCAAATCAGTAAATGAATGAATAGAAAAAATTAAGAAACAAAGAAACTTACATAATAGGGCTGGTGGAGTACAGCAGCCATCCTGTGATTATACAAAGAAAGATTCTCTGCTGAGAGATACAAAAGGGCTGAGTGCCCATCAAAGGGGGCTTTATTGAGTCAAGCAGCTCAGCAAATGCTGCCTGAAGTGACGTGAGATCTAAAGGATAAGAATAGGGCCTGGAGGAGAGTATTACAGAAAGTGGACACAAAGGGGAAAGGAACGTGCAGAGAGGCAAAACAAAGGCTAGTGTGATATCAAGCAAGGGAAAATAAAAGCAGCCTCCTATAAGATGATGCTGGCTGGAAGGGAAGGACCTTGAAGGACCACTAAGCAAATTAGGGTATTGTCTTTATCTCAGGAGCAATAAGAAGGAATTAATAAAGTACAATTTTAAAAAAAGCTATCAAAACAAATAAAAAAATAACATTGAACAGTTATGTGCTATACAATAGGTTTCTGTTGGTTATCCATTTTAAATAAAGCAATGTGCACCTAAAAAAAAAAAAAGAATTCAAATAGGGAAAATGGTATAAACTAAATATTTGGAAAAAGTTCAGCAGGCTACAGAGGGCAGAATGGGTAAGAGAAGAGCTAGGTTAATATTTTAACTGTATCTGTCACGATAGTTTTATAGTTTCAGGTGGGGCATAGTGGTAGCTTAGGCTAAAGACAGGGAAGCAACCTAAATGTCCATCAACAGATGAATGGATGGAGATGTGATACACACACACACACACATACTCTCTCTCTCTCTCTCACACACACACACACACACACACACACACACTCTTACACAGTGGAAGAATTACTCAGCAATAAAAGAAGGGTGAAATAAGCTATTTGCAGCATCACAGACGGACCTAGAGATTATCACACTAAGTGACAGAAGTCAGAAAGACAACTACCTTATGGTATCACTTATATGTGGAATCTAAAATATGACACAGATCTATTTGCAATTTTTTAAGGAATCTCCACACTGTTCTCCATAGTGGCTGTACTAGTTTGCATTCCTACCAACAGTGTAGGAGGGTTCCCTTTTCTCCACACCCTCTCCAGCATTTATTGCTTGCAGATTTTGCAGCACTGTTTATAATAGCCAGGACATGGAAACAACCTAGATGTCCATCAGCAGATGAATGGATAAGAAAGCTGTGGTACATATACACAATGGAGTATTACTCAGCCGTTAAAAAGAATTCATTTGAATCAGTTCTGATGAGATGGATGAAACTGGAGCCGATTATACAGAGTGAAGTAAGCCAGAAAGAAAAACACCAATACAGTATACTAACACATATATATGGAATTTAGAAAGATGGCAATGACGACCCTGTATGCAAGACAGGAAAAGAGACACAGATGTGTATAACGGACTTTTGGACTCAGAGGGAGACGGAAAGGGTGGGATGATTTGGGAGAATGGCATTCTAACATGTATACTATCATGTAAGAATTGAATCGCCAGTCTATGTCTGATGCAGGAGACAGCATGCTTGGGGCTGGTGCATGGGGATAACCCAGAGAGATGTTATGGGGAGGGAGGTGGGAGGGGCGTTCATGTTTGGGAATGCATGTAAGAATTAAAGGTTTTAAAATAAAAAATTTAAAAAAAGAAGTAAAATATTAAGTAAATTAAAAAAATAAATAAATAAAATAAAATAAAATATGACACAGAGAAACAGCCCCACAGACATGGAAAACAAACTTACGGTTAGCAAAGGGGAAAGCAGGGGAGGGATAAATTAGGAGGTTGGGATTCATGTATCACACTAATACATACAAAATAGATAACCAATAAGGACCTACTTATAGCACAGGGAACTATACTTAATATTTTATAGTAACCTATAAAGGAAAAAAATCTGAAAAAGACTGTGTGTGTGTGTGTGTGTGTGTGTGTGTGTGTGTGTGTGTGTAGATAACTGAATCACTGTGCTGTACTCCTGAAACTAATACAACATTGTACATCAATTATACCTCAATTTTAAAAAAAAGGCAGCTTAGGCTAGGGTGGTACAATGCTGCTTTGAAAGAGGATGTCAGAATTTCTGCAGTGCTGTACAACATACAGATGACCATTCAAATCTGGAAGTTAGCTGTCTTTGTCAACAATTTACAAGATAAAATCGCATAAAGTACAACCGGAAAAAATCATATTCACATGAAATCGCCAAAAATCCAAAATAAGGAATATTCTGGAATAATCGTTTGCTTATTTGTTAGTTGGCACTCCTCAGGATTTAATGAGTCAAGTTGCTAATCTCCCCCACAGTATATACAAAAAAGAAAAAACATGTAAACTGTATAGAGTGCTTCTTCTGTTAGACATGATAGTGCTAGAGGCTTTATCAGTTGTATGTCATTAAATCTTTACTACAATTTCATGAAGCAGATATACTATGATCCTCATTTTAAACTGATGCTATTAATAGAAAGTCTAAGGTTCAGAGATACTAAGATTCCCTCTGGAGAAGCAAGTCCTTAAATCCTAACCATCCAATCATCTAGATTCCTTGGTTCTTACCCAGTCTATCTAGTGCCTGTAACTAACCAAGTGAATAAAAGAAACACAGAAAGTACTAAACTTTCTTTAAATTACTGAAATTGGGCATAGTTTGAACTTTGGAGAATAGGAGCTCTATTTTAAATTTTAAAGAAACGAGTCAAATGAGTTCATCATAACACCATGTAAATATTAAGAGCGAGTTCTTGAAAAAGTTGATTAGCGTTCACCATTGGCAACAGCAACATGGTATGTGCGATCTCATGATTAATCAAACCAGCCGCCAGGAACTGAAAGGAATGACTCTAGATTACGTGTAGCAGTCAAAGGTCCAACACGCCAAATGTGGATATGCAGACAAGCTACCGAGGATTTGCCTAGCTGGCTTAGCTGTCAATTGTTAAAATTACAGGGAAGGTACCACAAATTTAATGAAATTATCTCAGGCCATGAACTTTCAATAAAAGCATTTTGTTTCAAGAGATGGATAAATAATGGGCTGTCATGAATTACCAAACTAAATGTGCAAGCTTCACATCAAGATCACAGAGGAAGACAGGAGATGCGAAAAGGAGGCACAAGGGTCACAGTGACGTGTTCCGCGGTCCTTATTCCAGAAAAGCTTTGTCATTAGTTACCTGCAGTGCTTTCTCCACTTACTCGATTTGTATTCATACATTCCTTTCCCTTCTAAGTTACTAGTAGAGCCTAAACTCCAGAGAAGGAAATGGCACCCCGCTTCAGTACTCTTGCCTGGAAAATTCCATGGACGGAGGAGCTTGGTGGGCTGCAGTCCATGAGGCTGCGAAGAGTCGGACATGACTGAGCGACTTCCCTTTCACTTTTCACTTTCATGCACTGGAGAAGGAAATGGCAACCCACTCCAGTGTTCTTGCCTGGAGAATTCCAGGGACGGGGGAGCCTGGTGGGCTGCCATCTGTGGGGTCGCACAGAGTCGGACATGACTGAAGCAACTTAGCAGCAGCAGCAGCAGCAGAGCCTGAACTCAAGGCCCTATTTACTTATTTATTTTCATAATGAAAATCACTGTATCATTTTGCAGGTATATACCTGGGCTGAAGTCGTAGAACTTGAAACAATATTTATGTTCTAGATCTTTGGCAAAATAATTTCAGTAGAAATAGCTCTTTATACTTAACAAAACTGAAACAAAACAAAAATAGGAAAAAAAAGCATTGTTTCATTCCTAACATAAGCAGGTATTAGGATAAGTGATCTACTGGAACAAATCCAGTTCTTCAAGTTCAGCAAGGATGGAAAAGCACAAAACTATACACTTAGTAAGTACTTTGTAAGTACTTACTATTTGACAACTGTTTAACCATTACTCAGTTAGTGAAAGGATCCCGTTTTCTGATTATGTATCAGCGAGTCTTATAGTGAAAAACAGTTCTAGATGAGAAGCTAGAGAAACTGGATCCCTGTTCTAGTACAGCTACTAACTAACTGTCAAGGCATTTGACAACTCCATGAGAATCCTCAGCTGTGACATCACTGGTAAATCTGAAACAATAACACACAGCCCAGGGTGCTATTAGGAAGATTAACCCAATATCTGTAAGTGAAAAGAAAAAGCTCTAAATAAATAAATATAATAATTAGCATAAAGTAGCACACGGTATTACTACTAACACTAATAATGCGTGTCCTTATGCAAAGCTCAATGCAATACCTTATCTAGTATAAAAATTCTGAAACAGTCGTTTTCGTATCTTCACTTATCTTGTCACACGCCAGTAATAACTTATGACTGACAATCTCAGAAGTACTGAATACAATGGCAAAATCCTTATATTCCCAAATACCCATAAACATTCATAGAGTACCCTTTAGGAAACACATAGAACACGAAGTCATAAAGTAACATGCTCAATGCCTAGTCCAAACAAATACTGATTCAATCCACCAATGCATTATGAAAAAAATCTAACTGGAGCTAAAATAAATTAAATGGTAATATCAACACCTTGTTTCCTTCAGGGAATACAGAGAGGAAAATGAGAAATTTAAGAAACTCACTTCAGGGTCTCGAGTGACATCTGTAAATTGTAATTGCGTTCCTGTTCAGGCAGCTTGGAGAACTCCACCAGACACGGGTGCTGTCTCTTATTGTCGTCTCTAACCTGAAACAGAACAGGAAATCAGCATGTAACAGTTTCTAAGATCATGTACTAGGGATGGTTGTCCAACTGCATGGAGGAAAGTGAAGTGGGAAGCAAGAAGGGAAACCGAGACCTTCATCCCAGCAAGGCTGCCTCTGTCATCCCTCAGGCATGGCTAATGCTCAGGGTCAGTGGTAAACCTGGCATTGTCTGGGCTACCTTACATTTTCTCCTTGCCACCATTCCCAGTCAGTGCCAGCTTTCACATCTGCTCTGCCCTAAAACCTCCATGCCCACTCTCACAGCAACTTACAGCCTTTGCTTCAACCTTACTTTCTCAATGTGGCTTGTCCTGCCCACCTTCCTAATCTGCCAATCTGCTACTCACCTATTTTTTTTTTTCCATAACAGTTACCACTGGCTAACAGACGAGGGTCTTATTTATGGGGTTGTCTGTCTTCCTGCAACTGCAAGAATGTAAGACCAAAGCAATAGGGACTGGCCTCTTTTGTTCTTTTTTAATGTATTCTCAGCACCAAGAATATGCTTGGCACATGGCAGGCATGCAACAAATGCTCTGCAAACTGAAACAAGCTCTAGGTAAGAAGGTATAGTAATAACTCAGTTGTTATTGTTACATGTTTAGACACAGAGTAGAGACATCAATTAACATCATGACTGATTGATACAAACTCTTGGTGGTAGTTCCTTCCAGCTGTTCATTTCATCCCATGTAAGTTACTTCTGCTCTCACAAGTCACTCCAGTGCCTTACCAAAGCCAGGTAATATTCCACAGATACTTTTCATATTAATCCTTGAAAGTGCTAGCAATCAGAATAAACTAAATTCAAGATTTTAGGACTGAATTAATGAGAAAGATGTTCTATATCCTTGCATTAGTAATTAGATTTTTGTCTTCTTAGAGGCCTAAATTACACAAGCATTACTGCCACGGTGACACCTCAATCACAGCCATATGCTCTCAGGGAACAAATTATTCCCTGGGAATAATTACCAGGTTTTATAAATGTCACATAAAAAAGTAGGCAAACACGAGCAAGAATTTTTTTAAAGTATTCAGGAGCTGACAAGTTAAAAACAAGATAGTTATTCTTTTCTTTCTTGATCATTGCAAATGAACAGGACTTACCGAAGAGCACATAGCTTATTTACTTAAGGGTGTAAGTGAGGAAATGAAGCCATGAGTTACAAAACCAAACAACAAATGCTAAATATAAAGATAAAAATGAATGTGCCCAAGTTCAAAGACAATTTACTCTCTATCTATATAATTTCCACTTACTCTCTACACCACAGAGTAACTGTCCCCATCATCCTCTTGGGTGTCCAAGCTAAAACAAGAAATCTATACAGATTTCCTTCCTTCTCTTAAACACTTCCCACACTTGAACTTCTTCAAAGCGTCTGCAGTCATATCTCTCCATTCCTCCTGCCAGTACACAACTGGGAACCTCACCACCTCTCACCTGAGTCCTCTCCCTGACCTTCTTCCTGCCTCCAGGTTCACTGCTCTTCCACAGGAACAGCAGAGCTCAGATCAAATACTTACCACCCTCTGGAAGCCTGCCCTGATTTCACCAGGAGAGCTGGAAATTTCCCTCGCTTACAGTTAGCATATCCATCATAGTTCTTAGTTTGTAATTGTTTGTTTGTCTATTACTCAGCTAAACCAGGAGCTCTTTAAAAAGGCAAACTCACTAAAACAAGGTCTTTTCAATTTGAGGACCACAGTACCAAATACAAGGTTAGGCAAATAGTATGCAAAGGGGACAGATGAAGGCTTGAATGGATCTGCCTGATGTTTTTCCATAAAATAGAGCGCCCAATCAAAAACCGGGAAAAAGACCGAAACAGACGCTTCTCCAAGGAAGACATACAGACGGCTAACAAACACAAGAAAAGAAGCTCAACATCGCTCATTATTAGAGGAAATACAAATCAAAACTACAATGAGATATTACCTCATACCGGTCAGAATGGCCATCATCAAAAAAGTCTACAAACAATAAGTGCTGGAGAGGGTGTAGAAAAAAGGGAACGCTCTTGCACTGTTGGTGGGAATGTAAATTGATACAGCCACTATGGAGGACAGTATGGAGATTCCTTTTAAAAACTAGGAGTAAAAGCACCTATGACCCAGCAATCCCACTCCTAGGCATCTACCCTGAGGAAACCAAAATTGAAAGAGACACATTCATCCCAGTGTTCACTGCAGCGCTATTTACAATAGCTGGAACATGGGAGCAGCCTAGATGTCCACTGACAGATGAATGGATAAAGAAGCCGCAGTACATATACACAACGGGATATTCCTCAGCCATAAGAAGGAACATACTTGAGTCAGTTCTGATGAGGTGGATGAACCTAGGACCTATTATACGGAGTGAGGTAAGTGAGAAAGAGAAAGAGAAATATTGTATTCTAACACACATATACGGAATCTAGAAAAATGGTTCTGAAGAATTTATTTACAGGGAAGCAATGGAGAAACAGACATAGAGAACAGCATTATGGACAGGGGGAGGGGAGGAGAGGGTGTGATGTATGGAAAGAGTATCATGGAAACTTACATTACCATATGTAAAATAGATAGCCAACGGGAATTTGCTGTACGGCTCAGGAAACTCAAACAGTGCCCAATATCAACCTAGAGGTGTGGGATGGGGAGGGAGGTTCAAAAGGGAGGGGATATACGTATATCTATGGCTGATTCATTTTGAGGTTTTACAGAAAACAACAAAATTCTGTAAAGCAATTATCCGTCAATAAAAAAATAATTAAAAAAAATAGAGCTCTCGCATGATGCTCCAGTGAAATATACCCTAAAGACATTCAAAGAAACTAATTTCTTTGCAAAATATAAAAACAAAAATCCACAATTTATTCAAGAGTTCAAACTACTCCAAAGAAAAACACAGTTGCTATACAATGGAATATTACTCAGCCATAAAAAGGAATCCATTTGAGTCAGTTATAATGAGGTGGATGAATCTATAGCCTATTATACAGAGTGAAGTCAGAAAGACAAGTATTGTATATTAATGCATATATACGGCATCAAGAAAGATGGTACTGATAAACCAATTTGCAGGGCAGCAATGGAGATGCAGACATAGAGAACAGACTTGTGGACACAGGGCAGGGGGGTATGAGAGCACGGGACGAATGGAGAGGGCAGCATGGAAACATACACACTCCCACATGCAAAACAGCAATGGGAACTCACTGTATGATTCAGGGAGCTCAAACCAGTGCTTTGTGACAACCTAGAGGGGTGGGATGGGGTAGGAAGGAGCGTCAAGAGGAAGGGGACATGTATACCTATGGCTGATTCATGTTGCTGTATGGCAGAAAGCAAATTGTAAATCAATTATCCTTAAATTTAAACTTAGTAAATTAAAAAATAAAAGGTGACTGACAGGGAAAAACAGTAACAACAGACATGGACCTGCACTCCTTAACGGATGAATTGTGCAGCATGTAAACTATATCTCAATAAAGCTTCTAAAATATTAACTCAGAGAAAAACTGGAACACACCATTTAAAATGTTAAAGAATTTATGGAATTGGTCTCAGTAAGAGGTGTACCTAAGTCTAGAATAACAGAGTTGATAAAGTCAGGGATCAAAGACACTGATCAGAAAAGAGTTTCAGGAGAGCCCAAATCAAAGAAGACACAAGGTCAAGTATGAGATGGAAGGACAATGTGAAACCTCTTCATGTGTCAGTCTGAGACTCTCCCAAATTACTGATCTGATAGGATACTTGTGGCTGTGCTTGTCCAGAGTAAGACCTAAGAAAAAAACCATTTCGTTCTTTCAGCAAGTATTTGGTCTATTCCCTGTCCCAGAAAAGGTGCCAGGTGCCAGCACCACAGCAACAGACTAAGTGCTTAATCTCCCCACTGGAGGCAGGTAAAACCCCATGTTGCTGTCATCAGTCTCAGGCCAGGTAAAGCGTAACTGGCCACAGTTTGGCTCAGAAGCACTGTGCTCCCTTTCAGCATCTGCAAACTAGTAGCAATAAAGCTACAGTGTGTAAATGAACTGAATTTCACTGCAAGAATAGATAATAATGAGACCTTATATTTCCTCCTTTTTTAGAAGAAACATAACGAAGTTCATTGTAGAATGCAATCATTTAGGCAGCCTATAGAAGCTTGCGATAGAAATCACCTTTTTTGAGTGTAAAACTATTAAACAATTCCTGTTACTATGCTTTTTTTTTGATGGGGGGGGGGAGTTATTTGTTTGTATGAGATCTTTTAAATCCTAGCCTGTAATTATCTTTCTCTGAATTTTGTGTGTAATTCAAATCTTTCCCTATCTCGAATCTTATGGTAAATTTTGTCTGTAATTCCTCTGTCAATTGACTAAGAATACTTTCACAATATCCCACCTCTTACTGACTTTAATTAATGATAAATATCTTATTTCACACTCATTCACTTTCTCAATTTTTAAAAGTCAAAGAATACTGCATAAAACCACATATTTAATAAGGTACTTTAAGTGCTTGCTGATTTGACAACTGTCTAACTATCACTGAATTAATGAAAGGATCCCATTTCTGATCATGCATCAGCAAGTCTTATAGTGAAAAACAGTTCTAGACTAGAAGCTAGAGAATTTGGATCCCAGTTGCAGCACAGTAACCAGCTGTCAAGGCATCTGAATAATCGGCAGTGGCATCACTGGTAAATGTGAAATAATAACACACAGCCCAGGGTGCTATTAGGAAGGTTACCCCACTACCTGTAAGTGAAAAGACAAAGCTCTAAATAAATAAACATACGAATCAGTATAAAGTAGCATAGCATTCCCTGGTGGCTCAGTGGTAAAAAATTTGCCTTCAACGCAGGAAACACGAGTTCGATCCCTGGGTCAGGAAGATCCCCTGGAGAAGGAAATAGCATCCCACTCCAGTATTCTTGCCTGGGAAATCCTATGGACAAAGGAGCCTGGCTGGGTACAAGTCCATGGGGTCGTAAAGAGTCAGATGTGACTTAGCAACTAATCAACAACGAGCATGGTATTACTACTAACACTAATACTAAATGTCAGTATTCAAAGCTTAATGCAATAAATTATGACTGGGCTGAACACATTCATTTCTATATTCAGTCAAATATAAGTGTTATAAACTTTGGGATAGTCGGACTATTAATATCATAAAAGTGAAAGCTCTGCCACAGTCCTGCTAAAAAATGGTATATAATACACCGGTATTACACAGAAGTTGTTCTGGTTTTACCTAAATTTTATTGATAAACTATAAGTTCTCTAAACAATAATCATTTGGAAATATATGCAATGATTCTTTCTCAGCCTGTCTTCCACTTATGAAACCAACTATGAATCTCTGCCCTGAGGACTTATACTACTAAATACAACTGGGACTAAAAGAAACATCAGTTAGGAGAGTAAGTTACCTTCTTTCTTTCCAGTTTCAGTTTTCACTTTCAGTTTCTTATGAAATTTCTTCCTAAGGTCCCTAGAAATCAATGCCTATTGTCTGTATATGTTAACTTTGATTTTAAAAATGTAACTTTCAACCTGAATATTAATAACTTTTCAATTGTCTAGGCAACTAAGCCATCCTTCAATGACCCCATCACTAACATCATTCTCTCTCATAAAGAAAAACTGCACACAAAGTAAAGCTTAGGGTGAAAAAATTCAATCAGATCAATTCATGTCGCCATACAGCAGGATGAGTGAGAAGAATCAGAAAGATATATTAACAGAATCTGAGAATAAATTTCAAAATTATGTACCGGACCATACTGCCAGCCAAGTTCAATTTTATTCATCACCCAGAGCTCATGGATATTCTCTGCCAGTTTTTCTCGTATCCTCTCCAGGTGGGGAGGCAACACAATCTAAAATTTAAAAAAGAGAAAAAGAAAACACACATCAGAAACAAATGCAAGAAAATACAATGTTAACTGTTGTGACTGTGAATTGAACTAAATAAAATCGTCTCCTCAACCATTAAAATGTAATCATACAACTAGGTTCCAGATAATCCATTCTAAATTTATAAAACTAAGTATCTACATAATTATTAGGTCAATTTGGGGAATTTAGGAACAAAATTTAGAAAGAAAGAAAACAGAGGAGTACTGAGGACAGCTATCATTAAAAGTCTTAATGGATGTAGGATAATCACTGGAATACGCATTATTCAAAAAGAGAAATCACTCCAGAGTTCTTAAACCAACCTGGCCAGCATTCACAGGCCAGGAGGAAGGCAATTCAGTGTCCAAAATATAATCTGCTGAGTTTAGAAATATCTGATGGCAATGATTTATCATCACTTAACTCTGTTACTTTCAGTGGTTTCTAAATATAAGCCTCAGGGGGGGGAAATCTGAACATGTTTCCATTAAAAAGGGGAAGTTTAATGGCCTCTTCATAAAGAACACAAAATGACTTTCAAGGTGAGGGGTTGGCTGTGCATGTCTGATGATGCACAGACATTGCCCCACAATCAGTCCCTCATCACAGAGAGCAGGCAACGGCCTACAAAGTCCATGGATGGGGTGGAGTTTCCATGGGGAGCAAGCCAGCATTGCCTCCTTCCCTTTGAAACAAGAGATTATCCAGGTCTCAGGAAATCCTAAATGCTAGTGACACCATGGAATCCCACTGTCTGTTCCAGTCCGTTTCCATCCTCTAATCATGCTTACTGCTCAACTCTGAAAGCACCATATACACCCTGCCTTGTTCCAGCAACGGCAACACACACGGAATGTGAGCCGTGCACAAAGCATGCTTATGTTATGCATCATATAAAAAGCTGGCAGGGAGAGAGAGGAAATACGTTTCAAGGCACTAAACCACAGAGGCGTCTGAGGCCTGCTCTTAATTCTGTATCAGGCTTCGGGAGCAATGCCTCTGATCTTTGAAAGCTAATGAACAAATTATGAATATCTAACCAACTGGACTGAAATTACTTCACCATCAAAATAAAACAATATTTAATTCAGTGTCAGTGTCAGGATAATTTCACATCTATGAAAGAGAAGAGCATGAATAATATATCCAATATATAATAATAATACATTGGAATCTTAGCATTCCAATCAATGAGATGAGTAATTTTTTCAAGTCTCAGAGCATGCACTGGATCCAAGACATTTTGACTCTAGAGTTTATGATCTCAATCTCTACCTGAGATAAAAGTCAGTTAAATCACTTTAAAGAGGCAACTGTATATAGGCAAGGAGAAGAAATTTAAAATTCCACTACTATCTTAGGTAAAAAACACTCTAAAATTAGTAAGCATTGACTTAGGTTGTGGTCCAATTGTACATTATCAAATCAATTTAGTGACTTAAAAACACTGAAAAAACAGAACAGACTCAGAGTGAGTAAGTGGAGACAGTGAAGGTAAGCATTATGTTATGAAACTTGCTTCACTTATACATATAAACTGTATTACTGTGAAATGCATTCCTATAGGTTGCAGTCCAAGGAGTCTGAAACCCACTGCATGTAGACTGGCTGTGATTCAAACACTGCATTCACAGCTGATGAGCCGGTACCTGGCTGGTGTCCACTGGGATTGGTGTGAAGGCAGCTTGTGTCAGGGAAACCGTGGGGCCCAGGAGGTCCCGCGTGTAAGTCCTTTCTTGCTTGTACTCTCGGCTGTGCTCCACTTTCAACTTCTCTTTTGGCAGAACAGCTTCATAACAAGGAGCATACCCAGGCGGAGGAAGGAATTTAAATTCTCCATGTCTCCCCCCAAGCAGAAAGCGTACTCTATAAAGGATGCATGTCAGGGTAAGTAATAGCGCTGGCATACAGAAAAGTCTCATAATCAACAAAATTCAAGGAATATATTCTTAGTATGAAATTAACTTTGTCAGAAGTCACATCTTTTCCCCTAAGAACCATCATAAAGTCAGTAACTGAGAGTTTAAGAGCCTCTAATCATAAAAGTAAAACCTGATTAAATTATGTTAATTGCTCAGCAAAAACTTATCACTCTCTGGAGAAATAATAAAAGCACATACACCATATTCCTATGTGAATGAAATACCTGTCTGTAGGATTTGGTCATTTAATACCTCAAGGTGCCCAAATAACCAACAGAGGAAGCTAGACTTGATCTAAATACCTATATATCAATACTTAAAATTACAGGGCTGGATGAGATCTGATAAAAAGAAAAAACAGTCACTTTGTAGCATTCAATTTCCCTGTGAAATTTCTTAGGGGAACTTAAATGACACTTCTTGATACTGAATTATCATTTCAATTACTCTTTCCTTCTGGTAGTAGCAAAAAAGCAAAGGGTTAGAGAAAACCACCTTGACCCAGCTAATCATAAGCAGATTATTTACAAGTATAACAAGTAGAAGGTGACAAGTAAAGGAGTCGTCTTGTCCTGATCACCCAAAAATGTGTCATTTCTGTAGAAATGAGGGGATTTGGAGTAGAGTCCAGAATATAATGAAAAGAAAAATGAAAATAAATATGAAAAAATTAGTGACATTTTTAATCCAACATTGTGTATTTACCCTTAGTAAAGAAAAAAGTGAACTTAAGTGGACTGGAAATATTTCTGGATGCTGGATAGAGTAAGAGATATTAGACTGAGTTATTTAAATGGCTGAATATATGGACAAAGCAGTCAACCTCCTGAGATTCCCCTCTTGAATTAATCTTATCTCCAACCTTCAAGGAACAGGTTGCTTGTTGCTTCAAGGAACATTTTGCTACAGGGCAAAAATGCCCTATAGACGGATGCCCAGGAGAGCAGGTTAGTGGGGCAAGCGTGACGGCAGTCCAGAGTCTTCTGTGAAAGAATGGGAAATGAGAAAGCAAACAGACCAAAAAACAGCGATACTAACTTGATTCCTGCAGAGAAACTGACAACTGGAAAGAAGAGGCCATCAATGTTGAAATTCTCAAACATGCCTTGAACAGGTTGTCCATTAATTCGGAAGGAGATGCTTGGGGCACTTAGATCTAAACAGCAACTGATGACATCATCAGTTCTCAAGAGATGCTGGTTTGGTGAGCTGACAGTCCGGGCAATACAACCTGTGGGGAAACACATTTAAGGAGGACGATGTCTTTTTATCTCAGAGAAAATCATCGTCAGAGATCAAGTCAGAGATTTGAATAGGCAGTGACAATGAATAGTACTGGCCTAGAATAAATCTTGAATACATATTCACGTTATATGTCAGATCTTTAATAAAAAAAAAAAACTGTTGCTTTTTCTAGGAACAATGCTACTTTTATCGTAAAATGGACCTTCTGATATGCAGAAAACTTTGCATGCAGATGGACGGTATTTGATACAGATATCACCCTAGAGTTGATAACATAATGATGTCAGGGGAAAACCTCTAGGGAAAGACTTGAAGTCAGATATCTACTTTACCATCAGCAAATTACTTAACCTCTATAAGCCCTGATTTCTTGTAAACCAAATGCCATTGCCTTGCAGAGTTGTTATGATGATTAAATTAATGTTATACAAGAACAGAGTCTCAGACATGGAAGGTATTCACTTCAGCCCCCCATCTCAAAGATTAAATTCCCTTTATTTTATAAAATAAACACATAAAAGGGTACTGAAGAAAACAGAAAATATGATCATGTGTGCACTGATGGTTGAGAGACAATACACATCAATTGGTTTGTTTCTGTTCTATAATTTATTTCCTACAAGACCTTGGTTGGCTTCTTAAGTAGGAAACAGCAGGATACAAGTTGAGCCATGAAAATGATACTGGATAAATGTCATTTCTTGCCCTGGCCAACCTATGATCTACACTTGACTGTGTCAGAACTTCTTGGCCTATGAGTCCTATGGGCAAACTAGAAAACAAGAAGATAAGATTCTCCCAAACACACATGCTCACAAATGTAAACATCCAGTATTTTTCAATTTGAGCAGAAACAAACATAGATTTGATGATGCCAGCTTTGAGTTTTTTATAACACCTATTTAAAATTTCTAGCATGTTCAGATTTTCACCAACAATATGTTGAAATGCCAATAGTAGGGCAGATCTACATGATAAAATATGTAGATTTTTAATCTTACCAATATTCAAATTTGCAAGTAGTAAATTCATTATGAAGGGGTCCCTCTAGAATTTCCTAGATACAATAAAGGGAATTGTTTAAGAAAACCATGCAAAAAGCAACAGAACTCACAGACAAAGGTCTGTATTCCTGTCTGTATCAAGATCTGTAGCTGATAATGCGGTTATACAGATATTTGTTGCTGTTTAGTCATTAAGTCATGTCCGACTCATTTGCAAGCCCACGAACTATAGTCACCAAGCTCCTCTGTCCATGGGATTTCCCAGGCAAGAATATTAGAGTGGGTAGACCTTTCCTCTCCAGGTAATCTTCCCAAGATTACCTGGTAGACTCCTTACCACTGAGCCACCTGGGAAGCAGTCAACAGATATTTACTATAATCCAAGCATATTGTTCAGTCTGAGGAATGAGTATGCTAAAGACTAGCTAAAAGTCCCCATAGTAAACTGTTTTGTAATGCCTGAAACAATTAGGTTAGAGAGGAAAGATCACTAGCAACCAACCTAAGCCCATGGTTTCAGTGGCACTGACACTGCTGAATCTGCTAGGAAGCATTCCCAGTTGCATTTATGACTTAATGGATGCATCAAATCAACATGAGAACTACATCCCTATTTTCTACATTAGCCAGAAAGGAAGACAGCAGTGGGCTTTTCACAGGTCCTATGAGAGAATCCTTACCTTTCTTTCCTATACTATTCTCTGACATTCCTTCATTCTGTTATACCTAAATTCTTCAAAAGCACCGAGATTTTTTTCACACTACTGACCCTAATATACAGAAGATGTGGATGCTAGAAACAGAATCATTATTCCTTGAAGAGGAACACAGCAATGCCGTGCAAAGTTTAAGGTGGGAAGAAGAAACGAAAACAGAGATCAAAACTTTTGCTGACGAACCAAACTCTGGTACCAAGGAACAACTCTACTCTCCAATCACAAAAAGCTAAGTGTCCCCCACTGCCCCAGAAATCACAGATCCTTAATACTTTAAATTCTACCTCAACTATTAGAAAGAAAAGGAAAAGGAGAGTGAACCTGAAAAGATTATGCAACTTAAAATGAATTTAACCATGGTAACTCAGTCAGAAGCCAATTCATTTAGATCTGCCTTTATTGATCATGAATCTAAAATTAACAAGCAATCCCAGTGGCTTAAGAGAACACAGCGATCAACTACAGGCATGGTAGAGCACATATTCTCTTGCCATTTGGAAAAACAGTCAAGTATGTTCTCTTGATATAAATTAAAGTTTCAAGATGACTTTCTCCTGAAATTCCACAACCTATCCTCCTTTCTGTGATAGACTCACAGAGTATTTTTGTTTGCTCTTATCATTCTATTTAACAGATACTTAGTCATAAAAGGCATACTGGACACAGTCCAATTCCAGAAGCTCTGGGTTCTTCCTTGTATTGATAGAAAAAGCTTCAAACTAAATACAAACTTCGCCATTTAGTGAAGTGACATTCTATGGCTGAAATTAGAAGCAAGGCAGCATTAAAAGAAAAAAAAAAAAGAGTCGTTTTGTTTTCCCCTAAATTCTATGTGATGAGAAAACAAGTGAACCTGTCTCATTCATCCACCTGAAGACCCATTTTGTGTGCAGTGATGTGTGAAGGTACAGAAAGAGGATGACCTCTAAAGGATAACAGTTGAAATGTATTATTAAACAGACTTTAGTTCTATTTCATGTTTGTCAGGTCTTCTGAATTAGGGCTCTTTGCCTTTTTGGTCAGTAGAAAAATTTTGGAAAGAGCATTGTGACTCTTTCTGACCAGCACAGTGGACAGTGTATAAGATGTAGCCTGGGCCCCAACCAGTGTCCCACAGGTTAGACAAAATATCTGAAATACAGCTCATCTCTTCCAGGCTGCTGAGCTGTTGGCACTGAATAAAGGGAAGATTTAGTAAACATTACTGCTCAACACAAATATAGAGTGCTTTCATTTATAAACCCCCTTACCACAGATTATAGGCTTTAATTAAATTTAAATTAAAATATCTTTTCATAATTTATGATTTATACAGCATTAATAAATGAATATCATTTGATTTGCCCGTAAGAGGTAAAGTTTAACTTTTTTTGTAATGTAAGAAACCTCTGCATATTTTCTGAAGGTTGTGTGTTCTCAGTCACATCCAACTCTGTGATCCCATGGACTGTAGTCCACCAACCAGCTCCTCTGTCCACAGAGTTTTCCAGGCAAGAATACTAGAGCAGGTTGCCATTTCCTACCCAGGTGACCTTCCCAACCAAGGGATCGAACGTGCGTCTCTCAAGTCTCCTGTGTTGGCAACAGTCTTTACCACTAGCGCCACCCAGGAGCCCCCTTCTATAGGTTAAATGTGTTATAAAACCAGTTTGGATTCATTCTAAATGCAGCTTTATGAATATAAGCATAAGTCTGCAGAATCCAGATGAAATCTAGTATCTATATAACTAAAAGCTAAACTTTTAAACAGAGCCAATCAAATCTTTTTAATAAATCAAAAAAGAGTATATTTTTATATATTACTAATTTTTAATATATGTTCAATCATTAAAGAGTTAGGGTTGTTAGCTAGTGAAATGAGCTATACATTTATTTTTTAACAGCTCCACACTTCTGAAACAACACATCATTTGATTTTGGACTGTTTCCTCATAGTACAGTTAACTTACCCATTCCTGACATGAAACTATCAACCAAGAGATGAAACTTAGTCTTTTTATTATGATTATTTTCCAGGATTTTTTTTTTTTTTTGGTTCCTGTTTACAGTGGAAACTGAAGCGTTGCACTAAAGCATTCCAACTAAAGCAAGTAGGAAACATTTAAGTTTTTGCATTCAATTCGTGAATCAGAATGCCACTTCTGATATATATCATTCATACACAATGAAGTCTTTTGGAGATGTACTATAATTGTAAGAGTTTTCTTTTTCCTCTAGTGAAATTTTGCTTTTGACTTACCTCTTTCATCACTGTAGTGTTGCATTTTTGAAATCAATGTATCTGACATGAGCCACACAAATAGGTTATGGAAATATACAGTAAGGGCAGATCATTTCCTTCAAGAATACTGTAAAGGAAAATGGATGGTACTTACCTGACCAGAGGTGAAGGCCATCAAATCCGTAGGAGAAGAGGTCATCTCCGACACCATTTCCACCCCACTCTTCACCCCCTCCAGGGTAGGGTGAGTACCCCTCTGTGGAAGCCCAGCCCACTCGCAGGTGAGTGGCTTCAGCAGTCACGAATGGCTCAGTGTGGTCCACCATCAACTCATAATACCACTTCTTATACTGTGCAGATCCTTCACTGACACCCAGAAAAATATTGGGTCTCATGCTTTGAAGAGATGGGAACAGCATGTGAGAAAATCCACATAAACCTTCCATTGTCTCAATTTATTACCTCATGCTATCCTGAATTAGTCCTGCTTCTCAAACATGCATTCCATCGACCAAGAAGTTTGTTTGGGTTTCCAAAACATTGTACCGAAAAACCTTATTGACTTTTTTGGGCAACCCAATGTTTCCTTAAGTGCAACAAATTATTGAAACAATCACTGAAGTCTACTCTAACAACCCAATCTTACAGTTAATGTTCAGTGACTTATGTTTGCTTTCGGGAAAATTTGGTTACATCACTCAACAGTCTACTACATTTTTTCTTAACTGTTCTTCAACCTATTTTTACATCATAAACCATATTTAAGGGGAGACACTCAGGGTAGCATCAGGCCCCAGAATTAATAGAGTTATTATTAATCCAGGACATAGAGTGCTAAGAGTTCGGCACTAACGAGCAACTTCACTTTCACTTTTCACTTTTATGCATTGGAGAAGGAAATGGCAACCCACTCCAGTGTTCTTGCCTGGAGAATCCCAGGGACGGGGGAGCCTGGTGGGCTGCCGTCTATGGGGTCGCACAGAGTCGGACACGACTGATGCACCTTAGCAGCAGGACATAGAGACATTTTCCTAAGCTAAAATTTTTTGTCATAGAGGGTTTGAGGCTGATGCAAGTCATAGCCTTGAGTGAAGGAACCAAAGTGAGGAATCATCTTTGTTATTCTCTATGTTTCACTGTGAAGAGTCTCTAGTTAGTTGTATTTTAATTGCATTTTATGAAGGGATCCTAACCCTAAATTAACATTATGGATTAGAGAAAGTCTCAGGAACACCACTCATTAACAACAGGTCTAGTGTAGAAGGAACAATAAAGGAAGTCTCAAATCAATCTTAAAAAAAAAAAACACATACACACACAATATATTTGTGTTTAAAAAAAAAAAACACAGAGGAGAAATACATACTAAACCCCACATTTTTGTTTGAAACATGGTGAAGTAGCAAGTGTTTCCTGGATAGCTGCTAAACACTATGCTAAGTGTATCAAAGTCATTGCTATCACACATAATGTCTTCTTAATTATATTCAATATTATCATTATTACATATGGAAGGCATTATAACATGGTGGTTAAGAGCTCAATCTTTGGAATTAGACTCAAGTCTCATTTTCAGTTCAAAAATTTTAATTTATAAAAAACATGGATAATAGTAATACTTCATGCACACACAAACAGTATAGAATGCTTATAAAGAATCTGACATTGTGGCTGGCACAGAGTACCCAAAACATGTCTGACCCCTTGGAAAGTAGATCTAACTGGAAATGTAGTTTCACTGACTTGTGGAATTTATTGTATTTTGGATATCTGAATTCTTGTTATACAACCAATTTGGTGACACGGTCTATCTGAACCTACCTGCTCACATGGTTCACAAGGCGGGTCTGCAATAACAGGTCTCTTCCTGGCAGAAGATTGTCACAGATGAGATGCTGGTTAGAACGGACTGCTACTCCATGGCAAACACAGAGAGAGCATAGGACATCCAGAACCTGAAAAGTGAAATCCCTTTCAGCTGGCTCTCATTCCCTTTTCAGATTCAAGCATCAGCAGTAATTTCCACAAACAGAAACACATTCCCTCCAGGTACCGCTGACCCAGTCACTTTAAACATGACAGCAATGTGTCCACTTATTGTCCACAAACTGAGAACTGCTCCATTCTCCCACTGGTGCTATGCATAAGCTCTACACAGTATTATCTGATTAAAATTAAAAAGTGAAAAGCATGGAAAATGACACACCTTTCAAAAATCATCTTTTTAAAGAGTATGTTTGGAATTATTCCCGAATTCATTTCAGGCAATAAAATGGTTCACTCACCTTGTGATTTCTTCCATGCTTGTCTAAAAGTGAGATAATGGATTTTATATGGCCTTCTTTAATAATATTTAGAGCTTCTGGACTTTCTACTAACACACAGTGTAAAACTTCAAGAATACCTAAACAGAAAATAAAGAAAAGGGGGAAAATATGATTAACTAGTGTACAATGATCAGTGACTTTCCTCTTCTCTATGTGTTTATTGAGGTGTTGACTGAATGTAGTATAATTATGTGCTCAATATGTTTGTCTCCGAATATCTGTGATAAGGGACAGCTGGTGTCTGGGAGGCAGGGCTGATAACCAAATATGATAACAAATGAGAACAAGGCAAATATAGAGTGTTCAGCTAAGGAAGCAGGTAACTCTGCCTATAGAGAAATGAAAGAAAGTAACATTTAAGCGGGGCCACAGAGAACTCATACATGACCATTTTCCAGATAGGAAACATGGGCTGACTGAAGTCTTGTATGCTGGGCAGAGCTGATGTACCTGAGGTACAAAGCCAGTAGGAGATGGAAGGGGTAGATTATGGCCAGTTTAGGAAGATTTCAGACGCTAAAAGCATAATTCTGCACCAATGCATCTAACCCATGGAGATCATTACATTCTTCTGGAGATTGTTTCTTGGTTTACAGAACAAGAGAAATATACAAGATTACACAAAAAGAAAAATACAGTATATAAAACCTGAATAAGAATGGTGATATTTTGGGGCATTAGTCATCAGAGAGGACAAAATAGAATATATATTTTCTTATGGTTTAAAACAGAAATAAGAAATAAATCTCATTATCAGAAATTTTAGTGTGAAATTGCAAAGTTAAATGTGTCCATGTGTATTTATACTTTCAAAGCAAGGTTGCCTTGTCAACAGTGAAATGTAGTTCATTTGCAGCAATTAAACATAACATTTAGAACATGTGATCACTGTCTGAGAGCTACCTAGTACTAAGAAGGATCTCAAAGGAACCTTGTAGAAAGGTTTATTCGTTTCAAATGGAGATCACTTTCTCAGAACAGAAATGTAAAGTACTCAGGTGTACAAATTGTATAGAAGTAATTCACTATAATTGTCACAAATGACACTTGATCTGAACCCCAATCCATTACAAGGGCTGTTAATGCTAATTTCTTCACCAATGACTTAATTCTTCAAAATATACAGATGTAAATTCAGTGAAAAAAAAAAAATACCCAAAAAGGTTAAATTAATTTATGGCGTGGTTCAATATCTGTTGTTGTATCCCAAAAATCCATGCCAGTTGAAAATCAAAGAGACTAGAAAATAATTGTGCAATAGACTAATGGATAAATTAAAGAAGATTTTTATATAAAGTTATGGAAGTTATCTCTGCTATTAAAAAAGTTAGCAATAAAATAAACGTCTTTATTCCAAGCACAAAGAAACTAAAATAACAGAAAGGGAAAAGCATTTTTAATAGATTAGTCATCCTGATGTCATATGTCATTCTGATTTTTTTTGTTTTCTTCCTATTTCATATTACTATAGAGCACACAGCTGCCTATATTTATAAATAAGGTTGTACTGTGTATACACGTCCATTCACTGACAAATCTTCTTGGCACTAAAAGTATGACTCCACAGCAGTGCATCCTAACCAATGGAGCTGAATCACTCTCCTGGATGTTTATAGTGGAAAATGTTTCATAGTCTCCAAAGCATGAGAAACATCAAATAATACAAAGGGTGCCTTTGCACTAAAAAGGCAGAGTTGAGTGGCTACAGCAACAAAGCCTTGTGATCCCAGAGCCTAAAATATTTACTATCTGGCCTTTTACATAAAAAGTTTGCCAAACTCTGATATCAAATGTAATTATTAAGAAAAAACAGGTGGAAGATTTTTTAAAAATCAATTATTTCTGTAAATAAAAATTCATGAAAGCCAACAGCATTTACATATAGAAGTATATTAGAAAAGATTAAAGACTAAATTTTTGGAAAGAACACCACATATCAAAAATGCAAGGATAGCAATGTGAAAAGAAATCTCTGATTTTTCTCCTGTTCAGCCTATTTTAATAGGTTTTCAGAGTTTTGAGTTTTTATCAAAATTTTTTTTCCAATGGAGCCATATCAGATCCAACAAATAAGCAAACAGTGGAAAAGAACTAACTGCCACTGAGAAATGAAATTTTTCCTGCCATACCAATAAATAAGGATGTCACAGTCATCAGCAATTCCAGCCCTCCAAGATGAGCTGGTGAGCCCTAAGGGCACTCAGGAAGGAGAAGAATATCTGTGATACAACAGCCATCAGGCTGCAGCCACTCCCTAAGGTAAGCCCCAAAGGAGCTCAGGATGTGAAAAACCCAGAGAGGTGAGGTTACATATCAAAGGAATGATTTCATTAGCCCAAGCTCTGGCACCTTCCCACATATAGAAAAGCAGTAAATTCCTTAGGTTGGTATATCTGGTTTTCTTAATTAACAATAATCTTTTAATGTTCAGACTGCCTGCCCTTTATTGTAAAACTTTTATATAACCTGGCTCCTCCCCTTGCCCCCTAGGAGCACTTCTCTCAGAGTTACTCCCAGGCCTGAAGTCCTACAAATTCCCACAAAATAAAACATAACTCAACTTCTAGGTTGTCATTATTTTTTAAGACAAAACCTCTGATTCTTAAAATAAAAAGTGGAAGAAAACAGTTTTTAATTTCAACTGTTGGAATAAAATGCAGGTACGCTGTTGTTTATATATATATAATAAGAAATTCCTAAAGGAAAACAAATTAGAAACACCAAAAGAATAATTTTCAAAAAGCCAACACTAGCAAGACTGACAGCATTATGCGTCTATATAAACCATGCTGATATATGCCTCAAAAGCCTGTGTAAAAAAACAAGAGAAACAATGCTTAACATTATAATGGCAATAGTTGACTAAAGATGATTTAACATTTAAATTTTAAATTCACTGAATAAAACCCAGGAATGGCAATACCACATAAAATTTATGGTAAGCTTCTCAAAGAAAAACTTGAAATCTTGGTAGATTATAACAGAATTATCTGAATGAAAGAATTATGAGCATGCTACACAGTGTTTAAAAAAAACACCCAAATAAGACAAAGATTTTATTTTGTAAATTTAATTGAAGAGGAAAAGTTAAAATTTTACCTCCTTTTGCCTCTGTAACTTACCTTGCCCCTTGCAAAGTCTGGATCACGTAGGTCATGTAGTCTCAGAAAGTGGGACTTGCAATAGGAGGAACTGGAGTTTCTCTCACTCACCCTTGTCCTGCTCTTTGCAATCGCCCAGCCCCTGCAAACCTGCTTAATCATGCCTGTCCAGGCCAGGCATCACCCTCCCCATCTTGACCACTGTTCCCGCACGTGCGAAAACCACTTAGCTTAAACCAGCCTTAGTTTAAACCCCTTAGTTTAAAACAACTAGTGTTGCCCACTACAGTCTGTCTATAAAAACTCCGTAATCCCTTTGTTCAAGGCTCAGAGCTTGTGAACTCCTCTGGGCCTGCCGGCGTAATAAACCTGAATTCTCCAACTCTCCAAGTGTGGTGCTTAGCTTCTCCAGTACTGGTTTCTGCAACATTTCTGGAGGCCCCAGTGAGATTCCAACCACGTCGGCCCCTTGAGCATCCCGACTGGTGGCTCGGCCTGGCTGGAGTGAAGGAACCCTGAGACAAACAAGGAGGCGCCCCGCCTGATGGTATTCAGGGTCTGTTTTGACCAGTGTTCTGACTTTCCCAACAGCTGTGCCCCAACTGGACTCAGTGGAGGGACAGACCAACTCACCAGGAATGGCCACAGGATAAGGTGAGGCCCTGGGGTCCAAGCAGGATAAGGTGAGTTCCCAAGCAGGAACCTACCCCAACGACTGATCACCTCCTTGGGGCTCACAGGAAGGGAGCATCAGATAGGGAGACCTGGGGACTCAGGAGGAAGGGAGGCATCATGACTGATAACCTCCTTGGGGCTCCCAGGAAGGGTGCAACAGTTAAGGAAACCTGGGGACTCAGGAGAAGGGAGGCATTGTGATAACCTCTGAATGATTGTGAGTGCCTGATTGCTAACTGAATGGAGTGAGAGAATTTTTTCTTTTTGGAAACTGCAAAACCAATTCTTCTTGCATATGCAGTTAAAAACAACTAGCTTGTAAAAAGAGCTGCCCAGGGAAAAGCTTGAATTTAACCCTTTCCATGTCCTTGAAATACACAGCCAGCTTTGCCTGAGACCTCACCCTTGGGCAAATTAGAACATAAAGTGGAGGGGGGTGTCAAAGAGATATTTTAAATCTCAAACAGAAAACTGTAAGATCTCTGTCTGTCTGTCTGGGTTTATGTATGTCTTGGTATATGTCTTTTTTCTGATAATATTGTTGAAGTTGTAAATGAGTTCTAATTTAATTGGCCTAAAGAAAAGTAAGCACTTACAAATCAAACAATTCTAAATACAAGAAAAATTAACCTAAATAAATTTCAAATTCAAGTGAATTGGGAAATAGTCAATATTAAATATTAGTATTAATGTTTGTTTGCTGATCTAATAAGAAAGTAGGATGTATGTTTTTAATAAAGAAGATATAAAAAATAAAATTACATTTTATTAAGGGAAAAGAAAGTAGGTCTGACTTACAGGTGGTTGTTACAGAAAATGATTAAAAGGTTTGTGGAAGGTGAACCCTGAAAAAGTTTTGTACATGGTTAGGACTGACCAAGTTTAAAATAAATTTAATTAAGCTTACCTAAATGAGTTTAAAGTAAGCTGGTGCAAAAACCTAAATTTGGCCTTTCTCTCTGTTAAAAGGACATATTTTCCTTGGATGTTGAATGCTTTTAATAATAGATTTAAGTCTTTTTACCTCTTAATTGCTCTGTTCTATATTTACCTTTGAAATCTTTTGTTAACTTTGGCTAAGTAAATAACTATTATTTCACAGTAACTTATATGATCCTACGTGACTGTTACAAACCCTTTTGGTATTTACCGACAAAACTTCCTAAATAACTTGACTTCTAGCTAACTTTGGGATGCTTTAGAGGGCCCCTGAACATCCCAAAGAGCTATTAAGCTACCTGGGTTCATTGAACATGTTAAATTACATGGGAAGTACTGTTAAAGGGGTGAAAAATCTTTTCAGGTTAAGCTGTACGGTTGATGTTACTAATATAGATATTCTAAAATTATGTGAAATTCATAGATCTGATGTGCCCTGATAAAATATGGTCACTTATAATTCTAGTTATCATATTAAAGTGTTATGACCAGGTTTCTTTGTCAATTGCAATAGAATCAGATTCTAAACATGCCTTCTATGGTTTTACTCTCATGCCTTTAGAAGAATACTGCTAGTTCTTCAAGATTTGTGGAAAAGACGTTCTAAGATTAAACAGATAAACAAATTTTGTTATTAACTGTAAGCTCGTACCAGACTGGAATTTGGTCTTCTTTCTGTTTAGAGAACAAAGTTTTCTTAAAATACAGCTTTTGATAACAGATTATGAATTTCTTTGCCTTTAAGTGATATATATGTTTTTAAAGTCTTTTTGTTTCTTTGGTAAAGTAATAAACATTATTTAAGATTATGGTACATGTAGACAAAGCTCATTCTGCTTCTACAAAAAATAACCCCACATGGTTAGACTTTTGCTATCTTGATGTCCTTAAAACATGGCGATAGTGTGCTCTTAAATCAGGAAATTAAAAATGGATAAACAACAGCTGAAAATCAAAGAGCCAGGGCTATGGGAAATCCAAGACAGCCGCTTGGCTTTTCCCAGCTCCCTGACAGACCTCATTTTTAGTTGATGGGTTAAAGCCTTAACTGGCTACACTGTTAATACCCTCACAGTGAGTTCTTCAAAAAAAGAAAAAAATATGTTTCACTAAATATTAAGTTCTAGTTTTGTTAATTAAGGTCTGTGCTTACTAAGACTCACTTGTGAGATAGTTTCTTGTTATGTTATATTGCTAAAAGGTTTAATTATGTTATTAAAAAGAACACTCTTAAGATTGTTTCTAAAGCTTATCTCAGTCTTTGGATAAAGGTCAGATGCTCCATGATGTACAACCAGGAAATTAACACTTGGCTATAATCATTTAATGGAGACAGATGACCTGGGATATACCGGGCTATACTCAATAAAAGTTCTTAACTTAAATTCTTACTTGTGAACTTACTTATGACTGCTAGCTATATTATTTTCTATGTAGCTTGTTTCAGAAGATTATATCTTACGTTACCAAATGTGTGACTGAGCCTTTGATAAAATGCTGATATGCAATTCCATATGAGATCAATAATTATAATAATGTAACTCTAGATATGGGAAGAAGCAACAAGAGGAAATATTTTCCTGGACCAAGAGGTTAGTAAGACAGGTACGATCCAGAGACTTTTGCTACTTACAAGGCCTGGTCTACTGACAACACATTGAGTGGCCTGTCAATGGAATCTTTGTTAGACCTGGGAAAGAGCCTTTCCAGCACCAGAGGACACAATGACCATGAAATGCCCCCAAACATGGTCAAATATGTGGCTATAAAGGGGCCCTGCTGACTGGAAGTTAGCCCTTGCCAGCTACCTCTACAAAGATTAAGTCATGACCACTACAAGATGCTGACCTTCAACACCCCCTTGAAAGGAGTTCAGGGTGGAGACAAGAAATAAGGCACTGTGTGCTCTGGGAAAATCCAGAAAAACAGGCCCTCAGATAGTCAGATGTTTTCAGGTAAAGATTTGTATGAGTCCAAATTCTTGCATCTTCTCATACCTAGAGAAACACTAATATCGCAAACCAATGTCTGGACTGGTTCTCCTAGCTAGCACCTCAGCAGCTTTCCTAGGTCTATTAATCTTTGGGCAATATATCTTTAACTTTCTTGATAAGTTTGTTTCTCCAAGTACTAGTATGACAAGAATATCCCCCAGCCAACACCTAGACAGTGCTAGAACAAGCTGTCTTATTCTGTGGGCTCTCACTGCCCTCCGTAAATGAACCCCAAGGTCCTCAGGCTATTCTCCCTTTGAGATCTTATATGGGAGACCACCCCCAGTGATTAAAAATGCTCAAGGGAGACCACCAACAACTAGCTGACCTGGAGATGTTCCAACACCTCCAGGCATTGGGAGAAGCCTTCCACCATATTGCCCATTCCACTGGGCAACTGGGTTCACCCCCTATCAGCCAGGAGATGAGGTATGGTTAAAGACGGGAAAAAGGAAATACTTCAGCCAGATTGGACAGGCCCTCACACAGTCATCCTGACAACCCCTACTGCTGATAAAGTTACAGATGTCATCCCTCAGATCCACCACACCAGAGTCAAGAAGGCAGCGAATTCCTGTGATGAGGACACCTGGAAAGCAGTTCAGGACCCCCAAAACCTCCTCAAGGGCTGGTTCCAAAAACAATGACCCTCACCCATGAAGGATGCTGAGCCCTGCTCTAGTCGCTCTGGGAGCTGACTAGTCAATGCACCACAGAAGCTTAAGGATTCTACAGCCTTGCTCCAGCCACACTCCAGCAGCTGGCTGGTCAGCACATGGTGGAAGCTTGAGGATCCGGCTATCAAAATATCAATGGATCATAAAAAGGAGACAGGAACTAGCAAACTCCTGGGGTAACTGGAACAATATCTGGAGCTGAACACTGTGACTTCTCCCTTTAGCCAGTCCTCTCTTCATGTTCTTTGTGGCAGTCTTGTTTGGCCCTGTATTCTCAATGCAATTACCCAGTTCACAACCTCTCGGATTGAATCCATAAAGTTACAAATGGTAATAGCTCAATACAGCCCCCTAAACGAAGGGGAGCTCTGAATATCCTACCAAAACATGAGATGATGCTTTATACAACAAGTGACAGAAGCATCAAGAGCAGGGAATGAAGAGGAATAGTTAAAATTTTACCTCCTTTTGCCTCTGTAACTCACCTTGCCCCTTGCAAAGTCTGGATCACGTAGGTCATGTAGTCTCAAAGTCAGGATTTGCAATCCTAGGAACTGGAGTTTATCTCACTCACCCTTGCCCTGCTCTTTGCAACCGCCCAGCCCCTGCAAACCTGCTTAATCATGCCTGTCCAGGTCAGGCATTCCCCTGCCCATCGTGACCACTGTTCCTGCGCACACAAGACCCCTTAGTTTAAACCAGCCTAGTAATAGCTAGTGCTGCCCACTACAGTCTGTCTATAAAAGCTCTGTAACCCCTTTGTTCAGGGCTCAGAGCTTGGAGTGTTACTCCTCTGGGTCTGCCTGAGTTCTCCAACTCTCTGAGTGTGGTGCTTGGTTTCTTGAGTACTGGTTTCTGCAACATAATGACTTTTATAGAAATGACTTGTGAAGTTTCTAATAATGACACAGAAATGTATAATATAAACTTTCAAGAGTAGATACAAAACTGGATATATATTAGGATTACAACTATGTAAAGTATATTTATTGGTGTAATAATACATATATTTCAAAAAATATCAGAAGTTATCCCATCAGGATGTTAGTGCGAGTTATTGCTGGAGTACGTACAACTCAGTTTGAACTGGCAAGTCCACTTCTGTGTGGATTTTGTTCACTAAATATGCACTACAGTGGTACATGATCCAAGGCTGATGTAATCTGTGGATGTGGAACTGCACATACAGAGCCAACTGTACAGTTACACGTGGATTTTCAATAGCACAGATAGTCGGCAACTGGGAGCCCCATGATGTTCAAGGGTCAACTGTTTTTCTCTTCCAAAATCTTGTCCACTCAATGAAAGGAGCACACAAAACTTTTAAAGGAGAAAATATTTCAAGGTTCTGGTTCAAGGTATTGACGTTGGCGTGCCTGGTGTGCTGCAGTCCATGGGGTCGCAAAGAGTCGGACATGACTGAGCGACTGAACTCAAAGACTGAAAGTGACATTGGAAGATCCTGAACTCACCTCCTCCCAAGAACACACTACATCCACACGTATATACGGAACAGTTTCATTTTAAAGGAACTAAAAAACTGAGTGAATCCTATATGTCAGGCAAATACACACACACACAAAAAAAACAGCCTTGAATCAGGTGTGAAAGGCTTTTACACGATCTTGCTATAAACCCTACTCCCAGAGCCATTTGCCTTAAAATGTTTATGGCTGTAACTTCCTGAATTGTTTATATCCTCATGAGCAAGAAAAATCTTTGAGGATGTAACGAAGTGTCTGGAAAGAACTTAATGATATTGGAAGCGTCCACGTGCTGGGATGGGGGAACATGCTCCTCACAGTTTGCTTTTTATCATGAGACTTACATGCTTCTTACTTGGCTTCTAAAACTATGAGAGCTCCATCTGGGATCAAACTTAACTGTCCTACTTTCTGATCATGGCTCATGCCGAGGGTTTTCCAGGATTGAACCAAATTTGTTGAGGGTCTGCATGGAAAAACTGGAAATAAGCCACAGAGTAGAAGTCTTGTATTTGGTCTAACTTTACCTACCAGGAGGAATCTAATCAGGAGATTTTACCTTGTGCCAAGCAGGCACAAGGCCACTGGTGAGCTTTCACCAGTCTATTTCAGAGAGGAGTGAAAAGAATCAGACTGGTAGCCACATCAACACAGAAGGCCCTTGGGATCAGTTGTGAGAAATAATACATGCCAAGTTTTTAGAACAGGGCTTGGATCCAAGTATTGTTATATTTTATGGTTGTAACAAAATAACATAAAAGACAAATAAAGTGAAATAAAAAGGACCAGTAAGGAAACATTATAAACTATGTTTCACTTTAAACAGAGGATAAAAATTAAAAAATAGGAAAAGGTAGAGAAATGCTGAATGTACAACTCTGATTAGAAGAAAATTTCAGGAAAAAATAAAAACCCATTGATCAGCAGCAACACAGAAAAGCTCATGTATAAATCAACTATACTTCAATAAAATTAAAAATAAAAGGTGAAACTTCATTTTTGTCCATGGCAATGGGACAGAAGTTCAGTATCCAAGAGAACTAGAAACCAATCCTGTAAAATGTAGAGATCACTGTGATTTTGTTTTTAATAAGCAATTTTTATTAAGTAAGTCCTTCCTGGATTATCCAGCTATTCCAGGAAAAGATTTCCTCTTTCATTTCTCTAGTTAACCAGGATTCTGTAGAGTAGATGAGTGCTCAGTCGTTCAGCCGTGTCCAACTCTTTGTGGTCCCCTGGACTGTAGCCCACCAGGCTCCTCCATCCATGGGATTCTCCAGGCAAGAATACCACCATTTCCTCCTCCAAGGGGACTTCCAGATCCAGGGACTGAACCCATGTCTCCTATGTCTCCTGCATTGGCAGGCAGATTCTTTACCACTGTGCCACCTGGGAAGCCTGGATTTTGTGGAATGCCACCCTAAAAGACTACATGCAGGGAGAAACAAAAACAGCAAAAGGAGTGAACACTCCCATCTTCATACCAACTATGGAGACTCTAAGGAGGCAGGATGGAAACCTGAATTCTAGGAACTTCCCAAAAAACTCCTGGGAGACAAAAACTCTCTTGATTTGGTGGAGATAGCAGCTGCAGCCTAGATGGAGACCAGCCACCGAGGACAGGTGGGACAAGTATTAATATAAGGCTGCTGTAAGACAACTGCTTGCCCTTGGCTGAAAAATGGGTAGCAGCAGCCCAGGTGGCTGGAGCCAGTATAATTTTAGGAGAGTACTAGAATCCTCCAAGGACAGGGAAGTGACCATAACAGGTGCCAACTGACCACCCACCCTTGGGAATTTGCCCTTTCACATGCTCCTCATCTAAAGTTTTAGGTGGCTGGTTAGTTAGAGGCTAGGGAGACCACTTCTGTACATATGCTCCTTTCTGAGCTGTAAAGACCTGGCATACAAAAGCCTTCTTTCTATAAAAGCTCCTAAAGTCAGGAACAAGACAAGGGTGCCCATTCTCAACAATACTATTCAACATAGTTTTGGAAGTTTTAGCCACAGCAATCAGAGAAGAAAAATAACTAAAAGGAATCCAGATTGAAAAAGAAGTAAAACTCTCACTGTTCCTCACATAGATCTCACATAGAGGATCCTCACATAGATTCCTCACACAGAGGATCTCACATGATCCTCTACATAGAAAACCCTAAAGACTCCACCATAAAACTACTAGAGCTAATCAATAAATATAGTAAAGTTGCAGGATATAAAATTAACACACAGAAATCCCTTGCATTCCTATAAACTAACAATGAGAAAACAGAAAGAGAAATTAAGGAAACAATTCCATTCACCACTGCAACAAAAAGAATAAAATAATTAGGAATAAATCTACCTAAAGAAACAAAAGACCTATATATAGAAAACTATAACACACTGATGAAAGAAATCAAAGATGACACAAATAGATGGAGAAATATACCATGTCCATGAATCGAAAGAATCAATATAGTAAAAATGAGTAAAGTACCCCAAACAATCTATAGATTCAATGCAATCCCTATCAAGCCACCAATGGTATTTTTCACAGAATTAGAACAAATAATTCCACAATCTGTATGGAAATACAAAAAGCCTCGAATAGAGGAAGCAATCCTGAGAAAGAAGAATGGAACTGGAGGAATCGACCTGCCTGACTTCAGAATATACTACAAAGCTACAGTCATCAAGACAGTATGATATTGGCACAAAGATAGAAATATAGCTCAATGGAACAAAATAGAAAGCCCAGAGATAAATCTACACACCTATGGACACCTTATCTTTGACACAGGAGGCAAGAATATACAATGGAGAAAAGACAATCTCTTTAAAAAGTGGTGCTGGAAAAACTGGTCAAACAGTGATCTGTAAAAGAGTAAAACTAGAACACTTTCTAACATCTTACACAAAAATAAACTCAAAATGGATTAAAGATCTAAATGTAAAACCAGAAACTGCAAAACTCCTAGGTGAAAACACAGGCAAAACACTCTCTGACATAAATCACAGCAGGATCCACTATGACCCACCTCCCAGAGTAATGGAAATAAAAGCAAAAATAAACAAATGGGACCTAATTAAACTTAAAAGCTTTTGCACAATGAAGGAAACTATAAGCAAGGTGAAAGGACAGCCTTCAGAATGGGAGAAAATAATAGCAAATGAAGCAACTGACAAAGAATTAATCTCAAAAATATACAAGCAACTCCTGCAGCTCAATTTCAGAAAAATAAGCAACCCAATAAAAAATGGGCCAAAGAACTAAACGGACATTTCTCCAAAGAAGACATACAGATGGCTAACAAACACATGAAAAGATGCTCAACATCACTCACTGTCAGAGAAATGCAAATCAAAACCACAATGAGGTACTATCTCATACCAGTCAGAATGGCTGCTATCTAAAAGTCAACAAACAAAAAATGCTGGAGAGGGTGTGGAGAAATGGGAACCCTCTAACACTGTTGGTGGGAATGCAAACTAGTACAGCCACTATGGAGTAGAGTGCGGAGATTCCTTAAAAAACTGGAAATAAAACTACCTTCTGTTCAGTTCAGTTCAGTTTCTAAGTCGTATCCGACTCTTTGCGACCTTATGAATCGCAGCACACCAGGCCTCCCTGTCCATCACCAACTCCCAGAGTTCACTCAAACTCACGTCCATCGAGTCAGTGATGCCATCCAGCCATCTCATCCTCTGTCGTCCCCTTCTCCTCCTGCCCCCAATCCCTCCCAGCATCAGGGTCTTTTCCAATGAGTCAACTCTTTGCATGAGGTGGCCAGAAGAGTTTCAGCTTCAGCATCAATCCTTCCAATGATGACCCAACAATCCCACTGCTGGGCATACACACTGAGGAAACCAGAAGTGAAAGAGACACGTGTACCCCAATGTTCATCGCAGCACTGTTTACAATAGCTAGGACATGAAAGTGACCTAGATGTCCATTCGGAGAAGGCAATAGCAACCCACTCCAGTACTCTTGCCTGGAAAATCCCATGGACGGAGGAACCTGGTAGGCTGCAGTCCATGGGGTCGCTAAGAGTCGGACATGACTGAGCGACTTCACTTTCCCTTTTCACTTTCATGTATTGGAGAAGGAGGAAATGGCAACCCACTCCAATGTTCTTGCCTGGAGAATCCCAGCGACGGTGGAGCCTGGTGGGCTGCCGTCTATGGGGTCACACAGAGTTGAACACCACTAAAGTGATTTAGCAACAGCAACAGCAGATGTCCATTGGCAGACAAATGGGTAAGAAAGCTGTGGTTCACATACAGAATGGAATATTACTCAGCTATTAGAAAGAATGCATTTGAATCAGTTGTAATGAGGTGGATGAAACTAGAGCCTATTGTACAGAGTGAAGTAAGTCAGAAAGAAAAACACCAATATAGTATATTAATGCATATATATGGAATTTAGGAAGATGATAACAATGACCCTATATGTGAGGCAGCAAAAGAGACACAGATATAAAGAACAGACTTTTAGACTCTGTGGGAGAAGAGAGGCAAGAGTCGGATGATTTGAGAAAACAGCATTGAAACATGTATATTACCATATGTGAAACCGATGACCAGTCCAAGATCGATGCATGAAACAGGGCACTCAAACACTGTGCACTGGGACAACCCTGAGGGATGGGATGAGGAGGGAGGTGGGAAAGGGGTTCAGGGTGGGGAAACATGTACACCCATGGCTGATTCATGTCAATGTATGGCAAAAACCACTACAATATTGTAAATTAATTAAACCCCAATTAAATAAATAAATTTTTTTTTAAAAGCCAGGCATGCTCTCAGCCTAGTCACTTTCAGTTTTCTTTCACACTTTAATGCCTACTGTTAGAAATAAGTTATGCGGTTAAACAGTTAAGTATGAAAATGATTATAAAATAAATTCTAAGTGGCAAAGTGGTAATTTTTCTCAAATATGAGACAGTTGAAGATTTATGTTTCAAGAACTATTTTCTAGAAAAGTAGTTTGCCATCAATCCCATACATGGGCTTGTAGAAAGGCATTCTGAAATAGGATAAAGATTGTGGATAACCCAGCAACTTGAATCATGTTTGCATTCAGAAAATAATGTTCTTGTTCATTTGGACTTGACTTTGGGAGAATTCTTTTTTGATTTATCACATTCAAAATATAGGGAGCCCTCCAAATCCAGACTCCCCATTCTCTTCCCTCTTTTTCCTTTTCAGTTACAACTTAATGCTTTACTACATACTGTAGGCTGTATACTGACTATTTTAGTGTCATTCAAAAACTACTAATTTTTGACAAGAGTCTTAGCTAACTATCAAATTAGTAATCTTTAACTTCTAAAACATGATTTCAAACATTTACAGTGACTATCTTTGAAAAATATAGTTTCTGTTCCCCTATATTTAGTGACCCATCAGCATTAAACATCATTTACATATCTTGATGACCCCAAGATCATTATTAAAAACATCAATCACTGTAATGTGCTCTAGGTGAAATCTCTGGATGCAAACAGATGATTACCGTGTGGTGTTACAGAGTCAAACATGTATTGACCCCAATAACTATCATAGAAGATTTTCTTTAAAAGGTCTCCAAGATCACCGTGATTCTGATTCAGTGTTTCTTATACGGTTCAGGTACATGATCTCCTGGGTTTAACATATGTGACTTTCTGCAAAATCAAAAGCTTTCAATCAAGAGCTAAAGACACCTTTTCTATGGCTATCTCCTAGAAGATGGTCTCTTTCTCTGGTATCACTGGTGCTGCTTGGATTGCTAGTATCACTTTAGAAGGTTAGTTATATCTATGTCCCTAATACTGGATCTCATACAATATCCTGTGAGCCCATATTCTTTCTAACTCAACTGATTATACCTAAGTAGATATTAAGGTAGAGGACTTTCCTAAACACAATCTTCTGTGACAAATTATTCCAGTAGCTACAAAGCTTTTCCTTTGAAAAATGACTGGTTTATGCTCTGTAAGAAATAGCTGTGAAATCTTTGGACGCTTTAAATTGTCCTGTTTCCAGGTAACAAAAACTGCACTGTATGTTAGTGCAAAGCTCTGGAAATTCAGGACCACTCTCAGCCCCTTATTCTGCTTAAACCCAGAAGGAACACCATTCACGGCACTTGCTAAGTATAGGAGGAATTAGCAGGAATCCAGAAGCAGCCCACTTTGATCCCTGCAAAACTATCTGGGGGAAGTGACTATATCAAAAATAAGAAAAAAAACAGTCAGCCTCCTGACCAGCTGATTGTTCTTAACCACCTTCTGAAAAAGCATCTTAAGGACTGAAAAAAATTCTACAGTCTAAAGGAACACCCAGCCTGAGTGGATTACATCAACTCAATCAACAGTATTTTTTATACAAATCTTTTGTCTTTTCAATTAAATTTGGCCCAGGCACAGAATCACACATGAAGTTTGTGACATTGTCTAATTTATTCCCCCACACCCCACCAAAAAAATTCATAGTGGATATTCTTATAAACTGATTAGACAGTCTAATAAGGCTTTATGCAGTGGTGACATTGGTCAACTTTAGATAATGCAGAACATTAAAAAAAAAGAAGAAAAAAGCTGCCTATTTCTATCATACAATGAAATAGCAGTTGCCTGGGTAGTGGATGCTGCCCTGGTCAGACTCTCACCTTCTCCATTTGGTGAACGCCGCCCGACTTCCAACTGCCAGAGTCTGCATTTCTTTGTTTTAAGGTTTGCTCTGACTCCAGCAGCAGCTAGAGCAGCCCTACAGTTAACGTCCTCAGGAGAGAGCACCACTCAACTACAGAAGACAAACTGGTTACAAATACTCCAACTCCCTCGCCTCTCAGGTGGGATAATTTTAATGTAGGTGTTTGCAGAATTCCTCCTCACACCAGAAAAATAAAAGCTTCAAGTACCCATGGGTGTAACTTGCTTTATCAACATACCCTCTCTACCTGTCTCACGTCCACTCAAATTGCAAATAAACTTGCCTTTCAATCCTTGTCTCAAGGTCTACTTCTGGTGGAACCTAAACTAAGGTAAGCTTTTTTCATTAACACATCCTCTTACTGACTCTTCTCAAGACTTCACAGCTTTCTACTTAATTGCACACAAGTTTATTTTGAGTTTTGTCCACTGCCCTGTCCTGAAGGCAACTGAGAGCTGTCAGACCCCCAGCTCTGCTCTGCTGCTCATACTCTGATACAGAAGCTACTAACACAGTTGGGAGACTGACAAGCAGCAGAGCATGTGTGTTCAGCAATCCCAGATAGAGAAAATCTGATGCTTGTGGAAGCACTCAGTAAACAATACGGCATGACTGAAATATATTTATATTATTTCTGTGTGAGCACACACATATATATGCTGAGACTTATTGTTACTGTCTATTTTAAAAACTGAGCAACGTTCTGCTTCCTCTGGGGGGGCCAGGGAAGCATTTACTGAAACTTGTACTGTACTCTCTACAGTAGGGAAACTTGTTTTGTGAAAATTATTTTAGATACATAAAAAATAGGAGGCTATCAGGCATAGTGAACATATTAATATTTCAAGCCTGATATGAGGGAGCTGGTTTTCATCTTGGCTATAAAAGTTAATTCTAGAATTTCAAAGCAGTCATTTCAAGGTTTTGTGCCTCAATTTTCTTCCTCCAAAGTGAGAATGTGAGGGGAAGCATTCTCTAAGGACCCTTCCTACTCCTGACTTTCAATCTGCCTTCTCTGAGCACAAGGCTTCTATTTGAAGCGGAAATATCTGCTACTAGCAGCTGGATTGGGAAATGATCATATCAGGTAGGGATGTGCAGCCAATAGATCTGTGCCTTTAACTGACTGAACTGAATACTAAACAGTGGACTCTGTGTGGCTGAGCTTGAAACCATATACCAGCCTTGGTGTCGCTGTTCTCTGAAGTAAAAAGGCCTTTGCTTTAGTCTCTCAGGCATCCATTAAGTCTTAAAAGAGTTAATGATTAGGAATCAAGTAGTATTTGTCTGTAACTAATGTATACTTGAATGCATTTTTAAGGTTAACTTAATATATGTCCTAAAAAGAGATTGTATTTTTTCCACCTCTGCTATTCAGCAGACCCTCACCAGCCATCCACTTCATACATGAAGTGTACAGGTCAATCCCAATCTCCACTCCATCCCCCGCACAGCTGCTTGGTGTCCATACATTTGTTCTCTACATCTGTGTCTCTACTTCTGCTTTGCAGTAATAGATTCACCAGCAAGAGTCAAATTCATAAAAGCACATTGGTAATGTCAGGAGCCAGAGGCTAGGGGTGGGGTGGAGAGGGGAGATGGGGAGCTAAGTGTTAAATGGGGCAGAATTTCAGCTTAGGAAGGTGAAAAATTTGGGAGATGAATAATGGTGAGAGTTTCACCATTTGTATGAACTTAATGCCACTGAATTGTACAGTAAAATATGGTTAAAACTGTATATTATGTGACTTTTATCATAGTAAAAAATAACATTAATAAAAGAGTTAATGATTCTGAAGTGTGAAGATGTAAAAATTAAAAAAAGAATAGCACTGAATTGGGAAACTGGTAACACTTTAGACTACAAACCCTTCACATGGCTGAATCACCAAACTCCCAGGTCCCAAAAGATATAGATAAAGACCTGACATGCATTCTTAAGTTGTCTGTACAGGAAGCAGACACCAACCAGATGAAAACTGCAGACCACAAGCACACAGACTCTACCCTGTTTGAAACTAGAAGGTTGATGATGCTGGAAACTTCCCCTTGATGCCAACCAATCTGACAGCTGTGCACGAGCTGATCATGCACCCTGCAGCTCTGACCCCCACTTTTTTTGATGGCTTCGCTGAAAGCCATCACACTCATGCTTTGGAGTGTGAGCTGCCCATTCCACCAGCCTGGCATCCTGCAATAAATGCTGCACTTTCCTTCAACACAACCCAGTGTTAGTAGACTGGCTTTACTGTGGGAGGACAAGTGGACCCAAGCTTTGTTTGTTAACAAGGTCAAAGGATGCTCTGCTTTGTTTTTTCCTTCTCTTTCTGCTCTTTCCCTTTGAGTTTTTTTTTTTTTTTTTTGCTTTTTTTCTTTTTGCTGTGCATATTTTTAAAAAGTGAAGCAACGTATAGAACCCATACTTCATCCGGAAGGTTGCTCTGTTCCTTTCTCTTTCTAGATACTCCCTGGGCCAGTGAAAGAGACCAGCATACTCTTTTTTGTATACACGGGAACTTGCCTACAACTCTAGATGCTTTGAATCAAGAATTTATCCATTTTTGCAATCCCTGCCATCATCTTACTACTATCTGATCACTTCCCCATAGTAGCTATTCAGTTTTTCCATAATGAATATATTCTATATTGATTCATAGTCATCTCACTCACACTGCGGTACCCTGAAAATCTTTGTCTCATAATTATTACACCTTTTTTGTACTCTCAACAATCTGCCTTTTTATTTTCGTCACCCAATGATCCAGCAATGCCTTAGAACTCAAGTGTTACTCAAATTTCTCTTACATTAGATTTCTAAGTTATTCAATCTTAAACTCTGAAATTCTGTTCTCTGACTTAAAACCAAACTGCTTTGATCACAACCATCTGCACTTCTCTCTCGATAGTCATTCAATTCCAACAAACATGTCCCTGAATGGGTCTCTATCATGCACAGTCATGGCATTATTTCTGTATTGATAAGTATTTTCTTAAGTGAATTTAAACATTTATCACTCATTCAACAAATGCTATAAAGTACCTACTAGGTGCCAGACAGTACGGTGGATGCAAAGAACACAAAGATGAATAAAACTGAGCCCCTGACTTGAAGGAGTTCACCACTAGTATAGGCAATGGAGAGGAAAAATAAGTAACAGAAATAGGCATTAGTACTAGAGAAGAGCAACTAAGGGAATACTATGTGAACTGATGTAGGAGCAATAGACTCAGCTTGGCATGTCCTTGAGACAAACTGCTGTGCCACAGAATGCATGGGTACATCTCCACAACATCAATACAAAAGTAGCATTCTTGTTAGATACAGACATATCTGATTTTATGGTCTTTAACTATTTTACAATGATGCAGACTTTTATTTGTATTTACTAAATCCCTTTAAAATAAATTACTGTGACTGAATCTCACAAATACACTGAATGAAAAAAACAAGACACAAAAATTTACTCTGCATGATTTCAGTTACATAGCATTCAAAAATTGGCAGAATAAATCTATGACAGTAATACTTAGGTGCTGGAGCAGAGGAGTGGATGAGTGGAAGAAGGCTCCAGGGTATGTTTCTGATAGGTGATAATATTCTGTTTGGTAACAGGTTGTTACACAAATATATCCTATATGTGAAAATGAACTGATCTGCATACTTATACTTACAAACTTTTCTATAGAAATTTCAATAAAAAGTAAAGGGAATGAAGACTTGGAATAGCACAGGTTAAATGCTAACAGTAAATATATCTGGTTGATAGGAACATGATTAACCTTTGAAACAACATTTCTGTGCTTTTGTATCTTCCAACTTAGTAACAATAATCACATCTTATGATTTGACTCTGAATAAAAATACTATTATTTAAAAAATTAAAAAATAAACTATTTTCCTATAGGATTTGGAAAACCATTTTCCCCTAAATCTGTCCACATAATTACTTAAAGAAAAATTAAAAATGAGAATTCCAAACCAATGTATTTTTTCAAATTAAATTCACTTAAACTAAGAAACAAAAACACTCCACCCAAACAGATCTTTTTATCTGTAGAGTATTGTAAGGTGCTACGTTGGAAAAGGAAATGGGAACCCACTCCAATATTCTTGCCTGGAGAATTCCATGGACAGAGGAGCCTGGCAGGCTAGAGTCCACAGGGTCACAAGAGTTGGACACCACTTAATGACTCAACCACCAATGCAATAGTACATTAGGAAGAACTGATTTGAAAAATAATGGGGATTCTGGCACTTCAGTGGCTTTCTGAACTTCATTCTTTTATAAATGTAAATGAAGAAGATACTCTTACATTGCTTTTCAGAAATAATTAATGAAAATACCAATGATTTCAGCCATCAGTAAAAATTTTAACCTAGTAACAGGAAAACGTTTAAATTGCATTGAATCTGTTTTTATGTCTTAAAGGACATAAAATAGAAACAAAGGAATATTATATCATACAAAGGAGATACTGGAAAACATACCAGAAGAAGCTTCCAGTCTTTCCAGTCGGCTGATTAACCAGTCAAGGGAGCCAGAAAATTGAGCACAGTTTTTACGATTTCCTCTAATTAATGCCGCTGCAAAAGAAAAAGCAGATTTTACAGTTGTGTGATTTTCTAATTTGAAACCAAATTAAGCCCATAGTAGGCACAAATATTGGATCAAAAACACAATACATTAATTTTATACCAAAAACACATACAAATACACACACACACACATATATCATATACACATAAAATTGAACTGATATTTATTAATGGGGACTGCAAAAACACTGCTTATTAGGAGAAATACATTTTTGAGAAAGTAACATTTCATATTTCAAGTAATAATGAAGGGAAACGGAAAAGCTAGTGTCCTGGGATTTTCCTCAGTTCAGTTCAGTTCAGTTCATTTGCTCAGTCGTGTCCGACCCCATGAATTTTCCTCACTTGGGTTCTAATGCTTATTGCTTTTAATTAGCTGTGAGACTATATCATTTAATTTCCCTAGAGTTCAATTTTCTCACCTGTATAATGGAGACATTAAGAGAACGTCAGTTTTTCTGAAAATGTAGCACAAGATACTAGGAGATACACCAGGTAAGTGTAACAAACATACAAAGATGCATCAGCAAACTGTTACAGGAAAAACCAGGGTGTGAGGGCAGATGGCTAATGAGTCTGAAAACCTTCCCCGCCGCCCCAGTATCTCTCCTTTCCATTTACAGATTCACAATGCACATGAAAGATTCTAGAAACTAACCTCTGCAGTAAAGTTACCTATTTCAACCTTTTTTTTCTTAACCTAGTAGTGTTTTCAACACCTCTTGAACCAAAGAACCCATTTTATCTGAAATGCCTATGTTACCTTTATGATATCTTTCAACCCAACTGATATACTCAATTTAAAACTCGTGTTTCTAAATCAGTTATTTCAAAGCAAATATGGTAAATATTTTATGTAAATTCTACTCTTATGCCCATAAGATTGTTCAGAAACTGTATAACTGCTTAATAATGGCAAATGACATTTTTATATAATATATTTAATGTGAAAAATATGTTCCTTTAAGGAAAAAAAAATCACAATTTTAAAATCTGGTAGTGCCAGGAGGTAGCTTAAAGAACTGAAGTTTGAGAATGCCACCTGTTCATCTCCTTGTTAAGAGCAACAGGGCTCAATGAAACTAAAACACTTCCTTCATATTTCCTCTTTCTTCCTCCCAAAAGCTGTTACCTGGACTGAGAGGAAGAAAAGCAATAATGACACAAAAGACAAGAAGGCTTAGGTTTGTTCAACTACATAAGAAAAGCTCTTTTGTGAATGGAGCCCACATAACATTTGTACAAATATTACAAGGTAATGCATTCAATTACTTAGGCTTTCCTCCAGCTCTGGAACCAATAAGAGCCAGTAACCAGGTACACACACACACGCATACACATAAAATGATAAGTGCCAGGGACAAGAGTGTTGAGGATGAGGTGTGGTAAAGGAGTCTGACATGCTCAGTGGGACTTCCACTTTTAGCCTGTAAGAATATCTTTTCCTAACCAAGAACAATAGCAACTGACAGAAAGTATATGGTGAAGAGTTTGAATCTTTATAAAGTGTCATTTGCTTAATATTTAACCCCTCCTTTAATTCTGTCTCAGGCTGTTAAAATTAAAGATATCAACAATTTTCTAGAGGTCAAAAGTGAGAGATAAGGTAATTCTTGAAGAAACTAGGACTTCTCTAGTGGTCCAGTGGTGAAACTCCGTGCTCCCAACACAAGGGGCATGGGTTCAATCCCTGGACAGGGAAGACCCCACATGTTGCAGCAAAGAAAAAACAACAAAAAAAGCGAATAATGCACAAATAAGCCCTCTTAATAACCCATGGAATATTTAAGAAAATCATACGGTAAGCCACTGAGAAAAATGTCATTAAAGTTACTACAAATGAAGATGGTATATGAACTATGCTATCAGACAACGTTAATGAAATTAGTAGAAAAGCAGAAACAAAAATGATCCACCCAAAATCAGAAATAAAAAACAAACATAAAACTTGAAATTAGTAAGAAAAGCAGGAACAAAAATAAAACCTACATAAAAGCTTAAAATTTTTCCAAAATAATACTTTTAATCAATGAGGGAATCAATACCATAATTTTAGAATCTAGCAAATATCAAAAATAGGCACTGCCTTACATAACCAAAAGTAGATGGTCAAAACTGTACTCAAGTCTTTCTTTTATTTTTTATAAACATTCTAATTGTAAGAAAAAGAAATGCAAAAAAGTGAATGATTGTCTGAGGAGGCCTTACAAATAGCTGAGAAAAGAAGAGAAGCTAAAGACAAAGGAGACAAGGAAAGATATACCTATCTGAATGCAGAGTTCCAAAGAATAGCAAGGAGAGATAAGAAAGTTCCTCGGTGATCAATGCAAAGAAATAGAGGAAAACAACTGAATGGGAAACACTAGAGATCTCTTCAAAAAAATTAGAGATACCAAGGGAACTTTTTATGCAAAGATGGACACAATAAAGCACAGAAATGGTACAGACTCACAGAAGCAGAAGATATTAAGAAGAGGTGGCAAGAATACACAGAAGAACTGTATCAAAAAGATCTTCCTGACCCAGATAACCATGCTGGTGTGATCACTCACCTAAAGCCAGACATCCTGAATGTGAAGTCAAGTGGGCCATAGGAAACATCACTACAAACAAAGCTAGTGAAGGTGATGGAATTCCAGTGAAGTTATTTCAGATCCTAAAAGATGATGCTGTGAAAGTGATGCATTCAATATGCCAGCAAATTTGGAAAACTCAGCAGTGGCCGCAGGACTGGAAAAGGTCAGTTTTCATTCCAATCCCAAAGAAAGGCAATTCAAAAGAATGTTCAAACTACCGCACAATTGCACTCATCTCAAACACTAGCAAAGAAATGCTCAAAATTCTCCATGGCAGGCTTCAACAGTACACAAACTGTGAATCTCCAGATGTTCAAGCTGGATTTAGAAAAGGCAGAGGAACCAGAGAGCAAATTGCCAATATAGGCTGGATCATTAAAAAAGCAAGAGAGTTCCAGAAAAACATCTGCTTCTACATCACTGACTACGCCAAAGCCTTTGACTGTGTGGATCACAACAAACTGTGGAAAATTCTTCAAGAGATGGGAATACCAGACCACTTGACTTGCCTCTTGAGAAATCTGTATGCAGGTCAAGAAGCAACACTTAGAACTGAATAGGAACAACAGACTGGTTCCAAATCGGGAAAGGAGTGTGTCAAGTTTGTATATTGTCACCCTGCTAATTTAACTTATATGCAGAGTACATCATGAGAAATGCCAGGCTGGATGGAGCACAAGCTGGAATCAAGATTTCTGGGAGAAATATCAATAACCTCAGATATGCAGATGACACCATCTTTATGACAGAAAGCGAAGAACTAAAGAGCCTCTTGATGAAATTGAAATAGGAGACTGAAAAAGTTGACTTAAAATTCAACATTCAAAAAACTAAGATCATGGTATCTGGTCCCATAGCTTCATGGCAAATAGATGAGGAAACAATGGAAACAGTGGCAAACTTTATTTTGGGGGGCTCTACAATCACTGCAGATGGGGACTGTAGTCATGAAATTCAAAGACGCTTGCTCCTTGGAAGAAAACTTATGAACAACCTAGACAGTATATTAAAAAGCAGAGACTCTACTTTGCCAACAAAGGTCCATCTAGTCAAAGCTATGGTTTTTCCAGTAGTCATGTATGGATGTGAGTGTTGGACTATAAAGAAAGCTGAGCACTGAAGAATTGATGCTTTTGAACTGTGGTGCTGGAGAAGACTCTTGAGAGTCCCTTGGACTGCAAGGAGATCAAACCAGTCAACGGTAAAGGAAATCAGTCCTGAATATTCATTGGAAGGACTAATGCTGAAGCTGAAGTTCCAATACTTTAGGCCACCTGATGCGAAGAGCTGACTCATTTGAAAAGACCCTGACACTGGAAAAGACTGAATGCAGGAGAAGGGGATGACAGAGGATTAGATGGTTGGGTGCTATCACCAACTCGATGGACATGAGTTTGAGTAAGCTCCAGGAGCTGATGGTGGACAGGGAGGTCTGGCGTGCTGCAGTCCGTGAGGTCACAAAGATTCTGACATGACTGAGTGACTGAGCAGAGTTGCTATTAACAGAGTGAAAAATGTTAACTAAACATTCCTTCCAAAATATTCAAAGAGAATATAAAAAATAAGTAGAACAGAAAAAAGAAAAGAAATAGAGCAATAAAAGTAGACATTAATAAGTTAGAAATAGTAGAAGAGATCTATGTAATAAACTGAAAAAACAGGACTGATCAACACTGTTAAGGATCCCTCCCTTTAAATATAAGCTAAATGCCAACAACTTTAATCAAGAAAAAAAAAAAGGACATAATTAAGAAGAACAGGAATCATACACAGCCACTTATTGCTGTACTGAAATTTTTAAACATTTAGGAAAAAGGATGACTTCTAAATATTTTTTTCATGAAAACTGAACCAAACAAGAAAATCTAAATAGAATTAACAAAAAATGAGTAATATTGAAAAGTATGTCAAAGTCAAAAACATTTATTCTAAATTCAGGAAACAAGTCATTGCTATGTTAAACTGTTCCAAAGTAAAGAAACTAAGAAAACTCTTCTAATACATTTTATCAAGACAGTATAACTTTGCTATCTACACCTAATAAAGAGAGCATGCATATCAGAAAACTAAAGGAAATTCTTGGTTATGAATACAGATCCCCAAATCTTATACAAGGAGGCAATTTATAAATCACTATCAGCAGTGCATTCAGTTCACTTCAGTCGCTCTTTGCGACCCCATGGACTGCAGCACGCCAGGCCTCCCTGTCCATCACCAATTCCCAGAGTTTACTCAACGTCATGTCCATCAAGACAGTGATGCCATTTAATCATCTCATCCTCTGTCGTCCCTTTCTCCTCCTACCCTCAATCTTTAGCAGCATCAGGGTCTTCAAATGAGTCAGATCTTTGCATCAGGTGGCCAAAGTATTGGAACTTCAGCTTCAGTTATTGAAGGATTCAGGATTGATTTCCTTTACCAATGATAGGTTTGATCTCCTTGCAGTCCAAGGGACTTTCAGGAGTCTTCTCCAACACCACAGTTTAAAAGCACCAATTCTTCAGTGCTCAGCTTTCTTTATAATTCAACACTCACATCTATTGGAAAAACCACAGCTTTGACTAGATGGCCCTTTGTTGGCAAAGTAATGTCTCTGCTTTCGAATATGCTGTTTAGGTTGGTCATAAGTTTTCTTCCAAGGAGCAAGCATCTTTGAATTTCATGGTTGCAGTCACCATCTTCACTGATTTTGAAGCCCCCAAAAATAAAGTCTGTCACTGTCTCCAGTGTTTCCCCATCTATTTGCCATGAAGTAAAGGGACCAGATGCCATGATGTTAGTTTTTCTGAATGTTGAGTTTTAACCCAACTTTTTCACTCTCCTCTTTAATTTCATCAAGAGGCTCTTCTGTTCTTCTTCACTTTCTGCTATAAGGGTGGTGTCATCTGCATTTCTGAGGTTATTGAGATTCCTCCTGGCAATCTTGATTCCAGCTTATGCTTCATCCAGCCCAGCGTGTCTCTTGATGTACTCTGCATATAAGCTAAATAAGCAGGGTGGCAATATACAGCCTTGATGTACTTCTTTTCCTATTTGGAACCAGTCTGTTGTTCCATGTCCAGTTCTAACTGTTGCTTCCTGACCTGCATACAGATTTCTCAGGAGGCAGGTCAGGTGGTCTGGTATTCCTATCTTTTTAAGAATTTCCCACAGTTTGTTGTGGGTTCATTACTCCAATGAGAGAGAAATATGCTAGAATAAGTCAAAGGTGAAACATATGATGATCACCATAGACCCAGAAAATGGATGTACTTCTAATTAAAAAAAAAAAAAAAAAACTTAACTCTAATAGAATGCCTCTGGCACATTATCCAAGCAAGCGTACATGTGTGTGCACGTGGAGAGTATGTTTTACAGATAAAGTGTGATCTACTATAATTCAGCACGTTAGTCTTGAAGAAATCAGTTAAGGGAGTTTCTAAAGTAATGAAAAAGTGTACAGAGAAATGCAAGAACACTCATTCTAACACTGTTTAAATAGCAAAGCTTTGCAAACAGCTTGAATGTGGGCTAAATAAATGATGACACATCCCATCAGTAGGGTAGAATACATCCACTAAAGCCTGATGACAGCTATAGTTACTGCCAAGAAAAGATGCCCACAATATAGAAGTCAGTGGAAACAAATGCTATATAAGGATATGGAGAATATGAGCCCATTTTGGTGTAAGTATGTACACAGAATGAAGGAATATTATTTTTTAGAATATTCCTTAGACGGTAAGAGCTGATTTTTTGAGAAAAAGATTCTGGTAGGTGCCTGGGATAGAAACAGACCTTGACTGATAAGTGTGGGACTCCCTGGGTCAAAGGGGGAAATTTTCTTATTCTAAAACAGGGGGGAAAGGATAGACCTGGTGGTCCAGTGGTTAAGACTCTGCACTTCCACTTCAGAGAGCAGGGTTTCAATCCCTGGTTGAAGAACCAAGATCCCATGTGCCCCATGTGTGGCCAAAAAATAAGAAATAAAATGGGGGAGGGGAGATGAATGAAGTTAGGAGGAAAATGGCATGCCCTGTGATATGATCCTGCACAGGGACTTTCTGAAGGTGCAATAAATTCTGTAAATAAATATATAAATAAATGATTCACAATTGTTCAATAGAATGGAAGTTTATATGAGTGAGGATGTGATAGTCTGCCACTAAGATACTATGTAACCTCAGAGAAACATTAGATAATAAGGAAGAAGCATGAAAGTGGGAGACAGTGTAACCAAATAACCCCCACAAAATGTACAGATATCAAAGGCAAGTCTTAAACCCATCTCAGCTCATGAAGCTGGAACTTGGATCAAGCCAACTAAACCTCAGGGATCAGGCCATAGCTGAAGTCCAATAGCAGGGATTTGCTATTGTTTATGTGTGCACGTGGATGTGTAAAGTGGTTTACATGTGTTTAATGCTATAGTGAAAGTGAAAGTTGCTCAGTCATGTCTGACTCTTTGCGACCCCAGGGAATTCTCCAGGCCAGAATACTGGAGTAGAGTGGGTAGCCTTTCCCTTCCCCAGGGGATCTACCCAACCCAGAGATCAAACCCAGGTCTCCCGCACTGCAGGAGGATTCTTTACCAGCTGAGCCACAAGGGAAGCCCAAAGAACCACTCTCAAGGGCAAAGAACAATGGCAACTTTACAAGGTGCTTCTAAGTGCAGAAACAAGCAAACTCAAGACAAATGTTGTTTCTTCAAAGCAAGACATGCATGCTATACCTTAAAATACTCTGCCATTGTTGGCTAACTGGCCTGAAGGAAAGTTAAAACCTTTCACCCATCAGACTACTCTTCCTCATTTATTTAAGAAATATTAACATAAGTGCATCAGGTGCTATGGTTGGCACTGCAAATATAAGTTTAAATAAAGTGTGAATATAATACAATTGTCTGCAGGTTTTCTTTGAGCACATTTTAAGCTCCTTTAGATTAGACATTCTGTCTTATTATAACCTTAAGTATTCTCTGAAACTTACAATGTATGTTATCTCTTAAGGAATAAATAGTATTTAGTCTCTTATGGAATAAGATCAGTGGTTAAGTACAGTAAAATTTAAATACTATAAGCACACTTTGAACTAAGTTTCATAAAGGACATGCATGTTCAGTGAATTTTTTCTGATGTTGACTAAATCAATAAAAAGTTTACAGAGAAACAATGGAAACAGTGACAGATTTGGGGGGGCTCCAAAATCACTGCAGATGGTGACCGCAGCCACAAAATTAAAAGACACTTGTTCCTTTAAAGAAAACTTATGACCAGCCTGGATAGCATATTCAAAGGCAGAGGCATTACTTTGCCAAAAAAGGTCAGTCTAGTCAAAGCTATGGTTTTTCCAGTAGTTATGTATGGATGTGAGAGTTGGACCATAAAGAAGGCTGAGCACCGAAGAATTGATGCTTTCGAACTGTGGTGTTGGAGAAGACTCTTGAGAGTCCCATGGACTACAAGGAGATCAAACCAATAAATGGTAAAGGAAATCAGTCCTGAATATTTATTGGAAGGACTGATGCTGAAGCTGAAGTTCCAATACTTTGGCCACCTGATATAAGGAGCCAACTCATTAGAAAAGACCTTGATGCTGGAAAAGATTAAAGGCAGGAGGAGAAGGGAATGACATAGGAGGAGATGGTTGGATGGCATCACCGACTCAACGGACATGAGTTTGAGCAAGCTCTGGGAGATGGTGAAGAACAGGGAAGCCTGATGTGTTGCAGTCCACGGGGCCACAAAAAGTTGGACATGACTGAACAGCAAAAATCATCAAATCTTTAAACTGTTATTCAATCAGAATATGAAATACAAGTGACACTTGCAGGTATTGAAAGACCATGATTAACAATATTCTGCATTGCTTGTTAGTATCCTCCCCCATGTCCTCATGCTTTTGTATTTTAAACTCTAATTCATAATTTCTCAAAATACAGAATCAGAAAATTACAGATGGATTAAGATTTATAGAGTTCCAGGGAAACGCTCACTTTAAACAACAAAATTCTGTAAGGCAATTATCCTTCAATAAAATATAATAAATTTTTAAAAATTATTCAATAAATACTATCTGCTTTGTATCAAGGACTATTCTAGGTGCTGGAGACACAACAAAAAACCAAACTATATTCCTTCTTGGAATTTACATTCAAAACCTAGAAATTCTATGAGAACAGGCCTTAAACAGCATCGACAAATGGGGAGGAAATAGAACTAGAATCCACAAGGATATTTAAAATGTTCAGGTGCTCTTAAGTCTTGTCAACCATAAACAAACAAACAAAAAACCCATCAGAATGTTGTTGGAGAATTTAAGAGAGTAGTCTGTGAGGGCCCAGAGCAGGCTGCGCCAAAACGTGCCTCCACGGCAGACTGAGTATTTTGAATTAAAGTTATTTAAGAAATGGCCAAAGCAAGACGGACACTCTGATTCTCCCATCTGTCTTCCTAAAAGCAGGAAATAAATCTCTCACAAGAAAAATTCACCTCCATTCCCTGCATGTGGAGGTAGAAGGGCACCCTTATTGCTGGAGATGGGGAATTTGCGATCTTCTCCCCTCTCTCTACCCTGAGGGGTGAGAACAGCAACTTTCTTATATAATTTTAATATTAATTAATTTTAATATCAACTAATTAATAATTAATTAATTAATACTACTAATTAATTAATTGGCTGTGCCAGATCTTTGTTGCAGCACATGGGATCTTCAGTCTTCACTGCGGCATGTGAGATCTTTAGTTGCAGGATGTAGGATTACGTCCCTGACCAGGGATAGACCTCCTGCATTGGAAACATGGAGTCTTAATCACCAGACCACCAGGGAAGTCCCCAGCTTTCCTGTAAAGGAGAAGGAAAAGCTCTTCACACACACACAGCTCACGGTGGAGCCAAGACTTAAAGCCAGACAATTTTGATGCCTGAGTCTATGCTCAGGTCCTGAGCTATGCAGCCCCCAACCCCACAATCTTTTCTTGCTGAAATTCTGTCTAGATAGTTTAGAAGGGCAGGGTCATGGTAGTATATAAGCAAATTAAGAAAACAGCTATCTCACAAGCTTGATTAGATAATGAATTCCCATCAAAATTAATGACTTTCATTTCATAGCCATGAGATCTTTACCAAGTTGGAAAAAAAGGAATATGTCTTGGTAATGAAATGCCTTTTTAGGGTTTCCTGGAGAACAAGATGAGAAAAAACTGTAAATACGATTGTCAGGGTAATATCTGGTATGAGCGTGTCTAAAGCCAATGCCCTTCTTTACTACCCTTAACTGCCTTCCCACAGTGTTTTAGGGAATTTAGGAAAATCTGTGTCCCTAAGATAATGGGAAAATAATCTGGATTTGCAAAAATCTTACCTTGCTCTATCCTTTCTCAGTCTTTAAAGATTCAGAAACTGGAAACTTACACCTTCCTAGAAGAGAAGATGTCTACCCTGTTTGTTTTATACTTTGAATTTTCATAAAATGAGTATTCACAGAGAGTTTGCCAAAGAGCATTTTTAAGACATCTTTAGAAAATTTTCCTAGCCTGCAAGCCTCCTGCAGATTAACTGTGTGGATGCGAGAAAAGATGTATGAAATCATGTCCCAGTGATGCTTTTCAAACTATGAATATCGGGTCTTACCAGATGGCAAGCTCATAAATTTACTTTTGTTATTCTGTACCTAAAACACATATTAAATATATTCACATCAAATTTTTTAAATCATTATAGATTATCATTCCCTCCATCTCCCTTTTCTCTCCATGCTAAATAAAACTGCTGAAGTAAAAGAAGGAAAAGGTGTATTTTACATATAACTACATGACAGACTCTACTGTCTACCTTTCTGCAAGAATGAGGAGGAGGCTTCATTAAGCTGAAGTTGCTGATGGTTGAACCAAACTTTCTGATAGTAGGGTAAAGAGGGACAACGACATAAATACACTGTTGAACTCAAAGTACTGCTGACAATCTGAGACTTCTTCAGCCAATGTAAAATAAACACTTACATATACATGTCTACCTATTATATGATTATATCAACTTCAGTAAAAACTTTTGGTATCAAATCATTCTTATGTCAAATAAGATTTTATTCACTATTTTTTTCCTGATCATGAAACCAGTGTTCACTATAATAAAAACAGAAAATGAAGAGTAGTCAAGGGAACAAAAAGTAGTTGAACAAAGTGACAAATCTCATAATTCTATTCACCTGAAACAACCATTACTAAACCATGTGTACACTGAGAAATATTCTATTTATACGCACTGACATAAATATTCTCTTTTAACTCAACTAGAAAGAATAAAGTAACTTTCCTTTCATTATCAATTATCTAGCATTGTACATTTCTGTTAATCTATTTTTTTCAACAATAAAAGTAATACATATAGCACTTCCCTGAGTGATAAAGAGTCTGCCTGCCAATGCAGGAGACATGGGATCAATTTCTGATCCAGAAGGATCCCGCATGACATGGAGCAACTGAGCCCGTGCATCACAACTATTGAGCCTGTGCCCCAAAGCCTGTGTCCCACAGTGGGAGAGGTCGCCACAATGAGAAGGCCTCTCACAGCCAACCAGAGAGTAGCTCCCATTTGCTGCCATCATTTAAAGTTTACGCAGCAGTGGAGAACCAGCACAGCCAAAAACAAATGAATAACACATGTGGACAGATTAATAACATGTTTATTATTACACAGAGACAAGTAAAAGATCTCTCTCCCAAGGAGCAGCTACCGAACAGTTTTCTGGGCATCCTTTCAGAAATATCCACTGTATACACATGAATGTATCTTACTCTACATATTTTTAATTGTATGTAATTGGAATCAACTATACATACAGTAAGCAGCTTGCTGTTTTTTCACTTAATATCATATCCTACATTGCCATACTAAAAGGATCAGCAGTCTAGCCTGTTTCACACAATTTTTCAAATGGTATACTTATCTCAATTTTCAATGATAACACAGTTTTATACTCTATAGGTATATTATTGCTTATATAACCAAGTCCCTGTTGATAGAAAAATTGTTTTCAATTTTATGCTTTTTATAAATAATTTTTCAATAGATATCCTTTCCACGCTTGTAGAAATATGTCTCTAGACTGTATTTCTTAAAGTGGAAATTCTGAGTAAAAGGACATACACATTTAAAGTTTTGTATATACTGCTGACTGAGGCTTGCTTGGTTTTTTAAATTTTCATCAATTTATACTCCCACCAAGCAGATCCTACTCAACATTTTCCCCGGTGATGGGTAGTACCATTTTGTCTATGCCAATCTAACAAATGAAATATGATCTCTGCTTATTTTAATTTCCATTTCCTTATTTGTCATGTTGAAAATCTGTTATTATTTTATTCATTGTTCTATAAACTATCCGTTGATATTAGTTGTCTGTTTTTCTGTTACATGATATTTTCTTATAGATTTATGAAAATTATATTACAGAAACTAAGCCTTTGTCTTTCATATAGACTGCATATTTTATAAAATTCCCACCTGTTTATTTTTAATGATATGATTTATCCTATAAGTTTTCATTCTTATGTAGTCAAATTTATCAGTCTCTTACTAATCACTAACAAAGATTAACAGTAACATGTAGAGATGGTCAAGGCATTAAATGCAGTGACTACACGGCACTGTGGCTAGCTTTCTATTTACACCACCTGTCTCTCTCTTACTCAACCATAAGATTCATGACAGCAGAGAATATACGCTACTCACAACTGTACCTCACTTCCCAGATGAGAATGTTTCCCATAGCAGGCATCCAATTAATCTCTGATGAATGAATGAAGCTTCTACTGAAACCCACACCCACTGTACTCCACGTTCCCCCAACAGGACACAGTCTCTGTTACCAAGGATGACCCCTCAGGATACTGTATAAGGAATTAAGAGGCAAGACACTTGGGAAAATATGCAAAAGGGAAAAGGAATATATACATATGTGTGTGTGTGTGTGTGTGTATTCAGAAGATCCTTCTTAATTATATATATTTATATTTATATTTATGTATATATACACACATGCATAGGAGAAGGCAATGGCACCCCACTCCAGTACTCTTGCCTGGAAAATCCCATGGATGGAGGAGCCTGGTGGGCTGCAGTCCACGGGGTCGCTAAGAGTTGGGCACGACTGAGCATCTTCACTTTCACTTTTCACTTTCTTGCATTGGAGAAGGAAATGGCAACCCACTCCAGTATTCTTGCCTGGAGAATCCCAGGGACAGAGGAGCCTAGTGGGCTGCCGTCTATGGGGTCGCACAGAGTCGGACACGACTAAAGTGATTTAGCAGCAGCATATACATGCACGCATATATAGCTTCAGAAAAGCTTCCTTAATTATACACACATATCGACACACATATCCACACACAGGAGTAGCAGATTAACAAAAACCCTCTCAGGAATAGCAGTGTGAAAATGTTATAGTTAAGAGTGAGTGTGTGTGTATGTGTGTGTACGAATAGAAAGTATATTGAGAATTTATGTCTCTTGTTGCATGAAAGAATCAATTTGAAAGCCACAAAGCATGCATTGCCTGAAATCATTGTACGCTATCTTAGTTACATATGTTGTTATCATGCTATTATTTTCCATTATGATGTGAGTTTTAGGGGGTTCTAGTTATGTCAGTTTTAAGTCCCTTAAATGGATTCAATGTAGCTCCCTTAAATCCTCCCTTAATCAAAAAGGATGCAAAGAATTAAGGAAATAAATGCACATATTTAAGAAATATATACTATATATATGCACATGTAATGTATAACATATATTACAAATAAGTATACATTTACTGCATATCAAATCTCTGATATAAAAAAATTCTAAACAGTCTGAAAGGACAGTGCTGGATTAAAGATAAAGACCTAGGTAGGACTGAGAGACTAGAGATAAAATGACTGAGGTCACAGGGGAACAGGAAGGGACAGACCAGCCATGGGGCTTGAGGATTTCAAGAATGTTCAAATATTCTTCTTATTCTAGAATAAGAAGTTGTATTTCAAGTATCAGAGAGTCAATGAAAATGCTGACTGTGTGAGGGCTTCCTGGAGTCTGAAATAAATATCAGTGGAGAGAAGAGGAGGAACTTAGGAATTAACCGGAAACCTACAATACCAGGTTCTCAACATGATCTTGAGGTTTACATCTCAAATATCTACTGAACACCAGCGATGCACCAGACGTGTAGGCTACCAGTGTATGAGATGCGTGATGCTGTGTTCAGAGAATGAGTGAAATAATAGAATATAGCATTTCAACCTAGAGGGAACTACAAAGAAAACTTTGTTTCCTCCATCTTTGATAAAGAAACCAAAAGGAAGGTGTATCTGCAATAATCATGATGCTATGACCTTCTATCAGCTGATCTGGAACTTTCTTGCTATACTCAACAGTTAACAAGTAAAGTTTATTTTCTTAGACACATTTAAAAGCAAAAACAACATAAATAAAGAAGTGGAAGAAGAGAGTATTACTATGAGACAGAAGATGACAACAATAGTATCCAAAATAAGTGAGAGTATATGATAAGAATAATATGTTATGCTAAGCCTGTGACATAAATCACCATGTTAAAGCCATCCAACTACATTATGTCTGTAAAGAGCCAAGAGGAACACAGCATAAACTACTGCAATTTTTGCTGAATGTATGCCAAGAGCACCTAGGAGGTACAAATACAGATCTCCACAAGCTTAAAGGAGATCCCTGACAAGATGGAATGGTGAGAAAATGGGCTCATGTGGGACTAACTTCAGAATCAAAAAGGAAGTATTTAATATGCATCCCTATAGAGTCCCCTCACTCAAAAACTATACCCTAGATGACTCTCCTCTTTTAATCAAAGGTAAATCTACAGCTATGGCCATCTTTCATGCTCAGAAATAGATTTAAATATTAATACTAAACATCATTTACTTTAGTGCAATAATAAAACATGAAAAGCCTCAATTAAGAAGTAAGTTATAAAGCTGCTGTAACTGTTACATGATCACGTTGAATAGACAAACTCAGTTGCCTTGAAAAGCCAATCATACTTCTTACCCAGCAACTCATACAGAGAATTCAGAATCGATTTCCAAGATTCCCCTGCTTCTCTCCCAGCAACATCAGCGAAGTGTGCAGCACTGCTATACACATGCAGCCTGTCTATACACTCAAGCACAAGGTTGATCATTCCCTGGAAAGGCAGAAAGATAACCATCAGAATGATTCTGCTCACAGGCCAAAAAAAGAAAAGAAAGAAATTGCTAAGTTGATTTTTTTTTAAGTATGGCTTAAAGTAAGTCTGTTAATCATAAAGAACATTGAGATCATTTATTTAAAGAACAGGAAGAAACACACTTACATGTGAAATAAAATGTTCTTGAAATAATTCAAGTGGTTGTTAAATCCTGAGTGCTATTCTCAAATAGAAACAGAACAATATAAAATATGTATTTCTTATTGTAATAAATTGCAAGGTTTAATAGTAGGTTGATTAACCACATCAAAAAAGCATTCTACTGTGAGTGAAGAGGTTCAGAGAGTGCCACCCCAAAATAAGCCACTTCAGCATAAGGAATATTGCGGCTGAAGGCCATTGAGAAAAATCAGACATGAATAATTCCTACCCTTCTCCACTTCACGAGGAAAGACAGGAGGATGTCTGAGACAATGCCAGTCTACTATCAGTCCAAAGCCTGCACAGAATAATCTACGCATCAAACTAATCATTATTTATCCATTAGTTTCCACCTTATATTTACCTTCTGACAATTTGCTGCTCCCAGAAGCTCAAAATTCCTTTCCTTCATCTTATCACTTCTCTACAAATTAATTGTTGCGTTTTTTTTTTTAATTAGCATGCTACATAAACCTGAGTTCTAACCACTTCTTGTGAGACAGGCTGGGACCTGGGACCCTTTGCCGCAATGCTTGCTTACACCTGGACACACCTCTTCTAGACAACAAAATACAAGGAAACTATATGGGACTAAAAATAACTGCCTACATGCACAGACAGGACAAATTCTGGACAAAAGATATGAAGAGACCAAAAAACTCAACTGCCACTTTTGAAGAGCCTGAAGCAAAATCAAGGTGCTGCACATGTCCCCGACATGCAATATCCCTTAAGAGGTGGGCAAACCGTCTAAGCCAACCCTCCCACCTGACTCCTGGACACAACGCTACCTCGCCCCATGTAAGGAATCAGGTTGTCCCCCTCCTTGATGGTGTGAGCAAGCAAAGGGATCTGGTGCTTGTTCTCCCTTTCCCTGTGCCACAGAAGGGACCCCAATAAAGCTTGCCTGAATTCCTCGTTTGGCCTCTGATCAGTTTCTACTGATGGGAAGGCCAAGAACTCTGGTTGGTGATATTTGGAGTCACTCATCACTAAGTGCTGAGGAGCCTGGTGGGCTGCAGTCCATGGGGTCGCGAAGAGTCGGATACACTAAGCGACTTGACTTTCACTTTTCACTTTCATGCACTGGAGAAGGAAATGGCAACCCACTCCAGCGTTCTTGCCTGGAGAATCCCAGGGACGGGGGAGCCTGGTGGGCTGCGGTCTATGGGATCGCACAGAGTTGGACACGACTGAAGCGACTTAGCAGCAGCAGCAGCATTACTAAGTACTTCCATGTACACACACAGTGCATACATTAGTAATTTTCTATTTGTTCTTCACTTGTACATCTATCTTTTGTTGGTACAACCTGCAGGGCCCCAACCAATGAAGTTGAACAGAAGAAAATGATTTTTTTCCTCCCCTCTATAAGCATAAGAGGAGATCCTTACTCTTAGGAGAGAAATAATCACAACCACCACCACCACCATCATCACTTTTTAATAGTAAACTATTGAAGATGTACTAAATACAGGAAAGCTCATGGAAAGATATTTAAGGCAAATCAAAAATTCATTCTAGAAACTTTGTAAGAAGTTATCTACATTTCAAATTATACTCTTATTATTATTTCTAGATCAAGATTGTTCAAAATGAGGCAAAGCACATGAATGGAAAAGCTATAAGGAGTTGGCAAACTAACTTACTTCACACAAAGAATTTAAGAGGCAATATGGCCCTAAGAACACTTCTAGGTTCCCATCCAGAGTGTGCTATATGAGAAACTGAAAAAAAAAAAAAACAACACTAATCCAAATCAATATTTTAAATTTTCACATCTCAGTATTTCATTCTAGTTCTTCTAGATATAAAATAAGTGTGGTATGCCCAGCAGTTTGGCATGTACAAAAATAAATAATCCCAGGCAACTATTCCATGTTGCTATTATATGTTTATTTGACATTTCCTGTGCTTTCTTGCCATTATGGTCTCTAAGTGGTTTATTTCTTTTGTACACAGTGAAAAAAATTCTCAAAAATTAGTGATCAGTTTCGATGGCTTTTGACGGAAAATTAGGAAACAGTTTTAAAACTAGAAGAATATAGACCTGGGGACTATGGGAACTCAGTAATGTCCACTAATCTTTTTTTATTTTTTCTTAGTTACTTTTACTCAGAAAAATGCACTAATCCACACAGTCCATTAGTACAGGGAAAACTGAGAAGACAGGGAACAGAGGCTGATCTGGCCTGATCTGCCAGCTCAACTCTGACACCCTCCCACTGAAATCCTTAAATACTAGTTCTAACATTAGCATTAGGACCATTAGATACATCACATGGTCCTTTTGTTTCTTGCCTATAAATTATGGCTTAGCAGTGGAACTTCCATAAAATATAATCATATATAGCATCTGAACACATACAAAAAAGAAAAAGAGGGATTGCTCTGTCTGAGCAGGGAGCCTAGAGCCGGCCTTTCCAGGTGGCCCTCTCCCAGACAGCTTCCATCCCCAGTACAAAGCTCCAGTGAGTCCTGAGGCATTTCCGAGGAGCCCCAATGAACATGCTTAACAGTGTGTAAACCCCCATGCTTTCCAAAGTCTGTGTTCATTTAGACACGTTGAGAGTCTCTTTCCATATGATGACCATAAAGCAAACTATAGCACAACAATGATCAGAGTGAAGGCTGAGCAGGCAGTGAAATTAAAATGCCTTTTGCCAGAGGAGCGAAGAGTGGCATCTTTTAAAATTAATACTTATTGAGAGAGAAATAAAAGCCATTGCAGGATTCCTCCAAGGCCTGATCCTCTTCTCCCCTTGTACAGTAGCACATCTGCTCATATGTACCTCAATATGCAGATCGTCAAACAGATAGAGAAGGTCCCCACCAAGAACTGTTTCCCCAAGATGACGGCAGAAATGTGTGTTGGTAGAAACTCACCTCTTCCTGGAAGAGATTCTGCCTATTCTTCAGAGCTCGTAATCTGTTCTGCTTATCTTCATGCTCTAAATGCTCATCTGGTGGGTGGAAGTAGCCAATAAGGTCCTGCAGACTCAGACTTACAGACTCTATAGGTAAGTCCACTGTGGAAGCCTTCACCTTTTTGCTGAGAGCATCAAGGCCCCTAAAATAAATAACAAATATTTCTCCATATCAGTGAACCACAATTTTATTACTTTTTAATCTGTAGATGATTGAAGCTTTACTTTCTCTCCCTATATGCCTGTAAAAGGAACAGTAAGAAAGGCCTTGTACTCTGCTTAGTTACTGTCATGTCTGATTCTTTTGAGACCCCATGGACTGTAGCCTGCCAGGCTCCTCTGTCCATGGAATTCTTCACCAAGAATACTGGAATGGGTTGCCATGTCCACCTCCATGGTATCTTTCCAACCCAGGAATCAAACCCAGGTCTCCCACATTGCAGGTGGATTCTTTACCATCTGAGCTACCAGGAAAGCCCTAGAAAGGCCCTAGTTTTTCTCAAACAAAAATAATGAATATTTTTAAATTAGAAATGTTATATTCTATCAAGTATATACAATGCTATGTTAAAGGCACCAGTATCAAGAAAAACTCATCCAGAAGAAAATCTAAAGGATCTGGAGAACTGAGACCTACAAAACCATAGTCTAAATAATTAGAAACCAGTCGATTTTCATTTTAAAGCACAACATACTTTAAGTATTGAGATGCAAATTCCCAGGTTTCTAATTCTGAAATTTACTTATTTTTGGCATAGGTACTATTTACTGCTATCCCATCACTAATACTCACTGTCATCCTGCCTAATTTCTGCCAATTTAAAATTTATCCCCACAATAAAAAATTAGAAAATTCACTCAATCAGAAAACAAAATATTAACATGCTTTTCCATTGTCTGAAAGAGATGTATTTTAAAAGTAGGATAAGAAACAGCATCAAGTTGTATTTTCTAGACTTTGAAAAAAATACGACTGTAATTTAAATGTGATAATTTGCTGTGCTTTGAGACGCTGAATTTAAAACTCACAGCTGTGTATCTTAAAAGAATTTTAAACAATAGTGTTTGTAAATAAAGAGTATTTCAAAATAAAATGCTTAGTAAAACAATACCCAACAGGTAGCATAAAGAATGGGAGAGTGTCTATACTATAGTTGATATAGCAATATTCATATTGGTCATGACAAAACTTGATACCTAAAAATATTACACTTCCTTCCCTGCCCTCTGCATTAGCAAAACCGTAAGACAATATTTTATTTCAAGGAAATATGTCTTTTGAGTTATCTGACTGTACTGCAATTTATATTTAAAAAAAAAAAATTGTTGGTTCGGTCACTAAGTCATGTCTGACTCCTAGTGACCTCACGGACTACAGTATGCCTGGCTCCTCTGTCCTCCACTATCTCCCAAAGTGAAAGTGTTAGTAACTAAGTCATATCCAGTTGTTTGCAATCCCATGGACTATAGCCTACAAGGCTCCTCTGACCATAGGAGGCTATAGGCAAGAATATACTGTGGTGGGTAGCCATTTCCATCTCCATGGGATCTTCTGACCCAGGATTTCGACCTGGGTCTCCTACATTGGCAGGCAGATTCTTTACCCTCTAAGCCACCCAGAATTACCACTATCTTCCATGGTTTGCTCAAATTCATGTCCATTTAGTCAGTGATGGTATATAACCATCTTATCCTCTGCCTCCCCTTTTTCCTTTTTGCCTTCAATTTTTCAATCATTAGGGTCTTTGCCAATGATTCAGCTCTTCACATTAGGCAGCCTAAGTATTAAAGCTTCAGCTTTACCTTCAATACTTCCAATAAATATTCAGGGTTGATTTCTTTTTGCAATGACTGGTTTGATCTCCTAGCAGTAAAAGGGACTCTCAAGAGTCTTCTCCAGCATCACAGTTTGAAAGCATCAATTCTTTGGCACTCAGCCTTCTTCACAATCCAACTCTCACATCCTTACATGACTACTGCAAAAACCATAGCTATGACTATATGGACATTTGTGGGCAAAGTGATGCCTCTGTCCAAGTTTATCATTGCTTTCCTTCCAAGAAGCAAATGTCACAGCTACAGTCACCGTCCACAGTGATTTTGGAGCCCCCCAAAATAAAATATGTCACCACTGTAACTTTTTTCCCTTCTGTTTTCCATGAAGTCATGGGACCAGATGTCTGATCTTAAGTTTTTTGAATGCTGAGTTTCAAGCCAGCTTTTTCACTCTCCTCTTTCACCCTCATCAAGGGGCTCTTTGTCCCTCTTCAATTTCTGCCATTAGAGTGGTATCATCTGCATATCTGAGGTTGTTGATATTTCTCCCATCAGTCTTGAGTCCTGCTTGTGATTCATCCAGTCCAGCATTTCGCATGATGTACTCTGCATATAAATTAAATAAGCAAGGTAACAACATACAGCTTTGTTGTACTATTTTCTCAGTTTTGAACCAGTCAGTAGTTCATGCCCACTTCTAACTGTTGTATCTTGACCCATATATAGGTTTCTCAGAAGACAGGAAAGGTGGGGTCTGATACTCATATCTTTAAGAATTTTCCAGTTTTTTGTGATTTACACAGTCAAAGGCTTTAACGAAGTCAATGAAGCCGAAGTAGATGTTTTTCTGGAATTCCCTTGCTTTCTCAGTGATACAACAAATGTTGGCAATTTGATCTCTGGTTCCTCTGCCTATTTGAAACTCAGTTTGTACATCTGAAAGTTCTCAGTTCACGTACTGCTAAAGACTTGCTTGAAGGATTTTGAGTATAATCTTGCTAACATGTGAAATGAATGCAATCGTATGGTAGTTTGAACATTTGGCATTACTTTTCTTTGGGAATGGAATTAAAAGTGACCTTTTCCAATCCTGTGGCCACTGCTGTTTTCCAAATTTGCTGACATGTTGAATGCAGCACTTTAATAGCATCATCCTTTAGGATTTTAAATAGCTCATCTAGAATTTCATCACCTGCACTAGCTTTGGTAATAGTAATGCTTCCTAAGGCCCACTTGACTTCACAATCCAGGATGTCTGGCTCTAATTGAGTGACCACACCAGCGTGGTTTTCTGGGTCATTAAGATCTTTGTATAGTTCTTCTGTATATTTTTTCCAATTCTTCTTAACCTCTTCTGCTTCTGTTAGCTCCTTACCTTTATTGTCCTTTATTGTGCCCATCCCTGCATGAAATATTCCCTTGATAGTCTTTCCCATTGTATTGTTTTCCTATTTCTTTGTCCTGTTCACTTAAGAAGGACTTCTTATCTCTTCTTGCTATCCTCTGGAACTCTGCATTAAAATGGGTATATCTTTCCTTTTCTTACTTCTCTTTTGCTTCTCTTCATTGCTCAGCTATTTGTGAAGCCTCCTCAGACAACCACTTTGCCTTCTTAGGTTTCTTTTTCCTTGAGATGATTTTGGTCACTGCCTCCTGTACAAGGTTAAGAACCCCTGTTCACAGTTTTTCAGACACTCTGTCTACCAGATCTAATCCCTTGAGTCTGTCCATCACCTCCACTGTATAATCATGAGGGATTTGATTTAGGTCATACCTGAATGGCCCAGTAGTTTTCCCTACTTTTCTTCAATTTAACCCTGAATTTTGTAATAAGGAGCATCTTTGTAACCAAAGATGGAGAAGCTCTATACAGTCAGTAAAAACAAGATCTGGAACTGACTATGATTCAGATCATGAGCTTAAAAAAAGAAAAAAGAAAAGAAAAAAATGTTTCAAATTAAAAATTTGAACTTATGATGTTCAAAAACATAATTTTAAATATATCGTCATTTACTCTAAATATTACTAATAATTTTGGAATATTTGACTTAAACCTTATAAACAGATGAAATAGTTAAACTGCATGACTATCCTAAAGTTTCTATCTGAACTTCCAAATCAGATACATCAATGAAATTCATCTATTACCTTGTCTTGTTATCTCTGTAAGTTCTTTCTACACTAAAAAAAGCAACAGAAATGACTTGGCAGGAGAAAATTTTTTCTTCCTTTTTAAAATGAACACTTATATACAATGAAATATTGCTGTTTTAAACATTTTAACCCACCAATTCTAGCTGAATGATAAATATAACAAAGTCAAATTTAAATCTCATCTACAAATGTAAATAAAATTCAAAAATAACTCAAATATAATATCTACATTTTCAGACTTAAAGGGAAATAATAGTAAATGTCAGTTTTTAGATTATTAGGTTGAATATATCTGCTACAAAAAATGTAATAATTTAATTGCTTTCTAGGAGAAACTTGTCAGAAAATGCTGTCCAAGACTCTTAAAATTGTTTATCATGCATAGTTTTAGAACTTCTATCCAATATAAGGACGTTTTTCATCTTAATTTATCAAGGACAAAGGAATGAAAAAAAAAAAACAACAACAACAACAACTAGGGGAAACCAAAGGTGGTAGAATCACATTATGTCAAAACAAAAATCAAAGTTTATGAATTCTGTCCCTACATTTCATAACTTGAAGATTAAACCATATTACAAACAGATTTATCCCTTGTCCCATTCACTTCAAGAATACATTTACTAATATATACCTATGGGGAATTAATACACTTAAAAAAAATAGTCCAGAAGAATAAAATACGTTCCCCTATCAGTTCAGTTCAGTCGCTCAGTCGTGTCCGACTCTTTGCAACCCCATGAATCGCAGCACGCCAGGCCTTCCTGTCCATCACCGACTCCAGGAGTTCACTCAGATTCATGTCCATTGAGTCCGTGATGCCATCCAGCCATCTCATCCTCTGTCATCCCCTTCTTCTCATAGAAACAAATGCAAACACCCACCCTCACACACACTCCACGACCACTACCTTAACCTTGGTGACAGAGACCAGAATGATCACAGAAAATAAACTACATTAGAAAAATACAAATGTATAAACACAAAATAGATTTGACTTTCACTCTATGAAATAAAAAAGGTCTGAGTTTACATATTTTAAATAAGGCTTTTAATAGTATATGAATCTATATTAATAAAATGAATATCTAAAAAATTACCTTGAAAAATATCTGAATATTGTACAGATATTGAGGATTTTTAGTGATTTTATAAATGTGCTAGAAGGATCAAATTATGTTACTTAACATACCCTTTACAATTTCTATAATCATGTAAAATTTTTCAGTTTCTAAGGGATATTAAAGAAGCCATATTAAATTATATCAGGCTACATTAAAGCTATATAAATTCAGGAATTCAAATAATTCAGTAATATTAACAAGCACATAAATAAATCTCTATATATAGATATACATATATAGACATGATGAACAATATAACCAGCAGGTAAGTATTCCAGAAAGAAGAGGGAAAAAACCTAAATTAAATTTTAATTTTTAAAAAAAATGAATACACAACTAAGGTTAGGTAATGTATGGATGTGAGAGCTGGACTGTGAAGAAGGCTGAGCATCGAAGAATTGATGCTTTTGAACTGTGGTGTTGGAGAAGACTCTTGAGAGTCCCTTGGACTGCAAGGAGATCCAACCAGTCCATTCTGAAGGAGATCAGCCCTGGGATTTCTTTGGAAGGAATGATGCTAAAGCTGAAGCTCCAGTACTTTGGCCACCTCATGCGAAGAGTTGACTCATTGGAAAAGACTCTGATGCTGGGAGGGATTGGGGGCAGGAGGAGAAGGGGACGACCCAGGATGAGATGGCTGGATGGCATCACTGATTCAATGGACGCGAGTCTGAGTGAACTCCAGGAGTTGGTGATGGACAGGGAGGCCTGGTATGCTGCGATTCATGGGGGTCGCAAAAAGTCGGACACAACTGAGCAACTTTACTGAACTGAACTGAAGTGTAAAAAAAAGGGAAACAGACTCATTATGTTCATCCATGGCACCCGTTACATGATCACAGTAGAGAGAGAGATTTCAAAGGAGATGCTGGGTAACTCAGGAAAAGACAGTAGCTTAGTGATAGGCTTGAGGTGAGAAATCAAAAAGAGAATAAATATAAATACAGAAGTAGAAAAGATTAGACTACATTTGCCAGAGGAAACACGGAATCTCATCCTGAAGTAAGAATTACATGTGTCAACTTGTGAATTACTTTTGGACAAGATAAAGTGAACAGGGACAGCATTTACTCTCTTCTGAAACAATTCCCCCCTCCCTCCACCCCCCAAAAAATACCAGACAAAATATTTGGGGAAGAACACATTTCAAGACACTGAACATCAAGATACAAAGGATAGATAGGGTAACAACCAAGGTGAGCTGTACAATTGTTCCAGTTTGCCTTAGAAGAATTTCTAAGCTATGATGTAGGTAGGTAAGGGAACCCAAGTGAGGCACAGAAGACTCACTGAGTTGAGGAGACATTGCTGAGAGTCGGGAATACCTAGGGTGCTAGAGTTTGCAGGACACAGAGAGGAGATAGCTTTACAAGAGTGGACTCTAGAGGACTAAAGAGCATCCCTTTCAAACACTCAGCCGACTACTGATCAACATGTGCACATGAGAAAACTGCCTTCAGCAGGGAACAGAACCCCCCGAAATGATTAGAGGGGACAGCAGTCAACCCTTACACAGGTTCTGAAGTCAACCTCCTTCCATCAGCCAGACTAGAAGTCCTCATAACTCATGGGGCACCAAGTTGAGGATACAGATAGGCTTGCTTCAGTAGCAGAGACTAACTAGCCCTAGATTCAACCCTGCTCTGCTCCCACCCCCAAAACTCAAAAAGCACATTCCAGAAGAATCAAACTTGACTGAGTAACTTAACTGGCTCCCAGAAAAATCTCAAAAACATTGACAGGAAGACAAAAATATACAGTATCCAACAAATTTACAATGTCTGACAACTAAGCAAAAATGACCAGATATATGAAGCATAAAAGATAATCATAAGTAAAAAGAAAAATCAACGAACCAAAAAAACTCAGCTGACAATATTATACCCAGGGGGGAAAAAAATCACTTAAAATGAAGGTAAAATAAGAACATTTCAGAAATAAGTACAGTGGCCAAAAGTGCTCATCTCCAACTGACCTGCACCATAAGAAATGTAAAAAGAAGAACTTTGAGACCAAAGATAAACTACCAAAAGGAAATGCAAATCCTCAATAAAATAATGAAGATAAAAACAACTGAAATGGTAACTCTGGGCACAAAATGTTTAGTGTTTTTTGTGTATTTAAATCTCTTTAAAAAATATAACCTTAAATGAAAATTATAAAAATGTATTTTGGGGTTTATAATATCAATCAAAGCCAAATGTATGACAAAAACATAACAAAGACTGGGAGAGAAGTACTCTATTGAAATGTTCTTACATTATTCACAGAGATGAAATAACTTGAAATTACAAGTTAATGACATATGCTAAAAATCTTAAGCAACCATGAAAATGACAAAAAATTATAACTAACAAGCCAACAAAAACAAGATTAAGATAGAACTGCAGAAAATATTCAAACAACACAAAAGAAGGCAGGAAAAGAAGGAAAAGGGACAAAGACCACATAGGACAAATACGAAAGGAATAATAAGATGGCAGGCAAAACTATATATCAATAATCATACAAATATAAATGGACTAAATTTTACAGGTAAAAGGAAGTGATTGTCAAAGTGGATAATAATTCAAGACCTAACTACATACTGCAAAAAAGAAATGCCCTGTAAAGATGCAAATTAGTTAAAAGTTCTTTAAAAAATATACGCTAACACCAAGAAAAGCAAGAAAGCAGGAGTTCAATATTAACATCATACGAATCTGATGTCATAGCAAATATCAGGGATTTTTAAAAGGTAATTTTATAATAAAGGTGCCAGTTTATTATATTCTAAATTTTTATGAATCTAACAACAGAGCTTCAAAATACATGAAGAAAAAGAACTTCCAGGAAGAAGTAGAAAGATCCAGTTATAGTCCAAAATTTCAATACCCTTCTCTCAATAATGAATAGAACATAGACTGAAAATCAGTAGGGAAACAGACAATCTTAACAACATTATCAGCCAACTAGATCAAATGGACCTTGTTAGTACTCTACGCAATCAAAGGAAAATGGGCACATGGAACATTTATTTCCCAGTACACACAGAATACTTAGCAAGACTGAAGATTTCCTCAGAAAGCAACTAACAACAAACATTATGAAAATGTCTGAAAGGACTTGTGACTGAGTTGATTTGTATGATCTTGGTTATAAAGCTAACAAAAGAGGGATCCATTCTTAGACTGAGTTATAATACTCTTCCTGGTTCAGTGACAGTGAGGGATATAATTTTTTCAGGTTGAACTGGAGTAGTCATGCCTGCCTCTGCATCAACCTATGCACACCCTCCACTGTACCTAAACCATCTCTAGATTACTTAGGACAGACACTACAATGTGAATACTATGTAAATAGCTCCCAGCATGCAGCAAATTCAAGGTTTGCTTTTTGGAACTTCCTGGGCCATAAGTCACATCTGGATAAATTTAAAAGCACTCAGTCTTTTAAGTATGTTTTCTGACCTCAAAGATATTAAATTAGAAATCAGTAACAGAAGGATCTTTGGAAAATCCCAAATATGTGGAAGAGGAGGGCATGGCAACCCACTTCAGTATTCTTGCCTGGAGAATCCCCATGGAAAGAGGAGGCTGGCAGGCTACAGTCCATGGGGTCGCAAAGAGTTGGACATGACTGAGCAACTAAGCACAACACAAATATTTGAATACTAAACAACCTATTGGTCAAAGAAGCAATTAAAAGAAAACACAGCACAACAAAAAGTGACGGGGGACGCTAAGGACAGATATTTTAGCACTAAAGGACATAGGAAAGGTCTCAAATTAATGATATCAGCCTTCATCTTCTGAAAGCAAAAAAAGAAGAGACATTAAACCGAAGGGAAGCAGAAAAAAGAAAGATTACAGGTCAGACTGGGAATCAGATAATCTTTTTAACTGATTATCCCTCCCCCAGTTCCAGGATCTCCCTCAGATATCAAAATTTATGCTCAAGTCACTTATATAATAATGGCATAGTATGGGTTTCCTGGTGGCCCAGAAGATAAGAATCCACCTTCATTGGGAAGGCCCAGGTTCAATCCCTGCATTCCTTCCCCTAGAGGAGGAAATGGCCACCCGCTTCAGTATTCTTGACTGGAGATTCCAATGGACAGAGTCTAGTGGGCTACAGTGCATGGGGTCACAAGGAGTTGGGTATGACTAAGCAACTGAGCATGTGTGCTCATGCGTGCACACACATATAATTATAACTAAAAAATATTGAGTATAGTCCCCTTAACTATCCAGTAGGTCCTGCTTGTTTATTTTAAATACAGTAGTGTGTTTCTGTTAATCCCAAACTCCTAATTAATTGCTCCTCTCCTCTTTCACTTTTGGTAGTCGTGAGTTTGTGTCTATGTCTATGGATCTATTTCTGTTTGGATATTAAGTATACTTGTATCTTAAAAAAAAAAAAAAGATCCCACATACAAGTGAAATTTCACTTTCATACAACCTACTAATATTCTTCTGTATACTTTAAATCATTTCTAGATTACCTACATAATACTATGTAAATAGTTATAAATACAATATAATATTATGCAAATAGTTGCCACCATGCTTCAAATTCAAGTTTTGCTTTTTTGAAACACTCTGGAATTTTTTCCTAATATTTTTGATCCATGGTTGGTTGAATCTATAGATGCAAAATCCTTGGATATAGAGAACTATCTCAAGTTAAATATAGGTTATATAACTAACCTATTTTATCAAGAGAAGTCTAACGAATGAATTTCATTCAAATAACCCAAATAAAAATTGAATTTTATTATGCAGCAGCAAATACCTAGTAAGTACTTTTACCACAGAAACCAAATTTCACATGTTTGGTTCTCTAATCAATTAAGCAAGAATTAAGATTCTAAAATTAATCTTCCAAATCACAGGTTCTTTAAAAAAAAAATATGAGTACTCTTGAGCAAAGAGCGAATGTGTGAAAGTCAATCACATCCAAGATGAATTTTCGTATCTTGATCAACATAGAAAACATCACTTAAGGCATAGCATCACAACACTGAGTCTAAACACTGATACAGTATCTTTCTGACCAAATATACTTTAGAACAAATAATTTTTTTCTGTGATTAAGCTAGCTCTTTCTTGCCAAATGCAATCTCAACAGTGCCTCTGAAAACACCACACAAGTCACACTGTAATAAAAACTTCGATAGTTGAAGAAATTAGTACTGATGGACAGACTACAAAGAAAATAGGCTATTTTAAAGATTTATGGTTATTTTCCTCAATAGAACTGATTGGGCAGTATTAAAGAAGAACTATGGAAAGGACAAGATGGAAAACGTCTAAGTTGAATTGATCCTAAATAAGTCACAATTTCACAGTTAAAATGTTGTTATAAAAAATAAGAATCTGATGATGCCTACTTCAGCAAGCATTACTCCACCTGAAAAGGGTTAAGATTTATGTGAGACAGAGAACTGAGATAAATACTAGGGATATGATGAAGCTGAAAGCCGTGCACATGCTTTGATTTCATGAAAGTATGCACAGAAATGCACACACAGTGCAATGGTTTATAAAAGAAGCAGAGAATAATTAACATTCATATAATCTTAGGTGGTAAAGGTCTTTTATATGCTGTAAAACCAAGATATGATTTATTGAGCAAACCACGATGGAAAAAGCACTTTAAGATCTTTTCCAAACCAAAAAAATGGGGAAATATTTAAAATGTATATAGGAAATTAATATCTCTAACATAGAAAAAGCTCATAATGGCCTAATATAATATAAATATTATCAAATAATAGGGCAAATCACAAAGAAAACATAAATGAAGAAACTTGGCCAAAAATTATGAGATATACTCATTGGTTTTTTAGTGCAAATTGTTAAAACACTAAATATCATTATAAATAAATATGTGGAGAAGGAAACGGCAACCTGCTCCAGTATTCTTGCCTGGGAAATCCCATGGACAGAGGAGCCTGGTGGGCTGCAGTCCATGAGGTCTTCAAGAGTTGGACATGACTGAGTGACTAAACAAATAAATATGTATATACTATAAATATATACAGGCATGCATGCCTGTCCAGTTGCTTCAGTCATGTGTGACTGTGCGATCCTATGGACTATAGCCCTCCAGGCTCATCTGTTCATGGGGATTCTCCACAGAAAAACTGGAATGACTTGCCATTTCCTCCTCCAGGGATCCTTCTGATCCAGGGAAGGAACCCGTATCTCTTATGTTTCCTGCATCAGCAGGCGGGTTCTTTACCACCTGTGCCACTTGGGAAGAGCATATACACATATATATCAGTTTCGCCCATCTTTAAATTGGCAAGTGTAAAAACAGATATAATACCTATCACCAATCAGAGTATTTAGTGGTATAAGGTTCCCAGAAAACACTCTGGACACAAATTAGACTTAGTTTTGTAGATATGCAATTGTTTCCATTATTACATGGGAAAACTTACTTATTACAAGAATCACTTAAAAAAATAAGTTCAAAATTCACAAAGTATCTAGGCAGTACCACCCTCAGGGTGAAAATGCTAGCACAAGGGTATGTTATAGAATAATTCTCACATACAGCTAACAATTATAAGTTACCTATAAAATTCCTAAAACCACAGTCATTTCTTAAAAAATCATTTAAAGGAAATATACTCAACACTCTATAAGAATCTATAAGGGAACAGAATTCGAAAAAGCACAGATATATGAATATGTATAACTAAGTCACTTGGCTATATACCTGACACTAACACATTGCAAATCAACTATATTCCAATTTAAAAAAGAAAAACACAAAATCATTTAACTAGCATTTCCTAATGTGTTCGGCAGAACTGCCAAACTGTATGAGATTTACCAACATAATATGTTTTAGAATTGTTTATTTGTAATCTGAAATTGAAATAAAATATCAAGCAACCACAACAAAGAAGGAAAATGTACCTAATAAATCTATTAAAAAGGAAGACTGTGCTCCGGATGACACGTGCTGTCCGTGATTCTTCATGCTGAGATCTGGATAAATTTAGGCCATCATCCATGTGTCCTTCATGATGCATAATAGCCTGCACGAAAACAAAAATAGCTCCATTACTCCCAACATCCTTTTTTCAATTGGGTGTTAGTAAGGTATGCACTCAAAAAGGTGAGCCATGACAATACACAGAGTCTAAAGACAGGTGAAACAGGCTGTACGCAGTCATGGTCAGGTAAATTGATATGCACAGTCCCTGTACAAATTCATCCTTCAATATATTTATTCAGCTGTTGCTTTCAACATGAATCAGTTGTTGTTTAAAGCACAAATCAATAAATGTATTGATTTGAAAACCAAATATTAGAGTGCTTTCACATATCTATATTCAATAATTCATCCACAGTCTAAACAAACTCTGAACAAAGAAGCAAAGGGAAACATTACATGGGATACCAGTTATACAGTAATTCTGAACATAGCAGGGTTAATTTATAAGCACTGAACAATGCTTCTAAGGTATCTCAGTTCTTTTTAAAAATGTATTTTATTGTATTATTTCTTTTGTTAGGCTTTATATTTCTGAATATACAACATAAAGAGATAATTGAACAGCTGAATGAATTTTACAAAGTGCAACAACTCTGTAACACCCAATCAAGAAAGAGAATGTTATGGCACCTTAAAACCGCCCCTAGTGCTCACTTCCTGTCCCTGTTCTTCAAGGTATTTCCCATCTTCAGGACTTTCAACAGCAAAGATGTCTTGTGTACTGTATGTAAACGGAACCATTTGTGCCTAACTCCCTTCAGTCAACACCAACAGCAAGATGTCTTCAGAACATTTAACCAGATAAACTGAACAAAAATTAGCAACTAGAACTAATATCACAAACTATCTAAAAAGCAACATAGAGAGGATTTTCCCTATACCAGAATCAATGAGACAGAGATACAAAGTCTTTTTTTTTCTATTCAAAGTGTTTTTTTCTTTTTGCCACTCCACAGAACACCTAGGATCTTAGACTAAACCAAACTGGGTTTAGTCTATGAATATAAGGATTCTTAAGTATTGTGATGTCTTCTACCAGAGATTGTATCTTTGCCCCCTACAGTGAAAACTGTGAGTCTTAACCACTGGACCATCAGGAAAGTCCCAAAGTCAATCACAAACCTTAAATGCATTCACTGACAAAGAAAAACATGACCAAATGGAGCAATATATTACTCATTTTAAGACTCTAAAAAACAAAAACAAAACTGAAAAGAGGAATTAATTAAGATAAAAAGAGAATTCAATGAACCAGAAAGAAAATGATATAGTAGGTAAGGATGAATAAACCCCAAATGTTTATTTTTTGAGAAGATAAATGAAAGAGATTAACCTCTCACAAAGCAGGCCAAAGATAAAATTGAAAGAAAGAAATAAACACAGGAAATAAGATATAAGATACAAAAGACATTAAAAGTATAAAATATAATAAATCAATGCCGTATGAGACTTAATGCCCCCTCCGATTTTTTTTTTTTTTAAGAACATAACTGACTAGCCCAGAGGACATGGATAACTTTCTAGCAAATTTTAAAAATCATCAAAAGAAATCTCCTTAATGTAGAAAATTTGATGATATCAACTTATTTAACAGAGATTGGAAAGGAAATTTAAGATCCAATATTTAAAAGATCATAGGACTAGACAATTTCACAAGTGAGCTCTGATGGACCTTCAAAGATAACATACTCTTTTAACAGTAGACTAGTAAGTGAACAATGATTGCTGCCTGTCTTTACACAGTCTGTCACCTATGAATGGTCTATATTTTCCAATGGTTGAAAAAAGACAAAGGAAAGAATACTTTGTAAACTTTGAAAATTGTATGAATTTCAAATTTCAATATCCATAAACAAAGAAAAATTAATGCATAAATTTATCAAGTGAATATATGTGGCAATTCTAGGTAAGTTCTAAAATAAAATAAAAGTAGAAACCAATAAGATTTAAGAAGAATAATAAACTTGGCCTAACTGGGTTTAATCTATGAATATAAGGATTCTTAAATATTGTGATGTCTATTAACTTATCTATCAACAAAGTAAAAAACACTAAAACATGATTTTTATCTCCGTTCAACTGATAAAATTTAGCAATCATATCCAATTTTATTAAAGTCAGATAAAATGAAATAGCAGAATATTATTTAAGTATATAAACTAGTTTAATTGTCTATAGGATGCAAGAAGGCATAACTTCAGTGAAAGAGGAGTGAAAATTCACAATCAGAAGTCATACTGAGATGAACAACCAGAATACATGAAATGACAGCAAGTTGAGATAAACGTGACTTGGGTGCGATAACCAAAAACACAAAAACACTAAAATGTCAACCCTTTCATGGTTCACAGCCTTGTTGTGGCGAAGGGGCTATGTAACTCAATGAAGCTATGAGCCACACCCCGTGCAGGGACACCCAAAAGTGATGGATCGAAGTGGAGAGTTCTGCCAAAACATGGTCTACTGGAGGAGGAAACGGTAACCCACTTCGGTATTCTGTCCAGAGGAGCCTGGCAGGCCATACAGTTCATGGGGTCGAAAAAAGTCAAACAGGACTGAGCAACTAACCAACAACAAAGCAACACCTAAAACTGCTCACCATACAAAAACCGGAGAGTTTATCAGGGTGGGACTGGACCTCTAGCGTGCAAATAACACAGCAAGTGGCCGAGAGAGTAGCTACTCGTTTTGGCCTTGCATTCGTGTTTTTTACTCATTAAGAATGACTGCCATCGGGGAAACCAGAATTGAAAGAGACACATGTACCCCAGTGTTCATCGCAGCACTGTTTATAATAGCCAGGACATGGAAACAACCTAGATGTCCATCAGCAGATGAATGGATAAGCAAGCTGTGGTACATATACACAATGGAGTATTACTCAGCCGTTAAAAAGAATTCATTTGAATCAGTTCTGATGAGATGGATGAAACTGGAGCCGATTATATAGAGTGAAGTAAGCCAGAAAGAAAAACACCGATACAGTATACTAACACATATATATGGAATTTAGGAAGATGGCAATGACGACCCTGTATGCAAGACAGGGAAAGAGACACAGATGTGTATAATGGACTTTTGGACTCAGAGGGAGAGGGAGAGGGTGGGATGATTTGGGAGAATGACATTCTAACATGTATACTATCATGTGAATTGAATCGCCAGTCTATGTCTGACGCAGGATGCAGCATGCTTGGGACTGGTGCATGGGGATGACCCAGAAAGATGTTATGGGGAGGGGAGGTGGGAGGGGGGTTCATGTTTGGGAATGCATGTAAGAATTAAAGATTTTAAAATTTAAAAAATAAAAAACTAAAAAATAAATAAATAAATAAATAAATAAATAAAAAAGAATGACTGCCATACACAGTGTTTTTGTACATTCTTACCTTACGTTGTATGGATCCCATTCTCACCGATTTCACATCCACAGACTGGTAAGTGAGCCACAAGCCTGTATTGATATGCTGTATATAACAGACCGAGTCTCCATATTTTATTTCAGAGGTTCCCATGCCATCAACTTCTTTTCTCACTCCTACATCCAATTTTTCCTGAGAGAGGGAAGAAAAGAGATAAGCAAAGGCTTTAAAAAATACTGGTTTAATATCAAAAGAACTTTGCCTTGTTGTAAATCACGTTCCCTGAAAAATATAGCCCTCTGAAATAATAATGGTCAAATGTTCTATTGTAGCAGTTCAACCTCTACTGGAAGCTGAGTAGGAGATTGCAAAGATGAATAACATACTCCTGAATTATTCATACGTGTAGAAAATTATTTCAGCCATAACACAAAATTTTATATTGCTTCATGGCGAACTCCAAACTAGGGACCTTAAAATCAATAATTTAGGTTTCATATTCTTTCCAGATTATTATTTTTATGATTGATGACAAAGAGTATAGGTTGGAGGGACAGAAAATCCAATCTTGAGCCTAATCTCTGCCACTTAGTACCTCTGAGGCCTTAGGATAAGTTAATTAAACCTTTTAAGCCTCTGTTTTCTCATCTGTAAATAAAGTTAACAAGAGAACCTCCCCCACAGTATCAGAAAAAATGAGATAATGAATGCAACACTTTCAGCACAGTATCTGGGATAAAATAAACACTTTAATAAACTTTTATGATTTTGACCATGAATCTGTTATTTATAATGGTAATGATAAATTTTGTTTTAATGAAGGTGTTAGGAATAATGATGATTTCTTTTAAACACTAATCAAGGATATAATTCAGTTTTAATATAGTTTTTGGACTACAGAGCTCCCTATGCTAGGAAGAAACAATCAATCCTATGATACCAACTAAATATTTCCTTTCAATCCTTATTTGTTCTAATGCTTCTTCCTTCAATTTTCCCTTCCATGTTTCATTCTGGTCTTCGAAAACTCATTATATCTTGAAGTTCTGTATGATTCTTAAAATAACAGGAAAAAAATCTAATATTCTTTCGGTTACAATATCTTTTTTCTGGTTTCTTATTGTTCTTGTTCTAATTTTCTTGTTAAATTTAAGTTTTGTCTATCTCTTTGGCTGTCTGAGCATTGTTTGAAATCAGTACTAGTTATATAAATGTTTCTGAAAATTAGGTTGGAATCAATTTTATGTCTGTTAAACCACCAAAAGGAACAATTTAAGTGAAACAGAAATTTTGATTTCTTATGGCATTATTGCTGCTGCTGCTGCTGCTGCTGCTGCTGCTAAGTCGCTTCAGTCATGTCCGACTCTGTGTGACCCCATAGACGGCAGCCCACCAGGCTCCCCCGTCCCTGGGATTCTCCAAGCAAGAACACTGGAGGGGGTTTATTACACCACACCAATAATTAACAACTCCAAAATAATTATGGACACTCTGTCAACAATTGAAAATTAAAACTTAAATGAGTTTAGATTCTTAATGCAAAAAGGCTCAAGGTCATATAAGAAAGTGAATGCAATTTTAAGTTAAGTTGATTTAACCATTATGCAAATAACCTGAAACACTATGCTAAGAATATGCAATAAAACAGATAATAAACCACTCCAATTTCATTCTATCAAACCAGATAAACTACAAGTCTACTTAAACCAACCCTCTAAATAGAAAACTTAAATTCTAGGGAAAATATTTAACAATGCAATTATCTCCTCAAAATAAAACAAGGAGCTTCTAACATGCTTTTTGTTTTTCCTTTATCCCAGGAAATTGGCTTCTAGTCTATTTATAGGCTTGCGGATTGGGCTTTGAAAAACTGCAGCTACTAAGTGCAAAGGTATGCTGTGCTTGCCTTTTACTGAAGTGCTTCACATCACTCTCTGGATTAGAACTTTTAATTTCAGAACTTCATGATGACCATGTTTTTGTAATTATTCTGATTCCCAAGTCAAGTAAGAACTGCTAAAGTGACATTAGAGGGGAAAAAAAAAAACACACACACACCTGATTATTTGCTGTTTAAAAGAACAAAAGCCAGTCATGTCCTTTCCTTCTTTTACTTCCTATCATTTTCTGTAGTTCAAGTTTAGGAGACATTCAGGTAAAAATAATCTGGATGATCTGACCCATCACCATGGTAAGAACATGACAGCTGGTAACAGCATCTAATAGAAAACTAGTCTGTCTTACCAGAAATAAAGTGTCCAAGTTAGGTGAGAAGTCAGATTCCCAAAACCCTGTATTAGCTAACCTATATCTAAATTAGTGATCTTTAGTTTTAGCGTTACTTTGATATATTACATAAATCATCTATATTTAGTTTTGTTTTTAGTTATTCTGGCTTTGGGAAATGATTGTGGTTTAGTTAGGCTAATCATCCCATAGACAACAGTTAGAAAATTGGAAAAAAAAATATTTTTTAGAATCTGTTGTTAGGCATTTCAGAGAGACCAAAAGCAGAAAGTGAACAGCAGACTTCTCTATAAAGACAAGTGATCTGTAAGATGTAGCCTTTGCCTAGGGGCTTGCCCTGTCCAATCTGCTTGGAGCTCAAGCAGAAGAAAAGCTGCTGCCTTATTTGATACTTAAGGTATCAAAGGACACAATTTTGGGCTCACAAGCAGACAAAAAAATTAGACGAGCTAAATCCTGGATGAGAAAAGTAGCCACAAAATCTGTTTATGCAATCTGCCAATTCTTGTTAACCATTATACTATGCACACCCAGGGGAGGCCTAGTAAATAGCAGCAGCTAGACTCCAAAATAACTGAGCACAAACTGTACAAGCAACAACCCACTGCCAAAGAAAGAAGAAACTGGAGCTTCAGTTCAGCAAGATTCACTGCCTGAAAAAACCAAAGTCACTCTTCAGAAAAAATAAAATAAAATAACCCCAATCCCAGCATTCAAATAATCCTACTCATGAATGCTTGGAAAATCTAATTTCCAAATGAATATTCATATGGTTCCAGAAGTTTAAAAGATCAGCCTGAAAAATAAAAAGTGATGTTTTGGCATTGGGTATGTCAATCTCACTCATGACCAAGTCACAACTATGTCTGAACAACTGTTCTCCTTAAATTATATATACTGGACATAATATTGGAAATTAGACTCATTAGGAGATTTAAGCTAGTCCTAATAGCATTATGTTTTAATTATATGGACCAGGTAGTCAAAGAGATTCTTTTTTTTTTTTTTAATCTGTTATTTATTTATTTATTTATTTATTTTTTGTTTTTTATTTTTTAAATTTTAAAATCTTTAATTCTTACATGCGTTCCCAATCATGAACCCCCCTCCCACCTACCTCCCCACAACATCTCTCTGGGTCATCCCCATGTACCAGCCCCAAGCATGCTGCACCCTGTGTCAGACATAGACTGGCGATTCAATTCTTACATGATAGTATACATGTTAGTATGCCATTCTCAAAGAGATTCTTCTAGCATTAACTGAAATTTTCCTTAAATGTCCCCAAATTATTCTGTCAAGTGGCTGAGAGAAAGAAGACAAGGCCTACATCCTTAGATGATGGAGTATTTTGGTACAAGCCAGTTCTCCTTAAGACAAATAGTGGCTAAAGTTATGAGAGTTAAAAGGTCAAAACTTAATTTATTTGCTTCTATACAGGGGCACATTTTGGCAAAGAATAGCTGGTCACTGTGAAATATGAGTCTAATAATACTACAGGTTAAGAGAAATTGCTGAGATGGACAGGCCAGGTCAAGCTTAGCCCATCCAGGGCACAAATGCAAAAAAAACACACAGCTGACCTTAGTCCTGATGTTCAGAAGCTTCATGAGGAACAATTCCAGCAGGTGGGTTTGTAGAGAGAAGGGCTTAAAACTTTTCCTGTATTGGGAGATGTAAGCAGCTTGTAGAAGGCCCCTCTATTGTCTTTTCACTAACCTTAAACCAGGTACCCCCATGCTCTACTCATTTTTGGCCCTAGCTCACCTTTCAAATCTTTTCATCACACAATAGTTTGCAACTTGTTGGTTCTTTCCCTAAATCAAAGAAGTAGAAATGAATAAGTAATTAACAGATGACTAGATCACTTCCCTAACTTCCCCTTTGGAAATCTCACAAATAAATTGTGTGAACAAGAAAAAGAAAGTGAAGGCGCTCAGTCATGTCCAACTCTTTGCAACCCCATGGACTATAGCCTACCAGGCTCTTCCATCCATGGGATTTTCCAGGCAAGAATACTGGAGTGGGGTGCCATTTCCTTCTCCAGGAATCTCACAAATAAACTGTGTCAACAAGCCAGTATCTAAAGAAAGATCACGAGAAGCCGATGAGCCTGCACACTGTTGGGGATGGCCAAGACTCTGACTCCCTATCTCAATGATTCACTAGATTACTTCCTGGTCTCCCTTTAAAAGCTTTCACTGCCATGCAGAATCTTCAGAGGTGATTTTGGGGGTTGCTGAGTCCACCACCCCTAGACGGCTAGTTATTCTGATTCAAGACAACCTTCCTTTCTATCAATGTTTGTGGCTATTGATTTTGTGAGCAAAGAGCAGCACACCTGATTCAATAACAGAGGGTCTTTGAGGAGCTTCCATGGGGACAGTGAAACAAGGACACAGCCTTAGAAGCCCTCTAAAATCTTGTACTATATTTTCCCTCCCCTGGAGTGTGGGCAGAACCAATGAACATGATGGGGTATCACTTCTGCGGTTAGATTGTGTTACACCACGAAGGGGAAAAGACCCAGCAGATGTAGTCAGGGTCTCTATTTAGGTGACCTGGAGCAAATAAAATGGGAGGCTTCCCAGGGTGAGTCATACTTAATCTGGTGTGGTATTTTTTTTTTTAATTTTAATTTTTACTTTATTTTACAATACTGTATTGGTTTTGCCATACATTGACATGAATCTACCACGGGTGTACATGCGTTCCCAAACATGAACCCCCCTCCCACCTCCCTCCCCATAACATCTCTCTGGGTCATCCCCGTGCACCAGCCCCAAGCATGCTGTCTCCTGCATCAGACATAGACTGGCGATTTGTTTCTTACATGATAGTGTACATGTTTCAATGCCATTCTCCCAAATCATCCCACCTTCTCCTTCCTCTGAGTCCAAGAGTCCGCTCTACACATCTGTGTCTCTTTTGCTGTCCTGCATACAGGGTCATCATTGCCATCTTTCTAAATTCCATATATATGTGTTAGTATACTGTATTGGTGTTTTTCTTTCTGGCTTACTTCACTCTGTATAATCGGCTCCAGTTTCATCCATCTCATCAGAACTGATTCAAATAAATTCCTTTTAATGGCTGAGTAATACTCCATTGTGTATATGTACCACAGCTTTCTTATCCATTCATCTGCTGATGGACATCTAGGTTGTTTCCATGTCCTGGCTATTATAAACAGTGCTGCGGTGCAGTCTTTAAAAGAGGATTTAGGCTTTCCTTAAGCACAGAGACTACAGTGAGTCCCATCGATTCCATTCTGCTTACAATCTTCCTCTTCAGGACATTTGCACTAATAGACCCCTCGGCCAGCTTTCCAATCTCAGAAAGCAAGTTCATATAAAACATCCCTTCATATATATGTCTCTCATTCTGGCACTATCTCTCTGGTTAAACTCTGACTGATATACCTCATCTTTTTTTTTCATTTTTGTTGTTGTTGTTGTCTTTTCTCGCTTCATTTTTAAGGGCATTGTTTTCTTTCTAATTTTACAAGCAAAATCTGTTCATTGCAGACACCTACAAATACCTAAAGGTATCAAAAATCAAAGATCACCTATAGTCCTCGTCTCTTCCAGACATAACCATCATTAACATCTTGTTGCATTTCTTTCCAGCATCTCCATTTTTAAACTTGAAGTATAATTGGCCTACATGATGTTAGCTCCAGGTATACAACACAGTGATTCAATCATAATGCTATACATTACAGAATCATTACTATGATGTCTAATTACCATGTGTCATCTAAGAAAGTACAATATTATTAATTATATTCCCCAAGCTGAACATTTCATTCCTATGACTTATTGATTTCTAACTGGAAGTTTGTACCTTTTAGTCTCTCTCCCTTCTGGCAACCAATAGTGTTTCTTCTCTGTATCTATGAGTCTGTTTTGTTATGCTTGTTCATTGGTTTGTGTTTTAAATTCTGCATACATATATATATATATATATATATATATATATATATGTGAAATTATGCAGTGTTTGTCTTTCTCTGACTCAGCAGCATACCCTCTATGTCCATCCATACTGTTGTAAATGGCGAGATTTCTTTTTTCGGATGAGTAACATTTCATCATATATATTTGTATGTATACCATATCTTCTTTATCCATTCACCTATCGATGGGCACTAACCAATCTTAGTTAATGTAAACAATGTTGCAATGAACACAAAAATGCATATATCCTTTCAAATTAGTGAAACACCTCATCTTAACCACAGATGGTTTCACCAAGCTCACTGTCAGGCTTAATGCTATTTAAAGTTACCATAAAAACTAAAACAGAATTTCTCTTATCTTCTGTAAAACCATAGTGGGCATTACTTTCTACTATACTATCAAAACCCTTTGAGAAACACCACTTGAATGCAAGAGTTTATTCTGAATTTAATCCTGATTAAAAGCAAAAATCCATCTGCATTGATAAACATCATATAACTATTTTGATAACAAAAAAGCCCAAGTTATCCATTTTGATTTTAATTTTTAGATATTTAATCAATCACTAAGCAACCATAATATGCAGGTGATCACAGAAGAGCAACATTTCTTTTTATCTGCTATTCATTACTATTAAATCACAAGTTTTATCATTAAAGGGGGCTTTAGATTTACTATTAATAATACTTAGGTTCAGAGCCTAGATCTGCCACTTAACTAACCTAAGCCTAAATATAGTCATCTACATAATGAAGATTAAAAACAGTATCTAAGCTTCATTGAACTAGGATTAAATATGGAGAAGTCAATGGCCACCCACTCCAGTACTCTTGCCTGGAGAATTCCATGGACGGAGGAGCCTGGTGGGCTGCAGTCCATGGGGTTGCTAAGAGTTGGGCACGACTGAGCAACTTCACTTTCACTTTCATGCATTGGAGAAGGAAATGGCAACCCACTCCAGTGTTCTTGCCTGGAGAATCCCAGGACAGAGGAGCCCAGTGGGCTGCCATCTATGGGGTCGCATAGAGTCAGACATGACTGAAGCAACTTAGCAGCACCAGCAGCAGCAGAATTAAATAAGAAAACACATAAAAGGACTTAGCACATTACTTGGCACATTGTAAACTGTTAGCTTGACTCTTATTTTTATTGTGTGGGTCTATACATTTAAAAACATATTAAACATTTTTTTGAGCCAAGAATAAAAATGTCAAATAAAAACATGCTAAAACTATGTCCTAAAAATATTTTGTTCTATTTTTACAATTTGCTCCATAATCCTGTAATCTCATTGGAAGTCTTATTTGAGGTTGGTATTCCATCATTTCAATAGCCAAAGGTTTCTATTCATGGTTCATGAGAGGAAAAAGACTGGATAAAATCACCCACAGAGGAACATTTTAGTGGCATTTTAAGCTTAAAAAAAAAAATTACATCTTGGGGGTAGTGTAATACACGGGTAATTGTCAACCTACCTTATGATTAAAACTGACATTTCAATACCCTAATGTAATGGTTTAAAATTCTAGGAGGAGAGAAAGTGAAGAAAAGGTCTATGAAAACCTGCATTAATCAAATGGAATTTTTCATGATATAAAATGCTTTCTTTTAAAAAAAAGACCAAGGATTTCACAATATATATGTGCATCAAAACATCACATTGTAAATCTTATTTTCACACATTAGTAAATGTCAGTTATATCTCCCTAAAGCTGAGGGGAAAAGAGGACAACATCGGTGACCTAAAGCTGAGGGGGAAAAGGGAACAAAATCGGTGATGTTATAAATTGTCTTTCGCTTTATTGTGTTTATTCTGAATACATCCAATCATCAACAATTGTTGATTATTCTGCAAATCCTGGCTATGAGAATGGCTAGTGAGTGTTCTCATTAGTACAAAGATATCCCAATGACAGTTTAAAAAATCGCTCCTTATATTAACTGGTAGAACAGGTTTTTAAAGCTGTTCTCAAAATTTTAAGTAAGAATGATCTTGAAGTGAAGTGAAGTGAAAGTCGCTCAGTCATGTCCAACTCTTTGGGACCCCACAAATGATACAGTCCATGGAATTCTCCAGGCCAGTATAGTGGAGTGGGTAGCCCTTCCCTTCTCCAGGAGCTGTTCCCAACCTAGGGATCGAACCCAGGTCTCCCACATTACAAGTGGATTCTTTTACAAGTCCAAGAATACTGGAGTGGGTAGCCTACCCCTTCTCCAGGAGATGTTCCTGACCCAGGAATTGAACTGGGGTCTCCTGCATCACAGGTGGATTATTTACCAACTGAGCTATGAGGGAAACCTAGAATGATCTTAACGTTTTCTTAAAATATATGTATTTTAAGAAATATATATATGTTATATATAAATATAAATGTTTTTATATATTTTAAATATATATTTATTTTATATATTTAAATATATATATTTTAAAACATACATATATATGTTTTAAGAATATACTTTCAAAGCAGTTTCACACAATCATAGGTAAGGGAATGCTAATGTAAAATAAGGGTCCTTAAGGGGTGATTTTCACTTCAGAATTTCTAAAACCATACCCTTGATTCTAAGATAAAAGTTGGCATTTTCAACTGTTCTAAAAAAGGTCTAATTTTTCACCAGTAATAAAAATTTGGCTTACAACACAGTAATTATGTCAACCAATAGTCATTTATGAATTGTATACTCAAAGTACACCAAGAACCAAAGAAATATCTTACACACATATCTTTGCCTTCCAGAAATATAAGTACTCATTATTTTCACTGGATATAGTATAGCAAACATATGTAAAAATATAGCAAGCATTTTCAGCTTGTCAGTGGCATTAAGGGAAAACAAGAATGAGATACATCTTTAAGAAAACATGACGATTTATTCAAAGGCCAGGGACCATGACCAAGTATGATGCTTAACAAAAGGATGAAAGAAATTGTTTACCTGTATCATCTTCTCTAAAATGTTAACAGTATAAAAACAGTATTTTATTTTAAAAACATGTCATCTATAATTATGAACTGTACTTTTACTCTATTTTAGTTAGTTCTAAGTTCAATGCTTTTTTATTATGTAATTGCACCTTTCATCATGAATAATTTTTAATTTTAAGAATTAGCCCTATTAGTAGAAAGATATGTATATAGTTGTTAACGACTGAAATACATACACTCAATAGTTGTTTCTGAGTGAAGGATAGTACACAATTTTAATTTGCCCCTCCCATATTTTTGCATTATTTCTTTTTAAAATCTTCTATAATGATTACACATTATATATAATAGAACAAAGTAATTTTAGAAATAATAGAGTTACTGTCTTTACTTCATAGAAAACACTTTATTACCTTATATGTCAATGATTTTAAAATAAAAATTCTGTGATTTTAAAAATAAGATTTCCCCAAAAAATTAAAAATAGAGTTTCCATGTGCTCAACTGCTTCAGATATAACTGATTCTTTGAGACCCTATGGACTATAGCCTGCCAGGCTACTCTGTCCATGGGATTCTCCGGGCAGGAATACTGGAGTGGGTTGCTGTGCCCTCCTCTAAGGGATCTTCCCAACCCAGGAATCAAACCTGCCTCTCCTGCATTGCAGATGGATTCTTTACTGCTGAGCCACCAGAGAAGCCTCCAGAGTCACCATACCATCCAGCAATCCCACTTCTGCGTATTTATCCAGAAAAACTCTAATTCAAAAAGATACAGGGACTCTTATTTTCATAGCAGCACTATGAAAATTGTGCTATTGAGTTCACAATAGCCAAGATATGGGAACAACCCAAATGTCCCTCAATAGTTGAATAGATAAAAAAGATGTACACACACACACACATACACAATGGAATACTACTCAGCCATAAAAACAATGAATGCCATTTGAAACAACATGGATGGCCCTAGAGATTATCAGACTAATAGAAGTAAGTCAGAAAGAGAAAGTAAAATGCCATATGATATTACTTACATGTGGAATCTAAAATATGATACAAATGAACTTATTTATGGGACAGAAACAGACTCATAGACATAGAGACAAACTTGTGGTTGCCAAGGGGGAGGGGATAGGGGAGGGATGAATTGGTAGTTTGGGATTAGCAAGTGCAAACTATTATACATAGGATGGACAAACAATAAAGTCCTACTGTGTAGCACAAGGAACTGTATTCTATAAATCATAATGGAAAAGAATATGAAAAATAATGTATATGACATGTACAACTGAATCATTTTCCCATACAGCATAAAACAACATAACACTAAGTCAACTATACTTCAATAAAATAAATTAAAATGTTTTCCTTGATTTCACCTCTGTTTTCATGACTCTCAACCATGTTATACACAAATTAATAGTGTATTATTAGCAACCTGTGTATTAGAGTGGTTCCATGAATGTGAGCTCCATACAGGAGACCAGTTTTAGAGAAATCAAACAGTTCATTGGGTTTCCCATGTGGTTCTAGGGGTAAAGAACCCACATGCCAGTGCAGGATACTTAAGAGACCTCAGTGTGATCCCTGGCTTGGGAAGATCCCCTGGAGGAGGGCTTGGAAACTAACTCCAGTATTCTTGCCTGGAGAATCCTATGGACAGAGGAGCCTCACAGGCTACAGTTCTAGGGCTGCAGAGAGTCAAACATGACTGAAGCAACTTAGCGTGCACATATGCATGCAAACGGTTCATTAAAAGGCAATACTGAAATTCCAGTTTTCTGTGCTTTCAATGTCAGCTATGACAGTATAAAATCACCAAAAGCCAGAAACAGAACCTCTGAGCAGAGACCACGGAAGAATCTGGTCAGTAAAACTTCTTCATATGTAAACTATAACACTGAGAGCACAAAAGCAGAGATATTTCTGGGGAAATGTTTCAAAAGCTATTGCCTTGTGCGAGAACTGTTTCGAGATTTTAAAAATATTCATAGCTTTTGAGTCAGTATTTCTGCTTCGAGGTCGCCCCATGAAGAAAGAAATTTAAAATGTGCACAAAGCATATGTCCAAGTATGTCAGCGCAATGGTTAAATTTTTTATTTTTTTGTTACAAAGGAAAAATGGCTATCATAACAGGCAAAACAGAGATTTTCTTGAAAGCTAAATAAAAATGTTCCCCTTGCACTCATATTCTCATATATCTTCCATTTTGATCTGTTTTTTAGGTTTATTTTTTATATTTTATTAAAGTATAGTTGATTTACAATGTTGTGTTAATTCCCACTGTATAGCAAAATGATTCAGTTGCATATATATGCACCTTTTTCTCAAATTCTTTTCCATTATGGTTTATCACAAGATATTAAGTATAGTTCCCTGTTGTACAATAAGACCTTGTTTATCCATTCTCTACATAATAGTTTACATTTGCTAACCTCAACCTCCCAATCCTTTCTTCTCTCTCCTGCCTACTCCATTTTGATCTTTCTAAAGCAGCCAAATTAAAAGATTAGTGCAGATTTTTCACATCTAACATATAATCATATACAAACACACACACTCAGGTCTTTTTCTTCAGTTACAAAAAAAAAGTAAGATTTTAAAATTGCTTTATAATTTGCTTTTTTTTACTCAACAATATTATGATGGATATCTTTCCAAGTCAATATATTCTCATAGTTAATGTGACTAAGTTACCAACTCTATTAATATCTGTTAGACATTTGAGTCTTTACTACATTTTTTTTTTGCCATGGCAAGGAATGATAAAGGTAATATGCACAGTTTTATTTCTCTAAGAAAACCCCTCTCATTTAAAATGCACTTATATAGAACGTTGCTAGATCAATGGAGGCATGTATGCAAGACATTTTGAAATGTAAATATACGTGTCTGTTTTGTATTTGCATTTCCATTGGAATAACCCAGCCCCTGTTTTGCTCAGTTCAGTTCAGTTCAGTCCCTCAGTCACATCCAACTCTTTGCAACCCCATGCACTGCAGCCCACCAGGTCTCCATGTCCATCACCAACTCCTGGAGTTTACCCAAACTCATGTCCATTGAGTTGGTGATGCCATCCAACCATCTTATCCTCTGTTGTCCCCTTCTTCTCCCACCTTCAATCTTTCCAAGCATCAGGGTCTTTCAAATGAGTCAGCTCTTCGCATGAGGTGGCCAAAGTATTGGAGTTGCAGCTTCAACATCATTCCTTCCAATGAACACCCAGGACTGATTTCCTTTAGGATGGACTGGTTGGATCTCCATGCAGTCCAAGGGACTCTCAAGAGTCTTCTCCAACACCACAGCTCAAAAGCATCAGTTCTTCAGCGCTCAGCTTTCTTCATAGTTCAAATCTCACATCCATACATGACCACTGGAAAACCATAGCTTTGACTTCTAGACGGACCTTTGTTGACAAAGTAATGCCTCTGCTTTTTAATATGCGGTCTAGGTTGGTCATAACTTTCCTGCCAAGGAGTAAGCGTCTTTTAATTTCATGGCTGCAGTCACCATCTGCAGTGATTCTGGAGCCTAAAAAAGCTAGAGGCATCCATTTACCTCCTGGAGAAGTAGGACTGTTACAGCAGAAAGAATGAAAAGAGACAGATTGTGGAGGTATTCAGCTTTCTATAGTAAAATAATATTTCTGAAGACTTTAGGAATGTGATTGTTACAGAAATAATGAAAAGAGAAAGATGAATGTCAGATTTCTCCAGCAATAACAGGAACTGAGGAGACCACAATCAGACAATAGTGTCAGGCAGCTGGCTGGGAGCCTGTAGAGCGGGTAGGAGGGTGCTTCACTACATGAGGTCCTGGGGAGCTCTGACAGCCTTGAGGGTGAATGAGTGACGAGCCAGTCCAGGGTTCCAGACCTGGAGATCAGGCCTGGTTACTGAAACCCACCCTGGGCAGTGGTTTGGAGCAGAGATAACCTCATGTTTACCAGCTCTTCTATACACCCAGCTAAGTGACTATCCATAGAAGGTAGGCAAGTGACTCATCTCTCCTGACTTTAGTTTTTCCATCTGTAAAATGGGGATTCTGTTTCCTAGTGAGATCACTTATGGAAAATACTCAGCTCAAACTGTAGACTTACCAAGAATCAATGAATGGTAGCAACTGTCATCTTTAAAAGGTGAAGGATTTAGGGGAAGAAGGGGTCCCTGCTTCCCGGTGCCCATAACAAGATTTAGGAAGGCATGGACTATCAGCATCTTCCCTACCCCCAGTTGAGATCAAGTGAACCCTCATACGTTCTGGGTGAATAAATGTCCATTTCCCTTCTTTTACAGACTTCCCTTTCTTCCACTACCTTAGTTCAGTAAATTTTATTACAGTTGAAGGTTTGGCTTTTTACTCAGAAATATCTTCTTTGTTACTTGATTCTGAAACTTTTAGAAAATATTATTTGACTTATTACTGTTTTAGTAGAAGCAATCAGAGCACCTTTTATGTTAGATATATATTTACCTTTTTAAATGCCATGCCTTGAAAAAATTTCTAATGTTATTTCAATGTGATATGCCTGTTCATATTTTTCCCCTTCTCTGAGATTTTATTTCAGAAGCTATATTTTGCTGGGATGTCATGCATTTCTTTGCACTTTTCCAATTTTCTGCCATCTTTTTTTCTTGAAATGGGCTTTCACCATCAGATAACTGATCGTCTTTGGCAGATCGAATTTTTTGTCTTTCTGGACTGAGGGATTATCAGTGGACAAACTAGTAAATTCCCACCTCTGCGGTTAAAGTCTTGAGGAAGAAGCCCACTGGCACGAAGTCTCTTTACGATGTGATCAACTGCACTTTCCAACTATAGAGACAAGGAGCAACTAACTGCCCACCTGAAGTCCAGCCAAGTACTCCCCGCTTCAGAGCTCCCCCATGGGTCCCTATAACAACTACAAATGCTGATCCTGTCTCAGATTATCCACTGGAACTGACCAGCCTTGTCTGTTTCCACCAGAATGAATAGGGACCTACACAGGCTGTCGTTCCTGGAAAACTTGGGAGAACTCATCAAATCGGAAGCATCTTCCACCATTCTATCTTCCAAAGCAAGAGACCTGAGAGCATGGCATTAGGGATGTAAACTCAGATACTATCTTTTCAGAGTTACTTCTGGTCTTGTTCAAACATACCTTTATCTGTACCTTGGGCATATGTATCTCTGGGACAAAGCTAACCAGTAATTCAATACCATTTCTGACACAATGCCCAAATTTCACAATAATCATTAAATTAAGGACAGAAATATACAATTATCTTAAAAAGGCACACAACAGACACTTGGCATGTGTCAAATGAACAAGTGATTTTCAGAGACACTTGACTATTCCTGAGACACTTGACTATTCAGGACATGTGCTGTTTTGCTGAGGCATGGTTAGCAGGTGAGCTGGGAATCTCTTATCCGGGACTGCAGCTTCCTAGGTGGCGCTAGTGGTAAAGAACCCATCTGCCAATGCAGGAGATGTAAGAGATCCAGATAAGAGACACAGGTTTCATCCCTGGGTTGAGAAGATCCCTTGAAGCAGGAGATGGCAATCCACTCCATTATTCTTGCCTAGAGATTTCCATGGACAAAGGAGCCTGGTGGAGTACAGTCTCTGAGGCCACAAAAAGTCAGACACGACTCAGCTACAGTCTATAGGCCCACAAAGAGTCAGACATGACTCAGCTCACACACACACATACACACACACATCAGGTATTGAGAGAGTCTAACTGTGCACCAGCATTTCAACCTGACTTTGATGTACACTTATTTTGTCTATTCCACTCTACATCTACTTCAGAGGAATTCTCAAGAAAGATCTAAGGACATTCTTAGATGTTTTAATGCAGGAGTCCCGGGTTTGATCCCTGGGTTGGGAAGATTGCCTGGAGAAGGAAATGGCAACCCACTCCAGCACTCTTGCCTGGACAATCCCATGGATGGAGAAGCCTGGTGGGCTACAGTCCATGGGGTCGCAAAGAGTCGGATACAACCGAGCGACTTCACTCACTCACTTACGCAGGATGCAGCGACGTAAGAAGAAAGGTCTGTATGTAAGAGCACGTGTAAGCGAGCCTGTGAGGAACAGCTTCTGCTGATGCGCCCCTCACACTGCTATGCAACAGCAGTACGAGGTCTGTGCTTACTGCACTGTCGATGTCTAAGAAAACTAAAAGGAGCCGGATGGATATGCTACATGAAAATAACCAAAGAACAATAAACCAAGTGAAACACCTGGGCAGGTTTCAGTGGTTTAGGAAATGGGTTTGACTGAAGAGGAATGAATAGAAGAGAAAAAGGGAATTTAGAAATTTGTGTAAAACATGTATCATTTTTCTTTGTATTTCTAACACCAAAGGAAATGCAGTGGGAAATCCAAAATTGTATCTCTGTCTTACCTTGGAAGATCGGAACGTAAATGCAGTTGATTTGACATCAGCTTTTTCTTTGTCCATGAGTAGAAGGCTTTTGTCTTCCATGAGACTCAAGTATTTTCCCGTTGTGACATGGCGTAGTCGAAAAGGTTGTCCCCACCTTATGTGGCTTCCACTCCACCTAACAAGAAATGTTAAGACTTGATCCAATAGCAAACACAATGACAGGAGAAACGACAATTAAAATGTATGCGTCAGACAATGAACAAGGAGGTTTTACATATACTGTCTTCTTGAGTGTTTCCAAAAACCTTATGGTGGTGGTATATTTTTATTTCACAAATAACAAAATGGTTATTTGCAATGGTTATAGGTAATCTTCAATGTCACATAGATAATAATAAGTAGAAGCAAAATTTATCTCAAGGTCTTCTGACATCAAATATAATACTATCCACACCAAACACTACTAAGATTACTAAAACTTGTGTTCTGAGTTAATTTCTAATCACCAGTCACAAATAAAGACATTATGAGATTAAAATGACACTTTAGAGTTATAACACTCATAAACTAGGATTGACTGGTTTTTTCTTGGTTTTGAACAGATTTGAAGGCAAGTGGTATTAGAGTCAATGCCTAATTATGTTAACTGGAATTCATATATACAAACTGAATTAGATATTTATCTGAAAAAAGGAACCCCATTCTATGCTTTAAATTTTAATAATATGGAGCAATGATGTCAATAAAAACCAAGGAACAAAAGAAACAAATGAAGAAACTAAATTTGAATAGGGTCAAGAGAAAAAAATCGTGAGAAAAATTACATGCAGAACACAGAAAATGCAAACTAAAGCTGCACAAAAAAGATAAAAAGAATCGAGTTGCCTGTCTATGTCTGACACAGGATACAGCATGCTTGGGGCTGGTGCATGGGGATGACCCAGAGAGATGTTATGGGGAGGGAGATGGGAGGGGGGTTCATGTTTGGGAACCCATGTAAGAATTAAAGATTTTAAAATTAAAAAAAAAATTATACACCATAAAAAAAAAGATAGAAAGCAAAGTTGTGATCACCAAAATCTGCTTTTAAAAATAGTGGATTTCAGATAGAGAAGAAAAGAAAAATGAAGATACAGACCATTCTCGCATTGTACAGAACTGTGTTAACTGAAAACTATACATAAGAGAACCTTGTCCTCACTATGGTAAAGAGTGGAAAGAAGGTTTCAATAATGGAAACTTTCAGTTATCATGCTAGTGTGCAAAGTAAGGACAGCCTCTTATCAATGATAAGAAATGCGCTAAAAATCAAATACATTTTTTTCCAATAAAGTAAAAATAAAAAAGATTCACCATGCCCATAAAGCTGAGAGAAAATAATGATAGTAAAATTGCTATCAGATAAATTAAAATTCAAGGCAAAAAGTATAAAGGAGATATTATTGTCATTGTGGAGTTATTAAGTCATGTCCAACTCATTTGCGATCCCACGGACGGTAACCCGCCAGGCTCCTCTGTCCATAGAATTTCCCAGGCAAGATTACTGGAGTGGGTTGTCACTTCCTTCTCTAGGGAATCTTCCTGAGCCAGAGATCAAACTCACATCTCCTGCTTGGCAGGCAGGTTCTTTACTACTGAGCCACCTGGGAAGCCCATGAAAGGATACAGTTGATTACTTTACAATGAGAAAGATAGACTCTAAAAAGAATGCACTATGTCATGAAGCTTCACATGCCAATGGCAAACAGAAAATGAAACACAAGACACACAAGCATAAATTTTTAAAAGATAATTACAGTAGAAGCTCTTACCACTATAAAACGAATCAAACAGACAAAAAGAAATACTAGAGGATTCCAATATGATTTATTAATCAACTTCTTTTCATATAGAATCATTAAAAACTTTAAGATTCTATAAATTACAAACACTATTTTTATCTTTTTTAGATTTGCAGTAGATTTATTAATGCCAATTTTGTTTCAACAAATTATCTTTAAGTCAATTTTATGCTGTTGTTGCACTATAAAGAAAGTGGAGCACCGAAGAATTGATGTTTTTAAACTGTGGTGTTGGAGAAGACTCTTGAGAGTCCCCTGGACTGCAAGGAGATCCAACCAGTCCATCCTAAAGGAAATTGGAAGGACTGATGTTGAAGCTAAAACTCCAATACTTTGGCCACCTCATGCGAAGAGCTGAAAAGACCCTAATGCTGGGAGAGATTGAGGGCAGGAGGAGAAGGGGACAACAGAGGATGAGATGGTTGGATGGCATCACCGACTCAATGGACATGAATTTGGGTAAACTTCAGGAGTTGGTGATGGACAGGGAGGCCTGGCATGCTGCGGTTCATGGGGTCACAAACAGTCGGACACAACTGAGTGACTGAACTGAACTGAATGCTGTTTCCCTAACCTGGATTTTTTCTTAACCTGAAGTATTAGCCTGGAAAATTAATACTAGAATGATACTGTAATAAGTTCAAGTTTTACATGGAAATGTTTATAAAGATAATTACTTTGGATAAGTCCTCCTACTAAAATAATAACCGTGTACCAATAAATCCTGATAATAACACTGCTGCTGCTAAGTTGCTTCAGTTGTGTCCAACTCTGTGCGACCCCATAGACAGCAGCCCACCAGGCTCCCCTGTCCCTGGGATTCTCCAGGCAAGAACACTGGAGTGGGCTGCCATTTCCTTCTCCAGATAATAACACAGTAGTGCCTTAAAAATGAAATTTAATTTTGTTTACCAACAATAGCATGTTAAAGCATTTCTACTCTGGTAATAGAAAAGCTTTGTATATTCCCCTCATAAAATTAAGTATAGTGTTTGCAGATGCTATAAAAAAGCAATTATTTTTAATACCGTTCTATTATTTCAAGGAGCATTTGAATATTTTATCAAATAATGACTCCTTCTAACCAGAGAAAAAAACTTCATTTTCAAATAGTCCATAAGTATGTCCAAATACATACTTTTCACCAGAACTTCTAGAGAGTATTCTGGATCCCATGTTCAAATCTATCTGGGCTCAAATCTAATAGGGTTCATACACATAAGCACTCTTCTCAATCCACCAAGGGAATTCTGTTAGAAATGGAATGAACTTGTCCAATTCTCAGTCACTGTGAAGTCTAAGCACATTTTCTTTAGCTCACAGGTGCTCAAATTAGCTCATCTCATGTGTCCATGGTCCAAAAGAAAAGAGGACAAGGCCAGGAGAATCAAGAGAAAGAAACTAATATTTCAGCAAAAACTGAAAACAGTTGAAATAAAGTAGTTATATAAACCAGTTTCCTATGTTAACGTATTAGACAACTGTTCCCCATGTATTAACTACATTTACTTGTAAATACCTCAAAGGAATGAGGATATTAATTATTAAAAACATTGTAACATAAAAAAGTAGAATTGTAAGTATACATAATGCCTATTTATAATTGCAGTGATCATTCCTATTACAGAAGCCAACATATATCCTACGTATAATAGTCTTAAACTTTGCATTGGGGTATAATACAGGAATGTGTTTTCTATTACATCTGACTCCCCAAATTAAAGCTTACTTCATTAAAAAGTTCATGATACTGAAAAACTTTTGACACAATTAATGTTATTTGTAAGAGACTGCAATATAAAATATATAATTACTGGACTACATAAATTATAACAAATATATAGTTTGGCACCTCACTGGAGAAAAAAACCATATGGTATCCCAAAGATTACAATATAAACAGTGACCTTTGGAATATAGTTCTGTTATACACATAAACAGAAATTTGAGTATCACTTTCAAAGTAAAAGAAAAGTAATAATGTGACCACTCACTATAAAAAGAACACATGCAAATTCAATGCAATCTAATTTATATATTTACAGTGATGCCAAAGGAGGTCAAAGATGCAATCAAATCTTTAAAAAAAAAAACTTCAATGAAGAAATCCATTGGGATATTTTCAAGAGTATTTCTGTAATTAGAGCTCATCAATAACATGCTGACAATGAAAAGGAAGTTTCGTCAGGCTTTCAGGAGCTCTTATCCTTCTTTTTAAATAAGTGATAGACAGATTTAGGACCTGACTTCCTCAAAAAAAAAAAAGATAACACGATAATTTAAGTACACGATTTATGAAGGGTAGGTAGATCTACAAATGTGAAAAAACATTGAAATCTGTTTTATAAAGGTGCTATTTCATCTCTAATTAAGCTGTCATTTTTAATAATACACAAGGCAAATTACAGAAATATATGTATATATTTGGAATTCTTTTCCCTAGATTCTCTATATAATTTATGAAGCACATAAAGGCTACGAGCTTTCTTCCTTTTGCTTTATAAGTCATCTCTTCTATTTCCATCCCATTAATAGATTCACTGTCCATAAAATTTTACTTTTAAGTTCAAGATTTATCAGTTTTAATATTTCAGTGGGTTTGACCAACTGTGAATTTATATAGAAAGAAACTTAGTATTATCAATTAATTGAAACAGTATTATCAGTTAATATAGAGCACTTTTAAAAGTTGCATACTTACAGCAAGAAAATATAGAAATAAATTTAATTTACATGCATATTTCTGTTGAGTAGGAGTAGAGAGTGTGAGCAGAAAATCAATCATAAAAAATCTGTTTGGGGTAAAATTCTGTCATGGGAGAGTAAACTAATATGATTTCAATGAGAAAGATGAACAACATGTTTTTTCACTGTTAAAGAGACCATGTTCATGCATTTTTAAATAAATAAAGATGGGTATTAAATTGCAGCAGCACACAAGTTCAATGGGATATTTTTATGAGTGTAGTTTACCCATGTTATCGTAAAATATCACTACTTACAATACACTGTAAGTTATATTCCATGCATTTATTTAAACTGAAAATGAAAAAAATTCTATGTTGAGCCTAGCAATGTTCAAGGAAATACAAAGTATTTGTAATCATTACACAGAGGATATAAGCAAAAAACAAACAAACAAACAAACAAACAAACAAACCATGAAGACCACTGAACTATTTTAATCATTAATCTCAAAATATCAAGTTAATAAAATACAGCAATTCCATAATAAGACAGTTCCCTATACACATCCATGGAAGTCTATTACCCTAAATCAATAAAATTTTAAAGTGTAATATAACAGGGAACAAATACATTGAAAACTCTGATTTCTGGACAAAAATGACCTTCTAATCTTTTCTTTTAATTTGATTGATATTTAAATTCTATTTAAAATAGCTCAAAATGACACCTTTATCATCAGTATTGCATTTACTTAGAGTAACTAAAAGTCAATCTCTGGACAGCTTTTTTAAGTCATCAGAAAAAAAAAGATAATCATTATTTGTATAATGAATACACAATGAGTCTGTTTTCAATTCACATTTCTCACTCAGTTATCAAGCTAGTTTTAAGTAAAGATAGTGACTGCTAGTGATGACTCTCACACCTCATTCGGGTTCAAGTTTCCACTTTTTTACATATGTCTTTGTAATCTGAAATGTGAAATGTAATCTGAAATGCGATTCAGATCAAGCCCGGATCTGAAATGTGCGACAGGCCTGCAAACTATTTGTCCTGACTTCAAACCTTACATCACTCTGCACTGGGAGCTCTTCCTGCCAGGAGAGGCACAGACTGGGATGAATCGATAACACAAAACCAAATGAGGCTAAAAATTAGCAGATGGTATAAAACCATTGCTTACTACCTGGTGAATGTAGGCTGCTGCTGCTGCTGCTAAGTCGCTTCAGTCGTGTCTGACTCTGTGCGACCCCATAGACGGCAGCCCACCAGGCTCCCCCGTCCCTGGGATTCTCCAGGCAAGAACACTGGAGTGGGTTGCCATTTCCTTCTCCAGTGCATGAAAGTGAAAAGTGAAAGTGAAGTCGCTCAGTCGTGTCTGACTCTTTGCGACCCCATGGACTGCAGCCCATCAGGCTCCTCCATCCATGGGATTTTCCAGGCAAGAGTAGTACTGTGGGATGCCATCACCTTCTCCAGAATGTAGGCTAGTGAAAGGTAAATAAATGCAGGGGGAAGGTGAAAAATGAGAGTGTTTCATCTATGTGTTGTTTGTTAGCATGACCATTTTGCAGAAAAGTTCAACAGCACTAGATATATGGGGTTGGCCAAAAAGTTCATTGAGGCCGTTTCTGTAAGACGTTACAGAAATGAACATCTTGGCCAGCCCAATCTTTTGTACCCAAACCATCGGGAGGTATTCCGAAGTTCTACTTACGCAACTCTTAGTGTCTCTAGTCGCCACAGGGAACGTGCATGAACCGATACAGCACCACCTTCGTAATGAACAGTTCTGTAAAAAAAAAAAGACGATAAAAAGCCCGATTTTAACGTTGTATTCTTAGACTCTATTTTTCAAGTCAATTAAGAAAGAAAGTAAACAGGAAAGCTTTGGATAAACAGTAAAAGCTATACTTTTTGGTTGGAGAGAATATAGCTGGAAATATAAATAACAGTGATAACAGTGAGCTGAATAAACAATTGATTCAAACACATTTCTTTGCCATTTACTCCCTGTAATTCCATTCATCCTCTCTCCCTCACCCTGGCCATTGTTTTCTCTCGCCCAGTGAATACTTTCACTATTAAACTTAAGTCTATAAAAGTACTCTGTTCGGAGTTTAAGTGCTGTTGGAGTGTAATATATTATAGCTTCCCAGGTGGCTTGGTGGTAAAGAATCCACCTGCCAAGCAGAAGATGCAAGTTCGATCTCTGTGTCGGGAAGATCCCCTAGAGAAGGGAATGGCTACCCACTCTATTATTCATGGCTGGGAAAACCCACAGACAGAGAAGCCAGGTGGATTACAGTCCACAGGGTCACCAAAGAGTCAGACACGACTTAGCAACTAAATGACGACAAAGAACAGTTCTCCTATTTTTTTTTCCTTCTTACTATTTATTTGTTGGGAAAAAAAAGTTATCATTTGTCCTGGAATACTTTCTACCTTCTGATTTTGCTGATGACACCTTCACAATGTTTTTTGAGCATCTGCCTCTAAGTTGGTAGTCAGATTAAAAAATCTAGAAACTTGCTCATGTTTAAGATTGAGATATTTTGGCAAGAACACTTCAGAAAATGGTGTTTGCCTTCCTATTACATCACATCAGGAGGTAACAATGACTACTTTTTAACTTTTTATAGTAAAATTAACTCAAGATCACCCTGACCCATCCACTAGAACTTAATAATTTTAGGTACCTCAATGACCAGGGTCCTCAGCAGGAATTTTCAACTGTGGTTGTGAATATAATCATGGGGATAGCTTTTAGAATCCTGACATATTGCCCTTAACACTGGCCAAATTAAACTAAATTTGGAATCCCCAGCTGGTCATAAGAGGGAGCCAAAGTTGGGAAGCTACAATCTGCATCAGTTTCTACCCAGAAGCACTACTGACACTTTGGTCCGGGTGATTCTCTGCCGTGAGGGGCTATCCCCTGCACTGTAGGGTAGTTGACACATCCCTGGCCTCTATCAACCACACAGAAACACAAGCCATCCAAGTCGCGACCCACAACTTGAGTCACAACTTGTATGAGATCACCCAAGTTGTGACAATCTAAAATGCTTCCAGATAAGATGAACTGACTTCTGGGGACAAGATGACTCGTAATGTCAAAACACTGTTATATATCAGTAGTACTCAATCTTTAGTGAATACTGGAATCATCTTTCAAGTTTTTTAAAATACAGATTGCTGGAGGGAAGCAACCTAAATGTCCATCAAAAAATGAATGGATAAGGAAGTTGTGGTACATATATACAAAGGAATATTACTCAGCGATATAAAGGAACAAAATTGAGTCATTTTTTAGTGATGTAGAGGGACCTAGAGTCTGTCACACAGAGTGAAGTGAGTCAGAAAAACAATATGTATATTAAGGCAGGTATACGGGACTCTAGAAAAATGTTACCAATAAATCAATTTGCAGGGCAGGAATTTGACACCGACACAGAAAACAGACACGTGGACACAAGGGGAAGAGGAGGGTGGGGCAAACGGAGAGAATTAGCACTGATATGTATACACTATGGGCTTCCCTGGTGGCTCAGACAGCAGAGCATTCACCTGCAATGCAGGAGAGGCGGGTTTGACCCCCGGGTTGGGAAGATCCCCTGGAGAAGGGAATGGCAATACGTTCTAGCGTTCTTGCCGGGAGAATTCCATGGACAGAGGAGGCTGCTGGGCTACAATCCACGGGGTCCCAAAGAATTGGACATGACTAAGCAACTAACACTTTCACTTTTTTATCTACACTATCATGTGTAAACTAGATGTGGGAAGTGGGAAGCTGCTGTACAGCACGAGAAGCTCAGACTGGTGCTCTGTAATGACCTAGAGGGGTGGGATGGGGGTAGGTGGGCAGGATGCTTCAGAAGGAAGGGATTATGTGTATACAGATTGCTGATTCACTTCACTGTACCGAAGAAACTAACACGACCGTGGAAAGCAATCATAACCTAATAAAAACATAAAAACATCCAGACTCCTGGGCCCACAGAGTCTCCAGTTTAGTAAGATCAATAATTCATATTTTTAACAAGTTCCCAGGCAATGTTGGTACAGCCAGTCCACACTCTGAGAATCACTAGATTAAAGTCATTATTTCATTCGGATAGTGATTCTTAGTATTGGTTGTATGTTATAATCACATGGAAATCTTTAAAAACCCCAGACAATTCTCAGACCATTAAATTAGAATCTCTGGGTACGAACTTGAAAAGTAATGAGTGACAAAATATACATATATGTTCACGTGCAGTTGTGTACAATGTATATTGTACATAGTGATAGATACACACAAACGTAGATTTTTTTAAATTTGTTTCTAATTGGAGGATAATAGCTTTATAATATTGTGTTTGTTTCTCCCAGACTTTTAACAAAGATCTCATACTTGGCCATAAAGAAAATTTTATAAGATTTTTTTAAGTGTAGCTTTTTACTCACATATTTTCTGATCGTAACAAATAAAACGGGAATAAATACTAACATGATGAAAACAACAATTCAGAAAAGTAAGAAACTCTTCTAAATTACTTATAGGTCAAAGAGGAAATAGAAATTATACCCTAACCAGAACATAATTTATAAAAGAAAACTTCATAACACATTTATGATGGACAGGTAAACTTTTAGAGATTGAACACTACAATCCTTAATTATTGAAGAAATAATGAAATCCAACAAACCAAAGAATTGTCTGAAGAGACTAGAGAATGCAAAAGCAAGTGTGCAGCTTTCTGTTCACTAACTCTATTGAACTAATGAACCAAAACAATGTTACAGTTACAGAGAAAAAAAGAAAGTGTGTGACAATATTATTTGTAATGAAATTTTTAAAGAGTTTTCTACTTCATAAATCAGAAGTCACTGAAATTTTACTGAATAGGAATTCTTAAAATATGCACACCTGTTAACCAGCAATATGTGCCTTGTTCAACAATACTTTAAAAAATCCCAGGATTCAGGCTGTAAATTATGGCCTACAAAAAACATTATCCTCCAATATAACAAACTTCATTAATGAACTCATCTTTCAGGCTGATCACATAAAACTGCCCAAAGAAGTCCTTTAAAGTTATTCTTTTAATAAGGACAAATTATTCCTGTCATCAATTCCACTTCTCAAAGTGTTATAACATTGTTCACTGAATGAAAAGTATTGAGCTATTTTTGTATTTTCAGCTATAGAATACTCTTTAAGCCTATCTCAGATGTCAAACCACTTATTTCTCAGCAAAAAGCAGGCACTTTGACAGTCGGGATAGCTCATCTTCAGAGTCTAAGCCCCAGAAAAATCTAGCATTAGCATACGGATAAAAGCATATGTCCTTACAAAGATTTCATAGCCTGACAGTTTGGCATTTATCAGCATGTATTTATACCAAAATTTTACAGGATACACAGTTCCAATTAGCGGGCTTCAGCACAGAATCATAAAACACATTGTTAATAAAAGATTCAAGGCTTAAAGAGACCCCTCCCTTCTGCAGAGAAACTAGAAACACCCAGAATAATTTGATCAAATAGTGTTATCAAATATTTGGGTACTTGGTGACCCACACAAGTTGACACGTAAAATTAAACATCACAATAACTAATTCAGAGAAAATTCAATTCATCTATCTATATTTCTCAATCTGTAATTAATATCCACATTGCAAGGGATTCCTATTTTCCTCTCCAAGATAATGATAGATAAATTCAGTGTTTCAGAACAGGTCTATGTGCAGGTCTATGTCCCAATAAAACTTTATTTAGAAAAACAAGCAGTGGGCCAGATTTAAGCCACAAGTTGAGTTTGCTGACTCCAATCCAAAAGATCATACCCGTATTATTGTTAATTTTAATCTCAGAGAGAGGCACCTATACGAAATTCAAGGTCTAAAGTTCTCATAATTGTTTTAGTCAGGGTTCTTCAGAGAAATAGAACGATTTATATATATATATATATGTATATATATATACACATATACACACGCCCATATGTACATACATATGCATATATGTATGTGTATATATATATATATGCACCTATATATACATACAATTTTATATAAAGAGTTTACTATAAGTAGACTGTTCTTGAAATTATGGATGCTGACAAGTTTTAAGATATGCTGTAGACCCAAAGAGATGATGATTTAAGTTCCAGTCCATGTCTGAGAACCAGCAAAGCCAATGGCATAGTCCTAGCCCAAAGATCACAGGTTCAGATCTCAGTTCGGTTCAAAGGGAGGATAATATTAATGTCTCAACTCAAAGACAGTAAGCAGAAAGAGTTCCCTCTGATTCATGAAGAGTCAGCCTTTCTGTTCTATTCAGGTCTTTACCTGATTAGATTAGGACTACCCACATAAGGGAAGGCAATTTTGAAGAAGTAGAGTCAAGTCGCTCAGTTGTATCCGACTCTTTGCAACTCTGTGGACTGTAGTCCACCAGACTCCTCAGTCCATGGGATTCTCCTGGCAAGAATACTGGAGTGGGTTGCCATTTCCTTCTCCAAGGGATCTTCCCAACCCAGGGATTGAACCAAGTCTCCCACACTGCAGGCAGATGCTTTAACCTCTGAGCCACCAGGGAGGCAATTTTACTCTTCTGTAAATTTCAATGTTAAACTCATCTAAAAGCACTCACATGAAATACCCAGAATAATTTGATCAAATAGTTTGATCAAATATTTAGGTACTTGATGATGCACTTAAGTTGACACATAAAATTCAGCTCAGTACAGTCGCTCAGTCGTGTCTGACTCTGCAACACCATGGACTGCAGCACAGCAGGCCTCCACGTCCATCACCAACTCCTGGAGTTTACTCAAACTCATGTCCATTGAGTCGGTGATGCCATCAAACCATCTCATCTTCTGTCATCCTCTTCTCCTCCTGACTTCAATCTTTACCATCATCAGGGTCTTTTCCAATGAGTCAGCTCTTCACATCAGATGGCCAAAGTATTGGAGTTTCAGTTTCAACATCAGTCCTTTCAATGAACACTCAGAATTGATTTCCTTTAGGATGGACTAGTTGGATCTTCTTGCAGTCCAGAGGACTCTCAAGAGTCTTCTCCAACACCACAGTTCAAAAGCATCAATTCTTCGGCACTCAGCCTTCTTCATAGTCCAACTCTCACATCCATACATGACCACTGGAAAAACCATAGTCTTTACTAGATGGACCTTTGTTGACAAAGTAATGTCTTTGCTTTCTAATATGCTGTCTAGGTTGGTCATAACTTCCAAGGAGTAAGTGTCTTTTAATTTCATGGCTGCAGTCATCATCTGCAGTGATTTTGGAGCCCCCAAAATAAAGTCTGCCATTGTTTCCACTGTTTCTCCATCTATTTGCCATGAAGTGATGGGACCAGATGCCATGATCTTTGTTTCCTGACTGTTGAACTTTAAGCCAACTTTTCCACTCTCCACTTTCATTTTCATCAAGAGGCCCTTTAGTTCTTTTATATTTTCTGCCATAAGAGTGGTGTCATCTGCATATCTGAGGTGATTGATATTTTCCCGGCAATCTTGATTCCAGCTTGTTCTTCATCTAGCTCAGCGTTTCTCATGATGTACTCTGCATATAAGTTAAATAAGCACAGTGACAAAATACAGCCTTGACATAATCCTTTTCCTATTTGGAACCAGTCTGTTGTTCCATGTCCAGTTCTAACTGTTGCTTCCTGACCTGCATACAAATTTCTCAAGAGGCAGGTCAGGTGGTCTGATATTCCTATCTCTTTCAGAATTTTCTATATAAAATTAAACATCACAATAACTGAAAGAAAATCCAATTTATCTATCTATATTTCTAAATCTGGAATTAATATCCACATTGCAAGAGATTCCTTCTTTCCATGATAATGATGGATAAAATCACAGTGTTTCAGAGCACTTGAAGTATCCCCCTAAAAATTTCTGTTTGATCAGTAAAGCATGAGCAACAGTACTATCTTCTGACTGAATTACTTAAACATCAGTTAGGTCGTTTTCAATTTACTTTTGTTTCTTCAACACAGGGAAGCCCTAAATTTAGTACATTATTTTAACACTGAACAGCTTATAGTCAATTATTACTGCAATACCACAGACATCACCTTTTTTCTTCCAACTGAACTTTTTTCTTAACATTTACCATATGACCTTAAAGCATGGGGATAAGAAATGTTGCTATTAGAGTTCTATTTTTGAACACATTTTGGTTTCATTTTTGTCTTAATGGCAGCTGGAGTGTGTAACAAATCCTGAACAACAAAAGAACAAAAAAATAATAAAAGGAAATTTACTCAGTCACATTTAATTTTGATAATGAATCAGTTACACAAATTAAAAATAGAGAAAAGCAGTTTACTGACTTCTGAAGTTTGCCTTGCCATTTCAGATGTTTATGATATGTTTATGTAGAATTTAGTAGGGACAAAAAAAGTTATTATCACTGTATTTTAGTTACCACAATGCAGGACAGTAAGAACAAATAGCAGAATTCTTCATTTTTCCAAACTTAATGTTCAATAAATGAATGACAGACCACAGAATTAACTTCTTTTAAAAAATGATTTTTTTTTAAACAAAATAGAGTTTAAAAGACACAACTGGTATCCACAGGAACTACCACTATTTATTTATCTCAAAAGAAATGTACTGTTTTAATATAAGTATGTAGCAAAAATGATTGCTTTTCTCCCTTTTTTACACACAAGTTTATAAATTTAAATAATTGAATATTCATACAATCCATCACAGCCACAGGCTAAAGAATAAAAAACAATACAGTTACATGAACAAATGAAAAAGGAATTTGAGAGAATCCAACATCCGTTCACAATGAACACTCTGTCAACTAGGAATAGAAGGCAACTTCCTCAACTTGATAAAGATTACCTACAATTAACATCTTACTTAATGGTAAGAAACTAGATGCTTTTCCCCTAAGATCAAGAACCAGGCAAGAATTTCCCTTCTTATCATTCCTTTTCAACACTGTACTAGAAATTCTAGCTAATGCAATAAGAGAAGAAAAGGAAAGAAAAAGTATGTGGATTGAAAAAGAAAATTTTAAACTGTTTTTGTTATTAGGTGACATGATTGTCTACGTAGAAAATTCTAGAGAATCAACAACAACAAAAATAAAACTCCTGGAACTAAGTAGCAATTATAGGAAAGCTGTAGGATATAAAATTAAGGCACAAACTGGACTTCTTACACACCAGTGATGAACAACAGGAATTTGAAATTAAAATACAAGACATTTATATATCAACCAAAAAGAAAATGCACATTTCTTAGGTATATATCTAACAAAATATGTACAAGATTTTTTCCTAAATGGCCTATATTTTACATTTATGCCCATGATCCATTTTAATTAGATTTCATATAAAGTGTGAGGTTTGGACTGTGGTTCATTTCGGGTGTGGGCATATGGTTATCCATTTGCTTCATCTGAGTGTCTTAAGTTAGGGAAAAATTCCTTCTTCTCTTCTTTTCCTGTTCTCCCTTGTGTATAAGACACTAAGCATAATGACTTCTTTGGATTTAGTCTTTAGGGAATAAAAGTCAGGAAGGGTAGTACCCTGTAGAAAACTTAAGCTTTCTGCCAACTCTCAAATCTTCCCTGAGAAGAAAAGCGCACTGGGACTGCTAGTTGCTTCATTGGGGAAAAATAATAGAAAAAGTACCAGGAGAAAACATAAAATAACATCACAAAAATCACCTCACAGGCAAAAGTTCTGCATGTTGGCAAGTATATGAATTTTCTCTGAAGCAGCTATAAGATACATCAGATTGTCAAAACACCCACAAACCACCCCACTATTTTTTTTTAATCACTGCCTTTAAGCCTCAGATTCATGCTATAGGAACAGGGATTCTTCCCTGTAGAGTGATGTGAAGTTCAGATGCTTCCTCTTAGCCAAGGATGTGGGACTCACTGTCCTCAAAATAGTGTTCTATTCACTCAGGTTGGTAGGCTGGTTAAGTTATGATGGCATTTCTTCCCCTCCTGGAATTGTAAGTGGATAATAATCTTTTAGGAGTCACCAAAATCATACAAGTGAGGGCGTCAAGCCCTCCTGAGTTAATCGGAGTGGTTCTCCATGCAGGCATCCCACTGTTCTTAAACAATCTACAGGAAATGCATGCCTTTTTTTCTCCATTTTTTACTTTCACAAATACAAGATCATCAGCACTTGTGTGCAGACTCCCATATACACATAACTATATAAAAGGGGTAAAGAATGAATAATACAACCCTGGATGAAAACTAAACAGAAGAGATGAACACACACACCAATAAGGACAGTATGTGACACAGGGCACTTATCTGGGGCAGTTAAAGACAATTCTACCACCAACACATCTTTAACCAAATTAAGTTCTGTGTAGTAATGTATTACCAGACCCTAGATACTGAGGCAAATCACTCACACACAATTTCCCCTGAGAGCTGACACTATCTGAATGGCAGTTTCAAAGTAATTATTGGGAAGAAAAGTTTGTTTTATTAACTTATAGGCTAACAAAAGTATCACCTTAAAATCAAGGGCAACAAAGATTCCTCCTTGCCTGAGCTTCCTCAGTGGGTAAAATAGTAAAATATGTTTTCCAACCTAAGCTATCCTCTTTTGACCTGAGCCCTGGATATCCTCTACCCTCACCCAGTGTAAGGAATAAGCCTGACGCCCACCCGCCCCCACAATGAAGCAAACACGGGAAACTGTTACTTGATCTTGTTCCCTCCTGCTACAGCAGAGACCCCAATAAAGCCTTGCCTGAAAAAAATTTTTAAAAGATATATTTTCCACAATCTCCTACAATCTCATTGTTTTACAGTCAGCACACACACACCAAATGCCTAGAACCTACAAGCCCTCAATAAACATTAAATGAATTGAATTAAAGTGACTGAAAGACAGACCTACGATTTAAAGATTATTACATATTTCCTCAGTAGAATTTCTGCTTGGACCCCATCTACTATGCATGTGCCTAAGAGAATGTTTGCCTGATCAGCTCAGCCCCAGGCAGGTGCTAAGGCAAGCTGTCAAGAATCTCTTCATCTAACAGAGAAATCAAGAAGTATATGCCTATACAGCATTTAAAGAAGTACTGCATATTTACTCAGGGCGGGGTTTGTGAGATTTCTATTGAAGTTGTTTCACAAGCAGAAAGGTCATGTTTTGAGATAACACATCTATATAAAATGTAAATGAATTGCTGTGGATTAAAAACAATAACATCCTTACACTCTGATTCCATATTAAAAGGATCATATAAATACAACTGGAGCAGGAAAATAACAAAATACATGCTGCCGCTTTTACTTTTCGGTCTATACAGAATCAAATGCAACCACAAAGTCATGGAAACTAAAAAGAAGAGGAAGCTTGTCTTTTCTTTTCTTCCTGAAAGATATTGCTTACACTTGGATTAAGTTAAAAAACTAAATGTGAGCCAGTGAAAATGGTCTTAAATTTTCACTGAGAAAATAACTGGGAGATTTCTCTTTTTTTCTCAGTGTTGATATTTAATCTATTGTCTCTTGCAATTCACTCACGTTCAGTGAAAACACCTCAACTGCTTTTTAATTTTTACTGAAATCAAATGGCTCCAATTTTTATATTTTCAATCCTTTGCCTTCAAAGTCTGTATTTTTAATTATTTTAAAGAATTATAAAAAAAAATTTTTTTTGGTGCCCTGCAGCCTGTGGGATCTTAGCCCCTGACAAGGGATAGAACCCGTGTCCCCTGCATTCGAAGCCGAAGTCTTAACCTCTGGACTACCAGGGAAATACCAAAGCCTGTGTTTTTGTAAATACTGTCTTCTAGCTCAGTCATTCACTGAGTTTCACTCTAGACCAAGTCAGGCTCCTAAAGGATGACAGGCCAAAGCAAGATCAGGTTGCTCTCTGCAATCAGCAGGGAGGGTAAGTTTAGCTGAAAGACTGAAGTTCTTTCCAGGGAGAAGAGACAAAGAATCAAGAATAGCTCTTCTTCATGTGCTTACTCTTCTAGTAAAACTATTTGACAAACCTATCTTATTTCCAGACCAAGGCTAAAGAGGTACTCACAGGACAGGAAGGAGAAGAGAAGAAAGGAAAGTTCTTGTGTGATAACCTGACCATTTCGGAGCAAAACAGAGCCACTTTGGAAGCTTGCTCCAAGGTAGTGACTGAGGGCATACACATACCCTGTAGGATATTAGTCATCCAATTGTGTACTCAGATATAAACCATGCATCTTCTGCTAAGCCAGAGAGACATTTAATTCATTAGATCAGACCCATCTCATGCCTTAATCAATTATTTACCAAGTAAAGCTCATTAGGTCATAATATTAAAAGGGGCATGAAGGTAAAACTATTCTCATGCATACATACAGCAAGGCTTTTGCCAGCTGAGTCACTTCTGGAAAGCAAATGTAGCATTTATCTCCAGACATTGTCAGAAACAATGACTTAACAGTTCTGAATTTGAAAGCAACAGGACAGAGCAAGTATTGCACGCGAACAGTGATGCCTGCTAAGATGGAAACAGGATGACCTCTCTTTGACCCTCCCCCTCTCTCCCCTCAACCCCAAGACACACACACATCACTGGGTGCACTTTATCTATGCATGCATGTATATGTGGGTGCATTTATAGACAAGCATTGTAAGCTTTTACTGTCAAATATCCCCACTAGGATGGAAACTCCTTGAGAAAAGAGACTTGGTATCTTTTTAGATACTATTATAACCCCAACACCCAGAACATGGCAGTCTTTTCACAAATTTTTACTGAGTGAATAAAACTACTTCTGAGCTATGTGGTAAAACATGTTTTAACATATCAATAATACTTTGCAATAAAGAGTTCCCCTAATAATGGTTTGCACATTAGAGATACCAAACAATAATTCTGAATAATATTCTCTTAACTGATCCCTTTTAAAATTTATTCATTTAAAAGTATGACATAATTCAGAGAGTGCATATTTAATCCATTAGTAAAAGTGTGTGCACATAAAAGAAATGAGAAATGCTTTTATTGATATTTTATTATATTCACATAAAAAATGGACAGAAGTAAATAAGGTAAAATCCAGAGACAGAATCTACAATAGAAAATATCCTCATGTAAAAGATTCCATGCTTGAAATAAAAACTGGCAATCAAATTTCAAGCCTCAAGAATGAAATCTTATTTTAAAAGCAATAATTAAACACTGTGTTGCATCTGACAAATCTCTTGCCAAGCACCAGAACTTGCTCATCCTTAATTTATTCTATTTTACTATTTGAAGAGTTTGAAGAACTAAGAAACTACAATTCTACAGTTAATCTTCATTGCATTTCTCCCTTTTACCTGACTGCTCACAACTCTCATTGATGATACTTTTATGACTCTTACTGTTGTTCAGACAAGTTGGATACTGGTGGTTTTAGAGCCATATATCTTTGTGAAAAATTCTCAAGAAATTTAAAACAAACCCACAGTGATGCTTTATTTTGCGAACATGTCAATATTCAATCCATAAAAGCAACATGAACAGGAAGCATGGGGAAAAAAACAAACTATATATATATATATATATTAACTTTGGTAAGCCTCATTCTCCAATTCAATTACACTTAATTGAATGGGACAATATATGCTCTTCGTTCTGGGACTCTGATTAAAACTCCCATGAGAATGCACAGTAAACAACATACATACACAAATTTAAATGTGAATAGGATTTATCCATCAGATACAGAACAGATCTGTGACTGCCAAGGCAGGGAGGGTAACAGATGGAAGGATTGGGAGTTCGGGATTAGCAGAGGCAAACTATTATATATAGGATGGGTAAACAACAAGATCCTAATGCATTATGATTTATCGCAGCAATTTCAATATAGTTCCCTATACTAATAGGGAACTATATACCATTCATTGGTATAGGGAACTATATTGAAATTCCTGCGATAAATCATAATGGAAAAGAGTATGAAAAAGAACATATATATGTATAACTGAACCACTGTGCTGTATCCCTGAAATTAACACAACAATGGAAATCAACATACTTGAAATATGTAAATATTGTGTACATATGTACATATGTAAATATGTGTAAATATGTGTAAATATGTGTAAAGATAATAAAAAGATCAATGCATCAGTATTTAGAACTGCAGTACTCATCACTGAATTGCATCTTAAATTGCTACAAGTAAGAGTCGTATTATGTATATTCAAAAACTGTCAGTGGAACAAGGCATGAGCAGATAGAGTAATTTATTTACTAACCAGGATTTACAACCAGAAATGGTCTTAAATTGCTCAGAACTAACTGTAATTTACGGTGATCTCCTTAATCAATTCAACTACTTCTCATAACAAACCAGATGTGACCTTAGTTATTAAACTTTAATAACAGAATATAATTGTGTATCAGTTCAGTTCAATTGCTCAGTCATGTACGACTCTTGTGACCCCATGGACTGTAGCATGCCAGGCTTCACTGTCCATCACCAACTCCCAGAGCTTGCTCAAACTCATGTCCATCGAGTTGGTGATACCATCCAACCATCTCATCTTCTGTCAGCCCCTTCTGCTCCTGACTTCAATCTTTCCCAGCATCAGAGTCTTTTCCAATGAGGCAGTTCTTCACATCAGGTGGCCAAAGTATTGGAGTTTCAACTTCAGCATCAGTACTTCCAATGAATATTCAGGACTGATTTCCTTTAGGATGGACTGGTTGGATCTCCACGCAGTCCAAGGGACTCTCAAGAGTCTTCTCCAACACCACAGTTCAAAAGCATCAATTCTTCACCGCTCAGCTCTCTTTATAGTACAACTCTCACATCCACACGTGACTACTGGAAAAATAGCTTTGCCTAGACAGACTTTTGCCAGCAAAGTAATGTAACTGCTTTTTAGCATGCTGTCTAGATTGGACATAGCTTTTTTCCAAGGAGAAACAGTCTTTTAATTTCATGGCTGCAATAACCATGGCTGCAGTGATCTTGGAGCTCAAAAAAATAAAGTCTGTCACTGCTAACATTGTTTCCCCATCTAGCTGTCATGAAGTGATGGGACTGGGTGAAAATGATCTTAGTTTCTTGAATGTTGAGTTTTGAGCCAGCTTTTCACTCTCCTCTTTCACTTTCATCAAGAGGCTCTTTAGTTCTTCTTCACTTTCACCCATAACAGTGGTGTCATTTGTGTATCTGAGGTTATTGATATTTCTCCCAGCCGACTTGATTCCAGCTTGTGTTTCATCCTGGCCAGCATTTCCTATGATGTAGTCTGCATAGAAGTTAAATAAACAGGATGACAATACACAACCTTCTTGTACTCCTTTCCCAACTTGGAACCAATCCATTGTTCCATGTCTAGTTCTAACTATCGCTGCTTGACCTGCATATACATTTCTCATAAGGCAAGTAAAGTGGTCTGGTATTCCCATCTCTTTCAGAATTTTCCACAGTCTGTTGTGATACACAGAAAGCTTTTGGTGTAATCAATAAAGCAGAAGTAGATGTTTTTCTGGAAATCTCTTGCTTTTTTGATGATACAGCTGCTGCTGCTAAGTCGTTTCAGTCATGTCCGACTCTGTGCGACCCCATAGACGGCAGCCCACCAAGCTCCTCTGTCCCTGGGATTCTCCAGTCAAGAACACCGGAGTGGGTTGCCATTTCCTTCTCCAGAGCATGAAAGTGAAGAGTGAAACTGAAGTCGCTCAGTCATGTCCGATACAGCAGATGTTGCCAATTTGATCTCTGGTTCCTCTGCCTTTTCTAGATCCAGCTTGAACATCTGGAAGTTCAAGAATCATGTACTGGTGAAGCCTGGCTTGGAGAATTTTGAGCATTACTTTGCTAGCGTGTGAGATGAGTGCAATTGTGCAGTCATTTGAGCATTCTTTGGCATTGCCTTTCTTTGGAACTGGAATGCAAACTACCTTTTCCAGTCCTGTGGCGACTGCTGAGTTCTCCAAATTTGCTGGCATACTGAGTGCAGCACTTTCACAGCATCATCGTTCAGGATTTGAAACAGCTCAACTGGAATTCCATCACCTCCACTAGCTTTCTTGGTAGTGATGCTTCCTAAGGTCCACTTGACTTCGCATTCCAGGATGCCTGGCTCTAGGTGAATGATCACACCAGCATAGTTATCTGGGTCATGATGATCTTTTTTTGTATAGTTCTTCCGTGTATTCTTGCCACTTCTTAATATCTTCTGCTTCTGTTAGGTCCATACCATTTCTGTCCTTTATTATGCCCATCTTTGCATGAATTGTTCCCTTGGTATCTCTAATTTTCTTGAAGAGATCTCTAGTCATTCCCATTCTGTTGTTTTCCTCTATTTCTTTGCATTGATCACTGAGGAAGGTTTTCTTATCTCCCCCTGCTGTTCTTTGGAACTCTGCAGTCAATTGGGTATATCTTTCCTTTTCTCTGTCGCCTTTAGTGTCTTTTCTTTCCTCAGCTATTTGCAAGTCCTGCTCAGACAACCATTTTGTCTTTTTTGCATTTTTCTTGGGCATGGCCTTGATCACTGCCTCCTATACAATGTCACGAACTTCCATCCATAGTTCTTCAGTTACTCTGTCCATCAGATCTAATCCCTTGAATCTACTGGTCACCTCCACTGTATATTCATAAGGGATGTGATTTAGGTCATACCTGAATGGTCTAGTGATTTTCCCTACTTTCTTCAATTTAATTCTGAGTTTGGCAATAAGGAGTTCATGATTTGAGCCACAGTCAGCTCCCAGTCTTGTTTTTGCTGACTGTATAGAGCTTCTTCATCTTTGGCTGCAAAGAATATAACAAATCTGAATTCGGAATTGACCATCTGGTGATGTCAATGTGTAGAGTCTTTTCTTGTGATGCTGGAAGAGGGTGTTTGCTATGACCAGGTGCATTCTCTTGGCAAAATTCTGTTAGCCTTTGACTGGCTTCATTTTGTACTCCAAGGCCAAATTTGCCTGTTACTCCAGGTACCTCTTGACTTCCTCCTTTTTCATTCCAGTCCCCTATGATGAAAAGGATATCTTTTTTTGGTGTTAGTTCTAGAAGGTCTTGTAAGCCTTCATGGAACCATTCAATTTCAGCTTCTTCAGCCTACTGGTTTCAGGATAGACTTGGACTACTGTGATATTGAACAGTTTGCCTTGGAAACAAACAGAGATCATTCTGTCATTTTTGAGATTACACCCAAGTACTGCATTTCAGACTCTCTTGTTGACTATGAGGGCTACTCCATTTCTTCTAAGGGGTTCTTGAACACAGTAGTAGATATAATGGTCATCTGAATTAAATTTGCCCATTCTGGTCCATTTTATTTCAGTAATTCCTAAAATGTTGATGTTTACTCTTGCCATCTCTTGTTTGACCACTTCCTATTTACCTTGATTCATGGACCTAACATTCCAGGTTCCTATGAAATATTGTTCTTTAGAGCATCAGACTTTACTTCCATCACCAGTCACATCCACAACTGGGTGTTGTTTTCGTTTTGGCTCTGTCTCTTCATTCTTTCTGGAGTTATTTCTCCACTCTTCTCCAGTAGCATATCAGGCACCTACCAACTTGGGGAGTTCATCTTTCAGTGTCATATCTTTTTGCCTTTTCATACTGTGTATACATATATTTCATACATATAGTTGTGTATAGCCTGGCTATAAGAGTTATAAGTTAAAAGAAAGGTCTACATATTACCCTGGAACTTCTCCAACTCTCACATTGCTGTCAAAAGTCAATTTTTACTTCTTTTTAAAAAGTGAATCAAAATATATTTTTTAGGTTGTTACTATGTGTTTCTCATACAGAGTCCTACCAATTAAAGAAAAGTTGCCTCCTGGCTGTGCTTTCCTTTGCCATCCCCTCATTCTGTAAGACATTGAAATTGACTTATGGTAAGGATAGAGGGAGAGAAAGACATTTATAAACAAACATGTGAAAAAAAACAGTGCTCTGTAAACATAAAATTTAAGGACTACTTTTATCATTATTTGCAAGTAATCACTCAATTTCACTGTGTAATCAAGATATTAGATAACCCTCCTTCTTAAGCAAGACCCTTCATGCTCCTGGCCTATTTCTAACTTATTTTCTCCCTCAATTCATGACTTGATATCCATTTTCATTTAATTTTACCCATGTAAACATCCTGTACAAGGGGCATTAGAAATGTGCTCTTACTGACATCACTGCCTAAAGAGAGCAATATGTTGATCTGAATGCATGTTGAGATTAATTTGACACAGAAATAATCAACATTAAATCAAGAATAATACTGGAAGTACATTTAGAATGGATAAACAACAAGGTCCTACTGTATACACCGTATAGGAAACTATATTGAATATCCTATTATAAAATATAATGGAAAAGAATATAGAAAAGAATATGTTTATATGTATACAAAAAGTTATATGTATATAACCAAGTCACATTCTTACAGGAAGATTGGCACAACACTGTACATCAACTATAATTAAATAAGAAATTTAAAAAGAATAATACCAGGGTGGGGGAGTAGTCTTCAGTAAGGATGCAATGGAAAACTGGACCCAGAACAACATCAAAATGTCTTTGACATTTCCCCAAGCTCTCTCAGAAATGATTAATAACTAACAATCTAAAGAATTAGCAGGAGACATTCTCATTCTAAGTGAACTAAGTCAGGCAGAGAAAGACAAATTTAATATGACATCCCTTATATATGGAATCTAAAAAAATGAGACAATCGAAGTTATTTACAAAACAGAAACAGACTCACAAAATAAACTTATGGTTACCAAATGGAAAAGGTGGAGGGGGGGATGGACAAGTTAGAAGGTTGAGATTAACACTCACACGATATAAAATAATCAACAAGGACCTACTGTATAGCATAGGGAACTCTACTCAATACTCTGCAATAGCCTACATGGGGAAAGAATCTGAAAAAGAATAGATACATATATATGTACAGCTGAATCACTTTGGTCCACACCTGAAAACTAACACGACATTGTAAATCAGCTATATCCCAATATAAAATAATAATTAAAAAAATAAAGGACTCCCTTCTCCCAAAAAATGAGTTAGCAGGAAATCTGCTCTATAAGTATCATGTTTCATAAAACACCTCTTTAACATACAGATTCTCTGGAATTCCTGGTGATCCAGGAGTCAGAACTCTGCTTTCACTGTAGGGGCATGGGTTTGACATAACCGTGCAATGCAATTAAAAAAAAAATTCTCTAATATCCAAGAGAGGTGGAAAACTGAAGTCACTGCCAGTGAGCTTAGTCCAGGAAATCTAGGATGTATCTGATGCTGATTATTCTCATTTGAAAATGAGAATTAAAACAAAAACTACACTCATCCATTCCTGGGTTCTAAATCTGATCAAGAAAGGGGTCCTTCTCCACCACATACCTACCACATTCAGTTCGGAGGATTTTCTTTGATATAGTTTAGCTTCTCTTTCTCTAAAATCTATGCTCTACCATTCTTTATGCTTCCATATCTGACTAAATGCTGTTCTTCTAAATAATAGTGATAACAGTAACAACAAAACCAATAATACATTTGTTGATCTCTTAATATGCATTAAGATTTTATGTGCATTTTCTTGTTGAATCTTCACAACCATCCCATGAAGTAGCAGGTAGTATTTAAACTGCATTTTATAGAGAAGAAAAATCATGTTTACAGAAATTTAGTCATCTTCATGAGTCACACAACTACTAAGGGGCAGAGGAGAGGCCCACTCCTAGGTCTGTCTAATTCTACATCCCTAATCTCTACAGTGACTGTACAAACAGTAGAAGGGCTCAAAAAATCACTTGGCTTAAGTGCTTGATTTAACAAGTCAGAAATTAAGACTCCAAAGACTATGGCAGTGTCTCTTTGCTCCTAAGTTTCTAGGATTACATCATAGCATCGAACACATCTACACCAACAATCCTCCTTTGGACTCCATAACTTCCCTGGTTCTCCACTTCCATTCTGGCTTTCTAGCAACTCTCCTTTGCCTGCCCATGTTCTAAGTGTCAGCCTTCTCTAGGACTCCATCCTCAGCCTCTTCCCTGGTTTGTCTATGTCAAGGTTTTGCAGACTGCAAAAACATTTATTTTTTTAATTGGAGTATAATTGCCCTAAAATATTGTGTTGGTTTCTGCTGTACAACAATGTGAATCAGCTATAAATATACGTATATTCCCTCCTTTTTGAGCCTCCCTCCCTCCTCCCCATTCCACTACTCTAGGTCATCACAGAGCACCAGGCTGAGCTCCCTTTGATATACACAGCAGCTTCCCACTCTCTATCTCTTTTACACACTGTAGTATATACATGTTAATGCTACTCTCTAAATTCTCCCCACCTTCTCCCACGTTATATCCATAAGTCCGTTCTCTATGTCTGCATCTCTATTCCTGCCCTGCAAATCGGTTAATCAGTACCATTTTTCTGGAGTCTCATACAACAGTCTTCTCTTTCTGACTTACTTCATTCTGAATGACAGACTCTAGCTTCATCCACATCATTATAAATGGCATAATTTCATTCTTTTTTATGAAAAGAAAGAAAGAAAGTAAAGTTGCTCAGTTGTGTCTGACTCTTTTTGACCCCATGGACTGTCGCCTACCAGGCTCCTCCATCCATGGAATTTTCCAGGCAAGAGTACTGGAGTGGGTTGCCGTTTCCTTCTCCAGGGGATCTTCCCAACCCAGGGATCGAACCCAGGTCTCCCGCACTGCAGGCAGATGCTTTACCATCTGACCCACCAGGGAAGCCCTATTCTTTTTTATGGCTGACTAAAATTGCATTATATATATGTAACATAACTTCTTTATCCATTCATCTGTCGATGGACATCTAGGTTGCTCTTAGCATACTTTTTAAAGCTATGCCCAAGTTGCTCAACATACCCCTCTAATTACAGTTCCTTACTCTCTATATAGGGCTTCCATTTCTTCAACTACCCTACATGCACCTGTGATTCATATCCAACTCAAGCCTTGTCTAAGTTAAAGATTCAAAAATTTCAATTTCCCATAGTCCCTTTATTTCCCACGACCCTTTGTACTCACCAGTGTCCAAAATCTCATTCAGTCCTTCATACCATATTTGTATATCTCCTACAATCTTTAACATCATCTCTCTTCCTTTGAATCAGAGACATCAGCTCACCCTTAAATCTGATACTCTCTCTCAGCGACCATATTGAGTTCATCCTTAAACCAGTCAATCAATCTGACCTGAAATGTCTCTGGACCAGGCCATCCTATTCTAATGGCCACTGTCCAAGCTAAGCTTCTCCTTTTCTCTCACATGAATGACTATATCAGCCTTCTGATTTAATTGGATTGGTTTCCCCGATCCACAATCTCTCTACCTTTGGTCTAAGGTCCTCTTGTTCATCACAGCAACACTTTTCAAAGATATTGACTATGTTATCCCTGCTCATCCCCACACACTCCTTCCCAACTCACTCAGAGTAAGAGCCAGCCCATGCTTATGGCACTAAGGAGCCTTCAAAAGCTGATCCAACTCCTACCTCCTGTCTAGTTTCTATCCTCCTTCCATCCTGCCCCTCATCACTCCACAATAATTACTATTTCCAGGACACACTTCTGTTCGTATTTTTCTTTGGAATTAATCCCTCAAAACAACAGCTTTTTTAAGTCCCTCTCATTTTCATACAAACCCTTATCAACACCATCAACATCTTCTTCCAAGCCTACTATAAGCAGCACTTTTTAGTTTGGGGAATTTTTCCAGGCTCTGCATTTCACACTTCACCATAACTAGCTCTGTCTGGTAAGAGAGGTTAAGACCAGTATCCAGGTCTCAGACGGATTTTTCCCAAAGTTAAACAGCTATTTAAATGATGGCTATTAATTTTCTACATGTTTTCATTTCTAAATATTCATATATTATTAGAAATCTCCACCAAAAGACTTAAAGCCATGAAATAAATCACCCAGATCATGCCTTCTCTCACAGTCATCTCTTATGCATCCTACCATATCCATTCATTAATTTGTGAGGTAAATGAAACATTCAAATCACCCTAAATGTTTTTATGGTTTTTTTTTTTATTACTTGTGCATTTTCTCCTGTGATCCAGACTACTTCTATCTTGGCCCAGTGCCAAATAATATTAACACAAGAGCAGTATTAAAATCACATAAAATATTAGGGGAAATGATTAACTTTTTTACTTATGTCAGGTGGCACTGGTGGTAAAGAGCCCACCTGCCAATTTAGGAGACATAAGGGACATAGGTTCGATCCCTGGGTCAGGAAGATCCCCTAGAAGAGGGCATGGCAACCCACTCCAGTGTTCTTACCTAGAGAATCCCATGGACAGAGGAGCCTCGTGGGCTATAGTCCATAAGATCACAAAGAGTAGGACATGACTGAAGCAACTCTGCACACACATCAGTCAATGGGAGGTAACAGAAAAAGGTCCTAAACTTCTGAGCACTTTGAGAACGCTGACTTTGAAACTGAATTTGAGACTAAACATTCCAGAAAGAAAACTCGTTTAAAAAAAAATGCACATTTAATGAAGCCCTACGTAATTAAATGTGTTCACTCTTCCCACTCAATTTCTTGTATTCAATGCTTCTAACCATGTTTTCATTATACAAAAATTTTCAGCAACTCTACTGACAGGCAGTGAAAACCTAATATGAGAAAAAACTTCAGAGGAGATCAACAAATGGATCACCTCAGTGGACAGACAAACCACAGTGGCCTACTTTCTATTACATAAATGGCCTGAACAGACAGATCCTTAATTTATAAAAATTATATCAAAACATGGAAATGCGAGGCTTAAAGCACTGGGCCCAGGTACCAACCTCCGCTGCTCTTCTCCGTGTTCTCCTGAGGGGACAGTGAGGCATTCATCCAAGTGTCCATGAAGCAACCTGAGGACGTCACCACCAATCAGATACCCTAGAAGGATCGAAACGCAGTCACATTTGAACTGTCATCATATATCGAAAGCTGAACAGATCATCTGATCTGATTTCCTATTTTCACAGACAGAGACACAGATGTCTGGTGAGGAGTAAGTACTGGACTGAAATAGCAGAGATGGGTGGGGTCACCTGCCTTCCACCCCTGGGCCCTGGGTTTCCAAGTCCCACAGTCAGTGATATTCCCACTACTATACATGACCTCAGCCTCATAAAAGCCTCCACTAAACATACAAGCCTGAATAGGCTCAGATTTGAACTTATGTAAGTGAGAAGAATCAGAACAAACTGATACATCCCAAGAAAACCCTAATGCCCAAGCACTGCTGTGATCCAGCACTAAGTCACACACCCTGGAAGATGAGAAATCTTGACGTTAGCCTAACCAAGCAATACCCTGAGGCCAAAACATAGAGAAAATAACCCCTAGAAAGCTACAACTCAAAGTACTAAAGTTGACAATAGCATAAAAGTAAGGAGAGCTAAATCTTAACACAAACTTCACTTTTAAGTAGCAATTAAAATCAGTTTTCTTAAATGTCAAATATCTTCATTATAGAATATTTTGACACAAACAGCTCTAATTTATTCGCTCATTATCACAGTTCCAAAGATGACTCTCAACTCTGTATCAGGGACCAGCCTCCTAATGGAAGTGCAGTCTTTACCTTGGGCTGCTTCACTTCCTGAGCTGATGGGCGCCACGCTCCAGAGGGTCTGCTGGAAAGCAGCATCCACGTGCAAGCTGCCGTTACCGTAAGACAAGTGCTGCAGTAGAGGCAAAAGGAGGCATCACTACAGGCTCTGGGTGCATCTTAACAGGCAAGTGCTTCTGGCCACCCTAACTGCACGCTGCAGATTTGGAAATGTCCACAGAGAACCTCTGCTTCAATCCTGCCACTGAAAAATGAAGAGACTAGTAGAATAAAAGCTAAGAGTTTATATCTGACTTTGGGTATTTTTCAGCTTCCTTCTAAGCATTACTAACTCAAGTCACTAATTGGAAAACATACAAAGCAATAAAATTAATTTGTGAAAATGGATTATTCTGTTGTAAAGGCCTACTGTACAGACAGAGGGCATTTATCATTAAAACTACAATTAAGTTTTTACATCTCACACCATGACAGTGTTTTGACAGTGAAGTAGGTGAAATCTATAGGACTGATATGTCTTGGTTTTACACGGTCCTTTAGGAAACTTTATCTACAATTGACATAATAGCCTTTAGATGGCAATACTTCCTAATAGGTATCAAAAATCAGGACAGTGAATGTCCTTCAAAATTCATTCATTTCAAATTTCAGATGTTCCTGCTTAAAATCAAATGTATTAAAAGATGGTCATATTTGACATCTTTAAGAGCCATAATTGATAAGCTCCAAAATGATAAGTAAAGAAAAACAAAATTATGAGAATAACCAAATGCCTTGCTTATTTCATTAACCATTACCTGGCTGCTGCTGGGACAACCACCTCTTCTCTCAGAATCATCTGAGTAAATATCACCAACATTCCTACAATATTCCTGCAACATTTTCCAATTTTGACAGCAGCTTAAGCTTTGAAAGACTTTAATTGCACTAGAACTTTTTTCAGGAATCTGACTCTCCTAGTTACATAAAGAGCAGCCACAGCATGAAAAGTCACACTGGTATATGTCACAGGTCCTTTTAATACCCAAAGGTCTCTCCTGCCTAAGTATACAAATATTTATTATATATATAATAGTTATATTAAATACACTAAGTCACCAGCACACGTAGGTACTTCATTTCCTTTCTCTTAAAAACAAAACCAAGGAAATTTGTGACATTTGACATGCATGTAATTATCTAGACAATAATTGTTTCAGTCAGTAAGATTAAGAGTGAATGCATCAGATTCAGCAATAACATGCTCTTACCCCTCACCCCACACCCTCCTATTCACCTGAACCTGTCACTCTTAAGCAACATTTCAGCTGAAATGCCTTTACTGAATTAATTTCTTCTCTGATGTGTTAAAATTCTTAACTGTTCACAAAGAAATCATATTCCAGCCGCATATACTTAGAAACAGAATGAGACATGTGCCTACAGACAGGGCAGGTGCCAGATCAAGGACCTTGTTGGGAATAAGGAGCCACTGCAATGAAAAAACAAGAGAGGAAGGAGCACCACAATGTAATTTTCAAATCATTTCTAAGCCTGAAAGTCAAAGTGTTCATTGCTTAGTTCTGTCTGACTCTCTTTGTTACTCAATGGTCTGTCCATAGAGTTCTCTAAGCAAGAATACCGGAGTCGGTAGACAGTCCCTTCTCCAAGGGATCTTCCCAACCCAGGGATCGAACTAGGGTCTCCTCCATTGCAGGCATGTTCCTTACCGTCTGAGCTACTAGGGAAGCCCAAGATACACAATAAATATAAGCATACAAATAGGAAAACCTCAGCCTGTTGGAAAAAAGTTTTTAAAAAATGTCCTTAAGATCATATTACACCATTTAAAGTTATCTAAATAATGTCCACTCTTCTCAAAGAAATATTCTCTAGGCATAACTCTTTTGGATGCCTCTGTTTAATTTTGCCACTTCACCAAGAAAGGTAAATCTGCACGAGAACCACACTGTTTGTGAATTCACAGGTCTGTGATGTTAAATATTCAAGGCAGTAACAGTTTCAGGAACTAACACCAAGATGAGTTATCCTTAAAGCAAAAACAGATGTCCAAGGTTGAAAGCACAGTTGGCCTTAGGCTGAAACATGTAACTGCTCAACGTACACCCCCTTCAGGGCACTGGAGGGACTTGGGAGAGTCATCTGCTCCCTTCTATCACCCTGATTTGCATGTTAGTGACTCAAGAGTTCTCAGACACATGAATCATCTGAGGAGCTTGCCCAAAAAAGGAAGATGTGGGGAATTTCCTTGGCAATTCAGTGGTTAAAACTCCACCTTCCAATGCAGGGGGTTGCAGATTTGATTCCTGGTCTGGGAGCTATAATCCTACATGTCTCATGACCAAAAAAGCAAAACAAAAGAGAAGCAATACTATAACAAAATCAATAAAGACATTTAAAATGGTCCATATTAAAAATCTTATTAAAAAGACAAATTTGAATTCATGAGGTGGGACCAGTGCAGGGGAGGTGGGGGGTTGGGCAACCAAGGCCACTAATCCAAGAAGCATGCTTTGAGTAACAAGACTTTGTATGATAGAAGCACACAATCTCAGGCTTAGAGAAGACACTATAAATCCCCTCCCAGAGTTCTCAGTCTGGACTCCACTTTGATACTTTCTGTTTCCTTTGTAATCCAGTGTATATATTGTATGCATTTTAAAAGCTAATGAGACAAGGAATATCTGACTGCCCAAAAGGTCCAAAGCACAAAAATTTTTAAGAATATCCAAAATTAACCTTTATCTGAGGCCTTCATTCACTCATTTATTTCTCTCTCATTAAGGGCCAGGCACTTGGGCCCTACTGACATGACACTCTGAAAAAATGATCCTCCAGCGACAGGGAACACAAATAAACAAGATATATCACCCTTCAGACTTCATTTTTTTAATTCTGAGAAAAATAAAAAATGAGAGACACAGTCTATGTTTTCAATACCTGTGCCACAGAGGGGGAAAAAAAATAGGTGATTGCTGTTTTTCTAGCTATCAATATTTTTATGCAACTTGAGACAACTCGGTAACTTATACAGAAACCACCTAGCATTTCTTATCAGAAATAAAGAGGTTGGTACGAGAGAAGGAAATTTTTATGAGCCTTAGAATAGCTTTCTTTTAAGCATTTTTCATCAGTCTTTCGATTGTGAGGTTCTGCTTTTCCCAATTTACTTTTAGACAGTTGTTTGGTAATATTTTCTTGGATTTTAAAAAAAATCTGTTGCTATAGGTAACAGAGAAAATTATTTAAAAATCAATATTTCAAATGAGAGCAATCCAATCCATGGGTTGAAAATTCATGTGCATACCAGGGTGATTTTATCTCTTTCTAACACAGGTAAGAGTTGTTTTACATGCTTTATTCTGTTCAGTTTGAAATAGATTCACAGTAATAGCTATTTGATCATGTTTCCTCTCTTTTAAATTGTATCATTCTCTTATAATTTAAGCTGCTTTGCTAAAGCCTTCTTTTTAAAAAATTAAATCATTCCAATGGAGAAAAAGAATTCCACACCCCACCCAACCCACCCACCCCACCCCCACCTTGGATATTCCTGAAAAGAGGATGAAGGTATCATTTTTTATATTAAAATATGAAACAGCAAGCTTGGAAAAACATTATTTTGGATAAGGGGTTTACAATCTTTTCTGGAGATCAGATCCTTTATTCCTAGGAAATCCTGTAAATAGGTTCAACCCTTCAAGCAGAAGGTGGAGCACCCCAGGAGAAGCCTGGGGCTCCAGGAGTCCAGCACAGTGCCCTCTTCCATCCAAGGAGAGAGAAAAATCAGTCCTTCAATCAGTTTCAATCAATTTACCATCCCAACAGATGTAACCTTGACTAGAGCAGCAAGTAAACAATTAGATAGTTTAACCTTAGCTTAACAAAACTGTTAGTGAAGGGAAATTAGATCAAAGGCCAACTGACAGCAATGACTTAAAAAAAAAAAATCCACAAGTGGCAATGTTTATTTTCAGTGTGTGTGTTAGTCGCTCAGATGTGTCTGACTCTTTGCGACCCCATGGACTGTAGCCCACCAGGGTCCTTTGTCCATGGGATTCTCCAGGCAAGAATACTGGAGTGGGTTGCCATTTCCTTCCCCAAAAGGGCTGATGAAAGTGTGTAAAATCAAGATGAGATTTATTTTCAGTAGTTAGTTATACCAGTTGTGTTTTCAGTCAAATTTCTCAACTAATTTTTAACCATATCAGAACCTTCTCAGCATATGACTCTTGCTTACACACAATAGATCTTTATTTAAAATCAACTGTTACATCAGAGTCTGTTTACTACTTACTTCCCCTCTTTCTCTTCTTCTGGTTAAATATCTAAAGATCCTTTAACTTTAGGTACAAATCTCCCAGGTAAATAATGATAACAATTTTTAGAAGTGTCATAGAGCTAAAAGCCATGTCTGGATTAAGCATTCAATTCTCTTGATATCCCTGTGAATGGAGCTATTACCTGGATCCAGAAGATGAAGAAACAGAGTTTGAAGAGGTTATGTGATTGGCCCAAGCTCATGCTTACTGGACTCTGTACTAACAAACAAGTGTGTATATGTGAGAATATATGCAATCCATTTTCAGTTATTCACGTTCAGTATGTGGATTATTCCACCGCTACTGTTTATTCCAACAACTTTTGTTGCCTCACTTTTTACCCCTTCACTTGCTCCAGATCCTTCTAACTAAGCACCATGTGGTCCTAGAATCCATAAACATAAGACTTCATATTCTTACTATAATCACCCACCTGGAAATGAAAGGTAATAATTAACTATGCCTAAATCCATTCAAACATCCCTCAGCATCTGTAACCTAAACTCGAACACTAAGTTACTGTCTTAATGGTATTCTCCTATAGTTCCATGGGCTTAGTCTGTTTTTTCACTACTTTTTCAAGAGCAGAAACCATGTGTAATATGTGGTTGTTCCTCTGGTTTCTATTCTTATATGTGAGGTCCACAAAGATAATCACTAAAATCACTGACTTCGTCACCAAATGAAAGTAACTGAAATTTTAACAATCTGCTTGGTCAACTATCTGTAGTTTTGTGTTTTTTTAAAATTTACCTATTTTTTTAATTGAAGGATAATTGCTTTAAAGAATTTTATTGTTTTCTATCAAACCTCAACATGAATCAGCCATAGGTATACCTATATCCCCTCCTTCTTAAACCTCCCTCCCATCTTCCTCCCCATCCCACCCCTCTAGGTTGATACAGAGCTCCTGTTCGAGTTTCCTGAGCCATACAGCAAATTCCACTTGGCTATCCATTTTACATATGGTAATATAAGTTTCCATGTTACTCTTTCCATACATCTCACCCTCTCCTCCCCTCTACCCAAGTCCATAAGTCTGTTTTCTATGTCTGTTTCTCCATTGCTCCCCTGCAAATAAATTACTCAGTACCATCTTTCTAGATTCTGTATATATGCATTCAGTTCCATCCAGTTCAGTTGCTCAACAATATTTATCTTTCTCAAGGTTATCAGAGGAACAATCCTGGAAGTGCAGTGGTTGAGACTCCACCGTTCTATGCAGGGAGTGCAGATTTAATTCCTGATTAGGGAACTAAGATCCTACGTGAAGGGCAGTGTGGCCCAAAAACATATATATATATATATCTATATATATTTTAAAAGGTTATCAGAAAAGGAATGTAAATAAACTGGCTAAAATGTAGCTTGATCTGTAAATGTAATTAGTCATGAAGCTCATTTATTTTCCAAGGTAACAGAGGGGAACCTCATGCATTACAATTACTACCATTGTTTGTACAGTGGTCTTTAATTCCAAGAATGTTCAAAATTATCCTCTCATTGCTTCATCACAGTAACTGTGATGTTAGGGATAACTGTCAGTCACCATTTTGCAATGAGGAAGCCAGAATTCATGGAACTATGTGATTCAAGAACTAGCGGTAGAATTGACACATGAAAGCCCTGGCCCCAGTGAGATTCTGAATTTTCTACTCCTTCTGTGCATACTGACGCCGTCCTTTCAAACTCTGCTCTGTAGTGGAGAGAACAAGTCGTACAGCAAAAACATGCATAGTTATGCACAAATAGAAACAAGATAGATGTAGAATTTATACACTGAGATGCAAGCATGAATTATTTTTATTACTGCTATTGGTTTCCAAGTAAAATGACATTTCGAAATGTCTGCCTCCTGATCAAACTACATCACCACCACATACGCAGCACGGGCACACAGCAAGCGCTTAATAGAAGCTTATACAAGCTGGCACAATACAAGCTGGCACAATACAAGCTGGCACACTTGCGTTGTCCTAGAAATGTGCGTGGCGTCTGTTTCCACCTATACTGGTTAAAAAAAAGGAGAGCGATGCTCCAGGCCTCCCTTTAGCTCTGCATTATTAGCTGCTTCATTCAATAGTTCTTGTCAGTTACATGAGGCCTCGTTTCACCACTTCCCGGTCTTCCTCATTACTTCTTCCCTCGAAATCAAGTAAACCTACACCCTTCCTCCTAGCAATGTTTTGAAAATTGGAATTAATTGTATCGGTTAGCAAAAACTTAACCCACAAGACCCACTCTATTAAGAGCCTCATAGAGCCAAGGGGTAACAACTACTTCCTTAATTCAAAATTGCATGCAAATATTTTGATTTAAGGAAGTGGAAATAAACTCATGCTAACTGATAGAAAGTGTAACTGCAACAATGCTCTGTTTCTGATTTTCGTTTCAGTCATCATCCACTATGATGTCTGGGATTTTTTTATGTGATATTCATGTAGAGTTTGTAATACTCCATTTTATATTTGTTCACTTTCTCAACTTTAAAATAAAAACTATTTTGCCCTGATTATCTTATATACTTCCACTCAGTGTAATCTTTTGTGAACTTCTTCATATGATTATTTTTACCAAAAATACAATTTACTGAATAAGTTAAATTAAATAGATATTGGCTTTACCACAAAAATAAAATAAAATTAAAAAACACCTCCTCTGATTAAACATAAACTTCTTTCTTTAATCTTTCATTTCCAGCCCTTTTCCTCTGGAACAATGCAATGTCAGTGAGAGAATTAAACTGCGTCTTGTTTATTTCTCCTTTCTTAGCATGACAAGTGTTTCCCCTATTAATAATTTGCTTTCATAAATATCAAAATAGGTAATCACAGCCTCATTAATACAGCCTTCTCTTTGGGCACAAAATAACGTTTGTGGAATTTCAAATTCCTGATTGGATTGTGTTTACATGCTATTGATAAAATGATCCAAGAACAGGCTCTATCAATGTCATGAACATACATATCCAGGGCATGAGGAAAGTCTGAGTAAATAATCCTGCTAAGCCTCACTTCCACACGTCACATCAGTTCCTCTACTTATGGAGTTATTATAACTGACCAAACAGAGATACAGGTTTGTTTCTAAGCAATTTTCCTAGATAATTGGCAATCCCAGCTTTAAAGGATCATTTTACTGACCTGTCACTTATCTGATTCCCAAGTACACGATCTCACTTTCCACACTTACCAGGTACCTTTCAGAGGACACGCTCACTAAGATGAGGTCATCTCCAACCCGCACTTTTTCTCCTTCTGAGCGCTGCTTAGAGGCAGGATGGATGGTCCACCAACAAGCTTCACCTGCAGGATGATTGACAAGGGAAACACAAAGAAGTGCCTTAGTTTAAAACTTGACGTTCTTGGCCAGTGACTCCAAAATAAGAGAGAGAAATGAAATAAATCTTCAAAATTAGTCTCCTGAAAATAAAACTGTCCTGTTTCCACAAACTTTAGAAATTTGAAGTAGAATGCAAATTCACCTCACAGACCATGAAAATCAAAAGAATTAGGACAAATTAGCTTTAGAATCTAAAAAAAGAGTGAATATACGTTTAAATGACTCAGTGTGCTCCACACCTGAAACTAACACATCATTGCAAATCAACTGTGCTTCAGTGAAAATGTAAAAAGAAGAAGAAAGGGAGGGAGACACAGTGACATGCAAAGAGTCTGCTCATAGCAAGTGACTGTGACATTTGGGGAAGCATGGAGTCTCTTTCCCCCACCAAGAACTCCTTTGAAAGGATATTTATTTATGCCAACATAAGACCAAATTCACCAGCCACACTGATTCAACTCCGTTCCTCAGACAATCACATGTCACTAAGCAGCTCACATGGCTCCTTCCAATTATATCCAGTTTTTTACCACTTGATTTTCAAAAGGATTTGGGGTTTTGTTATGTGACAGTTATACTGTGATAATTAAAAAGCTTCTAATTTGGGTGGATAGTGATTCAAAGTGAGTTCAAATACTGTCACGTAAGTTTTACTAACTACCCTGCGCCTTATTTTAAAATATAGCAGTTTCTATTAATTTAGAAGTAAAATAAAAGAGAATCCTACAGAATTGTCTGGGATACATTCTAAAAAGATACATTATAAAGCTATCTGAGTAAACACAAATTAAATAATTTCTTCTAGAACAAGTCAAGCATAAGCCTTATGAACCATATAACTGTTGTCCATTCTTCGGTCCCATCATCAAGGATTTAAGTGTAAGCAGGCAATTCTTCAATCTGTTCATGGTTCCTTTCAAACCTAAATATACGTTCTATTGCAAAAAGTGAATAGTTTTAGTGATGCATTTGTGCTTGTGTGCTAAGTTGCTTCAGTTGTGTCCGACTCTTTGAGACCCTATCAACTGGAATCCATCAGGCTCCTCTGTCCATAAGATTCTCCAGGCAAGAATACTGGTGTGGGTAAGCCAAGCTCTCCTCTTGGGGATCTTCCTGAGCTAGGGATCAAATCCATGTCTCTTACGTCTCCTGCACTGGAAGGTGGGATTTTTTACCACTAGTGTTACCTGGGAAGCCCCATCTAATAATTATCACTCTCTTTCTCTGTGCCTCCAACTTTATTATTTCTCCATAACACTTATGTTTAGCTTTTTTTTTTTTTAACTAATTACCAAATGCCAGAACGTAAATTCTATAATAGCAGAGAATTTGTATGTTTGATTTACTATGGTTTTGTCAGCTCCTACTAGCATTTTGGAGGCATTTGCTCAATATTTTCTTACATAAACCAGCCTTACTTGACTGTCACCTTGCAGAATTCCTTATCTTCATTCACTCAATTCACATTTTTAGAGTTGTAGGAAGTTTTTCATTCGTTCACTCAAACATTGATAAAGCACATGCTATTTGTCAACCACTGCTTTAGTAGCTGGAGATATATTAACAAATATGGGAAACAATGTATCTGCCTTATGAGTTTCATTCTGATTGAGGCAGGCACACAACAAACAATAAATATAGTACATAGTTTGGTAATTCACAATTAATACAGAGTTACAGGGAAAATAAAGTAGCATAAGGGAATTAGGGCACAGAGACAAAGATGGCCTTGTTTGGTGAGTTTCACTATTACATAATAGTATCAGTGAATGAAGACAAGTTATAGATCATGCACATGGTTTTACTTGTTTTGAGAGAGAGAACTGAAGAAGCTTTTTTACATAACTATGTGCTGAAGTAAATTATGGTGAAAAAACTGAAAAAACTAGCTAAAACACAGAGGAATGGCTGAGAATATATAGAATTAAATAAAAATGAGAGGGATATATTTATCTTTTTGGTGCCTGGGATTCTCAGAATTCCCTGTATAAGGTAATGTGTTTGTCTATTAAAAACTTAATTAGGTTGGTAAATAGAACTTTATTTTATCCATTTGTTATTCGTCACATTTTTAGAGTATGGGAAAGTATTTCAAAAAGGAGGGCAGGTGTGAGTTTCATGTCACCTATAAAAGCAACAACCTGATACAAGTTGATCTATTTCCTTCCATTTCTTTTTCTACTTGGTCCTTAATCTTTAATTCCAAAAGCAGACATGCTCATTGTAAAAAATAAAAGAATCAAATCTCATACAGAGGTGGATATAGTGTAAAGTCTTCAAAGCCTTGAGAAGAAAAACACAATAAAATCTATACTCTCCTATTTTGAGTCTTCAAAAGGACAAATATATTAATATATGTAAATAAATATATATATATATAGTATGATGACCCATGGACAAGGAAATGAAGAAGATTTTCATTTTCTGTCATTTTGGTTGAATGTTGACACTGATTACATTGTATTTGCACACTTAAAAATGTTTTTAAGATGAAATATAAAAGAAAGAAATATGCAGTAATACTTTGGAAACTAATCAGTGCACGTTAATATGGTTATCAGACAGCAGAGTCTGTTGCAAGTACTGTTTTCCTACCCAACTCCATCAAAAGAATAAAGTTTAAAGTCTAGTTTGCAAATCAAGCTAATTGTTGGGATGACCTAGCAACAGAAACAATGCACATTTCCTCCTTCTAATAAAACCTTTCCATAGTTAGTCACTGGTTTCATCCTGAAACCGTTCCTAAGAACATTCAGCCAATATATCTTCCATCAGGTCTCATGGTGTCTCCCAATCCAGTTCCTGGCATGCTCTTCTGAACAAGCTTCATCGCAGACCAAGGTGCTCACCTGTTGTATCCTCTTGCAAGCCAACATCAAAAGCCAGCTTATCAGTTGAAGACCGAGAGGTGGACAGGCAGCACAGATACTAAAAGACACAGAATCAGTAGTCGTCACTAAACATATCCCGTTCCTTCCAAGTCTAATTCTGAGCACTTAGCATTCACTGGGAGCAATGTTCTAGAGGAAATGTGGGGTTTTTTTCCCACTCAGAAAAATATTGCAGAAATATGTCCTGCAGACAAAACAAGATGAGTAACTGGGGATATGTCTCTACATCTCTCTTTATGTGATATTCATGATCATAAGCAAAAGAACAACCTGATCTGTCAGAAATCTTTATTTCAAGCAGAAATTTGAACACTATTCACTTCTATCTTCTAGTTTTATTTTCACATTTTTAAACTCTTTAAAATTCATCTAGAATTGATTGTGGTGTATAGCATATTGCTTCACTGCAGTGAGGCTTTGTCACGTGTACACCTATGTGTGTTTACCCAGGAAGAATGCAACTCTGCCCAACACCATCATCTCTGACTCCTCTCCCTGCTTCAAGTTTTCCTAACTGGATATTCTTGGACATAAAGTTTAGGATCATTTTTCTGGCCAACTCCCCTATTCCCACGCTAACCTCAAAATCTGCACTAAGTGCTACAAGACTGAGAACACAGAGATGAATCTAGTATGAGCTCAAGATACACTGTCATCTACCCCAACCAAGTGCAGTGCCTGAAAGAGCAGGAACCCTGCCAACAGGACTCAGGAACAGCTCTGGGGATTAGGCCAGCCCAGACTTCCCAGAATCACTGGACAAGTAATGCGAGACCTAGACAATCCCTACAATGGAAAAACGTCCACCCAGCTCAGCGGGTGTCTGAGTGTAAGGAGGCAGGTGATAAATGGATTGGGGATACAAGTCAAGTGGAATTTGGTGCCATGAGGGTGTAAATTCAATGAATCAGGAAAATCTGTTAACTGACTGTAAACCACTGACTCCCAAAGATATAGAAAAGATGCTTCAAAGGTCCTCAAACATATTCCTAGCTAGTTAGGAGCAGTAGCCTAATCTCAAGACATTGTGGTCTCTGAGGTTTACAGACTTTAGATCTGGCCTTTTAAATATCAATGTTAATCTGAGAAAAAGTACCAATGTTGTAATACTGACTTCCCAGATAAAAATGTAGAGTGAATCCTATTAAAGTGTTCTGTGATATTTTAAAATAATATTATAGTACCAGGCACTGGAGTTGTTAATGTACATTCTCTCTTCCTTTAATGTTCACTGCAACTGCTAGGTAGAGACTGTAATTATTCAACTAACTGTTAATTAAATTTTATATGGCAAAGACTAGTCCTTCTTACTCTATCTAGCACCCAGAACAGCATCTAGCACACAAGCGGTGCTGATAATATTTAATGACTGAATGAGCAAAATACTCAGATGCATTTACAGGCTTAGAGAGGTTCAGCAAGGTACCCAAAGCAGCACAGCATACAGGAAAGAAAGCCTGAACCCAGATCTACCAAACAAGTTGGGTAGTTATTTAAAAACAGACTCTCATATTTATTATTTTATGTGCTCTGATGGCTCCTGAAAGTGAAATTCTTTCCATGAAGTTTTAATGTATCAATGCTATATGCAAAAAGGCTATTTTTATACATCTGTCTTATATCCAGTCACTTGAAGTGTTTTCCTTTATTTTACTTCATATCTTAGTAAGTCAGTCAAGATTTCCAGAGCAATGTTAGACAGCATATACTTGGGGTTTGTTTTTGTTTTGTCAAGAATGGACTTAGTGTTTAACAATTAACTATGAGGTTGGCCATTGATTTAACATAAATATTTTCCTCATCATTGAGGAACTAACCATAAATGATTGATTTTTATTAGGAATTGATACTTTATTAAAAACCTGTTTCAGTACCTGTTAAGATGATCACATTTTTTCCATCATGATATTATTAAGTCATCATTAAAATCATATCTATACTTTTCCTATACTTCTCTTCCTATACTTCTCAATTCCATTAACCAGATTTTTCACATCGGTATTCATGATGATGAAGACTGATGATTTTTTTCTGTTTTGAGGGGTTTAGCTATAGAGACTATGCTTAAGCTTTTGCTCAGAAACAGTCTACATATTTAGGGAATTATCTCCTTCTTAAAAGTAGTGATTATTTTATATCTCCAAGTACTAGACTATCATGTAGTCACTAAAATAAATCTGATAAAAATTTAAATAACATAGATAGTACTTGTACTGTGACAATACGTTAAAAAAAAAAAAACCTGTATAAAATTTGGTTATGTAACAAGATACCAATTATACAAAAAAATTAAGAAAATATGGAAATTTTTTTAAAAGTTCCCAAGAATTTTCTGTCATTGGTGTGATCATGAAGATTTCGTTCTTCTGTTATTTCCAAATCTTACAGAATGAATATATATTGTTTGTATAACTTAATAAGGCTTTGAAGAGAATGTTTATATAATTTATAATACTTTATACCTATAAGAATATATATACACACATATATAAATGATAATGAGTAAACTGTGTCTGAGAGGAACCCAGTAGATAAATGGATAATTGGGGAAAAAAAGAAACTCTCCTCCTAAACCTAGTCTTTCAAAATAAGATACAAAGAGAAGTCATACAGTGATAGAACTGAAGGACCTTAAAGGTCCTCTAAGCTAACCATATTATAAATGAGAAAATAAACAGTGCTCAAAGATATTTAAAAAACACATACAATTCAAGCTTATTAAAGCCATCAGTGGAATGGGATTACCAAATATTTCTTTGCCCTGTATGCACAAATAGATCAGCGTGACCATAGGGGAGATGAAGTCCACGCATGCACTCACCATGCCACTGTAGGAATGCCGCAGCAGTATTGCATGGCCGTAGAGGAGCGTTCGGTGGCCACCACCTTGAGCAGTCTGCATAGAGCAAAGAAAGAGTCCGCAAAGAAAAGAAAAAAGAGTAAATTTAACTAAGCGTATAAAATGCTCTCTTCTTCTCATGAAAAGTTTAATGGGAACAAAATAAGAGCTAGTGCAAATGTAGTAGAGAATCCTCTTCCCAATGCAAGAGAGATTTAAGGGAAATGGGCTTGATCTCTGGGTCAGGAAGATTCCCCGGAGGAGGAAATGGCAATCCACTCCTGTATTCTTGCCTGGAAAATTCCATGGAAAGAGGAGTCTGGTGGGCTACAGTCCATGAGGCTGCAAAGAGACAGATATAACTGAGCACGCGTGCGCGCAGATGAGCAAAGTGCTATGGAAAGTATCCTTAAATTGGGACAAAGCTACCAAGGGAGTAGCTGGGTGGCGGGAAGCTAGCAGTTTAATTAGTTCTTAAAGAATGAACCTGAGTTCAAAAATATCATGATTTGTAATTACTGATTCCCAGTTGTTTATTATCTGTATTTCCCATTATACTCTGGTCCATGTTTATAGGGACTGTGGTACTTTCAGGTACCTTGCAAAATGCCTGGTACATAGTAAGGACTAAATAAGCATTTCTTCAATGACAGTCTGATTAAAACACAAAGATCATCAAATGAATCTTCAGGCTTTCACACCTTCCAAATGTTTCTAAGAAAAACATCCAAATTCCTTTATATGAGATAGAAAGTGGGTGCTCACTCATTCAGTCATGTCCAACTCTTTGTGACCCCCATTGATTGCAGGCTGCCAGGCTCCTCTGTCCATGGAATTCTCCAGGCAAGAATATTGGAATGAGTAGCCATTCCCTTCTGGAGGGGATCTTCCCAACCCAGGTATCAAACCAAGGTCACCTGCACTGCAGGCAGATTCTTCACCGTGTGAACTACCAGGGAAGCCCACGCAAGATAGAAGAGTGCTTCTCAAATTCTAGCATGCTTAAAAATCACCTGGAGAGCTTGTGAAAACACAGAACCCTTGGCTTGTCCCTGAGATTCTGCTCCAGTAGGTCTGGGATAAATACAGAAACACTGCATTTCAAAAATTTCCCAGTGGTGCAGGTACTATTGTTTTGGGGACAATATTGAGTAGCACAAGCGTCAAGGACATTTAGTCTCAGCCCTTTCTAACCTTGCCCCCAAATCCCTTTGCGCTCCAAAGAGACACGCTTTCCCTGCCCTGAGCTATCTTTCTGCTCTTAACACAATACCGGTGGCATGTGAGGATAAGTGCCTTAAAAAACCACTGCAGGGTATTAAGAAAGAGGAAGAGACAACATGATTGAAGGACTGGGTCACAGATCAGGTTAAGATCATGGGAAGTAGAGAACATTATACTAAGGAGTTTTTACCTGTTTCTATAGGGAAAAGAGATCTTTAAGGATGAAGATACTGACTTAAACATACTTCAAGAAGTACAGAAGAAAGCACTTTAATATTCAGTATCATTACACCTTTTTTACTAAAAATATATCTCCTTCCTATTATTCCAATTAATTTCTTCTTTAAATTTATTTTTTTATTGAAGGATAATTTCTTTAAAGAATTTTGTTGTTTTCTGTCAAACTTCAACATGAATCAGCCATCAGTTCAGTAGCTCAGTCCATCTCATCTCATCTCATCAGCCATAGGTATACATATATCCCCGCCCTTTTGAACCTCCCTCTCATCTCCCTCCCCACCCCATCCCTCTAGGCTGATACAGAGCTCCTGTTTGAGTTTCCTGAGACATACAGCGATTTCCCTTGGGCTATCTCTTTTACATATGGTAATGTAAGTTTCCATCTTGCTCTTTCCATACATCTCACCCTCTCCTCCCCTCCCCCCATGTCTATAAGTCTATTCTCTATCTCTGTTTCTCCATTGTTGCCCTGTAAATAAATTTTTCAGAACCATTTTTCTACATTCGATAAATGTGCATTAGAATACAATATTTATCTTTCTCTTTCAGACTCACTTCACTCTGTATAATAGGTTCTAGGTTCATCCACCTCATCAGAACTGACCCAAATGTGTTCCTTTCTCTGGCTGAGTAATATTCCGTTGTGTATATGTACCACAGCTTCTTTATCCATTCATCTACTGGACATCTAGGCTGCTCCCATGTTCCAGCTATTGTAAACAGTGCTGCAGTGAACACTGGGATACATGTGTCTCTTTCAGTTTTGGTTTCCTCAAGGTATATGCCTAGGAGTGGGATTGCTGGGTCATAGGGTGGTTTTATTCCTAGTCTTCTATGGAATCTCCCACCATATCCTCTTTCATAGTGGATGTTATCAATTTACATTCCACCAACAGTGCAAGAGCATTCCCTTTTCTCCACAACCTCTCCAGCATTTAATTGCAGACTTTTTGATGAGGGCCACTCTGACTGGTGTGAGGTGATATCTCATTGTGGTTTTGATTTGCGTTTCTCTAATAATGAGTGATGTTGAGCATCTTTTCATGTGTTTGTTAGCCCTCTGTATGTCTTCTTTGGAGAAATGTCTGTTTAGGTCTTTTTCCCACTTTTTGATCGGGTTGTTTACTTTCCTGCTATTGAGTTGTATGAACTGCTTGTATATTTTGGAAATTAATTATTTGTCAGTTGTTTCATTTGTCATTATTTTCTCCCGTTCTGAGGATTGTCTTTTCATCTTGCTTATAGTTTCCTTTGCTATACAAAAGCTTTTAAGTTTAATCAAGTCCCACCTGTTTACTTTTGTTTTTATTTCCATTACTATAGGAGGTAGGTCATAGAGGATCTCCCTTTGATTTACGTCATCAAGGGGTCTGCCTATGTTTTCCTCTAAGAGTTTTATAGTGTCTGGTCTTACATTTAGGTCTTTAACCATTTTGAGTTCATCTTTTTGTATGGCGTTAGGAAGTGTTCTCATTTCATTCTTTTACATGTAGCTGTCCAGTTTTCCCAGCACCATTTATTGAAGTGGCTGTCTTTGCCCCATTGTATATTCTTGCCTTCTTATTCAAAAATAAGGTACCCATAGGTGCATGGGTTTATTCCTGGGCTTTCTATCTTGTTCCATTCGTCTATATTTCTGTTTTTATGCCAGTACCATACTGTCTTGATGACTATAGAGCTTTATAGCATAATCTGAAATCAGGAAGGTTGAGTCCTCCAGCTCCATTTTTCTTGCTCAAGACTGCTTTGGCTATTCAGGGTCTTTTCTGTTTCCATATGAATTATGAATTTTTTGTTCTAGTGCTGTGAAAAATGCCATTGGTAATTTGATATGGATTGCATTGAATCTATAGACTGTGTTTGGTAGTATAGTCATTTTCAGAACACCGATTCTTCCTACCCAGGAACATGGAATATCTCTCCATCTGTTTATGTTGTCTTTGATTTCTTTCATCAGTGTCTTATATAATTTTCTCTGTATGGTTCTTTTGTCTCCTTAGGTAAGTTTATCCCTAGATATTTAATTCTTTGTGTTACAATGGTGAATGAGACTGATTTCTTAATTTCTTTTTCTGATTTTTCCATTGTTAGTATATAGAGAAGGAAGTGATTTCTGTATATTGTTTTTGTATACTGCTACTTTGCTAGATTCACTGATTAGCTCTAGTAATTTTCTAACACTATCTTTAAGGTTTTCTATGTACAGTATTATGTCATCTAAAAACAGTGAGAGCTTTACTTCTTTTCTGATCTGGATTCCTTTTCTTTTTCTTCTAAATTTGCTGGATTTAATTTCTTAAAATAACTTTAATTATAGATTATGTTTAAAACACTTCCAAACCATCTAAAAACTGATATTAAAAGGCATTAAAATTATCAGAAAAAGTGTTTCATCATAAAATGAAAACAACTTCATGCTCTGAGTGAGAAAGGGAAAAATCAACTTTGCAAAATTATATTCCTACTAAGAATGAGGACCTGTTTAGAGAGTACTTTGATTTTCTATAATACATTTGATTTATTGTGCCCAAGAAAAAGTTATTTACCTTGTCTGATCTGTACTACATGATAGGACCTTACCTTTTCCTATCATACATATGTTCCAGAGCTACAGATCCAGTTGAAGTTTAATGACACTACACAGTCAAGGTACTTTGATTTGTCTTTTTGACCAAAACAAGGTATTTCTAAATGAAGAACAAGGCTGCAGATTTAATTAGAATAGTATTGAGTGCCCCTTTTTCTATAAAGCTTTGCTATGCACTTCATATATTCATACGCACGTATCAACTGTGCTGTGCTTAGTAACTCAGTCATGTTCAAGTCTTTGTGACCCCAAGGAACTGTAGCCTGTCAGGATCCTCTGTTTACGGGGATTCTCCAGTTAAGTATACTGGAGTGGGTTGCCATGCCCTCCTCCAGGAGATCTTCCAAACCAGGGAGAAAACCCAGGTCTCCCTCATTGAAGGCAGATTCTTTACCATCTGAGCCACCAAGGAAGCCCATGAATACTGGAGTGGGTAGCCTGTCTCTTCTCTAATGGATCTTCCCAACTCGGGAATCAAACCAGGGTCTTCTGAATTGCAGGTGGATTCTTTTCCAACTTAAAGTATAGGTTAGCCACTATATATTTATTAAAATATGTTTGTATCATATAGTTGCTTATTAACACATCTAATGCAATTGCTGTTTTAAAATAATTTAACTTATTAAGTATATAACATCTGTATATTTTGAGGTTCCTCATTTTAATAATATTTTCTGGACAAAAATGCTGTGCTAATCAGTTTAGGTCATTTCTTGCAATTTCAGGCTTTTGTTATTCAAGAGGTCTTTTTTAAAAAAAATAAATCAGACTCTACAGGAGAATTTTTCTATATCCCTTGACTGTTATAAAACACAATTTCAGAAGAAACACAAGGAGATCTTAAAAAGAGCTTACTGCTTAGGTAATACTAAGCTCTGCAGTTCAGTTCAGTTCAGTCGCTCGGTCGTGTCCGACTCTTTGTGACCCCATGAATCTCAGCACGCCAGGCCTCCCTGTCCATCACCAACTCCCAGAGTTCACTCAGACGCACGTCCATCGAGTCAGTGCTGCCATCCAGCTATCTCATCCTCTGTCGTCCCCTTCTCCTCCTGCCCCCAATCCCTCCCAGCATCAGAGTCTTTTCCAATGAGTCAACTCTTCTCATGAGGTGGCCAAAGTACTGGAGTCTCAGCTTCAGCATCATTCCTTCCAAAGAAATCCCAGGGTTGATCTCCTTCAGAATGGACTGGTTGGATCTCCTTGCAGTCCAAGGGACTCTCAAGAGTCTTCTCCAACACCACAGTGCAAAAGCATCAATTCTTCGGCACTCAGCTTTCTTCATAGTCCAACTCTCACATCCATACATGACCACAGGAAAAACCATAGCCTTGACTAGGCGGACCTTAGTTGGCAAAGTAATGTCTCTGCTTTTGAATATGCTATCTAGGTTGGTCATAACTTTTCTTCCAAGGAGTAAGCATCTTTTAATTTCATGGCTGCAGTCACCATCTAAAAAATAAAGTCTGACACTGCTTCCACTGTTTCCCAATCTAGTTCCCATGAAGTGATGGGACCAGATGCCATGATCTTCGTTTTCTGAATGTTGAGCCTTAAGCCAACTTTTTCACTCTCCACTTTCACTTTCATCAACCAAGGTTTAAAACAATAGACAACAACAAAAAGAAATCTGCCTTAGAGCACTTCCATAGCGCTCAGATACTAAAGCAGAGAAACTTTTAAGTTTTGGCTTTAAACACAAATAATAATAGTTGGGCAAAGAGTGGTTTCAGGGAGAAAAACAGGTATCTCTACGTGCAAGCCTATACATAACCTGAAAATAAGTTTCATACAAACGTGAACAATACTAACTGGACAGGAGCAGCACAGAATTGCTGATCTTGGCATCTGGTCTACCTGCAGCTTGAAACTTGCAAACATGCCTGCCATCTTCAATAATGAATCATATAACAGATTCACAGGATGATTATAATAATTAATGAGAAATCTGGCTTCAGTGCAAAATCAATATGCCTGCCAAAGCCAGTTGACCACTGTCAAGACAGCCACTTAGCAGCAGATGACCAGCTTGTGATGGTGACTTAATGAAAAGTCTCCAGAGGGAAGAGACCAGGACCAGGACAATTCAGTTCAGTTCATTTCAGTGGCTCAGTCATGTCTGACTCTTTGCAACGCATGGACTGCAGCACACCAGGCTACCCTGTCTGTCACCAACTCCCAGAGTTTACTCAAATTCATTTCCATTGAGTCAGTGATGCCATCCAACATCCATCTCATCCTCTATCATTCCCTTCTCCTCTGATCTTCAACACTTCCCAGCATCAGGGTCTTTTCAAATGAGTCAGTTCTTCGCATCAGGTGACCAAAGTATTAAGAGTTTCAGCTTCAATATCAGTCCTTCCAATGAATATTGAGGACTGATTTTCTTTAGGATGAACTGGTTGGATCCCTTTGCTGTCCAAGGTACTCTCAAGAGGCTTCTCCAACACCACAGTTCAAAAGCATCAACTCTTCAGCACTCAGCCCTCTTCATAGTCCAACTCTCACATCCATACATGACTACTAGAAAAACCATAGTTTAGGCTAGATGAACTCTTGTTGGCAAGGAAATGTCTCTACTTTTTAATATGTTGTCTAGTTTGGTCGTAATTTTCCTTCCAAGGAGCAAGCGTCTTGAATTTTATGGCTGCAGTCAGCATCTGCAGTGATTTTGGAGCCTCCCAAAAAAGAAAGTCTGTCACTGTTTCCATCATTTCCCCATCTATTTGCCATGAAGTGATGAGACCAGATGCCATGATCTTAGTTTTCTGACTGTTGAGTTTTAAGCCAACTTTTTCACTCTCTTCTTTCACTTTCATCAAGAAGCTCTTTAGTTGTTCTTTGCCTTTTGCCATAAGGGTGGTATCATCTGCATATCTGAGGTTATTGATATTTCTCCCAGCAATCTTGATTCCAGTTTGAGCTTCATCCAATCCAGCACTTCCCATGATGTAGTCTGCATATAAGTTAAATAAGCAGGGTGACAATAGACAGCTTTGACATACTACTTTCCCAATGTGAAACCAGTCTGTTGTTCCATGTCCAGTTCTAACTGTTGCTTCTTGACCTGCATACAGATTTCTCAGGAGGCAGATCAGATGGTCTGTATTCCCATCTCTTGAAGAACTTTCCGCAGTTTTGTTGTGATCAACACAGTCAAAGGCTTTGGGGAAGTCAATAAAGCAGAAGTAGATGTATTTCTGGAACTCTCTTACTTTTCTGATGATCCAACAGATGTTGGCAATTTAATCTCTGGTTCCTATTTGCAGCCAAAGATGAAGAAGCTCTATACAGTCAGCAAAAACAAGACCAGGGACTGACTGTCGCTCAGATCATGAAGTCCTTATTGCCAAATTCAGACTTAAATTGAAGAAAGCAAGGAAAACCACTAGACCGTTCAGGTATGACCTAAATCAAATCCCTTATGAATATACACTGGAAGTGACAAATAAATTCAAGGGATTAGATCTGATGGACAGAGTGCCTGAAGAACTATGGACAGAGGTTGGTAACATTATACAGGAGACAGTGATCAAGACCATCCCCAAGAAATGAAAAAGCCAAAATGGTTGTCTGAGGAGGATTTACAATCAACTATGCTATGCAATGAAGAGAAGCAAAAGGCAAAGGAGCAAAGAAAAGATATACCCATTTGAATGCAGAGTTCCAAAGAACAGCAAGGAGACAGATAAGAAAGCCTTCCTCAGTGATTAATGGCAAAGAGAGGAAAACAATAGAATGGGAAACACTAGAGATCTCTTCAAGAAAATTAGAGACACCAAGGGAACATTTCATGCAAAGATGGGCACAATAAAGGACAGAAATGGTATGGACCTAACAGAAGCAGAAGATATTAAGAAGAGGTGGCAAGAATACACAGAAGAACTATACAAAAAAGATCTTCATCACTCAGATAACCATGATGGTGTGATCACTCACCTAGAGCCAGACATCCTGGAGTGCAAACTGGGCCTTAGGAAGCATCACTGTGAACAAAACTAGTGGAGGTGAAGGAATTCAAGCTGAGCTATTTCAAATCCTAAAAGATGATGCTATGAAAGTGCTGCACTCAATATGCCAGCAAATTTGGAAAACTTGGCAGTGGCCACAGGACTGGAAAAGGTCAGTTTTCATTCCAATCCCAAAGGCAATGCTGAAGAATGCTCAAACTACCGCACAATTACACTCATCTCACATGCTAGCAAAGTAATGCTCAAAATTCTCCAAGACAGGCTTCAAAAGTACATGTACCATGAACTTCCAGATGTTCAAGCTTGATGTAGAAAAGGCAGAGGAACCAGGACCAGGACAGTACTAACTAATCACTGTTCTGTGCCAACCAGCAGAAATAGCTCCTGTTTCAAGAAAGCATCTGGCTGGTTCTAGGAAGTTATTAACAGTGTGTGTCCAGGTCTGAAACCCAAAGCCAAGTCATGATTGAAAATTGAAAGATGAATAAAATTTAACATCCTTTTCCTTATAAGTGGCTTAAATTACTATAGTTAATGCATATGCCTTCACTCAGTTAAATTCTAACCTTTCTAGATGATTCAATGCAGGTATAAAAATAAGTCATTGAGTTTCTGACCTTGCAATTAAATGAAATCACAGCCTAACTAAATTATTTTAGGTATGCCACCTGGTTTAAAATAAATGGACATCATTTTTCTACTGGCATTGATTTTTGTATGAATCTGCTCATGAAGGAACTTGAGGTACATGCTTCAGGGAACTACCCCATTCACCATCCTCCAAGGAAGCGTAGATATGAAACTGACAAGAAATTTGGATAGGGGTGAGATAGTATTAATCAAATGACTACAATAAATGCAGATTTAGTGAGCAAAACTGCTAATTAAAAAAAATCAAACCCAAATTTATTATTTATTAATATTTGCAAAGAGAGAACATATTCATGTTTCCCACTATAGATGACATTTTCCAACCAAATCCTTCATTTCATGATATGTTTCACTGAGCAGTTCATTTCTTCTCTTTGCAAGGTAATAATATTTTTTGCTGAAAAATAATAGACGGAACTATTTGAAATTCTGGGATATATTTTGGGTCCTTGTTGACAGGGACTTCAAATAAAGACTCTGCTCTGTCATTCTATTGAAACTGTTAAATTCTTAAGGCTAATGAATAGATCCATGTGTCAACAGAATGCCCCCTTCACAGTTTTGTTAAATAAGAATGTAACTCCACAGACAGACACGGATACTTTGTTTTCTTTTTTTCTAAGCAACCATTTAAATCTACATTCAGAATTTTAATTTCATACTTTTCAGAGTTTCCATCTTTTGAAGTGATATTCTTTTAACATCTCAAAATATATGAAGCCTTCATTACCTGAACACAGCTTCTCTATACATTGTTCCTCAGCTTTTAGGATAAAAAATAAATTTTGTTAAAGTTATAGGGAAATGTGGTAGGTATATAAAAATGAAAACATTTCTACATTTTGCCTCAAACAACAACATTCTGCTGTTCCACTTTTTCCCCTACATGTGTCCTTCAATGACATGATCATGGATTTTACTCTGCCATTTTAGTTTGCCTCTTTTTAAAATGTTTTCATTTTTCTAATTTGATAGAGGAATAAAAAGAAGCTGAAGGGCTCCCTTGGTGGTTCAGTGGAAAAGAATCTGCCTGCCAGGCCAGGAGATATCAGGTCCATCCTTGATCTGTGAAGATCCCACATGCCACAGAGCAACTTAGCCAATGCACCCCAATTACTGAGCCTGTGCTCAAGAGCCTGTACTACAGAGCCCAGCGGTAACTGAGCCCAATGCCACAGCTACTGAAATCCGTGTGCCCTAGAGCCTGTGCTCTACAACAACAGAAGCCACTGCAATGAGAAGTCCACGCACTGCAGCTAGAGAGTAGCCCCACTCGCTGCAACTAGAGAAAGCCCGTGTAGCAGCCAAGACCCAGCACAGCCATAAATAAATAAATAAATACGAGGTTGGGTTATCTTCACTTCTCCTGGAGTAAGTAATTCACTAGGAGTTTCTTGGTGTCACTTGTAATCTTCCAGTGTATGAATTTCCTATTACATTCATGCAATAGTGTATAAACGTGTAACAGTCTCTACAGCCCCCACAGTAAAAATTCTAAATGGAGAGCTGTAGAAAAAACAACTGCTTCAATGGAAGAAATTCCTGACATTGGCTAAGTAAGACCTAATATGTCACAATGTGACCCAAAGATACAAAATGCCATTTTTGAAAAATCTAAATGTGGGATGTACTTACTTAGATTTAAAGTTCAAAAGTTTGGTTTAATTTTTTTAAACTTGAAAAAGTGAAGAAAAAAGCCACAAATCTAAAAATTAAACAAATGTGACCAACCAAACATTAAACATACATAGTAATACACGTACAGGAGATGATCCAATGTCTTACCTTCATCATGAATTTCTGTAGGGGCATAAGGAAAAAAGAGAAAATATTAAATACACATTATTTCAAAGACATTTAAAAACCGTCAATTTATAAAGACTACATTGTTGTAAGTGGAGTAACACGAATAATAAACAAAAAATATCCACTGTGTTATCACAACAAAACTCAATATCAACTACATGCTAGAGAAAAGCTGTAGCAAGCAAAACTCTTTTAATGTTTTTAGATTAGTTCATTCTTTTTCCGTGAAAACATGCTGTTTGACTTTAATGCGTGATTCAATTTACATTTCTAAGCATCTCAAAAAAGGTATACTCTTAAAATTATATTCTGAACATGGTCTAGATTTTTTTTTCATCTGTTACATAAAAATACAGTAATATAAACAGCAACTCAGCTAACTTGAGTAAAATAGTGGATTAGAAACAGGTACAGTAGACAATCAATTAATATGCTGTGATGGGCTGCCCATATTTCATGCAAAAAATGACCAAAAGCAATTCCTTAGGCACTGCATATTATTATATGTGAAATTCATATAAAGTCACGCAATTTTTCTTTTTCTCTTGACTCAGCCACCTCTAATGATTTATATTATAACAGCCCTTTTTCATCTACAAAATATAACATGTACATATATTCCTTTCTTTTTCTTAAGACTCATAAAGTTTCTTTGCCTTCTTATTCCTGGGAGAGATACACAAATGATAAAGAGTGAAGAAGAAAAAATATTGTATTTGACAACTTAGGGCAAAATCTAGTTGCCAGGAGCATGTAAGTCCTACAGAGGAAAACACACACATATCCACATTAGTTTTAAAGAAAACAAGGGAGAGTTTTCTAACACAGATGTTAAATACCACACTTGCTCCCCTGAAACATACAAACAGAGTAATATGTATATGACTAAATGGCAATTCTATCATGATTGATTCTTTCATTTTCAGTATTATAATTCTAAGGAAAAATTGTAAAGAACCCTTTCATTCTCATCTCAGAAAACACAGCCTGTATAGTTACATTTTTGTAGTTAATATTCATGGTAAATAATATCCTGGAACTTACTTTCCATGTTGAAACTGACTAATCACATGCCTGCAAATGATCACCAGTGATACAGAATATCACTGAGGAATTACAAAAAATCATTTTAAGTCCTAATTCAAAGGAAAAACTTCAAAACCATGTTACAGAACACGGTTTGTAACAGATACTTTCTTCATGAGATTTTTGGGTTTTTAATTTATCTAAGTTTTGGAGATATTTCTTTCAGAAATGGTCTCAGTTTGTTTTTGTCAGTTATTTAGGTTGAACTACTTCAGAATTGTTTCTGAAGTCTGCTCGTCATAATTTTTAGCTGTGTGTCAAGGCAGCATGAGCAAGCCAGGGAAGAGAGTAATCTGTATAAATGAGTAAATAAAAATGAGCCCTGTAAATAAGCAAAAGCTAAAATAGTCATCATACAAAGAGAAAGAAGAACAGATGTAACAGACACACATTATTTTCAAAAGATAAGAACATGAAAGGTTATTTCTGGCATTACTGACATTAACTTTTTGTACAAATCATCTATTGGTTCACTCGGCTTATTTCTTTATGAGCTATCCAAAAGGGATCATTCAGGGCAAGAAAGAAAGTAAAACACATTAAAATATAAAGGACAAATATATTATTTGAATCTCAATGTCAGTGGCATAAGTATGACAAAAAGCAACAGAAAAAGAATAAAAATTCCTTACAAGTTGAAAATGATAGGAGAAAAAAAAAGAAAACTCATGAATGATAATACTGAAACAAATAGCTCTGATTTAGGTGAAAAGAATTATCGTTTTCATGCATGCAGTAAGTGTACTTATTTAAGAAATAAAATATTAGACAACATATGGAGATGGACAACTGTAAAGACAGAGGCCAGGCATGGTGCTTTCTCTCTTAGAAGAAATTTGAGGATGAAAATCAATTCACACAGAAACACAAAGAGGGAAAGTTTAGTTCTTCAGGGTAAAATTCCAAGTGGCAGCAATTCAGTGCCCAGGTTTAGTTTAATTACTCCAGAAAGGACAAGTCATATGAAGAGTCAAATGTGAGCAAGAGATGGGGACATATTCCCTCTTCCCATTATGCTACCTTAACATAAAAACCAGGAAAAGAAATAGCAAGTCTTACATTTTAACTCAAACAAATATTGCCCTGGGAGTCTAATGGATGATAAAAACAAGCAGGAGCCTTTGATCTATAAGCTTGTGAAACTTGATTTAATAGATCTAAAAGCCCTAAGGGGTTTTCTTAGCATATGCCAATGATTACAAGCAGAAAAACAAATCAAACAGCAATATTTTATTCTAAAAATTGCAACCAAATATCAGAGTTCAAGAGAATGCATAATTACATTCAATCTCTTACTGATACAAAAAGAAACAGTGATGTACAAAGCTTTTCCACCATAATTATGCCTTTCACCTCAACACTGGATTTTTTTAACTCTTATTTTAGTTTTGTGAGATGATAACTGATTATAAAACTTAACACCTCTATAAGGACTTTTCTTAGAAGTTTTAAAAGAACCTTTACTGAGGTGTCTTCTTAAAAATTACACAGGTAAGGGATTAGCAACAAAATTAACACAGGAATATAAAGCAAAACTGACAAACAGATTCAAGGGCTTAAATCTGATAAAGGAGTGCCTGAAGGATGGAGGTTCATGACATTGTAGAGGAAGCAATGATCAAGACCATCCCCAAGAAAAAGAAAAGCAAGAAGGCAAATGATTGTCTGAGGAAGGCTTACAAATAGCTGAGAAAAGAAGAGAAGCTAAAGGCAAGGAGAAAAGGAAAGATGCACCCATCTGAATGCGGAGTTCCAAAGAACAGCAAGGAGAGATAAGAAAGCCTTCCTCAGTGATCAGTGCAAAGATATGAGGAAATAAACAGAATGGGAAAAACTAGTATGGAGATCTCTTCAAGAAAATTTGAGCTACCAAGGGAACATTTCATGCAAAGATGGGCACAATAAAGGACAGAAATGGTATGGACCTAACAGAAGCAGAAGCAGAAGATATTAAGAAGAGGTGGCAAGAATACACAGAAGAACTGTACAAAAAGATCTTCATGACCCAGATAATCATTCACCTAGAGCCAGATATCCTGGAATGTGAAGTTAAGTGGGCCTTAGGAAGCATCATTACAAAGCTAGTGGAGAAGATGGAATTGAGTTGAGCTATTTCAAATCCTGAAAGATGATGCTGTGAAAGTGCTGCACTCAATATGCCAGCAAATTTGGAAAACTCAGCAGTGGTCACAGGACTGGAAAAGGTCAGTTTTCATTTCAATCTCAAAGAAAGGCAATGCCAAGGAAAGTTCAAACTGTCTCACAATTGCACTCATGTCACATGCTAGCAAAGTAATGCTCAAAATTCTCCAAGCCAGGCTTCAACAGTACATGAACTGTGAACTTCCAGATGTTCAAGCTGGTTTTAGAAAGGGCAGAGGAACTAGCGATTAAATTGCCAATATCCGTTGGCTCACCAAAAAAGCAAGAGAGTTCCAGAAAAACATATATTTCTGCTTTATTGACTACACCAAAGCCTTCAACTGTGTAGATCATAACAAACTTCAGAAAATTCTTCAAAAGATGGGAATACCAGAACACCTTACCTGCCTCAAGAGAAATCTGTATGCAGCAACATACAGAGAAATCTGTATGAAGCAACAGTTAGAACTGGACATGGAACTGGTTCCGAGCTAGGAAAGGAGTACATCAAGGCTGTATATTGTCACCCAGCTTCTTTAACTTCTATGCAGAGTACATAGAAATGCCAGGCGGGATGAAGCACAAGCTGGAATCAAGATTTCCAGGAGAAATATCAATAACCTCAGACATGTAGATGATTCCACCCTGATGGCAGAATGTGAAGAGGAATTAAAGAGCCTCTTGATGAAGATGAAAGAGGAGAGGGAAAAGTTGGCTTAAAACTCAACATTCAAAAAACAAAGACCATGGCATCCAGTCCCATCACTTCATGGCAAATAGATGGGGAAACAGTGACAGACTTTAGTTTCTTGGGCTCCAAAATCGCTGCAGATGGTGACTCTAGCCATGAAACTGAAAGACACTTACTCCTTGGAGGAAAAGATATGATAAACCTAGACACCATATTAAAAAGCAGAGACTTTGCTTTGCCAACAAAGGTCCATCTAGTCAAGGCTATGGTTTTTCCAGTGGTCATGTATGGATGCGAGAGTTGGACTATAAAGAAAGCTGAGTGCTAAAGAATTGACTCGAAACGGCTGTGGAGTATCTATGAGAAAGGCCCTGGAACCCTTCTTAATTTAACCCAAGCGGACAGCAGAAGGAACCCCGAAGCAGGCTGGTAGGCAGAGGGTTGAACTGTTTTCTGTTATTCTTCAAGTGACAGAAAAAGGGAACACATTCTACCTGTGACAGCAGACTTTCAAAATTCCTAGAGCAAGTGCATACGATTTGACCTCTGTGGGTTTTCAAAGAAAGAAAGAACTCAAATCTGACATTTACTGAGACCTACACGTAAGTTACAAATTGATTCACTGGCAAAACTAAGCGGCATGGCTGTCAGCTCAGTGTTATCTCCAATACTTTCTCATAACTAGAAAGTTAAGTTGCTCAGTCGTGTCTGACTCTTTGTGACCCCGGGGACTGTAGCCCCCCAGGCTCCTCCCTCCATGAGATTCTCCAGGCAAGAATACTGGAGTGGGTTGCCATTTCCTTCTCCAGGGAACTAGAAAGCAACCACTAACTTAAAGGTTTGCAAATAAACATACAAAGAATAAATTTTGAGATGAGAAATTATTATGAAAATGAGAGAGAAAAACTACACAACAAGGCAGGATCAAGAAAGCAACCAAATGCACAGAGGAAAAAATGGGAATACTTCCAGATGATAGTAAAAAGGGGTTTTATTCATTTACACACTCTATTTCCAAAGGAATTAAAGTTGCTTGAGTGGTTGGTTTAAGAAATACTGGTTTGGATACAGCAAAGAAATACTGGAATGAAAGTGAAGGGATAAAAAGATGAGAGAGGGACTTATCTTAGGATGGCTGATCTTGGGGAAGGAGCACAAAAAGGTGAAACACACGTGCTTAGAAAGAAACAGGCTTCCATTTCCAAGATAAGAATTTGGATCAGAATTTTAACTATAGGCAAAGAAGAGAAGACATTTCAAAAGGAAAGGATTGAACAAAATTAGTAATAGACTAGTTATGAAGAAACAGATGAAGAATTAAAATTATTTCCAGAGTTATAACATTGAATTAGTAGTTCTCCAAAATCCACACAAGGGTGTCATCATCAAGGAAATGGTAAATTTAATAAACAAAATGTCCCTTAAATAAAGGGCTGAAATAAATGAAAAAAGAGCAAAGAGACATTTCTTTTCAGACAAAAGTCCATCTAGTCAAAGCTATGGTTTTTCCAGTAGTCATGTATGGTTGTAAGAGCTGGACTATGAAGAGGGCTGAGCACTGAAGAGTTGATGCTTTTGAACTGTGGTGTTGGAGAAGACTCTTGAGCGTCCCTTGGACAGCAAGGAGATCCAACCAGTCCATCCTTAAGGAGATCAGTCCTGAATATTCACTGGAAGGACTGATGCTGAAGCTGAAACTCCAATACTTTAGCCACTTGATGCGAAGAATAGACTCACTGGAAAAGACCCAGATGCTCGCAAAGATTAAAGGCAGGAGGAGAAGGGACTCACAGAGGATGAGATGGTTGGACGGCATCACCAACTCGATGGACGTGAGTTTGAGCAAGCTCAGGTAGAGTTGGTGATGGACAGAGAAACCTGGGGTGCTGCAGTTCATGGGGTCAAAAAGAGTCAAATACGACTGAGTGACTGAACTGAAATGAATGTTCTAGTAATAGAGGGTATTTGAATAGATCCCATTTTCGAAGAAATAAAACTAGAAATTTAGAAAGTTCCAACTGAAGCCTGGTAAAATATGTATTAATTACAACATAGCAGTTACTTTAAATACTAATAGTACCAGCCACACCAGGAAGCCAAACAAAAAGATTAGAGGCAACAGCAGACATGCAGCCATTCAGATCACAATCTCTTAGGAAACACATACCCATTTTTCCACATCAACCTTCTGTGGAAAGAAAAAGCCAAGATAAATAATAAGCAAACAAATAAATAGCTAGCAAGGTTTTAATTAGTGTCACTTAAATAAACTGAAATGTAGTCCCTGCACCAAAACCTATCTCCAATTCTGAAGGACAGGTAACAGTATTCAAACGTTCAATTTATGGCATTTAATCTCAAACAAACAAAAAAAAATTCAATTAATTTAGTTATCAGAACTTCAAAAGGCATTGGGCTGAATATGTACCAGGTACATGAAAATAAAAATAACCTAATATATTCAAAAGCAAACGTGAACATTTATCACATTCTCAAACCTACAAACCTTTGATTCAGGAACCACTATTCTCCTCTAACTAAAAGAATCTATTTAATAAAAAAGATCCATTTAGAAACACAGCATCTAACTATATATCTCTGATATAATAAAATTTCTCTTAGCCAAATCTTTCCACTCTTATTAAAAATTTACAATATAACAAATGGTATATGCTGCCAAATAATTCTGAAACTGCATCAAAATATTACTTAAAACATTTATTAATGAATGTATGTTAGTCTCATAACCATTATGACTCTTTAAAAAATAAGTGAATATAATTATATCCAAAGTGTAAAACAGAACAAATCACAAAGCCATATGTTAACAAAAACTGCCTTCTCCTGCTCAATCCATCAGAATTTTAAAATCTCAACACTCTCACCTTAAAGGTTAAGTTTTCATAACCAACCTCCCTTCTTTAGCACATATGATTGGTAATCAGTGAAACTTGAGGTGTGCTTCAAACTCCTCATTCATTTAAGTTTATTTGCAATTTTTTCCTTAGAAAATTCATTAATTGAGTCAAAAGCTCACACTATCTAGGCAGGAATATTTGCCATAACTAAGAACCTCCATTCCTTAGTAAACAAGCTTCAAGAAGGAAATGTGCATAATATTCACATACATACTAAATATTTTTAAATGTTATATAGTGATATAAAAATATCAACCTAAGTATACAGGTAGGATTGTTTTGAAGGCCCAGTGAAATTCAATAAATTCAACAGATTGCTTGTAACAGAGCATTTTGGCTCCTTCAGTAATTTACCTCATCTTCAGAAAAATCTCTTTTAAGCCTACTCCCAACCTCTGAACTTAAGAATACATTGTCATTTAAGAAAGAACACTTTACTGAAGGGAAAGTCCTGGTTTTCACTATATACTTTCAAGATATTTAGCTGTTATCTAAAATTCAAGCCCTTATTTGAAGCATGAAACCTAATAGAATAATGAATATATTTCTTTACGTCCTGAGTCACAGGAAAGCAATCTAATCATGACAAGTATAATGTAATTATTACTCACTTTTCTACCTTTAAAAGAACAAATTCTTATATTTATTCCTTTCATGAAAAATAAGGAAATGTGAAATGATTTCCCTTTCATGTTTACCAGGAAAATAGAATATGTCATATTTTTCAATGATTAACAAAGACACTGCATTATCCCATCATTATTTTCACATCTCAGTTTTAACATAAACACACAGACACATTTGCATCAGCATAAAGTGCTGTGGGATTTTTCTAGAAAAAAGAGAACCTGTAATCAAGAGTCATAGTTACTAGTTATTAGTAATAAATGGTCTTTAAAGATCTATATTATAAAACAGAAAAAGTCTCTTAAGAAGCAGGAATTAGTTAGCAATAATATAACAGACTCAGTACCCAAATAGCCAAAGAAAGGCATAGCAACAGCATGTGCTGGAGGTGAAATTTCAGCTAAACATAAAAGACAAGACAAATGATCCAGAGTTAAAAGACTGATAAAGTGCAAAAGTTGTAACTATGCATAAGTGATGCAGAGAGATTTCATGACATTTATGAATGTTAATAAGAACTATTTAATTAAATGCCTATTAACAGTGAAAAACAGAATGATTTATATGTAGCTCATCAAGGAAGGAAAATATAAAGCGCACAATGAACTGGACCAATTTTGTAGTTTAAACAATTACCAAATCCATTAAGCACATAAGATAAATGAATATTCCAATAATTTTTTTATCCAAGTATGCGGGATTTTTTTTAATGTGTCAACTCCATTAATTTAGAGAAAATAAATATGTTACCATCTGTAGAAAGCTGCCTTACATATTTTAAGACCAAAAATGAGCAATCTTATTTTCAAAGAAAAACAAAATTTCCATTAAAGAAAATAAAACAGTCATTTAAGGAACAGCTTGATTTAGCAAAAAGGGCATAAGTTAAGAATATAATAGAATCATACAAAAGCTGAAACATCCACATGACATCTCCATTTTTGTATTCGTATTTTATTCAATAGGTACAATTAACATGTTTCAATAATTTTATATATGTTTAATGGACATATAAATTATAAATTAGGGTACATAAATACGAACTATTCAATAATCTACAAAAACAAATTTGGTTGTTTCTTCCAAGTTGCTTAACTTATTTTACTGTTTAAGGTAAAACATGTTATTATTATTAAACCGACAGGTCATATAGTTAGAAGTTACTATGTGCCAGACTTTGAGCTAAACACTTAACATGTAATCTTACTGCCTGCATTTTATATATGAGGAAACAAATGACATGCAAATGTGTTACAAATTTTCCTCAACAACAACAAAGTTGTTGGAAAAAAACGATTGGATTTGATCTTGAAATCGGGGTTTTAACTTCAAAGTCGCATTTTCATAAGCACTTCTCTGTATGCCAGTACCAAGATACCTCATTTTTCTGCTTCTCTTTTGCTTCAAACTTTTAATCTCCATCTAATTTGGAAGGTTTCACCCGGTATTTCTTATGGTTAAGTGTCACCTAAATACAATGTGTTAACATCAATATAAGAGAATATAAAATGAACCTAGAGATTCTTATTATATCAAATATTTCACTTAGTTTCAGTTATTCAAACAGCAGGTCTGCTTTTTCACCTAAAGCTCACCTAGATAATTACAACACAACAATAAAACATCCATCATGAATATAACATTTTTAATATCAAGGCATAACATAAGAAAAAGTATTTGAAATACTTAATACATGCCTGCAATCCATTACCCTTTTTAAAAATAGACAAACATGTAAAACAAAAAACTACCCTATAAATAATTCTCCACTGCACATGTTTATTATTAAGATTGAGAAGAAGAACATGAATAATTTGCATAGTGTGTTCAAGGATTCAAAAGACAATAAAGTCATTTCAATTTTTTAAAGTAAAATTACAGTTTGGAGGGCCCACATTTTTAATAAATATAACAAATTCAGAAAAATATATAAATCCTGAATATATAACTTCATAAAACTTTATTTCATAAAATACATAACTTTATAAAACTTCAAGTAAATAAACAAACCCATGTAATCATCACCCAGATCTAATAGTAGGACAGAACCTACAACCTAGACACTGCCTTCACGCCCTCTCCAAAGGTAACTACTATTCTATCACCATTGATTATTTTTCTAATTTGGAAATACAGCCTGTGTTCTCTTATCTAGCTTCTTTAGCTGTCACTAGGTCTCTAAGATACACCATGGTGTTGCATGTATTGGTAAGTAATTCATCTTCTCTGCTTATAATATGCCACCATATGAATATGTCATAATTTATTTACCCATTCAACAGTTGACTGCGCTTCCCTTGTGGCTCAGCTGTTAAAGAAACCGCCTGCAATGCAGGAGACCTGGGTACTATCCCTGGGTTGGGAAGATCCCCTGGAGAAGAGAATGGCTACCCACTCCAGTATTCTGACCTGGACAATTCCATACACTGTATAGTTCATGGGGTCGCAGAGAGTCAGATATGACTTAGTGACTTTGACTCACCGAACAGTTGAACATTTGGGCTGTTTCCTGCTTGGGGCTATTACAAAAAAATTTTGTGGTGAACATTCTCGTACATATATTTTGGTGAATATAGGAATATATATATATCCATTGGTATATACCAAGAATGGAATTTCTTGATCATGGATTTATAAATGTTTAGCTATAGTTGATACAGCCAAAGAGATTTCCAAAATGGTGGCATGCATTTAATTCTCATCAGAAGTATATTAGTTTCACTTGCTCCCCGTCTTGCCAATACTTGGTATTACTAGTCTTTTCAATTTTAGCTCTTCTGGGGAATGTGATATCTCATCACAGTTTTCAGCTGCATTTCCCTGACATATGATGAAGCACTTTTTCATATGCTTTGGAAATCTGGAATATCTCCATTGTAAAATATTTGTTCAAGTCTTTTACCCATTTTTTGCCATTAGTTGATCTGCTTTTGTTCTTACTGATTTGTCAGAACTGTTGATACTTTCCAAATATCCTCTCCACATCTGTGTCCTGTCTTTTCCATTTTTTAATGGTAACTCTGAGGACAGACATTCTTAGTTTGGGCATAATTTCTGAATCTTTTCCTTCATTGCTGGTCCTTTTTGTCCTGAAAAGACCCTTCTACATTATTTTTGAGACAATTTATTATCTTAACTCTTACCTGAGACCTACCATCTATTTGGTATTGATTTGGGGAGTATATGGTACTATGGAGAGAATTTAGATTCATTTTCCCTTCATTTAGCTATTCAACTGAGCTGATTATCTTTAACAAAAAGATAATTCTTGAGCCCACTGCACTGCACTGCCACCTCCGTAATAAGTTAAGTTACTAACCTATAGAGGTACTGATGAACTCTATTCTATTCTGGCCTATTTTTCTATTCCTGTTGTAACCACTATTCCATCAAAATAATTTTTGATATCTGGTAGCCAAAGGTTCCAATTTTGTTCTTCAACATTATATTTGTTAATATTGACCCTCTTCACTTCCTGTAACATGAGAACAAACTTACAAATTTTCATACACACACACACACAAAAAAAACCTGTTGGGATTTTGATTTTGATTGCACTGGTTAACTGATAAACTTAGAGAGAACTGCCATCTTTATAATATACTGCCTTCCAACATCATATATTCCTCTTTATTTTAGGTCATCTTTAGTTTCCTTCAAAATGTTTTTCAATTTTCTATAGAAAGGTTTGCATATCTTTCATTATAATTATTCTGAGGCATATACTGTGGAATTATACTAAGATAAGTGAACTCATTTTGAAATTTTTATGTTATTATGTTATTATTATGTTATTATGTTATGTTATGTTATATATATGCTAATATATAAAAGGCAGCTGAAAATTTATACTGAGTTCTAACTTTGCTAAATACACTTTTTAATTCCAAAAGTGCCTACCATCACTCCTTTAATCTACTAAAATAATTCAATATTTCACTGGTTTTCCATTTTATAGTTTCTATCAGGTTAAAGAGTTTCTTACAAATTTACTAAGTTTGCAACAAATTATGTTTTAAATGTTTTGAAGCTATCAATTAAAATACACAATCTTTCCCTTTTCATCTTTTAATATGGTCAAAGACATTAATCGGTTTTGCGGATACATTAAGTACTTTTGAATTCCATGTTAGCTATAATATGCTATAGATTTTATATAGCCATAAATTTGATTTCCTAGTATTTTACAGAGGATTTCTGAGTCTATTACTTTGATGAATATTAACGTATAACAACTTTTTTCTGGCAAGATCTTTCTCATGGTTTAGGACCATGGCTATGTTGACATCCTATAATTAGTTGAGAAGGATTCTGAAACAGGTTAAGATTAAGATTACTGCTCACTCAAATATTTTTTAGAATTGACCAGAGAAGCCATCTGGGTCTGGACTTCTTCATGGTAATGTGAATTTTAATAGTACTTATTTTTTTAATATTTTAAATCTGAGATATAATTGACAAAACTTTATATTAAATGAATGATTTGATATTTGCATATATTGTGAAATGATCATTACAATAAATCTAGTTAATATCCATGACCACACATATTACAATTTTCTTGTAAAAAGAACTTTTTGGATCTCCTATCTTAACTTTTAAATATAGCATACAGTGTCATTAACTATAGCAAACATGCTGTACATTATATTTCCAGGGATTACCTACTTTATAACTGGAAGGTTGTATATTTTGACCACCTTCACCCATTTTGCCTCTTCCAGTACCCTGCCCCTGCAACCACCAATCTGTTCTCTGGAACTACAGGTTCAGTTTTTCTGTTTGTTTTTCTGATTCCATTCAAAAGTGAAATTATACAGTTTTCATCTTTCTCTGTTTCGCTTGTTCCAGCATAATCCCTTGAAGGTCCATCCATGTTGTCAAATATTATTTCTTTGGGGCTGTATAATATTCCATGGTGTGCATATACCACAATTTCTTTATGAATTCCTCCACTAGTGTTCACTTAGGTTGTTTCCATGTCTTGGCTACTGAAAATAATGCCGTAATAAATATGGGGAACACATATCTTTCCAAGTTAGTATTTTCCCGTCCTTTGGATAAATACCCAGAAGTGGAATTGCTGGATCATACGATAGTTCAATTGTAGCTTTTCAAGGATCTTCCATAATGTTTTCTGCAATGGATGCATGAATTTACATTCCCACCAACAGTGCTCAAGGATTCTCTTCTCTCCACATACTTGTCAACACTTGGATTTTTTTTATTATATCCATCCAACAGTCAAAAAATTAGATTTCACCAAAGTTTTGATTTGCATTTCTCTGATGATTAGAGATCTTGAGCATCATTTTATGTACACTTTGGCCTTTATACGTCTTTAGGAAAATATCTATTCAGATTCTCTGCCCATGGTTTAATCAGATTGCTTCGTTTTGTTATTGAGTTGTATGTGTTCTTTATATATTTGGATATTAACACCTTACCAGAGATGTAATTTGCAAATATTTCCTATTCCATAGGTTACGTTTTCATTTGTTCATGATTTCCTTTTCTGTCTGAAAGCTTTTAGGTTTGATGCAGTCTCAATTGTTGATTTTTGCTTTTGTGGTCTTTGCTTTTGGTATTAAATCCAGAAAACCTTCACCAACACTGATGTCAAGAAGCTTACTGCCTGTGTTTTCTTGCAAAAGTTTTATGGTTTCAGGTTATAGAACTTCAAGTCTTTAACCATTATCAATTGATTTTGTGCATGGCATAAAATAGTAGTCCCTTTTCATTCTTTTGGGAGACTGCCCAGTTTTCTCAGTACCATATTTTGAAGAGACTGTCCTTTTCCCATTGTTCACACTGGCACCTTTGTTATAAGTCAATGGACCATCTATGTATGGGTATATTTCTGGGCTCTCTGCTATGTTCCACTGATCTATGTGTATTTTTTTTTTTTTGCTAATACCATACTGTTTTCATTACTATAAGCACAGAATATCTTTCCATTTATTTGTTTCTCATTCAATTTCTTTCACCAATGTCATAGTTTTCAGTGTAAAGGCTCTTCACCACTGTGGTTAAATGTATTCCTATTCTTTTTAATCCAATTGTAAATGGCACTGTTTCTTTAATTTCTCTTTCTGATAGTTTCTCTTAGTGTAGAGAAATGCAACAAATTTTTGTATATTGATTTTTTTTAACCTGCAGGCTTACTGAATTCATTTCTCTATACAACATCATATCACCTGTGAAGTGTGATAGTTTTAATTCCTCCTTTCAAATTTCATACCTTTCTTTTTCTCTGGTTAAGACTTTCAGTACTATGTTGAATGGACATGGGAAGAGTGGATATCCTTGTCTTGTTCCTGATCTTAAAGAAAAAGGCTTCAGCTTTTCACTGTTGAGTATAATGTTAGCTGTGGACCTGTGAGATACGACCTTTAATAAGTTGAGGTATGCTCCCGCTACACTCACTTTATGGAGAGTTTTTCAATCATAAATGGATGTTGAACTTTGTCAAATGGTCTTTCTGCCTCTGTTAAGACGGTCATGATTTTTATCCTTTGTCTTGTTAATGAGGTATATCACATTGACTAATTTGTGAATGATAAACCATCCTCACATCACTGGAAAAAACCCCCGTTGGTCATGGCATTGATCCTTTTAATGTATTGTTGAATTCAGTTTTATGCAGAATTTTCTCCTCTATATTAATCAGAGGATCAGTTCAGTTCAGTTAAGTCACTCAGTCGTGTCTGACTCTCTGCGACCCCATGAATTGCAGCACACCAGGCCTCCCTGTTCATCACCAACTCCCAGAGTTCACTCAGACTCACGTCCATCGAGTCCGTGATGCCATCCAGCCATCTCATCCTCTGTCGTCCCCTTCTCCTCCTGCCCCCAATCCCTCCCAGCATCAGTCTTTTCCAATGAGTCAACTCTCCGCATGAGGTGGCCAAAGTACTGGAGTTTCAGCTTTAGCATCATTCCTTCCAAACAAATCCCAGGGTTGATCTCCTTCAGAATGGACTGGTTGGATCTCCTTACAGTCCAAGGGACTCTCAAGAGTCTTCTCCAACACCACAGTTCAAAAGCATCAATTCTTCGGCGCTCTGCCTTCTTCACAGTCCAACTCTCACATCCATACATGACCACTGGAAAAACCACAGCCTTGAATAGACAGACCTTAATCGACAAAGTAATGTCTCTGCTTTTGAATATACTATCTAGGTTGGTCATAACTTTTCTTCCAAGAAGTAAGCGTCTTTTAATTTCAAAGCTGCAATCACCATCTGCAGTGATTTTGGAGCCCAAAAAATAAAGTCTGACACTGTTTCCACTGTTTCCCCATCTATTTCCCATGAAGTGATGGGACCAGATGCCATGATCTTCGTTTTCTGAATGTTGAACTTTAAGCCAACTTTTTTGCTCTCCTCTTTCACTTTCATCAAGAGGCTTTTTAGCTCCTCTTCACTTTCTGCCATAAGGGTGGTGTCATCTGCATATCTGAGGTTATTGATGTTTCTCCCAGCAATCTTGAATCCAGCTTGTGTTTCTTCCAATCCACTGTTTCTCATGATGTACTCTGCATAGAAGTTCAATAAGCAGGGTGACAATATACAGCCTTGACATACTCCTTTTCCTATTTGGAACCAGTCTGCTGTTCCATATCCAGTTCTAACTGTTGCTTCCTGACCTGCATACAGATTTCTCAAGAGGCAGGTTAGGTGGTCTGGTATTCCCTTCTCTTTCAGAATTTTCCACAGTTTTTTGTGATCCACACAGTCAAAGGCTTTGGCATAGTCAATAAAGCAGAAATAGATATTTTTTCTGGAACTCTCTTGCTTTTTCCATGATCCAGTGGATGGTGGCAATTTGATCTCTGGTTCCTCTGCCTTTTCTAAAACCAGCTTGAACATCAGGAAGTTCACGGTTCACGTATTGCTGAAGCCTGGCTTGGAGAATTTTTTGTGCATTACTTTACTAGCATGTGAGATGAGTGCAATTGTGCGGTAGTTTGAGCATTCTTTGGCATTTCCTTTCTTTGGAATTGGAATGAAAACTGACCTTTTCCAGTCCTGTGGCCACTGCTGAGTTTTCCAAATTTGCTGGCATATTGAGTGCAGCAGCACTTTCACAGCATCATCTTTCAGGATTTGAAATAGCTCAACTGGAATTCCATCACCTCCACTAGCTTTGTTCGTAGTGATGCTTTCTAAGGCCCACTTGACTTCACATTCCAGGATGTCTGGCTCTAGATTAGTGATCACACCATCATGATTATCTGGGTCATGAAGATCTTTTTTGGACAGTTTTTCTGTGTATTCTTGCCACCTCTTCTTAATAGCTTCTGCTTCTGTTAGGTACATACCATTTCTGTCCTTTATTGAGCCCATCTTTGCATAAAATGTTCCCTTGGTATCTCTAATTTTCTTGAAGAGATCTCTAGTCTTTCCCATTCTGTTTTTTTGCTCTATTTCTTTGCATTTATCGCTGAAGAAGGCTTTCTTATCTCTTCTTGCTATTCTTTGGAACTCTGCATTCAGATGCTTATATCTTTCCTTTTCTCCTTTGTTTTTCACCTCTCTTCTTTTCACAGCTATTTGTAAGTCCTCCCCAGACAGCCATTTTGCTTTTTTGCATTTCGTTTCCATGGGGATGGTCTTGATCCCTGTCTCCTGTACAATGTCACGAACCTCATTCCATAGTTCATCAGGCACTCTATCTATCAGATCTAGGCCCTTAAATCTATTTCTCACTTCCACTGTATAACCATAAGGGATTTGACTTAGGTCATATCTGAATGGTCTAGCAGTTTTCCCTACTTTCTTCAATTTAAGTCTGAATTTGTCAATAAGGAGTTCATGATCTGAGCCACAGTCAGCTCCTGGTCTTGTTTTTGTTGACTGTATAGAGCTTCTCCATCTTTGGCTGCATAGAATATAGTCAATCTGATTTCGGTGTTGACCATCTGGTGATGTCCATGTGTAGAGTCTTCTCTTGTGTTGTTGGAAGAGGGTGTTTGCTATGACCATTATTGACCTATAATTTTCTTTTTTGTGGTATTCTTGTCTGGTTTTGGTTTCAGGTAATGCTGGTCTCAACGATTATGTTTAGAAGTATTTCTCCTCTTCTATTGTTTCAGTTCAGTTGCGTCTGACTCTTCATGAACCCAGGGACTGCAGTGCGGCAGGCCTCCCTGTCCATTGCCAACTCCTAGAGTTTACTCAAACTCATGTCCATTGAGTCAGTGATGCCATCCAACCATCTCATCTTCTGTCATCCTCTTCTCTTCCCACCTTCAATCTTACCCAGCATCTGGGTCTTTTCAAATGAGTCAGTTCTTCGCATCAGGTGGCCAGAGTATTGGAGTTTCAGCTTCAGCATCAGTCCTTCCAATGAATATTCAGGACTGATTTCCTTTAGAAGGGACTGGCTGGATCCCTTTGCTGTCCAAGGGACTCTCAAGAGTCTTCTCCAACAGCACACTTCAAAAGCATCAACTCTTCAGTGCTCAGCACTCTTCATAGTCCAACTCTCACATCCATATGTGACTACTGGAAAAACCATAGCTTTGACTAGACGAACCCTTGTTGGCAAGGTAGTGTCTCTGCTTTTTAATATGCTGTCTAGGTTGGTCACAACTTTTCTTCTAAAGAGCAAGCATCTTTGAATTTCATGGCTGCAGTCCCCTTCTGCAGTGATTTTGGAGCCCAAGAAAATAACGTCTGTTACTGTTTCCACTATTTCCCAATCTATTTGCCATGAAGTGATGGGTCCAGGTGCCATGATATTAATTTTCTGAATGTTGAGTTTTAAGCCAACTTTTTCACTCTCCTCTTTCATTTTCATCAAGAGGTTCTTTAGTTCTTCTTCACCTTCTATTGTTTTGAAGAGTTTAAGAAGAATTGGTATTAATTCTCCTTTAAATGTTTAGTAGAATTTATTACTGATACCATCTCATTCTTAAACATAAGACCACCAAGTTCTTCCTGCCTTCAATTTGGGAGAAAAACTCACCATAAATTTAAACAAATGAAGTCATCAAGTAAGTCCAATAATGCACTGAATTATACTTTAGCCCAATTTCTTGGTTTTATCCTTATTTTTGTATTAAACAGAATGTTACTTTGTCAAATAATATCAAACAATGAAACCGACTTATACAATAAACTTGGCCATCTCCCACAATATTATATTCAACTTAGTAAGGAAAAGACTTAGAGTTTTCACTGGGAAGTTTGAATTTTTTTCTTTTAAAATTTAAACTGAGTAACAGAAGACAAAGACCTACTGCTTCCTAAGTTATTCCTCTTTTAGAACAGGAAAAGTTCCTGTAATACTCTTTACATTGCTTTCTGAGTATATACACTCTCTAACTCAAAACTACCAATATCTCCATTTTCAAGCATAGAATATATTAAAATGGGGCGTGTTCATAAAGTTTAATGTTAACAAATTCAAACTGATGGGTGCTAAGGAAATACAGTAATTCTCTTCTGCATAAGCTCTTACCAGAATTACTAAGTTTGATTAAATACCACAAGTAAATCCATCTGGGAAAATAAATATTTGAGAAGAATATGAACAATTAGTGAGGGGAAAAAGAGAAGAAACTAACCTTATTAAATATTAAAATGTTCCTAAAATACAGTGATTAAATCAATACTGGTTTGGTATAATAGTAGACAGACATGTGTTACAGATTATTCAGCTTAGAATAACCCATCTGGGAATGTATGAACTTAATGTATGACATCACAATAAATAAGGAAAGGAATCATCAGTCATGAAAAATGATGAGCATTCTTCTTAGCCACTGGGGGAAATAAAATCGAGTTAAACAGTAATCTTAAATGAACTCTGGATGAATCTGCTATGAATAATAATAAACTCTTAAATAAATTCTACATCCATTTACTATTTTAAAAAGGGATGGGCATAACAAAGGGTATGCTGCTGCTAAGTCACTTCAGTCGTGTTCGACTCTGTGCGACCCCATAGACGGCAGCCCACCAGGCTCTCCATCCCTGGGATTCTCCAGGCGAGAACACTGGAGTGGGTTGCCATTTCCTTCTCCAATGCATGAAAGTGAAAAGTAAAATTGAAGTCGCTCAGTCGTGTCCAACCCTCAGTGACCCCACAGACTGCAGCCTTCCAGGCTCCTCCATCCATGGGATCTTCCAGGCAAGGGTACTGGAGTGGGGTGCCATTGCCTTCTCCAACAAAGGGTATACAATGATTTAAACAAAACAATTCAGTGCAATCTCAATCAAAATATCAGCAAGTTATTTTGTGGATATTGACAGAAACTTACTCTAAAGCTTCTATGGGAAAACAAAAGACGCAGAAAAGCCAAAACAATGTTGAAGGAGAAGATTAAAGTAAGAGAACTGACACTACCCAACGTTAAGACTTAGCTATAAAGTTACAGTAGTCAAGACAGTGTGGTACTCATGAAAGAACAGACAAATGGACCAATAGAAAAGAACAGAGAGCATAGAAATAGACCCACACAAATAGAACCAATGCATCTTTCACAAAGGTAATTCAATGAAAAGAGGACAGTCTTTTCATCAAGTAGTGCTGGAACAACTTGACATCTGTATACAAAAAAAAAGAAAGAACAAAAAAAAGAAAAGAAAAAGATTCTAGATATGGATTTTAAGACTTTCACAAAAATGAGCTCTAAACAGGTCACCGCCTTAAAATAATATATGAACTATAAAACTCCTAAAAGATAACATGGGAGGCTATCTGGGTGACCTTGGGTTTGGTAATGACTTTTATAGATATAATGACAAAAGCATGATCCATGAAAGGAAAATTGTTGAGCTGGACTTCATTAAAATTAAATCATCTTCCTGTGAAAGACACTGGCAGCCCAATGAAAAGTCAACTCACAAGTGGGAAAAAAAAACTTTGCAAAACATATATGTTATAAAATTCTGGTATTCAAAATCTACAAAAAAACTCTTAAAATGCAAAAATATGATATACAATAGAATACTATTCACCCCAAAAAAGAATGAAATAATGCCATTTGCAACAGCATGGATGGACCTACAGAATATCATACTAACTGAAGTCAAACAGAAAGATAAACATAATATCCCTTACATGTGAAATCCAAAATATGACACTAATAAACTTATCTACAAAACAGACTCACAGACACAGAGAACAGATTTGTGGTTGCCAAGGGGAAGAGGGGATGAGGAAGGATGAATTCGAAGCTTGGGATTAGCAGATGCAAACTATTATATAGAGATTGATAAACAACGAGGTCCCACTCTACAGCACAGGAAACTACATTCACATCCTGTGATAAGCCATAATTGAACAAAATATGGAAAAGGAAACACATGTATATGCACATGTGGGTATACAGGCATCCCTGGTGGCTCAGTGGTAAAGAATCAGCCTGCTAAGCAGGAGATGTGGGTTTGATCACTGGATTGGGAAGATCCCCTGGAGAAGGAAACTACAACCCTCTTCAGTATTCTTGTCTGGAAAATCTCATGGACAGAAGAAACTGGCGGGCTACAGTTCATGGGGTCACAAAACAGCTGGGCATGACATAGTGACTACAGAACAGCCACACACACACACACACACACACACACACACACACACGTACATACATGGACAACTGAATCACTTTGCTGCACAGTAGAAATATGACATTGTAAATCAACTATATTTCAATGTAAAAACTTAACAGTATGAAAATAAACAACCCAATTTAAAATTTGGCAAAAGGTATCATCAATAGATACTTCACAAAAAAGATATCAGAGAGCATGTAAGTATATGAAAAGATGGTGCACATCGTATGTCATCAGGAGCTTTCAAATTAAAACAACAGTAAGCTACAACTACACAACTATGAGAATGGCCAAAATCCAAAACTGACACCACCAAATGCTGATGATGAGGTGCAGCAATAGGAACTTATTAGCTGGAATGCCATAAGGTACACACTCTAGAAAAGGCAGTTTGGCAGTCTCACAAAAATAAACACAATTTTAACATATGATCCAGCAATCTCTTTCCTTCATATTTACCCAAAGGAGCTGGAAGCTTATGTCTACATCAAAGTCTACACATGAGTTTATAGCAGCTTTATTCATAATTGCCAAAACTTAGAAGCAATCAAAATGTTCTTCAATAGATAGATAGACAAGCTACTCTATATCCAGGTGATGGAATATTGTTGTTGTTCAGTTGCTCAGTCGTATCCAAATCTTTGCAACCCAATGGACTGCAACACACTAGACTTTCCTGTTCTTCACCATCTCCCAGAACTTGCTCAAACTCATGTCCATTAAGTCAGTAATGCCAACTCAGTAATAAAAAGAAATGAGCTCTTGAGCTAAGGAAAGACATAGAGAAACATTAAATGCATCTCACTATGTGCAAGAAGCCAGAATGAAAAGGCGGCATACTGAATGATTCTAAGTATATAACATTATGGAAAATATAAAACTATGGAGCCAATAAAAAAGATCAGTGGTTAGAAGGGAGGAAGGCATGAAAAGGTGAAGTTCAGGGGACTTTTAGACTAGTCAAACTATTCTGTAGGAATAGTGGATACAAAGCATAATATATTAACTTAAAAAAAAAAATTTGGCCATGCTGCATGGCACGTGGGATCTCAGTTCCCTTACCAGGGATCAAACTCTCATCCCGTGCATTGTTAGCACAGAGTCTTAACCACTGGACCATCAGTGAAGTCCATGTGAGAATTTTTAGATTGTACAGTACAAAGAGTGAACTGTAATATAAACTGAAATTTAAATAATGATTTGTCAATATTGGCCCTAATGTAAACTGTGAACTTGGGGTGGTAATATTTGTGAGTTATAACAAATGTACCACATTAATGCAAGATTTTATAATAATAAGGGATGTGGGGAAGGAAAAAGGCTATGGGACATTTTCAAACACTTTTCTGTAAATTTGAAATTGCTTTCAAAAATTAAGTGAAATAAAAACATTTTCAGAAATTAAAAACATATCCTAATGTAAAGAAATTATATAATGTATACCAAATTATTATGAGAGAGAGAAACGAAGAAAAATTTTTAAATCCAGTGATACGGATCTCTGAGTAAAATATTACTTCTGGCTGGGAGGATTACGAAAATATTCAAGGAAGACACTTTCTTGGACGTAAGCATAGAAGGACAGGGTAAAATTCTGAAAGATGCGGAACTGCAGGTTGAGGAATTAAGTGTGGTAAGAATATGAGAAATGTATCAGGGGGAAATAGAGCTTTTTAGGGGAGTGAATCCAACCTAGATAGAGAGTGGACAGTATGAAAAACTAGCTAATGGATAAAGAAGACCTGGTACATATATTCAGTGGAATATTACTCAGCTATCAAAAAGAATGACATAATGCCATTTGCAGCAATATGGATGGACCTAGAAATTGTTACACTGAGTGAAATAAATCATACAGAAAAAGATAAATTCACTTTATGTCCTTTGTATGTAAAATCTAAACAGAAATTATACCAATGAACTTATTTACAAAACAGGAACAGACTTACAGACTTATGGTTACGGGGCAGGGGAAGAAGGATGAGGAGAAGGGATAGTTAAGGAATTTGGGATTGTACAAATTGTACATACAATTTGTGTACATACAGTTGGGATTGTATGTACACATTGCTACATTTAAAATGGATAACCAACAAGGGCCTAATGTACAGCACAGGGAACTCTGCTCAATGTTACGTGGCAGCCTGGGTGGGAGGGTGGATACATACACATGTATGTCTGGCTGAGTCCCTTTGCTGGTTACCTGAAACTATCACAACACTATTAATCTGCTACACTTCAATATAAAATTAAAAGTTTAAGAAAAAGACAATAACTAAAGCTAGACAGAGAGAGAAACTAAAACCTCAAGTTCCCTCATAAAACTGAGTGTTCACTTGGCAACAATTAAATTAATGAAATTAGGAACAGTCTGCTCAGGGAACAGTTCATTCAACAGTTACAGGCAAGTTAAATACTTAAAAAGAAGCCATAATCTGGTTGTGTTGACAAAACACAACCAGAGTCATCTAATCACTGGCTGAATCCCCTGTTCACAGGTTTCTTCCTAAGCAATTCTTGAACAATTTTCAAAGGAACGAAAAACTCTTTACGGTGAAACGAACTACAAATTTACTGAATTTAAATACCTATGTAGCATTTACCTCAAATCCATACTGGAGGCATACAGATTATACCTCATGAATAAATAACATAATATCACTCATTTTCCTACTCATAATTGTTAGACACACTAATACCATTAGAAACAAAACAGTCTCCAGGCCATGGGTGTGTAAACAAAATCCCAGTTTTTATCTTTTCTCTGGCATCTTATTTTTATTTCTTCACCCTCCTCACTCAAACATTTATAGTTTATAAGGCACAGATTCCACTTATGCCCTATTCTGGAAAAAACATTCCTAGCTCTTTAGGCTCTACCTAACCATTTACTGTTCACAGAACTTGGAACATAGTTATTCATAAGTCTATAGAACAAACAAATGCAAGTAACTCCAGCTAATGAAGTATTAAATTTTGTGGCTGACAACTGCTTCTTCGATAGTCTCTGCTGTGATCTGTCTCTGATTTCTCACTTCCTTTGCACTGTCTGATCTCACTGGGACACTTCTCTCTCATGTCAGATCATGCAGTGATTTCAGTAGGTTCTTCTGATCTCACACCAGGCTCACTGCCTCCAAAACCACGGATATCAGCTGCCTACAAGGCAGAGCCCATTCTGTGTGCCTTTGGCGTGCTGCTCTCTGTTCTCTGTCAGCGGTCTAAGGACAGTTTCAAGGTTTCCTATTCCCATAAAGAACTTGACCCCAGCTCTGTTGGGGTCTTAAGAGATAACTGCTTCACTGTTATCTCAGAAGTCACACCTGGTCATATTGTCCACATTGGCCTTTCCTTGTCCAGATGGTCCATCTGGTCTCTAAGTTACACACAGCCCCTGGATTCTGTTTTGCTCTCACAGGTCTGAGGTTAGTTGCAAAAAAGTATAGATTCTGCCACTATGCAGCTACAAGTCAAAAGAGTTGCTTGATTTCCACGTAAGTCCGTAAATCCAAAATTACAGGGAAGATTCTGTATGTGTAGAAATTAACTTTTTTTTCCCCCCTTGGGGAACAGCTTTGTAATTTTTATCTGATTCATCAAGATACCACAACAGGGGATGGCCAAATAATTTCTCACCTGGACTGGAGCACTATGGACAGTGAAGGAGGGATAACAGGAATTGAGTTGTGACACGTGTTAACCTGACCTGGGCAGGCAAACACGGATGCATGCTGTTCTAACCCCCAAAGTTTACTCTCACTTCCTCTTCTGAATAGAGTTCTTTTCTCTCAGAGTAGAGCAGGGCAAGGAGAAAAATAGCTGTGCTTAACAGTCAATGTCATACTTAGGTTCAAAACTGCTACCATAGCAGTAGGCACAAAATTGTTGGCACTTTTCAGCCCCTTAATTTTTAGGTTTCTAAAATCTATTTTTCAATGCCTCAAGTCAGCAAATATTTACTGGCTATCTGATTCATTACATGCTTTGTCCTAGGTGTTCATGCTAAAACCAGTGAACACAACAGATCAAAAGCTCTGCATTCATAGGATTTACACTCTAACAGAGATAGTTTATTTAAAAATAAAAATAACCCAGAGAAAATCATAAATCAAAAAGACATACACACCCCAGTGTTCACTGCAGCACCATATACAATAGGCAGGACATGGGAACAATGTATATGTCCATCGACGAATGACTGAAAAAGATGTGGTACATATGGAATATTATCAACTGTGAAAGGGAACAAAATCCAGTGATCTGGAGAGACATGGATGGACCTAGAGACTATTGTACAGAGTGAAGTAAGTCAGAAAGAGAAAAACAAATACTGTATATTAACATGGAAATATGGAATTTAAAAAAAAATGGTGTAAATGATCTTATCGCAAAAGAAATAGAGACAAATGTATGAATACCAAGGGTGAATGGAGGGGGGATAAACTGGGAGATGGGATTGACATATACACACTACAGAAACTATATATAGAAACTATTAATAGAGAACTGGATAAAGCCTACTGCAGAGGACCGGGAACTCTACTCAGTGCTTCATGATGACCCGAATAATCACCAAAAGAGAGGGTATGTGTATATATATACACACACAGCTAAGTGAATACAGCTATATACATGTATATATGCAAGCAAACAGCAGGCATCCCTGTTTGCCTGCCCAGGTCAGGTTAACACGTGTCACAACTAATCTATCGACATGCAGCTGTATTCACTTAGCTGCACTGTAGAGACTAACACAGCATTGTAAAGTAACTACACTCCAATGAAAATTAATAAATACAAAAAAATAAAACCACAAATGCACAATATTAATATGACAGAAGGAAAAGAAATGCTTTGGAGAAAACTCAAGTGAGGTAAGAAATGGTGCTGGTGAGGGTATGGGGGAAGTAAGGAGAAGTAGTATTTGATAAAAAAAAAAAAAGTTTAAAAGGATATATTCTATCAAATTAGACTGCAATTTTTTAAGAAAATAAAGTTTAAGAGAATAAAAATTAGAAGTCATTTAGTTCAACAGGTCATGAATCTCTTTAAATTACTGGTAAATTCAGAACCATCTATCACAAATACTTGCTTGATTCACTTGCTATAAAATATTTACACATGAAAAGTTTTTTACTTTAAATACAAAAAATCTGAGGAAGATGTTCAAATTGAATGACACTAACAGAATAAAATAATCTATACATTCAAGACTCATAATCTAAAACAGTGCATAAATCTGGCATGGTGATTCAATTACACGCTGACGAAACTGACCTCCTTATTGAGTTTAGTGCTGGTATCTCTGGAAACCACATCATTCAAACACATAGAAATATGTAGTATACTTTGCTTGAGTAGAAAGTTGTCTTTTCAGAGACAAAAAAGACAATAAAACAAAGCGTCTACAAATAGAGGGTATATATTTGAAACATAGACAAATGTCCACATTCTTCTAAGTGGTAGACAAATAGTTCTGCTCAGTGAATATTTTTAGCTATAAGCCGTTTAAGAAGTTATTATCATGTTCACCTTCTAAATCACTGCACTAATTTCACAGATGAAAAACAGGTGCATTGTTATATACAGAGGCTTTAGACAAGATGCTGCCTAACAAACACATTAGTCAGTAACATGTTGGTTCATTTATTAGCATCACAGAACCATTCCCAAAGTAGTATTTTACCAGGGATGCTCCTGAACAGCAAGCTATATAGTACCCAGCTTCTTAAAGTAAAATGTTATTAGTAGTTAATTGGGAATTTCAGTTTCAATATAAATAGCTAGTAACATCACTTTGTCTATAATATAAACAGACTAATCTGTTAAGTTTTTCACTGTTTTTAACCTGTAGAAGACCTCAGCCATTTTATGAAGGGATGTGTGTCTTTATACAGGGAAGGTAGTGCTGGGTAAGTAATTAAGACTTCCCTCCTCTGGACTCTCATTGGATTTCACTATCAAAGCATATTTCACCCATGTTCAATCATTATTTACTTTTACGTTTCACTATTAGATCACTAAATTCCTCATGAACAAGGTGCATTCTTGTTTATTCCTGCGTTACCAGCTTGGAATTCACAATAGCATCTCAACGTACTTTTGTGGAACAAATACTACATGAATCAGTTGGGTGAAGAAGCAAGCAAGGGTTTAACATTCCCCAGATATAGAAACAACTGAGCACAGACTCTGACTTTTCTTTCTGGATAAGGATTTACTGACAACTTGCTACACCTAGTTTGGCTCAAGAACCTGGAGGATCTCAAATATAAATAACGTTCGAAATAAGGCTTAAGGATAACGCCACGTCTGCTCAACATTCATTTACATATATAACCCTCCTCTTTCTTGCAAAAAAATCCCTGATTTTGTAAAGGTATCCTCTCTCCCTCTTACCCCTCTAAGCCCGTTGTGTTGGCCACATTTCCTTTTGCTAGTTAGTAATCTGGGCAACGACTATGTGACAATGGATATAAGGGGAAGTCCACCAAGTCGCTTCTGGGAAAATCTCATTAGTCTCATAAACAAAAGCAAAGAAAGTCAGCTGCTTTGTGTGCCTATGGATGATGCTGAATTTGGGTATCATCCCTGAAATTGCTGTAGCCCTGCTGTAACTAGAGAAACTCATCTAAGAAGCAAAGAATAGAGCCAAGAGAACTCACGAAAATCTGTGCCAGAGCCCTCATCAGTTAAGCCTGGATTCTCTTGCTTTTTTAGTGTCTTAATATTTTTAAATGGAATATAATAGCTTTACAATGTTCTGTTAGTTTTTGCTGCACAGCAAAGTGCATCAGCTATACTTATACATGTATTTCCTCTTTTTTGGGTTTCCTTCCCAGTCAGGTCCCCACAAAGTGCTGAGGTCCACTGAGCCATACAGCAGGTTCTCACTAGCTGTCTAATCTATACATATTACTGTACATATGTCAATTCCAGTCTCCAAATGCCAAGTTCCACATTCCACCCGTCCTTCCACCCTTGGCATCCATACACGTGTTCTCTATGTCTGTGTCTCTATTTCTGCTTTGCAAACAACTTTCATCCATACCATTTTTCTAGATTCCACATAAATGTATCAATATGATATTTCTCCTGACATCACTCTGTATGACAGTCTCTAGGTCCATCCACATCTCTGCAAATGGAATAATTACATTGTTTTATGGCTGAGTAATATTCCACTGTATATTTATATACAACATCTTCTTTCTCCAATCTTCTGTTGATGGACGTTTAGGTTGCTTCCATATTTTGGCTACTGTAAATAGTGCTGCAGTAAACCCTGGGGTGCATGTATCTTTTTGATTTTTTTTTCTCCTGATATATGCCCAGGCATGGGATACATGGTAGCTCTATTTTTCATTTTTTAAGGAACCTCCATACTGTTCTCCATATTGGCTATACCAATCTACATTCCTACCAACAGTGTAAGAGGGTTCCCTTTTCTCCATACGATTTCTAACATCTATTGTTTGTAGATTTTTTTGATGATGACCATTTTAACTGGTTTTAGGAGAAATTCACTGTAGTTTTGATTAGCATTTCTCTGATATTTTAACCATATATGATTAAATTATAAAAGATGATACAACAGTCCATGGAAAAATTTTTTATACATAATGTTCTAGACAGATATAAACCAATATTAGCTGTGATTATCTTCAGGGGAAAAATGGACTATGAAGAAACTATCTTCAGTTTACACTCTTCTATATTACTGTTATGAAACCAGAAGATGGAAACGGCTCTGGAATTTAAACTTAAGCTGAAATTTAAGTGTACTTTTATATTGCATGCATGGAAGGCATCACTTTTTCCTAGTTTCATTGAGCTATAATTGATAAATCTCATGATATAAGTTTAAGGTGTAGAGCATGATTTGACTTACAAATATTGTACAATGATGACCCAATAATTTTAGATAGCATCCGTCATCTTAGGTAGATAAAATGAAAAGAGAATGCAAAAAAAAAAAAAAAGAAGAAAAAAACATTTTTCCTTGAGATGAAAACTCTTACAATTTAATCTCTTAACATTTTTCCTATATATCATATAGCAGTGTTAACTACAGTCACCATGATGTACATTACATCCCTAGTACTTACTTAGAATCGAAGGCTTGTAATTTTGACCCCTCCTCCAATTTCCCTCTTCTCCACCTCTGATAACTGCAAAGCTGATCTCTTTTCCTGAGTTTCTTTTTGTTGTTGTTGTTTCAGATTCCACAAATAAATGAGATCATACAGTATTTGTCTTTCTCTGTCAGACTTAGCTAATACCCTGAAGGTCCATCCATGTTGTCTCAAATGGCAGAATCTCATTTTTATAGCTGAACAGTATTCCACTGTACACAGGTAACACAATTTCTCTATCCATTCATCCATCAATGGTTGTTTCGATTGTTGTGGTTATCATAATGCTGCTCTGAAAATGGGGCTGCAGATATCTTTTCTCATTAATGTTTTCATTTCCTTTGGATATATTCCTCAAATGGCTGGATCATGTGGTAGTTCTGGATCACATCCAGTGGATCATGCAGTAGCTCTGGATCATATCCAGTGGATCACGTGGTGGTTCTGGATCATATCCAGTGGATCACGTGGTGGCTCTGGATCATATCCAGTAGATCATGTGGTAGCTCTGGATCATATCCAGTGGATCATGCGGTAGCTCTGGATCATATCCAGTGGATCACGCGGTAGCTCTGGATCATATCCAGTGGATCACGCGGTGGCTCTGGATCATATCCAGTGGATCACGCGGTGGCTCTGGATCATATCCAGTGGATCACGCGGTAGCTCTGGATCATATCCAGTGGATCACGCGGTGGCTCTGGATCATATCCAGTGGATCACGCGGTGGCTCTGGATCATATCCAGTGGATCACGCGGTGGCTCTGGATCATATCCAGTGGATCACGCGGTGGCTCTGGATCATATCCAGTGGATCACGCGGTGGCTCTGGATCATATCCAGTGGATCACGCGGTGGCTCTGGATCATATCCAGTGGATCACGCGGTGGTTCTGGATCATATCCAGTGGATCACGCGGTGGCTCTGGATCATATCCAGTGGATCACGTGGTGGTTCTGGATCATATCCAGTGGATCACGTGGTAGCTCTGGATCATATCCAGTGGATCACGCGGTGGCTCTGGATCATATCCAGTGGATCATGTGGTGGTTCTGGATCATATCCAGTGGATCATGTGGTAGCTCTGGATCATATCCAGTGGATCATGTGGTGGTTCTGGATCATATCCAGTGGATCACGTGGTAGCTCTGGATCATATCCAGTGGATCATGTGGTAGCTCTGGATCATATCCAGTGGATCATGTGCTAGTTCTATTTTTCCTTTCTGAGGATCCTCTACACTGTTTCCCACAGTGGCTCTACTAGTTTACAATCCCACTGAGAGGACAGGATTCCCTTTGCTCTGCAACCTCATCAGCATTTATTACCTTTTGTCTTTTTGATGATGACCATTTTAAAAGGTATGAGATGATATCTCAGTGTGGGTTTGACTTGCATTTCACTAATGACTAGTGGTGCTGAGCATCTTTTCATGCACCTGTTTGCCCTTCACACATCTTTGGGAAAATGTCTATTCAGTTCTTTTGTCTATTTTGATTGGATTATTTGAGGTTTCGCTATTGCTATTTGTTATTTTGGAACTGCATGAGCTTGTTATATATTTTGGACATTAACCCCTTATCACATACTATGGTTTGCATAATATGGTTTCCCATCCCATAGGCTGCCTTTTCATTTTGTTAATTGTTTCTTTTGCAGTGCAGAAGCTTTTTAGTTTGTTGGAGTCCCACTTGTTTATTTTTTATTTTGCTGCTTGTGCTTTACGTGTGACTAATGACTTTGAGCAATACCAATATATAAAATTTATTGATTCCTTACCATAGTTCAGAAGGCATCTTCCTGACACAAAAATAAAAACTGTGAGTGTGGTTATTATTTTTCTTTATCAAAAAGGAGCCCTGTTCAGTCTTTTGTCTCTTCAGAGGCAGATTTCTACTGCCCTGAAAATATTTAAAAGTATAATCACAGTTTCATATCCTAATTGTTTGAGTCAGTGTTTTAAGGAGACTTAGAATATGTAGAGCAGTAACATATTTGAAATGATGAACAATAGCAAGTGTTTAAGTAAACTTCATTTTTCTATCCAGTGAATCATTAGCCCAATCATCTGAGTAACTTATTTTTAATAATGTTCAGAACACCATCTATCTTATATGAACCACAAGCAAGATGTGCCAATGCTTCCTTTTTCCTTCACACTACTCCAATTCACTTTAATAAGTGAGAAAGCAAACTGAAAAATAATCAATATGAAAATAAAACTCAACCAGGATAGATACAACATTAATTATTCTTTAAATATAAATTTATTTTAATTGGAAGTTAATTACTTTACAATATTGTATTATTAATTTTTGATCCTTGGCCGAAATGCCCAAGAGCATGAACAAATAAGCCTTTTAGATATACTGAACATGTACCAAAATCTACTTAAATACAAAAGAAATATTGAGCACCAATTTTGGAATGACAAATAAATACTAAAAACTCTTTAGAGAATAAAGTCTCTTTAATTTAAAATGTGTGTGAACCTATTAATTCATGTGTGTGTGTGTGTGTGTGTGCATGTATATATACACACACATAGGATAGACTGACATTAATATTGATTGGTTTGCAGGAAAGCCAGGCTCCTATGAAATCACACTTTTCAGCCCTTATTTAACTAGATATCTCTGATTTTCATCTCATCTTATCAACAACATCTTACTCAAACTCTATTTCCATGATGTAGAAGGGCAAATAGTGGCACCTCAAGGCCATCTGCATCCTAATACACAGAAGCTATGAATATGTAACGTTGCTGGCTTTGAAGATGAAAGAGGGGCCACCACCCAAGAATAGAAGCTAGAAAAGGCAATGAAGTGTAATAGAGTCCTCCTTAGAGCTATCATAATTAATTGAGTCCTGCTGACACCTTGATTTAGCCCAGTGAGACTAATTTTCAGAATTCTTATCTGAAGAACCTGAAGATAATTAGTTCATGGTGTTTTAATCCATCAGGCTTGGAGCATAATCTGTTAACAACAACCAGGGAAACGAATATATATGTGGCTTCTGTAGCTATTTTCTCTTGGCTTTCCCATTATCGTCCTGGCTCTTTCTTGCCAGAGCCTTCCATGGGGTGCTCCTCCTCTTGTTCCCACATTTAGTATTGATATCCCCTTAGGCTCTCCCACTGCTCCCCTCTTATGACATGAATACTCCATAGCAAATAGCTAAAAAGCATAGACTTCAGACTCCCAGTGAGACTAACTTGTATCCTAGTTCACTTACTAAGTAAACTTTGCACATAACATAGTTTTCCATTTTATAGAAACTCCATTTTGTTACTTGAATCATTTTTATATGTTGATTTTTTAATTCTTTTGTTGACAGTAAACCGTATTTTCCTTGATTTCACTGAATATAGCCATAATAGCTGCTTTAAATCTTCATCTGCTAAGTCTGTCCCTCTGTTGTTCTTGGTAGTCATTTACCTTGAGATTGGGTCACATTTGATCATTTCCTAAGCAATTGTGAATTGTGTCCTGTCCTTTTATATTGTTGCGGTTCTACTATACACCGCTGAAGAACACTGATGTATTTGTTTTAACGAGCAATCCACTTGGTAGGACTCAAACTGCAAAGTGCTTGGTGGCAGTGCAGATCTCAGAGCAGTAATAACGTTAGCAGTGGTAACTGAATTGACGTCTGTCCCCCATACAGATGGTTAAGCATCAGCCAGAAACCTGGGCAGAGTTTATGCCCAAAATTTGGGTCTCCCTCTCTCTGGATTTCTCTTTTCTAGAACTACTCCTTGACTTTCAAAAGGGCCTGAATTTTGTCTTTGGAGAGACTGTGCTTGTTCTTTCAAAGTTTTAGCAACCACAATCTTCAGGCTAAAAACCTTAAAAATGCAAAACCAATCTGCCCCAATTCTATTTCCCAAGGCTGGCTTCTCTCCAGAATCTTCCTGCTTTTGTTAAACTCTCTGGAGCCCTCAGGTAATTGCTGTTTGCTTTGCTTTTATTATTTGGACCAAATATTTATTTGGTCTGGAGAAGACATTTACATTCCCAAAGCAAATACAGTAACAATAAGATATAAGATCCAGGCTTCCCCGGTGGCGCTACTGGTAAAGAAATAGCCTCCCCATGCAGGAGACGTAAGAGAGGCGGGTTCAATACCTGGTTCTTGAAGTTCCCCTGGAGGAGGGCATGGCAACTTACTTCAGTATTCTTGCCTGGAGAATGCTGTGGACAAAGGAGCCTGGCAGGCTACAGTCCATGAGCTCACAGAGAGTCGGACATAACTGAAGCGGCTTTTCGTGCATGCAACCACACAGCTGTCGTGTGCTTCCTATGTGCTATGAATGTTCTATACACTTCATGATGTATTAGATCCTCACAACAATACAATGAGAGGACACCATTATTTGCCCCTACTTTACAGACGAGAAAACAGAGGGACAGAAAGTTTAAGCAGTTTTCCAAAGACTACCAGAAATTTAACTCATGGAGTTTCTCTATAATCTATATGCCTAATAACTATGGAATATAGCACGCATCTTGAACTTCAACTTCTGCTCTTGCATTTATATAAAATGGTCTTAAATGCAATTACTTGCCTGAAATTAGTACTTCATTTTTTGATAAATGTATTTTTTAAAAACTGATTTATGGTGCTTTAATGTTTATACTGCTACTGCTGCTGCTAAGTCACTTCAGTCATGTCCGACTTTGTGCGACCCCATAGACGGCAGCCCCCCATCCCTGGGATACTTCAGGCAAGAGTACTGGAGTGGGTTGCCAGTGCCTTCTCTGACAATTCTCCTAGAAACAGCTAAACCAAAAGATAGAAAGGACAGTCAATGTTATTTTTGTATATACCCTCCTAAACACTAATATAAGGAAGTCACTTCATATATTCATGATGTTAAAACAAAAGCAATGCATTGTCAACAAGTGAAACTATTAAAAACAGTATTTGAAAAAAAATCAATAAATTTCACAGATTGCAAAACAAAAGCCCTTTCCACTATACTGTTTCACTTCTCAATTCATATCTGTGCTTCTATGAAACAGAATCCTAAGTTAAACTAGATATTACAAAAATAAACTTGAATGGAGAAAGAGTTCATTGAAAATGCTTCTGAATTAAGGTATAATGAAACAAATGGCCAAAAGCATAGGATCATCTAAATTATTAAAGTTTATTAATTAGAACACACACAAAAATAAGCAAATATTATCACTGACACATATTATTTCAAAATCATAAAAAGTCATCAGATTTAGTGATTGCAACCCACTCCAGTATTCTTGCCTGGAGAATCCCAGGGATGGGGGAGCCTGGTGGGCTGCCGTCTATGGGGTCGCACAGAGTCGGACACGACTGAAGCGAATTAGCAGCAGTAGCAACAGCAAATGATAGTATATAACTAATATTTAGCATCCATTTAACAGTGGCTGTTTTTATTGTTTTACTTATTCCTTTTCTCATACCTGTATATGCCTTTGACTGAACTGCTACTAATCCCTGACTGCCTTTTCCAGGCCTTGGCAATTTGCTTCTCTGCAACTGTGGCTATTTAAGGAACCCCTCCCCATCTCCCTCCAGTATCCCAGCCAGCCAGTTCTGCCATGGGATCCTGCCAGTTTGATGATACCACAGATAGGTTAAAATATAGTCAGTGATATTCTTTGCTTATTTGTGTGTGTGATCTAGTTAATAAGATTTAATAATTTAGATGGCCCTATGCTTTTGGCCATTGGTTTTATTATACCTGAATTAATTCAGAAGCATTTTCAATGAACATTTTCTCCATTCAATTTTATTTTCTAATGTCTAATTTAATTTAGGACTCCATTTCACAGAAGCACAGATACAAAGTGAAAAATGACATGGCATAATAGAGAGGGCTTTGGTTTTGCAATCTGTGAAATTTATTGATAATTCTTTTTTTCAAATACTATTTTTCACTAAACTTGATGACTGGGGCTTCCCAGGTGGCACTAGGGGTAAAGAGCCTGCCTGCCAATGCAGGAGACGCAAGAGATGCAGGTTCCATCCCTGGGTGGGGAAGATCCCCTGAAGAAGGGCACGGCAGCCCACTCCAGTATTCTTGCCTGGAGAATCCCATGGACAGAGGAGCCTGGCGGGCTACAGTCCACGGGTTCACACAGAGTCGGACACAACTGAAGTGACTCAGCACGCACAAACCTGATGATAAAGACTGATCTTCCTTAAAGCCACAGAGTGAGTATGTGGCACAACTGGTATTCTTAACCAGTTCTCAAATTCTAGAAAGCCTAGCTTTTAGCCCACGCTATATCAATAATGTGCAAAATAAATCTGAAGAATGAGAGGATATGGACAGAAGTGGATACAGAAGCAGACCAGTGATCGAGAGCCACCTAAAACCTGGGGGCAGGGATCAAAAAATTAACAGAAGCAAGGAAGTGCATATACAGAGGATACAAGAAAATTTGGCCAAAAGGATGGGCATTGATCCTGCAGTCATTTTCTCCTTGTTTTATTTGTATCGTCTCGACTCTCAGAATTTTAAAGGCCATATGAGCAGCTATTCAGATAAAGCTAAAAAGCTCTTGGCCTGTTTACTACTGGTATGCTTTAAATAAGAAAAAAAGATGAATTATGTTCAATGGAATTACATAGTTAGTTAGTTCAGTCGCTCAATTGTGTGCGACTCTTTGAGACCCCATGAATCTCAGCACACCAAGCCTCCCTGTCCATCATGATCTCCCGGAGTTCACTCAGACTCACGTCCATCGAGTCAGTGATGCCATCCAGCCACCTCATCCTCGGTCGTCCCCTTCTTCTCCTGCCGCCAATCCCTCCCAGCATCAAAGTCTTTTCCAATGAGTCAACTCTTCACATGAGGTGGCCAAAGTACTGGAGTTTCAGCTTTAGCATCATTCCTTCCAAACAAATCCCAGGGTTGATCTCCTTCAGAATGGACTGGTTGGATCTCCTTACAGTCCAAGGGACTCTCAAGAGTCTTCTCCAACACCACACTTCAAAAGCATCAATTCTTCGGTGCTCAGCCTTCTTCACAGTCCAAATCTCACATCCATACTTTTCCACTGGAAAAATCATAGCCTTGACTAGATGGACCTTAGTCAGCAAAGTAATGTCTCTGCTTTTCAATATGCTACCTAGGTTGGTCATAACTTTTCTTCCAAGGAGTAAGCGTCTTTTAATTTCATGGCTGCAGTCACCATCTGCAGTGATTTTGGAGCCCAAGAAAATAAAGTCTGACACTGTTTTCACTGTTTCCCCATCTATTTCCCATGAAGTGATGGGACCAGATGCCATGATCTTCGTTTTCTGAATGTTGAACTTTAAGCCAATTTTTTCGCTCTCCTCTTTCACTTTCATCAAGAGGCTTTTTAGCTCCTCTTCACTTTCTGCCATAAGGGTGGTGTCATCTGCATATCTGAGGTTATTAATATTTCTCCCAGCAATCTTGATTCCAGCTTGTGCTTCTTCCAGCCCAGCGTTTCTCATGATGTACTCTGCATAGAAGTTCAATAACCAGGGTGACGATATACAGCCTTGACGTACTCCTCTTCCTAGTTGGAACCAGTTTGTTGTTCCATGTCCAGTTCTAACTGTTGCTTCCTGACCTGCATACAGGTTTCTCAAGAGGCAGCTCAGGTGGTCTGGTATTCCCATCTCTTTCAGAATTTTCCATAGTTTTTGTGATCCACACAGTCAAAGGCTTTGGCATAGTCAATAAAGCAGAAATCGATGTTTTTCTGGAACTCTCTTGCTTTATCCATGATCCAGCGGATGTTGGCAATTTGATATCTGGTTCCTCTGTCTTTTCTAAAACCAGCTTGAACATCAGGGAGTTCACAATTCACGTATTGCTGAAGCCTGGCTTGGAGAATTTTAAGCATTACTTTACTAGCATGTGAGATGAGTGCAATTGTGTGGTAGTTTGAACATTCTTTTGCATTGCCTTTCTTTGGAATTGGAATGAAAACTGACTTTTTCCAGTCCTGTGGCCACTGCTGAGTTTTCCAAATGTGCTGGCATATTGAGTGCAGCACTTTCACAGCATCATCTTTCAGGATTTGAAATAGCTCAACTGGAATTCCATCACCTCCACTAGCTTTGTTCGTAGTGATGCTTTCTAAGGCCCACTTGACGTCACATTCCAAGATGTCTGGCTCTAGATTAGTGATCACATCATCATGATTATCTGGGTCGTGAAGATCTTTTTTGTACAGTTCTTTCGTGTATTCTTGCCATCTCTTCTTAATATCTTCTGCTTCTGTTAGGGCCATACCATTTCTGTGCTTTATCAAGCCCATCTTTGCATGAAATGTTCCCTTGATATCTCTAATTTTCTTGAAGAGATCTGGAATTACATATAATTAAAATGGCAACCCACTCCAATGTTCTTGCCTGGAAAATCCTAGGGACGGGGGAGCCTGGTGGGCTGCCATCTATGGGGTCGCTCAGAGTCGGATACGACTGAAATGACTTAGCAGCAGCAAACTGATCTGGATCAGTTTAATCATACTGTTTTAAACAGCAGATATTTCAGAAAACTTCTTTTAATAAAATATTGCAGAAGGCTTCTCATGCTACTTATACTACTAGCTCCCTCTTCCCTGGTGGCTCAGCTAGTCAAGAATCTGCCTACAATGCGGGAGGAACTGAGTTCCGTCCCCGAGTTGGGAAGATCACCTGGAGAAGGGAACATCTACCCACTCCAGTATTCTGGCCTAGAGAATTCCACGGACTGTATAAAATCCCTGGGGTCACAAAGAGTCGGACATGACTGAGCAACTTTCACTTTCGTTTTGTATTCTAGTTATTTTACTAATAAGCCACAATAATCAATTCCGTGGAATCAAAACTTCATTAAATCAGTAATATTTTTCCTGTTTCATCTTACACATCAGTTTTTGCTATCAATAATCTTCATGATCTGTTTGACACAAATGATGTTGGGGATTTCCCATTAAATTCCCTGCAACTTTATAAAAAACATGCATCTATTTGGTGGGACCTAAAGAATACAAGTCAAATGGTGCTTAACCACAAAAAAGAAAAGGCATGATCTAAGTGAATTTTTTTTTCATTATCATCAAGTGTGTTTGTATTGCTATGTGCATTTCTGGATAATAAATAGTATCAATATTATTAATAGTATTGAATTACATAAGGTAGTTTAGAATTATTTTTTAAAAAACACGGCTTCTTAAAGTTGATCGTAAGAGAGTGGGGGAATTAGGTAATACACAAGATTCTTTTTGATACACTCTTCAACGTGTAGGGAGAGAAACGATCTCTAGCACTGACATATACACACTACCATGTGTAAAGCAGATAGCTGCTGTATAGCACAAGGGGTTCCATGAGACCTAGAGGGGTAGGATGAGGGTGCGGTGGGCACAGGGAAGCGAGAGGGAGGCTCAAGGAGGGGACACATGTATACCTAGAGCTGATTCACGTTGTTGTACAGCAAAAACTTGCACAACACTGGAAAGCAATCACATTCCAATTAAAAAATAAAGCAGATGCTCAAAAAATTAAAAAATAAACATATCACAAAAAAGAAATGATTTCAAGAAAATTAGCATCTCCTTGCTGACATACTTCATCTACGACAAAGTGGATCTTTATAAGCAAATCTACCGCATATAACTTATTGTTAGAGACGACAGTTTGCTTGCCAAAAGTATTTGCTATTGATTCTCATGAGTTTAAGGAAGACACATGAGGGGCTAGTAAAGAGGGTATGGATACCTATGGAGTCCAAAGACTTGACTCCTACGAGTGCCAGCAGCATCCACTGATGACATGTAATCAGATATGATCTTTTGCTGTTTCCACTATTATGATGAAGACGGTTGTTAGGTGGCAAACTAGGTCTCCTAGTAAATAACCTCAGCCCCAAGTCCCTATTGTTCCCTAATTCTGTCCAGCCCATGACTCCTCCAGAATACCCCCAAATTGCACAGACTAACCCCCAAATCGCTCAGACTAACCCCCAAATCTTGCCAGAACCTTGACTCAAGCATTCTGGCTGAGTTCCACTCTGAATAATTGATGCCTGTGCCAAACTAGTTATGAAATATTTTGAATATCACTCTTGCATCTCCTGCATTGGCAGGCAGGTTCTTTACCACTAGTGCCATCTGGGTAGCCCGAACATCACTCCCAGGTACAATCAAAACTCTCCTGTAGTCTAAGAGAGCACTTTCTTTCCCCCAAATATAACATCCTCTGAGTCACTGGACAGTGGTTCTTCCTAGTCTGAAAGTGAGATTTGGCTCAATGAAATATTTTCCTTTTCTGAAGCTGTTTTTTCTCACTTATCATTTAAGAATTAATGTCTAGTGGTAGCTACACTGGGCTTTATAAATGATGTTCCACATATCACATAAATTATCATGTTATCTCTGATAGAAGCTTTCTAGAGGAGAACAACTCAAAATTAAGCTAAATAAATATATTTGGGGGACAGAAATTCTAACTAGTAAGTATCTTCAATAAGTCCAAAAACAGGATTTTCAACACTTTCTATATACACAGATAATTTGAGAGCTTGCCTAATCCATTGCCCAGATTCTGGGGAGATAAAACCTCTTATCAAGAGTTTAAATTTAGAAAAAGCAGCTTAGCAACCTGAAAATTTTATGGTAATTTAATCATAAGTTGGTATCTACAAAGATAAGTGAAATGACAATTCACACTTTTCTAGATGCTCGTGCAAAAGGAAAAGAATGTTCCTTCATAAAGCCAGATTGAAATTTCAAAGCAGATATGCCTCAGTGAGTGGAGAAGGCAATGGCAACCCACTCCAGTACTCTTGTCTGGAAAATTCTATGATCGGAGGAGCCTAGTAAGCTGCAGTCCATGGGGTCGCTGAGAGTCAGACACGACTGAGAGGCTTCACTTTCACTTTTCACTTTCATGCGTTGGAGAAGGAAATGGCAACCCACTCCGGTGTTCTTGCCTGGAGAATCCCAGGGACGGGGGAGCCTGGTGGGCTGCCATCTATGGGGTCGCACAGAGTCGGACATGACTGAAGCGACAGACTGGACAGACTGAAGTGAGCAGCAGCATGCCTCAGTGATGTTTAAAATCCAAGAGGGGTTGGTTATCCAGGCAGAAAGAAAACTAGTTGAATTGAGAAAGGCTTTAATTCAACCCTACTCCAAAAGCACTGCATTAATATAAAGAAAAACAACTTTTTAAATTTCATGTAGTTTAATACTGTAATTTCAAACTGTTGTAACCAAAAATGTACTTGAAAAATTAAATATGCATAACATAGTTGGATCTTTTAAAAAATAAGCTGTTACTCTAATATCAAATAAAAATCACTAAAGTATCTCTTCCATATATACATACATGTGATATAGTGTTAAAATTTTAAATTAATTTAAAATTAATGCACAAGGCAATTAAAGTCGTAACCTGAGTGATACTAAAATTTAAAAAACTACAAGGCTAATGAAAATATATCACATCAGAATTTATCATTCATTTTCTGTTAAATGGTTTATTATCATTTTTTAATCTCTTTACTTATCCAAACCACAGCAATGATTAACAACAAAAACAGCAACACATGGACCAGTAATGGCAAATAAATATGTTCAGTTCCATTCCTGGAAATAGTATAGTTTATTAGAATATATACTTCAGTAATTATAGCAACAAGCAAACACATAACTAGGAAACAAAAATTTGACCAACACCCTCCTGCTTACCTCTAAAATTTAATGAATTAGCTAAGAATGGGTAGTAGCCCAGAATCACTCAACATAGAATGGAACACAATTTAAATTACCAAATAAGCTTTCAAAGAAAAATGTCTGCATTTGGCAACAGAATAAAAATCTCAATTTTCAGAAGAAAATGATTAGCTCTTTGCAAAATTACAACTGATTAAAGCTATAACACCGTAATTTTGTTACTGCAAATATATGAGTGCCATGAAATTTTACTTGCCATAAAGTTTAGAACATAGTCACATGGTTAGAGGCATTTGAGAATGAAATAAAGATTAATGACAGCCATGCATAAAGCAATTAATTGAAAGAGTCACAATAACAGCTCTGAAAATGTAAGAAAGCACAGAAATGCTCAAAGAAAGAGATTCTGCTTTAACTACTGAAATAAGCATGAGGTTCAAGGACACAGATTACCCTGAGGATGGGTTTGTGTTTTTCTTTTTTTTTTTAAGTTATTTAAGACATCAACAGATCTCCTGGATAAAGCAGAAAGGCAAACTTAAGAAAATCAGAACTAAACGGCATTGACTTATTTCAGTCAAAAGAACATCTCCAAAACCTGTGAAGAAAGCATTTATATAATAGCTTACTTCTTTAAAATACTGCCAGCCTACAGAAATTAAGTACTTGCCCCTTCAGACTTTTCCACAGTGTTAGCCAGCATCTCCTGCAGGGCCCGGACAGACAGGGACTGCTCCAGCACGAAGGTGCAGATGGAGAGGTCTGGAGGGACATTCTGTGCAGAAAGAGGGAAAGTCACCATCACCATCACCATCACCATCAACTTCAGTCATCCAGACCCAAACTTACCTTATGATACTTCAATTTCTTTCACAGAAAGAAAGAATACTTGTCAGTTCTCTGACATGAGCTCCCAAATCATGGAAATATAATCTCTATACCACTCACACTTAAACCGTGTTTTAACTAGTGGATAACTCTAGCTACCATTTACGGAGTGCCTACTCGGATTAGGCACGGCACTCAAAGTTTTCTCAATAATGCTCATGGTCATCTACAACACTACGTTACTGTGTGGATAAGAAACTACAGAAGTTACATTACTTTTCCAAGTCACAATTACTAGATTTTTCAAGCTGGGACCAAAAAGCCAGACTTCTCTGACTCTCAAGCGTTCATTTCTAATTTACCAAGTAGTTTGTTGATAAAAACTAAAAGGACAGAAAAACACTTCACTTAATAGTGAAGTTCAGTTCAGTTCAGTCTCTCAGTCATGTCCGACTCTTTGTGACCCCATGAATCGCAGCACACCAGGCCTCCCTGTCCATCACCAACTCCCGGAGTTCACTCAAACTCATGTCCATCGAATCTGTGATGCCATCCAGCCATCTCATCCTCTGTTGTCCCCTTCTCCTCCTGCCCCCAATCCCTCCCAGCATCAGAGTCTTTTCCAACGGATCAACTCTTTGCATGAGGTGGCCAAAGTACTGGAGTTTCAGCTTTAGCATCAGTCCTTCCAATGAGCAAATATAAAAATGAATTGGTATAAAATATTTGCTTACATAGGCTTTTTCTTATCCACAAAGATAACAATTACCCTGTCTTACTCAAGTTGGATATCATATCTAGCTTCTAACACTGTATGCAATAGTCTGACTTTTATTTGGTGTGTATGTATTGCTTTATTTGGTCAATCATTCTTTTTTTCTATTTCCTTCCATAAACTTCCACTTCAATCAAGTAATAACCCCATAAAATCTGAAACTCCCAAAAAGTAACTACCAAGGAGACAAACGAAACAGTGTGGGAAGTGACTGCCAAGTTAGACAATACTATCCCAATCAGGAACAAATATGTTATCACCCATGCAGGCCTTTGTTTCAGACAAGCAGGATCCAGCCGGCAATGCAGCTGTTCAATTAAGATGTTCAAGCTAGCCTTTTCTTAACAGAAGAACATTATAAATACATTAAACATGAAACACAAGCAAGAATATGTCTTTCTACAAAGAATATTAGGAGGATAAATTGATAACCTGATTCAGTGCCTCAAAATTACAATTTACACTGTTGAAGTATTTATTAAATTGCATCACTACCAATAAAAATATCCTTATCAGCAGAGAATGATACTTCAAGGTTTCACGGAAAGATTAAGTACTACAGTTCTAGGAGTTTAAACTATTTTATGGAAAAAAGAAACATAACCACTAGGTTTACTCATACCCCACAAGCCTTCTTGGCACCCATGTTTTATTTTTGAATGAACTTTTCTGAATGCCTCTACCCTTTATCACATGTTTCTGTGCACCTCCCTTCCAGCCCAACTTCCTTTCATTTCAGTCAAAAGAATCTCTCAAATCTGGGTGCAGCCACTGCTTTTATACTCCACAGTAACTGAAAGAAGTTTTCCTCACTGAGGTACGGGGAAGTCATTCTGGTTTATACAACATTTGGCTTGAACTTTATTTTAACCAGAACGGCTTGTCTTAGGGTCTACTAAACAGGCACTGTACATCTGCTTTAACCATTTTTAAAAATTGCATTTACCAGATTGCTTAGATAAGGATAAATGTCCATTTTGAAGACAGAGATAAATGTCCCCACTTCCTACATTCCTAACGCTAGTACTCCTTCCGTGATGAGCTTTGTGGCCCAGACACCAAGGTTCATGCTGATTTGCTGTGTGTGAGCTAATCATTCTCTTTAGAAACCTGGAAGGGTTGTATCCCGTGTCATATTTGGTGTTTGTCTTTTGTTCTGACAAGATATAAAACTGTGGTTCAGGCATTCAAAATGGGGCTAGTTGGCCACTGTGGCTGTGGTTTCAGACACATTCCTGTATTACTGAGGACCTGAATTTTCTGAACTGTATCAGATTCAGGGTGTCACCAGTCATGGTCAAACAAGATCTATTAGTAGCTGCCAGCTGCACCTTTATGGTTTCCTCATGTAACTATTCAACCATTTCAGCCCTTAACCCATTCTGGTTTAACAGGCATCCTTACTTTTTGCCAATCCAATTATAACTGACAAACAACTTATGTAACTTTGTGGGGTTTGCCTATATAAGCCTCCCCTACTTTGTAGTCTAGCAGAAGACAGTTCAGATGCTTCTTGAATCTATGGCTTCTAAGCTATAGTCCTCAGTGTGACTCAACTAAAACTCTTATCTACTTCTATTATGGACAGTTTACTGATTATTTCCATTGACAGCAGTCAGCTAGACAAGGGCTTTTTTTCCCAAAAATCCTCAGATGAAAGACTTGGAAGCTAGGAAACAGACCCTCTTCCACCCTGAAATTCAGGATAAGGTCTTTTAAATTTAATATTCTCAGTTATAACTATATTAATAACAACTTATCACACTAAAACAAATGCTGCTGGAAAAAACTGATTGTTTATTCCATTCATATCCACTTAAACTCTCAGAGTTGGGAAGTTACATTTTGACAAATAGCACTGATAGAGAAATATGTTAAGGAATGGTGTGCTGGTGAACTAATGTCTCATAAAATAAAAAAAAAAGTCTTGATTTGCCCATTTCTGTGGTGTAAATACTCCAATGATGGCTGATTTCAAAGTATCAAAGTTTACTAATCAGCTCACAAACTTGCTAAATATGTAATAATCAGCTCTCAGAAATCTGTAAGCGCCATTGCCAACATACCACTGAACTGATTTCAGACATAGTCATGAATTGCTTTAGAATCAGTATATTATAATAGTCAGAAGACTGGATTCTATAAACAGACAACCAAAGCTGAAATCTAGGCCTTACTACTTAAGAGCTCTTAACTTTTATAATTTTTACTTTCCTTCCCTGAGAAATGGGGTAGTAATTTTATCATCCTCATACGGATGCTGTGAAAAAATAATTGAGATAATCTAAGCAAAGAGCTTATCGTAGGGTCAACACCGCAACAAGAACACAAAATAAGTGAGCTACCGTCATTAGTTTTGCATACTGTCATTTCTCCCCATTTACGAAGCACCACTCATTTCTTAAAATTGGTTCTTAAGTGAATTCTGCTTTAGAGAAACAGTGTTTGAAAACACAAAGTATTAACTATGCACCTGTTCATAACACCTAAAGTGTTCCAGTATTTTCAAGAAGAGGCACTTTCTGGTCATATTGAAAAGTTTACATCTTGGGTATATTTAAATTGTTTCCTGTTTCACTTTAATCAAAATGTTAAAGTATGAATCACTGAAATATCTTACTTTTTTTTTTTTAGTTTTTTATTTTTTAAATTTTAAAATCTTTAATTCTTACATGCGTTCCCAAACATGAACCCCCCTCCCACCTCCCTCCCCATAACATCTCTCTGGGTCATCCCCATGCACCAGCCCCAAGCATGCTGCATCCTGCGTCAGACATAGACTGGCGATTCAATTCTTACATGATAGTATACATGTTAGAATAAAGAAACTTGAAAATCACATGAATTTGCAATAAAATAATCCTGCCAACCAAATTCATATTTTTAGACTGGCATGCTCATAACAGATAGTGAGAGTTAACAGGAATAAATGAACAGACAATCAGCAAAGGAAGTTCTCTCTCACAAACTCTAGCCTTTTCTTGCTTTGGAGCATCTTTCTTTCTCTCTCTCTGCCTCCCCCCACAACTCCCCATCAAAACACACAACTGTAACAGAAAGGCTGAGCAGTGTAGAAACAAAACATGTTTCCTTACAGGAAAATTTTGAGCAATACAAAGGAATCATTACCAAAACTTGAATACTTTTTCAAGTAAACTACTAAAAATATTCCTTCATTTAGATGCATATTTCTTCAAATAACCCTGAAGTTTTTAAATCATACTAGAGCATTTATATTAAGACCTTTTACCACTTCCCCAAAATGAAATTGTCAGAGGAAAATAAATGGTCTCATCCATGAATTAAAGATCAACTAAATGGCCCAAATCAAAATGAATCCTAACATCCAGCACAAGAGATAAAGTAAAACAGTCAATATATCTATACTGGGAACTTCAATTCACAAGCATTTGAAAGTCACCATCTTTTCCTTAGTCTTTTTTTTTTTTAATCTCAAGTCTAATTACTGAGACAATTAATTTTTTGAACTTCAATTTTAAAGAACTTTACTTGCCCTTTCAATGAGTATGCTCCCAAATCATAAAATAAACCCTTCTGCAACTTATGCTTTACCTTCTAGGTGCTTCAAAACAGACCACATGGGACCATGAAGGAGAACTACCACTCGGTCTGTACAGCTCCCTGCCTCTTAAGCGTTACACTTATTTGTCATACAAAATTAAACCAGAGAAAAGTATACACTTCAGCCTTTCTTAATGCCTATCTAGGCTGCCCAGAACCCCAAGTAGGCAGACAGTAGGCTCATAATGCTTTTCATATAGAGACAAGATCAACTCAATCAGGATAGGTGTTCTTTGGCAAAAGTAACAAACTAGCAAGCAGTATAGCTGTGTACCCTTTATTCTTTTTAAAACACAAACTGGTCCCCATTCTCCTCCACCTGACAAATATTACATGTTCTTAGGGGAGAAAAACAATTTCCAAGAATAACCACAACAGAGCATCTGGCTTTGTTGGCACTGGAGAGTGAATGTAAAATCAATTAGGATTTTAACGAAGGTATACATCAAACCATCTGGCATCCATGGATGTTATCTGCCTAACTCACTTATTATAAGCCTATTGAAACATGTCACTGCCTTGACTTAACCATAACCAATAATTTGGGACTAAATAAGCCATTGGAGGGGGCTTCCCAGGTCGCTCAGCAGGTACAGAATGTGCCTGCAATGCCGCAGACACAGGAAACACCGGTTCTATCCCTGGGTCAGGAAGATCTCCTGGAGAAGAGAATGGCAACCCACTCCAGTATGCTTGCTTGGAGACCCCCACGGTCAAAGGAGCCTGGCCAGATACAGTTCAGAGTCTCAGAGAGTCAGACATGACCAAAGCAATGAGCACAGGCCACTGCAGACTGCCTCTCTTGTTATCACCATGTAAAAACTGCATACTAAAAAGCCACTCCATTTAAATACATTGATTCCTTTGCTTAGATTTTCTTCCTTAGTGTGAAATATCCAGGTCCAGGTGTCCATCAGTGGAAAATAATAAAATCAAATATAAAAGCATTTTTGGTGAAAATTCAAATACTGAATTTTTTTTTTAAATTCTCTCTTTCCAAACTTAATTGTTCATAAACTCCCTCCTACATAGGAATTGGATGAGGTTTTGGATGTTATCTTTCCAAGCCGTTTTCTATACATTTACATACAAGTGTACGTTCACATAGAAGTAGATAGAAGGGGGACTTTCTCAGTGCCCAGTTGTTGAGAATCTGCCTTGCTGTACAAGAGGTGGAGGTTCGATTCCTGATTGGGGATCAAAGACCCCACGTGTTGCGGAGCAACTGAACCAGCGCCACAACTACTGCGACCACGTGCCACAACCAGACAGCCCATGTGCCATAAGGAGAGTTCATGCACCACAATGAAAGCTCCCTTATAATGCAACAAAGATCCCATACAGTGTAACTAAGAAGCTAGTAACTGATGCAGCCAAATAAACAATGTTTTTTTTTACAAAAATAAAATTCTTAAAGAGATGTGAGTACCAGATCACCTTCGTGCTTCCTGTGAAACCTGTATGCAGGCCAAGAAGCAACAGTTAGAACCGGACATGCAACAATGGACTGGTTCCAAGTTGGGAAAAGAGTACGTCAAGGCTGTACATTGTCACCCTGCTTATTTAACTTATATGCAGAGGACATCAGGTAAAATGCCAAGCTGGATGAAGCACAGCTGGAATCAAGATTGCAGGGAGAAATATCAATAACTTTAGACAGGCAGATGACACCACTCTTATGGCAGAAAGCAGAGAGGAATTAAAGAGTCTCATGAAGAAGATGAAAGAGGAGATTGAAAAAAGGTGGCTTAAAATTCAGCATTCAAAAAATGAAGATCATGGCATTTGGTCCCATCACTTCATGGCAAATGGATGGGGAAACAATGGAAAGAGTGACAGACTTTATTTTATTGGGCTCCCAAATGAATGTGGATGGTGACTGCAGCCATGAAATTAAAAGATGCTTGCTCCTTTTAAGAAAAGTAATGACAAATCTAGAGAGCAAATTAAAAAGTAGAGATATTACTTTGTCAACAAAAGTCTGTTTGGTCAAAGCTATGGTTTTTCCAGTAGTCATGTATGGATATGATAGTTGGGCCATAAGGAAGGCTGAGTGCCAAAAAACTGTGGTGCTATATAAGACTCTTGAGAATTCTCTTGGGCAGCAAGGAGATCAAACCAGTCAATCCTAAAGGAATCAACCCTGAATATTCACTGGAAGGATTGATGCTGAATTTCCAATACTTGGGCTACCTGATGTGAAGAGTCGACTCTCTAGAAAATACCTTGATGATGGGAAAGACTGAAGGCAGGAGAAGGGGACGAGAAAGGATGACATGGTTGGATGGCATCAACGGACATGAGTTTGAGCAAACTCCAGGAGGGAAGCCTGGCGTGCTTCAGTCCACGGGGTTGCAAACAGTCAAGATATGACTGAGCAACTGAACAACAAAGATTGGCTTTATCCATTAATGGGCTCACTTCATGTCAATTACATATTTTAACTTACTAATATGTATTGAAGATCACTGGTCAGTTCAGTCGCTCAGTCGTGTCCAACTCTTTCTGACCCCACGAATCACAGCACGCCAGGCCTCCCTGTCCATCACCAACTCCTGGACTTCACTCAGACTCACATCCATCGAGTCAGTGATGCCATCCAGCCATCTTATCCTCTGTTGTCCCCTTCTCCTCCTGCCCCCAATCCCTCCCAGCATCAGAGTCTTTTCCAATGAGTCAACTCTTCACATGAGGTGGCCAAAGTACTGGAGTTTCAGCTTTAGCATCATTCCTTCCAAAGAAATCCCAGGGCTGATCTCCTTGGGCTGGTTGGATCTCCTTGCAGTCCAAGGGACTCTCAAGAGTCTTCTCCAACACCACAGTTCAAAGCATCAATTCTTCGACGCTCAGCCTTCTTCACAATCCAACTCTCGCATCGATACATGACCACTGGAAAAACCATTGCCTTGACTCGACGGACCTTAGTCGGCAAAGTAATGTCTCTGCTTTTGAATATGCTGTCTAGGTTGGTCATAACTTTTCTTCCAAGGAGTAAGCGTCTTTTAATTTCACTGTTACTAGATCTCTGTTTACTTCGTTCTTCATGACCACTAAAGAATCTAGATAAACCATATTGCTCCTGAAGACTGGTTCAAAGACTAGTTCAAGTTTAATATGATGTAACATTGTTATTCAACTTGGACCTTCACCTTCCCACCCTGCACGACCAACCTAAAACAGTGACTTACAAAAGAAAGTGCTCAGTTGACCTCAAGCTACGATTTTACCTCTTTCTGGAAAATTAAGCAAACGTCTAGACAGGGACACAGTAGTCACAGCCCTAATGGCAGATCTTTACTTTGGTTTGTTTGGTTTTTTTTTCTCCATAATCTTAGGGTTCTAATTATGAAAACAAGCAAATTTACCTTTCTGTGTCACACAATTAACCAAAGTCATGCACCAAATAACTGGTAATGCAAAGATATATCAAAATGCATTTTGAAAATTAATGAGGTATTAAATTTTGATAGTTTAATAGTATAAGAAAATAGGCAGGGCACCATTACCAAAGAACATGGATTCTGACTCCATGCATAACCAGGCAAAGGATTCTAGCCTGAGTTTCCCCATCCCTAAGTGGCAATATACTCAACTATGCTTCGAAGAACAGTTCTGAAGCAAATAAGAAAATCAATGCACTGCAAACAGAAAATGTCAATAAAATCATTTTCTCAGCCTAATTAAAAATGTATCTCACAATGGAAACTCAGAAACGCAGAGATATAAATTAAGACAAAAGTTGATCTTCTACCAAGAAATGTGAAGACAGTATTCTCTGGAGTGGAACAGATGGTCTGAACTTGATGCAGGTTTGTGTTTTCTCAGCCACCCATCTGCTGAGTGGCCTTTGGCAAGACACAATAACCACTGAGGGCCAACCCATCCACCAACTATGGAGATATCAAATTTCTCTAAAAAATAGAGTTGTCATTGCTGTTGTTTAAGTTGCTATCTGAAGACAAGAACCAAGCAAAATTACATCTTCCCTATGGGGCAAAATATTCTCTAAAATGTTTACATATCCTACAATTCTAATATAATTATGGTGCTGTATTCCACTAAGTTATTAACACATGGAATACTGTAGAAAATAAATAGCAAATTGGATATAAGGAAAATCTTAGTTCACATTTTCCACTTTATGTTTTCAAAATTCTAATCACAACATTTCCCCAGACTAGGAAAGTGAATATTGCCAGACTTTCACACATTCCATGGGAGTCCATAGTTCTGGGTAGTCATCCTTGTCATATTCTTTTTCTCTTCATCATTTTGCACCCAGCATTAACAGAATATTTGCTTAAAGAAGGAAATATGTACCCTGTCTCAATCACAGGATAAATTCTTTCAGAGATCAGCTTTTTCAAAGACAAGGTTAAACGTGACCGTAAGAGATGAAACTAATGTGTCTGGGTTTCCACAGGTCTCAAGCCTTTGGATCCCTTCAGAAAAGCTCAAGTCATTCCAAGTAGCATTGCAAAGAACACAGGTCCACATGGGAAAGGTTCTATTAGCAGGTAAAACAGGTTAACTGACAGTACATCACCATGAGAAAGAGTCACAGCCTGCAAATTCAGCAGTTAATTATGAAAATCCCTAGTGAATTAATAGGGGTTCATATGATTTGCTCAATGTTCATATTTTCTCCATGGCATACATCTTTTGTAGTATAATCTTATTAAACATAATATTAAGTAGATATGCCAGTCTATCTTATTTTTCTAATTATTTTAACATGCAGCTGACTCAAATACGACAGTGCAAATCTAAAGGTATACTAGTTTGACATTCCACCCCCCATGAGTTCTCTCTTTTTGTATATTGTAACAGGAATGTTATATTAGGTCAATCCTGTTCATATGTATCTTTTAATGTTTTAAATTATGGAAGTATGATAACACATTTACAGGAGATTTGTAAAATACAGAACAAAGCTACACATAGTTTTACTATATATTACAATTATTTTTTAAATAGATAAAGTAAGATTTTGGAGTTTCAATATTAAACTCTCAAAAATTAATAGAATGAATAGAGAAGAAAGTAGAAGGATATAGACCTGAAAAGCACTATGAACCTCTTCAGCACAATTAAGATTTATATGATTTTCACACAACAGCAGGATATAAATTCTAAGTTCCCACAGACTACAAACCAGGAAACACTGGAACTATAACCAGGGATATAAAGCAAGATGCCAAAATTTCATGGTCTGAGGGTATTGAAATCATAAAGAGTCTGTTCTCTTATCACTGCTGTTCACACGTATCTTAAGTAGAAGTCATTGTTGGTGAGAACCACATATAAGGCATTCTGAGAGCAAGCCATTCAAAGAGAAACTGAGGAAAGACTTCTGCTATGAATTAAGCCTCAAAATGATATGCACAGTCTATTAAAATTCACATGTGCTACTAATGATTCATTGGATATAGCCTCCTGCTTTCGAACACTGATAAGCCAAACCTATATCTGTCACAAGCTCAATAAAAACTTAATAAACCAACTCTCCACACTCTAGATAATGGCCCACTTATCTAATTTACACGTAAAGCACTTAACTTCCAGTCATATATGTCAATGATGTTCCATGAAGTTGGGCTCAAATTTGAGAAATCTGACGTTAAAAAGCTACAGAGCTTCACCATTAAATTCAGAGTTTAGAGCTGAGTAACCAGCTAAACAAATGGATGAAGAAAGAAACCACAAAAACAAGTCAATCAGTGGAAGTACCCACAGATTACTTTGGAGCAATGTTTCTGTCTATTCAAGAGTCTTTTTTTTTTTAAGAATTAGCAAAATACATACATGTTTATTACATATGTACACAGTAAATAATTGGCAGAGTCATGATAGCAAGTATACAAAAATAATTATGGCAGAAATAACGTATGTCCTAAGTATTTGTCAGATATCAGAGTCTGTGACATCTCAGCCTTACTCCCTGCAAGAGCCCACTGTGCCACAGACAATGATCAAACTTGGCAGATTCCCCCAATGAAAATTTCCAATGATCCATAGAGATGTTCCTGCAGAGATTTGCAAAAAAAAAAATAAATAAATAAAAAATAAAAAGAGAGAGAGATTTGGGTAGAACCTATTTTATTAGCTCATTTCTGAAATTTTTGGGAAAAAAATAATTTTTACTGTAACCTGGCCAACCTAATCATCTGACATTTGACCTCTGTCACAAAATCCATACTGCTTTATCTCATAATCTGCTTAAAGAAAAGGGAACAACTCACACTAACTTGTGGCTAAGGGAAATCAACAGGTTCTAATTTAGCTAGAGCACTAAAAAAAGCCAGAGGAGGGTGGGAAGTGAAAACAATAATCAGGGCTTCCACATCAAGTAATGCAGGTGATGAGATGATGTCTTCAAATTTAATTAACAATGTAATACAGTGCAGATTTATTCAGGCATAACCATACAGCCATCTCACTCTTTGCAGGCATCTCATTCTGTGAAAGTGTGCTGGATAATTTCATCTAAATTAATTTAAAATGGCAAGGGCTAACTTAATTACTCAGTATCAGTCTGAACAAATTAAGCTGGAATCAAGTCAGTAATATCACTCGAAGTCTCAAAACTGAAAAAGAATACGTGTGTGTGTGTGTGTGTGTGTGTGTGTGTGTGTGTGTGTGTGTGTGTATGGAACTGAATCACTTTGCTGTACACCTAAAACTGACACAGCATTATAAAATTAAACACCAATATAGTAATATTAATACATATATATGGAATTTAGAAAGATGGTAATGATAACCCTGTATGCGAGACAGCAAAAGAGACACAGATGTATAGAACAGACTTTTGGACTCTATGGGAGAGGGAGAGGGTGGGATGATTTGGGAGAATGGCATTGAAACATGTATAATATCATGTAAGAAACAAATCACCAGTCTAGGTCCGATGCAGGATACAGGATGCTTGGAGCTGGTGCACAGGGATGACCCAGAGAGATGGTATGGGGAGGGAGGTGGTAGGGGGGTTCAGGATTGGGAACTCATGTACACCCATGGTGGATTCATGCTGATGTATGGCAAAACCAATACACTATTGTAAAGTAAAATAAAGTAAAATTTAAAAAAAATAAAATAGTTATCCTCCTTAGGTGATGCCCTGTGGGTATATCCGGATAAAGGGATCACTCCCTTGTTGTCTGAAGATATGAGGCAGTACATCAGTGGGTGATGTAGTACTTTCTGGTTGAAAAATCTTGACATGAGAGAGGTATATAGTAGAGTTAAAAAACTAAGTAGATACTTCAGCTGTACTTGTGATACCTAACCTGAAATAATGTTAGGTGATCTGGACATACTGCAGAGTCCTATTAATCCATGTAATTTACAAACATGTAGCTTAAGATAAAAGGATACCAATACAATTTGAGTAATCAAAAATTCCATTCCCCCCAGTACATAATTTAGACCAGAAGTGGGCTACTGGTAACACAAATAATACTTTAAGAATGATAACTAGAGCAGCTGTGTATATGACGTACGAAAGCTGACTTATGACACTTTTTAGTGACACTTTCTATGTTCAAGGATGAAATTGGGAAGGATAAAAAGATTTATAAGCTACATTTTTAAAATCATCTGCACTCAGCTGTAAGGAGAAATTCTCATAACTTCTTTTAAAAATGTAGGCGAAAGCGTAACCTATAGTTACTGAGAGAAAAAATATTCAAGAGAAATGGTCAGTGAGTGTCCCCTGATACTGGAGTTAGCAGATAAAGACTTCAAAGAAAACTTTAAACATAAATATATTTAAAGTCTGGAGAAGAAAATGACAACCCACTCCAGTATTCTTGCCTGGTGGACTACAGTCCAAGGAGTCACAAAGAGTTGGACGCAACTTAGTGACTAAACAGTAACATATTTAAAGAACTGGAAGAAAAAAAACTGTTTTAAGAAATAAAGTATGATAATAATGAATCAATGAATAGAAATGCTCAATAAAGATATGAATTATACAAATAGGAGTAAATGGAAATTCTATATTTGAGTATAATAACTTACATGATAAATATATTAGAGGGGCCCAGCATCAGATTTAAAATGAAAGGAACAAAATAGAAAGCCTAGAGATAAATCCACACACATATGGACACCTTATCTTTGACAAAGGAGGCAAGAATATACAATGTAAAGACAATCTCTTTAACAAGTGGTACTGGGAAAACTGGTCAACCACTTGTAAAAGAATGAAACTAGATCACTTTCTAACACCGCACACAAAAATAAACTCAAAATGGATTAAAGATCTAAATGTAGGATTGGGAACTCATGTACACCCATGGTGGATTCATGTTGATGTATGGCAAAACCAATACACTATTATAAAGTAAAATAAAGTAAAATTAAAAAAAAATAAAATAGTTATCCTCCTTAGGTGATGCCCTGTGGGTATATCCGGATAAAGGGGTCACTACCTTGTTGTCTGAAGATATGAGGCATTACGTCAGTGGGTGATGTAGTACTTTCCGGTTGAAAAATCTTGACATGAGAGAGGCATATAGTAGACTTAAAAAACTATAAAACTCCTAGAGGAGAACATAGGCAAAACACTCTGCGACATAAATCACAGCAGGATCCTCTATGACCCACCTCCCAGAATATTGGAAATAAAAGCAAAAATAAACAAATGGGATCTAATTAAAATTAAAAGCTTCTGCACAACAAAGGAAAATATAAGCAAGGTGAAAAGACAGCCTTCTGAATGGGAGAAAATAATAGCAAATGAAGCAACCGACAAACAGCTAATCTCAAAAATATACAAGCAACTTATGCAGCTCAATTCCAGAAAAATAAACGACACAATCAAAAAATAGGCCAAAGAACTAAATAGACATTTCTCCAAAGAAGACATACAGATGGCTAACAAACACATGAAAACATGCTCAACATCACTCATTATCAGAGAAATGCAAATCCAGACCACAATGAGGTACCACTTCACACCAGTCAGAATGGCAGTGATCCAAAAGTCTGCAAGCAATAAATGCTGGAGAGGGTGTGGAGAAAAGGGAACCCTCTTACACTGTTGGTGGGAATGCAAACTAGTTCAGGCACTATGAAGAACAGTGTGGAGATCCCTTAAAAAATTGCAAATAGAACTGCCTTATGACCCAGCAATCCCACTGCTGGGCATGCACACTGAGGAAACCAGAATTGAAAGAGACACATGTACCCCAATGTTCATCGCAGCACTGTTTATAATAGCCAGGACATGGAAGCAACCTAGATGTCCATCAGCAGATGAATAGATAAGAAAGCTGTGGTACATATACACAATGGGGTATTACTCAGCCGTAAAAAAGAATACATTTGAATCAGTTCTGATAAGATGGATGAAACTGGAGCCGATTATACAGAGTGAAGTAAGCCAGAAAGAAAAACACCAATACAGTATACTAACACATATATATGGAATTTAGAAAGATGGTAATGATGACCCAGTATGCGAGACAGCAAAAGAGACACAGATGTGTAGAGCAGACTTTTGGACTCTGTGGGAGAGGGAGAGGGTGGGATGATTTGGGAGAATGGCATTGAAACATGTATACTATCATGTAAGAAATGAATCGCCAGTCTATGTTTGATGCAGGATACAGGATGCTTGGGGCTGGTGCACGGGGATGATCCAGAGAGATGATATGGGGTGGGAGGTGGGAGGGGGGTTCATGTTTGGGAACTCATGTATACCCGTGGCGGATTCATGTCAATGTATGGCAAAATCAATACAGTATTGTAAAGTAAATTAAAGTAAAAATAAAAATTTAAAATAAAATTTAAAATAAAAATAAAATGAAAGGAAAAAGTGAACATCAGTGAACTTAAAGATCATTCAACAAAAATTATTCAACTGGAAGTATAAAGTGGGAAAAAACAATTAAGCCTCAAAACCCTATGGAATAATATCAATGTAAATGTAATGGGACTCCCAGAAGAATAGGAAAGAAATAAAAGAATAGAAAATATATTTGAATAAATAAAAGCTGCCAAAAGCTGCCAAAATTTAATGAAAAACATTCATACTGCTGAAAGTCAAAGAGAAAAACAAAAAGGAAATATTTAAAGCAGCAAGACAAAAAATTACTCATCACAATATGATTAATTGCTGACTTCTCATTTGAATCAAGAGAGAACAGACGGCAGTTGATGACTTATTCAAAGAATTGAAAGAAAAAAGTCGTCAACCCAAAACTAAATATAGAGCTAAACAAGTTTTCAAACATTAATTAAAATGAAGACATTCCAAGATAAAAAATTATGGAGAATTTATTGCTACCACAGTTGCCTTACAAGAATGTCCACTCTCACCACTTTTATTCATAATAATACTGGAAGTCCTAACCAAAGCAAGAAGGAAAGAAAAATAAAAGGCACTCAAGCCGAAAAGAAAAAGAAAAACTCTTTCTATAAGCAGGTGACCTAATATTATACATCAAAAATAGTAAAATGCACACCAAAACTCTTCTAATAAAGAGAAAGATATTCTAGGCTCAAAGATTGGAAGAAGTATCTTATAAAAATATCTACACTACCTAACGTGATCTCCAGGTTCAATACAAGCAATGTCAAAATTCCAATTCCATTTTTCAGACAAATAGAACAAACAACCCTAAAACTTATATGTAACCACAAAAGATCTCAAATAGCCAAGGTTATCCTGAATAAGAAGAAAGCTGAAGGCTTCATGCTTCCTAAATTTAAAGTACATTACAAAGTTATAGTACTCAAAACATGAAAAAGACACACAGACCAATAAAACATTACAGAAATCCAGAAATAAATCCATGCACATATAGTCAATTCATCTACAGCACTGAAGCCAAGAATACAAAATAGGGAAGGATAACCTCTTCAATAAGTGGTGCTAAGAAAATTGTATGGTCACATGTAAAAGAATGAAACTGAACCACTATCTTACACACCACACATAAAAATCAACTCAGTTCTAATGAGGTGGATGAAACTGGAGCGTATTATACAGAGTGAAGTAAGCCAGAAAGAAAAACACCAACACAGTATACTAATGCATATATATGGAAGTTAGAAAGAAGGTAACGATAACCCTGGATGCGAGACAGCAAGAGAGACACAGATGTATTGAACAGTCTTTTGGACTCTGTGGGAGAGGGAGAGGGCAGGATGATATGGGAGAATGGCATTGAAACACGTAAAATATCATATGTGAAACGAATCGCCCATCCAGGTTTGATGCATGATACAGGGTGTTCGGGGCTGGTGCACTGGGATGACCCAGAGGGATGGGATGGAGAGGGAGGTGGGAGGGGGGTTCAGGATGGGGGATACATGTACACTCATGGCGGATTCAAGTCAATGTATGGCAGAATCAATACAATATTGTAAAGTAAAAATAAATAAATTAATTTTTTAAAAAGAAAAAATGAATAAAATTTTAAAAAATCTAACACCGCACACAAAAATAAACTCAAAATGGATTAAAGATCTAAATGTAAGATCAGAAACTATAAAACTCCTAGAGGAGAACATAGGCAAAACACTCTCAGACATAAATCACAGCAGGATCCTCTATGATCCACCTCCCAGAATTCTGGAAATAAAAGCAAAAATAAACAAATGGGATCTAATTAAAATTAAAAGCTTCTGCACAACAAAGGAAAATATAAGCAAGGTGAAAAGACAGCCATCTGAATGGGAGAAAATAATAGCAAATGAAGCAACTGACAAACAACTAATCTCAAAAATATACAAGCAACTTCTGCAGCTCAACTCCAGAAAAATAAACGACCCAATCAAAAAATGGGCCAAAGAACTAAATAGACATTTCTCCAAAGAAGACATACGGATGGCTAACAAACACATGAAAAGATGCTCAACATCACTCATTATTAGAGAAATGCAAATCAAAACCACAATGAGGTACCACTTCACACCAGTCAGAATGGCTGCGATCCAAAAATCTGCAAGCAATAAATGCTGGAGAGGGTGTGGAGAAAAGGGAACCCTCCTACACTGTTGGTGGGAATGCAAAATAGTACAGCCACTATGGAGAACAGTATGGAGATTCCTTAAAAAATTGCAAATAGAACTACCTTATGACCCAGCAATCCCACTTCTGGGCATACGCACTGAGGAAACCAGAATTGAAAGAGACACATGTACCCCAATGTTCATCGCAGCACTGTTTATAATAGCCAGGACATGGAAACAACCTAGATGTCCATCAGCAGATGAATGGATAAGAAAGCTGTGGTACATATACACAATGGAGTATTACTCAGCCGTTAAAAAGAATTCATTTGAATCAGTTCTGATGAGATGGATGAAACTGGAGCCAATTATACAGAGTGAAGTAAGCCAGAAAGAAAAACACCAATACAGTATACTAACACATATATATGGAATTTAGGAAGATGGCAATGAAGACCCTGTATGCAAGACAGGGAAAGAGACACAGCTGTGTATAACGGACTTTTGGACTCAGAGGGAGAGGGAGAGGGTGGGATGATTTGGGAGAATGACATTCTAACATGTATACTATCATGTGAATTGAATCGCCAGTCTATGTCTGACGCAGGATGCAGCATGCTTGGGGCTGGTGCATGGGGATGACCCAGAAAGATGTTCTGGGGAGGGAGGTGGGAGGGGGGTTCATGTTTGGGAATGCATGTAAGAATTAAAGATTTTAAAATTTAAAAAATAAAAAACTAAAAATTAAAAAAAAAATAAAAAAAATAAAAAATCAACTCAAGACCATTTAAAGACTTGCAGGTAAGACCTGAAGGTATAATACTCCTAGAAGAGTATGGGGGCAGGGGGGCTCCTTGACATTTTGTGTGGCAATATTATTTAATTTGACACCAAAAGCAAAGGCAACAACTAAATAAGTGGTACTACATCAAAGCAAAAAGCGTCTATACAGTAAATACAAACACCAACAAAATGAAAAGGTAAATCACATCTCTGGCAAGGGATAAATACCCAAAATGTAAAATGAATGTATGTGACTCAAGAGCAAACAATCTGGTTTAAAAACTGGCAGAGAAAGTGAACAGACATTTTCCCACAGAACACAAACAAATGGCCAACAGGTATAAGAAAAAGTGTTCTACCTCACTAATTATCAGGAAAATGCAAATCAAAACCACAAAGAGATATTACCTCACACCGGTTAAAACGGTTATTATAAAAAAAATAAGATAAGAAATAACAAGCACTCAGCTGGAGGAAAGGAAACACGTTAACACTCTTGTAGGAACTTAAACAGATGTAACTACTATGGAAAACAGTATAAAGAAAAATTAAAAATAAATCTACCATATGATCCAGTAATTCTACTTCTGGATATAGATCTAAAGTCTTCAAAGAGATTTCTGCAGTCCTCTGTTTACTGCAACATTTTTTAAAATAGCCAAGATAAGGGAACAATCTAAGTGTCTATCAAAGAATAAATAGTAAATGGAGACAGAAGATGTGAAATATATATATATATATGCACACATATATATACACATATACATACATATATGTGTGTATTTATACACACACACACATACACGCATGCACCAACCATGGAGAATTATTCAGCCACGAGAAAGGAGGAAATAATGCCATTTATGGCAATATGGAGTTTGAGATGGTTCTGCTAAATGAGACATCAGACAAAGAAAAGTAGTATATAATATGAATGTTTTAAAAAGCCAGAGACTCAGAAACAAGAGACTAGAGTGGTGATTACCAGGGGAAAGGGGGAAATGTTTGCAAAGAGTACAAGCTTCCAGGTTAAGATGAGTAAATTCTGAGGATCTAATCTACAGCACAGCAATCACAGTTAATACAACTATATTATATACCTTAAAGTTGATAAAGGGGAAAGTCTTAAATGTTCTCATAAAAAAAATAATAGTAATTATGTGAGGTAATGCATTTATATATATGTACATATATAATAAATAGACATATATATGATAACAGTACAAAGTGAACGAAGCTATGTGGAGTAGTTTCTATATTTTACTGAGATTAAATTAGTTTTAATCTGAAGTAGACTTGGAAGTTACAATGATGATTTAAAATAAGGCATATTATAATCCCTACAGTAACTCTTAAGAGCACAGCTGAAAAGATATAAACTTAAAAAAAAGTTTTCCAAATGCCACACTAACCATTAACAAAAGAAAATTAAGACACAGAAGAACAACAAAGGAGACATATTAAAAAAAAATGTGAGGTGTGAATCCAACCATCTCCTGTTTATTTTAAAAAGAAAATGTGTTATATGGAATGGAAATTATTCAGTCTTTGATGTATGGAAAAACCAACACAATATTGTAATCAGCCTCCAATTAAAATAAATATATATCAAAAAAATAAAAAATAGATAAAAAGAAATGCTGACATTAAACGACAACATCAATGAACCTGGAATTATGCTGAGTGAAATAAACTGGATTTAGAAAGACAAATACTGCATAATCTCATTTATATGTGGAATCAAAAACAGTCAAAGTCATAAAAGAAGTGGAACGGTTGTTGCTAAGGGGTGGGAGTTAGAGGAAAAGAAGAGATGTTGGGCAAGGAGTACAAAGTTGCAGTTATCCAAAATGAATGATTCTGCAGATCTAATGCACAGCATAGTAAGGATAGTTCATAATAATAATATAATAGTTTATAAGATTGCATACTTGAAATTTACTGACAGTTAATCTTAAGTGCTCTCAGCACCTAAAAAACAATTGTAACATGTGAGTGATGGATATGTTAACTAGCCTGATTGCTGTAACATTTCACATGTATATCCATATATGAAAACATCACATTTTATACCTCAAATATCTACAATGTTTGTCAATTACAACCTCAATAAAGCTAGAGGTAAGGGAATCTCAAGGTTATGGTTTTTCCTGTGGTCATGTATGGATGCAAGAGTTGGACTGTAAAGAAAGCTGAGCGCCGAAGAATTGATGATGCTTTTGAACTGTGGTGTTGCAGAAGACTTGAGAGTCCCTTGGACTGCAAGGAGATCCAACCAGTCCATTCTAAAGGAGATCAGCCCTGGGTGTCCTTTGGAAGGAATGATGCTAAAGCTGAAACTCCAGTACTTTGGCCACCTCATGCAAAGAGTTGACTCATTGAGAAAGACTCTGATGCTGGGAGGGAATAGGAGCAGGAGGAAAAGGGACGACCAAGGATGAGATGGCTGGATGGCATCACCAACTCGATGGACGTGAGTCTGAGTGAACTTCGGGAGATGGTGATGGACAGGGAGGCCTGGAGTGCTGCGATTCATGGGGTCGCAAAGAGTCGGACACGACTGAGACTGAACTGAACTGAACTGAAGGGAATCTCATTGTCTAATAAATTAAGACCTATCTTCCCTATCTGGTATTCATATTTTGGACCCAACCTAATTTTCCAGCCTACACTAAACGCTTACTGCTGCTGCTAAGTCGCTTCAGTCGTGTCCAACTCTGTGCGACCCCATAGACAGCAGCCCACCAAGCTCTCCTGTCCCTGGGATTCTCCAGGCAACAACACTGGAGTGGGTTGCCATTTCCTTCTCCAATGTATGAAAGTGAAAAGTGAAAGTGAAGTTGCTCTATCATGTCCGACCCTTAGCGACCCCATGGACTGCAGCCTACCAGGCTCCTCCATCCATGGGATTTTCCAGGCAAGAGTACTGGAGTGGGTTGCCATTGCCTTCTCTGAAATGCTTACTACAATACACTAAATTAGATAATTCTCTATTTTTCACAAATACATCTAATTTTCCTATTTGGCCTTTGTCCAATTTCTACTCATAATTCAACTCCAACTTCAACTACAATCCCATCCATGAAGCATCTCCTGACGAACCAAACTGCCACGTATTATACCTATTTGTATACAACATTATCATTCATGCTACTTCATAACTTAATGAGACTTTGTTACTGCCCATAACACCTTACTTCTTATGTGCTTTGTTGAATATTCTTAATAGTCTTAAAGAGATGGGAATACCAGGCCATATTACCTGCCTCTTGAGAAATCCATACACAGGTGAAGAAGCAACAGTCAGAACCAAACATGGAACAACAAACTGGTTCAAAATTCAGAAAGGAGTACGTCAATGCTGTATGCGGTCATCCTGATTATTTCACTTATATGCAGAGTACATCAGGCAAAATGCCAGGCTGGATGAGGCACAAGCTGGAAACAAGATTGCTGGGAGAAATCCCAATAACCTCGGATAAGCAAACGACACCATCCTCATGGCAGCAAGCGAAAAGGAACTAAAGAGCCTCTGGATGAAGGTGAAAGAGGAGAGTGAAAAAGTTGGCTAAAAATTCAACATTCAAGAAATGAAGATCATGGCATCTGGTCTCAGCACTTCATGGCAAATAGATGAGGAAACGATGGAAACAGTGACAGACTACCGTCTTGGGGTCCAAAATTAATGCAGATGGTGACTGCAGCTATGTAATTAAAAGATGCTTGCTCCTTGGAAGAAAGCTATGACAAAGCATATTGTCTAGCATACCTAGACAGTGTATTAAACAACAGAGACATTACTTTGCAAACAAAGGTCCATCTAGCTATGGTTTTTCCAGTAGTCATGTATGGATGTGAGAGTTGGACCATAAAGAAGGCTGAGTGCTGAAGAATTGATGCTTTCGAACTGTGGTGTTGGAGAACACTCCTGAAAGTCCCTCGGACTTTCAGTCAATTCTAAAGGAAATCAACACTGAATATTCATTGGAAGGATTGATGCTGAAGCTCCAATACTTTGGCCACCTGATGAGAAGAACTGACTCACTGGAAAAGACCCTGATGCTGGAAAAGATTGAGGGCAGGAGGAGAAGGGGGCGACAGAGGATGAGATGGTTGGATGCTATCATCGACTCGATGGACATGAGTTTGAGCAAACTCCAGGAGACAGTAAAGGGCAGGGAAGCCTGGCATGCTGCAGCCCATGGAATCACAGAGTCGGACAAGACGGAGCAACTGAACAACAAATAGTGCTGGCTGTGCCTCATGTAAATGTCTACTGAAGAAAAACAATTCTGTGACATAGTACATGTACCATCTCATTGCAAACAGACCAGTGAAAAAATATTTGTATGTATGTCCTAGAAATATTTTTAAATTACTTTTTAAATATTGACTGATAAGTTTTAAATAATGAAGGGTATGAGTTTTCAATAATACAGGTATGATTCCTCAAAGATAAACATGTTAAAATAATGCAAAAACTAACATTTTGATATTATGATAGCCCCAAAATTCAAATTTATGCTTACTGGAAAAAATATCTTCATAGGATTGAATATTAAACAAACAAAAATATCTATACAGAATTTAATTTCATTATTTCAGGATCCTTTATTGTAGGAAATGAAATGAAATTGATACATACCCAATCCATTCACATGCAGGTTACTGACCTGAAAGATTCATTGGCTTTTACAGGAATAAATTCTTTACTAATAAAAATTACAGGCTTCTAAATCTTTTATTTGGCAAGTACCATAATAGACTTGAAGGTCTGACGCCAGATTTAATCCCAGTAAAGAGACTTAATGATAAAATCACCTCATCAAAATAACCATCCATCTATTTTCTACAAGCTAATCCCAGTTTACATTAATTTCATCCACATTAACCACAGCTTATGTTTATACCCATAAGCGGTTAAAGAATGAATGACCTACTTAAATGTTGGTGTCTGCTGAAATGCATCTTTGTTAGACCGATCTCATTTCCTGCAGAAACCAATTTCACTTTCTTTATGACAGAGCACCAGATCATAATGATAAGTGAAAAGCAAGCAACATAAAGTACCAGGGACTCCAGGAAAACCTTCATCTCTGTTCAGCAAAACATTCCCTTCTTCAAGCATTGAATAGCCCAAACTTTTACAGGCTATACCTGTAACACTAACCAACTTAAACAATTCACATTGAATTGATACACACTCAATAAAGGGCTACCCCAGTAGCTAAGTGGTTAAAGAATCCCCTGCAATGAAGGAGCTGCAGGAGTTGCTGGTTCAATCTCTGAGTTGGAAAGATCCCCTGGAAGAGGGCATGCAACCCACTCCAGTATTCTTGCCTGGAGAATCCGATGGGCAGTATTCTCCCCGGGAGAATCCCATGGAAAGAGGAGCCTGGCAGGCTACAGTCCATGAGGTGACAGAGAGATGGACACTACAGAAGTGACTCAGCACAAACACATGTACACATATTCAATAAAACTAGCAATTAATTTGTCATAGTGTACTCAAATTCAGACTAGCAGTCTGATCACCTATAAGGCTAGTATCACATTTTACCTATATAACTTTAAACCTCTAGCTAGAAACAGGTTTTTAAAGGACAGTATAAAAATTCAACTTCTTAAGTAAAGCGTTATTTTCAAGGATGCCTAATTGCAATGTGTAAATCTTTCATACATGTTATAAAAGATTAAAAAAGAAAATTAATAACACAAACAGCATTTTCTATAGTACAAATCTGTTTTATTATAACTGCAATAGAATACATTAATTTTTTCTTGGGTTATGAATAAAATATCACCAAATACGTTTCCTTATTTTTAAAATCTTATGACAGAAATTCTGTGAAACAATAATATGAAAGGCTGGCTTTCAAGTTCAGTTTCTCCCAATAATTTGTTTTAATGGTTTTCAAAACAGGAAAAACATGCACAGATCCGAATGAAAAAGGATTTCTGGTTTTCATTCTAATCCACCAATTATTAAAGGATTTTTGTTGAAATTTAGCTAGTAACTCTCCATATTCCCTGCTGTCAACCAGTTCTTAAACTAATTATGTTTTTTTATATTTTTAACAAACTGATTCTAATTTCACTTTACCTTAAACAATTAGAAAATTTTACATTCATATTCTTTAAAGTCTGCTTATGCTGAAGTGACTTAGCAGTAGCAGTATGTCAAAGCTTATATACCTGACAGATTTAGATCATTTTCGGCACATACTGATGCAATGTAAAAACACATTCAAATATCCATTTTCAAAATGTTCTCTCCATGGTAAGATTACTTAGAGAGCAGGTACTTTTTCATTGTAAAAATGTCATCTTCACCTTGGAAATATCTCCAAGGGAACTATGTCATGAAAAGCTCCTGATTATGTCACTGCAATCCTAGAACAGTTAAATTTTTGTAAAAATAAACATTAAAACGAAGTAAATTCAAATTAAATACTCTGCAACAAAATTACAAGAAGACTGTCCATAGTATAAGTATAGTAGAAACAGTATAAATGAGATGTGCACATCTCATTTTCAAGAATTGTGAAGAATTTATATTGTAGCTCCAACTTCTTTGCTACAATAGTGTGCCTAAGAAAGACAGTATGAATCAATCCCATGTAAGGAGCTAATTCTCTGAATTTACCCATGATTCTTGACATACCCAAGATTTGCCAAAGTGTTTTTCCCCCAAAATGTGATGTTTTGTCTTTTATTATTAAAGAAGACAAAATAAGAAGCTGCTAAATATTTTTCAGGGATATCTGAAGTCATGAAACTCAAACTTCATGTTCTAAATACTTAGTTCTTAAATATCTTACTGCGATGATGACATACTCTCATTACCTTATATTAAAGGAACAACTGATCCACAGAGTAAGATTTGCAATTAACAATAATGTAAATCCCTACAGATCCCCTGACAGATTTAAATGGTTTGAGCCATTTTCTTTTCAGAGCTAATTACTATCATTGTTTCACTCTCATAACACAGCTAGCAAAGAGTTTATGGAAATAAAAATATCAGCTATTCTAATTTTTTTTTCATTTGTACTTAACATTACTAGCATAGTTTTCAATTTGTGTCTCTCTGCAGAATACCTTAATGCCAGTTGTCCACTTTTCAAGCTAATTTAAGCACAACTAAAAGATTTATAATAATGATGGTAAGAATAACATTCACCTAGTGCCTATACTTACCCTCTTCTTTAAGCACTTGATATTTATTAACTCAATTCATCTATAAAGGTATATAAGATAGATATCTAATAAACTAAATTAATGTTACATAATGAGATAATGTATCAAACAAATCTTAACTGTGGGACGCCCACTCATCTCCAGGATACCTTGCATTCATTAGGCAACAAATGATGATGATATGAAACCAAATGGCATTGAAACCAACAGAAGGAGAACAAATTGTGCCATAATTATTAGTGAAATTTCATTGTTTTCTTTCCTGTTTTTGGCTAAAAATAGTATTGAAAATGTTACATTATCTTTCCACACTCCATTGAATTGCCATACCTAACCCCTAGAGCCAACACTTTAGATTGGAGACTACCACAAGAAATATTAGGAGTCTACTATTTTGTTATTTTGTAGACTACAATAGAATAATAATAATGGGTAGACAGTACAGTTAAACTGAAAGGTCATACTTAAGGTAACTATTAAAAACTTAAAAATAACCTACACATATATATATATATATTATATAGTAATAAAGTGTATTTAGTACTGGGAATAATAATTTCCATGATCTGTATCAATATCACAGAAATGGAATAGACTCTGGTTAAAGCACTGGATATATCAGGAGTCATGAAATTTGATAGAACACTAACAAATAAGGAACAAATTTTAAAGGCATTTAATAAATAAGACACATGAAAAAGTTCAATAAGCAAATAAACCAACAAATATACATAGAGGATAAAATCATAATGAATGTATTATGACTGTAATTTCAGATTTACTGTAGAAGTTTTCCTTCTATATCTTTTTCACCATTATACTTTGAAAATCAAGACCAGTATTCCCTGTTGCTTTTCAGTGTTTTAAGAATACCTATAAATTCACTACAGTCAAATGCTTAGTTCATGCCAAAGATAGTTTATCACATGGTAGTTAGAAAGAAGTGTGTAGGATCCTGACTTTGCTATTTAGCCGTGTGTGCAGGGCTATGCTTAGTCTTTCAGTCATGTCTGACTCTTTACAACCCCATGGACTGCAGCTCACCAGGCTTCTCTGTCCATGGGCATTCTCCAGACAAGAATACTGGAGTGGATTGCCATGCCCTCCTCCAGGGGATCTTCTCAACCCAGGGATTGAACCCAGGTCTCTGGCACTGCAGGTGGATTTTTTACCATCTCAGCCACAACGGAAGCCCCAGGCACTGTGTGATCCTGGATAAATCACATAAACTCTCTGAACTTCAGATTCTCCTCAGGATGAAAAGTGTGTAATATCTAGGATAATCATGATAATCATGTGCATATTAAAAAATGGTAATTATGTTATGATTCTAAAGCTTTCAAGGTAGAAAAGAAAATACTGTCTGGATTCAATTGCACTGGACAAAATGGTATCTTAAGTTAGGGAAAATATATTAAAGAAACTGAATGTCTCATACTGCTATTTTCTTAGGTACAAGTTACTGAAAGTGTTGGGATGTAACTCTTCATCTCATAAGGGTTAAATTTATCTTCCCACTGATTAAACTGTATATTTTTATTGTAATGAGGCCCTATAATACTGTAGAATGCATACCAAAGAAATGATGATGAAAGTTTCAGTATTAAGTTGACCAATATAAGGACCAACTCTTATTAAGTTACTTAATCTAAATGCCTCGGGTTCCTCACAAGAAACAAGCAAGAGGGGTAAAATCATTTTAAAGTGACTTCAAGTTCATTTTCTAAATGCCAGTCACAGTCACCACTTGCTTGGTTTGGTCACATCCTTAACAGATCTGTTTCTGCAGTTTTTAATACAATGGAAACAATTTAAATCATGGAAACAAAAACCCACACAGAAAACCCAAAGCATTAGATAAAAGAGAAGGGCAAATAATTACTTTCGGTGTCAATCAAATGAAGTATAACCAAGAGAACAATGTTAAATAGTTATCCTCCATTTTCATTAATTTCAAAAGAAATCCATTTAAATGTCAACAGGTTCACATGCAAGTAAATGGAACTTGATAGTGTAAAAAGATTAAATGATGGAAGAGCTCACAGACTCTTCATACACAAATATTTAAAACAATGCTAGATTATAATCTAGTTATAGAAGGCAATGGCACCCCACTCCAGTACTCTTGCCTGGAAAATCCCATGGATGGAGGAGCCTGGTGGGCTGCAGTCCATGCGGTCGCAAAGAGTCAGACACGACTGAGAGATTTCACTTTCACTTTTCACTTTCATGCATTGGAGAAGGCAATGGCAACCCACTCCAGTGTTCTTGCCTGGAAAATCCCAGTGACGGGGGAGCTTGGTGGGCTGCCGTCTATGGGGTCGCACAGAGTCGGACACGACTGAAGCGACTTAGCAGCAGCATAGTCTAGTCATAGTGAAAGTCGCTCAATTGTGTCCAACTCTTTGCAACCCCTTGGACTATACAGTCCATGGAATTCTCCAGGCCAGAATACTGGAGTGGGTAGTCTTTCCCTTCTCCAACCCAGGGATCGAACCCAGGTCTCCTGCATTGCAGGCGGTTTCTTTATCAACTGAGCTATCAGAGAAGCCCAATGTTAGATTACCATAATTGACTGTTAAATCACTGACCAATCTGAGGATTAAAAAACTGTGAAATTATATAACTGAATGTTTAATAAGCACAAATATTACCTTAAATTCAGATACAGCAAAATTTACATTTTGTGATAGGACACAAGACTTCATTAGGTTAATTCTTAGCATGGTAAATAGATGATCAGATAATTATAAAAATAATCCCATTAGCTACTGTATGACTATTCAATATTCCAGTCTTAGCAAATATTTTAAGTTTCTCTCCTCAGATTGAGTTGTTAATTTCCTTATCCACATAGTTGCTCTCTTGCTTACTAATACAGCAAAGATTAAGAGAAATCTTTTCATTTATTACTAGCATTTTCTCTAGGTTATAGCCAAGTTTGCAGACTGGGCCTCAAGCAGTTTTATTAAAAAGGTATCATATACTCAAAATTATATAAAGAAATGTATGTTTTAAATAAAATGAACACCCATGAATCATCAAGCAACTTAAAAATATTAACACAACAGTATGAGTAATTTTGAAGGTCCCTATATCCCTCTACTCAATATCTGCTTCCTATTGTTTATAATATTATCACAAATTTATAAATATACTGTTTAAATTTGCTAGGGTTTGCCTTTTATGTAATCTGTAACAAAGTATATATTCTTCTGTAACTTTTCTTGGTGGAACAATATTACATTATTGAGAATCATCTATGCTGATATAAATAACTATAGCTCATTTTTACTGCTGTAGAGTACTCCATGTATAAAAACTTTTCCATTTTTTTTTATCAAAAATACTGCAACAGATGTTCTTGTATGTGTTTCCTTCTGAACGTGTGCAAAAAATCTCACTAGGAAAGAATATTTTAAATTACAGTGTACACACATCTTCAAGTTTATTTAACAGCCAATTTTCTAGCATATATTCCTACTAGAGGTGAGTGGAAATTCCTAATGCTCCACATTCCCACCAACAATGATATGCCCCTGTGAGATGATCCAATTATTGTGCTTTTAATTTTCATTTTCCCAATTAATAATGAGGGTTGAGGGTTTTCATGGTGACCCGGTGGTAAAGAGTCTGCCTGCCAATGCAGGAGACACAGGTTCCATCGCTGGTCCAGGAGGATCCCACATCGCACGGAGCAACTAAGCCTGTGGGTACCACTACTGAGCCTGTGTTCCGGAGCCCAGGAACTGCAACTACTGAGCCCACACGCAGCAGCTACTGAACCCACGTGCCCTAGCGTTCATGCTCTGCAGCAGGAGAGTCAGCACAGTAAAAAGCCCAAGAGCCACAACCTCAGAGTGGCCTCCAGGTCACCACAACTACAGAAAACGTCACACAGCAATGAAGACCCAGCACAGCCACAAATACACAAATAATGAGGGTTGATGATGTTTTTATATCACAATGGCCCATCTGTATTTCCTCTTCTGTGAAATGCCTATTCACATGTATCTGTTTTCTCTTTGGTTGCCATTCTCATATTTATTTACAGCAATATTCTATGTATTCTGATACTTCTAGATGCTATGTTTCATCTTTTGGTATGCAACAAACCAAATAATATTTTTGGGTTTTCCTTCTATGGTCTACACTTTTGACTTAATTGGTAAAATACATTTCCATAAAATACATAGCACTTTAATGGTTGATGTTATTTTCCTTTTTCACTGTATCTATGTATATCTCTATATAGAGATAAATGAATAATATACATATATAAATATAAACCAAGAGAAAACCTTCATCACTTTTATTTTGAAACTTGATCCCAAGTTCCCCACACCTAGAAATGGAAGAGGACATAAAGTATAACCAAGTAAACTTAAGGGGCCATGGAAACATCTATTAATAAGTAGCCTTTAAAACAGGCAGCACTTTTTTTACGCATCTTCTGCACACTGAGCTTATGCACAGAGATTCAAGACAATCAGAGTGGAGATTTTTCTCTTAACAGTAACTTACATATGTGTAGCATGTTAGCTATTTTCAGTGTTCTTTATATACTTTATATGATGCTCAGAACAACTAAAATGGATGAGGAAAAGAAATTATTGTTGCCACTTCAGAACTGAAAAAAATACAGGAGGTGAAGGAATTTGCCTAAAATGGGAAAACCTTGGATGCAAGTCTAGGCCTCCTGCCCTTTAGTCCAGGATGCCTTTCTCAACACTGTACTACTTTTCAAGGTAAGGAATGAACACTGTCAAAGCTGAGGACATGGGGACATCCCTGGCACTAATGTGGTTGAGACTTTTAAGGCAGTTCAGTCCCTGGTAAGGGAACTAAGATCCAACATGCTGGGGGGCATGGCCAAAGGAAAAAAAAAATAATTAAAAAAAATAAAGTCCCAGTCTTTAAAAGAAAAAGAAAACAAAAGCTGAGGAGATGGCATTTTTTTAAAGTATGAGTCATCTGAGTAGTCAATTTGTACTTACTGATTATGAAAGGATTATATTGTCCTCAGAAAGAATTCTGCTGTAGAGTACAGCTGGGACAGGGTAGAGAGAGAAGTAGAGCAGTCATCTGCTCCCTCCTATGCCACACAAACTTAGCTTCCTATGCAGTCAAGATTTTCCCTAAACACAGATCTCTTAGCCATCACAGAAAATTTATGCAAAAAAAAGTAAAACATGCTGATGGTGGTTGAGATTATTTTCTAAAAACTAGGAACATATACTTAGACAAAGGATACTTAGATGTGGCCTCGTGAGTCTATGTTCCCTAGCAGGATGATAACCACAAAGAGTGCATTCCAAATGTATCTGAATAATCACCAAAACTGTTTTTAAAACTTGCAGACAAAGAATGTCACCTGCCATATCAGTAGACAAAGGATGTTGCTGCATCAAGACATCAGCTACTGTCATACGAAGTAAAGTAAATCAGAAAGAGAAATAAATATATCAACACGTGGAATCTACAAAACTGGTACAGATAAGCTTATCTGCAAAGCACAAATAGAGACAAAGATATAGAGAACAAATGTTTGAACAGCAAGGGGGAAAAAGCGGGGATTGGAAGATAGGGAATGAAACATATACACAATTGATACTCTGCATAAAACAGATAACCCCAGTGAGAACCTACTGTGTAGCACAGGGGACTCTACTTGATGCTCTGTGGTGACCTAAATGGTAAGGAAATCCAAGGAAGAGGGGGTGTGTGTATACATATTAAGTGATTCAATTTGCTCTTCAGCAAAAACGAACACAATTGTAAAGCAACTATACCACACAAACACACAAAGACATCAACTCCTGCAGTCACCCCCACCCACCAACACAACCCTGATGGTGCACAAACAGGGGGTTTAAATTGGAAAAAAAAAAAAACAAACAAACAAAAAGCAAAAGATAGTATAGGTCCTAAATATCTAAAGTGAATACCAAAAGAAAGATTCCAATGAGCTCAGACTCTTTTATTTTCCTATACATAGAAAAGCACTAAATTCATTAACATGTCTGGTTTTTCTTTAACAGTAATTTTTTGATGTTCCAACTACTTGGTTTTTGTTGCAAGAACTCCCATATATCCTGGCTCCTTCCTTACCTCTTCATAACAGTCCCACAGAGCTATATAAGAGGCTTCCCCCTGGGCTTAAGTCCTCAGCAAATCTGCCGAATACAACGTATTTCTCAAATTTTAGGTTGTTTACTTTTTTCAGTCAACTGGGGAAAATCTCTACTTAGTGTGTTTGTGAAGACTAGCATAAGTCATATGATGGGCAAGAAAAAGTAAGGAATAGGCACCTATGTATCTGTAGTATCACAAATGCAGTAAGTTTTCAGGTCATATACACACTGCTTAAAAAAAAAAAACTTTTTATTTTGTATTGGGGTATAACCAATGTATAAACAATGTTGTGACAATTTTAAGTGAACAGTGAAGGGACTCAGACATACATATACATGTATCCATACTCCTCCAAACGTTTTTTCTTTTAAAAACAAATTTTAAAGGATAACCACACGACCATTTTTGTACAACTACAAACAAAAGAATGCATGGTTATTAAATAAGAATTAAACTCTTAGGAAATTTAATATAGTGATATTCACATTCATCAGGGGTAGGAGGAAAATGCTCATTGTATTTTTCGAATTGTGTCCCAAGTAAATATACCACTTATTCAGAAAACATACATAATTCAAATCTCCATGTCTTATACCAAAATTCACTCCCTAAAGATTAAGAACATAAAAAAACACATAGAAATTTTTATAATTATCTGATAGGAAAGAATTCTTAAAGACCTTCCTAAAGGCAGAAATATTAAAAATAGTTTACTAAACATACTTTTTAAACTTCAATATAACAAAAAAAATTATAACCAAAGCAATATGTTAGCAAGAAAACTGAAAATTTTAATATGTATATGGTAGTGTGTGTTTGTGTATGCTCCTGTCGTTGAGTCACTAAGTCATGTCCAACTCTTTGCAACCCCATGGGATTGTCCAGCCAGGAACACTGGAGTAGGTTGACATTTCCTTCTCCAGGGGATCTTCCCAACCCAGGGATCAAACCTGAGTCTCCTGTTTGGCAAGTGGATTCTTTACCACTGAGCTACCTAGGAAGCCCATGTATTTCTGTATGTGTATGTATAAACGGTAACTATTCACCAAAAAGAAAAGCACTGTAATAGGAAAAAAAGGCCATAGATATAAACAGGAAATTCACACAAAGACAATAAATATGAGAAATGGTCTATCTGATCAGTAATCAAAGAAGTACAATTTTGCAAAACAGAGAACTTCTGCCTTTCAGATTAGCATACTTCATATTTTAAATAAAAATGTTTGGAGGGGATGAGAGAATAGGAAAAAGGAATGCTCAGAAACATAGCTCATAGGATTGTAAACTATCCTGGAGGGTCATATGGTAGTTAACTATCAAAAGCCCTAAAAAACTGTATGCCTTTAGCTTAGGAATTCTGTTTCTAGGAATTTATTCCATGAAAACAAATGAATACTGCCCAGAGATGCTAATAGTCGCATGTGATATTCACTGCAGTGAGGTTTATAACAAAAAATAATTGAAAACTACGCATAAAAGACAGAGCTGGGATTGTAAATGAAGACCTTTCTGCCTTCAGCATCTGTGCCCCCGATCAAGTTAGAATCCATTCTCTTAGTCTAAAAGTCTTCCTGTTATGTCCTAACCCTGTTGCAACCAACATATAATGCAGCTACATTCTGAAGGAGACTCTAGCTGGCTACCCTATAACAGGGGAACAAGCTGTGTAACCAAGGGAGCCTTGTAAACACAATTAACCACTGTCAATACACTAAGAATGGTATTCTAAGCCTCTCTTAGAATCTGTTAGTGTAATAAATGCACCTTGGTCCATATTTCTGAAGCTCTTAAAGGAGGTTTTTTTTTTTAATTCCTTACCGTAACTGTAGCCACACTGATCCATTTTCTATCATATTAAAAAGTTATGTTGGGACTTCCCTAGAGGTCCAGTGGTTATGACTTTGCTTTCCAATGCAGGGTGTGAGAGTTCGATACCTGGTCAGGGAGCTAAGATCTCACATGCCTCAGGACACAATGACAGATCGCGGATGACATGATGAAGATCCCACATGCTGTAACTAAGACCCAATTCAGCCAAATACGAATGAAAATTTTTAAAAAGTCTCTGTGCTCTCAATGCAAGGGGCACAGGTTCAACCCCTGGTTGGAAAACTAAGAGTTCACATACCTCACAGGGTGGCAAAAAAAGAAAAAACAAAACACAACCCTGTTAAGTATTCAATTTAATCAGTGTTTAAAGAACATATGGTAATTGACTGGTCACTACAAAGTTTATATTTAAATCAAAGTCATGTTTCACAAGAAACATTCTCATTTCCTATAACATTTAAATGTTCATTACATATTTCCTTTGGGGAACAGAAGTTCTTATCAATTCAATTACACAAATATTTAGTGAGTAATCACTATTGAAGTTACTTCATGGCAAACAGATTGGGAAACAATGGAAACAGTGACAGACTTTATTTTGGGGGACTTCAAAATCACTGCAGATGGTAACTACAGCCATGAAATTAAAAGACGCTTGCTCCTTGGAAGAAAAGTTATGACCAACCTAGACAGCATATTAAAAAGCAGAGACATTACTTTGATATTCAAAGGTCCATCTAGTAAAAGCTATGGTTTTTCCAGTAGTCATGTATGGATGTGAGAGTTGGACTATAAAGAAAGCTGAGCACCGAAGAACTGATGCTTTTGAACTGTGGTGTTGGAGAAGACTCTTGAGAGTCCCTTGGACTGCAAGGAGATCCAACCAGTCCATCCTAAAGGAAATCAGTCCTGAATATTCATTGGAAGGACTGATGCTGAAGCTGAAACTCCAATACTTTGGCCATCTGATGCGAAGGACTACTCCTTTGAAAAGACCTTGATGCTGGGAAAGACTGAAGGTGGGAGCAAAAGGGGACGACAGAGGAGGAGATGGTTGGATGGCATCACCGACTCGATGGACATGAGTTTGAATAAGCTCTGGGAGTGGGTGATGGACAGTCAAGCCTAGTGCGCTGCAGTCCATAGGGTCGCAAAGAGTTGGACACAATTAATCAACTAAACTGAACTGAATTACTATGTGCCAGAAACTCTAGTTTTCCATTAAATTCGTTTCCATTATTTATAAGGCAGTTACAAAGACTTGGTTATATCTTGGACTGATAGGCAGAAAATTCAACAGGTAACACTCATTCCATGATGTCTTTAGAACTGAGAGAATAAAGCTGGAACTCATCAGCAAGCTCATAAATGTTTATTTTATCAAAAGTGTGGAAAAGTCACATGTATCTCTTCTGAAGTAAAAGTGTTAGTCGCTCAGTCATGTCTGACTCTTTTCAACCCGGTGGACTTTAGCCTGCCAGGCTCCTCTATCTTTGGAATTCTCCAGGCAAGAATACTAGGGTGGGTTCCCATTCTGTTCTCCAGGGATCTTCCTGACCCAGGAATAGAACCTAGGTCTCCCACACTGCAGGCAGATTCTTTATCATCAGAGCCACCGCGGAAGTCCTTTATCAATTCTGGCATCAATTAATTCTCTCCCATCACTCTAACTACTTTCTGATGATGAACTGTTAAGAGGATTATCAGAAAAATTAGGAGAGAAGCACTTTTTCTAACTCAACATTGAAGATGTTGTGTGAGTTTCCAACAACTCACTGATGACAGTCAGTGAACATACAGTATCATGGAAACGTTTACAGTGGAGCAGGGCTACACTCAATATGTTAGCAACAAGGGTAGCATTTAAGCCTCACTCACTTTTAGTAGAGGGATTCCCTGATAGCTCAGTTGGTAAAGAATCTGCCTGCAATGCAGGAAACCCCAGTTCGTTTCCTGTATCAGGAAGATCTGCTGGAGAAGTGATAGGTTACCCACTCCAGTATTCTTAGGCTTCCCTTGTGGCTTAGCTGGTAAAGTGTCTGCCTACAATGTGGGAGACCTGGGTTCGATTCCTGGGTAAGGAAGATCCCCTGGAGAAGGGAAAGGCTACCCACTCCAGTATTCTGGCCTGGAGAATTCCATGGACATTATAGCTCATGGGGTCCCAAAGAGTCAGACACAACTCAGTGACTTTCACTTTCATTTTTAGAAATAGAGGAGATCAGACAAATATTAACATATATGTACATGTTAACTGGGATACAAAAGAAAGTACAACTGATGCCCCCAAACGTCACAGACAGCCATGTTTAAAAGACTAAGAGTTTGCAGAAAATGAAGAGTACAATAAAATCAAGCAGGAAAAACATTAACAGAAGTAACCAGATTGCCAATCAGGCAGAGGAAACCTAATGTCTTTATTAGTTAAACGCCGTCTCCCAAACCAAAACAATAGGGAAGAGATCTCTTAAATATTCACTGTCCATATATCACCTTATTATAATTTCTCAATAATCCTCAGTGAGCCTCCCCTATGTGACAGCTCTTACCCATAATATAGCCAAGGCAAAGGAAGTGCTTCTTGTTTGATGACTTGCTCAAATCCAAACAGAAAGGAAGTGAAAACCTTCACCTAAAATCCAGGTCTCCCAAAGTCAAGGGCAACACCCTCTCCTCCAACCTTGCAGATGTGAATGTCAAAAGTCAACTGTACTCTTTGACCAGAAAATAAATGTGAGAGGTGGCATCTCAGCCAAAGAAATTATTTTCCAAACATTATTCCAGGCTAAACCTTTGGTTTGTGCTTTCCATTCTAGCAATTTAAAACACATTATGAATTTGTCAGCAGCTCCACAGCCTTTAGCATAATTAAAACCCATTAGTCTGGTTCACTGCATAACGGCACCACATGTGCTGTGAAAACATATTCACCTAAAAGCTCCTAGGAGGACATTAAACATTCACAACCCACAATAAAAACTTAGCAGAACATATCAAGGATGAAACTTTTTATTAGCAGATGTGGTAACTCACCACTCAGGAATACTATACTTAGGTTCAGCCAGTACTAGTTTATGACTGTGAACTATTAGAGGTGGGGGAAGTATCTGGGATGCCTCAGAAAAGCTTTTCTGGTTCTGAAAGCCACCACATCACGTCATTTCAATGCTGAGAATTTCCTACCGCAGAATTCTGAAAGAAGTAACATGTTCAAAGATCCACCCTAACCTAATAATCTCATTTGTAGAATTCCTTCTGTTTATTATTAACCTTTCATGATTTAAAACTTACAGTTTTCTTCTTCCATCCTCAGGGTAAGTTTCATCCCCAGATTCTTTCCTTCAGCAAAAGATCACCTTCTGAAAGTCACATTAGGTTAAAAACATTCTAACCAATGATTACAATTCCACCAGCAGACTAAAGAGGAGGAAACAGAAAAGTTGACAATATTTTAAGAATTTAAGCTAAGACCAACTCGGAGTTTAGAGCAAAACCTATGAAGAGCACATGATAAAAAAACAAAACTTTAAGAACTGTACTTTAAGTGTTTATGATTTTGACTAAAAGAAATATCTTTTTCCCCCAAATTTTAAAGGGGTTTTCAGGTTTTATTTATACCCATAAAGGTTATATGAAAACCCCAATCACTGAAATGAAATGAAAACCACAATCACAGAAAACTAATCAAACTGATCACATGGACCACTGCCTTGTCCAACTCAATGAAACCATGAGCCATGCCACGTAGGGCCACCCAAGACGGACGGGTCATGGTGGAGAGTTCTGACAAAATGTGGTCCACCGGAGAAGGGAATGGCAAACCACTTCAGTATTCTTGCCTTGAGAACGCCATGAACAGTATAACTCTGAGCGCATTTATGCAAATGCTGAATTATTTATCAGAGGCACTCAAATATGACACAAAAACAAGATAAAAGTGAATCTTAGAAAAATATTTTCCCTTCTATCTATATGAAAATTCTCATCATTCACTCTGTTACGTTGCTGTTATATTGGTGCTGATGGATGCCCTCAAGAAAACAGAACGAAGCCAATCAAGCAAAGACTAAGAATTCTGATTCCCTTAGATTAGAAGAACTGAAAAACAAACCCTAAAATAACAGCGTGTCACCAAGTCAGTCACATATTACATCTGTAAGGCCGAGAACAAATGGCTCTTAGTATTTCCTGGGCACAGACCTCATCATTAACCTGATGAAAAACGTATGCATTTGTAACTGTGGCTACAACTTCCACAGATTTTGAGTCCTCATAGGTCAGCCCTGGATGATTAGAATCCCTGTTGGGAACCATCTGCTCCTGAGGTCAGGAATCTCACCTTTATCTTTCTGCACCAGTATGCAGCACCGCGCCTGCATCCAGATGGGGGCAGAGCTGATGAATGGATGTGTGCGCCCACGGTCAGGTGACCACAAAGAAGAATTTGATTGGTTAAGGGAATGACATAACATGCTCAATATAACGTATATTGAAAAGCAGAGACATTATTTTGCCAACTAAGGTCCATCTAGTCAAGGCTTTGGTTTTTCCTGTGGTCATGTACGGATGTGAGAGTTGGACTGTGAAGAAGGCTGAGCGCTGAAGAATTGATGCTTTTGAACTGTGGTGTTGGAGAAGACTCTTGAGAGTCCCTTGGACTGCAAGGAGATCCAATCAGTCCATTCTGGGATTTCTCTGGAAGGAATGAGGCTAAAGCTGAAACTCCAGTACTTTGGCCACCTCATGCGAAGAGCTGACTCATTGGAAAAGACTCTGATGCTGGGAGGGATTGGGAGCAGGAGGAAAAGAGGATGACAGAGGATGAGATGGCTGGATGGCATCACTGACTCGATGGACGTGAGTCTGAGTGAACTCCGGGAGTTGGTGACGGACAGGGAGGCCTGGAGTGCTGCGATTCATGGGGTCGCAAAGAGTCGGACATGACTAAGCGACTGAACTGAACTGATAACGTGCTCCTGAAGGATAAATGATTCAAAGGCATCAGAAGCATCGCTGTTTTACATATACATGTGTGTGTATGTGTGTGTGTGTGTGTGTGTGTGTGCATTACTAAACTTGGGGCTTCTCAGGTGGCTCTAGTAGTAAAGAATATGCCTGCCAATGCAGGAGACAAAAGAGATTCAGGTTCGATCCCTGGGCTGGGAAGATCCCCTAGTGGAGGAAATGGCTACCCATTCCAGTATTCTTGCCTGGAGAATCCCATGTGCTGAGGAGCCTGGCAGGCTGCAGTCCACAGGGTTGCAAATAGTCAGACATGACTAAAGCAACTTAGCACACAATTATTAAACCTATATTTGAGTGCTTCCAATTAATTACAAATATTTGTTTCATACTGGGAATTCACAGTGAAATTCTCAATATGAGTTCCAGAATACTTTTTTTAAACTAAGGAACTTCAAAATTAAAGTTATTGTTGATATTTAAGGGTGACTATCATGCTTTAACCTTATTCTAAATCAAACCATTATTATATACTCCCAACTGATATGATTCTCCTAAAAATGCTTTAAAATTGCTTGAAGTACTTATTTTTCCTGGGTTCACCCACGTCTTTCAACCTAATGCCTCCCTTTACCTTACTTTTCTGTAGGGAGGCTATTCTAAAAATGACATGTGGTTTCAACCTATATGTAAGTCATCAGTCGGTGTTAAGACACACTGAAAAGTTTACGCCATGTCTGTTCCTGCAGTTTGTTAGAGCAGAGCACGAAGATTACTTCCATCCCTCCTCCAGTTTTAAAATCTAAGGACCAGCCTCATGGGTTTGTCTTCTTTTATTCATTTCCCTCCTTTTCTTTGCACATCAATGTTCTTCCCCCCTCAAGTATTTCTATTTCCGGATAGAATTTTCTATTAGTTTCCTTTCTCTTTCCTCTCCCACAAAGGAAATAGGACTATTAATTATATCTTTCATTTTATCATTTGTATTTCTTGACAACTGTTTTGTTCCTTTCACATTCTTTACTTTTTCCAAATATGTGCATTTCTTCAATAATTTCTAAAGGTGTGATTTTATTTTCATGTTCATCACTCACTTTTCCAGCAATAAAACAGCTACCACTAAAATTCAACTATATATGGTATTTACATTTTAGTCCTCTGTGACTTTGTACACTATTAAACTCACAGCTATTCTAGTTTGTTTCAATGAAAAAGATTCCAAGAAAGATTTTTATATTCTTAGAAGACCGGAAAAACTATCTCCTTTGCTGAGCCATTCTTTTCTGATCTACTCAACATGAGAGCCCTTTCTTCTATATTCACAAATCCCTCAGGGAATTTTCACCCAAACCCATGGTTTTGAATATCATAATATAACCCAATGACTCCCAAATCTATTAATATGTCATGAGACGTGATCTCTCCTTAGGACTCCAGGCTGACATTAAGCTGCTTATGTGACACCTCTACTTGATGTCATAAATCCAACAGTCAAAATAAAACTCTTAATATTAATGTCTTCCTTTCTCGATGCCTTCCACCAATCTTCCTCATCTCAACAATATACTCAAATACAAACATCTTTGATTCCTTTTTTCCCCTTACCTCAAACCCAATGCAATAAAGATTCTGAATCCAATGACTTCTATTGTCTTTACCCAAATCTTATTCCCTAGCTTGCAAAGCCCATGATGATCTGGTCCTTGCCTATCTCTCTGACATTTTCTCATGTCACTTACCCACTTGACCTGCTAGATTCAAACCATACTAGCCTCTTTCTGTCCCTGGAACAGTCCATGCTCATTCTCACCTTAGAGTCCTTGAACCGTCTCATCCATCTGCCTACACTGCTCCTCCTCCTACATCCAAAGCATGGTTCGTCTAGCTATTCAGCAGAGAGGCCTTCTATGATCAAACCAATCTCAGAGAGCTATCCTCTCAATTACCACTACGTCATCTTCCATAGCACATATCACTGCTATTGCTGATTGTTAACTAAATTATTTATTTTCTGTCTTCATCCACCAGAATGAAAGATCACAAGATGAGAAACTCTATTTCAATCCCACTCTATCACCATGATTCTGGATATTGCTGAGCACAAAGTAGGCACTCAACAAAGTCTTAACCAAAGGAATGAATTTAAAGAATTTAAACACAATTAAATTCTATGAATTTCATGGCATTGACATTTTTCCTTTTTACAGAAAATTATCACATTTACTGAAAGATCTCAAGCAAACATTCATTTTAGACAATTTTCATGGAAATTCTTGGCAGTAAAGAATATTAACATATTACACTACAATGTTTAAAATGTTCCAGAAATTATAGTACCTCCAAATTCTACCTGGTGTTAATTATACAGAATACATTTTGACATTTTCAATAATTAAAATGCAAATAACCCATACTTCAATGTTGTTTCATGTTATCTAAAATATCATATTTTATGTTTCTCTGAGTTTAAGGAATTTAATTTCAACTTCATGTGAATTTTGCTAGCAATGTGAAAAATACCATCAAGATCTGCTATAGTTTATTTTATCCAGTTTTTCTGTACCCCAACCCTCTTGTACTAATGCAGATTAAGACTTTTCATCGCATTATACTCAAGATGACTCTAAGAAGTAATCCTCCCTCCCTTCTTCTGGCTTTTCAGCCTCCATTTTTATTCCAAACACTGTAAGTACAATTTTTAGAAGAACATTTTTTAAGGTCATTTCCATGTCCAGTCCTCCTCCCCACCTGAAAAGTCTCATACTCTGTAATACTATTTCACTAACTCTTCTCACAAAGACTTTGTGCTGTAGGTTAATCAACCCTTCTTAAAATCTCCAACACATAATTCAATGGTTGCCCACTTGTGAGCCTGGGATTAGGGATTATAAAAAGGAATAAGTGTAACTGCTATACATTTCTGATTCTAAATAACTTACACATCTTGGACATGTATGCTTATGCATATATGTGCGTGCATAAGAATTGCATATACTATATTTAAATGTATTTGATAAATCAAATAAAATATTTTATTTAAATATCCAATAGTGCTTCCAAATTCATAGTTTAGTCATGTTCCATCTTCATAATAGACACTTTAAGCTACTATAAGCTTAAAGCCCTAAAAGTTCTTTTGAAAGTTAAAGGTGGCTCCATATTTAAGTTTTATTATATTCTATTGCATTGGTTGAATTTATAATACAAATACTATACTGCCAACCCATGTGCCTGTCACACCAAAGCAAGATCAACAAACACTGCCTCAGAAGTCTCCTTAATAAAGTAAGCTTTAGCTTTAAACATTAATGAGCCATCAATTTCATCCAACTAAGGTAAATAATATTTATATTTTAATTCAACTCAGTTTTTAATCATCAAATATTAAATAAAAAATGTATTAAAGTTATTTCTAAAAGCCTCTATCATTTTACTCAGCTAGGTCTGAAAATTGCCAATTCTATAATATATTCAGTACTGAGGAAAAATTACTTGAGCATATCTCTACACCAAAAATGAACAAAAAAATTAAACTTGAAACAAATTTTTATTTATGTTTTAAAATATAAATTTATTTATTTTAATTGGAGGTTAATTACTTTACAATATTGTGTTGGTTTTGCCATACATCAACATGCATCCGCCCACAGGTATACACGTGTTCCCCATCCTGAACCTCCCTCCCTCCTCCCTCCCCGTACCATCCCTCTGGGTCGTCTCAGTGCACCAGCCCCAGGCATCCAGTATCATGCATCAAACCCGGACTGGCGATTCGTGAAACAAATTTTTAGAAAATAGGGCTCATCATCTCTTATGGGTAGATCCATAAGGAGAGCCATCAAACTGAATACTAGTAAACTCACTACCTTAATTTACTGATTTTAACCTATTTAACTTATTGCTTATTCATATTACCTATTTCACTTTATCCGAAATAAAAAGAGGAGACATTCAATGCAGAGGAGACATTAAATGCAAGCAGTCAACTCCTTGAGTGAAATGGAATATATTACATTTTAATGATGCAAAATGACATTTTATAATGTCAATATTTTTTTAAAAAAGCATATCTCAGTGATATGGGGAGAGAGGTGGGAGGGGGTTCAGGATTGGGAACTCATGTACACCCATGGTGGATTCATGTCAATGTATGGCAAAATCAATACAGTATTGTAAAGTAAAATAAAAAATAAATAAATAAATATTTAAAAAATAGACCAAAAAAAAAAAAAACCATATCTCAGAAGTTGACCACATTATAAAATCATTCCAAATGTGTCCAATTACCTTTAGAAAACAGACTTAAACCTTAAGAATGCATCTCAGATAGTAGGTAAGTATATATTTCTGAGAAACGAACCTACTACTACATTTCTGAGTTTGTCCAAAGAGCAAACCGAAGGATAACACAAACACATTTAGGTATTGTTTCTTTCTTAGGGATGAACTATCCTCTGTGCACCTCTAAAAATTATGCTTTCTGTATATATAGCCATGGTCTACTAATCTCCAGGTTCTTCCTCCAAATAAGTGGACTTATCCTGCAGGGTTTACGTTGGCATTTCTTTATCATTGAGCAAGATGACCTTCCTATAGTTCCATAAACATCACGTACTGGACCCTAGAAAGCACTTATGACGCAAAAATAAAGATTGACTTCCTGTCTCCACATGCGTGCGTGCTAAGTCACTTCAGTTGTGTCCAACTCTTCGCAACTACGGACTGTAGCCCGCCAGACTCCTCTGTCTATAGGATTCTTCAGGCAAGAATACTGGAGAGAGTTGCCATGCCTTCCTCCAGGGGATCTTCCTGACCCAGAGACTGAGTCTGTGTCTCTAAAGTCTCCTGCATTGGCAGGTGGGTTCTTTACCACTAGTGCCACCTGGGAAGGTCAGCTCATTAGCCGTGAGCAATTAGCTGTAAGCAGACTTGACGTATGTCTCTTTAAAAAAAAAAAAAACCTCAAAACAGGAAGTCAGTCCTCTGTACTCTTTCCTTCCCTGCCATGGTAAATAAAGTCATTCTAGAGGTGGAATGGTAGTTACCTGGGGCTACTAAGTGACCAACTGGAGTAGAACTCCTAACCAGTGTTGGACATGTACACGAACTAAACCACTGAGGCTTGGGGGTTCATATTTTTTTCTTACAAAAGCGTAACTTAGCTTAACTAAGCCAGGATGGTAAATCAGTTTCATCTCAGGTGCAATTGATTGGCAGCAGCTTCCTGGAATAGGGCATTGAAAAAAATATTGAGACACTTTGGAAAAATTAGAAATGAAAGCAATGCACAGTCAGCATCTCCTTAATTATGGGAGACTGGATGAATCCTGAAATCCAACGTAGGTCATATGTTTTATGAAAAATGAGGCTTATGTACTTCAGTTACTAATGGCCTAAACAGTGAGCCCAAACCACAGCTGGTTATTTCTCATAGTTGCAATATAGTTCTCTAGTACAAACAGCCTTAGTTTTTCCTCTGCTCCTAAGACTTTATTTTTTTGAGCTCCAAAATCACTGCAGATGTTGACTGCAGCCATGAAATTAAAAGACACTTACTCCTTGGAAGAAAAGTTATGACCAACCTAGATAGTATATTCAAAAGCAGAGACATTACTTTGCCAATTAAGGTCCATCTAGTCAAGGCTATGGTTTTTCCAGTAGTCATGTATGGATGCAAGAGATGGACTGTGAAGAAGGCTGAGCATCGAAGAATTGATGCTTTTGAAGCGTGGTGTTGGAGAAGACTCTTGAGAGTCCCTTGGACTGCAAGGAGATCCAACCAGTCCATTCTGAAGGAGATCAGCCCTGGGATTTCTTTGGAGGGACTGATGCTGAAGCTGAAGCTCCAGTACTTTGGCCACCTCATGTGAAGAGTTGACTCATTGGAAAAGACCCTGATGCTGGAAGGGATTGGGGGCAGGAGGAGAAGGGTATGACAGAGGATGAGATGGCTGGATGGCATCACGGACTCGATGGACGTGAGTCTGAGTGAACTCCGGGAGATGGTGATGGACAGGGAGGCCTGGCATGCTGCAATTCATGGGGTCGCAAAGAGTCGGACACAACTGAGCAACTGAACTGAACTGAACTGATATTCCTCTTCACCAAGTTGAATGTCTTACTCCCACACCAAACCATGAGTCACAGTAATTTCCAGTAAGGCAATTGCTCCTGCATGCTTCTAAGGCATAACCTTGAAAATGTAAATCTAACAAGACAAAAAATTATTATTCATGACATCAAATCCCAGTTTAATTACTTGAGTGTTTACTGAGCATTTTAAAAATGTTCTGGCTATGAATCAACAATAATCTTCCATAAGCTATTTTCTAATGGAAACTTCAGAAATGCAAAATAATATAAAAGTATTACAATAAACAAGAAATGTTTCAACACCCAGCTAAAAGATAAATTATTACAAATACAGATGAAATAAACCAGGTACCCAGCCCAGATTTTATTCTATTTGTTCCACTAAAGAAGTAGTAGGTTACATAGAAGTAGTGGGTTCCCCTACAGGAGCGGTAACACTTGTTACAATCAGTGAATCTATACTGAAATGCTAAATTTATCACTAGAAGTCCACAGTCACACAGTAGATTTCACTCTCGGTGCTGTATATTTTATGAGTTTTGGCAAATGATTTGTATCCACCATTATAGCATCATACAGAGTAGTTTTGTAAGGTAACCACTGACCAAAACCACCTTCCTGGCCAAACATGATGATAACCACGTGCAGGAGCTGTCTCACAACAGGGGGTCCCAGTAAGAAACATGGTCCTGCTGCCAAAAATTAACGAAAACTTTGGGCACGGTCAAACGGAGGGAGGACACGCCAGCCTGTAATATGTCCTCCCAACTCTCGAGACCTCTTCACGCTGCAATCCATCTTGGCTGAGAGATGCACGTGCCAACAAGAAGGCCCTGAGTCAGACCAAATCCAGGCCAAGCAAGATGACTGGCCAGAAACAACCCAGAAGCTCATCTCATTACTATAAAATCTGAGACTGAGAGCTACAAGCTATGTGTCAGAGCAGTGTTCTTGAGGTCCGTTACCCCGCTGCTCTCTGCCAGGGCGTCCCTTCCCAATCAAGTGTCTTGCTTTGTCAGCACATGTGTCTCCTTAGACAACTCATTTCCGGAGTGTTAGATAAGAGCTCACTCTAAAGCCCTTGAAGGGCTCCCTCTTCTTGCAGGTTCTCTGTTTCATGTATTCACCCATCCTCCCCACAACACCCGGCAACCACTGATCCTCTCACCGTCTCCATAGTTTTGCCTTTTCCAGAATGTCATATAGTTGAAATCCTATAGTAGGGAGCCTTTTCAGATATGCTTAAACATTAATTTCTGGCAGCAGGAAGACTATGCATTCACTGGAAGGTAAAATAGGATTAAAAAAAAACAGCCAAATGAATTGGTGCATTGTCAAAATAGATAACATCAGTAGTAATTAGGTCATCAGTCCAAAGAAGGAAAATCAGTTAAAAAAAAATCAACCAACATTTATTAACCATCTACTTCCCGCAAAAATGTATTATGAACTTGAGATATAAGATGGATGGGATATTGCCTCCTTCTGCAGGTTTTTTCCTGATTATTAATCAACAGGTTCAAAAAGTAAAGGGCCAAATGATTTAGCAGCAAGAGGGTCAGTAGAAGGAATACATGAATAAGAGAGAAAGGAGGAGGAGAAAGGGAGGGAGGGAGGGGAGGAGGTGGTGGAGAGTGAGAGAAAGAAGGGAGGGAAGATAGTGAGAAAAGAAAAAGAGATATCTTTTCAGAGAGGAGGGGATGCAAATAAATGCAAGAGAGCTTCACATATTTGAGAGCTGCCTAAAGGCTGAGCAGGCTTCCTTTAGGTGAAGAATTATGCAAGGATGTTTCAGGTAGAGAACTGAGCATATTCAAAGGCAAGCTGTCTTTTAGTAAACTCAATCGGGCTGGACTGATGATACCTCCAGGGAAGTTTATGCCTGTCTAAATACACAAATCCGTACAAACGACAAAGACTCACTCTTTGATCAAATTCTCCCCAGGCGCCTCTATACCCTCTTTTCAACTAGACCTCAACCTTGGCCTGTAAAAACCAAAGACTCAAAGATGATTTTGTTCATCCCTGCCCCCGCCAAACTCACATTCCTGCACTGGGCATGCAGAGTCCTGACCACTGGATTACCAGCGAAGTCTCAAACACAGTTTCTAACGGCTCAGTGCCACTCTAGACCCCCTAAAAGGGCCTTCACGAGAAAGCTCAGGGCTACTAAAAGTATTTAGCTTGTTTTAGCCAACACCTGACAATAGACCCCACCACCCTTTCTTAAAGCATATACTAAAAGACCTTACAAATACGAAGCATTCTTCTGTCCTTTTCAGATATACTAGTATCTTCAACAGCTCAAGACTACATTGATTCTCAAGTACCTGGAAGCTATCCCTTCGAAATGCAATCATCAGGAAGGATGGCATCCCTGTCTCCCAGTCTCTCTGGAAGCAGGCAATCCTGCCTTCAGTACTTGCCAGCTAGCAGACACAGCAGGCCTAATCAGTATTTACACTGAAAAACCCTTTGCAATTCTTCACTTTCCTTACTCAATTGACACCCTATTTGCCCCTATCTATTCCCTCATCCTCCCCTTAAAATACCCAGATACAGAGAGAATGAGATGGCAGAGGAGTAGGTGGAGGTGGAGTACATCTCTCCCCATGGACACAGCAGGAATACACCTTCAGACACAGAAGTGCATGCAGAACACCAGCTGAGAGCAGAGGAGTACCTGACCAGAGGAAAAGAATATATAGACCCACGCAAAACCGGTAGGATGAAGGGACTAGAGGGGAAAACAGGAGTGTTAGTAGGACTGGACCTGCCCTCAGCGGGTGGGGGAACTGAAGCAGGGGTCCAATCCCCACATCGGGGCAATTCTGAGTCAGAGGAGAAACATTTAAGGCTGAGAGTGAAACAGGTGATCTGTGGCAGCCTAAACGGAATAAGAATCAGACAGTCCTTGCCGCAGCCATACATAGCCCAGACGGGTATGCAGGTCCCCGAGAAGGCACAGCAGCTGGGAGCTGGAGTTTAGGGATTGTGGAGCAATGCCAGGGTGAGGGCTGCTATTGACTGCAGAGAGACGGATGCGGGGATGTGAGGGAGGAGACTGTGGTGGGAACTGCCAGTGGAGGAAAGCCAGGCAGCCATGGAGGCAAGGTGATACTGCTGAGTCACACGCAGAGGGTGGAGCCATCGCCACAGCCTCTCTCCCCACATGCCAGCACCAGCAGCTGAACAATAGAGAGGCTGGCCCATCAAACACCTGATGCACTGAACTACAGAGTAGGACCTCCCAGGGTACCCTTTTAAGTGCCTGATGTGCTGATCTACAAAGTAGGAGCCCAGCCAAGGTGGCTCCTCTATGTGCCTGACGCGCCTAACAATAGAGAACGATCCCAGGCAAGGGAGCCCTGTAAGTTCCTGAATGGGCAGAGCTATAGAGAAAGACTGGCCAAAGAGACCTTCTGATCACCAGCTACAAGAGACTCGAAAAAAGAGTCTGAGGGCCACAACTCCTGCGGCAGAGGCAGTCTGTGTCCCTGCACACTTGGTGCTGCCAGGATCCCTGCAAGCCAAGCAGCTGTGCCACCTTCAGAACTGCCACAGGAAAAAAAAAAAAAAAAAAGTCTTGGGTCTATGCACACAGGGTCACTTCGGTCATGTCCAACTCTTTGTGACCCTGTGGACGGTGGCCTGCCAGGCTTCTGCGTCAGCGGGGTCCTCCAGGCAAGAATAATGGAGCATATTGGCCAACACTGACTGCCAAACCCTTCTAAAGCACTATATTTCATGCTGCCCTAGCTATCAACTCCCCTGAGTACTGGGTGCTGCCAGAACCCCTGCAACCCAAGCAGCTGCACCACCTCCACACCTGGCCCGCACTGGGGCAAACACAAGTCCTCCAGGGCAGCCTCAGGAGCAAACCTTAGTAGACGACCCACATGCAGAGGTGGAAATGAACCCACAATTGAAACCCAGGGGCAGTGCGGCTAAGGAAGAGGACCCAAAACCTTCCCACCAGCTATACAAGCTGCAGATTAAAACCACACAATCAACTAGGCAGACTCTGTGTCTAAGGTATATAGAAAAGGACACTGAGAGCTCCCACAAAAGAAAACGCACCAGTTCTGATAGCTGTGGACACTGGAGGTAAGAACACACAAGAGTAGAACCAGATTAGAATCTGAGCTGCCCCTACAGCAGGTCCAGAGACCAATCCAGAGACCAGTACAGTGTTGGAGGGCATCCTAGGAAGGAGAGGTGGACCGTGACTCCCAGTGAGGGGAAGGACGCTGACGGCAGTGACTCAAGAGAAATATTTATTACTCTTATGTTTTGAAATATTCTATAGATTCTTTGGGATTTTTTAAATTTTCTTTTTTTTTTCTTTTCTCCCCCTACCACTACTGTAGTTGTCGATTTTACTGGCAGTATGAAATCTAATTAAGCTTTTGAGCTTTTCTTTTTTCTCAGTCACTTTTTTACTGTTATAAACCTCTGCCTCTACATAGGGCTTCTGCACTTCTGTGCAGTTTTCCTTTTTTTTCTTTCTTCTTCCATTTTTTTTTTCTTCATTCTTTTTTTAATTCTCATATTTTTAAACCTGTTATTATTTTTCTACATTTATTCCTTTGTTTGCTTTTCCTACTATTCTTTTCCCCTTGGAGTTAACCTGTAATGTATATAAATCTTTTTTAAGTACCTCCATCTAACTTTGCATGTCTATTCTTCCTTTCCTTTCCTCTCAAAACATGTTAGTTTTCTTTTCATTGCTTTATTCCCCACTTGGCACCTTGCTTTAGTTTTCTTTTCCAGTTTGTGCTACAGTTAGTTTTGTTCTTAACTGGTAGATATAATTTTTGGTTTCCTTTGTATGCCGGGTCAATCTATTGTACTTTATTTTTGTGGGACTGTTTTAATTTTGCTTATAAGTGTATATGTATATGGGTGTGAAAGTGAAGTAGCTCAGTCGTGTCTCTTTGCGACCCCCGTGGACTGCAGCCTACCAGGCTCCTCCGTCCATGGGATTCTCCAGGCAAGGATACTGGACTGGGTTGCCATTTCCTTCTCCAGGGATCTTCCCGACCCAGGGATCAAACCTGGGTCTCCTGCATTGCAGGCAGACGCTTTATTGTCTGAGCCACCAGGGAAGCCGTATATGGGTATATGCAGTCACAATTTTTATTGTCGTTATAAAACTCTGCCTCTACATTGGGCTTCTGCAGTTCTGTGGAGTTTTCCTTTTTTTTTCCTTTTTCCTTTTTACATCCTTCCATTTTTTTCTTTTCTCTTTTCTATAATTTTTAATCCTATTGTATTTTTTCTACATTAATGCCTTTGTATGCCTTTCCTACTGTTTTTTTCCCCTTGTGGTTAATCTTTAATTTATATAAATCTTCTTTATCTATATCTGTTCAACCTTACATATCCATTGTTCTTTCTTTTCTTTCTTTCCTTTCTTCTGAACATATTTGTTAGTTTTGTTTTCATTGCTTTATTCCCCACTTGGCACCTTGCTTTACTCTTGTTTTCCAGTTTGTGCTTTAGGTAGTTTTGTATCTAAATGGTAGATAAAAATGTTGATTTCCTTTGTTCACTGGGTCAATCTACTGTACCTTATTTTTGCTGGACTGCTTTGATTTTGCTTATGGGTATATATGTGTATATTCCATTATTTTAATTATTATTTGCCTGATTTCATAACAGCCATTTGTCTGGGGTTCATCTTTGCTTTCTTGTTTGCGGGAATTTGTTTTAATATCATTTAATGCCAAAACAGAACACTTGTGGAATCTTTGTTCCTGACCAGAGATCAAGCCCTGAGCCTTTAGAGTGGGACCACTGACTCCAAGACTCTAGACTACCAGAGAACTAACTCTGCTGCTGCTGCTAAGTCACTTCAGTCGTGTCTGACTCTGTGTGACCCCAGAGACAGCAGCCCACCAGGCTCCCCCATCCCTGGGATTCTCCAGGCAAGAACACTGGAGTGGGTTGCCATTTCCTTCTCCAATGCATGAAACTGAAAAGTGAAAGGGAAGTCGCTCAGTCGTGTCCGACTCTTAGCGACCCCATGGACTGTAGCCTAACAGGCTCCTCTGTCCATGGGATTTGCCAGGCAAAAGTACTGGAGTGGGGTTCCATTGCCTTCTCCGGAGAACTAACTCTAGGTAGTATCAAATAGTGAGAACTCACACAAAGGAAACCATGTGAATACAACACCTGGCATCACCCAACCACCAGTAGCACCCTGTGCAGGACGCCTCATCTAAATAACAAACAAAACAAAAATACAAACTCAATCATCAGCAGACAGGATTACCACCTCACTCGGCCTTGCCCATCAGGGGAAAAACAAGCAAACAAACAAACAAACAAAAAACTCAGCAAAAATCTCATCCTATAGGAAGCTTATACAAACTACTGGATCAAACTTAGGAGAGCAAAAACCAAAAGGAAGAAAGAACTCAACCTTGAAGCCTGGGAAAAGGAGACCTAAAAAATAATTAGTTAAAAAAAAATAATGAAAAGGCAGAGAAATGCTACACAAATCAGAGAACAAACTGGGAACACAGAAGTCCAAATAAATGAAGAGGAAATAGGCAAGCTACCTGAAAAAGAATTCAGAATAATCATAGTAAAGATGATCAAAAACCTTGAAAACAAAATGGAGAAAATGCAAGAATCAATTAACAAAGACCTAGAAGAATTCAAGAATAAACATACAGAGACAAACAACACAATTATTGAAATTAAAAATACTCTAGAAGGAATCAATAGCAGAATATCTGAAGCAGAAGAATGATTCAGTGAGCTGGAAGATAAAATGGTATAAATAACTTCTCAAGAGCAGAATAAAATAGAAAGAACGAAGAGAATTGAGGATAGTCTCAAAGACCTCTGGGACAATATCAAAAATGCCAACATTCAAATCACACAGGCCCCAAAAGAAGAAGAGAGAAAGGTAGGAGAAAATTTTTGAAGAGATTATAGTTGAAAATTCCCCCAACATGGAAAAGAAAATAGCCAATCAAGTCCAAGAGGCACAAAGAGTCCCATACAGGATAAACCCCTAGGAGAAATATGCCAAGACACACACGAATTAAACTAACAAAGACTAAACACAAAGAAAGAATATTTAAAGCAGCAAGGGAGAAGCAGCAAGTAAGCCAGAAAGAAAAACACCAATACAGTATACTATCAAATATATATGGAATTTAGAAAGATGGTAATGATAACCCTATCTGTGAGACAGCAAAAGAGACACAGATGTATAGAACAGTCTTTTGGACTCTGTGGGAGAGGGCGAGGGTGGTATGATTTGGGAGAATGACATTGAAACATGTATAATATCATATGTGAAATGAATCACCAGTCCAGGTTTGATGCATGAGACAGGGTGCTCAGGGCTGGTGCACTGGGACGATCCAGAGGGATGAGATGGGGAGGTAAGTGGGAGGGGGGTTCAGGATGGAGAACACGTGTACACCTGTGGTGGATTCATGTCAATGTATGGCAGAACCACTACAATATTGTAAAGTAATAAGCCTCCAATTAAAATAAATAAATTTATATTTAAAAAAAAGAAGCAGCAAAAAAAAGATAAAGTTAAAAAAGGTGGGGCATAGAAGGAACCTACCTCAACATAGTAATGCCCATATATGATAAGCCTACAGCAAACATTATTCTCAATGGTGAGAAACAGAAAGCATTCCCCCTAACATCAGGAACGAGAGAAAGGTGTGCACTTTCACCACTAGTATTCAATATAGTTCTGGAAGTCCTAGCTATAGCAATCAGAGAAGAAAAGGAAATAGAAGGAATCCAGATTGGAAAGGAAGTAAAGCTCTCACTGTTTGCAGATGACCTGATACTGTACGTAGAAAACCCTAAAGATAGTATCAGAAAGTTACTAGAGCTAATCAGTGAATTTAGCAATTCACCGTAGGAGAGAAAATCAATACACAGAAATCACCTGCATTTCTATATATTAACAATGAAATATCAGAAAGAGAAATTAGGGAATCAATCCTATTCACCACTGCAACAAAAAGAGTTAAATATCTAGGAATAAACTTACCTAAGGAGACAACCTGCGGCTCAGATGGTAAAGCGTCTGCCTACAATGTGGGAGACCCAGGTTCGATCCCTGGGTCGGGAAGTTCCCCTGGAGAAGGAAATGGCAACCCACTCCAGTATTCTTGCCTGGAGAATCCCATGGACAGAGGAGCCCAGTAGGCTATAGTCGGACACGACTGAGCGACTTCACTTCACTTCAAGAAGACAAAATAACTGTACACAGAAAATTATAGAACACTGATGAAAGATGACATAAACAGATGAGAGATATTCCATGTTCCTGGGTAGGAAGAATCAATATTGTGAAAATGAGTATACTACCAAACATGCAATCCCTATCAAATGGCATTTTTCACAGAATTAGAACAAAAAATTTTCCAATTCATATGGAAACACCAAAGACCCTGAATAGCCAAAGCAGTCTTGAGAAAGAAGAATGGAGCTGGAGGAATCATCCTTCCTGATTTCAGATTATACCACAAAGCTACAGTCATCAAGACAGTATGATACTGGCACAAAAACAGAAATATAGACCAATGGAACAAGATAGAAAGCCCAGAAATAAACCCATGCACCTATGGGTACCTTATTTTTTACAAAAGAGGCAAGAATATACAATGGGGCAAAGACAGCCTCTTCGATAAATGGGGCTGGGAAAACTGGACAGCTACAGGTAAAAGAATGAAATTAGAACATTTTCTAACACCATACACAAAGATAAACTCAAAATGGATTAAAGACCTAAATGGAAGACCAGAAACTTAACTTAGAGGAAAACACAGGCAGAACACTCGGTGACATAAATCAAAGCAAGATCCTCCATGACCCACCTCCTAGAGTAATGGAAATAAAAACAAAAGTAAACAAGTGGGCCCTGATTAAACTTATAAGTTTTTGCACAGCAAAGGAAACTACAAGCAAGGTGAAAACACAACCCTCAGAATGGGAGGAAATAACAGCAAATGAAACAACTGACAAAGGGTTAATTTCCAAAATATACAAACAGCCCATACAACTCAATGCCAGAAAAAACAAAGTCCAACCAAAAAGTGGGAAAAAGATCTACACAGACATTTCTCCAAAGAAGACATACAGACGGCTAACAGACACATGAAAAGATGCTCAACATCGCTCATTCTCAGAGAAATGCAAATCAAAGCCACAATGAGCTATCACCTCACACCAGTCAGAACGACTAGCATCAAAAAATCTACAAACAATAAATGCCGGAGAGGGTGTGGAGCAAAGGGAACTCTTTGAACTGTTGGTGGGAATCTAAATAAATACAGCCATTATGGAAGACGGTATGGAAATTCCCTAAAAAACTAGGGATAAAACCACCGTATGACCCAGCAATCCCACTCCTAGGCATATACCCTGAGGAAGCCAAAATTGAAAGAGACACATGTATCCCACTGTTCACTGCAGCACTATTTACAATAGCTAGAACATGGAAGCAACCTAGATGTCCATGACAGATGAATGGATAAAGAAGCCCCCAGCCACAAAAGGGAACGCATTTGAGTCAGTTCTGATGAGGTGGATGAACTTAGAACCTATTATACAGAGTAAGGTAAGGAAGAAAGATAAATATTGTATTCTAATGCATATATACAGAATCTACAAAAAATAGTACTGAAGAATTTATTTACAGGGCAGCAATGGAGAAACAGACATAAAGAACAGACTTACAGACATGGGGAGGAGAGGTGAGATGTATGGAAACAGTTACATGGAAACTTACATTACTGTATGTAAAATAGATAACCAACACGAATTTGCTTTATGGCTCAGGAAACAGGGGCTCTATATCAACCTAGAGAGGTGGGATGGGGAGAGAGATGGGAGGGAAGTTCAAAAGGGAGGGTGCCGGGGTCCAGCCCCGGTGGATCCAGGGAATTCGAAGGGTGGACGGTGTCGGCGTGGAAAGACTTGTTTATTTATTAATGAAAGATTAGATTAAGAAACTATAGTGTAGTAAGAAGATTAAGTGGAGGAAGAGGGCTGAATAGCTTGGTTTACGCGGAAGGCCAATAAAATTCCAGACAAGGAATTTGCACCATCTACGTTGGGCCACCGGCGCCCACTTGAATATCTAAGGGTGCCTCGCCTTAAGCTCCCTTTCTCGCGGGTCTTAACAGCCGGGGCAAGTAAGTAGACCTGGCGAGCCTCCGCGCCCCAGGTGGAGATTCAGCCTGAAGTTAAAGTAAAGAGCAGAGAGAGGGAAAGAGAGAGAAGAAGAAAGAGAGAGAGAGAGACACGGGGGGAGCCAGAGTGCCAAGAAACCAGGCCGGGAGACTAGTTAGAGAAGCTGGTCCAAGAAGCTGGCCCCCGGCCCCAGAAGCTGGCCCCGAGAAGCTGGCCCCGAGAAGCTGGCCCCTGGAGCTGGCCCCATCCTTTATTGTTCAGAAGGCCTTTTATACTTTTGATAAAACACAGAGATCAATGGGTAACACAAGATTATGTAGCGTTCGCAGCTCAGGCTCTTTCTATACATCATTTGGTATACAAAAGGTCTCAGGTGATTTACATTATCTTCGGCCAAGAGGCTTGTTAACACTTTTGGCTCTCTTCCTTAATGAATGTTAATCTTGTTTCCCCTGAAGTGTTTTTCTTTAATCTACATCTCCTTAAAGCATTAGCATTAAAGTTACATCTCTATAGAACAAAGGTGCAGCAGGACACAACAAAGAAGGTACTTAACTCAAAGATCTAATGTTGCTAACACAAGGTCTACTACTTGTTTTTCTAACTATATCTACAACTAAAGGATGTGAAAATTTGGCAGCAAATATTGACTCAACAAATGAAACCTTTAATCAGTCCTAAAAAGATTTTGACTCCTCGGAAGCTCCTACATTCCTAGGATGTTTTAAGCTTCCTGTGCCTCCTGCGGTCAGGAGGCCTCAAACAATCACACGCGCAGCTGTACGAGTCCTGCAGGCAGGCTAGAAAGCCATCAGAGGGTTTTTTGGATTGAAACACTCTTTCAAATGCAGAAGACTAAAGCCCTGAATTGACTTTTTCCAGAAAATGTCAGAAGAGTGGAAAAGCAGAGTACAAAAGCCGGCAGATTTTTGTTGGGGTACATGCTTAGGAATTTCCAGAGGGGTCCCTGAAGTCTGAGCACGCCTTGCGTATGTCAGCTTCCTTCCTCGTGACCTTGTCACGGGCGGGATTCCTCACACTGGCTCCCGGCAGGAGGGGATATATGTATACCTATTGCTGATTCATGTTGAGGTTTGACAGAAAACAACAAAGTTTTGTAAAACATTTACCCTTCAATTAAAAAATAAATAAATTTTTAAAAATGTACCCAGTTACATCCTTACAAACTGACAATGAATTAAGCTCACACTGGGCTCTCTTGCCACGAGCAGCCTCTGCGGTGAATCTGTGCATGTCAGAGGTGAACTCCAGGTAGGTTTTTCTCCAGCTGGTTCCATCTGTCTTAGAATTAGTGGGTATTTCTCCCAGATTTTTGATTCAATTGTTTTTAAGTCTAATATCTCAGTGTTTTTATGAAGGTTTCATTTCATCTCAAGAAACACTGATCAGAAGCTCATCTCTGACCACAATGAGAATTCTTTAAAATCTTTAAAATATTCCAAGAATGAGTTTTAGTTTCTACGACAATTTATTGATGCTATATTACTCACATAGTCCATAAAGTGCTTCCTACTTAGGGGATTTCAATTATGTCATCCTTGTCCTTGTGAATCACCACCCTTTCCTAACTGGCAGCAGCATCATTGTACGTTTAAAAAATAAATTATTTCCACACAGCTTACAAACTGTAATTTAGGAAACACTTCCATTCTGGCCAATATAATTATCTACTGAAAATATTAGACATTCAGTAGACAAATGTCTACTGCAAATTAGACATTTTCTTATAACTTCTATGAGAACTTTAACTATGCAATCGCTTATTCTTTATTTACTGGGTATTCATACATCATTAGGGTATTTCCTTTCTGCCACACCTACCATGTATTTTGCTTTGCTCCAATGTATTGGGAAAAAAATAATTACATAACTAAAACACAAGGTTTTAAGAAACAAATATATAATATTATTATTATATGCTCTATCCTAAACAACTCGTCTGTCTTTTACCTCCCTTTTGCTCAAAATTCTGTGAATATCACAATGAAAAACAGAATAAAAGAGCAACAATGTTAATATTTATTTTCCTATAATTATGTTTTATTACTATAAATTTTATGGAAAGACTAAAAAGTATCTGATATTTATGCTTCATAAACTTGATTTTTAAGGTGAATGTTTCTCATATCATCCAGCATTTATCATATACTGACATTTTTATTATTCAAAAATTCTCACATGAGAACACTTCATCTGGAATATTGCAACTATTATGCATCATTAATACACGAATGCATTATTTATCATTGTGAATGATGTTCTGAAATGAGAGTCAGTGAAGATAAAACATTGCTCTATCATGTTTCATTATGGGAAGAAATACTTTTAATTACAGTGATGTCATAGAAATTGGAAGAGACAGAATTCTTGATACTGTTCTACCCACCAGTAGGGAAAAATCAACAGTGTTATTTCATAGGTACAGTACATATAGAACAGCCATAGAAATAGAGAACCACTGGAGTGCTGGGCTGAAATGAATCTTAAAAGATCCTCTTACTGTATCTGCCCTGAGTACACAAAACAAGTAACACCAGAAAGTTATGTGTGAAGCAACAAATCATTAAACAAGAATCCTGTTTTTTTTTAACAAATTTTCTTTTCTGAGGGACCACTTCATTACTATTGATAAATGACTGGTCTAAGACAATCATTGGTCTCCCTGGAACTTAACATAAATTCAAGTTTGTATGTGTGTATGCATGTGTACAAAAGCATCATTCCATAGATGTGGAAGCTTCAGTGGAAGTGAAGATGTGGAAGTTTAGACCCTATAACTGGTCTAAATATATGAAGGCTCTGGATACACTGCTTTTATAACCCACTATTTTATAGATGTCTCTCATAAATTCATTTTGGGTAGTTTTTCCCTTGATTTATTTGAGACTCAGATATATCATCAAGTCATCTGCAACTAGAAATGTAATATGCAGACTTAACTCTATATGCCTAATAACACTGGCCTGTTCCTCCAGCCCACACATGCACAGCAGAGACACTGAAACTGGGGATGCGTGTTTACCTTATATCCACCTCAAACCACTAGCATCTCCCCTGTAAATATAAGGTGCTGAGTTTTGAACTGAAGTGTGTGAGTATATGTGAGTGTGTGAGTGTGTTTGTAAAATAAATATTCAGGAGATATCCAACAATTCTTATTTTATTATTTTTTGAAAAATAGACTGTAAGTTTTGTAAAGTGATTTTTCCCTATTTCCAGAGATGTCAAAAGGATTTTTCTCCTGAGCTCTACAAATACGAAGAACTAAACTAATTGAGTTTTTGGTATTGAGCCATTCTTGAATTCCTGGAATAAACTCCACTTGGTTATGATGTATGTCTTAAGGCAACACTGTTTTCTGTTAAAACATTTTACTTTGGATTTGTGTGTCAATATTCATATTTAAAATTATTATACAATTTTTCAAAATAATTTTTTAAGATTTTAGAATCCATGTTATACTTACTTAACAAAATAAATTTGAACATTTCCCACTTTCCCTATCTTTGGAATAATTTAAGCTGCATAGTTAAATTGGGGTTTATCTAATCCTGGTGTATTTTTTATCAGGAAATTCTTTTATTTATGACAATTAGTCTGTTAAGGCTTTCTGTAGTGTATTTAATTTTTCTACAGAATGATTCATTTCATGAAGATTTCTAAATCTAGTTGCATATAATTAAGCAAATGGTCCTTTAGGATTTAATTTACTAAATTTATACAAAATTTTGACTGTTCCGCCTTTCATATCCTTATGCAACCTCTAATGTTTTTTTTTAGTTTTTTATTTTTTAATATAACCTCTAATGTTTTAATATTTGTACTTTCTCTGTTGATTTTTTTCAAGAAATCAATTTTAAATTAATTCACTTTTATCTTTATTAATCCTATCCTGTTGCTTTTTCTTATTTACTTTGCTCTTCTAGTTTCTATCTGCTTGCTTAATTCATTTTATTTTCTTTTTAATTTTTATTAATACATGCATTAGAAGCTAAAAGTTTTCTCCTGGTAACCTCTTAGATATGCCTACACATTCTAAAATACCCTGTATTCATTTTTACTATATTCAAGAAATTCTTCCATTTTAGTTTATTTTTCCTTTGACCTAACATTTATTTAATAGTGTGCTTTGCAATTTTCAAGTAGAAGGAACATAAAAGTCCCTTTGGGAGCTTTTCTTTAATTTTTAGTTTTGTTTTTAAAGGTCCTGTTTGTTTTACTGCTGTTCTTTGGAACTCACTGAGCTTTTCTTTGTGGGCTAAAATGTGGTCAATATTCTTTAATGTTGTATCATGTTTTGATATGAAAGTGTCATGTTGGTCTCATAAATAAGTTAGGAAATATTCCTTCTGCATCAATCACTGAAGAAGATTATAAAGAATTGGTATAATGTCTTCCTTAAATGTTTGATAGAATTCACCAGTGAATAAATCCACTGGGCCCGATGCTTTCTGTCTGGAAAGTTATTGAATGAATGCATATAAATATATCTGGATACAGTATTGCTTTTATGATTTTCAAAGATCTGCTAGGGAAATTAAGAACAAGAAAAATAAAACTTTTTATTTTCACTTATTCATTCTCTGTTGCTCTTCCTTTCTTGCTAAAAATCTGAGTTGCTGACCTATATATTTTCCTGATTACTAAAGAACTTATTTAACATTTCTTACAAAGCAGGTCTACTGGCAAAAAAAAGCTCCCTGAATTTCTGTTTGTCTGAGAAACTCTTTATCTAATCTTCACTTTTGATGAGTAGTTTTGCAGGATACTGAATTCTAGGTTGGTAGAGTGTTGTTGTTTTCCCTCAACACTAAATACTTCACTACTGTCTCTTCTTGTTTCCAATGGTGTTTTGAGAAGTTGAGTGTAATGTTATCTTTGCTCCTCTACAGGGACATCTGGCATCTCTCTGGACTTTTTAATTTTCTGTACACTGAAAATGATACACCTACATGTAGGGGTTTTTCATTTATTCTGCTTATTATTCTCTGAACTTCCTGTATCTGTGGCTGTCTGACATTAATTTGCCTAAATCATCAGTCTTTATTATTTCATATATTTCTTCTATTCCTTTCTTCATGATCCTAGAGAACTTCTGTAGTTGCCCTATAGTTCTTAGATACTCTATTCTGTTTGGTTTTTCTTTCAGTAATTTTTCCTTTTTGTAACCGTCTTGCAGGCTTCTTTTGAAGTATCCTCAAGCTCAGAAATTGTTTGCTCGGCAAATTCCCATTTATTCATAAGCCTATCAAAGGCATTCTTGATTTTGGTTTCAATGTCTTGGATCTCCAGCATTTCTTTTCCGTCATTTCCTGGAATTTCCACCTCTCTGCTTACATTGCCCATCTGTCCTTGCAGACTATCTACCTTATCCATTGGAACCATTAGCACAGTAATCATATTTCTTATAAATTCCTGGTTTAATAGTTGTAAGGCTGATGGATAGATATTATGCTGTTCCTTATCCTCTCTCTGATGCAGAAAATTACATTGATTTACATAAAGTAAAATTGTAAATGATTATATAAATAAATGTAATTAGATTGCTCCACTTATATAGTATATATAAATTATACATGATTACTTATAAATTATACATGGTTATATACAAATTATGTATGATTATATAATTATATTCATATATATAACTATATATGTGTGTGTGTATGTATAGTTAAAAAGCAAAGAGACAAATAAGGAGAAGAATTAAGTCTACAGGCAACAAATAAACAGATAAAGATTGAAACGACCTTTCTTGTATCCTGGAGAAAGGAGGGTGGGACAGCACAGCTTTTGTAACTTCATGGTCCTATAGCAACTTGTTCCGCGGTTTTCACCCATTGGTCAAAGCAAGGACTTTTTGATATGAGATCTCTTGGTTGTCTCCCTGCACTACTTTAACCTGGCCTTTCTCTATGCTTTGCGCCATCAACCTTGCTCCATCTGAACTGGATTCCCAACGATTTTCCCTCAGAGGAGGACTCGGTCATTGGAAGAGCCTTACTGGTTAGTTTCACAAGTCTACAGGCCAAGATTGCTCTAGAAACATCCCTCCATGGCACAATTCCTTTGCTTCTTTCTAGTTTTAGCTGCCAGTTTCAGGTAGCCCCCCATGATTTCTAGTTAATACTTGTTACCAGTTTCCAAAGATGGCAGAAATCATGTTGCCTTCCCTGTACTTCCTCCTCTTCACTTACTGACACCAGATTTGGGATAACTTGTCACCTAGGTTTTCTCAGATATTATATTGTCTGTGGGTTTCATGTTTTGCCATCAGCATAGGTCTGTTTTTATGGAGAGATTCAAAAAGAGTAACAACTATGCCTCCTTAATAACTTCTATTTTCTCCATAAACTTTTAATAATAATAAGATGGGTATCTCTGAAAATCACTAAAATATAGAAACAAAAATGTATTTCATATAAAGAGTGCACAGTAAGTATCCATAATTGTGAACTACAAATAACCAATTAAACATATCAGACATGTATTTACATTTTTTGCAAGAAAATCTATGCTGGAATTATGAAACATTCTCTTTCAGGAAGAGATTAGCCTGAATAAGTATCCTAGGAGACTAAAACAGTCTTTTGAAAAAGTCAGTCTTGCATTTGATTAGAAGATTCTGTAGCTTAAGATATTTCTGGGATCATTTCCAGGAACACATACATAATTTACAGTGACTGACCACTCAATGCTAACAATAATTCTGTTCTCCCAACCTTTATAATAAATGCAGGAGAACCAATTTGAGAGGATTAAAAAAAAGGCAATCTCTCATTTTCTACCAATGAATGTCAAATTCAAATGCATCTGCATGAAACATATCAGTATCTAAGTTCGATAGTTTAAACATGAAATGAAATCTACAGCTTTGACTCTTTGTTATTATAGAAAATTAGAAGTGTATTTTATAAAAAGTATGTCCTAAGACTAGTGGTTCCCTTTCAAATTTAATAATCTATTAAATGTTATAACTCACTTACTTCTGCTTCATACTAAGAAATAAGAACATAAATGATCTATACCCAGGGTCCTCAGAGAATTCAGAAGCTGCTACATGTAGCTGGGAGTATACATACTTACAATTTCAGGGAGAGAAGGTGCTGTGGATATTACACAGAATTAAGCCCAAATGACAATATAATAGCAACATAAACAAATTCTTTGAGAAAAACAGTCCGTAAGAGGGACTGCTGTAGATAGACTTTGAAGGACAAGCAGTATTTCACCAGCAGGAAAACTAAAGCAAGGATATACAATTTAGTGAGAACAAAGTAAAATGGAAATATGAAAAAAGCAAAATACTGACATAGAAGGGAATTGTCAAGTAACCTGAGCAGGGGAAAGAAAAGAGGATGTATGCGGTAAGAAATATTAAAAAACAAAAAGTTCAGATCAGTTTACTAGACTTCAATTGCTAGTCTATGCTTGATAAACAATTTCAGTATCTCATCCTAAACACAAATTTTCAGATAAACCAAAAAGAATAAGGGAGCACAACAAGAACAAAAAAATGGCTGAAATGGCCAGTGCACTATGCCATCAGTCACAACTAATAGCCAAGTAGCCCTTGATGTACATAACTGTGCAAGTTTTTGCTGAAGTATCAGTGATTACAGTATTATACCTGTTTCAGGTACACTAACAGAGTATATTTGGTGGCAGTGAGGAGATACCCCTCATCCAAGGTAAGGAACAGCGGTTGCACTTTGCTGGAGCAGCTGTGAAGAGATTCCCCACGTCCAAGGTAAGAGAAACCCAAGTAAGATGGTAGGTGTTGCAAGAGGGCATCAGAGGGCAGACACACTGAAACCATACTCACAGAAAACTAGTCAGTCTAATCACACTAGGACCACAGCCTTGTCTAACTCAATGAAACTAAGCCATGACCTGTGGGGCCACTCAAGATGGGCAGGTCGTGGTGGAGAGGTCTGACACAATGTGGTCCACTGGAGAAGGGAATGGCAAACCACTTCGGTATTCTTGCCTTGAAAACCCCATAAACAGTATGAAAAAGCTAAATGATAGGATACTGAAAGAGGAACTCCCCAGCTTGGTAGGTGCCCAATATGCTACTGGAGATCTGTGGAGAAATAACTCCAGAAAGAAACAAGGGATGGAGCCAGAGCAAAAACAATACCCAGTTGTGGATGTGACTGGTGATAGAAGCAAGGTCTGATGCTGTAAAGAGCAATATTGCATAGGAACCTGCAATGTTAGGTCCATGAATCAAGGCAAATTGAAAGTGGTCAAACAAGAGATGGCAAGAGTAAACGTTGACATTCTAGGAATCAGCAAACTAAAATGGACTGGAATGGGTGAATTTAACTCAGATGAACATTATATCTACTACTGTGGGCAGGAATCCCTTAGAGGAAATGGAGTAGCCATCATGGTCAACAAGAGAGTCTGAAATGCAGTACTTGGATGCAATCTCAAAAACGACAGAATGATCTCTGTTCGTCGCCAAGGCATACCGTTCAATATCACAGTAATCCAAGTCTATGCCCCAACCAGTAACGCTGAAGAAACTGAAGTTGAACAGTTCTATGAAGGCCTACAAGACCTTTTGGAACTAACACCCCCAAAAGATGTCCTTTTCATTATAGGGGACTGGAATGCAAAAGTAGGAAGTCAAGAAACACCTGGAGTAACAGGCAAATTTGGCCTTGGAGTACAGAATGAAGCACGGCAAAGGTTAATAGAGTTTTGCAAAGAGAACGCACTGGTCATAGCAAACACCCTCTTCCAACAACACAAGAGAAGACTCTACACATGGACATCACCAGATGGTCAACACCAAAATCAGATTGATTATATTCTTTGCAGCCAAAGATGGAGAAGCTCTATACAGTCAGCAAAACAAGACCGGGAGCTGACTATGGCTCAGATCATGAGCTCCTTATTGTCAAATTCAGACTCAAATTGAAGAAAGTAGGGAAAACCACTAGACCATTCAGGTATGACCTAAATCAAACCCCTTGTGATTATACAGTGGAAGTGAGAAATAGATTTAAGGGACTAGATCTGATAGAGTGCCTGATGAAATATGGACGGAGGTTCGTGACATTGTACAGGAGACAGGGATCAAGACCATCCTCATGGAAAACAAATGCAAGAAAGCAAAATGGCTGTCTGGGGAGACCTTACAAATAGCTGTAAGTGAACTCCAGGAGTTGGTGATGGACAGGGAGGCCTGGCGTGCTGCGATTCATGGGGTCACAAAGAGTCGGACATGACTGAGCGACTGAACAGAGTATATTAAATAGAATGTTCTGCTTATGTTCACTTCTAGGATTTTATGGCTTCAGGTCTAAGATTTAGCTCTTTTATTCATTTTGAATTTAGTTTGTATATGGTGTATGGAAACATTCTAATCTCATTCTTTTACAAGTAACTGTCCAGTAGTCCCAGCACCACGTATTGAAGAGACTGTTTTTAATCCATTGTATATTCTTATCTCATTTGTCATAGACTGCTTGACAGTAGGTGCCTGGCTTTATCTGTGGGCTCTCTATTCTGTTCCATGATGCTATTGCTGCTGCTAAGTCACTTTGGTCGTGTCTGACTCTGTGCGACCCCAGAGACAGCAGCCCACCAGGCTCCCCCATCCCTGGGATTCTCCAGGCAAGAACACTGGAGTGGGCTGCCATTTCCTTCTCCAGTGCATGAAAGTAAAAAGTCAAAGTGAAGTCACTCAGTCATGTCCGACTGCTAGCAACCCCATGGACTGCAGCTTACCAGGCTCCTCCGTCCATGGGATTTGCCTGCCAAGAGTACTGGAGTGGACTGCCATTGCCTTCTCTGATTCTGTTCCGTAGATCTCTGTATTTCTTTTTATGCCAGTACCACGTTGTTCTGATTACTAAAGCTTTGTAGTCTAGTCTGAAGTCAGGAGCATAATACCACCAGCCTTATTCTTTTTTCTCAAAACTGCTTTGGCAATTCAGGGCTCTTTGTGTTTCCATATACATTTTAGGATTATTTTTTCTAGCTCTGTGGTAAATGTCATGGGTATGTGACAGGGATTCAGTTTAGTTGCTCAGTCATGTCCGACTCTTTGTGACTCCCATGGACTGCAGCACACCAGGCCTCCCTGTCTATCACCAACTCCTGGAGTTTAGTCAAATTCATGTCCATTGAGACAGTGATGCCATCCAACAATCTTATCCTCTGTCATTCCCTTCTCCTCCTACCTTCAATCTTTCCCAGCATCACGTGGCCAAAGCATTGAAGTTTCAGTTTCAGCATCAGTCCTTCCAATGAATATTTAGGACTGATTTCCTTTAGGATTGACTGGTTAGATCTCCTTTCAGTCCAAGGGACTCTCAAGAGTCTTCTCCAACACCACAGTTCAAAAGCATCAACTTTTTGGCACTCAGCTTTCTTTATACTCCAACTCTCACATCCATACATGCTACTGCTGCTGTTGCTAAGTCGCTTCAGTCATGTCCAACATGACTACTGGAAAAACCATAGCCTTGACTAGATGGACCTTTGTGAGCAAAGTAATGTCTCTGCTTTTTAATATACTATCTAGGTTGGTCATAACTTTCCTTCCAAGGAGTAAGCGTCTTTTAATTTCATGGTTGTAGTCACCATCTGCAGTGATTTGGGAGCCCAAGAAAATAAAGTCTGTCACTGTTTCCATTGTTTCCCCTTCTATTTGCCATGAAGTGATGGGACCAGATGCCATGTAGATTGCTTTAGGTAGAAGACACATTTACCAATATTATTTCTTCCAATTTATGAATGAAATATATTTCTTTGTATCACCTTCAATTTCCTTCAACAAATTCTTATAGTTTTCATTGCAAAGGTCTTTTACCTCCTTAGTTTATTCCTGGGTATTTTATAAGTTTTGATGCAATTTTAGAGAGGATTGTTTCTATGTCTTCTGTTTCTGACATTTGATCATTAGCAAATAGTAAGCAGGGCTGGAGTGTTCACTGGGCTCAGGCTGTGGCATGCAATAGAGAAGGTGAGGGAAACTAAGCAGCCACCTCCACAGTTTTCAATCTGCCCTCTCCACCCTGCTTTAGGAGCAAGCTAGTGCAGACCCACAGCTCACAAGCAAAATCCAGGCTTCCCAGAGCCCTGCAGTGAGTCCCACCAGCTCTCCAACCAGCAAACGAGCTCAAGTTCCCTGTGCCAGACCCCTGGGCTGGGTCACCCAACATGTGGCTGGAACTGCTCACTCCCCAGGACAAATCTCCACCTGTATCGTTTCTCTTTTCCTCTGAGCCCCTTCCAAAGGCACAGGTCTCAACCTGATCACTTCTCTTCCCTTCATACAAGATTCCATGTGGATCTTCTTTCATCCTTGGTTGTACAGGACCCTTTGAGCCAGTTTCTAGTTAGTTTTCAGTGAGAAATGTTCCACGTGTAAATGTATTTTTGATGTGCTTGTCGGGAGAGGTGAGCTCCACCTCCTTCTACTCCATCTTGATTGATCTCAACATTAACTGAATGCCTAGCCTATTTCAGTGCCTTGACTACTACATAACACACCTGCTAGAGAATCGGAAGAACTCATTTTTAGTACTGGAAATCAGCTCTTAAAGACCAAGGCAATGACAGCCAGTATAGTGAAAAATCAAAACCCAGCTAACTGGCCTGCCTGGTTCTAGCCACTACAAAATACCAGCAACCACAGGGAAAGTACTAAATATTAAATTCTTGATAGGCTTTCTAGAATAGAAGAATATTTTTCACAACTGATATCTAGCACAGTAATTTTCACAAAGAGAATGCTCAATAAACATTTGTCAAATTAAAAATAAACCAAGGCAGGACTATGAAATGCATAATGTTATGTCACCCATCATTGTAATATTGGAAACATGACTTGGTACTAAATTATTATAATAAATTATATATAGACATTGTTCACAGAATAACCAAAGGGGTACTATGTCATTAAGAATCAGGGATTCAGGTTTCCTGGGCTTGGAACAGAGACTAGGTTTGTGGCTGGGGGGCTTGAGCTGGTGCAGTTCCTGGGCGATGGCAATTTCTGAGTGCACGCCAGTGCCCGGTAGGGGACTGGGCAGCCCCGGTCTGTGGCTGGCTTCTTGGGGGGCGGTCGTGGTGTCTCAGCTGAGTTCATCTGCGGGGGTGCGGGGGGAGTATCAGGTGGTGGTGAGATGCAGACCATTTAATTTCGCAGAGCAGAAAGCTAATGCCCATTCGGTAGTAGAATGTGATCGTGTGTGGAAGGAAGTTAGTGTTCAAACTGGAGGACCGGAGGACAAAAGCTCAAGGAAAACATACACTTTTGATATGGCTTTTGGAGCAAATACTAAATAAATTGACGTTTCCTGAAGTAGCGTTTGTCCAATTCTGGATGAATTTATTATGGGCAATAATTGCACTATTTTTGCATGTGGCCAAACCGGCCCTGGAAAAACCTTTACACCGGAAGGTGAAAGTTCCCCTAATGAAGAGTATACCTGGGAACAGGATCCTTTGGCTGGTATAATCCCACGTACTCTTCATCAGATTTTTGAGAAACTTACTGATAATGGTACTGAATTTTCAGCACAAGTGTCGCTATTGGAAATCTATAATGAAGAGCTCTTTGATCTCCTTAATCCGTCTTCTGATGCTTCTGACAGACTGCAGATGTTTGATGATCCCCGTAACAAGAGGGGAGTGATAATCAAAGGTTTAGAAGAAATTACAGTACACAACAAGGATCAAGCCTATCAAACTTTGGAGAAGGGGGTAGCAAAAAGGACAGCCGCAGCAACTTTGATGAATGCCTACTCTAGTCGATCCCACTCAGTTTTCTCTGTTAAAATACATATGAAAGAAACTACAGTTGATGGAGAGGCGCTTGTTAAAACTGGAAAGTTGAACTTGGTTGATCTTGCAGGCAGTAGGAACATTGGCCGTTCTGGAGCAGTTGGCAAGAGAGCTCGGGAAGCTGGAAATATCAGTCACCCCTGTTGACTCTGGGAAGGCCATTACTGCTCTTGTGGAAAGAACACCTCATGCTCCTTATTGAGAATCTAAACTGACTAGAATCCTCCAGGACTCTCTTGGAGGATGTACACGAACATCTATCATTGCAAGAGTTTCTCCTGCATCTCTCAACCTGGAGGAAACTCTGAGTCCATTGGAATATGCTCATCGAGCAAAGAACATACTCAATAAGCCTGAGGGTAACCAGAAACTCACCAAGAAAGTTCTGATTAAGGAATATACAGAAGAGATACAGCGTCTGAAACAGGATCTTGCTGCAACTCATGAAAAAAAAAAATGGAGTGTACATTTCTGAAGAAAATTTTAGAGCTATGAGTGGAAAACTAACTGTTCAAGAGGAAGAAATTATAGAATTGGTTGACAAAATTGCTGCTGTTGAGGAAGAGCTAAATAGGGTTACAGAATTGTTTATGGATAGTAAAAATGAACTTCTCCAGCGCAAATCTGACCTGCAAAGTAAGACACAGGAACTTGAAACCACTCAAAGACATTTGCAGGAAATGAAATTACAGCTTGTTGAAGAAGAATGTATCACCTCGGCGGCAGCTTTGGAAACTACTGAGGAGAGACATCATGATGCTGCCAACAGGCTGCTTAACACAGTGGAAGAAGCTACAAAAGATGTATTTGGTCTCCATTCTAAACTGGATTGTAAGAAGGCAGTTGATCAGCATAATGCAGACGACGTTTTTGGCAAAAACGAATAGTCTGTTTAATAATATGGAAGAATTAATTAAGGATGGCAACATGAAACAAAAGGCCACGCTAGGAGTTCACGAGACCTCGTTCGGTACCCTGCTGACTCCCAGTGCCTCTGCATTAGACACTATTACTGCAGCGGCACTTGGATCTCTCACATCGATTCCGGAAAACGTGTCTACACTTGTTTCTCAGATGTCTAACATGATATTGAAAGAACAGTCGTTAGCAGCAAAAAGTAAAACTGTACTTCAGGAAGTGATTAACACAGGAAGCTATGAAACAGGAAGGTCTGGTTCCTTCAGAAAACTGCAAACAAAATCCCTCTCCTCGGACTGCACAGGAAGGAGCCCGGCAGCAAAGCCCAGGGCTCAGAACCCTGCAAGCTCCCCCTACCTGAGTCTTGCCATGACCTGGATGTTCTTCCCCTTTTCGTCAGATGGCTGGATGGCATCACCGACTTGATGGACATGAGTTTGAGTGAACTCCGGGAACTGGTGATGGACAGGGAGGCCTGGCGTGCTGCGATTCATGGGGTCGCAAAGAGTCGGACATGACTGAGTGACTGAACTGAACTGAAGATAGTGCTGTGGAAGCACAGAAAAGAGAGGTCCAAAGCAAGCCCCTTTCTCGGAGGAAGCACCCAGAATTGTCTTGAAGAATAATTAGGGAATGTTAAGGCTACCACAGGTACTAAATCGTGATGAAAAAGACAGTGAATGTTACTTTAGGACTATGAATTTATCCTTTGAGTGATGAGAACTCGTCCTCGCCAAATGATTCCAAACAAGAAAGCAAGGGCAGATTTGCGTTTTCCGACCACGGTCCTGCAGTAGCTGTTGCAGGCTCAATCTACGTGGCTCAGCATCCCGCAGGCTTCTCAAGGAGGTTGTGCAAACACCCAAGACCATCAGCCTACAACTCCCTGCAGGCGACGCTACCCGGCTCTTCTCATGCTCAGTGATTGCCTGCTTCCATACGAGTAGTACTCTGGGCGTTTTGGCAGTGTTTACGGTTACTCAAGCTGATTAGATGTGGGTCGCAGACCCAGGGAATAAAGAATCATGGGCCTGTGCTTAAAAAAAAAAAAGAATCAGAGATTCAAATCAAAAGACTGAGGTGTTAAGTGTGAAAATTTGCCATTATCAATGCTGTGGCATCAAGTCACAGGAAGCCTCTGGTCTAATACCTGTCGTCTCTCAGCCATCCATGCCCTCAAGTGTACAGTGAATAGAACAGCAATAGCTATGCATAACATACCCTTATTGTGACAATCAGATGCGATCATGCATGTCAAATGACTCTGTAATCTAAAAAGAGCTACCCAAAGATTAATAAACTGTTTTCTGATTGACTGCCTGACTGCAGAGATATCTGCCTTTTCTCTCTTTCCTTTATTCTATACATTCTGATCTATCAGCACACCCTCGAAATCCTCCAAGCATATTCCCCAACCCCTCACTAAGTTTCCTCACCATCATTGCTTCTTATCAGCAGACCCAGCAGTTGCCCTGCAAACTTCTGGAGGCACCTTCCACTGCTCTCCACGCTTTTAATCTTAATCTTTCCACATTCTCTAATCCAATGGTCCCCAACCTTTTCGGCACCAGGCACCGGTCTCACGGAAGGTAATTTTTCCACCAACGAAGGGGCAGGGATGGTTCAGGTGGTAATGCAGGCAATGGGGAGGGGGAGATGAAGCTTAGCTATCTCACCCACCACTCACCTCTTGCGGTGAGGCCCAGTTTCCTAAGAGGCCACAGACTGGTCTGCAGACCAGAAGTTGGTGATCCCTGCTCGAATCCACAAAAAAGTCAAATCAATCTTTTAAATATTACATAGAATTGCATTGTTCACCTGATCCAATGGCCTCCTTTCTTACTAGGAAAGAGTATCAACTATGGGGTTGGCCAATAAGTTTGCCTGGGTTTTCCCATAAGATGGGAAGATAAAAACCCAAACCTTTTGGTCAATCCAATACTACCAAGGGCTGGTAGGCCCTTCACCTCCCCTAACTAGTGGCCCCATTCATGGTACCAGAGCTGCAGTGCCTATTGGTCCTTCCTTCAAGAGACTGGAAGCACATTCCTAATGAGGGGCCCTTGCATTGCCTGGTCCCTCTTTCCAGAATGGTCAGGAACTTACTACTTCTCCCTTTCTCACTTCATTCAGCTCAAACGTCCCTGTCTCAGAATGCCCTTCCCTCCATATTCTTTGCAAAAGGGAGAATCCTTACCTCAGCACTCTCCACCTTGTCACTCTGCTCTTCTTCAGAGCCCTTATTGGTTCTGAAATTATTAACATGTTTACTTATCCCCTAGGATTTAAATAGCATGGGAGCAAAAAGACTCTGTCTGTTCCTGCTAACAACTGCATCTGAGTTATTTACATGGATTAGGGGCTCAATTGAAATGGGCTTAATGGATAGTGAAAAGACTGTTCAATTTCCTTTAGTTGATATGTTCCGCAGAAAACAGAAGTGTGCCCATAAATAACTTCAATGCTACTAGTAAAACCTGAATGTTTGAATGGCCTGGAAAGGCTTTATCTCACCTTGGAATTCGAAGTGGACTCCAAGAAGCAAAGTCTGTTGCCAAATCCTTCTGCCGCCAAACACAGTTTCTGTTGTTCTTTGTGGATGGTTGCGGTACACTGTAGGACCACTTCATCATCCTGCAAAAGGGAGAAAAAGAGGAAAACAGTGAAATTTAGCATGACTCAGCCTAAATCAGATCTCGAAGACTGTTGTTTTAGTGCATTTTAAAAATCAGAGCAAAATGAATCTAAGAACTGTCCTTCCCAAATCCACACAATCAAGTCCTAGAGCATTTTTATTTACCAAAAAAAGATAACCGGGTGGCAGGAGTTGGAAAAAGTTACTACCATTGAAGAGAATTAACAGCTTTCTGCAATCGACAGAGGCAATCTGAATAGAAAATGGTAAAATACAGGATTTCTATGCCAGAGTTCTTACGCACTGCTTTAAATCATCAAAATTATCAAGAAATGGTCTGACATATTCCTTGGACATCAAGTATCATCAAAAACAGAACAGAGCCTACTAGCAGGCTCACATTGTTCCAAAACTGACTCAGGAAAACAGGTCAATAACAGAGCTTCTAGGTTCAAATCAACCCAAAAAAATCATCTTAGTTCATCTGTGGCAACTTGATCATCTGCGAAATAATCCTGGATTGCTTAAAAATGTACAGAGAGGTGATTTGTTAGTTCAGTCTTCTGAGATCCAACACTTGGTTTCCAATCAATTAAGTTCACAGAATCAGAGGGAAAACTGTACAAGGGAAGGATGATCCACAGGATGACTCAGTACAGGCAGTGTGAGCACAGCAAGAAGCATGGGCTTTAGAATTTGCAATAGCTGGGTTCCTATTCCAGTTCTGCCATCAACAAAGCGAGGAGAGACGTGAGATAAACTTACGCAGTGACTGACATACAAAAGGCCCTACATCAACGAGAAATGGGAGATGGCATTATCATTTTTAAACAAAATATCTCAATTTAACAGGTTCTAATTGATAAATACCTAAAAAGTCTAACCATTTATACGTTGATATTTCAATCTCAAAGAAACAGTATACCTAACAGGGAAGTAAAAACAAACAAATATACTCATCAACCCTTTTAATTAGAATCAAGGTGAAAAGGGAATATGAGTACACGCTTGAAGACCCATGGTAGAATGGCAGAGAAGAGGTAATGTGACAAATATCTAAAAGCAGAAAACAAGCACTTTTGGTTAACCTCAGGAAAATGCTATATCCATTGGGAAAGTACAGCTCTAATTTAAAAGCCTTTATCAATGCCATGTACTTGCTTTATTTCCTGCGTGGTAGCAGCAGTACCTAATAGCTGGCTTATAGCATCGGTCATAGCCAAGTCCAATCTCTTAATAATTACCTTCCAACTATCCCCCCAGTGCTCATTAATTTCCAGTGAGCATTCAATTGTTGCATTTCAAAAGTCAATTGCTTTAAAAAAAAAAGCCTTATTTTCATATAATGAGTACATCTGAAGATTACTTCATGTTCAGCATAGCTATAATAAAAAATAATGAAGTATCTTTGTTGCTTATATAATCTGCAAGATCAAAGATACATTGTGTTTGCCAAATAGATGGTGTTAATAACAAAGTGCTAAATTGTGCTGATGCGTTCAATGCCTTCCCAAATCCCCAATGTCTTTGCTATCGTGTCTTACTGCCTCTGTGGAGTGAACTCCAACATGGAAACTACACTCTTGGGTAAGACAGACTTCTTTGGATACTAGAGGTGATCTAAATACCAGTTAGGGGTCTTCCCTGGTGGTCCAATGGTTAAGTATCCACCTTCCAATGCAGGGGATACAGGTTTGATCCCTGGTGGGAGAACTAAGATCCCACATGTCACAGGCAACTAAGCCTCTGTGCTACAATTCAAGAAGCCCGGGCGCTGCAAGAAGAAAAGCCTGTGAGCCTCAACAAAGAGCCCACGGAGTCAGAAATCTTTAATAACTACCCCTTAGTAAGTAATTACTGCAGTGGACTAACTAAAGACATTTTAGGAATGAGAGTAAGAAAATACAACAAGGTACAGGGCAGGTAAGAATGAACAGTGCTACCCAGTAAGCTCCAAAAGAAGAGAAGGCACATCACATTTACCAAAAATACAGCGTATACCAGTCCTGGCATTAATTTAATCCTCCCAATATTCCAGCAATATACTGATCATTCATACAAACAGTTGAGGAAAACGAGGCTCAAAGTAACCTGTCACTCACAAAGGGCTGATCATACTTATTTCCAAGAATTGGTGATGAAACCTAATTTATCTGAAAGTCCTCGGCCGCACATTGGTTCTGAAGGCTCAGGTGACTTTTACTACTGCTGGTATCTAAAGACATACTTCTCTGTCTCTACCATGCCTCCTCTCACTCATGGGTCTTGGGTAGATTCTGCACTTCTAACAAGTGCTGAAGTGTGAGGGAGATTCAGAATGGATCCCAGAAAAGATGTGATAAGCCTTTTATAGGAGTTTAGAGGCAATCAGTAACAGTAGAATGTTAAAATACATCTTGGATTTTGGACAGAACTAGAAATGAGCACATGTAGAGATGCTCATTAGTATGTGGTACAAACCAGCTTATATAAGGGAAAGGAGCAAAGTACTGAACTACTCCATCAAACCAGTAAAACCAGCTCACTGTGCAGTTTCCTTCCGATTTAGTACCTCAACATTGTGTGATGAAGCGCCTAGTCATGAAATAACACTGAATTCAGGGAGCTCCACCACCCCACCAACAAAACAGTCTGTGACTCCAACTTTCAACCACAATCCCACCCTATTGGATAGAACCCACCTCGACACACACAATAAGATTTTCTCCAGTTTATCTGGGAGCTGTTTCTATTTTAATTCCTGTAAGCAAAGGGTTCCTTTTTGACAAAAAGTAAAATATACTGAGCATTGATGGACCAAAGACCAATTCACAAACACCTTCAAAGTCCCTTTAATTAACCCATCATTCATCTCAATGCATGGTTTTTCTCTAGAACCACTGAGGTTTGAGAGCCTACTGACTATGCATTTGAAAAGTTTTGACAAGTAGCTATATTTTTAATTATTAAAACCAATGTACAATAAATAAATCTGGCTGTGGTTGACACATACATATGTGTATATGATATTGGTACACAAACTCACACACAAAATCTATCCAAAAAGAAAGATTAAACAGTGCCTGATACTGATCGGATTCAGACAGTTAACACTGCTCAGGTAACAGACAATAAGGGTAAATATGACTTTGGGGGTCATAAAGCATCTTCTAAATCAGTCTTTGCTACCCAGGCCTTGGGGCCCAGACTGCTAACTTAACTATCATTTCTTGTGTTCTTATTTTGGTTGCATGTGCCACTGGTGTGCCTCAACCTGTAAAAACTAAAATCGCCCTTCAATACTCACCACCTTTTGGTATACTTTGTTTTTTGAGTTCCTAGCACCTAGTGCAACAGATTTTGATTCAATTCACAAGAAATCACATTTTAGGAAAAAATTCTACAAAATGAATTGTTCTTCTGTTTTATTATTTCACTTTTTAAAATTTCAAAGTCTGTTAACTCCTCAACCATGAATGACTAGCCTTAGAAGATACTAATATCTTGCTGTTTCCAGAAATACTTGAACCTACACCAATCCCAAAACAAACATGAAGAAACAAAATTACTGCTCTTGTTTTATAAGATTCTGAATAAAGAAATCTTTTAGAAGAAACTTCATGAACAATTAGATAAATAGCAGGGCTTAAGTAAGAGAGACATCCAGCATATAGTCACCAAGTCCTATGACATCTGCACCATTGATATCTTTCGACTCCATTACTCTCTCACCACCTTAGCTACAATCAGATCTTACTTAGACATCTTCAAAATCTTCAGAACAGCTTTCCACACTGCAAACTCCCTTACAATAGTGCTTCACCTTGAAGTCTCATCATCAGCCCAACCATACTGTTTCCTGGCTTACAACCTTTTACTGGCTTCTCACTGGTCTAAGGAAAAAGACCAAAACCAACCTCTAGCCTAAAAGGCTTTGCACTGCATGGTCTATGCAAGCCCAACATTTCTTCCTACCGACCTACCTTCATTCCTATGCTCCTACATGATCCTTGTCATTAAACCCATTCTTGACCCTCTAGCTAAGACAATCATCTTTCAAATATCAATTCAAACATCTCTTCCAGAGGGTAGCCTTCCCTTCCTTCTGTTTCCTTGATTGTTACTATGCATTCATTTCTGTAAATATGAGAGTATACAGTGTCTAACACTGTGCCTGGCAAATATATACAATAAGTGATTATTTATCATAATCCACTTTACGATTATTCAGAAACATGAACTGCAATGCTGACAACTGGAGTTGCTTTCTAAAACTGCCAAGGTAAGAGACTATTTAATTTCCCAAATTAAGGTGAGCATTATACGATCCCATTAAATGATTTCATAGTTACATGTGTGAGGAAATAGGGCATCATTGGGGAGAATCACTGATCCTATCACATTCATGAGAAATTTTAAGGTATCACAAGTATACATTGGATCACTGAAAAAAAGCAACTGAGTCCTTCATTTCCCCCCTATTTCCACATAAACACCATAAAAATTAGACTACAACTCTTTCCATATACAATCTAAGCTATCTAAGCATATTGTACTCTTGAAAAGTCAAAAAATGCTCTTACTAACTCTGGTCATTAAAAAGTCCCTCATCACACCAAGTACTTCCCTTAGGCTCTGATTAGGCTTATCTTTCAAAATGTCTATCCAGGTTTAAACCTTCCATAACTGATCCTCTCCTTTAGTTACATCCTGATAATTTTGCCACAGTTAGCTCTAACTCAAAAAGTTCACCATCGGTATTGTATCCAATGCTATCTGTCAAGCAGGTCAGATTAAACGCCATGAAAACCAGGTATCCAATGAAAATAAACAGCTTAGCTAAAACCTGAGGGAAACATAACATCATTCAATTTATACCACTGCACATAGTAAATACTTCATAAATATATGTTGGATTGAATTCCTTATGTTAAATGCTCCTGTATTTTTCCTGTGATCTTTCTTACAGCTCTTAAGCGTAGAGATCAATTATTTACAGGGGGAAGCCAGCACTACAATACTGCATTCCAGGCAATTTTACAATGAGTAAATAAGACATGGTTTCTACAACAAATGCTGCCAAGTCTGCTGGAATGGTACAAGATGGAAAATAATTATCAAATACCACCACCAACAGCTTCTTTCAAACATTCATAACTGAAATATTTTCTGACGACATAATGTATGCTAGGAAATGTTCTAAGCCCTTGAGAAAATTTAGTGAAATAAATCAAAGAACTCTGAACTTATTAGGCTTACCTCCTGACAGGGAAGAGAGACAATAAACAAAAAGACAATAAGTTCACAAATTATGTTAAAGGTGAAAAGTCTGTGGGAAAAAATGGAACAGGATAAGGGGATCGCACAGAGTCGGCCACGACTGAAGCGACTTAGCAGCAGCAGCTGCAGCAAGGGGATCGTAGTGACGTTGCAGTCAGGGTGATTAAAATTGTGAATAAAGTTATTAGGCTTCACTTGGGCAAAGACTTGAAGCAGGGAAGAGGAATCAGTCAGATGAGTACTTGCAGGAGGGGCATTCCAGGCAGCAGGAAGGCCTGTGAAAGTCTCTCGGGCAGAAGTGTACCTGGCGCGTCCAAAAAACAGGGTGATGTCACTGCAGATGGATTGGAGTAAGCCAGCAGGAGGATGGTGGGAGATGAGGGTCCAGATCAATACAAACCCTGAGCCCAGAGTAAAGCCTCTGGCTTTTTCTGAGGGACTGGGGAGCCTGTGCCATGTACTAAATGCAACCTACAGGGAGGCAAGGAAGAAGCAGGGTGACCTCACAGAACACTGCAACCATTCAGCAGACATGAAGGCAACTCAGACCACAGTGGGAACAGTGGAGGCAGAGACAAATGATCAAATCCTGGATATGCTTTGCACTGATCTAGGGCGTATTATGTTCCAGAAGCTGTGATAAGCAGTCACAAGTTCATTTATTTTGTTCCATCATCATGTCTACATCATCTAGCCTACTGCCAAATAAAATGTTAACCATACTATTTTGTTTTCTTACAGCAAATATGTCGATAGCAGAACAAATGAGCTAAAAGAATCCAAAGAAAACCAGTCCATATCTGTGGTCTCACTGAGTCTACATTTATTCATTTTAAAAATGCAGGCAGTCCTCAGTTTGCACATAAGTACAGGACTCTAAAAACGACCATGCAAAGCAATATCTGGGAGAATTACTTATGAATTGTTCCTTGATCTTTAAAAGTTTTCATTCAATCATTAAAACTCTCCCTAGTGTCAGTTATGAAAGTACAGAAAATAAAATAGTAAAACTAATACTGGTTTCAGTTCAGTCGCTCAGTCGTGTCTGACTCTTTGTGACCCCATGAATTGCAGCACGCCAGGCCTCCCTGTCCATCACCATCTCCTGGAGTTCACTCAGACTCACGTCCACCGAGTCGGTGATGCCATCCAGTCATCTCATCCTCTGTCGTCCCCTTCTCCTCCTGCCCCCAATCCCTCCCAGCATCAGGGTCTTTTCCAATGAGTCAACTCTTCGCATGAGGTGGCCAAAGTACTGGAGCTTCAGCTTTAGCATCATTCCTTCCAAAGAAATCCCAGGGCTGATCTCCTTCAGAATGGACTGGTTGGATCTCCTTGCAGTCCAAGGGACTCTCAAGAGTCTTCTCCAACACCACAGTTCAAAAGCATCAATTCTTCAGTGCTCAGCTTTCTTCACAGTCCAACTCTCACATCCATACATGACCACAGGAAAAATCATAGCCTTGACTAGACGGACCTTTGTTGGCAAAGTAATGTCTCTGCTTTTCAATATGCTCTCTAGGTTGGTCATAACTTTCCTTCCAAGGAGTAAGAGTCTTTTAATTTCATGGCTGCAGTCACCATCTGCAGTGATTTTGGAGCCCAGAAAAATAAAGTCTGACACTCTTTCCACTGTTTCTTCATCTATTTCCCATGAAGTGATGGGACCAGATGCCATGATCTTCGTTTTCTGAATGTTGAGCTTCAAGCCAACTTTTTCACTCTCCTCTTTCCCTTTCATCAAGAGGCTTTTAGTTCCTCTTCACTTTCTGCCACAAGGGTGGTGTCATCTGCATAATACTGGTTTAGCATGCTGTAGTTGACCACATTAGAAACATGGAGAATGGAAAGTGTTTTATTTCTTCAGAAAACACGTATCAAGAGTAGTCTGAACAGTGCTTGCTTTATCCTTCTCATGCTAACTTTCCCTCGGGAACGTACGTTTATTCAAATGTCATGGCCAATGGTCACGATCCCACATCTTCCAGCGTTTTCAGCGTGTAAAGCATCACAGGGCTCTCTAATGCGAACGCCTTGTCACTGCCACCTCCTCGGGGACATCTTCGACCTTTCGCCACATCTGCTTCCCTCCCTGTGTCAGTGAGCGCACCTTCACTCCCTTCTCTGGCTGGATGGCTGAATTTTCTCAAGCAGCTACAGCGGCCACACTCCTGCATCCAGAGGCTGCCTCTGCAGCTCTATGTTCAATCAGAATTTCACTTTCGCCACCTTTTGTTTCGCTACCAGACCTTCATCTTTGTTAGGCAATCCCCATGCATCCATTTGTGTAAAATGTCCTGTGCCGCGATCACAGGCAGACAAGGAGGGAATTCAACAACACGCTTGCTGTCTGTGTGTGAAACAAAGAACAGACGGGCAGTGACCGATCACCACAGCCTCTGAGACAAGCGCTGTGACTGGCCGTGGATCACAATAGGCAACTGGTATCTAGCAGGAACTCACAAACTCAAGAGCCAGCAGTGGAGTCTGTACTTCATGCAATGACTCATACTGAATAAATCATGGTACATGAATGAGCCATTAAGTTGGGGTATCTGTGCTATTTAGTTCAATGATGTTAATGGCAAGTTGTACACATCACAACCATGCCAGGTGCAGGCCACCTATGTTTATTGAGAACCTGCTAAAGACAAAGCAATTGGAACGTAATATATTTTGAATGTAGAAGTTGGAAAAAAACTGCTGACAACTTATATGAAAGAAAAAAAAAACAGAAAGCTTTGTTTAATAAATTGTGCAATTGTGCAACTGGAAAAAATACAACTGTCACACTGGAGAGAAACCCTGTAAATGGAGTAAGTTTGAAAGAGCCTTTAGAAACAGCTTTAACTTTTATAGACACTGAAAAACTCACAAAAGATACTCTATGAATGTGTTCCCTGTGGAAGAGCTTTCAGTTACCACACATCCTATTAAGTACATGAGCAAATTCACACTGGTGAAAAAAATATAAGAATGTCATTTCTCTGGAAAAGTCTTTAATACATATTCTGTCCTTAAATAACATCAGATCCTTCACACTAGAGAGAAACCCTATAAATGCAATGAATATGAAAGAGCCTGCAGGCAGAGCACACACCTTTATAGAAATCAGATAATCCACACAGAGGAGTGAATTGCATTAATATAACAATTATGAGAGAAGTGTTGGCCAAAGCACCAACCTTTGTGCACAACTTACGTAAATGAGCATACCTTGAATGCAAGTAAAAATGCAGGCTACAAAAAAATACACCTTAACTACTGTATGTCAAAATGTGTAAGTATATGACAAGAATGAATGGAAATACAGATAAATAAGTAATTTCTTAATTAAAATTACACATGAAAAATCAACCCCAATGTTCAAAGATTATAAATAGTGAAAGGCAAATTTTAAGACTTTTAGAAGAAAATATGAGCGAATATCGGTATTAGCTTATAATTAGAAAGGATTTTTCAAGCAAGACTCAACACAAAAGACTGATAAATACACCTTCATTAAAATTAAGAACTTCTGTTCAATAAAAGCCACAAAATAAAATGAAAAACCAAAAACTATGGAGATATTTGAAATACAAATATAAGATAAATGAATATATAAAAAGTATTAAAATCACTGAGGAAAATAAAATAATAGGAAAAAGGCATAAAGAGCGTTTCACAGTAGAAAAAATATAAATGGTGAATTAACACATGAAAAAAGGTTCAGTTCAGTTCAGTCACTCAGTCGTGGCCAGCTCTTTGTGACCCCATGAATCGCAGCACGCCAGGCCTCCCTGTCCATCACCAACTCCCGGAGTTCACTCAGACTCACCTCCATTGAGTCAGTGATGCCATCCAGCCATCTCATCCTCTGTCGGCCCCTTCTCCTCCTGGCGCCAGTCCCTCCCAGCATCAGAGTCTTTTCCAATGAGTCATCTCTTCGCAGGAGGTGGCCAAAGTACTGGAGCTTCAGCTTTAGCATCATTCCTTCCAAAGAAATCCCAGGGCTGATCTTCAGAATGGATTGGTTGGATCTCCTTGCAGTCCAAGGGACTCTCAAGAGTCTTCTCCAACACCACAGTTCAAAAGCATCAATTCTTCGGCGCTCAGCCTTCTTCACAGGCCAACTCTCACATCTAACCATAGCCCTGACTAGACGAACCTTAGTCGGAAAAGTAATGTCTCTGCTTTTGAATATGCTATCTAGGTTGGTCATAACTTTCATTCCAAGGAGTAAGCGTCTTTCAATTTCATGGCTGCAATCACCATCTGCAGTGATTCTGGAGCCCCCAAAAATAAAGTCTGACGCTGTTTCCACTATTTCCCATGAAGTGATGGGACCAGATGCCATGATCTTTGTTTTCTGAATGTTGAGATTCAGGCCAACTTTTTCACTCTCCACTTTTACTTTCATCAAGAGGCTTTTTAGCTCCTCTTCACTTTCTGCCATCAGGGTGGCATCATCTGCATATCTCAGGTTATTGATATTTCTCCCAGCAATCTTGATTTCAGCTTGTGTTTCTTCCATTCCAGAGTATCTCATGATGTACTCTGCATATATGTTAAATAAGCAGGGGGACAATATACAGCCTTGACGTACTCCTTTTCCTATTTGGAACCAGTCTGTTGTTCCATGGCCAGTTCTAACTCTTGCTTCCTGACCTGCATACAGATTTCTCAAGAGGCAGGTCAGGTGGTCTGTATTCCCATCTCTTTCAGAATTTTCCACGGTTTATTGTGATCCACACAGTCAAAGGCTTTGGCATAGTCAATAAAGCAGAAATAGATGTTTTCTGGAACTCTCTTGCTTTTTCCATAATCCAGCGGATGTTGGCAATTTGATCTCTGGTTCCTCTGCCTTTTCTAAAGCAGCTTGAACATCTGCAAGTTTACGGTTCATGTATTGCTGAAGCCTGGCTTGGAGAATTTTGAGCATTACTTTACTAGCATGTGAGATGAGTGCAATTGTGCAGTAGTTTAAGCATTCTTTGGCATTGCCTTTCTTTGGGATTGGAATGAAAACTGACCTTTTCCAGTCCTGTGACTGGAAAAGAGGTTACAAGTGACTAGAGTATTAGTAGTTCAAGAAATATAGGTACTAGCAATTGAAGAAATAGAGAATAAAAGCAAAATAAAAATCTATTTTCTACTCTATTCTACTCTACAGAGCAGAATAAAAAAAAGTCTGACAGTACTAAGTGTTGACAAAAACATGGAAAAATAGGAACTTTTGTGCCCTCCTAATAGGAAAGTAAATTATTTATATTAAAAAAAAAAACCTTTAGAAAACAACTTGACATAGAAGTTGAAAATGGGAATACCCTTTAACCTGGAAGTTCCATTCCTAGATAAATTCACTATAAGAAAATTTTATTTATATGAGAAAGCTTATATGAGAATGTTAATTATGGCACCAAAATCATGAATAATAAAATGGTGCTAACTATTAAATTCAGCAAAAGAAGCAAGAAGAATAAGTCAGCAATAAGATGGATACATCTGCAAGGAATAAGCTGAGGTAAGCATTTCAGAACTGAGGCCACAGTCAATGTGCACTGGAAGAGCTCTCTTTTGTGGTGCCTAACACAAGATGCGGTGTTGGAGAAGACTCTTGAGAGTCCCTTGGACTGCAAGGAGATCCAACCAGTCCATTCTAAAGGAGATCAGTCCTGGGTGTTCATTGGAAGGACTGATCTAAAGCTGAAACTCCAATACTTTGGCTACCTCATGCAAAGAGCTGACTCATTGAAAAAGACTCTGATGCTGGGAGGGATTGGGGGCAGGAGGAGAAGGGGACGACAGAGGATGAAATGGCTGGACGGTATCACCAACTGGATGGACGTTAGTGTGAGTGAACTCCAGGACTTGGTGATGGACAGGGAGGCCTGGCATGCTGTGATTCATGGGGTCGCAAAGAGTCGGACACAACTGAGCGACTGAACTGAACTGAACACAAGATGCAGGGGCACACACCGTGACCAAGGATCAAAGCAGAGCTGGACACTCATAGAAGCGGTCACAAGTCTTCGAAAAAGATAGGAACCATGACATCAAATGCTACTGAAGGATGCCAGATTCCACAAGTTACTAGTTCAAAACTTCCAGACAAAAGACATGCTTTGCAATAAAACTAAAGGCATTGAAGACAAAAGGAAAGATGTAATATCCCAGTAACGCACAACAAGAAGGTCCATGAAAGACTCCTGAAACATAGAAGGGACCCATGAACTGACACTAGAGACGCTTCAGGAAAAATCTATTTTTAGCAATATTCTTATTTACGATGATATGATCCCATCTGAACTACAATGTGACTGTCCAGTCTGCAGTTCCTCACTAGCAAATGAACCGAATATCCTTCAAGGTCCCTTCCAGCCTTCATATTCAATGGTTTTTGGAAAAAGGCAAAAGGATAAAAGGGAATCTCTCTCCCATACAAATTAAAAGAGAGAAATTAAATGTACCTTTCACACTTTTACTGTACATGCCTGTCTCGTGAGCCACCACCATTTTCTGGTGAGAGAAAACTAGAGGCTATATCATTCATATCCGTATGTATTTGAGTTGTGTAGGTGTTTTTTTAATGTAAGACCACAGTAATATCTTTTTTTATCTCATGAAAAAAATACAGTTACAGAAGTAATCTATTGCTCTGTGCTGATGACTATTAAGCAAAAGCATATATACAAAATGTCACATAAGAGTTTACAGCCTGTGATGACAGCATTAGCCATGTGTCCGGGTAATGTCAGCTGGACATTGTCTTGAAAGGAGTCAGAGATAAACATACAAATATCAGAGACGATCAAGACATCAGACCTCTCAATTTCCAACAGTCACAAGAGGCATCTATCCAAACAGCAGGTAGAAGGTAGAATGCTTCCTCTGAGCAAATAAACATGTCATCAATGCCTTTCTATTCTCAGTTTAGTAGGAAATATCACTTCCATCAGAAAGGAACTTTACCTCTTTCACCTATAATACCCTAAATTAAGAACTGCATCAGGGTAGGATAAATTTATGTCACCAATAATCTCTAAGTAGACCTTTTGGTATTCTCTAATTGTTTCACTGTTACCAACCACCTAAGCCAAAGTCAGACTCTGCTGGTCTTGCCACAGGCCAGTAGCAGTCTTATTACTGACAAGAGTCTTTAGCTTCCTGCCAACTGAGACTTAACAAAAATAAAAGCTGGAAAAAATTCTAAAGAGGTCTTAAATGCCTATCTTGAATGTCATAGAAACGAATAAAAACATAAAACATGATGTAGATAAGCCTTTTTTTCTTATGACGAGCCCCAAATAATGATCATATTTTAATAGGTCTATATTCTGCTTGAATTTAATATGCACAAAATGTGAATTTTTCCTCACAATTTTGCTATTTTCCATTGTTCCTTATCTCCATAAGTAGCACTGCCAATCAAAGTAATTAAAATCAGACAACTTTGGAAGTCAGAAAAAGAAAGACAAATATATATCACATATATGGAAGGTAAAACAGGACACAAATGAACACGTCTATGAAACAGAAACAGACTCAGACACAGGGAACAGATTTGTGGTTGCCAAGGGGGACAGGGTAGGGGGATGGATTGGGAGTTCAGGATTAGCAAGTGCAAACTATTGTATACAGAATGGATAAAAAACAAGGTCCTACTGTATGCCAGAGAGGACTATATTCAATATCCTGTGATAAACCATAAATATGGAAAAGAATGTTTATGTGAGTCACTTTGCTTTACGGCAGTAATTAACACAACATTGCCATTAAATTAAACTTCAATCAAAAATATTAATAAACTAAAAAGAAATCAGACAGTTACACACTATCTTTTATCATTTCCTTCTACTCACTGGCCATGTTCCTTTCACGTGGCCCACCATCACACCAGGCCCCATGTAACTGACCTTTCTCATGGTTCATTAGACCCTGCACAATCTATTTTCTCCCATCTCTACAGTATCTCACAACTTCCCCCACTTTCTTTGTCACAATCCAGATATATATATTACCTTCTGGTTTCTCCAATGCAGAAAGCTATTTTATATCTTAAATTTTTTTGCTTGTTTTTCCCTTTACCAGAAATATTCTTTCTCAGGACCTTGGCAAAGCCTGCTCTTTCCCATCCTTGAGGTCTTCACTTACAGTCCTCTCCTCTCCTTATCACCCTGCCCAGCCTCTTTCTCGTTCCTATATAACATGAATCACACTCTGTAACTTCTTTATTTAACTGTCTTCTGGCCCACTGTCTTCCATATATTCCATGAAGAAAGGGACTCTGTCTACCTTGTTCATACCGCATCCCTAGAACCCAAGGCATAGAAGATATTCATAAAGGACATCTGAAGAGTAAAAGAATAAATGTATTACTCCTAGGTCTTTCAAAGAAAAGGGAGTTGCCATTTATTATATGCTAGGACTACCTCCTCTCTAGGGGCAGCTAACAGCTATTAAGCACCTCTGTTCTAAGAACAATGCATTTTCTCAATGACACATTAAGGGAAGGTCCATGTCAGTTCTGTTCATTAACTTCTTTCCAACACAGAGCACAGCATCTGGCACAATACAGTCACAATCCAATACATAAATACATGAAGAGATATATGAGTTGAGTACTGATTAACTTAAAGAGATGGGAATACCAGACCATCAGACCTGCCTCTTGAGAAATCTGTATGCAGGCCAGGAAGCAACAGTTAGAACTGGACATGGAATTACAGACTGGTTGCAAATAGGGAAAGGAGTACATCAAGGCTGTATATTGTCACCCTGCTTATTTAACATATATGCAGAGTACATCATGAGAAATGCTGGACTGGAAGAAGCACAAGCTGGAATCAAGATTAGGGGAGAAATATTAATAACCTCAGATATGCAGATGACACCACCCTTATGGGGGAAAACGAAGAAGAACTAAAGAGCCTTTTGATGAAGTAACAGAAGAGAGTGAAAAAGTTGGCTTAACATTCAACATTCAGAAAACTAAGATCATGGCATCTGGTCCCAGCACTTCCTGGGAAATAGATGGGGAAACAGTGGAAACAGTGACAGACTTTATTTTCTTGGGCTTCAAAATCATTGCAGATGGTGACTACAGCCATGAAATTAAAAGACGCTTGCTCCTTGGAAGAAAAGTTATGACTAACCTAGACAGCATATTAAAAGGCAGAGACATTACTTTGCCAACAAAGGTCTATCTTAGTCAAAGCTATGGTTTTTTCCAGTAGTCATGTATGGATGTGAGAGTTGGACTGTGAAGAAAGCTGAGCACCAAAGAACTGATGCTTTTGAACTGTAGTGTTGAAGAAGACTCTTGAGAGTCCCTTGGAATGCAAGGAGATCCAACCAGTTCATCTTAAAGGAAATCAGTCCTGGGTGTTCACTGGAAGGATTAATACTGAAGATGAAACTCCAATACTTTGGCCACCTGATGCAAAGAACAGACTCATTTGAAAAGACCCTGATGCTGGGAAAGACTGATGGTGGGAGGAAAAGGGGACGACAGAGGATGAGATGGCTGGATGGCATCACCGACTCGATGGACATGAGTTTGAGTGAACTCCGGGAGTTGGTGATGGACAGGGAGGCCTGGCATGCTGCAGTCCATGTGGTCACAAAGAGTCGGACATGACTGAGTGACTGAACTGAACTGATTGATATTGTGTTTATTGGTTGAGTAGGTGACATTATTATGGCTACTTTACAGATGAGCAAAACAGGCCTTGTGAGAATAAATCATTTGCCCATGTTTACTAGAAAAGCAGTTGAGCAGAATTCAAACCTGGGTCCACCTGACTCTGTGTTAGACTCCTAACCTTTGTGCTACACATCCTCTTGCAATGATACAAAATCACCACACTAACAGTCTAGCTAGGAATCTACCCAGAAGTTAACCCTAGTATAATTCCCTGGTTCTTTTTTATCAAATGCTTTAACAATGAGGCTATAGGTATAGTGAATATAGTTACTGTATGTATCCAGAGTTAATTGTGTTAAAAACAAAACCAAATTTAAAAAAAAAAATCACACGAGAAGTTTACATAAAATAACAAGCTAAATTTCTTTGAAAAGAGGAGCAGCTGGCAATGGTGAGATGAGAAATAAGGTTGTCTGTATCATTAGTACATTATTAAAATTTAGACAATAACTGAATTTTAGATTGAGAAAGGGCTATCCAAACTAGTGCTACTTAATGGGTTTTCAGGTAAGGGGAGAAAAAGGCAATGTAGAAGACAAAGATCAATATACACAAAAGAGGAGGAAGGGACCTTGGTAACTTCCACGTTAGAGATGGAAAAATACCTATTTTCTGGGCTATTGTAATGTATTAATATCTGCCATATCCTTTGAAACTCATTAAAATACTTGATAAAATGAAGTTGTTGGCTTAGAACTCAGCAGAGCATCTTTCTTTTCAATTACAGCTGCCCCACATTTCCTTGTTATTTTAAAACTTAGGAAAGAGGAGCTGCAGTACATCAAGTTGGCAAAGGGTCACGGCCCCAGCGGCAGGCAAAGGAGGCGGCACTGCGCAGGGAGCTTCCAAACTGTAATGAGACCACCCACAGGGGTGGCCGTGTTCAAGTGATTCTAAACACTGTAGGGGATACAGTTCTATCCACCTGGGTGACTGCTCCTTCCACCACACCCTTTCCTCCACACGTAGAGCTCACATAGAGTTGCTGAAGCATCAGGAAATCTACACACACACACACTCACACACACATGCACAGAAGCTGGTCTATTAAACAGCACAACTAGATACTGCACAAATAATTTCGGATGCAGACACAATCCTAGAATCTGATTCCAACTACAGAAGAACAGATGTAGATCAGGACTGATGTACCTGGAAGACCAAGCGAAAAAGCCACTTCAATATCACAATATGATAGACCCCATGTATTCCCTAGTGAAATTTTATTTCAAAATATGAAAAAAAAATAAAAAACACTGAAACGGCCCTCATGAATATCACCTAAGATACAGAGATGGCAAACTATACTTTTTAATAAGACAGTAAGTAAGAAGAAAAACAGTTTCCCAGAGATCATGACGTAAAAAATAATGTCTTTGTTCCTACATTATAAATCCTTGAAATCAGTTTCTGAAGTATTCTAAATATTTTTGTAAATGGAATTTTAAAATGATAAAGAGTCTAAAATCATTTGGATAGCATATGAGGTCATAAAGGTAGAATCACAAAAACAGAAGCAGTTACAAAAATTAAGCATTTAATTTGACCTTTGTAATACGAATTGACATGCAAATAAAAAAATCATATCTTGAAAGGCTGAACATACTTCAGACACTCTTGGTAATTGTTTCATGTGAGATAAAGATTAAGGTTGACACGCAACGTGACTAACAATAACATCAACAGAAAGGTATCCTTACCACTTTTTCGGCTTTAAAAATAACACGCATACTATCTACACCTGTGTTCCCAGCCCAGATTTGATCTGAATGTCCTACTTGAAGATGACCTCATACATAAGGCTGAATTTGTTAAAATTCACCTGAACATATGTGCTGAGTATGAGACTGTCATTCTGACTTTCTCACACCTGCCTCCATGGAATATAGCCACAGAAACAGCTAGTAAAGAAAGGAGTGCTCCTATTTGTACCTAGAGCATTGACATCACACAGAGAGACAGGAGAGTAACTGAGCACTGAATAATGTCTCCCTGTCACCAGGAAGATGCTCAAGCATAAAGTATCAAGTGACCAAAGGGAGCGCCAGATGCGCTGGCCCCTTAGGAGTCATTCTGCAACACACAGCAAGTCTTAACTATTGTACAAAGTGTTATTGAGATGTTATGCTTCTATGAAAAATTAAATGTACTTATTCATATTACTTTCAAATATTCAGTAGCTATACAGAGCAGATAAGACTCACACTTAAGTATAAATATATGGCACCCCACCCCAGTACTCTTGCCTGGAAAATTCCATGGACGGAGGAGCCTGGTAGGCTGCAGTCCATGAGGTCGCGAAGAGTTGGACACGACTGAGCGACATCCCTTTCACTTTTCACTTTCATGCATTGGAGAAGGAAATGGCAACCCACTCCAGTGTTCTTGCCTGGAGAATCCCAGGGACGGGGGAGCCTGGTGGGCTGCCATCTATGGGGTTGCACAGAGTCGGACACGACTGAAGCGACTTAGCAGCAGCAGCAGCAGGATATGTGCATACGATACATAATATATTGGTTGAGATTGCATGCATATTTTAGAACATTCAAAGTCCACTTTCTCTTCCTCTTCTAAGCAGAATGGCAGAGACCAGAGGGATAAAGCAGGAGAGCTTCTCAAAGATACATGCCATACTTGGATTACAGAAACCATGGTAAGTCCTGAAGAGAAAACAACTGTATATAAATCACCACAACATTTTAAGGATGGATAGTGAAAAGACTGTTAAGGAAGAATGCTGAAAACATGAAGAAGTAACTTCAGAGGCAATTTTCAAGATCTGAATCTATACATCAAAAACTGTTTCAAGATAGGCAATTTCTGACTCTTGAGGACACTACACTTTCTTGATTACATATATAGAAAGACTTTACCTTGCTCTCACATGTGCAAGCCTATGACCTCCAGTAAGTGTATTTTTCCTGTACTGCGCAACATGGAAAAATTTTTAAGACTAACCAAAACAATAATTAACAATGGTCTGGATATATATACAATTATACCATCCACAGAAGAACAAACATCAAAGAGGTTTTAGTAACAATACCGAGTATGAGAAAATATTACTCATAGAAACTGTTTAATCTTGTTTCTGGAATATGTTTTGATATGTATCTCCCCACTTACATGTCTGTGCAAGGGTTCACAGCCTAGAATGTATGGATGTAACACGTATTTATGGATTCATAGAACTGCTTTTGAAAATCATAGTGAAATGAGTTTGCAGTTTCAGCCTCCAATTTACTTTTGTCATTGGCAATCTTATTAAATTCTCTTCCTGCTAATTATAATTCTTTAATTCAAATGGAGATTACCATCCAGTGCACCAAAACATACATATTTTTATATGCTTTCAGTAAATTACCTCAACTTTTCTTGCAATTTGCAAGTATTTCCACTGAGGGCTTTTATCCAACCTGGGAATGAATCAATGAACCAACAAATTATAACTGACCATTAAACTGTTTCTGATAACAGTCAGGTTGTACATTTGTACTCTAGAAAGTGAGCATAAGAAAAATAGCAAATTTCAGCTTTTCTGTTGTTTTCACTCAGCTTGACACCGGTATTAACACAGATCAGCAAAAGGTTACTTTGTACATGAAGCAAAGTCCTGATACAAGTATTAGGACCATCCCTTGAAAACCTTAGTATTAAACTCTCAAACGCCAGTGTACAAAGGCTCAAATATAATGGATGAAAAACATAAAAGTTACCCCAATAAAGTGAGACACACAAGGTACCTGTTACAGAAATCTCTGCACAAAAAGAGCCCACTAGCGCCCAGTCAGAAACCCAGGATCTAAAGCCCATGTTCAGCACTTCTAGCTGTGATCCTAGGTGATTTGCTTATTATTCTGTCTTCAGTGTTTTCATCTGTTAGATGGAAGTCACATAATGTTATATAAGCTTTATAATGATTAATAATAAGTTAATATGATAAGTTATATAATAAGAACTAAGTTATGTGATTAACTTGTCCACTATACATAACTATTCCTTAACACTTGGAATACTAAATAATATGAATTAAGTATAAAGCATTACTTTAGCTTTTTTGGGCTTGTTTGTTTGTTTGTTTTTGCCAGGCCATGTGGCTTGTGGGATCTTAATTTCCTAACCAGAAATTGAACACCCTAGGACCTTGGCATGAAAGCACCGAGTCCTAAGCACTGGACCACGAGGGAATTCCCAGACAGTATTACTTTTGGACTAGACTCAGAGTTTAAATCCCTGATCTCCAGGTTTCCTTTTACAAGTCACAGTGATTGTCTGTATCTTCATCTATAAAATGAGATAACACCTACCTAACAGGATTGCTGCAAGAGATTAAATTAATCAAGAATATAATATTTACAAAGTAAACAAGAAAGGGTGCCAGAATATAAAAGATTAGTAAGTATTAATTCATCATTCCTATTTTTTCTAAGCAGTAAATTCGCTTATTCACGACATGACCAGAACACAGCAGAACCAGTTTTAACACATGGGGCTTACACTCAGGAAGTGAAAGAATGGTTTATAAAATTTAATATCAGATAGTGATAAAAGCCAATACAAAAGGACAAGGTCAAACGTTCAAGAGTAACGAAGGGGATTAAATTAGAAGCTGGTCAGATTCGTACTCTGGTGAGACAACAATGAACAGAGATCAAAATGAACCCAGGAGAGACTTCCCTGGAAGCCCACTACAGGAGGCATATGTTCAATCCCTGGTCTGGGAACGAAGACCCCCCAGGCCGTGCAGCATGGCCAAAAAGAATAAACTCGGGGAAGAACAGGTGGAATATTTCAGGGAGGGAAGAACCCATGCACGAGGAAAGGGTCTGATGAGCAAAGGGCTGTGGGGACGATAGAAGAAACGAGGGCGGAAAATTAATCGAGTTAGATCAAGCGGGGCTTGTAGGTCATGGGAAGGATTTTGGAGTTTAGTCCAAGTATGATAGTAGCAACCTATATATTTAATGCAACCCTTATCACCATTATCCAACATTTTTCACAGAAAATAATCCTAGAATTTATATGGAATCACAAAAGAGAATTACCACAGTAATCCTGAGGGAAAATAAAGAGCAATTCTGGCGGTGTAACCCTCCCTGACTTCAGACTATGCTGCAAGCAACAGTAATCAAAACAGCATGATTTTAACACACAAAAAAACAGCAACATATACTATGAAACAGAAATAGAGAGCCCAGAAGTAGACCATACACCTATAGTCAATCTACAAAGACAAAGGAGACAAGAATATAATATAAAGATAGTGTCTTCAACAAGCAGTGGTGAGGCTGCTGGTCAGATACATATAAAAGAATCACACTATAACTGTCTCCGGTACCACATACAAAAATAAACTCAAACTGGTTTAAAGATCTAAATGTAAGACATCATAAAACTCGTAGAAGAGGACATAAATGAAACATTCTTTAATATATTCCATGGCAATATTTTCTTAGACCAGTATCCCACGGCAAAAGAAATAAAAGCAAAAATTAACAGATGGGACCTAATCAAAATTAAATGCTCTTGCACAGCAAAAGAAACCATCAACAAAATGAAAAGACAACCTATGGAATGGGAGAAAACATTTGCAAACAATGAGACCAACAAGGGGTTACTACCAAAACATACAAACAACTTATACAATTCAACATCAACAAAACAAACAACCCAATCCGAAAATATGCAGAAGACCTGAATAGCCATTTTTCCAAAGATTTACAGGCAGCTAACAAGTACATTATAAGATGCTCAACATTGCTAATTATTAGAGAAATGGAAATAAGAAACCGCAATGAGGTATCATCTTATATAGGCCAGAATGGCTATCGTCAAAAGCTCTACAAGTATTAAAAGCTTGAGAGGATGTAGAGGAAAGAAAACCCTCATTCACTGTTAATGGGAAATTGGTGCAACTACTAAGTCAGAGTTATTAATATTTCTTCCGGCAATCTTGATTCCAGCTTGTGCTTCTTCCAGCCCAGCATTTATCATGATGTACTCTGCATATAAGTTAAATAAGCAGGGTGACAACATACAGCCTTGACGTACTCCTTTTCTATTTGGAAACAGTCTGTTCTTCCACATCCAGTTCTAACTGTTGCTTCCTGACCTGCGTATAGGTTTCTCAAGAGGCAGGACAGGTGGTCTGGTATTTCCATCTCTTTCAGAATTGTCCACAGTTTATTGTGATCCACACAGTCAAAGGCTTTGGCATAGTCAATAAAGCAGAAATAGATGTTTTTCTGGAACTCTCTTGCTTTTTCCATGATCCAGTGGATGTTGGCAATTTGATCTCTGGTTCCTCTGCCTTTTCGAAAACCAGCTTGAACATGAGGGAGTTCACGGTTCACGTATTGCCGAAGCCTGGCTTGGAGAATTTTGAGCATTACTTTACTAGCGTGTGAGTGAGTGAGTGAAGTCGCTCAGTCGTGTCCGACTCTTTGCGACCCCATGGACTGTAGCCTTTCAGGCTCCTCCATCCATGGGATTTTCCAGGCAGGAGTGCTGGAGTGGATTGCCATTTCCTTCTCCAGGGGATCTTCCCAACCCAGGATTCAAACTCGGGTCTCCCACATTGCAGGCAGACGCTTTACCGTCTGAGCCACGTGTGAGATGAGTGCAAATGTGCGGTAGTTTGAGCATTCTTTGGCATTTCCTTTCTTTGGGATTGGAGAAATATCAAGAACCTCAGATATGCAGATGACACCACTCTTATGGCAGAAAGTGAAGAGGAACTAAAAGCCTCTTGATGAAAGGGAAAGAGGAGAGTGAAAAAGTTGGCTTGAAGCTCAACATTCAGAAAACTAAAATCATGGCATCTGATCCCATCACTTCATGGGAAATAGATGGGGAAACAGTGGAAACAGTGTCAGACTTTATTTTGGGGGCTCCAAAATCACTGCAGAAGGTAATTGCAGCCATGAAATTAAAAGACGCTTACTCCTTGGAAGAAAAGTTATGCCAACCTAGATAGCATATTCAAAAGCAGAGACATTACTTTGCCAACAAAGGTCCGTCTAGTCAAGGCTATGGTTTTTCCAGTGGTCATGTATGGATGTGAGAGTTGGACTGTGAAGAAAGCTGAGCACCAAAGAATTGATGCTTTTGAACTGTAGTGTTGGAGAAGACTCTTGAGAGTCCCTTAGACTGCAAGGAGATCCAACCAGTCCATTCTGAAGGAGATCAACCCTGGGATTTCTTTGGAAGGAATGATGCTGAGGCTGAAACTCCAGTACTTTGGCCACCTCATGTAAAGAGTTGACTCACTGGAAAAGACTCTGATGCTGGGAGGGATTGGGGGCAGGAGGAGCAGGGGACGACAGAGGATGAGATGGCTGGATGGCATCACTGACTCGATGAACGCGAGTCTGAGTGAACTCCGGGAGATGGTGATGGACAGGGAGGCCTGGAGTGCTGCAATTCATGGGGTTGCAAAGAATCGGACACAACTGAGTGCCTGAACTGAACTAAGTCAGAATATGAAGATTCCTTGAAAAATTAAAAACAGAATTACCATATGATCCAGCAATTCTACTTCTGGGTATATATCCAACAAAAACTCTAATTCAAAAAGATATCTTTACCCCCACTGCTCACTTATGCATTAGCCAAGACATGGAAACAACCAAATGCCCATCAATAGACTACTGGCTTAAGAATGTGTGGTACGTATATACAATAACATATTAATCATAAAAAAGAATGAAATACTGCCATTGGCAGCAACATGGATGGACCAAGAGAAAATTATGCTTAGTGAAATAAGTCTGACAGAGAAGGACAAATACTATAAACTTACATGTGGAATCTAATGGCATTGAAACATGTATACTATCATGTAAGAAACGAATCGCCAGTCTATGTTTGATGCAGGATGCTTGGGGCTGGTGCACGGGGATGATCCGGAGGGATGATGTGGGGTGGGAAGTGGGAGGGGGGTTCATGTTTGGGAGCTCATGTACACCCGTGGCGGATTCATGTCAATGTATGCCAAAACCAATACAGTATTGTAAAGTAAAATAACGTAAAAATAAAAATTAAAAACATAAATAAATAATACAAATGAATCTCTATACAACAAAGAAACAGACATAGAAAACAAATCTATGGTTACCGAGAGAGAGAGAGAGAGAGAGAGAGAGAGAGAGAGGACAGATTAGGAGTATGGGATTCACAGATTAAAAACTAGTATACACAAATGGATATGCAACAAGGATTCACTACACAGTACGGGGGATTATACACCACATCTTATAACAATCAATAGTGGGATAATACAATATGCAAAAAAGAATCATTGTGCTGTACACCTGCAATAATACAATACTGTAAATCAATAATACTTCTTAATCAATCAATCAGATGGTATCCACGGAGGGTTGTAAGCAGAGGAGAGATATGACTCATTTCCACTTTAAAAGAATCACTCTGTCTGCCATGTTGGCAGCACAAATACCATTTGAATGGTTGTCATTATAGCAAAACAAAAGATGATGGTGGTTTCTATTAAGAGTGTTGCCTGTGCAAGTGCTGGGAAGTGGTTAGAATCTGGATATAACTTCAAAATAGAGTTGACAGGATTAAGCATGGAGATAGAGAAGAGAATGATTTTACGGTTTCAGGCCTGAACACCTGGTTAAATGCTGGTACCAGGTCATGAAAGACAGAACACTAGGGGAAAGGCATATTCAGCAGGGGAGGGGCTTGTGAATGCAAGTGTGGACATATCAGGTTTCTGATGACTTTCATCTAAATGAGATCTCAAGTAGGCAGCTGAGATATAACTCAAATTCAGGAAAGATACCATGGCTGCAGTCAGGAGTCACCAGTATTAAAATGTATTTAAAGATCATCATATTTGTCAAGGGAAATGAATGGGTAAGTAATAATGAGAGAACCTGAAGATGAATCCTGACCCTGGTGCACACTGATATTACGAATTTCAGATGAGAGAATCCAATAAAGGAGAATTATAGTGAATTATAGTTAATGGGCTATAAGGGAGGAGGAAAATCAGGAGCCAAATGAAATAAATGTGTTACAAAGGAAAAATCAGTCAACTAAGCAGAATACTGTGCAGACGCCAAGTGAGAAAAAGGCTTAGAATTACCATAATGGTTGGCAATGTTGTGTTCATTGGTGGCCTTGCCAAAGGTTGATGCAGTGGAACAGTGGGGTCAGATTCAGAATAGAGGGGATTTAACCTAGTTCCAGGGCATGAAGAGACGCAGACAAAGAGACCAGACACGTGGACACAGGGCGTAAGGGGACACGGGGCCTGTGTGGGGTTGGGGGGGGCGGTGCTAAGAGGGAGAGGAGGGTGGGATGAATCAGGAGACTAGGAAGGAAACGGACACACACACACGTGCACGCACACACATACACACACACACACACACACACACACGCTATCACGTATAAAACAGATAGCTAATGGAAATCTTCTGTATGGCACAAGGAGCTCCTGGTGGCTCAGATGGTAAAGAATGCGCCTGCAATGCACAAGACCTGGGTTCAACCCCTAGGTCAGAAAAAAACCCTGGAGAAGAGAATGGCAACCCACTCCAGTATTCTTGCCTGGAGAATCTCATGGACAGAGGAGCCATGAGTCTCCAGACAGAGTCCCTGCAATCTCCAAGAGTTGGACACGACTGAGCGACTAACACACAGGGAGCTCAGCTCAATGCTCTGGATGACCTAAATGGGTAGGAGGGAGGAGGTGGGAGGTTCCAGAGGGAGGGGACATATGTGGACATGTGGTTGGTTCATTGCATTGTACAGCAGAAGCTAACACAACATTGCAAAGCAACTGTTGTTGTCCAGTCCTGTCCGATTCGTTGTGATCCCATGGACTGCAGCACACCAGGCTTCCCTGTCCTTCACCATCTCCCCGAGTTTGCTCAAAGTCATGTCCATGGAGTCAGTGATGCCATCCAGCCATCTCATCCTCTGTCCAATTATACTCCAATTAAAAAATTAAATTAAATTTTAAAAAGAAAATGAGAGGAGAGGATATGGACCAACAGGAATAGACAACTCTTGAATTGTGCTAAAAAGAGGTAGAGAAATGATACAGTAACCGGAGGGGAATATGGAGTTAAGAAAGGAAATACTGGGGAGCTTCTGTAATATTTCAGGTATTCTTCTCAGCATTATGGAGACTGGTGATCAACACAGACAAAACTCTTAACTCTCCTGGGGAGGTGTAATAGGAGAAACAGACAACACACAAATATATAGATATATAGGTTGGGGAAATTATATAAAATAAAGCAGCCTAGGACAAAGAAATGATGGGCATTGATATTTTAAATGGCTACACGTGGAAAATGCCATTTGTGTGAATGAAGTGACAGAGCAAGTCATGAAGATATATGAGAAGAAAGATGCTCTTGATATATGTTTGAGAAGTATATTTCCATACTGATAGGAATAATGCTGAAAAAAAAAACCAATAAAGTACAAAGGCTTGCAATTCAGGGAGAGATGGGGTCAGTGACTCTCCACCTGGGGTCGAGAGCACAGGAGGAGGTAGTGGCCTCAAGCAGGAGGGAAGGTGGAGATCCTGGAAGGGTGGCTGACTCAGCGGCGGGAGGGTGCAGAGGTTCTCTTCCAAGGGCTTCAGTTTTCTCAGGGAAATAAGGTCATTAGCAGCTGGAAGCAAGAGTTTGAGGAATGCAAGACAGCATGCTTGGCTGAATAGTGAGGATAAAATGCACTATGGTCGTGGACACAAGCTGGACATGGTAGGTCAAGAATTCCCAAAGTGCTAGGACAAGTATCCTCAAAGCACTCAGAGTCCATTAAGAAGAGGGTACAAGTAGTTAATTGATAGCTGATACTAGAGTAAGTGTGGAGTACAGCACCATCAGTAAAAACAAGACCCAGGGGCAGAGAAGCAGACAGACACCCGGAAAAGTCATACTGGGAGAGTCGCCAAGGCTGTTCCTCCTCCTGTGCCTTAGTCTAGCTTTAAAATTTTTTTTTGATTATTTTTACTGCAGAATAGTGGCTTTGCAATGTTGTGTTGGCTTTTATTTCATAGCAAAACAAACTGGCTCTATGTATACATATGTTGTTTACTAACTTGGGTCTGATTCTTTTGAGACCGCCTGGAGACCTCTGTCCATGGGATTTCCCAGGCAAGAACACTGGAGTGGGTTGACATTTCCTTTTCCAGCGGATCTTCCCGATCCAGGGATCGAACCCATGTTTCTTGTCTGGCAGGCAGATTCTTTACCACTGAGTCCCCAGTAAGCCCATGTATATACATATAGCCCCTCCCTTTTGGATTTGCCTTCCACTTAGGGCACAACAGTGCATTAAGTAGTTTCCTGTGCTATACAATATGTTCTCATCAGTTGTCTATTTTATACATAGAATCAATAGTTTATATACATAATTTTTAAATTGAAGTATAGTTGATTTACAATTTTTCAGGTGTACTGCAAAGTGATTCAGTTTTATATATATATATATATATATATACAGAGAGAGAGAGAGAGAGAGAGAGAGAGAGAGATTCTTTTTCAGATTCTTCTCCATTGTAGACTATTCCAAGGTATTGAAAATAGCACCCTTTCTATAGGAGGTCCTTGTTGTTTATCTATTATATATAGTAGTGTGTGTCTGTTAAATCTACCTTCTAATGCAACATTTCTTTAGAGCTCTTCCCTGCTTTCTGCCCAGCTTACTTCATCCCAGTACAACTTGAGGCTCATTAGGAAAGGCTGTTACAGTCACCTAAAAAAAGGTACACAGAGTCAAAGTATAAATTGCCCTCTGTAAATCTTGACGTTGACAGATGGGATTCCTCGTGGAGACCACGACCTCACATTCATCACACTTTCTCTTTACATCTTTCTTTTCCTAGACTACACTTCTCAGACACAAGGACCATGTTTCATTCTTGTGACACTTGTGTCAGCAATCATACCCAGAATATAACAGATGTTCAACAAATGTTTGATGGATGAGTGGATGAATTAGAAGGTACAAAATATTTTTTAAAATCTCTAACAAACAAGAGTAAAAGAGAAATTCCCTCGTTTTCTAGCTGCTTAACCTTGGAATAGTCTACCTCAAGGAGATTCAAGTATCTCATTCATTAAAAAAAAAATTAAAAACTACCCTTACCTATATCATTGGATTATCATAAAGATTAATTAAATGAAACACATGGAGTCCTTTGCAAACTGCCAAGTACCATATAATAGTTGGCTATTACTAACATCCACATACCTGGTAACTTGGACTAGCAACAGAGGTCACAAAAAAAGTCATAACATGTTTTAGCAGCATGGCGAACCAGTCAAGATCTATCACCCCTGAGAACATTGCACTAGGTCAGTATCATCCAAAATTGACAGACACTCATGCTAAGCAACACAAAACTTAAAAGAAAATGTAAAAAGGTATTTACTATAAGAAATGCAGAAACAACACTGATTAGGACAAAGAAAGTATTAACTTCCCAAAAGTACTCATCAAAAATTTCATCTAAAAAGAAAGTGGCACTTTAAATTCCACTGGCTTCTGATATCTGATGAAGGATGTTTAATTCAGCAACTTGTTAAATCTCCAGATTTAAAAAATTATCTAAGAGGATATTCACTGTCATCTTTTTATGTAATTTAAAAATCCAAATTGGATTTTTTAGAAATTTCTCACTGTTAAAATAATGTCACAACTCTATCTTCTTAAATTTTATTATCCTGAAAACTGGCTTCATTCCTTCATTGCTTTACATGCCTCTCAGAACAAATATGCAGCTACATTAAAATATCCTTTTCTAGCAAAAGATGTAATGACTATATTACAAGCAAAAACTACATTTTTTAAGAATAAAGAAAGAAAGAATATCCTGCCTGGGATTCTCTGGATGATTATTGATAAGGAGAAATAAAAACAAAGAAACTGTCATCCCAGTTCTTGTGAAAGATATCTTGGCAAATTGATGATTTAGTCAAATACAGTCGAAACACACCTGAATAAATGGACTTTTCCAAATTATGTATCACCTTCATGATTCTAATCAGACTCTACAAAAAACCAAAATGCTGGGATTTGTAGTAAAGATCTGGGAAGTACTATGAAAACATTTTAACTGGAGAAGGCAATGGCAACCCACTCCAGTACTCTTGCCGAGAAAATATCATGGACAAAGGAGCCTGGCAGGCTCAGTCCATGGGGTCGCTAAGAGTCAGGCATGACTGAGTTACTTCACTTTCACTTTCATGGAAACATTTGAATTTTTGGCTTATTCTTTCCATATGTCAATTACAGGGTAAATTTCAAGTTTAAAAGACCCATCTAAGATATCCTGGACTCTATCTTCTATTTTTGCTTTTAACATAACCAGCAACAGGTTTCCCTTTCAAAACAATCATTTCTCCCCTTCCCCTCCACTGCCATAGGTTCCATCCACCTTTCTCCAGCTACCACAATACCCCATGGAGGGGTCGCTGTTCTGCAGAATGTTTCTCTTTAAAGAGCCTCTTGATGAAAGTGAAAGAGGAGAGTGAAAACCCTGGCTTAAAATTCAACATTCAAAAGACTAAGATCATGGCATCTGGTCCCATCACTTCATGGCAAATAGTTGCGAAAACAATGGAAACAGTGACAGACTTTATTTTGGGGGGGCTCCAAAAATCACTGTAGATGGTGAATGTAGCCATGAAATTAAAACATGCTTGCTCCTTGGAAGAAAAGCCATGTCCAACCTAGGCAGCATATTAAAAAGCAGAGACATTATTTTGCCAACAAAGGTCCGTCTAGTCAAAGCTATGGTTTTTCCAGTAGTCATGTATGGATGTGACAGCTGGACTGCGAAGAAAGCTGAGTGCCGAAGAATTGATGCTTTTGAACTGTGGTGTTGGAGGACTCTTGAGAGTCCCTTGGACTCCAACCTGTCCATCCTAAAGGAGGTCAGTCCTGAATACTCATTGGAAGGACTGATGCTGAAGCCGAAGCCCCAGTACTTTGGCCACCTGATGCAAAAAACTGACTCATTTTAAAAGATGCTGATGCTGAGAAAGACTGAAGGAGGGAGGAGAAGGGGACAACAGAGGATGAGATGGTTGGATGGCATCACCGATTTGATGGACATGGGTTTGAGCAAGCTTCGGGAGTTGGTGGTGGACAGGGAAGCCTGGAATGCTGCCACCCATGGGGTCACAAAGAGTCAGACACAACTGGACAAGTAAACTCAACTGAACAGGGTGCAGAGCACTCTTGATTAATCTACAATGGCCAGCTAGGGGCAGCTTATCCAGCAATCATCAGAGCCCCCTTACCTGAGCAACTCAGGAAAAGAAGTTTCTTGTGCAGCTGAACATAAAGAAACTACTAGCAGCATCTCAAAGTTTCTATGACCTCTGAGTGGGCTTCCTTCCTAAAGTTTCCTTCACCCTGTGGTTACCGTAAGTCTTTTATTAAACATTATCCCCGACAGGAGCCCTTCCACAAGGAATGGGCCAGAGAGGGAGGGTGGTGAGCTGAACATCAAAGTCTGTGTAATTTAAAACTCCATAGCCAAAGGAAATTACAAGAAAAGTGGAGCTGCAGCTCAAAAGCTGATTTTACAGAAACAATTTTTTTAAGAAGCTCAAATGCTCCTTCTTCCTGCGTTATTTAATAGTTTTGAGGCCTTTCACTTTTCCCTTCTTCTGAAACAACCTCAGGAAAAAATCAGAAAAGATACGGTTATACAACTCTGAAAAATTATGAATCATTGAAAGTGGTTTTCTTCCAAATTAAAATAAAAAGGAGATACACGTAACAATTAAGCAAATGCCAGTCCTAGACAAGATAAAATTCAAAAAGATATCTTTCAACTAGTACCAATAATCACTTGCACGATAACACACAGGCCTGCAAAAAAAAAAAAAAAAAACAGAATAATAACAAGGATAACAATTTATCCCCCGCTAAAATTGACTATCAAATGTCTTAAAGTATCCATTGCTTGGTTGAATTTATAAATTGGAGAGGGAAACGGCAACCCACTCCAGTATTCTTGCCTGGGAAATCCCATGGACGCAGGAGCCTGGCAAGTTACAGTCCGTGGGGTCACAAAGAGTCAGACACAACTTGGCGACTAAATAACAGTTGCTAGGCTGAATTTAGAAATTAAGCTAGTGGTCACTGAATCACAGAATCAAACTGTTAGAAGCGAATGTCACTTAAAAAGTAAAAATCATCATGCATACTCCTATTTCTGAGGGAAAACCAATCAAATACGAAGACAAAAGCTGCAAATGACCAAACCAAAAAAATAGGAAAATAGAGGAAGTTTCAGGTATTTTGAAAATGAGTAAGAAGTTATCAATATTACTTGAGGAACCAAAGATTTCAGAAATAATGCCAGTATTCAAAAAGCAAATATGTCTGCCTAAAATTGAATAGGACTGACAATTCCATAATGCTGCTGGCATAGAGGGGGTCACCTAGAGTGAAAAAAAAGCAGTAAAACAAAGAAAGAAAACAGATCTAAACATTTATGGTAGGGGTTCCCTGGTGGTTCAGTGGTCAAGAATCTGCCTGCCAAAGGAGTTCAGTTCAGTTCAGTCACTCGGTCGTGTCCGACTCTTTGGACCCCATGAATCACAGCACGCCAGGCCTCCAAGTCCATCACCAACTCCCAGAGTTCACTCAGACTTGTGTGCATCGAATCAGTGATGCCATCCAGCCATCTCATCCTGTGTCATCCCCTTCTCCTCCTGCCCCCAATCCCTCCCAGCATCAGAGTCTTTCCAATGAGTCAACTCTTCACATGAGGTGGCCAAAATATTGGAGTTTCAGCCTCAGCCTCAGTCCTTCCAATGAACACTCAGGACTGGTCTCCTTTAGGATGGACTGGTTGGATCTTCTTGCAGTCCAAGGGACTCTCAAGAGTCTCCTCCAGCACCATAGTTCAAAAGCATCAATTCTTTGGCACTCAGCCTTCTTCACAGTCCAACTCTCACATCCATATATGACCACTGGAAAAACCAGAGCCTTGACTAGACGGACCTTTGTTGGCAAAGTAATATCTCTTTTTAATACGCTATCTAGGTAGGTCGTAACTTTTCTTCCAAGGAGTAAGTGTCTTTTAATTTCATGGCTGCAGTCACCATCTGCAGTGATTTTGGAGCCCCAAAAATAAAGTCTGACACTGTTTCCCCATCTATTTCCCATGAAGTGATGGGACCAGATGCCATGATCTTCGTTTTCTGAATGTTGAGCTTTAAGCCAACTTTTTTACTCTCCTCTTTCACTTTCATCAAGAGGCTTTTGAGTTCCTCTTCACTTTCTGCCATAAAGGTGGTGTCATCTGCACATATGAGGTTCTTGATATTTCTCCCGGCAATCTTGATTCCAGATTGTGCTTCTTTTAGCACAGAGTTTCTCATGATGTACTCTGTCTGCATTGTGGATGTGACTGGTGATAGAAGCAAGGTCCGATGCTGTAAAGAGCAATACTGCATAGGAACCTGGAATGTCAGGTCCATGAATCAAGGCAAATTGGAAGTGGTCAAACAGGAGATGGCAAGAGTGAAGGTCGACATTCTAGGAATCAGTGAACTAAAATGGACTGGAATGGGTGAATTTAACTCAGATGACCATTATATCTACTACTGTGGGCAGGAATCCCTCAGAAGAAATGGAGTAGCCATCGTGGTCAACAAAAGAGTCTGAAATGCAGTACTTGGATGCAATCTCAAAAACGACAAAATGATTTCTGTTCATTTCCAAGGCAAACCATTCAACGTCACAGTCATCAAGTCTATGCCCCAACCAGTAACGCTGAAGAAGCTGAAGTTGAACAAGCAAGACCTTTTAGAACTAACACCCAAAAAAGATGTTCTTTTCATTATAGGGGACTGGAATGCAAAAGTAGGAAGTCAAGAAACACCTGGAGTAACAGGCAAATTTAGCCTTGGAATATGGAATGAAGCAGGGCAGAGTTTTGCCAAGAGAACGCACTGGTCATAGCCAAAGGAGACTTGGGTTCAATTCCTGATCTGGGGATATCCCACATCCCTTGGAGCAAATAAGCCCATGCTCCACCACTGCTGAGCCTGTGCTCTAGAGCCTGGGAGCCACAACTACTGAGCTCAGGAGCTGCAAGTACTGAAGCCTGCACACCCGAAAGCCTGCAATGAGAAACCCGCACAGAGCAAGTAGAGAGCAGCCCCTGCTTAGCTCAACTAAAGAAAAGCCCTCTCAGCAACAAAGCAACCTCAGAAAAATCAGGAAAGACCTGGTTACAGAACTATGATAAATTATGAATCATAGTTCATAAATACATAAAATAAACCGATACCCAGCACAACCAAAAATACATAAAGTTATATTAAAAAAAAAACTCTTGATAAAGGGTCATTTCACATTAGATACACTTCTGAAATCAAATAAAGGTTCAACAAGTACTGATTGATAAACCTGTTTAAGAGTCTATGAAGTGACAGAGATATCCTCAATTAAACTTCATCTGCAGATTTTCTCTAATCAGCACTGCCCTTCTGTGACATTATCTCTATTGAGTTTCTCCTGCCACTTTGATACATTATTTAAGACTCTTTAATCACAACTTCCCTGGTGGTCCAGTGGTTAAGACTTCACCTTCCAGGGCAGGAGAGCAGTGGGTTGATCCCCCTCTTGGGAAACTAAGATCCCACATGCCTGGAGGCCAAAAACACAAAACAGAAAACAGAAGCAATATTGTAACAAATTCAGTAAAGACTTTGAAAACGGCCCACATTAAAAAAAAAAATCTTAAAAAAAGAAACAAAAACAGACATCAAACCTGAGCCCGAATTTGTAGAAAACATTTTTCAGAGCTCTGTGATTTCCATCTATTTAGATGTTTGAATGAAAATGAGCTTCCCCCTACACACGCTGACCCTACATCCTTACTGTTCTTGGACCCTGACAAATCAGGAAATAGAGCTGAATTCTATTTCTAGTGAAAGGTTCATGTTTGCCTGCACAAGCTTATGTAGAAACTGTCTCTAGAGCTGTTCAATTCATACTGAGCTGTGCCCTGACCAAGCTCCGAAGTCCAAAGCGAGACATTCCAACAGAACCAAACGGCTGATCATAACACAAACACAAGTCATCTTTCACAAGCGCTCACAAAACAGGAAACACTGAGTGAATATATGATCCAGCAAACTAATTCCTGGACATATATCCAGACAAAACTGTAATTCAGTAAGATACATGCACCCCAATATCCACTGCAGCACTGTTTATTATTCAAAAAGACGCATGTACCCCTATGTTCACAGCAGCACTGTTTACAAAAGCCAAGACATGGAAACAACCTAAATGCTCACTGGACAGATAAATGGATAAAGAAGAAGTAGTCCATACATACAGTGGAATACTACTCAGCCATTAAAAAGAATATGCTGTTTGCAGCAACATGGACCTAGAGGTTATCATACTAAGCAAAGTAAGTCTGAAAGATACAGACAAATACTGTGTGATATCACTTATATGCAGAATCTAAAATACAATACAAATGAACTTATCTATGAAAAAGAAACAGACTCGCACACATAAAGACTTGTGGTTGCCAAGAGAAAGTGGGATAGGAAAGGGATGGATGTGGAGTTTGGGGTTAACAGGTGCAAACTATTATATAGAGAATGGATAAACAACAAGGTCCTAATGTACAGAACAGGGGACTAGATTCAATATCCTGTGATAAACCATAATGGAAACAATGTGAAAAAGAATACATATATATACATATTCAGCTATATCAGCTGAATCATTCTGCTGTACAGCAGAAATCAGCACATTGTAACTCAATTGTACTTCACTAAAATTTTTAAAAATTAATTTTCAATAAAACCATGAATCTATTGGTTTTTATGAGACATACTTTAAAAAGCCTTTGCTATAAATGGATTTGAGAAAGGGAGTCTCTATTGGAACTAGTCAGATCAGACTGGAAACACTAAATGTGGAAAGATTATTTTTTTCTAAATACCACCTTATGCATGAGCGTAAACGGGTGGTAACATTTTAGCAGAAGGGAGCGGCAATCTGTTGTTTGGACAGCCCAGTCATCACTGCCGCTTTTCTGGTGAGATGCTGATATTCGTCTGCGGAGGGACTTTCTTCGCCCCAGACACTCAGTCCAGGTGGTTTGGGTACAGCTGATTCTGCCCTTTCTCCCCTCTGAGGGGCAGGGAGCACACACATGACCAGGACCTTCCATCTTCCCAGTGACATGACCCAAGTTGGTGCAGTGACATTCAATCCCAGCAATGGAACTCTTAGGAAGGAGACATCTCTATCTGCCAGAATCAAAGCTAGTAGAATATGGGCCTGGAACTGCTGGTGACCATGCGGTCACCTCGTGGAAAAAACCTGTCTGCATGCAAAGCCAACCAAGAAGAAAACAGACCCAAGAAACAAGGCGATCCCTCAAAACAGCATCATTTGAATCCCTGGAAAGTGCTATGCTTGTTTAAATCTACCCTGAACCTGTCAACAACATGAGTCAACAACACATCCCTCCTGTATTTTGACTAGAACCAGTGTGAGGGGGATTTCTGCACATACATCCAGAAGAGCTTCTCCCGGAACCTGAGTAAACCAATACCGCCCTGACAACACTAGAACGTGAAACTGGAAGCCCTTCAAACTTAAAGCTTTTTCAAGGAAAGGAAGTCATTTTCTGTAGGAAATTTCCATGCGGACCTTGTGCTGAAGTGATTTCCATGAGGTCACTATTCATCTTTAAGACATCATGGTATTTATCTTCTTAATCCCTTATGGCGTTTAGTCGCTCAGTCGTGTCTGACTCTTCATGACCCCATGGACTGTAGTTCACCAGACTCCTCTGCCCATGGGATTCTCCAGGCAAGAATACTGGAGTGGGTTGCCATGCCCTCCTCCAGGGGATTTTCCCAACCCAGGGATTGAACCCAGGTCTCCAGCATTGCAGGGAGCTTCTTTACCATCTGAGCCACCAGGAAAGCCCACACTTCACAGTAACAGGACAATGGCGACTTCACACTAGCAGCAGAACATCGAAGCTTCTTAAAAAATTCAGGACTCAAATTCTTTTTATGATACCAGAAAATTAAACCCCAAGTGAAAACAACGACTGGAAGAGGCAGAAACTTGTGACGTTTTTGTGTGCTGAAGCACTAATGGCAGCTTTAATGAGCAAGCAAATTATCTTCTCTAATGATAAAATCCTAAGAGAGAAAGAGAAAAATGTCCTTTTATCCAAACTCCCTCCCTCCAAGCTGGGAATATTTAAATCTGAATTATTCCTCAGAGTCCTTGCACTCATGCAGAGTACACTGATGATGAAAAAGTGACATGTTCTCATGACACATATACTACATTGCAGAGCACCAGCTAAGAAAAGAAAATTAAGAGCCTTGTTCAAGTGCACTGCTGCATGAGCACTGAATGCTGAGCACCTCCCAACTGGATATGCTCAGAAACATGTTTCAAAAGAATAAAAACACATGTATTTCCACGTATGGGTAAAAGTTCCCCTATCGTTTGCATTAAAAATTTTTGCATTTATATATGTCTAGTTGAAAGGGGAAGCAAGAGAAGCTTCACTGGGAAAAGTGTATTAGGTTGATGATGACCCACCTTCCTAATTGATTTAGATCCCTTTATTGTTATTTTCCCAATCAACTTACAGATGCTGGTCAATAAGTTAGAGAATATCTCATTATCCAATTCATAACAAAGCTGAACGTTAATTGCAAAGGTCAGCTGTAAATCTATTATAGATCTTTGGTGAATCACAGGTCTGTGATCAACCCGCACATCCAGGGCAGCTACAAATCAAAATAACAGAACTCCGGTACAGCCCCTCTGGCCGATGGTTCCACAGTTCCTCCTGCTGGAGAAGTTCAAGACCAGATGATCAAGAGAGAGATTAAAATCATCAATATTCGAATATCAGTATTTTCCCTCTCTGAACTACAGGATCATCATAAAACCACAGGATAAAAGGATACTCATCAGGCCTTCAACCGTTCGGCTCCTACTTTTAGAAAAGGACCACACAAAAACATATTAGACTGCAGATCTCCTCAAAACAATACCTCAAAGCACTCCATTCCATTTTCTACAACTAAAACGATCTTAAATTACTTAAGCTTAATCTAAGTTTTTTCTGTCTTGTTGACTGCTCAAAGGATAAAAAAAAATTGCTGCCTGCTATCTTAATTATTGTATTGTTTCTTACTTTTAATACTGAAAAGAACCTCAGACTTCTTTTCTCTACCATTCACTACGCATGCAACCTTGGCTAGATCATTGAATTTTCCTAGATCTAAATTTCCTCCTCTACAAAATAAACTATCAGGACAAATCTGCAGATTCTTAAGGCTTTCTCTAAGTTAAAGTTCATCATGTAACTGTGGATTGATTATTGCTCCTTAGACTCTGTTCAGAGAAGGCAATGGCACCCCACTCCAGTACTCTTGCCTGGAAAATCCCATGGATGGAGGATCCTGGTAGGCTGCAGTCCGTGGGGTCACTAAGAGTCAGACATGACTGTGTGACTTCACTTTCACTTTTCACTTTCATGCATTGGAGAAGGAAATGGCAATCCACTGCAGTGTTCTTGCCTGGAGAACCCCAGGGACGGGGGAGCCTGGTGGGCTGCTGTCTATGGGGTCACACAGGGTCGGACACAACTGAAGCGACTCAGCAGCAGCAGCAGCCTCTGTTCTACCTCTTAAACACATGCCTCATTTGCATTTTTCCTAAATCCCGGGCTGCTTCTTGTCAATTCCCAAAGGGAAAAAAATGATAATAATAAAGTAAAAAGAGTTCAAAACGAGAACACTTCAATGCTATTCACTGATCCCCTACGTCACAATAACACCCCTAGAGAACAGGAGGTGAGCTAACTCAGCAAACAGTAAACCTCTGAAACACAGCAGGTACATATCAGGGGTAATAATAGTCATCCCTTTGTCATTAGAAATAACTCTCTCCAATTTGTAAATGAGGTTTTTGGTGTTTCATTGTTGTTGTTATTTTTGAAAATGGATGTGTGATAAGATGCTGTGGAGGGGAGGGAAGAACTTTGTGCACATGAGCTCATGATAGTTCCTTAGAACATGCTGGAATGAATGAAGGGTTGGAAAAATTCCTAGTCACAGAATTCAAAATAACACTGGGACAAAGGCAACTGTGTGTTGGACACCAAGGCTTATTTCACATTCCCACTCAACCATACCTACATGTGACACGCTAAAAGTTAGCATGTGCCCATGTAAATAATGGCACATCTATACCCCACCCTTTGCCCTAAAAACTATCTTAAGACAGCTGGTGCCCAGCCTTAAAGGATGATGGGGAAATAGCTCAACAGTCTCTCATTCTCTTAGACACTTATTACCTTGATGGTATCAATAATCATAACTTTGTTATCTTCACATCTGCTTGGGGAGCATCAATGTTCCAACTGCAGTAGCTGAACTCAAACTTTTCCAACTGTTTAAAAAACCACACCATAAGTAGCTCACTCCACAATCTCTACTTGGAATGAACTGTGCCCCAGTTCAGGTTATTCTGGGTTAATACCCAGGAACCACTTTGAGAAGCAGCCGTACAACGGATAGAAGCCATAAAACCAAGCAAGATAAAGAACCTGACTGCTGATGTCGAGATCATAAACTGCATGGACTCCATATGGTCTTATCAGACGCTCCCAATTCCACTTTGGGGACTGCTCCCAGGAGGTCTGATGTCATATCAAGAACAAATGTCTATCACTGACCAGGAGAAGGTGAGTCAGGAAGGCCTAGATAGTGACTACCACACAACGGGCAGGGGCTTTGGCTATAAGTAGGAAAACTCCTTGTATTTACATGACAACTCTCTAGAACCATTAATTCTGCTTTTTGCAAATACTATACAAAGAGAAATGTCAACATATATGGACTGGGGTAGAGGAAAGAGATCTAATGGTAACATCTAATCCTTGTCAATCAGTCAGAATTGTGGAGAGTATCCATGGGCTTCTAAATCAAGACCTTTCAAAGAAGATACCAAGTGGACCCTGAATCTCAAGGAGGGCTAAGTAGTGCTTTCAACCACCTTTATCATTAAGAGTAGAGAGGATATATTTTTCACAGCATCCATAAGCTACTTTAAAAATTAACAAGATTCTTGAGCATTTTTAAAAATTCACAAAACTAAGCTTCTTCATGATAGTGATGAACATCTACCTCAACTTTGAGTCCCCTATATTCACTCCAATTTCAAGAAATAACTTGCTGTGGTTTAGTGTTGCTTGCCAACGCAGGAGACACAGGTTTGATCCCTGAGTCGGAAAGATCCCCTGGAGAAGGAAATGGCAACGCACTCCAGTATTCTAGACTGGGAAATCCCACGGACAGAGGAGCCTGACTGGCTACAGTCTATGGAGTCGCAAGAGAGTCAGTCACAACTTAACAAATAAACAACAGTAATGTGCTTATCAACCCACCTACCTACAGTTAGACCAGTCAATGGTTTAAAGAGTTATTAACACATTTAAACTGAAGTTTGCATTTGCAAAATTTCTAAACAGGTTACACTTAAAAGGGCATATCACTCCAAGGTACACTCTAAAATATATATGTAAATAAGATGCGGGGTGTGTGTGCGTGTGTGTGTATATATATAATGGAATATTAGCCATAGAAAATGAAATAATGCCATTTGCAGCAGCATGGAGGGACCTAGAGAGTATCACAGTAAGTAAATCAGGGAGAGGAAGATAAACATACAGTATCACTTACATGCAGAATCTAAAAAATTATATAAATGAATTTATTCACAAAATAGAAACAAACCCAGAAAACAAACTTACAATTACCATAGCAGATGGAGTGAGAGAGATAAATTAGGAATTTGGGATTAACATCTATGCAATACTATCTATAAACAGTAGGAAAACAAGGACCTACTACATAGCACTGGGAACTATGCTCAATATCTTATAATAATCTATAATGGAGAAGAATCTGAGAAAAAATAGATACAAAAGTATATGTATAACATAGTCACTTTGCTATTCACCTGAAACGAACACAACATTATAAGTTAATTGCAACTCAATAAAAAATATATACAGTATAGAAAAAATATTTAAGTATATTTTGCTTTACAATACTGTATTGGTTTTGCCATACACTGACATGAATCCACCACAGGGGTACATGAGTTCCCAATCCTAAAGCAAAATAAAGTAAAAATAAATTTAAAAAATAAAAATGAATTTAAAAATAAAAAAAAATTTTAGTATATAAAACTACCAAGTTAGGAACGGCAAGACTAACAGCCATCACACTTGAGTAATGCTTCCACATGCTAAGTTCTAGACATGTAACATGAATAAAAATGCAAGTAAAGATTAATCAGAAATTTATCCAATGGAAGGAGAGTACAGAAACTCACCTAAAAAGACTCCATCAGTAACTAATGCAAAATCACTGAATAAGATCAAGAGGGAAAAAAAAGAAAAAAATTATCATTCTGTACCAAAAATCATTTGTGTCATAAACTTCTCCAAAAGTACAAAAAGATAATAGAGTTATACTCAGACAAGGGGGAATTTCAAGATGGATAAAGCCATCTGTGACCCTCTAAAAAAGTCCAAGTTCCAGTCTAGTAATATGTTCTCACAGCATAATTAAGTACATTTGGGGTATTAAAATTAATTGGAGCCCAGACATTCAAACAGTAATTTACAGTATTCACAGGAATATTCACAGGGCTTCCCTGGTGGCTCAGCTGGTAAAGAATCTGCCTGCAACGCAGGAGACCAAAGTTCGATCCCTGGGTTGGGATGATCCCCTGGAGAAGAGAATGGCAGCCCACTCCAGTACTGCCTGGAGAATTCAATGAACAGAGGAGCCTGGTGGGCTACAGTCCATGGGGCTGCAAAGAATCGGACACGACTGAGCAAATAACATATATACGTGCACACACACAGAGGAATATAAGAATAATCTCAGAGCATTTATTTTTAACGCATGTGCCTTCCTAGCTGCAAGGTGGTGTTTTTTTCAATCTTCACACTCTTCTGTAAGTTTCCTTCTTTCTCCTTCAATATCCTAGCCTGCCATGAAAGGTAAAGAAAATAAGAGAAAAAGTGATGCATGGCTTACCCCAAACACACTGTGAATGATGCAATAAATAAAAAAGTCTTCTGTGTTGAAATACATCCAAAAATTATTTCCTATTATTCCAGCATTCAAAACTTTTTTGCCCCTCTTCAAATTTTCTCATGTACTATGTATGGTCTGATGTGTCCCCAGGAAATTCATCCAACTACACTGGCATGGCACACTGATCTCAGAATTCCAGCCTCCAATATCGTGAGAAATAAATGTCTGTGCTATTTTATTATGGCAGCCCAGATGGACTAAGATGTCATGTGGAATACAGAGGTTGCTACCTAAAATTAATTAGACCACATCTTGTTTGGCACCTCTTGCAGTAAACAGGCCTCATCACAGCATTAACCCACAGGAATCCCAAAGATGCTAAGAAATTGGTCCACCTCCACCTGGATCCTTGGCAAAAGAAACAGGTATTGATGGTGGTTCCTTTGAAGAAGTCAGGGGGAACAAGACTGGCGGGAGGGGGATATCCTTCACAGTCCAGTAGTTACGACGCCTCGCTTCCAACGCAAGGGGTCAGAGAACTAGGATCCCACGTGTAGTGCAGCACAGCCAAGAAAATATTTTTTTTAGTTGAAGAAGAAAAGATTAGTGGGAGCTGCAAAGCCTGAATGACATGTAACTACTCACTTAGGCCATGACTACGATGCTATGGACCCAAGCCTCAGGTGGGACATTTAGGTCTGTGCCGCTTGGCTGTGCATTCTTCTAGTGCCGCATACATCACCCTTCACTGGGCGACATGGAGAACCACTCTCTGCATTTATAACCACGTACTATATTCTGTAGAGATCTACAAAGTCTCAGCCTCAGGGGAAATTTATATGGGTAAAACAAAAAGGTATGATATTAATTAATTAACCATTTGCACTCCCTAGTGCTAATAACAGGTTCTCCAGCATGAACTCACAAATATTTCATCAACATGAATTACATATTTGTTCAAGAAGTTTTAAAAAGCACGCATTCACTTTAACTACTGCTGTTCAGAAAGGCATTTAACTGGCTTAAAAAATAAGCAGGGAAAAGCAGATTTTAAAAATGATCAACATACACAATTCTTTGATTTTTTTTAATATAAAGCTGATTAGAGACAAATCAATTCTATCAGCCACATAAACAAATCTCATAATCCCCAATCATTATGCTAAAATCAAGATCATCTTAAAATTACCACAGGTTTAACTTGTGTACAAAGAAAACCAAGTGTGCCCTAAATTAAAATCAGTCATAATTTTTGGAGCAGGTTTTAAAAAATAAAAACATCTCAGTAAACAATTGACTTATATTAAGCCAACCATCAGGAGTAGGACTAAATCCACATTTGGTATAAAGATAAGCTTGCTTTATAAAAGCTGAGTATGTCTCTACTTTGAATGACAATTCCTTAAAAATATCTCCATTTGGAAAAAAAAAAAGAAGTATAATTCTGAGAGGCTTCTTTATTAACTTCAAGTGACTATAGGGTGCTGCTTTTATTGTATTTTTCTAAAGCTATTTACTGTTACATGATTTGATAAGTCTAAAACTACAATTGTGATTTATAGAGGAGAGGTTTAAGTTAACACTCTCAAATAAATCAAGTTGTATTAAGGATAATATAAGAAATATTTATTTTAAAAGGTTTTGAACCGATCACTAAGGTTACATTTTCCCTCTCTCTGCTTATGCCAACCACAATTTAAGTTTGATTTTATTCAATTCAGTTTTTCATTTGGCATAAATAAAAGACAGTTGCTTTTTATGACTAGTTTCAGTTATTTTCCTTAAAGAAATATGACATTTCAACATTTTGTCTATCTATAAAATTAACAAAATATATTATGACACTAAAGATTGCATTGTCCAGGCAGAGGCAGAGCTCTATAAAAATGAAAGGTATTTTGTTAGACTACTATTCTTATATATGAGCAAAGAGAGATGGAACCGGGAAAAATGTTCTGTGACACCCAGCAAGTTCATCTGCCCAGTGTGTGGGATGAAGAAATGGTGATTAGGTTTGGAACCCATGGAGGTACACCGAGGCACTTCAGTTTACATGATAAGGCTTAGCCATAAGAAAGAATGAAATAATACTATTTGAAGCAACACAGACGACCTAGAGATTATCATACTAAGTGATGTAAGTCAAAAAACGAAGACAAATATCATATGTTAATTCATCTATGTAGAATCTGAAAAAAAAAGGTATAGATGATCTTATCTGCAAAGCAGAAATAGAGACACAGATCTAACAGTAATGTTAATTTTTTGCTAGATTCCAGACTTCATCAGCTCATATCTCTAACATTAGAGGACAGCCCTTTCTCACCATTCCTTGACCACTCACTCTAGCCTTCCACCCCCAGGAGATGGCCTGACCTCGCTGACTGGTAAACTTGGGGAAAAGCAGGCATGTTGGGCTCAGCTCTGCCTTTTCTTCTTCTTGGGAACATGAGGCTCACAAGGATGGGTCCCCTATCAGGAACTAATATTATATTTTAAGCTTTCATATGCTTTACTCTTGTGTTTCCCACATTCTGCGGAACTGAGGCAAGCAACCAGATGCTACTGACTGGCTGTACTCAGAGACCCAAACACAGAAACCACCTGATAAGGTGCAAAGAAAACCAAAGCTCTCACTGATAATGCAACAAGCACACGTTCTGAAATCATTAGGACCTCTGAAAGCAGGGCATAGTGGTTAACAGTGAGATATCTACAGCTTCAATGCCATATTTGAATCCCTCTTTGCCAACTATTAAACTGAGGGCAAATTTCTTAACTTCTCTGGGCCTCAGTTTCCTCACCTGTCAAATAGGGATAACAACAGCAATCCTTATTATGATTACTAATATATGCGAACAGAAAGAACAATGTCTGAACAGAAGCTAAGTAAATGTTAGCTATTACTGATACTACCATTTTTCTTATTTCTTTTTCACCATTATCACTATTACTATTTTCATCACAAGATAAGACTTGAGAAGAAGTACTCATCCACGATAGGACAGATCACATTTTGCAAGTTCATATTTGTAGTAGAACTCCAAGAAAAAAATGAACTCCAATGGAAAAGTTGTAGGAAAAAGAATCAAATTGGTCTACCGTGAGTGCTGTCGACTAAAAAAACACTTGTGCCTTACAACAAGAAGGCTTTCTTGTAGCTCAGATGGTAAAGAATCTGCCTGCAATGCAGGAGACCCAGGAAGATCCCCTGGCGGAGGAAATGGCAACCCACTCCAGTATTCTTGCCTGGAGAATTACATGGACAGAGGACCTTGGCGGGCTACAATCCATGGGGTTGCAAAGAGTCAGACATGACTGAGTGACTTTCATACACAAACACACCCACAACAAGAAGAGGAAATTCCGTGAGAGTACACCATTTGATACACACACACAATTCCCTGAGTTTCTGTGTTTGTTTACTTGTGTGTCTACTCTTTGTTTTTCATGTCAGTAACTGCTCCTCAGCTGCTACCCAAATTTGTGATGTGGGTGAATCTGCCTGATGATAGACTGATAGGCGCAAATCTGTGGTGTGGCCAATTCTTTTCTGGAAGACAGAAGAAAAGTCACACATACATCCTTTGCTCAGGGTTTTTATGACCCGAGACAAGTTACTTCTCTCTACTACGTACCTTAAGAAAATAGGAGGAGAAAAGTAAATTTTGTTACTTGACTCACCAGAGTGCATCTTAACTGACCAAATACGCCTGCAGCTAAAATATGAGCTCCGAGAAGAAAGTTAGGTTCTCAGAGTCTTTTCATCATATTAGGAAGCAAAATGGACTGTATGCCTTAGCTTAGCATTATTGAGGAACGCAGGAGACACAGAGCCCTGTAAATGGGCTCAGATGAATCACCAGCACTGGGCTTTGGGACACACGTTATCGTAAGGGGTCAGTTAGCTCTGGCAGCAAGCACCCAAAACCTAGGGTCAGATGGAAGATAGGCAGATAGGCAGCACAGAGACATCCCATTTATAGAAAAGCACAGAGTGTTTTGAGTTACTTTTGGAAAAGTTAATCCACTCTGTCCTCATGAGACAAGGCACATGCCAGAGGTTCTAAAATTCTCATCTAATGTAGACAAACGGTGCTATAAACAAAATGTTGAACGTTGTAGATCTTTTCATTATCTTAACTTTTATCTATTATTATACTATAGTTCTCACCAAACCTGTATCATTTTTAGGTTAAAATATATTTTGGTTTTTTTTAATATAAATTTATTTAATTGGAGGCTTATTGCTTTACAATTTCGTATTGGTTTGGCCATACATTGACATGAATCCACCACGGGTGTACATGTGTTCCCCATCCTGAACCCCCCCTCCCACCTAACTCCCTATCCCATCCCTCTGGGTCATCCCAGTGCACCAGCCCTGAGCACCCTGACTCATGTATCAAACCTAGACTGGCGATTCGTTTCACATATGATAATACACATCTTTCAATGTTATTCTCCCAAATCATCACCCCCTCTCCCTCTCCCACAGGGTCCAAAAGACTGTTCTATACATCTGTGTCTCTTTGCTGTCTCACATACAGTGTTATTGTTACCATCTTTCTAAATTCCATATATATGTCTTAGTATACTGTATTGGTGTTTTTCTTTCTGGCTTACTTCACTCTGTATAATAGGCTCCAGTTTCACCCACCTCGTTAGAACTGATTCAAATGTATTCTTTTTAATGGCTGAGTAATACTCCATTGTGTATATGTACCACTGCTTTCTTATCCATTCGTCTGCTGACGGACATCTAGGTTGTTTCCATGTCCTGGCTATTATAAACAGTGCTGTGATGAACATTGAATACACGTGTATCTTTCAATTCTGGTTTCCTCGGTGCATATACCCAGCAAGTGGGATTGCTGGGTCGAATGGCAGTTCTATTTCCAGTTTTTTAAGGAATCTCCACACTGTTCTCCATAGTGGCTGTACTAGTTTGCATTCCCACCAACAGTATAAGAGGGTTCCCTTTTCTCCACACTCTCTCCAGCATTTATTGCTTGTAGACTTTTGATAGCAGCCATTCTGACTGGCGTGAAATGGTACCTCATTGTGGTTTTGATTTGCATTTCTCTGATAATAAGTAATGTTGAGCATCTTTTCATGTGTTTGTTAGCCATCTGTATGTCTTCTTTGGAGAAAAGTCTGTTTAGTTCTTTGGCCCATTTTTTGATTGGGTCATTTATTTTTCTGGAATTGAGCTGCTTAGAGTTAGGACCAGGCCTGAATGCCTGCAGGGAAATCTGAGGGAACTAACTTCAGATGGCAAACCTGTATCATTTTAAACCAACTTGTATATGTGAAAAAGGAAGACCTTAAGTAAAATGTTGACCAGAGTAATACAGACAAGCCTACCTTCTTATTTATCCTGAAAACAATAATTTGCTTTCAAGTACATATATCACAAGTATCATTAAAACTTTAAATATAGACTGAAAACCTCAAGGAAGAAGAAAAACATTTCTTTGCAGAGTACTCCCAAATATCTGAGGAAAGAGAGGATAGATATAGCCAAAAGAAAGAACTCCAGGTAGAAAAAATAAGAAGTTTGACTATGTTTCAAGAACAGTAACATTTACAGCAGCTCTCTGGATTATTTTTGCACCAACAAATCCACTGGCCCTAAGCTTCCATTTTGATATATTCTGAAAAATGACACAAAATGTCACACAAATGTAACCGTCCCAGGATAAAACAGTCACACAAGTCATCGTGTAGCTACTTCAGTTAAGTTCAGTTGCTCAGTCATGTCTGACACTGCAAACCCATGGACTGCAGCATGTCAGGCCTCCCTGTCCATCACCAACCCCCGGAGCTTACTCAAACCCATGTCCATCAAGTCATTGATGCCATCCAACCATCTAATCCTCCGCCGTCCCCTTCTCCTCTCACCTTCAATCGCTCACAGCATCAGGGTCTTTTCAAATGAGTCAGTGTTCCACATCAGGTGGCCAAAGTACTGAAGTTTCAGTTTCAGCATCAGTCCTTCCAATGAATATTCAGGACTCATTTCCTTCAGGATAGACTGATAGGATCTTCTTGTGGTCCAAGGGACTCTCAAGATTCTTCTCCAATATCACAGTTCAAAAGCATCAATTCTTTGCTGCTCAGCTTTCTTTATAGTTCAGTTCTCATATCCATACATGACTACTGTAAAAACTATAGCCTTGAGTAGACGGACCTTTGTTGGCAAAGTAACATCTCTGCTTTTTAATATGCTGTCTAGCTTGGTCACAACTTTTCTTCCATGGAGAAAGAATCTTTTAACTTCAGGGTGGCACTCACCATCTGCAGTGATTTTGGAGCCCAAAAAATAAAGTCAGCCACTGTTTCCACTGTTTCCCTATCTATTTGCCATGAAGTGATGGGACTGGATGCCATGATCTTCGTTTCCTGAATGTTGAGCTTTAAGCCAACAGTTTCACTCTCTTTCTTCACTTTCATCAAAAGGCTCTTTAGTTCCTCTTCACTTTCTGCCATAAGGGTGGTGTCATCTGCATATCTGAGTTTATTGATATTTCTCCCGGCAATCTTGATTCCAGCTTGCGCTTCATCCAGTGCAGCATTTCGCATAATGTACTCTACATCAAGTTAAATAAGCGGGGTGACAATATACAGCCTTGATGTACTCCTTTCCTGATTTGGAACCAGTCTGTTGTTCCATGTCTGGTTCTAACTGTTGCTTCCTGACTTGCATGCAGATTTCTCAGGAGGCAGGTAAGGTGGTCTCATATTCCCATCTCTTGAAGAATTTTCCAGTCTGCTGTGATCCACACAGTCAAAGGCTTTGGCATAGTCAATAAAGCAGAAATAGATGTTTTTCTGAAACTCTCTTGCTTTCTCAATGATCCAATGGACGTTGACAATTTGATCTTGGTTCCTCTGCCTTTTCTAAATCCAACTTGAACATATGCAAGTTCACGATTCACATACTGTTGAAGCCTGGCTTCAAGAATTTTGAGCATTAATTTGTTAGCATGTGAGATGAGTGCAATTGTGCAGTAGTTTGAGCACTCTTTGGCACTGTCTTTCTTCGGGATTGGAATGAAAGCTGACCTTTTCCAGTCCTGTGGCCACAGGAGAGTTTTCCAGATTTGCTGGCATATTGAGTGCAGCACTTTCACAGCATCATCTTTCAGGATCTGAAATAGCTCAACGGGAATTCCATCACCTCCACTAGCTTTGTTCATAGTGATGCTTCCTAAGGCCCACTTGACTTCACATTCCAGGATGTCTGGCTTTAGGTGAGTGATCACACCATCGTGGTTATCTGGGTCATGAAGATCTTTTTTTGTATAGTTCTTCAGTATATTCTTGCCACCTTTTCTTCATTTCTACTCCTTCTATTAGGTCCATATCATTTCTGTTCTTTATTGTGCCCATCTTTGAATGTTTCCTTGGTATCTATAATTTTCTTGAAGAGATCTCTAGTCTTTCCCAATATATTGTTTTCCTCTATTTCTTTGCATTGATCACAGATCAAATGCCAAAGAATGCTCAAACTACCACACAATTGCACTCATCTCACACACTAGTAAAGGAATGCTCAAAATTCTCCAAGCCAGGCTTCAGCAATACGTGAACCGTGAACTTCCTGATGTTCAAGCTGGTTTTAGAAAAGGCAGAGGAACCAGAGATCAAATTGCCAACATCCACTGGATCATGGAAAAAGCAAGAAAGTTCCAGAAAAACATCTATTTCTGTTTTATTGACTATGCCAAAGCCTTTGACTGTGTGGATCACAATAAACCGTGGAAAATTCTGAAAGAGAACGGAATACCAGACCACCTGACCTGCCTCTTGAGAAACCTATATGCAGGTCAGGAAGCAACAGTTAGAACCAGACATGGAACAACAGACTGCTTCCAAATAGGAAAAGGAGTACGTCAAGGCTGTATATTCGTCACCCTGCTTATTTAACTTATATGAAGATTACATCATGAGAAATGCTGGACTGCAAGAAACTTAAACTGTAATTAAGATTGCTGGGAGAAATATCAATAAACTCATATATGCAAATGACACCACCCTTATGGCAGAAAGTGAAGAAGAACAAAAGAGCCTCTTGATGAAAGTGAAAGAGGAGAGTGAAAAAGTTGGCTTAAAGCTCAACAATCAGAAAACGAAGATCATGGCATCCAGTCCCATCACTTCATGGCAAATAGTGGAAACAATGGCTGACTTTATTTTCGGGGGCTCCAAAATCACTGTAGATGGTGATTGCAGCCATGAAATTAAAAGACCCTTACTCCTTGGAAGGAAAGTTATGATCAACCTAGAGAGCATATTAAAAAGTACAGACATTACTTTGGCAACAAAGGTCCATCTAGTCAAGGCTATGGTTTTCCAGTGGTCATGTATGGAAGTGAGAGTTGGACTATCAAGAAAGCTGAGTGCAAAAGAATTGATGCTTTTGAACTGTGGTTTTGGGGAAGACTCTTGAGAGCCCTTTGGACAGCAAGGAGATCCAACCTGTCCATCCTAAAGGAGATCAGTCCTGGGTGTTCATTGGATGGACTGATGTTGAAGCTGAAACTCCAATACTTTGGCCATCTCATGCGAAGAGCTGACTCATTAGAAAAGACCCTGATGCTGGGAAAGATTGGGGGCAGGAGGACAAGGAGATGACAGAGGATGAGATAGTTGGATGGCATCACTGACTCAATGGACATGGGTAGGTGGACTCTGGGAGTTGGTTATGGACAGGGAGGCCTGGCGTGCTGCATTTCATGGGGTTGCAAAGAGTTGGACATGACTGAGTGACTGAACTGAACTGATCACTGAGAGAGGCTTTCTTATCTCTCCTTGCTATTCTTTGGAACTCTGCATTCAAATGAGTATATCTTTCCTTTTCTCATTTGCCTGTAGCTACTTAGCCTCCCTTTTCTATGATTCCTACCAATGGTTATTTGTAAACCTCTCACACTGTCTGCTCTGGAGCAAGCTGTTGCTTACATTTCAAGCATCTGTCTTACCAAAAAAAATAAATAACAAACAAAAAAAAACCCACGAGTAGGGTGCCTAACGCTCAATTAAAATGTCATTTATAAAATGGAACACATCATCCCCCCAGGGTCCAGGATGAAATGGCAGGTACTGACTCGCTGACATGGAAAAGAAAACCCATGTCTGTGCTGAACTTGACCACCACCCAGAAAAGGTCACTTCAATGAGCTACTTGAAAAACACATAAAAGCATCTCTTTCCTTGTTAAATACACAAATGCTTTATATGTGTTTAAATCAAGAAACAGGTCAAGTACCAGCTACTGATTCTACATAAGCGTGCTGCAACTCATGGAGTCGCAAAGAGTCAGACACGACTGAGCGACTGAACTGAACTGAACTGAACTGATGTATCTTCCAAAAAGTACAGTAAAAGATTTTTCTTTTTAAACAATTGATTGTGCAACATACCTAAATCAATATAGGTGTTATCAGCGAAATGTATGGGATGGCCTGAATTTTCCCAGGATCTTCCATGCCCTTCTCTTTCTAAATCATATCTTTCTGGTACAGAATAACTCTACCACTTGTTAAAATTGCCTCTGAATCTACAATTATCTTAAAAATAAAACCTGGGTTACAAATAAATAAATCAATCACATTTTCTCCCATCATCCTAATACCTATAAAATATACTGTGTAAGAAATGTCATGGCTGTGACCAAAGCAAAGTTAAGTCAAATTGTTATTTCTACTACTATTTTCTTTAAAAATATATATATATATCACCCTTCTTTTGCACATCTCATAAACTAAACATCTTAAGTGAGCAAAGGTGAGCTTCTGTTTTACTGTTTCATCAAATCAAGTCCTTCATTCAAGTCTTTCACTCAACAAAATAATAATAAATGAACATTTTTCCAGTAAAGCAATGGGTTTAAAGAATATAAATGTGCAAGATATTGATGTTAGCATGGAGGCATATCTCCAATGTTGATGAGTGAAAGAGACAAGCAGACTAATTCACTGGACTATTTTCAAATGCTGAGAATAGTTTTGTCCTCTGAGGTGGTTTCCCCAACCACTACTTGTTGATAATATTCACTTGACATTCCTAGATGCATTTCAACTATACAGTACCTGCTCGGAGAAGATATTATGAGTACTGAAGATAAAGCATATGGAATAAACAGTGCAGTGTGGGACATAACAGGTGTTCAATATACAGAATCAGTCACACATGCTATGCAGCACGCAATCACAGTTATAAGCATAGACACACATGTGGGGCAGGTATGTCCTGGATCTGCTGCTCAGCACAATGCTTTCCACATGGCAGGTCTCAAAAGGTAACTGTTGAGTAAATGGAAAATAGAGATTCCAAGATTGTTTAAAATTGCACAGCTTTAAGAAGCTAAGCATAAGTAGTGACTGGAACTTATGGCCCTGGTCTCCTGATTCTTCACACTCACGCTGAGTCCTTATTCTGATTCTGGCCTTTGGTGCCTGGCTCATTTAACAACCATGTGAGGTAGGTGCTGTGCTCCCCTATTTATACGTGAGAAAATAAAAGCTGAGAAAGGAGATAAACATCTCTTCCTTCCTTTTGCCTTTCTACAAGATGTCATTTCATGCAGAGTCTCAAGGGGCCACCCTACTCTGAGGTGCAGAGATTGTTTTCTCCTTGTCAGAAATTATTACAGAAACAGGCTCTGGACCATTTTCTGGTTGGAGAGATCTAAGAGAAATATCCTTGGGAAAAGGATTCTGGGAAAATGCTCTGCTCTATCAGGAAAGGGTCACAAGACGAAATGGTCTTTTTTCTTCCTCTGGTCATTGTCACATCCGGATACGACGCCCAGCAACCCTGCAGTCGACTTGCTAAGTTAATCAATAGGCTAACACCAAGTATCACAAATGAGAGATGGACTACTTGGATCAGCCAACTCTCAATGGGCCTGATCTGTGGATTTGACTTAATAATTCCCTTTGGTATAAGGTACTTGAAAATAAGAGTCTCTTACTTGTAGCCAAAAGCACCCCAAGTGGTCTCCTGCCCAAAGTTAGACAGCGCCCCATTCAGATTCAAGTCTCTCTGAAGCCCTGGTTTATTCCATCATGGTTATACTTCACTGGATGGTGGGTACCCCACCCAGAGTTCATGAGAAGAGAAAGCATTATGTGACTGGTCCCTTCTAGATACTTCATATACATTATATAATTTCATCCCCATAACCTAGCCTTTGAATCTAGGGCTCAAATACCAAATGCACCATCATGAATTGCTTCTGCAGAAGGCTAGATTTTACTAAAGCAGAAAAAAATTTCTCTTAATAAGCCATCAGTTGCATCAGAAGCCTTGATTTGCAAACCATGGCAGAAAGAAACTGTACGTAGGAAGTGAAATCTGTAACATCTTAGGTAGTTATTCAACCTCCCCGAGCCTGCACTTCCTCACCCATAGAATGCCTTTTTGGAGAAGTTCATGTGAGACAGCAAGTGCTCAATACTCAAAAAATACTCTTAGTTAACAGCCCTCCTGAATCTATCCATAGTAGCACTGGAAAAGAATCCATGAGCAGGGAAATGTCTGAGTGGTTACTTATTAATCCTGTAATCATAATCAATAAATCACAGTTTTCATTCAGCAAGGGTTCCTCTTACTGTTTATCCACCATCAAAATGAAAAATAACCCTTAATAATCTATAATCTTATTTATCTTTCCAGAGATGACAGAGAATTATTAAACCCTATTGATGTTTCCTCAATGGAAGAACAAAGATGAAAAATGAAGGTGTAACAAAAAAATCCAACCAGCTTCTAAATAGCTTAGAAATATTCATAGGAGAGTCACCCTGCATATCAAGATACAGATTTCATAGGCGACCAAGTTATTAGTCACTAAGTGATTTTAAATTCTGCCATTAATTACCTTGCCCCCATTAACTATTATTTCACATTCTGAACCCCACAGTAACAAGCCCTCTGAGCCAAACCAACACAGCTAAGTCTCTGTATGCAGACTACCAGTCTCAAAGTAAAAATCCCTTCTCTCCCTCAGTAGGTACTCATGGTGCCTCAGAGAGAACAGAGGTCTCCCCCAGTGGGCACAGGGGAACGGCAGTCAGCAGTCCCTGTTCCCATTTAATCATACGTGCATGCTCAGGCGTTCAGTTGTGTCTGACTTTCTGCTACCCTATGGATTGTAGCCCAGCAGGCTCCTCTGTACATGAGATTTTCCAGGCAAGAATACTGGTGCGGGTTGCCAAACATTGCTTAAGTACCAATGCTGTGCAATCCTATCAACTCGGTGTTTTTATTATTCCCATTTGACAGAGAAGAAAACAGAGGCACAGAGAAATAACAAGGCCAGGGTTGCATGGTTAGTATGTAGTCTGCAGCTAGGATTCAAAGCCAGGCCAACTGACACCAAAACCTCAACTTTAAACCACTGCCCCCTTGGTAATAACTAGTCAGTATCCCAAACTCAATCTTCCCATCACTTAAGGTACATTTCACTTTCCATCCACTGTCTTAAAAAATGTATCTTTTTGACTCTTAACATCAAAAAGACAAGTAGCTCAACAAGTCACCTGAAGCCTGAATCGCCAAAAGGGAAAAGGTTTGTGTTTTTATTTAAGTATAGTTGATTTACAATGTTATGATAGTTTCTGGTGTATAGCAAAGTGATTCAGTTATAGATACATGTCTCTGTGTGTGTGTTCTTTCTCATATTCTTTTCCATGATGTTTTATCACGGGATACTTAATAGGGCTTCCTGTGCTATACAGCAGACTTTTGTTTATCCATCCTATATATACGCTGCTGCTGCTACTGCTGCCAAGTCACTTCAGTTGTGGCTGACTCTGTGTGACCCCATAGATGGCAGCCCACCAGGCTCCCCCATCCCTGGGATTCTCCAGGCAAGAACACTGGAGTGGGTTACCATTTCCTTCTCCAGTGCATGAAAGTGAAAAGTGAAAGTCAAGTTGCTCAGTCATGTCCAACTCTTCGTGACCCCATGGACTGCAGCCTACCAGGCTCCTCCGCCCATGGGATTTTCCAGGCAAGAGTACTGGAGAGGGTTACCATTGCCTTCTCCATATATATATATATATATGCGCGCTAATTTTACCAAAAAGTTTTATTATAATGTCACCAGGAACTAGCAACACACAGAACAGAGAAAGAGAGCAAAAGATCACCAAAGATTTCTTTGAAAGAAAAAAACAAGTAAAACCAAGTATATAAGACACATCAGTGTGGACTGAAGATGACCTTTTTAAGGCCACTTGTCTGCTCAGGATGCTCAGTGAATTGCCAATCAAGTTCCCCATTGGGAAAGGCTCCCCCAGGGTAAGGAGCCTCCTTGGACAGAGGTGCAAGAAGCCTTATTCCACCAGCCCACTGTAAGAACTCTAAATACTATACTATCCAGTAGGGAATTTCAGGTACCCTGAAGGAGCAGGACAGAGGTAAGACAGAGTTCTCCACTTCCACAAACAGTAAGTAAATACCCATTGTGCACAAGGCATTAGGCCACCAAGCACTGGGCATGCGCTATGCTGAAGCCTAGAGTAAATGCTTCAAATTACAGTATCTGAGTAATGTACTGAATTCATTACAGGTTTTAAAACATAATCAGTTTAACCCCAGCACCAGGTTTATAATCTTTATTTTTCTAGGTTATATTTTAGATTCCTAAAATATTTTATTATTTTATTGATTTTTTGAAATAAGCAGAGAAATTTTTGTTTTGAAAGCTAATAGTCAAGGATAAATTTGCATTTAATGTACCTACTGAAACAGGTGTATACTTGGAAAAGACTGAATTTATAGTAATTCAGATGTCATATGGAATCTAAATTCCATCTATAAATCAAAAAAGTCTTCAAAAATCAAAAGGGAATTTAAAGGCAAGATGTTCTAAAGCATGATCTTACTGGACTAATAATGTTCATCCCATGTGTTGTTACAGGATTTGTACTGAGGATGATATAACTTGTTAAATACTTTTAATTTATATTTAACTTGAAATACTAGTTATTAACTTGCACAAACTGGAGTGCCAATAATACTATCATGAGATGACACAATGACAGGTCCAAATTTTTAATTCCTTAAAGTTTGTGACCTAACACAATCTTAAAAATATAATTACTAGAATATACTAGAACATATTCAGGGGATTCTCAAGGAGCAATCTGTAAAGTTCAGTCCTACTAAAATGTTACTCTACAATGTAGCCACTATGGAGAACTGCATGGAAGTTCCTTAAAAAACTAAAAATAGAATTACTATATGATTCTGCAATCCCACTCCTGGGCGTATATCCAGAGAAAACTCTAGTATGAAAAGATAGATGCCTCTCAGTGTTCACAGCAGCACTGTTTACAATAGCCAAGACATGGAAACAACCTAAATGCCCATCAACAGGCGAGTGGATAAAGAAGGTATGGTACATGTACACAGTGAAATATTACTTAGCCATAAAAAGAATGAAATAATGCCATAATAATGCACCAACACAGATACACCTAGAGACTGGACAAAGACATATACCATATGATATCACGTATTTGTGGAATCTTTAAAAATTAAACACATAAACTTAGTTATGAAACAGAAATAGACTCGCAGACATAAAAAACAAACTTATGGTTACCAAGGGAGATACACCTGAGTGGGGCTGGAGTGGGTAAATTAGGAGTTTGGGATTAACATACACACACTACTGTATATAAAATAGGTAAACAACAAAAACATACTGTGCAGCCCACGGAACTATACTCAGTACCTTGTAATAACCTATAAGGGAAAAGAATCTGAGAAAGAATATACGTGTATGTAAAACGGAATTACTTTATTGTGCACTTAACTAACACAACATTATAAGTTATCATACCTCAAGTTAAAATAAAATGTTACTCCATTAAAATATGACACTTTGGCAACATGAGACTACAAGGAAATAGTATGAACCCATCAAACTGTTTGTTGCTATAAATTAACAAAGAAGCTCTTTATCATGGAATGCACCTGCAGTATCCTAAGAACTGAGCTAAATGGTTTACAGGTACATCTAATATAATCCTCATTCTAAAGATGAAGATAGAGCAACTTCCCAGGGTCACAAAACTAGGAAACCCATATCTTCCAGCCTTCAAAACCTAGTTTCCGTCTTCATCTGTGTATGAACATAATAAAAGTATTTAATATGTTTACAATGATTACTATACATCAAAAATGCCCACTTAGGAGGCAAATACAGTCAGCCCTTGGTATCTTGACAGAGACGGATTCCAGAACCCTCCTTCTCCCAGGTACCAAAATCTGCAGATGCTCAAGGCCCTTACACAGCCTTACAGAGTGTGATACACTCTATCAGTGGGTTCTGCATCCATCCCATTCAAACAACTGTGGATCCACCCAAGTTTATTCAATCTGCAGATGCAACACTGGCTGATACAAAGGGGAAATGTGGCAACATAAATATGTGAAGAAAAGTATTCCATCTGTTTTCAGGAGTACCAGTAAACAGAAATCCTCATTTATAGCACCTTACTTTTAGAAAAAAAGACTGATAAGTAATAAATACATGCTCCTGAGAAAGAGATTCAACTATCTTGAGAGCCATATCAGTGTTAATCCATATTTAAAGACTCAGAACTCACAAAGACAGCATTCTGAAATATTCTAATATATATATTGGTTTTCTGTACCAAATAAGCTTCTAACCTGCAAGCTTACAAATTATCAAAAATGACTATATGTTTCAGAGTAAGATGAGCCCTGGCTATTTCATTTTCCAAATTTAAAATCAACTATATTTTCTCTATCAGCTTTTGATTTCCACATGAAAAAGATTTTAAATGGCAACAATATGGAAGTCCTAAAGGAAAAAGAATGTCAATGGGAAACACTATCTAACTTTTAACTTCCAGTTAAATCTCTACATAATAAATGGAAACAAATTCTGAATATTATACAACCAAAAATATTAAATATGTTCAGAGAGGTAAAATAAAGGTCTTATAAATATAAGAGTAATAATGACTCAACAAACACAGGGGCCTAAAATGTAAGCTTGAAGAAAGTACCAGTGGGAAGAGTTGGTAAGATGGTAACATAATAGAGATGTTAGTTTAATTTTAATTAGTTAGTATGTCATACGTTAAGTGATGTTCTTTTTTAAGCACTGAAGTATAGATGCCTATTCCAATCAGATCTGAACACTGAAGGTTGATGAACCAGAGGCTATCTATGCACTTTACAAGGAAAAAGCAGTATTCCACTCAAATCTTGCCAGTGCTACGTATTTCCTTCCTGAAAGTTTTTCAAATGCTTCTGGGAAAGGAAAAAAAAAAAATTGTTTTCAAGGTTTCTTTACCCTGGGATTGCTGGCTCAATTCCTGGGCCCGATGAAAGTATGATGGGTGCCAGCACTAAGATACCAGTTTTGTTTACAGAACAGAAGGAACTTAACCCATCTTCACCCTCACCTTCCCTGAGCTGACTTCATCTAACGTGCAGAACACATCACTTGGGCTCTTTTCTTTCTCCTGCTCAAAAACTGCAAATCCTTGTAAAATTTCTAATGTCAAACTCCTTGGCATACATGTTTCAAAAGACTTTAAAAAGTGCATGTCTTTGGTCTAGCAATGTTATTTCTAGCCGTTTTTCTTAAGAATTTAGTATGTTCAAACAGGAGCATATAAAAGGATTTTCCCCGTAATATTATTTATAATGGTAAAAAATTGGGAACTCTTAGATGTTCATTAGTAATTTTTTTTTACATTTCATTGACATATCATATTTACTGGCAGAATGGAATTTCAGTTCAGTTGCTCAGTCGTGTCCGACTCTTTACAACCCCATGAATCGCAGCACGCCAGGCCTCCCTGTCCATCACCAACTCCCGGAGTTCACTCAAACTCATGTCCATCGAGCCAGTGATGCCATCCAACCATCTCATCCTCGGTCGTCCCCTTCTCCTCCTGCCCCCAATCCCTCCTAGCATCAGAGTCTTTTCCAATGAGTCAACTCTTCACATGAGGTGCCCAAAGTATTGGAGTTTCAGCTTCAGCATCAGTCCTTCTAATGAACACCCAGGACTGATCTCCTTTAGGATGGACTGGTTGGATCTCCTTGCAGTCCAAGGGACTCTCAAGAGTCTTCTCCAACACCACAGTTCAAAAGCATCAATTCTTTGGCGCTCAGCTCTCTTCACAGTCCAACTCTCACATCCATACATGACCACTGGAAAAACCATAGCCTTAACTAGACGGACCTTTGTTGGCAAGGTAATATTTCTGCTTTTTAATTTAAAGGGATATTAAAAACACCAAAGGCAGTTTGTCCCAGACCAAAAGTACTGAAAGATTCTAGGGCTCACTTTACATTTCCCCAACACCTCTTATATGCTCCCTTTAGGAAGGAGACAAACCCGCTACACTCAGGTCAAAAGCTTGCTTTTTGTAACCCTCTAGTATTATAAAAGTATTTTATAAATCTATAGTATAAAAAAAGAATTATGGGGGTATTCATCTCTATATTATAGAAATAAATTGAACTTAATTTTTTCCTGTATTGTTTTTACTATTTCCTGAGCTCTTTTCCCCAAAGAACATTCTTTGTTCAAAAAAAAAAAAAAGAAACAAAATACATTGCAAGAGACAGTCAATAACAGGACAGATGTCTGCAATTTTTTAAATGCTTAGTCATCTGCCAAACAGATTTAAGATGGCACTATCATAACATTAGCAAATATCTTTGATGCTCTGTGCAAATCTGACTTCAAATATTTTATCTATTTGATTTCTCTCATCTAATTAACTCCATTTGTTTCCATCATCAATTTTCTCTTAAGTATGTTCCACATAAAAGGTGATAATTCCCTCAAGTGGATCCTACTTATCAACCATCCTCAGGAGTAATAAATCACACTAGATGGAGTGAAAGTAAGGGAGTTAGTCACTACGAATAATCTTTAAACACACAATGCAATTATTCAGTACACATGGAAAGCACTTTGGCATTCAGGTAAATTAGGCATGGTGTTGTTGATATTTCTTAAAAGTGGGGCAACCGCGGTTCAGAGGCCTGTTAAATGGATAAATGATAAAGCAAAAAGTAAATCCACTGCAATGAAACTGTCTTCTGGAAAATAAACAATTCATTCCTTTGACTTAAAAATTGGCACAATGGTGACTTCCCTGGTGGTCCAGGGGCTGGGAGTCCACCCTTCGGTGCAGGGGGTGTGGGTTTGACCCCTGGTTGGGGAACTTAGATCCCACGTGTGCACCACCGCTGGAGAGAAGCCCATGCACCTCAGTGAGACTCGACACAGCCAAATAAAGAAATAATTTTTTAAAGAAAAAGAAGAGTTGGTACAATGGCGGAAAAACTCTCAGACTTGGTAGAGAGAAAACCAGATTTTCATCCCAGCTGTACTACTTACTAGCTATGATAACTCTGGCAAGTTTAAGTTAAAGGTTTCATTTCCTCACCTGAAAATTAACGCTGAATAAATGTCCAAAGTACAGGTACAAACGCAAAATTATCTGGCTAAAAAGGATGACTCAAAAAGCATAACCAATTCGTAGCCTCTCTAGCATCAATGTAGAGTAAATCGATTTAGCTGTACACAGGTAAACTCAAACATGGCAATGAATGAGACCTGCTCCCTCAGTAGCGTGTAGATTTCTCTGTGGGATGAAAACCATCTCCATTTGCTCTCCCACAGTTCCCGGCAGAAATATCTAGGACAACACATAAAGGCTGCAAAGAGAACAGCACTGGAAGATAAGAAAATCAACTACACCGTTTTCAGCCTCTGAGGAATTATCCAGAACCTTGGTCCAGGTAGTCCTTGTCCTGCCTTGCTCAGGCTGGACTGCTGATTCCAGAGCCTGCTTTCAGAGGTGGTGGAGCAGTTTCCTTCATCCAGCAGCCCTCAGCAGGCATCAGAACCTCTCTGCACAGACTCTCCTAAAACTGTCACACTTAGGGATGCTAATGGTAGGGGGAACTGAGACTGGGGAAGCTGATGTACCTCAGAACAGAATATAATCATGAAGACAGGGGGAAAAACAAGGAGCAGGCCTGCACCAGCGGAGCAGGGGGAAATGCTGACTCAGGGCAAGGTCAACCACTCATGCTGGACATCGGAAAGGCTACACATAACCAATTTACCTCCAGATCCGAGGGAAAGTTTTAGGATCACTTAAAAACAAAGAGACTACTGATGAAAGATGGGCTCTTTTAATTCAATGATGGGCACACAGGGGGAAACAGTGCCCCAAACAAGACTCTGTGATATACAATAGAGAATCCCCAACATTTCAGAAGGAAAACATAACTATTAACTGAAATATGGCACAGTCTTGGTAAAAACCATTTTTACAAAGAGCTTATTGGCACAGAAGTGATATGAGATAAAAAGTGAAGAAGAATAGGATATGCATGATGTAAGTAAGATAATTCCAAACTTATTTTTAAAAAGGAAAGAAGAATATACACAAAACAGAGAAAAAATAAAATATATTAAATATTAACAGCAGTTTATCTCTGAATAGCAGAATTATAGGTAGGTTTTGTTTCCTTACATATTTATATTTCTCTACACATTTTCTCCATGTTAAACACATTCCTAATAAAAATATCATTATAAATTAAGAAAAAAAGAAGTGCAATCTTTCAGAAATCCTAAGGATGTTTCAGGTGTAACACACTCCCCTCTCTGGTATTTTTAATTCACTTCGATTCATATTTCCCAAAGAAAAAAATATATAAGTAGGAAAATTAGAGCATCAGAATAAAACTTAAATATATGTAAACACATATATATATGGAATTTATAAAGACTTGATCATTTGTAATATAAAGTAAAAATTTAAGATGATGGCATTTCCAAAAGCATGTGCATTCAACGAAATGCTCTGTGTGCGCGTGTGTGTGTGCGCGCGTGCGTGTGTGTGTGTGTGTGTGTGTGTGTGTGTGTGTGTAGCATCTAAAGAAGCAAGTACTACTCAGCACTTCTAGTCCACCCACTGTATTATTCAAGCATTTTCCAAAAGAAATCACATTACATATGCATCTCAACACATTTTATGTAATAGAATACAGACTGTGTTTCAACTGAGCAAAACACACACAAACACCCATACAGAAGGAAACCACTGAGCTCCTCATGATATCATAGTCTTGGACATTCAAAATCATCACTGCTGTAAGCCAACAGTAGAGTCAGCATACTCCATAATGATGCCACCTGGTTTTGTCACTGGCTCAAGGGCTACCAGTGAGAACTGTGACTCGATTAGCTACGTCACACATACTGTAATACCAAAAGATGACAGTCATTGCAAAGATGCACACCCATGTGCACCAGTAGTGCTTGCACTAGAGCTAAGGTGCCCTAACGCATGAGCTTCTGCCCACGGTATTCACTGGTCAACCTAACATCAGCTCACCGCAGGCAGTAAAGCTGGTGAAGGCCACATGAGTCTCACGTTGAGCAAATCTGAATCTTTGTATCGTTCTAAACCTAATACTCTACTGCGTTCAAAGATCCTATCTAAGGTGAAAAATAAGAAAAAAAAAGTAATATTCTATAATAGAACTGTAATTATGTCAAAAGCTGGAAAGGATGGGACTCTTTTAGAGTGTTGGGATCCTAGAGTAGAAGGTGGATTTATATATATATAGAGCTCATGTTTGAAAAATTTTGAAAAGATAATCATTCAGTTGGGTGAAATAACATAAACTACTTCACAAAAACAATTTTTACCCTAACAGCTATTTCTACAGGATTCATCAACACTGACCTTTCAAATATTTGGCTTTATCATGAAAATACAATGTCCAGGAAAAGCATCCAACAGTGAATTGATGGGTCAAATAAGAGTTTTTGGAATAAACTAATGTGCCTCATTTATAACAGAAAAAGAATGGACACTACCTAAATAACTCACAGGAAGGGAATAATTTCATAAAATAAGGTACATCTATTTGAAACAATATTACTTAATATTTAAATTATGAGACAAATATAATAGGATATAACATTAACTGTAAAAGTCAACATATGCAAATGTCTATTATTATTACACCTACATGGGCTATAATTAAACACACATGCAAAATACAGCTGATCTATTAGGATGAAAGGACTGCGGAAAACTTTATCTTTCAAGAAAATGTTCATTGTGGTGCTTTATAAAGTTGTTCCCATGGTAACAATCTCATTTAGAAAAGTGTCACACTCACAGTATTACTCCCCTCGCCTACCTGCCTGCTCCCTTCTCTACATTTCCCCATCACAGGGCTAAGAGATCAGAGTTGAGAGAAAACCTTTGAGTAGGAATGACATTCAAAACATATAGATGGTCAGGGACCTACCTGGTGACCCACTGGTTAAAGACTCTGCACTCCCAATGAAGGGGGCACGGGTTAGATCCCTAGCCAGGGAACATGCCACGCACTTGGCCAAATAAATATCACTGTTTTAAAAAATCTATTTAAAAAAAAAAGGCGTAGATAGCCATCTTCAAAATTTCTAAATGAGTGCTATTCAGTGAAAGTTTCCAGTTAACAAGTTACTTTTTAAAGAATACTCATGCTTAAAGGACACTCTGTGTATACTTTGCAAAGGAAATGCACTACCAGGTTGTGTGATCATCAAATCTGTTGAAGTCTTTTCTAAGCAAAATCTGGTGAGATAAAAAGTGTTGCAAATAGAAATGAGTGACAAAGATATGAGAGCAGAGTGTCATCAGACACAAACAGCAGATCCATCAGATCAGACACGTCTACTTTGAGAACAAATTTAACTCAGAATTCATAAGTAAATATAAGATTTAGATGATGTTTGGATGAAAAACTTTTCTTGTGTATGATGAAATTGATAATAGTTGACAGTACCACCTTCTAGGTCTTACACTACGGTTTTTTTCTGCCCCAACTCCTCTCTCCAACTTCTCTATTATCACCGTGTCCTACACTCAAGTTTATCCAGAGCTGCCCTCTCCTAGAAAATCCAGACAAATTATGATAACCGATCTGTCAATCATCTAGCAGGAAATGCAACAGATCAGTAGATAATGATGAAATAATTCAGATAGACCCAATGGTGTTTATCACACTAACTTTGAACATACTCTATCTTCCCACCCATCACCTAGTAGATAATGTTAACACAAACAGGTCAACTATAACACTTGCCCATAACCTAGCACCACAGTCATCATGTAACCTAGGGAGGATTTAGACACCAGAGCCGCCAGAGTCTGCCATGCAATGAGGACTACCCATGGCAAGTTGGACCTTCCTATAAACCTCAGTGAGGGTGTCTGGAGACAGGGGGACAGGAGGCTGCCAATTCAGTGTGTATAAAGGGGCTGGTCCAAATTATTACAAACACGGAACCTATAGACTAAGAATTACTTCATTTTTAATGCATCAGCTTTTAGGAAAAGGACATCCTACTCATGTTTGCATGTAATCTTCCTCTAAACAGCCAGAAAAACAAGTGAGATTTCATAGCAAGAATCACAAAGCTATTTTTGTCTGAACTGACAAGTGTGCATCTCATCTGAAGCTATAAATCAACATATCTGTCCAGAATTATTAGGAAAAATAACGGACAGCTGTCAAGACCGATTTTCCCAGTGAAACAAGACCTTGAATAACAGCAAGGGCAGTGTCAGGACCTCACAATGACACTAATAGTCTACAGAAGTAAACAGGCATGCAGTCAGGCTGATTTCTTTCCTTTGGTTCCTGGTGACACGAACAATGACAGACACAGGTCACACATGTCTTGGTCCAGTCAACTTGAATTCTTGGCTAAAAGAGGCTTATGTGAAACACACAACTCAAGAAAATGCTACTCTGATATTACTTATCATTAAAATTACATCTTTCCATAAATGCTCTCCTGTATCATTAAACTCCATGTAGGAAGGCTGAGTGGAGAGGGCAATGGCACCCCACTCCAGTACTCTTGCCTGGAAAATCCCATGGGCGGAGGAGCCTGGTGGACTGCAGTCCATGGGGTTGCTAAGAGCTGGGCATGACTGAGCGACTTCACTTTCTCTTTTCACCTTCATGCACTGTAGAAGGAAATGGCAACCCACTCCAGCGTTCTTGCCTGGAGAATCCCAGGGACGGGGGAGCCTGGTGGGCTGCCGTCTATGGGGTCACACAGAGTTGGACACAAATGAAGCGACTTAGCAGCAGGAAGGCTGGGGAAAAGGAAGAAAAATGATCAGAGATGGGAACCCTACATTGAGCCCTCTTATATGGTTGACACACAGAGAGTGAGATTCCTGAATGATTGACATCACCATATTCCAAACTGCAACCAATTCAGGGAATCAAGATTAAAAGAAGTTGTCACAGAATGTGTAACTTTAGCAATAATTGGAGAAGTGAGGTTCCTCTGAACCAAATTCAGAGAAAGAAAAACTCAAAATTATATTAACACTATATAACAAAACTGCTGTTTTCTATAGTTTGTATCTTTCCAGCTTCTTTTGGAGAGGAGGGATGAAGAAGTTATAAACCCAAAATATCATACTGACAAATATTTAAAATATGTCCCAGAACAAGTCATGCCCTAAAAATCTGCAAAATCTTATTTTCTGATGAGTATCTATTTCTACTTCACTCATTAAAGGATAACACTGAGAATAGGTGGTAAAGAATAAAACAGAATAAACCGAAACTAAAGAGGCACGGTGATGCTACACTGCAAGGATTCAAACCCTAACTCTACCACACATGAGCTCTGTATCTCTGGGCAAATTACTTAACCTCTCTGGTTTCCCTATCATTGAAAGAAATATTGTAGTCACAGGCCTATTTCATAGGGTTCCTAACCAGATAAAGGAGTTATCAGTTGCAAAGCACTTAAGACAGGTACAGACCAAGTGCTAGAGAAATATTTATTATAGGACTTGCCTGGAAGAAGCCCCTTGTTCCCTAGAGGTTCAGAATCCACTTGCCCAGGCAGGGCATGAGTTTGAGCCCTACTTCAGGAAGCTCCACGTGCTGCAGGGCGACTCAGCCCGCGGCCCACAGCCAGCGAGCCGGCACACCAGAGCCCTGTAGCCACAACTAGGGCCACGTGCCTGGAGCCTGTGCTCTGGAGCGAGAGAAGCTACCACGATGAGAAACGCAGGCACCACCGCTGGACAGCAGCCCCTCCACACCCCAACAAAAGAAAGCCCTCAAGCTCCAACGAAGACACGATGCAGCCCCCCAAAGTAAAACATGTAATTTCATTTTTAAAGACTTTAAGAAATATTTATGACAGTCAACAAAAATCAGATCATTAACAAAGTTTCTGGAGTAAATTCACATTAGCATAATTTTAAATTTAATTATAGATATAGCTATTGATATATTATGGAATTTTTATGGATTTTATATTGTACTTTTCCATGAATCAGAGATGATTGTAGACATGAAATTCTTTTTCATGATTCACAGAGTTGAGAGAACCCTAGAACTGATGCGACCCTGTGCTGTTCTGTATTATTTCTCAAGCCAAAAATTTCTTGCCTCAGTTATGGAAGCAAAATTTCCTTGAAGGCAAAGACCACATCAGACTTTCTTTTTATAAACTCTGCAGAACTTTGCAACCTACTAGGCATGAAGTCTGCACTCATCAAGTTAATTGGATTAATCTGACAATTTTTTTTTTTACCTTACAAACCTGGCATTTAATTCAGTTTATTAAATTCTTAGTGTAAATATAGAAAGCTTGGTCAATCTTGTTTGGTTAGACTATAACCCTTCAATTTTTTGAAAACTTTCTTAGGGCATACATGAACTACCATTTCTTCAGAAAGAAAGAAAACAGGAAATATACTTCCAGAAATAACTTCTACAGTAATTTTTGGAATCCTTTTTCCAGTTTTCCAAGACCTAAATATTGTGGATTACAACATAAATTCTGGACGTTGGCCCATTCCAAAACAACAGGAACCAATCAATCCTCCAAGCTAAAAACCTGCTCTTGCCACATTTTTCAATATTTCTCAGAGCAGGAGCCTATTTGAGAAAACAGAAGATTTATTCCTTATTTATAAATGCCAGAGATAGAAACCAGCACAGAACAGAGAATTCTAAGAAAAAGATTCCACCCCCAAAAAAATGTTAATGTTATATTCAAAGATATTTAATAAATATCATTAAAAATCTAATTCCCAGACGTTTCCTGGTGGCCCAGTGGTTAGCACCCTGTGCTTCCACTCAAGGGGTATGAGTTAGATCCCTGGTTCTGGAACCAAGATCCTGCAAGCTGTACTGCACGGCTTAAAAAAAAAAAAGCATTAAAAAAAATCTGATTCCCTTAAAATGCAAGGATTAAGCACACCACATTTCATGAAAAGGCAATGCTGTTCAGATGGTAATACATTCATATAATGACAGAAAAATGCTAACACTTTTGTAGACTCAACACAAACTATAGTCCTATAGTAATAAAAAATATATTTATTACAGATAGGAACAAGTGGATCATTTCATTCGCAGGCAATTTGATGAGCAGTGACTCATCTGCAGTACTTTCTGGAAACCATTCTATCAAAAACTCTGAAATGTATGGCCATAACCTAGACCTAATATATGACCTAATGAAAGTCATTACCTCAATACAATTCTCCTGTGAAATCATATACTCTAATTTCCCCACTGGACAATCTTCTTCCTTCTCTCTCCCACTGCCTCTTTGCCAAAAATTTGTCCACATGTATCAGACAGTGTTCCTGACTTCTTTTCCTTCTTTAAGCAGCAACCCCACTCACCCATGATTGATCAAATCAACTATACTTTAAACCCAGTTCCCTCAGTAATTCCCTACTTCCCTTGTCATTCTGCTGCAACCACCTTGCATCTCACATCCTCAGATCAATACAGCTACTTCAGTTCTTGTACTTTACCCTCAAACTCTAGTTCTGGAGCATTACTGCATAAAAGTCGTAAGATTCTGCTATGCAGTGCTCCAAGAAATCTAATTTTCCTCTTAGCTGAAGTGGATTACTATTTCTCTTTCTGTTCCCCCAGCTACAATTCTAGAAATTGACCATTCTAGCATTCTGTTCAGTCCTTGTCATTCTCATTTCTACAAGATGACATTACGTTCCATCTCATTATCAACTCCAAGACGTTGCCACATGTCCAGGTCTACACAAATGCATCTTTTAGAAATTCGCTTGATATATTATGTTTTCCCACTTTCCTCACTGAGATAAAAAGAGTCAAGTCCTTTTCATCTGAGTCTTTACATCAGTATTGTTAGCTCATTACATAATTAAGGGATATATAAAGAGATTCAGAGAAAGAAAAATATGATTGAGCAATAAAAGCAGAAGTGTATTTAATAAAATTCAAGACCAATTTAAAAAACAGGGAAGTCAGGATGAATGGAAACTTCCTTAATCTGAGATGTTATCAAACATCATCGTTAATGTCTATTTACAACGCTCCTCATGAGCCCTGTACTAAAAATCTAAGCTTCTGCAAGGGGACAAGAAAAAGAAAAAAAAAAGTATGAAGATTACAAAAGACAATATTCACAGACAATATGATTGGCTACAGAAACTTTAGTCAATTTATCTAAATGAGAGTTCACTAAAGTGCCTAATATAAGATCAGTATATAAAACAATTTATTTCACACATACTGAGAATAAACAGAACATGAAAATTCTAAAAAGGTTTTATTTACTACAATAAGAAAAAATATAACTACCCAGTAATACATGTAACTGACTTTATTTGGAGGGCTCAAAAATCACTGCAGATGGTGATTGCAGCCATGAAATTAAAAGACGCTTACTCCTTGGAAGGAAAGTTATGACCAACCTAGACAGCTTATTAAAAGGCAGAGACATCACTTTGTCAACAAAGGTCCATCTAGTCAAGGCTATGGTTTTTCCAGTGGTCATGTATGGATGTGAGAGTTGGACTGTGAAGAAGGCTGAGGGCCGAAGAATTGATGCTTTTGAACTGTGGTGTTGGAGAAGACTCTTGAGGGTCCCTTGGATTGCAAGGAGATCCAACCAGTCCATTCTGAAGGAGGTCAACCCTGGGATTTCTTTGGAAAGACTGATGCTGAAGCTGTAACTCCAATACTTTGGCCACCTGATGCAAAGAGCTGACTCATTTGAAAAGACCCTGGAGCTGGGAAAGATTGAGGGCAGGAAGAGAAGGGAACGACAGAGGATGAGATAGCTGGAGGGCATCACCGACTCGATGGACATGAGTTTGGGTAAACTCCGGGAGTTGGTGATGGACAGGGAGGCCTGGCGTGCTATAGTTCATGGGGTCGCAAAGAGTCAGACATGACTGAGTAAAACTGACTGAAACTGAAATGCATGTAACAAAGGATATCTACACATTTCTGAAGAGAATTATAAAACTTTGAAGATATATATTAATGGAAAGCAAAATTTATGGGGAGAGATACCATATTCATAGGTGGGAAGACTCAATATTTTAAAGATATAAACTTATCTGAAATAATTCATAAATTCAGTATCATTCCAATTAAAATACCAAGTGCACCTCACAGACTTTGATGAGCTAATTCTTCTTAGATCTACATAAAAATCTAAAGTGTCTAAAGAAGCTATAGACATGTTAAAATGAAGACCAAAGTAGAAGACTTATTATCAAGACTTAGTATAAAGCCAGAGGTAAGACATTGATGATAATGGCACAGAACTGGGATAGCCTTGGTAGGACCAAAAGAAATCCACAAGTATATCAGAAATGTGAAATATGTCAAAGCTGACACAATAATTGCAGTAAAGATGAACAACAACAAATCAGTATTAATATGGAAAACAGAAACTTGCAAGAAAAATTCCAGATGAATCAAATACACAACTGTGAAAAGCAAAACTTAGAAACTTAGAAGATAATACAAGAAGGCGAAAAAAAAACATGACTTCAAGAGTAAATATATATATATATATCTTTAATACAAGAAAAAGCACAACATCCATAAAAAGAAAAGGCTAAAAATTCCAACTTTATGAAAATCTTAAAATCCTGTGTATCAGAAAACATCATAGGGCCTCCCTGGTGGCTCAGTGGTAAAGAATCTTCCTGTCAATACAGGAGACATGGGTTCGATCCCTCATCCAGGAAGTTCCCACACGCCTGAGAGCAACGAAACCCTTGTGCCACAACAACTGAGCCTGCACTCCACAGCCTGGGAGCCGCAACTGAGCCCAGATTCCAAAACTAACACACAGGTGCCCAGGATCCACGCTCCACAACAAGAGAAGTCAACAAAATGAGAAGCCTGCACGCCACGCCTGGAGCAGACTCCCATGTGCTGCAACTAAAGAAAGCCTGCACTGCAACAAAGGGCCTGACAGCCAAAAATAAACCTGTAATGTTTTAAAAAACAAAACATCATAACATTAAACAGCAAATGAAAGACTGGAGGAAACATCAACCATACAGAAAAAAATTCTATCCACAGTATAAAATGAACCAAGGAAAACAGCTCAATCATAAAGGGATGGAGAACATATATAGGTAATTCACAGAAGAGGGAGCCCAAATGTCCAATAAATACACAAAAAGATAGTCAAGCCTCCTAATCATCAGAAAATTTAATTTTCAAATGTTGTCACAGTATCCTTTAGATTGGCAAAAACAAAAAAAATTTAACTTAAAGTCTGATAATCCGAACAATTGAGACTCAGGAACTCATTCACTACAGACAAAAGAATTAATTGGAATAATCATTCAGAACTGTACTTTGCCATAGTTGGAAAACCTGAAAACACATAAACCCTCAGACTTAGCAATTCCTACACCAAGTTTATGCTCTAGACAGCTCTAGACAGTTTCTCTAGATATGCTCAAAGTGACATGGGCAAGAATTCTAACCAGAGCAGTATCTCAAAAAAAAAAAAAAACAGTAACACCTAAAAATAATATAAATACATAAAGATAGGAGAATGAATTAATAAACTGTGGCATATATATGCAATATGATTACAATGGAATATTTTACAATCTATAAATTGTTGAATCAACCTAGAGAAATCTCAAAACAATATTGAAGAAACAAAGTTACAGAAAACAAAATATATCATTTTATGTTTTAAAAAATACAGAAGAATATCATTTATTGCTTATGTATGGATGGAAAGGAAGCATGCAGGAAAATGATAGACATCCAAAGGAGAAAGATTCTCTCTGGGCAGGCAGGGAAGGAACGAGACCCAGGAGGAGCACATAGGAAGTGTCAGCAACATCTGTAAGTTTTCTTCTTAATCTGAATAGTGAGTACATGACTGTTATAACATTCTTCATGTTTTTTGGTAAACCTAAAAAAATGTTCAAATTATTTTTTTAAAGTGTTTAAAAAACAGAGAAATTTGCAGATAGAACACATGGGTGTACTTTTTTAAATGGAGGCATTTAATTTTATGTAAATTATACCTCAATAAAAGTTTCTTTCAAAAAAGAGAAAAAACTTACAACCTGTGTTTAAGTGATTGTGATATAGAACATGATCCAAATATTTTCAATGCAGCTCCAATCTCTTTTCCTAAAAAAAGAACCCATGCTAGATATGGGTGAAATATTTTAAAGAAATAAAAATGAGAAATAATTTTTAGAAGTAAACAAGAAGAGCTATTTTAAACAAGTTAAATTTCAAATTAGTAATTTAAATAAATTAAACTTGTTAAGTTTACATTTATTAAACTTTATTAACTTAATAATTATTAGCGAAAAGAAAAGAAGTAAAAGGCAAAGGAGAAATATACCTATCTGAAGACAGAGTTCCAAAGAAGAGCAAGGAGAGGAAAGAAAGACTTTTTAAGCAAACATAGCAAAGAGAAAGAGGAAAACAAGCGAACAGGAAAGACTAAAGACTTCTTCAACAAAATTAGAGATATCAAGGGAACATTTCATGCAAAAATGGGCACAATAAGGACCCATCTTATTATGTTAGGAAACAGTAAGGACCTAACATAAGCAGAAGATATTAAGAAGAGGTAGCAGAATAATAACCCGAATAACCCTGATGGTGCGATCACTAACCTAAAGCCAGGCATCCGAGAGTGTGAAGCCAAGTGGACTTTAGGAAGCATCAATACGAACGAAGCTACTGGAGGTGCTGGAGTCACAGCTGAGCTCTTTCAAATCCTAAAAGATGATGCTGTTAAAGTGCTACACTCAATAGGCCAGCAAATTGGAAAAATCAGCAGACGCCACAGGAGGTCAGTTTTCATTTCAATCCCAAAGAAGGGCAATGCTGAAGAACGTTCAATCTACTGCACAATTGCACTGATTTCACATGCCAGCAAGGTCATGTTCAAAATCCTTCAAGCTAGGCTTCAAGAGAGTATGCAGAGTACATTATGTGAAACGCTGGGCTGGATGAAGCACAAGGTGGAATTAATATTGCTGGGAGAAATATCAATAACATCAGATATGCAGACGACACCACACTTAAGGCAGAAAGTGAAGAAGAACTAAAGAGCCTCTTGATGAAAGTGAAAGAGGAGAGTGAAAAAGTCAGCTTAAAACTCAACATTCAGAAAACTAAATTATGGCATCTGGTCCCATCAATTCATGGCAAATAGATGGGGAAACAATGGAAACAGCAGCAGACTTTATTTTCTTGGGCTCCAAAATCACTGGAGATGGCAACTGCAGCCAATAAATTAAGACTCTTGCTCCTTGGAAGAAAAGCTATGAGCAACCTAGACAGCACATTAAAAAAGCAGAGACATTCCTTCGCCAACAAAGGTCCGTCTAGTCAAAGCTATCATTTTTCCAGGAGTCATGTATGGATGTGAGAGTTGGACTACAAAGAAAGCTGAGTGCCGAAGAATTCATGCTTTTGAACTGTGGTGTTGGAGAAGACTCTTGAGAGTTCCTTGGACAGCAAGGAGACCCAACCAGTCCATCCTAAAGGAAATCAGTCCTGAATATTCATTGGAAGGGCTGATGCTGAAACTGAAACTCCAACACTTTGGCCCCCTGATGGAAAGAACTGAATCACTGGAAAAGCCACTGATGCTTGGAAAGACAGAAGGCAGGAGGAGAAGGGGATGTCAGAAGATGAGATGGATGTATGGCATCACCAATTCAATGGACATGAGTTTGAGCAAGCTCCAGGAGTTGATGATGGACAGGGAAGCCTGGTGTGCTGCAGTCCATGGGGTCACAAAGAGTCGGACACAACTGAGCAACTGAACTGAACCGAGAACTTCCAGCTGTAATGGCTGGATTTAGAAAAGGCAGAGGAACCATAGATCAAATTGCCAACATTCACTGGACCATAGGAAAAGCAAGGGAATTCCAGAAAAACATCTACTTCATTCAGTTCAGTTGTTCAATTGTGTCTAACTCTGCAACCCCATGGACTGCAGCACTCCATGCCTCCCTGTCCATCACCAACTCCTGGAGTTTATTCAAACTCATGCCCACTGAATCAGTGATGCAATCCAACCATCTCATCCTCTGTCATCCCCTTCTCCTCCTGCCTTCAATCCTTCATAGCATCAAGGTCTTTTCAAATGAATCAGCTCCTCACATCAGGTGGCCAAAGTATTGAAGTTTCAGCTTCAACATCCATCCTTCCAATGAATACTCAGGACTGATTTCCTTTAGGATGGACTGGTTGGATATACTTGCAGTCCAAGGGACTCTCAAGAGTCTTCTCCAATACCACAGTTCAAAAGCATCAATTCTTTGGCATTCAGCTTTCTTTACAGTCCAATTCTCACATTCATACATGACTACTGGAAAAACCACAGCCTTGACTAGACGGACCTTTGTTGACAAAGTAATATCTCTGCTTTTAATATGCTGTCTAGGTTGGTCATCACTTTCCTTCCAAGGAGTAAGCATCTTTTAATTTCATGGCTACAGAAACCATCTACAGTGATTTTAGAGCCCCCAGAAAATAAAGTCTGACACTGTTTCCACTGTTTCCCATCTATTTCCCATGAAGTGATGGAAATGGATGCCATGATCTTTGTTTTCTCAATGTTGAGCTCTAAGCCAACTTTTTCACTCTCCTCTTTCACTTTCAATGCCAATCTTGATTCCAGCTTGTGTTTCTTCCAGCCCAGCATTTCTCATGATGTACTCTGCATAGAAGTTAAATAAGCAGGGTGACAATATGCAGCCTTGACATACTCCTTTTCCTATTTGGAACCAGTCTGTTGTTCCATGTCCAGTTCTAACTGTTGCTTCCTGACCTGCATATAGGTTTCTCAAGAGGCAAGTCAGGTGGTCTGGTATCCCCATCTCTCTCAGAATTTTCCACAGTTTATTGTGATCCACACAATCAAAGGCTTTGGCATAGTCAATAAAGCAGAAATAGATGTTTTTCTGGAACTCTCTTGCATTTTCAATGATCCAGCAAATGTTGACAATTTGATCTCTGGTTCCTCTGCCTTTTCTAAAACCAGCTTGAACATCTGGAAGTTCACGGTTCACATACTGTTGAAGGCTGGTTTGGAGAATTTTGAGCATTACTTTACTAGCAACTACTCTTTACCAGCTGAGCCATGACTGTGTGGATCACAACACACTGTGGAAAATTCTTCAAGAGATGGGAATACCAGACCATCTGACCTGCCTCCTGAGAAATCTGTACACAGGTCAAGAAACAACAGTTAGAACCAGATATGGAACAAAAGACTGGTTCAAAATTGGGAACTTCATGGCTGTATGTTGAAGGCAAAAGAGGAGACCTTTTGTTCCCATCACTTCATGGCAAATAGATAGGGAAAAAAAAAATGGCAACAGTGACAGACTTTATTCTCTTTGGCTTCAAAATCACTGCAGACGGTGACTGAAGCCATGAAATTAAAAGAAACTCACTCCTTGGAAAAAAAGCTATGACAAACCTAGAGAACATATTAAAAAGCAGAGACATTACTTTGCCTGCAAAGGTCCATATAGTCAAAGCTATTGTTTTTCCAGTACTCAAGTACAGGTGATAAAGTCAGCTGAGTGCCAAAGAATTGATGCTTTTGAACTGTGGTGCTGGAGAAGACTCTTAAGAGTCCCTCGGACTGCAAGGAGATCAAAACAGTCAACCCTACAGGAAACCAACCCTGAATATTCATTGGAAGGACTGATACTGAAATTCCATTACTCTGGCCTCTTATGCAAAGAGTCCACCCACTGGAAAGACTCTGATGCTTGGAAAGATTTAGGGCAGAAGGAGAAGGGGGCAGCAGAGGATGAGTTGGTTGGATGGCATCATCGGCTCAGTGGCCATGAGTTTGAGCAAAGTCCCAGAAGATAGCGAAGGACGAAGCCTGGCATGCTGCAGTCCATGGAGTCGCAAAGAGTCAGACATGACTGAGTAACTGAACAACAATCAGAAAATATTTCTTTGTTTTTCAAGACAGAAGTTTTTCTCCATGTAGACAAGTCCCAGTAGCCAATGATAAACAGGCTATCATGCATGATCACAGATAATAGTTTCACTAAAAGCCTACTGGATTAGAAATGAAGCCTTCTTGTTCTAATCTAGCTAACTAGTAGAATTTTGTAGAAAATCTAAAAGGTAATGTGTATGACAACATTTTGAAAGGTATGAGCTATATAATTAAAAATATAAGGCAATATTATTATTATCATAAAGTCAGATGAGTATGTTTCCATGTGTTATTATTCTACCCAGGCTATCCAAATAATTTTTTTTTCATTTTTCCTTGTGTTGGTCAATGTATTCAATATGGCTAAAATGCAAGTAAAAACATTAGAACATTAAAATCTACCGAAACTGCATTTTACTAAGTATTCTTAAATCATAACATACTCAGTTGTTCCTTAAGCTGCCATTTATTTTACACTTAAAATTAATTATTTCTTAGCTTATCATGACCTTTGCATTATGAAAAAGGAAAGCACTGTTCTGATATCCTTGAAAGGGTAGCCTTGAGATTGGAAAAGAAATGAACAGATTCCTTTAGGTACCCAACGTAGTAAACAATGTGCCAGACAAGAAGTACTACTAGACAACTAGCTACCTTAAGACTGAAATTATGGAGAACTTCTCCCAAAGAACTGTTTCTGTTTCTTCATTAATGTTCACAATTCAATAATAAGAAGCAGAGTTAACACCTGATGACTGCTTCTGTGATAGTATATGAAGCCCTGTGGTCTCATGTATTTCCTGATTTATTCCTCACATTCACACAATGAAACGGGCAATATTATGCCCTTTCACTGGGAGGAAACAGCATAAACAGATCAAATAGCTAACTAAAGATTACATAATTACAAGTAGCAAGTTTGGAACCAGAATACAGATCTGTCCAGTGCCACATCTGGTATTTTTAATCACTGTTCCACACTGCCTCAGTACATAAACACAAATGTATAAATGGCGAGAGAGTCCACTTCTTAATTAAAGACTGAAGGAGACCTATCAGATTCTAATACTGGTTCTTCCTAAGTGCCAAAATTTTAGGTGACCTAATTTTTAAGTCAAATAAATTTTAATCATTGGAGTTTGAAATTCAGCCTTCTGTATTTTTCAAAATGTATAACGTTCAACTTTATTGTAAAAAATAAACATACTGGAAAAATAACAAGAAAATAGGTTTATATGTATGAACCTAGCAGCTTAAATAATCATTCAAAAGAGTTCAAAGAGTTGGGAGAAATTTTTAAATATTTATTCACAAATCAGATTTAATTCAGACATGTAGATAACTTGATAGGTGCCAAGCTCTGCATGAGGCACTTACTTGTGCAAACACCATCTTATTATGTGCTTACCAAGAAGACCTCTAGCTATGAAAAAACTGGGGTTCAGAGGATTCTCAGAGGAAACATGATTCCAGCCCCATGCTCCTCAGCTGCCTTCCAAGTATATCAAAGAAAGCATCAGAGGGGGACAAGATGATGTTTAGAAACTAGAAGCTTCAAGTTCCTGGCTCTCCTAGACAGATTCAAGGAGTAGCAGAGGTCCAGGAGTCAAGACTGTGCTTCCACTGCAGGGGCACAGGTCTGATCCCTGATTTGGGGAACCAAGATCTCTTACACGCTGTGGTACAGTACAAAAAAAAAAAAAGTGGAGGGAGAGTAGCAGTGATGCTCTCTCATCTTTGTCTCCAACAACTGTGAGTCCTGCTCACTCTCCCTAATTCCATATACAAGAAGAATGTGGTCCTGCTTCTGTGTGGGCAGGGGCAGGGTCTACATGAATGGTCGGTATTCATTTCCTTAACTCTCCAACCTCAGCACCTGCCTGCCTAATGCCCTAGACCCCACTGGTACCCTGCCAAATACCTCCCCTTCTCCAGGATTCGCCACACAGACTTTATCTTCCAGACTTCTCCTTCTGTACAGTAATTTCAGGGACTGGCACACTGGCAGTTTGCGCTCTGTGTCTCATTCATGTGTGACACACAGTGGGTGGGTTTCAAAGGAATTAGGAATCGTTTACTCATTAATGATCTTGACTTTGTGCATGAAAGAACTGTCGCTGCCACAAAACCCTTCTTCTCTGGATCTCTATTCCAGGTCCCTCTTGGCCAGCCCTGCTGGTGTCTGGGATAAGAAAGGGAACGCGGCAGATGCCAAGAAACTATCAAGTCATATCTGTACGCTGCTAGCAGTGTCATCAAGGTCAAGAGAAGGAGAAGAAGAAATTAAATGCATTTATGCAAAGAATGTATTTGAGAATGTGGAAGAAAGACATTTCCAAGCAAAATTTCTTTTTGAGTGCTCCAATCTATGGCAAGTACTCAGAGATATTAAAAGGATTCTGCTTGCTCAAAGGTTTGGAGGAAAAAAGAGAAGTTAAAGATGGCATAACAGTTATGAAATAATGTTTGGCTCAAAAGAAAGAAAATCTCTTCATTAGAATTTTTCATTTAACTGCCAGAAATACAGTGAGAAGGGGAAAAAAAGTGATAGAGAGATAATAAATACATTCTTCTTGACTTTGATCAAAGTCTTAATGTCTATGATTTTGTTTTAGAGTGCTTTTTGTGCTTTTTAAAAGTATTTGTCAGCTTTGACATGAGAAGAAAACACACATTTCACTTCTTCAAAGTTCTATGAATTTCTAGAAAAATAAGAACCAAATACAAATACATAAAAGTAAGAGCCAAATACACTGGCAATTTACAACAGCTTCTTCCCTGTAAAGCAATATTCAATACCTAGCGCTGAAGGAAATGAGGCTACTGATCTGTGGAGGGCAATGAACTCCCTCAGGGTTGATCATTTTAATCAGTTAACATTATCACTGTGACTAGTTACAAGAAGTCATTCAAAAATGTGCAAGACACTTTTCAAAGGCAGAGAAAGGCAATTTTAGGAGAAACTCCAAACAGGTACTGTCTTATGCACAGATTTTCAGATTTGAGACAATACAGAACAATGCCTGCTTCAACTATGTTTGGGTTCTAAATAATATCAAATAATTTAATTACATATAATATCTATACTACTATTATAACTAATGTCTATTAATGACTATTCTTTTCAATTTTTATTTTATACTGAATATAGTTGATTTATAATGTATTAGTTTCAGGAGTACAGCAAAGTGATTAGTCATATATATATATATACATATATATATATATGTATACATATATATTCTTTCAGATTATTTTCCCATATAGGTTATTATGGAGTACTGAGTAGAGTCTCCTGTGCTCTACAGTAGGTCCTTGTTGGTTAATTATTTTATATAGGAGTGGTATATGTTAATCCCAAACTCCTAATTTATCTACACACACTCCCGGGCCACCTTCCCCTGCTGGTAATTCTAAATTTCTTTTCGGAGTCTGTTTCTCTTTTGTACAGTTAGTCTTCATTTGAAAAGGCACACTAAAGTGGAGCAAAATAAAAAAATCAAGAAAACTGGCTTTTGTAAGTTTTATTTACCTTATTTCATTGCTCTGTTCTAGCTGAAAATAATTGCCCTTGGCCTTCCTCCCTTTCTTGAATTTTAAGATGATTAGCGTCTTCCAAGATCTTTAGACTTCCATGTAAAGCACTGTCCAAAGGCTAATTAATTAGCTGAGCAGTTGAATGTGCAGCTTCTGTAACATAAGTGAGTTCACAGAATTTGGAATGACTAACCAATATACTAAATGTTTCTGTTCAGTCAAGTTTTGCCTCTGCCCTCTGGAGCCACCAGGCCTTAGACAATTCACCCCATTCCTCAAAGTTTCGTCTCTTCAAACTGAATATTCTTCAGAAACTCCTGCCTCATCTCTATCACTGTGGTGTTGGCACAAGGCCATGGAAGAAATTCAAAAGCTATGGCCATAGTTAATCAGGGACTTGCATACACAAAGTCCATTTATTCTCACTTAAGGCATCTGACTCAGAAACAGAGCAGATATTACTCAGCAAATAATAACCACAGGGCAACAACAACAGAAAAATCCTATCACCTATTTCTTCCTCTATAAGAAATTTCCATCAGTCATTTGCTATTTCAAACTGTTAACTGAGAATGTCTCACATAATGCTAACATCTGTCAGCAAGTGTAATTAAATGCTCCCTGTGTCTACCAATAAATCAGATCAGAAGCGGTTAAGATCATCTTTTCATCAGTTAGAGCTGGAGAATACTTGCTTACTGAAGGGTTTGATTGTGCTGCTCCTTTAATCTGGCCTCGGTCAGAACACAAACACGGCAACACAAGCTGCCCTGAAGCAAAAGAAATGTTTTATAGCCAAGAGCTCATTTTTTTGTTAAGACTGGTGAACAGTTGTGTCTGATAAAATCTAAGGCAGTCAAGATTCAATGCTTGCCCTATCAAAATCTCAATGTTATTCTTTGCAGAAAGAGAAAATAATATCCTAAAATTCATATAGAAACTCAAGAGATCCTGAATAATGAAAAAAATTCTGAAAAAGAACAAAAAAGGAGTAGGCCTTGCATTTCGTGATTTCAAAACATACTACAATACAAAGGGTATCAAGATGGTATGACACAGGCATAAAGACAGACATACAGATCAATGAAACAGAACAAAGTCTAGAAAAAAAAAAAAAAAACCTTTGTGTATATGGTCAAATGATTTTGAATAAGAGTGTTCACAACAGGAAAAAAAAAAAATAGTCCCTTCAACAACAGTGTTGGAAAAACTGGATATCCACGTGACCACCTGCAAAAGAACAAAGCTGGACCTCTACCTTATACTATATACAGAATTAACTAAAAAATAGCTAAAAAGTAATTCAAATGAATCAATATACAAAACAGACTCACAGACACAGAAAACAATCTTACTGGTTACCAAACAGAAAAGGAGAAAGGGAGGGACAAATTAGGAGTATGGGATTAAGAGATACAAACTACTGTATATGAAAGAGATAAGCAACAAAGATTCAGCTTAGCACAGGGAATTATATCCAACATCTTATAATAACATAACGGAATATAATTTGCCAAAAATAACAACTGAATCACCATGTTGTACACCTGAATCTAAGGCAATATTGTGAATCATCTGTGTCCTCAGTTGCTCCTTTGTGTCCAACTCTTCGCCCCACTTTGCAGCCCATCAGGTTCCTCTCTCCATGGGATTTTTCAGAATACTGGAGCGGGTTGCCATTTCCTCCTCCGGGGGATATTTCAAACCCAGGAATTGAACCCACGTCTCCTGCATCTCCTCCATTGCAGGTGGATTCTTTACCATTGAGTCACCAGGGATGCCCCTATATATCAATAAAAAGTTTTTATGACTACATCAATAAACATGGATGGGAGACCTACACCAAGGACCTAAAACTAAAACCCTCCTAGAGGAAAATAAGATGAAAGTTTCATGACACTGAATTTGGCAGTGATTTCTTAAATGAGACATCAAAAGCACAGACAACCAAAGAAAAAAATAAACTGGACTATATCAAATTTTAAAACTTCTGCTCATCAAAGAAAACAATCAATAGAATGGAAAGGCAACCTATATAATGGGATAAAATATCTGTAAATCATATCTCTGTTAAGGGGACAATATCCAGAATATATAAAGAATTTCTACAACCGAACAACATAACAATTTTCACAATAGGCAAAAGACTTAAATAAACAGTTCTCCAAAGAAGATGAAAAGATGCTCAATACCACAAAACAAATACAAATCAAAACTAGATGAAGTACCACATCACACCCCTGCAGATGGTCATTAACAAAATAACAAGTGTCAGCAAGGATATATGGAGAAATTAGAACCTTTGTGCACTGCTGGTGGGAATGTGAAGTGGTGCAGCCATTATAGAAAAAAATGTAAGTTCCTCAGAAATTTAAAAATAGAATTACTATACTATCTGGCAATCCCACTTCTAGATATTTACCCAAAAGAATCCAAAGCAGGACCTTGAAGAGATATTTGCACTATGTTTACTGCAGCACTATTCACAATACGAGAGATGGAAGAAACCCAAATATCCACCCAAAGATGGATGAGTAGAGAAAATGTGATATATACATACAATGTATATATACATACAATGTGATATATATACATACATACATATGACGCAGCCATGAAAAAGTAAATCCTGTCACATGATACAACCTAGGTAAGCCTGGAAAACATTACGCTAAATAAAGTCAGTCGCAAAAAAGCAAAATGCTCTGCGATTCCATCATATACCGAATGTCAGCAAAACCATGAAAGCAGAAAGCCGAAACACGTTAGCCAAGGAGGTGGGAGGAGGTGAAGGAATTAGCGTTTAAAAGGCATGCGGTTTCAGGTCTGTAAGATGAAAAAGTCCTGGAGATCTGTTAGGACGATGTGAATATACCGAATGCTATTGAACTATATTTTGAATAATGATGAAGATGGAAATTTTAATGTTAGATTTTCATTGTCATAATTTAAAAAAATGGAAAAAAACAAAATGCAAAATAAAACCTTTAAAAAATCTAAGGCAGTTGATATTGAGACTAAAGAATAATACTGCCACACTAGACTCCCCAGAAAAAAAAAATCACCTAATAATTCATTTTAAATAACATAATAAGTGCTAACAATTAGTGAGTATATATACCATGTGCTATGATAGGAGCTTTACATGTATTTTCTGATTTAATAATCCCAATAGTTAGATGAGAATTACTGTCTCCATTTCCTGTAAAGTACTAAGGCTTAGAGAGGTCTCACTCTGACAAAAACCAAGTGACTCCCAGTGTGTACTGCTGAGCGTTGTGTTGTATGTTACACGACCTCCTTACCGTCTCTGAACACTTACCCAAACTAGAGAATAAAATCCTCAAAGGATACCATCTTTTCCAAATCAAAGAGCAATGAACAGCCAAAAAAGCAATGCTGAGCTTTAAAAAACTGAAGCACAGTGTCCCATGTGAATATCTCATTTTTATTAGAAAGAGCTTACAATACCTAACCCAGGTGCGAGTCGCTCACCCTTTTTTTAACTTTTTATGTTGGAGTACAATTAACAATGTTATATTAGTTTCAAGTGTACAGCAAAGACATAGATGCCTTTTTCAAATTCTTTTCCCTTTTGTCTTATTACACAGTATTGAGTACAGTTGTCTGTACTACATAGTAGGTCCTAATCGGTTATCTATTTTAAACATAACAGTGTCTACATGTCAATTTCCAGCTCTCAATCTATCCTTCCTCACAACCCTCCCCTCTGATAACCATAAATTCACTCTCTTAATCTGTGAGTCTGTTTGTTTTGTAAATAAGTTCATTTGTATCATTTTTGACCTAAATTTCTAAGTAAATGGGAGAAAACCATCTTTGGGGAAATATATTTACAGCAGAAGCAAGCTCACTTAGCAACCTTGCACAGACAAATCACAGCAGGCATATGTCATGACATCCCTTTATTAAGAGCAGCAGTCGATGGGTCCCATCGATGGCAGGTTTCTCACCTCAAATCAGCTGCTTACGGACTGGGGACCATGAGACACAGCCAGTACTGCTGTCTCAGCCACACAGCTTTAGTGATCTTGGCAAAGGGGAGAATTTAAATTCAAGTATGAAAAGAAAAGATTCTTCAGACGTATGCATAACGCGACAGCAAAGAGCTTTAAGATTTTTCAAGAGCAGGACAACTAAAAAGCAAATCGCAACTAAAAATTCAAACACAAGAAATCCCACCCTTCATAGACAGTCTGGAGAAGACTTTGGGTTCTTAAAATAATCCCCCAAATCTCTCATCCCATAGGAGACTTGCAATTTTTCATCTGCCTCTTGCCAAGGGAGCAATGTCAAAGTGAAAGCCTCTAGGATGTTCTTATCACTGGATTTCTATTACAACTCTAATCTGAATTCAGAGGGTGGGGCTCTGAAGGACCCACTGATTGACTTTGTGAACTCAGCATGGAGCCAGACTTCAGCAGGCTGCAGGGAGCTCTGGCTCTAGCTTTTGGAGGTGGATGGAAAGCTGAGCTCCCTTCCCCGGGTCCCCCTCAGAGCTCCTCAAAACCCTGCAGTGGCACAAAGGTGGCCATTAGAGCCAGGCTCTCTGGGGGCCTCGCAGCAGGCTGCGTCCTGCACAACCTAGGAGTTCTACAGTCATTTGACAAAGTATGTTTGGCTGCAAACTCATTGCAGGTTTCGACGACACAACCACAGGAAAAATCATTACTTTAAAAAAAAAAAAAAAAGCCTTTCCCCTTTGTTTTCATCAGTAAATCAAGACAATGCAATTTCTGGGAACAGAAACGAAAGAACACAGTGATGCAGGTCTATTATGCAAGTGGGCCCTACTCTGCTCCTCTTGCCACGTTAGAAGGAATGGAATATAGCCTTCAGTCTCGGTAATAACGCTGAAATCAGACAACTATAAATCAGAGCATCTAACCAAACACTGGACATTGCAGATACCTTACAAGTCAAAAAATCAAAACAGCATCAATATTCAGAGCCTCACACTCCACATGGTTCAGCTAAACTGAAATTGATGCCACTGCAACAGTCTGACAGTGGGATCCAAATTTCCCATCACATAATAAGGATCTCATAGAACCATGCATTTGTTTTTACATATGTAACCAGGTATGCTATAGAAGAGGCAAACATGACTATGCTTGCATTAAAATAGCTCTAAATGTACTAACTGAGCTAATGGGAAGACTTTGCCACAGATAGAAATTATGTCTGGAAACTATATACAGAGAAATGCAATATAGAAAAAAGTGCTTTTCTAATTCACAGTGATCAAGTCCTGCAAGACAAGCGCTCATCTCCAATGAGGATGCAAAATCAAGATGCATGATTCACCCACAAGAGGGCTTTGAATTTCCAGGGGGAGAGCAGCTCCCAGGCTACAAACCCATGCGGTGCTGGAGCTACAGCACATAGACCTCTGAAACCTAAGAAAAACAAGGGCCTGAGACCCAGAGAGAGATTTTTGCCAGGACAATCCTGGCAATGAAACCCTCTGACCAGGCACCAAAGGAGCAGGCACTGCTGTTTTCCAAGCTGTACAAACTTCAGGCAAACTGAAGACCGCAGGACACACCTATCAGAAGCTCTGCTGCTCTGACCGTGGTACAAAGCAGCAGCAAAAAGAAGAACTGAATGCTGATGTCTTCTTAGCTTTCAGCAGCCTTGTTATCTACCGAAGTCTAATTGTCCCAGGAAGATGAGCCTTGACCACTGCCTGTGAACTTCCACTCACGTTATACACTATCATGCACCTTCCCAGCTGGACCCTGAGTTACGGAGGCAAGCAACTGTGTCTTTGGCATAGCTGGATCCCCAGTATGTATGGTAAAGACTCAGAGGTGTGTTGTTTCTTCTTGGACTGAGAAAGGGTCTGAGAGACCTCTTCTGAATTCAAGGGGTACCAACCTAAGGATGAACCACAGGTGAAGAAGCTGGTGATTGGGGGATCTGCGGAGTAAAGAAGTGCTCTAGGGTATGATAACCAGCTCTGTTTAGATAAATAGAGCATGTGTTGGTCCATTTGAGTTACTATAACAAAGAACCCTAGACTGAGTGGTCTGTAAACAGCAGACATTTACTCCTAGTGGGTCTGCAGGCTGCAAATTCAAAGTCAGGTGACGGGAGAGTTCTGATGAGAACCCTCTTCAGGTCGCAGACTGCTGACTTCTCACTGTGCCCTCACAGGGCAGAGAGCAGAGGGAGCTCTAGGGGGCCTCATAAGGGCACTAATCCCATTCATGAGGGCTCCACCCTCGTAACCTAATCACCTCCTAACACCATCCCCTTAGGGATAATGTTTCGACACATGAATTTTGAGTAGGAGGCAAACATTCAGCCCATAACAGGGCACAAATCCTAACTAAAGTAAATTTGGAGAAATATGCCAAAATCTAAATATATTATGCTAACTATACCTGTCAAAGAGTGATGGTCAGGACTTCTTTGCATAAAGACTTCTCCAAATGGGAATAAAGTAGGTTCTACATACTTAATAATCAAAATTTAAAAATAAAAAACCATAAAGAAATGTATGAGTCTGGAGAAACAAAAGCAGTGTCAAATGATAAACAATAATAAAGTACAAAAACAAGATTGTGAACATCGAAGTTCATTTACGGACTACCATCAAACACCAATGGCGCTTCAGAGATAGCTGAAGTCAATCATTATCTAATTTATAAATAAAAGCAGATTACATAAGTATTATTTTTGTCACAAACTAACTGTTCTGTAACCATGCCTATAATTTAACAAAAAATAAATTATGTAAGCCTCTAGGGGAAAAAAAAATGCATCCTTGTTGAAATTAATGGTTCCTGGAAAGTTGTTCTTTTCTTGTAAATTGTATTCCATAATTTGAGAAAACTTGCATCATCTAGAGTAGATAAAGCTGAGTTGGCATCTTCCCCTCCCATAATTGGGAGAAAGAAGAGGAGCCTCATGCCCTTCCAAGACTGCAGCAAGATGAATCAGCCATCAGTCACCTGCTCAGCCCAGTCCTGCCTGCTCCTTTGCATCCAATACCCTTCTTCAGAGCCATGGAGTCCTGGAACATAGGCTTTTTCTGGAGATGCAGGTTGCCCGTGAGACCACACGCACCGCGCCAGGCAGTCTGCCGCAGTATCCCTGATGCCCCACCACCCCACTCCCAGTACACCCTCCTCAAGGCACTCCCAGAAGGTGAAAATGACACAGGCTGCTTCCTAAAGCAACAAATTATGTGAAAAGGATTGTCATAACCCTGATCCATTTAGCAGCAAGATCGTACAGTGTCTAGAACTTCCTTAAGTATCTGGGGTTTCAGAGTTCTCATCACTGACTCCCCCAGAAAATTGGTACGCAGTATGAAGCTTTATACTCAGTTGTCAAACTCAAAGGGATCAGGGAAAATCTGACTAGTACCAGCCACCCTCTTTTACAGAGAAAAACTCACCCCCTTCTCTTCCGCCCCTGCCCCATGTCACTGGTATTTTAGCAAAGGGAATAAAAAATGAGACATAATACTGGATCCGAGTTCAGGAAGAGCACTGGAAGGTCACCAAGTCCATCCCCCTGTCTCTCCATCAGCCCAAATCTCAACTGTAACACTTTACTTTCTTTCTAAGGTAACCCCAATAGTGTCTCCACAGCACGTTTCTATGTACATCCCTTGCCGGCACTATCTGGAAATTCTCTTTTCTCCTAATCTGAATATGTCATGTTAATATTTAAATACCTGTCCCTTCATTAGGTACTTGGTGGTTTTCACTCCTACGTCTTTCCTAAAACTGCCATCAAAAGTCATCTATGGCCTCCCAGCTGGTAACTCCACAGGTCTGTTTATAGTTCCAAACCTAGCAGACTTCATTCGATTCTGCTGGTTGCTATCTTAATAAACAGTATATATATACGCCCTCCTCTAAATTTTTCTTTCCTGGTTCTGTTGTTCCCTCTAACTTATCTTTCCCAGACCATGTTCACAGGTTCTCTTCCTCCACCAAACTTTTAAATAGGAATTGTCTAGGGTTTCATGCACCAAGAGGACAGATAAATGCAAAGTAGATTCTTTGAAAGTAGGATGGTGTATTTTTGAAAAGGAGAAGAATTAGTGGTGATTGTTCAAATCAGTAATTCTTGTAACAGCCAACTTGTTATGTGGGGACTGATTCAGAAGCACCAGAGTCAGGATTTTTCCATCAAAGAACAGCCACTTGCCTTCAACAGGATCTGTGTGCAGTAAATTGAACTGCAGTCTGGTTGACCCACTAATGTTTTCACTTATCATACTACAGAGAGCTCTCAGTTTTCATGGTTGTTTCCTCAGATAATAAGCATATTATAAAAGATAACACTAAGGTCATTCATTATAAATTCCTCCATATCGGGCCACTACTTAGCACCCCTTGATGGAGTGTCACTAGATTTAGAATAAAATTTACACTCCTTATGCTGCTCCAGAATGCCTAAATGTTGGGTCCCTGCCTACTTTTCAAATCTTCCTGGCTGCCTTTGTGGGTCCCTCAAATATACCCATCCGAATCCAACCTCTGAAAACAGAAAGGTTAGATAATAACATATGTTCACAGCATGTAATATAATCAAATCACCCAATAATATATATATATATATATAGTAGATGATACTATTTTTATGAAGTTTAAAACTCTAAAAATATATTGTTTAGGAATATATTTGTGCTTCTTCCAGTAAAAAATAAAGGAAAGCAAGAGAATGAAAAAAAAACTAAGAGCAAGATGGCAGCAGTTTCCAGGAGAGGGAGGTGACTCTTGGGAAGGGATCGGGAAGAACAGGGAGCTTTATTTTTGTTTAAGCCACATAACCTCTGCTGGGTGTACCAAACGTGTCATAATTCAAAAGGCAAGTCTGCAGTGCCAGACCACAGATGCCAGCAACCCAACTACAATTACTGTGTACCAAATTCCAGGGATAATAAGCCACTGCTCTTTGCTGGCAAGATCCTGACTCTAGTCCTTCTGAATGAAAACTGAAATGAAGTCGCTCAGTCATGTCCGACTCTTAACAACCGCATGGACTGCACTAACCCTCCTCTTTTTCAAAACTGTATTATCCAGTTTAATGCTTTGCATACAGAATCTACTCTGCATCCGGGCAGCCTATGTATGAGACCTATGCTTACATTCAGTAGCCATCCTGCAGTGGTTATTTTTCTAGAACACTGAGGCTGGGGGGCTGGCTGGTTTGGTGGTCCTTTGTACCACACTGTTCCTAGTTGAGGCATACCAGAGCCAACTACGCAAACGCAAGCCCCGGCAGTCCGCAGTTCTGCCACATTATCTAAACCAAATCACTGACATAGCCTGGCAGTTCTGACATCCCTGGACTGTCTCTTGAGGACTCCCTGGATAGGAAAAAGCCCTCCGGAGCTCCCAGCCTGAATTCAAATCTTGGCTCCCCTGCTCACCAACAAGTTTGACCTTGTTACTCAAGAACTTAACACAGGAATAATCACTGGACTCTCTCTCTCAAGCTATTGTGAGGATTGGATGAAATAAGTCAACAAAAGCATCTTAGAGCAAGGGCTGAATCTGCTTACTGTGGGTCAGCAATACTTCTTATTACTATTACTGTTGATGTGGTGGTGGTTTTTATTATTACTATTATTATCATCATTATCGTCATCTGACATGACAGATGATGACGATGATGGTGGTGATCTGACCTGACCTGACCAGAAAGACAAAGCAGAAAAAGAAGGGTTGCACTAAAACATCAAGAGTTGGAAAAGTAAGTCCCAGAAGACATAAGTCAAGCTCTGTATTAGAAATGACATAGCAAAGGTCAGTTACCAGAGGACAATCAATAGAGAAACCAAGGTCCAAAAATTAAAACAAAAAAAGAGTAAAACTCAGGCCACACAAAGGAGTTCAGGGTCTACCACTGAAAGAGGAGGGGAACAGACAAGGGCTAAGAGGCTGGGTGGGCAGTCTGGAATCTTCCACTGTCACTCCAAAAACACACCTGTGCTATTCCCACCTCTCAGCCCCATAAGAGTCTTGCTTTCTAGATCAGGGGGCTTGAAATGCAGCATTCACCCATGCCAAGGATGTGGCTCAGTAAGCGGGATCCCCTATCAACAGACCGCCTAGAATCAAATCCCTATCCCCTGCAGTGTCCCAGACCTGAAACCTGGTTAGAAAGCTGGAGTCTGGCACTTTGCCCTATCCTCCAGCACACAAAAGGACATTCCCTTCACTCTCTTCTGCTGTTTCTTGGTCAAGCAAGCAGAATTCAGTCCCAGCACAGAGCTCTGTGAGATCATGAGAATCAGGAGACCCACAGTGAATAGGAAGAGCTGCCCTACCTCTCAGTACCTCCGTCTGTATGCCCAGTCTCAGAGCCCATATCGTGGTCGGGGCAGCTGGTGTGAGTGGGAATTATGGGGGCTCTTGACATCGAGGCGTGGAGCCCTGATCAGACATCTGGGAGCCATGTGACCTCCACTAAATTATTTATTTCCTCCTTGACTCAGTTTTCTCAGCTATAGGACAAGAGGAATAATCCTATCACTGAGATGTTAGAACTTAACTGAAATCATAGGACAAAGAGTTTTAAAAAGTTAGAATCTGTAAGTTCTGATAAATATTGGCTCTTCCTCTCTGCTTCTCCCTCCTCCCCTCTTATGGGGGACCAATTCAAGGGCTTCCGAAGGTTATTCCTGGTTTCCTAAATTTACAGAATTTCTGAGGTATTACAAGGAGATTCTAATACAAGCTTCTAAATGTATTGCTAAATCTTCAAAGTTGCCTATAAAAAAATACAGTGAGAAAGACTGGGTTAAATACGATGTGATTAACCTCATCATCAGAGAAGAGTTTAAGTGAATCTTTGTCCAATAAGCTTTATATCTCTTAACTACTGGAAATATTTCAAAGGATGAGTGAAAGCGACATAGAAATCCCAGTACTATTTCTGTTCCTCTGTGACTTGCAATGGGGCAGAGATAACATTTGCTCATCAAGATATTTTTAAAGCAAGAAGAACATGGGCTGCCCTAGAAGATATCATATCACAATACCTACTGTAATTCAGGCAGGATAGTGTTGAAACAGGATAGAGACGCTTAACAGAATAAAGCTCAGAAACATGCCGGTGACGACGTTGGCAATGAGCAAAGACAGTCTACTGGATAAATAGGACGCAAATGTACATACACAGTAAAAAATGAGGTATATACCTGAAACCCCAGAGCACATACCAATAAAAATTGATGCTTATCAAGAACCTAAAAGGTTGAAAGCAAAACTTCAAAGTTTTGAGAAGGAAATTTTTTATAATCTTTTTTAATCTTGGAGGAGAGAAGGATTTCTAAAACGAAATGCAAAAAAAAGTTCTAAATATAACGAAAAATGATAGACATAGTTTCCTCCTCTAAGAATTTAGAGTTCCTGTTCACCACAGTGCTCTAAAGAGAGTGTAGAAAAGACAAGTCATAATTGAAGGAAGACAGATATTCCCAGCATGTCATGGGCAAAGAATTGGCTCTTGAAAATATAAAGAAAATAAGGAAAATGACAGCTGAATACACAAAGTATTTCCAGAAGATGAAAGATAAATAGCCAATAATCATATGAAAAGATACTTGAGCACATCAGAAATCAGAGAAATGCTAATTAAGGCCATAGTGAGATTTTATTTTACAACCATAATTGGCAAAAATTAATGTCTGATGATATCAAATATGGCAATGATATTGGACATGTAGAATTCTTACATCTAAGAGTATACATCGTAAAACTAGAAAACAATTTGGCTTGGTCATATAACATATGGTACATTTGTGACCCTGGAAAACATTCATCCAATATATAAACATGACATATGTGTAACATTACATATATATATATTTCTTTGAAAACTTTGGAAAACAACTTGCCATTATCTTAGGAATATGTCCATACCCTACAACCCAGTAATTTCCCATCTAGGCATAAATCCTAAAAACTTCTTGCACCTGTATATCAGAAGACATATACAAGATGGTTCATAGGAACTATTACTTTTTTTAAAAGAAAATCCAATCTCCATCAGCAGCAGTTTGTATAAATAAACTGCTATATATATTCATATACTTATAAATGGAATACCATACACTTGTGAAAATAAATAATCTATAGCTATGAGCATCAATGTGGATCAATCAGAAACATAATGTTAACTGAAAATAGCAAGTTTCAATAGATTACATTTATAGCATGAGAAATCATTTTTAAATTTAAAAAAAGCAAATAACTCATATGTGGCTTTTCAAAATTCAAGATAGGGTTATTGCTTGAGAACTAGTGTAATAGGGAAGAACAAATCCGATTCCATATCAGACCTGTTTCTTTTACTCTAACCTTTGTATTCTATTGCTTCTAATACAAATTAAGAATGCTGCTTACAGCCTGAAATATACAGACTAGCCCAATCTCAAGGCTCTGACTTTTAAAGGCATAACAGTTTCCCATTTATATGGAGATAAAAAGTTGGAGAACAGAGGATAACATTTGTCTTGTTGGAGGTTTACAGAACATTTTGACCTATGTGGACAGATGCAAGAACAAAGGATTCCCACACCAACAAGTGTGTGGGAAATATCCCCTCTACTTTTAGTACAAAAGAAGCCTGAATTCTAACTTGGGGAAGATGGCTCTTTGGGACATTAGTCCATCATTTCTCAGTCTTCTAGCTTTCCAAATAAAGTCACTGATCCTTGCCTTTAGGACCTGTTTCTCAACTTACTGGCCTGTCATGTAGTAAGCAGAATGAACGTGGACTCACTCAGTAACACTAGGAATTCCAATCAAGAAAATGCTCACAGGGAACTAGTGAAGCTGAAAATGCTTCTTACACAGAGGAGTGTATTCACACACTTTCGGTTTATTCCTAGCTTTTATAATCTACATAACTGCAACATGACTTTAAGTATCTGCATTTTAATAACTTTGAAAAGAATTTTAAGATCAAATTTGCTATGTAAGTTGTATCATACCCTAAAATCACAGAACAATTCTAAAGTAGACAGCTGACTTTATAATGAAGGGCTTTCCTGGGGGCTCAAATGGTAAAGAACCTGCCTGGTCTGCCCGTGTTTGATCCCTGGGTAAGGAAGAACCCTGGAGAAGGGAATGGCTACCCACTCCAGTATTCTTGCCTGGAGAATTCCATGGACAGAGCAGACTAACGGGCTACAGACATGGGGTCACAAAAAGTCAGACATGACTGAGCGACTAATACTTTCATTTTTTTCTTTTTCAACCAATTCAGAAGGATCCAGGCAAGGACAGTGGCAGCAAGAGAGCTTAAAAATACAGTCAGAGCCACAGCCAATTTCCATGCTCTGGGAGATTCAGAAGAAGGTACTATTTTGAAGGACAACCCATCTATTTATTTACAAAAAGATCTAATCATTCTATCTGCAAAAGCACTGATAATCTCAGTAAATATCAATATATCATTTCCTCCCCCATAAGTAAGCATCTGACACATGTACCTGTCCCCCTTATCAACTTGTTTCAGGGACACAATTTTCTGGAAATACTATGTGCTCTTGAACCTTCTAATAAGCTTCCATACAAAGTTACAGAACATATTCACCATATACACAGCAGCAACATGCAAATGAAGGATTTTCTATCAACTATCAAATCAAGTGTCAATATTTTCACTGCCATCCCAAGCAATGCTCAACGCCTGCAGTGTTGACGACTGTTTACTTTTCAAAGAACACATAGTTTACAAGGTACAGACAGTACTGACAGTTTAATCACAAGTTCAGGAAAACAATAATGTTCATGTAGTTCTAACAAAACCCATGATACTAAAATTGGGCTTTTTTAATCAGCAAGATTTCCAAGTCAAAACCAAGGGTTTCCTTATATGAAACAATACTCACTGCAACTAGGTGACAGAACCCCAGAAAATAATCTTTCAATGACTTTATGTGATTTTGTAACTACGGATGTTTATATTTGATAGTGCATTTTAACGTAAAGAAGGAATGATTGTCAATTATAACTAGAGAAAATCATTTGAGAAAATTTCACAATGTGGATATGAGTGCTAGAACACTGGCCGTTTGTCTGAGTTAACAGGAAATTATTATAATTTAAAAACGAACTGTCGGGCTTCCCTGGCATCTGCCTGCAATGCGGGAGACCCGGGTTCGATTCCTGGCTCAGGAAGATCCCCTGGAGAAGGAAATGGCGATCCACTCCAGCACTCTTGCCTGGAAAATCCCATGGATGGAAGAGCCTGATAGGCTACAGTCCCTGGGGTCGCAAAGAGTTGGATAGGACTGAGCGACTTCACTTTCACTTTCAACCCATCACATCTACAGTGCGCTTGAGACTGACAATGCCAGTGCTGTGGGGTGGGAAAGCAGAAGGCCTGCTCTGGGTTTTCCAAATTATAGCAGTCAGTATAGGAAAGAACCTTATTACAGGTCCTTCGGTCTGTAAATGAGGAATGCAGGATGAACCTGGGACTCAGCGGAGGCTGTGCTGGCTGGGATTGTCTTAGCACACTCTGCTGGTAATCAGAGATAAGTTTAGTTTCAAAGTCATTCAAAATCATACATAAGATATGCCATAGTAACATACCAAAGGAATCATATCAGTAGTTCAATGACCTCCACTAAAGTAAGCACAACACAATCAATTTTCAAATAGATTACAGACACACACATACACATGAACACATGGGTATGTAAGTATGTAGGTACAGAGAGCCACACACTGAAAGGACGTTAAGTCACATATGCAGTTATAGTGAAAGTGAAAGTCACTCAGTCGTGTCCAACTCTTCGCAACCCCATGGAATTCTCCAGGCCAGAATACTGGAGTAGGTAGCCATTTCCTTCTCCAGGGGATCTTCCCAACCCAAGGATCGAATCCAGGTCTCCCGCATTGCAGGAGGATTCTTTACCAGCTGAGCCACAAGGGAAGCCCTGGGGTTATAGGTTATAAGACTCTAAAAGTAATACCAAATGTCACAAAGGCCAAAAAAGAAAATAAATCTCCTAGAAAACTGACATCTATAACAGCAGGTTCCAGAGTAACCATTTTTGCTATTTTAAGATCCATTGTAAGAAAAATAACGAGAAGAAATTATTTCTGAAAAATACATAAAAGAACTCAAGAACTAAAGCATATAATTAAAGTGCCCTCAGGGGACACAAACTAGATTGAATGTGACACGTAGAGATTATATAGAACATAACAGAGCTATAAAATGTAATGCAAATGAGACCTAACACTTTTAAATAAACAGAAAAATATGAGCCTTCAGATTAGGAGTATTATAAAATTTGCATACTCAAGTGCTATGCATAAGCTCATGATCCATTTGAAGTTATACATTATTAACAAGACCGAGGCTTTGCAATCATAAGGCTGACTCATGATAAGACAGTTAAAATCTGGAGAAAAATATCTGTTAAGAACTTCTGCAAAGAGAAAACTTTATTAACAAAGTGTTTTTCTTTTTTATCCTTCATTGGATATCCACAAACTTACATAACTCAGTGACTTAGTGTTTTTAAAATATGGAGTTGATCACATGGATCATCTTTCCTCACTAGTAACTGAAATCTTTTACAAATAATCCTGAATCCTGATCCTGGGTCATTGTTGGAGTATTTATAACAGCAGAGTCCAAAAGAGTTCCATTATGAAAGTATTCCTAAATACTTAGCATGATTTAAATGTATTCCCCACACTCTGCAGACTGCTCTTTGAAAAGGCAATAGGTATATCAGAAAGAAGATGAGGCTGGAAATTTTCAGATTCAGTCAAGGGGAAAAAAACAACTAAATACATAATTGCAACTGACCGTCTTGAGTGCCACCACAGAAGATACTGTATTGCAGGGAGGAAGGGCAACCCTAGGGCAATAGGGTCAGTGAAGGCTGAGGTTAAGGGTAGGGGGCGGCAGGTGGGCAGTGGAAGAGACAAGGTTCATCAATGGGAAAGATCATCTAGAGAGAGTAGGAGCATCCAGAATCCAAGGGAGCCCAGTTTGGGAGGCAGAGACCAAAGATGGCACCTTAGAGCTGGGCAAGAAACTAGCTCACAAAAGGAAAGTCAGCTGGATGGTACAAGACCATACTGGTTGTCTACAATTTTTTTTACCATTGCCACTAATCTGAGGACAGATTAAAAGTTAAAAATCCTTGAGGAAAACTCTGAGCTGCACTTAGATTTATTATAAATGCACCACTCTCTAAATTCATTTAATGCCTAGTTTAAATATTAAACTAGAGTGAATGAAGAAAAATGAAATGTTTTTAATTCTTGTAATATCATAATCAAGTACCCTTGGAATTATCTCTTCTAAATTAAATAAAATTAAGTACACTAATCTTTTACCATCAAAGGTCAAACACTCTTTGAATGACTCTGGCCAATTTTTCAATGCCAAAACAGGAAATGGAAAAATCATGCATAAAAACTGCCTTTGCACATTATATAGACATGTATTACAGTGTGGATGAGCCAGCCTATCTATCTGGAAAATTTTAAATGCAGAAAAAGAGACCAATCACTCTCACTACTGCATGACCTAGCTACTCTCTCCTGTAATTCTGAGCTGGTGGTCAGTGGGTCCTCTCAAAGAAGTAACCATCACAATTAGCAGATGCAAACTATTATATATAAAATGGATTAACAACAAGGTCCTGCTGTATAGCACTGAGAACTGTATTCAATACCCGATGATAAACTATAATGGAAAAGAATACGAAGAGGGATGTGTGTGTGTGTGTGTGTGTGTGTATATGAATCATTTCGCTGTATAGCACAAATTAACAACACTTTAAATCAAATATATTCAATAAATTTTTTTAAAAAGAAGTAACCACCACAATATCACTAGTTAACAGTCAGGGAGAACTGGCATGATTTTTACACATATCTCCCGCAACGCTTCCCAAAACCCACTGAGACGGATTCTATTTTGTGACTGCCCTTGTTTTACAAATGAAGAAATTCAGATTTGGACAGATTAAGTAATTTTCCCAAGGCACAGAGCTAATAAACAACCATGCCAGGCCTCCAACCAATTGTCTTCAGCCCCAAAGCCCGACAGAAGTAGTCAGCTGCAAAGCAGGACACACACACGAATTGTTAAGGCGCTTCGTTTTTATTTTCAGAGTTGCATCTAACCCTGTCTGGATGCACTGAGCTGCTTAGCCAAAGGGTCATTAGTTGAATCTATAGCAACGCACCTGGTTCCCAATTAATCTTTCCACATCTTTCTTTCCTCATCTGAAAAGCCGGGTCAATAACACCTTAGTAGTAATAACAATCTTAACATGTTTCTGTGAAGATGAAGTAGTTGATATGATTAACCAGGTGAATACCAGCCAAGCGCTCATATTCTCAGCCTTCTGGCATTTGATATCCCAAGCACGTGAACATAAGCAAACAACCTTACAGGGGATATAACACCCACCACTCTGTGGATATGATACGGCATATACAAACCACTGTTCCCGAAAGGGGAAAGTCTGGGGTCCTCAAGAACTTCCATGGGCGCCCCAGAGGGTGACAGCACTTCCTCCTCCAACATTCTATGGACAAAGACTCCTTAAAGAAAATAGGTAAATAAAACTGGTTTTGCCAGAAGCATCTGAGGGCAAAAGAAAACTTGGTAAATTTCTGAAAATATTTTCTTGCTTTTCACATATCTTTTTACACCTCCTAATACAAATATTATATTTTGCCACTGGCTTTATGAGGATGTGGTACTCACTGGGGCACTGGCTTTCCTCTTTAAACTAAATAGGTACTGAAGACAAAAGAACACAGTTTGTAAATTATCATCTCTTCTGTTTCCTCTGCACACTGGTCTATGAAATGCTGCTGCTGCTGCTGCTGCTAAGTCGCTTCAGTCGTGTCTGACTCTGTGCGACCCCATAGACGGCAGCCCACCAGGCTCCCCCGTCCCTGGGATTCTCCAGGCAAGAACACTGGAGTGGATTGCCATTTCCTTCTCCAGTGCATGAAAGTGCAAAGTGAAAGTGAAGCCGCTCAGTCATTTCTGACTCTTAGCGACCCCACAGACTGCAGCCTACCAGGCTCCTCCACCCATGGGATTTTCCAGGCAAGAGTACTGGAGTGGGGTGCCATTGCCTTCTCCAGGTCTATGAACTAGGTGACATTAATTTTCTGGATCTCACCTCTGACCTCTTAATAATGCCGCTCACATGTGGTAACTAGTTGGCACATTGCTCCCTTGCTGACAACTAGGTTAAGAATAAAAAGCTAGTCTGAATCCAAACCTGGGAAGCATAAGGAGCTTCACACACCCAACAGCAAATGAAATTCAAAGTCTAGGGAGAGAACCTACTGATAAAATTCATCTATTATGACCATACATTAAGAACTAGGTTAAAGAGGAATAAGAGCTCCTTAAAGGGGAGAATGAAACAGCGGTTTAGCAGTAGTATAGTGTTAGTCGCTCAGTCATGTCTGACTCTTTGTGTCCCCGTGGACTGTAGCCTTCCAGGCTCCTCTGTCCATGGGATTCTCCAGGAAGAATACTGGAGAGGTTTGCCATTCCCTTCTCCAGAAGATCTTCCCCACCCAGGAATTGAACCAGACTCTCCTGCACTGTGGGCTTCCCTGGTAGCTCAGCTGGTAAAAAAATCTGCCTGCAATGCAGGAGACCCAATTTGATTCCCAGGTCGGGAAGATCCACTGGAGAAGGGATAGGCTACCCACTCCAGTATTCTTGAGCCTCCCTGGTGGCTCAATTGGTAGAGAATCTGCCCACAATGTGGGAGACCTGAGTTCGAATCCTGGGTTGCAAACATCCTCTGAAGAAGGGAATGGCTACCCACTCCAGTACTCTGGCCTGGAAAATTCCATGGACTGTATAGTCCATGGGGTCGCAGTCAGACACAACTGAGCAACTTTCACTCCTGCATTGCAGACAGACTCTTTATCATCTGAGCCACAGGGAAGCCCAAAATAGTGGTTTAATTATGTCCGAATAGCAGTGGCGAGAGCATTTAAGCCAGACTCTGATTAACTTACTACTCTCTTCTCAAAGAAAGCAGTACAAGTTCAAGGGCACAGCCAAGAGAACTTGCTATTTAGCAGACACTGAAGTGAACACCGACAGAGTCTGGTTCAGGGAACACGATGGAAACAAAAATGAAAGGTTTTTCACCTCTTGGGAGCAAAGCAGAGACCTCATGAGTCAAAACACTGATAGTCCAGCTAAGAAACTACATGTGTTTGCACAGAGCTCTGCGACAGTCAACCTGTTTGGGAAGCACACGCACACTTCTCACTGACAGCACAGAGAGGCTTCTGAAGAAACAAGGCGAGTGCAAAGGAATCTAAACCACCCTTCCTAAACCCCTACGCCGAATAATCAGAGAAGCTCTGATGAAAGCCAGTTTTGAATAATAACTTCCAGGGGAATCTTTTGCTCTTCCCTAGATAATAACTGATAATATTTCAATACTAGCCAATGTATCAATATACGATACCTATGTCAATACCTATGACAATATCAATACCCATGACTTTCTAAAGCCTAGAAAGGAAATGAGTATATGCAAGTGAGATAATCTAAACCACAGGCATCCTGATCCTGGTACTAACATCACCGCTATGTTTTCTCTGCAGGCGGTCAGCACAGTACGGGCTTCGTAGGTTGTAAACTGTATGACCCACAGACGTGATCATCGGTTTCACTTTTTTGGCAAGTGCTTCATTCCACATTTCATATTGTAATTAACATTTTAAAGCATTACATTTTAAAACTTTTCTTTTTTTAATGGGAAGACCTATTTTCAATGAAAGTCCACCTATTTGACCTTTCTCTCCTCTTTACCATAACTACCACCCTCGAGAAACCTCCCAGAAATCCTAGAACTACTTAGAACACAGATTAAAATTGCTGGTGTGATGCATCTGCACACTCCTCCTCCACCTACACCAGGTCCTACACCCACTCATACTCCTACCTCAGTTCCTACTCCTATTTTAACAACTGCTCCTACTCCAGTTTCTACTCCTTTACCTGCTCCTAATCTACTACTTCTAAACCTAGATATCTACCTCTCCATCTAAACCTGCACCTACTCCTGATCCTATACCCCCGTCTACTCCCACATCTCTATATAATTACATATGTAACTATACCTACACTTTGTTGATGCCTCAGACGGTAAAGAATCTGCCTGCAATGTAGGAAATGAAGGTTCGACCCCTGGGTTGGGAAGATCCCTGGAGAAGGGAATGGCTACCCCCTCCAGGACTCGTGCCTAGAGAATTGAGAGGAGTCTGGCAGGCTACAGTTCGTGGGGTCACAAAGAGCCAGATACCATTGAGGGACTAACACTTTTACTCTCACCTAGACCTTTTCTCCCTTCTACATCTATACCTACTCCTCATCCTGCATCTAGACCTTTATCTACAAGTACGTCTGAAGTGAAGCAAAGTGAAGTCACTCAGTCGCGTCCGACTCTTTGCAACTCCGTGGACTGTAGCCCGCCAGGCTCCCCCGTCCATGGGATTCTCCAGGCAAGAATACTGGAGTGGGTTGCCATTTCCTTCTCCAGGGGATCTTCCAGACCCAGGGATCAAACCCATGTCTCCTACATTGCAGGCAGACGCTTTAACCTCTGAGCCACCAGGGAAGCCTGCGTCTACACCGACACACACACTCACACTCATACTCCTACAGGTCGGAGAAGGCAATGGCACCCCACTCCAGTACTCTTGCCTGGAAAATCCCATGGACGGAGGAGCCTGGTAGGCTGCAGTCCATGGCGTCGCTGAGGGTCAGACATGACTGAGCAACTTCACTTTCACTTTTCACTTTCATGCATTGGAGAAGGAAATGGCAACCCACTCCAGTGTTCTTGCCTGGAGAATCCCAGGGACGGGGGAGCCTGGTGGGCTGCCGTCTCTGGGGTCGCACAGAGTCGGACACGACTGAAGTGACTTAGCAGCAGCAACTCCTACACATACACTTACACCTACAAGTATTCTGTTTTCTAGAATGACTTTTAAGGCAGGTACTACTGTGCTTTGCATCAGCTGTATCTTCATCCAGCTCTACAACACAGCAGTTCAACATGTGACCGTAAGTCATATATGTGCCTTTCTCAATCTGTAGCATAATAATCTCTCTTAGTTCCTAATCTCTTTCTAGTATCGTAGCTTCCCTGGTGGCTCAGAAGGTAAAGTGTCTGCCTGCAATGTGGGAGACCCAGGTTCGAGTCCTGGGTCGGGAAGATCCCCTGGAGAAGAAAATGGTAATCCACTCCAGCAATCTTGCCTGGAAAATCCCATGGACAGAGGAGCCTGATAGGCTACAGTCCATGGGGTCGCACAGAGTCGGACACGACTGAAGTGACTCAGCAGCAGCAACTCCTACACATACACTTATACCTACAACTATTCTGTTTTCTAGAATGACTTTTAAGGCAGGTACTACTGTGCTTTGCATCAGCTGTATCTTCATCCAGCTCTACAACACACCAGTTCAACATGTGACCGTAAGTCATATATGTGCCTTTCTCAATCCGTAGGATAATAATCTCTTTTAGTTCCTAATCTCTTTCTAGTATCATTACAAAGCACTGTAACAAATATTTATTTTAAACATTAAAAAAACACATAGGCTTGTGATGAGGGTGAAATGAAACAAAATATATATTTCATGACCAAATTATTTCTCTTCAGTTTCATTTTATAATTAGTCCACCAGTCTTCTGAGTCATTGGCACCCCCAGACCACCTGGCAGAGACGGATGAGATGTGCTATGCGGGTTCGAGTCCTCATATGAACCCTGCCTCCCCCTTCCCTCCACCTTATGTACCAGCTGCACTCCTGCCACAATGCCCTCCAACCTGCCAAGCCTCCCCTGCCTAAGAGCTTGGCCCTGGCTGCTTCTCTGTGGGGAAGGCTCTTCCCTAGTTCTGTCCATAGCTGGCTCCTTTCCATCTTTCATGACTCAACCCAAGTGGCACATCCATAGAGAAAGAATACTTAGACCAAACCTGCCTAAAATGCCCTCCCTCTGACCCTCAAATACCATATGGCTGTCTTTCCCATTACTGCCTGGTTGTTTTCTTCTTTAAAACAACATCCCTATCTGAAATCATCTTGCTTGCTTATCTTGCTTTTATCAGTATCTCTCCATCGTCCAAGGTACATGAGATAAGGATGTTTATCTTGTTCTCCACTGAATCCCCAGCACCTAGAATAATGACTCTACACAATAAGCACTCAAGGAAATGAATAGAGGAGGGAAAACATGTCCAAACTACAGCTAAGTCAATACTGAATAGCTAATTTTAGAGGAGTTTTTAGATATGAAGTTTTATGTGGTGCCTAAGGGCTCATAAAAGATACAAGCTTAAGTAGTACCCACTCTCAGAAGTTTCACTAAACAACGTGTCATTCCTCCAGTATGTGAATTATCCATACAACAAAAACTTAGTTAGGTACAAATGGTACAATTATTTCTAGGGCTCCAAACAGATCTGTTTGCTTTATCATTTATTGCTTAAAATATTCCAATTATGCTATATGTTTAGAAACACGAAAGTAAAATTCCCGTCATATTTATTTTTAAAACAGGGCGAGAAATTAGAAGCATATTTCACCTGGCAAGAAAGCAATTATTGTGCACCAGCCTATTCACACCATAAGCCAAAACAAAAAGAAGATGATCTTTTGGTGTGTGGGGGAAAAGCAATTTCTAAGTAATAGATGACATTTAGAAATGATGAATGCATGTTCACAGTAACTACAACTTAGTAACCATTTAATATTTTATGAAATCACAGACATCTCATTCGATCACTATCAGAAGGAAAAAAAAAAGAAATCACCATGGCCTACCAAAGCTAGTCAAAGTTTCCTATTATTATGGAAAAGCCAAAGATGAAGAAAAGCAAGTCATAGGATAAAATATCTCAAATGAAACATTTAATCAATTCTTTTCTTTTGGGTTGGTTACCAAGAATAAAACAAAAACAGAAAAATCAATAGCCAAATTGTTTCCAATGCCATACACTCCATGGGAATGAACTTAATAAAACAGACTTAAATAGTCCTAGTATATGTAGGTCAACATCCTAAAAGATCAAAACCCAAAACTCCTTCTGACCATCAAATTAAATGGACAGCCAGTGTAGAGCATTTAACATCTGAAAGTTGGGTATATCTAATGGCAGATAGTTCTGCTGTTTCGTGCAGTGGCGTTAAAAAAAACTAAGAAAAACAGATCACTGAAATCTAAAAAATTACTCCCATCCTTACATTTTCCCCAAACTATAATTCACGTATTATGCCGCACACAGTTCTTCATCTCCATTCTCCAAAGAAACGGATGTTTCTCTCAGAGAAAGGATCGAGAATACACGGCACAGATGAGCAGAAGGCTTGGAAATCTATCAAGTTGATAATCTGTCTCTAAAGAAATAACAGACTCCACTTTTAACAGGCAAGGATAAGAGAAGACATGTAACACCAAAGTTCATAGGCCTCAAATAATTGACCCCCAGGAAAAAATAGGAGGCCAAAAATGCAGCTATGACGTTTTCAAACCAGTCTCTCCCTCTGCACCCAGATCAAACCCATTTTTCGTAAAGCTTTGTCCCAAACAGAACATCTAACCAGTAATGCCCAGGAAGAGAAGGTCATTACAGGCACAGAGCGAGGTCAGCAGTCACCCTCTGCTTGGCAGCTGGCCAGGCCTACTACGCCCATATGGGATCCACATAGAGTGTTTACAGGTGAACTGAGTGAGACGGAAGGCCATCTATAAGACACACTGTGGCAGCCATAGGTTCCAGCCAGTGCTAAGGACCAGGTCTACTGGACTCCTGAGATCAGGGTCCCAATAAATCAGTTTCCCTTTGACTGGGTATCCAGCAAAAGAAGGGACTCTTATTGCTGTTTGCTTTTTTGTTTGTCTGCTTAAGAAAAGCAAAAATGATCTTATTTGCAAAGCAGAAAGAGAGACACAGACCCAGAGAACAAACGTATGGACACCAAGGGGGAAGGAGGCGCGGTGGGATGAATTGGGAAAGCGGGGCTGACACAAATATAGGACTGCTGCTACGCATGAAATAGGCAACTAAAGAGAATACAGTGTAAACCTCAGGTAAGTCCACTCAGCGCTCCGTGATGACCTAAACAGGAAGCAAACCCAAACAAGAAGGGATATATGGACACAAATAGCTGATTCACTTTGCTGTACAGCAGCAACTAACACAACGTTTTAAAGCAACTATATTCCAATAAAGTTTAATTTAAAAACAGAAAACATCTGCCTAAACTAGAATCCCAACTTTCCCCTAAGGGCTCATGACATCCTAGAACTATAATGATGCCCTTCCAAATCCTGCAACATAACCGAGAATGATCATGCTATCACACCCATCAAGTAAAAATTATAACAGACAAAATAAAATCCCCACCATCACAGCCACAAATACTACTCAGCAATATTGCTGAGTCTTCACTGGAGACAAGACTCCTGAATAGTCTTTGTTCTTCTAAGAACAGCTGGACCCTTATTGTTTGATGTGAGAACCACTACTCCCACCATTCGTGGAATTTTTATCGGAAGGCAGGAAATTCTGAGTGTCCGCATCTCATTCTGGTGCCTCCCCACTGACAGGAATTATCATGCCACTCTTCTCTGCTCTCCAGATTGAGAGCCGACCCCTGGAAATTGCCAAGGGGACGGACGTCTCGGCTGCCAGCAGGGAATCACCCAAAATGCCACTGCAGTTATCTGCAGTCTGCCTCATCAAATATTCAACAAAGCACAACTGTGGAAATCAAAGAGCTTTGGTTATGACATTTGGAAGACGATTTTAAATGCTAAGTGTTAATAGCCAAGCCACAGTGAAGAGGTGGGTTCTGTTAGTATATCTGGTGTTTCATTATTCTTCAGCATATTTTTGTTCAAACCCAAACAAAACATGTAGGGTCATCTAAGGTAATTTAATGGCAAGTATACGCTCTGGATGGAGAAGGCAATGGCAACCCACTCCAGTGTTCGTGCCTGGAGAACCCCAGGGAAGGGGGAGCCTCGTGGGCTGCCGTCTATGGGGTCGCACAGAGTCGGACACGACTGAAGCGACTTAGCAGCAGCAGCAGCAGCATACTCTCTGGTGACTACTGATTTTCTTGTTAAGTTGTGCTGTACAGAGATTGAACCGAAACCCCAGAACTTAACAAGTACACCCATATGCTTCTATTTCCTTGCCGCTAAACTGGTGGAGGCAATAGAAATAGAGGAAAACAATAGAATGAGAAAGACTAGAGATCTCTTAAAGAAAATTAGAGATACCAAGGGAACATTTCATGCAAAGATGGGCTCAATAAAGGACAGAAATGGTAGGAACAAAGTTATGACCACCCTAGATAGCATATTCAAAAGCAGAGACATTACTTTGCCAACAAAGGTCCATCTAGTCAAGGCTATGGTTTGTCCAGTAGTCATGTATGGATATGAGAGTTGGACTGTGAAGAAGGCTGAGTGCCGAAGAATTGATGCTTTTGAACATGGTGTTGGAGAAGACTCTTGAGAGTCCCTTGGACTGCAAGGAGGTCCAACCAGTCCATCCTAAAGGAGATCAGTCCTGGGTGTTCTTTGGAAGGAATGATGCTAAAGCTGAAACTCCAGTACTTTGGCCACCTCATGCAAAGAGCTGACTCATTGGAAAAGACTGTGATGCTGGGAGGGATTGGGGGCAGGAGGAGAAGGGGACGACAGAGGATGAGATGGCTGGATGGCATCACTGACTCGACGAACATGAGTTTGAGTGAACTCTGGGAGATGGTGATGGACAGGGAGGCCTGGCGTGCTGCCATTCATGGGATAGCAAAGAGTCAGACATGACTGAGCGACTGAACTGAACAGAAGCAGAAGATATTAAGAAGAGGTGGCAAGAATATACAGAAGAACTGTACAAAAAAGATCTTCATCACTCACCTAGAGCCAGACATCCTGGAATGTGAAGTCAAGTGGGCCTTAGGAAGCATCTCTACAAACAAAGCTAGTGGAGGTGATGGAATTCCAGTTGAGCTGTTTCAAATCCTGAAAGATGATGCTGTGAAAGTGCGGTACTCAACACGTCAGCAAATTTGGAAAACTCAGCAGTGGCCATAGGACTGGAAAAGGTCAGTCTTCATTCCAATCCCAAACAAAGGCAATGCCAAAGAATGCTCAAACTACCACACAATTGCACTCATCTCACATGCTGGTAAAGTAATGCTTAAAATTCTCCAAGACAGGCTTCAGCAATATGTGAACCAAACTTCCTGATGTTCAAGCTGGTTTTAGAAAAGGCAGAGGAACCAGAGATCAAATTGCCAACATCTGCTGGATCATCAAAAAAGCAAGAAAGTTCTAGAAAAACATCTATTTCTGCTTTACTGACTATGCCAAAGCCTTTGACTGTGTGGATCACAAAAAACTATGGAAAATTCTGAAAGAGATGGGAATACCAGACCACCTAACCTGCCTGTTAAGAAACCTATATGCAGGTCAGGAAGCAACAGTTAGAACTGGACATGGATCAAACAACAGACTGGTTCCAAATAGGAAAAGGAGTACGTCAAGGCTGTATATTGTCATTCTGCTTATTTAACTTCTATGCAAAGTACATCATGAGAAACGCTGGCTGGAAGAAGCACAAGCTGGAATCAAGATCACCAGGAGAAATATCAATAACCTCAGATATGCAGATGACACCACCCTTATGGCACAAAGTGAAGAACTAAAGAGCCCCTTGATGAAAGTGAAAGGAGAGTGAAAAAGTTGGCTTCAAGCTCAACATTCAGAAAACTAAGATCATGGCATCCAGTTCCATCACTTCATGGCAAATAGATGGGCACACAGTGGAAACAGTGGCTGACTTTATTTTTCTGGGCTCCAAAATCACTGCAGATGGTGATTGCAGCCACAAAATTAAAAGACGCTTGCTCCTTGGAAGGAAAGTTATGACCAACCTAGACAGCATATTGAAAAGCAAAGACATTACTTTGCCAACAAAGTCCGTCTAATCAAGGCTATGGTTCTTCCAGTGGTCATGTATGGATGTGAGAGTTGGACTATAAAGAAAGCTGAGCACTGAAGAATTGACGCTTTTGAACGGTGGTGTTGGAGAAGACTCTTGAGAGTCCCTTGGACTGCAAGGAGATTCAACCAGTCCATCCTAAAGGAGATCAGTCCTGAGGGTTCACTGGAGGGACTGATGCTAAAGCTGAAACTCCAATACCTTGGCCACCTAATGCGGAGAGCTGACCTATTTGAAAAGACCCCAATGCTGGGAAAGACTGAGGGCAGGAGGAGAAGGGGGTGACAGAGATGAGATAGTTGGATGACATCAGCAACTCAATGGACATGGGTTTGGGTAGGCTCCAGGAGCTGGTGATGGACAGGGAGGCCTGGCGTGCTGTGGTTCATGGGGTGGCAAAGAGTTAGACCTGACTGAGAGACTGAACTGAACTGAAACTGGTGTGAGAGGCAGCAAGTGCTCTGAGCTCAATGAGACCTTCTGGAAGCCAGTACAATTTGTAACTAGAATTGCAATTGCTCCATTGTATCCAGTTGCCAACATGAAACTTAGGTGTGCCAGAGAATTATTTTGTTTTCTTGAATACTCATACCATGACTCAATGACATAACATGTCTAAAAAAAAAAAACAACATATTGTAGATTTTACCTGCTTTTCAACAATGAATGGTTACATTCATTTATTTTAAAACATAGGGCTAATTTTACTTACTAAAAAAGTTTTTCCAAATAATTTGAAAATCTGCGCTCCAGCCCTGAGAGATTTCAGTCTAAATATCACTGTAAACAGTAGCAAGTCACATATTTCAAAAAGATCATCCATGTGTACAAATGTTACATATGCATCAGAAAACAAAATGTTTAATTGGCTTATCTTTCTGCCTCCAAAAACATTCATGCAGAAAGTATCTCTCTTATTGCTGGTGCTGCCTAATATTATTTTCAGGAGGCTACTCACAAATAATTTCAGAGAAGCAGAGGGAAGCCAGCAAAACCTTCAGGTCAGATGACAGAAAACTGTCCTCAAGAAGCAAAATTCCCAGATTCAACTGAACTTAACGGAACCAGCCCCATAGGAACACACGTCCATAACACTCAGAGAGATATTCGCCCTGCTGTGGTAGGTAGAGCACTAAGATCACCATCACAGTTTTTCATTTTGAAGTTCCAATAACAAATGAAAGAAGAGCATTTAAAATGAAGTCAACACATTGTGTAATGGAGGGACAGGCAGGTCATTATTTACCCCAACCTTAGGGTTTCCCTGGACTTCCCTGGTGGCTCAGACAGTAAAGCGTCTGTCTACAATGCAGGTGACCCGGGTTCGATCCCTGGGTCGGGAAGATCCCCTGGAGAAGGAAATGGCAACCCACTCCAGTACTATTGCCTGGAAAATCCCATGGACAGAAGAGCCTGGTAGGCTACAGTCCATGGGGTCGCAAAGAGTCGGACACGACTGAGTGACTTCACTTTCACTTTCACTTTCGGGTTTCCCTGTAGCTCAAATGGTAAAGAATCTGCCTGCAATGTAGGAGAACTGGGTTTGATACCTGGGGCAGGAAGATCCTCTGGAGAAGGGAATGGCAATCCACTCCAGTATTCTTGCCTGGAGAATCCCATGGACAGAGGAGCCTGGCAGGCTACACTCTGTGGGGTCACAAAGAGTCAGACATGAGCAACTAACATTACTACTATCACTGCTAGGAAAACCAGGGCCCAATTTTTGCCAGTCTCAAAAATTTGTATTTCACAAATCAGTGTTTTCAGTGAAGCAAATCAAAAGCAAACAGATTCTCACTCACTTGAAGAAATTTCATCCTTGTTGAGTTCAGCAGGAATTTGCATATGAATTTGTCAATAATTTTTAAGTGGGTCTCCTGAAAATCTGTTTCATTCTTTCCTGTCACTGATTTTTCAGCCCTCTATCACTTTACCTGCCTCTTCTGCCTTCCCCATCAGCACCCTCATTCCAGGCATAAAAACCAAAATGTGTAATAAATAACATGAGATCTAAAAGCATGAATTTTGCAAATATTTCTCTAAAACACATTCCTACAAGGGGCTGGATTCTTAAATCCATGAGAGCAGGTACATGGGATATGGAAAGGAACTAGAGAGGGCCCCAGAGATTCTGGAAAAAGGACAAGACTGTCTTTTGAGACTGAGTATAGTACAGACACACTGCTATACATAAAACAGATAACCAACAAGGATCTACTATATAGCATAGGGAACTCTACTCAGTATTTTGTAGTAACCTATAAGGGAAGAGAACCTGAAAAATAGGCATATGAGGACATAAAACATCAATATATATGTATAAATGAATCACTGTGCTATACACCTGAAACATGATATTTTAAATCAACTTCACTTCAATAAAAAATAACAAAAAGAAAGGAAAGAAAGCAAGTAGCAGAAACAAAATTGTAAACGAAGACAAGCAAAATCAACTCGGAGAGCTCTGGCCTGAACTGGGTTGCATTTACAAACGTTTAACCAAAAAAAGCTCATGTTAAAAAGGTAGAGAGTCATGGGAGGAGGAGGGCCTGAATTCCAAGCTCCTCGAGTGCCCTTTGGCTAACAGTTATCAAGTCTTCGGCCTGCCAGCCCACGTAAGCCAGCAAGCTGGCCACTCGCTGTCACAGCTTCCCACTGTCACCTTCTGTTCCTATCATTATCTATAGTTTTCCTGGTCTTATTCTTGCCTGCCTATGCTCCCTCACCCGACCTCCCTCTCAGCACAATGTAGAGCATGTGTCCTGTCCACACTGTACTCTAAGAGCCAAGAAATACTGCTTGATGAACAAATAAGTAACATGGCTCACCAAGGTTACAGCCCAGCAACTGCAAAAACCAGCCCCGCTGACAAAGCATTTCTCAGCATCAGTTAACAAATCAGTACTCGAGTGTGACTTCTTGCTTTGGGGAGCTTTCTGAATTTGAGGCAGGGAATCTGATTCACTCTAGAACATGAATGAAATTACTTTTCAGGTCCGGCAAGAAACAGAGTCTGACTTCATCTCCTCCTCCCTCCATCAAAAACCTGGGTGGGACTTCCCTGGTGGCCCAATGGTTAAGACTCCATGCTTCCTCTGCCAGAGCTGCTGGATAGATCCTTGGTCAGGGAACTAAGATCCCACATGCCTTGCAATGTGGAGGGGGGAAAAAAATATCTGGGTGGGTAGGAGATTGGCTGAGACAGTCCCTCTGCCCCTTAGCTTGCCTCCTCCATTTCGTCTGTGTTTTATATCCAGTGGCCTGAAAGTGAAAGTGAAGTCGCTCAGTCATGTCCAACTCTTTGGGACCCCATGGACTGTAGACTACCAGGTTCCACTGTCCATGGGATTTTCCAGGCAAGAATACTGGAGTGGGTTGCCATTTCCTTCTCCAGGAGATCTTCCCGACCCAGGGATTGAACCCAGGTCTCCCGCATTGTAGGCAGACGCTTTACCGTCTGAGCCACCAGGGAAATCTCATATGGCAAATTCTAGAGCTCATAAAAGCTAGTCAAATCTTTGTAAATTAACATACCCTCGAGCAATAAAAAGAGGTGTCTCCAGCTTCCTCCTGTTGTCTCAAGTTTTCAAAAGGAAAGATCAGTTTGCCAATCCCTGTGGTCAATCCAAAACACAGTGAGATCAAAGAAACCAAAACACGGAATGTGAAGAAGAGAAAGGTTTATTGCAAGGGCCAAGCAGAGAGGACAGGCAGCTCATGCTCAAAGCCTGAACTCCCCAATGGTTTTCAGGGAAGAGTTTTCAAAGGCAAAATTTGTGAGGATGGCTGCAGGGTATGGGAATGGTTATTCTCAAATTTTCCTAAACTTGTGATTTCATTTCTTCTCAAAATTCTACCATTCAACAAGTCGTTTTCATACAATCCAAACATTAAAAGAAAACAATAGCAACTAATAATCAGAAACTGCCAGCCTTGATGCTTGCTAAGTTTAAATATGCTTTTGGTCAGGTATTTGTTGAGTTTATTTATGTTTGTTAACTTTAAAATGGCTTTTAGTCATCACGTCTCTATTTACCTCCATGTGGGGAGAATCCCAGGGGCGGGGGAGCCTGGGGGGCTGCCGTCTATGGGGTCGCACAGAGTCGGACAAGACTGAAGCGACTCTGCAGCAGCAGCAGCAATCTTTTTTAGCTTCTTGATGATAGAGGTTAAGATCATGGGACAGAGACAACAGGGGGAAGGGGAGCTGAACCCGACATACCAAAGTCCAGTGAAGATTTGATGAGTGAGTTAGGTAATTACATGATGGCATGATGATTCTATATTAATTTACAGTATACACTTAGAAATGCTAGGCTCACAAATGCTCCACGAAAAGAGTAAAAAGCTGGGTAACCTGCTTCCAAACCTCCTCTCCCCAGAAGGAAACTCTGTACCAGTTCATAATACAATCCAAACATAATATGGCACTGGGGACTATCCTATGGAAAATGCAGAAAAACAAATCTTGGCATATAATAGATGTTCCACAAGTGAACAGACCTATTTACCATCCTTGTTGGAGTGGAAAGAATGTGGCTTTTAGAACCAATAGACTTTCATTTGAAACCTAGTTACTGTATCACCAGCACCTAAGATCCAACATGTTTACATTAGAAACAGAATCTCTTTAACAAGGATACTCATATGTATCTATGAAAAAGTGAAGGAATAAATATATGAAATGAGTATTACTGTCACCCAAAACAACTACTTCTATAGTATGCAAAGGAAGATATCCATTTGTAATTTCTCAATTTAAAATATTCTGGTGGATATTGACATGGAAGAGGTATCTAATGATTTATATATTTTGCTTCAAATTCAAGCAGAGAACATTATTAGAGTCAGGATTTTTTTAATTAAAAATAATGCATTGATCAACAAACTGAAAAAAACTGCCAGCTGATATACTTACTTTAGTTATATTTAAACTAGTTATCAAGACTATATACAAGGATTACTTCTCTTTTTCCAAAAAATTTGTTAGCTAACAGCACATATAGGAGTATCTTACACAGTGAGAAAGGTACAAAAATTTAAAAAGTAATTGAAATTATTTGAGATTGTCATTAGAAAAGTATGTCTCAAATTCATCTTGTTTTTTTTAGTCAAAAGTAAAGTCCTGGTGACTCAATTGGTAAAGAAACTGCCTGCAATGCAGAAGACCCAAGTTCATCCCTGGGTCAGAAAGATCCTCTGGAGAAAGAAATGGCATCCCACTCCAGTATTCTTGCTTGGAGAACTCCATAGACAGAGGAGCCTGGTGGGCTACAGTCCATGGGTGGGCGGGGGGGCACAAAGAACTGGACAAGGACTGAGTGACTTTCACTTCACTTCAAAGTCCTGGTCAAATACACTTTATAACCACAATTTCCTCTGGACATACTTGATTTTTCAGATGCTTGAAAAGTGAAAGTCACTCAGTCATGTCCGACTCTTTGTGACCCCATGGATTTCTCCAGTCCATGGGATTCTCCAGGCCAGAATACTGGTGTGGGTAGCCCTTCCCTTCTCCAGGTTATCTTCCTAACCCAGGGACTGAACCCAGGTCTCCCGCATTGCGGGTGGATTCTTTAACCAGCTGAGCCACAAGGGAAGCCCAAGAATACTGGAGTGGGTAGCCTATCACTTCTCCAGCAGATCTTTCTGACCCAGGAATCAAATCCAGGTCTCCTGCATTGCAGGCAGATTCTTTACCAACTGAGCTATCAGGGAAGCCCATGCTTACATGATTCTTTTTAACAGTAATATCTGCATGTATAGCCCACAGTTCAAACAAATGATTCCTAATCTATAAATAAAAGAATCGCCTAACACAGTACTCCATTCAATGTATAACTTAATTATCTAGTAAGCAAGTTTAAATTACATGATTTTTTAAATGGCTGTAAAGAAACAAGTGCAGAGGGGAGTAAAACTGAACAAAATCCCACCAGAGGTCTAACATCTAGGAATGCATTACCCCTTTATGGAAACTTACTATGGTTCTACATGTACAAATAATTAAGTACAAATTACAATGGTTTATAATTTAATTGCAAAGAGCAATTTTTTCTTTTATCAATTTTCAGAATCAATGTTTAGTTCCTCGTTTCGCTTTCTTTACCGTCTATTGGGTAGGGGGACTTCAAGTTTAAGCCCGTCACCTTGAGCCTGCAGAATTTCACCTTCCTAGAAAAGAACTATAAAGATCACTGAGAAGCTGTCAGTAGACATTAGTAAAACGGACAACTCCATTACAAGCGGAATGAATGTACATCCAATTAGAACCAAATTCTCAAACATCTCTTCTGATTAAAAAATTAAAAAAAAAAAATCCACAAACATTTCTTCCAAGTCCTAAACAAGCACAGAGACAGAAACAAACAACAACAAAAAACAACATTAAATTTTGACATCTTCCAGGATGGCATAATCTGAGTAACCGAGTAGAAAAGAGCATCACTTGGTATTATTGACCAATAGAACTTAATTTAGAAATAATATTAAACACGTAAGGAAGAAACGCAATGGAAGACCATAAAAAACTTGAACTAGATTGACACATTTGAAAACTATTTTCTCTAAAACAAAACATGGACAAACTTTTGTTTTCAAAATATATAATTAATGTGTATACTCCAGATTCTAATGAAATTAATGAAATAGATACTTGTTTTCTAAATTGGACAGTATTAAGCGCTTCCCACGTGGCTCAGTAGTAAAGAATCTGTCTGTCAATGCAAGAGACATGGGTTTGAGCCCTGGGTCAGGAAGATGCCCTGGAGAAGGGAATGGAAACCCACTCTGCTATCTTGCCTGGGAAATCCCATGGACAGAGGAGCCTGGCAGGTTACAGTGCATGGGGTCAGTAGCAAAAGAGTCAGTCACAACTTAGCAACTAAACAACAACAACACCTGTATTAAGGTCTGCTTCTTCAGTATCAGGACAAGTAATCCAAAGATTTCACTGTTTATATCATATGCGTTTGTCAGATACAGACTTCAGGGATTATAACATTATTCTATTAACCCGTCTTATTTATCATTCCATTAGTAAGTCATGGTCCCTGACTTCAAATATTTAATCTTGAGGGGAAAATAAAACTCATGCTCACATAGGAAGCAATCAGTGTTAAGTTTTCAAATGCAAATTAGTAATTTCATAGGATTCTATTTTCATTAGGGGAGGATTTCATGGTGATTGATATGGGCCTGGATTTCAATATTTTATTTCTCTGTAAGACTGAAATTTTCCAGAAGGATCTATCTCCACAAGCTCTTTGCATCCCTGATTTCCAGTCCTTGCTGAGTACACAATCAAGTAAGTATTTAATGAAATGAATCATAAGTGCCACAAAAATGTAAGTGTTCTCATCAAAGCACTGATACGGAACCTCTATCTTCACGTTTTAAACACAACTCTCCTGTCCACTGGATCACCTTTTCCTTTCTAGGTACACTGCCCTCAGACCACATTGTCCTGGGCCCAACATGAGAATCTACGAATTAGTTCTCATTTCTCTTCCTGCGTTTTTCTCAATACTTTCTACCACCAATGAATAACCTGGATTATCCATGTACAAATAGGATGCTGCTCTCTGCCAGATCACATCAAGTCTGAGGGAAAACACATGTCTTCTAAGACTGACTACCACCAGGCACGTCATATAAACTCTTCAGCGCTCCTCAGCCTCATCTTAGACACACAGGATTAGATCTATTTCTTATTCATTCATTCATCCATCCATTTACTCATACAGCTGGCTATTATTTAAATCTTTTGTTGTTGTTGTTATTGTTGGCCATGCTGCCCAGAATGTGGGATCTTAGTTTCTCAACCAGGGATTGAACCTGCGCCCCTTGCATGGAAGCATAAAGTCAACAAAGGGCCCTGGAGTCAATGCTATGGTTTTTCACATATGGATGTGAGAGTTGGACCATAAAGAAGGCTGAGGACCAAAGAACTGATGCTTTTGAATTGTGGTGCTAGAGAAGACTCTTGACAGTCCCTTGGACTGCAAAGAGATCAAACCAGTCAATCTTAAAATAAATAAACTCTGAATATTCATTGGAAGAACTGACGTTAAAGATCCAATACTTTGGCCACCTGATGCAAAGAGACAACTCACTGGAAAAGACCCTGATGCTGGGAAAGTCTGAAGGCAAAAGAAGGGGATGGCTGAGGATGAGATGGTTAGATAGCATCACTGACTCAAGAGACATGATTTTGCGCAAACTCTGGGAGATAATGAAGGTCAGGGAAGACTGGCATGGAGTTGTAAAGAGTCACGCAAAACTCAGTGATTGAACAACGACAGTAAATGTGTAAAATACTCTCTTGATTCCAGATGTTTATTCATCTTGTTCTCTCTCATTAACGTCCTTTCCTTTACACTATGTGTTCAAATCCTGTCAATCCTTTTTAACTCATATGATTTCAAATCCTTCCCCTCTTTACTAAAGACTTAATCTGACTTCTATTCTAGGACTACAGAGGGGTCTTCTCCACACCTTCAAGATCACCATTTAGTGTGGAAATAAGTGGGCAACTGCAATTTAACATCCAAGAGAATATTAATTAGCTGGACATTAAATAGGAAATTGTGCCTTTTTTAAAGCCCCAGCTTTGCAAACTCTGAGTCAGGAAAGTCAAACAGGGTTTTAAGATTTCCCAGATTCTTTAATGTAAAATCAGGGGGTGAATATGAGTGCTTCCTAGACATTTTTGATTTATTACAGTTAGAATATAATTAACATAAATTTTACCATTTTAACTATTTTTCAGTGTACAGTTCAGTGACCTTAAGTATATTCACAATGCTATGCAACTATCAACACCATCCACTCCAGAACTTTCTGATCATGGGTTTTGTGGAGAATACTATCAATGTAAGGTGCCACAGAACACATTTTAAGAACTATGTGACATGCTATCAGGGCTAAGGAAGGGAATATATAGGAGGCTGTGAGCACTCAGGACCCAAGCCACGACTAAAGGACCGGGGCAGGTCTCTCGAACACAGAAGGGCCTGAATATCTACCCAGGCATCTGCAGCCCATGAGTTAGGCAGAGTCGATGCTTTTGAACTGTGGTGTTGGAGAAGACTCTTGAGAGTCCCTTGGACTGCAAGATCCAACCAGTCCATTCTGAAGGAGATCAGCCCTGGGATTTCTTTGGAGGGAATGATGCTAAAGCTGAAACTCCAGTACTTTGGCCACCTCATGCGAAGAGTTGACTCATTGGAAAAGACTCTGATGCTGGGAGGGATTGGGGGCAGGAGGAGAAGGGGACGACTGAGGATGAGATGGCTGGATGGCATCACAGACTCGATGGACGTGAATCTGAGTGAACTCCGGGAGTTGGTGATGGACAGGGAGGCCTGGCGTGCTGCGGTTCATGGGGTTGCAAAGAGTGGGACACGACTGAGCGACTGAACTGAACTGAACTGAAACAGTAAAGGCCCACCTTGAAACAGATACTTCACCCTCCGGCCCAGGAAAATTACTCAGAGGCCCTCAGAGACAGAGGCACACCATGTAAGTAAATGGCTGGTTAAATGTCAAGGAGACTGGCCAAGGAGAAGAAAACATGAAGCCTGTGCTCCTTTCCTCAATGCAGTGGTGATGGTAATCTCATATAACTCCTGCAGACATGGAATTCAACTTCTGCTCTCAGCGGGGAGGAGTAGCCCCAGTATCAACCATTCGCATTCAGCCCGATCAGATCTGCTGCTGCTGTTGCTGCTGCTAAGTCACAGCCAGATCTAGAACTCCATAAATCACAGAACAGCTGGCCACGCACGGAACACTAAAGCATGGAGAAATAAGCCACAGGCACATTTACAGGAACATTTACACTATTAGCCAGTGGACCACCAGGGAAGTCCCAACGAACACATTGTTATTAAAAATTTAATAAATGTTCTTCCACTACAAAACTAGAAATATCTACCTTCAGTTTCACATCAAGCCATTTATTCTTCCCCTCCAATAAAATTCTAAAATCAAACATAATGTCCTTTCTCTAGTTTCATATATTTCGTATTTCACTGTCTGATTAAGGTTGTTCATTTCTTTCACATGTTGATTTGAGCCCCCCCCCCCAGTTTTTTTAATCTGGGAATTTAGTTTGAGAAAACAGAGACGACTGTAAATCCCAAAAGGCATAAAGACCACTCAGACTTGGAGTCCAACTGCTCCCCCATCTCCCACCATGACGCCTGAGACTTAGGAAATGCAGTAGGGAAGCATGAACAGTGATAAGTATTCGATTTTACTCTGAAAACCAGTAAGAACAAAGTCTAGGAAAACACACACAAGCATAACATACTTTAAACTGTGCACATTAGGTACTGAAGTCTATAAAATCTCTCTAGAGATAGGGAGAAGGTTCAAATCCACACAGGTCATTGCTAAGTTCTTTCATTTAAACACTATATTATTTTCAGAAAACAGGATAAGCAGTTCCGAAGTATCTCACTGGCCAATCAAAAACTGTAAATAACTTTAATGCAGAATCTAAAAAAGCTTAAATTTGAATAAAACCAAGCTCATAGACCCAGACAACAGATTGATAGTTGCCAGAGGCAGGGAGATGTTATGTAATGCATGGTGACTGTAGTTAATAATACCGCACTCCTACTTGACAGTTGCTAATAACAGTAAATCTTCAAAGTTCTCAGCACAAGAAAAAAAATGCTCTAACTATATATGATGATGGATGTTAACTCGACTTGCAGCAGTGAAGATTCTGCAACACATATAAATATTGAATCCTGTGGTACACCTGGAACTAATGGATGCCAATTATATCAATAAAAAATAAAAATCCTAAATTAAAAAAAGAATAAAATCAACTTCATAGAAAGCTATCCACTATATTTCCCAGTTGTAGACTCATGCTGTGTATACTAAAACACTCTAAAAACTTCCACAATAACGAAACATCGATTTTTTTCCTCTGGGGGGAAAAACTGAAAATAAGCTGCAACTCACTTTCCTTAGCCCACAGATCTTCAGCCTCACACAGAGGATAACATCATACTGGAAGAGCTGGATAACTTCATCACCAAATCTCTGCAAGTCTAAATAGATCTCAGGCTGCTCACCAGCCACAATTTGCTCATGGATCTTCAGAGAAGCAAAAAATCACCCACTTATTACTGGGTGAGCTCTCTTGTATCATTGTAAAGTAACAATGGAACAACAACGCAGCTAGGAATGTTCAGAAATACAAAGCTAAATTGAAGAGAAAGCCAGAATCTTTTTTCGCAGAGAACACTGCAGAATTCATAATCTACAGTTCCTGTGACTGCTTCCTTTCAGGGCTATAATCAGAAATTAGCAACATCCTCTTAGGACAGCAGTGTCACTGAAAGCCCCTCTCTCAGGCTGCAGTTTTTACTCCTACTCATCCTTCTCTTACATGGTATTTATCTCCCCAAGGTTACCCACCCATTACATCTACTATACTGTAGAACAGAAATTTTTTCAAGCAATAACGTCTCTTAAATTTTTCAAACAAGAATATTTTAAAAGGTATTATTATTTTCATCTGTTTTTTCAAAAACACTCTTTGCCCAGTGATGAAACAATATTTCTATAGTAGAAGACTACTTCTTTATTTCCAATACAAACATAGCCTTGGGGTTATTTAAATGAAAAATATGCAACAACTCACAGAAGATTCACCTATATTTATGATGTTCATTTTCTACCCATGGCCTAAAAAATGGTTTTGCATATTGTCTACAAACTTATTGGAAAAACTAAAAGATATTTACTGAGTTGTGGTTTATAACTTTCCAGAATCACCAAAAAAAAAAATAATAAAGCAATGCTCTGCATACACATCCGTCGGTCTATAACTATTCCATGCCTGCTGACTCAACAGTAAATTCATTACTCCAAATGCATTGCATTGGCACACTAGAATTAATTCACGTAAATATGATCACCTAATTTGAACTGTAAGAATATGGATGGGCAGCAAAGGCTCAAAGCTTCAACAACAACAACAAAAAAACAATTGTTTTCAATTAAAGAATTCTTAGGAAAAACACTGTCTTTCTTCCAATCCCCTACCAACTTGTTCCTTTCCACCTATATGCCCTGTCTCCACTTACAAAGTCATCATTTACCCACTTAGCAATGCTAGAAACCTTTATCTCATCCACAATTCATTTTCCCTTCCTTACCATGTCTTCCTGGAGAAGCAAATGGCAACCCACTCCAGTATTCTTGCCTGGAGAATCCCATGAACAGGGGAGCCTAACGGGCTTCGTTCCATGAGTTTGCAAAGAGTCAGATATGACTGAGCAACTAACACTCTAACATGTCTTCAATTAAATTCTTAACCATCCAACTTCTGTCCATTCTTGCTCCAAATAATCTCTCATATCTGTCTACTTTTTTTTTGTTCTGACCTTCTTCCACAAAAGGATCCTAAATTATTCACTCTGATTCCAGTCATTCTACATACACCCTAAATCACCTTTCAGAAATGCAAACATGATCCAACACCTACCACAGTGACCGCTATAAAAGTGCTCAGTAAACTTATGCCCTTAAGTCCTATAAAATTCCTTAGTAAACCTTATGTGCTGGATCAATGGCCATATCATGGCCCAGTAATTAAAAATCACTGCCTCCACATCTAGCCCACCTCCATTTCCTAAAGGGCTTGGATTATAAGGACCACCCAGCTTCATCAACAACTTGACGTTCTATTATTACACACAACAATAATATAGCGATAGAGATCACGCATGTTGCACAGAATATCACCCACTGCATTTTTTTAAATTTCACCTTGAAATTTTTTATAATTTCTATCTTCACTTAGCAGATGAAAAAAGAAAGCAAAGACAGAAAGAGTTCAAGTAACAAAACTAGAATTTAGGTCTTTCTAACTGAACTCTACAATCCTGCCATTACCCTGCCTAAAGCTTGGTGGTAACAGGAAACACCATTTACTTTGTTACTTCTAAATAACCTGTAGAAGCAGTCATTCAAGGGGCATTTTGAGAGATGTCGTATGTATTACTGAAAGTCATTTTCATGAGAGTCAAAACACCAAAGTTTGGGTGGCTGCCTCTTTTAGGATAATTATTTCACTCTGGTATATCCATCACTAGAACAGGCACATGCTCGTTTTTAAGTAAGTAATAATACCTTTCAGAAGAAGCATGCTTTGGTCCCTGGACAGTTCTGGCAACTGCAGGATTGCATCTGAATATTAATGTTTTTGTATGCCAATTTTAAAATTAAAATCAAGCAGAGTACAATCTTAATGCAAAATTCAATAGCCCCCAAAACTATTTTCCTGACAGCACAATATTCCTAGATATAAAATTAATCAGATGGGGAGGGAGGTGGGAGGGGGGGTTCATGTTTGGGAATGCATGTACACCCGTGGTGGATTCATGTCAATGTATGGCAAAACCAATACAGTATTGTAAAGTAAAATAAAGTAAAAATAAAATTAAAAAAATAAATAAAATTGAATGTAAATTAAAAAAATAAAATAAAATAAATCAGAAGTAAAAATCAAGATGAAAATTAACCAACCCAGTCTACTTTCTCCTATGATTCCTATTTGCTTCAAAAATCTTGCCTTCAAAATCATGACCCTCTAATCTAAAAGAGAGATCGTGTAAAACTAAAGCCACTGAGTTAAATCCTAGCCCCTCATGTTAGAAAATTAGAATTCTCTTCTTCCAGCAGCATATGGAGTTAAGTAGACCCCTGACAATCAGAAGCAAAATTAAACACTTTGAAGCCAAAATCTATGGGATTTTGTATTAATTCCTTCAGACATGAAATCCAGGAGGATTTCCAGAATCCTCCAGTTGAAAGACTCAAGAGTTTCATCCCTGCATTTTTAAATTCCCCAAATCTCTTATTGAAAATCTGTAAAATGTATCATAGATTTGATTTCCATTTTCTACTGGTAATGTTTTTCTTTGACAGAATAAAGAAGATAGCTGTTTAGACTACGTTGTTTTAAAAAAAAGAAAAAACTTTCCAACTGCTAATACAAGAAAATACCTACCTGCCTGACCTATACGCAGGGGCTTTCCACATGCTGATGTTGTGCTAAGCACTCAGGATACAAACATGAAAGACTTGGTCCCAGCCCCATCCCGAGGCTGGCTTTCCAAGACCCTTCCAGCCTATGACCTGGGTGCATCACTAACACTGCTAACCTGAGGGCCAAGCGACGCCCTTGGGTCTACTCTTGACATGGGAGTAGAATAACAGTAGTTTTTGTTGTAAACTGAGCCTTCAAATTTGTTACATAACACAAAGTCCCACAAATGAGCTTTCTTGAGTGAAAAACAGGCCAATGTACATATCAAAATGCCAATGTCTCTTACATTAGAGACATTGGTATCTGGCTTTCTCACCTAAAAGTTCCCAGAAGGGCACCATTTCAAGATACCACTGAGGCTGTCTGGGCTTCCTTTCACATGAAAACAAGCTAATATGATAATCTAAGGCCAGCCATGAGATAGTTTGATGTTCCAATTCAGTTCCTGGAGAAGTCAGAATAAAAGTCAAACCAGTTCATAAATGGTGGTATTCTATTAGGGAGGTGGGGAAAACTTTCATTTCATTTCTATCTCACAGGAGAATAACAATACCCTCTGCTAAGTCGCTTCAGCCGTGTCCGACTCTGTGACCCCACAGACGGCAGCCCACCAGGCTGTGCAGTCCCTGGGATTCTCCAGGCAAGAACACTGGAGTGGGTTGCCCTTTCCTTCTCCAATGCATCAAAGTGAAAAGTGAAAGTGAAGTCGCTCGGTCATTTCGGACTCTTTGCAACCCCATGGATTGCAGCCTACCAGGCTCCTCCATCCATGGGATTTTCCAGGCAAGAGTGCTGGAGTGGGGTGCCATTGCCTTCTCCAAATAATACCCTCAGGTTCCTTGTAATGAGAGCTAACAATATTATTCTGCTTCTGTCTTGCACGCTTCCCCTCAATTTCAGAAAGCGGCCTATGATTAATCTTAAGCCGCCTGTCATTTTTTTGTTTACAGTACTTCATTGGCAAGTAGGTTTGGGAGACCTAACAGCTAAATCTCGCCAAAACAGCCTTGTAAACTAACTCTCCATTTCAAGTGCTTCTCATATGCTCCTACTCCAGTTCCTTTAAAATTTTCTTGCAATTTTCAAATATCTCAAGAATACAGACAAGCATAGAAAATAACGTAAGTGGCATCTTTCAAACAGACTACCCAGATCTAAAAAAAAAATGTGTCCTCTACCACATGTGGTATCAATTATTGCCTTCATTTTGGAGGTACTATCTCACAGTACGTTTGACCCTCTGAACACCCACCACCAATGCTTTGAACAATGCTTCCAAGTTGATATGCTCACTCTAAAGGAAAAGTCGATCTGGAAGAAGCTAGAGCTTGGAGCCAGAAGTAAACACAAAAACTAAAAAACTTAAAGAGTGTACAACATTTGAGTAGGGTACTAGATATCTCCAAATTCTGAAAAATAAGGCAACCTTATCTAGTGCTTACAGAATAAGGCAATTCCAATGATAATAAAAATACTTTCTACCGTTTAATACTTACTGCATACTGGGCTTTTTTATATTCACCATCTCTATCTTTGTAACAATCCTACAACGTAGGCATAATGACCATGTTTATGTAAGGAAATGGAGGTTCGCAGTGAACTGTCCAAGAATACACAGTCAGAACCGGGATTCAAACACAAATCAGTTGGCTTCAAAATGCTTTTTTTTTTTACACTCTTCCATGATAGAAATGGACCATCCATTTTCCAATAAACTCTGGCTTGCAATAAGCATACCACATACACAGATTTCAATGGACACCAATCTTCCAAAAAAAGGAAATTTAGACAGGAGAAGCTATTTTTTATTACCTACCTATCCCACTGAATATTATTAGACTCTGGACACTTACGCCAAAGTCCATGTACATGCCCATGTCATCTCCACTACAATCCATGTGTGACCCAGCACATGGTAAAGTTCAGGAGAGAACCAGCCTGTTATATCAAATTTTCAGGTGACCCAACCACAGGGCTTGCTAACTATAAGTCTGTCCTCCTGAATAAAGCCAGAGAGGAGTGATATAAGAAGGCCAAGGTCAAGGCCAAGGAAAGGAGCAGAAGTGTATTTAAGGAAATATTGAAACTGGCCATTTGCTTGGTCATTATCCCAACAGAAGAAGACTTGGCAATAGCTACCTACACGTCCCTGCTCTCTTCGGGTAAAACTGATTCTCCGATGCCACAAGGTGCCAAGATTCCAAAATGTCCACACACTCAGGACACAAGGACTATGTACCAGAGTGCTATGAGGATGATATACAACAAATTAAGAAATTACTCCCCTAATTCAGGAGCTCATTTTACACTATTTATTGTGTAAGGGGCAGAAACCTCATAGTGAAGCTACTCACACTGAAACGTAAAAACATGATCAGCAATGAAATCTCAAAATTCCATGAGTGCTCCTAAACAAATCCAAACTGTTGAAAGCGTAAGATGGATATTGTTTGAGCAAGAGGAAGATGGATTCATGAGGAAATAAAGTTTAAAATGAAAAAAATCAAGAAAGAACACCCTAAACCGGTGATTTGTGTGTCTGTCCCACCCCTGTCTCCATGCCCTGGTAATGCTGTACTCTGTTGGGTATTGTTAGTGTTACCAGAATAGCTGCAGACTCCTTTCCTTTCAAACAGGAATATAGAAATTTATCAAAATTAGCAAGACTGAAAAGGTGTTCACTGTTTGTTCAATTATTGCACTAAATTTAAAATGCTCTATAAGTCTTTGTATCTCTCAGTCAAAAAAGAAATATAATTCAGTACGTCATCCATCTTTTCTGGCACAATATATTATTACATAAAAAGACTTTCCTGGAACTGCAAATCCACATTTTAAAGTTTCTGGTTGACCCCAGAGACTTCTTACTATGAGTTCTGTTCAGGCATTAATCATCCCCATCCTAGAAAAAAGGGCATTTACAGCCCCCCAAATTTTAAAGCTTGTATAAAATGAAAGGCAAATTCGGATTTTAAAAGATTATGTTTGATGCTAAACTAATTATAAATAGGTGATTATTCTAGAATTGAAGGGGAAAGAACTCCAAGAGAAGGTATGCCTCCAAATCATTCTCTTTTTTCAAAGATTTAACAAGATATATCTGTATTTTAAAACTCAGAAATTAAACTACTAGAATAGATGAAGGGATTACTTAAGATGTGATCTGGAAATAGATTAACACATTCTCCAAGAGAAAGAAAAAACTGGCAAAATGACAATTCAAACAAGTCCAACTCCCAGAAAGGTTCAGAAGTGTTTTTACTGGTGAACAGAAACCAGCTAAAGAAAAAAAAAAAAAATGCATTTTTAAAGGGATTTAAACTGTCTCGATTGTCAATGAAAATAGCTGGCAATACAGCACACTGCTATGAGAAGAAACGCATCTTATAAACAGTGGGAATTGTTGGCTCTGGGAATGCTGAATGCTATGTTATCTACATATTTGTTGAAGTGGGTTCCCAGGAGAATCATCTCAGTGATTCTTGGAACTTTCCCATGCATTCCTGTCCATGTCAACTTAACAACATTCTTGAAGACACAAACCACACACTCAATTCAGCAGCGCCCCTTTCCAGTACCAGCGTATTCTTTGAATAGACAATACACAGCCTAGAGGTGTCACATTAAACTAAAATGTGGGATTAAAAATAGTGCAATCCTTGACGTTAGATTTTTAATCATACTTGGACATCTTCCTAAAATTTCCAAATTCTACCCTCTGATATATTTTTTCCTTCATTCTAAAAAGACGGCTTTTTTACGAAAAATTCAACAATTGATTGCATTTTCATTATACCAAAGACAACACTGCGTATCAAATTTGTTATCCAAATGGATGCTAACCTCCAATCTCTCCTCAGTCGGTTATGATCTATTATCAGCATACCGATCTTGGCAAATTTTACTCGAAAATTCTCATCAATACTGACATTACCTTGTTTACTAAACATTCAAAGCTTTGAACATGATTTTTGTTTACTCACAGTGGCAGCTGGAAGAGAAAACCCCTTCAGTTTTAGCTAATAATAGATCTTGACAGTCAAAACACCCCACATTTAAAAATACAGATGAGGCATATACTTTCTTCCTTAAAAATCCTATCTTTAGACTAGCAACCATCCGTTTCCTAGTGTCCTCGTTTTTTTTTTTTTTTCCTTTACTGCCTTCATCAGAATGGAAAGCTAGTGCTCTCTGGTCTATTTAGAAAAGCCAGATTCGGGTCACCAGAGTTCATATGTACAGCAGGTCTAGACACAGTGTGTATATAAGGGAGATGCAGCCAAAGGCCTGGGCTCTTAGAGCTCACACTGCGGCAAGAGGGGAGGAGGCAGACAGCATGGAAACACACAGATAAATAAGATATTTTCAGACGCTTGAGTGCTGTAAGGAAAATAAAATGTGGTACCCAGCAATTCCACTCCTGGTATACACCAGAGACGCCTGCATATGGCACCAGGAGACAGACCAAGAAAGTTCACAGGCTATCACAAGACAGTGTACCCACAGGAAGGAGAGTGAATAAGTTTATGCTTCTAAGTACATGTAATGGAATATTAGCAACTGGCAAAAATCAATGTGCACAGGTGCAGGCAACACTACGTGAATCCTAGGAACATAATGCCTAATGAAAAAATGACACAAATGAATTTAGTTACAAAATAGAAACAGACTCACAGATCTCAAAATCAAACTTATGGTTATCAAAGGGAAATGTAGGGGAAACTGATAAATTAGGATACTGGGATTAACATATATACACTACTATACAAAAAATAGATAACGAACAGGACCCACACTATTCCACAGGAAATGCTACCCAATATTCTATAACAACATATGTGGGAAAAGAATCTGACAAAGAATGGACATCTATATGTGTGTATATGTCCAAGGCTTCCCTGGTGACTCAGTGATAAAGAATCTGCCTGCCAATGCAGGATACTGGGATTCGATCTCTGGGTTGGAAGATCCCCTGGAGAAGGGAATGGCAACCAACTCCAGTATTCTTGCCTGGAAAATCCCAGGGACCGAGGAGCCTGGTGGGCTACATTCCATGGGGTCGCAAGAGTGGACCTTCACTTAGCAACTATACCACCACCAGCACACGTATACATATACATATAACTGTTTCACTTTGCTGTATACCTAAACTAATGCAACATTTTAAATAAACTATACCTCAATAAACCTATAAAAAATAAATAGGATGATGCAAATTTTAACAAAAGAAGAAAAATAAACACAATGCAAACTGGAAGAGGCTAGTCCCAAAGGACTATAGTGCACCTTTTTTAAGTCCAAAACTAAGCAGAGCTAAACTATTAGTTTAGTTTAGAACTACTGGTTAAGAAAACATGCATATGCGGTATAAGCAAGGAAATAATAAACAGAAAATTCAGGAGAGACAGAAATTCCTCTGGGAGGAAGTCAGGGGGTCAAATAGAGGGAACTCAAGGTTAGTTCTCAAGCTGAACACCAGGTACACAAATATTTACTTTATTACTAGACTTTATAACTTAGGTATGTGTTACATACATTATTGTGTATCTATCAAATATTACATTCCAAAAGCTATGAAGATAAGAGTCTAGAGCAGCTAGGACTGAACCGTGATTTAAAGGCAAATGATAAGTAAGGATAAGAAGCTTGATTTTCACTGTTAAAAATAAGGGAAGTGATGTCCTCTTTCCTTTTTCTTCAAGTATTTACTTTGCAAAATTTGTAACTGTGGGTTTTTCTAGCCTCTTTGAAACATATATAAATTCTTTTAAAGGTAACTAAGGCTTCTGCCAGCTTCCTGAGCCAGGAGTCTTTCTTCAGGACCTAAGAACCAACTCTTTGGAAAAGAAACATCTCCCGGTTTCTGTGGGAGGGTAGGAGTCACACTTATCTGGGCTGCACTCGGCTCCCAGATGCAAAACGATCTCCTGTCATACAGGGAGAAAAAATTGCTCCCAGAGGCAAAACGATCTCCTGTCATACAGAGAGAAAAGATTTTTCCTGAGTGCATGAAACCAATTAATTAACAGTGACAGTCAATCCAACGACCAGGTGAGCTTAAGACGAACTATGTGTAATAAATGGTGCCCTCAAATCTTCTCACCTGAGGACAAGTTACTGTCTGTTCTGAGCACATGTTTGCAGTGGGTTGTGGCTACTTGGCTACATAAAAGGGTGAGATTTCTTTGTCCTTACTAACTCTTAGCAGATAGCCTATAAAGCTCTTCACATTCTGGTTTAATGCTTGTGTGCGTGCTCAGTTGCTAAGTCATGTCCAACTCTTTGCGACCCCATGGACTGTAGCCTGCCAAGATCCTCTGGCCTTAGAGTTTTCCAGGCAAGAAAACTTGGATGGGTTGCCATCACCTCCTCTGGAGGATGTTCCCAACCCGGAGATCAAACCCTGCATCTCCTGCCTTGGACAAGCGGCTTCTTCTCCACTGAGATACCTGGGTTTAATGCTTATTCAAATAGTAAAACTGTGTTCTCTGTTTCCTTTGTACAAAGGATTTCTAGGTTGAAAGCAGATTTGAGTGAATTCTATTTCCCCGATAGTGCTTGGCAAGGGGTTATTGAATTTGGGTCTTAGGTCAAATTCCCATGGAGCAGATCCTAGAAGGAGGAGTCATGTGCAAGAGGATTAGTAAGGACATGCTCCCAGGAAGCTGGTAAGGTGGTAAACAGCAAAACAGAGATCAGGGAGGTGGGTAGAGGAAGCCAACCAAAGGGACCACGTAAGCCAACATCCCTGATTTCACAGCGGAACTTGGGAGTGTACATTCTGCCTCAACAGAGTCCTGTCTTTCAAGACCACACAGTGGATAGTTTTCAGGGGGTGTAGGCAGCAGGCAGGGACATAAACTCACAGCCACTGGCTCTTCAGCCAAAGCAGCTATGGTAACTAAAGGAATCTCTCCCAAAGAAATGCTGCAGGAGTCCACATCAGGAAGCAAAAGCTCTCCCATGCTGAGACAGGTAAGCTTTAGAGAAAGGTAGTGAGTCAAGGCAGAACCAAATGAGATCAGACACACAAGCAGGACCCAGAGGCTGGGGTTACCTTAGCACATGTGAAGGAGTTTGGGTTTTATCCTAAATGCAGTGAGAAGCCACTGGAAACCTTAATGAGCTGATTTATGTTTTAGATAATGATTTCCATTTCCGAACCATCAAATCAGAACAACAAAACAATAGGGAAATGTGGTTACTCTTGTGCTTCAGCAGATTTACAAATGTCTTGTCACAGACCTAGAGTTATTCACCAAGACAAACTGTGAATGTTAAATTTAAGCACATCAAGGAGCTATGGAACCATCCCTCTTCGAGGAAGAAAGAATCCGGAACACAGTCTCAGTCTATTTAGAGCTGGTGGGTGTCTTCACCCGCAAGGAGCTGGTAAGAGGAAGAGGCAGAGAGAAATCAGCAGTCCCACTGGTTCCCATATGTGTGGCAGAGGCAGAATGCCTATAACATCCTCTCCCCAGTCTCAGCTTCCAGGGAAACAGGGAGAAGATAAAATGTCAGCAGGGAGCCTCTTCTGTGTGTCTGACCTTGAGCTCAGTTGTATTCTCTTACAAGTTATAGTCACTAACAGGATTTAAGCCTAGAAACTTAAATTATACATAATTGCCCATCTCTGCGAATCCAGCATCCCAGGTAATGAGCATTAAGCTAAAATACCTTTGTTGAGCTCACAAGAAACCTCCTGACCAAGCCCACCAGGGAATGACTGCAGGGAGGAAGAAATTAACACATTCCCCCCAGGGGCAGACAGGAACCAGGAAATGTTTGCCTTCACGCCCTCCTCTTTAAGTACAAAAGGATTCTGAATTTTAACTCAGGCAAGATCCTTCTTTGGGACAGGAGTCCTTCATCTTAACAGTCTACTGGCTTTCAGAATAAAGCTGCAATCCCTTGCCCCAGCAACTTGTCTCTCGATTTATTGGCCTGTTAAGACAGGTGAGCAGCACAAGCTTGGACTCGGTAACAACAGAACAGATGAGACCGAAGACCCCATGTTGAGAAACCTCTTTACTGCAAAGATCAGCATGCTCCTCTCCGTTATCACAGGGCAGTGGGATCCCTAGCAGTGTGCTTTCCTCCACACTCTACGAAGTACCCGAGAAATCTGAGGATTACTCTTAATCCTACCACATTGCTTTCTTCCTGGAGTTCACACCCAGAAATACTATTTAAATTCACCTGAGTGAACTCCTCCGGGGGGAGTCGGTGATGGACAGGGAGGCCTGGCATGCTGTGATTCATGGGGTCGCAAAGAGTCGGACACGACTGAACGACTGAACTGAACTGAAGATATATGGAGCATGAGGCCATTTTTCTAATGCATGGTTCAGCCTTGTGTGGCTTTCTTTTGGAGAAAATATGGCATTGAGACATGAAATACTACAAAAGACACAGCTTCCACTCTGTGTCCACATCCAACATTTTGGTTTCTTACAAACACCTGAATAATTGTCTGACTACACTAGAGGGTAAGAAACAGAAAGGAGAAGGGAGCTTGGAGCTCTCGGGGGCACACATCTCTCCTGTAGGTTGCTAGCCCATCCTACAAGCCCATAGGCTAAGGACAAGGCTCAGAGGATCAGTCAATGCAATGCAGGGAGGTTAGGGGAGCTAACTTATAAGAAGCTATCCCCATGAAGGAGCTTCTTTGATAAGAGTGTATCTGACTGGCCTCCTGTAAGGAAGGATCTGATGGCAAATTCCACAAGTGCTCAGGGCTTCCCTGGTGGCTCAGACAGTAAAGAATCTACCTGCAACATGAGAGACCCAGGTTCGATCCCTGGGCCGGAAAGATCCCCTGGAGAAGGAATGGCTATCCACTTCAGTATTCTTGCCTGGAGAATCCCACGGACAAAGGAGCCTAGCGGGCTACAGTCCATGGGGTTACAAAGAATCAGACACAATGGAGCAACTAACACTTTCATACTTTCCGCAAGATATAAAGGGGGCTTTCCAGGTGGTGCTAGAGGTAAAGAATTCCGCCTGCAGAATGCAGACCTGGGTTCGATCCCTGGGTTGGTAAGATCCCCTGGAGGAGGAAATGGCAATCCACTCCAGTATTCTTGCCTGCGAAATTCCATGGACAAAGGAGCCTGGTGGGCTACAGTCCACAGGGTCTCAAAGACTTAGCACAAGGATGATCGCAAGATATAAAGGGTATATTTAAGTCACTAGAGGTCACCAGACTACCCCATAAATCTAGGGACAGTAGGGAATTGGGGATGCCTCCATCTGAAACATCTTGGAGGACTGGATTAAGAAAAAATTGACTAAAAAGTATTTCACAAAACTCTACCACCATTCCTAATTTTTTTTTAAAAAAAAATCTTACTGAACAAGGAATAAGAGAATTTCCTTTACCTGCTGAATTCTATCAAAAACCAACAACAAACATCTTACTTAATGGAGAAAGATCAGAAATTCATACCCCTTCAAGTAAAAAATAAGACAAGGATTCTCAGCAACACTGTGTCATTCACCATGGTACTAGAAATTCTAGAAGGTATAATCAGGCAATAAAAATGTGTGCATGCTTTATTACTCAACCATTCCTAAGCATGTCTGCAAGATGTTCTCATTCTGAGCACAAAGAGACATGAACCAGATTGTGCACTGCAAAACTGTTTTGTAAGAGAAAGTTTTTTAAGAGAAAATAATCTAAATGTCCATTAACAGAAGGAAATTTAAATCTCGCAATCTATTTCTACAGGGGAGAGCAACACACACGAGTTTCCAAAACCTTTCTATTTAAATATATCTATATACATGCGGTCGCAAAGAGTCGGACACGACTGAGCAACTGAACTGAACTGAATATACATATTGAGAGATATATAGATATACCTTAAATTCAAATTTTTAAAATCATCCTACATACTACAAGAAATTCCACCAGCTAGGAGGGCCTACTTTCAAACTATTTATTTGGGAAAAAAATCTGAACAAGACCATCTCTAACAGCCTCCTCTGCCTGCTCCTCTATAAGAAGACTATAAATAATCCTGTGGGTGACTGGATTTTGTGCTGGGGTGTGTCAGACACCCTCAGATGGAACATCAGTGTTGTATATTTTCTGAGAGAGAGTTCAGGTTCACAAAGTACTGTGGAAAAAATTAATCACAACCTCATCTGTGATAACTGACTTAATAATAAATCAGCATGTGCTTCTTTTAAAAGTTTGCATATCAGTTCATGTCAATCGCTCAGTCATGTCCACCTCTTTGCGACCCCATGAACCACAGCACGCCAGGCCTCCCGACAGGAGAGGACACATCACCAACTCCTGAAGTCCACTCAAACCAATGTCCATTGATCAAGTCAGTGATGCCATCCAACCATCTCATCCTCTGTCGTACCCTTCTCCTCCCGCCCTCAATCTTTCCCAGCATCAGGGTCTTTTCAAATGAATCAGTTCTCCGCATCAGGTGGCTCAAGCATTGGAGTTTCAGCTTCAACATCAGTCCTTTCAATGAACATTCAGGACTGATCTCCTTTAGGATGGACCGGTTGGATCTCCTTGCAGTCCAAGGGACTCTCAAGAGTCTTCTCCAACACCACAGTTCAAAAGCATCAATTCTTTAGTGCTCAGCTTTCTTTACAGTCCAACACTCACATCCATACATGACTTTAAAACCATAGCCTTGACTAGACGAACTTTCGTTGGCAAAGTAATGTCTCTGCTTTTCAATATGCTGTCTGGGTTGGTCATAACGTTCCTTCCTTCCAAGGAGTAAGCGTCTTTTAATTTCATGGCTGCAGTCACCATCTGCAGTGATTTTGGAGCCCAGAAAAAAATAAAGTCTGCTACTGTTTCCACTGTTTGCCCATCTATTTCCCATGAAGTGATAGGACCAGATACCATAATCTTGGTTTTCTGAATGTTGAGCTTTAAGCCAACTTTCTCACTCTCATCTTTCACTTTCATCAAGAGGCTTTTGAGTTCCTCTTCACTTTCTGCCATAAGGGTGGTGTCATCTGCATATCTGAGGTTATTAACATTTCTTCTGGCAATCTTGATTCCAGCTTGTGCTTCCTCCAGCCCAGCATTTCCATGATGTACTCTGCATAGAAGTTAAATAAGCAGGATGATAATATACAGCTTTGACATACTCCTTTCCCAATTTGGAACCAGTCTGCTGTTCCATGTCCAGTTCTAACTGTTGCTTCCTGACCTGCATACAGGTTTCTCAAGAGGCAGGTCAGGTGGTCTGGTATTCCCATCTCTTTCAGAATTTTCCACAGTTTATTGTGATCCACACAGTCAAAGGCTTTGGCATAGTCAATAAAGCAGAAATAGATGTTTTTCTGGAACTTTCTTGCTTTTTCCATGATCCAGCGGATGTTGGCAATTTGATCTCTGGTTCCTCTGCCTTTTCACGGTTCATGTATTGCTGAAGCCTGGCTTGGAGAATTTTGAGCATTACTTTACCAGTGTGTGAAATGAGTGCAATTGTGCGGTAGTCTGAGGGTTCTTTGGTATTGCCTTTGTTTGGGACTGAAATGAAAACTGACCTTTTCCAGTCCTGTGGCCACTGCTGAGTTTTCCAAATTTGCTGGCATATTGAGTGCAGCACTTTCACAGCATCATCTTTTAGGATTTGAAATAGCTCCACTGGAATTCCATCACCTCCACTAGTTTTGTTCGTAGTGATGCTTTCTAAGGCCCACTTGACTTCCCATTCCAGGATGTCTGGCTCTAGGTGAGTGATCACACCATCATGATTATCTGGGTCGTGAAGATCTTTTTTGTACAGTTCTTCTGTGTATTCTTGCCACCTCTTCTTAATATCTTCTGCTTCTGTTAGGTCCATACCATTTCTGTCCTTTACTGAGCCCATCTTTCCCTTGGTATCTGTAATTTTCTTAAAGAGATCTCTAGTCTTTCCCATTCTGTTCTTTCCCTCTATTTCTTTGCATTGATCACTGAGGAAGGCTTTCTTATCTCTCCTTGCTAGTCTTTGGAACTCTGCAAATAGGTATATATTTCCTTTACTCCTTTGCTTTCTCTTCTTTTCACAGCTATTTGTAAGGCCTCCTCAGACAACCATTTTGCTTTTTTGCATTTCTTTTTCTTGGGGATGGTCTTGATCCCTATCTCCTGTACAATGTCAGGAACCTCTGTCCATAGTTTAACAGGCACTCTATCAGATCTAGTCCCTGAAATCTGTTTCTCACTTCCACTGTATAATTATGCAAATAGTCAAGCACAACTTCTTATTCTACTTAGCTGGTGCATATCAATCCATCAAGTTTTTTTGGATCAAAGTAAATAAATACTCATGTGCAGCTTTAAACTAAAATAATAAAGTATGGAAGTTGTGAAATATGATCTAATCCAGTGATTCATAAATTACATTCTACAAAAGTGCTTCAGGCTTCTACGAACTTTTGGTTCTAATTTCTTTTCCTAGTAAATTTCAAACATATCAAAATTCTTATTAAAGAAACATACACGTTCAAATGTATATTGTAATCAAACAAATGTACACTGTAACTTTTCTTATCTCTAGCTTTTGAACAAACCTAACTCAAACACAAACACAGCCTTTTCCTCCCCAAGTGTGAGCTTGGGAGCATCTCTGTACACATGTTTTGAGCTATAACATCACCACGCCATGCATGCCAGCCACCAAGTTCTACTTGTCAAGGCTGCCATACTTACAAAGAAGTATCAGAGCAGTTGAAATTATTAGAAAATGTTAGTGCTTTTTGCTCTTATTTATAAAAAAGGAATATAAACAAATATTTTGAAAACACAATTGCTAGTGATAAGTGAGACAGAAGGTCATTAAGCGTTAGGCATATATAATTCACATTAAAGTATACAACTGACTGGCTTTAAGTCTATTCACAGTTGGGCAAGCATCACCACACTCCATTTCAGAATATTTTTACCACCCCCCAAAATGAATACTGTACCCCGTAGCTGCTGCTCAAACGTCCCATCACCCTCAGGCCCTGGCAGCCACTCATCTGCTTTCTATCTCTACAGGTGTGCTTACTGTAGGCTTTTCATATATGTGAAATCAAACAACACAGGGTCTTGCGCATCCAGCTTCTTTTACTCAGCAATGTATTCTCAAGGTTCATCCACAGTGTCGTACACTTCAGCACTTCATTCTGTTTCACAACCACATAACCCTCCACTGTGTGGACAGGCCATATTTTGTTTATCCATCCATTAACTCATGGATACTTGGGCTGCTCCTACTTTTTGGCTATTATGAATAGTGCTGCTCTGAACATTTGTGTACAAGTTTGCATGTAGATGTAAGTTTTCATTTCTCTTGTGTATCCAGCTGGGAGTATAACTGCTGAGTTGTATGTTAAGTCTATGTTTAAACCGTTTTCAACAGCTTCATAACCTTACATTGTCTCCAGCATGTGTAAGGCTTCTGATTTCCTCCTGTCCTCACCAACACGTTTCTCTTTTTTAGCAGGATTGACCTAGTGAGTGTGAAGCAGTATCTCATTGTGGTTTTCATGTGCATTTCCTTACTAATTAAGGGTGTTGAGTATCTTTTCATGTGCTTATTGGCTACCGCATATTCAATTTTTATACACCTTTAAAATAAGATTACATCCAAAATAGGGGATCTCCTAATTACAATTTTTTAAGTTGTTTTTTTATTGAAGGATAATTGCTTTAAAAAATTTTGTTCTTTTCTGTCAAACCTCAACGTGAATCAGCCATACGTATACAAAATTACAAATTTTAACACACCAATATTGCCAATGTGCTGATGTGTTCTCATTTACTGATTTCATACTGAGTATATTTTATAAATATGAACTTATTAAAATAATGCTAAATTATTTTTATATGTGGTTCATACACAACTTTATCTTTAAAAAGGACTATGAAACCATTCATGTGTACATGCTCAGTCATGTCTGACTCTTTGTGACACCATGAACCATATCCACTAGGCTCCTCTGTCCACAGGATTTCCCAGGCAAGAGTAGTGGAGTGGGTTGCCATTTCTTCCAACAGGTGCTATTCCTGACCCAGGGATCAAACCCGTGCCTCCTGCGTCTCCTGCACTGAGCAGGCCGATTCTTTACCAACTGCACCACCTGGGCCCACTAACCTAATCAAAGCTCATATGCTTATTTCTACATACAAATATCTAAGTGGCAAAACTAGACTGGGATGGAGACGTAACAACGTCTTATCTCTGAGACTGCCTACTCTTTCTATCAGAATTAGATGAATAAGAACAGCAGTATTAATAAAACACCTTAGGGATATATTTGGAGAAGGCAATCGCACCCCACTTCAGGACTCTTGCCTGGAGAGTCCCATGGAAGGAGGAGCCTGGTGGGCTGCAGTCCATGGGGTCGCTAAGAGTCAGACACGACTGAGCGACTTCACTTTCACTTAATGGCAACCCACTCCAGTGTTCTTGTCTGGAGAATCCCAGGGACGGGGGAGCCTGGTGGGCTGCTGTCTATGGGGTTGCACAGAGTCGGACACGACTGAAGTGACTTAGCAGCAGCAGCAGGGATATATTGTACCATACCCTAACACAAAAGTGGTAAAACTAGGAAGTTAAGCAATAAACGATTATCACTAAAGTCCAGTGGAGAAGGAAACAGCAACTCAATCCAGTATTCTTGCCTGGGAATCCCATGAACAGAAGAGCCTGGTGAGACACAGTCCATAGGGTTGCAAAGAGTCAGACATGGCTTAGCCACTAAACCACCACCACCAAAGTCAGGAAGGTGGTTATCCAGCAAGGGCATAGCACACTTAGGGGTTTCTGTAGTGCCCCGACAATGTCCTATTTCAGGCATTGATTAAACAAGTGTTCACTACTTATTTAACTGCTAACAGACTTTATACTTCACAATAAAAACTTACACAGAAATTTTTGCTCATGCAAACTTCCCAGTAATTTAGAGATTTTACTTCAGAAAAGAAACTGCTTAAAATCCTTAAAATTCACTCAAAGTTAACAATTAAAAAGAGAAAATTATCTTCCTTTGATCCTTCAGCCTTATTTGGAGACCACATATACATCTTAATTTATACTAAAAAGAGATTGCTTTAAAACAATAATCCATTTTTCCAAATAAACTCCCCTCTGGTAAATATTATTTGTTGCCAATTTACTGAAAACTATGTGAACTGGAAAAGACTCTGATGCTGGGAGGGATTGGGGGCAGGAGGAGAAGGGGACAACAGAGGATGAGAGGGCTGGATGGCATCACTGACTAGATAGACACGAGTTTGGGTGAACTCCAGGAGTTGGTGACGGACAGGGAGGCCTGGCATGCTGCAGTACCTGGGGTCACAAAGAATCGGACACGACTGAGCAACTGAACTGATGTGAACTGCAAGATCATAAACTCTTTGACATCTGTCAACTCTAAACTGAGCACGACCCCAGGATCACACCTGTTCTTTCTCTTCTTTGAGAAATCATTAGCAGCAGAAAGGACATCTCACATTAGCCACTAAAAGCCATACTATTTACACTGTGTAGCTGCCCAGAGCCTGCTCTCTAGTCAATTGTTTCAGAGCTGAGAACTAACTAGAGGTTAGTCCAGCAAAACAAACATAGGCAACAAGGTGCTAAAAATAATGGCAGGCAGAAGTGAGGCCGCACTCCCCAGTCAGATGCCTACTACTGGCGAAGAATTGTTCTTTAGGGGAAACGAAACTAGAGGTTATAATGAAGACCCTCCGGACATACACACAAAACTTTGTTACTTGGTCATTTATGAAGCAACGTAAAAATTTGTAAGGTCCCTAGTACAGACTGTTAGCATTAGGTTAAAACCACTGGCTGGCAGGAGCTAATGGAGAAGGAAATGGCAACCCACTCCAATATTCTTGCCTAGAGAATCCTGTGGACAGAGGAGCCTGGTGGGCTGCTGTCCACAGGGTCACACAGAGTAGGACCCGACTGAAGCGACTTAGCAAGCACGCATGCATTGGAGAAGGAAATGGCAACCCACTGCAGTGTTCTTGCCTGGAGAATCCCAGGGACAGGGGAGCCTGGTGGGCTGCCGTCTATGGGGTTGCACAAAGTCAAACACGACTGAAGCGACTTAGCAGCAGCAGGATCTAAAATATTCTAGAGAGGTCTAGAATATTCTACTCAGCATCCTTTTTTAGCCACCAAACTATACCGCTGATGCACTGAGAACCATAACTTGGCTTTCACGCTGCAGTATATTTCAACAGGCAAACCCTCTGCCTCCCCTCAGGATTTCTCCCTCCCACACACAGCCTGTTCTAGAAAGATCCAACGCATAGAGCACACATCCTAAATAACCATCACTCTGCAAGATGCCAGGCCTGCCCAGGACCTGCCAGAGGAAGCAGAGTGAGTGCGTTACAAACTTCTTGGGAGTCTGACAACCCAGATGGTAGGGAAAAGCAAGGGAGGGAGAAAGAGGGAAAGGTTGGATCTGGCCCTGGAGCTCACCGAGGCCCTCCTGATCAGCATGGACCTTGTCGCACAGCCCAGGTGACGGCAGGAAACGGATGACAGCAGGAATAATTCAAGGGTATTGAGCACTTTATGTAACTCTGCCCTGCACTAGATATTTTCCTAAGAACCTCTGCGTTACAGCACATCACAGGCCACATCACTTTTTTTTTGGCCCTGCCAGGTCTTAGTTCCCTGACTGGGGATGGAACCCATGTCCTCTGCACTGGAAGGGCAGAGTCATCACAGCAGACCGTCAGAGAAGTCCCTCCACATCACTTTTTTTACATGGCAACTGCATTCTAGACACGTCACAGAGCATTGCTTCTACTTCACTGCATCAAACAGCATTAATTAAATTCACTTGGCAAAGCTGGTGGTTTGGGTCGGGGTAGAAGGGTAGTTTGTCATGGACGTTCAAGTTATGGAAGTTGTTTGTTTGCAACCCTCCTTCCCAAGAACCAGGAGGAGCACAGCAGCACAAACTGAATGGGGCTCCTGCTGCCCACCCTCTGCCAGGGAAGCTTCCCCAGCACCCCCAGAACCCAGTGACCAAACGGAGAAGCCATTCAAGCTGGTACAGCTGCAGGTCCCACCTCCAGGGCAGAGGCTCTGCTCGCTCTCTGCCTCACACTGTCACCTCCAAAGCCTGCATTCACTTTTCGAAAGATCCTCCAGAGGTATCCATACAGGTAAAGGCTTTGAAAGCAAAAGCTGTACAAAAGACAAACCCATCAAAACTGAGGATCCTCCATAAGCCGTCAATCCAAACTCAATGTAAAATACAAGCGGCAGAACGAACCTGGCTGAGAGAGCGCCTTTGGAATTGGTCAGCCAGAGAGCAATGAGAAACCTCGGTTCCCGGTGAAGTTCTATTAAAGGAACTGTTTTTTGTTTTTTTTTTTTTTCACTTTCCTCTGTGGTATTATACCACAAAGATAACTGAGAAGTGATGCGACATCATCCTTGGCTGCTGTTGCTAAGATTTCTTGGAGATACCTGAAAATACACTAAATGTAACTGAGTAACCTTACATAAGGCATTGAAAGCATGAGTCATCTACCAGGGACAGTGTGCATACTAAATATGTTGCAAACAGCTCACTTGGTAAGGAAAAGGGATCTAACTTTTCTGTTTTCCAAACTCCGCCTCTACTTTTCAAGTTCGACTTCATTATTTCCATTTGTCATTCCGCGATGAAATACAGTGGAGGGCAAAGTGTTCAGAGCCAAACTACCTGGGTTGGAGCCCCAGGCCTCGCCTTTTTTCAGCTCTATAACTCAGTTTCCCCATCTGTGAAAGAGGGATGATAACAAAGCTATCACAGAATGTCCTGAGGATTGAAGAAGTTTATGAGTGTGGAGTACATAGAATAAGCCCCAGCACTTTTTACAACTGTTTACTAGCATATTGTCACCGAAATTCAACTCCAAGTGTCCAACACACAGTGAGGCCAACTGATACCAAAACATCAGAGTTCGGAGCAAAGAAAGGTTTACTGCAGGGCCTCGCAAGGGAGACGGGCAGCTCAACTTAAAATATCCAAACTCTCAGAAAGCCCTTTTCTAGAAAAGGTGAAGGAGGGGCATGGTTGCTGCTGCTGCTAAGTTGCTTCAGTCGTGTCTGACTGTGCGACCCCACAGACGGCAGCCCACGAGGCTCCACCGTCCCTGGGATTCTCCAGGCAAGAACACTGGAGTGGGTTGCCATTTCCTCCAATGCATGAAAGTGAAAAGTGAAAGTGAAGTCACTCAGTCATGTCCATGCATTGTTATTGCAATGCAGGAGATCCCGGTTCGATTCTTGGGTCGGGAAGATGCCCTGGAAAAGGATATGGTAACCCACCTCAGTATTCTTCTTTCCTGGAGAATCCCCAGGGACAGAGGAGCCTGGTAGGCTACAGTCCATGGGTTCACAAAGAGTCGGACATGACTGAGTGACTAAGCACAGAGCACATCAGATCTCAAGTTACAGAAGTAACTGGGAAACACATCCTAAACCGATGGTCTAAATCACACAGAATAATGCCTGAGAAAACTTTTGATTTCTAAAACTTTTAATTTCTTCCCTTCTAATGATCTTGTTCTCCATTAGATTCCATCCTCCAGACCAAGGGTCACCCCCTAGGCCTTACTAAGTATAATTCCTCCAGAACCTCACTTTTAAGCATCCCACTTACAGCCCTGCTAGTACTCTGTGACTTGTGTGACCCTTGACATCTACAATCCCTGATCCTGCCTCCATCCCACTGTCTCTCAAGCCCATCCCCACTCCTCCAAAATCCTCACTCTGCTCATCACCCAGCTTCCGTCTATAAGCCACGATCACACTCCTCCCTGGTATATATGCTCACTTCCCTGTCCTCTCTACCTTCCCTCTCCCTGCCTGACAAGATATCCCTGGGAACAGCCCAAATGTACCTGGAACACCAAGTGGGACCAGATGGAATCACTGAACTTGTCCCTGTTGAATCTCACATCATCCTAGACTATTTCCCTTTTCTTCTCTCTTTATACCTCCAGCATCTTCCCAACTCTTACCCTCAATGGAAGACAAGGCCATCTATTTCATTAAGAAAATAGAAGCAATGGGAAAAACCACACAAGCTCCCACCACACTCACTCACCTAGCTGTATCTGTGTCCATATTCCCTTGCCTTCTCCCCAGTTTATATAAATGACTTGTACTCACTCCTGGCTACGGCAAATCAACCCTCAGCTAGAAACGCACAGCCCTGTCCCCTCCTTTGTCCTATTCAATGACATTACTCCTCTCTCTCCTGTATCAGCAAGTGTTCCCTATCTTCTAGACCCTTCACATTAGCATAGGTATGTGCTTTGATTGGAGAAGGCAATGGCACCCCACTCCTGTACTCTTGCCTGGAAAATCCCATGGACAGAGGAGCCCGGTAGGCTGCAGTCCATGGGGTCGCTACGAGTCGGACACGACTGAGCGACTTCACTTTCCCTTTTCACTTTCATGCATTGGAGAAGGAAATGGCAGCCCACTGCAGTGTTCTTGCCTGGAGAATTCCAGGGAGACGGGGTGGGGGGGGGGCCTGGTGGGCTGCCGTCTCTGGGGTCGCACAGAGTCAGACACGACTGAAGCGACTTAGCAGCAGCAGCGCTTTGATTCCTTCTGTCTTAAAATCCTCTCGATCCTGCTCCCCAATCCAGTTACCAACCCATTCTTCTCCTTTCCTTTAGAGACAAATTTTATAAGAGTCGTCCACACTCACTGCTTCTTCCACTGCTCTTGTACCACTGTAAATAGTTCAGAAAATGACCCCATGTCAAGATCATGAAGAAGCTCCATAGTGATAAAGCCAATTCTCAATCACATCTTTTACTTCATAGCACGGCAAAGTGGTTAGGAGTCTAGACTCTGGAGCCAGCCCACCTGAATTCAAATCTCGGCTCCCCCACTTACATCTTGGGCGACTCTGGGTAAATCAGTTGATCTCTCATCCTTAAAATGATTCCCATGGTGGTGGTGGTGGTGTAGTTGCTCAGTCAAGTGCACCTCTTTGTGACCCTATGGACTACAGTCTGGTCTGCCAGGCTCCTCCATCCATGGGATTTCCCAGGCACGAATACTGGAGTGGGCTGCCATTTCCTTCTCCAGGGGAACTTCCCGAATCAGGGATTGAACCCGGGTCTCCTGCACTGCAGGTGGATTCTTTATTGATTGAGCCACCAGGGAAGGCCCCCTTAAAACGAAGGTGATAATAATATCTCACAGAAATTGTTCCTAGGATGAAATTAGTTATTGCATGTGAAGAGTATAGGGAAACTGGCTCAAACTATGTGACTAACATCAGCGACATCTTCTGTGAAGGATTTTCTTCAGTAGGTTTTCAGCACACCACAATCTCTTGCTTTTCCTCCAGCTGTCTGTTGGGTCCTCTTCATCTCCAGGATTCCACCGTTCATCCTCTCATATTTTTTTCCTCAGTGCTCTCCATCAAGCCTAATGCCCTAATGCACATCTTCAGCCCAGGCTGCTCCTCTCATCTCCAGATTCATTAATATCATCTATGTTTTCATTCTGGTTTTCCAGGTGGTGCTAGTAATAAAGAATCCGACTGCCAATGCAGGAGACACAAGAGATGTACCCTTTATCCCTGGGAAAGGAAGATCCCCTGGAGGAGGAAATGACAACCCACCCCAGTATTCTTGCTGGGATAATCTCATGGACAGAGGAGCCAGATGAGCTACAGCCCATGGGGTCACAAAGAGTCGGATATGACTGAGCAACTGGGTACAGATGCACACACACATTTTCATTCCGTCATATTTTCAAGCATGTATTTTAGGCCAGGCTAGTCACAGAACTATGGTGCTAGAGAAGATTCTTGCAAGTCCCTTGGACAGCAATAAGATCAAACCAGTCAATCCTAAAGGAAATCAACCCTGGATATTTGCTGGAAGGACTGATGCTGAAGCTCCAATACTTCAGCCACCTAATGTGAAGAACCGACTCATTGGAAAATACCCTGATGCTGGGAAAGATTGAGGGCAGGGGGAGAAGGGGGCAACAGAGGATGAGGTAGCTGGATGGCATCACCGACTCAATGGACATGAGTCTGAGCAAACTCAGGCAGACACTGACGGACAGGGAAGTCTAGCGTGCTGCAGTCCTTGGGGTCACAAAGAGTCGGACACGACTGAGCAAATGAACAAGGCATTAAAGGCACAGCAGAAAATAAAACAGTAAAAGAAAAAAAGAAGAATCCTGCCTCATGGGGCTATTGGATAAATGAAGGAGACAGTAAGCAAAATGAAAGAAACATACTACGGATTTAAACAGGAGAATGCTTATAATCATTCCACTTTACAGAACGGGCAGCACACTTCTCTCTGCAACCGCCTGTTCTTTGTGTCATTGGTGTCACGTATTTCACTTCTATATATGCTACAAACCCCACAATACACTGCTGTTATTTTTCTTCAGACAACCAATTATTGATCAAGGAGAGCAAAAATTAGAGGGAAATGTCTGTTTTTATTTACCCACAGAGTTACTATTTCCAGCACTCTTGATTTCTGTGTAAATTTAAATGCTCATCTGTTATTATTTTCTATCTGCCTGATGAGCTTCATTTAAACTTACACTCTGTTGGTAATGAGTTTTATCAGCTTTTGTCTGAATTTTATCTTCATTTCCGAAAGACATTCTGTCTAGGTAAAGCATCTGGGTTGGCAGGAGTTTTTGTGTTTTTTTTGTTCTTTCAGTACTTTAAAGTTATAACTCCACTGTCTTCTGGCTTGGCTGGTTTATGAGAAGGCAGATGTTGTTATTACCCTTATTCCTCTGTTGAAATAGTTCTGCTTTTTCTGTTCACTCTGAAGTCTTTCCCCTTACCTTTGTTTCTGAACAGTGTGACTATTACATGCCTAGGTGTCTTTTCCTACGCACTTACTTTGCTTGAGGCTCTCTAAACTCCTTGGACTTGTGGTTTGTTGTCTTTCATTACCTTTGGAAAGGTCTTACCCATTATTTTTAAGCATTTTTTTTTTTTTGCATCTTTGTCTCTCTTTCCCCTCTGTGAGTTCACCTGTATGTGTTAAATATGTGTCCACTCATCTCAGATATGCTGTTCTCTTCTCTTTCTCCATAGTTTTCATTCTTTGTGCTCTGGCTTGACTTTTATCAGACCTATCTTCAAGTTTACTAATCCTCTTGATTCCTCTGAAGTGTCCAGTCTGCCCATCTGCATTAGTTATCTATTGATGTGTATTAAATCAACTCAAACTAAATGACTTAATGCACAGTCTCTGTGGATCAGGAATCTTAAAACACCAGAGCTGGTGGTTCTGGCTCAAGATCTCTCATGAGGTTGCTATCAATGTCATGAAACCATAGTGTGGCTTCTGCCTTGCTCTCTGAATGGTTCCATGTTCTAGGGGAAGCCATCCCACCTTGTGATGAAGACCTATTCAAGCAATCTATACAGGGGCCCATGTAAAGAGGAATTACAGTCTTCCAGTTCCACTAGAACAACTAGTTCTGCGTGAGTTCAACACACTAGTTCAACTAGTTCAACAACTAGTACTGTGTGAGTGAGTCAACGCAGAAGCAGATCCTCCAGTTCCAACCAGTCCTTCAAATGATTACAGCCCCTTGCATGCACTGATACAAACCAAAAAAAGAAAAATTCATACTTAAAACAGACACTTGTCCGTGTTTCACCATTCTGCTATTACATCTGTCATTTAAAGTACATTTTGAGGGCATTAACTAACTATCTTTAATAGGAGGGCCTATCTTTAATAGTCTGTCTTATAACTTTGAGCCTGTTTCTTGTTCTCTGAGATCTACTTTTCTAAGAGACAAGACAGCCACTCCTTCTGGTGCTCAGAGCTTATTCCCTGGGTAATTCTTGATAAGGACAACACTATTAATTGCATTTCATTAGCTAAGAACCTCATAGAGCCAGCACTGCTACAGCACACCTGAATATCCTATCTTTGGTTTTTAAGGGCCACATGAAAAAATTTTTGCACTTACTGAAGAACTACTGCCAAGAACATTGTTTACATTACTCACTGTCCTTATATGAAGTCCCATGAGAAATTCCTCTAAGAATTCAAAGCCAACAAAAACAAAGTGTCTCTAAAATAGATCTGTGCTTGCGGTTAGATATTTGCTTCCTCTGCTTGATTCTGATTCATTATTTAAATTTTATTAATGTTAATTTATGTGAGTCTCGGACTGATAGCTACTCCAAATTCTTTGGGAGAAATATTAGAAATGTCATTTATTAGATACACAAGACATACCACAACTAGGGTGAATAACTGTCCTGGTTTGCCCAGGACTGGGTATGTTAGACATGAGACATTCAGTGCTAAAACGTGGACAGTCCATGGGGACCTCTCAGACTCGGCACTTCCAATGCAGGGGGCCTGGGCTCAATCCCTGGTCAGAGAAATCAGACCCTGCATGCCACGTGGTACAGCCAAAACTACACAAATAAATGCAACCTGGAAGGGCTCAGGCAGACCTGGATGAGCTGGTCAACCATAGCCCAAGGGAAAAATGCAACAACTTCCAGAAGGGATCTTAAAAGTCGTTCAATCAGATTCTCTCCTATAGCATTCAGGCATGCAGCACTGCCAACACCTTGATTTTAGCTCAGTGAGACCCAGTTCAAACTATGAAATTACAACAGAAGAAAGGTACAAAAAAGATCTTCATGACCAAGATAACCACGATGGTGTGATCACTCACCTAGAGCCAGACATCCTGGAATGGGAAGTCAAGTGGGCCTTAGAAAGCATCACTACGAACAAAGCTAGTGGAGGTGATGGAATTCCAGTGGAGCTATTTCAAATCCTAAAAGATGATGCTGTGAAAGTGCTGCACTCAATATGCCAGCAAATTTGGAAAACTCAGCAGTGGCCACAGGACTGGAAAAGGTCAGTTTTCATTTCAGTCCCAAACAAAGGCAATGCCAAAGAATGCTCAAACTACCACACAATTGCACTCATCTCACACACTAGTAAAGTAATGCTCAAAATTCTCCAAGCCAGACTTTAGCAATACATGAACCATGAGCTTCCAGATGTTCAAGCCAGTTTTAGAAAAGGCAGAGGAACCAGAGATCAAATTGCCAACATCCACTGGATCATTTAAAAAAACAAGAGAGTTCCAGAAAAACATCTGTTTCTGCTTCATTGACTATGCCAAAGCCTTTGACTGTGTGGATCACAATAAACTATGGAAAATTCTGAGAGAGATGGGAATACCAGATCACCTGACCTGCCTCTTGAGAAACCTGTATGCAGGTCAGGAAGCAACAGTTAGAACTGGACATAGAACAACAGACTGGTTCCAAATGGGAAAAGGAGTACATCAAGGCTGTATGTTGTCACCCTGCTTATTTAACGTCTATGCAGAGTACATCATGAGAAATGCCGGGCTGGAAGAAACACAAGCTGGAATCAAGATTGCCGGAAGAAATATTAATAACTTCAGCTATGCAGATGACACCACCCTTATGGCAGATAGTGAAGAGGAACTAAAGAGCCTCTTGATGAAAGTGAAAGAGGAGAGTGAAAAAGTTGGCTTAAAGCTCAATATTCAGAAAACGAAGATCATGGTATCTGGTCCCACCACTTCATGGCAAATAGATAGGGAAACAGTGGAAACAGTGTCAGACTTTATTTTTTGGGGCTCCAAAATCACTGCAGATGGTGACTGCAGCCATGAAAGTAAAAGACACTTACTCTTTGGAAGGAAAGTTATGACCAACCTAGATAGCATATTCAAAAGCAGAGATATTACTTTGCCAACAAAGGTGCATCTAGTCAAGGCTATGGTTTTTCCTGTGGTCATGTATGGATGTGAGAGTTGGACTGTGAAGAAAGCTGAGCGCTGAAGAATTGATGCTGTTGAACTGTGGTGTTGGAGAAGACTCTTGAGGGTCCCTTGGACTGCAAGGAGATCCAACCAGTCCATTCTGAAGGAGATCAGCCCTGGGATTTCTTTGGAAGGAATGATGCTAAAGCTGAAACTCCAGTACTTTGGCCACCTCGTGCAAAGAGTTGACTCATTGGAAAAGACTCTGATGCTGGGAGGGATTGGGGGCAGGAGGAGAAGGGGACGACAGAGGATGAGATGGCTCAATGGCATCACCGACTCGATGGACGTGAGTCTGAGTGAACTCCGGGAGTTGGTGATGGACAAGGAGGCCTGGAGTGTTGTGAGTCATGGGGTCACAAAGAGTCAGACACGACTGGGCGACTGAACTGAACTGAGGAGAACAAATTTAAGTCCCTCAATCTGAGGTCATTCCTTACAGCTACAATAGAAACCTAAGGGCGTGAACTCCCCATCTCAGAAGGTAATCAAGCAGAAGTTGACTGGGCTATTGTGAACATACCACAGAACTGAGCCCTAAACTGGGAGAGAAGTTATAACAGGTGACCTCTATGACTCCCTCCAACCCTCAGACTCTGTAGTAAATATTTCCTCCGAATTTCCAGACATAAGGTGGCTGAGAGGTTTAGGGCAACTCATTACAAATGGGCCATAAACCAGTGACCAGACTCCATCTTGTTTCCCATCTATGAGTCAACACTCACCGTAGCTGCTCTCCATCTGTAAAATCCTTGCTCTCCAGAAGTATTTCACTTGACATCATTATAATGACACACTATGAGATGATTATATACAAGTTCCTCGTTGGAAGAAAGAACGATTATAGCATTAAAATATGGTCTGCGGCTCTGCTAGGCCAGGGCTTTAAAAACAGTGATAAAAATCAATAGAGAAGGTCTCCGTCAGTATTTATAAACAACAATAGAATCAAATACAGCAAAATATATGAAAAGTTTTTCACAAGTGTTCATGTCAGTTCTCTGTAAAGTGTGTGTGTGCGTGTGTGTGTGTGTGTGTGTGTGTGTATACTGAATCACCATGCAAAATGTTGCTCTCACTTTGGGTCACAGCCCCAAAAGTTTGGAAGCACTGTACTACAGTGGATCAAAGACATGGGTTAGTAGAAAACAAACATACACACACAAATTACACTATTATATACAATTGTCACAACACTGACACTTGTTCATTAAGTAACTTCTGGGAAGATACAAAAGTCTTTTGATTGCAGACTCTCTAGAAAATTTAGTTTAGCCTTTACATACATAAGCTTTTCACTGTAAAAAAACATTTAAAGAGAAAACCTGTTAACTTGCAATGGAAACTATTTGATAAAGTGATGGCACATTCACAAATAGCTCAAACTTGGCTGCGGTTACAAAAATGGCTACTTCTGCAAACCCTATCAAGTATCAGGCAGCTGGCCTAAAAGTCAGCTAACTGCTTCTCCTACCATTTAATGAGGATCACAGAATTTGCTGAATAAGCCTTCACTCACCCTACATATGCCATCATTTGTGTGCTTGTTCCCTTTCAGCTTTCACCTTTTGAAAAGGAAAGGTCATAATCCTGTTAAGTCCTTCCGTATTTAGAAACCCAACAATCGTTGCAAACCAGCAAAAAGTTGATGTGAAGGGACTTCACTGCTAAAATGACTCTTCTCTCAATTTCTTCCCTCCTGACTGGGATCATCACCATCAACATCAACATCCCTGACCTTCAACTGCAACCCCATTTTTCTGGCAGCTAACATGAATGAATCCTGAAGTTTTCATAAAAATGATCAGCTTATCAATAACTCATTCAAGGCACTGATGAAAATGTTGACCCCCCAAAGGGACTAAGGCAGGCTTCCTCCTGGAGGGTCACCAACGCGCCAGTGACTGCTTTCAGGAAACAGTCATTGACAAACTTCTTTTGTCTCCACGTTAACGAGCCATTGTCCAACATACTTTCTGTGGTTGTCATTCTTTAGTCACTAAGTCTCGTCCAACTCTTTGGGACCCTATGTGCTGTAGCCCACCAGGCTCCTCTATCCATGGGATTTCCCACACAAGAATTCTGGAGTGAGCTGCCATTTCCCTCTCCAGGGATCAAACCCACGTCTTCTCCATCTTGGCAGGTGGATTCTTTACCCCTGAGCCACCTGGGAAGCCCATCCTTTCTCCAACACCTCACTCCTTTCTTCCAAAAGGGTACCAAAAGGCCTTGTCAAGTATAACATGTCCAAATCCATACATCCCATCGCTACAGCATTCAGCAAAAGTTTCCCAAGGTAATGATGCTAATTACAAACCCAACAAGCTCACCCACCATGCTTGTTGGAGTGAACCCATGATGGGCTTTTGGTGATTGACGCTTCCCCTTCTCATAGAATATACATCTATGTTAACACTGATTTACAGTCCAGAATTCATCTGAGACTAAAACTAAAGTTTAAAATCTAAAGCCTGTGGGCCTCAGTTCTCTGTCCTCTGCCACCTCTTTCTATAGCTCCTCAATGACTAAGGACAATGATTCAACAATCACCACAACACAGACTAGAAAAATTCTGGGAATTAATTTGTTCGGATCAGGAAACCGACTCATTTGGAGTTGACTTTCACCTTGTTTTTCCTGGGCTTCAAATCTCTTACAAGTAAGCTTTTCCAGCCTTCTCCTTAACCAAGAAAACAGAAGCAGCAGGGGAGTTATGTGCTTTCTCTACCTTCAGTGACTCAAACTGAAGGAGGAATTTTTTTAATTTTTACTTCATATCGGGGTATAGTTGATTTACCGTATATGCAGAGTACACTATGAAACACGCTGGGCTGGATGAAGCACAAGCTGGAATCAAGATCGCCAGGAGAAATATCAATAACCTCAGATATGCAGATGACACCACCCTTACGGCAGAAAGTGAAGAGGAACTAAAGAGTCCCTTGATGAAAGTGAAAGAGGAGAGTGAAAAAGTTGGCTTAAAGCTCAACATTCAGAAAACCCATCACTTCATGGCAAGTAGATGGGAAAACAGTGGAAACAGTGGCTGACTTTATTTTTTTGGGCTCCAAAATCACTGCAGATGGTGATTGCAGCCATGAAATTAAAAGATGCTTACTCCTTGGAAGGAAAGTTATGAGCAACCTAGACAGCATATTAAAAAGCAGAGACATTACTTTGCCAACGAAGGTCCATCTAGTCAAGGCTATGGTTTTTCCAGTGGTCATGTATGGATGTGAGAGTTGCACTATAAAGAGAGCTGAGTGCCAAAGAACTGATGCTTTTGAACTGTGGTGTTGGAGAAGACTCTTGAGAGTCCCTTGGACTGCAAGTAGGTCCAACCAGTCCATCCTAAAGGAGATCAGTCCTGGGTATTCATTGGAAGGACGGATGTTGAAGCTGAAACTTCAATACTTTGGCCACCGGATGTGAAGAGCTGATTCATTTGAAAAGACCCGGATGCTGGGAAAGATTGAAAGTGAGAGGAGAAGCGGACGACAGAACATGAGACGGTTGGATGGCATCACTGACCCAATGGACATGAGTTTGAGCAAACTCTGGGAGCTGGTGATAGACAGGGAGGCCTGGCGTGCCGCAGTTCACAGGGTCGCAAAGAGTCAGACACGACTGAGAGACTGAATTGAACTGATGATTGATTTACAATGTTGTATTAGTTTCACGTGTGCAGCAAAGTGATTTAGTTATACATATACATTTATCTGTTCTTTTCCAAATTATTTTCCCATTTAGGTTATTACAGAATATTGAGCAGACTTCCCTGTGTGCTACACAACAGGTCTCGCTTGGCTATCTATTCTAAACATAGCAGTGTGTTCATGTCAATTCCAATTTCCCCCCGGTAACCATAAGTCTGTTCTCTAGGTCTGTGAGTCTGTTTCTGTTGTGTAGATCAGTTCAACTGTATCATTTTTTTTGAGTCCACATATATGCGATACACAGTATTTATCTGTCTCTGACTTACTTCACTTAGCGTGATCATCTGCAGGTCCATCCACGTTGTTGCAAATGGCATTATTTCTGAATGAGGGAATTTCTGTAAAATGCCAGCCATAGTACTTGGCTCTAAGCTAATACTCGAGAACACTTGCTTTCTTCCTGTTTCACCAGGAGCTGAATAATTGCTCTTCATTTTTCTCCTTGACCTAAATACAAACCCCAAAAGATGGTGCTTGTGGCTTTGTCTGCATTTTGCAAACCGCAGCAGCCTCACCTCTCTAAGCTATTCGTTCTTTCTGTTGCCACATTTACAAGTCTGTACCATGCTTTCTACACACCACCTGTAGGTGTTACAGTGTCCTAACTATGCGCACACACACACACACACACACACACATACACACACACACACACACACAGAGCAGTTTAAGTCTATAGTGTGTGTTCCGACAGGAGAAGGAAGCGCCTCCTTTTTCTTTGACCTTCTGTCTAGGAAGGTCACTGGCTTGGCTGCAGCCCACAGCATCAGGAGGGGTGTGCCTGACATGAGGGCAGAGAGAGCTGCACACAGAGCCAGGTCACCTGGCAATCAGTGGGATCACAGATGAGCCACACAGACTGTTCTCACATCCACTCAGAACTCCATTCTGGAAAGCCTCATCCCTCATCAGCCATTATATATTTTAGAAAACCAATCATGGAAAACAACAACAATGGCAACAACAGGAATAACACAAATCTGTATAAAGCACACTGAGCTTCATAGCAAACCTAAGGCGGTAAGTTCTGCCATTGTTTACCTTTTACCAATGAGTCAACTGGGGCTTAAAGAGCTTCAGAGACTTACTTAAGGTCATGGAGTCACTCAGTGGAGGAGGTGGACCCAAACCAAACTCAGACCCACCTTGATGCTGTATGTTTACCGTTCATGAGCACTGACAAGATTCCATGCATGTGTTAAACTCCTTACAAGCACTGCTTCTTGTGAGACTCATAAGAACTTTGCATGTTAAAGATGAATCAGCTACTATTTTCAATTTAAGTATCCAGTGTTGTTGGAATTCGAAGTGCAATTCCTGACCTCCATAATTCCTCGGGTACTTAATGATGAGGTGTTTAAATAATATAAGAACAGGGCTTACTACATGTCAGGCAACAGGATATGGGCCATGAAGAAATGACCTCATTAATCCTTCCAATGTCGCTATGATGAAAAAACTTTTATTAAACCATTCTATAGATGAGGAAACGAAAGGTCAGGGAGGCCGATAAGTTTGTTGAAGGATACAAAGCAAGGGATTCCCTAGTGGCTCAGACGGTAAAGAATCTACCCACAACATGGGAGATCTGGGTTCGATCCCTAGGTCGGGAAGATCTCCTGGAGAAGGGAATAGCCACCCACTCCAGTATTCTTGCCTGGAGAATCCCACGGACAGAGGGGCCCGGTGAGCTACAGTCCATGGGTTGCAAACAGTCAGACATGACTAAGCAACTCACCCACACACAAAGCAAAGTGGGATGACAGGACTCAGAGACCATAAAAATAAACATTACCCTAGCATGGCCTCTGCTTTTAAGAACAAGTATATGGATATTTGGCCTAACGCATCTGCCTGTACTCTTGGGGAAAAGGTGATGCTCTGTCCTTTATTACAACATGTTAGGATAAATAAGTAACATCACTTACTAACCTATAGAAGGTCAACTAAGTACCAAATATGAGCAAAAGTGATCACAGGTGAGCTCCAGTGAGGAGATGCGGTTCCAAGAAACAGACCTTAGGGATCCAGGGACCTGGTGGCAGAAGGCAGCAGGGCTTCATTTCAGGAACATTCCTTCTCTCACCCTGACTTCAACCCATGAAACGTGCACAGAGGGACAACACCAGGCCCACAGGGCCCAATCCAGCATTCACCTCCATTCATCAGCTGTGTGTGGGTCTCCCACACTGACCGTCCGGATAAAGAGGGACTCACTGGACCCTGGACGGCCCTCTCTGCACACAGGGGGTCCGGCCTGTCACAACTAGCCCACCCGGGGGCATCAGGATGAGACTCAAGACGACCCTGCAGGCACACGCGTGTTTCAACAAGCACCCGCCATCGTGGTTTCCCAGGGCAGCCGGAACAAAGGCCTACAGCTGGCTGGCTCACACCACAGCAATTACTCAAGCTCTGGAGGCTGGAGGAGGTCACAGTTGGCTTCCTCGGAGGGCTCTCCCCTTGGCTTACCCATGGCCTCCGCCACCCTGTGTCTTCACACATCTTCCCTCCACCTGTATCTTCATCTCTTCTCACATGGGCACCAACTCTCATAATCTCATTTTAGCATAATTACCTCTTTAGACACGTTGTCTCCAAACACGCAATTTTGAGGTTAGCATTTCAACATACGAATTTGAGGAGACACAACTCAGCCTATAACACTCACACTGGAAACAAACTTCTTTACCACTAGTCAGAACAATTTCATGCTAAATTCATTTTCACGCTTTTTACACAGGAATTAGTTTCAAAAATAGTAATGAACTTAGGTGCCTTTAAATATTTAACCATAACTAATTGAATAATGTTAATAACAAGTAGAGAGTAAAATAATGCCATTTGCAGCTACATGGATGGACCTAGAGATTATCATACTAAGCAAAGGAAGTCAGACGAGAAAGACAAAGACCACCTGGTATCATTTACAGGACTTCCCTGCAGTTCAGACAGTAAGAATCTGCCTGCAATGCAGGAGACCTGGGAGCAATCCCTGGGTCAGGAAAATCCTCTGGAGGAGGGAATGACAATCCACAGCAGTATTCCTGCCTGGAGAATCCCACAGATAGAGGAGCCTGATGGGCTACAAGTCCAGGGGTCGCAAAGAGTCGGCCACGACTGGGCGACTAACACTACTACTACTACATGTGGAATCTAAAAAAATGAGACAAATGAACTTACTCGTAAAACATAAACAGACTTACAGACATAGAAGACAAAATTATGATTACCAAAGGGGAAAGGGGGTGGAGGAAGGATAAATCAGGAGCCTGGGATTAGAAGACACAAACTACTATATACAAACCAGATAAACAAGGCCCTATCGTGCAGCACAGGGAACTGTCTATATTCAGCATCTTGTGATAACCTCTAATGAAAAAGAACCAGCATGTATACACAAGTATATAACGGAATCACTCTGCTCCCCACCAGAAACAGAACACTGCAAATCAACTATACTTCAATTTAAAAAAAAAAAAAAAAAAAACAAAGAATCCCTTTTAAAGAAATGCCTGGCTGACCATGCGTAAGTTGGGCAAATAGCTCAGAGAGGAAGATGCAAGCTGTGTGTGTGTATTTGGAGTAAGAAAGACCCCAAACGGGCATTATGCCCAGGGCTACCTGTTCTGACTGAGCTAAGGGCCCATGCTGAGTTTTCATTTCACTTCAATAAAAGTGTTAACTAGCATATCAGGACTTCCCCAGGTGGCTCACCCACCAAGGCAGGAGACTCAGAAGATGTGGATCTGATCCCTGGTTCAGAAAGATCCCCTGGAGAAGGAAATGGCAACCCACCCTAGTGTTCTTGCCTGGAGAATTCCATAGACAGAGGAGCCTGGTGGGCTACAGTCCATGGGGTTGCAAAGAGTTGGACACAATTGAGTGACTCACACACACACACACACACACACAACTAGCATATCAATATTACAACTTTAAGAAGTATTCACTCTTGCTGCTGCTGCTGCTGCTAAGTCGCTTCAGTCGTGTCCGACTCTGTGCGACCCCAGAGACAACAGCCCACCAGGCTCCCCTATCCCTGGGATTCTCTTACACCATCTTAAAAATAATGCCCTCAGAGATGCTGAAACTGACCGATGGAAATTCACCTCTTTATCATCCAACAGGTATTTGTTGGTCTACTGAATTCAACCATCCAGCTCTCTATTCCTCTGCCTGCAAAACTCTGGTTCCTCTCTCTGTTGTCACAAGTGTGCTACACAGCTTCTCTACCCTAGTCTGTGGCAGTTTAAGTCACTCCACAAACATTTAGGAAGTGCCCTCTCCAGACCAGGAACTGTGCGAGGTGCTGGGTGACACATTCGTTCACCCTACAGGCAAGAGGAAGGGAAAAGGCCCCTTTCCAGGCTTATAAAAGCTGAACCCCAGAACTGATTAGTACCTAAAGATCAAGGATTTATTCTTGATTCCTGCAGAGTACTATGTCTTGGACACAGAAAAGGGGTAGCACATTCTGCTGGGATGTGTGAATACAGCCCCTGGTAAGAGTCTGTGAAGCATATTTAATAAATATTTATATAATGCTAAGGCTTTGTGAGGTTGGGCACTTAGGGATAAGAAAGCAAACAACCAAGACACGGGATTAAGAAAACACCTGCTAAACCCAAGAATGACAGCAAATTACACAATGAACCATAAGCTAAACAGGAGACAGAAACTCGGTCGTTATTTTTAAAGTCAGCTGCGTGTCATGGAAGAATCACAGCCCCCACTCCTGAGAGGCTTACAGCCGCCTCCTTGAGAGATAAAGGCACCTGGATCCCCAGCAACGAGAAGCTAATTGGGATGCTATGGAGGTTGGAAAGGTGAGCCCTGCATCGAAGGAAGAAAACAGCAACTCATTTAATCCTCTAAGTTTGCCTGGAAGGGGTAAGCCACGAGCCAATTTTGTTGTTGTTGTTGTAGCTTAGAAAGAAAAGGAGAGTTGGGGTTCTCCCTGGCTAAGGCACAGACTAGGCAAAAACAATTTCAATGGAAAAGGTCAATAAACTTTAAAAAGGAATCACTTAAATGAAAAAAGAAGGGAACAGTTGGAAAGAATTGACTCACAGGGGTCCGACTCCCCTCCATCCATGTATCACCTCCTGATCATCCACCGGGGGTCACCCCACTTCCAAGAGAGTCATCAACTGCGTGTCCATCTGCCAGTGCAACAAGGGGACGCCACAAAGGTTCCTGACACGGTGCCCACTTTCATGGCGCTCGCTGTGCACTAAACTACATTTCATCATCTTGTTTCTACAGGCTCTCAGACAGCTCTCCCGGGAGCCAATGCTAGAGTTCCGACGGCAGAATCAGGCTGCAGGCAGGCAGGCAGGCAGCTTTATCTGGCCTCAAAATCACAAGCTTTCTGTTACCCTGAACGGTTCCCAACAAGAAGGCAAAAATGACCAAAACACTGAGAGCATCCCAAGGGCGGCAGTCTCCTCCATGTGACACTTCTGGCTCCATTTCCTGCCCTGAAGCACCCTTCACACCCAGGACCTCAAACCTCCACGTTCCCTCAAAACCTACCTCTTGGGCTACATTCTCAAAGCAAGGGTCACTGCCTAGGACACCCAATTCTCTGTGGGAAGTTGGCAGAGGAGAGGATAGAACTATCATTTCCTCTGAGAAGCAAAGAGATTGATCTCTCCTCCATCCTGTGCAACTCTCAAGAGAAAGAAAAGAAAGCAAAATACAACCATTGGCATGGGCCAGCCTATAACTAATTCAACAAGGACAGTGCTGCAAATGTCCTGCTAACCAGATTTCTTTCCCTCTCTCAGCAGCCTGACCAGTGTCAGAAACCTCACCAAGCAGACATGCATTTATTTCGTCTCACGCCCAGGCTCCAAGCAACCGCCTCCAGGACACAAATGCTCCTGTAAAGGACTGCACAGCAAAGGGACAAACAGTGGGCTCTGCATCCAACGCCTGAGACCCATCATCACACTGGACCTTGCTGAAGTCATTTAACTCCAGAGTCTCCATGAAGGGAGGCTACACAAGCTAGCTTGGGGGGTGGGGGCGGGCATGAAGAGCAGATAACACATGGAAGGACCCTGCAGCACAGCCAGAGGCTCAGCAGAAAGTAGGCAGGTGTTAGTGGATGCTGACTGGCCATCCCAGTTCCAATAAATCAAGCTGAAAGCTGGAGTCCCCAACAGAAGGTTCCAGAGCACTGGCCCCCAGAAAAAGGAACAGAGCTGTGAAACATGGAGTAATGGAGGAGCAGAGCATACCTCGGAAGTTAGGAACTGCTAACCTAGACGAACTGAATCTGCTAACTTTGCCGAGAGCAGCGGTTTTCAATGTATGGCCAGACCAGCAGCATCAGCATCATCTGGGAACTCGTAGAGACTCCTCAGGCCCAGCCCCAGACCCGCCTGGTCAGAAATCTGGGCTTTTCTAAGCCTTCCAGGGGATTCTGAGGCTGGCTTATATTTGAGAACCATTAGCCAGGAAAGCCAAGTGCACAGAACATGTAGTTCTATGGTTCTGTAGTTCTAGAAGGAAAATTAATACAGGACATAGCACAGTCCAACATTTCTACTGTTGAAAAGCACAGCCAGAGGATTAGACTTTCCAAGTGTAGCACAAAGGGCGCAGTCGGCCACGTGTGTCTAGGGGCTGAACATCGGAACCTGTTACAGGAGGCAATGCTCTCAGAGCCAGGTCACGTGCTCAGTGACCACAGTGAAACAGAGCAGGACCCTATGGTCCTTGCCCCACTCCCCCCCCCCCCACCCCCGCAATGTTCTCAGCCTGCCTTTCCTCTGTGGAAAACTTTAGTCAAAGAATAAGTTTAGTCAGAGAAGTGAGAAATGTGGAAACAAAGGAAAACAGTCAAAGGGGACAAATAGTAATGATGCAGTCATTAGCACAATCAAGGACCTTTAGCTCTTTCTCTCTCCCTTGGGCTATAGGCAATATTCTGAGCCAGATCCCATGAGCTGTCTATAGGTACTGAAACCTCCACCAGGACGAAGACGTTAACTACATAATGACCAGACTGTACCCAGGACATGAGCTGCCACAATTCCATGAATTAGGCCCACCGAAATGGGAAATATCAGACCCTAGAACTGAAGATTAACTGTACCTAAAACAACCAAGATGATGCTGGTCAGACCACCGATGAAGGTGACAGAAGGTTCCAGAACACAGGCCCCCAGAAAAAGGAGCGGAGTTGAGATGACACAGGGTATCTGAGGGGCAGAGCTTACCTGGGAAGGGAGGAACTGACTGTGCTGTTTCTGCATGCAGCCCCCTCCTTCTGTCTAAAAAAGCTCTTGCCCCACTGGCTGCCAGTCAGGAGGAGTCAGCCTTCGAACAGATGTCCACCCTCCCCTCCACAGTCGCCAGCATCTGAAATAAAGCAAACTTTCCCTTCCACCAATCTGTCCTGTTTATTGGCTTTTGGGTGACAAACAGCCGAATCCCACACCTTTCGGTAACAACGGCACAGCAGAGATGACAGTTAAAGCAAAAAGCCCTACAGACGTCATCCTACCTGGAAAATATCAGCAGTTGGATCAGCAATCATCTAGCTTTCTGTATTTCCCCCACCTGCCTTAGCACAGATTTTTTAACTTTGCCAAATCAATCGAGTGGCACTCCTACAGCTGAGAGGGCGCTGCAGGCAAAGAGGGCGTCACACGGCCGGCTGCAGGCACTCCCATCCACAAGCCCGCACGGAGGCCGTTCTGCATGACCCAGGGTCTCGGCTGATTTTAGGGTCTCAAAGTAGATAATCAGTTACTGGTTTTCAATTTTCTAAAACCTACAGTTACCATCACAGACAAAAATTAAGGCACAAAAACAAAATCACTCGTTTCAAGGCAATTTTCTCTCCAAGCAAATCTATGCCTGAATTTAACTGCACATAATTTGCCAGCTTAGAAAAATAGTTTTCAATTTAAAAAATATATATATATATTAGAAGTGCACAGACATTCCTCTAGACCTTTCTTTGCAACCTGAGAATCTTTGTTGTTGTTTTTAGTAGCTCAGTCATGTCCAACTCTTTTTCAACCCCATAGACTGTAGCCCGCCAGGCTCCTCTGTCTATGGGATTTCCTAGGCAAGAATACTGGAGTGGGTTGCCATCTCCTACCCCAGGAGATCTTCCTGACCTAGGGATCGAACCCATATCTCCTGCACTGGCAGGCAGATTCTTTACCCATGGGCTACCCCCTGGGAAGCCCCTGAAAATCTAATTATTCCAAAATAATATAATTAGGTTTTCCCACTGGTTATTTTGCTGTACAACACACACACAGGCCACACACCCCAAGAGATTGGTCTGTTCAAGACTCTGGCAAGTAAGCCTCAAAGGCAAGAGATCACAGAATAAAAGTTTTAGTTTGATTTCAGAATTAAAGCCACTTGCTCAGGCCTGTGTACAACAGTGGAATCGCCAGTGTGGGCCCCACAGAAACAAACCAGTGAGTAGATCCTTGCCATCACCATCAGGCACGCACTCCAGATGCTCTCTGGAGCCAGCACCCTCAAAACACAGCAGTAAGTCAGAAAGAGAAAAACATCATATATTAACACATACAGGTAGAAAAATGGTACATATGAACTGATCTGCACAGGAGAAATACAGACATAGATGTAGAGAACAAATGTACGGATACCAAGGTGGAAAGGTGCGGGGGGCGGTGAATTGGGAGATTGGGACTGGCCTATATACACTACTGATGCTATGGATAAAATAGATAACTAATGAGAAGCCACTGAGAGCACAGGAAACTCTCCTCAGCGCTCTGTGATGACCTAAACAGGAAAGAACTCCAATGAAGAACTCATATATGTGTCCATATCGCTGACTCACTTTCCTGTACAGCTTAAAAAAAAAAGAGAGAGAGAGAGAGAGAAGAAATCACAGACAACAAGAGATAATACTGCAAAAGTCCTAAGACCTGCTTCACAGATTTTCCTGGCCATGCCTATCACCTGAGGTGTTGCAGGGAGACGGCTCACCAGGAGGAGGGCTTCTGCCCCCATACACAGCCCTGGTGTCCCCAGGTCCTCCCCTCACCACCCTGCTACCGAGGAAGGATGCAGCTTCTCAGGGAAAGTGACCTACCGGGAGAGCTGCTGCAGGCAGCGCGGCGTGGGGCGGGGTGGGCAGGGGGCGGCTTCCCCGGCTCCCTCTGGGGGTGAGCTTCTGCAGGCTCTGCTACACTCCAGGGCCTCAGCCACGAGGGAAGGGTCAGCTCGAGGCTCTGAGACAAGTCAGCCTCCATCCACGAATGCCTCACAGTCCAGCCTCTGGGAGGGAATAACTGACGTTCTGACCTCTTTTTTGCCCTAGTCACTGTTTCTCTTCTTGGTGTGCTCAGAACCTGGGTGGCTATGAGGACCAGGCTCCCTGGGCCTCTTGGGATACCTGCCCCAGGTGTGTCTAATGGTGCAGATGGCCGCCCCGCTCACGCCCCGACTTGCCAGCTCCATGAGGCCACATCAGAGCCCGGTGCTTCCACAAGGAGCCCAGGAGACCCTTGTTATCTGGACACTTAGGGAAACACTGTCTGAAAGAATGTTCTAGCATTGTGTTCCCTGTGACGCCAAACTGGAGTCAATGGGGGCGGATTTCTGCAGAGGTTTGCAGCACTTTCTAGAAGTTTTGCTCTAATCACACCCATGGGAGAAAATTACAGAGAAATTACAGAGACCATGAGCTCAGGACTGGAACATTTTATCTGAAGGTTAAGCAGCCCGGCAAAGGAGTAGAGGCTTTCCAAGGATGACTCCCAAAGAATAAAGCAAGATTAGGGAAAGCACAGGGGCTTCTCCGGGGGTTCAGAAGGTCCAGTGGCTAAGACTCCACCCACCCAATGCAGCGGGCCTGGGTTTGATCCCTGGTCAGGGAATTAGATCCCACATGCCCCAATGCAGATCAAAGATCTCATGGGCCACAACCAAGACCGGGTGCAGCCAAATAAATAAATACATTTTTTAAAGGTAAAAGAGCAAGTTACTGCCTCTGCTTAACACCCTGCATCTGCCTAACACCCTGATCACTGCTAGCAAGAAGGCAAGTCCTTCTAACAGCCCTCGAATTCTTGCTGCCTCTGCCCCAGCCCCTCTGTCTTCCTCCCGCCGTCCTACCCTGCTGGAACTCTCCAGGCACGTTCTGTCTCCGGTCTTCACACAGGCTGTTCCTTCCACCTGGAGGCTCCTGCACTGATCCCCTCCCCACTTCAAGACTGCTCAGACGGCGTCATCCAAAGAAGACCCACCCCAACGACTGCCTTTAAAACCATCCCTGGTCCCTTCTTCAACCCCTTCATCCTGCTCTACATCTCTTTTTTTTCCCCAGAGGACCTTCTAACATACCATGCAATTCACTCCCTAGGTTGATTTTTTATTATGTCTCCCCGACCACAGGGCTTCCCCGGTGGCTCAGTGGTAAAGCATCTGCCTGCCAATGCAGGAGACATGAGTTCGACCCCTGGGTCGGGAAGATCCCCTGGAGAAGGAAATGGCAACCCACTCCAGTGTTCTTGCCTGGAAGATCCCATGGACAGAGGAACCTGGTGGGCTACAGCTCATGGGGTCGCAAAGAGTCAGACATGACTTAGCGACTGAGCAAGCACGCATGCCCTCACCACAACCTGAGCTCTGTGAAGGCAGAGGATCTGTTCAACACAAACACTAGAAATGTGCCTGGAACACAGTGCCCAAGGCAGCTGGGCTGGCTCGGCCTCCTGCTCCTCACCCAACTGTGTTTGCCAGAACAGAGACTCTTCAGTTGGGAGGAGGGCTGATGCGCAGGCAGAGGGCAGCCACCATTACTTGAGATCTTATTTGCAAGGTTCCGGAAGGAGCTTCTGCATCAAAATGCCCTCCCACCCCCACCTCAAAAGTCAGCCAGCATGCCTGAATTTGCCAGCATCATCCCCAAACCTCAGGAGAGGGCCTGCAGGGAGGAGAGAGCATGGTGAGACCTTCACATCATTAGCACCTGCGCGTGAAGCAGTATGTTCGAATATCCATCATCTGAAAGGGGTTCCCTGGTAGCTCAGATGTTGAATCTGCCTGCAATATGGGAGACCCAGGTTCGATTCCTGGGTCAGGAAGGTCCCCTGGAGAAGGGACCAGCTACCCAACCCAGTATTCTTGCCTGGAGAATTCCATGGACAGAGGAGCCTGGTGGGCTAGAGTCCATGGGGTTGCAAAGACTTGGACACGACTGAGCAGCTAACACTTTCACTTTCAAAAGTAAACCTAGAGAGGGCCTGTCATGCCCAAGCACTGTGCTTAGAAACTCAGAACTAAGTTAAGGGGCGACTCCATCCCTACCAACAAGGATGCTGGGCTCTCGGCAGAGACAGAAGCGTGTACAGAGACAGCCGTGTGCTCAAAGCTGCAGGGAAGAGGTGCACAGCCTTCCCTGGAAAGGCGGACTGGAGAGAGGAGAGCTCCTTTCTAGTCCATGTGAGACACGCTGAGGGGCCAAGCTGGTGGTCCAGTGGTTAAGAATCAGAGAGGAGAGACGGCCTGGCAAAGAAAGGAGGAAGAGGGAACAGCACTTTCAAAGTCACAAAACTGTAAAAGGCACAGCACGTGTAAACAATGGCGCTGCTAAACTCCCTGGGCTGGAGAATTACAGGCAAGGGGCAGTGAAGAGGTGGAGGGCAGGGAAGATGCTTTGTCTTGTGGGAGGGGGTAGGCGGCAGGAGTGAGGATAGCACAGATTTCCAGGAAAATGGCCCTTAAGGTAACCAGTGCCCAAGGGAAGAGGCCTTGCTGCCAGGGGCTGTGATGAAAAGGCTCTGGGAAGTGAGAAAAGGCACAGGTGGCTGAAAGAAGGAAAGGGTCTGGAGTGTGGGGCAGAGTTCCCGGAGAGCAGGGACAGCTGGTGGCCTCAGAAGCAGCCACCGATCACTGAGAGTGATGCAAGAGAGACTCAGCCAGACTCCCCCAGGTCCGAGCCAGAAGCAGGCACCTCCCAGTGATGACAGATACTGGCTGGTCCCTCCAGGTACTACTATAACAAAAAGGAGGGTGGGAGATGGACTGGAGAGAGGAGAGTTCCTTCCTAGTCCAGGTGAAACACACAGAGGGGCCGACATGGTGGTTCAGTGGTTAAGAATCTGCCTCGCAAGGCAGGGGTTGCAGGTTCAATCCCTGGTCGGGAACTAAGATCCCACACGCCACAGAGCAACTAAGACCCAACGCAGCCAAATAAATAAATAGTTTTTTGAGTGCAGTTATGGCCACGGGAGATTAAAAAAACCTTCAGGAACCACAGCCCAGGATGATGGAAGCAAGAAACGCCTAGATGACCACAGAGAGACAACCAGACCAAAGGGAGCCAGTCAGAGTTCATGGTTACAAACAACAGAAAACCACTGGGTTGGAATGCTGATGGGCGCTCCCAGAATTTTAATGGGAGAAGTGGAGAATCAGACTTGAAAAGTGGGCAGGAACCAAAGGAAGCTAGCGGCCAGAACAAGGCTCATGGCCAAGGCCCACACAGGAGCAGTTAGGAGAGCCCGGTACCGACACCTGAGTTAGCTCTGATCTGCGGCTCCTGCCCCCGTCAGAGTCTAATCAGGTGTGGTCAAATGGGTCCCGTGTCATGGGCAGTGATATTAACCTACTTTCGCATGTGTGCAGGAAGCGTAAATCTCCTGAATGCACCTGCATTAGGGAGCAGCATTACTATTAACAATAGACGAGATATGGAAACAGTGTAAATGTCCATCAGAATGGATTTTAAAAAATGTGACACACACACACAGTGGAATACTACTTGCTGCTGCTAAGTCGCTTCAGTCGTGTCCGACTCTGTGCGGCCCCAGAGACGGCAGCCTACCAGGCTCCCCCGTCCCTGGGATGCTCCAGGCAAAACACTGGAGTGGGTGCCATTGCCTTCTCCAATACTACTCAGCCATAAAAAATGAAATACTGTCATTTGCAGCAATATGGATGGACTTAGAGATTATCATCTTAAGTGAAATAAGTCAGAGAAAGACAAATATCATATATCACTTACATGTGCAATCTAAAACAGGACACAAATGAATCTATCTATGAAACAGAAACCGATTAACAGACACAGAGAACGGATTTGTGGTTGCCAGCGGCCAGAGGAGCAGGGAGAGGGATGGATTGGGGACTGGGGTTAGCAGATGCAAACTATTATACAGAAAATGGATAAACAACAAGGCCCCACTGTATAGCATAGGGAACTGTATTCAATATCCTGTGATAAACCATAATGGAAAAGAATATGAAAAAGAATGTATATGTATAACTGAATCACTTTGCTGTTCAGCAGAAATTAACATTGTAAATCAACTGTACTTCAGAAAAAATAAATCCAATCAGAAAGAAGAGGGTTAACCATATGTGTGCATATGTGCAGGGTGAGAGGCAGGGGACAGAAATCTCTTCTGACCTTCCCGGGTGCTTCTGCAGGCTAAGCAGTACCTACCACTCTCCCCTAAATAGAGCCTCCGCTCAGGCTGAGTGATCTGGTCCCTCTGCCAACCCTTGTTCCTTCCGGACATTCTCCCCACCTGCCTGTCCTGCCCCCTACCTGCCTCCCTTCTCCCCCTGCTGTCCATCTTTACAGGCTCATCTCAGGCCCAGAGCTCCTCCAGCCCAGAGCTCCTTGACCTCATCTCAGGCCCAGAGCTCCAGCCCGCCCCGCCAGCCCAGAGCTCCTTGACCTCAAAATTCCTACAACACTCACAGTCAGGAGAGATTCGTCTGATATCACCTTATTTCAGTAACTCACCTCTGATGAATACACAGACTTTAAACAAGATTGAAATCATAAACGTAGAAACAGTCTTCCTTGTCTTTCTTCACCTTAGCTTAGAAGACATCTCCATAAATGTTAAGTGACTGATAAACCAAAACAGTTGAAAACAGGAAAAAAAAAAAAAGAAAGAAACAGATGAAAAGTGCATATTGTGTTAATTCTTTAAGAGCTTCCTTGGTAGTGGGGCAATAATTACTCAATTAACAATGAGGTACCTGCTGTTTTTGTTTTTCTACAAATAAAGGTTTGCAATATTTACAAAACCTGTCTGGAGATCCATTTAGCACTTACTTGATACTGCCTTATACTATTAATTACCCTCTTCTGCACACATTGATTTTAAATAAGATTGAAAACATTATACAAGTAAGAATTCTCACTCTCTATGTGTGTGGTGGGAATGGGGGTTGCTCTGACCTCTTGAGCTCAGTGTTATTTGCCTGACTGTGGGGGTTAGCAGATGCAAACAATTATATAAAGGATAGATAAACATAAAGTCCTTACTGTATAGCACAAGGAACTATATTCAATATCCTGTGATCAACCATAATAGAAAAGAATGTCTCTATGTATAACTGAATCAATTTGTACAGCAGAAACTAACATAGCATTGTAAATCAACTGTACTTCAATAAAATAAACTTCAAAAAGTAAAAATTATTTGACTGATTACCTAAAAGGATAAAAAATACATTACAGATAAATGTTTTCTGTATAATCACTGATCTAAAGAGATAGTTTCCCTTACTAATAGTAAGACCACATATTATTGTACCTGTACCAAAAAAAAAAAAAAAAAAGGCTGGGGGCCTCCCTGGTGGCTCAATGGTAAAGAATCCACCTGCCAACACAAGAGAAACGGGTTCGATCCCTGATCGGGAAAGAAACTATACGCCACAGAACAGCTAAACCTGTGCACCACCACACTGCTCTAGAGCCCGGAAGCCACAGCTGGGCCCACCTGCCCTGGAGCCCAGGCTCTGCAACAAGAGAACCCGGCACAACTAGACAGCAGTCCTCACTCTTCACAACTAGCAAACAGCTCGAGCAGCAGTGAAGACCCCGCACAGCCAAAAATAAATAGATGGCAATGACGACCCTGTATGCAAGATAGGGAAAGAGACACAGATGTGTATAACGGACTTTTGGACTCAGAGGGTGAGGGAGAGGGTGGGATGATTTGGGAGAATGACATTCTAACATGTATACTATCATGTGAATTGAATCGCCAGTCTATGTCTGACGCAGGATGCAGCATGCTTGGGGCTGGTACATGGGGATGACCCAGAAAGTTGTTATGGGGAGGGAGGTGGGAGGGGGGTTCATGTTTGGGAATGCATGTAAGAATTAAAGATTTTAAAATTTAAAAAATAAAAAACTAAAATTAAAAAAAAAAAAGAAAAAAAAAATAAATAAAAAAAAAATAAAAAAAAAAAAAAAATAAAAGCTACCTCCTATTTAAAAAAAAAAAAAAAAAAAACACCTGGCTGGAATCTAGTCGGTAATTTCCCTGGAGGCATTAAAGGGATGGTCTATGAAAATAAAAACGGCCAGAGCCAAGCATCAAAACTGCTGATTCATGGAACCTGGGACTCAGAAGTCACATCAGCTCTGCCCATCAGCTAAAAGGGAGAGCTGCCCCTCAGCTGGACCACTGGGTCCTTAGGAGATATCTCAATCTTAGCAGCACTAAAAGGGAAGCTTCCTGGACCCCACAAGGGAGCACCATCACACCACACCCCGAGAGACCCCCAACATCAGCTTAGGAAGCGAGATGGCCAACCATCTGAACAATCACTTCTGGACAGACCCAGCAGGGCAGATGGAATCAGCCTGGGCTAAGCAGGAAGTTCTCAGGGCTGGAGAGAAAGGATGCAAGGGGGCACTGACAGAGCCACAGGAGAAATGATCTCTGTTTTCAGGGCCAGGATAACCTCAGAGGGACCTCGAGGAACCCATACAGAAGGAAAAAAAAAGAATCAGTGGCTAAATTGAAAATCCCATGAATTGCAGGCACACATAAGCCTCTCTGGACCTGGCTTCTGCTCACTCAGCAACTGCCCATTTCAACTCTGAATCAAAACTCCTCAGACGCCCAGACACAGTAGGAGATACTCAAGGAGTAATGTTAAGGATGAAAGAAAGAAATTCCAGCTCTTTCACTTGATCTATTTCCTTATCTGCTTTTCCACCTTCTTTTTTCTACTTTCAAACCATCTTTCCAGGCTTCCCAGGCGGCACTGGGGATAAAGAAACCACCGGCCAATGCAGGAGACATAAGAGACATGGGTTCGATCCCTGGGTCAGGAAGATCCCCTGGAAAAGGGCATGGCAACCCACTGCAGTATTCTTGCCTAGAGGATCCTATGGACAGAGGAGCGTGGCAGGCGTCCATGGGGTCGCAAAGAACCTGAGAACACACACACACACACCATCTTCTCACCCCTTAGTTTTTCGTAAGTGTTCCTTCAAAAGCTCTAACTAGTCCCAACAGGGACCCAAGAAGAATGGAAACAAACCTATTTTAATGTAAGAGGTGAGTGAGGGCAGGCAGAAGAGTGCAAGAAGGAAGGTACGAAGGTGGCAGTGCCTATCACTCCAGAACCAAGGCTGAGAGCGGGCAGAACTGGGGCAGGTGTCTCCCAGGGCTAAGCATGGCTCTGAGGCCAGGGAGCTTGGGTTCACATCCCAGTTCTGCCTTTTTTTTTTTTTGCCTTCCCCGCACGGCATGTTCCCTGACCAAGAGCTGAACCCTCACCCCTTTAACTGGAAGAGCAGAGTCTTAGTCACCAGACTACGAGGGAAGTCCCCCTAGTTCTGCTTCTTATGGGCTGATTCTCCTGGGGAAGTTTCAAAATTCCTCTCTGCCTCAGTTTCCATATTTGTAAAATGGAAAAAGTAAGAGTGCTTCCTTTATATTTGGGGGAACGTTGGTAAGTATTTAGAATAGGGACTGGCACTGAATATCCACCACTTCCTTCCTTGCGTCTTCCTCCCAAATAAATACCAAAATGTTTTTCAAAAGAAGGTTCCACTGATCCACCCTGGGGCATGTGGTACTAAACAATTTCCTAGTACAGAGTAGGATTTTTAGTTTATGTGTGTGTGCTCAGCTGTGTCCAACTCTTTGTGACTCCATGGACTGCAGCCCACTAGGCTCCTCTGTCCAGGAGATTTTCCGGGCAAGAATACTGGAGTGGGTTGCCACTTCCTTCTTTAGGGGATCTTCCCAACTCAGGGACTGAACCCGGGTCTCTTCCATTGCAGGCAAATTCTTTACCTACTGAGCCACCAGGGAAGCCCAATAATTCATCCTTATAAATCTGCACCCTGTCCTTGGATTCACCTTGAAACCACTGAGGCTGGCCGGCTGTCTGCGGACCTGAAGCACAAAGAAAACAACCATTCTGCTGACCAGAGTGCCTGAGTAAACCTAACTAGTAAATTTATTGATATTGTATTTTCTGGTTTTCTATTATACTTACACTCATATCATATTTTCTGCGGTTTTTTCCTTAATGGTCACATTATTTCCTCAGTGAAAGATGACTGTTAAGGACCATTCATCTGGGACTGTCCTGGTGGTCCAGTGGTGAAGACGCTGTACCCTCAATGCAGAGGGTCCAGATTCAATCCTGGCCAGGGAACCAGATCCCACATGCTGCAACTGACAGTTCAAGTGCTACATCTAAAGATCTCGCATGCAAATCAGAACCACAGCCTCACTCATGATCAGAGAAATGCAAATCAAAACCACAACGAGGTACCATCTCACACCAGTCAGAATGGCTGCGATCCAAAAGTCCACAAGCAACAAATGCTGGAGAGGGCGTGGAGAAAAGGGAACCCTCTTACACTGTTGGTGGGAATGCAAACTAGTACAGCCACTATGGAGAATAGTGTGGCGATTCCTTAAAAAACTGGAAATAGAACTGCCTTATGACCCAGCAATCCCACTACTGGGCATACACACCAAGGAAACCAGAATTGATAGAGACACGTGTACCCCAATGTTCATCACAGCACTGTTTATAATAGCCAGGACATGGAAGCAACCTAGATGTCCACCAGCAGACGAATGGATAAGAAAGCTGTGGTACATATACACAATGGAGTATTACTCAGCCATTAAAAAGAATACATTTGAATCAGTTCTAATGAGGGGGATGAAACTGGAACCTAGTATACAGAGTGAAGTAAGCCAGAAAGAAAAACACTAATACAGTATACTAATGCATATATGTGGAATTTAGAAAGATGGTAACGATAACCCTGTATGCGAGACAGCGAAAGAGACACAGATGTATAGAACAGTCTTTTGGACTCTGTGGGAGAGGGAGAGGGTGGGATGATTTGGGAGAATGGCACTGAAACATGTATAATATCATGTAAGAAACAAATCACCAGTCCAGGTTCGATGCGTGATACAGGATGCTTGGGACTGGTGCACTGGGATGACCCAGAGGGATGGAACAGGGAGGAAGGTGGGAGGGGGGTTCAGGATGGGGAACACGTGTACACCCATGGTGAATTCATGTTGATGTATGGCAAAACCAATACAATATTGTAAAGTAATTGGCCTCCAATTAAAATAAATAAATTTATATTAAAAAATATATAATTATATTCTGCCAATGGTTGCACACCTATGTGACTACACTAAAAACCACTGAGCTATAAACTTTAAATGGGTAAATTTTATGGTACTAATATACAAAGTATATCTCAATAAAGCTATAAAAAAGAAAAAAATAATAAAAGAGATTGTCTTTTCAAATAAATAAATAAAGATCTTGCATGCCACAGCTAAGACCTGGTACAGCAAAGTAAATTTTAAACTTATTTTTAAATGTTTTTAAACTCTGAAAATCCATTAGTTTATTGGGGGAGTGGCGGCTATGTGACTCAGGGTACGAGCAGGTGAGGAACTCAGGATTCCTTTGGCATCGTATGTATGGGGTACACTGACCTTTGGTATTGAATGTAACAGGGCACACTGACCTTTGGCATCAAATGTAACACGGCACACTGATTTTGGCATCATATGTAACAGAGCACACTGACCTTTGGCATCATATGTAACAGGGCATACTGACCTATGCCCTCAGATGTTATGCCCTCAGATGTAACGGGGCACTGTGATATTCAGGAGCAGAGATGGCCGAGACATGTCTTGGAAAGACACTCCCTTGGGTCCTGCATGAATATTTAGCAGGGTCTGCTGCTCGAAGCCTCATGAACTTCTTTCAGTCAAGACTGAGTCACACACTGGCCCTTCTGTGTTCAAGAATCGGATAGCACGAGTGCATTTCTCTTCCAAACTGTCTACATTTTGAAGGTCTTAAATCCCCCTTTTACACCTGAAGAGCTGACTGCTTCCCACTGTGTGGGAAATGACCTGGAAGTAAAAGAAATCATCAGAATCAATCTTGATTTTTATATTCAAGTACAATTTTAATGTGTACATTTGAAGACAGAAAACAATAAAGCAAAGTGCGCTGGAAATTCAGATCATGATCCAAGGCATTTCTCTGACACACAAATGTGCATCAATCAAAAGCAGTGCAGATGGATCACAGGAAGGAAGTCCAGCTTCTCAAAAGACAAGTCAGACTAGCTTTGACATAAAAAGACTTTGCCAACAGAGCTCGAGGCAGAGACAGGAATACTCAACACCAGAGAAAGCAGAGCGCATGCCAATGGTTGGAATATGAGGAACTCGAAGCTCAGTGTCTGCAAAGATGACCAACCAACCAGATCTTGTGACAGACCCCATCAGCCTGTCAGGGATATGCCAAGAGATTAAGCCCTGAGCTTTGGAGTGGAAGCACTGACTCCAAGACCCTAGACTACCAGATAGCTAACCCTGAAAGAAAGTGAAAGAAAGCTGCTCAGTCGTGTCCAACTCTTTGTGACCCCATGGACTGTAGGCTACCAGGATCTTCTACCCCTGGGATTCTCCAGGCAGGAATAGTGGAGTAAGTTGCCATTTCCTTCTCCATAACTAACCCTGCTGCTGCTTCTGCTGCTGCTAAGTCGCTTCAGTCGTGTCCAACTCTGTGCAACCCCACAGATGGCAGCCCACCAGGCTCCCCCGTCCGTGGGATTCTCCAGGCAAGAACACTGGAGTGGGATGCCATTTCCTTCTCCAATGCATGAAAGTGAAAAGTGAAAGTGAAGTCGCTCAGTCGTTTCCGACTCTTAGCGACCCCACGGTCTGCAGCCCATCAGGCTCCTCCATCCATGGGATTTTCCAGGCAAGAGTACTGGAGTGGGGTGCCATTGCCTTCTCTGATAACTAACCCTAGGGAGTATCAAATAGTGAGAACTCACACAAAGAAAACCACTTGAATACAAGACCCAACATTACCCAACCACCAGTAACATGCTGCGCAGGACGCCCCATCTAAACAACAAACAAAAGAAAAATACAAACCCAATTATCAGCAGACAGGATTACTACCTCACTCAGCCTTCATGAGAAGAAAAACAAGAAACAAACAAACAAAAGAAAAACCAAAAAAAAAAGCACAAATCTCACTCCACATGAAGCTTACACACACCACTAGACCAGGAGGGCAGAAACCAAACTAAACCACTAAACTTAGGAGGGCAGAAACCAAAAGAAAGAAAGAATTAACTTGAAGCCTGGCAAAAGGAGACACATTAGTTAAAAAAAATAATGAAAAGGCAGAGAAATACTACACAAGTGAAGGAACAAACTAGAAACACAGAATTCCATATAAATGAAGAGAAAATAGGCAAACTACCTGAAAAACAATTCAGAATAATCATACTAAAGATGACTAAAAAGCTTGAAAACAAAATGAAGAAAATGCAAGAATCAAAGACCTAGAAGAATTAAAGAACAAACATACAAACAACACAGTTACTGAAATTAAAAATACTCTAGAAGGAATCAATAGCAGAATATCTGAAGAAGAACAAATCGGTGAGCAGGAAGATTAAATGGTGGAAGTAACTTCTTAAGAGCAGAATAAAGTAAAAAGAATGAAAACAACTGACGATAGTCTCAGAGACCTCTGGGACAATAGCAAACACACCAACATTTGAATTATAGGGGTCCCAGGGAAATAGATGGGGAAACAGTGGACAGACTTTATTTTGGGGGGGCTCCAAAATCACTGCAGATGGTGACTGCAGCCATGAAATTAAAAGACACTTACTCCTTGGAAGAAAAGTTATGACCAACCTAGATAGCATATTCAAAAGCAGAGACATGACTTTGCCAACTAAGGTCCATCTAGTCAAGGCTATGGTTTTTCCAGTGGTCATGTATGGATGTGAGAGTTGGACTGTGAAGAAGGCTGAGTGCCGAAGAATTGATGCTTTTGAACTGTGGTGTCGGAGAAGACTGTTGAGAGTCTCTTAGACTGCAAGGAGATCCAACCAGTCCATTCTGAAGATCAGCCCTGGGATTTCTTTGGAAGGAATGATGCTAAAGCTGAAACTCCAATACTTTGGCCACCTCATGCGAAGAGTTGACTCATTGGAAAAGACTCTGATGCTGGGAGGGACTGGGGGCAGGAGGAGAAGGGGACAACAGAGGATGAGATGGCTGGATGGCATCACTGACTCGATGGACATGAATCTGAGTGAACTCCGGGAGTTGGTGATGGACAGGGAGGCCTGGCGTGCTGCAATTCATGGGGTCACAAAGAGTCGGACACAACTGAGCGACTGAACTGAACTGACAGAAGAAGAAGAGAAAAAGAAAGAGTACGAGAAAATTTTTGAAGAGATTATAGTTGAAAATTTCACCAACATGGAAAAGGAAATAGTCAATCAAGTTCAAGAGGCACAAGAGTCACATACAGGATAAACCCAAGAAGAAACACACCAAAACACATAATAATCAAACTAACAAAGACTAAACACAAAGAAAGAATATTAAACGCAGCAAGGGAGAAGCAACAAGTACCATGCAAGGGTTCAACAGCTGATCTTTCAGCAGAAACTCTGCAGGCCAGAGGGGACTGGCAGGATATATTTAAAATACTGAAAGGGAAAAATCTACAACCAAGATTACAGAATCCAGCAAGGAACTCATTCAAAATTGATGGAGAAACAAAAAGCTTTTCAGACAAGCAAAAGTTAACAGAATTCAGTAACACTAAACCAGTTTTACAATAAATATTAATGGGATTTATATAGTCAAGAAATACAAGAGAAGAAAAAAGATCTACCAAATCAACCCCAAACAATTAAGAAAATGATGAACGGATAAGAAAGCTGTGGTACATATACACAATGGAGTATTACTCAGCCGTTAAAAAGAATTCATTTGAATCAGTTCTGATGAGATGGATGAAACTGGAGCCGATTATACAGAGTCAAGTAAGCCAGAAAGAAAAACACCAATACAGTATACTAACACATATATATGGAATTTAGAAAGATGGCAATGACGACCCTGTATGTGAGACAGCTAAAAAGACACAGATGTGCATAACAGACTTTTGGACTCAGAGGGAGAGAGAGAGGGTGGGATGATTTGGGAGAATGGCATTCTAACATGTATACTATCACGTAAGAATCGAATCGCCAGTCTATGTCTGACGCAGGATACAGCATGCTTGGGGCTGGTGCATGGGGATGACCCAGAGAGATGTTATGGGGAGGGAGGTGGGAGGGGTGTTCATGTTTGGGAACACATGTAAGAATTAAAGATTTTAAAATTAAAACAATAAAAAACAACAACAAAAAAAAAAAGAAACCGGTAATAGGAACATATACATATCAATAATTACTTTAAATGTAAATGGATTAAATGCTCCTACCAAAAGACACAGGCTGGCTGAATGGATACAAAAACCAGACCCATATGCTGTCTACCAGAATCTCACTTCAGACCTAAAGATACATATAGACTGAAAGTGAGAGGATGGAAAAATATATTCCATGCAAATGGGAAACAAAGGAAAGCTGGAGTAGCAATCCTCATATCAGACAAAATAGACCTTAAAATACAGAAGATTACAAGAGATAAGGAAGGACACTACATAATGGTCAAGGGATCAATCCAAGAGAAAGACTTAGCAATTGTAAATATCTATGAACCCAACATAGGAGCACCTCAATACATAAGACAAACACTAACAGACATAAAAGGAGAAACTGACAGTAACACAATAACAGTAGGAGACTTTACACCCCACTCACACCAATGGACAGATCATCAAAACAAAATTAATAAGGAAACACAAGTCTTAAATGATACATTAGATGAGATGGCTCTCACCGATATCTTCAGGACATTCCATCCAAATGCAGAAGCATACACCTTCTTCTCAAGTGCACACAGAACATTCTCCAGGATAGACCACATCTTGGGTCACAAATCAAACCTCAGTAAATTTAAGAAAACTGAAATACTATCAAGCCTCTTCTCCAACCACAACGCTATGAGACTAGATATCAATTACAAGAAAAAACTGTAAGAAACACAAACACATGGAGATTAAACAACATGCTTCTAAATAACCAACAGGTTACTGAAGAAATCAAAAGGGAAATCAAAAAGTTTCTAGAAACAAATGACAATGAAATCACAACAACTCAAAACGTATGGGATGCAGCCAAAGCAGTTTTAAGAGGGAAGTTTACAGCAATACAATCCTACCTCAAGAAACAAGAAAAACATCAAGCAGACAACCTAACTTTACACCTAAAACAACTGGAAAAGAAGAACAAAAAACCCCCAAAATTCGTAGAAGGAAAGAAATCATAAAGATCTGAGCAGAAATAAATGAAAAAGAAATGGAAGAATTAGTTCTTTGAGAAGATAAACAAAATTGACAGGCAATTTTGACAAAATTTAGCCAGACTCAAGAGAAAAAGGAGAGAAGAATCAAATCAACAAAATTGGAAATGAAAAAGGAGAGGATACAACAGATAGTACAGAAATACAAAGGATGATAAGAGACTGTTATGAACAACTACATGGCAATACAGTGGATAACCTGGAAGAAATGGGCAGATTCTTAGATAAGGTCAATCTTCCAAGACTGAACTAAGAAGAGACAGAAATTATGACCAACCCAATCACAAGCACTGAAATTGAAGCTGTGATCAATCATCTCCCAAAAAACAAAAGCTCAGGACTAGATGGCTTCACAAGAGAATTCCATCAAACATTTAGAGAAGAGCTAATATCTATCCTTCTAGAACTCTTTCATAAAATTGCAGAGGAAGGAACACTTCCAAACTCATCCTACGAGGCCACCGTCATGCTAACACCAAAACCAGACAAAGACAACACAAAAAAAGACAACTGCAGGCCAGTATCACTGATGAACATAGATGCAAAAATCCTCAACAAAATTTTAGCAAACAGAATTCAGCAATACATCAAAAAGCTCATACACCATGATCAAGGTGGGTTTATTCCAGGAATGCAAGGATTCTTCAATATATGCAAAGCAATCAATGTGAAATACCATATTAATAACTTGAAAGATAAAAATCATATGATCATTTCAATAGATGCAGAAAAAGCCTTTGACAAAATTCAGCCCCCTTTTATGATTAAATCTCTTCAAAAACTGTGTATGGAAGGAACCTCCCTCAAAATAGTAAAGGCAATATATGATAAGCCTACAGCAAACATTATTCTCAGTGGTGAAAAACTGAAAGCACTCCCCCTAACATAAGGAACATGACAAGGGTGTCCACTTTCACCACTAGTATTCAACATAGTTCTGGAAGTCCTAGCTACAGCAATCATAGAAGAAAAAGAAACAAAATGAATCCAGATCAGAAAAGTAAAACTCCCACTGTTTGTAGATGACATGATACTGTACATAGAAAACCCTAAAGGTAATATCAGAAAATTACTAGAGCTAATCAGTGAATTTAGCAAAGTCACAGGATACAAAATTAATAGACAGAAATCACTTGCATTTCTATATGCTAACAATGAAAAATCAGAAAGAGAAATTAAGGAATCAGTCCCATTCACCGCTGCAACAAAAAGAATTAAATATCTAGGAATAAACTTACCTAAGGAAACAGAAGAACTGTACACAGAGAATTATAAGACCCTGGTGAAAGAAGTCAATGACATAAACAGATGGAGAGACAGTCCATGTTCCTGGGTAGAGAGAATCAATATTCTGAAAATGACTATACTACCAAATGCACTATACAGATTCAATGGGATCTCTACCAAATTACCAATGGCATTTTTCACAGAACTAGAACAAAAATTTCACAATTCATATGGAAACACAGAAGACCCCAAATAGCCAAAGCAGTGTTGAGAAAGAAGAACGGAGCTGGAGGAATCAACCTTCCTGACCTCAGATTACACTCCAAAGCTACAGTCATCAAGACAGTATGGTACTCGCACAAAAACAGAAAAAAAGACCAATGGAACAAGATAGAAAGCCCAGAAATAAACCCATGCACCTATGGGTACCTTATTTTGACAAAGGAGGCAAGAATATACAATGGGGCAAAGACAGCCTCTTCAATAAATGGGGCTGGGAAAACTGGACAGCTACATGTAAAAGAATGAAATTAGAACACTTCCTAACACCATACACAAAGATAAACTCAAAATGGATTAAAGACCTAAATGGAAGACCAGAAACTATGAAACTCTTAGAGGAAAACACAGGCAGAACACGTGATGACATAAATCAAAGCAAGATCCTCTATGACCCACCTCCTAGAGTAATGGAACTAAAAACAGAAGTAAACAAGTGGGACCTGATTAAACGTAAAAGTTTTTGCACAGCAAAGGAAACTACAAGCAAGGTGAAAAGACAACCCTCAGAATGGGAGGAAATAGTAACAAATGAAACAACTGACAAAGGATTAATTTCTAAAATATACAAGCAGCTCATAAAACTCAATGCCAGAAAAACAAAGAGCCCAATCAAAAAGTGGGAAAAAGACCTAAACAGACATTTCTCCAACGAAGACATACAGATTGCTAACAAACACATGAAAGGAAGCTCAACATTGCTCATTATTAAAGAAATACAAATCAAAACTACAATGAGGTATCACCTCACACCAGTCAGAATGGCCATCATCAAAAAGTCTACAAACAATAAATGCCGGAGAGGGTATGGAGAAAAGGGAAAGCTCTTGCACTGTTGGTGGGAATGTAAATGGATACACCAACTATGGAACATGGCATAGAGATTCCTTAAAAAACTAGGAATAAAACCACCATATGACCCAGCAATCCCACTCCTAGGCATATACCCTGAGGAAACCAAAATTGAAAGAGACACATGTATCCCATTGTTCACTGCAGCACTGTTTACAATAGCTGGGACATGGGAGCAGCCTAGATGTCCAGTAGATGAATGGATAAAGAAACTGCAGTACATATACACAATGGAATACTACTCAGCCATAAAAAGGAACATACTTGAGTCAGTTCTGATGAGGTGGATGAACCTAGAACCTATTATACAGAGTAAAGTGAGTCAGAAAGAGAAAGATAAATATTGTATTCTAATGCATATATATGGAATCTAGTAAAATGGTACTGAAGAACTTATTTACAGGGCAACAATGGAGAAACAGACATAGAGAACAGACTTATGGACATGGGGAGAGGGAAGGAGAGGGTGAGACGTATGGAAAGAGTAACATGGAAACTTACATTACCATATGTAAAATAGGGAGCCAACGGGAATTTGCTGTGTGGCTCAGGAAACTCAAACAGAGGGCTCTGTATCAACCTGGGGGGGGAGGTGGGGATGGGGAGGAAGATGGCAGGCAGGTTCAAAAGGGAGGGGATAAGTGTCTACCTATGGCTGAATCATGTTGAGGTTTGAGAGAAAACAACAAAATTCTTTAAAGCAATTATCCTACAATAAAAAAAAATTTTTTTTTTTTTAAAAGAAAAAGCAATGCAATCTAAAGGCAAATACAACTGGGGCATCCACCGGCCAAGAGATCACAGAATGGAAATCTTGGTTTGTCCCTCTGCACATCTGCAGCCCAACTACTGACTATTAACATCACTGGTCTTAGACATACATGGAATATTATCACAGTTGGTTTAAAAAAGCAAATTTCCAGAAGGAGTAAACTAAAATATTTTACTTAAACCCATATCCTCCCTGCCAAAAGAATTTAAAGTTGCTTTAACTGTATTATAAAAGACATTTTCCAAAAAAAAAAAAAAAAAAAAGACATTTCCTTCTGTCTTATCCTTTGTACTCTTATACCAGAGTGTCATGAGGATCCCTGAAAAACAGAAATAAGGATTAAGAAGAAATCTATGTAAATATACCAGAGACCCAAAGGCCAGACTCCCAAAACATAAGTCCTTCTTTTTTAACCTGATTTAAATAATGTAATAGATTTCAGCAGTCACCCAGTAAGAGAAAGTCAGTCCTGTCATCTGGGGTTCATTTCCTTATTAACAGTTAATACACAAGAACAAAGAAACCAGACAGGACAGATTCTCCCAGATTCCTTAACTCAAAAAGCTCAGCCTCTTCCCAACTCCAGGCCTGTACCATTTTTCAGAGTTTAGCACTGATGGAAAAGGGCAATCTGGCAGCTCTAAAGAATTCCACTCTCTATTTATTTATCTACATAAGGGACATAGTTTGGATCCTTTATACACCGGAATACTTGAATCATACGGGTTGGAATACAAGTCATCCAGAAGTTGAGAAAGAAAAGAAAATATATATTCAAGCTAAAATGGATCCAATTTTAAGAAGGCCATCAGCCCCAAGTTTAGTAAAGTTTTGAACAAACAGGCTGGACTAAAATAGAATAAAGTCACAGGGCACGTGAAAAGCTTTCACTTGGAGACACTACCCCACAGCAGACTGCAGGACAGCTCTTCCATCCAATTCCTTCTGGGTGGAAGACCTCTGATGCAACAGTTTAGGAGAAAGGCTTTCTGGACTACAGCCTGCAGATTTAAAGGGGGCATGAGACACTGCACTCTAGTGGCAAGGTCACAAAGGACAAGTTCCAAACGGACTGGAGAGCTCGTCTGCGCTCCTGGGGAACAATCACCTCCTGGCCAAGAGGTGAACTCTTTTTTTCATTATTTTTAAGGATTTTCCTGAGGTGGGACATTTTTAAAGTCTTTATTGAATCTGTTACAATATTGCTTCTGCTGTTTATGTTCCAGCTTTTTGGCTACCAGGCATGTGGAATCTTAGAGCTGCCTGACCAGGGATCAAACCCACATCCCTTGCACTAGAAGGTGACGTCTAACTAGACAGCCAGGGAAGTCGCTAAGTGGGACTTAAGTAGCCTTTGTTTTACAGTTAACTATCTTCCTTTTTTTTTTTTTCTGAAGCAGGTTACAGATCGTAAGACAGCTAGCATAAAAGTCAAACTCCTCCCAGATACCATTACAAAACATGGTTAGAAAAATAAGATGCCAACATATTAAATATCTTCCTTTGCCAAAGGCAAAGCTGCTCAGGGAAATGAGAATTAGAATTGAAAATAATGTAGTCTCAAATATTTGTTTCAGAGGCTGTAAAAAATCCATTCCCACAGAAAGAAACCATAAACTCCAAGTGTTCACTTCTGTTTAAAAAAAAAAAAAAAAAAAGAGGAAGAAGAAGAAAAGGTTCACAGTTTAGAAATAACACATGTTCACCCATGGCTGATTCATGTCATGTATGGCAAAAACCACTACAATATTGTAATTAGCCTCCAATTAAATAAATTTAAAAAACAAATGACAGGGAAGAAGCAGGAGCATCTCAAGTATAATGACAGAGATAGAAAAGAGTTCCATGTGATTTAATCCCGAGCAAAACAAGTCCAGGGAGAGACTTCCCAGCATGGCAAGTGGACAGCAAAGGGCACTGTTCCTTCATGGAAAGTATTTGAAACAGGCATTGCTTACTGTCATAAACCAAAAGGTCTGTCCCTTCTGTTGCAGGAAGAGACTATTGAATTCGGTTTTTATTCTTCCATCCCATAAATCCAAGACTGTGGAAGTCTATGAAAACACAAAATAATTTTCAGGATTCCAGGAGCCATGACCTTGACCATTTTCCCGTTGACAGTTTATAAATCCAATGCTTCATGATAATTTATTTGAAGACACAGACCTCTGCATGAAAAAGGAAAACTATTCTAAGTACAACAACTCATGTGAAACCTAGTTTTCTCGGGCACATGCTGTCCCTCCTGCCCACAATGCTCGGGGTTCAAGGTCAACCCCAAGTCTACTTCCCCGTATAAATGTAGCTGACACCCTTATCTCTTGTGCTAACTCCTCTTGCCTGAGTTGCTGCCTGAGCCAGACTAAACCATGCAATGAGTAGCTTGTTTCATGTCTATTTCATACCCATTCTGTTTTCTGATTGGTCTCCTTGGTATATAACTTCTCCCCAGCTGAGAACACTGTGGGGCCATGGTTAGTTGTTAAAATTTCCCAAACCGTTCACAGATAGAACACAAAAGGTTAGCTCTTTGATCTCCAGTTACCAGCCAGCGGGTTGCACTACAGTTTGCAGACTGGGCATTTCCTTTTAGTGAGAAAGAAGATTTCGGTGGTCCTGCTGTCAGCTAAAAGTATGATAAATAATCCTTTCATTTTCAATAACACATCTCAGCTACAGAGTGATTTCAGGCATGGTCCTAGTAAAACGTTACACTTCTCTTCCATGCGTGGAAGAAAGAGGGACCCTTAATTTCTAGGTTGAAAGAGGGCTGCACGGCTCCACAGAAGCTGCTGTGGAAGTATGTGGTACAAGCTTAAGAGTATTTACAGTATTCAGTGGGAGACCAAATTCTAGAATTATGCAGTGTTCAACTCTGACTTACATAATTCAAGTTCCATAGCTGAAGCCAAGGCTTGGCTTCCCTTAACAAGACAAAATGATTAAATATATAAACTAGATCTTAGACACTCTTGATACACCCTTGTCTCTTTATTGTCTCTAAAACATTTTTAAAAAATACATACTGGCAGAAGAGGCTCGCTGCCTGTATGGTGTATCTAACACTGCAGTCTCCTAAAGGCATGCTCCAGTGGCAACCCTAGCTCACTTGCCATCTTGACCATGTGTGATGGTTCTCTTTCTGGGTCTGTTTCTTCTCTCAGCCCCAACCTCACAGTGGGGTCTCTCCTGCCCCCCAAACCTCCCATTACATAATGCCCTCAGCTTGCCCACCCCACAGTGAGCCCCTGACACACTCCACTCGACTGCTCTCAAACTAAGGAAAGCTGGACCACCACTCTGCTTCCTTTCTCCACTGCCAGCCCACTGAAACCACCTGTCCAGTCCGTGAATCCACAGGGTGGGGAAGAAGAACAAGGGCTGTGGAGTGAAACAAGTCTGAAGGGAACTCCACCTCCCCCATCCTTTCTCTAGAATTTGGGGTGCAGGGTATTTAGGAAAGTGAGAAATGTTGGCAGTATTTCCAACTTTTCATTTGCAACTAGAATCTGAAGAACATACTTAACCCCTCTGATTCTCCGAAGTCTCACCTATAAAACTAGGATAACATTTAACCTCAGGAAGTTGTCTGAGGTTCATGCAACCTAAGCCCTATGCCATGCTCAGCACGTCATAGGGTTTTACTGCAAGGCACCCAGGAAGAGTGTACATGGCGTCTGACGTTATGTGCTATTGTCGTTTGGAAAGACAAAAACAAATACTGCATTTCTAAAACTGTAGGATGCTTGATATAGAATGAAGTCACTCTGTTAATTAATCTGTACTGGGCACCTTCACTGCTATGGTTTGATGTCTGCATCCCCTTCAATTCAGTTTGAAATCCTAACCCCCAAAGGTGATAGTATTAGGAGGTGGAGGTGATCAAGTCATGAGGGTGGAGCCACTATGAATGGGAGTTGTTGTTGTTGTTGCTGTTGTTGTTGTTGTACAGTCACAAAGTCATGCCTGACTCTTTGCCACCCCATGCATTGCAGCACGCCAGGCTTCCCTGTCCCTCACTATCTCCCAGAGTTTGCTCAGATTCATGTCCATTGAGTCAGTAATGTTATCTAACCATCTCATCCTCTGCTACCCCCTTCTCCTTTTGCCTTCCATCTTTCCCAGCATCAGTCTTTTCCAGTGAACTGGCTTTTTGCATCAGGTAGCGAAAGTATTGGAGCTTCACCTTCAGCATCAGTCCTTAGGATTAGCACCCTTATAAAAGAGACTTCAGAAGTTCCCTCACCCTGTGACAACACAGTGAGAAGGCCCTACCTACGAATCGGGAAGCAGGTCCTCACCAGACACCACAATCTGCAGGAGCCTTGATCACGGACTCATCAGCCTCCCAAACTGTGAGAAACAAATTCCTGTTGTTTACAACCCACCCAGTCAGGAGTGTTCTGTTATAGCAGCCGGGATGGACTAAGTCTTTTATATTCAAGGCGTGTTATCAAGAAACAGTAGGAACCAATACAGTATTGTAAAGTAAAATAATGTAAAAATTAAAATTTTTAAAAAAAATAAAGCTAAAAAAAAAAAAGAAAAGAACAGTAGGAGCAACAGAGTGACTCTTAGGAACTGGAGCTTCAAGAGCAGCCAGAGTCTTGACAGGCAAGGAATCCCTGTGGTCAAAGAGAGGATTCAGTTCTTCTGTTGAGGGAAATTAATTGTGAGGATGTCCCTGTAAGTGAGATAATTTGTGTGTGGCTTGTGTTTGTCCCGACCTGTCCTCAAGAAAGGAAAAGTTACCTGTATTCCTTGCTCATAAGGAATTTATTACCTAGTAGGTCTGTGACATACAGAATACACTTTAAAAAGTGTGCAAGAGCATTTAGAGATCACACAGAAGTTAAAGCACAAACTCAGTACAGCTGAGCACCCACAGAACCAGTATTAGGTGGCAATTACTTGCAATAACAAAAGAACTTTCCACGGGGTTCCTGTATGTAGCAAGCTTCCTCCTAAGTGCATTTCAGCTGTATGTTGGTTTTTTGTCATTCAATTCACCCTTTCAGGAATAGCCTGTCTGTAAAGCCAGCTGTATTCTTCTCCATGCAAAGCCACAGAAGTGGAAGCAGAAGAATCACAGAAGGGGGTTGCCCAGCTCCCCTGTCCCACCAGCCTCTCCAAACACAGGCTCCCCCAGCTGCCCTCCCCGCTGTCGACCAAGACTCATTCACCCCTATCTCTACCTGGAGTCCACAGACTCACCCTGCAAACATGCAGGACTCCTGCTTTCCCCGCTGCTTCCATGTTCACACCTTGCCCTGCCCCAACCCTGGTACAACACACTTCACGTTGAACTAGTCTGCAGTGGGGTGAGGAGGAGAATCGCAGAAAACCATCACAGGCAAATTATCCAACTTTCAGGGAAGTCATGACGATCACTGTTGCCCAGCAAAAGATCTGAATCATCTCTCTGGCCACTGGGATTCCCTGCCTGCCAAGACTCTGGCTGGTCTTGAAGTTCTGATTTCTAAGAGTCACTCTGCCCCCCATACTCCCCACTCCAAACCCCAAAGCTAATTTCCACTTCCACCTCCAGTACAAGACTGAGCACTCCCCCAGAGTCCATGGTCCTGGTGAAGCAAGGTGATGGTTCTATATGACCCCTGACCTCAAGGCTGACACTGCTCTCTTCCCAGTCACCGACGCCCAGCTCAGAGTTAGCCCAGACTCCCTACAGAAGCTCCCTGGGGTGGTCGCTCTATCATGTCTCTCTGAAGTGCTTTTGATCTCCCATATCCTTCATCTCTCTCCTGACTGACTGCCCAGGCAGCTCCATGTCATGAATGACTCATATACCCTCCTTTTATGTTCTGAAGTCTTAAAGTCTGTTTTTTCTTAGCTCCCTCCCCAGAGCACCAGCATCATGGGCTCCGACTGCAACAGGAAAGAACAAATCTGACTCCATATTAGACCTGTTTCTTTCACTTTAACCTCTGTATCCTCTTGCTTTTGCTACAAGTTAAGAATATTGCCTACAGGGCTTCCCAGGTGGTGCAGTGGCAAAGAATCCACCTGCTAAGTGGGAGATGCCGGTTTGATCTCTGGGTCAGGCAGATCCCCTGGAAATAGCAATCCACTCCAGTATTCTTGCCTGGAAAATCCCAAGGACAGAGGAGCCTGGCAGGCTAGTCCATGGGGTCTCAAAGAGTTGGATACCACTGAGCATGCACACATATCCCCACTAAGAAGGCTGCCTACAGTTTGAAACATACAGGATAACCCATTCTCAAGGCTTTGACCTTTAAGGGTATGACACTTTTCCATTCACACAGAGATTAAAAGTTGCAGGACACAGAATAACGTTTCTCTTGTTGAAGGTTCACAGGAACATCACGACCAGGCCCACACGGATAGCTGCAAGAACAAAGGATTGCCATACCAAGATGTTTGCAACAACCAACCGCACCTCTCCCTCACTTTACATTTAAAAGTTCTTTGCTAAAACCCTTTGGGGAGTCCAGGGCTTGGAAGGACATGAACCACCTGTTCTCCATGCACTTGCTGCAATAAACCTTTCTCTGCCTCTATTGTTTGGCCTCACTGTGGGTTAGGCATGCAAACTCGCATTCATCTTAACACTAACATCTAATCCAAAACCACTACAATTTCTTAAAGAGCCTCCAGTTCAGCTGTTGGATCACTTCTACTCAAATTATCTTAGAGAACAGCACAGCCTAGTGTGGTAGCCACTAGCCTAATGTAGCTATTTAAATTCAAATTAATTCAAGTTAAATAAAATTTTAAAATGCAGGTCTTCAGTGGCATTTGCCACATGTTAAGGACTTAATAACCACGGGAGGCTAGTGGCCACAGTACTGGACAGTTCAGATAAAGGACATTCCAGTCAGCACAGAGACTCACAGAACCTTGGAATAGACCCATATACTGCTACTCTGCCACAGCCACATGGAGGGAAGTGTCCAATTTGTTTACAGTGGGATTTATCCAAAAATGTGAAGGAAGGGAGTTGTGAACTAGGTTTTTAAATCATTATAACACTATTTTATGTCTGTATGATACTTTGCATATACAAAATTTTTTTACATATATATTTTAAAGAACGTGATTTCAAATGGAGTAACATTTTCTATGGCATACTTCCCTGGTGGCTCAGACGGTAAAGTGTCTGTCTACAATGCGGGAGACCAGGGTTCAATCCTTGGTTTGGGAAGATCCCCTGGAGAAGGAAATGGCAATCCACTCCAGCACTCTTGCCTGGAAAATCCCACGGACAGAGGAGCCTGGTAGGGTACAGTCCATGGGGCTGCAGAGAGTCGGACACGACTGAGCGACTTCACTTTCACTTTCAATCACATATACAAAGACGCACATGAGGAAATGCAAAGTCTGAGAGGTCAGCAGAACTTCTCGCTCAAGAAAAAAATCTTCTTTGATTTGCAGGGCTTTTAAGGTTTCAAAAAGGCCAGTTAGATTCTGTCTAAAGACACTTCAACTTACTTTTATATTCCTTAATTTGACCTTAACAACACTCTATGCTGCTTCTGGATGACACTAAAACCATTGTCAACCCAGACATGGACAGACCACATCCCAGTACACAAATCTTAATGGTCCATCTTTTCTATAGGACTCCCTTCCCAGGAAATCAGTATTATAAAGGTGCTTCAGGACATTTTAATCAAGCAGCTGTCATTTCAGCTATATTCATACGTCAAATCAAGACCAGAGAGGGCAAGGGAAAAAAACGGTACAAAATAAAAGGAAAAAAAATACATATACCAAAAACATATCTCCATTTTTAATCCATCCCCTCTCCATATTTCCATCCTCTTAGCCAAGAACCAAAGTACATTTAAAAGTCAGATCACAAACTGCACTTCACCTGAAGATCAGAGGAAACAGTCCTTTTTAACCAAAGGTACACAGAGTCTCCGCCATTCAAGCAGGTGGCATTGACTATACCTAACACAATATCCTACTTCTGTACCCAGCTATAGGTTCTCATTGTCTCTGTAGCAAATCATCACAAACACCGTCACTTAAAACAATGCAAATTTATTATCTTACAGTTCTGGAGGTTGAAAGTCGAAAATGGGCTGGCAGGGCTGCATTCCCTCTCAAGACTCCAACAGAGAATCTGCTGGCTCACGGACCCTTCCTCCGTCTTCCAAGCCAGCAACGCAGCACCTTCTCATCTCTCTCCCCAGCTTCTGCCTCCATGACCACACCTCCTCTAACTCTGATCCTCCTGCTTCTCTCTTACGAGGAACCTGGCAATTACACTGGACTCACCCAAATAACCCAATAATCTTCCTATTGTAAAATCCTTAACTTAATCACATTTGCAAAATCCCCTTGGTCTATAAGGTAATATTCACAGGTTCCATAGATTAGGACATGGATTTTGGGGTGGAGGCCATTATTGTGTCTACCATATGCTACCTAATTAAGAACAACCTTCTAAAGTACTATGGATTAATTACAAATTCTTTATACAGTCTCACCAACTGAAGTTTCATATCTGCATTAGGTACTTGAATATCAGAGAGCATACGATGGGAATAGATACAGCATAATGTTAATTATTTTACTAAACTATTGACTAGTCACCTTTTTATATTTCTTAATAAGACAATATGCAATTATCATTTGCAAGAACTAGTGCGGATTGGGAATGGAAGACTCAGCTGGCAAAAAGGGCACAAAACAAGAGGGTGCTTCTCCAGGCATGTGGGGCTGTCTCTAACCCAAGGATGAGCAGTTCAGCTTCATAGGATCCACATAGGTTTGGTTGGCTCAGTTCAGTTCAGTTCAGTTCATTCGCTCAGTTGTGTCCGACTCTTTGAGACCCCATGAATCGCAGCACGCCAGGCCTCCCTGTCCATCACCAACTCCTGGAGTTCACCCAAACTCATGTCCATCGAGTTGGTGATGCCATCGAGCCATCTCATCCTCTGTTGTCTCCTTCTCCTCCTGCCCCCAATCCCTCCCAGCAACAGGGTCTCTTCCAATGAGTCAACTCTTCGCATGAGGTGGCCAAAGTATTGGAGTTTCAGCTTTAGCATCAGTCCTTCCAAAGAACACCCAGGGCTGATCTCCTTTAGAATGGACTGGTTGATTCTCCCTGCAGTCCAAGGGACTCTCAAGAGTCTTGTCCAACAACACAGTTCCAAAGCATCAATTCTTTGGTGCTCAGCTTTCTTCACAGTCCAAATCTCACATCCATACATGACCACTGGAAAAACCATAGACTTGACCAGATGGACCTTTGCTGGCAAAGTAATGTTTCTGCTTTTGAATATACTATCTAGGTTGGTCATAACTTTTCTTCCAAGGAGTAAGCGTCTTTTAATTTCAATGGCTAAAGTCACCATCTGCAGTGATTCTGGAGCCCAAAAATTAAAGTCTGACACTGTTTCCACTGTTTCCGCATCTATTTCCCATGAAGTGATGGGACCAGATGCCATGATCTTCGTTTTCTGAATGTTGTGCTTTAAGCCAACTTTTTCATTCTCCTCTTTCACTTTCATCAAGAGGCTTTTTAGTTCCTCTTCACTTTCTGCCCTAAGGATGGTGTCATCTGCATAGCTGAGGTTACTGGCTGCTGCTGCTGCTGCTGCTGCTGCTTCTGCTAAGTCGCTTTAGTTGTGTCCAACTCCTAGCGACCCCATGGACTGCCGCCTACCAGGCGCCTCCGTCCATGGGATTTTCTAGGCAAGAGTACTGGACTGGGTTGCCATTGTCTTCTCCGGAGGTTACTGGCTAGACAGGAGCAAAAAAAAGGCTTTTCCTGTTATAGTATAAACTCAGGCAAGAAAGGGTTATTCTGGCTTTATAAATAATAGAAACACTTAACTGAAATTCAATGAAAAGCTGTCTTACAACACTGTCCTGTTACCTCTTTCAAATGTAAGATAATATGAGCCTTATCTTTACTATCATATGACAGCTTAATCTAAACATGTCTAAGCACCATGAGAAAAACATTACCTACCACAGATTCAAGACTGGAGAGAATTAACTTGACGCGTAGAAAACTTACTTTACCCCCTGAATATTTTCTACAACTTAAAACCAGTGCAGGTTAATTTGTGAGGTCCTAGTGTCATCTTTTGCAAGTAATGGAACCCCAAAACATGAAAGAATGATAAGTCACTGATTCACAGCCTCAGAAAAATGAGGTACAACAACGATGCCCCTGGTTTGGGTTTTAGTTCGGTTTTATCTTGTATGGCACAGGAGTTTGGGGTGAGAGGTTGTGAAAAGCATTTATTTCAGCAGCCATCCAACATCTGCTGACATATTTGTTGAAGGAACCTATGAAGAGGGTCCACTCTTGCAAGGAAAGTTCACAAAGGAAGAGACAAGACAGGTACCTGCTCCCTATCTCTCCTGATCAGGCATTGAGACTTAGAAGCAATGCTCAAAAAGCGTGAGATGGCGGCCAGGAGGACCTCACTAACTACCTGCATTTTTCCCAAATATCAAAGGACTGCACATATGCCAGGCACATAAGCCAGGCAAGGCTTTGGACACGGCTCCTCCCAAGCACCTTTCAGCTGGGAAGAATAAACTCAGTGAGTAGCATGTCTCCCATCTACTTGCATCAATCTCTAGCATTCTCTGGAAAACTGAAAGAGCAAACCTGGCCATCACTGCATTTCTAAACTTGAAGGTGGACATACTTCTCAGCCAGTGCCAACAGATACCGAATATACCATATACAAGTACATATACAGAAGACTGGAGCCAACATGCACAGAGAAACAGGGGGTGAAGAGTGTCTTTTTAAAGTGCTCTAAACCTGGATGGGGGCTTCCTAGGTGGCTCAGTGATAAAGAATCCGCCTGTCAAACAGGAGATGTGGGTTCGATCGCTAGGTGGGGAAGATCCCCTGGAGAAGGAAATGGCTACCCACTCCAGGATTCTTCTCTGGAAACTCCCAAGGGCAGAGGAGCCTGGCGGGCTACAGTCCTTAGGGTCGAAAAGAGTAAGACACGACTTAGCAACCAAAGCAACAATAACAACGGAACATGGATGGACCCAGAGAATGTCATACTGAATGAAGTATATCAAAGAGCGAAGGTCAAATATATGATATCACTTACATGTGGGATCTTTAAAAAATGGTACAATGAACTTATTTACAAAGCAGAGTCACAGATGTAGAAAACAATAATGGTTACTGAGGGAGGGGAAGTGAGGAGGGCTCAATTGGGAGACTGGCATTGACAGGTACACACGACTCTATATGAAACAGATACCCAACAAGGACCTACTGTATAGCACAGGGAACTCTACTCAATACTCTGCAATGACCTATAGGGGGAAAGAATCTAAAAGAGTAGATAGGCGTGTATGTATAACTCAATCACTTTGCAGAACAAGCAGAAAGGAGCAGAACACTTTAAATCAACTACACACGAATAAAAAAATTTTTTTAAGAAAACCTCATAAACTACATGAGAATCTCAAACTTTCATTAAGGCTTCTTTGTAAAACACAACCAAGCGGACTGTGGGAGGAGGAAAATGAGAAGAGAAACCCAAGACGGCCACCCCGATGTGGAGACAGACATCAATCCTGCCAGCATCTCCAATCTGAGAATGCGGGGAGATGCAGTTCAGTTTCCCTTGTGTGTGCTGGGTCTCTGACAAAATACGTGAATGCCAATTCTGCTTTACTGACATCTCCAGGGGTTGAAAAGAACAAACGCATCCTGGCGCATCTGGGATTAGGAATAAATCTACATCCACAAAGGGTACTTGAAGAGTGAATCACTACTCATTACGCTTCTCACAGTGTGCCTCTCCATTTAAACAAAAACATTTACATTTTTTTATCCTGATGTCACTAGACTATAACATCAGGTGATTCATCACAGGTAGGTAACCAGGCTTGCAAAGCAGCAGAGGAAAACCAAATGAGCACAGATCATAAACCTGGGATTGAAGCTGTTATCAGAACAGTGGGTGAGAGAGAGGCTGCTGCCAATACATTCGGTAAAAACCAAGTCTGATGAAAGGCTGGTCAGTACACTGCTCTCTTTTCTCAGCTGGTTCAGGCGCCATTTGGGAAGCAAAAGTTAACATGTCAGGGAAGACGAGAAATCTGGCAAAAGGTTCTCCCTGAAGCCATTCTTCTTGCAGGGAATACAAGCTGCAATGTGAAAGCAGCCCTCCTATCTTTCTCAAGTACAAGTTGAGAATACTGTTTTCATGGCCAGTGGCCATGAAAATATACTAGGCAGCCTGACAAGAAAAGAATTCACATACCACAACAAGCCACAGACACTATAATTTGAGCTTTCTAGGTATAAACACAAAAATAGAGGCAAGTCAAACTTTTCCACGATCAGCATTAACTTGTGCATTATTACCAAGTCTATCTTAATCGAAAAGGCATAATTGTCACTGCTTCCAGACAACCTGGTTTCACTGCTGCTGCAGAATCAAGGCCCTACATGTTTACACCTCAAACCATAACACCACCCATGACCTCTCCTCCCAAAGCCCCTACACTCCCAGCATCACAAGATGAAGTGATGTGCCCCCCCAGTACCTCAATGCCACCCCACCATCATCACCACCCTGCACAGGGTACCAGTGATATGACAGGAAATAAAATTCCCCTAAGTAAGGCTTAGCTTGGATCAGCTAACCAACAGCCTTAAGCTCCCTCTTGAGGTCAGCACTCCTTCCTTTTCCACCGAGAAATCTTAGTAAGACAGAGGTAACAGGAATGAAGGAAAGGACGATCCATGACAGAAAAGTTTAAAAATCTCGGTTGCTAAGGTGGGAAGTGTTATGGACTGAACGGCCTCTCCAAAATTCGTATGTTGAAGTGCTAACCCTCCTGGACTTCAGAATGTGAAATTATTTGGAGACAAGATCCTTAAGGAAGTAATTAAGGTTAAATGAGGTCATCAGGGTGGCTCCTTCATCTAATGTGACCTACGTACTTGTAAGAAGAGAAAAGTAGGACATAGACACACACACGGAGGAAAGACCACGTGAGGAGGCAGTGAGCAGACAGCCGTGGACAAGCCAAGCAGAGAGGCCTCTAGGGAAATCAAACCTCCCAATATCTTGACCTTGGACTTCTAACCTCCAGAACCGGGAGAAAAGAAGTGTCTGTTGTTTAAGACATCCAACCTGTAGTATTTTGTTACGGCAGCCCGAGCAAACTAACACAGGAAGAAACAAAGCATCTTAACGTATCAGAAGTTGAACCTTCCTATCCATTTCCAGACAGCGGTCTTCCCCCTGGTGATCTCTCTCCTCAAGTCCCTAGAGCTTGGGAACCTTATAGAGTCCCGCAGCGGAAATTAAGTAACAGAGCATTTCATTGCAAATGCTTTTGGTTCCTGATATTAGGAAAGCAATCTGATTTAAAACGCGCGCACACACAATGACACTACTCCAAAAATACAGCTGTGGAATATCCCATGGCTTCAGGCTACTGTTCTTTTCCTTTGCTTCCTTCTCCCCTTCCCAGCTCCCAGAAACAGAAGAGAAGATACTTAACATTTATTGAACAAGTTAAGAATTGCGACAAGCCAACTCACTGGAAAAGACCCTGATGCTGGGAAAGACTGAAGGCAGGAGGAGAAGGGGGCGACAGAGGATGAGACGGTTGGGTGGCATCACCGACTCGATGGACATGAGTCTGAGCAAACTCTGGGAGACGGCGAAGGACAGGGAAGCCTGGCGTGCTTCAGTCCATGGAGTTGCAAAGAGTCAGACATGACTGAGCAACTGAACAACAACAAATCTTACTAAGTAGATTTCATTTTGTGCAGAAGCGAAGTGACTCAGAGGCTAAAGCAACGTTTCCAAGAGTGGAACCAGAAACTTAACTCAGATATTTCTCAATTCAAAGTCCTTATTTTCCCCACAAAGCCAGTTTCTTTCCTGCAGTCAAGATGGTTGAATGTTTTATAAAATAGTTCTGTTAGGGGCACAGCGGGGAGCCACTGTAAACACTCTTCTAATAGCCCTAGAGATTAATTTTAAATTGGTATTAATTCGATGCTATTTACTACCTAAGCCTGCAGAACTAAAATTTTACTTCAATTTCCACAAATCATGCTAAAACTGAATGTAAATGACAATTAACACACTTGAGTGGTTATTATGGAAAGATAAACCAATGAAATACCTACTTTTAAAATTTAGCATAATGACCCTAAGAAGGTAAGGTGAGTTCTGTGCTTTATACCATTTTTTTTTTCAGCCTTTGGGGACACAGCTCCGGTGACCAGGCTATGCCGAGCTCACAGAAGCGAAGTGCCATGAGGCGGCCAGCCCTGCCCCTCCAGGCAGGCGCTCTTCACACTTTCTGCCTGGGTGCAGCAGATGAAATCAGCAGTTCACTTCGCCTTATAACGAGCCCAAATCAGCTTAATTTTATTTCCCAAGAACTGAAAAGGGATGAATACCTTCAGGAACTGCCTGACTATAAGCCAAGCCCACAAGTAGTAAAACTGGGAACAGCGAAGACGCCCCAAACTGCAAGACCAGCTCCCAAGGACAGAGAGGGGTGAGAGAGGATGAAAACAGAGCTCTAACCCCTCCTGGCAGCAGGAAGAGGAATTAGGGGTGGTTAAAGGACCCCCCTCCCCAACTTTTCCATTTGTTCCTGGAAAGGCTTTCTCTGCCCGCGAATAAAAGCAACCACCACCTTCACGTTCATCAATAGCTCTATACGCCCAGTCACCTTGCTGCCTGGAAGAATTATGTGCATCGTTAAAGCTCCTGGCCCTTCCCATGTGAGTGCCATTCAATTTTCACCATACTCTCAGCTCCTGGGTTCTGAGTATTCACAGCTTCTGGCTTACACAGCACCATGACTCCCTTCCTGATTTAGAAAATTAAAGGCAACATTAGAAGCCAGGAAAATTAAAGAAGCATGGACAAAAAAGAGAAGCCAGCTTCCTACAGATGACTCTGACTGGGGACAAGCTGGGGGTGAGGAAATAACGGAGCATCTGGTGCACTGGTGAAGAGGTGCCAGGTAGTCCTCAGCACAGTGAGCTGGTGGCTGGCTGTGAACAAACAGGAGGATGCGTGGGAAGATGGGGAGGACGGAGGACCAGATTCTTGGGTATCCACATGCACGCCGTGGGAGAACGCTGGAAGCCAAGGGAAGCCAGGGAGGGGAGTGAGGCAACCGCTGCTGAGAGCCCACCATCCAGTGTGGCCCATCCTGTGTGCCTATGGGAACTTGAGGCTGGTCCACACTGAGATGCGCTGTAAGCATAAAACACACACTCACAAACAGAGAGAGCAGACTTGTGGTTGCCAAGGGCAAGGGTGGGGGGCGGCGGATGGACTGGTAATTTGGGATTGGCAGATGCAAACTAGAGAGTAAGTCCCCTACATAGGAACCTTTAAGTTATGAACTTTCAATTTGTTTGTAGGTCCAACAAAGTTAGCCTAGGTAGGTACTCAACTAATACAATGGGCTATATAGTACCATACTATAGCAGCATCCACTGTCAGGCTATGATTCTGGATGGGCTACAAGTGACTATGTGTTAGTCGCTCAGTCATGCTTGACTGTTTGCAACCACATGGACTGTACCTGGCCAGGCTCTTCTGTCCATGGGATTCTCCAGGCAAGAATACTGGAGTGGGTAGCCATTCCTTTCTCCAGGGGACCTTCCTGACCCCAGGATCAAACTCAGCCTCTTGCATGGCAGGCAGATTCTTTACCATCTGAGCCACCAGGGAAGCCCACGTCACTGTGGACATTCACACACCAAAAAGACGCATAAAGAAAAGATGCAAAGTAGTTATTTTCCTCTGGCAAATTGTTGAAACATCCAACCTTCGTTTCATAAACAACTAGACGCTATTCAAGCTTTTGTAACCCTCTCTCCCTGGCAACCCACTCCAGTGTTCTTGCCTGGAGAATCCCAGGGACGGGGGAGCCTGGTGGGCTGCCGTCTATGGGGTCGCACAGAGTCGGACATGACTGAAGCGACTTAGCAGCAGCAGCAACTCCCTTGCAAGAAGAAGCAAGAATTAAGGTCATCTGACACTGCTAGTGCGGATGGAAACATTTATTTTGCATGCCAACTGTATCACAAACTTGCCCTATTAAATTCTTCAAATAATGAACTTTAACAATAGCAGAGTCCAATCTGACAGTCTCTCCATATAGCAGAAACTCACCAACAGGCACACAACCCACACACATCTGTTTACCCAAGCACTTGGGGGTACCTTACGGTACTGCGAACTTGGAAACACTACAAGATTGCACAAGGGGCAATTTACATGGCACTTATCTCTTTGGTATAATACCAGTGTAATCTTCCCCCTAATTGGAAGTACTTAATACTAGGGTTTTTTGAGGGGGATAGGACTAAAACTTTATTATATTTTACATTGGAGCATACTCAAATAACAACATTATGTTAGTTTCAGATGTACAGCAAAGTGAATCAGTTATACACGTTGCTCAGTCGTGTCCAGCTCTTTGTGACCCATGGATTGGGGGCTGCCAGGCTCCTCTGTCCATGGGATTTTCCAGGCAAGAATACTGGAGTGGGTTGCCATTCCCTTCTCCAGGGGATCTTCCCTACCCAGGGATTGAACCCAGGTTGCTCGCACTGCAGGCAGACTTTGCTGTGAGCCATTAGAGAAGGCTATGTGTAAATCTATTCTTTTTCAAATTATTTTCCTATGTAGGTTAATCAAAAATATTAAGCACCATTCCTGTGCTATACATTAGGTCCTTGTTAGCAATTTTAAATACAACAGTGTGTACATGTCAATTCCAAAACTCTCTAACTATCCCTACCTCTCCCAACATCATTTCCCACTTAATTCAGCTCAGTTCAGTCACTCAGTTATGTCTGACTCTTTGTGATCTCATGAATCACAGCACCCCAGGCCTCCCTGTCCACCACCAACTCCCAGAGTTCACCCAAACTCATGTCCATCCAGTCGGTAATGCCATCCAGCCGTCTCATCCTCTGTTGTCCCCTTCTCCTCCTGCCCCCAATCCCTCCCAGCAACAGGGTCTTTTCCAATGAGTCAACTCTTCGCATGAGGAGTTTCAGCCTCAGCATCAGTCCTTCCAAAGAACACCCAGGACTGACCTCCTTTAGAATGGACTTGGTTGGATCTCCTTGCAGTCCAAGGGACTCTCAAGAGTCGTCTCCAACACCATAGTTCAAAAGCATCAATTCTTCAGTGCTCAGCTTTCTTCACAGTCCAACTCTCACATCCATACATGACCACTGGAGAAACCATAGCCTTGACTAGACGAACTTTTGTTGGCAAAGTAATGTCTCTGCTTTTCAATATGCTCTCTAGGTTGGTCATAACTTTCCTTCCAAGGAGTAAGCGTCTTTTAATTTCATGGCTGCAATCACCACCTGCAGTGATTTTGGAGCCTAAAAAAATAAAGTCTGACACTGTTTCCACTGTTTCCCATCTATTTCCCATGAAATGATGGGACCAGAGGCCATGATCTTCGTTTTCTGAATGTTGAGCTTTAAGCCAACTTTTTCAATCTCCTCTTTCACTTTCATCAAGAGGCTTTTGAGTTCCTCTTCACTTTCTGCCATAAGGGTGGTATCATCTGCATATCTGAGGTTATTGATATTTCTCCCAGCAATCTTGATTCCAGCTTGTGCTTCTTCCTACCCAGCATTTCTCATGATGTACTCTGCAGATAAGTTAAATAAGCAGGGTGACAAGATACAGCGTTGCCTTACTCCTTTTCCTATTTGGAACCAGTCTGTTGTTCCAAACAGTCAGTTCTAAGTGTTGCTTCCTGACCTGCATATAGGTTTCTCAAGAGGCAGATCAAGTGGTCTGGTATTCCCATCTCTTTCAGAATTTTCCATAGTTTATTGTGATCCACACAGTCAAAGGCTTTGGCATAGTCAATAAAGCAGAAATAGATGTTTTTCTGGAACTCTCTTGCTTTTTCAATGATCCAGCGGATGCTGGCAATTTGATCTCTGGTTCCTCTGCCTCTCCTAGAACCAGCTTGAACATCTGGAAGTTCACAGCTCACATATTGCTGAAGCCTGGCTTGGAGAATAATTCCACAAGATAACGGGGCAGTGCATGCAAGTGGCACCACCAAATTAAAACAGAGGTGCACTGACAATAAAAATGCTAATATTTCATTTCCAGGTCTCTAGAAATATTTAGCATGAAGGTTCATTGATGTCTCCTACCAAAGATCTCTGTTTTAAAGCAGAGTAGTGTAGCTATTGGCAGACAGGCTCTGGCACATGTTGAAGCTCTGAATCCATATGAAGAGCAGTGTTATTTAGCCTCCTTGTGCTTCAGTCAAAATGAAGATAAAAAACAGTATAGACTTCACATGTCCTGTGAAGAGAAGATCACTTAATACACAAATGTAACAGGGAAGAACAAATCTGACTCCATATGAGATCTGTTTCTTTTACTTTAACCTTTGTATTCCATCTCTTGGCCTACAAGAATGTTGCCTGTAGCCTGAAAGATACGCATCAGCGCATTTCTGAAGACTCTGACCTTTAACAGTATAACACTTTTTCATTCTTTATAAAGATTAAAAATTGCAAAGATAGGTTGGGAGTTTGGGATGGACATGTACACACCACTGTATCTAAAACAGATAACCAACAAGGATGTATTGTATAGCACAGGGAATGCTGTTCAACATTCTGTAATAACCTAAATGGGAGAATTTTAAAAAGAATAGATTCATGTATATGCATAACTGAAACACTTTGCTGTATACCTGAACTAACACAAGATTGAATTAATCAACTATATCCCAATAGAAAATTTTAAAAAAATTTTTAAGTTGCAGAACAGAGAATAATCTTTGTGTTGTTGGAAGTATACAGGAACATCATGACCTGACCTAGGTGAACAGCTGCAGGAGCAAAGGATTCCCACACCAAGTCTGGAGCAATCAACCACACCCCTCCTCTTTTGGTATAAAATAAGTCTGAACTCTAACTTAGGTAAGATGGTTCTTTGGGACACAAGTCTACCATCTGCTGGTTTTCTGAATAAAGTGGCTATTCCTTGCCCCAACAACTCTCAATTTATTGGCCTGTCTTGAGGTGAGCAGTCCACGCTTGGACTCAGAACTAAAACACTGATTTACAATAGGACCTGATGCCTACTAAGTCTTAATGATGTCACCTACTATTTCAATTGATTAATGCTTATCAGCACCTTGATCAGATGAAACCAAAATCCCAGATGGTGACTTCATAGATACAAACAGTGTGTGACCAGAACTGGAAGTTTCACCTCTAAAGACGTCTTTGTCTCCATTAAAAATTCACAGTGATCCTGGAGCTGTTAATTCTTCCCTTAACAAAGATCCTGACAATTCCTGCCTTCCAGGGAGTATTTCCAAATAGCACCTGCTGGAGTTTAAAAGAAGGAAGAACTAACCAGTGGCAGCCATGGGGAGGAAAAGCTGCTCTGTGAGAAGCTAGTGATTTTCCATGAGTAAAGCTTTTGTATCTTTAGCTCTTGGATGTCTATCTCCTACAACATAAATAATGGGAACCTCTGGGAAGTACAAGATTCCTATTAAGACAGGACTTCGCAGGTGGTCCAGTGATTAAGACCAAGCATCCACTTCAGGGGAGGTGGGTTCAATTCCTGATTGGGGAACTAAGATACTGCATGCTAGGTGGAACAACCAAATAAAAGAAAATAAAAATATTCCTGATAAGAACCAATAAAAATATCTTTCAGTTCTGATGGGTCATTGGGGCTGGGTCTCACAATGAAAGATGTGAGTGACATATACGTTATATATGTACAACATGCATGTAACATATATTTTGCACATAAATTGAGAAAGTTTTACACTGTCATGAGGAATTTTATTTAGCGGCCAAGTTTAAGCAACCAACCTCAAGCATATGTGCGTGTATATATGTATGGCTTGTTGCTGTTCAGTCACTCAGTCATATCCAACTCTTTTCGATCCCATGGACTGCAGGACACCAGGCTTCCCTGTCCTTCACCATCTCCCAAAGATGGTTCAAACTCATGTCCATTGAGTCAGTGATGCCATCCAACCATCAATTTTTCCTAGCATCAGGGTCTTTTCCAATGAGTCGGCTCTTCACATCAGGTGGCCAAAGTATTGGAGCTTCAACTTCAGCATCAGTCCTTTCAATGAACATTCAGGGTTGATTTCCTTCAGGATTAACTGGTTTGATCTCCTTGCAGTCCAAGAGACTCTCAAGAGTCTTCTCCAACACCACAGTTAGCAAGCATCAATTCTTCAATGCTCAGCCTTTTTATGGGTGTGTATACATGTATATGTATATGTACATATGCATGTTTAAACGGAGGGACCTCTCACAGGTCCACATTGTCCCTTTAGAATCTGCAGTCCCAGGCTTCCCAGTGGCACCAGTGGTAAAGAACCCACCTGCCAATGCAGGAGACATAAGAGACATGGGTTTGATCCCTGAGTCAGGAAGATATCCTGGAGGAGGAAATGGCTAGCCACTCCAGTATTCTTGCCTGGAGAATCCCCATGGACAGAGGAGCCTTGCGAGCTACAGTCCATAGGGTCGCATAGAGTCAGACACAACTGAAGCGACCTAGCATGCACGCATGCTAATATTTCCAAATACAAAGACGAGAAGACAATATAATCTACAGTCCTAACCTGAAGAATGGGCCTTGGGTGTCAACACAAGAGGACTGAGGAGCACAAACCTGTGGGCATCCTGGACCAAAGCAAAGGTCGATACATCACATCTATAGCTCAGGGCCTTTGCTGACATCCTTTCCCATAAACTGGATTTCATACTTGACTTGACTCTTTTCCGAAGGTAGAGAAAAATACAGGAGCAGAAGGGGTGAATAAGCAGAATTATGAAACACATTTTCCCAAATTTTGCATATAGCCTCAGATTTTAAAATCACAGCACTACCATCCAAGCACAAAACCTAAATCAGCAGGGTTGATTCTTAGGTCTCTAGGTTAATGATGATGATAAGACTTCCATACATTCTGAAGGAGATCAGCCCTGGGATTTCTTTGGAAGGAATGATGCTAAAGCTGAAGCTCCAATACTTTGGACACCTCATGCGAAGAACTGACTCATTGGAAAAGACTCTGATGCTGGGAGAGATTGGGGGCAGGAGGAGAAGGGGACAACCCAGGATGAGATGGCTGGATGGCATCACGGACTCGATGGACGTGAGTCTGAGTGAACTCCGGGAGATGGTGATGGCCAGGGAGGCCTGGCGTGCTGCAACTCATGGGGTTGCAAAGAGTGAGCGACTGAGCGACTGAACTGAACTGAACTGAACACCAATCTATGAACGTGGCTCTCCAATGCAGCATCAGCTCTGACCCCAGGGCTAAGACCTGCCCTACAATTCCAGCTTTATCAGTATCTCTACCTACACATACACCAGCCTGAAAATCAATGACATCATCCTGACCTGCAAATCACCTCCACCCACTGATGTCCCTCTATCAATAATGCAACAGGGAAGAATAAAATCTGACTCCATACTGGATCTGTTTCTTTTACTTTAACCTTTGCTTTCCCTTGCTTTTGTTATTATAACCACACATAAAGGCTCGCCTCTGGGAACCCTGCCCCTTTGCCTGAAGGTGAAACTGAAGTGCCTTTGTTCAGTTGTGAATGGCTGCAGGAAAGAAGAAATCAACACATCCCCTCCCCTATGCTGGCCAAATCAGGAGATATTTTGCAAAATCTATGGCTTTTTTACTTCACTTCCTCTCTTCCTCCCCCTATCTGTTCTATAAATGAAACTAGCATCCAGACCCCGATAAGACGGTACTCTAGGACAGCAGTCTGCCATCTCTCAAAGGGCTGGCTTTCCAAATCAAGCCACTAGTCCTTGCCTCAACACCTCATTTCCCGATTACTGCCCTGCTGTGCAGCGAGCAAAAGGAGCTTGAACTCAGGAACAATAATAACAATCATAGTTCCAGTTTGAGTCATCTCTGATAAGCTGTTCTCACATGTCCAGGAACAGGTCAGACTCTACAAGGGCAAAAAGATGGCTGCCCCGGGTTAACACTGGTCACAGCCGAGATGGTACTTGAATGCGCATTGTACTTAAGGCTCGTTCATTAAACCAACTGTAACACACACCATAAATCTATTTGTGTAGGCAGCGGTTGTGGTAAGGGCAGACTACATATACAGGTTTTGTAAAAAGACAGAAGCAAGCGACTCTGGATGAATACAAATGACGTCATGGTGACTCCTGTTTAAGGTCGGTTCCGTGTCAAGCAGCCTCGACATGTCTCCCTCCACGACCACACCTTCCTCCCTAAGCATCTACCGTTCCCTCGCCCTCCTGACGACTGTCACAGTTTAGGGCAGCGCTGTCTGATAAATTATACACAAGTCACGTGTATAATTCTAAGTTGTCTGGTAGCCACACTGAATGGTTACCAAAGAGGGGAAGGGGGAAAGAGACAAATAGGAGCTTGGGATTAAAATATATGCACTACTATACATGAAATAGATAACTAACAAGGACCTGTTGTCTAGTACAGGGAACTATACTCAATAGCTTTTAGTAATGGAACAGAATCTGAAAAAATAATTTATATATATATATATATATACCTGAATCAGTTTGCTGCATACCTGAAACTAACACGACATTGTCAATGAACTATATTTACGCAAAAAGGCTTTTTAAAAGATAGAAAAAAAGGAGCCAGATCTGGAGATTATCATACTAAGTGAACTAAGTCAGAGAAAGAAAAATATATCATATCACATATATACAGAATCCAAAATAAAATTTTTTTAAATGTTACGAATGAACTTATTTACAAAATAGAAACAGACTCACAGACTTACAGAATGAACTCACGGTTACCAAGGGGGAAGGGCAGAAGGGAGGGATATATATATATATCGCTGATTCACTTTGCTGTACACCGGAAACTAATACAACATTGTTAATCAACAGTACTCTAACATAAATTAATTTTTAAAATTTTTATTCAACTATAATTGATTTACAGTGTTGTGTTAGTTTCTGCTATACAGCAAAGTGAATCAGTTATACGTATATCAGTACATGTATCTACTCTTTTGTAGAGGCTATTCCCGTATAGGTCGTTGCAGAGTACTGAAGAGAGTTCCCTGTGCCATAGAGCAGCTTCTTATCAGTCATCTATTTTATATACAGCAGTGCACGTAGGTCAATCCCAATGTCCTGTTTATCCCTTCCTCTCCTCTCTCAGTAACTCTAAGTTTATTTTCTACATCTGTGACTGTTTTGTAAACAGGTTCATTTGCATCATCTCTTTAGATTCCACATGTAACTGATATCACATGACATTTGTCTTTCTCTATCAGGCTTACTCTGTTCAGTATGACAATCTCTAGGTATCTCTATGTCACTCCAAACGGCATTTCATTCCTTTTTATGGCTGAGTAACATTCCATTAAGAAAAAAAGATAAACGTACCCAGCTCAGTCGGTAAAGAATCTGCCTGCAGTGCGGGAGACCCGGATTCGATCCCTGGGTTGGGAAGATCCCCTGGAGAAGGAAATGGCAACCCACTCTAGCATCCTTGCCTGGAAAATCTCATGGACAGAGGAGCCTGGTGGGCTGCAGTCCGGGGGTCACAAAGAGTCGGGCACGACTGAGCGACTAACTCTTACTTATACTAAAGCTCACTGCAGCACTATTTACGATAGCCAGGACATGGGAGCAGCCTAGACGTCCACTGAGGGAGGAATGAAGAACGGAAATTAATTTTAACCATTTATTTGATATCATCTAAGACATTTAAAGTAGTATCATTTCAACATGTAATCAATATTGAAAAACCACTAATGAAATAATTTTACATTCTTTCTGCCACATTAAGTCTTTGAGATCTGGTATATATTTTATACTCACAAAACATCTCAGTTCCCACGAGCCATGTTTCAGGTGTTCAAAACCCATGTGTGGTGAGAAGGGCTACCATGGAGGACACAAATCCCTCCAAATAATGATTATTTCAAATACAGCCCCGTGTGCTCCACAGGCCCCTTCTCTTTCTAAGATTCTTCGCTGGCCCTTGCCTATTCTTTCACCCACATTCTATGTTGCAGTGAGACTAATCTACCCAAAACAATCTGACTCACTTGCCCAAAGTATCAGCCATATTTGGACTGTCAACACTTACCACAAACCAGACATTCCACGAATGTTAAATAACCAATTGATTAAATACACCAGGATGAAACCCAGGTCCCTTAAAATGACATTCAGGTTGAGCCTTTAACTCTTCCATCTTCTTCTTTGTAAATCCTCTACCCTCATTTCCAAAATTTCAGTGAAGGTAGAACGTGAACATTCTGTGTCTTCAGGAGTACCAGCTCCACTACATGGTGAATATATTTCAATACGTTCGTGTTAAAATGCTCTGATACAGGGACTCCCTGGTGGTCCCCTGGCTGAGACTCTACCCTCTCAATGCAGGGGGCCAGGTTCAAGCCCTGGTCAGGGAACCAGATCTCACCTGCCACAACTAAGAGTCTCCGTGACCCAACAAAGATCGAAGACTTTGCATGCTACAACTAAGACCCAGTGCAGCCAAAATAAATAATTTTAAGGACTTTAGAAAAATAAAGGAAAATGCTCTGATACATACTGAAAGGAAAGGTCAGACGCCTATCAGTTGTTAAGATTAAATACAACTCTCCAAATACATTCAGAGCACATAGCAAGCAGCTTTAAAGAGGATGCTGCAGAAAATCTCTAACCATGCCCACCGGCACTCACTCCCACTCTTGCTGGTCGGCACACTGATGGAAACTAATGTCTGATGCTACCTGGTCACAACCTCATGCCTCCTTATCTCTACCCCACCAGGACTCCCTTCACCTGTCTCTTTCACACCCCCTCTCCCATCTCAGATGCCAGGAAGCCCACCCTGACTGGTGAGAAGGAGAATTCCCGGAAAGTGGCACAGCTCTCCTGGCATCGATTACACCCACTCACCACCGTTAGGCGGCCAGTTTTCTCTCTGCCCCTACAGCACAGAGTCCTTGAGGGCAGGGACTCTATTTCCTACAGCTTCCACCCCCCTAGTGTGATTTCCCACAGACAGATGGACGAACAGAATGTGCAGCCAATTCTGCTTCAGGCCACACAGTGTGCAGGAGAAAACATAAAAAAATGAAAAAGTAAAAAGTTCAACGCAAACAGAAGTATGTAAAATCATCCCACAATGACTTCATCATGCAAACACGTTTTCCTTCTTTGTGGGTGATGAGTTTATAATAATATGATAAGCAATGGAAAACAATTACAAATTTAGGGTGAGGAGAACAGAGGAAAATGTTTACTAACATCATGCCATACTCTATGTTCGTTTCAATGTTGAATGTAAATGTTTAAGAAAAGCTTACTAATAAAAGCATAGTTAGGGGAAACCAGTATTCCAGTGAAAAATCATAAAGGAAAACATATGGCCTAATAAAATAAGCTGAAATAAATAACTCTTAAAATAAAACATCATTTTAAAAGTCTAAATTCTTGCTTGACACTAGTTAGAATTTAAAAAATGGACCTTGCCAAAACATTGAAGGAAACCATTCAGTCCTGATAATTCAGTACTTCACTTAGGTTTTTACAAAACGGTGAAAGTCAAAAGTATTGACTGGTAAAAAGCATCATCGATGATCTTCTTTGAGAAATATTTCTCTCGTAAGTTAAATATTATATAAACATTCCTGATCTCTTTGGACTACTTTAGCCATTTGGATGACAGACATTAATAATTAAGTCCAGTACAAAAGTGCGCTCTGTACCCATCATACAAGCTATAAATGTCCAAGTTGTTGCTCTTATTTTGAAATGTATTACATACACTAGATGCAAATAAATTTTTAAATTATTAAATCCTCAAGGACTTCCCTGGTGGTCCAGTGGTTAAGACTTCACCTTCCAACACAGAGAGTGCAGGTTCGATCCTTGGTCAGCGAGCTAACATGTCTTGCAGCCAAAATAAATAAATAAAACAGGAGCAATATTGTAACAAATTTAATAAAGACTTTAAAATGGACCACATCAAAAAAAATCATTTTAAGTAAATAAATTGCTAAAAAGTTAAATTTATATATTAATACACATTTTAAAATCACCCTGTTAAAATCACTCTCTTTAAATTGAATTGCTAAATATTTGAGTGGTTCTCTTCATGCTTCCTCCTGCTTTCTCTTTATCATCACAGAATACAACCAGATTATCAGGAAAAGATGCATAACTGGGATAGACTGCAATTTATTACATGGCTTTTTCTAGAACCAAGAATACATTAACCAACACTCCATTAAAAACAAAAAACCACAGCTCAAGTTCATACATCCTAAGAAGCCATTTTCTCTCATCCATCATTACATTTTTCTTATTTTAATAAGCTCTTTTCAGAAAAAGATCATTCTCCTAAAGTGCCTGTAACACTAAATTTTAAGAGGTAAGGTATGAGAGGTGTCTCCATTGTGTATATTTTTTCTTCAACTGGCTCACCTAGGAGCAGGTTAGAAGAAAATGTCAGTAAAAGGTCACAGCACAAAGAGATTCTATTAACAGTAACAGGAAGTTCATTCTATACATCAAAAGCCAGCAAACAGAATCAGAGAAGCCACTTATGCACAGAGTATTTGGGTGAATAAGAATTCATTTAAATATTGGCTTCAGTCATAACAGATAAGAACTTGCCTACAGAAATTCCCATACCCAAGCCCATTTTTGCAAAAGTCAGAGCAAATGTAGTTATGATAGGAATATAGGGTTGCTGCTGCTGCTAAGTCGCTTCAGTCGTGTCCGACTCTGTGCGACCCCATAGGTGGCAGCCCACCAGGCTCCGCCACCCCTGGGATTCTCCAGGCAAGAACACTGGAGTGGGTTGCCATTTCCTTCTACAATGCATGAAAGTGAAGTCACTCAGTCGTGCCTGACCCTCAGCGACCCCATGGACTTCAGCCTTCCAGGCTCCTCCATCCATGGGATTTTCCAGGCAAGAGTACTGGAGTGGGGTGCCATTGCCTTCTCCAAGGATTATAGGGTAGATGACACCAAATTAACAAATGGGAAGCCTTTTTTTAATCCCTAAGAGTAGAGAACATCCAACCAACAGCAAAAACAGAGAAACTGTTTATGCAATTGGCTACATTGGCAGAGGACAGAAGGACAGCCAACATTTTATCCATCATAATAAAAGTTTCAACAGCACATGTGAAACAACAGCAATTTAACTGTTCTGAAGCCATGTTAAAGGTTCACGACGTATAAAACTAGTATTTTTGCCAAGACACAAATTTTGCTGATTGGTAAGTGAGACCCAGTCAGTCACCCAGTCTCTGTCAGTGTGGTTTTGCTGTAATCACCATACTGTATATGCTGATTTTCAAGAAGCAATAAAAAAGAGAAAGAAGAAGAAATTTTGTTTCCCTGAGAAATGAGAAAAATGGCCCCAGAAAGAAAGCCAAGTACTGTGAAGAGATCTTTTTCAAACTTGTTATATATAACAAATTCAATTCAACATTTTATGCCTTACTTTATCCAAAACTTTGAAATTTTTGGTTAAGAAATATATATATTTATAATGTTATATAACTAATATGTTATATATAATAATAGCATATATATAATATGTTATATTGTATATCTATTAAGAACATATATTATATATAAATGGAATTTTCCAAGCAAATACTAGAGTGCATTGCCATATCCTCCTCCAGGAGATCTTCCTGCCCCAGGGATTGAATCTGCATCTCCTGGGGCTTCTGCATTGACAGGTGGATTCTTTACTGCTGAGCCACCTGGACTGAGCCATTATATATAAATATATATAATATGTTTATGTATTATATAAATATGGTGGTGGTTTAGTCACTAAGTCATGTCCGACTCTTGCGATCCCATGGACTGTAGCCTGTCAGGCTCCTCTGTCCATGGGATTCTCCAGGCAAGAATACTGGCATGGGTTGCCATTTCCTTCTCCAGGGGATCTTCCTGACCCAGGAATTGAACCCGGGTTTCCTGCATTGCAGGCAGATGATCTGTCAACTGAGCTATGAGGGAAGCCACATATAAAGCCCCATATACAGCCCCATATACAGCCCCATATATATATAAATATATATAATACATGTATATACAAACATATTTATATAATATATAAGCATGTATGTTTTATATATATAATATGTAAGTGTCTATATTATAAATATATATATTTCTTAACCAAAAAAATCAAAATGATTAAGCCATGGAGTGTTGAATTTGTTAGTGACTTAGTTGTATGATGTGACCAATTACACCACAAACTGTATGTGAAACAAGGCAACGGAGGTTCATGGTCATCATTAAGGAGAAAGGATGTGAAATTAACATGCTTGCAAGTTAAAAAAAAACTCAGCTAAAGGAAATAAAGAAACACGATGCACTGAGTAAAACATGGAATGTAAACAGAAGTCAGTCAGGCGGGAAGAACCTTCATAATGGCCCAGTAAGCCAAATCAAAAACACCTGGTATAAGGGTCATGGATTGGAAGACCCAATATAGTCAAGATGCCTATGCACCCCAAATTCGTACACAGGTTTAATGCAGTTCTTTTCAAAATCCCAGTGAGCTATATTGGTAAATACAGACAAGACTATTCTAAAATGCATATGGAGAGGCAAAGGAACTACAATGATAAAGCAATGTTGAAAAGGAGGAGTAAGGTGGGAGGAAACATTTCAGTACTTGTTAAGTGGCTATAGTGTTCAAGACCATGTAGTGAAAAGGAACTCATAGGGCCTGGACTCCATCTTAGGCCTGTTCATGCTAATCATGCTCAGCCACCTTTCCAATGGACTCTGAGCTCTGTGTTTAGTGCCTATGAAAACAACCACAGAAGGATAAGACCCCCTCCAGACAGGGGAACCTTGAAGATCGTATCTAGGTTACTCATCGCCTAAGAGAAAACATACACTAATCCCCCCTTCCTCCAGACAGGCCATAAATTTTTCTGTATCTATGGGAGTGTAATCTCGGGTTTATTGATTATTGGCTAATTATTTGACTGTTTGAGCACATGAGCACATAGCATGTGAATGACAGGGTTACTGGGATTGTGTTTTCCTTGGTTTATGTAAGTCTCAAGGAATTTGGAGTGGTGGGTTCAGACACGTACACATGGGGTATAAAAGATTTTCACAAATGCTGGTCGGGGTCCTTGGCTAAGAGGAGACTCTGCCTTGGGCCCGCCAGTGTAATACACTGCACTCCGCTATCTGCATGGTCCTTCTGAGTGAGTTTCCCGGAACACATGGCCACAACAGCAGGAGAATTACCTGGTGGTCCAGTGGTTAAGGCTCTATGCGTCCAAGACAGTGGGCACAAGTTTGATCCCTAGTCAGGGAAGATCCTGCATGCCACCAAAAAATAAACTGGAAAAAAAAAAAAGGACTGTAGTATTGATGAACAGAAAAATAGATGATGGAGCAGATTACAGAACCCAGAAATAGTCCCATACAAGTATGGCCAAGTGATGAAAACACGAAGAATATCACAAGAGAATCTGCATCTAGAAAATGAATCAACTGCAAATTTTATTACCAAAAAATGAACACTAAAAATTCAAGAATTCAGTAGATGGGTTCACCAGCTAACTGGACAAAGCGGAAGAGATTTGTGAACTGGTAGAAAGGTGAGAAGGAATCTCCGTATTGAAGCACACAGAGATAAAGGAGAAAAATACAGAAGAGAATACAAAAAAAGACATGGATAAAAAGAGCAAAATACAAACTGGAGTCCCAAAAGTGGAAGAGAGAGAAAACGAGACAGAAGCAAGTGTTTGAATAAATAGTGGCCAAGAATTTTCCAAAAGGGATGAACAATATCAAGCCACAAATCCCAAACAGAATAAAAAGAATGAAAATATCTCCTTTAAAAATTAAAAAACATTAAACAAATTTAAAAAAACAAGACTTAAAAATAAGACTTACAGCTGATCTCTCAAATAGAAACAATGAAACCCAGAAGAGTTGAAAGAAAAACCACCAGCAACTGTCGATTCTATACTCAAACAAGGAGAAATAGATGTTTTCAAACAAAAACTGAGCAGATTTATCGTTAGTAGACTCAGGATAAAAGAAATCTTAAGAAAGTTCTTCAGACATGTAAGCATGGTAATGTAGGAAGGAATGGAAGGTACAAACCAGTGTAACATACTGGTAAATCTAAATGAATAGTGACTGTTTTTAAAAAAAAAGTAACAAACTTATGGTTACCAAAGGGGATAGTATGGGAAGGGTATATAAATTAGGAGTTTGGGATTAACATATACACACCACTTTACATAAAACAGGCTTCCCGAATTACAGGCAACCTGGCTAGGAGGGCTCCCCCAAGTCTCCACCTCGCACCCTAGAGCTCCAGGTTTAGAGGCTCGGAAAAGTGATTTAGCCCCTGGCAGCCACCATTCTACTCTGTTTCCAAGAATACAACTTTTTGAAATTCCACATACAGAGAATCAATGGCTCTTCTAAGGGGAACCTGTGCAGTGAAAACAATCACCGGACTGGAAATTGAGAGCTGGGTGCCCATTTTCATCTCTTCCACTAACTTACCTTGTGACACAGGAGATCAAGCCCTGAGATTTTGGAGTGGGAGCACTGACTCCAAGACCCTAGGGAGTATCAAATAGCGAGAACTCACACAAAGGAAACCACTTGAATACCAGACCCAGCATCACCCAACCACCAGTAGCACCCTGTACAGGATGCCTCACCTAAACAACAAATGAAACAAAAATACAGACCCAACCATCAGCAGACAGGATCACCCCCTCACTCAGCCTTGGCCATCACAGGAAAAACAAACAACAAAAACCCAGCACAAATCTCACCCTATATGAAGCTTACACAAACCACTGGACCAAACTTAGAAGGGCAGAAACCAAAAGGAAGAAAGAATTCAACCTTGAAGCCTGGGAAAAGGAGACTAAAACGAAGACCAAAGGAAGACCAAAACTCCATATCATTCAGTTTAAAAAAAAATGATGAAAAGGCAGAGAAACACTATACAAATGAAGGAACAGACTAGAAACACAGAAGTCCAAATAAATGAAGAGGAAATAGGCAAGCTACCTAAAAAAGAACTCAGAATAATGATAGTAAAGATGATCAAAAACCTTGAAAACAAAATGGAGAAAATGCAAGAATCAATCAACAAAGACCTAGAATTAAAGAATAAACACACAGAGATAAAATGGGCTTCCCTGGTGGCTCAGCTGGTAAAGAACCCACCTGCAATGCAGGAGACCTGGGTTCGATCCCTGGGTTGGGAAGATCTCCTGGAGAAGGGAACAGCTACCCACTCCAGCATTCTGGCCTGCCTGGAGAATTCTATGGACTGTATAGTCCATGGGGTCGCAAAGAGTCACACAGGACTGAGCGAGTTTCACTTTCACTTTTCATATATAAAACAGAAAAACAACAAGGACCTACTGTATAGCACAGGGTTCAATATCTTGTACTAACCTATAATGGAAAGAATCTGAAAAAGAACAGATATACATATACACATATATGTATAAATGAATCACCATTCTGAATATCTGAAGCTAATACAACATTGTAAATTAACTGCTTCAATTTTTTTTAATGGTTTTAAAAAGCTTGAACATATGTATACTCTAGTCAGCAATTTCACTCACAGGTGTACACCAACTAGAAAGTACGCATGCCTATATTTAATGGGTTCATCTAACTATTTAATATTTGAGAATACCAATACCAGTTTTATTCCTAATAGAGAAAGCGGCAAACAACTCAATGTCCATCCACAAACTGCGGCATTGTTATTGTTGCTCTTGCTGTTGAGCAGCTAAGCCATGCCTCTTTGCAACCCCGTGGGCTGCAGCACACTAGGTATCCCTCTCTTTCATTATCTCCTGGAGTTTTCTAAAACTCATGTTTATTGAGTCAGTGATGCTATTTAACCATCTCCTTCTCTGCCACCCCCTTCTTTTGCCTTCAATCCTTCCTAGCATCAGAGTCTTTTCCAGTGAGCTGACTCTTTACAACAGGTGGCCAAAGCATTGGAGTTTTAGCATCAGTCCTTCCAATGAATATTTGGATTGATTTCCTTTAGGATTGACTGGTTTGATCTCCTTATAGTCCAAGGGACTCTCAAGAGTCTTCTCCAGCCCCACAATTCAAATGCATCAATTCTTCAGTACTCAGCCTTCTTTATGGTCCACTGGAAAAACCACAGCTTTGACATACATGGATCTTTGTCACCAAAGTGATATCTTTGCTATTTAATATGCTGTCCAGGTTTGTCATAGCTTCCTTTCAAGGAGCAAGCATCTTTTAATTTCATGGCTACAGTCACCATCTGCAGTGATTTTGGAGCCCAAGAAAATAAAATCTGCCACTATTTCCACTTTTTCCCCTGCTACTTGCCATGAAATGATGGGACCAGATGCCATGATCTTAGTTTTTAGAATGTTTAATTTTAAGCCAGCTTTTTTACTCTCTTTACTCTCATCAAAGGGCTCTTTAGTTCCTCTGCACTTTCTGCATTGGAGTGGTATCATCTGGGTGTCTGAGGTTGTGGATATTTCTCCTGGAAATCTTGATTCTAGCTTGTGATTATACAGCCTGACATTTCACATAAGAGATGTGGGTTTGATCACCTGGTAGAGAAGCTCCCCTGGAGGAGAAAATGGCAACCCACTCCAGTATCCTTGCCTGGAGAATCCCACGGACAGAGGTGCCTGGCGGGCTACGGTCCATGGGGTCACAAAGAGTTGGACACGACTGAAGGGACTTAGCACTGAAGCATGATCATTCTACTTGACTCCACAGACATAATCAGATATATAACACATAGTCCTGTCTGCTAGTAGCTCTTCCTAAGACTTAATTTGCCTCTCATAGACTCTTTTTTCCTATTAAAGTTAAGTACATTAAAAAAAAACTTTTAAAATTAAAGCGTAGTATAAAACATTCATGTACAGTAAGGTACGTATATCTGAAAAGTACAGCTTGCAGAACTTCTGCAATGTGAACACACGTGTGTTACCACGACTCAGATCAGACCTAGAAGCCTCCCTCAGACTCCTGCACAGTAAGTACCTGCATCTCCAAAGGTACCAATATTCTGACTTCTAGCAAAATAGATCTGTTCCGCCTGTTTTTAGTTTATATAAGTAGGATGATATCATATATGCTCTTTTGTGGTTGTTTTCTTTGGCTTAATACTGTGTCTGTGAGATGCATCTGATGCTGGCTCATAATTGTCATCGCTCAATGCTGCAAAAGTAGGAAGAGATACCTGGAGTGAACAGCAAGTTTTGCCTTGGAGGACAAAATGAAGCAGGGCAAAGGCTAAGGAAGAGTTTTGTTAAGAGAGCACACAACACAAGAGATGACTGTACACATGGACATCACCAGATGGTCAACACTGAAATCAGATTGATTATATTCTTTACAGCCAAAGATGGAGAAGCTCTATATAGTCAGCAAAAACAAGACCAGGAGCTGACTGTGGCTCAGATCATGAGCTCCTTATTGCAAATTCAGGCTTAAATTGAAGAAAGTAGGGAAAATCATTCAGACATTCAGGTATGACCTAAATCAAACTCTTTATGATTATACAGGCTTCCCTGATAGCTCAGTCAGTAAAGAGTCTGCCTGCAATGCAAGAGACCCCAGTTCGATTACTGAGTTGGCAAGATCTGCTAGAGAAGGGATAGGCTACCCACTCCAGTATCCTTGGGCTTCCCTGGTGCCTCAGCTGGTAAAGAATCTGCCCACAATGCGGGAGACCTGGGTTTGATCCCTGGGCTAGGAAGATCCCATGGAGAAGGGAAAGGCTACCCACACCAGTATTCTGGCCTGGAGAATTCCATGGACTGTATAGTTCATGGGGTTGCAAAGAGTTGGACACCACTGAGTGACTTTCACTTCACTTCACTATGATTATACAGTGGACGTGACGAATACATTCAAGGGACTAGATATGATAGACAGCCTGAAAAACTATGGACAGAGGTTCATAACATTGTATAGAAGGTGGTGACCAAAACCATCCCAAAGAAAAAGAAATGTAAGAAAGTAAAGTGGTTTTCTGAGGAGGCTTAACAAATAGCTGAGGAAAGAAGAGAAGTGAAAAGCAAGGGAGAAAGGGAAAGATATACCCAACAGAATGCAGAGTTCCAGAGAAAAGCAAGGAGACACAAGAAGGCCTTCTTAAATGAATAATGCAAAGAACTAGAGGAAAACAACAGAATCAGAAAAACTAGAGATCTCTTCAAGAAAATTGGAGGGATCAAGGGAACATTTCATGCAAGGATGGGCACAATGAAGGACAGGAACAGTAAGGACCTAAGAGAAGCAGAAGAGATTTAGAAAAGGTGGCAAGAATACACCGGAGAACTATACAAAAAGGGCTTAGTGACCAGGATAACCACGATGGTGTGGTCACTCACCTAGAGCCAGACATCCTGGAGTGTGAAGTCAAGCGGGCCTTAGGAAGCATCACTACAAACAAAGCTAGTGGAGGTGACGGAATTCCAGCTGAGCTTTTTCCAATCCTAAAAGGGGATGCTATGGCAGTGCTGCACTAAATGTATCAGCAAATTTGGAAAATTCAGCAGTGGCACTAGTGGTAAATAACCCACCCACCAATCCAGGAGCGCCACCTAGGAAGCCCCATCTGGGCAAAAGGGAGCAAGGAAGCTACAGAACAGGATGGTGAAAAGAAAAAATAAAGTGCTGCTGGCAACTGAGATAAAAAAATACAAAAGAAGAAAGGTTTAAGATAAGCTTAGCCCCTCACAAATACTTAACACACAGGAGGTAGTAAATATTAATCCGTCGTTGGTAAATGCAGGAACATGCATACATATTGCGGGCCCATCCAATACATTCATAATATTCCCATTCAATGAAAACATCAGTTTAACATATGGTCAATCCAATATTTATAGCCTTCATAATGAACTGGAGAAACCACAAATCAATTAAATAAAAATGTAGTTAAATAAAAAATGAGAGCCTGAACACTTAATTCATCACCTACCTCAAAAAATATAGCCTCTGTCTCCTATAATTTACAGTAACTTTTCTCTCTTCCTCACCCACATGAAAAACTGCTACACTTGTGATATTTCAGTTCATGACACAGAAGAATCTTATCAAAAAGACTTGAGCAATCATTTTCCCCTACCCATAAAAATTGGCTGAATTTATCTAACCTTAAAACTAGACTCCATTTATCCACAGTACCAGGCCCTTCTTTGGAAGTTGTCCCGCTAAATTAAGCAGAGTTCTTGACTCTGATGGTCTGAACAAGCGGAAGAGGGTGCCATTATTCATTTTCTCTTTTACGCAAAGATCTGCAAATCCTTCCCTTTGATTTATTTAGCAGGCTCTTTTGGTCAGACTTTAGTTTGCTCCATTATTCATATCAGAAGGCAACAGCATAAACTATCACTAATGCTAAGATCTGAAAATCCATTTCTGTATCCTGAGTTTATCCTCAGTCATCCAGCTTGCCTACATACACACCACCCCCTCTTACAAAACTCTGGGCTTCAGACTGCTCACATGTATAGAGAAACAGACACGGGATGGCCCTGCTCTGTCCCTACTGTGTGCCTGCATGAAGCCGGCGTCCTGTACTGAATCGTCGGTACCATTCTCTACCAACATTCATGGCTTTGCTGGAGGCCTCTCCAGAGCCGTACTTCCGTTTGTGAGATCTTATGCTCAATTTCTTGTTCTGCCAACCAAGTGAAATTCTCAAAATGTTGTTCCGTTGAAAAAGTCCTTGGCAGGACCAAAACTGGAAGATGTTCTACTAACAGCAGACACAGTACTGTTATCATCCTACAATGAAAATGTTGGGAAGCTGTCTCACCATCTTCTAATTTGTGCCTGACTATTACCACCCTCATCTCCCCTTCTTTCGACCAGGATCTGGAAGCAGCAGAACCAGGAAAAAAGACGATAGAGTCCCAGAGGTAGAGAGGAAGAAGTCTCTAGATTATACGGCCCAACACCTCTTTTCCTTCCATTAATTTCCAAAATCCTCTTTTATATTTGCACAAGAGTAGTTTCCTTCTCTAGGAAAGGAGGCAGAGCTGGACAGGTGTGATTGGGTAAGTCTGAGTGAGAGCCCATTCTAACATTTAATTCTGGCACGGAGAAGAGTGAAAGGTAGAGTCCTTGACCTTTAAACTCTGAGGATCTCCCAAGCCCAGCAAATCCTGGCAGTCCTGGGCCTAGCTGGGCAAGACCAAGAAACAGATAGCATGACTGAACACTTCACCTAGTGCATTACTGGTTGAAGAACGTTCTTAAAAAAGTACAGACCATGTGAATTTAACTAACACTTGGCAGACACATATACACCACTTGGGTCTTCCCCGGCGGCTCAGACGGTAAACCGTCTGCCTACAATGCAGGAGACCTGGGTTCGATCCCTGGGTTCGATCCCTGGGTTGGGAAGATCTCCTGGAGAAGGAAATGGCAACCCATTCCAGTATTCTTGCCTGGAAAATCCCATGGACAGAGGAACCTGGTAGGCTACAGTCCACGGGTTTGCAGAGTCGGGCACGACTGAGCGACATTGACTTTCATTTTACTATACATCACGTACCTGTGTGTGCTGCAGTGTGCTAAGCTGCTTCAGTTGTGTCCAGCTCTGTGCGATCCTGTGGTCATAGCCCACCAGGTTCCTCTGTCCATGGTATTCTCCAGGCAAGAATACTGGAGAGGGTCGCCACGCCCTCCTGCAGGGGATCTCCCCAACCCAGGAATCGAACCCACGTCTCTTACATCTCCTGCGTCGGCAGGAGGGTTCTTTGCCACTACCACCACCACTAGAAAAGGTAAGATGTGCTGTATCTAACTTGATAGAGGCAAAGGTGATGTGTCTTTATCTTAATTATGTGTGTGATACATGGTCAGCATGCAGTTTGGCTAGTTGAGAAGATCCTATAACAACCATCATCTCAAAAGGAGTTTTCTTTTCAGACCTTGTTGTGAGCAATGATTGAGGCCCTGAAGAGATTAAGACAATTCTTTGTTGTTAAGTGCAGACCTCTGTTGAAAGCTTTTACTTTTATATCACTGATGTTAAGTATGAAACCCACTGGGATTTGCACACTGAAATGCTATATATACTTACTGCTCAAATTTTTTTTTTCAAAACAGATCTTTGCAAGCTATAAATTGTATCTGTGGTGTGCTGCCAATTAAATTAACATGTAAGCTTTATGGGAATTAAAATATCTCAGAAAAATGTAAATTGCTTAATTCTCTGAAAAATTACTGAAATTGACATAGCCAGCTAAACTATGTAACACGGTAGGAGAGCCAAGGGCAGTTGTTACCAGAAGAACCATTTTGTCTTCTAAGATATTCTGACATGTTCCCCTGATCTGAGCTGTCAGAAAACCATTCTAGCATATTCCATTTGCTGAAAATTATTTGTAAAAATGTACATATACCCTGCAATCTTTTTGAATCAGTAGCTATGGAAAAAAATAAATAAAGCCGCTAGCGAGATGAACTTCTCCCACTCGTCCTAATGGATATGCTAGGCTGGATTATTTAATCACCAGCCCCATGCAACATCCAAACAAAACACGCCCAGCTTAGGATCAATGAAGCTCTAAGTTTAATTGCTTACTGCAAGGTTCCCAGCAGAAAAGGAAAGCTTGCGAAGCTAACCTAAAACCAAATGAAGATAGTGTGTGCGCTCAAACGAGGCAAAGTAGTAAGTAATTCTCTGCTAAAAGAGAGGATGTGTCCATGTACTTGTGTGCACAATTATGGCAGCAGGTGGAGGGTGGGGCAGTCTCTAGCCTGACCCGTATCTAGGCCGTTGCTCCACTGATATCATCAATAGATTATGGGCTCTCCCGTAAGGAAAAAAAAGGGGGCAGGAGTAATCAGTAGCTTTCTGTCAACCTTGCTTCCCCTTCAAGCTACCACCTCTCCTCCTCGTCCTCCTCGTCCATCGGTGATATCTACCTGTGTCTTCTAACTCTGCTTCCCACGCCCTCGTTGTCTGAGAACCCATCCGTTTCCGTGGCTTTGCTATCACAGCAGCGGTATCCAAATCTTAGGTCTCGGCGAGGCTGTGAGGGAGCACCCGTTCCCGGCCTCCCTCCTGGCTGCTGGCGGCCCTCGGCGTCCCCCAGCTCAGAGAGGCATCGCTCCAGTGCACCTGTCTTCCCGCGGTCTGCTCCCTGTATACCTTCACATCAGCTTCCCTCTGCACGTGTCTGAGCCCAAATTTCCCCTTTTTTATAAAGATACCAGGTCATACTGTAGTAGAGCCTACCCTTGCAGCTGTGCATGCTCAGCCATGTACAACTCTTCGTGAAACCATGGACTGTAGCCCACCAGGCTCCATGGGATTCTCCAGGCAAGAATACTGGAGCAGGTTGCCATTTCTTCCTCTAGGGGATCTTCCTGACCCAAGGATTGAACCTGCGTCTCCTGTGTCTCCTGCATTAGCAGGCAGATTCTTCACCACTACCTGGGAAGCCCCAAAGCCCACCCTTATGACCTCATTTTAGCTTCCCTACCTATGTAAAGACCCTGTCTCCACGTAAGACCACATTCTGCGGTCCTGAGGGCTAAGACTCCTATTGAAACATTTGGAGAGGGATGCAAATTGAACCAAAACATACCTTAAAATCAGGATGTCTCAAACCAACCCACCACCTTCCCCTAAGACGTCCACTTGGACCATGTCTGTTTGAGTCCCAGGCTCATCCCTATCTCTTGCTTCTCCTCACATCGAATCCATTACCACTCAACCCTGTACACCCTTTCTCCAGGACAGCATCTCTTAAGTCTTCCCCCTCTTTTTCATTCCCACAACCACCACACAAATTCAGGCTGAATTATCTTGCACTGAGTACATGGTGACTGTTCTTAATAGGCTTCTTAGCTCTGGTCTCTCTCGGATCTTGCTATATCCCAATTTATTTTATAAATTGCTGCCACATTAATCTTCCTAACAGACAGCTCTGACCCATTTCTCTCATGAGAGAGGAGAAAAAATAATAATAATAACTTTAAGAGCCTTTCTTACCTTATAAATTCAGCATAAATCCCTGTCCCTGGTGGTCTCAAGTTCCCACCCTTCAGGGATTAGCCCAGCCCACACTCTCACATCATCTCTTTCCCAAACATGGCCCCACGTATTTCTGGCTGTTTCCATCAGAATCCTGCCAAGAAAAGAAACAGCAATCTCAAAGGGCTTCTTTAAAAGGCACTGAATGAAGAGATCAAAGAGTGAGCATGGAGGGTACTGGAGCCCAACAGAGAGGGAGAGATACCCAGCGACCAGCCACAGTGGGAAGCTGGTACCAGGCCTCCATCTGAAGCAATGAGCAGAAGTGATGAGAGCTCCCTGGCACTCAGCAGAAACAAGCGCCTCCTGGACACAAAGCAGGTCAGAGACGAGTGAAAAAAAGCACCAAGGATGAGAAAACAGACAGTACCAACCCACTGCCTCTACTTACATCCCTTCTCCCCCGGGATCCTGTCTGCCCACCTGCCCAGACTAATTCACCAAAATCCTATCCATCTTTAAAGGGTATATGAGTGACATGAAAGATAATTTTTTCCTGGGAAAAGCAGCACTCAAACAGAAACACACATATGTTTAAAATTTTACTGAATTCATAATTAAATGAAAGCACCAGTGTGACGTTACCACACGTTCAAAGGAAAATCCAAAGAACATACGAATATATGCATCCATCAGGAAACCTGAAATGAATTTGCTTGCTGAGTGCAAAACTGCTCAGTATCCAACCTGCATGCCACCAAATACAATCTGCATTTTCTCTGAACAAGAATCTAAGATCCAGGAACCATTACCATCAGTTTTCTACAACTTAAGAGTTGTAAAATAGCTCAAAGTTGAATGAAAGGTAAAGATAACTCAAATGAGGGACTGATGGAGAACAGGGCACCCACGATTCTTTTCATTATTGGCCAAATTTAGCCTTTCACAGTGTTCCCTGACTACTGGAAGGGAGGAAGGAAGGAGGAAAGGAAAGAAAAGGGTTTTGGCATCAGAAAGACCTTGGGCTCACCACCAGCATCGCTTACTCATGAACTGACCTGAAGTAAGTCATTTCACTACCTACAGCTCAGTTTCTTGATCTGTACAACAGCAATTAACTGCTTTATGGACTAAATGAATTGCTCTGGGAGTCAGATGCATGGTGGCAATCCTGAGCCAAATAAATGGTAGCCAAAGATTACTTTCATGTTCCATCACTACAAATCACGGAGTTAGACCAAAGCTCCTTTTCAATCTGAAAACTGTGTGACTGTAAATGCTGTCTCCTCCATGAAGACTTAGACCACCTTCATTACAGACGTGGACCCCTGCTTCCTCAGCATCGTCTCCCACACCAGCTCTGTCTCATGCCTACTTTGTAGTAGAACATTTCCTCTCTCCTGATTCCCCATCCAACCCACCAAATGTAAGAAGCTCAGGCCAAGGGGGAGAGAAGGGATGGACTGGGAGTTGGGGATTAGCAGATGCAAAGTATTACACACAGGAAGGATAAATAATGAGGTCCCACTGTATAGCGCAGGGGACTGTATTCAATATCCTGTGATAAATCACAATGGAAGAGAATATGAAAAAGAATGTATGTATGTATGTATAACTGAGTCGCTCTGCTATACAGCAGAAATTAATACAACATTGTAAATCAACTATACTTTAATACAACAATCTTTAAAAAAAAAAGAAACTCAGGAACAAGCTCAGATATATTGGAGTTCTAGCACACAGAACGGCCCCTGGTACACAGAAGGTACTCCAAAAATATTTCAAAATGAACTCAAAGAAAAGATTACTCAAAACCACAGTGAGCTAAATCAACAAGGAAGATATGTACAATGGCAAAACAAAAAAAAAAAAGAACTATCACATAACCCCATTAGAATCGCTTTTCTCAAAAAGACAAGAAATAATAAGTGTTGGTAAAGATACAAGGAAAAGAAAACTCTTGTGTGATGTTGGTGGGAATATAAACTGGTTCAGCCACTATGGAAAACAGTACTGAGAATCCTCAAAAAACTGAAAATAGAAAGAACTACCGTATGATCCAAAATCCCACTTCTGAGTCTTTCTATGAATGAATCAAATACACACACAAGGAAGTATCATTCAGCCATAAAAAAGAATGAAATCTTGTCATCTGCAACAATACAAGTGGACCATGAGGGTATTAAGCTAAGTGAAACAAGTCAGACAAAGACAATACTGTACAATCTCACTTATAATGGGAAACTAAAAACAAAACCACCAGACTCACAGAGAACAAATTGGTGGTTGCTAGGGAGGAAGGGGGGGGGGCGGCGGCAAAATGGATGAAGGAAGTCAAAAGGTACAAAACTCCTTGATTTTAGTTATAAAATAAATAAGTCCTAGGAATATAATACTAGGGGCTTCCCTAGTAGCTCAGACGGTAAAGCATCTGTCTGCAATGCAGGATACCCGGGTTCAATCCCTGGGTCAGGAAGATCCCCTGGAGAAGGAAATGGCAACCCACTCCAGTACTCTTGCCTGGAGAATTCCACGGGCAGAGGAGCCTTGGCGGGCTACAGTCCATGGGGTTGCTGAGAGTTGGACACGACCGAGCAACTAACACAGGAATATTATGTAAGGCATGGTGATTACAGTCAGTATGATATTACTGTATTGTGTGTGTGGAAGTTGCTAAGACAGAAGATCTTAAAAGTACCTGTTGCTGTTGTTCAGTCATGTCTGTCTGCGACCCCAATGGACTGTAGCACACCAGGCTTTCCTGTCCTTCACGATTTCCTGGAATTTGCTCAAACCTGTCCATTGAGTCGGTGATGCCATCCAACCATCTCATCCTCAGTCACCCCCTTCTCCTCCTGCCTTCAATCTTTCCCAGCATCATGGTCTTTTCCAATGAGTCAGTGGCCAAAGTCTTGGAGCTTCAGCTCCATCCGGTGGCCAAAGTATTGAAGCTTCAGCTTCGACATCAGTCCTTTCAATGAATATTCAGGGTTCATTTCTTTCAGGATTAACTGGTTTGACCTCCTTGCAGTCCAAGGAACCCTCAAGAGTCTTCTCCAGCACCACAGTTCAAAAGCATCAGTTCTTTAGCACGCAGCCTTCTTTATGGTCCAGCTCTCACATCCATACATGACTACTGGAAAAACAACAGCTTTGAGTAAATGGATCTTTGTTGGCGAAGTGACATCTTTGCTATTTAAACGCTGTCTAGCTTTGTTGTAGCTTTTCTTTCCAGGAGCAAGCATCTTTTCATTTCCTGGCTGCAGTCGCTGTCCATAGTGATAATGGAGTCCAAGAAGATAAAATCTGTCACTGTTTACACTTTTTCCCTATCTATCTGCCATTAAGTGATGGGACTGGATGCCATGATCTTAGTGTTTTTAATGTTGAGTTTTAAGCCAGCTTTTTCACTCTCCTCTTTCATTCTCATCAAGAGGCCCTTTAGCTCCTCTTCACTTTCTGCCATTAAGAGTGGTATCATCTGCATATCTGAGGTTGTTGATATTTCTCCAGCAATCTTGATTCCAGCTTGTGAGTCATACAGCCTGACATTTCACATAATGTACTCTGCATATAAGTTAAATAAGCAGGGTAATGATACACAGCCTTTACATACTACTTTCCAAATTCTGAACTAGTCTTTTGTTCCATGTCCAGTTCTAACTGTTGCTTCTTCACCTGCAGACAGGTTTCTCAGGAGGCAGGTAAAATGATCTGGCATTCCCATCTCTTTAAGAATTTTCCACAGTTTGTTGTGATCCACACAGTCAAAGGATTGAGCATAGTCAATGAAGCAGAAATAGATGTTTTTCTGGAATTCCCTTGCCTTCTCTATGATCCAGCGGATGTTGGCAATTTGATCTCTGATTCCTCTGCCTTTTCTAAATCCGGCTTGTATATCTGGAAATTCTCAGTTCACATGCTATTGAAACCTAGCTTGAAGGATTTCGAGATTACCTTGCTAGCATGTGAAATGAGTGCAAAAATGTTCCTACCACAGGAAAGATCCTATCACAGAAAAAAATATAAAATCTTTACATGTGGTGACGGATGTTCAACCAAACATGCTGGCCATTTTGCAATCTATACAGATATCACTATAATTATGTTGCACGTCTGAAACTAATAAAATGGTATTTGTGAACTGTACCTCAAACAGATAGGCAGACAGATGGGTGGATACTAAAGCAGCCTCACAGGGTAAAAAACACAGACAAGACAGAACACTGGAGCAGAAAGGGATGGGACCACAACTACTGCTTCTCCTTTCCCAGTTCATTCGTCCTCTTTTGCATGAGAAGGACTCAAGCTGGGCTGCTGTTTGCAGGCTTTCCTGAGCGATGCACTTGTCTGAAGCAGCAGCGAGACTTTTAAACTCAGTAATAATACCCCGTCTTCAGGAGATGATGGTCCCCTTTACCGTCACAGAGAAGACAGCAGCAGAACTGAAGGCTTTAAGCTTCTTTGACAGCCATCAATCAGAAACAGCTCATTCCAGCTCTTCAGTCATCTGCGACTCAAGAGGAAATGTTCTCCTGACACGTCACTGAACCTACAAGCCAGAACTTGTAAGCCGATCATAACTCCCAACAACAGGCACCGTCTTAAAAGACAAATCATGTCAGATGTGTCCAGGACCAGAGGGGATGGAGGGAATATTCTATATGATAACAAGGAGAGAGATAAAAGAGCGCTGAGGATTCAATTCAGTGAGTGTGGGCGAGGATCTGTCCCTGCTAACGTTTTCAAGTACCCTAATCATCCTTCAACGTGCTGTTCTTCTCTAAAACGACTGTCTTCTACCCGAGGGGATCATAATTGTACGTGTCCCTGAAGTACTTTATGATCAAAATTTGGTAAAAAGAAATATGGAGTACTATCTTTCTTTCGTGTGTGTGACCAAAATTTCCTCATGAAAATGTCTTTGCGTGTGTAAAATAAACACAGACTTTAGTAAAATTTAAAAGAGGTCATATTTTGATCACCATAAATCCACTGTGGAAAACAAGTGAGCACAACTTTTAATGACTAGAAGCTCAGCGTGACATTCAGTACCTATTTAACAATGGCCCAATTTACTCAACATCAATGATTTGATTTTTTTTTCCTGGATTTTTGTCTTTTTTCTTATCTCTTTTTCTTTGTGCTCTCAAAAATACCTTTTACTTTGTGGCTTTGGCTGTGTATTAAAAATGAGTGAAACTCGTGAGTTCATGCAAACTATATGAGTCTGATTCTAAATCCAGGGGGAAATAAACTGGGAGATTAGGGTTGATATATATATATTATGTATATATACACTAGGATATATGAATATATTAGGATTTATATATATATATATCATCTCATATTGATATATATGTATTAGGATATATATATATACTCTGATACTATGTATAAAATAGATTGGGCTTTTGGGCTTCCCAGGTGCCTCAGTGGTAAAGAACCCACCTGCCAAGCAGAGGACTTGAGTTCAACCGCTGTGTCGAGCAGAGCCCCTGAAGAAGGAAATGGCAACCCACTCCAGTATTCTAGTCTGGGAAATCCCATGAACAGAGGAGCCGTGGGGTCACAAACATTCAGACACAACTTAGCAACTAAACCACCACCACCACATAAAACAGATACTTAATGAGAACCTACTGTACAGCTCAGAGAACTCTACTCAGTGCTCCGTGGTGACCTAAATGGGAAGGAAATCCAAAACAGAAGGGATATATGTATATGTCTAGCTAATTCACTTCGATATACAGTAGAACTAACACAGCACTGTAAAGCAACTATATTTCAATACAAAGTAATTTTAAAAAGCAACAAAGTTCACAAAAACAACCTTCAAAAAAAAAAAACTTGCAATAGCATTAGACGTGGAACCAACGCGCAAAAACAAAGTTTTTAAGATCACAAACTCCTTTAAGGGGAAAAATAAAAGTGCTTGCCGTAGGAGAACAAATATCAATAAATAGACAACAAAGGTTTGTTCCTCCTCCCAGGCGGATGAGGATTCTGAACCTGTGTCCCCCGCTCTCCGACCACACTAGGAAGTGCTTATCCCTGTGGACAAGGAGTGCTCACAGCACCTAGGAGGTAAGTCCTGCCTCAACCCTCTCCAAACCCAGCAAGGCCCATCATCCTCTGAGCTCCTACGGTACTTTCTAGGGTTCCCCTCACTGTGCCCTGTGTCCGCCTTGGCTCCCCAGCGAGAGTTAAGGTCTTCTTCAGGAAACTGGCAAATACTGATCACTGCCTGGGGACAGGAGGTGCCAGGCATCGTCGCCTAGTGGAGGTCTCATCTGGGCACACGTGTCAGTGGTTCCTGCTCTGTGGACAGAACTCTGCTTGGATAATGGGCATGGAGGCAACTCTGTGCCAGTCCCCTGAACACCCCAAGTCAGCAACATGGAAAACTTCAAGTTTCGATTTCCAGAAGTAACATCATTGTAGGACTCTTACTGGGCCACTGGAAGCACGAAGAGCAGCTTTTTAATCTGGGCTTTGAGGCCACCTATCTATACTGTTTAGGAAACCCCAGAAGTACGGGTCAATTCTTCACCAGCCCAAGAGAAAAAGGGGAAACCAGAAAAGTGCTTCAAAGCTGAGAGGCTGGAGAGCGAGACATCACTACGAGTTTAGTTGCTGATGCTGTGATCCACAAAGGCTAAAATACCCAGGGACCCCCAGAATCACCCAAAGTATGCATGTCCAATATTTGTTCACAGAATGTATTATTAACATATGATGTTCTCTGCTTGCGCTAAAGGGCCCTTTATTTGTCTATGAACTTCTAAGCAGCCAATGCTCATATGAAATTTTTTTTAATCCACAATAATAGCTGATGTGCTTGTTATATATAGCGCATCATAGGTACAAAATATATATTTGTTGAAAGCATAAGGGAAAAAATATATAGAAGAAACTATCCTTCAGCTTCCAGATTCTGAATCTAATGCATTTGTTTGACTGCTTATTACAAATAAATGACAATGGATGATATTGTGAAAAAAAAAAAAATGTGATGTCCAGTCCCGGGGCAAGGTTTTATTACACTCATTCTTCTAAATGGTTTGAGTCTGGCTGACCCCAGGACTCTTAACAAGACAATGAGCCGCTCAGAGGTAAACAATTCCCCATTTTTCAGTTCCCGAAAGAATTTTTATGGGACCCTCTCCAATCCCAAGGTTATCCAATCACTTACTGGCTAAGTCCCCATCCCAACATTCTTCCCATAATTAATAAAGACGAAAGTAAATGGGTAACATCTCTCCACTGGATGCCCCTGTGATGCCCAGGAAATCACCTCACCATCTAGAAGCTTGTCATTTGAAGAACAGATTGGGAAATGAGCCCAGGGTCTCTCCTGGGCAGCCCCTATCACTCAGACTCACTTAGTCCTTCCATTATGCCCTTTCTTGCTCCGTTCACTTGTCTCGGTCACTTTGCTCTCTTTATTTCCTCACAAGGGTGAGACCTTGCATGATGGGGAACCCAAGTAAGGTGTCAAGAATCAGATTATTCAGATTCGACGAGAGAAGTCAGACTGTGTGTGCCAGGAATTCAGAAGCAAGGAGTGGTGGCAGGAACACAGGGGGTTAAGGGGCCGCAAGGGCAGGAGGATTCAAGGTGAGCTGCAGTGGCTGGGAAAGGGGGAATGATGAGGGCTAGCACAAGTGCCGGGGTGTGAAAGAAGCCTAAACCTGAGCCAGGCGGCCAGGGAGACAGTGACAGGCGGTGAAGACAAGTCAAGGATGAGAGGAACAAAAGGAACTGAACTGATGCACTTAGTACCTTTAGGTTCTAAGGAAAACTTTTAGAAACTTTCCTGAGTCCCTAAACTAGGTCCTGGTGGATTCAGGTGCTTTTCTGGAGATTAGGAGCACACCGGTATGTTTCAGCCAGACCCACTGGCCAGTGCACAGCCACGGGGAAGGAGAGCCACTGGGCGAGAGAATGCACACATACTCAGGATGCTGTGCACAGGGCAGGAGGGGAGTTAAACAGGCCGCAGGCAGCTGGAGACGAGAGTGCAAAGGCCAGCAGATCTGGGAGGGGTGCTTCTATGCAAAGAAACAGCATTGGGAAAGTTCGTGTCATTCCTCCGCTTCCCAGAGCTGGATGAAGCCACTGTTATGCTTTTCAAACTCTATTCCTCCAAGGATCCCAGACGGTGAGGCACAGATAAGCTCACGAAGGCAGAAGAGTGAGAACTAGAAATAGGACGGCATCTTTGGGGACAACTGAAGATTTGGAGTAGACAAAGTGAAAAGAACCCAAAAAAGTGTGACAGGAAATGTACAAAAATAACTTAAAACGTATCCTAGCTCCAGAGGCAGACAGAGGAGCTTCCCAAAGGAGAGCCAGGTTAGTAGAGTTGGTGAGGTCTCCATGAACACGGGTGGGGGGAACATTCAGATTTGGCACAGAGGAGGTTACCGTCATATCATCTACTCAAGTGATTTTAACAGAAGTGAGCTAACAATTACCTGGAGTGCTGGAGACAAGCAGTGGGTGGAGACCACATCTTAAGGAGTTGAGCGGTGAAAGAAGGCTAGGGTCAAACAAAGGAATTTTAAGACAGAAGAACTTAGCCTGATTCAAGATTGACCAGAGGGAACACGTGGAGAGGGAGGCAGAGAAAGGATGGAATGCAGGCAAGATTCGCATTGTGGACCAGCGAGCAAGTACTGTACTGAGATCTGGGACACAAGCGGGATTGCAACTTTAGGAAGGAAGAAAGAAATGTCCTTGTCAGCAGCTAGGACAAGAGGCCAGATTTAGACAATGAACCCTGTGAAGGGGACGATAAGTAAAAAATGGAACAGGTGGACTTAGATCTCCTGTACAAAGAAGGCTGTGCTAATAATCCAGAATTATGAGCGATTCTTCAGAGATTTTCACATCCTTTGCATTACTCTAATGCTGCTGTTATGGGCTGAATGTTTGCATACCCCCAAGTCTCCTGTGTTGAAATCCTAACTCCCAAGGGGACAGTATCAGGAAGTAGGAGAGGGTGGAACCCTTGTTAATGGTGTTAGTGCCCTTATAAGAAACAACAGACTCACAGACTTGGAGAATGAAGTTATGGTTACCAGGAGGGAAAGGATGAGGGGAAAGGATAATTAGGGAGTTGGGGATCAGCATGCACACACTGCTGTATTTTAAGTGGATAATCAACCAGTATAGCACGGGGAAACTGTGCTCAATGTTATATGGCAGCCTGGATGTGAGAGGAGTTTGGGAGAGAGGATACATGTGTATGTATGGCTGAGTCACTTTGGTGTGCACCTGAACCCATCACAATACTGTGAATCTGCTAAACTCTAATGTAAAATGTTTCCGTTCAGTTCAGTCGCTGACTCTTTGCAACCCCATGGATCGCAGCACGCCAGGCCTCCCTGTCCATCACCAACTCCCGGAGTTCACTCAGACTCACGTCCATCGAGTCAGTGATGCCATCCAGCCAACTCATCCTCTGTCGTCCCCTTCTCTTCCTGCCCCCAATCCCTCCCAGCATCAGAGTCTTTTCCAATGTTTAACAATAAATAGAAGAAACATAAGAGAGATGATTTTTCTCTCAGCTATATGAGGATACAACAAGAAGACAGACATCTCAAACCAGGAAGAGCGTCCTCACCACAGACTAGATCTGCTGGCCCCTTAATCTTGGCTCCACCAAACTCCAGACCCATAAGAAACAAATGTGTGTTGTTTAAACCACCCAGTCCGTGGTATTCTATTATAGGGGCCTGAACCAAGACAGTCACTCCAAACCATTTCACCTCTCTGAGCTTTTCTTTATCTGCATAATGACAGGGGAAAGAGACACAGGGGAAGACAGGGTAATGTTTTCCAACGGTCTCTTCCTACCCAAGTATCTCAGCGTTTCTACATCTGCTTTTTCCATCTAATTGTTCCATGCCAGCCTCTAAATCTTTGCTTTGCAATTATAATTGCAGACCACTTGTTTTCCTTACGTTGAATCCTTAACACCCAGCATCATGCCATGCACATAGGTGTTCAACAAATTTTTTTTAATTAACAAAATCTCCATAATGTCAGAGTTTCAGGAGACAAATGTGTGCCTTGTCATCACTCCCTCTTCCCCAAGGGCTATTTACAGAAGCACAGTCACCCAGAAGTTGTAATCCTTTCTCTGGCAATTCAGCCTTGATAAAAACACTTATCTAAAGCCAAAGGACAAACAAGATGGAATGTCAAGTAAATTAGTGCCCTAAGTGTTTCAGATCCTGCCCTTCCTGCCAATGTGCACACACCAATTTCTAGATTAAGAAAAACAAGCGAAAAAAATAAGCCTGGGTCGGCTTTCCAACAGTTCCTTGGGAAAAAAAAGAAAATACCACAGTGCATATCTACTGATAGCTCCTCATGCCTTCATTATCAAGGGAGCAAAAAGTGCTCACCCAGAATCTTGTTTGTACTCTGCGACATTCCCACAGCCAAGAAAACTGACTGTGTCTCCTGTTTGCTATAAACCAAAAACACGCTTCCGCAGCTGATAAAGCAGGCTTTCTCTCCTGGAAAAGACATCCACCTAAGATCTGAGTTTGAGTCTTGGTTCCACACCACTGAGCAGCTGACTCTGTACAATTAACCTGCCTGGACCTCTACAAACTGGGGCTACACATTCCAGTCTGATCTATTTCCCTGTGTTCCACTGGCAATTACACCTTATAATCACTCCTGTGGCTCAGCTGGTAAAGAATCCACCTGCAATTCGGGAGACCTGGGTTTGATCCCTGGGTTGGGAAGATCTCCTGGAGGAGGGAAAGGCTACCCACTCCAGTACTGCGGCCTGGAGAATGCCCTGGACTACACAGTCCATGCAGTCACAGAGTCGGACACGACTGAGCGACTTTCACTTTCTTTCACCATTAATTGCTGAATCCTTTCTGGGAAGCTTCCTATCAACAGCAAGCCAGATATGGAAGCACTGAGAAGAAACCTATGGTGAATATTTCATTCTGCAAAGGAAGACACATCCCTACCAGAAGAACTTCTGCAACCTGGATTAAGTCTGAAGTCTCAACCTTTGCATAAATGCAAAACTACAAGCCACAGCACACCCCCAGATAACTCCTCTGTGCTTACACAAAATGAAAGAAAAGCGAAGTACTTGGGAAAAATCAACTCTGGTGTTGTACATCACTGTTTGCTTACAGTTAAGGGATTCCATCATCGCTATTCTGGTAAGCTAAGGATATTTTTAAAATAAAATAAACAACACGTCCCAAATCATGGTTGTGTGTGGAAATAACAGTGAATAAAATCCATTATGGGCTGAAGGTGTATTTCACGAAAGGATTCTTCTAAGTGTCCAGCACGTTCAGCATTTACATGTATATTCTTAATTTCTCTCACAGATAAACACATCAGAGTAGGCTTGCTTCTAGCTGGTGGGAAAGCCACTGAATGGATGATAATCTTTCATCTGTGTTAAGCGTTTAAAAGGAATATTAGCAAACTCACAACTGCATAACGGAAAAGAGCTAGGAGAGAGACCAACAGGGGCTAAACAGTGACAAAACTCCCCTTTACAAATGAAGAATTAATTAACTGATTAATTAACAGCAGCAGACATAACTCAGGGACGGAATCCATTCAAGGCTTCACTTTTGCTTCTTTTACAGTGATCTTAAACCTCTGCAAGAAGATGATGGAAGAAGAAAATCTTTCTGTGGACACAAAGATGCCGAAGACTCAACAATGCACTGCAGTGCTTGAATAAAAACCCAAGAAAATATTCAAGGTGCTCTACTCAGAATATTCGATGCTGCTGCTGCTGCTGCTGCTGCTGCTGCTTCAGTCGTGTCCGACTCTGTCCGACCCCACAGACGGAAGCCCACCAGGCTCCCCAGTCCCTGGGACTCTCCAGGCAGGAAAACTGGAGTGGGTTGCCATTTCCTTCTCCAAGGCATAAAAGTGAAAAGTGAAAGTGAAGTCACTCAGTGGTGTCCAACTCTTAGCGACCCCATGGGCTACAGTCTACCAGGCTCCTCCATCCATGGGATTGTCCAGGCAAGAATACTGGAGTGGGGTGCCATTGCCTTCTCCAAGAATATACTACATGTCTGGTCAAATTCACCATTATGGCCTTTTAATGACTAACAGTTTGACTTTTTTTTTTTTTTTAAAGCAGGACAGTTATCCATAATCTGTAACCATTTTATGTAGGTGTGCAGGTTGTTAATACTCCCTGGGCTACCAAAAAAACAGAGAAAAAAATGCTCCCCCTCCCAAAAAAAGGTAAGAACTACATTCTCTCCATTCCTAACTCCATTAACATTTCTGAACCAACAACATTCTCGGATTAAGTGAATAAAACAGAAAGGAGCAAGGGCAGACAGACGAGTGATAAAGGGTTTGAGAGTTTCTGTATTAAAACTAAAATTTAGAGGGAAAGGCATGTTTTCCTTTTAGATGTTCATGCCACACCACACCAAAAAAATTCCCCTGCTCCATCAAGCTACCTCCTTCAAGGTCATTTATCATCAGCACAACAGCCTACGGATGTTTTATTAAAAGAAAAATCCCAGCCTAGGACTGCCAGATCTCTACCCACGACCCACTTATCAAAGGTGTCGCTGGGGCTGACAGGCAGCTGTCCAGGGGCACAGACTTAACATTACTTTATATGTACAGAAGCCCATCAGCAAGCACATTACCTCGGTCCCCATTAAGTATTCTGATAACACCACCTCCATGAGCTCCGCTAACATTTAAGCCTGCAGGAAGCCCTTGAGTGCACAGAGCCTTCCAAAATTTTCTAGCTAATTTTAACCCTATAGAGTATGAAAAAAAACTGAATTTAGAGATTACACAGCAACTAAATATTTTACCCACCCAAACAAAAGCTTTCACAGTACTGAGAAACATCTTTTCATGTGGCTTTTTATTAGTTATTAGAAAACGATATCGTTTTTCACTAAAAAATAAATAAATAAATAAAGGTAAACTGTCTTACTAGCAGGCTTAAAATACTCCTGATGAGCAAGGTTTTCCTGAACTGGTTCTTTAGAGCTGGGTGGTGGAGCAGTAGTACCACCAACAGCATATGTAATGGTGCATGACTCGCAGCTATTAGATCAAATCACTGGCCAATCTGAAGTGTACCCTGGATTTTATTCTTTCTAAAGCCCCTACCCCCAAGCAAAAGTGAGTGCAAAAAAAAAAAAAAAATAGAAGAGCTAAATGGAAAAACAGGCCACTTAGAATGCTCTTGAACAAATGTACTGTTTTCACTCGTTCGGGACCCAAATACATCATCTAGGCTCTTTTCGCACCTAAAAGTTGCTATCTGGTTAATATTTCAAAACCTAAGTCTCGCTCTAATTGTCTGTGACTGTGGGGTAATTGCAAGTGGGCACCGACAGCTTTTTCACTGTTGGGGAAAGAAGAGACACGAGAAGCTGCAGTCTTTGGCGGGGGGATGGGAGGTGGAGGGAATCCTGGAAGGGAATATCCTTCGGAGAGGAGGAGGCAAGTGCAGAGAAAGGAAAGACCGAGAGGATGCTGTAAACGCTAACACGGCGATTCTTAACCAGAAGTTACGACATTTTCTTTTGCCAAGGGGCTCTCCAGTCCCAGCTTCGAGGGGACCAAAGCCTCAGCCAGGGAAGTATCTGCAGCGTTCGAACAAATCGGCGACAGGAAGGAGCAGTGCCAAGGGGTACTTAAGGAGAAAAAACTGTATTAGTGCGAAGCCAACCTTTGCCTGCTGCCACTCAGTGTGGAAATTCCAGGCAGCCTCCCTGCCCTTACACACACGCGCACACACACACACACTTTGCTGCACTCAGCGTTCAATAAGCCAACATTTAGAGAACGACGCGTTCGCGAGGTCCCTCGCCGCCCCCGCGTGCGCGTGCACAGACACTCACTTCCCATCCCTTCCACGTTCTGCGAGCAGTCTCAGCACCACCAACGGCCCGAACCCAGGCACCGCGAGGTCCACGGAGACGACGCTCTCTCCCCTGAGCAGCACCTCGACTTGGGGGCAGTCTCGGGGCACGTCCTGCACCCGCCTCCCCGACCCCGGCAACGCCAACTGCGCGAATCCCCGGGATGCGTGACTGCGCGCGGGTCTAACGCGAAAGCCGAGAAACCGCGCCGCGGCGGGATTCCGGGCAACAACCGCGTCCCCGCTGGTCCCCGCTCCGCACCGCGCACTCCGTCTGCACTGTGCCCCGGCTGCCCCGAAGGTCCCAGCCTCGCCGACCGGTCAGGCCGGATCGGCAGCCCCCGAGTCTCCAGACTCCCGCTGCTCCGGGGCTCCCGATCTCAGCGCCCTGGGACCAAGCCGGTGCGCCGCCGGCCGCTCTTCGCGCTCCGGCCACGCTCGGTCTCCGGGCTTTACACGCGGGCGCACAGACACGCACCCTCCCTTCCCTCGCCCCGGCACGCACACTTGCGCCCCCCGGGAGTTGCCCGCCTCCTCCCGCACCGCCAGAGGCAGCCCCCTACGCGCCCGCGCGTCCCACTGCCGGGAGCCGGCCAGTGGATGCCCCGGCTCCCTCTAGCCGCCCCCCCTCCGGGGAACCCGAGACGCGCGGCGCTTACAGTTCGCAGGAACTGGATCTCATCTTCGCCCTCGCCCCCATCGGCCATGGCTCTGCTCCTTCTCGCAGGGGCCGGCCCCCGAACCCCGCGGAGCCCGGCGTCGCTGGCGGCGGCGGTCCCTCGCTCTGTCTGCTGCTGCTGCTGTTTCTGCTGCCGGGAGCCGGGGGCGGGAGGGGTCCGAGGCTGCTGGGTGCCGAGCGCCAGGCGGTCCCCGCCTGCAGAGCGGAGGAGGAGGCCGGCGGGCGGGGGCGGCGGAGGCGGGAGCCTCCCTGCGCCGCACTGTGCGGGAGGAGGGCGACCCGGCCCGGAGGACGCGGGCAAGCGGCCCCGCAGCCCCGCCGCGCTGGCTTCGCACGCCCCGCCTGCCGCAGGCGGACTGCTCGGCCCCGGCTCCTCCGAGCGAGTGCGCTGAGCTGGCGGAGCCCGGGTGAGTGCCGCGGTGGGGGCGGGGAGTGGGGGCGGACGGGCGGGGAGGAGCTCGCCGGCTCCCCTCTGCTGCAGGTAATCCGCAGCCCGCTCCTCGGGGCCACCAAATCCGAGGCCCAGCGCCGCTTACTGGCCGCTCCGGGTATCGGAGCCGGAGCGCAGCCGATGAGCGCGCAACCTTCCAGCGGCGCCCTTCTTGTTTCCCTGGGCTCCTGCACCTGCGGCTTCTGACCTTAAACCAGCTCTCACGATTGCTTCTCCTGCGGGAGCGGAAGGGACTCCCACAGTACTTTCCGCGGCACTTCAGATCTCAAGCAAGAATCATCTTTCACCCGGATGCCCGGAGTGGATCACCTCCAAGTAAAGGTGATTTTAAACTTAGATTAGTTCTGTTCCCCGATCATCATGAGAATTCATTAGGATCTAGTGTCGGTGCACCATGCTCCTCACAGATCAGACACACAAAATGCATGGTACATAGAACTGTAACAAACTCATTCAACAAATACATGGTGAATCCCTGTGCCAGATACTGGAGAATAAACAGACCGGAGTTTACACTCTATTAGAAGTGCTTAACTATGGATTGCGATAAGCTATGAGATATCAGTATGAATCATTGAGGCCGTCTAAATTCGGAATATGGTACTCTCTGTCCTCACTATACAGCCATTTACTTCTGAAGAAAGTCGAGCGTTTCACCACAAGTATCAATATGTAGTTCCTGCAATCCTCCGTGCAATTACCCACCAAATTGCCGTTTAACAAAATTGCTGTAAGAAAACGCAGGGTCTGAGAGAATTTGGACAGGAAAGCACTTATCTCTTGTTCCTAGTGCACGATTCCTTCATTTACGGTACTTTAAGTATATACAAACCAAAGACTGCAAATGTCAATCCTCCAAAGATTCAGACGCTGTCAGGTGGTTTGTCATCAGTTTACCTACACTGCGCGTTTTGTAGCATATAACTGGTTACTAAGATCTGCATAGTAGATTCTATGCACCTTATATGCTATTTTCAGCTTTCATGAACTTTATACTTACTGAGCCAGTTTTGCATATTTCCAGTAGAATGAATAACATAAAGAATATGCTTATAAATACTGTCCCTCTTGGTGAGATTAGCAATGCTCTGCTCTATTTTATGATACTAATCATATTACCGAAGTTCTTGACATATTTTTGTATATGGACCCATAATGACTAGCCAATTCTTTCTTTTTTTTTAAGTTTTTTTTAATGTGGGCCATTTTTGAAGTCTTCATTGAATTTGTTACAATGCTGTTTCTGTTGTTTCTGTTGTGGTTATTCCACCCAGAGGCATGTGAGATCCTAGCTACCCCACCAGGGATTGAACACACACCTCTGCATTAGAAGGCAAAGTCCCAACCACTGAACCATCAGAAAAGTCCCAAAGACTAACCAATTCTTAAAAAAATAATTTACATGATTTTCACACCTCAGTTCAGTTCCACTCAGTCACTCAGTCGTGTCCAACTCTTTGCTAGCCCATGAACTGCAGCACACCCGGCCTCCCTGTCCATCACCAACTCCTGGAGTTCACCCAAACTCATGTCCATCGAGTAGGTGATACCATCCAGCCATCTCATCCTCTAACGTCCCGTTCTCCTCCTGCCCCCAATCTTTCCCAGCTCCAGGGTCTTTTCAAATGAGTCAACTCTTCGAATGAGGTGGCCAAAGTATTGGAGTTTCAGCTTCAACATCAGTTCTTCCAATGAACACCCAGGACTGATCTCCTTTAGGATGGACTGGTTGAATCTCCTTGCAGTCCAAGGGACTCTCAAGAGTCTTCAACACCACAGTTCAAAAGCATCAATTCTTTGGCACTCAGCTTTCTTCACAGTCCAACTGTCACATCCCTACATGACCACTGGAAAAACCACAGCCTTGACTAGATGGACCTTCATTGGCAAAGCAATGTCTCTGCTTGTGAATATGCTGTCTAGGTTGGACATAACTTTCCTTCCTAGGATCCACTAAATAAACAATCAGGGAATCTCACAAAAGATAAAGTTCTCCATGACAAATGGCTTTATTCTGAAATTGGCTCTTCACTTTATGCTGAATAGTTTGATCTTCCAAATTGTTGATGTATCAAATAACCCTTTCCCAAGTATTTTATGCAAAGCTATGCATAGACAGTTTCTTAAAACAAACATCCATAGTTTATGTCCCTTCTATACATATGTTCAGTAAAATACTAGAAAAACTCTAACTCACCAGGTTTTCATTTTGGCATTTTAACTAGGCTGTAAACTTTTCTAACAAGAGCTATATTTAGTATTTCACTACTTCTCTCAACATAAGTGATATATAATGCTAAATGGCCCAAGTACCCAATGATTATCATTCACCGTATAAAGTCTTCAGCAGAAATTGAGAAGAGGATGGTTATAAAACGGAACATTTGAAAGAGAAACATATATCCCATTGTTCACTGCAGCACTATTTACAATAGCTAGAACATGGAAACAACCTAGATGTCCATCGACAGATAAATGGATAAAGAAGTTGTGGTACACCGTGGTGGATTCATGTCAATGTATGGCAAAACCAATACAATATTGTAAAGTAAAAAAATAAAATTAAATTAAAAAAATAAAAAAAGAAGTTGTGGTGCATACGCACAGTGTAATATTACTCAGCCATAAAAAGGAACACATTTAAGTCAGTTTCTAATGAGGTGGATGAACCTAGAACCTATTATACAGAGTGAAGTGAATCAGAAAGAGAAAGATAAATACCATATTCTAATGCATATATATGGAATCTAGAAAAATGGTTCTGAAGAATTTATTTATAGGACAACAATGGAGAAACAGACATAGAGAACAGACTTACGGACATGGGGAGAGGGTGAAATGTATGGAAAGAGTGACATGGAAACTCACCATATGTAAAATAGAATAGATAGCCGATGTGAATTTGCTGTATGATTCAGGCTCTAAATCAACCCTAGAGGGGTGGGATGGGGAGGGAGATGGGAGAGAGGTTCAAAACAGAGGGGATATATGTATACCTATGGCTGATTCATGTTGAGGTTTGACAGAAAACAGCAAAATTCTATAAAGCAATTATCCTTCAATAAAAAAGTCATTCTCTCTGAAGACCTGCCTCTTGAGAAATCTATATGGAGGTCAGGAAACAACAGTTAGAACTGCACATAGAACAACAGACGGGTTCCAAATAGGAAAAGGAGTACGTCAAGGCTGTATCTTGTCACCCTGCTTATTTAACTTATATGCAGAGGACATCATGAGAAACGGTGGGCTGGAAGAAGCACAACCTGGAAATCAAGATTGTTGGGAAAAATATCAATAACCTCAGATATGCAGATGACACCACCCTTTTGGCAGAAAGTGAAGAAGAACTAAAGAGCCTCTTGATGAAAGTGAAAGAGGAGACTGAAAAAGTTGGCTTAAAGCTCAGCATTCAGAAAACGAAGATCATGGCATCTGGTCCCATCACTTCATGGGAAATAGGTGGGGAAACAGTGGAAACAGTAGCAGACTTTATTTTGGGGGGCTCCAAAATCACTGTAGATGGTGACTGTAGCCGTGAAATTAAAAGACGCTTACTCCTTGGAAGAAAAGTTATGACCAACCTAGACAGCATATTAAAAAGCAGAGACATTACTTTGCCAACAAAGGTCCGTCTAGTCAAGGGTATGGTTTTTCCAGTGGTCATGTGTGGATGTGAGAGTTGGACTATATAGAAAGCTGAGCGCCAAAGAATTGATGCTTTTGAACTGTGGTGTTGGAGAAGACTCTTGAGAGTCCCTTGGACTGCAAGGAGATCCAACCAGTCCATCCTTAAGGAGATCAATGCTGGGCATTCATTGGAAGGACTGATGTTGAAGCTGAAACTCCAATACTTTGGCCACCTGATGTGAAGAACTAACTCTTTGGAAAAGACTGCGATGCTGGGAAAGATTGAGGGCAGGAGGAGAAGGGGACGACAGAGGATGAGATGTTTGGATGGCATCACCGACTCAATGGACATGAGTTTGGGTAAACTCCGGGAGTTGGTGATGGACCGCGAGGTCTGGCGTGCTGCAGTCCATGTGGTCACAAAGAGTCGGACACAAATGAGCAACTGAACTGAACTGAAAAAATACATAAATAAATAAACAACATTTTTGTGAACTGTAAAGCACAAAAATAGAATACTGTAAGGTTTATGGGCCTCTAATCCTCCATTAAGTATATAAATACATGTTTGAGAGAGATCCATATTTATTTTTAAGGAAAACTGAAGCAAACATAGCACCCAAGTGGTGGTGAGTATATGTGTTTAATATTATTTGGGATACTCTGATTTTTTTAATATATTTGATAATCATAAAAATAGAAATAATTTTTAGGAGAAAACTACTAAAGCTGTTAAAAACTATGGGAAAGTTTTACTTACAGTATTGTTAAAATTTGACTGTCCTGGTTGGTTTCGTTTGTGTATAATTTTCTAGTTTCTTCTGATCAATTGGAGCAAGAAAAAAATTTTTTGATGGAAAAGGTCATGGAATGATAGCATGAGAACTAATCTCAATTTTAAGTATAACTTTTTTTAACATTTTGTTTTGGAGTATAGACAATTAACAATGTTATGGTAGTTTCAGGTGAACAGGAAGAGACTCAGTCATACATATACATGTATCCATTACATACATGTACATACATGCACACATGTAGCCATACATGCACATGTAGCCCAAGTTCTCCTCCCATCCAGGCTGGCACATAACAATGAGCAGAGTTCCATGTGTTACACAATAGGTCTTTGTTGGTTTTCCATTTTAAATATAGTAGTGTGTACATGACTTTCCCAAAGTCCCTAACTATCCCTGCCCTCTGGTAACGATAAGTTCATTTTCTAAGTCTGAGTCTCTGTTTTGTAAGTGGAAATAAATATAATTCAGATACAGCTTAACGTTTATGTTCCATGTCTTTAATTCTTATTATAGACTTAAGTTACTAGAGATTAGCTAGTATACATTTTCACAGACACAGAACTCTGGTTCATAAAATAGAAAAAATATCTTGTTTATGTAGAACATTCATAAGTGTCCAATACTTGATGTCTATGAGATTTGTAATTTTTATAAAATATTTCTTTTTTAAAAATGCGTATTACATGTAGTAGTCTATTTTGCTTTTTGCTACTGAAATTTATTATCTTAGAATTGCTTTATTGGAACTGATGTTGTGTTTCCCATAACACTCCATTTCAGGTCTTTATTAATTATAATATAACACAGTTTAGAGGCTAATGTTTCCATATTTGTAGTCCAAATTTAGGGAGTGTTTTTCTCTATGACCCATTTTATGTCCTATAAGAGAAGGGGAGAAAACCATATTTCTTTTTATTTTTTTAATTACGTTTTTTTTTTTCCCTACAGTCACCTAATTAAGAATGAGCCAGCACAGCTCACTGTTCACTTGGCAGGACTCTAAACATCCTTAAAGGAGAAAAAACTGAAACAAATGTAAATTTTTCATTTTGCCTTCCAATTTAACAAAGCTCACTGGTGATGTATAGAGGCATTAGAAAATTAATTTCTTCAAGGTTTCTATTAAAATCAGCTAAGATACTCAGTATTATTTCAATTCAACTTCTTTCCTTAAGACCATAAAAATTAAAGACCTTAATGTGGAGGTGAAAGTCTCTGGGATTTCAGTAGGTTGTTATAAATTTAGGGTTGGAGAGGGCCTCTCACCTTAAGGTTTAGCCCTTTCTGCATTAACTCAGATTTCCAGTTTCAATATTTCCAGAAAAGGTCTCATAACATTTCTTCTAATCTCCTTTCAGAGTTTAACAGACCAAAATTTCAGAAAATGGCCCCTTTATTTACATCTTTATTCTATGTATTCTAAAATACTATAGTCCCCATGTGTACCTGAACTAGAAAATAAACACCAGTAGACACCAGGTACTCATCGCAAGCTGGCCTCCGGGGGCAACAGAGCTGGGAGTGACATCAAAGATAATGATGGTGATGGTGATGATAAAGATCAATGACTACTGCACTCCAGGCATTTTATTTTTATCGTTTCTTTTCATCAGCAACATCATTTTAGGGAAAAGGAGGCCAAGATTTACGAAAGTTAAGTACCCTGACCAAAATCACAAAGCAGGGGTCTGAGGATGCCAAACCCGAGCTCTTTATCACTGTTTGGTTTGATACTCCTCCCAGATCCCAGGGTAGAAAACAAAGAAGAGTCTAGACTAGCAGGAACTGAAAAAGGCTCTGGCAGTCCCAGGAGATTTATTGCTGGTTTCCAGCCAACGTTAAGGGTCCTGCTAGCTCTTGGAGTGCCGAGTAAATTCTCGAGGAGACAAGGATTACTATATCCTCAGAAATAAAATCCAACTCATGACCTTCTCCACAGTTTGGATATTTAGGGGAAATCTGTTTTTGAAGATTTGGAAGTTATTCATCACCATCTCATCAGCTCCCTAGATTGAGTTTAAGATTATGATCGAAAAATTATGAACTTCCAAACTATAATCAGTATTCTGATATCAGGGTCAGGATTGAACTGAATATGGATGACAATAGTGAAGGCTGACCCTACATGACAGAAAGTTCACTAATCAATCACCTTCTTTATTGAAAGAAGTGCTCCTGAGGAGGTGTGGACACCCTAAAGACATTCCTAACCCAAATCACCTCAGTGGCTTCACAAGTAGGTCACTGTGACTACTGCATACTCCCCAAGAGCAGATCTTCCTCCTGGTTTGACTATTTGTCTTGTACCATAACTCGGATCCAAAACCTAATCATCCTCTTTGATGCCCCCACCTAGTATGGGCTAAATGTGTGTGTGTCCATACATTTAAGCCATACATTAAATCCATACATTTAAGCCTAGCCCCCAAGTGATGCTATTTGGAGGTGGGACCTTTGGGAAGTAATTACGTTTAGACAGGTCATCAGCGTGGGTCCCCCATGATGGGATCAGTGCTCTTATAAGAAAAGGGGGAGAAATAATACATAAATTAAAGGTCATACAATTACACAGGGAGGTGGCAACCTTCTACAAGCCAAAAGAAGAGGACTCAGAATGACCTACTTTCAAACACCTTAATCTTGGACTTCTCAGCCTCTAGAACTGAGAGAAATAATTTTCTATTGTTTAAACTATGCAGTCTATGGGGTTTTATTAAGGCCATTCAAGCAAACTAAGGTACTTCCTCACATTTACCACCCAACATCTCTTATGGGTAAAAAGATGTCTTCCTGATTCTTGTCTTTATATCCCTAATTATTTCACCAACTTTGCAACCAGTCTTCCTGGGTTTTGTCTTTTACTGCTGAGTCATCGTCCAGACTCCCATGGAGATAACCTCCTATAACAACGTTTCCATCTTGTCACTTCCTGGCTTGGAACTGGAGCCACTGAAGAATGGCTCCCAGACACCTACCATATTACATTCAAACCCCTCAGTTTGGCATTTGAGACCCACTGAGATACAGCCTCCTACAAACCTTTTCAATATTTATTTCCAAGTATCTCCCTCTTTTTGGCTCCAAACCAAACTACTGATTCCCAGATAAAATGTGCGCATTAATCAACCATGCTTTTTCTTATGCTGTTTCTTCTGCCACTGGGGCCAGAAAATCCTGTTAATATCTGTTCCATCCTCCAAGGAGTAATTCAAAACCTGCTTCTGGGCTTTGGGTTACTCTGGCCAGAGACTGTAACTCTCTCTGGTGAAACACAGCCCTTCATCCTGCATCGCCCAGGATTATAGTTATGTATCCTCCCAAATCCACTAACAAGCACCTGGAGGCAGACATAGTGTATCTGCTTATCATGCTCATTCTTCCTAGGTAGTAATTAAGAATCAATTCCTTCTTAGATGCAAAGTGGCTACTAGTTAGTGCTACCATTTTTTAAAGTACTTATTTATTTGGCTGTGTCGGGTCTTAGCTGTGGCACGTGGGTTCTTTGATAGAGCACGTGGGCTTCTCTAGTGGTGGCATAGGTCCTAGAGCATGGGGCTCAGTAGTTGCCACATGTGGGCTTAGTTCCCCGACAAGGAATCAAACCCACATCTCCTGCACTGGAAGGTGAATCCTTAACCACTAGGCCACCAGGGAAGTCCCACTGCAACCATTTCCACACGACTTTCCAGTTTCACTTTCCTTTTAAGAAGAGTCTATCTTAAAACACCGTTCATTCTTCCATCTATCACTTCGTCTGCATGGACATCATTTATTAACTGCTCACAAAACAGAAGTAAACCCAAAGCCTATGAATACAGAGTCTATTCGAGAGTACAACTCATCCTTCTAGTGCCTTCTAGGTTTTCATGTAATAACACAGGACAATAGTAGGTTCTTTGAACTGACTCTTCATTCATTCATTCAGTCCATCGGCAAATATTTATTGAGCACCTACTATGTACCAGGCACCTACATAGCACCTACTATGTCCTAATGAATAAAGCACAGGCCCCATACTCACTGGGCTTATTCTGGGGGAGGAGGTAGATACATACAAATAAATCTATACATCAAGTGCTTTTGGTGCTCTGAAGAGATGTAAGGCAGGGTAAGGGAATCGAAAGTAGTGAAAGGGAGAATTTTACAGAAATAATAGTCAAGGAAAGCATCTCTGATGAAGCTTCGCCTCATGGCAGTAGAGACTTCAATCAAGTGAGGGAATGAGCCTCATGAGATCTAGAGGAAGTGCATTCCACGTAGAGGGACTGGTATTTGAAAGATCTGTGAGGTCAGATGGCATGTTCAGAGAACAGCAGGAAGGGCAGTGTTATGGGCAGAGGAAGGGAGCGGGAAGATGGTGGGCAAGGAAATCAGGGAGGCAGTGAACACAATACATATCCTGCCTCATTCCAAGTGGGAAGAGCCATCACTTCTTTTCAGGAAAAGGGTTTAGTGTCTGCTTTGAACAAGATCAGGTGAGTATCCATTTTAACATTTACCCTGAATGTCCCTGCTCTACACATCTCAAATTTCTGGCTATTGGAATCTTCTATCTGAGTATCAATTCTCTTTATCTGCTGAGCTCTTCTAGGAAGTCCAACTGGACAAATTATATTTATTCCTTGTTATACTGCCCTTGGTAAACGGCCAAAACAAACAGACCTATGCATTGTTCCTGTCCCAGGAAATAGGGCATAAATGTATGCTTTGAAGCTAAATAAACTCAGTTCCAATCCCTTCTTTACCATTTACTATGAAGTTACCTGACTGTCTAATCCTCTATTTCTCCATGTATCAGATGAGGACAATACCTCATAAGATTGCTATGAACATTAAAGGAGATAATGCATATAAATTGCGAGCACAGTACCTAGAATATGGACTCACTCATTAAATTGTGAGTGCCTGTGTATGTAATTTACATTTAGAATTGCTAAATTTAAAACTTAAATTATCTATGTTCTCAAAAATCAATCAGATGGTATGCTTAGTGAAACAACTTCGAAAATAAGAATTTGTCTTATTAGTAGTATAAAGAGTTTCTCTGGAAAGTTTTCATCTCTGACACAAATGCACTAACTTTCCCCAAACAGTCCATTATCTTTTAAATTTTTTTTTAGCTACAAGTAATAAAGACCTAAAAAGAAAGACCTTAAACAACATAGGAATTTCTCTTGTGTAACACTCTCTAAAATCAGGCAGTCCAAAACTGGTACAGCAACTCCACAGTTTTATTAATGTGCCATCCTCCTATCCTTTAGCTCAATCATCCTTAGTTCATAAAATAAAGCCTCATTGCTGCAAAATGGCTGTTTAGTACCAGCCATCAGGTCCAAGTTCAAGATGGTAATGAGGGTACAATAGGCCAAAAGCCATATGAATCAGTCTACCATTTAAGAAGCTTTCCTGGGATGCACAACAAAAATCTTGACTTCTATCTCATTGGCCAGAATTTACTTACCTCTCTTTATAAGAGATGCTATGAAATACATGTTTTAGCTGGTTACATTGCAGTCCTCAAGACAATCAGGGTTCTGTTGGTAAGAAAAAAAAAAAAAAATGAAAGTGAATATTGAGCAGGCCACCAGCAGATTTGGCCTCAACCTCCATACAAAGAATCCTCCCGCAATGCAGGAGACCCTGGCTCAACTACTAGGTCAGGAAGATCTGCTAGAAAAGGATAGATAGGCTACCCACTCTAGTCTTCTTGGGCTTCCCTTGTAGCTCAGCTGATAAAGAATCTGCCCACAATGTGGGAGACCAGGGTTCGATCCCTGGGTTGGGAAGATTTCCTGGAGAAGGGAAAGGCTACCCACTCCAGTATTCTGGCCTGAAGAATTCCATGGACTGTATGGTCCATGTGGTCACAAAGAGTTGAACACCAATGAGTGACTTTCACTTTTTCATACAATTGTCTTTTCATATGACATATGTACATAATGTTACAATTTTATGGTTAAGAGAGTGGTCTCAAGAATGTCTACAATTCCTTAAGAAAAGAAGTACATTTTATGTCATCAAATCAGGTCACCATTTGCTTAATCCCTCAAATAGAAATTACTTTAGGTAATTCTCAAAAGCCTAAAAAAACTTCTGGAATTTACTAAAATAGACTTTTCCCTGTTTTCATCACCAGTTTATTCATATTTTTCCTGTCACACCTACTGAATGTATTTTACATATAATGTATTGGATATTTTTTTAACCACAAGTTGCACCCCACTCCAGGACTCTTGCCTGAAAAATCCCATGGACGGAGGAGCCTGGTGGGCTGCAGTCCATGCGGTCTCTAAGAGTTGGACATGACTGAGTGACTTCACTTTCACTTTTCACTTTCATGCATTGGAGAAGGAAATGGCAACCCACTCCAGTGTTCTTGCCTGGAGAATCCCAGGGACGGGGAAGCCTGGTGGGGTCGCACGGAGTCGGACATGACTGAAGTGACTTAGCAAGAGCCACAGCAGCAATACCATATTCTAGCTTCAATTTGATCTGAACATAAGAGATCCGCTTGTCTGGGAGTGTTGGTGAGAAAAGAGTAGGTTACACACACATCCAACATCGTAATACTTTTGGAAGAGTGTAAAATTCAGGAGCATTTTAATACTGACTTCTACAGGGCTTAACTGGATACATATTAAATATGGTGTTATGATACAAGCAGATATTTTTTATTTTGTCACTGGATATCATGAACACAGTGAAATTTCTAAAGTTGATGGACTAAAGAATGTGAGTTTAAGAAAAGGAGCTAGGTACATCATGACCAAAATGATTTGCCAGCCCCTGTGATGTGATACTTGGGCACAATTCTACATTTATACTTCAGGTAGCAGCTATACTGACCCAGTAAAAGGAGCTTTTTTTTCTTTTCACACCTTGTGGCACGTGAGATCTTAGTTTCCCAACCACAGATCAAACTCTGCATTGGGAGCACAGAGTTTCAGTCACTGGACCACTAGGGAAGTTCGTAACAGGAGCTTAATTCAGCCATGAAGGGTGAAGTTGCCAGAAAGGGCACCTCCCTTTGATATAAGTGTGATCTAATGAGAGCTGAAGGCCATTCAGACCCACCCCTGAAGCCCAACCTAGGAGGTTCTATAAATGGTTAGTGAAAGTTTCTCAGTTGTGTCTGACTCTTTGCGACCCCGTGGACCATCCAGTCCATGGAACTCTCCAGGCCAGAGTACTGGAGTGGGTAGCCTTTCCCTTCTCCAGGAGATCTTCCCAACCCAGGGATCAAACCCTGGTCTCCTGCATTGCAGGCAGATTCTTCACCAACTGAGCCATGAGGGAAGCCCTTTACAGCTGGTACTCTGGTGCCAACCCACCCATTCACTGGCTCAGTCATTCACTCACCCACCATGCATTCATTCATGATTCCTTACTGCCTGGCACTGGGCTCTCTCCTCAGAACACAGAGTGAACCAGGCAGAGCCAGCCTTCCTGGAGCTTACTCCATGCTGCGTCAGGTACTTAGGATGGAGGGTGTTGAGGAGACAAACCAACAAGGACAATAAGTAAGGAATGGCTTGTAAACTGAATAATGAGGAGGTATCATCCAGGTTTGTAGAGGGGGTAGGTGTAGGAAGAACAGTGATCCTCATGATTAAGGAGCATAGGAAAAACCTTACTGTAGTTTCTTGTTTATAATTAAATTGCTCAAAAACCTGTTATCAAGTGTCTACCATATACCAGGCACTGAGCTAGGTGCTAAAAACACAAATAAAACGAAACATGGGAAGATGATACTTTTTTGTCTCAGCTTCCACTAAGGCACCAGAGCCAAAACCAACAAAAGAAGTGGCAAAGACTCCCACATTTCAAGCGAAATTCTAGAACATTTACATAAGAATTGCAGAGGAAGGTGCTGGAAACTGATTTTGAAGCCCTTCGTCCTAAAGGATATAAAAGGGCAGAGGTTTAAGGAGCTAAGAGACAGTTTCTTTGGAGAAAACTGGAGGGCTGTCCTATTTCTGAACCTACCCACCCAGTCTGGGGGAAGAGAGGCAGGGAGGAAAGACAAGGGCATTCCTCTCATCTCAAGCCAGAGGCTAGAAGGTACTGCTCAGAAGGTGTGAAATAGGTTCCCTGGAGATTCCTGTCTGATTCCTGCCTGAGAAAGGCAGTGAGAGACTTTCCCCGGGGGAGACCCAGCCATACAAGCAGGTAACTGCCTACCTACAGACCACAGGTCTGTTTTCCTGCAGCTTAGCATCCTGTATTAAAGGAGCCTGGAGAAATGCAAATCACACTACAGTGAGGTATCACCTCTCCCGAGTCACAGTGGCCATCACCAAAACGGCTACCAACAGTAAATGCCGGGGAGGGTATGGAGAAAAAGGGATCTTTCGACTCTGCTGGTGGGAATGTAAGCTGGCACAGCCGCCATGGAAAACTGCACGGAGGTTCCTTAAAAAGCTAAAAATAGAGTTACCATACGATCCTGCAATTGCATTCCTGGGCATATATTTGGAGAAAATAGGCTTCCTTGGTGGTTCAGACAGTAAAGAATCTGCCTACAATGTGGGAGACCAGAGTTCGATCCCTGGGTTAGGAAGATCCCCTGGAGGAGGGCATGGCAACCGACTCCAATATTCTTGCCTGGAGAATCCCAATAGACAGAAATGCCTGGAGGGCTGCAGTCCACGGGGTTGCAGAGTCAGAGACGACTTAACAACTAAGCTCAGAAACTGCGGGTTTCTCTTGTCGCTCAGTCGGTAAAGAATCTGCCTGTGATGCAGGAGACCCTGGTTCAATTCCTGGAGCAGGAAGATCCCCTGGAGAAGGAAATGGCAAGCCACTCCAGTATTCTTTCCTGGATAATCGTATGGACAGAGGAGCCTTGAAGGCTATAGTCCATGAGGTCACAAGAGTCAGAAACAACTTAGTGACTAAGCCACCACCACCATATAAATATACATATATAGTTGTTGTTGTTTACACAGTGGAATATTACTCAGCCACAAAAAGAATGAAATTATGCCATTTTCAGCAACATGGATAGATCTAGATATTATCACACAAAATGAAGTAAGCCAGACAGAGAAATATTGTGTTATATCACTTATATGTAGGACCTATTTTTTTAAAGGATACAAATGAATTTATTTACAAAACAGAAGTAGACTCACAGACATAGAAAACAACAAACTTATGGTTACAAAGGGGAAGAGGCAGGGAAAGAATAAATGAGGAGTTTGGGATTAACATATACACACTAGTATGTATAAACTCGGAAAAGGCCATGGCACCCCACTCCAGTACACTTGCCTGGAAAATCCCATGGACAGAGGAGCCTGGTGGGCTGCAGCCCATGGGGTGGCCAAGAGTCAGACATGACTGAGCGACTTCACTTTCCCGCATTGGAGAAGGAAATGGCAACCTACTCCAGTGTTCTTGCCTGGAGAATCCCAGGGACGGGGGAGCCTGGTGAGCTGCCGTCTGGGTCGCACAGAGTCGGACACGACTGAAGTGACTTAGCAGCAGCGGCAGCATGTATAAACTAGATAATCAATAAGGACCTACTATGTAAAACAGCGAACTATACTCAGTATTTTGTAATAACCTATAAGGAAAAAGAACCCGAAAAAAGAATAGATTGTAATACATGTAACTCAGTCACTGTGCGGTACACCTGAACTAACATGAAATTGTAAATTAACTATGTATGTGCTTCGTGGGTCAGCCGTGCACAACTCTTTGCGACCCCATGGACTGTAGCCTGCCAGGCTCCACTGTCCATGGGGATTCTCCAAGCAAGAACACTGGAGTCGGTTGCCATGCCCTTCTTCAGGGGACCTTCCTGAGCCAGGGATCGAATTCTGGTCTCCCACACTGCAGGCAGATTCTTTACCATCTGAGCCACCAGGAAAGCTCAAAATTAACTATACTTCAACAAAAAAATAAAACTAAAATAAAATAAAGGAGCCTGACCAACAGGGCTTCCCGCCCAGCACAAAGAGGCCAGAGACTGGGGGAGCGTGGGGAGGGGAGGAGAGAGTGTCCTTTAACGAACTGCCGAGTGCAAGTAACTCAGCTCCATCCTTCCAACCTGGAGGGGGAGAGGCTGCCTGTGGGGAGAAGGGGAGTGGAGGAGAGGACTGGATTAGAGAAATGAGAAGCTAACCTCATGGTCTATCAGCTTGAGGCTTCTCAGCCAGCTGCCCCCGTGCTCCTGGAGAGAGGAAACTTTTAACGATGTTGAAAGTCATGACGGTCACACCGGACTACGCATTCTAGCATTGAACCAACTCTCTCCTGCAACTGAAAGGGACAGGAGAGTCCTCTAAATTACAGGGTCAAGATTTCATTCATGGAAACAGGCCCAAAGCAAGCCTTTAAATAGTTTTAAAGAGAGTGAGAAAAAAGAATAAAGTTGCTTTCCATGGGTTTCTAGTCAGCTCTGGCCTTTCAACATAACAGTTGTACAAAGATATATGATACACAGCCTTGCCTTCCGGAAGCACACAAAGCTTAAAAGGAAAAAGGGGTTTAAAACAATTATAACCCAACATGCTAAATTTAGAACCACAATTGTGGGGCATATGGAATAGAGAAAAAAGAAAGATAAATGGAGGTTTTCGATTTTTTGCAGATGTTGAAGTAGGGTTATCAGACAAAATACAGGCCCTCTGATGAAATGTGAATTTTAGATAAACAAAGAGTAAATTTGTTAGTATAACTTATGTCCCATGCAATATTTTTACTTGCTAAATCTGGTAAGGTTATGCTAAAGAGAGATTGGCCCTGGGATCCCTCTTAATTGATGTAATCTGTTCTCCTCATTGCTCTTGTCCATCCTGGACTCTGGGTTCTATACACATGCCTGTCACACCTGGACCACAACATACCTGCCACTTATCTACTGTTCTATTTATAACTACTGCTCTGAGAAATTGTGAGGATTCCAAGGAAGTCATCTCAATATCATCTCTGTGCTGTGATTTCTCACTGGTTTCTCTCCAATGCCAACCTCTCTGCCTAAATTCTTAAATTATAATTCAACTACCTAATCAATTAGGTGACACGGTGGTAAAGAATCTGCCTGCCAATGCAGGAGATGCAAAGGCCTGCAGGTTCGATCCCTGGGTTGGGAAGATCCCCTGGAATAGGAAATTGCAACCTGCTCTAATAGTCTTGCCTAGAAAATCCCATAGACAGAGGAGCCTGGTAGTCTACAGTCCTTGGGGTCACAAAGAGTCAGATGCTATTGAGCAACTAAGCACACACAACTACTCAATCCCTCCATGTGGATGGATAGCAGGCTATCAGATTCAGTGTCTCCCATGCAGAGACGGCAACTCCCAAATTTCTTTCCCAAACTTGTCCTTCTTAAGACTTCTCCCACTTCAGTTTATGGTTCTCAGTTGATCGGTCCCCAAAGACCCACACATCATCCTTGGATCAACTCTTTTTCCTTATTCTCCACATCTTATCCATTGCCAAGTCCTACTTCTAAAGATATTCCAGAGTTGGTGCTCCTAACAATGCCCACTGGAGTCATCTTTGGCCAAGTCTCCCCCCTCTCCTCTATGTCAACAACCTCTCTGCTTCCCCTCTTGCTCACTCTGCTCCACCCTGTACCACGGCCATGGAATCTTTTAACAAACAAAAATTGGACTGTCATTCCCCTGCCCCCAAAGCCCTCAGCCCTCTTCCCTTTGCCCATAAAGAAAATCCATACCCTTTGTCACATATCCTCAGGGTCCAGCATTCTCTGTCCTTTCTGTCTCCTCTCATCATACTTACCCTCCTCTTTATTCAGTGCATTTCAACCCCACTAGCCTTCTCTACCCATCAGAAAGGCCAAGGTCACCCACTAGCTGCTCCCTCCTATGGGGCATTCTCTCTCGGATTGATACATGACTCACCACTATTCAGATCTCAGCTCAAGCATCTTCTTCAAGAATCCCCTTGATTACCATTTCTAAGGCACCAGCCATCACCCCCATCACATCTTTCCTCATTCTTCTCCTTTATTTCCTTTGCAGCTAGTTATCACTACCTGAAATTATCTTATGTATTTTCTTCCCAAGCAGAAATCAGAATCCTTGCTGAAGTCATGATAACTAATATCTATTCCCTCTCCCTCAACCCAACAGACTTGTCATTGTGTCATAGGAGAAGATAATTTTAGTTTGACAGGATTTGTTCTTTACAAAGCCATGCTGTTTACTATTGCTCTTATTAAAATATTTATAAAATAGTTTCACAATTATTTTCTTCCACCCTCTTTCCATTTAGGGAGGCTATATTTATCAGTCTAAAGACATCTAGATTATTCTTTTCATAAACATGTGACATTATTTTTGTTAATGTCCAAACTTCTCCTCCGCAGATTCTTTAACATGGAACCAATGCTTACTCAGTACTTTAAACTGTAAATAACCAAACTTGTGAATACACATGACTCAGATTTTTTCCTTACTTTAGATTCAATTTATACCTCCAAAGTAAAACCACACAGTACTATTCCAATACAGAAACATAGATGGATAGATAAGGTGATAGGGTTCTTTTTTAATACTTCTGTCCTATAGGTATCATTTATAATTTTACCTAATAAATTGGGACTTTCTGGATGGTCCAGTGGTTAAGACTCTGATTTCTGATGCAGGGTTCCTGGGTTTGATCCCTGGTTGGGGAACTAAGATCCCACATGCCACATGGCCAAAAATTAAGAAATAAATAGAAATTAACTAATTGTGAAGGGACTTCCCTGATAGCTCAGTTGGTAAAGAATCCACCTGCAAGGAGATGCTGGTTCAGTTCCTGGGTCGGGAAGATCTGCTGGAGAAGGGATAGGCCACCCACTCCAGTACTCTTGGGCTTCCCTCATGGCTCAGCTGGTAAAGAATCTGCCTGCAGTGGGGGAGACCTGGGTTCAATACCTGGGTTGGGAAGATACCCTAGAGAAGGAAATGACTACCCACTCCAGTATTCTGGCCTGGAGAATTCCATGCAATTTACCTAATAAGTAAAAATACTTTTGTTTATATATCTCATTACTAAGATATTTAGTCTTTCAATTTTCCTGTAGGAACTTTGCTTTAGTTTTCTCCTTTTACATGTTTCTCCTGGTAAACCACCTCACTTTCATTCCTGTAAGATTCTCATTTATATTCCATGTACTAGAAAGTATTTTGCTTAGTCAATTTGTTTTCATTTTACATTCTTCTGTTTCCAAGTATGGAAATTACTCTTTTGTTCTTAATAAAGCATATGCAAAAATGTCCAGTCTTCTTGCTCTGGCTTCAATTTTTATTTCTTTTTTGGTCTATAGTAATCCAATTTGCATATCCTAAAAATGCATTTTAATTATTTGCTCATCAATCTTAATCTGTTTAGTGTAAAATATCTTTAGATAGAAAAAAAAATCCTTGTTTCCAACAATCAGCAGCAGCAAAAACAGCTTATTATTTAGGGAACTACAGCCTCATAGTAGGAATCATTTAACCCCAAATGGATGCTGGTCCTTTCACTGCTTCCCTAAATCAATCTGTCTTAGTTGGTTCAGGCTGCTATCACAAAAACACCATAGATGAGGTGCTTAAACAACAAACACTTGTTTCTCACAGTTATGGATGCTGGAAGTTCAAGGCCAAGGTACCAGCAGATCCCATATCTCTAAGTGCCCTCTTCCTGGTTTGCAGATGGCTGCCTTCTCACTGTGTTTTCAAATGGTGGAAAGAAAGAGGAAGCTCTCTGGGGTCTCTTTAAAGGGCACTAATCCCATCCAAGAGGGCCCCACCCTCATGACTTAATCATCTCTTAAAGGACCCTCCTCCTAATGCCATCACATTGAGGCTTAGGATTTCAGCACATGAACTTGGAGAGGAAAGCAAACATCCAGTCCATCACAAGCCTAAGACAAGAAGCACTTGGCAGCTATGGCTTCGCAGTCTGGAGCAAACCTCCAATCACTAAGGTTCTGGGTCATTCTGGGCTCAGCAGCTTGGGGCCTGCTTCTGAATTCTATTCTGACCCTTCCTTGTCTCTTTCTAGACTGATATTGTGCCTCACATTTTTCAGGCTCTACTTGCGCATGGGAGCTCTGCCTGAGACTCCAGCTGGCTGGCTGTGCTGATAATCTCCCTACAGATGCTTCCAGTTGCTACCAACCCCACTTGTTCTCTCCTCTTTCTTCTGTTAGAACTTCTGTTTATGTGTTGATCCTCTCCGTTCTCTGTCTCCTCTCTCCACTGCACCACCCCCAGTCCTTGGCAATAACTGCCACCATCACCTTTGGCTGGACTCTAATGCCAAAGAAGAGAAGAGCCATCAATCAGCTGGAACCACTCACTTCCAGTCTGCCTATGAGACAGACAATTTCTATTTCATTTAGGCAATTGAAGTTTTGGGGCCTCTGTGTCACAGAAACTTGAGCATGGCCCCTAAATTATCCAATCTCTTAATCCTAAATAAGAATTCAAAGCTATGGATAAGTAGATATTTTAGCAAAGCCACAACTGGAATAAACAGCAAAAAAAAAAAAAAAAAAAAAAAAGACTTCGAAAATGAAAGAAAATACAGGGTGCAAAATTAAGCTAAATAATGACAATAACAGCAACAATAAACATCACACAAGAGATAAAAATGTTGCACCCCTAAAACAAGAACAGGCACTTCTGCAAAAAAAAAATAACAAGAAAACAAGTAAGAGTTCTTAGAAATTCTAGCTCCAGTATCATTATCCACACTTGACAAACAAAAGAATAAAGGAAGAGAATAACAACAACAAAAAAACCAGTTCTTACAAATTAAAAATGTTAACAAAAATTAAAATTTCAATAGAAATGTTGCAAGTGAAAATGAGATTTCCTAGAACAAATACAGAGATAGAAAATAGGAGAGAAATCGTGGGATGATTTGAGAGAATACAACTTAAACACATACATTACCATATGTAAAATAGATAGCCAGTAGGAATTTGCTCTGTGATGGAGAAAGCTCAAATTTGGTGCTCTGTGACAACATAAAGGAGTGGGATGGGGTGGGAAATGAGAGGGAGATTCAAGAGAGAGGGGGCACAGGTATACCTATGGCTGATTCATGTTGATGTATGGCAGAAATCAACACAATATTATAAAGCAACTATCCTTCCATTCAGTTCAGTTCAGTTCAGTCACTCAGTCGTGTCCTACTCTTTGTGACCCCATGAACTGCAGCACGCCAGGCCTCCTTGTCCATCACCATCTCCGGGAGTTCACTCAGACTCGCGTCCATTCAAGTCAGTGATGCCATCCAGCCATCTCATCCTCTGTCGTCCCCTTCTCCTCCTGCCCCCAATCCGTCCCAGCATCAGAGTCTTTTCCAATGAGTCAACTCTTCGCATGAGGTGGCCAAAGTACTGGAGTTTCAGCTTTAGCATCATTACTTCCAAAGAACACCCAGGGCTGATCTCCTTCAGAATGGACTGGTTGGATCTCCTTGCAGGCCAAGGGACTCTCAAGAGTCTTCTGCAACACCACAGTTCAAAAGAATCAGTTCTTCGGTGCTCAGCTTTCTTCACAGTCCAACTCTCACATCCATACATGACCACTGGAAAAACCATAGCCTTGACTAGACGGACCTTTGTTGGTAAAGTAATGTCTCTGCTTTTGAATATGCTATCTAGGTTGGCCATAACTTTCCTTCCAAGGAGTAAGTGTCTTTTAATTTCATGGCTGCAGTCACCATCTGCAGTGATTTTGGAGCCCAAGAAAATAAAAGTCTGACATTGTTTCCACTGTTTCCCCATCTATTTCCTATGAAGTGATGGGACCAGATGCCATAATCTTCGTTTTCTGAATGTTGAGCTTCAGGCCAACTTTTTCACTCTCTACATTCACTTTCATCAGGAGGCTTTTAGTTCCTCTTCAGTTTCTGCCATAAGGGTGGTGTCATTTGCATATCTAAGGTTATTGATATTTCTCCTTCAATTAAAATAAAATAAATTAAATCTTTCAATTAAAAATAAAAATTTAAAAAGAAAACAACAAAAATAAAATTAATAAAATAAATTTAAAAAAAGAAAATAGGAAAGATAAAACTTTGACTCAAAGATTAGGCATCTTGTTCAAAATAGTTTTACAAAGAGAGAGATAAACAACAAGGTCCTACCGAATAGCGCAAAGAACTGTATCCAATATCCTGTGATAAACAATAATGGAAAATAATCTAGAAAAGAATGTATATATATATATATATAAAATATATATGCACATATATTATATAATATATACACAAAATATATATGTACATATATATTATATAATATATATGTATGTATAGCTTCCCTCGTGGTTCAGTGGTAAAGAATCCACCTGCCAGTGCAGAAGATGCAGGAGACACGGGTTTGATCCCTGGACTGGGAAGACCCCTGGAGGAGAAAATGGCAACCCGTTCCAATATTCTTGTCTGGAGAATCCCATGGACAGAGGAGCCTGGCCGGCTACAGTCCATAGGGTCGCAAAGAGTTGGCTAGTGCTGAGTGACTGAACACTTACGCATGCAATGTATAACTGAATCACTTTGCCATACAGCAGAAATTAACACAGCATCATAAGTCAACTATACTTCAACAAAGAAAATGTTGAGTCAAGAGAGAGAGAGAACAGAGGAGATAAAGAGGACAAATTGTCAAACAATAATACAGAATTGAAGCCTTTACGTAGAAATTCTGAAATGGCATGAGGAACCTTTTCTCTACCCTATATGTAATCTCTATCTGAGTTTCTGGGAGAACAAAGTGTTTGCTATTAATAAAATGTGCTGATTAAGTAGCCTAGGTCCCAGTGGGCAGAAAGTATTGGGGGAAACCAGCAGTCCAAACAGACCAAGCAGGACCAATACACAGACTGACATGAGAGTTGCAAAACCATTGAGGAGTAGACCCTTACCACATAGCATCATCAGTAACGGGAGACGTGGGGACCTAGCCCTGTTCTCATAGTTAGAAGAGGCAGAATCAAGTTAGAACACCAGTGATAACCCCTGAAAGGCCAGCAGGTTGTTGAGAGTTATCTACTTCTTTGTACTCGAAGGATCCCAGTTCCCCCAAGACTTGGCACATAGGAGGAAGTCAACAGACATTGACTGAAAGAAGGAGCAAATGAGTGATCAAGGAAACAAAGAACTCTCCTGGAATGGGTATTATCGGGGGCGGGGTGCCGTTTGGAAGGAGGATCAGGTCATCCAGGGTAAAGATGTTTATGCTCTTAAAATTCAGTGGGTAAGTGGAAAGGCTGGACAGACAGAGGACAGGGGCAGAGTCAGAGCACCGTGAGGGGTAAACCAAACCCCAGGAGTGCAACCTCCAGACTGAACAGGGGAAACCCTGGGGAAAGGCAAACCAGGTCAGTAAGCATCAATGGGGAACTTCAATAGCCCACACATGGACTGGCGGACCGCCTCCTCTAGAGCAGGGGTAGATGAGGTTTGGGATAAGAAGCAATCATTTCAGAGCCCACAAGGAAAGATACTGGGCTGTTCGCTGAACTGGTAAGAGAAACGGGTACTGAGGAGCTCTGCACAACAGCAATCACAAGACAATTGAATTCAGTGTTCTGAAGACGGGAGCAAACCAATCCCTCCCACCAGAAAACACAGCACTGACGGTGAAGGAAGCAGCCTTGGGGAACAAAAGAGCAAACGACTTGCAGAAAATCTCTACCTGTTCCAAAGCACCTTATTAAAAACACAAGACAAATGAGATACATCAAAGTCCAAAAGATCATATTTTTTCAACAAAAATCCGACATAAACAGGTGGCAGAGTGATTTTTTTTCATTTGTTTGTGTTTTTCTGGAAGATAACAGAAAAGGGATCGGGGTGGGGAAACAGAAAAGAATATTAAAAGGGAAGAAGGAAGGAAGGGAGTTTTTTTGTTTTTTTGTGGGTTTTTTTTTTTTTTTTTTTTTGCTAGGTACCCATTTAGGTTAATTACTCCTCTTTGGGGCATATAAATTACACAGAGAGAAATTAAGTTAATAATGAAACTAGCTACCATGTCTTGAGAACCACATGAAATGGGCCTGGAACTAGATACTGAAACATGTTCCCTTCCCGTAATTAGATTTAAGTTGTGAGACATGTTGGATTTGGATTTAATTCCAAGGGCAAAAGGAAACAGTTGAAAGGTCTCAAGCAACGAAGTAACATGGTCTGATTTTTTGTGTAATAAAAAACATCTTTTCTTATTTTTCTCCTTTTTAAATTGCTTTAAGTGATAGTCGGCCATTTAAAGCAAAACTAAGAACAAGCTATTGTGGAGTTTATAATATATTACAATGTGATATAAAATGTTTGACAAAAATAAAGGATGACTAGAGGCTGGGTGGGGGAGGGAAGGATGGAAGTTACTGCTACATGGTTCTTATCCTAAGTGCCAAATGCTAGGATGCTATTTTGACGGTTTGGGCTTCCCAGGTGGTGCTAGTGGTAAAGAACCTGCCTGCCAATACAGGAGACGTGAAAGATTGTGTGTTCAATCTCTGGGTCAGGAAGATCCCCGGGAAGAGGGCACAGCAACCCACTCCAGTACTCTTGGCTAGAGAATCCCAAGGACAGAGGAGCATGGCAAGCTACAGTCCATGGGTTGCAAAGAGGCAGACACGACTGAAGCAACTTAGCAGGCAGGCATTTGAAAGTTTGAACTGTGATAAATTAGAGATGTATCTTCTCGATCCTAGAGCAAAAATTAATAAGTATATAAAAAGTAATAATAATAAGATGGAGGTATAACTAATGAGCAAAAAATGTAGGGGAGGAGGGGAGAGTGAGAGAAACAATACAATAAGCAAAAGCGGTTTAAAGGAAGGAATAAAAGCGGAAAGAGAAACAAGGGAGAAGCTGAGACAATGCCATTGCTAGACAGAGGTTTAGGCTCTCTTAACCAGCCTGAGTCCCTTTGCTACTCCTGAGCCCTTCATACTGCGTTTATAGCTCTCCTGTCTGCCAGCAAGAGAATTTCTTCCAGGCTGGAGTTATATTAAACACTTAAGTTTTTAAATTAAAACAATAGTAAAGTGCCCTGACATTTTGTTCCTAGAGCATGTGGAGTAATATTTTCATAGTTACTCTGGCAACCACAGAGGCAAGAGTGGGCAGGAAGAAAGGAGCAGAAGGGCTGGCATGGCTGGCGGGGAGGGAGAAGGAGCCCCTCGCTGTGGCGTGCTGGCTCGGGTCCTAACAGGATGGGGCCAGAAGTCCAGCTACTGCCCAGAAAATGGCCCGGATCCCTGGCCTGAGTCATCATCCTGTGATGAGAGAAATCTTGACAGACTATTTTTTCAGGAAACTAGCGATAAACCAAGGGATGCAGGAATTAAGAGCCAGTTCTAAAAAAGAAATGTTTACATAGGGCTAAACGTCTGCCTAGGAAGGGCAGTTGTTGGTTGAACCACTGTTTGTATGCAATAGGTACAGGCATGGCCACGTCCACAGATACCGATGAGCTGTCAAGGACGTGATTTTGCCCATGGGACCAGGGCCTGGGGCAGAGTCTGAGCTGGGTTCCATTATCTCTGCTACCTCTGTGTTTATGAAACATGGCTCCATCAGTATTTCGTCAGCCACTACGGTGGACCAACTGTGCACAGCACTGAACCAAAGGCTTTGGAAATATTAAAAAAACAAAAGCAATCAAACAAACAAAATCTCTACCCTACCCTGGCCAAGATACAATGCAAATAAGGCAAATAAACTCATGCTTATATGACCCACACATTTTAACTCTTGAATCTTAAAAGAAAAAAAAGGAGTGTTAGAAAGGAAAGAAAATCCAAAACTCCTCAAGGAAGTCAACACATCTTAATACTGGGTTGACCATAAAGGCCATTTGAATTTTTCCATAACATCTTATAGAAAAACCTGAATGAACTTTTTGGCCAACCCAATAGTTCACAGTATTGGCTTGGCTCCATGTGGCCCTGGATTTGAATTTCAACTTTTACTTACTTTGTTATAGATCCTTGCCAAGTACCTATACTTACTGACCTTGATTTTGCAAATGTGAAAAGGAGAGGGAAGTTCTTACCTCATGAGTTTGTTCAGTCATCGGTTGGGAACCATTCAATGGGATGCCTGGCTCTAACCAATTATCCTGGGATTTACTAGGTCCCAACAACTATAACAAACACCTCATCCAGAGGGCAGAGAACATGGCCTGGGTAGGGTGAGCCAAAATCTACTCCAGAGAATTCTCCAATATCGGGAGGGAAAGTGGTGAGTCCAGGGAGTAGTTACTACTGAAGGAAGCGGCCTGGTTTCCCCCAGGGGCCCTGCTGTCACTCAGGACCTCCTCTCACCACCTTCATTCTGAATTGTGCTGTGACTCAAGAAGCACAGAACTAGGCACACCTTCCTGCCTCGCGTGTGGATTAGTTGAGAAATAGAAGCTGTGGTGGGCCTTCAGGAGAATGGTCCAGGGCCCAGCTGTAGGAGACTGGGCGAAAGAAAAGCAGGGGGGACCGGCATCGAGATGAGGAAGCTTGTCACTGCCTGAGGCTGTTTCACCTCTCTCTTGGATTAGTCACTCAGTTCAAAGTATTTTTAAGATAGTGTTCTATTTATATACCCAACAGCTAAGTATGGACCTCTGTGACTCCACAAATATTCAAAATTATTCCACAGAGACTAAAACGAAAGCATGATTGATAAATGAAACCAGACCAGATTACCTCAACTTTCAGATGATTGTATCTAGAAAGCAGACAATATTAACATTTAGATGACTTTTAATCACAGTCAGAACCAGAGAAAAAGTTTCCATTTGTCAATCTCTTTTTCAAAAAATAAAAAAAGCCTCAGATATCTTGTAAGTATTAATGTAAGAAGTGATTTTGAATGCAAATAATCTCTTTTTCCAAATGTGGTCAAATTGGTTATAAGAACAGCTGAAGTCAAACTAGTTTCCTTGAGAGTTGAATGATTCTCCTTGACTAATAGAATTGTCACATTGTCTGGTTAAACAAAGAAAATATCACAGTATGGGGGCGTACGTGCTGTCACTTCTAGAACAGTGGCTTTGTGGAAAGAGAACTGGAGGCCTGAGTTCTGGTCTCCTGCTTTGGACAAGTCAGTTAAAATGTGTTAAGCCTTCATCACAGCACAATTCAGAGTAAACAAGGGAAGAAGAGGAGGTTGGTCCTTTCCTTCAAGTGACTTAGCATCTAGTCGGTGTCACGAAATTAAAACCAAAGGTCCAGAGGCGCCCAGTAAGACCATTTGTGATGAGGTTCCACACTGATAGATGATTTGGAGAAATGGCAGGCATGAAATTTAAATGAGCCTGGGTGAGCAGGTGGTCCTTAGTCCCAAAGATGGAGATAGTTGTCAGGCAACCTGGGCAGGGCCTTTCACAGAGATCTACTGGACAAATGAGGGTGGGAATAATTTCCCTCCTGCTTTATAGGACTGTTGTCAGATGATGTGAGAAATTGTTTTAAAAATAATTGCAGGGACTTCCCTGGTGGTCCAGCAGCTAAGACTCTGTGCTTCCAATGCAGCGGGCCAGGGTTCAATCCCTGGTCCCAGAACTAGATCCCACATGCTGCAACTAAGCGTTCACAGCTAAAGATCCCCCGTGCCACAGCTAAGACCCAGTGCAGCCAAATAAATAAATATTTTAAAAATAATAATGGGAAGTTAAAACACATATCGACATAGAATCAGACAATGTTTTATTTGGTATGCTGATGAACAGGCTGCTGTCCTTTTGGTTGTAATTTCATTTCTCTATGCTTCATTTTAGACAGACTTTTTTTTTTTTTCTGACTCTAGAAGACACCATTTTGGGGAACACGAACAATATATGCCAACACTTCAGCCACAGCCCCACTGCTAATGTGCTGAGACTCTTCTCTGGGCAGTGGCAACAATAACTACCTGTGAAGCCCTTTCTATTTGTAGCCTTATCACTTTGCCTGTGGATTCCTAATCTCAACAAGGTCTTCTCTAGCCCCCTATGGACAAAGTCAAGTTGCTCAGTCTAATTCTGCTACTTACCTGCAGGATAAAGCCAGCCACTCAATGAATGCTGATTGCCATTTGTGGCATTTCTCCCTTCCCTGACTAGTCCTCAGGTAGCTAGAGAGTGAGCATCCTGTTTACCTCACAGACCTATTTTGCATAGACAAACTGACTTCCAACGACTAGATTGTTAATGCTATGTTAAAGAGCCTCTGGGCTTGTACTCGCAGAAGCTGGCAGTGTGGGAAAAAGAAAAAGACACATAAAGACAGCAGAGAGAGACAGTAGTGAATAATTGGAGTGAGAAAAAACAGTACAGATGAACCTAGTTCCAGGGCAGGAATAGAGACGCAGACATAGAGAAACAGACACGTCGACACTGTGTGTGTCGGGGGGAGGGGGGATGAGCTGGGAGATCAGAGCTGACATGTGCGCTGCTGCGTGTGAAACAGCTAGTAGGAACCTGTGGTAGGGCGCACGGAGCTCAGCTCGGTGCTCTGTGACGACCTAGAGGGGTGGGATGCGGGGTGGGGCCAACAGGAGGGAGGGGATATATGTATACATATAGCTGATTCATTTCGTCATATGTCCAGAAACTAACACAATATTGTAAAGCAATTATACTCCAATTTAAAAAATAGAGAAAAATAAGAACCAAGCCTTCCCTGCTGCCTCCTGTACTTTGGTATCTCAACCCTCAGTAGCTCTTCTGTCCCAATTTCCCTTTCTTGTTATTGGAAAGAGGGAGGCAGTGGAGAGAGGGAATGCAAAGGTACCGTGCTAAGAGGCGCTAGGGAAACTAAGGGGAGCAGCGGCACGCCCCTAGCACCTTCCTGCTCATCCTGCTTTTGCTCTCTCCCTGTATCATTTCCAGTTAAGTTTCATCTTTTGCTCAGCAGCTTAAGCCCTGAGAAGGTGATTTCTCTAACCCCTTCAGTGCTGTGGAGTTCAGGAGGGGATTCAAAAACTAAAGTCACTTTCACCTTTTCCTCTGTTCTCTTAGTGTTGAAGGAGTCCCAGACCACTGTGGAGTTTAAAACCCAGTGTGTGTGCTGTGGCCTCAAAGAAGCTGAGACTCACTCCTTGAGGGGTTAAAAGAACAGTCTAGCTCAACCTTGCCTTGAAAAAAGAACGAAAGTCAAAGAAAAGACAAACATAGTTGCTTGACAAAATGGATGGGCTAGAAATTCCAGGATTGTCATAGCAGTTCATAATATTTGCACTATAATCTTCCATTTTCCCGAATTTTTAGCCCTCTACTTTTACGGCAAATCATTTACTATCTGAGACATTTATTACCATCAGGCTACAGTGTTTAGTTCCCAAGAATGCTATGCAGATTAACAATACATGGTCACGTGTTTTCCTGAGAGGAATGACCTAAAGTGAACTAACAAAGAATTAATCATATCATGCTTAACCAATATTGGGTGCTGCACACAAACTGGTATTACTAACACCAGTAATTATTGTATTACATATGTCTTAAATACATCCAAAAAATCTACATAACTTTTTATATCAGCTTAAATAATGATTGTTAAATTGCCGTGAGGATCCTAAAGCATTAAGAACTGTACAAAGAAAAATTCAGTGCATTTTTCTAAATTTCAAAAATTCACTAGCATTCTTAAAATTCACTTTCCAACCTCTTCATAAAATTGAAAGCCAGCACATGGTATGGAAAGGGAGAATCAACTTGAACAATAAACCAGGTAAAAATGAAGACAACGTTCCAAAGAATGGAGCAACAATGCCCTTTACAACAGTATGTAATTATGGCTTGGCTAGGAGATGAAGTCTATCCAAGGCCATGTATACTAACAGATTTGGGTTTCTCTACACAGACCACCTTTTAGCAATAAGCCAGAAGTAGAGAGTGTGTGTGCGTGTGTGTGTGTGTGTGTGTGTGTGTGTGTGTGTATAAAATTTACTCATTCGTTCACTTAATGAATGTTGATTGAGCACTTAGTTTCTAATAGGCACTGGGGATAGGATAATGAATAAAAAAGACAAAAATTCCTGCTTTCGTAATATTTACATGCTGGAGGACTATACATAAGCAAATGTACAAGTCACCTAATTATTTACATAGACTCAACGCTATAGGTGTACATTGAATACATATTCTAATAAGATATTTATTCCTTCCTATTTGCAGCAATATCTTAATAGTACAATCACTATAATCCATGTTCCTAATTTTTTTCTGCTTCTATGAATCTTGCAACCTCTCCTAGGTGGGTACCTGAATAAAATGCTGAAAACATCAACCAAATCAGAAAAATAGCTCTCATATGCTGGCCCTTGAGTTAAACCAAGACAATATTCAAAAGTGAATTTGTGGTTTTAGTTTCAGGATGGAAAACAAATGGAATGGAAAAACTACTGTCCTTCGCTCCCAAATCCCACTCCCTGGAGAGCAAAAGAAAGTGACAAAAATGGAAGAAAAACAAAACAGTACAACAAATGGGGAGAGTTAGCTATCAGTGAAGTAGAACTGTTGACAGATTCTGGAATATGGGATATTTGAACAGAAAAGAAAGAGAGAGAGAGAGGAGAGGAAGGTACAGTCTGGAACTTGCATTAAAGAAGACTGACATGGATGCCAGGGAGACAGCTCCATCAAGTCTCCAAAATCAAGAGGTGATGGGGCAGGGGTGACACCTCCTAGATGGTGGAGTAGGAGATTCCAGTCAAAAAATTAGACAGCCATCCACAAATGCAAGCACCTCTGAGAGAGCTCTGGAGTCCACTTAAGGAACCTCAGCAAGCAACACAAAGGAACAAAAAGCCTGACAGTAACCACACAAGAAGAGAAGGAAGAAGCTACCTTTTACTGCATCATCTCATCCTCCAAGCCAGCATTGCTTGTGCCAAGAGGGAGCTCCCAGTTACAAAGAGTTCCCAGAGTAGGGTGAGTGACTAGTTTCCCCAGCGTTCAGGGGCACAGCCCAAACGTCTCACTTTGAGTTCACCCCACCCAGACTGGCCCAGCTGAGATGCAGAGAGATGGCTAGGAACAAGGAAGAAGAGCATCACCTGGATCAATTCCAAAAAAAAGTGACCAGAGTTCCCAGTTATCTGCTCTGCAGAGGACCCCAGCAGCTTCTGCCTCCAGGGAAACCAGCAACCAGCTGCAGATTTCACTGGTTTGGGGCCATAGGTATTCATACCCACTAATGTCAGCTGCCTGAGTCCCTCTGTGCCCACCCCTAAGCCCACCCCAGCCTCCACGAAGACCATGTGCACCAGCAGCCAGCTCGGGCCTGTGGAAGGGCAAGATGCCAGCCGAGCACCCCTGCAGTCCCCCTTCCTCCACTGCACACTAGCACACCTGACACTTGGCACAATCTCCAAGGCCATGTGTGCACTGATGCCAAGATTTTACCACAGAAAGGTACTCTGAGAGCCAAGGCCTACAAAGCATGTGTGGGCCAGGATTTGACCCCTTTTCCTATCATTAGCCTATACCACTGGGCTCATCTATAACTAGCTCCCCCATCTGCACTCCTACACACATCAAGCCCACTCTGCCCATTTCTGGCCTTCACTACTATGTACATGCTGGTGGGGAGATTGTGCGGCCAGAGGAGGGCACAATGATAGCCAGGGCCCTGCAACTTCCACAGGCCCAAATCCAGGCCAGTGTCCTGTCCCGGGACTTACCGGCAGACAGTCCCTCAGGCTGTATACCTGCATGGTTCTAACTTGACTCCTGACACTAGCCTGCACTGCTGAACACCCAGGATGAGAACCAGCATTCACAGACAGGATATCAATATGAAAACACTGGATTTGAACTATACTTTAGATGAAATGAACCTAACACATATACAGATCACTCCATCTAACAGTGGCAGAAGACATATCCATCCCAGGTACCCACAGACCACTCTCTAGGATAGAGCATATGATAGGTCACAAGACAAGATTTGGCAAATTTAAGAAGACTGAAATCACAAGTATCATTTCCAACCAAACACAATGGTATGAAACTGGAAATCAATCATAGAAGGAAAATTGGAAATTTTTCACATATTTGGAGATTAAACAACACTCTCCCAAACAACTAATGGGTCAAAGATGAAATTAAAAGAGAATCTTGAAACAATAATGGAAACATAACATGCCAAAACTTATGGGATAGAGCAAAAGCAGTGCCAAGAAGGAGTTGTATAATGATAAATGCCTATACTAAGAAAAAAGAAAAACTCCAACAATTCAAAGAACTAGACAAACAAGAACAAACCAAGTACAAAGATAGCAAAGGAACCCCAAACCTAGTAGCTCAATTAAACAACCACCATGTAATTTACATCTCACAGTCTTGTGGGCCAGGAATTCCAGCAGGGCTCTGTCAGACAGTCTCCCGTTCCACCTGGCAATGACTAAGGTCTCTTGGTGGTCCTCAGTTGGCAGGTGGCCTGATCTGAGACGGCTTCCATCATCTGTCCAGTGCTTTGGTGACAGTGGCGAGAAAGTTCACCTGGGACTCTGGATTGAACCCCCAGCACACAGCCTGTCCAGTATGATGGATTCAGGGTCACTGGACTTCTTATGTGACAGCTTAGCACTCCTTGAGATTGCCATTCACACCTGAGACAGAGTGATCACAGGTTGAGATTCATGCCTGGAATTTAACCAAAAAAGGACCCCAAACCAGGGGAAGGTCATGAGCTGAACCACAGAACCAAAATGGATAGAGGTGAGTGGATTTTTACTGTGCTAAAATATATATATCACAAAATTTGCCATTTTAACCATTTTTAAGTGCATGGCTCACTGGCAGAGCATACATTCAGTGTCGTGCAACAATCACCACCAATCATCAGAAATTTTTCATCTTCCTAAACCTTTACGTTTAGGGAATATATCCATTGAACACTAACTCCCCATTCCAGCTCCTCCTCCAGTCCCTGGAAACCACCATTCAGCTTTCTGTCTGGATGAATTTGACTATTCTGGGTACCTCATAAAAGCAGAATCATACGATATTTGTACTTTTGTGTCTGGCTTATTTCACTTAGCATAATGTTCTCAAGGTTCATCCATGATGTAGCCTGTGTCAAAATTTCCTTCCTTTTTCAGTTCAGTTCAGTTCAGTTCAGTCACTCAGTCGTGTCCAACTCTTTGTGACCCCATGAATCGCAGCATGCAAGGCCTCCCTGTCCATCACCAACTCCCGGAGTTCACTCAGACTCATGTTCATCGAGTCAGTGATGCCATCCAGCCATCTTATCCTCTGTCGTCCCCTTCTCCTCCTGCCCCTAATCCCTCCCAGCATCAGAGTCTTTTCCAATGAGTCAACTCTTCGCCTGAGGTGGCCAAAGTACTGGAGTTTCAGCTTTAGCATCATTCCTTCCAAAGAATACCCAGGGCTGATCTCCTTCAGAATGGACTGGTTGGATCTCCTTGTAGTCCAAGGGACTCTCAAGAGTCTTCTCCAACACCACAGTTCAAAAGCATCAATTCTTCAGCACTCAGCCCTCTTCACAGTCCAACTCTCACACCCATGCATGACCACTGGAAAAACCATGGCCTTGACTAGACGGACCTTAGTCGGCAAAGTAATGTCTCTGCTTTTGAATATGCTATCTAGGTTGGTCATAACTTTTCTTCCAAGGAGTAAGCATCTTTTAATTCCATTGTATATATACAACATTTATTTAACCATGCATCCATCGATGGACACCTGGGTTGCTTCTACCTTTGGCTTAAGATATTAAGAGATTAAATTCTTAAAGAGATGAGGATACCAGACCACCTGACCTGCCTCCTGAGAATCTGTATGCAGGTCAAGAAGCAACAGTTAGAACTGGCCATGGAACAACAGACTGGTTCCAAATTGGCAAAGGAGTATGTCAAGGATATATATTGTCACCTTGCTTATTTCACTTCTATGCAGAGTATATTATGTGAAATGCCAGCCTGGATGAAGCACACGCTGGAATCAAGATTGCCAGGAAAAATATCAATAACCTCAGATATGCAGATGACACCACCCTTATGGCAGAAAGTGAAGAACTAAAGAGCCTCTTGATGAAAGTGAAAGAACAGAGTGAAAAAATTGGCTTAAAACTCAATATTCAAAAAACAAAGATCATGGCATCCAGTTCCATCACTTCATAGCAAATAGATGGGGAGACAATGGAAACAGTGACAGACTTGATTTTGGGGGGCTCCAAAATCACTGCAGATGGAGACCGCAGCCATGAAATTAACAGACGCTTGCTCCTTGGAAGAAAAGCTATAACCAACCTAGACAGCATATTAAAAAGCAGAGACATTATTTTGCCAACAAAGTTCCATCTAGTCAAAGTTATGATTTTTCTAGTAGTCATGTGTGGATGTGAGAGTTGACCATAAAGAAGGCTGAGTGCCAAAGAATGGATGCTTTTGAAATGTAGTGTTGAGAAGATTCTTGAGAGTCCCTTGGGACTGAGGAATCAAAAAGTGAGAAATCCAAAGTGAGAAACTTTAAAACAAATAAATCACAGATGATCTAGAAGAGTTCCTAACAACTACACACACACACACACACACACACACACACACACACACACACACACACACACACACATACTGCCTTTCACGCATGCCCAACAAGGGCTCCCATGGGCAGCCTACAGTTGTATAAAGTGAGCAAGGAAGAGTGAGCAATCTGTTCTCATACTTGAACACATTTAAAATATTCCTCCCAACTCCCTTTGTGACCAAAGGTATAGATTTAAAAATCGTCTGGCTGAACCATTTACAATAGCCAAGACATGGAAGCAACCTATATGTCCATTGACAGATGAATGTTTAAGGAAGACGTCATACATATACCCAATGGAATATTACTCAGCCACTAAAAAATAATAAAATAATGCCATTTGCAGCAACATGAATGGACCTAGAGACTGTCATAATGATTGAAGTAAGTCAGGCAGAGAATGAGAGATATCATACGATATATGATACAAATGAACTTGTTTACCAAAGAGAAACAGATGCACAGACTTTGATTATGAACTTCTGGTTACCAGGGGGAAAAGGTGGGGGGAAGGAATAGTTAGGGAGTTTCAGATCAATATGAACACACTCTTATATTTAAAAGGGATAACCAACAAGGCCCTACTGTATAGCACAGAGAGCTCTGCTCAGTGTTATGTGGCAGACTGAATGGGAGGGGAGTTTGGGGGAGAATGGATACACGTATACGTATGACTGAGTCACTCGTGTGTGCACCTGAAACCATCACGTGCTAAGTCGCTTCATTCTTGTCTGACTCTTGGCAACCCCATAGACTATAGATCGCCAGGCTCCTCTGTCCATGGAATTCTCCAGGCAAGAAATAATGGAGTGGGTTGCCCTGCTCTTCTCCAGGTGGTCTTTCCAACCCAGGGATCAAACTCACATCTCTTTTTGTCTCCAGCATTGTCAGGTGGGTTCTTTACCACTGGCTCCACCTGGGAAACCCTGAAACCATCACAGTACTGTTCATTGGCTATACTCCAACATAAAATAAAAAATTAAGCAAATAAATAAACTTTATAGAGCAATGTGAATATACCTAATGCTGAACTGTAAATTTAAAATGGTCAAGATGTTAAACTTTATGTTATGTGTATTTTATCACAATTTAAAATAAAAAATTTTAAGTTATTTAAAAAAATGGAATAATGCCATTTGCAGCAACCGAGATGGACCTAGAGATTATAATACTAAGTGAAGTCAGTCAGAAAGAGAAAAAGAAATACCATATCATGTCACTTACATGTGGAATCTAAAACAGGACACAAATAAACTTGTCTACGAAATAGAAATGGACTAATACACTTGTAGCTGCCAAGAGAGGCAGGGTAGGAAAGACTGGGAGTTTGGGATTCAGTTCAGTTCGGTTGCTTCAGTCATGTCCGACTCTTTGCGACACCATGAACCTCAGCACACCAGGCCTCCCTGTCCATCACCAACTGCTGGAGTCCACCCAAACCCATGTCCATTGTGTTGGTGATGCCATCCAACCATCTCATCCTCTGTGGTCCCCTTCTCATCCTGCCCTCAATCTTTCCCAGCATCAGGGTCTTTTCAAATGAGTCAGCTCTCCACAACAGGTGGCCAAAGTATTGGAGTTTCAGCTTCAACATCAGTCCCTCCACTGAACACTCAGGACTGATCTCCTTTAGGATGGACTGGTTGGATGTCCTTGCAGTCCAAGGGACTCTCAAGAGTCTTCTCCAACACCACAGGTCAAACACATCTATTCTTCTGTGCTCAGCTTTCTTTATAGTCCAACTCTCATATCCATACATGACTACTGGAAAAACCATACCCTTGACTAGACGGACCTTTGTTGGCAAAGTAATGTCTCTGCTTTTTAATATGCTATCTAGGTTGGGCATAACTTTCCTTCCAAGGAGTAAGTGTCTTTTAATTTCATGGCTGCAATCACCATCTGCAGTGATTTGCAGAGCCCAGAAAAATAAAGTCAGCCACTGTTTCCACTGTTTCCCCATCTGTTTGCCATGAACTGATGGGAGCGGATGCCATGATCTTAGTTTTCTGAATGTTGAGCTTTAAGCCAACTTTTTCACTCTGTTCTTTCACTTTCATCAAGAGGCTCTTTAGTTCTTCACTTTCTGCCATAAGGGTGGTGTCATCTGCATATCTGAGGTTATTGATATTTCTCCTAGCAATCCTGATTCCACCTTGTGCTTCCTCTAGCCCAGAGTTTCTCATGATGTACCTTGCATATAAGCTAAATAAGCAGAGTGACAATATACAGCCTTGATGTACTCCTTTCCCTATTTGGAACCAGTCTGTTGTTCCATGTCCAGTTCTAACTGTTGCTTCCTGACCTGCATACAGGTTTCTTAAGAGGCAGGTCAGGTGGTCTGGTGTTCCCATCTCTTTCAGAATTTCCCACAGTTTATTGTGATCCACACAGTCAAAGGCTTTGGCATAGTCAATAAAGCAGAAATAGATGTTTTTCTGGAACTCTCTTGCTTTTTCCATGATCCAGCGGATGTTGGCAATTTGACCTCTGGTTCCTCTGCCCGATTAGCAGAGGCAAACTATTATTTGTCTGTATAACTAAATCACTTTGCTGTATACCTAACACACCATTGTAACTAACACACCATTGTAAATCAACTATACCTCAATAAAAAAAGAATCTTAAAAAAAAAGAATCTTTTTAAAAAGAATAATCTAGCTTAGATGAGGTGGATGTAACCTGTGGCGATAGCCCCAGATTCATAAATTGTTCAAGCAGTGTTTACTGAGTGTCTTCTAGGCACTCTGCATAAACCTGTGAATGAATCAGACAAAAGTCCCCGCCTCACCCTAGAGCACAAAAATACAGTTAAAAGTAAATATCATAATTAAGTGACTTATCTAATGTTTTATATCACCATCATTGTATACATTAACTTATTCATTTATTTATTTAATTACTCAACAAATATACACGGAATGTTTTATCAGCAGGCCCTGGGGTAGAGCTGAACATGGGATACCATTCTATTCTGTTTCAGAGCTGAATTAACCAGCATTCTATGTGTGAAATACGGTGTGTTGTATTTTATTTTTTAGCACTGCAAATAGATGGGGAAACAGTGGAAACAGTGTCAGACTTTATTTTGGGGGGCTCCAAAATCACTGCAGCCATGAAATTAAAAGACACTTACTCCTTGGAAGGAAAGTTATGACCAACCTAGATAGCATATTCAAAAGCAGAGACATTACTTTGCCAACAAAGGTCTGTCTAGTCAAGGCTATGGGCTTTCCAGTAGTCATGTATGGATGTGAGAGTTGGACTATAAAGAAAGCTGAGCACAGAAGAATTGATGTGTTTGAACTGTGGTGTTGGAGAAGACTCTTGAGAGTCCCTTGGACTGCAAGGAGATCCAACCAGTCCATCCTAAAGGAGATCAGTCCTGGGTGTTCAGTGGAAGGACTGATGTTGAGGCTGAAACTCCAATACTTTGGCCACCTGATGCGAAGAGCTGGCTCATTTGAAAAGACCCTGATGCTGGGAAAGATTGAGAGCGGGAGGAGAAGGGGACCACAGAGGATGAGATGGTTGGATGGCATCACTGACTTGATGGACATGGGTTTGGGTGAACTCTGGGAGTTGGTGATGGACTGGGAGGCCTGGCGTACTGTGGCTCATGGGGTCACAAAGAGTCAGAGATGCCTGAGTGACTGAACTGAACTGAACTGAAATATATATTTTAAAAGCCATGAAATAAAGATTTGAACTAAAGAGAAGACTAACAAGTCTGTTCAGTAAAATAAATTAGAGTCTCCATGATAAGAGGATTTAATAGCATTAAAAACGAGGATAAAATAAACTCAGTGTGCTAGTTGGGGCATTCATGCATAATTTCAGATTCATCCTTCAGTTATGTTGCAAAAGCAAGAGGCAAGACTTCCCAGAAGCCTGACAAAAATCACTGGATTCTAAAGTGTTTATACATATTTAGCATCTCAGTGGTAACAACTCTCTTGCATGCCTTTCACTTCAGAATATTACTAATATCTGGTCAGAAGGCATAGCCACAAAATCATACATGGGAGCTTATATGTGTCAAAATGATGAGAAATATTCTTTTGGGTAAAGTGATTTGACATTCCTTAAAGAATGGTATGTCATTCCAGAGCTGCAAGAGAGAAAGGAACATTTATGAACTGTCAAGAGATTAAAGAGTAGAAACTGAGACCAACCATCCTGTGTGGGTAAAAAACACAGCTAATTCATCCTCCAGCCCAGAAGGGGGCGGTGAGTGGGAAACTCTCAGAGCTGCCTCCATGCTCCCCTTTGTGGCTCTGCTTGGAGGCCATCAGAGGCTTCCCCCACAAGGCCTCAGTTTATCCTTGGAAGAGGGGAGCCCCAGACAGGCAGACAGGGGGCTTTCATAGAGCCCTGGCTCTCTTCCCCCAACTTCCCTTCTTCCCTCCCTGCAGGCCCTCTCAAGCGTCCTCTCTCTCTATCACAAAAAGCCACCGAGCACGTTACTGCTCCTGTTAGATCTCCGATGCAGCGCAGCTTTGAATAGTAGTGTAACTGCCTGATATTAAGCTTTTTGATTATAGTTTAAGTGCCTGACATTAAGACACTGATTGTAGAGGCACCCCTTCCCAAAGACATCGCTTCAAATAAACACCCTGCCAGCTGTGGGACACAGCTCCCAACCAAACCACCAGAGGGGGCGTTAGGCCAAGAAGCCCCCTCTCAGAAAACCCTGGGAACCCAGATACTTAATAGGGGGCCCACTTCTCCCTGCCTGCATCCTCATTCCCACTCTTGGGCCTTAAATTCGCCAATAAAGAGTGCACTCCTTTAACCCTGGACATCCACCCTTGGATCCTGACAAAGACAGACCCAAGGTCCATGCTCTTTCTCTCTGCCTGTGACCTCACTATGGGGGTCCTGGGTATGCTGTGTACCTTCCATAGCCTGTGAGTAACAGATCTTGGTCCTCGAAGTTCCATGATGGTTGCTGAGGGGCGTCCTGCAATTATACTAAGAACCACAAAGAAGGGCTGGTCCAGCCACCACCTTGGCTCTGGAAATGCCAGTGGGAGTCACAGAGGCCCAGGCGAGCACCACAGACCTTGCCAGCTGAGAGCATCGCTACCTATAGGCTGAGAGCCACACAAGGCAACTGCTGTATAAAGCACAAGGAGCCTCAGTCCCTTCCTGTGGCCTAAGCATCAGGCAGTCAGATCCCCAGACTCCCTTGAGAGCTCATCTCTCAAGTTGTCATAGATCCTAAATGCCTGAATAGGGAGAAACTCGGCTACTTCTGAGAGTGCTGTCTCCAGATGCAGGTCATAATGAAGTCTCCACCAGTCCATCACGGAAGGAGAAAAAGGAGGGCAATTTGGTGGGTGTCTGTGAAGGTGGCACTTTACAGCTAAAGACTACCCTTTGCTCCATTGTTCTTAACCCCAGGCCAGTCCAGAGCTTGAGGCTGTTACTGCACACCTCCCGGGGGCTCCACACATCTTCCCAACAATAACGGTGTTCCCAGGAGCCACACGGCCTGGCAGCCTGGCCTGCTCATATGGTGGCAGTGGATGGGGCTTGGTTTTCTTCTCTCTCCTCTCTTCCCTCTCCTCATCTTTCTCCTCCTCACTGGTGATCAGAGGAAGACAGGAAGGATGTAGCTCAAGGGCCAGACTTCCCCTGGAGAGCAGAGACCCAGTCTGGGGAAGCATGGAGAAAAAAGAGAGAGAGGACTAGCTTACTTTGTTTCCCCAAAAGCAAAGCATGAGAGTATAGACTTGCGGTTGCCAAAGGGGAAGGAGCTAGGGAAGGGATGGATTAGAAATTCGAGATTAGCAGGGGCAGACTGGTACACACAGAACAGATAAACAACAAGGTCCTACTGCATAGCACAGAGAATGCGATTCAACACCTGGGATAAACCGTAATGGAAAAGAATACGCACACATGTACAGCAGAAATTAACACAACATTGTAATTCAACTATACTTTGATAAAAAATAAATTTTCAAAAAACGGGGGGAAAAATGAATATAACAAACTTAACAAAGCAGTCAAACAAAAACTTTCCAGGAATTCAGAAGCATAAGAGAAAGAAATGAGGAGTACAGGAATATAGACATATGTCTCCTTTGTCCTATAGAGAAAAATTTCAGCTGTAAGGCCCACCTGGATCCAGTAGAAGACACAAAGGTGAGTACTTGCATTCTGAAGCGAGTCCTTACGTATTTTCCCAACTACCCACTCACTACATTTGTCTTTCAATGTCTAGTCTTTAAAGTCCATATCATTTCTATTCTCTAAAGAAGCAAGTCAACAGGGAGTCGGGGTAAGAAGGTGAAAGGAAAATAGGATTGCAAAGCAGGATTCCTCGAAAGCAGTTAGTTGGGGCCCTTACCAGTGGGGAACTTGATAAATTATTTTCTCTGGGCCTGATTATTTGAGAAAATGAGGGAATTGTACTAGCTGATCTTCTTCAAAAGAAGATCATTTTGAAGTCCACTATGGTCTTTCCCAGTTACAGTCAAAAGGCCAGAAATGGAGCTCAGGGCAGTTCATATGTGGAAGGACCATCATTTGGCTCCCCTGTTCCCCTTTCCCTATGCTCAGATGCCACAGTCCTATAGAATCAACTTCTATGAGCTGTAACAATTCAGTCCACACGTTGGAGCTCAGCACCCTCAGGGAAGTTACCAGCAAGGCTCAAATTTACCTTCCTTCATTTCCCACCCTTTGGACAACTATTTAATGGCCACTTCTGTGTGCCAGGCTCTGGAGGAGATCCTGGGAACCAAATAATGCCGATTTCTCTCTTTAAAGTTCACAGCCTAGGGTGGGGAATTCAACGCCTGCATTGTCACGACAGGGAGACCGGTGCTTTAACAATACCTGAAGAGTGTGGGGCGGGCACCAGCACAGGTGTGCCCCCTGCCAACCGCATCCTCCCTAGCCCCGGGCACAAGACCCACATAACTTCCCAATAAGGGAAAACAATCTGATTATAGCAAACACTGACGCACATCACTATCTCCAGTGACGATCTGGAAAGGTTAAAACTAGGCAGCTCTGCCTAGTGAAGGAAACCAATAGGAATTCAAGGGGCAAGGAGGCCTTTTGCTACTCAGAGGAAGCCTTGGGCCACCTGGGGCCTCAGAAGTTCTCTGTTGGGAAAAGACCATCACCCCTGAGCCTAGGAAGGTGGGTGGGGCTTCATCTCAGGAAAGTCAGTGGCAATTCAACTATTCCAGACATTGTCCCTCCCCCTCCCACCACCTCCAGGTCCCTCCTCCACCACCACCTCCCTCCCCAGTTCCTCTCAGCCACACCATCTCTGAGAACACAGAGGGACCCCTGTGTCCCCACTCCAGACACCCCTGGGACCCTGGGACCAGTAGACAGGGGAGCTCTACTGATAACTGATGCTCAAAAGCCTCAGAGAGTTGGCTGCCGGCCTCCTCCCTTGTGGGAGGGATGGCTGCCTGGGGAACATGAAACATTAATGAGGAGAATCTGAGCGGCTGGGCTTCTTTTCTCCCCAGACCAAACCTAATCAATAAATTGTCTTGGCTCCTGCCAATAAAAGGCAAGATAGAGTGTGCATTACCCCCGGATGGCCAGAGAGCCATGAGAACTACAGAATATTTGGAGCTAGAAGGCCCCTCAAGGCCCCCTAACTGCGCAGAGAGGGAAACGGGTGTTCCGAGTTTCAGGGATGTTTTCACCGGCACCGCGGGGTGAGTGGCAGAGCTTGGTTGAGACCCACCCCTCGGGATAAGCTCTTACCCTACCAGTCAGGATCAGGAAGCCCTCCAGCCTCACAAAACCCATGAGGAGGTGGGTGACATGTGGCAGCTCCTTTTTGTTTGAAGAAAAGCCCCAAGGGGAAATAGAAAAAAGCTATCCCAGGCTCACCCACTGCCTGGTTTCTGCTTGGCTCCCTGGGCACACTGGTATCCTCTGGGCCTCGGGAGTAAACAGAACAACAGGCCTGGATTCCTGCTTGGTGGTGGTCACCAGGAGAGCCCGGGAGGCGGAGTCGGGCCAGGGTGCCCTGGGGCTGCTCCAAGCCTGCAGTTCTGGGCACTCTGGGTGGCAGGGCACGTCCATGGCCAGTCTGGGCTAATTCACTCACCAATGAGGTAATAATGACAAAACTCTTCTGAGCCATTTGAGTTTTCTAGGCACGGAGTCAGGTAGCCTTATTTAGTCTTATAAATTAAACTGTTTTTAAATCCTGCTTTGGGAATTGACCGTGCTTTGGAAAATGCAGATTTTACTTTTTTTAAACAACAAAATTCACGACAATTTTCACAATTTTCACAACAAATTTCACAATTTTATTGATTGGGTTTGGTCTGGGGAGAAAAGAAGCCCAGCCGCTCAGATTCACAACAAAATTGCAAAGAAGGTGCAGAGTTTTCCCATATGCCCCCTGCCCCCACACATGCACAACTGCCCCTCCCCTACTTGTCAACAATCCCCCTGCAAGGGTGGGACATTTGTTCAGGGGGTAGATCTACACTGGCCCATCAGTACCACTCAGAATCCAGAGTTTACATTAGGGTTCAGTCTTGCTGCTCTATTGAAGGTGACTTCTGAGGCTTCCCTGGTGGCCCAGACAGTAAAGAGTCCAACTGCAATGCAGAAGACCCAGGTTCAATCCCTGGGTTGGGAAGATCCCCTGGAGAAGGGAATGACAACCCACTCCAGTATTCTTGCCTGAAGAATCCCATGAACAGAGGAGCCTGGTGGGCTACAGTCCACGGGGTCACAAAGAATTGGACACAACTGAGTGACTAACACACACTCTGAGGCTTTTTTATTGAACCAGCAGTGTTTTCTTCCCCGTGAGTTTGGGGAAAATTATTTTTTTCTGCAAAGTGTTCTGATGGCGAAAGTTCAGCGCCGAAGTTAGAAAGAACCCAGCATGATGGACCCTGTTCCCCTGCTCATGCCATATGAGGTCACCGAGTGCCACGGGATGCCAGCCATCCTGAGGTCCATGGGAGAAATGAGGACAGTGACTTATCACAAGGGTCGCAGCCAGGGAGGGACAGAGGCCACCCCACAGAGGTGCTGCCTCCATGTCCAAGGGCGAAGAAGCTCTTCTCTCCTCGTCAGCTTTGTAAGAGCTTGTGAGCACAGTGCTGTCAGCAGGGGAGAGTGACAGAAGACGCAGAGCAGGTGACGGCCACAAGAGGGGCCAGGCACTCCCGACACTGGCCGCTCTGCCTCTCCATTCAGGGAAGCTGGGCATGGGGTCATCAGAGTGGGGTGGCTGACTTGGCCAGAAAGACAGTCAGGAGGATGCAAGGACATCTGAGGGTCACAGACGGTTTCTCACTGCTGGGCCTTTCATAATATTCCACCCCCAAACCTCTGCCTACAACGGCCTCATCACCAGCTACGATGAGTGATAGGTGACTCCCCATCTGTCCGGTGTCCCCGGCACACTCACTCCTCAGAGCACCTTGAGGAATCTGGAGCAGCTCCAGAGGAGACTGATGACCCCGAAACACCTATGTGTCTGTTCTGGGAGCTTGTTCATCCTACAAGAGAGAACCATGACCTTCATCCTACTAGAGGCTCCATGATGGCCAAATGCACTGGGCTCCAGCCTGGACATCTGTCTCACCTTCCAGGAAAAAGGCCATCAGGACTGTCCCACAAGGGACAAGTCCCTACCTCGGACTTCTCTGTGATGTCAGAGGAGAAACTACAGAAGCACACAGCCCAGAAGGGCAGAGAGGGGGTATGGAGAAGAATCTGAGAAGGCTCGAGCGATGAACTGGTGGAAGTCACCCAAGCAAAGACAGGTGGCTGGAGACTTTGTGACAAGATGGTAGTTTGATTTTAAAATCTACAAATAATATTGCTGGAGAGAGTGTGCAGAAAACAGAACCCTCCTACACTGTTGGTGGGAATGTAAATTGGTGCAACCAATACGGGCAACAGTATGGAGGTTACTCAAAAATTTAAAAATAGAGTTGCCATATGATCCAGCAATCCCACTCCTGGGCATATATCTGGTGAAAAGTATAATTCAAAAAGATCCATGAACCCCAGTGTTCACAGCAGCACTGTTCACAATAGTCAAAGCATGGAAGCAACCTAAATGTCCATCAGCAGATGAGTGGATAAAGAAGATATAGTGCATAGACACACTGGAATATCACTCAGCCATTAAAAAGAATGAATAATGCCATTTGCAGCGATATGGATGGACTTAGAGATGATTATACTAAGTACATTATGCGAAGTGAAGTATTATATTAGTGTAAGTCAGAAAGAGAAAGACAAATAACATGATGCCACTTATATGTGGAATCTAAAATATGACACAGATGAACTTATCTACAGAGCAGAAACAGACTCCCAGAGCAGACTTGTGGTTGCCAAGGAGGAGGAGGTGGGAGAAAAGGATTAGGAGGTTGGGATTAGCAGATGCAAACTATTATATATAGAATAGATAAACAACAAGGACTGACTCAATGGACGTGAATTAGCAAACTCTGGGAGATAGTGGAGGACAGAGGAGCCTGGCGTGCTGCAGTCCATGGGGTTGCAAAGAGGCAGACATAACTTAGCAACTGAACAACAAAACCTATGTATAGCACAGGAAACTACTCAATACCCTGTGATTAATCATAATGGAAAACAATTGATAAAAGAATGTATGCATATGTATAACTGTACGGCAGAAATTAACACAACATTGTAAATCAACTGTACATCTACTTTTTAAAAAAAAAGATGGCAGTTTGAACCTACACATTTTTTTTCTCAGTTAAATTTTGCTTTTTATTTTTATTTATTTATTTTTTTATCACTTTTTTTTTTAATTTTAAAATCTTTAATTCTTACATGTGTTCCCAAACATGAACCCCCCTCCCACCTCCCCTCCCCATAACATCTCTGTGGGTCATCCCCATGCACCAGCCCCAAACATGCTGTATCCTGCGTCAGACATAGACTGGCGATTCAATTCTTACATGATAGTATACATGTTAGAATGCCATTCTCCCAAATCATCCCACCCTCTCCCTCTCCCTCTGAGTCCAAAAGTCCGTTATACACAGCTGTGTCTTTTTTCCTGTCTTGCATACAGGGTCGTCATTGCCATCTTTCTAAATTCCATATATGTGTGTTATTATACTGTATTGGTGTTTTTCTTTCTGGCTTACTTCACTCTGTATAATCGGCTCCAGTTTCATCCATCTCATCAGAACTGATTCAAATGAATTCTTTTAACGGCTGAGTAATACTCCATTGTGTATATGTACCACAGCTTTCTTATCCATTCATCTGCTGATGGACATCTAGGTTGTTTCCATGTCCTGGCTATTATAAACAGTGCTGCGATGAACATTGGGGTACATGTGTCTCTTTCAATTCTGGTTTCCTCGGTGTGTATGCCCAGCAGTGGGATTGCTGGGTCATAAGGTAGTTCTATTTGCAATTTTTTAAGGAATCTCCACACTGTTCTCCATAGTGGCTGTACTAGTTTGCATTCCCACCAACAGTGTAGGAGGGTTCCCTTTTCTCCACACCCTCTCCGGCATTTATTGCTTGCAGATTTTTGGATCGCAGCCATTCTGACTGGTGTGAAGTGTGAACCTACACATTTACCTTTGTTCTCTACAGTGATAGGAGGGGAATGTTGAAGGTAAAATCTCCCATTAAAAGGTGGGAGAAGAGAGGTAGCTGGAAGGCTGTTGGAAGGGTGGTGTAACTACACAGAAGACCTAAGAAAGCTGAACCTTAAACCAGTAGTGAAGAAAGTTAAAAGCATCCAGTTAACATCAGAGCATCCTCAAAGGCTCAGGAGCTGGTGTCACTGGGTGCCTCCAGAAGACAGGGATGTGAGGGGGCCGTAGGGCGTGAAGTAGATCTAAACAGAATGGCACCAAATCGCTTACCAAGAAGAGCCTGAGATCTAGTCCCAACTCCCCACCTTAGGGAAAAACTAAACCCTTTTCTCTGAAGAAGGTCTCTAGACTGGCAAATCCAGGTCCAGCCATGGGTGAGAGCACCATACTGAAAGCAAGGGAATTTAGGTGAGCATTTATTAATAGTTGCTGAGATTCCCAGCTCTCTTTCCCAAATCAGTTCTCAGGATACTGGAAGAAGAAGACTGGAAGATCCTTGAGGATCTCTGTAAGACATGCTTAACAGAATTTCTCAATGAAACCGCCAGGTACATTCCCTACGGTGAATCCCACAATTTCACAAGCCCCACCGACAAACCTAGAGCCGTCAGTGGTCTTCTTAGTACCCCATTCTTCAATGTGAACAACCAAGAGTCACTGGATATTTGATAAAAGCCTCTAGAATAGGTGCAAGAAACCAAACATTCTAAAGATAGCAGAAAAGAACTCAAAGGAAAGAGAAGAGAACTTGAAAGAAACAAAGACTATATGAGGGGAATAAACTTTAACAATTTTTCTTTAATGTCAACAGAGAGAGAAGATAATTGCTTCCATAAAACAAAAACAAAATGTTCTCAAAAAGGAACAAGCAGATAATAAAAAAGAACTCTTGGAAATTAAAAATATGAGAGCAAAAATGAGGAACTGAGCAGAAGCAGTGAGAGATAAAGTTGAGGCAGTCTTTCAGAAAGTGAAGCAGAAAGAAAAAGAGAGGGATTACAGGAGAGAAATGATAAGAAATCTGAAGTCTCAATTTAGAAAGTCTACCACCCAAATAGCAGTCACAGAAGGAGAGAAGAGGGGAAAAGGAAGAAATTATGAACAAAGTAATATAATTTTTCCAAACTGAAGGATATGAATTTCCATTTGAAAGGAAGTACCAAGGATAATAAAGTTGGACCATAAAGAAAGCACTGGAGAATTGATGCTTTTGAACTGTGGTGTTGGAGAAGACTATTGAGAATCCCATGGACTGCAAGGAGATCCAACCAGTCCATCCTAAAAGAGATCAGTCCTGAATATTCATTGGAAGGACTGATGCTGAAGCTGAAGCTCCAATAGTTTGGCCTCCTGATGCTGGGAAAGATTGAAGGCAAGAGGGGAAGGGGATGACAGAGGATGAGATGGTTGGATGGCGTCACTGACTCAGTGGACATGAGTTTGAGCAAACTCCAAGACTTGATGAAAGACAGGGAAGCCTGGTGTGCTGCAGTCCATGGGGTCACAAAAAGTCAGATATAACTGAGCAACTGAACTGACTGACTGACCAAAGATAATAAATATAACATCTCAGGATGCCAAGGACCAAAAAAAATGGCACAGAAATCAAAATGGCACCAGAAACTAAAGACAATGTCAAACTGTCTTAAAAATGTGAAAGGAATATTATTCCCCACATAGAACATGATATCAAGTCAAGTGATCAGTCAGATAACAGGGTAAAAAAAAAGACATATTTCAATGAACAAAGTCTTAGAAATTTATCTGGCATAAACCCTGAGAGCATCAATTTGAGGACACTATTTGATTTTGTGTTTCATCAACATACTGAAATAAACCAAAAAATAAAAAGACATGGGAAACAGGGAATTCAACAGGTTGTTGGATAGTGAAGCAAGATTCAAGCAAGTCCAACTAGTCACCAGGCATGGAACAGAGCCAGTCAGTCCAGACCGGAGCACATCAGAAAGAAGATGGAATTGATATAATACATACTGCATCTAAATATGTTGAAAAGAACTGAGATATTTGGCACAGTTTAGGGAAGGCAGTGGCACCCCACTCCAGCACTCTTGCCTGGAAAATCCCATGGGCGGAGGAGCCTGGTGGGCTGCCATCTATGGGGTCACACAGAGTCGGACACGACTGAAGCGACTTAGCAGCAGCAGCATCAGGGTTACGTTAATGATTAGTATTGGATTAGAGACAGAAACTAAGAAAACAAGAGGATTATTTACTCTGGGGCTTCCCTAGTGGCTCACATGGTAAAGAATCTGCCTTCAATGCGGAAGACCCAAGTTTGATCACCGGATCAGGAAGATTCCCTGGAGAAGGGAATGGTTACTCATGCCAGCACTTGTGCCTGGAAGATTCCATGGACAGAGGAGCATGCTGGGGCTACAGTCCATGGGGTCCCAAAGAGTGGCACACTCCTGAACAGCTAACACTTTCACCTTCACTTTTCATTTACTCTAAGGAAAGCAAAATATTTTAGAGGAAAGTTTAAATCATTACCATTTACTTCATGGCTCAGCTTGGAGTCGCATTTAAAAGGTCACATTAAAGTAAACTCTAAATATTGATCTGACCAAAGTTTATAAGTAGATAGTTTTAGAAGTGGGGTAGAGGAACCAAATAGGTGGATGTCTGTCGTGGAGGAAAGGGTGAAAGAGAGATAAGTCCTTATCTTCCATAAAAGAATATAAATTGATATTATCTAAAACTGAAAAGTCAAGAAGTTGCCATCTAACAATGTTATGAAGTCACATACCCAAAGAGTCATCTGAAAGAGTTGAAAGCATTATCCTCTAGGAAAGAAGGAAAAGGAAACCTCTGTGTTTGGCAGTAAGTCTTTTAAAATAATTGCTTTTAAACTATGTTGTAAAAAAGAATTTTTTTATAAAATTACAAAAATCAAGGCAAGAGAGTGCTGGGCAGGACATTCTCCACAGAGGGAATGGACTGGCATTGCCTTAGCATCATAGAATGTTCTGTTTGTTATAGCACTTAGGATGCAGAGCAAAAGGCAGGGTCTTTTTTTCCATTTCATATTTAATACTTAAGTGCTTAAAGTGACATAAATTGTTTTTTTGTTTCTGAATGAAAAGAAACAGATGGCTCTGTAAAAGTCAGAAAATACCAGTGTCCCTTTGATCTCATCCTAGATTTTTCTGCTTTCAGCTGAATCCACTGTTACCAGTGAAGGATGCATTTCTGAACCTCATTCCAGATATTTGAAAGTAGAGGACATGATCACATATTTAATAATGAAAGTACAATCTAAGGGCATGTGTCCTTCTGACACAGGGCAAATATTAAGAGAAAGTCACCATATTTACAAACAAGATTTAATAGTGCTCACAAGAATAGAGTTTGTCACCAAACAGGAAAACTATACATGGTTTTGTTTCAAAAGTTTACAAATTCAGTGCCTGAAAAAACCAGCAGGTAAGCAGCAAGACTAAATGGGAGTCCCACTTCCATTTACATTGTGCATAGAAAGCCCCAAGACAATGCCGCTCCTATCCTAATAATGAGAAAAGGTTAGACAGTCTACAAAACCATAACTTGTCTTGAACCCAGCAGAGAGAAAAGATTTCAAGGCAAACAAAGGCAATGAATTCCTCAAAGAGTCACAAGCCCTTCCAAGGACACCTGGGACAGTCACTGTCACCATTGAAGGAGCACATGAGGAAAGAGACTGAGTCAGAAGTGGGTAACAAGAAAGTAGCTAGAAAGTGAACAAATCCCTAAAGGCCACATGCAGCTAGTCCCTCAGTTTAGAACTTGTAGCTTGCCTGGAAAATCCCATGGACGGAGGAGCCTGGTAGGCTGCAGACCATAGGGTCCCTAAGAGTTGGACGCGACCGAGCGACTTCACTTTCACTTTTCACTTTCGTGCATTGGAGAAGGAAACGGCAACCCACGCCAGTGTTCTTGCCTGGAGAATCCCAGGGACGGGGGAGCCTGGTGGACTGCCGTCTATGGGGTCGCACAGAGTCAGACACGACTGAAGCAACTTAGCAGCAGCAGTAGCAGCAACAGCAGCTCCAGGTACACAGAAAGTTTGCGTGCATCCCAAGACTTTTCCATGAGTCTCCACTCCACTCATGGTTCACAAGTGACTGGAACTGACAGGCACCCAGAGGACCTGGGTGAGCTCCCCTCTTTAGCACAGATGTGGCAGGTGAATGCAGCTTCTACAGGACAGGCACAAAACACCACCTGCTTCCCAAGACGTTCTCTTGTGCAATAAAAGCCTTAAGTTGTGGGAAAGCAGCAACAGACCTCCCCTCTCCTCCTAGCTCTGCTGAGGAAGAGGAAAAAGAAACCCGTCTGCTTCTTGGGGACAGGGTGTGCATTGGTCGCTCAGTCGTGTCCAACTCTTTGCAACCCCATGGACTGTAGCCCGCCAGGCTCCTCTGTCCGTGGGATTCTCCAGGCACGAATACTGGAGTGGGTTCCCATTCCCTTCTCCAGGGATCTTCCTGACCCAGGGACTGAACCCAGGCCTCCCGCACTGCAAGCAGATTCTTCACCATCTGAGCCACCAGGGAAGCCCTTCTCCTGTTCATACATGAAGCCTATCATTCAATAACAGATTATAAGACACACAGTAAAGCAAAGAGGAAATAAAACATTGCTAGGAGACAAAGCAATCAGTAGAATCAGACTCAGAGATGACCCAGATGTTGTAACTCATAGACAGGGAATTTAAAGTGACTGATTAATATGTTAAAGGATCTAGTAGAAAAGATGGAACAAGGCATAAACATACTGGAAATTTAAGCAGAAAGATGGAAACTGTATTTTAAAAATCAAATGGAAATGTTAACAATGGAAAACACAACATCAGATATGAAGAGTTTCTCTGATGAATTTATTAGCAAATCAAACACAGAAGAAAGGAGAAAATTAATGAACTTGCATTTATATTTTTTTTAAATGATCCAAAATGGAACGAAAAGAGAAAATAGAGTTGAGGGGGGAAAAGAAGAGGCTATCCAAGAACAGTTGGACAATATCAAATTGTCTAAAACATTAGAAACTGGAGTCTCAGGGGGAAAAGAATACAGAGAAAGAGGTGGAAGAGAAATTTAAAGACAGTGAATGCCAGTTTTCCAGTAATGAAAAAACAACAAACTATGACTTCAAGAAACTCAGAGAACTCAGGAAGTATAAATAAAATACACATACACACAAATACACATTGGGCATTTTGAGCTGCTGATAGATAAGGGGAAATCCTGAAAGCAGCTAGACAGAGATGAGCCGAAATACACATTGGGCATTTTGAGCTGCTGATAGATAAGGGGAAATCCTGAAAGCAGCTAGACAAAGAGATGAGCCAGAAGAGGTAACGAGGAAGCAGATCATAAGGAGTTTTATACCCTATATAAACAAGTTTGACCTCTTTTTCCCCTGATGACAAAGAGAGGCCACTAAAGGATTTTAAACAGAGAAATGATTTGAGTGAATTTACACTTACAAGGGGCTTCCCTGGTAGCTCAGCTGGTAAAGAATCTGCTTGCAATGCAGGAGACCCCAGTTCGATTCCTGAGTCAGGAATATCCCCAGAGAAGGGATAGGCTACCCATTCCAGTACTCTTGGGTTTCCCTGGTGGCTCAGAGGGTAAAGAATCTGCCTGCAATGTGGAAGACCTGGGTTCAATACCTGGGTTGGGAAGATACCCTGGAGAAGGGTATGGCTACCCACTCCAGTATTCTGGCCTGGAGAATTCCATTGACAGAGGAGCCTGGCAGACTACAGTCCATGCGGTTGCAAAGAGTTGGACGTGACTAAGCGACTTTCATTTCACTTTCACACTTTACAAAGAACTCTCTGGCAGTAGTGTGGAGAGGTACTTGGAGGAGGCAAATCAGAAGAATGGATAAATGTATTGTGGTGTGTTTCCATAGTGAAATAACAGACAGCAGTAAAAATAAATGAACTAAACATACTACCATGGATAAATTTTATAAGCATAAGATGAAATGAAAATCAGTTCAGTTCAGCCGCTCAGTCGTGTCCGACTCTTTGCAACCCCACGAATTGCAGCATGCCAGGCCTCCCTGTCCATCACCAACTAAATATCAACTTGTTTAAGAAAACATATGATACAACTGAAATAAAGTTTTGAAGTGATACTGCTAAGAAATTAGAAACATAAAAATAATATTCATAAAAATTTTAAAGTAAAATAGCCTGGGGAAAGAGTAGAGTGTATAGAAGAGGGTAATGAGTCATAAGGGTTTTAAAGATATTAGTGATATTTTATTTCTTATTTGCAAACCATATATTTGATGAAAGGTTAAATCCATAATACAGTAAGAACTCTTATAGCCAAATAGCAAAAATCCAAACAATCTGATTAAAAAATGATCAGAAGATTTGAATAGACATTTTTCTAAGGAAGCATACAGATGACCAACAGGTACATGAAAAAGTAATATCAATAATCATCAGGAAAATACAAATCAGAACCACAGTGAGATATCCCCTCTCACCTGTTAGAATGGCTATTATCAAAAAGATAAGAAATAGCAAGGGTTGGCAAGGATGTTGACAACAGGGGAAATTTCTGCACTGTTGGTGGGAAGGTAAATCGGTGCAGCCACCATGAAAAGCAACGTGGAGGTTCCCGAAGAAATTAAAAATAGAACTATCATATGATTCAGCAATCTTGTTTCTCTACCATGTGAGTCAGCAATCCAGTTTCTGGGTATCTCTCCAAAGGACATAAAAACACTAACTCAAAAAGATGTATGCACTCCAACATTCATTGTAGCATTATATACAATAGCTGAGACATGGAAGCAACCTGAATGGCCACTGATGGGTGAATGGATAAAGAGAATGTGAGATACACACACAGAGAAGGATCTCATTCAGCCATAAAAGATCAAATCTTGTCATTTGCAACAACATGGATGGACAATGAGGGCATTATGCTAAATGAAATAAGTCAGACAGAGAAAGACATATGCTGTATTATCTCATTTTATGTAGAATCCAAAAAAACAAAAACCTGAACTCATAGATACAGAGAATAGATTGGTGGTTGTCAGAGGTAGGGAGTGAGGGAGGGGTGAAACGGCTGAGGGTGGTCAAAAGGTACAAACTTCCAGCTAAAAAGAAATAAGTCCTGGGGATGTTATGTACTGCATTGTGACATAGTTGGTAATACTGTATCGTACATTTAAAAGTTGCTAAGGGAGTAGGCCTTAAAAGTTCTCATCACAAAAGAAAAAACTGTAACTATGTATCACGATGGATATCAACTAGACCTATTGTGGTAATCATTTTCTATCACATTGTATAATAGTGAATAATTATATTGAAACTAATATAAAGCTAAATGTCAAATTATATGTCAATTCAAGAAAAGAAAAAGGAAAATCAGGTTTAAGATTTTAAACTTAAAAAAGAAAAAATGGACAAAGAATTTAAATAAACATTTTTCCAAAGACATAAAAATGGACAAAGAACTTAGACATTTTTCCAAAGACATAAAAATGGCTAATAAACACATGAAAACATACTCAGTATCATTAGTCACTAGGGAAATGTGAATCAAAACCCCAATAACATCCCACTTTATACTCATTAAGATGTCCAGAATAAAAAAAAGACAATAATAAGTGTTACCAAGGAGGCAGAGAAATTGGACCCCTCATACAGTGATTGTAGGGATATAAAATGGCACAACCACTTTGAAAAACAGCAGAAAGTTCCTCAAAAAGTTGAACATAAACCCAACAATTCCACTTCCATGTTAGGTATATACCCAAGAGAACTAAAAACACTTCAGACAAACACTTCTATGTGAATATTTATAGCGGCATTATTCATAATATCCAAAAGATGGAAACAACCCAAATGTCTATCAATGAACAGATAAGTAAACAAAATATGGTATATTCAAACAATGGAATATGAGTAGGCCATAAAATAGAAATGAAATCCTGATACACACTACAACATTGGATGAACCTTGGCAACATTATGCTAAGTGAATTTGAAGCCGGTCACAAAGGACTATGGAGTGCATCACTATATTTACATGAAATGTCCATGGAGGCAAATCCATGGGGACAGAAAGTAGATTAGTGCTCACCAGGAACTGGGTAAGGAAAAGAATAGGGAGTGACCTCTGAAGGGTATGACATTTCTTTCAGGGTAATGAAAATATTCTGGAATTAGATAGGGATGATTGTTGCACAACCCTGTGAAAGTAGTAAAAAACCACCAAACTGTATGCTTTTAAAAGGTGAATTTTATAGCATGTGAATTACATCTGAATTAAAAGTAAATTAATGAGAAGAAGGGACTTCTCTGGTGGCTCAGACGGTAAAGCGTCTGTCTACAATGCGGGAGACCTGAGTTCGATCCCTGGGTCGGGAAGATCCACTGGAGAAGGAAATGGCAATCCACTCTAGTGCTATTGCCTGGAAAATCCCATGGACAGAGGAACCTGATAGGTTACAGTCCATGGGGTCGCAAAGAGTCGGACACGACTGAGCGACTTCACTTTCCTTTCCTTTTCACTTAATGAGAAGAAAATGTTGATAAAGATAACGTTAGCAACTCTTTCTCCATAGCTTTGAAGGATGTTACAATACTGACAGAAAGAAAGTCTGAAGACCGGCCGAAGAAAGGACTCAGATGGAGGAAGTGGTGGGAAAAGTCTGTTAAAGGCTGATGGGACAGAATCTAGACCAGCACCAGAGAAACCAACTATATATAGCAAGAATAATGCCTCCCACCCATGGGCATGCGGGGGGAAAAGGGATGAGAAGTGCAAGCACACAGCTGAGTGGATCTGCGGAAGGCCCAGAAGTTGAGAAGTTTGCCAAGACGCTGTAGCGGCCAGATTGGATGTGGAGCTTGAAGGGAAGTGAGCTATCAAGGGTAATTGATAGATACCTTCAAAGTTTTGAAACTTAGTGCCTGAAGAACACTGGTTAGAAAACAGAACCGCTTTGGGGGATATTGATGATGCCCATTTTGAATATGTTGAATTCAATGTATTGATAAGACATTTGGGTGAAGATACTTAGAAAGCCACTAGAAATTCAGAAAAGTGGTCACAGGTAGAGATGGGTTCTGGGAGAGAGAGACACACAGGTAAGAGCTGGAGTCGCAATAAGCGAATCATCTCCTTAGGAGTCAACGGGGAAGGGAGAGATATAGGCCGAGGGCAAAATTTGAGGAATGTGTACTTTTATGGACAGAAGAATTCAGAGGGATCCATGGAGACTGAAAAGGAGTGAACCAGAATAAGCAGGATAATAGAAGGCAAAAAGCATCATAAAGCCACTGAATGGAAAAGCTTCAAGACGAACTGAGGTGTGATGGCATAAAATGTTACTGAAAAGACAATAATAACTACTAGAATGCTATTGAAAATTATGAGAACTTCAGTAATTCTGAAGCAACAGCTCTTTAGGAAACGCTGGAGTGGGATCCAGAGTCCTAAGATCAAAGTTTAAATGCTGGGACAACAGAATGTGACAACTCATTGCTCTTGGCTTTATATGAGGACAAAGCCGGAAGGACCTTTTTGACAGATAATGCTCAACACAGTCTTACAATATGACTGTAGACTACAGGGTAGGGCACCACGTACAAGTATTTCAGCCTGAGAGCCGACATCAGACAAAAATATTCTCTACTACTACTACTAAGTCACCTCAGTTGTGTCCGACTCTGCGACCCCATGAACTGCAGCCCACCAGGCTCCTCCGTCCATGGGATTTTCCAGGCAAGAGTATTGGAGTGGGGTGCCATTGCCTTCTCCAAAAATATTCTCTGCTGCTTCATAAAACAGAAGAGAATATCATTGCCAAAAGGGGCTAGGATACCACATGGTCCTATCCTCTCCACTTTTAGATAAGGAAAACCAAAAATCTTAACTAAGAATTTTCCTAAGAATCTGAAGCTTTTTGGTGGCAGAGCCAACTTCATAACTAAGGATCTCTGCTTTCCTTATTATTGTGTCTCTCAAGAAAATACCACTCATTTCTATAAAATAACCTCCAGTGACCTTTAAGAAGTGAGAAGGGAAAGCAGTAGAGACACATGATGCCCAGAAAAATCTGTTTCTTAGGCTGGCCTGTTGGAAATCTGTTCAGCCTGTTTTGCAGAGGTCATCCAGCTGTGAAAGCAGATATTTGTTCCTTTTTGTCATTGATTTGGTGAGTCTAGCAGAAGATTTCCTTTCTTTCTCTCTCACAATGAATCTTACTGCCCTGTGTCATCCAGGATGCCAGTAAATGACAGCATTCATCCAACAATATAATCAGATCACCTTTAGACAGTGCTTGATGCCCACCTGGAGGAATAAGTCCCTCTGTCCCATACCTGCTTATTTCGCTCAAGATCAGAGCTATGTCTCAATTTTAGCAGAAGTCCTCTTTCTCTCGCTCTCTCTCTCTTTTTTTTTTTTTAGTTCTGTAAGCTGTCTATATCTAAATTTTCTTGCCTTTACTTTTTAAAATAACTCCACTGAGATAGAATTCATACACCATGCAATTCATCCATTTTAAGGGTATCAATACAATTCAATGGTTTTTAGTACATTCACAGTTATACAACCATCACCACAGTCAATATTAGAACATTTCCATCACCTCAAAAATAAACCCTACAGCTGCCATTCTCCTATCCCTCCTACTCCACCCCACCCCAGCCTCGGGCAACCATTAACCTACTTTCTGTCCCTATAGATTTCCCTATTCTGGACTTTCACATGGATAGAATCATATAACATGTGCACTGTGGCTGGCTTATTTCACTTAGCACAACTTTTCCAAGATCATGATGCAGCCTGTATAAGGACTTCATTTCTATTCTAAGACCAAATGTTATTCCATTGTATGGCTAGCCACATTTCATTTATCCTCCTGTCTGCTGATAGACATTTGGGTTGTTTTGGTGCTGTGCTGTGCTTAATTGCTCAGTCATGTCCAATTCTTTGCAACCCCATGGACTGTAGCCTGCCAGGTTCCTCTGTCCATGGGGATTCTCCAGACAAGCATATTGGAGTGGGTTGCCATGCCCTCCTCCAGGGAATCTTCCCAACAAACCCAGGTCTCTCTCATTGCAGGCAGATTCTTTACTGTCTGAGCCACCAGGGAAACCAAAGAATATTGGAGTGGGTAGCCTCTCCCTTCTCCAGGGGATCTTCCTAACCCAGGAGTCAAACCGGGGTCTGCTGCATTGCAGGCAGAGTCTTTACCAGCTGAGCTAACAAGAAGCCCTTGGGTTGTTTCTACCTTTTGGCTATTATGAATAATATTGCTGTGAACACTTGTGCACAAGTTTTTCTGTGGACATGTTCTAATTTCTTTTGGGTATATGCCTAAGAGTAGAATTGCTGGGTCATAAAGTAACTCTATGTTTAATCATATGAAGAACTGCCAGACTCTTCTCCAAAGCAGCTGGAGAATCTCTTTTTTAAAGCTATAGATTTTAAGAAAAATTATTTTTCAGATACATGTTTTGACAACTGGCAAAAATTTGGAGGAAAAAATAAAACTCTAAGCTGAAATAAAAATAAATAAATTTTTAAAAAGCTCACACTGAAAATCCTACAAAACATCAAACAAGCTCTAAAATAAAACAATTAAAGAAAATATGGATGGATATTTTTATCATCTCCAGATATGTAGATGGAGATGTAATCTTGGTATAAAAAGAAAAAAAGAAAAATCATAATTTGACAATATAAAAATTAAACAATATTAACTGGAAAAACAAATAAAATTTTTTTAAACTGAGACAAACAACAAACTAGGGAAATCTCCCTGTTATATACAATAATCTGAGGACTGGTATCTATAATAAAAAAGAGACCTCTTACAAATCAATTTAATATTATCACCTAACTCCAGTACTTTGGCCACCTCATGTGAAGAGTTGACTCATTGGAAAAGACTCTGATGCTGGGAGGGATTGGGGGCAGGAGGAGAAGGGGACGACAGAGGATGAGATGGCTGGATGGCATCACTGACTCGATGGACGTGAGTCTGAGTGAACTCCGGGAGATGGTGATGGATAGGGAAGCCTGGCGTGCTGCGATTCATGGGGCCAGAAAGAGTCGGACACGACTGAGCGACTGAACTGAACTGAACTCCCATATGCCCTCACTCAAACAGGGGGCCCATGATGACCGCTTAGGTCTTTGAGTATCAGTGCTGTCTTAGCCTTCTGGGGCTGCCATAACAAAGTAACACAGACTGGGTGGCTTAACCAATAGAAAAACAAATTTCCCTTTGTTCTGGGGACTGGAAGTCCAAAATCAAGGTGTCAGCATGGTTGGGTTCTGGGGAAGGCTCTCTTCCTGGCTTGCAGACAGCCACCTTCTGGCTATGTCTTCACACGGCAGAGAGAGGACACGCACCCTGGAGTCTCTTCTTATAAGAACACTAGTCCCCTACCTCATGACCTCATATAACCTGAATTACCTCTCAAAGTTTTCCAACACCATCATATTCGGGTTTAGGATTTCAACATATAGACTCAGGGGTGGGGGTGTGGGGACAAACATCTAATCCATCACAAATGCCAAGTAGGGCTCCATGTCCAACAGTCATTTATTGAAATGTCTGGCATTTTCCCCTTGATCACTCCCTATGGGTTGGATGTGCCATGTACCTCTGTCATGATGTTCTGGGTCCTTCCTTTTGAAGATGCAGATTCTCTTTCAGCTAATGGGTTTCAGATCCAAGATCTGGTCAGGTCTGGGAACTGGCAAGGAGTGTGATTTTTTTTACTGGGATGATTTCTTCTGATGGTATAAACTGAGTGGTATCCTTGTTGTTTGCCCATCTCTTTTTCTTCCAGGGTCTCATGTTCCAGTAACCATCTCCTTAACTCTCTTCAATCTACTTTTGTCACCAAAGCCTACCTTATCTAATGATATGTCCAGACCTCCTTGGTCAGACACTCTTAGAACACAGTGCCACATGTAATCAGTAAGTTCCTGCTGGGGAGCTAGGAGCTGCAAGACGCTGGGAAGACCTTATGGCCTCTTTGGGACCTAGTCCTTTTCCCATGTGGATCCAAACTGGTCATATCTTTCTATCTGTACCCTACAACTTCACTAGAGGTGAGCCACGTAGGAAGGCTATGACCCTGGTCGAGGCAGTTCTCTTGGGGCTCAGATTGTCTGCCCACAAACCCCTAGTGACTACAGCCAAAATCCTTCCTCAAGTGGGGTCCTGGTGATGCATCTCCAGCTCTGTCACAGTGTTTCATTGGAAGGAGTTTCCAGGACATTTTTCAAAGCAGAAACCCTCTCCTTGTATTTGATCTCCTCCCCATGAGAAAGGACAATATTCCCTTTAGGGCCTCCTTAGGCTTAACACCTACCTTCTCCTGCTCTTTGAAAAAGCTTGAGTGATAGGGGTAGGGTAGGATAATTAGTTAGTTTTGAAATCCCACTAGGAGGTTAAAGAGAGTAAAGGAATTTTAAGGGAGTTTGGGAGACTGTCCTAAGCTAATGACCCCTCAAGAAAAGAATCCAGTAACCTAGCAACAATCTAGTCTACCCTGAAGGTGGATCCACACTCAAGCCACAGGTCCTGATAGTTAAAAAACAGACAATAGATCTGGGATCTGAATCTTGTTACATGAAGTCAGAGAGTTAATGGTCCTCGAAGAGTAGCATTTCAATACAGGTGAACAGCGAAAGAAACTGTGAAAGTGAAAAAGGACAGTATACTGAAACCTGAGATGAATTACCATATGTTAGTACATGTCATCAGTTCAGTTCAGTCGCTCAGTCATGTACGACTCTTTGCAACCCCATGGACTACAGCACACAAGGCTATCCCGTCCATCACTAACTTCCAAAGCTTACTCAAACTCATGTCCATTGAATCGGTGATGTCATCCAATCATCTCATCCTCTGTCATCCCCTTCTCCTCCTGCCTTCAATCTTTTCCAGCATCAGGGTCTTTTCAAATGAGTCAGCTCTTTGCATCAAGTGGCCAAAATATTGGAGTTTCAGCTTCCGCATCAGTCCTTCCAATAACTATTCAGGCCTGATCTCTTTTAGGATCTCCTTGCAGTCCAAGGGACTCTCAAGAGTCTTCTCCAACACCACAGTTCAAAAGCATCAATCACCCTTTTGCTAATATACATATGATTTAAATAGCATCTAACAGTTCCAGAAAGACCATATGGAGTTAAAGGAGGAGCTATTGATGTAAGCCTTAATGTCTACCTAAAAATGAGGAAGAAGGTGGCCTTCTCCCCCTCACAGTGTTTCTTTGATTATAAAAACATAGCCCTCTTTGTTCTCGGGGCTGCACTACCTTGCCTGCCTGTTTGTATCTCTCACAAGCATCCTATGCTAATAAACTCATTCTTCACCTGCCGCTTTGCCTCATGCTGAATTCTTTCTGCATTGAGACAAAGGAACCTTAGCTTCAGTTAAGAGCTGATACCAAGCAAGTGGTTTTAATTAAGAGACAGTGGGTTGTGGATTTCCCTGATGATCCAGTGGCTGACTCCGTGCTCCCAATGCAGGGGCCCAGGTTCGATCCCTAGTCAGAAAACTAGATACCAAATGCAGCAACGAAGGTCAAAGATCCTGCATGCCACAACAAAGACCTGGCACAGCCAAAAAAATACAACAGGTTCAAGGCCCCTCATAAGTCAGAAATTGTGGGCTCAAGTCCCAGTCTCAGGTGCTCCTGGATCTGAGTCACTTCCGAGGAGGAGAGCAGCTTCATGAGGATGAAAAGCCACCCCTCTGTGACCACAGCACTTCTTTTCCCCTTCAAAACACTGGCTGTTCAACTCCCAGGACAGAAGCAAAAATAAAGTCCTTAAGTCAAGATCTGGTATAGGGGAAGCAATGTGGGAGGCTGGATGCAAGGAGAGGAAGAAAAGAAAAGCCCAGTCTTCATCTCATGGGAACCTGCAAGCCCTCCGCATCAGCCACATAGAAGCTGCTTAATAAATATTATTTGATGGTGACAATAGTGCAGCAGTTCTCAGCAGCATATATTCCCTTGTCACTTTTTCCTTGCTCATAATGACAGAGAATGATCATAAAATACACACACGCACACGCACACACGTGCACATGTATATTTTTAGCTTCAGCATTTGGCAAGCTGAAAATTCCTGCACCAGCTACCTGCAAGGACCATCTTGCAGCTCACAGAAATGCAGCCTGCTTGGAAATAGCAGCTGTTCAGCAGTCCAGGACGATGCCACAGAGGAGTGCAGGCAGGACCTTGAAGACAAATGACCTAGCAGGTGAATCAGCAGGTGCAATTCTAAGTAGCTGAAATATATATAAGAAGCAGATGATAGAAGCTGAGTAGCGGGAAAGGGACTTCAGAGTCTTACCTTTACCCAAAGAGTTCTGGATTCTCTTCTGACCCAAAATGCCTAAAACCTGGAACAGACAACTGCCAGATCTAGAAAACAATCAAAAAGATATTTTAATCCCAAATCCCTAACATATACATACTAGTACATATAAAACATACATACATATAAAGTACATATAAAACATGTTCGATAACCATCAAGGACCTACTTATAGCACAGGAAACTATACTCAATATCTTGCAATAACACATAATAAAAAATAGTCTAAAAGAGAATATTATATATATGTATATATGTGTATTCTATCCATAATGGAAAAATCCAAATGAACATTTTGGCCAACTCAATATATATGTATGAATATACATATATATAATCGTGTCTGACTCTTTGAGACTCCATGGACTATATAGTCCATGGAACTCTCCAGGCCACAATACTGGAGTGGGTAGCCTTTCCCTTCTCCAGAGGATCTTCCCAACCCAGGGATCAAACCCAGGTCTCCCGCATTGCAGGTGTGGGATTCTTTACCAACTGAGCTATCAGGGAAGCCTGCATATATATGCATATATATGTATACACACACACACACACACACACACACACACACACACGGGGCTTCCCAGCTGTCGCTCAGCTGGTAAAGAATCCGCCTGCAATGCAGGAGACCCAGGTTTGATTCCTGGGTCGGGAAGAGCTGCTGGAGAAGGGATAGGCTACCCATTCCAGTATTCTTGGGCTTCCCTGGTGGCTCAGCTGGTAAAGAATCTGCCTGCAGTGCAGGAGACCTGAGTTCGATCCCTGGGTTGAAAAGATCCTCTGGAGAAGGGAAAGGCTACCCACTCCAGGATTCTGGCCTGGAGAATTCCATGGACTGTATAGTCCAGTTCAGTCGCTCAGTCATGTCTGACTCTTTGCAAGCCCATGGACTGCAGCACACCAGGCTTCCCTGTCCATCACCAGCTCCCAGAGCTTGCTCAGATTCATGTCCCTCTAGTTGGTGATGCTATCCAACCATCTCATCCTCTGTTGTCTGTCCATGGGGTCCCAAAGAGTCAGACATGACTGAGTGACTTTCACTTTCACACACACACACAGACACACACACACATATAAATTATTCATTCACATTGCTGCACAGCAGAAACACAACATTGTAAATCAACCATATTCCCATAAAATTTTTTTTAAATTAAAAAATTATCTATTTTAAAGAAACACACATCACAGCCATCCAAGACCAAAGGTCAAGTCTACCTAGGGTCATCTGTGCCAAGGTGGCTGAATGGCTGAGGCTAGGACAAGAGGAACTCGTGAAAACAAACACAACTTCCATAGTTAGGGTTACACTTGCAACTTAAAGGTCGTGACCAAATTTGGTTGCAAATCATCACAAAATGCTGGCTAAGTTTACAGTTGCTTGGAAACCTTGCTTTTACTGGACTTCACGAGTTCACTATGGTGGTTGTTGTTCAGTTGCTAAGTCAGGTCCAACTCTGACCCCATGAACTGCACCAGGCTCCTCTGTCCTCCACTATCTCCTGGAATTTGCTCAAACTCATGTCCACTGAGTCTGCGATGCTATCTAACCATCTCAACCTCTGCTGCTCCCTTCTCCTCTTGCCCTCGATCTTTCCCACCATTAGGGTCTTTTCCAATGAGTCAGCTCTTTGCATCAGGTGGCCAAAGTACTGGAGCTGCAGCTTCAGCCTCAGACCTTCTAAAGAATATTCAGGGTTTATATTGATTCAAACAAATCAGAATTTAAGTCAGAATGATATTTCAGATCTTTCCCTTCAGTGTCATGGACTGGGAGCCTCAAAGGACAAGGGTGAAGCAAAGGTGCGTTCTGATTAAAGCCAGAAAAAAGTATAAAAGCTGCGTATGTTCTCTCTCCCTCTCTCTTTTCTCTCCCTCCTGCTCTCTCTTTTCTTCCTTCCTCAAACATGTTCTTGTTATATTTTTTCTTTGACCTCTACAAAGTTAGACACCTTTCTTTTGAAATATGGGAGTGCAAATGCTAAAAGTATCAGATGATTTTTGTCCCCATTTTGATTTTTAAAAAATATTATACTAAAAACACTGGAACAGCAACGAAGGAAAGAAATGTTCACAACTGCATTATCCCGTCAGCTTTATTTCTTGCTTCCTTCCATTGTTGTTCATAGAATTGAATGCATGGCATAGCAAGAATCATACTTTTTACATTTTTATTGGAGTAGAGTTGATTTACAATGATGTGGTAGCTTCTGCGGTGCAGCATTGTGAATCAGTTATACACACACACACACACACATATACACACACACATATATATATCCATTCTTTTTTAGATTCTTTTCCCATATAAGCCATTACAGAATATTGAGTAGAGTTTCCTGTGCTATACAGTAGGAAGAATAACATTATGCATATCATTTTTCTCTTCTGCATTTTTCACTTTATTCTGAATCATCACCTTTTTTCTTGTTGCTTCAGCTCCCCTTCACCACACATACTAGAGGATAAACTGTGTAGAAGCAGGTATTCGGTCTGTTTTGCTCACTGTTTCACTGTCTAAAATAGTGCTTGGCATATTGTAGGCATTCAATAAATATTTTTAAATGAATCATCATCTTTATGGTTATACTTTTTAACAGATGCTTAGATCCCGTTGAGTAGATAATGTGGCTATTTCCTGCTGCTGAACATTCAGGGGGCTTCCAACTCTTCACTCCCACATGACTAATAAAACAGCAGCTATCACCAGACCTATAGCTTCTTTCTTTTACTTGAGTTATTTCCTTTCTATGAAGTCTAATGAGTGGGGTCCATGGTTGAAATGACTTTAAGATTTTTATGCTTCTTGACATGAAAAAGAATTTTCCACTGTAGACTGTCACTAGCAATGCCTGGGTGCATTATCAGATAGTTTTCCAGCTGATTCCTAGGGGTGAAGACCAGGTCTGAGGACCAGATGGGAAGTGATAACAAGACATTTGTAGGTTGTACATCCTGGGAGCTCTCACTGCCTTCAATCCTCTGTTTTAAAGTCACCTAAGGCTTTCCTGGTTTATGCACAATGAGGTACCACTTCACACCAGTCAGAATGGCTGCAATCCAAAAATCTGCAAGCAATAAATGCTGGAGAGGGTGTGGAGAAAAGGGAACCCTCCTACACTGTTGGTGGGAATGCAAACTAGTACAGCCACTATGGAGAACAGTGTGGAGATTCCTTAAAAATTGCAAATAGAACTACCTTATGACCCAGCAATCCCACTGCTGGGCATACACACCGAGGAAACCAGAATTGAAAGAGACACATGTACCCCAATGTTCATCGCAGCACTGTTTATAATAGCCAGGACATGGAAACAACCTAGATGTCCATCAGCAGATGAATGGATAAGAAAGCTGTGGTACATATACACAATGGAGTATTACTCAGCCATTCCCAAGTACTTCCTTAAAGCCATCTGTCAGTCAGTTCAGTCACTCGGTCATGTCTGACTCTTTGCAATCCCATGATTTGCAGCACACCAGGCCTCACTCTCCATCACCAACTCCCAGAGTTTAGTCAAACTCATGTCCATTGAGTCGGTGATGCCATCCAACCATCTCATCCTCTGTCATCCCCTTCTTCTCCCACCTTCAATCTTTCCCAGCACCAGGGTCTTTTCCAATGAGTCTGTTCTTTGTATCAGGGGGCCAAAGTATTGGAGTTTCAGCTTCAGCATCAGTCCTTCCAATGAATAGTCAGGACTGATCTCCTTTAGGATGGACTGGTTGGATCTCCTTGCAGTCCAAGGGACTCTCAAGAGTCTTCAGCACCACAGTTCATCAATTCTTTGGTGCTCAGCTTTCTTTATAGTCCAACTCTCACATCCATACATGACTACTGGAAAAACCATAGCTTTGACTAAACAGACCTTTGTTGGCAAAGTAACATCTCTCTTTTTTAATAAGCTGTCTAGGTTGGTCATACCTTGTCTTCCAAGGAGTAAGCATCTTTAAATTTCATGGTTGCAGTCACCATCTGCAGTGATTTTGGAGCCCCCCCAAAATAAAGTCTGTCACTGTTTCCACTGCTTCCCCTCTACTTGCCATGATAGAGCCATCACCCAAATCTTATTGGGTTTAAATCATTAAGTGTAAACCAGGAGCTGGATCCTGTTGAGCAGCTGAATCTGACAGAGAGTTGGACTGCCCAGACGCCTTTTGAAGCTCTTGGATTTCATGTGGGCTGGATGCAGGCTTCACACAACTGCAACCTCCATCTGCTCCTCTGTTACGGGCTATCATCCTCTGCGTGGGCATCGCTTACTCTGCACAAGACACGTCTATGTAAAAACTTTGCCTTGCCACCTACTCCTTCACCACAACTGCACCTGCACTCAGTCAAACCACCCATCACTCTATATCTGCTGGGAGCACATGGGCCACTGGCCTGTAGAGGAAATTCATACAGAACTTACAGTCCAGTTCTTTCTATGAGTTGCCAGTTACCCTGAAATGGGCTGGGAAGATATTGGACGTTCGTGTGAGAAACACCTGCTTGATTTCCAGCTCTGAGAAGCTGTAAGAGCACAAGGGAATCACTCACCACTCAGCACCCTCAGTCTCCCTTTCTGTCACATCCCTTTCAGAGATACGCCTGCATCTCTCCTGGTTGGGCCAGAATCGCATGAAACCAGGTATGTGAATGCTTTGCAAACTTTGAAGTGCTATGAGACACAGAGCATTGTTACCACTATGATACCAACTGTGAAGTACACAAGAGCCCTTGGGCAGCAGAGGGTGTTGTTTGCCCTCCCAGCATCCATGCCAGGCTCCGTCCTTGCTCACTGAATCCCAGTTGTGTTCAGGCAGCAGGTGGCTTTCTGTCTGGTACCCAGGAATGATCATGACTGATTTAAAGGAGTCCTGGAAACCTTGTCACTTCTTTGCTGGTTTGAGACAAGCATGTGAGCTGAGTCACACTTATGACACCAGAAGTGAAGCATTGCGGGGAATGGTAGCCAGTCTCTCTGACGGGATATTCCTCACTGACCTAAGAAGGGAGCTTTAGGGGGAAACACACTTCTCCTCCTTCCAGCTCAGGTGTTGCCAAGTGAGGCTCTGGTGCTGGGCACTGCAGCTATCTTCTGGCACAGAAAGGGAGAGCCAAAAGCAACACAGAGGGGCTGATCCAGGGTCCTGATTTGGTTGAACCAGTGCACTAACCATCTCTGGAACTGCCAATATCCACATTCCTTGTTATGTTCAATTTGTTGAGAAAAAAAAAAAAAATCAGATCTTCTCTTACCCAAAGGCACAAGGTGAGAAACATGATCAGGCTGAGGGGGTCTTGGCCAGCAAGCTTAGTTCCTTGCCTTCTTGCTTTTACCTACTTTGCTTGATTGTGGGTTACTCTGAAAACTACAATAATTAATAAAGCTCTGAGGCAAAACCAAAGTCATACGGGAACTCAGGAGTAAGTGGCTGCAGGGAAATAAAACGGTGATATGAGGAGTGAGTGAACTGTGGACACTGAGGACAAGCAGCGGACTGGGAGGTCTGCCACCACGGGCACTGAGGAGCAAGGACAGAGAACAGAGCTGGGTGAAGAGGGAGTTAAGGGGAGCTTGGGGCTAGACGGGAAACTCTGAGGAGGAGAAAGGCCTCCACCTGGAATGCTACTGCGCACCCCTCTATCTGCTGAATGACTGGATGCTACCCCCCAATGCAACTCTTATTTTCTTGATGAGGCTGGATATTTTGTCTCCACGCTCATAAAAACATTCAGTGTAACCTGCTTTGTACAATGCTGTACCGTAAGTTCATGGAACTGTGCTAAGTATACTCCTTGGCTCATGACATGAAATCACCCTGGGCCCTTATTAGTCCTTTCTACTTGTGTTACTTAGTTACATTACATAACAAACACTGCTAAGCCAATCTCACCCAAGAGTTAAAAATTAAAAAAACAAAAAAATGTACCAGTGATACACACCTATCTGTGTGCTTACCTGTTATCATCTCACTTTCCGGCTTGCCTTCTACAGGCAGTTAACACCTTGAATTTGTATTTATCATTCCTACCCTTCATACTTCTCTTTTGCTTTATCCTATTTATGTATATATATAAGTATATAATCAATATGCTTTTTAATTTTCCTGGTTAATTAACATCACATAGCTAAGCGTCACTCAAGTTGTGGCATGTGGCTGGAGTTCAGCTATTTCTCTGTGGTATGACATTCCATTGTGTGGATATGCCTCAATTAATCTATTTTCTTATCCAAAGTCATTGGTGTTTTTTTTTTCAAATATCTAGAACAGAAATTTCTATGAACAAACTCCATCTTTTCAAACACAAGTGAGAAAAATACCCTCAAAATAGAGAAGAGGCAGATCTCAGTCACATATACAATGGATAAACAAATAACTAGGAGCTCTTTGGATAGTTAGACAAAGATTTTAACATATGAATAGGATTACTCAAGACTTAAAAAACTCTCTGCTTAAATAATTTGGGGTATATACATTCAGTTGAAGTACATGAACAGCTATGAGAATAAATCTAAGGCTTCATCTCAAAAAGAGATAAAATGGAAACGTCGTTTATTTATCATTAGTTAGGCCAGTGATCCATGACTGCATTTTGCTGAAAACTAATTTATCTTGGAAAAGTAGGGCGTGGCTGTCACAGATGAAATGAGGAAGAAAATTGAAGCAGTTCTTGTTATATTTGGGTCAAAATATAGTTTGATCTCAATTTTCTAGGTCATCTAGGTAAAACTTGTCCCTGGGATGGAAAGGCTCAGTAATTACTTTATTTCACACTGCTTTTTATGATGGAAAATAAGTACATATTGGTTTTCCTCTGAGGAAACATAAAGCACAACTTTGATGCATCTGAGCATTAATAGTGCATATATTATATATTAATTATTCATTCATTTTTTTAATCATCAAGATGTATTGAGCACTGTTTTAGGCGCAAAAGAAATATATGTTCTGAAGAGAAACAGAACAAAGAAGGGAGAGAGGGTGGAAGGTCTGGCATAGCTTCTCTTAGAAGTGACATAGGAGGACATGTAAAAAGGATAAAAGAGGTGGGTTTGGGTTTTTTTTTTACATTTAAATGTATTAGCTTTTTTATAGGGGCTTTCCTGGTGGCTCAGTGGTAAAGAAACCGCCTGCCAATGCAGGAGATGCGGGTTCAATGATCCTTGGATTGGGAAGATCCTCTGGAGAAAGAAATGGCAACCCACTCCAGTATTCTGGCCTGGAAAATCCCATGGACAGAGAAGCCTGTCAGGCTAGAGTCCATGGGGTCACAAAAAAGTTGGACATGACTCAGCAACTAAACAGCAACAAATAGTTGCTTTACAATGTTGCACAACAAAGTGACTTAGCTATAAGTATACACAAGTATCCCTCTTGTCCCTCCCTCCCACCTAGCCCTATTCCACCCTTCTAGGTCATCACAGAGCGCCAAGTGGCGTGCTAGACAGCAGCTTCCCACTAGCTGTCTGCTTTACACATGGCAACGCACATGCTTCAGTCCCAGCCTCCCAATTTATACCCCCGTGCCCACACATCCAGTCCCTACATCTGCTGCTCTGTTCCTTCCCTACAAATAGGTGTCAGTACAGTTCAGTTCAGTCGCTCAATCGTGTCCGACTCTTTACGACCCCATGAATCACGGCACTCCAGGCCTCCCTGTCCATCACCAACTCCCGGAGTTTACCCAAACTCATGTCCACGGAGTCAGCAATGCCATCCAGCCATCCTGTCCTCTGTTGTCCCCTTCTCCTCCTGCCCCCAATCCCTCCCAGCATCAGGGTCTTTTCCAATGAGTCAACTCTTCGCATGAGGTGGCCAAAGTATTGGAATTTCAGCTTCAGCATCAGTCCTTCCAATGAACACCCAGGACTGATCTCCTTTAGGACGGACTGGTTGGATCTCCTTGCAGTCCAAGGGACTCTCAAGAGTCTTCTCCAACAACACAGTTCAAAAGCATCAATTCTTCAGCGCTCAGCTTTCTTTATAGTCCAACTCTCACATCCATACATGACCACTGGAAAAACCATAGCCTTGACTAGATGGATCTTTGTTGGCAAAGTCATGTCTCTGCTTTTTAATATTCTATCTAGGTTGGCCGTAACTTTCCTTCCAAGGAGTAAGCGTCTTTTAATTTCATGGTGGCAGTTACCATCTGCAGTGACTTTGGAGCCCCCAAAAATAAAGTCTGTCACTGCTTCCACTGTTTCCCCATCTATTTCCCATGAAGTGATGGGACCAGATGCCATGATCTTCGTTTTCTGAATGTTGAGCTTTAAGCCAACTTTTTCACTCTCCTCTTTCACTTTCATCAAGAGGCTTTTAGTTCCTCTTCACTTTCTGCCATAAGGCTGGTGTCATCTGCATATCTGAGGTTATTGATATTTCCCCTGGAAATCTTGATTTCAGCTTGTGCTTCTTCCAGCCCAGTGTTTCTCATGATGTACTCTGCATAGAAGTTAAATAAGCAAGGTGACAATATACAGCCTTGATGTACTTCTTTTCCTATTTAGAAAACAAATAGGTTTACTGTTCTATTTTTCTAGATTCCACATATCTGCCACAATATGAGATATTTATTTTTCTCTTTCTGAGAGGTGGGTATTTAGAGGAATATATTTTGAGGTAGAAAAAGACAAGCACAAAGATAGGAGCATCCCAGGGGCTCTGAAGAAAACAAGGAGGGCAGAAGAGGAGGGTGTAGGCGGAAATGAGGAGGAGATAGCGTCAGAGTGAACACTAGGGTCTTGCAGGACTTGGTGAGGACCCCTGGAGGTTCCTGAGCAAGAGAAAGAAGTGATCTAACTTCCATCTTCAGAGGCTCACTTGGCCTGCTTTACACCTGTGGTAAACAAAATGAAGGCGTGAAAGCAGACGCAGGCAGACCGAGTAGGAGACTGCTGTGTAGTCCAGAGAAGTGATGCCTAAATTACCATAGGTGATAAGAGATGGGATTGGGGATATTTTTTTAATGTAGAGACCGAAGCATTTGCAGATGGCTTAATGAGGTGTGGGAGATGGAGATTCAGTTACAACCAACAGGATCACCCAAGGGGTCTCTGCAACTTGAACAGTCAACACCTAATTCCAATAAGTGGGTTTTCCCAAAATACCTCCACCTTTATAGGTTTCTGAGTGAGGTCAGAGCATCTGAGTGGGAATGGGAAGCACCCCAGAAGAGAGAGCCACTTACTTATTTTCTGTGTCTCTTACTGTCCCTGTCCATGTTAGAAGCACTTAGTAAGTGTACGTTTATTTGAGAAAATTTGGAAAACAGAGAAAGAAAAATAAAAACAACCATCCTTCCACCACTGAGCAATTGTAAAGCCGTGTTGACATTCAATGTAGGTTCCTCCACGCTTTGCAAATAGGCACTCACACTTACAATGATTCTCACATTAAAAAATGAGAGCAGGATCACACTCCTTTGCAATTTTTTTCTTTTTAGCAATCTGACATCATCTCTATTTTGTCACTGATCCATTGCAGTTTTGCTTAAACTTGTCTCCTACCTAAAATTATCCTTATAATTTTTGAAACAAATATGAACTGGGAGATGATTCACTCTCATTGATCTCTTAAAAATATGAAACTGATCTAACAGATTGACATTATTCTCCACTTTAGTCCTAAAAGGGAGGGCATTCAATCATCAGATGGGAGAATGGGGCCAGGGCTCTCTAAAGGGCCTTAAACTCTTCCACTGTATGACTTTCAGACACAGGAATCTTGCTTTATATATATATATATATATATATATATAGAGAGAGAGAGAGAGAGAGAGAGGCGGGGGGGACTTCCCTGCTGGCTCTCAGTGGATAAGAATCCACCTGCCAATACAGGAGACACAGGTTTCATCCCTGGTCCAGGAAGATTCCATGTGCTGTGGAGCAACTAACCTTGCGCACCCCAACCACTGAGTCTGTGAGCCGCGCCTACTGAAGCCCGCTCAGCCTAGAGCCCGCATGCCGTGGCCACTGAGCCCGCGTGCCTAGGGCCTGTGCTCTGCAACAAGAGAAGCTGCCACCACGAGAAGGCCACGCACCACAACTAGAGCAAGCCTTGCACGATGACGCAGCCAAAAACTAAAATAAAATAAATAAAAAACAAACATGATGACATTGCGCCATTTGCAGAGATGTGGATGGACTGTCATACAGAGTGGAGTAAATCAGAAAGGGAAAAACAAGTATCGCATATTAATGCATATACTAATACATGGAATCTGGAAGAGTGGTATAGATGAACTTATCTGCAGCACACAAATAGAGACAGATGTGGAGAACAAACATATGGATACCAAGGTGGTAAGAGGCGGTGACGGGAGGAAATGGAAGATTAGGATCGACATATACACACTACTGATACTGTGTATAAAATAGATAAGTAATGAGAACCTACTGTACAGCACGGGGGACTCTACTCCATGCTCTCTGGTGGCCTAAGTGGGAAGGAAATCTGAAAAAGAGGGGATATGTGTATGCATATCGCTGATTCACTTGGCTGTACAGTAGAAACTAACACAGCACTGTAAAGCAACTTTACTTCAATTTATAAAAACGAAAACACCCAAATTTGGTCTCTCCCATTTCTGTCTAAATCATAAATCCACATGAAAAGCATTTATCTTTAAAATGAGAAATTAAGAATGGATTAAACAAAAAACAATACCATATTCTGAGAGGCTTTAAAGTCTAACAGTCTAAAATTTCCAGGCTCACAGCAGTGAGGCCTGAGGCCACTTGGGTTCCTCATTTCCTTCCTTTACGCTGTAATAGAAGCCTTCTCTCCTACCTGAGTACTAAGTACTAACCAGGCCCAACTGTGCTTAGCTTCTGAGATCAGATGAGATTGGGCACATTCAGGGTAGTATGCCCATAGACTAGAAGGCTTTTCTGACAACCAAAGCTAGTAAGAGCCCAGAACTCAGCTCTGTCGTATGCTTCCCTGGCAGCTCAGATGGTAAAGAATCCACCTGCAATGCTGGAGACCTGGGTTCAATCCCTGGGTTGGAAAGATCTCCTTGAGGAGGGTATGGCAACCCCCTCCAGCATTCTTGCCTGGAGAATCCCCAGGGACAGAGGAGCCTGGCAGGCCACAGTCCATGGGGTCACAAAGAGTCAGACATGACTGAGCGACTAAGCTCTCGAGTGGGTCAGAGGCAGATCTGGAAACAAGACAAAGTTACATTCCAGGACCTCAACCATAGGACGCCAGTAAGTCATTTCCCAATAAATGTTATTTATTAGTATTAGTCTTAGCAGCATTATTTTATTCTTATATATGAAGACTTTCATACTCCCTTGTGCATGCATGCATGCTAAATCACTTCAGTCATGTTCAAATCTTCATGATGCTATGAACAGCCAGGCTCCTCTGTCCATGGGATTCTCCAGGCAAGAATACTGGAGTGGGCTGCCATACCCTCCTCCAGGGCACCTTCCCAACCCAGGATCAAACCCATGTTTCCTGTGTCTCCTGCCTTGGCTGTCAGGTTCTTTACCATTAGTGCCACTTGGGAAGCCCTCTACACTCCCTAGTAAGGGAGTGTATCAGTAGATAAGAAAAAGTGATCATGCAGAGCCAATAGCGTTTTATAGCTTTGAAGATGTGGGCTTCTACTTTCCTTAATGATTTGTGGAATTTCATTGTTTGCCTTCAGTTCAGTTCAGTCGCTAATCATGTCCGACTCTTTGTGACCCCATGAATCGCAGCACGCCAGGCCTCCCTGTCCATCACCAACTCCCAGAGTTCACTCAGACTCACATCCATCGAGTCGGTTGCCATCCAGCCATCTCATCCTCTGTTGTCCCCTTCTCCTCCTGCCCCCAATCTCTCCCAGCATCAGAGTCTTTTCTACTGAGTCAACTCTTCTCATGAGGTGGCCAAAGTACTGGAGCTTCAGCTTTAGCATCATTCCTTCCAAAGAACACCCAGGGCTGATCTCCTTCAGAATGGACTGGTTGGATCTCCTTGCAGTCCAAGGGACTCTCAAGAGTCTTCTCCAACAACACAGTTCCAAAGCATCAATTCTTCAGCGCTCAGCTTTCTTCACAGTCCAACTCTTGCATCCATACATGACCACTGGAAAAACCATAGCCTTGACTAGATGGACCTTAGTCAGCAAAGTAATGTCTCTGCTTTTTAATATGCTGTCTAGGTTGGTCATAACTTTCCTTCCAAGGAGTAAGCGTCTTTTAATTTCATGGCTGCAGTCACCATCTGCAGTGATTTTGGAGCCCAAAAAAATAAAGTCTGTCACTGTTTCCACTGTTTCCCCATCTATTTCCCATGAAGTGATGGGACTGGATGCCATGATCTTCGTTTTCTGAATGTTGAGCTTTAAGCCAACTTTTTCACTCTCCTCTTTCACTTTCATCAAGAGGCTTTTTAGTTCCTCTTCAGTTTCTGCCATAAGGGTGGTATCATCTGCATATCTGAGGTTATTGATATTTCTCCCGGCAATCTTGATTCCAGCTTGTGCTTCTTCCAGCCCAGCGTTTCTCATGATGTCCTCTGCATATAAGTTAAATAAGCAGGGTGACAAGATACAGCCTTGATGTACTTCTTTTCCTATTGTTTGCCTTAGAGGAGCTTAAACACTCAGGATGAAAAAAAGCAGTAAGTTCAGAGCTTCAGTGGGAATACTGGATGAGTTGTACCCATTATCACATCATTAAAGGGCTTCCCAGGTTCCTGGAACCTATCAAGACAGTGAGGAATATATTTGGATCAGTCAGCTATACATGCTAAACAAAACAGTGGCTTTCATAGGAAACCAATATTCTTCATAATTAGCCAATAAGTACAGTCTATGGAAAGACACAAATCTTAGTGCCAAGCCTTGTTCTGCCTTATTAATTGAGCAACCTTGAGTAAATTACTCAGTCTTTCTGAGTCTTTTCTCTTCTGTAAAAATGAGAAGTTCTGATGATGAACCAAGGACAAGCTTGCAGAAATATTTAGCATAGTGTATAGTAATAATTAATAGTCAATATCTGGTAGGTGCTGTTATTATTGCTATTATTGTTGTCATCATCATTACTATCTTCCTGTCATTATCCCAATTCATCCATCCTACGTAACTGTCATCCATGCTGGCTTGTTTTCCAGCACCTTCAACGATCAATAGGCTAGCACATGGCAGGGTCTTTCAGTCTTTCTATAGTTCAGTCTTTTTCTATCACTTCTCAGCTCATATAGTTCTTGGCTGACCCGAGTAAGCCAAACAAGCTCTCCAAGTTGTTTTCTGTGGCCAGAAAGGGTCAGGGTCAGTCTGTTTGGGAGTCTGGTTCTTTTGGAGGAATAAACAGTGGAGAATGGAGACAGGGCTTGCAGTGGAGAAACTAGGCTCTGCAGAAAGATCTCTGAGACTGAATAGGGGAGCGAGAGTGGAGTTTTCTTAAGTATCAGGGATCTGGAATGACAGGATACTAAAACAAAGGCTTAGGAGAGCTCTGTGTGCAAGCTTTGAAAAGGACATGCCCTCTGGCACAGTGTTGCATCTCAACAGTGCAAAACAGGACTAAAAAGCAGAAGGTCCTTGTGGTGGGCTGAAAAATGGCTCTCCAAAAGACATCCCGGTTAAATCCTTGGAGCCTGTGAATGTTACCTTAATTGGAAAGAGGATCCTTGCTAATGTGGTTAAGGATCTTGAGATGGGGAGATAATCTGAGACTATCGTCAGTTCAGTTCAGTTCAGTCACTCAGTCGTGTCCAACTCTTTGCAACCCCATGAATAGCAGCACACCAGGCCTCCTTGGCCTCCCTGTCCATCACCATGCTGCTATTGCTAAGTCGCTTCAGTCATGTCCGACTCTGTGCGACCCCATAGATGGCAGCCCACCAGGATTCCCCGTCTCTGGGATTCTCCAGGCAAGAACACTGGAGTGGGTTGCCATTTCCTTCTCCAATGCATGAAAGTGAAAAGTGAAAGTGAAGTCGCTCAGTCGTGTCCGACTCTTAGCGACCCCATGGACTGCAGCCTACCAGGTTCCTCCGTCCATGGATTTTCCAGGCAAGAGTACTGGAGTGGGATGCCATTGCCTTCTCCATCACCATGGTGAGACCTAAATGCCAACCCAAGAATGCTTATAAGAGAAATAGAGAAGACAGAAAAGAGAAGATACAGAGGAGAAGGTGATAAAAAGATGGAGGTAGAGACCGGAGTGACGCTACATGTCAAGGAATGCCAACAGCCATCAGAAGCTGGAAGAGGCAAGAAAGAACTCTCCCTTAGAGCCTTCAGAGGAAACACAGTCCTGCTGACAACTTTGTTTTAGGACTTCCAGTTACAAGAACTGTGAAGAAAACTGTGCTTTTCTTCTTAAGCCACGAAGTGTGTGTTAATTTGTAACAGCAGCTACAGGAAACTTACACAATCTTCCTTTCAATGTCCTGGGAAGCATACGCCTTAACCCTCAAGAACTCCTGAATGATTTTAGAAAGTGGTGAACTCCCCCACAATCTTTCTTGCCCTCCAAACACACAATTGAGATTGAATTATTCACAAGCCTGATAAACAGGACTTGGAGCTAAACCTAAAAGTAATTAAAAAATAAATAAACCTAGGTGCCTTTTCTTGGACCTAACTATTGTGAAGCAAACCCTTTCCTGCTGCGTCTAGGGATGCTTACAGACAGGTTGCTGTCATTAGGTTTCCCCTCCTCTCCTGCCATTGTCCCTACCTCCATGGCTGCAGGAAATTCCAGGGAAATGCGAAGAAAAGCAACAGTCTCTTCCCAGGGATCTTAAGGTAGCATACCTCATTCCCAGAGGACCCCATGTATCAGGAAGTCAGGAATAGCTCCTCCTCCCTGCAAAGGGGAAGGCTTTTCTATTGAGTCAGCGAATGCATGCATGTTAGGAAGGTAACTCCATCTCACCTTGGTTCCAAATTCTCTAAGAATTTAATCCCACCAGCTCTTCCCTCTCCAACCCAGCATGATCAAGGAAGATCTCCAGGAGTTTAGGTGCTTGTGCTATGATGCAAAGTCTGTGCAAAACCTTCCTCATTTATTAATTTATCAACATCCTGCCCACATCTCTACTCAGTGATCTTTGAAGCACTAATGCATTCTGTACAAAATTTACAATTAAATTAGTTTTCCTGGTTTCATCCTTTCTTGTTATTTCCTGCCCAGTGATCACCAAACATCCTAACCTTTTGGAGTCTGTCTTTGATCTCTCCAGTGATGGGAGCTCCTCTGCCGGTACCACCTACATCTACTCTGCCATTGATTCTCTTCTCAGGTATTTTTTTCTAAAAATGCCAAGTTATCCTAGGCCTAAGCTAACAGCCTTATGAAACAGCTCAAAATTCATTTCTCATTTTTATTCCCTGGAACCCAGTGGCTGTCCCCTCACTTCTCATATCTAACTGGCTTTTTTCCCTGATGGGAACATCTTTACTAAATTCTAAGCCCTTCTTCCTCACTGGAGCTTTTTGGCAGATCCTACTAGGAGATCAGAAAGCTAATTTTATACTCATTGATAGACCTTTCATTCTTTCCCTACCTAATGATATAAAGAATAATGGCAACTTGAGCTGGTATGTCTTTCCTTCATATAAATATAAAGCTCTTGAAATGAATATGGGGAAAATAATATGGAGATGAGAGGATGGGGCTTAATGCAAACCAGTGTGCCCTAACCCTTCCCTTTCTTCCTTATAACCAGGAAGGGTCCATGTGAAGAGCTTCGCAAAGGAAGCAGACAGCAAAAGCAGTTCCTTTCCTTAATTTGCAACAGATACCATTTGCACAGGATAACCATGCGCAGTAGATCTGGTTGAGGTACAGGGGGCTAGGACCTGGTTTGCATTGTAATCCATGGCACCAGATAATTGAGAATAGAATTTTAGACCCCTTTCTTCAGAGCTCCTCAGCTCTTCCCACCATTTGTGGCCTTTTCTACCCAGGGTCCAGCATTCTGCCATATTTCTGGGCCCCGTCTTCTCTTCAGACCTTCTATAGCCCGTCTGAAACACCTCCCACTAGCACTCTGAAAAAAAGTTTTAATTGGAGTCTAGGTTACTTTACAATGTCGTGCTAGTTTCTGCTGTATAGCAAAGTGACTCAGCCACACCTATACATATATCCCCTCTTTGCACCACAGAGCATGGAGCAGAGCTCTCTGTGCCATCCAGCAGGTTCTCATTAGTTACCTATTTCATACATAGTGTCAATAGTGTACATATGTCAATCTCAGTCTCCCAGTTCATCCCATCACCTCCTTTCTCCCCTTGGTGTCCATATATGTGTTCCCTACATCTGTGTCTCTATTTCCGCTTTGCAAATAGGTTCATCAGTTCCATTTTTCCAGATTCCACCTATGTGCATGAATGTGCAATACTTGTTTTGTCTTTCTGACTTATTCTGCATGACAGTCTCTAGGTTCATCCGCATCTCTGCAAATGACACAATTTCATTCCTGAAATTAGATTTTTTCCTACTGAAATACAGTTAATTTTATAATGCTGTTAGTTTCAGGTGTACAGCAAAGTGATTCAGTTCCACACACACACACACACACACACATTCTTTTTCAGATTCTTTTCCTATATAGGTCATTACAAAATACTGAGTAAAGTTCTTGTATAGTAGATCCTTCTTGTTTATCTATTTTCTGAATAGTAATGTGTACCTTCTATTCAGAGACTTTCAAAGTGTCTTTCTCTCTCTCTTATTCTACTCAAGTCATACTCTGAGAGCTGTCATTTCACAGGCCAAATGGTTTAGGCAGTTTTGCTAAACAATGTTTCCTCCCCTACAAGGAACTCTGCCCCAGGGTGTGTCTATCTTCCCATCACTTCATCTTCATGATGCTATGTTTGTGGAATATAGGGTTCCCTTCTCCCAGCTTTTGTTGCTTCCTCCTCTTATGCCAGAATGAGGAAAAGGGAACCCTCAAAGAGTGTAACCGACTGACAAAAGCCAGGAAAGCAAAGAGCTCAACAGATGTGAGCTGTGAGCTGTGGAGTGGTACCAGATGATGAAATCCTCTTCTCATCACTGTGAACACTCCACACCAGGGGGCCACAGATGGGCCTGGCTTACCATCCAGGTGGGCCAGCTAGTCTAGCCATTAACTCGCTGAGTCCTCCTACCTTCTCACTGAGCATGTGAATCCCAGGTAGGGAGGGAGGGAAGCTGGGAGGGAAAGAGGGAAGGAAGGAAAAATGGGAGAGAGGAGGATAGGAGGGGAGGGGAGAGGAGAAGGAAGGGAGGAAAGAAGGATGGGAGAGTGTCCAGAATTCCAGGGAGGCACTGGGCCCAAGAGAGAAAAACTGCACAGTAGAACAACATAGCTCTACTACTGTGAAACTCCTGATGGTCTGTGAGAAGGAACTTTCCCTTTTCTGAAATCTTGACATCCTGGGGCTGCAGGAAGAGAGTTCTGACAACAAATTCCAGGAGCAAATCAGACCAGAGAGGACGCTGCCCCTTCCTGTCGGGAATTTGTACAAACGAAAAATCCGCAGGAGGCAGGGAGAGCTTGAGATCTACCAGCAGATCCCGACCTGTGTTTAGCAGAGGTTCTTACGTGGAGCTATCCCCTGGTCACTGTGCCCTAACCCCACAGTAGCCGCTGCCTGCTTCCTAAATTACCCAAATGCGGGAGCAAAGCTGGGCTGGAGAGTGGCGCCAGAGTAGACAGGACTTCTCTCTACTCTATACAACTCTTCTGTAAACCTAAAGTTATTTCAAAATAAAGAATTAAATTAAAAATCAAAAGTGTCCTTCCAGGCCTAAAACTCCACTGGATGCACACTGCACCCCAGATACCCCATCTGGTCCTCTGCGACCTGCCCGGCCTCTCTTTTTGACCCCATCTCCTAGTTCTTTCCGTCTTAGTAACTCTCTTGGCCTTCTTTCTGTTCCTCGAATCTCAGAGCCCTCGGCATGTAGGTTCTTTCCCCCAGGCATTCTCACATCTTCACAAGGCTGGTCCCACTGCTTCATCTGGGTTTCTGCTCTAGCACTGCCCACCCCCAGAGAAGCTTTCCTATGCAAAATAACACTCCATCTAATCCCCGTCACTCTGAATCCCTCAATGCTGCTTCACTTTTAAAATGACATCATCTTATAATTTTATATATCAGTGTTTGTTCATTGTCTGTCTTCTCCATTTGACTTAACCCCCATTAAAGCAGGAAATGTGTCTGTCTTCTTTGCTGCATCCAGAGCCTAGAGAAGTCCCTGAAGAACAGCTGTTTCATAAATATTTATTGACTAATAAATGAAAGAATGGAAACTTATGAGAAAATGAAGTGCCAGGAATGATCACGGTATCTTTGAAGAAGAGGAAGTTTGGGCTGGGGTGGTCTGCTTGCCCTGTAATATCCAGACATTATACCACTACAGTAATTTATAATATCATAGGAACTTCCCCGGTGGTCCAGTGGCTAAGACTCCAAGCTCCCCATGCAGGGGGTCCAGGTTTGAACCCTGGTCCGGGAACTCTATCCCGCACGACACAACTAAGGGTCTGCATGCCGTCATTAAAGATCCCACATGCATCACCGAAGACGGAAGATCCTTCGTGCTGCAACTAAGGCCCAGTGAGGCCAAACGCATAAATAAATAAATATGTTCAAAATGTAACATACAATGTCATAAACCCGCATTCATCTTTTCTCAGGCAGATCCTCTCGGAGGATAGGTTCTATCAAAACAAGGCAATAGGGATTCCCCTGGTGGTCCAGTGATTAAGAATCTGCCTTCCAATGCAGGGGACTCAGGTTCAATCCTTGGTCAGGGAACTAAGATTCCACATGCCTCAGAGCAACGAAGCCTGCGTGCCTCAACTACCGACCCCCAGGCCACAACTAGAGCGCATGCACCACAGCAAAAGATCCGCGTGCGACAAGGAAGACGCTGCGTGCTGCAGCCAAGACCCGAGGCAGCCACGTTTTTAAAAAGGCAATAGACCAACCAAAAGAAATACAATGGAAAACAAGGGCATGGCTCAAGAAAGAGGATGGAGAAAACCAAGCATGGGATACTAGGAGCCCCAAGGGGAGGAAGGTCAATAGGATCCTCAGAATGATGGTTCATGGAGCTGATCAGCCTACCCGAACTGAAAGATGCCTACAGCAGGGACTCATTCAAGGAGAACACACTGACAGACTGTCTGATGTGGGTAAATGCTTTTAAGAGGAGATTTAGATAACTGCCATGGACTACGAGATTGGATTACTAAAAGCACTTAGAAAAATAAGCAAATGAATAAAAAGTACTCAAAACAATGAATTAGTTGCATATATATATGTGTATGTATGTATATATAAGTGAAAGTGACAATGTTAGTCAGTTGTGTCTGACTCTTTGCAACCCCATGAACTGTAGCCCAACAGGCTCCTCTGTCCATGGAATTCTCCAGGCAAGAATACTGGAGAGGTTAGCTATTCCCTTCTCCAGGGGATCTTCCTGACCCAGGAATCAAACCCAGGTCTCCTGCATTGCAGGCAGATTCTTTACTGTCTGAGCCACCAGGGAAGCCCCTTCATACATATACATATCACGTTTTCTTTATCCACTCATCCACTGATAGATACTTGGGTTATTTGTGTATTTTGGCTATTGTGAGTAGTGCTGGAATAAACGTGAGAGTGACGATATCTCTTCAATATTCTATTTTCATTTCTTTTGGATACGCACCAGAATTGGGATTGCTGGATCATATAGTAGTTCTCTTTTTAATATTGTGAAAAATTAGTTTTATACTGCTTTCCATAGTGGATGATTTACTTGCACTAACAGTGCACAGCGATTCCCTTTTCTTCACATCCTCATCAACATTCATCTCTTGTCTCCTTAATGGTAGCCATTCTACGAGGTGAGAGATGATATCCCACTGTGTCTTTGATTTGCATTTCCCTGATGATTAGTGATGTTGAGCATCTTTCTCATGGACCTATTGGCCAGTTGCATGTCTTCTTTGGAAAAAAAAGTCTGCTCAGTTTCTCTACCCATTTTCAAATCTGATTTTTTTTTTCTATTGAGTTGTATGAGTCCTTGTATATTTTGCATATTAACCCCTTAATGGATATGTGGTTTGCAAGCATTCTCTCTCATCCATAGATCGCCATTCCGTTTTGTTGATGGTTTCCTCTGCTGTACAGAAGCTTTTTCATCTGATGTAGTCCCACTTGCTTATTTTTGTTTTGGTTGCCTTTGCTTTGGTGTCCCATACATAAATATCATTGCCAAAATCCAGGTCAAGGAGGCTACCAAAAATCACCAACAGTCTCTTTCATGCTAGAGCAATGGAAAACTTTTCTGCTCCCATCTTATTTAGTCTCACAGCGGCTCCACACTCAGAGGACCCCTTCTGCTTCTTGAAAAACTTTTCTTTCAGCTTCTGTGATGTTCTCCCGGGGTGTTACTTTGTTGGTGACAGTAAGTGGTAAGCTGAAAATAGCCTCCCAAATATATCTGTGTCCTAATCCCCAGACTCTGAGTATGTTACTTTATGTGGCAAAAGTGACTTCGTGGGTGTGATTAAGTTAGGGATCTTGAGATAGAGGAGATTTTCCTGGATTAGCTAAGTGAGCCCTAAATGTAATCACAAGTATCCTTATGGGAGGGAAGGAAAAGGGGATATGACTACTGAAGAATATGGTGAAGTCACAGCTCAGCAAGACGCTACACCGCTAACCTCAAAGATGGAAAAAAGGACCACGAGCCAAGGAGTGCAGCTCTAGGAGCTAAAAAAAACAAGGAAACAATTCTCCCCTAGAGCCTCACCACCCAAGGAATGCAATCCAGCAGACAGTATGGTTTAAGCCCAGTGACACTGATTTGAGACTTTCTACCTCCAGAACCGAAAGAGCCTAACTGTGTATTATTGTCAACACCATGTCTGCTGTAATTTGTTAGGGTGCAATAGGAATCCAGTATACTTGCAGTCACCCTGTGGCTTTCTCTTCCCCTGTAAGTCCTTTAAACTCTAAGTGCTACAGGGCTCAGCCCTGAGCGGATGTAACCTTTCCCATTACACTTTCCTCCCTGATGGTCTAGTTGATTCCCCTCCCCCAACACACAAACTGTTGAATGAACTGATGAATCAGCTCCCTTAAGTGCTAGCTGACAGCAGGTTTGCATATCTTGACCTTGGGGAATAGGAAGTCCGGTTTTTCCAGAAATATTGGGCACTAACGTGTAAAGCGATCTTGAGTAAGTCAGTTTGCCTCTCACTGTCCACTTGTTCCCCACGAGACATCGCTCACCTTTCCATCCTGTGAAGAAAGGCAGTCAGTCTGAAGAGCCTCAGCCTCACAGATACAAGACGTCTGTCTGCAGGCGCTTCCTGTGCAGCGCCTGCGTTTACTCTAGAGCCTAGAATTCGATTTAAGAATGCGCCCAAGAGGGCCTCGTGTTCTTCTGCCATCTGGGATCTTCACTGCCTGAGTTGGAGCCATGGGGATGAAAAGCAGCACCGTTTCTGGAGCCCAGAGCTGCTGTCCTTGAAAATTTCTGCCTCTCAATTCCCTTGTCAAAGGGCTCAGTGTTGAGACATTCCTGGTAAATCTGGAATGACATGGTCAGCATGCTTCCCAGCTCACCTAACATGTCACAGGGAAAAACGAAACAGGAGGAAAGTCTTCGACAAAGGGCACTGGTGTGCGAATGAGTGAGCACTTTGAGAGAACAGCGGGCTGCACGTGTGGGCATGTTGAGGGCACGTCATCATGAAAAGGGGAACCCCCAGCTCAGCATGGCAAGGCACACTGGACCCCTCAGATGGATGGGTTGCATTATCTGCTGAATATGGATTTGCAAGCGCAGAAACTTTTCACTTTAGGTGGGATATGCCTAAAGGATGCATTGTTAGAAAACTCCATTTGAGAAAATGTTAATTAAAAAGGAGACACAGACATTTTGGACACAGTGGGATAAGGAGAGGGTGGGATGATATGAGAGAATAGCATTGAAACATATACACCATCATAAGAAAACAGATAGCAAATGGGAGTTTGATGTATGATGCAGGGAACCCAGTCAGTGCCCTATAACAACTTAAAGGGGTGGGGTGGAGATGGAGGTGGGAGGGGGGTTCAAGAGGGAGGGGACATATGTATACCTAATGCCAATTCATGTTGACGTAGGCAAAAACCATCACAATATTGTAAAGTAATTATCTTCTAATAAAAAAAAGATACTTTCCTTTTTTTCTTCTTCTCATTCTGCAAATATCTGTTCCTGTATTTAGACCCATTGCTCTGACTGTATGAAAGGGAGATCTCAAGTATGTAAAAGATCGGCCCTGCTGAACATCACCTGATAAACATCAGCAGGACCTTAGGGGTGCAAGCCAAGGAGGTGGGTTTTTTGATGTCTGGCCTGCCAGGTGTGGCTTCTGCTGCTCTGTGTATCCGTATGTTTGGATGGAATTAAGCTGCTTGGTTTGTGGATAAGCCTAAAACTGAGGAGTCTTGAAGGTCTTCACTCTAGGACTTTCGGATCATTGATTTCAAGCTCCTATGAGCTGAATGCAGTGTGTGAGTCCCTTGTGTTCCTGGAGACCTGATTCCCAATTTTGAATGTTTTAGTGCCTACCTTCCCACACCAAAGCCTCTCCCCAGAAGTAGTAACCTTTGTTTCTCGAGCTTTGGGAGTCATTGAGCCACTTTCAAACGGTGCTGGGGGTGGGGGGAGGGGGAGGCAGAAGAAGTTAAAATAACTTAATGGTTTTGTGCTGAGAACAGGCCCTGAAAGATTCCTGAGAAAAAGACAAACAATTTGAAGTCCTGCTCAAAATTAGCTCCCATACATCATCTTGCGCTTGTGCTAAGTCGCTCAGTTGTGTCCAACTCTTTGCAACCCCATGGGCTATAGCCCACCAGGCTCCTGTGTCCATGGGATTTCCCAGGCAAGAATACTAGAGTGGGTTGCCATTGCCTTCTCTGAGGAATCTTCCCAACCCCAAGGATCGAACCTGAGTCTCCAGTATTGGCAGGTGGGTTCTTTACCACTGAGCCACCTAGGAATGATAAATTCATTAGGTAAAGACATTCCCTCCAGAGCATACAGTCTAGTAGGTTTTTTGTGAATTACTTTGTACAGATATTCACTCACTCATTTATTCAGTGTATATTTACTAGCTTTCAAGGCAGAGGTCCGTAAGTAAAGGGGGCTCACAGTACTCAGGGCAAGGGAGTCTTGGCTTGGGCTTCCTGGAAGGCCTGGACACGGTGGGGACTCTGAATGGCACACTCAATGGCATGAACGCAGTAGGCACTGGAGAGGAAGAAGGCGGAGAAGACAGGAGGAGAGTGGGAAAGCACCCAGCTGACGGCCATCTACCGTTTGCGGATGAACGACATTCTTAAGTTTGTTTCCATTTGCTGAGCTGCTCTGTAGTATCAGTAGGCTCTGATGCAGGTAAGCTGTCTGGTTTATGGATACACCAAAAACTTAGGAATCTTGGTTAGTTTTCAGATCTACAAGCAGGCCCTCTGGATCATTTGTTTCAAGCTCCTGTGACCTGAACACAGTCCATGACCCTCTCTACAATGAGAGCTCCATGAAGGAACCAGCTCAACAAATGCATACGGTGCTCTGTGTCCACTTCCCTGTGACTCTTCTCTAAGACGAGATCCATGCTCTTTCCCACACCTCCAGCAGCTCCCACTCTGGCTCTGCATCCTTGCCACCCTCTGTCTCATCCATGGCCACTCGTGGCCATCCACCACGGCCTGGCTGCTCCTTATCACGTGTTCACTCACCACAAGATATTTTATTTCCCCTACCGTGGACATTCTTCCCTAAGATTTTGATAACTTTCCCACTCAGGTCTTGGTCCCAATGTCGCTTCCTGGATTCACACTTCTGGAAACGGCTCTTCCCCTGAGAGCAACTGCAAAGACTGGTAAAGATAGAACTGCATCTCTGTGGAAGCAGCAAAAAGCTACCAAGGCTTAGAACTGCAGGTCTAAGAGGGAAAAGTGGCTATAGATGAGTCTGGCATCTGGGACCACTGTTTCTCAGAGGCATACAAGAATTCAGAACGTGGAAGCTGAGCGCCTGACAAGCTGAGCAGAGTTCACATACCGAGAAACTCAAGATCATTTAAGAGTATATTCTTTTTTTTTTAATAATATTCCTTCTATTTTATTTTTTTAATATAAGTTTATTTATTTTAATTGGAGGTTAATTACTTTACAATACTGTTATTCTTTTAGATACATGCCGTTGTTCATTGCGACACTACTTGAGTAGCCAAGACATGGAAACAACCTCAATTTCCATCAACAGATGAATGGATAAAGAAGATGTGGTCCATACATATAAATGAAATATTAGTCGACCACAAAAAGAATGAAATAACACCACTTGCAGCTACACGGATAGGACCTAGAGAGTATCATACTAAGTGAAGTTAGACAGAGAAAGACAAATCTCAAATGATATCACTTACACGTGGAATCTTTAAAAACAATGATACGAAAGAACCTATTTACAAACCAGAGGTAGACTCAGACAGAAAACAAACCTACGGTTACCAAAGGGGAAAGGGAAGAGGGATAAATCAGGAGTTTGGGCTCAGCATATACAGACTACTGTATATAAAACAGATAAACAACAAGGACCTACTCTATTGCCCAAGGAACTATACTCAATATTGTGCAATAATCTACAAGGAAAAAGAATCTGAAAAAGGATAGATATAGATACAGATACGGATAACTGAATCACTTTGCTGTACGCCGGAAACTAACACGACATTGTAAATCAATGATACTTTAATTAAAAAATAAAATTAAAAGAAATTATAGGCTTCCTTCATTCAATTAAAAAATAATAAAAAATTTAATAAAATTTAACCCACAGCGATGAGCAGGATGTATCAACAAATCAGTCTTTTTATGTTTCTTCCTTAAAACATACACTGCTACTTTATGAATAGTTTTTAAGAAAGAAAGAAAGAAAGGGGAAAACACTATGGGCTTCAGAGACTGCTGAGGAGGAGGGGTCTAGGAAATATCCTGAGCTATTAGTTACTTTGGGAATAAGTGTGAACCAAGAGACCAGGCTTCACAAGACCTGAAGGTCAGCTTCAAATAATTTAAATCCGTGATTCAATTAAGGCAATCTGGAATTATGAGTGTTTGTAATTTAGATGCCTGCCAGAAGCAGTACATCCTCTCTGGAAGGCTATAACAGCATTAAAAGTCCCAAATTAGCTCTCTATATTTTCATGTATAATATCTGGCACTTATTAAAACATAATTAGATGGTATGGTGATGGATGGAAACTAAATTTTTGGTGGTAAGTACACTGTCGTATAGAAGCAGAAATATAATGTGCGTGTGAAACATGTAATTTAATAAATCAAAGCTATCTTATATATACACACACACACATATATATATAATTAACCATGTAGGAGGATATAGCATGACCCACAATAAAGGGAAAAACAGAAACAGACCTACAACAGGTCTGTTTTATAAAGCAGATACAAATGTTAAAGTAACCATGATAAATATATTTAAGAATGTAAAAGACAGGATTAAGAATTCTGATGATTAAGTGGAAATCATGATTCAAAACTATAAAAGATGAACCAAATATAAATTCTAAAATGGAAAACTACTATGACTGAGATTAACACCATATTGGATGGGTTTAACATCGGATTCAACATAAAAAAAAGAGAGAATTTATAAAGTAAAACCAGGCCAAAAAATGTATACTTAGAATGAAAAACAGACAAAAAGAGAATACAAGAAATAAAAAACAAAAAGGACATGGTGAAAAGTTCTAACATAGTCAAACTTTTGTCCCAGATAGGAAAGACAGAAGGAACGTTGCAAAAGTAATGCTTGAAGAGATATTACTTAGCTGATGAGAATCCATAGCTCTGTGTGTGTGTGTGTGTGTGTGTGTGTGTGTGTGAGAGAGAGAGAGAGAGAGAGAGAGAGAGAGAGAGAGAGAGAGAGAGAGAGAGAGAGAATTTCTATGGCATGGGGCTTCCCTGATGGTCCAATAGTTAAGAATTCACCTTCCAATGCAGGGGACATGGATCTGATCCCTGGTAAGTGAATTAAGATCCCACATGATTTGGGGCAATTAAGCCCCAAACTTGGAAGAAAAGTTATGACCACACTAGACAGCATATTAAAAAGCAGAGACATTACTTTGCCAACAAAAGTCCGTCTAGTCAAGGCTATGGTTTTAAAGTCATGTATGGATGTGAGAGCTGGACTAGAAAGAAAGCTGAGTGCTGAAGAATTGATGCTTCTGAACTGTGGTGTTGGAGAAGACTCTTGAGAGTCCCTTGGACTGCAAGGAGATCCAACAGTCCATCCTTTAGGAGATCAGTCCTGAATATTCATTGGAAGGACTGATGCTGAAGCTGAAACTCCAATACTTTGGCCACCTGATGCAAAGAACTGACTCATTTGAAAAGACCTTGATGCTAGGAAAGACTGAAGGTGGGAGAAGGGGACAACAGAGGATGAGATGGTTGGATGGCATCATCGACTCAATGGACATGGGTTTGAGTAAACCCCAGGAGTTGGTGATGGACAGGGAGGCCTGGCGTGCTGCAGTCCATGGGGTCACAAAGAGTTGGACACGACTGAGCAACTGAACTGAACTGCAATTACTAAGCCCATGCTCCACAGAGAAGCCCCCATATGCCGCAACTAGAGAAAGCCAGCTCAGTCAAAAAAACAAAAACAAAACAAAATTCTATGGCTGTGCAATAGCCTACAGGAGCAAGGCTATATTGACCCCAGGATTTTAGCCCCCATCCAAAGTCCACCCCCACCCCCCAGTCATCAGAGTCACCCACGTCTCCCTCCTATCCTTCTCTCAGTCTGGGGTGTTTGCTGTGGGAGTCAATAGTGCTCTTCACCAGAATTTCTGGCTCTCCTTCTAAGCACAGTAGGGTTGCACTTCCCTGTCCCTTGGAAGTCAGATGTGAGCAGGTGCCTTGCCTTGGAAATGACATGTGAACGTCTCTTTTCTTAAGGATAAATTCAACATATGTTCTTGTTTCCTTTTCTCAGTGCCAATGTAGAGCCTCCATCAGCCCTGTTTCCAGGTGATCACAGAGGCAGAGCTTGGTGTCGATCTGTGAGAAACACTTCACACACATAGGAAACCTGTACGGTTTGAAGCCACTGAAACCCTGGGGTTGTTGCCACGACATAACGCAGCCTACTCAGGCACTGTAGAACACTGCCTTTTCCATCTCGTCCTCACCATTTCCTTCCTCTTTCAACCCAAGCCATCAGGAGATCTTTTCTTTCTTAAATTTAGGCAATAGAATCTTTCTTTCCCTTCAGGACTTTTTCTATATACATATTCCTTTTTTAAAAAAATTATATGTTTGGCTGCACTGGGTCTTAGTTGAGGCATGCAAGCTGAGTCACCCTGTGGTATGTGGGATCTTAGTTCCCTGACCAGGAATTGAACCTGCATCCCCTGCACTGAAAGGTGAATTCTAAACCACTGGACAAACCAGGGAAGTCCCTCTATTCTTATTTCCTATTCCTCTTTACTGAAGGTGGAAATCTCTTTCATTTCTAAGAATGCACCTTTTATCTACTTCCTTTGTTACAGATAGCTGTAGCTTGACACAGCAATGGAAATGTCTCAGGCAAATGACTAAAAATCCTATCTTAGGGAAAAATCTAACTTCGTCATCTCTCTGGCTGTCTGAAGCCCAGCCGTCTCTGAACTTCAAGCTTTCTGCAGCAGTTCTGGTTGCCACTGCTGGCAGATGGAGAGGCGCTGCTCCAGGTTTTGTGTGAGTGGGGAATTCAGCCGGAGAATCCTACTGGCAGAGGCTGCATGCAGTCAGTTAAGGATTCTGGGCCATCACCTAGCAGGCTGCTGGCATGTGATAAATGTAAACAAACAAACCACAGGCTTTGGACGATAGCTTGAGAACTGTATGAAAACAAAGAAGAAATCTAAAAAAGAGGGGATAGATGTATACATATAGCTGATCCACTTTTCTGTACTGCACAAACTAGCACAACATCATAAAGCAACTATCAGTTCAGTTCAGTCGCTCAGTCACGTCCAATTCTTTGTGACCCCATGGACTGCAGCACGCCAGGCTTCCCTGTCCATCACAATTCCCGGAGCTTACTAAAACTCATGTCCATCCAGTCAGTGATGCCATCCAACCATCTCATCCTCTGTCATCCCCTTCCCTCCTCCCACCTTCAATCTTTCCCAGCATCAGGGTCTTTTCCAATGAGTCAGTTCTTCGCAACTATACTCCAGTGAAAAATTTTTTTAATGTCAAAAACAAGGTAATTTTTTTTCAAAAAGGATTATACTATAAGAATTGTTTTATAATCTAATATTTTAAACATGAAAATATACTATGGCTACTTCAATGTAATTAAATATTCTTCTACTGTTAAAAAAAAAAAAAGAGAGAAGAAGAAGAAGAAAACTGAGAAGAAAGAATCCTTCTTATGATGGCCTGGTTGTGTGGTGAGCATCCTGTTCCGTGGACAAGGACAGAGGCTGAAGCAAAAGGCTTCATCCATTTTTTTTTTTTTTAATGCCCAAAATTAGCAGCCTGGATGTGTATCTAGATATGAAAGGGCATTCCTCTTGGATCAGCAAGAGTGAAGGAAATCCTCTCTGATTTTCCAGAGAAGATGAGTCTGTGTTTGTCAAGTATTGTGTTTTTAAAAGCTCCAGTGGGTCTCTGAATTCTAGTGCTTACAGTTGCTAAACACACAGACCCATTTTCTACAAACAAGAGGATAATGAAAGGCTTCTGTCCTTTCCAGGCACGAGGATGAGTCACAGAGAGCGTCTGAGGAAGTCCAGTCTCCAAGGGGGACAGGTGGAGTTCCTCCCCCAAAGGGAACTGGTCCCTGCTGGGCTCAGTTGGCTGTTTTCTGCCTACAGTTCTATATCCCATCTCCCAGCACTCAGCCTCTGAATGCCCCACAGCAGGAACCCTGCTCTTTCCACACAAAAGTTCAAAATCCCCTTTCTTTCTCTCTTCCCCACATGCACCTAGCAGCAATTTATCTCCACAGCATGCCACAGCTGGAGCGCAGGAGGGGTTCTGACTCTGAGGAGGAGCAGCTGTTTTAGGCTGGGCCCTGCCCTGGAGAACACTCCGGCACCCTTACCTCCCCGGGGCCACATCGTGTCTCTCTCTGTAACACTCAACAGTTGGTGAGGATGGTGGCTCAGTTCTCCAGGCAGAACTGAAACAGCTGCCATTCGATGAACTATTTTAAAATATACTGGTGTTCCTTAGAGGCAGGGAGGTGAGACCGGTAGATTTCTTTGGAATCCGGGAAGAAAATGAAATGTGGTCTGTCTGCCCAGCACCAGCCGTGTTCGTGGGCAGAGCAGGTGGCTGCCTATATGTTGGTCTGTGAAGGGTGCCAGGAAGATTCCCAGCCAAAAACCCAACCCTCCCCCCAAGCACCCAACTGGTCCTGAGATGCTGAAATCTACCATCCTTCATTCTGTCCTTTCCTTTACAGGGTTCCCTCCTTCTGTGTCCTCTTTACAAATGCAAGGAATTTTAGGGGGCGAAGATCCTTTCTCATTAACTCTGTTATGGACTGAATTGTGTCCCTCCAAATGCATATGCTGAAGCTCTAACTCCCAGAACCTCAGGATATGATGGTGTTTCAAGAACGGGCTTTCAGGGAGGTAACGAACGTTAAATGAGGCCATGTGGGCGGGCGCTATCCAATCTGACTGGTGTCCCTGTAAGAAGAGGACATTTGGAGATACAGAAAGATGCCAGGGATGTGCATGAACAAAGACAGCATGAAAAGGCTGCCAGAGGGTGGCCATCCCCAAGCCTAGGAGAGAGGCCTCAGGAGCCTACCCTATCTGCACCTTGATCTTGGACTTCCCGCCCCCAGAGCTATGCAAAAATAAATCTCTGCTGTTTAAGTCACTCCATCTGTGGTATTTTATTACGGCAGCCCTAGCAAATGAATACAGTCCTTAATGTAAATTAGTTTATCCACAGAAACAGACTCACAGACATAGAGAATAGATTTCTGGTTGCCAAGGGGGAGAGGTGGTCGGGGAGGGGGATGGATTGAGAGTTTGGGATTAGCAGATGCAAACTGTTACATGAAGGATGGATAACAGCATGATTCGACTGTACAGCACGTGGAACTACATTAAATATCCTTTTCCATAGTGGAAAAGAATATGAAAAAGAATACATATATATAACTGAGTCACTTTGCTGTACAGCAGAAATTAATACAACATTGTCAATCAACTATACTTCAGTAAAATACATTTTTTTTAAAAATCCCTAAATTAGTTTATCCAACTCTCTTCTCTTTGCCAACTCATTGAGGTTTGGAGCGGAAAAGGGAAATAGGGTCTTCCCCAGAAGAGAAGGTCTGGAGAAGATTCCCAAAGGAATAAGGGAGTTGAGCAGGTGGGAGGCTGATGTCTTGGACTGGAGGGAGGGAAAGATAAAGCGTCACCCCAGAGCTTAGATGCAAACATAATACCATTGAGTCCCGCTAAAGACAAACATCTTTGTCTTCCCAACTTTGCTGCATCTGACCCTGTACATCTCACTGGCTCCCCCACAGTGTACGGCTCACCCTCCCTCTCCACCCACCCCCCAGGTGTGTGATCTGCACTTTCCTAGGAACAAAGAGACAGACCACCCTCCACCCCATCAGGTTTGCATTGCAGCCTGCTGAGGTGCTCTGCGCCACCCTGAGAGACGAGGCTATGTCTTAGACCTTCTGTAACCAAGCAGCACCCTATAGGTCCTTCTAAGGGCAGACCCCTTCTCCTGCCTCGTGTTTGTAGAAAAGCTTTTGCGTCCCGGACCTCCCCTTAGCCACAAAAGGCTGGCTCAGGATTTGAGGACTGGAAGAATATGAGCATGTAGTAATAGTATCAAAAGGTGGCATTGGGCCAGGAGAACTGGTAACAAGTTAAGTAATCGATCAGCCATATAGCAGAATCACAGAATCTTTAGTTCTTCCCTGAAGGACATAGATAACAACATCTGATACACATTCCCGATTTGATTTACAGATATTAAAATCCTCATCCGATGGAAGAAATTAACTACATGATGACCATGAGCTCATAGCCCCCAGGCTCCTGGAGCCTTAGGATTGATGATATTAACCTCGGTGACAGCACCCTGTGACCTCGCCAACCAAGCAGAGAACTGTGCACAAGCACTCCCTGTGCAGTCTCCCTCATCTTCCCTTTAAAAACTCTCGCCTGGAGTCCATCAGGGAGTTTCAGCCTTTTGAGCACTAGCTACTCTGTACTCCTTGCTTGGTGCCCTGGAGTAAATGCTGCTCTTTCCTACACTACAACCAGTGTCAGTAAATTGGCTTTACTGCACAGGTGAGAGGGCTTCCCGGGTAGTGCTAGTGGTAAAGAATCCGCCCACCAATGCAGGCAGATGCAAGAGACGCGGATTCAATTCCTGGGTCGGGAAGATCTCCTGGAGAAGGGCATGGAAACTCATGCCAGTATTCTTGTCTGGACAAGCCCACAGACAGAGGAGCCAGGTGGGCTACAGTCCGTGGGGTAGCAAAGAGTCAAACACGACCGAGGCAACTTAGCACACACAACGGGTAAGAGGACCCAAGTTGGTTTAGCAACATTCATTTTAGTCCTTGTATGATCATGTATGGATGTGAGCGTTGGACTGCGATGAAAGCTGAGCGCCGAAGAATTGATGCTTTTGAACTGTGGTGTTGGAGAAGACTCTTGAGAGTCCCTTGGACTGCAAGGAGATCCAACCGGTCCATTCTGAAGGAGATCAGCCCTGGGATTTCTTTGGAGGGAATGATGCTAAAGCTGAAGCTCCAGCACTTTGGCCACCTCACGTAAAGAGTTGACTCATTGGAAAAGACTCTGATGCTGGGGGGGATTGGGGGCAGGAGGAGAAGGGGACAACAGAAGTTGAGATGGCTGGATGGCATCACTGACTCGATGGACGCGAGTCTGACTGAACTCTGGGAGATGGTGATGGACAGGGAGGCCTGGTGTGCTGCGATTCACGGGGTCACAAAGAGTCAGACATGATTGAGCGACTGAACTGAACTGAATACCTAATATCTATCCCTGGGTCAGGAAGGTCTCCTGGAGAAGGGAATGGCAACCCACTCCAGTATTCTTGCCTGAGAAATATTCCCTGGATGAGAAGAATATCTGCTGATTGAGTCAATATGACCCTGCTTTATTTCTTGCCAAAGTGAGATCTGGATTAATTCAGAGCACATTCAAGGACTTACTCCAAATATCCTTCAAATTACAGCTTGAAGATCATCAGTGACCTGGCCACCCATCTGGCCAGTTTCCTCCTGTGTTGGTCAAGAATTAGGGTGGCTACTCAGCCAGCCCGCCCGCAACAGAAATTCAGTCACAACTGTGTTCAGAGCCACCCAATGTAGGCCCTTCACTGTAACAATAATCTGAAGAGGTTCTTCAACACGGGGCTTCCAGTCACAGCAACAAAGCTAGTTACTAAGGGCAAGGTCCTTTAGCATACCTTTTAATAAACTAATCGTTTAAGTGTACAGTCACAGACACACACACACAACACTCAACGCTAAAGAACAGGCGGTCGTGGTGTGCTGTGGTTTTGGATACAGTTCTGATTCAGCCCCTGGATGAGGCTTTGTCCTCCTCCTTCAGGGAGGCCAGGGCTGGCTCAGAAGGGCCCAGCGCTTGTTTCCTACTCTATTCTATCTTGAAATTATTTTTAATTTTTGAGCAAGGAACCCCACCCTTTCACCTTGCCCTGGGCCTCACAAGTTACATCCCTGGTCCTGAGAGAGGCCCCGGTGTTTTTCTGTGTTGGCGTGTTCAGTTGTGTCCGACTCTATGCAAACCGCATGGACTGTGGTCTGTCAGGCTCCTCCGTCCATGGGATTCTGCCGGCAAGAATACTGGGGGGAGGGGGGTCGGGGGGTCGGGGTTGGGGGGTTGCCATTTCCCCCTCCAGGGGATCTTCCTGATTCAGGGATAGCACACGACTCTTCCGTGTCTCCTGCGTTGGTAGGCGGATTCTTTACCGCTGAACTACCTGGGAAGCCTTATCTGTGTATGAGCTGATACATAAAATTGTAGAGAATTCTCAGACTTGGGGTCTGTAACTCGGAAGCGCACAGGGGGTTTCCGCGGTGAGGAAGGAGCACTGACCTGAACGCGGGCACCTCCTCCTCTAGGAGGGCCCGAAGCTGCAGTGACTGCGTCCAGCGGGGTAGCTAAATGATTCCTATCATGCTCAAGGCCACAGTCAACAGAGGAGGGTCTAGAAAGAGGCGGCCAGCAGCCGCAGAGCGTCTCACTGTCACTGAAGGGCCAGGGTGAGAAGCCACGAAGTTTGGTGCAAAACAGCTGCAGGACTCCTGGGAGCAGTGCGCAGACCCCACGGAACAGGAGCTGCCCGAAACTGGTGGAAGAGCTCAGGGACCTGATCAACCCGGCTGGGCTTAGGAGCCGACTCCCTTTCCCGCTGAGAAACCGGAAGAAAACTGGTAGCAGGGAACTCAGAAAGCGAGAGGACGGATCTCTGTAGAGCCCCTTAGGGGCTGCCGGACAAGGATCTAACCTCCTGGGTTAACTAGCGCCCTCTGGCGGCCGGTGCGGAAGAACCCAAACCTGTTACGGTGGAGCTGGCGGCCAGGAAGAGCCCAGTGACAGAGCCCAGCCAACAGGTGCATGTCTTTATGCTAAATCTCGAATTTCTATCAACAGCACATCCGTAGCTCTGGCTGTATCTGCTCTTATTTGCTGCAAATTTTGACCAAAATCGCGGAGTTTAAGAAGGCTCATGGTCGTTCTAAAGGAGATCAGTCCTGGGGAAGGAATGATGCTAAAGCCGAAGCTCCAGTATTTTGGCCACCTCATGTGAAGAGTTGACTCTTTGGAAAAGACTCTGATGCTGGGAGGGATTGGGGGCAGGAGGAGAAGGGGACGACCGAGGATGAGATGGCTGGATGGCATCACTGACTCGATGGACGTGAGTCTGAGTGGACTCTGGGAGTTGGTGATGGACAGGGAGGCCTGGAGTGCTGTGATACATGGGGTCGCCAAGAGTCGGACACGGCTGAGCGACTGAACTGAGCTGAACTGATGGTCATCTTCAGTGTTTGTACTGCAAACTTCTCTCCCCAGCGGGGTAAAATCAATCTTTCTCCTCCTCTCCCTTCTCCTCTTTTTCTCCGTCTCCCTTTCCCTCCCTGCCCCGGATCTTGTTGGCAATGAATTGTAGCCTGAAGGCTACAGGAAAAATCTCTTGACTTACAAGACCTGTGTCTACCCACAGAGTGTCCTGTGCTTGTCACAACCACCCGCGCGGCTGCAGCAGCTGGCTTGAAAACTGCCCACCTCCTGCTCGTTGGGGCTTGCTCTTCAACCATTGCATGTCCATGTGTGCTATGTATTCACTGCCAATGCAAAGGCTTGCTTTGTATAAGAAATACAAATAGAGACACATGCATTATATTCTGGATTCATTCTCTAAGATTCCTGCCAGAATCTATTATAAATAAACCAAAATCTGATGGATAAAAATCTCCCTGAAAATTGTCTGAGATCTAAGGCATGTGGTCAACATATCCACATGTGAACTGCGAATCAGTCTGGTAATCTAACCACAGCTCGTGGGTTTTTTGTCCTAACTGGGTGCCAGGCACTGTGCCAACCGTGCAATCACATCATCCTCCAACAACCTAGGAGGAATTTTCCTTAACATCTCTGTGTTATGAAAAAACCAGTTGAAGCTCTGAGCTTGAAGGACTCGCTAAACTCTCACGGCTAGTAAGTGGGGGGAGCCAGCACTTGATGCCCGAATCATACCTGTCTGAGCGTCTCGACAGAAATAGAGGGAATCTCTGATTCAGAGGGAATCAGTCCCAGGGAAGCTAACTCTATTGTCACCCTCCCAGGACAAGCACAGAGAGGGCAATGGCACCCCACTCCAGTACTCTTGCCTGGGAAATCCCATGGACAGAGGAGCCTGGTGGGCTGCAGTCCATGGGGTCGCGAAGAGTTGGACATGACGGAGCAACTTCGCTTTTACTTTTCACTTTCATGCACTGGAGAAGGAAATGGCAACCCACTCCATATTCTTGCCTGGAGAATCCCAGGAATGGAAGCCTGGTGGGCTGCCATCTATGGGGTCACACAGAGTCGGACACGACTGACGTGACTTAGCAGCAGCAGCAGCAGGACAAGCACTTAGACCCAGCCATGGTAACTGGACCCGGAGCTGCTTAGCTCACAGGCTTTCTCTGCTGCCGAGGTGGATTCTGACAACTTATTACATTACCTTTATCTCTGTACTGTTTCACTGCTTCCTGGCATTGGCTGTGTGTTCAGGCAGATTTCCCTGACTGCTTTGGAAATGTGCTGCTTGAGATCATTGAATCAAAGGCAATGGTCCGCAGCTTCTAGAAGGGAATGCCCAGTTGTCGTTAACCCCTGGTTGTGTCTCTGTATGGACCTACCCACTGTTATCTGCTTCAATGACTCAAACTCTAGGGGTTGTATTTGGCTAGATTCACTTTCCAGTTTGTGAATCTGATGAGCCAGGCTATTGCAGAATCAGATCTCATTGCCTTAAAACGTGTTCCACTAGGGTGGTAAACGGTTTAGTGTCAGATCAGTGAGTGTATGTGTGCATGAGTGTGTGTGTGTGTGTGTGTGTCCTGCCCACCCCATCTTCCCTGTCACCCAGATTACAAACTGGGGTCATCTTCAGTTTGCCCGCACACACACACATACCACAAGCTTGCATCCTTTCCTCAGGTCCCCAAGTGTCCTTTTTGGAGTCTCCTCCTTTCCTCTGATCCCAAACTACTCTATGAGCCTCCTGCCCTATCTGCCTTCATCATATTACAGCTGAGTCAGCATCCAGAAATAAGGTCAGCCATGTGACAGGTCTTCCCAGAACCCCACAGGACTGGGTCCCTGGTCAATACTCAGTAGCTCTGCATCCTAAGTCCTGCAAAATCTGTCTCCAGATTTGCCCTCAATCCCATCACCTTATAATTCATCCCACCAACCCTATTTAAAACCAACATTTATTGAGCCTCTGCTAAAGCCAGGGGCCCTGCACCTGGTAGGGCATGCTGGTCATGGGACAGGAGCTTGTGAAGTCATGGTCCCAGAGCCCCGGTGTCCTCCCGTGACTCTGCCCAGGGCTGGCTCTGTTCCCCTTTCTGTCTTTCTTGCCCATTAAAATCATTCTCATTTTCCAAGCCAGGGGTCTACTCTCTGTGACATTGACCCTAATCCCTTTGAAATTCCCTCCTGAAGCCCGAGTACTTGGGTTTTAGTCCTAATTTGCTACTAACTAGGTGTGTAAATCAGGAATTTAAAAAAATCTCATGGAGTCAGTTTCCTCATCCTGAAAAACTGCAATAATTAAAAACACTTCCTCACAGAGATGTTGAGAGGATTACATTACAATGAGTACAAATGAATACGAGTGAGATTTTTGTCCTTAAAGTATTAAAAACGGGGGAAGAGATGATTTTTAGAATCTTGGTTCCCACATGTTGCTTTGATTGCTATTTACCCTCAGCTCATTCTGCCTTCCCTTTCTATCTGCTTCCTCTGGTTGATTTTTAGTTTCTTGAGGCCAGAGGCTGTCATTTATCTTTGTATTACAGTGTCACTGAATAGCAAACTTTAACCATAATGTTGACTTACTTGAGTTTGATTGCTACACGATTATAGATATGTTGGGAAATTTTAAGGTCATTTTACCCATTCCCCTGGTTCAAGTAGGACTTTCCTAATTCTAGGCAGAGGAAAGTCTGGCCCATTGGCAACCTATTCCACATTTTTTTATTGTAAACAAACTGAGAACCTTAGACATTATTTTGTGCAGGCATAACAAATGGATGCCCTTTTATGTGCTGACTCCAATCAATTAATAATGGCTTTCTTGAGTGTCGGCAGTGCTACAGTTGATTAGTCATGTCTGCTCCTTGTGTGAGTTGGGCAGTTAGTGATGTGCACCAAATCTTGCCCCGATTTAGTCCATTGTTCTCACTTGCACACAAGGAAATGAATGTCCAGAGAAGTTGGCTGTGATCCTCAAGGCCACAGAGTTAGTCAGAATCAAGGTATAAACTGGAGGTGCTCAGCTCTTCAAATCCTGCAGACTTTGTGCATCACCAGGTGTGAAAGTGTTAGTTGCTCAGTCATGTCCAACCCTTTGCAACTTTCAGTGTGTTTTAGAGAGACCAGAGTTTGGAAAAAAAGAAAAAGATTCAGCTGTGAGTCGATGGCCCACTTACCCGTGGATTTACCTGTCACTCTGTGGCCTGGGGATTGTGTCGTTGAATCACAGCACATGAGCAGCACTGGCCTAGGGGAGGAGTTGCTCCTTCAAACCCTGGGCATGTCCTTCTCTCACACCACCTGTCTCAACCTGGAATTGCCAGATGGAGCCTGCCCAAACCACAGGAAGGCCAGGCTGAGTCCTGGCTACTTCAGAAGCAGAGGGGAACTCAAATAAATACGCGAGAATGTTAAACTCTTACAAAATAAGATTAGGTGCTTGGTATCCCCCTGAGGGAAAATATCCTCTTCTTCATAATGTTGAGTTGGTGATTTCAAATTCAAAATGGCATTATTGAAAGGAATTCTTGGTGAGTTATGTGGTGCGGGGTGGTTGCGGGGGAGCCAGGGATTATTCTGAAAGATTAAAAAAAAAAGTTGGAGAATTTAGGATTTCCAAAGAAGCTGAAATTTCTAAAAAAAATTCAAATTGCATACTTTATGTCAATAGGATTTAGACTATATACAGACTAAAAGGAGATAGGGGAAGAAGGAAGCACCAATACACACACACACAAAAAAGAGCACTGAGAGGCCAAATGGGGCTCCCCAGGTGGCACTAGTGGTAAAGAACCTGCGGGTTTGATCCCTGGGTGGGGAAGATCCCCTGGAGGAGGGCATGGCAATCCAATCCAGGATTCTTGCCTGGAGAATCCCATGGACAGAGGAGCCTGGGGGGCTACAGTCCACAGGGTCGCAAAGAGTTGGACATGACTGAAGCAATTTAGCACACTTGCACGCAAGAGGCAGAACTCATTAATAATCCGCATCTGCTCTCAGGAATAATTAATATTGTAGCTGCAGACCATGCAGTCCTATTGCTGAGTCACATTGCATTACAGCTGTCACCTACACACGGCTTGATGCCAACCATCAGATGACATGCTTCAGTGTTTATTTTAGTATGTGAACAGTTATTTGTAGCATTGTGGTATATTACATCTGGAGAGGAAGTTAAAGATAATGGCCCACAGATGTTCCCAAAAGGTGAAAGTCCTTAGCTGAGGCCGCACTGCCAGTCAAGGCAAAGTTCGCCCATAAACCTAGGCGTCTCCATTCAAAGTCTTTCTGCTGTCCAGTATACACATCCCAGAGCTACGCCTTTTCCATGGAGACAGGGATAGACCATCGAAAAGAAAATCTCCAAAGAAATTTTGTTCATCCCCAAAGACCAATATTTACATCACCTGAATTAACAATTCTGTGTGTTAACTTTTTCCTTGATACAGCCAAATAATTTTCATGGACCCACCACTGGGCCCCGGAGAGCTCTCCTAGCCTTCCTTGCAGATAAGTGGAAGACCTGGCACTTGTTGATTGCCTATTTTGTTCCAGGGACCACCCATATTATCTTACTAAACCTCACCATTTATTTTTAATAACCTGATTCTTTGAGAGATTCGGTCACTTACTCAAGGTCGTAAGACGTGGAATTTAAAGCAAGGTCTCCAAATCCTGTGGACTTTGTGCATCGCGAAGTGTGAAAGTGCTAGTTGCTCAGTCACATCTGACTCTTTGCAACCTCATAGACTACAGCCTGCCAGGCTCCTCTGTCCATGGGATTCTCCTGGCAAGAACACTGGAGTGGGTTGTGGTGCCCTTCTCCAGGGGATCTTCTTGACTCAGGGATAAAACCTGGGTCTCCTGCACTGCAGGCAGATTCTTTACCATTTGAGCCACCTCCTGGTGGCTACCTCCTAAAACCTGTGTGGTTAAAGGACATTTGCTGTGTTCTATCAGAAAAGGCAGGGAGGGTGGGAAGGAGGTGGGAGGCAGAGTCAGGCACTCTTGGTACTCAGGTTCTCATGTAAGATCTCAAGAGCATGACTTGCAAGCTTTGATTCTCACCTTGCTGCTTTCTGCAGCCTTTGAGTCACAAGGAGCATGGGAAATGTTTATGTGACCTCTCCCCTGATGAACTGGAACCAACCATAAGGTGATGGTTAATTTTATGAATCAACCTGGCTGAGTCGCAGTACCAAGATATTCGGTCATCTGTTGTGATGCCCCGTGAAGGAATCTTTTTTAGCTGAGATTTACATTTAAATCAGTAGACACTGAGTTAATCAGATTCCCACTTATAATGTGGGTGGGCCATTCAGTCAGTTGACAGCCTCAAGAAAGAGAACGAGGGGCCCCAAATAGGAAGGAATCCTGCTTCCAGACTGTCTTCGAGCTATAGCAAGTCTTCCCTGGGTCTCCAGCCTCCCCGCCCACCCTGAAGATTTCAGACTTGACAACCTCCATAAGCTTGTAAACCAATTCCTTAAAGTCGCCTTCTCTCTCTCTCTCTCCAACCCCACCCCACCCCCAATCTATATCTCATACTGGTTCTGTTTTTCTGCAGAACCCCCTTGCTCGTGCACACGGAGTGAGCCCCCTGGAGAACCTTAGGTCTCCAGCAAAGGCCTCCTCGGGGCCTGCCCAGACCTCTCTTCTCCAGGCCCCACCCTGATCTCCATTTGGCCTTTCTTGGTTCGGGTGGGAGGTGGGGGTGGAGGGCCACTTCTGCCCAAACCAGGGCTGTTTCTGCCTGTTCAGAGCAGCTGAGAGCACAAGATGGAGGGCTGACAGTCCAACTCCTCCCACAAGAAGCTCCAGCCCTTTGTCTGTGGGGCCAGGGGGATGGTCTGTAACCAAAGATTCCATTTTGCCTCCCCTGCAGATCTGAGCTTCTGCCCCTTGGACAGCAGAGGGGAGGGAACCCGAGGTCAGCGTGTATGACCAGCTCCTCAGTCCGCACCACTCACACATTTCTGGTTGCCAAACAAGAAACATCAGGGTCCATATGACTCCAGGGGGTGCTTCTTGGCACCAAAGGCAAAAGTTCCAGTGGGAATGTGGGACTTGGAGGTCTCACGTGGGACCTGGGCCAGGGTTCCATCGAAAGCAACTTAGACATCTTTGTTTCCTTCTCTGTGAAATCCTCTCATCTCTCCCTCTGTTGATTTGAAAGTCATCCATTACTTTTCTAATCTTTTCATCTACAGAGTAAAGCAGTATCGACTCAGCTGAACCACGTGAAACTGCCAGTATTGGGACATTTTTAATTTACAAAAACTGGTAATTTCATGTGGTCCAACAGGTTCCCCCAGCATAAACCAGGATCTGTAACACATTTCTTATCTCCCTCATGCACACAGACTTTTAAGCCCCACTTCCTTCATCTCGACATTGTACGTTGAATATTATCTGCAAATTTAGGCCCATGTTTCTAATAAAAGGCTGTTTTTCAAGCAAGAGTATACTTCACTTGCTGTTTCTCACCGTTACCTCTTGCATGACCCTTGCTGTTGCTGCGTTCTTCCATCTTCTAACAGGAACACAACCTCTAGTAGTTTTTTCAGTGGAAAATATGGGTGATAACTTCTCAAAGGCTTCATGTGACTTAAAACATCTTTATTTTGCTCTGACTTTTAAATGATTATTTGGCTAGATATACAAGTACACTTGGTGGCTCAGACGGTAAAGCGTCTGTCTACAATGCGAGAGACCCGGGTTTGATCCCTGGGTCGGGAAGATCCCCTGGAGAAGGAAATGGCAATCCACTCCAGTACTATTGCCTGGAAAATCCCATGGACAGAAGAGCCTGGTAGGCTACAGTCCATGGGGTCGCAAAAAGTCGGACACGACTGAGCGACTTCACTCCCAAGTACACTTCACACTTTTTCCCTCAGGTATTCTTCCCTCGCGTCCTGACTTCCAAAGTTCCCAATAAAGAATCTGTTGCTTTTGCAAAATTGTTTCTGTGTTCAAGACATCCAAATAGTCTCTTTTCAAAGCTACATGTTCTTATTTCATAATCACCAACTTTAGGGATATGACACCGTCCTTTATTTTTTTAAAAATTGTGTTTGTTTTCAAAGGTTTTATTTTTAATAGCTTTATTTCATGTCCCCCTATGATCATAGCTACACTAGTCACAATAGCCAAGACATGGAGACCACCTAAGGGTCCATCAACAAAGGAGATGTGGTATGTATACATAATGGCCGATTACTCAGCCATGAAAAGGGTGAAATAATGCCGCGTAGCAACACAGAGGGACCTAGAGATTATCATCCAAAGCGAAAAAGTCAGAAAGAGAAAGACAAGCATCATATGAAACCATCTGTATGCGGAATCTAAAACATGACCCAAATGAACGCATCTGCGGAACAGACTCACATACACAGAGAACAGACTCGTGGTTGCCAAGGGGGAGCAGGAGGTGGGAGGCAAAGATTAGGAGGTTGGGGTTAGCAGATGAACACTGTTATACACAGGATGGATAAACAACGAGGTCTTACTGTATAGCGCAGGGAGCCATATACCAATACCCTGTGATAAACTGTAAGGGAAAAGAATTGTTTAAAAAAGACACGGCCACTTCTTTAACAGAGCCAAGCCTAGCCTCAAGCCAAGCCCAGACTCACCACCTACCACTTCAGGATGAACAACAGAATTTTCCTTCCACAGATGATTAGAAAACAGATGCCATCCTGTGAGGCCAGCCCCTGCCTCCATCCCTCCCTGGCTCCTACTCCGGCTTCCAGGTTAAGTTAATCTTAGTTGGTAGAGGCTGGGAGAGAGCAGGCTGCCAATATGTAGCTCCAGGGAGGGGCCTGGAAGCTGGAACTTGATCTTTGCTCCTTATAAATCTACACATCTTGTTCTGAAGCATAATGTTGGGATTTTTTGTTTTTTTAATGTTTCAGAAAGGAAAGAGAAAGATAAAAAAGAAAGGCAGGCAGGCCGGCAAGAAAGAGCCATTTCCGTCTTCCTTCTCTTTTAAATCCATCTCTGGACACATTCGCTGGCAGCCCTGCCAGCTGCTGAGAGTTGGCAGCAGGCTACAGTGAGGAAATCAAATCTCTGCTCCTCCAGAGATATTTAAATTGTGGCTTCACCTGAAAGAGGAGAGACAGCAGCCCACAAGGCAACCTCCCCACTTCTTACAGAGCTCTGAGAAGCAGCTGGGTCCTGGTTCTCAGGCCTTGACAACACTTCCTACTCCTTCCGCCTACAGGAATATTCCGGAAAAAGACGTTAGTGCACCACCTCTCTTTCCCTGCAACCAGAACCCAGCGAGGTGCGTTCACTGGTGTTCTCAGTAGGCTGAGAGTGTCCCAGGAACTGAAAGGGGATGGAGGAGAATAGGAATCCTGCCCTCATGCATAATATTATAGCTCCCCACTGCTAAGAATACACTCTTTATAAGAAGACTGATAAATTTGGCTTATCTGTACACAGAAGTATACATTTACATAGTATGAACATAGTACAGAATAGCCAATATATATTTTAAAACCAGAAAGCTGATTTGTGTGGCAGTTTGGAAAACTCAGCATTCATTTTCCAATTAAATACGTGATGTAAAATACATATCAAAAGGCATGCAAGTGTTTTTAATCATTGACCCCAGAATAGCACTGCAAGGAATGTGCCCTAAAACCACCAATTCAGTGAGAAAAAGAGCCAGGATGTTCAATGATTGTTGTTGTTAAACTGCAGAACTGGATATTGTCAAATTTTGCCACAAAGAAAAATGGTTAATTAAGAGAAATCAGTGTGTTGTGACATTATGCAAATATTAAACAATGATTATGATTTACTATGATGTTATGGCATGTCAGTTGTGATTATTAAGATATCACAATGGAAATATTTGTGATATTCTGTTAAGTGAAAGAATTGGAAAATATATCTGGTATGTGGCCCAACCTGACTATTTTACAGCAATTTTTCTGCAGACGGGCATGCCAGGAGGGTGTTGCAGAAAAATGAAATTAGGTGTTTTAAAGTAGTAGGAATATGAACAAAAGCTTTCTTCTGATGGTGCCATCTTATTTTTAAAATTACAATGAAAACAAAAAGCAATGCAAATTTTGGTTAGCTCTCTGCATTGATGCATTTAAAAAAAACAACCACTTTTAACTCATAGGTAGTTCATCTAAGTACTAATCATTTCCATCCTTGGTTCTAGGGCCTGAAGAAAGGCTCTGTAGAAGGAAAATCAAACTGAGAGAAGCGGCAGGGAGGAAAGAAGAGAGAATTGAGGAAGTGGGGATGCAGGGGAGAAAATGGTAAGGAAAGATATCCAACCACCTCATCTTTGGTCTCTATTTGCTTTTAAAGTTTTGTCTTAAGCTGAGCTTATTTCTTTAACTCCCTCAATCGATTCCTCCCTCAAAAAACTTTTTTTTTTTTTTCTGATTTCATAGCTACCTCTCTCCATCCTGAATATCAGATTCTCTCTTCAATTAATATTATTGTAAACAAAGATCTGTGTCTGTGTGTACTTAGTTGCTCAGTTGTGTCCAACTCTTTGGAACCCTTTGGACTATAGCTCCTCTGTCCATGGGATTTTCCAAGCAAGAATACTGGAGTAGGTTGTCCCCTTTTCTCCAGGGGATCTTCCCAACCCAGGGATCAAACCTGCATCTCCTGTGTCTCCTGCATTGGTAGGAAGATCCTTTACCCACTGAGCCATCAGGGAAGCCCAAACCAAGATCTATGGATTTTAGTAAATACTCATAAAAATCAGCCTTGCAAATGAAAGAGCAAAATGATTGTCTTCTTTTCAAAGATGACTGCCATCAGCCATCAGTTTCTTGCAATAGAGATAATGCTTTAAAACTTGGCAACGGTTGTTCTCTTACCTTTCTAATTGCATGGCCTTCTCCCAGTGGGTCCAGAGCATCCAGGCACAAATTGGAAGAAGGAAATGTTTGGGGGAAGATGAACAATGCCACAGAAAAAAGTGCAGAGAGAAAGACTTAGTTAATATTCAGCTTTTGACATGTAAAGTAGGATTAACTACTAAGGCAATGGTGTTGCAACTAGGCTATAGCTTTAATAAAGAATTTTAAAAATACCTTCCTCTCATCCACTGGCATATTAACCATCAAGCCTGGATGACTTGGATAATAGAGTCATCCGTCTAATGAAGAAAAGACAAATCCATTCGTCCATAACAGTTACTGGGTAGGAATAACTTGAGAACCTGCATTCCTCTCTGGTAGAAGCAGAATATGACCATTGTAAGTTGAATTGTGTACCCCCTCCAAATTCAGGTTTTGAAGCCCTTAAACCCGTTTATAACTCAGAATGTGATCTTATTTAGAAATAAGATCTTTGCAGAGGTAATCATGTTAAAATGAGGTAACAGGGTGAACCCTGATCTAACGTGTATGTGTGAGCAGCTCAGTCACGTCCCACTCTTTCCGACCCCATAGACTGCAGCCCACCAGGCTCCCCTGTCCTTGGGATTTCCCATGCAAGAATACAGGAGTGAGTAGCAATTCCCTGCTATGGGGGATCCTCCACACCCAGGGATTGAACCCAGATGTCCTGTATAACGGGCAGATTGTTTACCATCTAAGCCACCAGGGCAGCCCAATCTCACATGACTGGTGTCCTTTTATAGAAGGAAAGCTGTGCAGACAGCTATGCAAGGCCATAGGAGCATGAAGATGGTTATCTATAAGCCAAGGAGACAGGCTGAGGACAGACCCTTCCCCCACAGCTCTCAAAAAGAACTGCTTCTGCCAACACCTTGGTCTCGGACTTATTCTAGCCCCCAGAAGTGGGAGGCAATGGATGTTCCGTTGTTTCAGCTACTCAGTTTGCGGGGCTTTGTTACGGCAAACCAGCAAACTGAAACAATGACAAAGGAAGGGAAAAAGACGATCCCTTCTTTCTGCTGTGAAGGGCCAGTGGAAGAAGAAAGGGATGCTCCTCTGCTCTTCTGGTCTGGGGCTCCAGAAGAAGGCCCAGCAAGAGGCCTCCCTGGACTAGACTGTCTGCTACCACAGTCAGGCAGACTTGCCACTCAGGATGGTCAGGTGAGCAGGCCTCGGGCACCTGTTGTCTGGGCTTTCCCCGCTTCTAGTGAGGTATGCTGTAGGGGAGGAAAAATAAACCTACCCTCCTAGGTTCCAGGCTATGCCCCCGTAATAAAAAGACAGATTAGCAGGAGCAAAACAAATGGAAGCTTAGTAACAGGTTTGCTGGATACCTCCCTGAAATGGCCCAAACCAAGCAGCTTAAATATCATCTCCAGTTAAAGATGCAAGGAGATACTGGGGGTACAGATCAGGGGGTGCCGGTTATGGGAGGTTATCAAGCAGAGCACGGTAAACTGGGCTATGGAAGTTAATGCAGGTTACGCTGCTGTCATCTCCACTGATGAGAGTTTCCAGATACTGGGTCATTCTTCTCTTCCCGGTACAATCTTACAAATGGAGATGTCCCTTAGAAATACAAACATCTCTTCCTAAAAGGGTCGCAAAGATTTGGACACAACTTAGCGACTGAACACCACCACCAAAAAGGTAAGTTTTCATTTGCAGAGATTTTCCTATGCCTGCTGTTCCTTAAAAACAAACAGCTCAGGAATTCCCTGGTGGTCTGGTGGTTGGGACTCTATAATCTCACTGCCCAGGGTCTGGGTCCGATTCCTGGTGGTAAAACTAAGAACCTAGTCAGTACAAGCCACACAGTGTGGCCAAAAAAGAAAGAAACAAACAAAAACCAGCTCAAGTTAATCTTTATGCCAAAGAGACACATTTGGGGTAGTATATTTTATTCTTCTTCAATATACGAGACCCCCACGGCTGACAGCATCTGTAGGGAGAGGGGTGAGCAGAGGAGGTCCCAATAGCAGGGATGAGGAGGCTCTGAAAGGTTATCTCGATGCCCAGGCCAGCGGGAAGCATAGCCAAGCTTCAGAAGGGATATGTCCAGACTGGGCTCTAACCAGATAGAGACCAATTCACAAGTTAAATTTCAGCCACAGACAACAGCAGCTCCCAGATGGATAAGAAACATCACCCCTCAAAGAAGAGAGCACTGCTAAGCACCCCCAAAACCCTCCCCACCACACAAGAGGCATGTACGCCTCACCCGGTCCATATACTATCTTCGAGAAAGAAGGGGGGAGAAAATATATCTGAGAGTATGAGCATTTTTAGTCAAGAGGCACTGGGCAAAAGCAAATGATCAACAAGCTGGGATGGATGTTTAATTATTTTTCCCTGCCCCCACACCACCAAGTTGTATTGTGAGTATAAATTCTCCAGTGTGTACACAAAATGTCTCATGATCAGAGGACTTGGGGACTGTGGGAATGATAGAGAGGGACCGTTCAGCACCAAGGTCACCATTTCAATAAAACAACTTCAGAACACACATACTAGGGATGGTTACAGTGGCCCCTCTTGTGCTTTCAAGAAGGGATTGGATGGATTTGAAGATTCTCAAAGCATTTTGGTGTCACTAGCTTCAAGTCACGGGGTTTCACAGCCTGGAGGAGTGCTAATGAAAGTCAATATCAGCTCCCCAGACCGGCTGCCACTCCACCGTCCACTGTCCAATCAACCAAGGCCCTTCCTGGTCTATCGGCCACATTAGAGTCTCAGGCAAGGGACTGGTTTGTCAGCGAGAAACTGTCAGGGCTGAAACTGAAGTGTGCAGAGTGGTGAAGGGCTACTGAATCCTGAGCCGGGGTGTGCCAGATGGGGAGGCTCCCCTGTGAACCTGGACACCATCCAGCTGGTACTCTTCCTACCTGGGAGGAGGAAACCCCTCGCAAGAGGAAACCCACCAACCCAAAGCCTTTTTAGGTTAAGGAGGCGAGTCTTTAACTATGAAATGTTCACTGTAAAGAAACGGTTCTTTAGATTCGAAACCAAAGTGAACAGTGTGACGGGTCTTCAGGAGTCCTGGGTATCACAGCTCTTAATAGAAGCTTTTCCCTTCATGCAGCCCCAAGAACTAGCTGCCCATCACCCAATCTCACCCAGCAGCCAGTAGACATGGTCACGGGCTTCCCCAACCACTCAGTGGTAAAGAATCTGCCTGCAATGCAGGGGATGAAGGTTCGATCCCTTGGTCAGGAAGATCCCCGAGAAGGAAATGGCAACCCACTCCAGTGTTCTTACCTGGGAAATCCTATGGACAGAGGAGCCTGGCGGGCTGCAGACCGAAGGGTCACTAGAGTCACAACTGGGTGACTGAGCAGCAGCAGACAGGTTCATTAACCAAGTAATTATTAAGCAACTGCTAACAGTTCAAAAGGCCGTTCTCAGCGGCTGACACACAGAAGGAGCCCCTAAGGCAACAGGTGCTTTTCTTCCTGGGCGTTTGGACCTCCCCAAGTGGGAGGCACTGTGTGGGGCATGAGAGGGGAGAGAGCGGCAGGCAGATGTTCAGACACAAAACCCAAGGAAAAGAGAAGCAGCCGTTCATACTGCAGTGACCCATTCACACGTCCACTCAAAATGCACGGGTGGGACACTGGTCAGGCGGCCGATACAATGGAGGTGTGGAAGGCACAATAGCAGGCAAAGCATCCTTGCCCTTGGGTAGCTGATGCTCTAGTACAGGAGACAGACTGAACCTACGTGGACTAGAATATCAGGTAGCAATGTGTGTTAGCCGAAACCTGGTTAGCAGGCTAGGTGGTGATGGGGTGGAGGAGAGAGGAGCTGCCCTTTTATGAGACAGTCAGTAACGTCTCTCTAAGCGAGGACATTTGAACAGGGACCTGAATCATGCTGGGGAGTGCATCACAGGACTCTATGTGGAGAACATTTCGGCAGGGGCGAGCAGGACCAGGAGGAGGCTGGGGGACCAGGAGGGCGAGCAGGAGGCTGGGGGCACAGTGGGAGACGAGGATAGACAAGCACCCAGGGCCCAAGTCACACGGGGTTTAGACCTGCTTCTCAAGGAGAGAAGTCACTGAAGGGTTTTGAGCAACGAGATCAATGGATGAGATGTGGGTGTGAGAAAAAAGGGGGGCAGGATTGGGGCCTGACCTTGGAGGGGCATCTGTTGGCGCAGGGATGGGTGGGGTTCGGGGGGGTGGGGTGGGTATAGCACTTCCAGTGAAGGTCGCTGAGCATTCAGAGGCAGAGAGAGAAAAGGAATTGCATCCGTGTCTGTTCCTGCTCCTCTCCCCCTTCTGCACAAACTCCTCTTCCTTCATCGTTTGTCTTCATTAGCTTGTACTCTCCTTGCTCTCTTGCTCCTGTGGCATGCGTTTCCCACACCCCACTCCATGGGGTGCCTCCTACGGTATTTTCACAATCACATAAGCAAATTTCTTCTTGCTGATGAAGTACAAATGTCAGAATTTGAAATATTCTTAACGCGAACACTGTTCCTCTCTGCACACAAAGCCCCTTCCCCAAATCTTCCCGATGTGTTGCTAAGTCTTAAGGTTTTGAGGAAGACTTCATGCCTGCTGTCAAAGCATGAAGTTTACAAAGGCGGGAAGACAGGAGGACTAATTCCTTTGCCCCACCCACAAGACATCAGTCTTCTGATTTTCCTTTATCACCTGTTTCTGTATTTATCCCTTTATTCCTTCATCTCCATGTCAGCATTCAACAGGAACAAGAGTGAGTCATGAAGTTTACTTCCATTTCCAAAACTTTGAAATGAAGAGGAGAGGAAAAAAAAAATTTTTTTTTTTTTTTTCCTGAGCTCACAGTGTAAACCAGCCGGACTGCTTTGTAAAATGATCACATCTCTCGATACTCTGGCGGCTGATTTGCCTGGTGCCAGATGAGTGTCTTTTCCTCTCTTTCAGTCAACTCAAGTAAATATACAACACTCAGTTAAATCACATCCTTGAGCAGGAGGAGAGGCTTTGAGATGTTTTCTTGTTAACTATTTACCTTCATCTCTCTGTTCACAGTTTTGGAGACAGGAGAGGTGAACCATCAGAATACAGTTACTAAAAGGATTTTCAGGGGCTGGCAGGGGACAGGCTGCAGCTGGAGGCTTGTTATATAACTTCTGTTACATGTCTCTTTTCAATTTCAAGGTGTTCAGCAGACACTGACTAATTAAGATAGGAATTGATTTATGTGCTTGGGTGTCCCACTCTGCTGTGATAAGAATTACATGCTCTGAGCTGGAAAACATTCTTATTGCTTCTTTGGTAATGCTGAACCCTCATTGGATGATAACGAGAGTCCTCTGTTGTCAGTCTGTGAATAATGCAGTAAATGAGAACATGACCCATGGAGCCTTCACGCTCACATAATCCTCTGAATGGAGGGACCCTGGGCCAGTGGCTTCGACACATCTCGACTCTCCCTGGACACGTCCAGTGACAGCCAGTTCAGGACTGTTGGGCAGCTGTTTGCTGTAGTTCGGCTGGATCTGAGTCAAAGGGATTTATTCACACAGGTAATTCCCCTTTGGGGGATCCCAGTGGGAGACGTGTAACTCCAGGTGGTACCTGGAAAGACTCTCATCCAAATCTGTTCTTGTCCAAGTTCAGAACCTCCCATCAGAGCTTGCTCTTTTGAGGTTAAGAGATTGTCATCATTTTTCTCTTTATTATCTTTTGGCAACCATTTTGTGCCAGCCATTGTGTTTTCCTCCAGAACCCAACTTCAGTAAGATCTATTTTTTGTCCATCAGGAGCTTACAATCTAGTTCATTACATTTTAATTACTTTGAAATGGGCGAAACAGTACTGGTCATTTAAAATAAATAGTTATATTTATTTGGCTGTGTTGGGTCTTAGTTTGCAGTGCGCGGCGTCTTGAGTTGTGGCACATGGACTACTGAGCACCCGGGCTCAGTAGTCATGGTGTGCAGGCTTAGTTGCAGCATGTGGGATCTTAGTTCCCCAACCAGGGATTGAACCCATGTCAACTGCATTGCAAGGCAGATTCTTAACCACTGGACCACCAGGGAAGTCCCGATGTTGGTCAATTTATAACTTTCATCAATCACACATTAATTTATTCAATGAAGATTTATTGACTAGAAGTTATAGTCTAGTAAGAATCGAATCCTGAATAAATCATTGTAACAGAAAGTTACAAGTGCTGTAATAAAACCCCACTTAACACACGATCCTTCTTAAGGTAACTGGGCAAGGAGAGCTGTAGAAATGTTACTGCAGAAGACCTAAGGGCACTGAACACCTGTGGAGAGGGGAGAAGGACGCTGCCAGAAAGGTCACTAACTCTCTGATTCTGCTCAAGAGTAGCGCAGCCTGATGACAGCTGATTGACCCCAGGAGTCTTTGCACAAGAGCTATAATCATTTTCACCCATGAAGATGAGAGGTCTTGTGGTATTGCCTTAATGAGGTGAAACAAGCTGTAATTAGCACATTTATTATTTTCATACGAATCAATGTTTCTAAAGCCCCTGAAAAGAATTTAATCTCAAAAATAAATTAAGCCCTTTTGCCAAGCCTCTTCATACTATTAAACATGCCAATTTTTTTTTTTCTTGGTATAAATCACAAACTTCATCCTTCAAATAGTCTGAAGCATATAAACAGCCAGGCTAAAAGTAATTATGTTTTATTGTAAATTGTTCCCTGGGCTTTTCTGAAAATCCAAAGGCAAGGCAAGGAAGAGTAGATATCCTGCTAGAATTGAATTCTGATGAATCAGGATGAAGGAATTATGTTTTTGGTAAAACCGGAGATGAAGCTTTCTGGCCAGAATTCCTGCCTGAACCAGCCCAATGCAGGCAGGCAGGCAGGCTTGTGTTTTCTCCAATCACTTGTTGCCTTTGCACATTCATCCATCAGGCTGAACAGAGAATCAATAACTAGTTGCCTAGCAGGATTTTTTAAGGTTATCACTCCCAATCCTTCATTTGATGGATGCTTAATGTTGATCATATTGACTGAGAGGTGAAGAGTTGCCTTCTACTGCAGGTTTGATGAGTTACCATTTTCTGCCAGATAAAGAAGTTTCTACAAAGGAAGAAAAATTACTTTTCTGGGATCTGCTCTTGCTCTACAGAAACAGAAATGTAGCTAAGAGGCTTAAAGTGGAAACACCAGACAATTCTGGCTGCTCCGAGGACTGCCTACTTCTGACAGAAAATTCCTCTTGTTTTGTGCATACATTTTGAAAATCACTGTTCCTTTTCACTGGAAAGAATTTTTTAAAGACATTTTCTTTGAAAATTCTAAAGCAAAGCAAAATCTACTAGATACATGGGTTATGGTCTTAGAATAATTCTAAGAATCAGAGTATATCCAAAGATGTAACTATTGAGATTCTGATTAATTTTACAATGAATTCTCATTTATCCTAAATGTTTCCAAATGTTGGGATTTTTTTAAAAATTCAGATTAAAAAGAGATACCAGAGAGTGCCAGCTTTGGCGATGATCATGCCTCCTTTCCATATTTGTAACTGCTTTCTCCAACAGTGAGAAATGTGTATTTTATTAACAAAAGTCCATTTATTTCAGTTTTATTGAGGTATAATTGACAATTACAATTTATCCCCATTTCCCCCACTTCTGAGCCCCTGGGTACCACCATTCTACTCTGTTACTATGAGCCTGATCTTTTTTTTTTAACATTCCACTAGACTGAGCGACTTCCCTTTCACTTTTCACTTTCATGCATTGGAGAAGGAAATGGCAACCCACTCCAGTGTTCTTGCCTGGAGAATCCCAGGGACAGGGGAGCCTGGTGGGCTGCCGTCTATGGGGTCGCACAGTCGGACACGACTGAAGTGACTTAGCAGCAGCAGCAGCAGCAGTAAGCAATATCATGCAGTATTTGTCTTTCTCTGCCTGGCTTATTTCACTAAGCATAATTTTTGTCTGCGTTGCTGCAAATGGCAGGATTTCCTTCTTTTTATGGGCGAATAATATTCCTGTGTGTGTGTGTATTCTATTCATTCTTCACTCAGCAGAAACGTACATTGTTTCCATATATTGACTCTTATAAATAATGCTGCAGTAAACATAAGGACATGGAGGTACAGATATTTCTTCAAGATAATGATTTTATTTCCTTTGTCTGATTACCCAGGAATAAGACTGTTGAATCATATATGAGCTCTATTTTTAAATTTTTTGAGGAGATTCCACACTTTTCCATAGCGGCTGGACCAGTTTGCATCCCCTCTCCTAGTGTCCTAGGGTTTCCTTTTCACCACACCCTTGCCAACACTTCTTGACTTTTTGATGCTACATATTCCAGCAGGTACAAAGTGATATCTCATTGTGGTGTTCACTTCCATTTCCCTGATAATTCATGATGTTAAACACCTTTTTAGGTGCCTGTTGTCCATTTTTATGCCTTCTTTGGAAAATGTTTATTCAGGTCTTCTGGCTATTTTTTAATTGGTTTATACTTTTGATACTGAGTTGTTTGAGTATTTATGTATTTTACATACTATTAATCTCTTATCAGATATAGATCATTTGCAAATATTTTCTCTCATTTAGTATGTTGTCTTCCATTTTGTTGGTGGTTTCCTCCACTGTGCAAAAACTTTTAAGTTTAAGGTTCCATTTGTTTATTTTTACTTTTGTTTCCCTTGCTTGAGGAGACAAATCCAAAAAAACAGTGCTAAAATTTACATAAAAGACTATACTTCCTATGCCTGTATCTAGGAGTTTTATGCTTATTGCTTTACATTTTGGTCTTTGGTCCATTTAAAATTTATTTTTGTATGTAATGAGAAAAAATGTTCTAATTTCATTTTTTACATGTAGCTGTCCAGTTTTCCCAATACCAACTATGGGAAAAACTGCTATTTCCTCATTGTACACTTTAGCCTCTTTTGTTGTAAATTAATTGACCATATGTACATGGATTTTTAGCCTTTTCATACTGTCTGTGGGGTTCAGGCAAGAATACTGGACTGGGTTACCATTTTCTTCTCCAGGAAATGGATCATGCAAAAAGCGAGGGAATGCCAGAAAAATATCTACTTCTGCTTCATTGACTATGATAAAGCCTTTGACTGTGTAAATCACAACAAACTGTGGAAAATTCTTAAAGAGAAGGGAATACTAGATTACCTTACCTGTAGTCTTACCTGTCTGTCTTACCTTACCTCTGTCTCCCAAGAAAGCTGTACATGGATCAAGAAGCAACAGGTAGAAGAGAACATGGAACAGTAGACAGGTTCACAACTGGGAGAGGAGTATGACTAGGCTGTATCTTGTCACCCTGTTTATTTAACTTATATGCAGAACACATGATGAGAAATGCTAGGCTGGATGAATCACAGGCTGGAATCAAGATTGCTGGGAGAAATATCAACAACCTTAGATATGCAGCTGATACCATTCTAGCAGCAGAAAGTGAGGAGGAACAAAAGAGCAAGAGGCTCTTGATGAGGGTGAAAGAGAGTGATAAAGCTCACTTCAGCCCCCATGGAGCCCTTCCTGGTACCCCGATGCCCTTCCCAGGGGCCCCACTTGGACCTGGAAGCCAGGGCCTTCCTTAAGAAGTTGCTGGAGCAGAGCAAGACTTCTTCCTTGGTGGCAACTTCTTGCACGATACCCCGACCTGCCCCGCAAACCCTTGGGTCAACCTCCTACCTTGGGTCAACCATGTTCCCTGCCCTGGGGATGCTAAGCTTGGTGGCCACCTGGAAAGACAGTGAGACCAGGGCAGGAGATGCAGACACCTGAAGTTACAAGGGAATATTGGGCTATCTCCAACCAGGAAGCGATCCCTCGCCAGAACCTGACCTGCTGCCACCCTGATGGTGAACATCCGGCCTCCAGACCCAGATCAAGCCCTGAGCCTTTGGAGCGGGAGCACTGACTCTAAGACCCTAGACTACCAGAGAACTAACCCTAGGGAGTATAAAATAGTGAGAACTCACACAAAGGAAACCACGTGAATACAAGACCCAGCATCACCCAACCACCAGTAGCACCCTGAGCAGGACGCCTCATCTAAGCAACAAACAAAACAAAAATACAAACCCAATCATCAGCAGACAGGATCACCCCCTCACTCAGCCTTGGCCATCAGAGGAAAAGCAAACAAACAAACAAAAACTCAGCACAAATCTCACCCTATATGAAGCTTACAGAAACTGCTGGACCAAGCTTAGGAGGGCAGAAACCAAAAGGAAGAAAGAATTCAACCTTGAAGCCTGGGAAAAGGAGACCTCAAACTCAATAAGTTTAAAAAAAAATGATGAAAAGGCAGAGAAACACAGCACAAATGAAGGAACAAGTTAGAAACACAGAAGTCCAAATAAATGAAGAGAAAAGAGGCAAACTACTGGAAAAAGAATTCAGAATAGTCATAGTAAAGATGATAAAAAACCTTGAAAACAAAATGGAGAAAATGCAAGAAACAATTAACAAAGACCTAGAAGAATTGAAGAATAAACATACAGAGACAAACAACACAATTACTGAAATTAAAAATACTCCAGAAGGAATCAACAGAAGAGTATCTGAAGCAGAAGAACAAATCAGTAAGCTGGAAGATAAAATGATAGAAATAACTTCTGAAGAGCAGAATAAAGTAAAAAGAATGAAAACAACTGAGGATAGTCTCAGAGACCTCTGGGACAATATCAAATGCACCAACATTTGAATTATAGTGGTCCCAGAAGAAGAAGAGAAAAAGAAAGGGTATGAGAAAATTTTTGAAGAGATTGTAGTTGAAAACTTCCCCAACATGAAAAAGGAAAGAGTCAATCAAGTCTAAGAGGCACAAAGAGTCGCATACAGGATAAACCCAAGAAGAAACACACCGAGACACATAATAATCAAACTAACAAAGCCTAAACACAAAGAAAGAATATTAAAAGCAGCAAGGGAGAAGCAACAAGTAACATGCAAGGGCTCAACAGCTGATCTTTCAGCAGAAACTCTGCAGGCCAGAGGGGAATGGCAGGATATATTTAAAATACTGAAAGGGAAAAATCTACAACCAAAATTACAGTATCCAGCAAGGATCTCATTCAAAATTGATGGAGAAATAAAAAGCTTTTCAGACAAGCAAAAGTTAAGAGAATTCAGTGCCACCAAACAAGCTTTACAACAAATGTTAAAGGAATGTATATAGTCAAGAAACACAAGAAAAGAAAAAAGATCTACCAAATCAACCCCAAACAATTAAGAAAATGGCAATAGGGACAAGGGCAAAAGGGCAATAGTATATATCAATAATTACTTTTAATGTAAATGGAGTAAATGCTCCAACCAAAAGATACAAGCTGGCTGAATGGATACAAAACAAGACCCATATATATGCTGTCTACAAGAAACCCACTTCAGACTTAAAGACACACATACATTGAAAATAAGAGGATGAAAAAATATATTCCATGCAAATGGGAAACAAAGGAAAGCTGGAGTAGCAATCCTCATAGCAGACAAAACAGACCTTAAAATACAGAAGATTACAAGAGATAAGGAAGGACACTACATAATGGTCAAGGGATCAATCCAAGAGGAAGACTTAGCAATTGTAAATATCTATGCACCCAACATAGGAGCACCTCAATACATAAGACAAACATTAACAGACATAAAAGGAGAAATTGACAGTAACACAATAATAGTAGGCAACATTAACATCCCACTCACACCAATGGACAGATCATCAAAACAGAAAATTAATAAGGAAACACAGCCTTAGATGATACATTAGATGAGATGGCTCCCACTGATATCTTCAGGACATTCCATCCAAATGCAGAAGAATACACCTTCTTCTCAAGTGCATATGGAACATTTTCCAGGATAGACCACATCTTGGGTCACAAATCAAACCTCAGTAAATTTAAGAACACTGAAATCATATCAAGCATCTTCTCCGACCACAACGCTATGAGACTAGATATCAATTACAAGAAAAAACTGTAAGAAACACAAACACATGGAGATTAAACAACATGCTTCTAAATAGCCAACAGGTTACTGAAGAAATCAAAAGGGAAATCAAAAAGTTTCTAGAAACAAATGACAATGAAAACATGACAACTCAAAACCTATGGGATGCAGCAAAAGCAGTTCTAAGAGGGAAGTTTATAGCAATAAATCCTACCTCAAGAAACAAGAAAAACATCGAATAGACAACCTAACTTTACACCTAAAACAACTGGAAAAAGAAGAAGAACAACAACAAAAAAACAAAATTAGTAGAAGGAAAAAAATCATAAAGATCTGAGCAGAACTAAATGAAAAAGAAATGAAAGAAATAATAGTAAAGATTAATAAAACTAAAAGCTGGCTCTTTGAGAAGATAAACAAAATTGACAAACCTTTAGCCAGAGTCATCAAGAACAAAAGACAAAAAGAATCAAATCAGCAAAATTAGAGAAGAAAAAGGAGAGGTTACAACAGACAATGCAGAAATACGAAGGATTATAAGAGACTGTTATGAACAACTACATGGCGATAAAATGGATAACCTGGAAGAAATGGACAGATGCTTAGACAAGTTCAGTCTCCCAAGGCTGAACCAGGAAGAAATGGAAATTATGAACAACCCAATTACAAGCACTGAAATTGAAGCTGTGATCAAAAATCTCCCCCAAAACAAAAGCCCAGGACCTGACGGTTTCACAGGAGAATTCTATCAAACATTTAGAAAAGAGCTAATGCCTATCCTTCTAAAACTCTTTCAAAAAATTGCAGAGGAAGGAACACTTCCAAACTCATTCTATAAGGGCACCATTACCCTGATACCAAAACCAGACAAAGACAACACAAAAAAAAGAAAACTACAGGCCAATATCACCGATGAACATAGATGCAAAAACCCTCAACAAAATTTTAGCAAACAGAATTCAGCAATATATCAAAAAGCTCATACAACATGATCAAGGTGGGTTTATTCCAGGAATGCAAGGATTCTTCGATATATGCAAATCAATCAATGCGATATACTACATTAACAAATTGAAAGATAAAAACCATATGATCATCTCAATAGATGCAGAAAAAGCCTCTGACAATACTCAGTACCCATTTTTGATTAAAACTCTTCAAAAAATGGGCATAGAAGGAACCTCCCTCAAAATAGTAAAGGCCATATATGATAAGCCTACAGCAAACATTATTCTCAATGGTGAAAAACTGAAAGCATTCCCCCTAACATCAGGAACAAGACAAGGGTGTCCACTTTCACCACTAGTATTCAACATAGTTCTGGAAGTCCTAGCTAGAGCAATCATAGAAGAAAAAGAAATAAAATGAATCCAGATTGGAAAAGAAGTAAAACACTGTTTGCAGATGACATGATACTGTACATAGAAAACCCTAAAGGTAATATCAGAAAATTACTAGAGCTAATCAGTGAATTTAGCAAAGTTGCAGGATACAAAATCAATACACAAAAATCACTTGCATTTCTATATACTAACAATGAAAAATCAGAAAGAGAAATTAAGGAATCAGTCCCATTCACCGTTGCAACAAAAAGAATTATATATCTAGGAGTAAACTTACCTAAGGAGACAAAAGAACTGTACACAGAGAATTATAAGACCCTGGTGAAAGAAATCAAAGATGACATAAACAGATGGGGAGATAGACCATGTTCCTGGGTAGGAAGAATCAATATTCTGAAAATGACTATACTACCAAATGCACTATACAGATTCAATGTGATCTCTACCAAATTACCAATGGCATTTTTCACAGAACTAGAACAATAATTTCACAATTCATATGTAAACACAAAAGACCCCCAAATAGCCAAAGCAATCTTGAGAAAGAAGAATGGAGCTGGAGGAATCAACCTTCCTGACCTCAGATTATACTCCAAAGCTACAGTCATCAAGACAGTATGGTACTGGCACAAAAACAGAAATATAAACCAATGGAACAAGATAGAAAGCCCAGAAATAAACCCATGCACTTATAGGTACCTTATTTTTGACAAAGGAGACAAGAATATACAATGGGGCAAAGACATCCTCTTCAATAAATGGGGCTGGGAAAACTGGACAGCTACATGTAAAAGAATGAAATTAGAACACTTCCTAACACCATACACAAAGGTAAACTCAAAATGGATTAAAGACCTAAATGGAAGACCAGAATCTATAAAACTCTTAGAGGAAAACACAGGCAGAACACGTGATGACATAAATCAAAGCAAGATCCTCTATGACCCATCTCCTAGACTAAGGGAAATAAAAACAAAAGTAAACAAGAGGGACCTGATTAAATGTAAAAGCTTTTGCACAGCAGAGGTAACTCTAAGCAGGGTGAAAAGACAACCTCAGAATTGGAGAGAATAATAGCAAATGAAACAATTGACAAAGGTTTAATTTTAAAATATACAAGCAGCTCATACAACTCAATGCCAGAAAAACAAACAACCTAATCACAAAGTGGGAAAAAGACCTAAACAGACGTTTCTCCAAAGAAGATATACCGATGGCTAAAAAACGCATGAAAAGATGCTTGACATTACTCATTATTAGAGGAATGCAAATCAAAACCGCAATGAGATATCGCCTCACACTGATCAGAATGACCATCATCAAAAAGTCTACAAACAATAAATGCTGGAGAGGGTGTGGAGAAAAGGGAGTGCTCTTGCACTGTTGGTGGGAATGTAAATGGATACAGCCGCTATGGAAGACGGTATGGAGATTCCTTAAAAAACTAGGAATAAAACCACCATCAGTTCAGTTCAGTTCAGTAGCTCAGTTGTGTCCAACTCTTTGCGACCCCATGAATCGCAGCACGCCAGGCCTCCCTGTCCATCACCAACTCCCGGAGTTCTCTCAGACTCACATCCATCGAGTCAGTGATGCCATCCAGCCATCTCATCCTCTGTCGTCCCCTTCTCCTCCTGCTCCCAATCCCTCCCAGCATAAAAGTCTTTTCCAATGAGTCAACTCTTCACATGAGGTGGCCAAAGTACTGGAGTTTCAGCTTTAGCATCATTCCCTCCAAAGAAATCCCAGGGCTGATCTCCTTTAGAATGGACTGGTTGGATCTCCTTGCAGTCCAAGGGACTCTCAAGATTCTTCTCCAACACTACAGTTCAAAAGCATCAATTCTTTGGTGCTCAGCCTTCTTCACAGTCCAACTCTCACATCCATACATGACCACTGGAAAAACCATAGCCTTGACTAGACAGACCTTAGTCGGCAAAGTAATGTCTCTGCTTTTGAATATGCTGTCTAGGTTGGTCATAACTTTTCTTCCAAGGAGTAAGTGAAGATCATGGCATCCGGTCCCATCACTTCATGGGAAATAGATGGGGAAACAATGGATAGATACAGTGTCAGACTTTATTTTTTTGGGCTCCCAAATCACTGCAGATGGTGATTGCAGCCATGAAATTAAAACCAGCATAAGACCCAGCAATCCCACTCCTAGGCATATATCCTGAGGAAATCAAAACTGAAAGAGACACGTGTATCCCATTGTTCACTGCAGCACTATTTACAAAAGCTAGAACATGAAAGCAACCTAGATGTCCATCAACAGATGAATGGATAAAGAAGTTGTGGTACATATACACAATGGAATATTACTCAGCCATAAAAAGGAATGCATTTGAGTCAGTTCTGATGAGGTGGATGAAACTAGAACACATTATACAAAGTGAAGTGTGTCAGAAAAAAAAAAGATAAATATCATATTCTAATGTACATATACGGAATCTAGAGAAATGGTTCTGAAGAATTTATTTACAGGGCAGCAATGGAGAAACAGACATAGAGAATAGAATTATGGACTTGGCGGGGGGAGAGGGTGAGATGAATGGAAAGAGTAACATGGAAACTCACATTACCATATGTAAAATAGATAGCTAAGGGGAATTTGCTGTATGGCTCAGGAAACTCAAACAGGGGCTCTGTATCAACCTAGAGGGGTGGGATGGGGAAGGAGACGGGAGGGAGGTTCAAAAGGGAGGGGATATATGTATACCTATGGTTGATTCATGTTGAGGTTTGAAGAAGACAACAAAATTCTGTAAAGTTATTTTCCTTCAATAAAAAAATTTTTTTTTAAAGAAAAGGCATTTTAAAAAATAATTAAAGAAAAAACTCACTTCACTTGAAACTCAACATTTAAAAAACTAAGATCATGGCATCCAGTTCCATCACTTCATGACAAATAGAAGGGGAAAAAGTGGAAGCAGTGACAGATTTTATTTTCTTGGGCTCCAAAATCACTGTGGATGGTGACTGCAGCCATGAAACTAAAAGAAATTTGCTACTTAGAAGAAAAGGTATGACAAACCCATTACAAACCTATTAAGATGGAATCTAATTAAGCTTAAAAGGTTTTGCACAACAAAGGAAACTATAAGCAATGTGAAAAGACATCCCTCAGGATGAGAGAAAATAATACAATCCCACTACTGGGCATATACCCGAAGAAACCAAAATTGAAAAAGACACATGTACCTCAATGTTCATTGCACCACTCTTTAAAAAATTGTCTTTAAAATGAACAATCTAACCCAACATCAAACAATGAGACTTTTGCACCCAAGGAAGCAAGTGGGTTCTGCTCATATGGATGTTCAAGTTCATAGGTATTCTCATCTGTATTCTAAATATACCCTGTACCAAAAAAGGGGGGATTGAAAAACGTGCTATTCAGCACTCTCTTTGTCTGCAGATGAGAACAGCCTTTTGAAAAGTAATTTGGTTAAACATACCAATAGTTTTCAATGTAATGTTTCTTTGAGTAATTTATCCTTAGGACATACTAAGAGATGGGGACAGAGGTGTAGTGTTCATTTAGCCTCTTACTTTTGTAACCTACAATGGCAAAGTTAGCAAGAGCCAAATGTTCTATAAGGAGAAATGGTTTTATAAGCTATAGTATCTATTTAGAACAGTTTGTTATATAGGCTTCAAAAAATCTTTGAAGACTTTGATTTAAAATAAAAATAAAAAATGATTTGATTATTTTTGATAATCAAATGGTGGAAAAAATAATATAAAAATAGATATGTATAAACCACAATAAGATACCACTGTATACCCATGAGGATGGCTATTATCAACAATAAAATAACAAATGTTGGTGAGAAATTGGAACCCTTGTGCACTGGAGGTGATAATGTAAAATGGAATAGCTGCTGTGGAAAACAGTATGGAAATTCCTCAAAAAACTAAAGACAGAACTACCAAATGATTCAGCAATTCCACTTGTGGTTGTATAACAAACGGAAATGAAAGCAGGGATGCAATCAGATATTTGTACACCCACATTCATGGTAGCATTATTCAAAATAGCCAAAAGGTGGAACAAACCCTAGTCTTTATCAATTTACAAATGGATATATAAAGTATGGTATGTTTATACAATGAAATATTATTCTGCTTTAAAAGGGAAGAAAATTCTGACATATGTTACAACATAGATGAACCTTCTGGACATCACTTTAAGCGAGATAAGTCACAGTGGGACAGAGACTGTATGATTCCAAATACTTGAGGTACCTAGAGGAGCCAGATTCATAGACACAGGAAGTGAATGGTGATCGCCAAGGGTCGGGAGCAGGGGGAGAGGAAACGAGGAGTGTTTAGTGTGTATAGAGAATCAGCTGGGGAAGATAAAAAGTTCAGAAGATGGATGGTAATGATGGTCACAGCATGAATGTTCTGAGTGCCACAGAGCTGTACAGTTAAAAACGTAAACTGGTAAATTTTATGTTGTGCATATTTTAACAAAATGAAAAAAACTGGTACATGGAGATATATATATATATAATATTTGTATGTGTATTATGCATTGGGCTTCCCTGATAGCTAAGTTGGTAAAGAATCTGCCTGCAATGCAGGAGACCCCTGTTCGGTTCCTGGGGAGGGAAGATTCCCTGGAGAAGGGAAAGGCCACCCACTCCGGTACTCTGGCCTGGAGAATTCCTTGGACATGACTGAGTGACTTTCACTTTCACTATGTATATATATAGGGGCTTCCCTGGTGACTCAGGCAGTGCAGGAGACCCAGATTCAATCCCTGGGTCAGGAAGATCCCCTGGAAAAGGGAATGGGAACCCACTCCAGTATTCTTGCCTGGAGAATTCCATGGACAGAGGAGGCTGGCAGGCTATAGTCCACGGAGCATATATAATATGAATGTATAGTTACATATACAGAAATATATGTCATATTTTAAAAGATATGTGGTAAGTAGGTTGATGGATACAGAATTGATAGATTCATGGTCTATTCATCTCCTGTCACTGCTATAACAAATAACCATGAACTTGGGAGCTTAAACAGCACATATTTATTCTCTTACAGTTCTCTGTGTGGTCAGAAATCAGCATCACTGGGCCAGAATCAAGGTGTCAGCAGGGCTGTCCTCTCTCCAGAGGCTCTGGAGAGAATCCATTTCTCGTTTCTTTCGCAGCTGCTGGAATCTGCCTCTGTTCCATGATAGGCCCTTTCCACTATCCTCAAAGCCAGAGGAACATGACTTGCTACAGTGGTGACTTTGCTTCCTCTTCTGTCAAATCTTTGCCTTTGTCCCTCTTCTAAGGATACATGTGATTGCACATAGGCCCCACTGGATTATCCAGAATAATCTCTCCATTTCAATGTTTTCAACTTAATTCCATCTTTTGTCTTATAAGGTAATATTCACAGGTTCTGGGATTACAACATGGATATCTTTGAGGGCCATTATTATCAACAACCTCTGATATGCAGATGACAACACCCTTATGGCAGAAAGTGAAGAGGAACTAAAAAGCCTCTTGATGAAAGTGAAAGAGGAGAGTGAAAAAGTTGGCTTAAAGCTCAACATTCAGAAAACTAAGATCACGGCATCTGGTCCCATCACTTCACGGGAAATAGATGGGGAAACAGTGGAAACAGTGTCAGACTTTATTTTTTTGGGCTCCCAAATCACTGCAGATGGTGATTGCAGCCATGAAATTAAAAGACGCTTACTCCTTGGAAGGAAAGTTATGACCACCCTAGATAGCATATTAAAAAGCAGAGACATGACTTTGCCAACAAAGGTCTGTCTAGTCAAGGCTATGGTTTTTCCAGTGGTCATGTATGGATGTGAGAGTTGGACTATCAAGAAAGCTGAGTGCAGAAGAATTGATGCTTTTGAACTGTGTTGTTGGAGAAGACTCTTGAGAGTCCCTTGGACTGCAAGGAGATCCAACCAGTCCATCCTAAAGGAGATCAGTCCTGGGTGTTCATTGGAAAGACTGATGCTGAAGCTGAAATTCCAATACTTTGGCCACCTCATGTGAAGAGTCGACTCCTTGGAAAAGACCCTGATCCTGGGAGGGATTGGGGGCAGGAGGAGAAGGGGATGACAGAGGATGAGATGGCTGGATGGCATCACTGACTTGATGGACAAGAGTTTGGGTGAACTCCAGGAGTCGGTGATGGACAGGGAGGCCCGGAGTGCTGTGGTTCATGGGGTCGCAAAGAGTCGGACACGACTGAGCGACTGAACTGAACTGAACTGAGTCAGCTTACCCACACATGGATGGACAGAAGGCAAGAAAGAAGTAAAGATGATGAAAAGAAATATAATAAAACATTACTAGTAGCTAAGTAGGGATTATAGATAGGAATTGTTCTCCTCTGCATACCTTTATATAGTTTACAAGCTTTCAGCAATGAGCAAATTTGATAAGGAAACATGCTACCTATTTTTGGACGTCCCTGATGGTCCAGTGATTAAGATTCTGTGCTTCCAATGCAAGGAAACTAAGGTCCCACATGCCGTGTGGCGTGGCCAAAAAAAGGAATAAATGCTACCTATTTTTAAGTGGATTTTAGCTAATTCAAACATAGCTTAGTGTATCTGAGGTACTTTTCCAGGTGTGGGATGGATTTTAAGAACCTACCCATCGTTCTTATGACTGGAATAATTCATTTGTAAAATGTCAATCCTGTAACAGGAACATTGTCTTTAACTGTAGACAAAAATAAGTTTCTGACTTATGTCTATTCAATCTGGTCAAAATTAAAATGAAATTTCTATAAAGAGAAGATTAATATACAAAAATATGAGGCTACATTTGATAAATAACTTGACAAAACTCAAATCACCTCCTCTTAATCCACAGTGGTCTTGACTGGCACCCAGCTGGCCCACCCATGGTGCTTACAGCTCCCTCTGGAAAATTCCCAGTGTCACCAAGATTACGTTTCTTGTCCCTGAGCTTCCCTTGTGCCTCCAGCATTCATAACTAGATTCACACGCATTGTCTATAAATGAGGTATGTTTGATGTGGTGTCGTATTCATTTTTCCATAAAGCATGGAGAAAAATCAAACATCCCAAGCATCTTTCTCATCATTCGTTAGTTAATGAAGATTTTTTGTGTTAAGCCAGGCACACGCTGGGTGCCATCTGCAGAGGACTTCATCCCAGCTCCTGTTCTGTCCTGCAAGGTGAAGGCCAGCATCACGGTCATCTTACAGAGAGAGAAGTTGCAGCCTACGGAGGCCGTGTAAGTTGCCCATTGTCACTCAGCTAGTAATTGTTGGAAGTGCGGGGCTGGGGGAGGCATGGGTGAAGAACATAGAACTTACATGACAGCTAATCACACACTTGTCCACTGAGAGACAAAACTGTTCATCGCAGGTCAGACAGTTCATTAAAAAAACACCTAATATCTGTTCTCCTCAAACTCTTCAAAGTTTCGAAACACACAAAGAAAGCAGAGGAGATGGTTCTTGCCCTTTTCAATATCCTACAATCGAACTGGAGACATAATACCTATACCCTGTGACGGGAGTAGAGTTACAAAGCGATACTGTGTACCCTCGGAAAAGCCACAAGTGCCTGAGAGAGGAAGGACAAAGCTCTGCAGACTGAAGCAGTGATGACTGTGGAGTCCTGCCCCAAGGCCACCAAAGCGGAGCCCAGAACAAAGATCACCTGTGAAGCTGACTGAGTCCCCTTGTAACCATTGCTGAAAGCCCCCCTGAACATCACTAGCAGGCTTTCTGACCCCAAATTAGGCAAAAATGCCCACCCTAATAGTCACCCTCGAGTGCTCTAACCAATCACCTAATGCCAACTTTCTTCAGGAATTTTCTTTGTCTTGAGGCCAAAAAAATTGGCTCCTAGCCCATGAAAATCGTCACCTCTCCTTGGTCTGTCAGGATGTCAGCTTGCTGTACTCACAGAGACCTGCGACACGTTATCTCTGCTCTTTGTTCTTAATAAACTCACTCCCTTCTGAAATGCCCTGTGTCTGGAAATTCTTTTCCAACCCATGTTTGGACTCTGCCTCAACATGAACAAGGGACTTTATAGTGGGTAGTTGGCAGTTAGAGGCATTTATCTCTACCAGGCATGTGAGGGCACAGGGGTTTAATGTGATAAGCCAGGGTTCTTCAGTTGATTTTACTCATCATAAATATCCTTGAATGACTGAACAGAAATGATGTTTTAAAGTAAGGTGGAACTTTTACAAATTTATGTTACCGTGAAATGACTGACGTTTTGATGCACCAATTCTCAAAAAGCAAATTTTTAGAAAAGAGAAATAGAGGAAGACAAGAAGGGAGCCGTGATTTAGGGCAATGGCAGGAAGGCGAGGTGCGTCTATAAGTCTCTGAAGAGCAGTTTGTTGAATAAATGCTTTCCCTTTGGAAGGCAGATGTTTATTGATAAATACTTGTCAACACTGTGGCTAGCTCATCTGCAAGGGGAGATGTCTGGGCACTTTTGTCCCCCAAAGATCATGATCAGATAAGGAGGAAGGAAACTTGACAGCAGGCTTCCCTGTGGCTCAAATGGTAAAGAACCTGTCAGCAAGGTAGGAGACCAGGGTTCGATCCCTGGGTTGGGAAGATCCCTGGAGAAGGGAATGGCAACCCACTCCAGTATTCTTGCCTGGAGAATTCCATGGCTAGAGGAGCCTGGTGGGCTACAGCCAATGGGGTTGCAAAGATTTGGACACGACTGATGAACTATCACACCACACCAAGCTTGACAGCAGCTCTTGGACCTGTATTCACAAAGCAATGCTGAGCGGACAATGAGCAGTGTAGGCTCACGGCTAATCCCAGACCTTTCCTTCCAAGACAGTCATGCTTATAGACACGTGATGCACACATGCACACACTCCTCTTATCTGATTCTGGCGTAGCAATAAGATCAATGTCCAGAAAAAATTCTGTCCCCAGGGCATTGTACCAGTGGTTTCCACAGTCGAACACAGCATCCTGATTTCCATCTGGGTTAAGCAAGGAGAAATAAAACCAGGCTTGGTTGATGAAGCCTAAAACTTGAGGTGGTTAGGGTGACAGGGTGTAAGGAAGGTTACAGTTCCCTAACTGCTGGGAGTTGCATTCAGAAACTGCAGTCAAATCTTGGCAAAGAGCCCAATTGAAAACATGGGTTACAGAGACATGGATGGACCTAGAGACTGTAATACAGAGTGAAGCAGTCAGGAGAAAAACAAACGTCAACTATTAACACACATATATGGGATCTAGAAAAATAGTACAGATGAACTTATTTGCAGAGCAGAAATCGAGACAAAGACGTAGAGGACAAGTGTATGGACACTAAGGAGGGTAAGAGGGAGGGGTGAATCGGGAGATTGTGACTCACATACATACACTATTAATATATATATATATATATAATAGATAACTAATGAGAACCTATTATATAGCTCAGGGAACTCTACTCAGTGCCCTGCAGTGACCTAAATGGGAAGGAAATCCAAAGCAGAGGGTATATATTCAAACATATAGCTGATTCACTTTGCTGTGCAGCAGAATTCAATACAACATTATAAAGCAGCTATATCCCAATAAAAAATTAAAAAATTAAAAAACATGAGTGGTGAATATTCCTCAAAATAATTTATTTGAATCTGCCGTGGAAGGTGTTCAAAACTTAAATGATATATGCACCACACCTTAGCCCCCAAAAAGGAACAAAATTGAGTTCTAATTCCTTAGAACAGGGTGAAGTAAGTCAGAAAGAGAAAAACAAACATCGTATATTAACACATATATGTGGAATCTAGAAAAATGGTACTTGGGAACCTATTTGTAGGCGGGAATAGAGGCGAAGACAGAGGACAGACTTGCAGACATAGCAGGGAAGGGAGTGGGTGGGACAAATCGAGAGAGTAGCTGAAGCATATGCATGACCACACGCAGAAGAGCTAGTGGGATGTTGCCGTGTAACGCAGGGAGCTCAGCTCTGTGTTCTGGAAGGGTGGGATGAGGGGTGGAGGTGGGAGGGGAGCTCAAGAGAGAAGGGATATATGTGTATATATATGGCTGATTCAAGATGCTGCACAGCAGAATCGAATACAACATTGTAAAGAAATTATATTCCAATAAAAACAAAAACCGAATGATACAAAGTCCTGGTGATATAGCCGCTCTAAGCTCTGCAGAGAATGTTACGCTCTAGGCGGCCAGGGAATTTGACTCATTGCAACCTAGCCCTTAGAACAGGACCTGGCCCAATAAATGTTTGATAAACGAACAAATAGATGAATGGACTGAATGAATATAAGTATCTTCCCTCCTGGGGATCTCAGCCAAAGCAAAAGGGGAGGTAATTTGCCCAATCAGCCTTTTCTCTAACAACACAAGCACTGTTTGAGCTCATGGGAAGAGAAGTTTACAAGGTAGATGTAAGTGGGTTTTCCCCTGTTGCAGCAAATCTTAGCAGGACCTTGATAGCAAGGTTCCAATTAAATCTACAAAATAAGCAAGGTTTTTCAGATTCTTACCTGAGTCATCCAAGTGGCCTGTATTCATAAAATCAAAGTTGATTGGCCACATACCCATCCCACTAGAAGCAGCACCCAAATCTCTTTTTCTACAGAAGGCTTTGTCCCTCTAAATTCTTTCTACTCTCACTGCATTTCTCTGCTTTAAATGGAACATTACTCTTTCCTACTTCCCCGCTCCTCCTTGCCCTCAAGTATGCCCACAGATATTGGCTACTTACATGACCCAACCCTTTGTAAAACTCATTCTTGCTTCCCACCACCCAGAAATCTTAACATTCCCCACCACACACTTTGCAAGTCAAAATTTAAGGGTGGCATCTAAAGTGAAACCTCACTTTTCACTTAATCAAACCCAATAATTACTCTGCTTTCTGAAGTCAGAGCCTACTGCAAATTCAATACAAACCATCTAAAATTAGCATTTGCCTTCCCCTCAATGCGAGCGGCGCTAAGTGACTCAGCCCTGCCAGGCACCAGCCCCTTCAGCTTCCAGGGTCTGAGCTGACACCCTTGTCACGACCCATTCCTTGGTTTTGTGACCACGTTCCTTCTACATCTTCTCATTCACCCCAGTGAACCTCCTTCACTTCAGCACCTCTCTTTCTAGTTTAAACCATGGCAGGCCTGGCTCTTCTGCCACAGATGAGAGCAAAGATAAACTCTGTTTTCTGACAACAGGGGAGGGAAGGATTTCTCTTCATCTACCTTCTGCATAAAGGAAAGGAATCACACTATCATCCTTGGGGGGCCAGCCTTCAGATATAGTAATGCATACGGTAAAATGTACCTAATACTGAGTGCCACTGGATTTCCACGAGTCTTGGACGATGAAGAAAGGGAGTGAGGGAATATTATAATACTTACGACTCATCATTATGGATATCAGTGATCACTGAATTGTAGGCTTTGGAAAGGTCACTGATGGATGCAGATTTGCTTTCTGCTCTTGTTTCTTTGCACCGGTCACGTACAGCATGTCTCTGGACGCTGGAAAAGCTCTCTGGAGCTAGCTGCTTTTTAAAAAAATATATAATTGACATATAAACTTGTGTAACTTTAAGATGTACAATGTGTTGGTTTGATACACTTCTATATTGATATGATTACTACAGCAGTGAGCTAAGGCCTTTATCACATCACATATTTATCATTTCTGTGTTGAGAACAGTTATGTTTAGTCTCTTAGCAACTCTGAAATTTATAATATAGTATGGTTGACTATAATCACTGTGGGTTGCCTTAGATCTTCAAAACTTATCTAGTTGCAAAGTACCCTTAAACATCACCCCAATTCCCACTCCATCTGCACCCTAGCCCCAGATCCTGATAACAACCATCCAATTCTGTTTTTATAGAAAAGTTGCTCTTTTTCTAGGGGGATGGGGATTCTACTTTTTTTCTAGATTCCTCACATAAGTGACATCACACAGTATTTGTTTGTTCTCTCACTTCCTAGTTGTTTTCTTGGTGTTTAGTCCTCTAGTATGATTTCATCCATTCAACAAATATTTAAGTTTTCTACTGTGTGTTTAGTAGAATTTCTAAATTTGGGTTCTGACATTGAGACGGGCTGGGACCTGGGACACTAAACTGCAGTGGTTGCACCTGGACAAGCTACTTCTGGAGCAACAAAATACAAAGAAACTATAAGGGACTAAAAATAACTGCGTGCATATGCAGTTGGGGCAAATTATGGACAAAAAGACAAAAAAAAAAAAAAACAGTAACTGCCACTCCTGAAGAGCCAGGAGCAAAAGCAGGGTGTCAGGAATGAAAGCAGGCACATGCCCCCTGCACTCAACACCACCACAGGGGTGGGCAAACCATCTAAGCCACCCCTCTGACCCGACCCACGGACATACCCTACCATCACCCCATATGAGGAACCAGCTCACTCCCAGGAGAAGTGAGCAAGGGAGCCTGTTACTTGCTATTGCTCCCCCGTTGCTGCAGCAGGGTCCCAGTAAAGCTTTGCCTGAATTTCTTGTCTGGCCTCTAGTCGATTTCTATTGACTGGGGAAGGCCAAGAACCCGGTTGATATCAGCATTAACTATTACAAATGATCACGGAAGTTCACTGAGTACCTTATCAAATAGAATAAATAATAAAGCTATACTTCAACTTTCTGGTAAAGTTTTGGTTTTGTCTGTTTCCCCACAATGGTTAATTGTAGTCGATGGAGTAGAAGTCTCACAAGGTCTTTCTCTGGTCTCATCTGTCTGTTGGATGATAACACACAAAGTGTGAAGCAGGATTAGGCTTTTTAATTATTTTCACCTTACTGATCATTTTTCTAACTACGAAAGAGAATTTTACCCAAATGCATCCCTCTGCTAGGTGAAATGGACTCAAGAATTTATATAGGAGAAAAAAAAAGTTGTATAGAGATGCCCCACCTCTTTCCTTCTATAACTCAAATTTTTTGGAGGGGGTGAAGGTAGGATGTATCTACTCATTAGTATTTGACTCCTAACTTTATTCAAGACGATTAATTTGAACGCACAGTGGAGGGAAATAGAACTCTACAGACTAAGAACCAGTCTTTGTTCTACTAAAGACCAAGCTAGTCCTTCAGCTGCCTCAACAGTTTTAAAGTGCATGTGTTAGTACTTGCCCATAGCAATGTTAGAAGAAATCAGACGATGACCAGATGGAAGGCTTTATATAAGACAAGCCATTGAGATATGTCTCAAAGCTAATTGCTACTTTTCGGTAAAGAGTTATGTTATTTTTAAAATAACCAAGTACTTTTGACACTAAGAATCTTCTCACTGGAACTTTTGAAATGTTCTTGATGTGTTCATTTCAGCAGAGTCAAACACCAGCAACAATCTTTCATATCAGGCTAAACATTTCTTAATATTTTAAATTTATTGAAATGGCAATGCCACTAAGCCAAAGTATCACAACTGAAAAATTAAGCCAATTACACCTAATACCTTATTTTTAAAAATTTCTAAAATATAAAATGGTATTTTAGTTGTATCATGTAGGAATGTTTAACATGCTGACCAAAAAACTTCAGGGGCTCTGGAGTGATATACTTTATAGTTAATGATGTCCTTTATGCTGTAATCAACTTTGGACAGTTGATCCTTCTGAGAAAAGCAGAATATAACATTCATACATTTCCTTTTGTTTTTAACTTGAAAATTATAAGTTTTGTCATCTTATTTGTATAGTTCTATTCTGGTTTTATATCAGTATAGGTGAAATAAGCTTGAAGAATTTGTCCCTGATTTCATAACAATACCCATGCAAGCAATGTTGTAATAAATAAACTAGTATAACTCACATTGGGGGAGATGGGGTGGGTGGCGTTGTCTGTCAGAATATGTGCCTTTTAAAAGGGGTACAGGCTTGAAAGACACTGATCTATACATACATTTGCTTTTTAAAATAAATTTGCTACTTTTGAATCATCACTGATTTAACAGCAATATTTACAGTTTTATTCTAAATACACTGAGGTTAGCATCTTAATAGCAACTAATTCTAAGAAGAGTTAAAATAAAGACAATGATTTTAATGTGCACTGCGTAGCTTATGTTGGCTAAATTTTATAGATTACAGTATGGGCTTCCCTGGTGGCTCAGATGGTAAAGAATCTGCATGCAAGGCAGGAGACATAAGAAAAGTGGGTTCGATCCATGCGTTGGGAAGATCCCCTGAAGAAGGAAATGGAAACCCACTCCAGTATTCTTATCTGGAGAATCCCATGGACACAGGAGCCTGGCATGCTACAGTCCATGGGGTGGCAAAGAGTCGGACACGAGTGAAGTGACTTAGCACGCACACATATATAATTTCAAAATGAACCTGTTTTGCTGTGTTTACGTATATTCATGTATATGTGCATTTAAGTAAATGAAAAGGAAAATCGGGATTTTTAGATTCATTATTCAAATACAATCAAATTCAGAGGCCAAATTATACAAAACTAAAGCAAATTTCAGGAAAAGTATAGAGTTTTGCAATATTACTCTGCTCTAGATTTCAGTACAAGTAGATCTCTGTCACCAGGTTCTTGGATTTCTTTCAAATTCCCCCCCTGAAAAGAAGCTGATCTTGCTTTAGGATGTAACAATCCTACACTTTACACTAGAAGGCTTTACATGAGGAGGAAGAAATCCACTCATCACACTCCAGGAGAGGCCTCGTATATAGAAAGCTCCACCTCTGTATCATCTTCTTTTGCTTCTGCTAAGATTCACCCAGCCAATCTTCCACCATCAAAGGCTTGCGTAAAACATACTTCTCCTCTGGGTTGAGGTGTTTTATATTTAATCTCTGAGGAGAGTTCACCTTTGTTAATATCAATCTCTCCCAAGCTTCCCTCAGTCTTTCATAAATTCTGCATACATTGAGAGGAGACACAAATGTATTCAAAAGCCTTGGACACATTTCTTATCTGTCTTGTGGGCCCATTTTCAGCAGTGGCAGCTCAGATGTCTGAGTTGCTGCCACTTGGTCCCCATGTCTTCCCAGATCTTAAAATACTTCTCATTAATGATATTTAGCACTATTCACCAAGACAACTGGATTTCACACATTTTCACTGAAAACATGCACAAAATAAATGCCTATTCTTGTTTTTGGCCACGTCAAGTGGCACGTTGAATCTTAGTCCCTTCATCAGGGATTGAACCCACGACTCCTGTATTGGAAGCGTGGAGTCCCAACCCCTGGACCACCAGGGAAGTTCCAGCCTCTTCTTTTCTATAAAAGGATAATGTCTCATGATTAAAGTATTGGAATTCTTTCAGATAATCTGGAACGAAATGTCACTTTATTCTGGTTTCTCTCTGGATGAAATAAAACAGAATTGTAAAAAGTTCAAAGTCCTTTTCTCAGCGGCTGCAAGTTTCACACTCTGTAGGTTGCCGTATGTATCTGCACTGCGGAAGACAGGCACTGTGATAAATACCAGTCATGGGTCTGACTGGTTGTTGTTTCTTCCACTTCATGGGATATCTACTCTCAAGGTTCTCAAAAACCATTTAATCTGTAATCCTTTCCTAGATAACAGTTCTAGAGATTGCTTGCTTTGTGAGTCTCCAAAAGACTATCATAACACCTAAAAGCAAGGGACGAGGCAAAATATATCTTTGAAAGTTACATTTGAAGATGGGAGAATGTAAATGGAATTAGATAGAAATTCTAAGTGTTGAGAAATGACACTGAATTTAGGGGCTAATTCACTTAAATGCAAAAAATTTTCATTCAGATTCAAAATAGCATTTATTTCAAGCTGGATTTTGTTGCCAAGCTAATCTTTCTTACAGTATCTTCACTGTAAACATTTGGAACGGTGCAGAAAGTGAGACATACCTAAACCATGAGGTCCTCACCCCTTCTTCCTATCCCTCAGAGAGGTTTAAGAATTTTGTATATCCTGGTGGATATTTTCACTGCATACATTTCTTGAACACACACACACACATGGAATCATGATATACTTTCTGTTCTGCAGTCTGACAACACACAGAGCTGATCTATAGCAATAAGCTATAGTGAGGCAGTTTTCCTGCAGGGCTGCCAGTGTGCCATCTTTACTGGTAGTTAAAAGAGTTTAAGTTGGGTGTGGAAGGTGCTAGGGCTCTGATGTCCCAGTCTCCTTCTGAGCAAAAGAAATCATCACTACTTCCCTCTGCTCATTTAGAAAACTCTGTAGCAAAGTACATGGCAGGTGCTGAGTGAGGCTCTGGGTACTCTGAGCCCAGTCAGAGGCATGGCCCTTGCCCTCCAGGAACTTCTCACTCTGCTCTCCTCACAAACCACTGTCCCCAGAAAGCATCTGCTTCTCTTTGTACTGAACACCTGCCACAAATCAAGAGCTATGTTAGACACGGCACAGATGAACAAGGTTTCAAACCTGCCCTTCAGAGAGCAGGGTTAGAGTCTAGTGGAGACATATACTTTTGCTATCATGAGAACACTGTGAAATATGCAGCCTGCTGTTAAGGAGGTAAGACGAGATGTCATTTCACTTAGCTCTAAGGAGGAGGGGAGCAGAGGGTTGGGAAGCTTTCCTGAAGTTCAAGGGTGGGATAATTTCAGGCAGAAGGGGACAACGCAAGCAGACACCTTCAGGACAGGCGGGGAAACTGCAGCAGTTTAGGGCTGCTGGAGCATGTGGAGCAGGTCAGAACATGGAAGCTTTTTCCACACGCGTGTATCTGAGACACTGAGGGGTGGAGGGGGCACTGGTTTAGGCAGAGGGATTGGTGTGGGCATAAAGCATCAGAGCACTCACATTTACAGCTAAAGGGAGCCGGGAAACTAGCCCAGAGACGGTGGCAGAGGGGTCCAGAGGAGAATTATGAGACCCTAAACCAGGCATGGATATTTAGTGGGTAAAACCATCTGGGTGTGAGAATGAATTGGATGTGAAGTCTGAAAGAAAAAAAAAGGCAGGTTTTGGAATAACCCCCAGGTTTAAAATGTTGATGATCGGTAGATGATAGTCTTTTTTTTTTTTGCATTACCTGGTACTTACTCCTCAGCATAAAAGCCTTTTTCTATCTTCAAAGTGAAAGTGAAGTCGCTCAATCATGTCTAACTCTTTGCAACCCCATGGACTGTAGCCTACCAGGCTCCTCTGTCCATGGGATTTTCCAGGCAATAGTATTGGAATGGACTGCCATTTCCTTCTCCAGGGGATCTTCCCAACCCAGGGACTGAACCCGGGTCTCCGGCATTGTAGACAGATGCTTTACCGTCTGAGCCACCAGGGAAGTCTTTTTCTATCTTACACACTTTCAATTCTATCTTCCCATCCCATCTTAAGACAATGGAGTAACCTGTCTCACCTCCCACTGTCTCCAACCTAGCACAGTGTGCCCCGGTACCCACAGCACCCCCAACTGCTCCACGAGGGTCAGCCGGGAGGGGTCCTGTTCCCAGAGCTCTTGGCAGCAGCAGGCTCTGTGATCAGATCTTGAACTCCCTCTTCCTTTGCTTTGCCCAACGTTGCCCCCTCTCCCGGCCTCCTTTACTCCATGTCAGCTCCTCCACTGGCTCTCCCTCGTCCCTGGTCCCAGAATCAAGCTCATCTTGTCTTCAGATTCTCCAGATGCCATCCCATCCACACCTCCATCTCCGTGACGAAGCTTCCCAGCCACTCTTCCAATTCCAAAGTCAGGTGTCCAAGTGTCCTAGGCCGTCAGGGCCCATTTGCCCAGAATGCCTCTCTTCTTATCTGTATTCTCCGCTTGTGCACAGGTACCACCAGTGATTGTCCTTCAAAGCCTTTATCTGCAGCCACACTTGGCTCTAGCTGGACACAGGCACAGATGCTCAGTTCTCAGCTCCCATCCCCCACTTTTGCATTGCTGTGCTCTTTGTCCTTCGTTTAAAAAACATATTTGACACATAAAAAACATCTACAAAGTCAGCACCCCACATTTTGGCTTATTATTCCACGTTTTCCTTTATTATTTTTATAATAACATGTAATACATACAGAACTCTGTAATATAAAGCTAGTTGTGAAGCATAACGTAATAAATAACCACAAACCTACAACCCAAAAACCTGAACATTACTAATAACCAGGTCTACCCATGTGTCCGTGATATCTGCTCCCTCTGTTTCCCTCTCAGAGGTGATTATTAGGCTGAATTTTGGCTTATCCTTTTTTTTTTTCCTCACGCTTTTAGTTTTACATTTATACATGCATTGAGAAGATGCTCTTTGGTTTTGCGCTCAATAAAAATAGTCTCAATCATATCCTGGGACTTTTTTTCCCTTTAATATTTTCAGAGATTCATTCTTCTTGTCAGGTATAGCTGTGGTTCACTTATATTTTTACTACTGAATAATATTCCTTACTGTTAATACACCTAATTTACTTAAATGCTGTCCTATAGACAGGAAGGCATTTCAGTTTTTCCAGTTATAACTATCATGAAGACGTTACTATAAACAATTTTGTACATACCTCCTGGTACACAAATGCAGGCGTTTACTGGATACATAGCTGGAAGGTGGAGTCATAAGCTAGAGCCCAAAGTTTGCAAATGTTCAGCTTGGTGAGGTGTGGTTGTTTTCTAAAGCAGGGGCGCCTGTTTACACATCATGAAATGAGCTCACACGGATCTTCTTTAGCACCTGGTGCTGTTAGACTCCTTAATTTATAAATCTTATGGATGTAACTTACAAGCTCATTGTGATAGTAATTTGTATCTCACAAGGTTTCTATTGATTTATAAGCCCCCTGTATTTTCTCTTCTGTGAAATGCCTCTTCAAGTCTTTTTCATTTTTTTCCCTTCTTTTTGATTTTTTAAAATTACTCAAAAAAGCTTCATTTTTTAAATTTAGCTTTTGGACTCTGTGCTTGATTTTCTGCTCCTCGATAAGGAAAGTGCACTTGATCCTGTAACAGACATATACACCACACAGAAAACTAGGTCTGGCTGACATGTCTTTTTGTTTTAGACCACCTCATAAAGAACCTTAGGTCTCACAGCACAAACTCCTTGAAGCTGGCCTGGGCACACACCACATGCGGATTTTAGTGCTATCCCAACCTTCTTGGTATAAAGGTAAACAATTCTATCACCAGGGGTTAAGGACAGCCTAGTCTTGTTAAGAGGTTGTATTGTAGGGAAGCTTACAGCAGTATATCAAATGCTGGACCATCCTGAATGCCTCTAGATACCGTCCTGGGAAGAGGAAGTCTGTTTTCCTATTATTTAAAAAATAGGAATTCTCTCTATATTCTTCTTACTACTTCCTTCTCAGTTAACAGTATTGTAAATATCAAGTCTTGGTTTGTCTTTTTACTACACTAAATTGTTTATTAGCTTAACCTAAGTGCTAGTTTGAATATATTTGACTTAATCATCTTTCATGGTTAGCATATGTCTCAAGAGATTTGTTCCTACCCAAAGATTTTTTTTTCATGCAAACATTTAAATATTTGCTTTTTGCAATTCAGACCTTAATGTATTTGGGATTGATTGCTAGGTGAGGTGTGAGGCATGAACCGAACTTCATCTTTTTGTAAGGATAACCGTTGTTCTAAAACTACTTATGGAGTCACCCTTCATCCCCCACTGATCTGTCATGCCATCTCATCATATCTCAAAGGTCAGTATATATGCACGGGCTACTTTCCAGGCTCCTCATTTCACTGTACTGCTCAGAACGCCTACCTCTGCACCACATACAACACAGACTCTACAATAAAACTTACTATCTTGTAAGTCTCCTCAACCTCTTCCTCATAGTTAGAAGCACCCAGCTATCTCAGGCCTTTGCCATTCCACAAACATTTAAATATCTGCTCGTCACGTTCAGTAAAACCTCTGTTGGAATTTCTGCTTGAAATGGCATTGCGTCTACAGATAATTTAGGGGGAGATCTGACACCCTTACAACCTTCAGTATTCATGAAAAAGGCAGTTCTTCATTTGTTTCTACCTTGCTTGTTCACCTTTATACTTCAAGTCCCAAATCAGGCCTTAACCTAAAACACTGCCTGCCTTAACCATCTGGTTAAGGTATTGGGAAAGGTATTTCACCTTCCCAATTAAAAGTGTGTCTTTTATGTGCAAATTGGGGTGAGTTTGAGGTTTCTGTTGGAGTGATGGTAATTCTTCGTTATTGAATATATCAAGAATTTGAGAAGAGTACGATGATACTGGTTGGAGGCACACTGGGTTTGAGGTGTCTCTTGTATACTGGATGCTTACTATGCTATGTTCTTCAAGACCGAGGAGTCTGGATAAAGATACTGGTTTGATGAGATTGCCCAAGGAAACTACATGACTAAGAAGGTAACTAGTGATGGGATCGTGAGGACCAGGATTTAAATGGGTAGAGGAAGAGAAAATTGTGAAAGAAGCTAAGAAATAAGAAACATGTAAAGTTAACCAGAAAAGTGAAGTCGGGAGGAAACAGGGAAAGACGATTTCTGAAGTGGTCAACACTGCCCAAATCCAGAGAAGAAAAATCACTAGAATAGCCAATGTTAGATCTTAACGGATCTAACAATTAAGAGGTCATTTATGACAGAAGAGATGGGTTTAAAAAAAAACACTTAACTTCACTAAGGAGAGAATGGGAAAAAAGTGGTTGGCACAAAACAGACACTCAGATACTTGTTGAAGATAAGCCTGAGAGAAACGGAGAGAAGACAGGCTATTTTCTAAATGAGCCCCGCTGTGAAAGGAAGGAACAGCAGAATGTCTCAGAGGAGAAAAAGGACATTATGAGACCTGACCTCTACCATCATCCCATACACTGGCCTCAACCCCATACACAGGTAAGCAAGCAAGCTTCCAAACAGGTGCTTCTTTAGAGGGAAAAACAGACATGGGATCCCTAATGGGAAGGATGAGAGCGAGCGAGTGGATGTGAGAGCCGTGGATGCTGACAAGGTGACTTTCTAGATGTGTGGGCAGAGACACAGAAAAGACTCCAGGGGCAGCATGGTCCCTTCCTGCCTTTGAGGTCACCTGACATAAATTAAAGAAGGGGTTTTCCTCAAGCTAGCTTCTATATTCTTTAATGCAAATATAGGGGCTCAAACTTTAACAAATTGGTTTTATCTTTAGATAAAAGGAATCCATCACAGGATCAGATCAACAATACAATGAAGGAAGCCGTTTTGTCACATAATGAGTTGAGAAAAGATATGGTAAACATTTAATGAAACTGGGAGACTCTTAACAACAGTGATTCAGATAAAATAAATTAAAATATTAGGAAAAGATTATTCTTTCTTATACAGAAGGATGTGCCAACACCTAGAGTAACAGAGCTGCTACGGAAGGGAAATAAATCCTTCAACTGAGCATCCAGGACAGATTAAATGGACCCTAAAGAAAGCATATAGTTCTCTTTTTAAAATAAAGCATATAATTCTCTCTTTAAGGGCCAGTGATGCCTGAAAAGGCATGTTACTCTTCAGGAACACATGTATATGCTAAGTTATGTAGGATTATCAATTGCTAAGCTTTTTCCCCCTTTTACCTCCAACATACCTGAGCGTATATTTGATGTAACTGCTTTGGGATGAGGCCAGCTTATACCACGAGGGGAGGGGGGACTGTCTTACAGAAAATGAGATCTGATGATGCCAATAACACAGAAAGTAGCTTCTCACTCCGGTCACTGTGTTCAACTGTGTTCCAGAAAGGGTACCTAGTATACTGAGCCAGTCATTCCCACGTGCACTTGCTGAATGTCTTTTCACCTCCATCAATCTCTTATTCCCTTTCCTTGAGCACCTACCCTGTGCTGAGCTCTAGACACCTCCACAGAAGCTGCTGTCTATCAAGCTCTCACTAGGTGCCAGACCCATGCTACCTGCCTTACATGCGTTCTCTCATTTAACCCACATCTCATGCCCACAAGAGAGGAACTAGTATCACTACCCCCGTTTTACAGATGGGAAAATTGTGTTAAGAGAACTGAAGTAATTTGCCTCTGGCGTACAGCAAGCATGCGGCAAAGCTGCAACTTGAATCCAGGTGTGTCTGACTTAAATCCCACGCTCTTAACCATCTCCCTGGAATAACCATGAACAAGTCCACGTGCTGTTGCCATACCGTACACGTTTGGAGTTGGGGCAGTGCAGAAAAGGAAGAACTGAGAAGAATGAGGCTGCCCGTCCATCCACTCTGCATAGGACATGCAGCTGAGCCTGCTCAATTCTGGAAAAGGACCCAAGGATGTTAACTACCCTTAGCAGCCACCCCCTCTGCCTACCTGCTTCTTCCCCCTCAGGGTGAGGGAATAGGAAATTGCGAGAGAACAAAATGCTTGGAGAATGCGACTGTATTTGACTCACCAGGGCAAGCATCTCTAATAAGCCTCAGGGAGAGTGTGCCTTTGGCTAAAGGGACACCTTCAAGCATCTCCTTGAGGTTTCAGTAAAGGAAGTCTCCGGAGAGAGACCAGAGTGATGCTTCTTCCCTGTCAGAGTAACTGCTCTAACCACTCAAATTTAAATGTCCCATTGCCCACAGCATCACTCTGTCAAAGGGTCACATTTTCTATTCAACTGAAGTGACCTCCTAGGTCTGGGATAAAAATGAAACAAGTCTGACTTGCTTTGAAACGCAAAAGACCTCCATCTCCAGCTTGTTCTAGTCCCCAAGGGACCAGGGACACCCCTGGAGTCCGACTCGCTGCTCTTTATTCAAAGTCCCCTGGAAAACAGCTGCTTGTTTTAAAAGAACTGCAGGAAGACCCTGGCCTTCTATAAGGTCCCCCCAAAGGTCCACACCCTGGAGTGGTGCAAAGGGCAACCAGATGCAGATGGGCTCCTGGCCACTGCGCTGTTATGATTAAGGCGCTTTGGACTGTGTTTCCCTGAGGATCACCAAGTACAGACAGGTTAAAAAAAAAAAGTTAGTCTGTATCATATCCCAAAATGGGTCCAAGCCATTTCTCAACCTCGGACACAGACATGTTCTTCCTCGAAGCATAATCCTCAATCTGCAAAAGATTAAAGGCAGTTTGTTAAAACAAAATGATATGACTTTGAGAACTAAAGTTCCCCTAGCATTCACTAAGATACTCTAAGTACCTTCCATGTCTTATCGTAATATTAATAGTGATCCACTGAGTTAAGCAGAGACAGATATTTATTTATTCACTATAGTGCCTTATTCTCTGGGCAGAAAAACAATATGTGGTAACTATCTGGTGCTTAGAGGCCTGGCTGGGGTGTGGCCGGGGGGTGGAGGCGGGTGGGGAAGGGAGGGGAGGGTGGTCTATTTATACATGGGAGGACTAGAATTGGAGTAATGAGTTGAAACCAAAGCAAGACATCAGTGGGGGTAAATTTCTTCATCTTTTGCCTCTCATTTTATTCTCATTCACATGTAAAACAAAACAGGTTTAACAGTTCCATTTAAAACAAGATAGGCACCAAGAGATGCCGCCTACAATGAAACAGCTAACTTACCTGATCCTTGGAAATTTTCCCCACGGCAAAATACTTGGACTTCAAGTTGGAGAAGTAAAGGCCAGATACTGCTGAAGCAGGTGCCATGGCCAGCGATTCTGTTAGCCTAATGCCTGAGGAGAGCAGCATGAGGAAAAATGAGCATTTATTCAGTGCTGAGACAGGCTTGCCAGTTGGTAGGCACCCAATAAAGTCTTATTTACAAGTGAGTGAGAGTGAACTTGTGCCTTTTAGGTGGACACATGATGTGGCACGAAAGCGGTGAGCAGAGTAGTGTAGCAGACTCCCACCAAGGGGATGAACAAATTTAGGACATGCAGATCTCTTGTGACCAGGGCAGGGGTGGGGAGGAGGCCTGGAAGGCCAGCTCTCCCCAGCTCTCCAAGATCAGTCACAGAGGCTACACTCGGGCCTTGTAGACAAGGACCCCAACCCTGGAGTTGAGGGCACCATCTGGGCCTGCAGAGGCTCCTGTGGGGCCAAGGTCACTAAGGGTGACTGACAGCTGGGCCCCACTAAGCAAGAGCCCACGTCACAGCTGTCACGGCTACCTAGTCTACATCATTCACTTTCTGGACGAGGCAACAGAGCAGTGTGAAAGTGAAGTGCCTACCCAGCTGGCTTATGGGTCCTAAATCCCCACCTCCTGGCTCCTGAGCCCATGCTTTTCCTGCCAGCCCAGACTCAACAAGCCTCACAGCTCCCCACATGCACCTACATTCTTTTATTCTCCAGCGTGGATGGGATGCATTAACAGTAGTACAGATATAAAGAGGAAGGGAGTGGAAGGGAAGAATGGGAGTTCTGTGAGACAAAAGTCCAGGGATGCTCCTGGAAGGAATGGAAGGACAGAGCGATGTGAAGTGTGTTACTAGAGGTTACAGAGGTCACTCACTAGTGGAGAGGCTGAAAACAGTAATACACGTGTATTAGGGAATCGGGTAGGAGATGTGTGAGATGGTATGAATCAGCTAAGCTCCCATCTGTTGTAGTGAAGAGAAAAAAATAAACTGATAAACTTAAATGTGGAGATGTTAAGACCACCACTTGATAATATGGAGGGAAGAGGTCCCATTTCTGCAGGACCTCCATGTGCAGAAATTAAAATGTGTTTCTTTTCCTCTTACTGGAAAAAATAATGCTATGGAGATGAAGTGCTAGAACAGACTCCGAGCAGTGAGGAAAGGGCTTCCTCGGTGGCTCAGTGGTAAAGAATCTGCCTGCAATGCAGGAGCCGCAGGAGGTGCGGGTTCCATCCCTGGGCTGGGAAGATGCCCTGGAGAAGGGCAGGGCAACACATGCCAGTATTCTTGCTTGCAGAATCCCATGGACAGAGAAGCCTAGCAGGTCACAGTCCATGGGGTCACAAAGAGTTGGACACAACTTAAGCACGTGTACAGTGAGGAAAGACGGGACTGGGGATTTTGCCGTAAGCCCCTCTCCATGTTTCCCCACCATCCCTTCATGCCTCTCCTTCGCTACTGTGCGTGTCACCCGAGGAAGACGCACGCCCCTCTCCAGCCCTGACCTGTGCGCTGCTCCACGTCCGCCAGCCTCCACATGGTCAGTTTCTCAGTGTGGTCAGGCTGGCTGGGATAGCCTGGCGCCGGCCGGATGCCCTCGTAGCGCAGTCTCCGCAGGTCAGCCACAGCCAGCTGCTCACCACTGCAGTAACCCCACAGCTCCCTGCGGACCCGCTCGTGCAGCTCCTCAGCGAAGGCCTGGGACCAGGACACGGAACACACCGCTTAGGCAGAGGTGGGAGCCCCTCTCCTGCCTCCATCCTGCCTGCTATCCGGCTCGCCCTGCAGGCAGGGAAGATCCGCAGAGGGACAAGTGACAGCCGACAGTCCCCACTCACCTGCAGTGTCCCCAGCGGTTCTGGGGCTCAGGTCTGGGCTCTGAAGGATCACAGTCCATGATCTGAGATCTGAGGCCCTTCAAACTTTCTCCTGACTCAGGTTCTGGTTTACGGTGGCCAGGAGGGGGTGGGGGGATCGTGACAGTGGCCTTGGGAAGAGGGAATGGCCCCCACAGCCGCATAGGCTGCTCCACCCCACAGAGGAAGATGAGGGATCTATGGAGGAGTCCAGCATCAGAACCAGAAGCTCTGAATCAGAAATCTGTTTGCCCCCGCCCCCGCTCTTCTGGGAAACATGTATCAAGGCTCTGGGGGCCATTCCAACTACTGTGTTGCTAAAGGCTGCTCTGTGCCCAAAGATGAGGCTTGAGAGCAACTCAAGAATTCAAGATTTAAGAGTGCACGTGTTGTCAGAGCCAGGAGTACACACGCACACACATGCATAAACACACACATGCCCGTCCCTGGCTCCTAGCCCTGGACCCTGGCCTCAGGGCACCAAGGTTCTACCTCGGCCAGCCGGTCCCCCAGCGCCTTGACCATGATGCTGCTGTAGTCATCACACTCCTCCTCGTAGGCCTTGCTCAGCTCCTCCACCCCGAAGCAGGCAACGGCGAACAGGCCCAGGTAGTCGGGGATGCCTGAGTGCAGAGGGGCGACGAAGTCCGAGAGGCAGAGGTAGGGGTCCGAGCTGGCAGAGTCCTTCTCGGCCTTGAAACACAAGGAGTGGGTGGAGCAGCCATTAGCATGGATGTGGTGCTAACACCCAGCAAACAGCAATCTAGCATCTTCCCATGAACACAAGCTTCAAACGGGGCTGTCTGCTGTGTTCACCCCAGTATTTAGAAGAGTGCATGATATATAGAGTGTTCAATAAACACATGTTGAATAAACAAACGGAACGAGGCTTATATGATATGACATACACACATAGTTGAGAAACCAGTTAAGTTCACACACTCACAAATATCTGCTGAATGCCTACTGGAACTGGAACCCTAAATAGTCACATAAGATTTTTTTTTTTCCCTCCAAAAGTGTTGTCAATTAGAGATCAACATTAAATCCTGAAGTTACGTTCAAAAGAGGTCCACTTGGTGTATAAGCCTCTACTTCGGACAGAAGCAGTTCAACAAACGGGCAAGGTCAGCAACACAGGGCCACATGCTGCCAGCCATGGGTGGTGGTGGGTCAGGTGACAGCTAAGGACACTGATGGGCCAGCCTGAAATTAAACAAAGCAGGATCTGCTGCTGGGGTTCTCTCCTCAGGCCAGGCAGCCATCCTCCCTGTTTTCCATCTCCAGCTGATGACTGACTTCCTGCTGCTAAGCTGACAAGCAAAGTCTTACACATTTCACAATCAACACATTTTTGCTGAGAAGGTAAATAGTGAATGGCTAATATGTACTGAGTGCTTACTAAATATCAGGCATTAGTTGGTGCTTTATATGAACTAATTAATTAAATCATCTCGATAAATCATCTCGAAGTAAGTGATACCATCAGTTCCATTTTACAGACAAGAAACGGAGGCAGCGAGGGCTTGAAGAACTAGTTCAAGGCCAGAGAGTCGCAGGTCAGATCCACAACCAATGCTCCTGACCACTAGGCAGCATTGCTTAGGACAGAACGAATAATCAGGAAGCAGCCAGCCAGAATCTTCGTAGTTATTTGCTTGCCAGCTCTAGAAACAAGTACAGTTTAATCAACACTGGGCAGAAAATGGTTAAGTGGCTACAGGCAAGAAGGCAGCTGGCAAAGGCACACGGGAATGTCATAGACTCAGGGCCAGCCCCGCAGGGAGAAGCTGCCTTCCCGCTGTACTCTGCCCGTCAACTGCTCTTTGCTAATAAAAGCCGGAGGGAGAGGCAAAGCTTTCTGGCACCATAAGGAGAGACAGGTCATAGAGCCCCACAGCGCTTTCAAAGACACAGCGATCAGAGCCACTCAGAAGAGAAGACCCCCCAGTGCAGTGAGTCGCCACAGTCACATTTTCCCAGTGTGCTGGAAAAAAAGCACCTCCTTAGAAATATCTATCCAGGTAAGTATATACGTACTGAGGTCATTACATTAAAAGCCTTAATACCGTCCATCATAGACTGTCTGGACAGGAATGGTGCTGGGTGTAAAAAGAGATCAGAGGACACAGGACTGAAGGAGGGAACTTCAGGCCAGGGAGGAGGTTTCTGAACTGAGTTACTTTGGTAAAAGGAAAGGAACTAATTCCCTAGTGAGGCGGGGTGAGAACTTAACATCAGAATCCTCTTGTGGTATCTGAGCCCGAGTGCACAGTGAGGATGTGCCGGGCCTGGGTGCACACAGCAAGGCTGTACTACTCCCATTTAACTTGTTAAGGTACCTTTTAATGGATTCCCTCAGATGTTGTTACAGCTAAAATATCCGCCATTATGAATTATATGGTGGTTATGATGAAAAGCAATACTATCATTTTGAAGGACTGAGAATGGTAGTTAAGATCTTGCAAAAATAACTTTCTACCACCCTGTGTTAATGACTGGTGAATTCTGGTTCCAGTTGATTAGGACACCTTGGTTTTTTAATAGCAGCTGAAGGGACATGCTTAAAAGCTTGCATGTGTAAAGGCAGGGGCATAGACAGGGAGCCACGTGCAGAAGAGCCTGTTCTCTGACCCAGGAGGAGCCAGCGGTGTGGGGGGTGTGGACAGGCTGGGCTCCCTCCAAGCTGTGGGGCTTAGTGTACTCTCCACAGGCCTTCGTGTTCTCCTCTGGACATAGACACTGCCTTCCAACAAGCTGAGCGGAAACTGAACAAAGATGGTTCATCAAGTGCCCTACGAAGCAGCTGGCCCCCAGCAGACATGCAGTGGAAGTCTGCTCCCACCTGTTTTCTCCTTGAGAAGCGGGGCCACCAGCCTTGTTCAACAACAGGCCTGGACCCAAACCGACATTCTTCAGCAAGTGAATATCCACCTGTGTGCGATCCCGAGGCAACAGCAGCATTTCCCCTCACCCATCCAAACTGACAGGGAACACCTCCCTCCTGCTGGTGCCTGAGGCCCAGCTTCCAAACCCATGTTGCCCCATTCTCTCCATCACAAAGCCTCGGGCTCAGGACTGCAATGGGTCATCTGGGGTGAGGTGGGGCAGAGCCATGCTACCACAAAGCTCAGACTTATGCCAATCTTGTTTATGATCGTTCAGTGCTTAAACCAAAAAGGAGGGCTCCGTGTCCGCCGGCAGCACGGCCTCCATACCTGCTGCCTGAGCCCGTAGAAGGTGGCTATGGGCTCCGAGGCCTGTGGCACTGCGCCTTCCGCGTACAGGTGGATATCGTCCTGAAGGCTCTGTGCTGGCCAGAACCCAACCACACCCCTGGCCTGGAGCTTCTTCTGACTGATCAGTGCCTGCAGCATACTTTGGGCATCATCGTAGACCTTTCTGGCCTCTTCACCTATTAGGAAAATATAAGAATTCACTTAGAGATTCAGTAACACTCACTAAAGAAAGCTTTTTAAAACCACTACTTCTCTCCAGTTTCCCTCCTTATTCCTCTCTTTTCCTCTCAAATACTTTAAGTCAGTGTTTGCAGTCAGCACCGCCTCAGGTGCAGCAACTGAGGGTTCAGCGATTCTGCTAAGTACAGCTCCCAGACACAGTCAGCTCAACCAGCTCACACCACTCATATTTTTCCATTTAACAAAAGGCAGGGTGCCAGCTCTCACTCCCTGCAGTAACGTGTCAGACAGAGTGACACAAAGCAGGCCAGATCCTCCCATCACCGCGTTCCCTGTGCACAGACAGCGCCCCTGACCTCACCGTGACCCCCGGGGTACAGAACAGCCTGCCGAGTGAAGTGGGGTTCGGGTGCTGCTCCCGGGCGGCACCCGGCAGGGATCCCGCAGGCCTCGCCTGGCTACGGCAGTGCCAGCAGGGCCTCAGTGCCTCACCAGGGCCTGGCCGGCCAGCTCTAACTTGGCCTCTCTATTGCTCCCTGTGATCACTCCGGAGCACTGCAGAACGAGAGCCCCTTTCTCACCACTGCACCCTGGGGAGCCTGAGAGCTGCTGTATCCCAGCATCCTAATATGCACCTCAGGGATCCCTCCAGGAAGAAGGCAAGGGGCGGTCTCTCAGGCTCCCCTCAGCCCTAAACCCACATGTCCAGCAGTCCACTCCTCATCTCACTGAGCTGGCTGTTACTGAATCCTTTGAAGGGCTTAGCCTTCATGGGCTTAGATCCCATGTCTCTGAGGCAGGGCTGGAAGAGAGAAGCAGATTATCTATCGACTGGCTTGTTGCCCCCAACCCTTGCTTCCACTGGGCACAATGGACTCCTTGCCATTCAAATCAGCCCAAACGCCCGTGCCTTCCTACTCGGTCTCCTCGGCCTGGAGGGTCCTTACTTCATCACCATCTCACATTCCCAGTCCCAGTCTCAGTAACTGCCACTTAATCTTCCAAGAGCAGTTCAAACCACCTCCTCCAGGAAGCCTTTCCTGATCTTCCAGTTTGAGCTTGAGCTCATCTCCCGGTGTGGTGTCCACAGAGGCCCAGGCTTTGCCCTGAAGCAGAAGCCCGGTCTGTCATACGGGAATCACCCTCCACTGCTCCCCCAGCCAGCAGGTACCAGATGGCAGCCATGATACGTCTTCTCTTGGATCCCAAATGCCCAGCAAATAATTGATGTCAACAAAGATTCAGTACAGAATGGGTAAGAGAAATGCCAAGTTTAGTCAATGAATAACAATCAACCCAGCAGTTTAAAAGCCATCAAAGGACTGAGCAGGTAAACAATATCCTATATCATACTGTAACAGTGAACTCTAGGAATCTGCTGGAAGTCCAGGGGTTAGGACTCCATACTATAAGGGCCCAGGTACGATGCCTGGTCAGGACCCCACAAGCTTTGAGGTGCAGCCAAAAGAAAAAACAAAAAAACAAAACACTCCATCTGGCATAATCCAAACCCACTGCTCCACTAGCTATTTTCATCTTCAAGGGCCCAAGATGATGTTTTGAATATCAGAGCAGGATGGAAGCACTTATGGAACTAACCTACAGTTTTGTCGTCAAATATCTTGGGAAAGCCTCGGTTTGGGTATTTGCCCCGGAGCTGCCAGACGTCGAAGAAAGGCTTCCAATCAATGTAGTCCACCAGCTTCTGCAGGTCATAGTCTTCAAAGACTCGAGTCCCGAGGAACGTGGGCTTCACTGCGGGAAAGGAGTGATCCATCAACCCCAACGACGCCAGGGCAGGCCTGTGGCTCAGCACCCTTTGTGCCCAGAGCCACCTATGAGAAGCCTTCCTGGCCTCCTCCTTCCTGCTCTGTTAGCTCCCATGCCCTGTCTCCCTCCTGTCACCCAGAGGAGTTGTTTTACAAAGAGGGGAACTCGAAATTACTGTGGAAAAGGCCTAATTCTGCAGCACATCTTAAATAAAAGTCTTCTTCCCCTGCAGCTGATTGACTACATCACCCCTGGAAACTTCCCTCAACCCCTCCCCTCACCCTCGCCCAAGAAAAAAGGCAGACTGGGTTCACAGTCTCAGATTCTCAAATTCTCAAATTTGTAGAGAGGAAGATAACGCTAAAAGAAAATGCACAGGAGAAAGACACATAGAAGCAGCCACGTCCATCAAGTTTTAAAACATGATCAATCATCTATATTGCCTACTGATACATATGGGCTTCCCTCATCCTCAGTTGGTAAAGAATCTGCCTGCAATGCAAGAGACCCTAGTTTGATTCCTGGGTCGGGAAGAAACACTAGAGGAGGGATAGGCTACACCCTCCAGTATTCTTGGTCCTCCCTTGTGGCTCAGCTGGTAAAGAATCCACCTGCAATGCAGGAGACCTGGGTTCGATCCCTGCAATGGGAAGATCCCCTGGAGAAGGGTTAGGCTACTAACTCCAGTATTCTGGCCTGGAGAATTCCATGGACTGCATAGTCCATGGGATTGCAAAGAGTTGGACACGACTGAGCAACTTTTACTTTCACTGATACATATACACATGATCAAAGTCTAAGGGAATGCATGGAAACCAGGCATCAGGTTCAGGGTCCTGCCAGAGAGGCAGGGGCTCACAGGGATTTCCACTATGTATTGCTCTGTCTTTTAAAAGTGGGCAGTAGGTTACTTCTTAAGTGACTGGTGGGGGTACATGGATATTCAATACAATCTTCTTTACACTGCCTTGTGAGTCATAAGTGAAATACTTGTGAAGACTTCAGAGACAGACGGTGCCCCTGGGCTTCCTGGACATCACTGCTGCCCCCCGTGCCGCCAAGCCTGGGGTGGGTCAGCCCGGTGTCCAAGGTGATCACTCTGCTGCCCGCTTCCCAGCCCTCACATCCTCAGTTTCCTGATCTGCAAACAGGGATCAGAGAACTTAAACTAAACCACCACGCTTTGGTGCTCAGTGACAACACAGGAAGTCTCAAGAGTGTTTTCCTCTCACTAGGTAGCGTAAGTGAGAGGTCAAAGTACAGGCAAAGTGTGCGCAGCTTCTTAATTTTGCCTGGAAATCTCTACCTTTTTATACCACTCATGGGAGTTTTTTCCCATGTGTTCCTGGTCATTTTTTTACTATACAGGACAATCCCTTCCTTGTAAGTATTTTATTCTGCTGATTTGTTTGGCAATTAAAAAGAAACTACAGCTGTTCTCCTGTCTCAAGTGTCCTCTTGCTTGGAAAGACAGGGAAATACTCTGCTTCCGGGTGACTGAAGGGTGTTACTCTTGAATGAGCTTGTTGGTCAGAGCTGGAGGTTTGTGTGAGGTTCCTAGGTTTACCACCAAAGACCTAGAAAAGAAGAACCCTTCCTTTTCCTTTTATTGACTTCCTGAAAATATGCCAGGACTAGACTGTCCTTGAGGGGCCCTGCAAGGGGGTTTGGAGAATGCAATGGCGCCCTACTCCAATACTCTTGCCTGGAAAATCCCATGGATGGAGGAGCCTGGAAGGCTGCAGTCCATGGGGTCACTGAGGGTTGGACATGACTGAGCGACTTCACTTTTACTTTTCACTTTCACGCATTGGAGAAGGAAATGGCAACCCACTTCAGTGTTCTTGCCTGGAGAATCCCAGGGATGGAGCAGCCTGGTGGGCTGCCGTCTATGGGGTCGCACAGAGTCAGACATGACTGAAGTGACTTAGCAGCAGTAGCAGCAGCAAGGGGGTTAAACAGCTCTTGAAAACTGCCACCACTGCCGCCTGGAACTGTGGACCTTGAGCGAACTATTTCTACTGAGATGTATTTTGGACATTTGACTTGACTAAAATAGATTTTCCCTTGTGATATTTTTCCAATTTCATAGTGAAAGCTGAAGACAAAATCATTAATTGGGCTGGTATAGTAATGCATATTTTCCAAAGGTTTATACATATTATCTTATTTTATTCTCACAACATTTCCATAAAGTAACTCCTTTCTCACATATTAGAAACTGTCGCACATGGAGGTAAGATGCTCAAGGTCACTCAAGGATTCAGAGCCAGGAGCCAAGCTGGAATTAGAACCCAAGCCTCCCGATTCCCCATGTGCCTTCTTCACACTAAACGCAGCTGGACTAAACCTAGAACCCAGCTCATCTACATTTCCGGTGTAATACCCATCACTCTGCTGAGCATGTGTGGAACATGGATGAGATGAGCCATGGAAGCAGATTAGAGGTATTACCTTGGAAGTATGGATTCGATTAATACAACCCCTGTTCACCCTGTCTCGGTTTTACATTCATATCTCATGCCTCTCTGAACCTATCAAAATATCTTACACCTTATCGTGAACACCTATGCAAGGCAAGAAAGGTTAGAAACCAGAAGGGAAAGAAACCAAATTAAAGAAATCAAAAGAGGGAAGCACCTGAGTGAGAATAAGAGTGAACAGAAACAGAAGCGCCTGCTTTGCTACGATGTTTTAGTCTCTTCAACACGCAGGAATTTGCAGTTTCAGACATTCCGTGTCTGTACTCGGGCCGGCTGGGACCCAGGCCAAAGCGGTGACACTGCCATCCAGGCAGGTCTCTAGAATGGCTTCAAGATGAAGAAGGCCCACTCAGGCACAGCACAGAGGCAAGAGTACGGTTTAGAAGACACAGCAGAGACTGAATGTTAGTAACCTTTCAAGTTATCACTCGAAATTCCATTTCTTCAAATTAAAGTGGAGATAATAACACATTCATTTTCGGGTTGTGTCAAGGACTCAGAGCTGCTGCAGTTCAATCTCAGGACAGTGTTTGGTTCTCCATAAATGGCACCTACTGACTTTCACTTTCAATCATCACTGTCGTTCATCATCACTACTGAACATAATTAAGAGTTTCCAGCTGCCTGTTTGATTCTGTTGACCTGGAAATGCAAACCTCTCTTCAGCTCAGAGCTATCACATGCGCTTTTCTCTAACCCATAGCCCAACAGACCTGGAGGAGGCTCTGACAGCCAGTCAATATGGAAACCATTTTCTCTAGCTTGCCTTAAGGTTAAGTATCTTCTCTCCTGTGAAAAAAGAAAAGTTATTCAGTCAGAGACTTAGACTTTCAGCTGCTATTATGAAAGTATGTCCAAGGAAGCTAGTAAGTAAGTAAGAAAGAAAACAAAAATCCATCTTCTAGAAAACTCTTCCTGTTGCATCTAAAATGGCTTCACATCAGCACCAGAACAATACAGTGAAGATGCAATACACGTCCAGTGCACGTGGGTGCACGAGTGCAAGGCAGGCCTGCAGCCGCAGCAGTGAGGTGAGTAAGCGTGCGATGGGCAGACTCCTGCCTGGACTTTACCTGAGGCTGGGGCTCACTGGGGCCACCGACTGCCCTGAGGCCCAGGAGGCAGAACTAAGAAACAGCCAACTGTGGGCAGATTAAGGAGTGGGCAAGCCAACCAGTGTCTTGGTCCAGCCAACACCTCAGGAACATATTCCTTTCTCACTGTTGGTCATCACATTTCACTTACCAAGCCATCCCCAAAATGCATCCCCTATCCACAACACAAAGCCCAGTAAGCAGGTAACCAGGAAGAAATATCCTGACAACCTCTAAAGAGTAATCATGCCCAATCTCCATAGATCCCCTGAAGCTCCTCTAGAGAAGGACAGTTCTCGAATTCTGCACAGAGAGTGTTGGATGATCAGGGAGAGAAGCTTACAATGTTCCTAATGTCTTCATTCTCTTCCATTATTTCCTTAAGAATAGGGATCTGTGGGAGTCATTTAGGCACACTGTCTCAGTTCCTGTCTTGCTGCTGCCTCTGAGCTCATGTTTTATTCATTCTCATAACTTGGGTGGCAAACAGCACCCAACACCTACTGCTTACTCAATATATGTTTGGTGGAATAAATAAAATTAATTTCAATATAGCCAAAAATTATTGGGAACAGTAAAGAATGCTGATGTGAAGCAGAAAGTAGGACTTTTATAAAATGATCCTAAATCTTCCTCTCTTCCAACAGCAAAATAAAGATAATAACTGTAGGATTGTTCTATTACCCAACCAAGAGGGGGGACCTGTTTTTGTTACCTACCTTGAGAGACTCATAATGGTCCTGTCTAATATCTTCATATTCTTCCAGGATCTCCTCAAAGTACTCATCTTTTAGATTCTCATCTAACAGTTGAGAACACTGGAAATGCAAGATCAAAATTCAGTAACCACAGAGCAGCAAAGAAGATAAAACGGGCATAACAATGGTCAGTCCTGAGGTCCAACCTTCAGGAAGCCTTCCCATGTTAATGTCATTTCCTCTCCGTTTACCAATCATGCTAGTTTCTGCCTGGCGGTGCAGTAAAGGGTCAACTCAGTAGGCTGGGGACATTTCAGTGCTGCGCATTCTAAAGAGAGGACAGTTCCTGTGAGATAAATACTAAGCCTTCAGTGATAAAGAGTGTCTTTGTCTACCTGGGGCCTTGGGCTATCCCAGATTGTTTATGCTAACAATGTGATTTATGGCGGGGGACTTGGCTTGTGCTCTGTTTGACCTCTGGAGCAGTTCAAGACTGAGTAACCAAGGTCAGTCAAGTGAGCATGCCACACCCACATGACTGACTTCCAGTAAAAGCCCAAGGCACCCAGGCTCTGGTTAGCACCCCTAGTTGGCAATGTTCCATCTATGCTACCACACATCATTAGTCGAAGTATCAAGCCCTGTCCATATGACTCCATATGAGAGACACCTGGAAGCTGGTGCCTGGCCTTTTCTCGATCTCACTCAATTTTAAACTGTATCCATTCATGGTAATAAACTGTGATTGTGAGTTTAACAGCATTTCTGAGTTCTGTGAGTCACTGAAACTGAGGGGGTTCTGGGGATCCACAACACACTGGGTAGGTACCCTCTCTTCAGGGTTTCAAAGATACTCTGTTCATCTCTCCATCACTGCACTTTTCACAGGTTTCCAGCATCTGTCTGTGTCTACTTCCCTTACTAAGACAGGCCCTTTGAAGGTAAGACTGCACACAGAAGGTGAATCCTCACTGAATGTTAGCTGACAGAATGAGGCTGATCTTCACAGTCAACCATGAACTTCTGCTAAAGCAAGAAAGGAAACTGATTGGGAAATGTGAGGCTACTCAGTAAACTATAAAACAGAATCAGCCAGGTATATTTATGACTATGATTACCAAGTTGGTAGAAGAATCGCTACCACCAAAGCTCAAAATATAATTACCAAGAAGAAAGACATGGTTGCCGCTAATCACGTCAGTTCCAAAATCACAGCTCTGCCCTATCCCTGCATCCTCCACAGGATTTTCTAACACACAAACAGGCAAGGAAGTTCAATATCGTTATTGGAAAGGGAGGAAATTAGGCTGGATGACAGCTACAGTGCCCATCAGCTTTAAATGTCTAGAATTCTATGTGAATTGCCCAAGTATCTCTAATAACAATCCAATGACCTGTGAGTGAGTATAAGACCAAATTGCTTTATTAAGGAACAAAATCAGAAAAGGCCATTGTGACAAGCCTCAAACTAGGCCCCCAAATGGTATTCACATCAGTCTTACATGACCCTCGCCTCAGTGGAGTTCTCCTTTAGGAAACTCAGCAGAGCTCATGAAAACAAGGAATGCCTACTCCCGAGTCCCCAAAGTACATGCAGCCAACGCTTTGAAGATTTTAAAACATTGTTACATTCTGCTAGATTTTAAACTCTGGGAAAGTAAGCCCCCCTATTTCCAGAACTTGACAGCACCCAACAGGAACTACTGGGGAGATGGAAGGTGTTGCTTCTGTTGGCTGGCCCCTTCCACACCCCCTGTGGAACCCCTGCTCCCAGAGGTATGGTGACAAGCCCCTTCCTGCCCAGGCTGACTTGCTCAATGAGAACAAGTTCATGGCCAATTATATGGGCTGTTCCATATGATCAATCACAAAATCAGAGTCAACCTGGGTTTTCACACCAACCATCAGACACAGTACAGCTTTTCTTTTCCTCTTTTTCTTTCTTACAGCAAATTACAGCAAAATAAGAGGGAATACACTGAAAATCAATTTTGGCATCTTGTTTTTTATTTAAAAAAAAAGGAAAAAAGCAAGGGGGCATCCCCCAACCTAAATCTCCAACTATTAAGCAGTTACCATGTTTTGGAATCTTTCAAATAAATACATGAGACAGTAGCCAGAGCATAAGCCTGTACTCACTGCAGTGAGATCAAAAGACTCTGAACCAACTATCAATCTAAACAAATCAGCCTAAACAAGCTCTACCAATGACTCCCAAAACGTGTCACCCGCAGTTACCCAACTGATTTATCATCAGACTTATATCTGAGTGATTTCAAAGGGTGGTTGTTCCTTTGTATATGAGAAGAACCAACCACAGTCGGCTGGACCACACAGTGAAGAACACAGATGCCCCTGCCTCCTCCTCTGCTGGCCTCCAGCAGGGCCAATGGTGCTTAAGCTCTTCAAGACAATGGAAGAGTGTCCTAGAGATGGAATCAAGAGGCCAAGTGCTTCCCAGCTAAAGCGCGCCCTGACCTGTAGGGGCTGTATCAGTCCTGTGCACTCAAATGGGTTCAACAGCCTGGTCTTCAAATGGGAAATGTTCAGTCGCTCATTAGCATTTGAAAATAGCCACTAGCCTTAAAGAGAGTTGCGCTGGTTACTTAATCATGGACCTGAAGTAAGCCCCTTAGGAAATACAATCCAAATATAAGATATAGATAGTATTTCAAAATAAGAGTTGTAGAAATGTACTTTATTTGCATATTAGTCTATGTCAATTTCAAATTAAAAAACTGCAATTTTATGATTTCAGCCCAATTTAATTTTATCTTAATGCTGCTGCTGCTGCTGCTAAGTCACTTCAGTCGTGTCCGACTCTGTGCGACCCCATAGACGGCAGCCCACTAGGATCCTCTGTCTCTGGGATTCTCTAGGCAAGAATACTGGAGTGGGATGTCATTGCCTTCTCCGTTATCCTTAATAAAGGAGACTTATTAAACATTAACAGAACAAGTTTAACTAATGCAGCACAGAATAAGGCCACCTGCGTTCCAATCCACACCTGCTACTTGAGGGATCTGTGGCCTCAAGAGTTACTAACCTCTTTGTTCCCATTTCCTCACCTCTAAAATGGGGATAATGAAAACATCTACTTCATGAGAATTAAACAAAAAGCCCATGTAAAGCACTTAGCGCAGTGCTGGGCACACTATAAATGTTTAATAATGTTAGCAGTTACTGTACAGCTTTAATTCACAGGTCTGAAAGAAACTCCTTTGGAAAATGTTTCAGGAAGTGTGGTGGCCCTCATCCAGGCTGCGGGATAGCGCCTGGGAATGTCACAAATCACCAGGCCCCTCAGCGACCTTCCTTGCCTGCAAATGTGAAGGCTGGACTAGACTGTGCTGCGTGCGCTCAGCTGCTTCAGTCATGTCCAACTGTGTGCGACTGTGAGGACTATAGCCCACCAGGCTCCTCTGTCTATGGGAGTCTCCAGGCCAGAATACTGGAGTGGGTAGCCATGCCCTTCTCCAGGGACTGAACCTAGGTTTCCTGCATTGCAGGCAGATTCTTTACCCACTGAGCCACCCAGGAATCCCTGGAATGGATTAGTGATGTTTAAATTGTGTGTGCTCGTTTGAGGAGAAACAGGAGTGGGATGAGGGAGGGGAAGGAAGGGGTCACTCTTATTTGCCCACTGAGTTTCCAGAAAAGACATTACTTGTAAAGTTTTCTGTGGCAAAAACATACTTGGAAACCACTGGATCACATGGTCACTTAGATTCCCAACAGCTATTATGTCCCATTATTCAATGAATATAATGAAATACATAACAAGAGGAAATGATGGAGAAAGGCAGGAAAAACCACTAAGGTAAGTTGTTTATTATATTCACTAAATTCTGCGTTTTCAACATATATCTGTGGATGTTTTTCTGTATTCAGGTGGGTCAATTGGCCCATTTCAGTTTAAACGTTTTTCTATCTGGAAATGGGTTATTTAAAAAAATTTTACATTCCTATTACTCAACCATAATAAAGAACGAAATTTTCAGCCACATGGATGGACCTAGAGATTATCATACCAAGTGAAGTCAGAAAAAGACAAATATCATCTGATACCACTCACATGCAGAATCTAAAACAGGACCCAAATGAATATATTTCCAAAACAAAAACAGAATCATGAGCATAGAGGACAGACTGGCGGTTGCCAAGGGGGAGGGAATGGGGGAAGAGATGGATTGGGAGGTTGGGATTACCAGATGTAAGCTTTGTATGTAGGATGGATAAACAACAAGGTCCCGCTGTATAGCACAGGGAACTATATTCCATAATGGGAAAGAATATTAAAAAAAAAAAAAAAAAAGAATGTATAAACGTGTGACTTGATCACTTTGCTGTATGGCAGAAATTAACATAACACTGTAAATCAACTATACTTCAATTTAAAAAAAAACTGATAAATTCTACATTCCTTTAGGGAGAGTTAAGAAAGTGCCCATTCATATTTGTCAATATCTGTAAATGACTGAAATCCCCCTCTGGGCTGGTGTCCTGGCATCACAGCACTGCCGATGCTGGCTCAGGAAGAGGTCCCTGAAAGCACAGGACACACTGACCCACCCTCCTCCGGCAATGCAGATACCTGCAGTGACCCCACCACAAGCCCTAGGATAGTCTGACAATTTTTTTAGGAGAATAGGAGAAAAACAAACAGAAGATCTCGAGCAATACCCTTAACTCTCAGTGCTCTCTGCTTTCTCATCGCAACAGACCCACAATAGCATGAGGCCCACACTCACCACCACCACACTCTTGGATGCATCCAGGACGTGGATCACAGGCGCACTGTATCTTGGGGCGATTTTAACTGCTGTGTGGGTTCTGAAAAGAGAGGTCAGGGAGAAAAACACATCCATCAGGGCTGACAGTTGCTACACAACGCCTGTTCAGAACCATTAGAGATAATGTGTTTCTACAGTGCTTTCCAGAGAAACATTTCACAGTACTTATAAATAAATATCGAATATCCCTTGAAAAGCGAGAATGACCTTCTCCCCACCCTAACATGGGGAAGCCAAGGGGAAAAGACCTGGATTTTTGGCCCAGGCAACAAAGAAGTCTAGGATCAAAAGAGGACAATGTCCTCAGCTCTCTGCCAATGGGATCAGACCTGTGACCTCACACTCAATAGCAGCCTGTCTGAACTAAGGGAGCAGACTGGCCTGGTGACTGCACTTTGCTGTCATAAAGGTCAAAGCGGAGTTTTTTCCTGCAGATGAACTGGGCCACCAGCCAGAGTCCCTGGAGAAGCAGACAGTGGCAAGGGACATGGGACACCACTCCCCAGCTGCTGCTCCCCGCCTCCCACCAGGAGACACCAACACTCCTCCAAGCCAAGCCCACCTTCTACTTGTCGGAAGGAAACTCGGACCTAAATAAATTCAACACACAGTAATAGAGAGAGGTCAAAGCAGCAAGATCTTATCCTAACAGTGGCTCAACCCCCCGTTTCTTTCGCCAAACCTGAAAATGTCAGTTCTGAGGAAGAAACACTCTTTAATGCTTAAAATTACCTGATTTTACCAACAAACTGCCCTCTGATTGCTGAATGTTTGTATCAATAGCACAGGCTACTTATCTGCTATTTTAGTATAGAGCATAACGTGTTAAAATGAGAATTGAAGATATATACATCCTTCCTTACTACATGCCCTGAGGCTGGGACAGAAGTGCAGACTTAGCCACAATTCCACGCACAAGGGTGATAACCATAGTTCCCACTCCCACTAAACAGACAGTGTTTCCAGTCTTCTCTCCTCCTTCTTTCCCCCTTAAAGCAGCAGCAGCTTTCCCCAAGTCACATACTTTCATATTTTTTCCCCTCAACTAAAATATTTTCCCATTTGGAAAGATGTCCAGAATGTGCTATTTTATGGGGAAAAACCAAACTAGCAAAAACAGTGTGTTTAATAGAATTTTATTTAAAAAATAAACAAAACAAAATACTACCACCCTCACCGTGCCCCAACCAACCAACCTTCAAGTGTCTATAATAGAAAAAGCAAAGACAGATAGCATAATGTCAGCACTGGTTACATGGAGATTAGAACTGGGGCTGAATCTGGGAAGGAAGAGACAAAAGTTTACTTTCTGAATTGGTTGACATGTTCTGAATTGTTTGACATTCAATAAGTGTGAATTACTGAGGCAATTTTTGAAAATCAAAAAAATAAAAATAAAAAAATTAAAGGTGTAATATCTGAGTGTGTTTTTAATAGGCTTGTAAGGAAAGACTCTAAAAACTCATTCACAATGAGACAGACAAAACCTCTATCATTTCACCTGTCCCCTTTCTCAGCATATTTCTCTACAGAAATAGAAAGCAAAGGATGAAAGCCATAAGCCACCAGAACTGGGCTGTGAGATGGAAGTTCAGGCCTAGACCAGCTAGCACAGAAGGTGCCCTCTGACCTGGGAGGCTGGCATGGCCACCAGCAGGGGGCACCGCACCACAGCCCTGGAGCAGCCTAATGAACCCCACCGACTCCTCACGACCATCTGTGCCTACTGTGTGCTTGGAGACCAAAGATTCTGAAGTTACCCTGGGTAGTCTATGAGGCGGGGAAGATTTTCAAACAGGAGGAAAAGTTATAAAGAAGGATTTGCTTCCAGCTTCAAAACAGAACATAAGTCAAGACTGTATGCTTCCTCTTCCTCAGATGCTTCCCCAGCAACTTGAAACACACAAATATACCTATGTCCTTTTCCTCCATGAAGCTCCCCTAGGAAACAATATTTTAGGCCTGATGTGATTTCAGTGACATTTCTTTTAAAGCTAGCTGGTAAAAATTGAAATGTTTAAATCAACATAATTGATATTTAGTAAGTATCCAAGGTTTCTCAGTGCAGTTCTGGTCATTGCCTATTTAATGGTCTAGAAAAGGGCGCTGAGAAGAAATGGATGGATTTCATGATTTAAAAAAAACAAAACAAATCAAAGTGCTCCTTTCCAACATAAAAACTGCCCAAGATGGATGAGCACAGGCATGAAGTTTGAGTTTGTCCAGCTATCAACAATAAATGCTGGAGAGGGTGTGGAGAAAAGGGAACCCTCTTATACTGTTGGTGGGAATGCAAACTAGTATAGCCACTATGGAGAATAGTGTGGAGATTCCTTGAAAAACTGGAAATAAAATTGCCATACAACCCAGCAATCCCACTGCTGGGCATATACACAGAGGAAACCAGAACTGAAAGAGATAGGTGTACCCCAATGTTCACTGCAGCATTGTTTACAAGAGATAGGACATGGAAGCAACCTAGATGTCCATCAGCAGACGAATGGATAAGAAAGCTGTGGTACATGTGCACAATGGAGTATTACTCAGCTATTAAAAAGAACACATTTGAATCAGTTCTAATGAGGTGGATGAAACTGGAGTTGATTATACAAAGTGAAGTAAGCCAGAAAGAAAAACACTAATACAGTATATAAACACATATATATGGAATTTAGAAAGATGGTAATGATGACCCTATGTAAGAGACAGCAAAAGAAACACAGATGTAAAGAACAGACTTCTGGACTCTGTGGGAGAAGGTGAGGGTGGGATGCTTTGAGAAAATAGCACTGAAACATGTATATTACCATATGTGAAACAGATCCCAGTCCAAGTCCAAGGCATGAAACAGGGCACTCAAAGCCAGTGCACTGGGACAACCCTGAGGGATGGGGTGGGAAGGGAGGTGGGAGGGGGGTTCAGGATGGGGGACACGTGTACACACATGGCTGATTCATGTCAATGTATGGCAAAAACCACCACAATATTGTAAAGTAATTAGCCTCCAATTAAAATAAATTAACTAATTTTTAAAAAAAGAGTGCTTCTGGTTTGACATTGATTCCACTTTTTTCCTAAGCTTCCATTTATGCAAACTTCTCCAGGTGGAAGAATACTTCTTTCTGAAGTCTGAAAAAATACAAAACACTGGAATCTCTCCTCTCCTTCCTACATACCCAGAGCAAAGGGGTAGAGGCTGAGGCTGAATCTCAAATGCATCTCTGCTAAATCCCTAGTCAACATCTAGGATTTAATCAGTCACCTCCCATAGTGACCGACTAACTATGGCAGTGTCAGCCCTAGCCCAAGGTCTCCCACCTTGCTACCAGTGTGGATTAGGCCTCATCTGTGCTAAGTGGTTAGGTGTCTAACACGGAGGTCTTCCCTGAGCCTGTGGGACTGCTGGCACAAAGTCACCCCCAGCTGCAGGCTGGAGCTGATCTAAGAGGGCATAAGAAGAAACTCTTTCACATTCCGAAAAAGAACACATACTCCAAACATCTATTTCATGTCCTATCCTATCCCGGAATTAGTGTTTTACATAAATGCAGCATGACCAAAACTTAAAATGTGATGAGAAAAATGAAAGAAAATGGAAAATAAATTTCAGGAAAATTAAGATAGAATCAGGAGTGAGATTAGCATATAAAATTCATTCCATGAAATCCTATACAGAGGAAAATATTATCAGTTATGTGATTCAGCACCATACTTTGGAGCAATTTAAAAAAACAAAACAAAACTCAGAAAATTACCTCCCGCTTTGAGCAATGTGACTTCCTGTTGAATTCTCCAAGTTAAATTACACAAAAGATAATTGAAAAAGACATTTTGCAGCTATTGGCTTTAAACCAGTTAAAAAATTGAGAGCTAACTGCCAGACTTTTGCCCTTGAGAAGTTCTGTAGCTAAAAGGGCCAGATTTCTATTAAAGTCATTTCTAGTTTGTGATACAAAATCATCTGTATTACAGACAGGAAATTGTTCAGTTTTCTATTCTCTTATTGCTGTAGGTTTAAAAGGGCCACTCCAAGCACATTTCTACCCACAAATGATCCCAAATCTGTATAACCCTTTCAGCTTCTCCAAGGATCCATCCTCAAGCCTCATTTCGAGTGTCTGGGGGAACAGTTCTAATTCTCTCATGCTACCTACTGCAGGCCCCTGAAGTTTGGAAAAGCCATGCTACTATTCCCTTCAGAATCTGCTTTCACGAGAACTTGGAAGTCCTGAGCCTCCATCTGCTCAAAAAGGAGTTAGTAAAGGAAAGAACTGGGCCACTGCTAAGCCCTCCCTCGACAGGTCTGTAGGAGGTGATGATAAGGGTTCTCAGATGGCTTCTGAGACATTCAAACTCCTGAATGCGTTCTAGCAAAGCTGACTCTCCTGGAGTAGATGCCTTCTTACACAGATGCAAAAAGCACTAACCATAAAGGAAGAGATCCATAAATCAGACTTCATGAACATGAAGAACTTCTGTTACCCAAAATACCGCTAAGAAAATAAAATGTAAGCCATATTGGAAGAATCTGTTGCCATATATATATCTCTCTCTCTCTCTCTGATAGGGGCTTCCCTGGTGGCTCAGACAGTAAAGAATCTGCCTGCAATGCAGGAGACTAGGATTTGATCCCTGGGTCAGGAGGAACCCTTAGAAAAGGGAATGGCTACCCACTCCAATATTCTTGCCTGGAGAATTCCGTGGACAGAGGAGCCTGGCGGGCTACAGTCCATGGGGTTGCAGTCAGACATCGCTGAGAGACTAACACTTTCTGAGAAAGAGCTACATCCAATGTGAATAAAGAATGCATACAAATTAGTAAGAAAAATGGTGAAATAGTTTAAAAAGAAAAAATTCAAAAAGTATATCCAAACTGTCAATATACATATGAAAATGTACTGAACATCATTAGTCAGCAGAGAAATATAAATGAAGGTCTTATTAAGATACTACTGCATACACAGTAAAATGGCAAACACTGAAAAAGGCGTGGAATAACTAGAAACCTGACAATTGCTGGTGGGAGTATAGATTAGTACAATCACTTTGGAAAAAGACCCTGCAATAAATATCTAACGCAGATGTTGTTGCCATATAGTCACTAAGTTGTGTCTGACTTTTGTGAGCCTGTGAACTGTAGTACACTAGGCTCCTCTGTCCATGGAATGCAGACGACCATACGTATCTTCTGTGACCCAGCAAGTCTGCTTCAGGGAAGATACACATTTATAGCAGCACTCCACGTTAACAGCCCCAAACTGGAAAAACCCCAAACGCCCACAACAGTAACATGGATAAATAAACCAAATTCAATATTTTACCACAAAGTGGAAAACAAAACAAAACAAAAAAACCCCTGACTATTGTAACAATGAGTTGGGGCTTAAAGACATAATGTTGAGCTCGACACAGAATATACACAGTAGATTAAGTATAAATAGTATCGATGGAATCCACTTATACAAAGCTGAAATGCAGGCAAAACTGGAGAAAGACATGGTTACCTGGAAGCATGACTATTGGCTTTTATTTTCTAAATAATTTTTCAGAAACTGTAACAGGCAAGGAAGAGAAGAGAACCAGAAAAACTCATTGAAAAACAGAATATTGCAGTTAAAGAGACCTGGGAGATCATGGGAACCAGATGTCTGTCTCCTGGGAGGAACCTTCAGTTTTCCAGATGAAGAGAACAGATATTCTATAAGAGCATGAGGACTGTTGGTCATTACTGATCTAATTGATTACTTGTTATACCAGGTTATAACTGTTAAGAGTCATTTACGGCTAATGTTGCCAATGATACATCTTGAGAGGCTCGTCATGTTACTTCTGATCATTATTTAATCTGTGGCTCTTACTTGGTGAGAGATATAATACAATTAACTATTAGTAATGTTCCAACTTGGGCTTTTCTGGTGGCTCAGTGGCAAAGAACCTGCCTGCCAATGCAGGAGATACAGGAGATGCAAGTTCGATCCCTGGGTCAGGAAAATCACCTGGAGAAGAAAATGGCAGCCCACTGCAGGATTCTTGCCTGGGAAATCCCACGGACAGAGAGGCCTGGCAGGCTACAGTCCGTGGGGTGACAAAAGAGCTGCACACAACTCAGAGACTAAGCAACAGCAATGCTCCAGCTTGAACAAGCAGCAGGATGTGGTTTCCTGATACTGAACTTCCAAGTGTAGAGTCCCCATAAAATCTTTCTTATTTGGAAACTAGCATCACATTCACACAACTCATAATGCATTTTATTACATCTACTCATTTAAATATTTCTTTATTCCTATTTTACAACTCTGATTTTAAAAGGTCCTTCATGTTGACAATAATCGGTAGATTCTCTTACCATTCTCTTTACTAAGCTAATGAATATTCCCACTACAATCATTCAATTACCCAAACTATGCTCACTGAAATCCCAGATATTGACAGATAGTCATATTCCTAGAGAACAATCTGCCACATAATCCTAGCAGGTTAAGTTCTTCGTGGAAAAACAAAGCCAGTTTTCTAACGTGAGCAATAACAGCCACACTACTGAGTTCTCCAAGTATGAGAAGCAATTAGTAGAGATAGAACACTGTAACCACTCATGAAAATGTGCTATTCAGATTAAAAGTGGGAGGATGGTCAATTTTATGTGCCAATTTGGCAAGGCCATGATACCCAGTTCTTGGTCAAACAACAATCTAGATGTTTCCGTGAGGATATTTTTCAGATGTGATTAACACTTACATCATTAGGCTCTGAGTAAAGCAGATTGCCCTCCAGAATATGGGTAGGCCTCATCTAATCAACTGAAGACCTTAAGAGAAGGCTGTATATTGTCACCCTCTTTATTTAACTTATATGCAGAGTACATCATGCAAAATGCTGGACTGGATGAAGCACAAGGTGGAATCAACACTGCCAGGAGAAATATTGAAAACCTCAGATATGCACCCTTACGGAAGAAAGCGAACAGGAACTAAAGAGTCTCTTGATGAAGGTGAAAGAGGAGAGTGAAAAAGCTAGCTTAAAACTCAACATTCAAAAAAACTAAGATCAGGGCATCTGGTCCCATCACTTCATAGCGAACAGATGGGGAAACAATAGAAACAGTGAGAGACTTTTCTTTTCTTGGGCTCCACAATCACTGCAGACAGTGACTGTGGCCATGAAATTAAAAGACGCTTGCTCCTCGGAAGAAAAGTTATGACCAACCTAGGCAGCATATTAAAAGGCAGAGACATTACTTTGCTGACAAAAGTCTGCACAGTCAAAGCTATGGTTTTTCCAGTAGTGATGTATGGATGTGAGAGTTGGACCATAAAGGCTGAGCACCAAAGAACGGATGCTTTCAAACTGTGGTATTGAAGGCGGCTCTTTAGAGTCCCTTGGACTGCAAGGAGATCAAAACAGTCAATCCCAAAGGAAATCAGTCCTGAATATTCATTGGAAGGACTGAAGCTCCAGTATGTTGGTCACCTGATGTGATGAGCCGACTCACTGGTAACGAGCCCGATGCTGGGAAAGATTGAAGGCAGGAGGAGAGGGGATGACAGAGAATGAGATGGTTGGATGGCATCACCAACTCAATGGACATGAGTTTGTGCAAGCTCCGGCAGATGGTAATGGACAGGGAAGCCTGGTGTGCTGCAGTCCATGGGGTCACAAAGAATCAGATATGACTGAGCAAGTGAGCAACAACAACAAAGAGAAAAGACTGGGGTTCCCAGAGGAAGAAGGCCTTCTTCCTCCAGACTGCCTTTGGACTCAAGATTCAACAGCAACTCTTGCCAGGCCTCCAGCATGCCCACCTTCTCTGCAGATTTCAGTCATTCTTGCTTCCAGAATCACATGAGACGGTTCCTTAAAATCAATTTCTCTCTGTCTCCCTCCCCCCATGCCCCATGTATAGACATACATCCTGTTTGGAGATTCCTAACTACTACAAGTGGCTTAACATACAGTTGTTTCCAGTGTGAAAGGAACTCTGAATAGCTTTGGCCCGGCCATCTACTGTATTTTGTATCAGAAACAACTGCATGCTTGTGCGACCACCAGGACCAATGCTCTACCTGGGCACTGCTCCCTGCCAAAGTGAGCTATATGGGCATAAGGGATGCATCATAAAAAGTCTACTACCTCTAATTAACATGCCTCTCACCAACTAGCATTATGATCATGACCCCAGGAGATAGCTGACAAAATAAATAATGATCCTGTGACCAAACTTGAACTTCCTCTTCTTTAAATTATTTGACCCAAAGGTTCCCAAAAGCTCTCCTTTTCAGAAACAACTTCCCAAAGTACTCCTCTGATTCATTTTCTCAGTCAGCTTTCTATCTCAACTATTACAAGGTTAGAGTTTCTTCAACAGAGCTTGTAATTACTTAGACACCTGCTTCAAGACAGAGAGTGGGCTAAAATTCAAGCAATGCCTTTGTGCTAAAACACACATCTTCACTCAGGTGCTCATTAGCAGTCTCAGGAACTGAACAGGAGGTGAGAGGATTAAGGGGAAGATGACTACAGGCCAAAGGAATCCAAAAACAGGTGTGGGGGTGGCACTGATGGAGGAGTTTCCTGCAGCAGGCCCCCAAATTATTCTGGCTCTTGTGGCACAAAGACTAGAAAGTTCGTGTGTTTATAAAATAAGGAGCCAAGGTGCTATGTGTAGGAAAAACCTCAGGTTTTATCACTGTTTTTAAACACTAGCATCTGTGAAAATTTCACTGAGGCATGAAGCTCATTAGCATGACTCACCTGGAAGTGGTAGCTCCTCCGATCAACAATGGGATCTTTATAGCTAGTCTCTCCATTTCCTTAGCGACAAAAATCATTTCATCCAGGGAAGGAGTGATGAGTCCTGACAGGCCAATTATATCTATTATTTAAAAAAAGGAAAAAAAGAACAATGAAAAGGAGGATTCGAGAAAAAGAGAAAAAGTATGAAGACTCATTTTCAAAACTCTGTAATAAAGACCACAAGCCAGAAGATAAATTCCCAATTTCTATGAATAATTTTGAGACTTCTTTTCTGACTGGGGGTTTTCAATTTATTGCTTGCTTTTGGTAGTAAATATGATTTGCAACTTCAGGTTGCAATAATCTGCTTGCCACCGTTTTAGGAAAAGCCACGAAACTGTTAGTTCATGATTTCCCAGATGGGATATGTCACAGTGTCAGAAGAAATATAAGAACAAACACACAGAGAGAAAAACAAAATCTAATACAAATTGTTCTAAGAAGCCTGTCCCCATACCCCTTCCTCGGAACTATAAAGGAGTTTCACAGTTACCTATTTACCCCTTTAGTCCCGTTTATAAATGGCAATGACAGAACCCTCCAGGCAGGAGCTGTCAGTTGAGTGTCTGCAGGTCCCAGTAACCTCCACGGGTGGGGGCATCACCCTTTGCCGACGGACACTGGGAGAATACAATTTACTGAAACGCCCAGGAACCCAGTTGCATAGTACCTGCTTTGTGGTCTAGAGCAGCCTTCAGTATCTTGTCACATGGAGTCATGACTCCTAAATCAATAACTCTGGGGGACAGAAACGAGATGTGAGATAATTAATGAGATCCCATTAATTATCAAAAAAGCTAAAGGAACATTTTTATTTAACCATTGAACACTGCTCTCGTGTAAACTGGAATCACACTGAAAAGCTCACCGAACACTGACAACCGACTCAGTGATGATGGCCATTGATTAGGAACTGACCGTGGGCAGGGGCTACACTAAGCTTTTTTAAGGACCTTCGCTGACACAATCCACAGAGCATCTAATTCACCTGTTTAAGGTAGCCTTTGGTAGAGGACATTATTTTCTAAGCTCTGGTAAAATATATATAATACATAGCGTGCCATTTTAACCATTTTTAAGTGTATAGTTGAGGGTCACTAGTTAGTTGCAATGTTGTGTAACCATCACTACTATTTAATTTCAAAACTCTTTCATTGCCCCAAACAGAAACTTTATAATCCCTCAGCAACAAGTAACCTTTACTCTGCCTTCTATCTCTACGAATTTGCCTTGTCTGGATATTTCTACAAGTGGAATCATACATCATTTGTCCTTCTGGGTCTGGCTAATTTCACTTAGCCTAACATCTTTAGGGTTCCTCCCCCACTGGAGCCTAAGTCAAAACTTCATTCCTTTTTAAGGCTGAATAATATTTCATTGTATGAATGTGCCAGATGTTTATTCATTCATCTGTCAATGGACACCTGGGATATTTCCACTATGCTAAGCCTTCTATATAAACAATCTTGTTTAACCCTCACAGGAACTGTACGTGCAAGCACGATCATGGGGGCCTGTGTCTTTTTTTCGGGGTTGGGGGGATTGTTTTCATATATTTATTTCATGTATTTATCCAAATATATACATTAGATGGACTGTTATAAGTGGGATTATTGCATTAAACAATATAAATATTTTTATGTTTGATTCCTATTTTAAATTTTATTTTGAGGTAGGTTTTACCAAAGAATACTCTTTTTTAAAATTTTTGAAAACATGATTTTTACATTTTTAATAAGGAAGGGTCCAGAAAATCACGTGCCCAGAAGTTAAGCATCTTGTCCAGCCAGACAACTATCTAGTAGTGGAGCGGGGATCTGAACCAGGGTCTGACACGAAAACTCGTCTTCTTAGCCATGGAGGCCAAGAAAAACGTTAGAGAAGTTCACTCCGTAAGTATCTACTGAACAGTATACCCTGCGTGGGCGCCAACAAGCAGGATAAGGAGAAGAGATCAGTTCCTGGACGTGAAAAGCTGACTAATGGCAATCTCCCATTAGTCAAAGGAGAGGGAGAAGGAACGAAAGGACAGCTTCCACGAGAGACGAGCAAGACTCAAAGGGAGAGCAGACCACGGTGGGCACGCGAGGAGAGCGGGACTGGGCGGAGGGAGCCTCAGCAAGGAGACGGCTTCCTGGATCTCAGAGAAAGCGGGATTCTAGCCTTGGAAAATGTTCTATAAACGACTCCTCTATTCTAGAGTTAGCACCAAGGAGGTCCATCATTTTGACAATGTAATTTCATCATGAGCACTGGTTATAAAGATGTTTTAAAAATTACAGTGCACATTTTGTTTCCTCATGTCAACAATTCCTAAATAACTAAACAGACAAAATGATTATAAGCTAAAAAAAAAAAACAATTCTTAAGAACCACTACCTGACATCATAGCAGCTGTTAACAGTGGGTGTTGAACACTAAGGGCAGGAAGGAGCGTTGCTTCTCATTATATACCTGTTTATATTTAAGTTGGATTTTTTAGCTTGTTATCATAGTACTTAAATTTCTTAAAAAAAAAAATAAACTAGCACAAAGAGAATCCTCAGAAAGTAGACAATTTCAAATCAATGATGACTCTCTTCAGGTCTGTTAGCACTAATCCACTAGAAAACACGCCACAGAGGTTGATGATGGGGCACTGCATGTTATAACGGGGGTGAGGTGGCCCCTTTCTTTCTCTTTAGCACACTGCACACAGTTCGGTAACTGGATTTGTTGAACTATGACTAAATACAGCCTATAACACTAAGTGAAAGAGCATATTGCTTTTACATCAAGACAAAGAGGTATGGATTTTAAAGCTGACGCTTTCAACATTGTATGTTGTATTTTAAGAATTACAACTCATCAGTGTGATGGCAAGAATCATCTCGCTCTCAATCCTTTTTCTTGTTTCAGGCACTCTATCTTTCAGGAATATCGTGTGCCTGCTTGCTTTGTTGGAGGAAAAGTAAGAAGACCTTGTGGTCAGATAGAAATGGAGGAAGGAGAAAGCTGTAGGGAGTGAGCTCAGAGAAGGAGAAGAGGGCATCTTAATGGTGATTATTTAAAATTTCAAAATATTAAGTTTTTTTTAAGAAATCTAAATGGAGCTCTCAGGTAGTCATCTGGATCTGTAAGCCTGCAGCCCAGGTGAGCAATCCAAGCTGGAGATAAAACCTGGGACTTGTTGGCATATTACATGGCATTAAGAAGTCCTGAGACCATGTGTAAAATATTTAGAAAAATGAATTGCCAAAAGTGGGTAGGGGTTGGAGAGAAGGGGTTGAGGGAAGAGTGGGAAGAGGAGGGGAAGGGGAGAGGAGATGACAGGGGAGGGGAATAGAAAAAAAAATTCATGAGACTGAATGAGATGACCTAAGCCTGTCTGTCCAGACCTGTTTTCATCAGATCTGACTTATCAAGATCCCCAGGTGGTCAGAAGGTGCACTGAAGTCTGAGAAGCAGTGAGGGCAGAGAAGAGGTCCCAGGGTTAAGGCCTGAAGTAGTCCCCTTTAGGGAGGTCACACAGAGAAGGAGCAATCAGCAAGAGAGATGACCAGCCGTTAGGGAGGTTAAGAAGAGGTCTGGAAACAATGAACTAGGGGCCTAGAGTATGACGAGTTCAACATCCAACTTATTAGGCTGCTTTAACAAGTTTTGCTGGGAAACAGTCAAAGATATCACTGCTTAGAGGAGCACTTTATAATGTTTTCCATGCAGAGAAAATAGTACTTATGGCCCTGGGATACAGGAAGGAGGCTACTTGCCACCAGGGTCAACCAATCTAGGACTGGGGCTGTCCTCAGTCACACCCTGGAGAAAGAAGGGGATGTGTTTCTGGGCACACGTGAGTTAAGAAACTGCTGGAAAGTTCTGAATTAGAATACAGTGTCGTAAGTGCCAGGCAGGAGGCCTTTACAGTGTGCTGTGAGAGGCCATCATAGCTGGACAACAGTTTTAGAAGGATTCCAGGAGGGTACTATCGCCTGAATCTTGAGCAAGTATTAGCCAGGCGAAGGAAAGAAGAGGGCCATCCAGTAGAGACCAGCACAACGAAGGTCTAGAACCATGGACAACTGGCCCTGGGGAACACTGGCTGAAGGAAAGGAGCCGAAGCCTGATCAATCCCACCCCTGCCCACCGCCATCCTTCCCACCACCCCTCCCCATTTTCTCTCCCCTTTACTACAACTCCCTGCTTCCCCTGCATACCTCTGCTCCTCCCTTGGCTTTCTCTTGATTTCCCTTCTGCACTCTGAGCTATACCCCATGTCTGTAAGCCTCTTCTTATACACATTCTTTTATTTTGCCGCATGAGAGATTAAAGAAAATAAAAATGAATGCTATGGAAATTTTAAAATTTTACAGTCATCATTCTAAAGTGATTATAACAGAGCTGTAAACACAAGCATTTAATTTGGGCTTCTAATTCAGACAGAATGCAAGCTGCACCAAATGCCTTAGCAAAGGCATCCAAAACTATTTAAGGATATATAAAATTTTGAAAATAAATCTTGTAATAGATAAATCCCATTTTACTCTCCAGAAAGAATTAAAAAGTAAAATAAAACTAATTTTTCTTAGGGTGCCTCACATCAGTTTAGTGAAGTTGAAGGTGGCAGTGTCTTCTGATCCTGCAATTCACATGTACCACCACTAGATGGGAGTACTGTACCAGTTTGCAGTCCCAACCAAGATTTCCAACCTGTGGTTAAGCTGCATGTCAACAGATAAATGGATAAAGATGTGATATATGCATACAATGAAACCATTAAGAAGCCATAAGAAAGAAAGAAATCTTTCCACTGAAACAATGGATGGACCCTGAAGGCATTATGCTGAGATAAGACGTACAGTGAAAGAAAAATACTGTATGACAGGCTTACATGGGGAGTCTAAAAAGCTGAATGAACAGAAACAGAGTAGAAGAGGTGTTTCTAGGGGCTGTAGGGTGGGGAAAATGGGGAGATGTTGGTCAAGGGTACAAACTTCCAGCTGGAAAATGACTAAGTTCTAGGATCTAATACACAGCACTCTGAACAGAGTTAACAACACTGCATGCTATGAGAGGTTAAGAAAGTGTATTTTAAATGTTCTCACCACAAATAAGAAATGGTAATTATGTGATGGGTTAGCTAACACTATGTGGTGATCATACTGCAAATCAAATCAACGTTTTACACCTTAAGCTTACACAACGTTGTATGTCAATTCTATTTCAATTAAGCTCCAAAAGCACACACAAACAACAGTTAAAAGCATCCAAATAATTATGAAGAGAACCTGTGAGGTGCTAGGAAAGATTAGATTAGTGTGCCCTTGACTTAAATACACTCCTTTTCCTCACTTAGCTGAAAACTCTAGCATTATACAGTTTTAAAGTGTTCCCTTCTTAACCATGTATTATTTATCCATCCTAGACATTTGGGATGGAGGAGCCTGGTAGGCTGCAGTCCCTGGGGTTGCAAAGAGTCGGACATGACTAAGCGACTTCACTTTCACTTTTCACTTTCATGCATTGGAGAAGGAAATGGCAACCCACTCCAGTGTTCTTGCCTGGAGAATCCCAGGGACTGCGGAGCCTGGTGGGCTGCTGTCTAAGGGGTCGCAGAGTCGGACACGACTAAAGCGACTTAGCAGCACATTTATATTAAGAACCACTGATTAACACGAAAATACGTCTCATTATCTGTTTCACCAGATCCATATTTTTAAAAGTACTAGATGTATGATATTTGATTTAAAATTTTGTTATTACATCCTATTTTTTCTTATCCAATTAAACAGGGTGCATTATGTTAAATGGGAAAAGTCTACATTTGTCTTTCTATATAATAATTATTAGAGTATTCGAAACTCAACTTTAATGTAATCAAATATCTGATCAAAATATGTTTAAATATTCTAAATTATTTCTAAAGAGGAATTAAACTGTAATATTAATATTAGACATTACAGTTAAAGTTGCTTAAAACTGGAATAAATATTGAAAGCTAAACTGCCACAATACAGAATCCTGACTTTTGGACTCAGAAGCCCTGGGGATGGCCTGCCACTTGCTAGCTGTGTAAAAGGAGAAGTACAATAACTGAGGCAGGCAAAGCAGGATCAAAACCGTAAAAAGAAAAAAAGAATGAAGGACAGGAAAAAAAGAAAAAGAAAGAAAGAAATCAGGAAAAGAATACAAAGGGGAAAAAAAGGAAAAATCAGTTATATAAAAGCAGCACTATATAAATTGTGAAGTGGTAAATAAATGTTAGGTATTAGTAAACTCTAATACCTAAGGTGGACATATCCCCAGATCTATTCAAATTTTCAAATCTGCAAATTCTATTGCATCATCCCCATAAAAAACTGTGCTTTTTCTGTCTAGACAGAACTATCACTTTGAGTCCTTTTTACTTCTTTTTTCCCCACAAAGAACTCTTAGCATTTCATGAGATTTACTGACCAGTGACAAAGAGCCGGGAATGAAAAAGTTGTATTAGCATCTGGTACTAGATGGTTTGCTAGACTCAGTCAACTAGCTGGGTGATTCACCCAGGCATTAGCCTGCAGCACAGATACACAGTCAAAGTATACATTTCGCTGCACAAGGCCTATCTCAGGGGCATCCGTCTACTACCTGACATCATAACATTAAACCCATCAGTGTCAAGAATCCATGTATTATGAGACACAAGACCCAAAGGGGTGTTTGAGCCCAAAGAAAAAAGGTATTGCACGTTCACTTATTTTTTACAAAAAGAATAAAGTGTCATCAGAAGATGTTTCTCCAGCTGCCATTATTATGTGAGTGCTCAGTCTTGTCTGACTCTTTGCAACCCCATGGGCGGTAGCCCACCAGGCTCCTCTGTTGATGGAATTCTGTAAGCAAGAATACTAGAGTGGGTTGCCATTTCCTACACCAGGGGATCTTCCTGACCCAGGGACTGAACCCAGGTCTCTGTGTGTCCTGTATTGGCAGGCAGATTCTTTACCACTATGTCACCTGGGAAGCCAGCAAAAAACAAGCGATCCTCCAGTGTACAAGCCAGAGGAGATGTGTGTGCTGGAGGAAAGCATTCGGGTTTAATAAGTCACTTTCACTGATGACATCGGGCTCCAGCAGCACCCTGGAGAAATGCCACAGTTCTCCCTGGCCTCTTAAAATGCCTTTACTGGAGGAAGAAAAATTACTGGTATGATTCTCTCAGCTACTTATCCATTTTTCATAATACAAAAGGATAAACACAGACAATGATATCTCAAGAATTGCTTTAGGGAGCTTGCTTACAAATTGCCTTTTTTCAATAGTTTTTGTCCTATTATCACCATTGAATATGTACCTGGCTTTTTAGCCTGACAAACAGTAAAGTTCCTGAATGGAGAAAAGTCAGCTAAATCATCTGGGTGTCTCTGATACAATTCATGGTATATAGTAGATGATCTATAAACATTTATTAGCTGAAATGAATTTGAACTAATTGAAATGAATGCAAATAGAAATCAACAGCACAGGATTTGAAAAGACGAGACAACACTAGAAATGTCAAGGGATTTTAGGAAGCCAACACCTTATCAAATATTCATTCCTCATCCAAATACTTATTCTATAGGTAAAAATCTTACTGTAACAACCGCCATTGTCTTTCTGGTATATTTATCTTTAAAAAATAATAAATGTATTCCAAGAACAATATTCCTTATTTCCAGGACTAGGAGAAAATGCTCCGTCTTTTGATAGTGAACAGGCAGCCAAACAAAAGCGCCTGTGAAGACAGTCAGAGGAAGAAGGTGCCACACTGCCAGTGCTCCTTCACCGCCAGCCTTCCTTATCTGCATTTAACTGGCCTTGAGCGCAGACATGCATGAAGAGTTTGAAAGCAGGGAGGAGGCTTAGAGGGCAATGGTTATCTGACAGTGGGAACTCTCTAACCCCAACCCCAAGGGGGCCCAGCTGCAGTTGCTTCTCCTCTCTACAGCGAAAACAGCACATGGAGAGAAGTCCACGCCTCAAAAGGGCCGTTGGCTGGATATGGGCCAGAGAAGACACTAGTTTTATCAGGCTTTTCATTACAGAGAATATGTTGAAATCTGAGCGAAACATGCTCTTACTGTGGGTCATGAGCTCTCAGACAGAAATAAACTGGCGCTAAATAATTATTCAACTATAATGAGAGATATAAGAAAGGGATTTTACTTGTATACAGCATTCAAAAACTAGCTTCATCAATACTAAGAGGCATGCATGGTTCTCTTATAAGCAAAGGAAAAAGAATTTAGCCAAAGTCTTAATAAGATCTTGGCTTTAAAATCTGGCAGCTTATTGAGAGTAAAAAGGAAATATGGCCATGGGGTGGGGTCCAATATTTGAGCCTCTGGCCTGAAGTCAATTCCCCAGAAGCCTCTGGGTTGTTTGACCCTGCTTGAATACTGTTTTCTATTCTTTTTGTCCTTACTGAATGTACACCATTAAATAATTACTAAATTACTTCATTTGAAAAGGTATGTTCAATGCAGAAAATTCAAAAACATGTGAAGAAAAAGAAAAACCACCTCTATCATCCACAGCTCTACCCTGCCCTCCCCACCCAAAGATGCATCACCTGTTAATGCTTTTACTTTAAACAAGAAAGGGGCTCAGGTAAGAAAGGTGGGTCCAAAGTTACCTGAAATTATTGCAGCCAAGAACCACTCCAACTATGTTCTTGCCTATGTCGTGTACGTCACCTTTAACAGTAGCCAGCACGATGGTGCCTTGGTAAGGGTCCTGGAGAGGAAGGCAAACAGCTCAGCATTGCTAGGGTCACCTGGTTCTCTGGAGCCAGACAGGTGTTAGAACAGAAAGCAATTCAATGCAACCAAGGTAACCCTCAAAGATGGACCCGGAACCCAAGCCTCGTGCTCTGTGCGAAGAAGGCTGTAAGCCGCAGCAACCCCCCAGGCGGTTCACTGAGGGGGCTTCAACCCAGATCATGTGTTCCATCATCTCAAAAACAGTTTAAGTTCAAATATAAAACAGTCCCATCACTGAAGATCATATGTGTAACCCCAAGCCTATCTGATAAATGTCTAGTGAATGTCAGCAGTAAAGGGGGAGGGAGGCTCTGGTGAGCTGCCTGTGTCCCATCAGAATGGGAAGGACCACAGCAGCCCAGGGCAGGGGGGCTCAGACTGTCTTCTTCAACACTGTTGTTCCACCACCATCTCCTCCCTCAAAAAAAAGAAAAAGAAAAAGATATGCAAGGCAAGTGGGATTTTTATGAACATTACATCAGAGCCATTCACAAACACAGATAGATTTAAGAATTCAGAATCTTAGGGGCCAAAGCTGACCAAGCACAGGGAGCTAAACAGGTCAAAAGCTTCACGATTTACTGCGGTGGCGCAGCCAACAGGAAGGGAGCTAAATTCAGCAGTGGTGCCAAGAACATGGCCAGCACACAGACAATATTCAGGAAGGAGGTCTTCCAAAACCAAACAGTATCTCAAGGGCACGGACTGATCTTTTTTAGCTACAGAGTCGAGCGCACTACCTGGCAAGGGGTAAGAGCTCTGTAAATAGTTGGTAGATGAATGAGAGAACTGGTTTTGTCTTGAACTGATGGCTTTGTTTAGAAAATAATGTTTTTATTAAAAATTTCATAAAGCCACGTTCTATAGAAAATCCCAGGGTATTCTGATACTTGGTAAAAAAGTTGGTTCACTTCTCTGCTTCATCGTCAATGACACAGTCAAGCCCAATGGCTTAGGTCCCTACCCTCCAGCCCAGTAAGAGTATCCAGAGCCAATTCCTCACAAGGTCCACAGGCCCCAACCAAATGACTTGCCTCATCTTCTATTTTGCCAGTAAGCACTTTGGTTTCTTCTCTCTCTTTTTCCATGAAGGGAATAAGGTGACCCACGGCCTTCTTCATGACCCGAGCTGACTTTATAACCTGGGTAAAATACACAGAGTCAGGCATCTTTACCAAAACACCTGGATGGTTACACATGGTTGCTTGTGAAATTTTAGCACAAATTATGCATGTTTTGACCTCAGGTCAGCCACCCTTGAGTCCATTTTTGACAGTGGGTGGGTGAGGAATGAGTTCACCATGAGGAAAATTAATCAGTCAGGTACAGAAGAAGAAAAACAAGGCTGGAAATCAAATGTTGCAGTCTCTGTCCTCTGAACGTCTGCATGTTATTTTTTCTCCACCTAGAAGGCCCTCTATCATTTCCTAAAGTTCTGCACATCCTCCAAGCGTCAAGCTTCTCCTCCAAAAGCCCCTTCTCAGCCTTCTCTTCTCAATCCCCAGTGTCACAATTCACTTATAATTAAGGCTTATGCAAAAGGAAAAAGAGCCTTAAAGTCTATAGAATTAGAGAAAAATTTTGTAAATGTAAGTTGGATAAGGGATTAATATCTAAAATATAAAGAACTAATGCAACTTTATAACAAAAGCCCAAATAATCTGATTAAGAAAATGGGCAGGAGAACTAAAAAGGTATTTTTCCAAAAAGGATATCAAAATGGCCAATAGGCACATGAAAAGATGCTCAACAACACTAAGTGTCAGGGAGATAACAAGTACAAACCACACTAAGATACCACTTCACACATGATAGCTCAGAGCTTCCCTGATAGTTCAGTTGGTAAAGAATCCACCTGCAATGCAGGAGACCCCAGTTCAATTCCTGGGTCGGGAAGATCTGCTGTAGAAGGGATAGGCTACCCACTCCAGTATGCTGGCCTGGAGAATTCTATGGACTGTATAGTCCATGGGGTCACAAAGAGTCAGACATAACCGAGTGACTTTCACTTTCATATGTCAGAATGGTCACCCTCAAGGAAACAAAAACCAACAGGCGCTGGTGAGGATGTGGTGAAAAGGGAACTCTTACACACTGTTGGTGGGAATGGAAAACAATATGGAGGTTCTTAGAAAAATTAAAAATAGGTCGACCACGTGATCAAGCAATTCCACTTCTCAGTAGAAACCTACAGGAAATGAAAATAGGATTTCAATAGGGTTATCACAGCATTATAACAGCCAAGACATGGAACAACCCAAAAGCCCATCAACAGATGAGTGGATAAAAATGATGCAGTTATATATACAGAATGGAGTACCGTTCAGCCACGGTAAGAGAGGGTGCCCGGCCATGTGCAAAAACACAGATGGGTCTTGAGGACATTATACTAAGCAAGATAAATCAGAAAGAGAAAGACAAGTATTGGATGATCTCACTTATATGCAGAACCTAAAAGAAGTCAAACTGGAAAGAAAAAACAAAACAAAACAGAGTGAAACTGTGGTTGCCATGGGATACCGATGGGAGGGTAAGACTGATGATATTTAAGGGTACAAACTTGTAACAAGTAAATAAGCCACAGGGATCTAACATACAGTATAATGAACAGACAATAATGTACTATAATGACATAGTGTGATAAATATTATTTCAATGGCAATCATATTAAAATATGTATCACCGTACACCCTAAATTTACAAACATAACATGTCAAATTTGTTAAACAGACAAAAAAGAACAGGGACTTTCATAAAATCCACGAATGTATACTAAAATTCATGAGAAGCAGGATGAGAAAACAGGGTATTTGTACAGTCTCAATGTTCCTCGTCTCAATGTTTCTCCCTACAAAAAAATTTACAGTGGAGAAACATAGCAGACACTCTTAACAAAATGATCAAAGTTAACCTCACCAGTAATGAGACATAGCAACATGATGGGCTTCCTGATATGAGAAGGGCACAGCATTACTCTGTGTTATTCTTGTCAAAAATCAGAAAACATCAGGAAAATTCAAACTGAGAGAGAGCCTATCATTTACCAAACTGTACAATACTCTTTAAAAGTCAAGGTCATAAGGAAAAACTCAGGAACTGTTCAAGATAAAAACAAAGTGGGATTGTGGAACACAAAGAGAAGAGAAGAGTAGCAGAAACACTGGTGAAATGTGAATAAAGTCATTAGTTAACATGATTATATCAATATTAATTTCCTGGTTCTGATAACTACACTATGATCAAGTGAAAAGGTTAACATTAGGGGAAGAAGTTGAGGGGGATACATGATCACTTAAACTGCATCTGCAACTTGTAAGTCTAAAGTTTACTCAAACGTAAGAAGTTAAACCAATAAGTTGACGTCATGAAAAAAAACGCTGTGAAACTGTCCCCGACTTGGGGAGACTAATGCAGTACAACTGAATGTTCCCTAGTGTGGTGATGGTTTCACAGACACAGGCATGTTAAAGCTTATCAAACTGTATCCTTTAAACATGCACGTTTTATTGCATGTGAATGATAAAACAGTAAATCTATAAGAAAAGATAAATGCTATGAAGGAAAATGGGGAATGGACAATGAATAATTAAAAATAGAATAAATTTTAAAAATCAATTATACTTCGATTTTAAAAAGTTAAAGAAAAAAAAAAAGAACAGGGATTTTTCGTTTTTTGTATGCCTCACAGACCTGAACCCAGAAGTCTCAAAAAGTACCAATGTTAATCAATGTGGTCAGTAGCTGCTGTAAATCAAAATAAGAGTAAGACTACTGGTTTTACTTGAAACATATTATTTAATGTATATCGTTATTTAAAATGGTAATGATCTTTTCAAAATATTCATCCTTAAGGATGAACACTGGCTGGTCAAATCAAATCTTAACATGATTGACTTTACACTAATCTTGGGTTTTATATTTATTTGGGGGGTTGGGGGAGAGACTTCTGCTGGGGTAAGAGGTGGTACAGAAGCCCAGAACATGAAGACTAATGCTGGGAACGTCCAGATGACCTCTAATGTCCACACACCCTAGCTCGACTTTTCAGACTATGCCTAAAAGTGAATTCAGAGAATGAACAGAATCACACCTCAATGCCCCTGGGCTCTCATCAAAATTAAAACCAGAGAAACAGACTCAAGTTTACTATTTATTAAAAGATAAAGGCTCTTTCCTTCAATTGTGAAACTTTTCCCCCACCATTTGCCAACCTGAGGTAGAAACATTTTTCCAGCTCCAAAAAGGTCACCAACAATTTTCATGCCATTCATCAGCGGCCCTTCAATTATATTCAGAGGTCGGGGATACTGTTCCTGGTTTAACCTGGCTTCCTCAGTATCTTCAATAATATATTTTTCAATGCCCTACAGAAAACCAAAAAATTAGGGAAAATTTACAGGATAAATTGGCTTAAGTTCAAACATCGAACAACAAATAAATAGTTACAGAGTGTGGGTTTTGGAATCAGACTGCATATGTTTAAATCCTGGCTCTTATCACTAATTTAGACAACTTATTAAGCATCAGTTTCCTCATTTAATAATCGTATAATACCAACCTCACATGGTTATTTTGAGGATTAAATATGTAAAGTGTAAAGTGCCTAGATGGCTTTATTGACATAAAGCATTTTATTGATATAAAGTGAAAAATTAGTGACAGAAGGAGTACTAATAAGTTTAAATTCATAATAAAATACACTTTTAATCCTAGTGGTTTAACAGATTACATGTAAACAAATATCTCCTGTGAAATCACTGTTTTCCCACCGACAGGGCTGGGTGCAGGGAGGACCTAGCCGTCACAGATCAAGCCCTAATCCTCCAGTGTCCCCAGTTCAAGGATCCAAAGAGGTGGATGACTAGTTCCACAACCTGAAGTAAGTGAATCTCAAAAGTTCCAAGAAATTAAAAGTTAAATTCTAGAGACAAACAAAACAAAACAAAAAACCTGAAATTTCCAGACTCACAAATGAGGAAACTGAAGCCAAGAGATTACCTATCTCTTGGACTAAAAGTCTAACTATAGCAGAAGAGCCAGAACTCATTTGCTGATCAAGAGACAGCCGCATGGTCTGGAGCAGCACTTCCCGCCTCTGGCACTACTGACAGCTCGCACTGACTGATTCTTTGCGGCGCAGGCCTCTCCTGTGCACTGCAGCATGTTTACCACTTCCCTGGCCACTGGGTGCCAGTAAAAACCCCCCACTCCAGTCAGAACAACCAAGCATATCTCCAGATACTGCCTGATGTGCTAGACATAGGGCAGGATGGAGGGCAAAACCACTCAGGAGTAGCCCAGGGAATCTCCTTTGTCAGCTGCTGCCAGCACCTCTCCTCCAGCCGTGCCATCAGCCACCAGGACCAGCAACCAGCCTCCGGCCCACACTCACCTTCACAAGCGCGTACTCAAGGCGCTCTTCAACAGGGCCATTCCTCCACTCATCAGTCTGGATGACTTTCTTCCCTCCTTTGCCCTGAGTCTGGAATTAAATGTGAACAGAGAGATGATACAATAGGTCACTTACTCAGCTGGTTGGCAGAAAAAAACTATGTCTTATTCTTCCCTTATGTTTCAAGGCCCTGGCACAGTGCCAGCATGAATTAAATCTTTGGAAAATGCTTGAGGTGAGGAGAGAGGGAAATAGCAACCCACTCCAGTACTCTTGCCTGGAAAATCCCATGGGCGGAGGAACCTGGTAGGCTACAGTCCATGGGGTTGCAAAGAGTCAGACAAGACTGAGTGACTCTACTTCACTTCAAGGAGAGAGGAAAAGAGAGAAATCTTATAGGTTTTGAACTTTTATTTAAAAATTTTCTTCCTTCCAGTTTTATTGAAGTATAATTGACATACAGTGCTACAAAAATTTCAGGTGTACAGCATAAAGTGTACAAATGAAACGATTACTACAATAAATTTAACATATCTCCATCAGTATGGAAAGGCAAAAAGATAGGATACTGAAAGATGAACTCCCCAGGTCGGTAGGTGCCCATATGCCACTGGAGATCAGTGGAGAAATAACTCCAGAAAGTGTGAAGAGACGGAGCCAAAGCAAAAACAACATCCAGTTATGGGTGTGACTGATGATGGAAGCAAGGTCCGATGCTGTAAAGAGCAATACTGCATAGGAACCTGGAACGTTAGGTCCATGAATCAAGGGAAATTGGAAGCTGTCAAACAGGAGATGGCAAGAGGGAACATCAACATTTTAGGAATCAGTGAACTAAAATGGACCGGAATGGGTGAATTTAACTCAGAATACCATTATATGTACAACTGTGGGCAAGAATCCCTTAGAAGAAATGCAGTAGCCCTCAGAGTTAACAAGAGTCTGAAATGCAGTACTTTGGGTGCAATCTCAAAAACGACAGAATGATCTCTGTTCATTTCCAAGGCAAACCATTCAACATCACGGTAATCCAAGTCTATGCCCCGACTGTAACGCTGAAGAAGCTGAGGTTGAACAGTTCTATGAAGACTTACAAGAACTTCTAGAATTAACACCCAAAAAAGGTGTCCTCTTCATTATACGGGACTGGAATGCAAAAGTAGGAAGCCAAGAGATACCTGGACTAACAGGCAAATCTGGCCTTGGAGTACAAAATGAAACAGGCAAAGGCTAACAGAGTTTTGCCAAGAGAATGCACTGGTCATAGCAAACACCCTCTTCTAACAACACAAGAGAAGACTCTAACACAAAGACATCACCAGACGGTCAATACTGAAATCAGATTGATTATATTCTTTGCAGCCAAAGATGGAGAAGCTCTATTAGTCAGCAATAATGAGACCGAGAGCTGACTGTGGCTCATATCATGAACTCCTTATGGCCAAATTCAGACTTAAATTGAAGAAAGTAGGGAAAACCACTAGACCATTCAGCTATGACCTAAATCAAATCCCTTACGATTATACAGTGGAAGTGGTGAATAGATTTAAGGGATTAGATCTGATAGAGTGCCTGAAGAACTATGGATGGAGCTTCATAACACTGTACAGGAAGCAGTGATCAAGACCATCCCAAGAAAAAGAAATACAAAAAGGCAAAATGGTTGTCTGAGGAGGCCTTATAAATAGCTGAGAAAAGAAGAGATGCAAAAGGCAAGGGGGAAAAGGAAAGATATACCCATTTGGATGCAGAGTTCCAAAGAATGGCAAGGAGAGATTTAAAAAAGCCTTCCTCAGTGATCAAGGCAAAGAAATAAAGGGAAAAAAAGGAATGTGAAAGACTAGAGATCTCTTCAAGAAAATCAGAGATTCCAAGGGAACATTTCATGCAAAGATGGGCTCAATAAAGGACAGAAATGGTATGGACCTAACAGAAGCAGACGATATTAAGAAGAGGTGGCAAGAATACACAGAAGAACTGTACAAAAAAGATCTTCACGACCCAGAAAATCATGATGGTGTGATCATTCACCTAAAGCCAGACATCCTGGAATGCGAAGTCAAGTGGGCCTTAGGTAGCATCACTACAAACAAAGCTAGTGGAGGTGATGGAATTCTAGTTAAGCTCTTTCAAATCCTGAAAGATGATGCTGTGAAAGTGTTGCACTCAATACGCCAGCAAATTTGGAAAACTCAGCAGTAGCCACAGGACTGGAAAAGGTCAGCTTTCATTCCAATCACAAAGAAGGCAATGCCAAAGAATACTCAAACTACCGCACAACTGCACTCATCTCATACGCGAGCAAAGTAATGCTCAAAATTCTCCAAGCCAGGCTTCAACAGTACGTGAACTGTGAACTTCCAGATGTTCATGCTGGATTTAAAAAAGGCAGAGGAACCAGAGATCAAATTGCCAAAATATGCTGGATCATCAAAAACACAAGAGTTCCAGAAAAACATCTACTTCTGCTTTATTGACTATGCCAAAGCCTGTAACCGTGTGAATCACAACAAACTGGAAAATTCTGAAAGAGATGGGAATACCAAGCCGCCTTACCTGCCTCCTGAGAAACCTGTATGCAGGTCAACAAGCAACAGTTAGAACTGATATGGAACAACAGACTGGTTCCAAATCAGGAAAGGAGTATGTCAAGACTGTATATTGTCACCCTGCTTATTTAACTTATATGCAGAGTACATCATGAGAAACGCTGGGCTGGAAGAAGCACAAGCTGGAATCAAGATTGCAGGAGAAAAATCAATAACCTCAGATACGCAGATGTCACCACCCTTATGGCAGAAAGCGAAGAAGAACAAAGAGCTTCTTGATGAAAGTGAAAGAAGAGAGTGAAAAAGTTGGCTTAAAGCTCAACATTCAGAAAACAAAGATCAGGGCATCTGGTCCCATCACTTTATGGCAAATAGATGGGGAAACAGTGGAAACAGTGTCAGACTTTATTTTTTTGGGCTCCAAAGTCACTGCAGATGGTGACTGCAGCCATGAAACTAAAAAACACTTGCTCCTTGGAGGAAAAGTTATGACCAACTTAGATAGCATATTAAAAAGCAGAGATATTACTTTGTGAACAAAGGTCCATTTAGTCAAAGCTGTGGTTTTTCCAGTAGTCATGTATGGCTGTGAGAGTTGGATTATAATGAAAGCTGAGCGCTGAAGAACTGATGTTTTTGAACTGTGGTGTTAGAGAAGAGTCTTGAGAGTCCCTTGGACTGCAAGGAGATCCAACCAGTCCATCTTGAAGATCTGTCCTGAATATTCATTGGAAGGACTGATGCTGAAACTCCAACACTTTGGCCACCTGGTGTGAAGAACTGACTCATTTGAAAAGACCCCAATACTGGGAAAGATTGAAGGTGGGAGGAGAAGGGGGCAAGAGAGGATGAGATGGTTGGATGGCATCACCAACTTGATGGACAAGAGTGTGAGTAAACTCCAGGAGTTGGTGATGGACAGGGAGGCCTGGCATGTTGTAGTCATGGGGTCACAAAGAGTTGAACACAACTGAGTGACTGAACTGATATCCATCATCTCATATACGTACAAAAGAAAAAACATTTTTTTTCTGGTGATGAGAACTCCTGAGTTTTCTAAAATCTGTCATATATATTATACACCAGTGTCAATGATATTTATCACATTGTATATTAAATCCCTAGTAATTATACATCTTAAGAGGAATTTCCTTCCTCCAATTGTCCCTCCTGTTAGCCCCTGCCACTGGTAACTTCAAATTTGATCCTTTATCTATGAGTTTGGTTTTTTTTTAAGCATAATCAACCTATAATTTTAGTTCCTGGTACACAGTATAATGATTCAATATTTCTGTAATTATAAAATGATCCTCACTAGGATTTGAATGTTCAGTAGAGAGACAGAGTAAGACTTCATTTTTTTTTTCCTTTTCTTCTTTCCTAAAAGATAACATCTTAGAACCAAAGATTTCCAGGACAGTAAGAAAAGCTAAACCTCATATCTGATGAGCTTTTAAAGTTCTCACGTAGCACCATCACTACCCAGATATGTGAAGAGTCTGTAACCAAGGCAAGTCAGAAATCGTCTTAGAGGTGGGCACACTGTGAGGTACAAGACATACACCGTGCTCTCAAGGACTTTGCCATATCATAAGGTAGATGGAAATACACAGAGAAAGGTCAGCTCCAAGAGAAAGCCTGTGCCAAGTGCTGAATGAGAAGATGACGGAGAAGGCAATGGCAACCCACTCCAGTACTCTTGCCTGGAAAATCTCATGGATGGAGGAGCCTGGTAGGCTGCAGCCCATGGGGTCGCTAAGAGTCGGGCACAACTGAGCGACTTCACTTTCACTTTTCACTTTCATGTACTGGAGAAGGAAATGGCAACCCACTCCAGTGTTCTTGCCTGGAGAATCCCAGGGATGGGGGAGCCTGGTGGGCTGCCGTCTATGGGGTCGCACAGAGTCGGACATGACTGAAGCGACTTAGCAGCAGCAGCAGCAGCAAGGTAGATGGAAATACACAGAGAAAGGTAAGCTCCAAGATAAAGCCTGTGCCAGTGCTGAATGAGACAATGACACAGACAAGGCTAGGAATTTTGAGGACAGAGTGATCATCACAAACTGGAGTGCTGAAGAGAGACTTTGAAGAAGCTGACAGATCCAGCAAAGGGACAACATTGTGATGATCCTGGGATGGAAGGTGAATTGCGTATCTGTTTCCTCCATCTCAACTGATGTCACTCATTGCCCAAATCTGAAATCCAAGTATCACTGTTGACTCTCCATCCAGTCTTCGCATTCAATTACTTAGCCCTAATAATTACACTGCCTCATTATTTTGCTGTAGTCTGCTTCCACTTTCATAGTTCAAGCATCTAACTGGTCTCCACAGCCCAGGATCACCCTGGTCCCCAATGCATCTTCCACACAGCAGCCGGCGGGGGGGGGGGGGGGGGGGGGGGGGGGCCTTTCCAAAACGCAAACCTGATCAAACTGCCTCCATGGGAAGATTCACTGTAAGCTCCCTATTGCTCTCCAAATGTTGTATTGATTCCTGTTCATGCTGGACAATGTCCTGAACCAGTTGTCTCCCAGCTTCATCTTCTGCCATTCCTGAAGAACTCAGCCCATCTTGAACATCTCAATTCGTTCTGTTCTCCATCATCTCGCTCATCCTTGGCCCTTTACATCCACTCATCTGACAATCTTTTCTTTAGCACCTACCAGAATACCAGGCCACAGCTAGATGCAGACACTCCTCCTCTGGCAGAGAATACCAGTACTGTACCCCAACCCCAAACGTTAGCCTGGCTAACTCCTGTTGAGCTCTGAGGTCCCCCTAACCCATCCCTTCTGGGAGGCTGTCCCTGGTCACCTCTACCTTTGGGTTCAGTGTCCTTCCTAAGCAGTCCACAGCATCCTGCTCGTGCCTTGTTGCAGCATCTCCCCCACACTGGACGACAGCTGCCTCTACATGCTTGTGCACGTCTCACTGCGCTGCAGGCTCTACACGGGCACACCTCTCTTATTAGCTAGATCCTCTAAGTCCAGAAAGTACAAAGCAGAGAACAAAACGCGGGTAAATATTAGCTGAATGGTTTAAAGCTGAATGAGAACCGATTTCCCAGAGCAATGTTTGTGCAGGATAGTAGAGGCCAAGCCACAGAGCGCTAGGAATCCACGCTATGGAGTTTGGATTTAACCTTCCAGGCAACTGTGGCAAGGGTGGAGGTGGGGGAATGACACGAATTCTGAAGCTTCAGAGTAACATTCCAAGTAGTATTTTTCTGCAGAGGAAGTGAGACACACGGCTTGCGGGATCTTAGTTCCCCAACCAGGGACTGAACCTGGGCCCTTTGCACTGAAAGTGCCAAGTCCTAACCACTGGACCACCAGGGAATTCCCACCAAAGTAGTATTTTTAAGAGAACCCTAGAAAGGGGAGAATGTTTTAGTAGTTCCTGAACTACAGTGGCAGGAACAGGAAGAGAAGGAAGGGACAAACATATAAGTATTAATGGACAGCATGGAAGAAGGACTGGGAGGAGCTCCAGGACTGAGGGCTGGGGTGGCAAGCAATCACACAGGGCACTCTCCCATGGCAAGAGACTAATGCTGCTCTCTCATATGATGAAAAGCCTTAAAGAAGATAGCAATTAAAAAATGTATTTTTCTCAGCATTATTTATAATAGAAAAAGACACAGAAACAATCTATGTGTTCATCAGTGAATGAATGGATTAAAAAAAGTATGATATACTATATATATAATAGAATATTATTCTGCCACAAAAAGAGGAAATCCTGCCATTTGAAACAGCATGGGTGGACCTTAAGGGCAACATGCTAAGTGAAATAAGTCAAACAGAAGGCAAATACCATATGATCTCACTTACACTTGGAATCTAAAAACAGAAACAAATGTGGTGATGGATGTTAACCAGACTTACTGTGATGAGCATTCCACAATACATACTGATATCAAGTCATTATGCTATACATCTAACACTAATATATGTTGATCATATCTCAATTTTTAGATCTAAAAATTATAAAATTCATAATTATATACTCTGACATTTATTTAAGAGAAAATACAAAACTAGAGCAGTGTGACACCCCCCCCTCAATCCCCCGCAAAAAAGAGTCCTTCTAAAGCTCACATTCTCATCACTTGATATATGTAAACATCATTTGTCCTGTCGACCACACAAGCAGGCAATTCCTGCCTGTGGGATGGAGTCTGATAAGTAAAAACAGGGCAGAGTGTTCCAAACACTCTTGGGGAGAAGGCCAGGTGTGTTCACAGAAAACAGCAGTGTGCCACATGGAAGGGGCAGGGAGTGGGCGACGCTGTGTGACTGTGAACAGTGGGAAGTGAGGATGCAGTGTGTGGCCCATGAGGATTTCTCACCGTGTACAGAGTTTCATTATCACACCTGATAAATGATAAACATGCTTCAGAAAATCAATATTCTAAATGGTACCATTTAAGAGCAGCTATTTCAGAAGCATGACCCGGCATACTGGGTCCATCTGCTTTCCAACTAGTTATTCAGTAGGACGCTCTCCATGATCCAAACATAAGTTGTCGTGGCCTCACACACTGAGCGGCCCAGACACCAGACGCATGGAGAAAGGTCATCAAAACAGAAAGCTTCCAAGCACCGTGGCTGCTCAAGTGCTCAATTGGCTACTCCTTCATCTGCTTGTACTGCTCAAGAGTAGCTCCCCATTAGCAAGGTGCCTCATGAAGACATGTTTTATTTCTGATATCAAACTGGACCAGCATCAAGGGAGGAAACTCCTCGAGCGAAAACCAAAGGGGAGTGTGAGCACCCACTGGCAATAAGAAAACCAAGGCCAGATAAGGAACAGAGAGGACCTTTTTTCTAGAAAAGCATCAAGAATACTTACAGCTGATAAACCTATCATCTGTTGAAGATTCTAAGCTGAAAATGTACTTACTTATGTAACCCTCCAAACATCATAGCTTGGCCCCTCACCTACCTTGCATGTGCTCAGAACACTGACATTAGCCTATTATTTCGGCAAAATCATCTAAAACTAAGCTTTTTTTTTAAATAATAAAATGTTGAGTATCTCATGTAATTTACTGAATACCGTCCCAAGAGTGGGAAACAGAATGGCGGTGTGGGTCCAGAGTGGTCGTCAGTGGTTGTTTTCCCTCGTGATGGCAGGCTGAACAGAAGCTGCGATCCGCTGCCTTTGTCCAGCACCACAAGAGAGGATAGTACTGTATATCGCCTGCCCAGGGAAAGATCAAAATTCAAAGCACAGTTTCTACTGAATGCTTACTGCCTGCACATCATCATAAGTTGGGGACATGTGAATCCTCACAATCCAAGGCCATGCAAGAGCCATCACACTGAGACTGTCCCTATTAACACTCAAACAGTGCTGTCCAATGAGCAAACTCCACGTGAGTTACATGGTCTCATGTTACCTGGAACTTCTTACCCAAGATAATTTAGTCACCACAGGTCAACCTGTACCATACAGAGGGTATTATTTTTCAATAAAGCCCATTAGAGTTTAGGAAGGTCAGAGATGAGACTCTTCCCACCCTTTTCAACAATAATACTGAATAATCTATCAGATGAAACTTGAGTGCAGACCTTATTATTTGACAATGAAAAGAGAGAATCATTCTCTCATAAAGAAAAAAATTGCTCAACCCTTATTTGCCTCACAGTAGTCCTGCTTTTCATGCTGTTTGCAATCGGCGTACCCTGAGGAATGGTTAAAGAGCTGGCGACTCCTGGCAATGATGAAAGCACACTTGTTTTGGTTATTAATTCCTTAACAGCAATAGAAGTCACCTTGAATGTAGACAGTTAACCTACTTGACAGATAGGGTCAGTGGCTTGTAATAAGTCCTGTGGTTACATAAACAGGGAGGCAATTTTTTATATGATGGATTGATGAAGTCTTGAAATTGCTATTAAGATCCCCTCTTACTCTTCAGCTGTCCCTTAGGAGCAAAACCTCTTGGCAGTTTAGCAAGATATAAAGAAACAAAAACTTGTAAACAAATACTAGAAGTAAATGCAGACTGAAAAGAATGACTGCTATAAAATACAAAACCAACAAAATCTTAAATGAGAATAATCTCACAAATAAGGAGCCCTATCTTTCCTAAGTGAGAGCTGTCTCATCTGGACAGGGGAGAAGAAGATGAGAAGGCACATCACTTTATGGGTTAGCTAAGAATGCTTGAGTAGAAGCTAGGATGCCCCTCTGGTCTTCAGTAGAACTCTGTCTTAGTTGGCAATTAATGAACAATCTCCTGCTAAGTGGAAGGCAGGCTAAGAAAAAAAGCTGGATATTGTTTCATACTTGTATCCTGGTGTCCAAAGAAATGGTTCAGCACTTTGCCTATCTGAGTAGACACAATCATGGAAATAGGGAAGGAAATCTAGCCATTGTTTCTTATGTAATGAACTGAGAAGAACTTGTTTACATTTGCAACAGTCAAGATCCAGGACATTCTGTTCTGCGTCCATCTAAGAAATTACAAATGTCCTAAGGAACTGAGAGGAGGGTCATGTGCTCAGTGGCACTGAGTCTGAACTCATCTTTGTTGAGTGAACCTAAGGCTAGCATAGGCAGTTTCAAAAGTCAAAATTTTGCCATCTGTGACATGGACAAATCAAGAATGCAGTCAACCCTAAGCTGTCCTATCCTTTTCCAGAACATTTTAGTACTCTTCACAGGAAGAGGAAAAGTCAGCAGTTCTGCCAAAGTTAAATTCACATATTAACCTAGAGAACATTAACCCGGTGGCGAAATACACAAAGGCATTCTGCCACTTTCCTGGCATGCTCTGTGAGAAAAATGTTTTCCTTTGCCATTGCTTTCTGAAATAAATTATAAAGCAAGTTTTCTTGAAAAAAGATTTCATTTTTCCTTAAACTGAATTCTAGAAAGCAACACCCATGATAGATACTTAATATACCTCAGTTCAGTTCAGTCGCTCAGTCGTGTCCAACTCTGTGACCCCATGTATCACAGCACGCCAGGCCTCCCTGCCCATCACTAACTCCCGAGGTTTACTCAAACTAATGTCCATCAAGTCGGTCATGCTATCAAGCCATTTCATCCTCTGCCGTCCCCTTCTCCTCCTGCCCCCAATCCCTCCCAGCATCCGAGTCTTTTCCAATGAGTCAACTCTTCCCATGAGGTGGCCAAAGTACTGGAGCTTCAGCTTCAGCATCAGTCCTTCCAATGAACACCCAGGGCTGATCTCCTTCAGAATGGACTGGTTGGATCTCCTTTCAGTCCAAGGGACTCTCAAGACTCTTCTCCAACACCGCAGTTCAAAACCATCAATTCTTTGGCACTCAGCTTTTTTCACAGTCCAACTCTTACATCCATACATGACCACTGGAAAAACCACAGCCTTGACTAGACAGACTTTTGTTGGCAAAGTAATTTCTCTGCTTTTTAATATGTTATCTAGGTTGGTCATAACTTTTCTTCCAAGGAGTAAGCGCCTTTTAATTTCATGGCTGCAATCACCATCTGCCGTGATTTTGGAGCCCCCCAAAATAAAGTCTGACACTGTTTCCACTGTTTCCCCATCTATTTGCCATGAAGTGATGGGACCAGATGCCATGATCTTTGTTTCCTGAATACTGAGCTTTAAGCCAACTTTTTCACTCTCCTCTTTCACTTTCATCAAGAGGCTTTTTAGTACTTCTTCACTTTCTGCCATAAGGGTGGTGTCATCTGCATATCTGAAGTTATTGATATTTCTCCTGGCAATCTTGATTCCAGCTTGTGCTTCTTCCAGCCCAGCGTTTCTCATGATGTACTCTGCATATAAGTTAAATAAGCAGGGTGACAATATACAGCCTTGATGTACTCCTTTCCCAATTTGGAACCAGTCTGTTGTTCCATGTCCAGTTCTAGCTGTTGCTTCCTGACCTGCATACAGGTTTCTCAAGAGGCAGGTCAGGTGGTCTGGTATTCCCATCTCTTTCAGAATTTTCCAGTTTGTTGTGATCCACACGGTTACAGGCTTTGGCATAGTCAATAAAGCAGAAGTAGATGTTTTTCTGGACCTCTCTTGCCTTTTTGATGATCCAGCAGATGTTGGCAATTTGATCTCTGGTTCCTCTGCCTTTTCTAAAACTAGCTTGAACATCTGGAAGTTCATGGTTCATGTACTGCTGAAGCCTGGCTTGGAGAATTTTGAGCATCACTTTACTAGCATGTGAGATGAGTGCAATTGTGCGGTAGTTTGAGCATTCTTTGGCATTGCCTTGGTCTGACAGAATGTGGTCCACTAGAAAAGGGAATGGCAAACCACTTCAGTATTCTTGCCTTGAAAACTCCATGAACAGTAAAATATACCTAGGACTGCCCAATACATAATAAATGGAAACAAGGAACTGATTTTTGGATTAACTATAATTATCCTTACATCTATAGATCAAAAGTGTGCAGACCTCAAGCCCTGAACTGTAGACTGGGACTAGATCCTAACATAAACAAGTATATATAAAAATGTAAAGCTATAACAATGAGTACCAGGTAACCACACGGTCACACAAGAAAATCCACAATGTCAAGTCATAGCATGAGATAGAAAAATATCTAATAAAATGAAAAGATGCTCCCAGTATACTGCTAAACAAGCAGGTTACCAAAAAAGCATCAAGAAAAGTTAGATTTTTATAAAAATGTACATGCGTGTGTGTGTCGTGTGCATACGCATGAACGTACTAATTAGCACTTTTTGTTTCAGAAAAATAAAACCAAAACCATGACTAGAAGGCTATAATAAAACCTCAACAGTGGTTAATCATGGGTAGTAGGATTATGAATAATTTCTATTTCTTCTTTTGCTTACCCTTATTTTACCAATTTTAAAAAATTAATATGTGTTACTTTGGCCTGAGAAAAATAAATTTTACATTTCAAAATAAACTTACAGAAATACAAATTAAGAGTACTAAAGCAGATATTTAAGGCTTGTTTCTCCTTCCTCACCCTAATGAAAATACCTTGTCTGGAACTCTCTGTAGAAACCTTCAGTGATCCAAAGACATGGTGCTATCCTTCCTTCCATTCTACAATGAAGGACTAGTAACTGTACATTTAAGACAGATTCAAAGGAAAAAAGGAAAAGCCATCCGTCAGAACCTCTCTCCCTACCTGGGCGTAGCGTAAGAGCTTCTCGGTGGCCTCAGGGTCTCTGTTCCAGATGAGGTCCTCACAGAGCTGAAGAAGTTCCTTATGGATGTCATCATATACAGGAAGGCTTCCAGCATTCACTATTCCCATGTCCATACCAAACTAAGGGCAATAAAAACAAAAATAAGGATTTCCAGTGATACTCTAAACCAGGGATCAGTGACTCTTTCTGTGAAGGACCAGATAAAGAAATACCATAGGCCACAGCCTCTGTCACAAACACTCAACTCTGCTGATATAGCATAAAAGCAGTCCTAGACAGAATACAAGTGACAGCGCGTGGCTTTGTTATAATAAAGCTTTATTCACAGAAAATGGCAGCAGACCAGGTTAGTCTGTGGGCCAAAGTCTGCAAACGCTTGCCCTAAGTAAAGGCTGGTGTCCAAGGCAACAGGTGTCCCACTATACCTTGATTGCATGGTACAGGAAAACCCCATGCATTGCCTCTCGAATGGCTTCCATTCCTCGGAAGGAGAAGGACAAGTTGGAAAGACCACCACTTACTTTGGCTCCAGGCAGCGTTTCCTGGAAAAAATTTTAACATATGAAAAGATTTCCCTAGTTTGCCAAAAGCAGCAATTGTGTTCCTTAAGCTTTTTAAAGTAAGAATGGAAAGTAAAAAATATATATATAAGTCCAAAGTAATTCAGAGTTTCTTGTACCTAGACATAGACTACAACTTGGATATCAGGGAGACACGGAAGCACTGCTTCATTGTTTTTCCTACTATAATCTCCCTAAGGGGAAAGAAAAACTTCCGCTTTATCTCTGGGTACTTCTACAGTGACCATGATATGGCTACAATACATGGTGAGTGTGACATAAAGTATTTGCTGAATAGGGACTTTCCTGGCAGTCCAGTGGTTAAAACTCTGAGCTTCCACTGCAGGAAGCAGGGGTTCAATCCCTGGTTGGGGAACTAAGATCCCGCATGGTGCAGCCAAATATTTGTGTGTGTGTGTGTGTGTGTGTGTGTGTGTGTGTGTATGTATATATGTGTGTGTGTATATGTGTACACACATACATCTGTTGGATAAATAACCGAAAAAGAAAGAAACAGTGACAGATAACAGAAAGAAAACCAGAGAGGACAAACAGAGAAGTTGGTTGTTCACGAGCTACTAGAAGGCTTCTATAGCCTAAAGGAACAAACTCCGTAGTTCACTATAAACCTGACTAATTTTAAAAGGACAAAAGGGAACTGAGGTCCCCACCACACCTTATGACACATGAAGCATTAGTTCGCATGTAAAACAGGAACTCTTACTTCCTGTTAGATAGGGTACAGACTAGTGCAAGCATTTTGGGATAGAGAGCTGCCTTTATCTACCACTGGACCCAACCCTTCCACTTCTGGGTATATGCTATAGGGAAGCTCATGAAGAGATATATACAAGAGATGTACACACACAGTTCTGCTCGTGACTTACCCAAACTGGAAACAAACCAAGCATATGTCAACCACAGAACAGTTAATTATGGAAAAGGTAAATGATGGAATATTACACATTAGTAAAACTGAACAAAGCACAACTGCAGCACAGGTGGATCTTCAAAGTGCGACTGGGTTAGGAGAAAGGCACAAGAATCTTAAGATTCTGTTTATATTAACATGGAGTTCAAAAGTATGCAAAACTAACGATACTATTTCTACAGTGAACTCTTGCTATTTGCAGTACTTACGTTCCATGAAGTCACTGCAAACAGTGAGCTGGGGCATGCTGAAAACCACTGCTCCCACAGGAAGTGCAGGGTTAGGTCTGTGAAACTCTGGTCACAAAACTGTCATCACTGATCAACATATAACCCTGTTTCCTATGTTTCCATTTAGACATCTTGTTTAATATATACTGCTGATTCCCTAATGTTGAGCTCACAGCCCACAGCATGACAATTCATGTCTAAACAAAGTCCATCTAACAAACATTTTCTCCATGAAGTGCATCACAGCCTTTGTGCACGCAGGAACACAGGGCAGCACTTCAGCACAGCGCACGGGGCCACCCAACTAGAGAAATCAGTCAGCGAAAAAAAGCTCAAAACCCTGAAAAACGTGGCACTAAACAGGCCAGAAAAGGGTGCTTGTTTACAGAATGAGGGCTGAACCCAGGGATGCAGGGCATGCCTTTGCTGACTCATCTGGATCACAGGGGTCAGGCGCTCACAGTTTTCACCACTCTGCACGTGTGCGTGCCCGTGAATGACTACAGAAGAACCATCAGTATTGATTTTGGAGTCACAAATAATTTCTTTTTTTTAATAATTTATTAAATTTTGGCTGTGCTGGGTATCTGTTGCTGCTCGGGCTTTCTCTAATTGCCCCAAGTGGAGGCCACTCTTCATTGCCACGCATGAGCTTCTCATTGAGGTGGCTTGTCTTGTCGCTGAGCACGGGCTCTCGGGTGCACGGGCTTCAGGAGCTGCAGTACATGGGCTTAGCAGTTGCAGCTCCGGGGCTCCAGACCATAGGATCAATAGCTGTGGCACACAGGCTTTGCTGCTCACCAGCATGTGGGAACTTTCTGGATCAGTGATTGAACCTGTGTCTCCTGCATTGGCAGGCAGATTCTTTACCACTGAGCCATCAAGGAAGCCCACAAATTAATTTTAGTGTGTAAGTGAATTTGCAAATAAAAAACCCAGGATAATTCAGATTGACTGTTATATAGAAGCATTAAAATCATATAGAAGAGCAGCAAGTAGTACCATAAAACTCAGAACGAGCTGTAATCAGAAAGGAAGAGACACGGGGCACTTTTCATTTCCTGTTTCAGATCCCAAGTGGAAGCTACTATATGCCTCATAATCATTTATCAAACTCTGTATCTTTTATATATCCCTCAGTGTGTGTGTGTTTTACATCACAACATAAAATAACATAGAAAAAAATTTTTAAAGCTCCTAAATTTCAGAAAACCAATTTGCTACAAGAATAAGAATGTCAATATTCCTTACCAATAAATATATACATGTGAGCTCAAGCTATTCACTCAAGCCAGGTGATAAATCTAAGCAATGTCTGGATAGAAAGGAGAAAAACGTTCATACTTACTTTAATGACTTTTGTTGCATTGATAAAATTAACAGCATACAAGTTATGTTCTTCCATCCCAGTACCAATGGTGAGGATATTAGGGTCAAAGATGATGTCATTTGGATTGAAGCCCAGTTTTTTCACAAGGAGATGGTAGGCCCGGGTGCACACTCTGATTTTGGTATCTGTTTCTGTCGCCTGGGGAAGGAGTAAAAGATGTAATTTGAAATAGAAAAATGAGGTATTATCTATGAAAATAGAAGGACCATTCACTTGTTGAAAGCGCTTAAGTACCAATGCTTAGATTTCATAGAAATACAAATGCCAAACAGCCTTTAAACATTTATCAAATTTTCTCAGAGGAGGAACTGGTTTAAAGTCCCTTTATGTTTTCATCCACACAACAGCTATAATGCTTCTGTAAAAATCAAATCACACACACACACACATATAGTACATTAATAAACAGGTTTCTTAAAAAAACACAAGTGATAAGAATTCAAATAAATTACAAAATTAGTGACCCTCCTCTCTGGACCTGCCTGCACTGTCACCCAGGCTTTCTTGGACCTTCCTATAGTAAGGCTATATAGATTCAAAGATGTGCGTTTATTACCCACCTCCAACCCCACCCATCACAGCATTAGCTAATATAATATATTTCCAAACAGTGACCCTAGGAAGCCAAGCACTGACTCCAGCAAAGACCAACTCACTGATGCTTCCCACCTCCCTCAGAATCAGGTCCTGCACCTCCAATTTTTTTTTTTTCCTGCACCTCCAATTTTAAGATTTTATTTTTACAGAAGCAGTGTAGCTGTTGTGCTGATGAAAGTATCTCCCCCCTCATCTACTCCACTCTCCCCACACCACTCCTTTGATGTTCCTGAGACCCACCAAGCTTGTCTTCCCTCAGGGCCACTGTGGGAAGTGGCCACCATCTCTTTCCATCCATTGCTGCCACTGCCTGGAACACACTGTGACATGGCTCTGTGAGTCACAGCACTCAGGCCTCTGCACAAATGTCCCCTTTTCAGAGAAGCCTCCCTTAATCACGATCTCTAAACCAGTTCCAGCACCGCCTTCTGCCTCCTCCACCCCTCTTCATAGCATCTCTCCTCCTAGAAATTCTTTTCCATGTTACAGAAAAACCTGAATGAACTTTTTAGTCAACCCAGTATATTTATCCAGCATGTTGTTTATTGTTTTTTACTTGTTTCTTTAGATATGATTAATTGGACTAGAATCAGTCTTGCTGTACCCCCAGAGCCTAGAGCAGTGCCTGCCAGAGGATGTGCTCAATATTTCTGTTGAATGAATGAATGTACCTCTGACTCAGAGCATTTCTGAACTTTGTCAGGGAAACTGTCTTCAGGTCAAATCTACAATCTCAATGCAAGGCTTATTCAATGAATTACATGCTCAATGATTTCTGGTTACAGAAAAAAACAAATTTGCTCTAAAGAAAAAATGAATACTTGCTATCACTACAGAATTCTGAAAAAATAAGTAACGTACAATTCTGAGTAAATATGCAAAATGTTTTTTGAAAAATGGCCAACACCACTGAATGAAGTGTTGACTCTTCCAAGCTAACTACTTGGAGGCAGGATACCCTTGATTGGATGTGAGTGCTAAGAGTGGTCGAGAAGCAGTTCCCAATCACACACATCTTTGCTTCTAAGGGGAGCTCTCCAGGGGCCCACAGGGAGGAGGTGTGAGGATACTCTATGCAGTTCAAGGACATTTAGTGAGGCCCCATCCTCCAGAGAAAGGCATGGTGTTATTGCTGTTGTTCAGTCGCTCATTCATGTCTGACTCTTTGCAACCCCATGGACTGCAGCATACCAGGCCTCCCTGTCCCTCACCATCTCCTGGAATTTGCCCAAGTTCATGTTCATTATATCAGTGATGCCATCCGACCATCTTATCCTCTGATGCCCTCTTCTCCTTCTGCCCTCAATCTTTCCCAGCATCAAGGACTTTTCCAAAGAGTCGTCTGTTTGCATCGGATGACCAAAATACTGGAGCTTCAGCTTCAGCATCAGTCTTTCTGGTGAATATTCAGAGTTGATCTCCCTTAAGATTGACTGGTCTGATCTCCTTGCTGTCCAAGGGACTTTCAGCAGTCTTCTCTAGCACCACAGTCCGAAGGCATCAATTCTTTGGTGTTCTGCCTTCTTTACAGTCCAGCACTCACAACCGTATGTGACCACTGGGAAGACCATAGCCTTAACTATATGGGCCTTTGTTGGCAGAGTAATGTCTCTGCTTTTCAAGACACTGTCTAGGTTTGTCCCTGTATAGAACAACTGATTGGTTCAAGATTGGGAAAGGAGTATGACAGGGCTGTCTACTGTCACCCTGTTTGTTTAACTTATAGGCTTAACTTATAAGCTGAGCACATCGTGGGAAATGCTGGGCTGGACAAGTTACAAGCTGGAATCAAGATAGGCAGGAGAAACATCAACAACCTCAGACATGCAGATGATACCACTCTAATGGTAGAAAGAGAAGAGGAAATAAAGAGCCTTTTGATGAGGGTAAAGGAGGAGAGTGAAAGAGTCAGCTTAAGACTAAATACTAAAAAAAACTAAGATCATGGCAACCAGTCCCATTACTGCATGGTAAATAGAAGGGGAAAAGGAGGAAGTAGTGACAGATTTCCTCTTCTTGGGCTCCAAAAACACTGGGGACAGTGACTGCTACCATGAAATCACAAGACGGCTGCTTCTTGACAGGAAAAGCATGGTGAGGGTACATAAAAAAAAACTCACTCAGATCTAAGCTTCTGACTGCTCGCCTACCTTGGTGTTCTTTCACAACTGGTCTCGTTGGTCTCGAATCTCTCCCTGTTCCTGTGGCTGCTCAGGTTAGAATTCACCTCCTGCTGGGGATGTGACTTAGCAGATCACAGGTTCTAGGGAAAGGACCACAGGAGGGGGCTCTGTAGCCCCGCTGGTCCAGGCTTTAGGGAAGGTGGCAGACTCTCATCTTAACTGAATGTCTTCAACCACTTCTTACTTCTCCCTTCAGTTAGTGATATAGTTAAGGTTAAAATCAACATGTGGGCCCAGAAGAAAGTGTTCAGGAGCAGGTCACCTAGGGCTGTCTTTCATCTTTGACTTCAGTTATCCGTTCACCAGAGGGCCAAACAGAGGTCTAGGTTCTAGGTTAATGGCCCAGCTGAGCTCATGAACCGAATAGGAACAGGGGGTTGGGGCTACCAGTGCTGTTACTATTTCATAGTAACCTAGTTGCGTTGGTAAAGTGAAGTGAAAGTCGCTCAGTCATGTCCAACTCTTTGCGACTCCATTGACTGTACAGTCCATGGAACTCTCCAGGTCAGAATACTGGAGTGGGTAGCCTTTCCCTTCTCCAGGGGATCTTCCCAACTCAGAGATCGAACCCAGGTCTCCTGCATTGCAGGTGAATTCTTTACCAGCTGAGCCACCAGGGAAGTAGGATTGGTAGGTCCTGCTCATTTCTTTCATCTGAGTCATGAATCCATCACTAGGCCAGAACCGAAGCAACAATCATCAGCTCCATAAGAATGAGGCCTTTTCAAATTGTTCTCCCAACACCTAGTAAACTACTTGCCACATTAACAGAAAGCAACTACCATCTGCTGAATAAACAAGCAAATCTCAGAATGCACAGTTTCAAAGGATAGGCCTTTGCCATAGCATATCAAGCTAGATTCTCCAAGATTCCTTCTGTCCTGTTCCTCAGCCAGGGTGGTTACACAAACATGCTAATAAGCCTCAAGGCTTGAGGATTTTACAGATCCAGAAGGCTCTCAACTCTGCTGGCACATTTGAGTAACCCAGAGGGATTTCTGTTTTCTAATACTAATACATGTTCCTGAACCTCACTCGAGACCAGTTAAATCAGAACCCTGAAATAAGACCTAAGTAACAGTATTTAAAGAGCCTCTTAGTGATCCTAACGTACAGCCCAGGTGAGAATCACTGATGGGTGAGGTACACCTTCTTAGGCTGAGTTAGAAGAAACCCCAGTGACAATAATGCAAACCTAAAGGCCAAGAGGGAGGAATAAATATCTTCTCCTGATTTTACAATTCACTAGGTTTATCCTTAAGCTGTAGGAAAGCTAGATAGGAATCAGTAGGTAGAGGTTTCATTAATAAATCCACTGCTCAGCCTCAGCATGATTATCAGACACTTAGGGAGAAATAAGATGAATGAAAAATAATTTTTTATTTATTTATCAAGGCTGATACTATGAGAAGGCAAGAAAAAGGATCAAAGACACCCAGATTCTGTGAAAATGCAGCCTAACAAGAAGCAGAGAAGGAATGGGACCAACTTCAGAGGCAGCTTAAAGGTTTCAAATGACTGAACCAGCTTAACATGGGACAGGGGATACAGCAGGGGCCATTCTGCTGCCAGAGTCCAAAATGGAAGTGGTGGAAGAGGTGCACATGCCACCATCAGACAGGCACCGACAAGCCAGAAAGAAATAGGCTGAGAAAGGGACGCTTCCAAGGGGAAAACACATGACAAGAGACATCTGGGCTTTACGAAATCACTGAGGGCACAGACTTTGTTCAGAAATCCCTGGAGTGGCTTCTCTACTGTAGTTAATGTGTGAACACGAGCTGAAGGCAAGTGTGAGGACACCCAGAGCCCAGGGAGAAGCAGCAGGCCTGAGGGCAGAAGTGGAGGCAGGGGATGAAGCTCAGGGGACAGCACAGAGCTGGGAGACACAAGGTCGCCTTGGAATGTCTCCCGGTTCACTCCACACCTGAAAGAATGGAGGCTGTGCCCCTGGCAGAACTCACATTTGAGGCAGAAAGTGGAAGCTAAGAACTTGGGATTAACGGGGAAATGGACAGGATTTCAGACATGAAGTCAACATTGAGAGGCAACCTGGTGAGGAAAAGAGGGCTGCATTTTCCCATCAGCATTTTGTTGCTCAAGTTCATCTGATGGTCATAACTTGGCCAGGAACAGCATCGCTGCCCCTGGGTTGGGGGATGTGAAAATGAGTTTGGCTTGGAGTTCATGGCCAAGGGTGAGAGAAGGAGGTGGAATGGACACAGGTGCTCAGTGCCACGGACGGAAGGACAGGCAGGAGGGGCCCTGGGGAAGCACAAAGGAGATAGAATAAATCTCCACAAGTGGGATTTGGGGGCAGGGTGTGTATTAGGGGAGGGGTAACAGTGGAGGCTGCCCAGAAAAAGGGAAGTTTAATAAAGGGAAGTTTCTCCATTAGCTGAGAATTTCTGATTGCTTAGATTTGACCTTGGAGCCAACCATGAAGAGGCAGTCTGCCACGCAAGGGATTGGTGTAGACAAAATTGCAGGGAGAAGGTCCATAAGTTGCTTTTTCTAAGGCACTGTTTTCAAATACTATTGAGAACTTCACAGCCAATGGATCAGGCCAGCCAGAGACAGGCTGGTGACCAGGCAGCAGCAGAGCCAACCTGACCGCCCAGTGACACGACACTCACACAGTACCAATGCTGTTGCCCCTGTGTGTGTGCTCAGTTGTTTCCGACTTTTTTGCGACCCCAGGGACTGTAGCCCACCAGGCTCCTCTGTCCACGGGATTTCCCAGGCAATAATACTGAAGTGGGTTGCCATTTCCTTCTCCAGAGAAGGAAATTCTTAGTACACATATCAGTCCCTGGAAAGAGCAGAGGATGGGTCTGCTTTAGTACCTTTAAACGGAAAGTTAGGAAGCAGACACAGTAGAAAGAGACAGCTCCCAGGAAGAACAAAAAAAGACTGACCTACTATCTCAAGATGTATTTAAAACAAATATCCCTGAATATTTAGGTAAGACCTATAACCTATCTACTTTTGCTTTCCTTTTAACAAGGCTTCCCAGGTAGTGCTCCAAGCCCTAAAAATGAACTCTTTCCTTGCTTTTCAGATCTTTCTGGAATCCTACTGTCCTAGATTTTCCCTGCCTCATCAAGTCTTCCTTCCCCTTTCACCAAAACCTGTGAAAGACACTGAATCTTGCAAGGAGCTGGGTCCTCTACTGGCCCTTATATATCCTCAGTGCCCAGAGCCAGCACTTGGCAGATTGAAGAGGATTAAATATGAAAACCTTATTTGTCCTTTCTCCAGCAAACAGATAACATCAGAGAGAAAAATGAGTTACAGAAAAGAAGTTGCCCTGGATTAAGAATTGGGTAACTCACAATCAAAAATGGGCAAAAGATCTAAAGACATACCAATGGCCAAAAGACACACGAAAAGATGCCCAACATTGCTAACTATTAGAGAAATGGAAATAAAAATTTGCAAATCAAAATACCTATGATGAGGTATTACCTCACGTCAGTAAGAATCAGTTCAGTTCAGTCGCTTGGTCATGTCCGACTCTGCGACCCCACAAAGCACAGCACGCCAGGCCTCCCTGTCCATCACCAACTCCCGGAGTTTACCCAAACCCATGTAAATTGAGTCAGTGATACCATCCAATCATCTCATCCTCTGTTGTCCCCTTCTCCTCCTGCCCTCAATACTTCCCAGCATCAGAGTCTTTTCAAATGAGTCAGCTCTTCACATCAGGTGGCTGAAGTATTGGAGTTTCAGCTTTAGCATCAGTCCTTCCAATGAACACCAAGGACTGATCTCCTTTAGGATGGACTGGTTGGATCTCCTTGCAGTCCAAGGGATTCTCAAGAGTCTTCTCCAACAGCACAGTTCAAAGCATCAATTCTTCATCACTCAGCTTTCTTTATAGTCCAATGCTCACATCCATACATGACCACTGGAAAAACCATAGCCTTGACTGGACGGACCTTTGTTGGCAAAGTAATGTCTCTGCTTTTTAATATGCTGTCTAGGTTGGTCATACTTTCCTTCAAAAGAGTAAGCGTCTTTTAATTTATGGCTGCAATCACCATCTGCAGTGATTTTGGAGCCTCCAAAAATAAAGTCAACCACTGACTGACATCATCAGAATGGTCATCACCAAAAAGTCTACAATAACAAACGCTGCAAAGGTGTGGAGAAAGGGGAGCACAAACTGGTGCAGTCACTGTGGAAACTGGTATGGAGGTTCCGCAAAAAATTAAAAATAGAGCTACCACATGATTCACAATCCCACTCCTGGGCATACATCCAGAGTAAACCACACTTCAAAAAGACACTACTGGCAATTCGGACCAGATAATTCTTTGCTGTGGGGGGCAGCCCTGTGTTTTGTAGGGTTTTTAGCAGCATCCTTGCCCTCTCCTACTAGATGTCAGAAGGACATCCCCTCCCAACAACCCAGTCATGACAATAAACAAAAATTTGTCTAGACATTGCCAAGTGTCTCCTGGGGTGGCCAAATCACCCCGTTTGAGAACTATTGGTTTAAAAGAACCACCAGTGACATAGCAGGTAAGGAGATCAGAAAGCAGACTCATCTGAATGGTCCTTATCATGAGCCAATGTCTCTTCACAGCTTTTCTCTAGAAACAACAGAGAGAGGCTGTTAGCTAGAAAATCCTACTCCGCAAAGCCTAATACTATAGGCTGGATGAAGCAACACTATGTCTCAACAGGAGCAAATGAATCCACTCAAATCTCTCTCACACCAGATGCATTCCGGGCAACTGGGAGCCTCGGCATTGGAGGTATGCCAACTGAATGTCATGCTATTATTTCTGAAGGATAGGATGAACACCCCAGGCATGGAGGTAAGACCAAACATGGGTTGGAGGCCTATGCTCCTCATATTCCTACAACAAACTCTCACCTCTGAAGGCACACTGGACAAGTCTCCTTCCTACAAAGAATTTAAAATACAATCCATCTTATAAAGAAAGACTAAAGGAGAGAAATACTCAACCATACCATCTTAGCCAGAGAGGGGTGACCTCTCTATAGCCACTAAAAAGGAGTCTCTTGAAATGTGAAAATATACATCAGATTTTAACAAAGCTCAAAGAGTCTCAGAGCAGAAAACTTGAGAATCAGCTTCTTGGCTGGGGTGAACTACCTTTGGCAAAGTAAAAGTAAAGGTGATTTTGGTTTCCTACAACTACTGGTGCACATCCTACTGGAATATTCAACTCAAAACCAGTATCAACTTATCTGAATTTAATTAAAAAGCTGATGAAATAAAAATCTAAAAATTACTACCAAAGCAAAAATATTTATGAAAGGAAAAATAAACCAAAATCACAACAAGGAAACAACACAAATACATAGGAATGCTCTTGAGATTTCCTATTCAAGAAAAACTATAAAACTTGATTGAATAGTAACTGGAAAGACATATCATGTTCCTGAATGACTCCCAGATACAGATTCCTCATTATTTTCTAGATTGGGTGCTAAGTCACTTCAGTCGTGTCTGACTCTGCTTCCCCATGGACTGTAGCCTGCTAGGCTCCCCTGTCCATGTAATTCTCCAGGCACAAATACTGAAGTGGGCTGCCATGCCCTTCTCCATTTTCAAGATTAGGATTAGTTAATTTTAATCAATATCCTGATAGAGTTTTATTTCTCTATAAATTAGAAAATTATTTTCAAACCACTTTAACATAGGAAAATGTGTTGAATACAATGAATCTTTTATAGGACAATACTGATTATCTTTTCATATAATCAGTATACACATGTATAAGCAAAATATAGTCTATTCTATTATGTGCTAACTGTACTTCTAAGAAACCTACACAATCAAAAATTGTCATATAAAAATAATTATTTCAATCAGAAAAGGAGAATTCAATCTAGAAAGTGAGTAGTGATAGTTAATTTTCCCCACGGAAGTTTCTTACTATAGTTTATATATTATCACATAAGGAATTCCCTTAACCCTGGCAGTGGTTAAGAATCCACTTGCCTACGGAGGAGACACTCGTTTGATCCCTGGTCCAGGAAGATCCTACATGCTGCAGGGCAACTGAGCCTTTGTGCTGCAACTACTGAAGCCCAGAGACCCTAGAGCCTGTACTCTGCAATGAGTGAAGCCTCACCAATAAGAGGCCCTCCCACTGCAACTAGAGAGTAGCCCCACTGGTCACAACTAGAAAGCTGGTGCATAGCAATGAAGACCCAGCAGAGCCTAAAACAAATAAATAAAGTTATAAAAAATTTTAAATAAGTTGATTTAAACTACGAACATCGACCAAAAAAACACAGAAATGCCTCCTTATTTGCCTTCTAATCCAGAAGTCTCAAGGCCAGTTCTCTGTCATAGCTGGTCTTGACCTTGCTTTGACCTTGAGGTTGTCATCACAATATAGATCACAAGCATAAAGCAAAGATAGCCATCATGTGCCGGAACAACAGTGTGTGTGAATTCCTCTGCTTTATTTGGTTGCAACAGTGGTTTTCCATTTAAGAGAGCTTTCTACTTATAACGTGTGGTATCAGTCAAGCAAAGCAAATCTTGGTTCTTAACTGATTGTTACACTCAATAGCGTTGTAAACTCAATCGACAGAAGAAATGCCTTCACACCAAAATACCTGCATTGTTGGTTCCTGAAATTTTCAACTATATGAATTTTTTTGCTTTGCTCTTTATAATTTTTAATACCACAGTTCTTCAATGAACATGTAAGTCTATAATCATATAGAACAATATTTTTAATTAGGAAAAGCAGTTTTAAAAAAGGCACCTTTAATTTCACCATCTCACTCTAACAATTATTCTCCTTTACAACATCTTCCTCCAAACTTTACCAAACGGAGTTTTTATGTAGCTGTATATATGCAGTGTCTATACAACTATTGTTTTATGGTTTTATTTATGCTGCTCCACAATATTCATAATTAATATTTAAATACTCTGAATAATATTTCAACAGACTGATGTAACATAAGTTATCAGTATCTACCCAATTGGGCATTAAGGTTATTATATCTTCAATAAAAAGCTAGTGAAAAATCTCTGCATATACAGTATTCTTATGCTGTTAATGCTTTTATTGGGATAACTTCCCAGAAATGAGATCATTATCTCAAAGGGTATGAACATTTTTATGTCTTTAGGTATTACAGGGTCATTCAAAAGGACTATCCCTGGAGAAGGAAATGACAACCCGCTCCAGTTTCTCGCCTGGAATTGACAAGTCCATTGACAGAGGAGCCTGGCAGGCTGCAGTCCACAGAGTTACACGACTGAGCACACAGGCATGAGGGTAGAGTGAGAGGGGTTTGTAGTAATAAACTTGGTAGAACTTAAAAAAAAAAAAAGGACTATCTCAATTTATGCTATACTCTACAATGAACAAGACTTTCTCTTTACCACTGTTATACCAGCACAGATCTTGATTTTTAAGTATACTTTTGCTAACTTAGTAAGGACAAACCATTACCTTAATATTGCCCTAATGTGTACTTTTCTCATAACTCGCAAGTCAAAAAATTTCTTCTACATTTGCTTTTTATTTGTGGACACATTCAAATCTAAATTGGGAACGCTCGTTCTTAGCCAAGATCAAGTACTCTGCAGTGGAGATAACACAGGATTTGGAAGCCTGTATCAGTTTTCAAACCAGGCAGGCCAGGGATCCAAATGTGGCTCCGTTATGTCCCAGCCATTTGACCTTGGCTCACTGTAAAATAGGACGACAGCTACCCCACGTGGTTGCTATGAAGACTAAATGAGATAAACTCTGCTGGTGGTTTTCAGCCAGAATATTCAAGAGAATCACCACTAAGGCTGTAAAATTACTGAAGCCAGATCTTACCCCAGGCCAAATGAGTCAGAAACTCAAGGGGCAGAACCCAGGGCTACGTATGCTTTTTTAAAAGCACAGGCAGTGATTATCCTTCCCTGTGGGAACATTTCTGCTTTATACTCCAAGGAAAGCACCACATACACAAAGCACACAACACTCCACTCTCATTCTCAGAGTTCACCTTGCCTCCTGCTTCACTGAGAAAACAGAAGCACAGACTGCCCCCGCAGTCTCAGCTCTGCCTTCTCTGCTGCACTGTGAGCACGCTAACTCCCCCTCCCTGTGCAGACTGGCTGCCAGGCCTCTCAGGCCATGAGGTCATGGGCCCAGCAAGTGCCCCCTTCCTCTTGCACATCAATTCCTCCCCTTCTCTCTACCAGGTCATGCCCACCAGCTTACAAAACCATGTGGTCACATCATCTACCTTCAAACAGACACACACACACACATTCATTCTTATTCTCACATGCATCCCTGGTTTCCACTCTATTTCTGTTCCCCTTTATGGCAAAACTCCCCTCAAACGGTTTACATCTGCTGCCCCCCATTCTCTGCAAGATCATAAACTACTCTGTTTTCAAATCCAAGGGTAAATGCTTGTCTCTTCCTCCCTGATCTATGCACAGCTCACTATGCCCTTCGGAAAGCTTGTTCTTCACTTGGCTTCCAGGAGAACTCTCTCCTCTGGTTCCTCTTCTACCAGGGAGGCGTGTCCTTCCTAAGTCCTTCTGAAAGCATCCTCTCCTCTTCCTGACCATTAAGCACTGTGGCTCCAAGAGTCACTTGTTCCTAGGACCTCTTATCTACCATCGTTCCTTTGGTGAAGTCAGTCTCACTGCTTTAATTTTCATCAATGCACAAATAATTCCCAAGGAAGGGAATCTTATCTTCAAGCCAGACTTTGCCCAGGAAAACCAGACTCATCTACACAAGCACACACTTAACACACAAACATGTGTCCAAACACACACTTCTAGTCAACCCCATCTGAACAGGCTGTTCACCGTCCTTCTATCTCCCCTGCCCAGGCCAAAAAAAACCTAAAAATTTCCCAAACTCCTCCTCCTTTCATGGCTCACAACCTCCATGAAGGCAAATCCTACTGGCTCTATTTCAAAAATATATGAAGCAGATGAGTCCTCACATATTCTATTGCTCCCACCTTGGTCCCAATCACAATCAACTCTCATCTGAACTACAGCAACAACCTCCAATGGTTCTGCTTGGTCCCCGCAGACCCTTCTCCACAAAGAACCAGAGTGGTTTTCAAATACAACTAAGACCAGGTTCGCTCCTCTGCTCAGAACCCTTCCGTGGCTTCTCAGATCACTCAGGGGAAAAGTCCAAGTGTTAGCAGAGGTCTCTAAGACCCTACATGATTTGACCTGAAGGCTTTCTAACCTCATATCCTCTTCTGACCACCTCTTCTCCCCTCTGCTCTGGCTCTACCGGCCTCCCTGTGGTTTTCAAACATAACCAGCAGGAATCTATCTCAAGGCTCCCTCTTCCCTATATTTTTACATGTTTCCCTTGGTTCCCTTCAGCTTTCTGCTAAGATGTCACCTTATCCATGAGGCCATCTCCAACCACACTACATAAAAGAGCATCTCCCACCGTGGTATGCCTGTCACCCTCATTCTCTCCATATCCCTTCATTGTATTCAACACTACCCAATCCCAGGGATGGTGGGAGCCTGGTGGGCTGCCGTCTATGGGGTCATACAGAGTTGGACACGACTGAAGCGACTTAGCAGCAGCAGCAGGAGCGGTGTGTGCGTGTTATTTTTATGTTGTTTTTTCCCTTATTCCTTTTGCCCCCTAAGAATACAAATTGTGCACAGGAAGGGACTAGGTTTTGTTCCTTGCTAACTCCTCACAGCCTGGCATATACTAGGTGTTCAAGATACACTTGAAGGAATTAGAGAAGACATCTGCCTCCTTTAAACAGGCTGCTATATACATCTGAAGAAGAACATTTAGGTAACAAAAAAGAGCTCCTGGAAGAACATAAAATTCAAGAGAACATAAACACAAAACATAAAACTCAAGAGAAGATAAATGTAGATGTCAAAATCTCACAAATGTCAAAGTTGAAAAACTGGAGAGAAAAGGTAAAAAAAAATTGGGCAATCTTTCCAAAACATCCAGTTTCTGAATAATACACAGGCCACGAGAGGATAAACCATTCAAGGAAACTTCTTGCAACTGTGGCCATAAGTGTCCTGACTGAAGTGCCTACTGGGGGCTTAACACGATGAATGGCTCATGATCACGAGACTTCAGAAAACCATGGACACAGCAGATCCAAGAAACATCCAGAAAAAGGGTCAATGAACAAGCTTCATAAAAAGAATCAAGGGTTAGACAAGCACTAAGCTCACAAGTACCAACTGAAACTACAAGACAACGGATCAATGAGTTAAAAACACAGAGAAAATAATTTCAGGCTTGTACTCATATAATTTTCAATTAAGTATAAAAGTAGAATAAAGCCATTTTCAGACATATAAGGCTTCAAAAACGTTTACTTTCATGTCTTTCTTTAGCACTTCGCTAAATAAGAGATTAAACCAAGTATGAGGAAACTGAAATCTAAACGGCTATGAGAGAGGTGAAAAGAACTGTCAGGATGATGGGAGGGACACATCACAGTGACAGCTATGCAGTCAGGCTCCTGAGCAACCACTCCTGATTATGCCAGAAGTCTTGGAGGGAGAATTATTCAACAAATTAAAATGACAGTCTACTTAATGTGTCTGCATACATTGCATATTGGAAATTTACACAACTAGGGAATAGTTTGAAAATACATAACAACAAAATAAACACAAAGGTAACCTCACAAAAAACAAACAGGATTCAGGAAAGGAAAAGGAATCATAGTATACTACATGGCTCCACTTTTCCACTCAGTTCAGTTGCTCAATCGTGTCCAACTCTTTATGACCCCATGGACTGTAGCATGCCAGGCCTCCCTGTCCATCACCAACTCCCAGAGTTTACTCAAACCTATGTCCATTGATCGGTGATGCCATCCGCCATCTCATCCTCTGTCGTCCCTTTCTCCTCTTGCCTTCAATCTTTTCTAGCATCAGCGTCTTTTCAAATGAGTCAGCTCTTCCCATGAGGTGGCCAAAGTATTCGAGTTTCAGCTTCAACATCAGTCCTTCCAATGAACACCCAGGACTGATCTTTACAATGTACTAGTTGGATCTCCTTGCAGTCCAAGGGACTCTCAAGAGTATTCTCCAATATCACAGTTCAAAAGCATCAATTCTTTGGTGCTCACCTTTCTTTATAGTCCAACTCTCACATCCATACATGACTACTGGAAAAACCACTGCCTTGACTAGATGGACCTTTGTTGGCAAAGTAATGTCTCTGCTTATTTTTTTTTCTTTTGTCTCTGCTTTTTAAAATGCTCTCTAGGTTGGTCATAACTTTTCTTTTGAGGAGCAAGCATCTGTTAATTTCATGGCTGCAGTCACCATCTGCAGTGATTTTGAAGCCCCACAAAATAAAGTCTGCCACTGTTTCCCTATCTATTTGCCATGAAGTGATGGGACCAGATGCCATGATTTTACTGTTCTGAATGTTGAGTTTTAAGCCAGGTTTTTCACTCTCCTCTTTCACTTTCATCAAGAGGCTTTTTAGTTCCTCTTTACTTTCTGCCATAAGGGTGGTGTCATCTGCATATCTGAGGTGATTGATATTTCTCCTGGCAATCTTGATTCCAGCTTGTGTTTCTTCCAGTCCAGCATTTCTCATGATGTACTCTGCATAGAAGTTAAATAAGCAGGGTGACAATATACTGCCTTGACATATTCCTTTTCCTACTTGGAACCAGTCTCTTGTTCCATGTCCAGTTCTATCTGTTGCTTCCTGACCTGCATACAGATTTCTCATGAGGCAAGTTAGGTGGTCTGCTATTCCCATCTCTTTCAGAATTTTCCACAGTTTATTGTGATCCACACGGTTACAGGCTTTGGCATAGTCAATAAAGCAGAAGTACATGTTTTTCTGGAACTCTCCTGCTTTTTCGATGATCCAGCGGATGTTGGCCATTTGATCTCTGGTTCCTCTGCGTTTTCTAAAACCAGCTTGAACATCTGGAAGTTCACGGTTCACGTACTGCTGAAGCCTGGCTTGGAGAATATTGAGTATTACTTTACTAGCGTGTGAGATGAGTGCAACTGTGCGGTAGTTTGAGCATTCTTTGGCATTGCCTTTCTTTGGGATTGGAATGAAAGCTGAGCTTTTCCAGTCCTGTGGCCATTGCTGAGTTTTCCAAATGTGCTGGCATATTGAGTGCAGCACTTTCACAGCATCATCTTTTAGGATTTGAAATAGTTCAACTGGAATTCCATCACCTCCACTAGCTTTGTTCATAGTGATGTTTCCTAAGGCCCACTTGACTTCACATTCCACGATGTCTGGCGCTAGGTGAATGATCACACAACCGTGATTATCTGGGTTGTGAAGATCTCTTTTGTATACTTCTTCTGTGTATTCTTGTCACCTCTTCTTAATATCGTCTGCTTCTGTTAGGTCCATACAATTTCTCTCCTTTATTGAGCCCATCTGTGCATGAAATGTTCCCTTGGTATCTCTAATTTTCTTGAAGAGATCTCTAGTCTTTCCCATTCTATTGTTTTCTATTTCTTTGCCTTGATCGCTGAGGAAGGCTTTCTTATCTCTCCTTGCCATTCTTTGGATCTCTGCATTCAAATGCTTATATCTTTTCTTTTCTCCTTTGCTTTTTGCTTCTCTTCTTTTCACAGCTATTTGTAAGGCCTCCTCAGACAGCCATTTTGCTTTTTTGCATTTCTTTTTCTTGGGGATGGTCTTGCTCCGTCTCCTGTACAATGTCATGAATCTCCGACCATAGTTCATTAGATACTCTGTCTATCAGATCTAGTCCCTTAAATCTATTTCTCACTTCCACTGTATAATTGTAAGGGAATTTGATTTAGGTCATACCTGAATGGTCTAGTGGTTTTCCCTACTTTCTTCAATTTGTCTGAATTTGGCAATAAGGAGTTCATGATCTGAGCCACAGTCAGCTTCTAGTCTTGTTTTTGCTGACTGTATAGAGCTTCTCCATCTTTGGCTGCAAAGAATATAACCAATCTGATTTTGGTGTTGACCATCTGGTAATGTCCATGTGTGGAGTCTTCTCTTGTGTTGTTGGAAGAGAGTATTTGCTATGACCAGTGGGTTCTCCTGGCAGAACTCTATTAGCCTTTGCCCTGCTTCTTTCTGTACCCCAAGACCAAATTTGCCTTTACTCCAGGTGTTTCTTGACTTCCTACTTTTGCATTCCAGTCCCCTATAATGAAAAGGACATCTTTTTGAGTGTTAATTCTAGAATGTCTTGTAGGTCTTCATAGAACGGTTCAACTTCAGCTTCTTCAGCATTACTGGTTGGGGCATAGACTTGGATTATTGTGATACTGAATGGTTTGCCTTGGAAATGAACAGAGATCATTCTCTTTTTGGGGACTGCATCCAAGTACTGCATTTCAGACTCTTGTGGACTATGACGGCTACTCCATTTCTTTTAAGGGATTCTTGCCCACAGTAGTAGACATAATGGTCATCTGACTTAAATTCACCCATCCCAGTCCATTTTAGTTCACTGATTCCTAAATTGTCGACATTCACTCTTGCCATTTCCTGTTTGATCACTTCCAATTTGCCTTGATTCATGGACCTCACATTCCAAGTTCCTATGCAATATTGCTCTTTACAGCATCGGAGCTTGCTATCATCACCAGTCACATCCACAACTGGGTGCTGTTTTTGCTTTGGCTCTGTCTCTTCATTCTTTCTGGAGTTATTTCTCCACTGATCTCCGGTAGTATATTGGGTACCTACCAACCTGGGGAGTTCATCTTTCAGTGTCATATCTTTTTGCCTTTTCATACTATTCATGGGGTTCTCAAGGCAGGAATACTGAAGCGGTTTGCCATGCCCTTCTCCAGTTTTGTCAGAACTCTCCACCATGACCCATCCTTCTTGGGTGGCCCTACACAGCATGGCTCATGGTTTCACTGAGTTAGACAAGGCTGTGATCCATGTGATTAGATTGGTTAGTTTTCTGTGATTGTGGTTTTCAGTCTGTCTGCCCTCTGATGGAGAAGGATAAGAGGCTTATGAAAGCTTCCTGAGGGGATAGATTGACTGAGGGGGATACTGGGTCTTGTTCTGATGGGCAGTGCCATGCTCAGTAAATCTTTAATCTAATTTTCTGTTGATGGGTGGAGCTGTGTTCCCTCCCTGCTATTTACCTGGGGCCAAATTTACCTGCTATTTACCTGGGGTGGAGGTAATGAAGATAATGGTGACCTCCCTCAAAAGATCCCATGCATGTACTGCTATAGTCCATGCCCCCAACCCTGCAGCAGGCCACCACTGACCCACGCCTTCACTGGAGACTCCCGGACCCACCCCAGACACCCACAGGCAAGTCCAGGACAGTCTCCTGTGGGGTCACTGTTCCTTTCTCCTGGGTCCTGGTGCACAAGCTTCTGTTGTGCCCTCCAAGAGTCTATTTCCCAGTCCTGTGTAAGTTCTGGCAGCTCTAAGTACTTTTACACTACTTAATATGAGTGCCCCAAATAGTTACAACTGAAATTAACTATATTGGAAGGATGGGGGGATAAAAGCAAAGATACATGGAGAGGAGGTAGAGGATGATGAAAAAGTCAAGTTCTTAACCACTAGAACAGCAATAAATAATAACTAGAACTGGAATTTGAAGATGAGGAGGTAAATGATACAAGAATCAGTTACGTTGTAAGCAGTTATCTGGGGATCTTGAGGCTTAGGGCTTTTGTTTTTCATAAAATAATATATGTTTTATGTTTTCATAAAAAAAAATATGTCTCTAACTATCTACATAGTCAAACCTTTGGTAAAAAAATAAAAATTATGTCAACTGGCCTTACCACACTTAACTAGCAGCAGCAGATGACTTTTCAGAAGGAAAATTTAACAATGTATATAAAAAATGTCACATGAACACACTCTTTCACCTAGCCATTCCACTTTTACGAACTAAGAAAATCACTCTACAAGGGAAAATCAAATGTATAACTTAGGATATTCATTGGCTATTTTGTGTTTCTTTTTCTAAAAACCGCTGCTCATTTTCTTTGTTCATTCTTCCACTGAGTTGATAGGGGTATTTTACTCTCTGATTTATAGAAACTCTGCATATTAGGGGTATTAACCCACTGTTGTAACTCATGCTGCAAATAAAACCGTACCTTTTGTCATACAAAGTTTTATACTTTTATATAAATAGGTCTATAAGTTTTATTTCTGGCTTTCAAAATTCAGATAAATATTTTCCCATATATTCTTTGGACTTTTTTTTTTTTAAATTTAGACCTTTAATTGATGTATATTTTATTTTGGTATATGGTGGGAAATTGGGCTCAAGTTTTATTTTCTTCTAAAATCATAGCCAGTTATTCAACAGCATTTATTGAGTAATTCCTTTTTCAACTGATGTAGAGACTACTATATAGACAAATTTTCATATCTAGATAGATGTAAATAGATGTATACACACACATATATATACACAGACATATATACATACATATAGAGGCAGACCTTGTTTTATTGTTCTTCATAGACCCTGCATTGTTTTACAAACTGTAGGTATGTGGCAACCAAGCATTAAGCAAATCTATTGATACCACTTTTCCAAAAGCATTTGCTCACTTCATGTCTATGTCACATTTCGGTAATTCTCGCAATGTTTCAAACTTCTTTTTTATTATTCTACTTGTTGTGGTGATCTTTGATGCTACTACTATAACTCCCTAGAGGTTCAGATGATAGCAGTTTTTAGCAATAAAGTATTTCTAATTAAGGTAGGTACTATTTTTCTAGACAATCGATCTCTGGGTTGGGAAGATCCCCTGGAGAAGGGAATGGCAACCCACTCCAGTATTCTTGCCTGGGAAATCCATGGACAAACAAGCCTGGTGGGTTACAGTCCATTGGGTTGCAAAGAGTCAGACACGACTAAGCAACTAACACTTTCACTTTCAATGCTATTGCATACTTAATAGACTATAGTATAGTGTAAACATAATTTTTCCATGTACTAGGAAACCAAAAATTCATGTGACTGGCTTTCCTACGAGATGTGGTTTATTGCAGTGGCCTGGAATGGAACCCATGGCATCTCTAAGGTATGCCCATGTGTGTGTACACATATGTGTGGTACATATAGTATACACATCTGTTTTGGGCCCAGTTCTCTTCCACTGCTTTAAGCCACTGTGTAACACAGTGAAGCCAGATCAAAAGAAATTACTCACCTGTCCTTCTTCATCAAAAGCCATAACCACCACAGCAGCTCCAAACTTCTTAATCTTTCTGGCCTTCTCCAAGAAGTCATCCTCTCCCTCCTTCAGGCTGATGCTATTAACAATGCACTTCCCCTGGCAGCACTTCAACCCGGCTTCAATCACAGCAAAATTGGAAGAGTCGATGCACAAGGGCACCTGAGTACAGAAAGGCAAGACGATCATAGAAAGACAGCAAGTCACCACAAATCCCCTTCCAAGGACTCTCATATATTCCCTCTTTCTCCTTTAGGGAAACAATATACAATAACAGAGATAGGATTTTAATCTTATTCTTGTTCCTAAATACCAAAATATCTGGAGTAATTGCAGTCTGACAAGAGACCTCATGTGTGGGCCAGAAACTGGTAACTCAAAAGATCATAGCTAAATATCAGAATGAGAGCACAGAAGTCATTTCACTGGGGTCATTTCACCCCCTCTGATTCTGATTTTAAACAGGTCATTTAGCTTCTCTTCACCTTAAATTCTCAAAATATTTACTCCCAGCGAAGCCTTGAGGCTTTTGAGTGCAGAGCTTTAAGACACAAATGAAGAATGGGTTAATATAATTCAGTGCTTACCACAGGACTTCTCACTTAAACATTTGCTGAAGCTTAACAAAAACATGACAGCCCTAGCTCTTAAGGCTCTAGGAAGTGTCCTTAAAAGAATAACAAACACACAAAAAAGTCAAAACTCACTCCTCATCACAAATTCAATTGTAAAGAAATGAACATTTTTAATTTTTTAGAACCCATCTAAAATTTTTGAAAAGCTTGACACAAAAATTAACTTTCATCTTAAAGAACAAATGTAAAAGCTGACATTAATACCTCAATTTAATCTTGTTTTATAATTTTGTCTTACTCTGATATGCCTAAAAAGGTCCATTCTTCCTGCAATAAGGAAGGACTATCTGATATCTGAGTTCCCTAGTCTGCGGTAGAAACAGAACTAATAATTGGTAGGAACAGATAAGTATATCCTTCAGAGACATGAAAAGTTAGTTCTTAGCCTATTCAGACATCAGAGGAAATTCAATAATCCTTGTGACCAATTCCAGGAGCCCTGCGAACAGTCGCACTACTGTCACATCCTTCTCTCTGAAGTCTGGTTTATATTGAAAGGCTGCCATTATCTGAGGACACGAACAATCAGAAACCACTGGGCTTTCAACGCAGTTCAACAGAACACCAGTGTAGGAGATGACAGACCAAGGGAAAAGTGACAAAGTCAATGAGTGACAGGCAGCACATGTAAATTCCCCTTGATGAATCGAAGCTCCGTACAACCTTGGCAATGTCAGGCTCGGAAGCAATGAAGTTGCAGAATCTGGTCATTGCACTTGGACCATCCAGCATGCCATCATCCATGTTAATATCCAACACCTGGGCTCCCATTTCCACCTGCATTTTGGCAACACTCAGTGCTTCCTGAGGAAAGAATTCAAGAGGAAGCAGTGTCAGGAGAGGGTGACTCAAGAAAAGGCTGACAAAAGTAGTCCTTCACCATCCCGGGCAGTCCCTTCTAACTCCACTAGGCTAGCTAGCCAGCCCCTCACCCTCCCACCCCCGACCCTGAGCTGCTCTCAACCATCACAGACGAACCTTTCCTAAACTTCTCTTCCATCACAATTCATCACTCCTCAGAACCCACAGAGGCTCTGATTCCTCCCGTAAAGAACCTCAGTCCCTCAGCATGGTGTTCCAGGTCCTGGGGACCTGCCCCATCATCTTATCCAACTTAACATCTCCCCCTGAACCCTGGCACCCTTCGCCCAGCTAAATCCACTTCCACCTCTGTGTCACACATATTGTTGTTCCCCCTGCTTCAAATACAATCCCCTCCCTTTCTATACTATTTAAGACCCAGCTCAAGTCCCACCTCCTTCAAGAAAAGCCATTACAGAAACCATCCAAAACTTATCTAACTCTTCAATATTCACCAAATCACTGCAGGCTACTGACAGCAGTTACATGAAATATAAGTTAAATTTTTTTATGCTAAAAGAATTTTCAAATCCATTAATACCTTATTATACACTGTAAATCTCCAAGTACAAAATACAATACACAGCATTTCCCACTTATGATCATTTAAGGAATATCCTGTAGGATCAGCATTCCAGAGAACATACTTTGGGAAACACTGCTTATTCCACAATGACTGGCTGCCTCAAACATCTGCAACAATTATAAACATTATCACATGGTATATGATATTACCATTTCCTCACGGTTTCACAAATAGGGGCTTATTCTCTGAAACGGATTTTAAGCATTTGGAAAATTGAGAAAAGTCTTATGTATCTACCATTCTTGTTTGAACAATGATAGGCAAAACAGATATGTTCAATAAGGTTTTCTAACTGATTGGTAGAGACTTTAAGTCTTTGCTGTATGTTTCATAGTATAATAAAATAAGCAGGAATAAAATCAACAGTAGATTCTAACACTGTCCTAATTTTTTCTTAGCCAAAGAAAATCAAACAGAAATTTTTAGCAATCATGAGAAGAGGCATGAGACCCTCTGGCACAGGCTACGAGGGAATTCCATTCACAATGATCCAACATTACACAGAGAAAAAGGGTTGCAATAAGATTCAGCAAATCAAAAGATGTTTTGGTATCAGCAATACATTAAATATCATAAAGAATAAAAAGAAGCATAAGTCATAGTCCTTGTTCCTGAAGGGCTTACATCTAGTTGAGGGCATATGACAGTCATATGAGAAGCTATAGATGCTGCCATACAATGTGAGAGTCAAATGTCTTGCCTAAACACCTGGCAGGGCGAGATCTCTGAGGACTGAAGAGAGAAAGCTACCTGAGAGGGAGTGGCTTCAGCTGCCCCTGGGAAACAAACTGGAGGAAGCAGAGGGGAGACAGTAAGCAGTGACCTGTTTAGACCAGAGGACAAAAGACACAAAACAGAGACGCCAACGCCTGACCTTTCTATATCAGAAGAGCGACAGAATAATAGCTCAGGGGTCCAACTTCCCACACAGGCTCCAAGGGATGAATGAAGTGATTTGTTTAAAGATGTACACATTGAGTGAACAGACTGGACTGGGCCTTCTCTCAGGTCAGTGCTCATTCCGTAACCAGAGAACCTTGAGGGAGCACTGAATAGGGGAATCCAGCGAGGAGTCATTCCTCCCCACACACTTCCTACTTCCCAGCCCCATCCCCGCTGAGACAGCAGAGTGGTGAAGGGAATGGGCTTGGAGGACTTGGGGTCTAACATTCACTTGCTGTGAAACAACAGGCGAGTGGTTTAACCTCCACCAAGCCTCCAGCTGGACATCTGTAAAATGGGGATGAGAACAACACCTCTCTCACAGGTCTGCAAAGATGAAGTAAATAATGCCACAAAGCGCTGAGCACAGTGACAGGCATGTAGTAAGACCTGATGAGATGACAGATACCACTCCCACTTGCCTGCTTCTTCCTAAAATGCTGTCTGCTCTCAGTAGCAAATCTATCAAATCTGAGACTGAAAAGGACACCACAGAATGGTTTTAATTATCAAAACATAAAGAGAACACCGCCACTGCAGAACTCTATACCACCATGAACGGTCATAGGGATTTCATAAGAGTAGACATGAATGAAGGCCTAGAGGCAGAAGAAAGCCTCCTGGAACATTCAGATGATAGATCAGGACAGAAGGCAGGTTGGTGTCTAACTGGAGAGAACTGGATGATGGCCTAGGGAGTTTGGGTTGAATCCCATGTGCAAAAAAAGCCACCCCATGAAAGCGTCTAAACTCGGGGAGACCATAGCAGCAGGACATGCTGGCTGAGTAGTAGCAGGGATGAAGGGAAGAGGACAGATGGGAACCGTCAGGAACCATATAACTGAAATACCCGCAGAGCAGACCTCCATGGGACACCACAGAGCACTCATTAACACGTTCATAAAGGATGATAAATGCACACTTCACTTTCTCTGTGACTAAAACTAAGCCTACTTTGATACTGGTTGCTGGAAGATCTAAAGGTTTTTAAAATCTTAAAATGAGAGAAGGTTAATGAAAAAAATAAAATCATTAAAGCCCAGATCAGATTCCTCCATGTTTCAACTTCATATTTGCATAAGAAAAAAGAAGTCTGTCCATGATGGGCTCTCTCTGGATTAAATTCTGCTCATTCATAGAGTGATCAAGTTTAAGAACACTAGGGCAAAACTTTTCAAGGCAGGGCCTATTCTTTGTGTTTGCTTGTTTACTGTAGTTTACAGTGAATAGAATCAATAATACCATGCTGGTCAGTATCTGATGTGGTCATGAGGATATAAATAGGAATTGTCTTGGCTTTCCATTTCTTTAAAGGATTTGTGAGAAGCTGAAATGAACAGTATCTTCAAACTTCTAAAATTTCACAATTAATAGAAACAGCTAGAACCTGGGTCTCTCCCATCTCATCCCAGTTCATACCTCGAGTGCATTTTTTTTGACAAATATCAACAAGAGCACCTTTGATTTTTCGAAGCCTCATCCTCCCACCGGCCCAGGCAGCTACAAACACCCTTTACCATTCTCACACTGTCTAGCAGCTCTGCTAACAATGCTATCAAAGGCAGAGCAGCTTTGTTTGGATGCTGTCTTAGCCAAAATACATGGTGGATGACTCAACGGACTTATTAATGATGCTCACTTCATAATTTCCTGCCATGATGAGTTTAGCAAACCTCCTGGATCCTGCAACGTTACAGCGCTCTCCAATGTTAACAAAGTTGGTGTATGGTCCAATCCTGAAGGGCTCTAGACCTTAAAAGGAGAAGTATTTTGAAAATTTTCTGAAAATACATGCAACGACAAGAGACAGAAAACAAATGTTGTCATGAGATAGAAAAGAAGTTTCTATGCCACATCCCATCTGACTAGCTTGGCATGGCCTTTTCCCCTATGGATATTTAAACACAGGACAAGTCTCTATGTTTACCACCAGAACTCTCAAAGGAAGAAATATTTCAGGGTTGGAAATTGCAAATTTCTCTAAAGAGCTGAATCATAACCAGCTCTGAGTAACAAAGCAAAATTATCATCATATTCTTATGTAACCAAGAGTCGGGGGCAAAAACCATGAGGTTAGAATCTAAAGGAATGCTCCTCAGCTGTCCCTTCAGACATTGGCTCGAAGCCAGATGGAGTAAGCTTTCTTAATCCTACCAACAGTGTATTTAGAATTTATCTCATCTCTTTGATTCAGAGGCCAAGAACCAATAATCAGCAAGGCCAGACAGGGTCACGAGGAAGGACTCGGGCTGAACGCTGGCAGACAGCTGACCCTGGGCGAGCCACTTAGGCTTTTTGCTCCTCCTTCCTTATTTGTCAAGGATCAACAACATCTCCCTGTTAAAGGCTGATTTAGGGGCAAATATCAGATAATTACTGTGGATATGTTACACTGAGGAAAAAAGCCACATGCAATATAAAGTACTACCAGAGGAAATGACCTTTAACTGGTTTTGTTCTACTCTTAATATTTACAGTTTTAGGAGTTTTAGGTAGGCTCTGGGGACAGTCAGCCCTGGGATGCAAGCCCTGTACAGCCATTTTAGTCAACACCCCAGGGGACTTGTCTAGAGGCTTGAGCTTACCAAATGGCTTTTGTTCCCTGACTTGGAGGACTATCACTTCCCAGTTTGGGCCCGTGATTTCCTTCTCCATTGGTACCATCCTCACAGCCTCACTCCCCCATGCGGGCCTCAGAGCATCCCTGATCTTTAGTGAGAACCTGGAGTTCCCAGGGCACACAAGCAGGCTGCCAACATTTAAATGCTGGAGAGGCCTTGCTGCATTGCTCTAAAAGTATTTCACACAAAGCACTTCTGATTTATTATGAATGTGAAGCATCTGACAGAAAAACTATATTTAATCTCAAGCCTGCAATTTATAAAAGAACAATTAAAAAGAGTATGTTTGATGTCATCCTTCTAAAATCTGATTAAAGGTGTTTTTTTAAAACAGTTTAGAAATAGCACATGAAATTCAAATCAGAAAAAAGACTTCTTTCATTCTTACATATATAAACTCTTTTTAAAAATCATAACTAAATGGTTATCTCCTATTTCAACTGTGGCAAAGGTTAACCATTTTAACTTAGTCCTTGGCTGAAGTGGTTCAGATGGTAAACAATCTGCCTACAATATGGGAAACCCAGGTTTGATCCCTGGGTTGGGAAGATCCCCTAGAAGGGGAGTCGCAACCCACTCTGGTACTCTTGCCTAGAGAATTCCGTGGACAGAAGAGCCTGATAGGCCACAGTCCACAGAGTCGCAAAGAGCTGGGCACGACTGAACAACTAACACTTTGGCCGAAGTAAGATCTAAGGATGAAATAAACTATTCCACCACACCTCTCTCTGATGAAAGCCCTTTTTCTGGGTAGGGGGTGTATCATAAATCACAAATCCCTCTTCTTCTAATTTTATCCTATCTTCTGGAGAATAAAAAGGAAAAAAAGGGTAGACTGAAGAGGTATATTTTTAACTCAACTTCATCTCACTCACTGGGATTAATTCTATGCAGTATGTTCTGAGTGAAAAAAGTAGATATTACTTTTACTGTAACTTGTACTTCATTTCACTTTTCTTAGGAGAACATATGGAACAAAAATACATCAGTTTAGAGAAATGTTGAATTCTCAGTTAGGGGGCATAATTCCTCATGTGTGCTATCTGCAGGTTCTCTAAGAAACTGTATACACATTTTCCTTTTTGCTTAAAGATATTTTCTAAGAATACAACATTAAAGTGTTGTGGGAAAAATGTAAAATTTAAAGCCTTTTTTCTAATAGTTGGCATGATAACCTATTTTACCAACACTCTTTTGAACACTAAAGCTTATTCTGAAAAAGGGAAGCTGCCTACCCCACAGGGCTGTTGAGAACAAAACAGAATAATACATATTACAACTCTTTGTAAAGTCCTGAACACATACTCAACATAAGAGCAGGACAATAATATTTTAGAAGCACATAAAATTTTCTAGGAAGAGACTGCCATCATTAAAAAACCTTGAGCCTGGGCTAGATTTTTAGCAACTAGCAGCAAATCTGACATTTAAAATTGTTAGAGGCCGTGGCCCATGTACATTTTCAAAGCAGTGCACAATAATTCTGACCAAGGGCACTACCTGTGCCTTCCTTCACATTTCCCTGAAGTATCTTCCTGCTCCCATCCCTAAAAAACACAATGGGTTCTTTGCCAGAACTAATTTAAGTGCCAAGAAAAATACGTAGTCTTCTTTGACCTAATAAACAAGTTCCTTGGCCTAAACATCACTACCATGTAGACTAAACATACAAACTTAATCTACAAACGATTTCCGAAATTATAAAAAATCACATCTTTACGACTTACCAGACAGTAGCATATGCCCTTCAAAAACACTGGCAGGTGGAACTCTAGGCTTACAGTTTTTCACAGCTTCAGCAATTTCTCTGAGTTAAAAGAGAAAACACAATATCCATTAACTCAGAACAAAATTCAATTAAGCTGATTTCCAGCTATGACATTAAGTCTGTTTAACATAATTATATACCTAGTTCCAAATGTGCAGCAGCAATTGTGCTTTTTAGTTTTCTCAGTAATGCAGAAAATGAATCTATACTATTTCACATTTCTGTATCTGTCCCGTCTGCTGTGTATGGACCAGACCAGTTTCTATGCTCACAGACGTGAACCTACAAACGTGCACCTACAGATATGAGAGTTTACACAAATGCACACAGCAAATCTCCCCCACCCCTTCCCAACCCGAAGATGTCCTTAATCCACACAGTAATTTAAAAGAAAAAAAAGGCTTCATTGTTGAGAAGGAAGAGTAAAGAGGAGAGGAGATGCCTAGAGCAAATGAAATTAAATCCCTTAGGTATTTTTTTTTAAGCACACACACATACAGTAGAGAGGATTCAGAGTAAGACATCACTAAAAATCCAAAATAACCACTCCTGGAAATTTGTTTTAGTTATTCATACTCTTTGGAACCTTCTCAGCTTCAGTGAAATATGTCTCTGATTAGCCTTGAAAAATCTGCCTGCTCTACTAAATTGATCAGGACCAGCATGAATCATTCACTACAGCTCCCCAAATTAATATGTGAATGACAAAATAAAAGCAGCAAATATATATATACAGAGATAGATAAACACACACACACAGCAATTTTTGAAGCAACTCTTTTTATGAAGGAGGAAAGTGAACGTGAAAGTCGCTCAGTCATGTCCGACTCTTTGTGACCCCATGGACTATACAGTGCATGGAATTCTCCAGGCCAGAATACTGGAGTGGGGAGTAGTCTTTCCCTTTTCCAGGGGATCTTCCCAACCCAGGGTGTGAACCCAGATTTCCCGCCTTGCAGGCAGATTCTTTACCAGCTGAGCCACAAGGGAAGCCCTATAAAGGAGGCAATAACCTTAAAAACAAAAAGAGATCCATAGATAAGCTATCCTCAACTATTAATAGCTTTCAGATAGTATTTAAAAGATGTTTAAAAAATTATAGACTCTTAATAGAATCTATCACAGAGGTCAACAAAAGCAGTACAACATTAGGCAATTCACACAGTGAACATTTTATAGGTATGAAACAGACGCAGAACAGTCAGGTGACTGGCTCAAAATATGATCATCAGTCACTTTAGGGAAAAAAACAGAAACAGAAACAGCCTCAACTTTCAATTCCAATCCTCTTTATAAGAGGATTGATCATGAAACTGCAGGGACTTAACCACACCCTTCACCACGTCCTGTCTCACACTCCCTTCCTTAACCCTCAACAACGTGGGTTAAGCGAGGTGCCAGGCGAGGTGAAGATACTCTTCTTGACCTCAAGGTGCTTGCCGCTTACTGTCTTTTCTGTCCATGAAAGAATCTAGTGGAGGCAGGTATTTCTCCACATATGAGCTGTCCTTCCTTTAGCACTGGAAGTGAACATTGGAATATTAATCAGATATTTAAAGGTACAGTGTTAAGATAGCTAGGATTTGCTTATAATCATCTAAGGGGGAAAAAGAAGTTAGAGAATAGATAAAATAAGAATAGCAAAATGCTGAAAATTATGTCTTAGGCACATGAGATTTCATTTTATTATTTTTGTACTTTATAAAAATTGAAGTATCCTAGTTTGCTAGGACTGCCATAATTAAATACTACAGGCTGAGAAGTTTAAACAGCAAGGTTTCTCAATGTTTTGGAGGCTAGGAGTCTCAGGTCATGGCGTCAGCAGGGCTGGCTTCCTCCCCTTGGCTTCTCACTGGCCCTCTTCTCCCTGCGCTTGCACAGGGGCCCCTCCTGTGTGTGTCTGTGCCCTCGCCAGCCACACACTGGATCAGGATCTATTCACACGACCTCATTTTACCTCAATTACCTGCTTAACCACCCTACCTCTAATTACTGTCACATTCAGAACTGAGGATTAGGGCTTTGATCTATGAATTTTGAGGGGGACACAATTCATCCCATAACAAAAAATTAAACACTTAGAAATGATTATTACCTGATATGATCTGGTGTCGTACCACAGCATCCGCCAACTATGTTGACCAAGCCATCAACAGCAAAATCCTGCATTTAGAAAAGGAAAGTTTCAGAAAGCTTATCGGAATTCTAAGTTCACCACCATCCACATTTCCTGAATAACTAATTTTACATTTAAAAGAGAGCTAAACATATTTGACTCTAGATATAAAGCCTTCACAAGACTCAGATACAAGGTCAAAAGCAGGGAACAGTTCAGATGAAATGCATTGAGGCATCTGTCTATCTGATCATAATGAAAATTTGTTTTACCCATATGCTGAGCAAAATGAATGTGAACTGAATAATGCATTTTCCAATAACATCTAAGTTATTAGTATTTAAATTTAAATTCAAAAGTTGAAAAAATCAAAAATTCAGTCCCTCAGTCACAACCACCACATTTCAAGTACTCCAATGACCGCAAGTGATAGAGGTTACATAATGCATAATGTGGGTCGGGAGTTTAACCACAGCTGGTCTGAAGGACAAGATAACTTGAAAGAGGAACTCAAGGAACTGAGAAGTGACAATACTGGAAAGAACATCTACATAAGGTATTGAAATCATAAGAATTAAGTCAGAAATACTTTAGGAGACAATGTCAATAAGCCAGAAGCTAAAAATCCAAGGAATGAGGGAAAGGGACCCGGGTTAGAAGTGAGGAGGAGTTGTGGGCAACATGGTTTTGTGGACCAGACTCCAAAGATGGAAGGTGTATGGAGAGGGGGAGAGCAGGGGAGATGGCAGCGGGGAGCAAAGAGATGTCAACTCCAACAGGCAGTTTGGTGGGTGGAGAAGACCACTTGGGAGGGCTCAGAGGACGAGTTTCAGTTAGTTTGGGTTGGCTCTCACTGGGAATCCACTTGTTTCCACTATGAGAAGGATGCTGACAAGAAGCCCCTTTCTCTGCCTCCATCATATTCATTCATCATAAGCCTTTATTTCTTATATACACACTGGCTTTTCTTTACAGGTAAAGTCTACATCTAACTATTCTAAATCAAAAAGTCCATTTCTTTATCTCTTAAAAACCAAATGAAAGCGGATTCGTGACCTTCACGTGCATGGCCATCATCTGGGGAGTTTCATCATAGTCACCGAAGGTATTGGGAAGACCTAAGAAAGCATATTTCAACCATTACTGGAAATTATTTTCACAGACATAGTATTTGTAAAGGCTTTAGGTTAAAAGGCTAGAAAACTTTTTATTTATAATTAAAGCAAGATTACTTAAAAAAATAAAAATTCTTAATATTAAACATAATAAGTATAGAGACAACATATCAAACAACAACAAAATCACAGCAGAAAATAAATATCCATTATTTCTTTTCCATTTCAAAGAAAAGTATCACTACTACATGGGACAGAATTCCTCTACCTCTAGCCCTCCCCTTCCTATAAAGGAAATTAATTCTAGTCACCTAGCTGCCAGGGGGTAAGGTGTAAGGGAGTACCACACATCCTTTGAACTATCAAGCACCAGGCATGCAACTAAAAACAACCAAAACACAACCCATCCCCTTTCAAGTAAGTTTTCCCACATAAGACTTCAGCATCTAATCACCCAATTTCCTGTTTCATTTATTATCCACTTCTAGTTATCTTACTCCTAATGCTCAAAAATATACACCAGGAAATCTGGTTAACCCAGGATGGATTATCAATATTAAATGGACAGCTTAAAAATTGTCTACATTTATCTTAGGAATTTTTATATACCATAAATTTGAAGTCCTAACTTAAAAAGAGGAAAAGTAACAGGTTCTTTATCTGCTCGTTTGTTGATACAGTGGAACAAAGAGGGCTCTCACACAGGGTCTTTGCGCCCATCACTTTGGTCATGCGCACATGGCAAGCACTGTCACCAATTCCAAGACTCTGGTCAGTTAAGCAATGAGGTTTCATTCCCCCAAGCTCTGTCCACTTCTGACACTTTCAGGCTAAGCAAAACTGTTCTTTCATACCTAGAGGGAAACAGTTGTCCAGACTCAAGGTCCTTCATTTAAAAAATTCCTATTAAAAGCTGACTATATCCTAAGATCTACGAAACAAACTCTTTTAATCCAGATCTGTTTCCCTGTCTACCCAGGTCTTGTGTATCTGGATTCTCCTATGTGTGACTCCCCTGAAACACATACCTGCATTGGGATAACAGAGAACATAAGCTGTTGTACATTTTCCAATTGTTTCAATAAAAGGTCTCATTTCAGCTGCACCCAGAGCACAATTTAATCCAATGCTGAAAAAACAAAAAGAAGAGATCAGAAGCACCCTCTTTTATTCTAAATATTTATACATATACAAAGTTATGATGAGGAAAGGAGTATATTTAAAACCAAGCAGATAATAAATCTCTTGATTTGAAGCACATTTAGTTCAGCTCCAGTCAAAGCCACCTCACTGATGTTCCCTGCAGCACTAAATATTTCTGCCCATGTCTCCAACATGAGATGATCTTACAGCTTAAGGATCCAGACTATAAAAAAAAAAAAAAGTTCACAGTTTCATCACTGGTATACCATGAAACAAAAATGTCTGCAAATTACCACCGCTAATAAACACTGTCTGGAAAACAATACTGAAAAGAAAGAAAAAGGAAAATCTTGCAGGTAGATGGAATATTAATGGTATATGGAAGCCACTTTGGGAGTCTAGAAGACCAAGACTTGGCCCTTGCTCCAACTGACTTGCAATGTGACCTTGGACTTAGAATCTGTCCTCTTATAAATTAAGTGGGTTTACTTGTAACCAAGGAGCTCTGTGTTTTGCAAATCAAACTTACTTCGGACTCAAAACAGATCAAAGCAGAGCTGCTAAAACCCCTCCAAAGCCACTCTCAGAGGGAGCAGCCAAGGCCTTCAGGAATTCAAGAATTAATTATGAAGTGACTGGGACTATGTCATCTTTTATTTTTTCATATTTTACTTTTTTCTTTTTATTATGATTTCTTAGTGCAACGTGATATACTAGATTAGAACCTGGAACAGAAAAAGAACAGTGTGGAAAAACTTGAAACCTGAATAAAGTGTGGAGTTTAAATAACAGTAATATGCTTTTAGTTTTGCTGAAAGTATCACAGGTAATGCAAGTTGTCACATTAGAAAAAACTAGATTAAAAAAAAATAGCTGAAGAGCACACAGGAATTCTCTGTACCATGTGTGTCACTTTTCTGCAAATCTGAAATTATTCCACAATAAAAAGTTTATTTAACAAATTCACAACTCCCATTTGTGATAAAAACTCCTAGTTTACTAGGAACAGAAGAAAACTTCTCACATTGGATAAAGCACATCTATTTAGTGATACAGAATTAAATGTTTTTCCCACAAGATCTGGAACAAGGTAAGGATGACTTCTTTCACCTCCTGCTAAATGTCATGCTGGCAGTCCTAAGAGGGCATTAAGAGAAAATGGAAAATAAAAGGTATGCAGACTGGAAAGGAAGAAACAAATCGGTCTTTGTTCACAGGTAAGACTATCTATTACTATTCCAAAGAATCATCTAAAACGCTTTTTGAACCCAAACTGTAAAGTACAAGGTTCATATACAAAAGTTAACTGTTTACCTAAACAGTAGCAATGAGCAATTGAAATTTGAAATACAAAACATACACTGTTTACAATGGCACCAAAACAAATGAAATACTTGTGTATAACTTCAAAACTCTGATGAAAGAAATCAGGGAAGATCTAAATAAATGGAGATATATCCTAAGTTCATGAACAGGAAGATTTATTATACTTAAGACCTCAATTTTTCCCAATTTTATGTACATTCACACACATCAATTAAAATCCAGCAAGTTATTTGTGAATATCAATGAACCGATCCTAAAGTTTACATGAAGAAGTAAACGACCCAGAATTGCTAATACAACTCTTGGAGGAGAAGAACAAAGATCAAAGAAGGACTGATACTACCTGACTTCAAGCTGCATTAAAAAGCCAAAGGAATCTCTGGTATTGATGAGAGCACAGAGCGACGCAGAAGAATAGAATCTAGAACAGAATCAACTGACCTTTGACAAAGAAGCAAAAGCAATCCAATGGAGAAAGGATTATCTTTTCAAGAAATAGTGCTGGAACAACTGGACATTCGCATTTGAAAAACTTAATCTAGACACAGATCTTACATCTTTCATAAAATTTAATGCAACATGGTTAACTGTAAATTGCAAAACTATTAAAGATATAAATATGTATATAAAGATTACACAAGAGATAAATCTACATGACCATGGGTTTGGCAATGAGTTTTAGATACAGCACCAAAAGCAGGTTCCATGAAAGAAAAATAAATTGATAAGCTGGACTTCACTAAAATTAAAAACTTCTGTCCAATGAAAGAGCAGACTTTAAGAGCATGAGTAGATAAGCCATAGGCTAGGAGCAGATATTTGTAAAACACATATATGGTATTCAAAGTTTTTTTTTTAATTCTTAAAACTCAACAATAAGAAAACTACCCAACTCAAAAAATAAACAAAAGATCTGAAGAGCAAACAGCTACCTCAAGATGTTGTTGCCAAAATTAAAAGAGCATAAAGCACTTAGAACTGAGCCTGGCACACAGCAAACTCCCAATAAATGTCTACGACTCTTATTTTATGGCCAACACTATAATAAAAGTTCACAGAGCACTCTGAGAAGAACATTGCCCTGGGCTGGTAAGAGAGGGCAGGGTCCCTGGAGAGGACCCTAGGGATGGACTGAAAGGCTCACGTGTCGGGGTGAGAATGCAGGGCAGGCACAGCCTCCAGGCAGAAGTAGTACACGCACGGACAAGGCACAGGAGGAAACTGTATACTCTAGGAGCTTCCATCTCATCACCATTTTGATCAGAAAATACAGAGAGATCTTAAAATACAATGTAAAGGCCATGTTAATTTTTAAAAATATTTATGTATTTATTTGGCTGCGATGGGTCTTAGCTGCCACACTCGGGTCTTCAATCTTTGGTTTAGCATGAGAACGCTGAGTTGCAGCATGTGGTGGGATCTAGTTCCCTGACCAGGGTTTGAACCCAGGCCCCTTGCATTGGAAGTGCAGAGTCTTAGCCATTGGACCACCAGGAAAGTCCTGGCCCTGTTAATTTTAAAGATAAAAATCTAAGTTTTAGAATTCCTACTGTATTCCAAATTAGGCTGCTTCCCCTTACTCCAAGCTAGGCTGTTTCTGGTTGCTACACAAGCAGGGAGTGAAAACACCTTGCTGTTTTTAAGTGCTGATAATAGATTTAAAGTGTTTTTACTGGGCCAAGGCAGTCTTAAACTATAAGGGGAACATTCACAAACAAAAAGGCAACTCTCTGGCTTGTCGAAGGAGCATAAGAAATCTCCCAGTAACTCAAATTGATTCATTTAGGCTGTGGTCTTCTGACGTCCTCAGGGCAGTCAGAATGTACCTCAAGGAAAGTCAATATTTCACACAAATGATACCGTGGGAATAGGAAGAAGCAATTCACGCCCAGGTCCCAGGCTGTCGTCATCAGAAGAGATGAACCCCGAAAGGAATGGAGGCAGGAAAGAAAGATCACTCACCAGAGCGGGTCTGCATGAGACACGCTGATGACAAATGCCTCCCCAGTCTGGCCAGAGAGAGTTCGCCCACTTTTATCAACAATTGTCCCTGAAATCTGAATTGAAAAAGTAAACTCAGTCAACCACACAGAGTTAAGAATACAGTCCCAAAAACAAAATATAATTAAGAAGCTTTTAAAACACAAAAAAACTTGAAAGAGAACTGTAGCACTCCAACTTTAAGGCAACACTGTTTAACCACGGTTGGAAACAGATGAGTGTCCAGGGGAGAGGCTGGAAAGCCAAAGCTGCCGAGAAAAGGGAAAGTCAGGGAGGCAAAAGCAGTGTCCAGAAAAGCTTTAGGCTTCACACCACCAGTCGCACGGGAGAGGACTTTCCACAGATATTTAAGGTTATCCTGGACTCTTGCTGTTCAACATCTGATTCGTCTAACAACACTTGTGCATTCTGATCTATTCTCAGCAAGCAGTGTGGGCCTGCCTAGTGCCTCAGTGAACTGGCAGTCTGCTGTCTCTGGTGGTGGATGCTCCGTGGTCAGCTTCAAGTCCGTCCCTCCTCAGGCCCTAGAGACAGTCAGCCTTTGACTCTGGGGGACCTGCCTTTCAACAACCACCTCTAGATTCGTTGTCTTCACATTTCTACAGATAAGACTGCTATTGGTCTTAAGTGGTGGTAGGAGGGAGGTAAACAGAGGAAGTAAAATAGTTGGTTCCTAAAAGATGATCAATACTCTCAAAAGTTCTATCAGGAAAACTAAAACCCCACCCTCAAAATGATCATATGAAAAAAAAAACACAAAAACTTCATCATGCAAATACCAAATACTTTAGAACTTACAAAGACAGGCCGGGGAACATACTCCTCTTCAAAAAGTTTTTGGACTGCAAACAAGGCTGCCTGCCAGGGAGAAAAAGGACATCTTTGTTACTGAGAGACTGTGTCAAAGGTCACAGTCTAACAGGCTGATCAGAATGTTTCTTTTACCAAGGCCTCTTCAGATAAGACACATATCACGTTCTCTGGGGAGGAAAAACAAGTCCTCCATGTGACACACAAAACCCACACCCCTTTCTCAAGGTAACACTGTACATATTCAGTTCAGTCGCTCAGTCATGTCCGACTCTTTGTGACCCCATGAACCGCAGCACGCCAGGCCTTCCTGTCCATCACCAACTCCCGGAGTTTACCCAAACCCATGATCATTGAGTCGGTGATGTCATCCAACCATCTCATCCTCTGTCTCCTCCTGCCCTCAATCTTTCCCAGCATCAGGGTCTTTTCAAATGAGTCAGCTCTTTGCATCAGGTGGCCAAAATATTGGAGTTTCAGCTTCAACATCAGTCCTTCCAATGAACACCCAGGACTGATCTCCTTTAGGATGGACTGGTTGGATCTCCTTGCAGTCCAAGGGACTCTCAAGAGTCTTCTCCAACACCACAGTTCAAAAGCATCAATTCTTTGGCACTCAGCTTTATAGTCCAACTCTCACATCCATACATGACCACTGGAAAAACCACAGCCTTGACTAGACAGACCTTTGTTGACAAAGTAATGTCTCTGCTTTTTAATATGCTGTCTAGGTTGGTCATAACTTTCCTTCCAAGGAGTAAGCGTCTTAATTTCATGGCTGCAGTCACCATCTGCAGTGATTTTGGAGCCCAAAAAAAATAAAGTCAGCCACTGCTTCCCCATCTATTTGCCATGAAGTGATGGGACCAGATGCCATGATCTTCGTTTTCTGAATGTTGAGCTTTAAGCCAACTTTTCCATTATCCTCTTTCACTTTCATCAAGAGGCTCTTTAGTTCCTCTTCACTTTCTGCCATAAGGGTGGTGTCATCTGCATATCGGAGGTGATTGATATTTCTCCCGGCAACCTTGATTCCAGCTTGTGCTTCCACTGTACATATTACAACAAAACAAACGCTGCCTGGAAGTCCACCCATGAACTAATATTGCCCCCGAGGAAGAGCTGAAGAGCTACTCTTTTTCTTCCTTCTCTCAATCAAAACTAAAAAGACGTAAATATGAAGCCTCTACTTTTACAGCCTCACAGAAACAAGGTAGGTACACGAACCAACAGTGTATGTCACTGTAAAAAAGAATATGAGCTAGAATGGGCTGTAAAGACACGAACGCTGTGTTAATCTGTACTGTCCATGTTTTCTTAAGTTCCAAGACCAGAAACTAAGTTCCTCTAATGCCCAAAGCTCTTCCACATCAGAACCCACAGACAGAGATACTGCATACATAAAAACTAGAGTAAGGTAGTATTTTTCACCTACTAGAGTGGAAAAGAACAAAAAGTTCAATAGAGAGGGTATGGTGAAAGCAGCCAGCATTCCTGTGGACTGCTCGCTGACTGGAGGATAAATGAGTCCAATCCTGGAGGGTGAAGATCAAAAGTAACAGTGCCCAGACTCTTTAACACAGCAATTTCACATGTAGAAACTTATACTCAGAGACACTGTCAAAAAGGTATGTATGAGGAGTTTTTTATTTTACTTTTTACTTTTTATTTTAATTATTTATTTTTATTTTTTACTTTTTATTCCACACACTACATACCTTTGTACATATGTACGGAATACAAGCACATATGCACACTCACACGCATACTTTTCTCTGAATGGAATCTCCCTAGGGCCTCCACACCAGTAACAGCAGTTGTCCCTCGGGAAGACGGCTAGATCCCCACGAAACGGGGGCAGGGAGGATATTTCCTTTTTACTCCATACATTTACTCTGAATTTTAGAATCATGCATATATGTCTGACCTATGCATCCAGGCACATACAGTAGCTATACATGAAAATATTCAGTTTCATAATTTAAAAGTTCTTTATATAAAATAATAATATGTTGTATTTCCTCACTTCATGAGGGGAAGCACCCCAGCCGGCACCCCAGCTCAGCCCCCTTTTCCTCCTTTAACTCACCTTGGCATTGGCGGTATCAAAAATAGTTTCAATGAGTAAGATATCCACTCCACCATCCAGAAGCCCTTTGGCCTGCTCTTTGTATGCTTCAACAAGTTCATCAAATGCTGCAGAAAACAAACCACACCCAGGACATCAGTCATTAGTATCCTTTGAAAGCCCAGGACACACCAAATTTAGGCCTGGTTCCCGGTGAACTACCTACTGCTGGTTTATACGCATAATTTAAGGGCAACACCACATTTTGTAAGAAACATGGCAGTGACAGAAGTTAAACCAGCAAACTAAACACAGACACTCCTAAACACTCTGCACACAGGCTCACTTCCCATGTGTGAACAGAGAACAAGCCACTGACTGGGTGGGGAGGGACATGATTTCTTGAGCCCCAGCTCTTACTTTCAGATCTTTAAAACAGATCTTTCCAGGGGTGGTTTTAATCAATCAATTCAGGGAAGAGTGTGAGGAATAATTAGAGAAACGTGTCACACTGATGTGGATTCATGACTGGTAGAGTCACATTCTCTCATACCGTCTGGGGTAAAAGTCTGTGGTTCTATCGATTTTGCGCCTGTCCTCTGACACCAACTCTGTCAGAGAAGAAACCTGCCTGGTGTGCAATTTCAGTCTCAAACACAAAAGGGTACAATCACTCCTAGATAAACTTTTTGTGAAAAATGTCTTATCTATTTCCATCTCAGAGGTTATCCCACTCCCCATTTTCTCTCTCACCCAGGAAAGGAAAGATGCACATATATTCAATAGAGTAGCCTACTTCATCTTACATAGTGCATGAGAAAGGAAAGCTCTCCACTGCCACACTAAGACCAAAAGAAGCTCCGGCCACACGTCAGCCCAGAATGAGCAACTCCTAGTGGAAAAGTGTGGTATCTGGAACCGAAATCTACAAATCACGCTTGCCTGAACTTGTCTTCGACACTGAATTCATTACCACACAAGGTATTATTATTCGGCTCCGACCGTTTAATTCCTTTCGTTTTTTTGCAGTCTAATGCTTAAACTGACCTAGATTTCTAGCCTTCTCATAAAATTTCAATGCAAGTATGCTTATAGATGCTGGTGTATAATGTTAGTCTGTTTATAAATGCTCCCTGACAAATAAAGTGAGGTCTAGCAGGCTATTCTATAAACTGAACAAGGCCTAGTATCTATTTTTGCTCAACTGTTCAGTTTAAAGTTTCATTTTGATTGGTTTTATTCCCACAGCTGATAAAGAAGCCCAAATACAACAACGTGGATCTTTGAAAACAGACTCAAGATAAATAATACTAATCCAACGACTGGTAACAGCTCACTTTTATTTAAATGTCTACCACATCCCAGGGACTGCTAAGCCCTTAAGTCACAACAACCCCTTCACAGAAGCTGGCACTGGCCCCATACTACAGATGTACAGCTTACTGAGACACCAAGGTACTTGCCCAAGGTCAATGATGGTATATGATACTCACTGATGTTCCTGTAATCTGGTCTCTCCACAGATGGGGACACAGAGAGTGTCTTGTTAGTTGGACCCAGAGCTCCTGCCACATATCTCTTAATTCCTTTGGGAAAAGAAAAACAAGTGTGAAATCCCTAAATAGCTTGCCCTTTTTGCTGTGAGTCAATAGGCCATCAGATTTTCCCTAGAACACAGGAATACAATCCTTTGTCCATCACTCTGAAATTCAGAAAGCACAAAAGCCTCACTTTTCCCCTTAATTCAACAACAAAACTTGACCTCACCTGAACTACAAGAGGCTATTTATAGTTTTTACTCCACTTAGTAGACAATTCATAGATTTTACTGCAAATAGATATTTGATTATGAGGGCCGTCCTGGACCCCACTGGGGAAATTATGAAACAGGAAGTATGTGCACATGTGACCTCCAAGCCAATGCAAAAAACCTGAATTCTCATATCTGGCTTCAAAGGGTTTCAGTTATTAATCCTTTTCTATCAACCACAGCTATGTGAAAGTGAAAGTCATTCAGTCACGTCCAACTCTGCAATCCCGTGGACTGTAGCCTACCAGGTTTTTCTCTCCATGGAATTCTCCAGGCAAGAATACTGGAGTGGGTTGCCATTCCCTTCTCCAGGGCATCTTCCCAGCCCAGGGATCAACCCCAGGTCTCCTGCATTGGAGGCAGATTCTTTACTTTCTGAGTCACCATGGAAGCACCACCACAGCTATGCTTGGACAAACTCTCTCTCTTCCTACCCTTAAGAAACCTTGAAGGTCATGAACATAGGTTCTGCAAAGCTTCCTCATAGCAGCATTGATCTTGAAACGCTCCCCAATGCTGTACTGCAAGGCCTTTGCAGGGGGAAAATATTAAATCACAATGAACAATTACAAAGCCTGAAGTTAAAGTACGAAGGAGCTCAAATCTTACTTTAATAACTCTTTAAGAATTCCTGAATAATCTTTCCTCTAGGCTAGAGTCCTGGTGCTCCTAAGAGCCTGACATGTTGTGTTCATTTACATATCATAACAGAAGCAGGGGGCACACTGCTTATCACTGGTGGTGATTTTAACCAAAAGGTTATGTTTTACCATTTACCAGCCGATCAATAACCCAGCCTTTAGCAGGTTACAAAATTCTTTATCCAACCGCCCCCCAGTCCCGCCAAGCTGGACAATAATGTTGGTATAGGAAAAATATTCTTATCCTTCCCTGCTTTGGCTGACTGAATATCCTCTGCCCTGTGATTCTACTGCAGCAATAGTCAATGCCCTTCCATATTTAACATTATCTCTCAGAAACAGAGTTCCTATAAATTGCTTCAGTCTTCATTAGTATGCTGTGTCTAACTTCCTAACAATTTTGCTTTACATCTTTCCTGTTGGCAATAATTTCCCATTTCCAAATCTTAAGGAGTTCCATATATTTCTTCTATCCCTTTCCCGCCCTCAAAGCCTCCCCTCCAGCTGGTGCCCAAGTGTTCCACGGCAGCCAGCCAGCAGGTGAGTTATTCTGGGGAGCCATTTTTCAAATCCCAGCAAGACTGACTCTGCTGTCACCCTCTCTTCTGTGCTACACAACAGCGCCTTCAAAGACATTAGTGGTATGAAGTGGAAAACACTCGAAAGACAATCTCTCTTTACCTAGGTAAGGAAAACCTCAAGAATGAGGGTCGCTTAAAAGGGATAAGATCACATATCTTAATGATCACCACTATGACCACAGCAGTCAGTTGCGCCTCAATAACCTGAAGATGTTATTTTGAAGGTGGAGAAATCATCTTAGCTGTAAACATATGGGGAAGCCATGGTCCCAGCTATAAAATTAAGATATAACATCAAGTAAACACAGAGCAGGAGACAGACTCATGGAGACAGGGTCAATTCAGAGAGACGTTGAATGCTTGATTATGAAACTGCAGAGAAGTAACCTACAAACAAGTACATGATGGCATCTGCAGAGTTGCTGTAGGCCAGCTGTCACGGAAGGAAAAAGGGCAATAAGCACAGATTATTACAGCTAAGTATGTCAAAGGGAGCAGCTTTGTTTTTTTTTTTTTTTAAAGAAAGAAAAAGGAGGACAAGGTTCCTTACCTGTCTGGAGAGTTACCTCCTCGGCTGCTTTTCTGGCCACTCCCGCAGAGCACATGTTCATCCGGTAGGCCTAACACATCAATGGCAAGTGTTAGTTTGTCCTTCTTTTCTTCCATAAAATAAGTAAGGAATTCATGACCTTCTAAAACTCAGTTTTATTCAGTAAGAAAATGCAGAGTGAATTAATTTGAGGTCTGAATAAAATCTTAGCCAATAAGGCCTACCAGCTGCCCCAGCAATGAAGGCAACAGGAAAGGCAAGTCTTTGGGAACTGTTTTTACATTCCTCCCCCAAACCATGAGCTAGCTGGCAATCTCTGGACATCTGGCACATCAGAATAAGCTGATGTCACAAAATATGCTGAGAATTAAAAACAAAAAAACAAAAAAAAACCAGTAATGGGAAAGTCACAGGCTTCGGAGAAAGGACACCTGGGCTCTAGACCAGCTCTGTCAATACCTGCCTAGGCAGTTCCCTTAGCAACGCCCTCAGGCCCTGGCTTCTTTCACCAAACAATGGTTGGAGACAGTGGGTCTGAACTTTTTGCAGATTATTAACCTCTAGAGAATCTGGAGAAGGGCCATGAACCCTCTCATGACTAAAAGGCAAGCACACACAAAGGTCCAAAGCAGTGTCCACAAGTTCTTCTGAAATACAGTCAAGCCCATTCATTCGTGTGCTATCTATTACTGCTCTCGCACTATAATGCTGGTGTTGAGCAGCTGCAACACAGACTGTATGTGCCAACAAAGCTTAAAATATTTACTGCCTGGCCTTTTACAGAAAAAGTTTGCCAATCCTGCCCCAAATAACACGGAAGTAATTATGACGCAATTTCGTTTTCCCTTGATAACCCCAAAGGCAAGTGATTTCACGAAGTCCCAACACTGAGGGAAATCAGCGTCAGGGCACTCAGGACTACGTGCCTGAACACAGAAGCGGGTCTGGGAAAAATTCTACCCAGAAATAGGAATCTCAGCCTCTACCACCTATTTCCATCAGGTTTACAAAAACTGAATATGGAAGCACTGTGTTGATTAAAAAGAAACCAAATCCTTTACCCCACACCCACTAAGATGCCTACTATGAAGTGAAGTGAAGTAGCTCAGTCGTGTCCGACTCTTTGCAACCCCGTGGACTGTAGCCCCAACGGGCTCCTCGTCCATGGGATTCTCCAGGCAAGAATACTGGAGTGGGGTGCCATTTCCTTCTCCAGGAGATCTTCCCAGCCCAGGGATCGAACCCAGGTCTCCCGCGTTGCAGGCAGACGCTTTAACCTCTGAGCCACGAGGGAAGCACAGGGAAGCCTACTATGAGGACAAAACAGAAACAAAACCAGGGCTTCCCTGGTGCTCAGTGGTAAAGAATCCGCCTGCCAATGCAGGAGACACGGGCTTGATCCTCTAAGCAGGAAGATCCCACATGCCTCAGGGCAACTAAGCCCGTGTACCACAACTATTAATTCTGTGCTCTAGAGCCCAGGAGCTGCGACTCCTGAAGCCCGCACTTCTCTTGTGGTCTGCAGCAGAAGTCACTGCAATGAGAAGCCTGAGCACCACAGCTAGAGAGCAGACCTCCCCCTCACTACAACTAGAAAAGCCTGCACAGCAATGAAGACTCAGCACAGCCAAAAATAAATAAATAAATAAATAAATAAAATCATTTAAAAAAAAAAAAACAGAAACAGGATAAATGCTGGCAAAGAGGGGGGAAAACTGGAACCCTTGTACGCTGTTGGTGGATATATAAAATGATGCAGGTAATGCAGAAAACAGGGTGGCAGTTTTGCAAAAAATTAAACAGAATTACTGCACAGCTCAGCAACGCTATCTGGGTATACATTAGAAAGAAATGTTAGCACACATGCAAAACAGGTTATCTGTATACCGCGCTCAGAGTAACATTGTCCACAACAGCCAAGAGGTAGAACCAACCTAAGTATCCAATAGTGGATGAAAGAATAAACAAAATATGGTATATCCATACAATGGGATACTATTCAACTTTGAAAAAGGAAAGATATTCCAACGCATGCTACAGCATGAGTGAACCTTAAGGGACATTAAGTGAAATAAGCCAGTCACAAAAGGACAAATACTGATAACCCACTTAGATGAGGCAGCTAGGGAGCTAAATTCACAAAGACAGAAAGCAGAATGGTGGTTTCTAGGGGCTAGGGGAAGGGAAAATTGGGAATGACTGTTTAATGGGTACGGAGTTTAATGTTTTGCAAGATGAAGTGTTGCGTGGATAGATGGTAGTAATGGTGGCACAACAATGTGAATGCACGTAATGCCACTGATCTGCACGCTTAAACGTGGTGAAAACAGTGAATTTTATGTTACATGTATTTTGCCACAATTTTTTAAAAAAAGGAAACCAGATCTGTCACTCAGTTTAAAAAGGCTTCACAAAACTGCACACATGGCCGATCATTATGCTTTTATTCAATTACTGCATAATAAGCATCATTTTTATTTGATTGTCACTTGTCCACAAAAGAAGCCAGCTGGAAAATGACTGGGCAGTTATGTTTACAAGAAGAAGAGATTCCAACCATTGCTCTGTCTGACCACAAACAATAGATAACTAGACACTGGCTTGACCCTGCAGGTTTGGCTGGCTTTCTCACTAGCAACTACCAACAGTAAACGCTCATAACTATCTTAGATACAAGGGAAAATGAAATCCTTACCAAGTGTTCCAGGCCATAGTCAGCTTGGGCAATAGCAGTGCTGCTGAAAGTATTTGTTTCAATGATATCTGCCCCAGCTAGGAGGTAATCCTGCAACAAGAGAAAGTCATATCAATGCTATGAGTTACAGAATCCCTGCCTCCTAATAGTAAACTTGCCTTTTCCTCACCATCTTCACCAAATACGTTTTGACTACTTACTAAGTGCCAGACACTGCAGTAGATACAGGACAGAGACACAAAAGGATATAGGGATTTCATAGAAAGGCGTGTGGTATAAATAAAACAGAACTTGAAGTCAGACAAAGTTCAAATGTGGTGTGAACTGAGTCGAGTTCCTTAAACTCTGAGCTTCAGTTTCATCATTTGAAAGTATTATAACCCTGCTTCACCGGTGACCAGATGATAGTACAGATCACACATCAAGCTTCTGGCACATGATGGCCCTCAACAAATATTCCGTCTGCTCCTCTGCCATGTCCCAGCTTCAGCACAGTTAGGATTCTGTTGAGAAGGCCCCTCTTGCTGCAATCTCGATTCTGACCACAGCTGCTTCAGCCCACAGCTCCTGGCTAAGCCAGATCAGAACCCTCACTAAACCCCGAGGACCTTGGCATCCTCCTGTTCTCCCTGTTTGAAATATTTCTTCCTTGTTTCACTCTGTCTCAATCTGATAAACACTCTGGTGAATTTTCCAACACTGAGCAAACTCCTGATTTTCCAACACTGAGTAAACTCAACCCCACGTAAGCCAGTTTGTAGAAACATCTGGCAATAAATTCCAAGATTTACATACTTTTAAGTCACAAACAGCCTAAATACTCATCAATAGGGAAATGGCTAAATAAACTATAATATGTCCATTTCATTACATGTTATGTGGCAGCTAAAAAACACCACGTGTGGGGAGTTCCCTGGTGGCCCAGTGGTTAAAACTCTGTTTTCACTGCAGGGGATATGGGTTTGATCCCTGGTTGGGGGACTAAGATCCTGCATGGAATAAACAGCCAAAAAATAGGTAAAACAACAACAACACTGTGTATAAATATCTACGAATATGGAAACATCTCCAAAAACACTATTCAGTAGAAAAACAAAATATGACACCATTAAATTTAAAATATACACACATACAAATAGTATTGAGTTTTCTAGTATACACATACATATACACTTATGCATAAATGCATAACAAATGATTTGGAAAGACATACACCACTAGTATAAGTGGTTATCTCTGGGGAAAAAAATAGAAATTTGGAGCAGTGGTTAAAAGGGAATTTATTCTTAACTATTTAAGAATATTTAAGAATATTTAGAATTATTAATTTTTTAATATTATTAATTATTAATATAAATTAATATAAATTATTAATATTTAGAAATATTAAGAATATTTAACTATTAATTATTCTTAACTGTTTTATCAGAACAAAATGAAATTTAGCTTTTCAAAAAAGGGAAAGAAAAACTGAAAACAACCTTAATGCCTAAAAATAAGGTTAAATTAAGCAAACAGTGATATATGTATAGAATAAAGTTATTAAAACCATGTCTTGGAATATTTAATACTAATGGTATTAAAAAATGCAAATTATAAAATAGTATGGAATAATAATCCCAATTTAATTTTAAAAACCCAAATACAGAAAACTCGTCTGAAATATAAATTAAAATATGTGAATGGCAAGTATGTCTTGGTACTGAATTTACAATCCATGGGGTCACAGAGCTGGACATGACTGAGTAACTGAGCATAAATACACGTACTGATATTACAGGTGGTTTTTATTTTCTTTTATGTTTTTCTATCAAGCTAGACATTTTATTTTTGTAACAATGAACACATACTATCTCTATAATTAGGCAGAGAGTATTTCTAAATTCCCAGTTATTTTCTCCAATTCTGCACAGGTTTAAAATTTTCCATAATATGAAGTTCATAAGGTGTTTTTTCTAGCTCTTTACCTTTTCTCTCCACCTTCTTTCCTGGAATAATATCCCACTCATGGGCTCGGGATATGACACCCCAAGATTCCAAGCCTATTCTCACCAATCAAAACACATGTGACTGCCATATTAAAAATGGGTACACAACAAGGACCTACTGCGTAGCACAGGGACCTTGGCTCAATCTCACGCGCAGCCAGGATGGGAGAGGAGTTTGAGGGAGAAAGGATACACACACATGTACGGCTGGGTCACTCTGCTGTGCACCTGAAACTATCACAGCACTGTCAGTCAGCTAGGCTCCAGCATAAGATGTAAAGTTTAAACAAAAAAACAGGGATGGATGTGGGCAAGCTCCTTAATTACTCTGCTCCTCAGTTTTCTTCTGTAAAAGCTGTCAAGATTAAAGGAGGCCATTAATGATAACACAACCAGAGGCTACCTACAGGTGTTTTAAATATCAGTTCCTGTAGGTCTCAGCCTAACAGCAGCAATGGGCTAGGAAATCCATGAGGCATTCATCTGGACCCTTACCCCCAGTGCTGAGCCAGGACGGAGCCAATGCCACGGCCTGACTGGCCCTAGCGGTTCTTATCACAATTGCAAGACTCAGCTCAGCAATTACTATCAGGGAACTTTTGAAAAAACAAAAAGGTCCTACTGTCCACAGGTCCTAAAGGGTGCAGGCACGCTCAGGCCACACAGTGAGGTTCAGTTCAGTTCAGTTGCTCAGTCGTGTCCAACTCTTTGCGACCCCATGAATCGCAGCACGCCAGGCCTCCCTGTCCATCACCAACTCCCAGAATTCACTCAGATTCACGTCCATCGAGTCAGTGATGCCATCCAGCCATCTCATCCTCTGTCGTCCCCTTCTCCTCCCACCCCCAATCCCTCCCAGCAGCAAAGTCTTTTCCAGTGAGTTAACTCTTCGCATGAGGTGGCCAAAGTATTGGAGTTTTAGCCTCAGCATCAGTCCTTCCAATGAACACCCAGGACTGATCTCCTTTAGGGTGGACTGGTTGGATCTCCTTGCAGTCCAAGGGACTCTCAAGAGTCTTCTCCAACACCGCAGTTCAAAAGCATCAATTCTTCAGTGCTCAGCCTTCTTCTCAGTCCAACTCTCACATCCATACATGACTACTGGAAAAACCATAGCCTTGACTAGATGGAACTTAGTCGGCAAACTAATGTCTCTGCTTTTGAATATGCTATCTAGGTTGGTCATAATTTTTCTTCCAAGGAGTAAGCGTCTTTTAATTTCATGGCTGCAGTCACCATCTGCAGTGATTTTGGAGCCCCCAAAAATAAAGTCTGACACTGTTTCCACTGTTTCCCCATCTATTTGCCGTGAAGTGATAGGACCAGATGCCATGATCTTAGTTTTCTGAATGTTGAGCTTTAAGCCAACTTCTTCACTCTCCTCTTTCACTTTCATCAAGAGGCTTTTTAGTTCTTCTTCACTTTCTGCCAAAAGGGTGGTGTCATCTGCATATCTGAGGTTATTGATATTTCTCCCAGCAAACTTGATTCCAGCTTGTGTTTCTTCCAGTCCAGTGTTTCTCATGATGTACTCTGCATATAAGTTAAATAAGCAGGGTGACAATATACAGCCTTGATGAACTCCTTTTCCTATTTGGAACCAGTCTGCTGTTCCATGTCCAGTTCTAACTGTTGCTTCCTGACCTGCATACAGATTTCTCAAGAGGCAGGTCAGGTGGTCTGCTATTCCCATCTCTTTCAGAAATTTCCACAGTTTATTGTGATCCACACAGTCAAAGGCTTTGGCATAGGCAAACCATTCAATATCACGATAATCCAAGTCTATGCCCCAACCAGTAATGCTGAAGAAGCTGAAGTTGAACCATTCTATGAAGATCTACAAGACCTTTTAGAACTAACACCCAAAAAAGATGTCCTTTTCATTATAGGGGACTGGAATGCAAAAGTAGGAAGGCAAGAAACACCTGGAGTAACAGGGAAATTTGGCCTTGGAATACCGAATGAAGCAGGGCAAAGACTAATAAGAGTTTTGCCAAGAAAATGCACTGGTCATAGCAAACACCCTCTTCCAACAACACAAGAAAAGACTACACATGGACATCACCAGATGGTCAACACCAAAATCAGATTGATTATATTCTTTGCAGCCAAAGATGGAGAAGCTCTATATAGTCAACAACACAAGACCAGGAGCTGACTGCAGCTCAGATCATGAACTCCTTATTACCAAATTCAGACTCAAACTGAAGTACGTAGGGAAAACCACTAGACCATGCAGATATGACCTAAATCAAATCCCTTATGGTTATACAGTGGAAGTAAGAAATAGATTTAAGGGACTAGATCTGATAGATGGAGTGCCTGATGAACTATGGAATGAGGTTTGTGACATTGTACAGGAGACAGGGATCAAGACCATCCCCATGGAAAAGAAATGCAAAAGAGCAAAACGGCTGTCTGGGGAGGCCTTACAAATAGCTGTGAAAAGAAGAGAAGCAAAAAGCAAAGGAGAAAAGAAAAGATATAAGCATCTGAATGCAGAGTTCCAAAGAATAGCAAGAAGAGATAAGAAAGCCTTCTTCAGGAATCAATGCAAAGAAACAGAGGAAAAGAACAGAATGGGAAAGACTAGAGATCTCTTCAAGAAAATTAGAGATACCAAGGGAATATTTCATGCAAAGATGGGCTCAATAAAGGACAGAAATGGTATGGACCTAACAGAAGCAGAAGATATTAAGAAGAGGTGACAAGAATACACAGAAGAACTGTACAAAAAAGATCTTCACGACCCGGAAAATCACGATGGTGTGATCACTCATCTAGAGCCAGACATCCTGGAATGTGAGGTCAAGTGGGCCTTAGAAAGCATCACTACGAACAAAGCTAGTGGAGGTGATGGAATTCCAGTTGAGCTATTTCAAATCCTGAAAGATGATGCTGTGAAAGTGCTGCACTCAATATGCCAGCACATTTGGAAAACTCAGCAGTGGCCACAGGACTGGAAAAGGTCAGTTTTCGTTCCAATCCCAAAGAAAGGCAATGCCAAAGAATGATCAAACTACCGCACAACTGCACTCATCTCACACACTAGCAAAGTAACACTCAAAGTTCTCCAAGCCAGGCTTCAGCAATACGTGAACCGTGAACTTCCTGATGTTCAAGCTGGTTTTAGGAAAGGCAGAGGAAGCAGAGATCAAATTGCCAACATCCACTGGATCATGGAAAAAGCAAGAGAGTTCCAGAAAAACATCTACTTCTGCTTTATTGACTATGCCAAAAACTTTGACTATGTGGATCATGCAGTGAGGTAGCTGGGGGTTGGAGGGAGATAACTGAGAGAACCACGGTTCTGCCTTCATTGGGATCAAGGTAGATGTTTAGAATATTGTGGGTTCACTCTTTACTGAAGAACTTAAAACCTAACAGTAGGAATTAGGGTTCAGGAAGGAAAAGGTAGGGTCACTCATTTAGGTTACCCAAGGCTTTCTCCAAGAGGAACTTCATGGTGGGAGAAGCCTGGTTGCTAGTCGGTTAGTCAGCAGCAGCCGTTTCATACAGCTGGCAGGGTGTTTATAGACAAGTATGCCTTTGAAATGAATGCCTCCCCAACCAGAAGCTGAAAGTCAGGCACCTACATTACAATCAGAACAGCTTAGTGTCAGAGACTTACACCTTGTATAGAGCCTGGACATTCTGTTAAAATTAAGGATCAAGGGATCAGCTCTATGGTCAGTAATACTACTAGAAATAACTAAGTGTGAAAAGACCTAGTCTTTTTTCCTTCCTCATCCATGAACACGACATAGTCTCTACATCCAGAGAGCTCCAGAAAATCAATATCCCACACAAATGGGACACCCAGATACACCTTACTGTATTTACTGCCGTTTGATTCATGTCCCTATCCCGGGAAACTTGCTGTTCTTTGTAGCTGCCTATCTAACAAAGAAGACAAAGATTCACCCCTCTTGAAAAACATTTACTGACTTACTTTGTGCAAGATACTGTTCTAAGCAGTTGGAATTCAGTAGTGAAAAATAGGCATAAATTAGTATCCTCAGGAAGCTAATGGTTGGGGAACGGTGGTGATTTCACCAACTGCATGATAAGAACTGATGTTTGTATCCATATTGGGCTTCCCGGGTGGCTCAGTGTAAAGAATTCTCCTGCAATGCAGGGGATGCAGGAGACACAGGTTCAATCCCTGGATCGGGGAGATCCCTGGAGATAGAAATGGCAACCCATTCCAGTATTCTGGCCTGGACAATTCCACGGAGCCTGGCAGGCTACAGTCCATGGGGTCGCAAAGAGTTGGACATGACTGAGCATGCATGCATAATAATTGTAACTGTATCAAGCAATTCATACCCATGATGGCATTCCCAATATACAATGTACTGGAATTTTATAATGCAATTTGACTACATATTAGAAGGCCTAGCAGAAAAACTTGTAGAATCAACCTATTCAAGAACCAATTTTAAATCTTCTAGTACTGACAATTTCTGTTAGAACAAAGGAAAGGTATTGCTAGTTTTTCTTCAAATGAAAACTATTCTGCATCTTATCTAGAACAAAGTCTTGACCAGCCAAGAGAAGGTTCCTTCCAGCCTCAATGAATCATTTAATCATTCATTTGTTTAAGTGATTTCCTTAAGAAGAGTTTGAAAGGCGCCAAAAACAAAAATAAACAAGTGGGACTACATCAAACTAAAAAGCATCTACACAGCAAAAGAAACAAGCAATAAAATGAAAAGGCAATCTACTGAATTGGAGAAAATATTTGCAAATCATGTATCTAATATGGATATCCAAAATAAAGAATTCATACAATTCAGTAACTAACAAAAAAAAAATACAAACAAACCAATTCAAAAAAAAAAAAAAAAAAATGGGCAGAATACAGGACTTCCCTAGCAGTCCAGTGGCTAAGACTCTACACTTCCACTGCATGGGGTACAGTTCAATCCCTGGTCAGGGAACTGAGATTCCATATGCAGCATGGCGTGGCCAAAAAGGGAAAATGAGCAGGAGACCAGGACAGAGATTTTTCCAAGGAAGACATACAGATGGCCAACAGGCTCATGAAAAGACAGTCAGCATCCTTACTGCAAATCAAAAGCACAATATCAGAGCTCACCTATCAGAATGGCTTTTACCAAAAAGACAAGAAATAACAAGTGTTGGTAAAGAGATACAGAAAAGGGAACTCTTGCAGGAATGTAAAGGGAATGTACAGTTTGCACAACCTCTATGGAAAATAGAACGATAACTCCTCAAAAAATTAAAAATAGAACTACTATATGACCCAGCAATTTTATTTCTAGGTATTATCCAAATAAAACCACTAACTCAAAAAGACAGAAGATACTTGGTTGATCCTGCCAGTAGCATGCTTGTTTTAAATATTAAGCCCTGCATGTCTAAGAACACACAGTCAGTACAGTGAAACTGAATGGCTCACAAAATCAGTTATGGTTCCTTTGGTTGCTTGCTTCTCTCAGAAAGCCCAGAGATAAGCCCATGCGCCTATAGGTACCTTATCTTTGACAAAGGAGGAAAGAATATATAATGGAGAAAAGATAGTCTCTTTAATAAGTGGTGCTGGGAAAACTGGACAGCTACGTGTAAAAGAACGAAATTAGAACACTTCCTAACCACACACAAAAATAAGCTCAAAATGGATTAAGGACTTAAATGTAAGACCAGAAACTATAAAACTCTTAGAAGAAAACACAGATAGAACACTCTTTGATACAAATCACAGCAAGATCCTCTATCACCCACCTTCTAGAGTAAAATAAGAACAAAGATAAACAAATTGGACTAATTAAACTTAAAAGCTTTTCTGCACAGCACAGGAAACCATAAACAAGATGAAAAGACAACCCTCAGAATGGGAGAAAATAATGGCAAATAAAGCAACTGACAAAGGATTAACCTCTAAAATATACAAGCAGCGCATGCAGCTCAATATCAGAAAAACAACCCAACCAAAACAATGAGCAGAAGACGTGAACAGACATTTCTCCAAAGAAGACATACAGATGGCTAATAAGCACATGAAAAAAATGCTCAACACCATTTACTATTAGAAAAATGTATCTGAATCAGTTCTAATGAGGTGGATGAAACTGGAGCCTATTATACAGAGTGAAGCAAGCCAGAAAGAAAAATACCAGTACAGTATACTAACACATATATATGGAATTTAGAAAGATGGTAATGATAACCCTGTATGCAAGACAGCAAAAGAGACACAGATGTATAGAACGGACTTTTGGACTCTGTGGGAGAGGGAGAGGGTGGGATGATTTGGGAGAATGGCATTGAAACATGTATACTATCATGTAAGAAATGAATCGCCAGTCTATGTTTGATACAGGATACAGGATGCTTGGGGCTGGTGCACGGGGATGATCCAGAGATGATATGGGGTGGGAGAGAGGAGGGGGGTTCAGGATTGGGAACTCATGTATACCTGTGGCTGATTCATGTCAATGTGTGGCAAAACCAATACAGTATTATAAAGCAAAATGAAGTAAAAATAAAAATTTAAAAAAGGAAAACCTGATAAAATTTTGAAAATTAGAGTTTATATAATAGGTTATGGAATGCCTACTAGTAGATTTCACTATTTGAATTTTTCAAGATTACATTAAAAGGAACAACAAAGAGATTAAAAAAAAAAGAAAGAAAAATGCAACCAAACCTACAATGAGGTATGACCTCACAACAGTCAGAATGGCCATTATCAAAAATCTACAAACAACAAATGCTGGAGAGGATGTGGAGAAAAGGGAATCTCTTGCACAGTTGGTGCGAATGTAAATTGATGCAGCCACTATGCAGATTCCTTAAAAAACTAGGAATAAAACTACCTATGACCCAGCAATCCCACTACTGGACATATACCCCGAGAAAACCACAGTTCTAGAAGACACACACATCCCAGTGCCCACTGCAGCACAATTAACAACAGCCAGGACATGGAGGTCGCCCAGAGGTCTAGCAACAGATGGATGGATAAAGAAGATGTGGTACACACACACAATGGAATATTATTCAGCCATAAAAAGGAATGAATGAGTCCGTTCTAGTGAGGCAGATGAACCTAGAGTCTGTCACACAGAGTGAAGTCAGTCAGAAAGAGAAAAACAAATATCGTATATTAATGCATACATATGGAATCTAAAACAGTGGTGCTGATAAATCTATTTGCTGGGCAGGAATGGAGATGGAGGCACAGAGGACAGACTTGTGGACCCGGCAGGAGGAGGGGGAGGATGAGCTGAAAGAGCAGCACTGAAACATACGCATTCCCACGTGCGGCACAGCCGGGGGGAATCTGCTGTCAGGCACAGGCAGCTCAGCCCAGTACTCCGTGACAGCTGAAGGGGTGGGAGGTCAGAGGGAGGCCGAAGGAGGAGGGGACGTGAGTACACCTACGGCTGACTCATGCTCACGCATGGCAGAAACCAACACAGCACTGTAAAGCAATTAACCTCCAGTTGGACAAAGTTTTTAAAAACAGATGTACCCATGTTCACTGTAGCATCACTTACAGTTGTCAACACATGGAGACAAACCAAGTGTCTACTGACAGGTGAATGAAAACAGGAAACGTCATATGTATATGTAATGGAATATAACTGAGCTATAAAAAGGAAGAAAGGTGGTTGCCAGAAGTTGGGGAGTGGACAGTGGGGGAAAGGGATGAGGGGCTCAAAAGATACAAGCTTCTAGTTACAAAGAAAGTCACGAGGATGTAATGCACAGCATGAAGACTATAGTTAATACCACTATAAGTTGCTAAGAAGGTAGATCTTAAAAATCTTCATCACAAGAAAAAAACTGTAACTATGTATGGTAACAGATATTACCTAGACTTCCCATGGTGACCATTTTGTAACATATACTAATATCTAATCATTACGTTGTACACCTGTAGCTAATGTTATTTGTCAGTTATACTGCAATTTTTAAAAGAAGTCTGAAATACCTATAACAATGCCCTACTCCAAAGAGAAAATTTTCTCATTAAAGTCACTTTGTCCTTCAAATTGAATCCAGACCAAGAAAACAGATTAATTCAACTTATTATTTCTTTTAGCCATAGTTCTACAAAATTCCTATGATAACCTATAAAACAATTTAGTTTTATGTTTATTTTTAAAAGTCTAGCAATAGCCAGTTACCTGCTTCTGATCTCTTTATGTTGGCTAGCTAGACAGAAAAATGAGATGAAAGAACATGGGATTTCAAGTCAGCGATCCTCTGTATTGCCAGTTATTTAACCTCTGAGATGCTCAGTTTTCAAATCTACAAAATGAGAATAACAATTACCTTTCAGTTTCACATCACCGGGGCTGCTGTAGTGAATTAGGTGCCCCAAAGGAAATCAGGCCTGAAAATTCATTGGACAGACTAATGCTGAAGCTCCAATACTTTGGCCACCTGATGCGAAGAAATGACTCACTGGAAAAGACCCTGATGCTGGGGAAGACTGAAGGCAGGAGGAGAAGGGGACAACAGAGGATGAGATGGTTGGATGGCATCACCGACTCTATGGACATGAGTCTAAGCAAGCTCCAGGAGTTGGTGATAGACAGGGAAGCCTGGCATGCTGCCGTCCATGGGGTCGCCAAGATGACTGAGCGGCCAAACTGAACTGAAACCTGCTTTCTGAATAAGCCACCTCTTTCTGAATAAATCACCCCTTTCTCTGTCTCCCCCAGAGCACTCAGCACAGTGGTCTGCCCTCAGGACACCAAAGGACTTGCAGAATGATAGATAAAAATATAAGAACTCAATCAAGGAAGCTTTACCTTATGGATTTGGTAAATGACATTGGGCTGAGTTATACTTAAAATGTCATTGTTGCCTTTCAGGGGCCTGGCATGATCTTTAAATTCTTGTCCTCGGAAGTCTTCTTCACTCAGCTTGTGCCGCTGGATCATGGTCCCCATACCTCCATCAAGCACCATAATCCTCTCCCGCAGGATAGCTTCAATCTCATCTTGCAGGGTCTTCTCCATCCCTGCTTTAAAGAAAGTGAAAATGTTAGTTTCCAAAATGAAAGGAGAAAAATAGGTGTGGAGAGGGATTGCAGACTAAATTACAATAATTCACAACAGGGAGTAAATGGGGCTCATAGATATATTCTCACAATTCTGAAGACTTTGAAAAACGCTGCCCCAAAATGTTTTCATTAAGTTACAACAATGCTTAATGAAACAAGAGGTTGCACACAGCACAGAATCACTGGTATAGCACTACACCAAGGTGAACGTAGGCTGTAGGTATTCCTGTTTCAAAGATGAGCACAACAGACAGCAAAGAGCCAACTGCTACAAGCCCAGCCAGCTGCTGGAGGTCTGTAGGACTCCCTCCCCGTTGGTTCTGTGCATGTGCCCAGAATAAGACATAAGAAGATTTGGTTTCACAGCTGAAAGCCATCAATAATTCCGAACTGCCATTTAGACTGTTAAGTCTGACAGTCTCTTCCACTACCACCAGAACTCATGACAGGCTACTCGGCCTTGAAAAGCCCTAATGCCTACTCCTTCCAACCCTATTTTTTGGTCTCCAAGAACTACTGGAAAGCCACAAAACCATGCTGATTGGAATCATCCAAATTCCTAACTTGGAGCCTCTTCTTTGGTTCACCTTTTCTCAGCTCCCTCAACAACACGTCCCATACCTGCTGTCCCAGATCTGCTTGCCTTTAGCACAAAATCCTTCTCATCCTTTTAACTCAGAGATGATTTCATCTAATCCTGTACAAAAGAGTCTTCTTTGGGGAGCTCCTCAAATTCACCCCCCACACACACACCACAAAATCCTCTTGCAGCTTGGGTCCCTCTGCATCTAAAGAAGAGCATGTGCTCACTTCCACCCACACCTCCCACTCTCCCTCCCGTTTACCCCTTCCCACCTCCAGCAATTCTACCTCAACCTACCTTCAGGCTGTGGCTTCTTCCTCCACCACGCTACTGAAATCACCCCTAAAGTCACCCATGACCTTCTAAGTATCAAAAACAATGGCCTCCAATCTAAGACTCAGATTCCAAGCTGTCCACTTGTTATAGCCTGCCCCTCAATCTGCTATCCAAAACCAAACTTGCCACATTCCCTGTCTGATTTCTCTATTTTTATGAACGCATCACCCTTTGCAGAAGACTGACCTGACAATCTCAGCGTTATGGGACTCCTCATTCTCCTTGATAATCAACATCTACTCAGATCTCAAGCCCTGTAGCTCTGGCATCCAAAATGCCATCCACATTGGGCCCACCTTCCATCCCCAGTGCCAACCCTTTCCTCAAGACATTACTACACATCCAGCCATCACAGGTCCTCTCTGAGCTTCAGTCTGCATCCATGAAAACTAAGAAAGACAATGCCTACTCACCCCAACTTCACGGAATTGTCTTATGGGTTAAAGGAGATCAGATACAAAGATGCTTTGTTAAAAAAAAAAAAAAATCAAGTGTTATACAAAGTGTCATCTCAACCACCAGGGTGACTATACCTGGTCACCCTATGTTCCAATCCATCCTACGCACCAGATTCATCTTCCCAAAAAGCATGTTTAAACCAGTTGCTTCCAATGCTTCAACAATGCTTCCAATGCTTCCAACCTTCAACAATTCCCTCCTGACTACCAAAGTTACTACAAGTTATTCAAAACAAAGCACAATGACACCCACCTCTCTAGTCAATATGTGCTTCTGTGCTTCCTGAGAGGGGAGCAAAGCTGGAGTAAAATGCACCTGGCTCTAAGCTCTTTGAGCCTCTTGGAGGAAGACTGGGATTAGGCCAGCTCATCTGTATCCCTAGCAACACCAAGGACAGTATCCAGCACTTAAGTGTTCAGTAAGTATTTCCTAAACCAAGACAGCAAAACAGTGAGGAAAGATGACAAGAGGTCATTTAAACCCCAAACCAGTAACATATGAATATTTGTAAACTGGTAGTGTTGCAAATTTAAAACCCAGACCTTACCGTCCAGAGTCTTAGGTATTCTATAAAGAAACAGGAGATGGATGGTGGCTACAGAGCTATTTTGACTGAATTACTCCTTAATAGGCTTCAGAAAGGTTGTTCTAGCAACCTGTAAAGTCAATTTGTTGGTATCTGGTTTCTTTCCCAAAGGGCACTATGTTTATTTCAGGGTTTACTATTCCTTTCCAAAACTGGCAATTTTTTTTTTTTCTGAGCTAATAGAGGTAAGAAAACTGAAAAAGGAACAAAGTTAAGATTCAAAAATCTGAGCAGTAGTACCTCAAGCACCAAAGGAAAACAATCACTTCCTGAAAGTGTGAAGAAAAGGCAGGGCTTAATGAGACATGCATTACAGAAAGACTGGTAGGCAACCGGGCAGTGGTCTGGTCATCTCCAATTAGTGTCAACAAAGGCAATTCAGGGGTGGCATTAATTTAGACACCCCATGATGCGGCTGTCCTTCAGCTAAGAAGCACGCAGAATTTGATATGATTAAGTAAGCTGCAGTCCATGGGGTCACTACGAGTCGGACACAACTGAGCGACTTCACTTTCACTTTTCACTTTCATGCCTTGGAGAAGGAAATGGCACCCCACTCCAGTACTCTTGCCTGGAAAAATCCCATGGACGGAGGAGCCTGGTAGGCTGCAGTCCATGGGGTCGCTAAGAGTCAGACACGACTGAGTGACTTCACTTTCACTTTTCACTTTCATGCATTGGAGAAGGAAATGGCAACCCGCTCCAGTGTTCTTGCCTGGAGAATCCCAGGGACGGGGGAGCCTGGTGGGCTGCCGTCTATGGGGTCGCACAGAGTAATGGGGACAGGACAAAAAAAGCCAAGAAATCTGGGTTATAGTCCCAGCTCCCAAAAGTAGCTATGGGGTTCTGGACAGAATCACAGGACATGTGACAACGGAACGAGATGGTGCCTTTGAAGGCATATTCCAGATGTTAACAACTGGAACTCTCATATCATAGAAGTCATGAGACATATAACCTTGGCATAATCACCCCCCAAATGTTAGCAACTCCCATTATGTCATTATTATTGCATAGTTAATGAAAAGTAGAGCTAGGATCGAAACTCTAAAGGTTGCTTTCTATACTCTACAAGTCCAGTGGGTTAAGAAAAAGGATCATGGAAGCCTGAAGCTCTCAGTTCTGCTCATGTTGGGGCAGGAGGCAGGAATGGCATGTTTGCAGGTTTAGAGATGAACTTGAATGTGGCAGAGCAAACACAACAATCAGCGAAAACATTTAGATGGAGATCCTTTCAGATGGGGAATAAAAAGAAAGATGAAAACCTTTAACCTACATGCGCAACTGAATTCCTTTCTTTTCCAAAGAATGTAGCTGCAGGCCTTCCTAAAATGAGGGCATGTGTGATGAGTCACCCACCTGGTGGGAACACTGGGTGTGGATGTGGCGGAGGGGCTGGAGGAGGGAGTAGCTCATGCAGACTTCAATCAAATGTTTTTCCCCAAACTTTAAACATTTTATTTTGTAATGCTGTATAGCCAAGTAACAATGTTGTGGCAGTTTCAGAACAGCAAAGGGACTCAGCCATACAAACACATGTGAGCGTTCTCCCCCAAACCTACCTCCCCTGGCACATAACACTGAGCAGGGTTCCACGTGCTACACAATGGTCCCTGCTGGCTAGCCAAGGTATTCAAGGGCCTCCCCGGTAGGCCTGTGGTTAAGCCTTCGCCTTCCAGCGAAGGAGGCACAGGCTTGATGCCTGGCTGGGGAGCTAAGATCCCGCATGCCTCAGAACCGAAGATACAGAACACAAAACAGAAACAATGCTGTAACAGATTCAGTGAGGACTTTAGAAAGGGTCCACATCAAAAAGAGGTGCCCACTCTGGCCACTATTACTCAACACAGTTTTGGAAAACAGAGCCATGGCAGAGAACAAAGAGAAATAAAAGGAATCCAGAAGGAAAATAAAGAGGTAAAACCCTCACTGTTTGCAGATGACATAATATTATACGTAGAAAATCCTAAAGATGCCATCAGAACATTACTAGAATTAATCAATGAAAATAGTGAAGTCACAGGATCTAAACTTAATATACAAAAATCTCTGTATTCCTATTCACTAACAATGAAAAATCTGAAATTAAGGAAACAATCCCATTCACAAATGCAAGAGAAAGAATAAAATACCTAGGAATAAACCTATCTAAAGAGGCAAAAGACCTGTATGCAGAAAACTATACGACACTAATGAAAGAAATCAAAGATGGTACAAGACAGATGGAGAGACATACCATGTTCTTGGATTGGAAGAATCCATACTGTGAAAACAATCATACCGCCCAAAACAATCTACAGATGCAATGACATCTCTGTCAACTATCAATGGTATTTTTCACAGAACTAGAACAATTTCACAATTTGTATGGAAACACAAAAGACCTCAAATAGCCAAAGCAATCTTGAGAAAGAAAAAGAGAGATGGAAGAATCAACCTTCCTGACTTCACACTATGCTACAAAGCTACAGACATCCAGACAGTAATGGTACTGGCACAAGAACAGAAATATAGACCAGCAGAATAGATAAAAAGCCCAGAGGTAAACCCATGCACCTGTGGGTACCTTGTCTTTGACAAAGGAGGAAGAATAAAAGAATATACAATGGAGAAAAGACAGCCCCTTCAATAAGTGGTGCTGAGAAAACTGGACTGCTACATGTAAACCAATAAAACTAGCACATTTCCTAACACCATGCACAAAAATAAACTCAAAATGGATTAAAGACTTAAATAAATGTAAGCCCAGAAACTGTAAACCTCTTTGAAAAAAAACACAGGCAGTATACTCCTGGACATACATCACAGCAAGCAAGATCCTCTTTGATTCACCTCTGAGAGTAATGGAAATAAAAACAAAAATAAACAAATGGGGCCTAACTAAACTTAAAAGCTTTTGCACAGCAAAGGAAACCATAAACAAGATGAAAAGACAACCGTCAGAATGGGAGAAAATTGCAAACGAAACAACTGACAAGGATTAATCTCCAAAATATATAACCAGCTCATACAGCTCAATATAATATCAGAAAAACAAACAGCCCGGTCAAAAAATGAGCAAAAGACCTGAACAGGCATTTCTCCAAAGAAGACATGCAGGTGGTCAATAAACACATGAAAAGATGCCCAACATCATTAGTTACTAGAAAAGTGTAAATCAAAACTACAATGAGGTATCACCTTACACCAGTCAGAATGGCCGTCATCAAAAAAAATCTACAAACAATAAAAATTACAGAGGATGTGGAGAAAAGGGAACCCTCCTCCACTGCTGGTGGGAATGTAAATTGATGCAGCCACTATGGAGAACAGGATGGAGATTCCTTCAAAAACTAGGAACAAAACTACCGTATGATCCAGCAATCCCTCTACTGTGCATAGTCCCTGAGAAAAGCCACAATTCTAAGAGCCACATGCACCCCAGTGTTCACTGCCGCACTATCTACAATAGCCAGGACATGGAATCAGCCTAGGTGTCCATCCACAGATGAACAAAGATGTGGTACATAAATAACAATGGAATATTTCTCAGCCATAAAAAAGAATGAATTTGAGTCAGTTCTAGTGAGGCAGATGAACCTAGAACCTATTTAAACAGAGTAAAGTAAGTTAGAAAGAAAAAACAAATATCATTTTTGACACTTATATATGGACTCTAGAAAAACAGGATTGATGAACCTCTCTGCAGGAAAGGAACGGAGATGCAGAATCAGAGAATGGGCTTGTGGACACAGTGGGAAAAGGAGAGAAGAGATGAATGGAGAAAGCAGCGTCAACATATACACAGGATCACCAATTCAACGGACATAAACTTGGGCAAATTGCGGGAGATGGTGAGGGACAGGGAGGCCGGGCGTGCTACAGTCCATGGGGTTGCAAAGAGTTGGACACAACTTGGAGACTGAACAACAATAAAGTGTAAAACAGAAGTTGCTTTGTAACACAAGGAGCCCAGCCTGGCGCTCTGTGATGACTTAGAGAGGTGGGGCGGGGGAGAGGAGGGAGGCTTTAAGAGGGAGATGATATATGTATAATTATGGCTGATTCTCGTTGTAAGGCAGAAATCAACACAACATTGTAAAACAATCTTCCTCCAATTAAAAAATAAATTAAAAAAACAAAAATGGCCACAGTGAAAAAAAGTCTTAAAAAATAAACAGATAAAGTATTCAAACCTTTGAGGGAAAAAAAAACAAACAAACAGGTTTTTCTACAAAGAAATATGTCTTTTGGCATCAGCAAAATGATCGTAGTTTATCAGGAAGGTAGCTCAGTAGGTCAAGAATCCACCTGCAATGCAGGAGACCGGGGTTTAATCCCTGGGTCAGGAAGATCCCCTGAAGAAGAAAATGGCAGCCCACTCCAGTATGCTTGCCTGAAAAATCCCATGGACAGAGAATCCTGAGAGGTTACAGTCCGTGGGGTCGTAAGAATCAGACACGACTTAGCAACTAAAACCATCATCACCAACCAAAATGATCAGTGAATACCATATGATTTACATGTCTTTGTACTTCTATCTCCTCCACTGACCAAGTACACAAGAGTTTAAGGAAACAGAAATAAGAAAGGAAAGTTAACAGAACAACAAAAGAAATGCCCTACCTCCGCCCACCCTGGTATCCTTCATCAGACTTGGTTTGGCCTTTCTCTGCTCACTGCAAATCTGACAATGGAGTGTGTCCCCACTTGTCCTATTTTCAAAAAAGGTCTAAGCATTTTTGCAAGAGGCCTCTAATGTATTCACTTTTCAAATCAGAAATATAAATTGTGTTCAATCTTTAAGATAGTTCACCATTTACCATAAAACCCCATCCTCACACAAATTCTGATACCTTGTTAAGAGTTATCATATACATAAGAGACAAAAGGTATTTTTAAAAACTCTAAAGAAAACATATAATTTTTTAAATAAGAAGTTTGACCAACTTACTCTGTAATTTATGTGGAAGACTAAAAGCCCTGGTGCCTCAGACAGTAAAGTGTTTGTCTACAATGCGGGAGACCCGGGTTCAATCCCTGGGTTGGGAAGATCCCCTGCAGAAGGAAATGGCAATCCACTCCAGTACTATTTCCTGGAAAATCCCATGGACAGAGGAGCCTGGTAGGCTACAGTTCATGGGGTTGCAAAGAGTCGGACACGAATGAGCAACTTCACTTTCAAAAGCCCAGAAAGAATTAACTTTAAGAAAGTAGAAAGAGATTACTTAGCCTACCAAATATTATTACATACTATAAGATACTGTAAAATAAGGAAAGTAAGATATAGAATATCTTCTCACTTAGCACACAGCAAGACATTTAAAAACTTAAATAGCTCAACCTATAATGTTTTTTTTAAGCAAATTCGATTATATAAAAACAAAGGATTTCTGTCAAATGAAAGTGACCACTGACAAATGTAATAAACAGATTAACAACTGAAGGAAGATTCTGCAATGTCAGACGGACAGGTACCAGGACTTCCCTGGAGGTCCAGTGGTTAGGACTCTGCGCTTTCACTGCTGGTTCGATCCCTGGTCAGGGAATTAAGATCCTGCAAACCACACAGCACAGCCAGAGGAAGGAAAAAAAAAAAAAAAACCTGAAAGAGACTAAAATCTCTAATATACCAGGAGCTCCTACAAATTAATAAGAAATTAAACAGAAAAATGGGCAAAAGATGTGAATAGGCAAATCAAGGGAGGGAAAAACTGAATACTCAACAAGTATATGAAGAGATGCTCCAACAATAAGCCATCAGAGAGACATGAAGTAAAACAAGACAAAACCAATACATATGCAATGGATGGGCAGTAATTAGAAGATTGGATAGTACCAAAGAAAATCAGAACCCTTGCTTTTTGGAACGCAGACAGATACAGTCATTCTGGAGAGCAACCTAGCAGGAGTCAGTAAAATTAAGCATGTGGAAAACTCAACAGTCTCACTCCTAAGTGTTATTTCCCAAACAAAGGCTCCACTGAGGCATAGAGAACACATCAGAGGATATTAGAGAAGTCACAAGTTGGAGACAACCCTGGAAAATGGCAAAGTCAAATGTGCAGGATGCTCGTGTGTGGAATACTACTGAGTGGTAACCAGATCTACCACTGTATTGCTCTACTGATTGAGTAAGGAAGTCAGAAATGGCTAACTACTGGGGTTCTATTTATATAAATGAAAAATATATACATAGACTAGCATCTACAAGGAAATGTACAAATATGATGAAATATGTGAAACAGGAGCAAGAGAATTGTGAACAGAAAATAGAGGTAAAGGGGAACACATATTAAAACACCTATGAGTGGGAATTATAACAGTTGAATACAAAACTCCTCTGCAATTGAGGTCCTTAAAAATCCAATGCTTCTTCTACCTTTTCCATGCCCTTATTTACGTTTGGGGGATAACATAGGATTTAAGGTAAGCGAAACTAAAAAACCCTCCTCACGTGTGTTGGTATAATCATTCACTGTTCTAATGTTTAAGTGTTCCCCAGTGTTTTCCAGTAGGAGATTAGCTTTCACTGGCTTCTAATTACCACCACTCCTCAAGAACCTTGTTATGACAGTAAGTCACCTTAACAATTCTTCCCCTTGACAGGGTGAGCAGACATTGAAATGTTGCTCTTCCATAAGCAACAAAAAAATAAGAAACTGGTATTTATCTGTATTCAGTTCATTAGGTCTAGAACATTCTATACATTTTACTCCCAACTGAAGTGAAGTGAAATCGCTTAGTCATGTCCAACTCTTTGCGACCCCGTGGACTGTAGCCTGCCAGGCTCCTCTGTCCATGGGATTTTCCAGGCAAGAATACCTGGGTGGGTTGCCTAGTTAGGTTCTAAACAGCAAAGACTCTCCCCAACATCTTTGACAGCTGAACATAAAAATATAGCTTTGCAGGTCCTTCAATTATCTGACTAGTTACAACACTGTCTGAGAAGTATTTTTATGTTTAAGATATATATGTGTGTGCTCAGTTGCTCTGCTGCTGCTGCTGCTAAGTCACTTCAGTCGTGCCTGACTCTGTGCGACCCCACAGACAGCAGCCCATCAGGCTCCCCCGTCCCTGGGATTCTCTAGGCAAGAACACTGGAGTGGGTTGCCATTTCCTTCTCCAATGCATGAAAGTGAAAAGTGAAAGTGACGTCGCTCAGTCGTGTCTGACTCTTAGCGACCCCATGGACTGCAGCCTACCAGGCTCCTCCGTCCATGGGATCTTCCAGGCAAGAGTACTGGCGTGGAGTGCCATCGCCTTCTCTGGCTCAGTTGCTCTAGTCCTGTTCAACTCTTTGAGACTTTATGGACTGTAGCCTGCCAGGCTCCTCTGTCCATAGGATTCTGCAGGCAAGAACACTGGAGTAGCTTGCCATGCCCTTCTCCAGGGGATCTTCCTGACCCAGGGATAGAACCCGAGTCTCCTGCATCTCCTGCATTGCAGGTACCATCTGGGATGATATATAAAAACAACACAGTCTCAAAGAGATAGACACAAGGAATGTTCTTGTCCAGTGAGCCTAAGAGATCACAATGTTTTTCCCAGCTTGAGAGGACCTAGCCAATGTACTTTACTTGGGTGATTTTTTTTCTACCCATGAATGTTTTATTTCCCAGTATTGATACCATGATTCACAGTAAATGCTTCAAAGAGTAAACAAACACGGTATTAACTGGTTAAAGGACCAATTAGATATTGAGGTGGGTAAGCCAGATAGTATTACCCTTAAGAACCATCCTAAATAATGATTAAGACAAGAACCATTCTAAAGACAAGATGACAGCACAAACCAATAAACCCCAAATACACATGATTTTAAGTAATAAATTACTGTCAAGAACACAGTTACTCTGTAGACAAAATGAACCCATGTAGCTCTGATTTACTTAGGACTCCCACATCCACTGCTCTAACTGGGGAAAACACAGAGCAAGGAAAATAATTTTGCATTATAAACAAATGATCCCAACACTTTTCTCGGCAGTTTCCTGACTTGACTATATTAAAGACTATCTTACTACTACCCTGTAAGTCCCTTGCAAGACCCTTCATTTCTGAATCTCTAACTTCTAGTTTGCACCAACTTGCTACATTTTGTAGACATCTCTTTGCTTGCACAATATTCCACTTCTGAAATAGTATACTATCTCCCCTTTGATTTTAATGAGACCGGGAAGGATTAGAAACATGTAACTGGCTAATAGCAATTCACTGGCTCATTTACTCACTCTTTCATTGATCATTTATCAACTGAGTGCCAGATAACATCTTACAGAAAAACCTGAAGGAACATTTTGGCCAATCCAATACATAGTACTAGTGGGCTGCAGTCTGTGGGGTCGCTAAGAGTCGGACACGACTGAGCGACTTCACTTTCTCTTTTCACTTTCATGCATTAGAGAAGGAAATGGCAACCCACTCCAGTGTTCTTGCCTGGAGAATCCCAGGGACGGGGGAGCCTGGTGGGCTGCCATTGATGGGGTCGCACAGAGTCGGACACGACTGAGGCGACTTGGCAGCAGCAGTAAGCAACAATGAAACTAAGCAATCTTTACACGCTATAGTTAAAACTTTTCTCACAAGAAGTATTCGCCAGCCCACAACCATGGCCTGAGGTCATGGACACTCAGGCTTAAGGCCTAACCCTGAGATTCAGGAATTCCCAGTTTTATTCATCCAAGAGCTTCACTATCACTGGACATCAATAAGTAAGGGTTTTTGGGAAGTTAAAACTGATTTTCATCCCAACATACAGATTCCCCACATAAAGAGAAGCAGGAATAATTCTGACGTTTTTTCTAGGCCCACGGGTCTGGCTCAGAGCTCCTTCAGGGGCCCAAGACTCGATTTAACTTTATTGACCTGGTGTTCAGCTGTGGTGGTGAGCCTTGGGTCAGCAAGCTGAGCTAGATTCAAACACTTAACAATTTTCCTTTCATCTGCTGTAAAAAGATCACTATGTAAACTATTCTAAATCTTCAGGGGTTTTTGCTCCAGATACATTCAGATAAAAGAGAAATCACATACTTCATTTTTAAATTACATGGGAAAAGGAAGGTCAGAAGTCATCAGTAAAAAATACTGTTCAAATAAGTAAATGATACCCCTGTGGGAGATATAGGTCTCACTTTACAGCAACAGTGATAAAATGTTTCTTAGTCACATATCCACCTGTTTCATGAATAATTCTAATGGTCCCATTTATCAGGACCTTAGAATCAAAGGGTCACTAGCTCACCCCTGAAAAATTTCAGTTAGGGAATTTTTGAGCTGAAGATCCTTATCTGTCACATCTACTGTATGTCCTTGTTACTGATTCTCTTGTTTCTTCATTTGCTACTTCATACCTCACAAGTTTTAATAGGTGTATTTGTTCACAAATTACAATCAGGGAGGGCGTTAAAGACCTAGAGCTCATTTTAAAACTGAAAATATTGATATACTTAATTCTTGCATTAGTTTTCTTTTTCCACATTGTTAATATGAGTCACCAACATCAAAATCACCTGGAATTATTACCCCTTATCCCAACCTACTGAGTACCCACTAATTTATTCTAACGAGTGGTTTTACACACACTAGAATTGACAGAACTACTGTTGTAACCTCGAAGTGGAAAATAAAAGTTCAATGCAGTTTTAAATAGCTTTCTGGGCTTCCTTATTTCTCAGCACCTGAACCTTCTTTGGCTTAGATGCTCAATAAACATATTGAATAAGAACGTTCAATCATGCAAAACTTCTATAAGGCCCGGACGGAATACAGTACATCAAACTGAAAAGTTTAGTTACCCTGGCGCTCGGAAGATGTTTCGAGGGCACGTGTCGGGGCGTGCTTTATGGATTTGATGGTTTGTCTACCTGGGGAGGAAGCCGGATGGGTCGGGGAGAGAAGGAACGCAGGCAGCGAGAAAACACTGGACTTCAGGGTTCGCAAGTTCAGAGGCGCCGCCTGCCCCCGGGGAAAGCTAACCAGGTGTCTCCGGGAGGTAACTGAATCACCCTAGACATTAGGAGGTAATAAACCACCGAAGCGCGGAGAGCGGGTCGCTGCGTTACCAGATGGCATCAGGTCCTGGAGCGTGGGGGCCATGCTGCGGAGTCTTTCTCCTCCTCGGGCCGGGGGACGCGGCGGAAAGGACGCACCCTCCACACGTGACGGCCCAGAGCCACGCCAGCCAGCGCCGGGCCAGTAGTTCACAGAAGTTAGGGGTCCCAGGGACACTGAGGGGCCTCCCCGCAACCAGACCCGACAGCGGGGCTTCCGTCAGAGCACGAGCGCCGCGCGGCGCTGACAGGAGGGCCCCCGGTCCAGACAGCCGCTCAGACACGTGCTTTCTTCTCGGTCACCTGGCCTGTCCTCGGCAAAGGCCTGGAGGCTAAACCAGCGCTACCGGAGGCCGAGTCGACGGGAGGACGCGGGCTGGACCCGAAAAGTGGACGACGTGGCTGCCGAGGCGTGGGGCCAGGGCCCGCAGTCCCCCGAGGGTTTGGGTAACTCTGAATACTGTTACTCTGCGCGCAATCCAGCCTGGCGATGGGAGGTGCCGCCCCTTCAGGCCCGCGATTGGTCTATAGGAGCTCCTAGCGACTCTATTGGCTGACCGATTCAACCACTCACATGAGGCTTTGTCGCCCCCCACCTCCTCCCCAGGATTTCTGGGAGATGTAGTTCAGGATCCCAGGTGACCCTCAGTTTTTGCGCATCTCAGTCCAGCGTCTGAAAGTGTGGCCATCAGTGGTCTCCCCAAATTTAAATCCTGGTGCGAAGTCGGCGCTGACTTCAAAATGTATTAATATGATGTCAAGAGGCTGGTACTTGAAATCTGGAAGAGCACGTACTAGTCACGCTTTACTGTTAACTGGCTTTGAGCAAGATCATCTCAGGCTACACGCTACACTTTATAAAATAGGAAATGATAGGGTGGTGATAATTACTATTTTACAAGGTTGTTGTGCGGATTAGTAGTAGGATCGTGTGAAGGTGCTGGGAAACTCTGAAGTACATATATGCCGGTTAATTGTCACTTATTGACAATAAACATTTATTAAGCACACACTATGTGTCAGACTTTAGACTACACGCTTGGAATGCCGAGAAAGACAAGCTATATCACATCCCCACATTTCTCTTAAGAGGAAGAACTCACAATCTGATTAAGAATAATAATTTAACAGAAAAAAAAAAAAAAAAGAATCACATGTAGTGTACCAAAGAAACTCAGAACCCCAAGGGTGTTGGGGGAAGATTTCAAAGGAGAAGCTGAGTTCTAAAGAGAAAGTATGTTCCAAGTTAAGGCCATTTTTGTAGAGAGAAACTAGTGGGAAGAAACAACACTTGAGAGAATTTGAAAATAAAGGACAGCTGTATAAAACGAGATGGTTGGATGATATCATCAACTCAGTAGACATGAGTTTGAGCAAACTCCAGGAGATGGTGAAGGACAGGGGAACCTGGCGTGTTGCAGTCCATGGTGTTGCAAAGAGTTGGACATGACTTAGCGACTGAACAGCAACCACCACCAATTTCGTGGAAAACAATTTTTCCATGGCCCAGGGGGCAAGGGATGGTGTCGGGGTGGTTCAAGCTTATTACGTTTATTGTGCACATTATTTCTAATCTAATGCCATCACTGATCTGACAGGGAGTACTGATCCTCGGTCCAGAGTTTGGGGACCCTTGGCTTAGAGGGTAGGATAAATGATAATCAAGTATATCTTTAAAGGATCTCTATAAGCTAGTGTCTGTCATCATCCTTGTTTACTGATGAGAAAACCAAACTAAAGAGAGGCTGGCTGATCAGAGGGCAAGAGTGCAATGCTGTTTACAATTCATTGATCACAACCAGTTGGAGATTTCCTTGTTTCTTCTCCACCCTCTCTGCTTCACTTAACTAACCTAGAAGAAAAAGGCACACACACAAAAAAAACAAAAAACAGAGAGAAGTTAAACAAGCTGACCAGGGTCACACTTCTAAGAAGTGGTAAAGCTGGGCTTCAAATTCAGGAAAACTGGTTTCAACATTCCCCGTTTATCACTAAGTCTTAATACTTCCTTTAAACAGCTGATGAAAGACCCCCTTTCCAGAAAAATGGACACACCAAATTGCTTGGAATTTCCATTGGTACTCAGATTCCCTGGCCTTAATTTACAGAATAAAGTGAGTTTATAAAATGTTGCCTCACTGTTAACATTAAACAAATGTTTTTGTCATTCATGAAACCCTGGAATCTCAAATATTCTATATTTTCAATGGGAGATATTCCTACATGGCGTTTGGGGACAGATAAAACTTTAATCTGAAGATCAAAGCAGAGCAGCGGCTGTGCTTTGCTGGAGCAGCCGTGAAGAGATTCCCCACGTCCAAGGTAAGAGAAACCCAAGTGACAGGGTAGGTATTGTGAGAGGGCATCAAAGGGCAGACACACTGAAACCATAATCACAGAAAACTAATCAATCTAATCACATGGACCACAGCCCTATCTAACTCAATGAAACTAAGCCATGCCATGTGGGGCCACCAAAGATGGGTGGGTCATGGTGGAGCGGTCTGACAGAATGTGGTCCACCGGAGAGGGGAATGGCAAACCACTTCAGTATTCTTGCCTTGAGAATCCCATGAACAGTATGAAAAAGCAAAATGATAGGATACTGAGAGAGGAACTCCCCAGCTCTATAGATGCCCAATATGCTACTGGAGATCAGTGGAGAAATAACTCCAGAGAGAATGAAGGGATGGAGCCAAAGCAAAAACAATATCCAGTTGTGGATGTGATTGGTGATAGAAGCAAGGTCCGATGGTGTAAAGAGCAATATTGCCTAGGAACCTGAAATGTTAGGTCCATGAATCAAGGCAAATTGGAAGTGGTCAAACAAGAGATGGCAAGAGTTAACGTCAACATTCTAGGAATCGGTGAATTAAAATGGACTGGAATGGGTGAATTTAAGTTGGATGACCATTATATCTGCTACTGTGGGCAGGAATCCCTGAGAAGAAATGGAGTAGCCATCATGGTCAACAAAAGAGTCCAAAATACAGTATTTGGATGCAATCTCAAAAACGACAGAATGATCTCTGTTCATTTCCAAAGCAAACCATTCAATATCACAGTAATCCAAGTCTATGCCCCAACCAGTAACGCTGAAGAAGCTGAAGTTGAACGGTTCTATGAAGACCTACAAGACCTTTTAGAACTAACACCCAAAAAAGATGTCCTTTTCATTATAGGGGACTGGAATGCAAAAGTAAGTCAAGAAACACCTGGAGTAACAGGCAAATTTGGCCTTGGAATACCGAATGAAGCAGGGCAAAGGCTAATAGAGTTCTGCCAAGAGAACGCACTGGTCATAGCAAACACCCTCTTCCAACAACATAAGAGAAGACTCTATACATGAACATCACCAGATGATCAACACCAAAATCAGATTGATTATATTCTTTGCAGCCAAAGATGGAGAAGCTCTATACAGTCATCAAAAAACAAGACTGGGAGCTGACTGTGGCTCAGATCATAAAATCCTTATGGCCAAATTCAGACTTAAATTGAAGAAAGTAGGGAAAACTACTAGACCATTCAGGTATGACCTAAATCAAATCCCTTATAATTATACAGTGGAAGTGAGAAATAGATTTAAGGGCCTAGATCTGATAGATAGAGTGCCTGATGAACTATGGAATGAGGTTCGTGACATTGTACAGGAGACAGGGATCAAGACCATCCCCATGGAAAAGAAATGCAAAAAAGCAAAATGGCTGTCTGGGGAGGCCTTACTAATAGCTGCGAAAAGAAGAGAAGCAAAAGCAAAGGAGAAAAGAAAAGATATAAGCATCTGAATGCAGAGTTCCAAAGAATAGCAAGAAGAGATAAGAAAGCCTTCCTCAGTGATCAATGCAAAGAAATAGAGGAAAACCAAACTCATGTCCATCGAGTTGGTGATGCCATCCAACCATCTCTTCCTCTGTCGTCCCCTTCTCCTCCTGCCCCCAGTCCCTCCCAGCATCAGGGTCTTTTCCAGTGAGTCAACTCTTCGCATGAGGTGGCCAAAGTACTGGAGTTTCAGCGTTAGCATCAGCCTTTCCAATGAACACCCACGACTGATCTCCTTTAGGATGGACTGTTGGATCTCCTTGCAGTCCAAGGGACTCTTCAAGAGTCTTCTCCAACACCACAGTTCAAAAGCATCAATTCTTCGACACTCAGCTTTCTTTATAGTCCAACTCTCACATCCATACATGACCACTGGAAAAACCATAGCCTTGACTAGAAGGGACCTTTGTTGGCAAAGTACTGTCTCTGCTTAAAAAAAAAAAAAAAAAAAAAAAAAACAATAGAATGGGAAAGACCAGAGATCTCTTCAAGAAAATTAGAGATACCAACGGAACATTTCATACAAAGATGGGCTCAATAAAGGACAGAAATGGTATGGACCTAACAGAAGCAGAAGATATTAAGAAGAGGTGGCAAGAATACACAGAAGAACTGTACAAAAAAGATCTTCACAACCAAGATAATCACGATGGTGTGATCAGTCACCTAGAGCCAGACATCCTGGAATGTGAAGTCAAGTGGGCCTTAGAAAGCATCACTACGAGCAAAGCTAGTGGAGGTGATGGAATTCCAGTTGAGCTATTTCAAATCCTAAAAGATGATGCTGTGAAAGTGCTGCACTCAATATGCCAGCAAATTTGGAAAACTCAGCAGTGGCCACAGGACTCGAAAAGGTCAGTTTTCATTCCAATCCCAAAGAAAGGCAATGCCAAAGAATGCTCAAACTACCGCACAATTGCACTCATCTCACATGCTAGTAAAGTAATGCTCAAAATTCTCCAAGCTAGGCTTTAGCAATATGTGAACCGTGAACTTCCAGATGTTCAAGCTGGTTTTAGAAAAGGCAGAGGAGCCAGAAATCAATTGCCGACATCCACTGGATCATGGAAAAAGCAAGAGAGTTCCAGAAAAACATCTATTTCTGCATTATTGACTATGCCAAAGCCTTTGACTGTGTGCATCACAATCAACTGTGGAAAATTCTGAAAGAGATGGGAATACCAGACCACCTGACCTGCCCCTTGAGAAACCTATATGCAGGTCAGGAAGCAGCAGTTAGAACTGGACATGGAACAACAGACTGGTTCCAAATCAGAAAAGGAGTACGTCAAGGCTGTATATTGTCACCCTGCTTATTTAATTTATATGCAGAGTACATCATGAGAAACGCTGGGCTGGAAGAAGCACAAGCTGGAATCAAGATTGCTGGGAGAAATATCAATAACCTCAGATATGCAGGTAATACCATCCTTATGGCAGAAAGTGAAGAAGAACTAGAGAGCCTCTTGATGAAAGTGAAAGAGGAGAGTGAAAAAGTTGGCTTAAAGCTCAACATTCAGAAAATGAAGATCATGGCATCTGGTCCCATCATTTCATGGGAAATAGATGAGGAAACAGTGGAAACAGGGTCAGGCTTTATTTTTGGGGGCTCCAAAATCATGGCAGATGGTGATTGCAGCCATGAAATTAAAAGACACTTACTCCTTGGAAGGAAAGTTATGACCAACCTAGATAGCATATTCAAAAGCAGAGATATTATTACTTTGCCGACAAAGGTCCGTCTAGTCAAGGCTATGGTTTTTCTAGTGGTCATGTATGGATGTGAGAGTTGGACTGTGAAGAAAGCTGAGCGCCGAAGAATTGATGCTTTTGAACTGTGGTGTTGGAGAAGACTCTTGAGAGTCCCTTGGACTGCAAGGAGGTCCAACCAGTCCATTCTGAAGGAGATCAGCCCTGGGTCCTTTGAAAGGAATGATGCTAAAGCTGAAACTCCAGTACTTTTGACACCTCATCCAAAGAGTTGACTCATTGGAAAAGACTCTGATGCTGGGAGGGATTGGGGGCAGGAGGAGAAGGGGACAACAGAGGATGAGATGGCTGGATGGCATCACTGACTCGATGGACGCGAGTCTGAGTGAACTCCGGGAGTTGGTGATGGACAGGGAGGCCTGGCGTGCTGCGATTCATGGGGTCGCAAAGAGTCGGACACGACTGAGCGGCTGAACTGAACTGACTGAACTGAAAACTTTAATGTTTACAGGGTTAATGGGGACTTCCACGGTGGTCCCTTGATTAAAAATCCACCTGCTAATGCTGGGGACATGGGTTCGATCCCTGGTTCAGAAAGATCTCACATACCTCGGAGCAACTAAGCTAGTGCTCCACAACTACTGGAACCCATGAGCCCTAGGGCCCGTGCGACACGACTTGTAAAGCCTGTGTACCTGAAGGCTGTACTCTGCAACAAGAGAAGCCACCGTAACGAAAAGCCCACGTATCAGCAACTAGAGAAAGCCCTCACCGCCAAGAGACCCCGTGCAGCCAAAGATGAATAAATGAATAAAGGGTTGGGGCTTTCCTGGTGGCTTAGTGGTAAAGAATCCAGGTGCCAATGCAGGAGACAAGGGTTCCATCCTTGAGTTGGGAAGATCCCCTAGAGGAAGGCATGGGAACCCAGTCCAGTATTCTTGCCTGGAGAATCCCATTTGCAGAGGAGCATCGCGGCTACAGTCCATAGAGTCACAAAAAGTGGATGTAACTGGAGCAACTTAGCACACACACAAGATAAATTTCACTAGTGTTAACATTAAATAAACCAAAATAATCCCTAGGTCAACCTGACTGTAACTTGATTAAAGTTATTAATCTTGGTAAAGAAACACCTGCCTCTCAGCAACTATGGAAGGGTGGGACTGAGTACTGGTTAGGAATGGAGGCGTAGACCAAGAAACTCAGGAAGGCTCACCTGACTGCTGAGATCTTTAACCCTGTTCCTGAGATGAAGATGCAGCTGGTGTCTGTAATGGAGATTGCGTATCTTCTGCTGTAATGACTGGACAGCACTAGTTTTCAAAGTCATTCAAGTATTACCTCAGTCTTTCTGGAAAGCTAGTCTTTCTCTGGTGACAGACAACCATGTTGGTATTGCTGTTCCTCTTTAAAGTGTAAAAGTACTATACCTGGTATGTGATTAAGGATACCCATGTATAAGGATCATGTACTTCTAATAGTATTTGAGGTGGTTTTTACACTTGGCCAGCCAGTTGGTTATTAAGAACCTTAATATAAGCTTTATTAAAACCATCAATTTGGATGTCACACAGAAATGAACTGTAGCCTGAAAACATTAAAATTAAATAATGTATTTTTTCTTCAAGTAAATATTTAATCACCAATTATTCAATTTGTCAAAAATCATTAATGTGCAGTGCAAGGTTAGTCCTGTCATGTGTTCAATCTTGGATTTTAAAAATTAGGAACTAAATGAATTTCAAAGAAACTGAAACCTATGACACTGTTCAGATTATCAAAGTGCATAATTAATATTTACAGCAGAGCTTTAGAAAATTCTATCAAATAAATACCAGTTAAGTACCCAAAGTGGATGGGCACCATGTCAGATGCTTTGGGGGAACATAAAGATGTTCAGAATAGGATTTGCTCCCTAAAGATCCTGCAAGACAAATTATGAGTGAATAAGACAAAGTTGATCATAATAAATAGGATGACAGAAATACAAGGGGAAAGCTAGTGACTAGAGAAAAGGAAGTTCATTCAAAATACGAAAACCCAAGAAAGTCATGTAAAGAGATAGATTTGGACTACAATGTAAGAAAAAATAATGGTGCTCTGGGCTGAATGTTTGTGTCCCCTCCAAATTCGTATGTTGAAATCCTAATGCTCATTCGTAGTAGGGGCTTTCGGATGTGGCTAGGTCATGAAGTTGGAACTGTCAGAGGGAGTTAGGGACCCCGTAAGAGAGGCCCAGTAAGGCTCCCTTGTCCCTTCTGCTATGTGAGGATATACAGGGAAGTTTGGGTTCTCACCCACGCTAACACTGTGATCTTGAACTTCTCAGCCTCCAGAACTATGAGAAATATAAATCTGGTGTTAATACCCTGCATCTAGGTGCCTGCGGTATTTTGTTAGAGCAGCCCAGGTGGAGTAAGACAAGTGGACAGGAAGGAAAATGATACTACTTTTTAATGCTATTGTAAATGGAACTGTTTCATTGCTTCCTTTTCAGACTGTCCATTGCAAGTGTGTGGAAATACGAGGTGTTGATGTTGAATCTCCTTGCTGAATTCTTTTGGCTCTGACAAATTTTTGTAGGTTTGTTAGAATTTTCTACATATAAGATCATATCATCTGTAGAAAAGAGGTAATTTTACTTTCTTTCTAACCTGGATGGCTTTTCTCTTTTTAAATGTCATCTTTTCTAAGACTCTATTCATTTATTTGGCCCTGCCATGTGCCATGTGGGATCTTAGTTCCCCGACCAGGGACTGAACCCACACCCCCTGCATTGGAAGCAAGGAGTCTTAACCACTGAACCACCAGGAAAGTCCCTCAAATTTTTTTATTTCTGATGAATGGGTCATATTCTTAGGTTTATGGTATGTTTTACATTTTTTGTTGTTGTTGAGAATTAGACCTTCTGAGTGTAATGTAGTAATTCTGGAAGTCTAATTCTCCCACTCTTCAGGGATTGCTAGTTTTTGCTGGTTGAGGGCTAGAGCCATGTGAATTTTCCAAACTAACTTTGCAGCACTTGTATTGTGTGTTAAGTAAGATCACTGATCTCTCCCATCATCTCTGCAGTTGTCTTTGGCCTTACAAAGATTTCCTTAAATGTCTGGTTCCCATAAACTGAAAAATAGATCCCGTCTTTGAATCCTCTCCTTGCTGGAAAGCCACTTCAGCCCATGTAGGCTGAAATAATGCTTGACTTCTGTGTTGGCTCTTCAGTGATAAAAAGCAGCAATTAGCACTCAAAACACATGACCTCGACTTTTGGGAGATAATCTTGTTACCCACCTTGACGGTAGCAAGCTGCACCAGGAATGCTTGTCTCTTTTCACAGCTGCCTGCCACACTGTTGAAGGATGGGAGATGGTACCTGGTACAGCCTGAGATTTAGCTGCTTCAGTAGACTGTCTCCAGGGTCTGCAACTGTTCTACCAGCCCAGCTTTCCAAACTAGTTGTTTCAGACAGCTCCTGCCAATTGTTTTTTTGTTGGAGGGACAGCTGTTTCAATCTTCTCCATTTTTCCTATGTTGTCTTCTTGCGTCTCATGTTAGAGAGAAGTCTGAGCCCAGATGACTTATATTTTATTGTCTTTTTTCTGTCTGGTTATTTTCTTATCTTGAAAATTGTCTCTTTCGAATGGCAGAATATGTCTAGGTGTTAGTTTTTCTTCATTGATTTTTGCCCAGTATACTGTGTGCTCTTTTGCTTGAATGCTTAAATCCTTTTTTTCAGTTCAAGAAAATTTATTTTGTGATATATTTGATTATTGCTTCTGTTCAACCATTCTGTTACTTTAGAATAATTATAATTTTTAGGGTTTAAAAACATTTTAACTTAGATATCCATCCTCCACTTCTGATTTTTGCAAAATAATTGCTGTCTTTATAAAATCCATTTCTGATGCAGATTTTAATTCTGCTATTGCTTTGTTAGTTTCCTCTCATCCTTTTGTCACCTATCCTCCATTTTTTAAAAAATTGCTGTCTAAATTCTTCACCTCATTCTGATTTCTCCAAATCACTATATGCTCCTCTTCCATGTCTGTATATAGCCTAGGATTAATTTTTACGGTTCCTATATTATTATACTTCATTGAATTTAAGACACTTTGATATGTGCTAGCATTATTTTATTAAATTTTTTTTTGGCCACACCATGCAGCATTCTGGATATTAGTGGCTGTAAAACACAGTGGTTGTAAAATGAGTGAATGAATGCGTTGAATTAGGTGCAAAATGTCCTTATCTCTCTTTATCAAAACTCATATAAAGTTGAGAAATAAAAAGGTAAAAGTTAAAATGTTTAGTATATCTAGAATATCATAAATGTAGCTATACAGCTAGGTGAGGAAGCTGTCAAGGTTACTATTACCGTATTATTTAGGATAAGGCCAAGCTGTTGTCAGAGAAGGCAATGGCACCCCACTCCAGTACTCTTGCCTGGAAAATCCCATGGACGGAGGAGCCTGGTAGGCTGCAGTCCATGAGGTCGCTAAGAGTCAGACATGACTGAGCGACTTCCCTTTCACTTTTCACTTTCATGCATTGGAGAAGGAAATGGCAACCCACTCCAGTGTTCTTGCCTGGAGAATCCCAGGGACGGGGGAGCCTGGTGGGGTCTATGGGGTCTATGGGGTCGCACAGAGTCAGACACGACTGAAGCGACCTAGCAGCAAGCTGTTGTAAGATATTCTAAATACAGTGGCTTAAAACATATACAAGTTTCTGTTTCCACATGACAGTTTTGAGGGGAGCAGCCCATATCACTGGGGTGATCTCTCAAACAGACCTCAGATTCCTTCTAAGCTGTGGCTGTGCCATTCCTCGAACTTAGCAACTATGAATGATTCCTGTTACTTTTCTCCTAAAGACTCCTTATTCAGTCCATTGTATTCAGAAAAAGTTAGGGGAAGTTGTTAGTTTCAACACAGCTTTGCCAATTCGTTTTTTCTTTCAATAAAATGTTTTTATATTATCATGTGTTTTAATTATGTTTTCATCAAAACATTGGAGCCTCAGATTTAAATAACTGACAAAATGAAAAATGTCCCCCATGTAGCCTAATTACCCAAGTAAAGCTAAATGATTAAGTAAATCAGCCTTACTTTCTGTTGTTAAAAAACAAAATCTGACGTCATTTTCAATTCAAATAAACTCAAATCTTTGAGAAATCATTTAAAAACCACTGAGAAATAAATATGGAACAGAATCTTATAAAGGCAGTTAAGTCAAGATTAACATGCTGTTGTGCTAATAGAATTAAAATTTGTATTATGTAAATATTTCTCATTTGTGCAGTATAATATGTAACTACACTTTTTAGGTTTTTCATGAAACGAGGGGAGGGATGCTAAAAGGAGTGCTTATGTGTACTGAAGTTGTGTTTGGGAATAGTTATACAAAAATCATGTATAAATTCAGGAAATAATTCCATTGTCTTAAACATTCTGATCAAAGTTTTTCAAAGTATTTAATGAAAGAGTAAAATATAAACTATCAAAAATTAATTAGTCTTGTATCTAGCATAAATTATATGTTTTAGCTAACATGAAATAGTACATACTGAATATTTCATAAGATGAGGTAAGTCAAAGATTGTAATGGGAATAGTTTATATGCTTGGATAAATATGTTTTAAGTGTTTTTTCATATAATACACGTCAAATCTAAAAGAAATGATGTAAACAATTACCACAACTTTTATCTAGTGAAACTTGACATTGTGGTTGTCTAAAGCCTCTTGATGAAAGTGAAAGAGAAGAGTGAAAAAGTTGGCTTAAAGCTCAACATTCAGAAAACGAAGATCATGGCATCCGGTCCCATCACTTCATGGCAAATAGATGGGGAAACAGTGGAAACAGGGTCAGACTTTATTTTTTGGGCTCCAAAATCACTGCAGATGGTGACTGCAGCCATGAAATTAAAAGACACTCCTTGGAAGAAAAGTTATGACCAACCTAGATAGCATATGCAAAAGCAGAGACATTACTTTGCCGACTAAGGTCCGTCGAGTCAAGGCTATGGTTTTTCCTGTGGTCATGTATGGATGTGAGAGTTGGACTGTGAAGAAGGCTGAGCACCGAAGAATTGATGCTTTTGAACTGTGGTGCTGAAGACTCTTGAGAGTCCCTTGGACTGCAAGGAGATCCAACCAGTCCATTCTGAAGGAGATCAGCCCTGGGATTTCTTTGGAAGGAAAGATGCTAAGGCTGAAACTCCAGTACTTTGGCCACCTCATGCGAAGAGTTGATTCATTGGAAAAGACTCTGATGCTGGGAGGGATTGGGGGCAGGAGGAGAAGGGGATAACAGAGGGTGAGATGGCTGGATGGCATCACTGACTTGATGGACGTGAATCTGAGTGAACTCCGGGAGTTGGTGATGGACAGGGAGGCCTGGCATGCTGCGATTCATGGGGCCTCAAAGAGTCGGACACGACTGAGCGACTGAACTGAACTGAACAGAAAGCATTCTTCTTACCAGTCGGTGCTGCCTTGGTTATTCAGAGGTGCTTTTCTAATTGGCTAACTCATTCTAAGGGCTTCCCTGGTGGCTCAGGGGTAAAGAGTCTGGGTTTGATCCCTGGGTTGGGAAGATCCCCTGGAGAAGGAAATGGCTACGCACTCCAGTATGCTTGCCTGAAAAATTCCATAGACAGAGGAGACTGGTGGGTTATAGTCCATCAGGTCACCAGAGTTGGACACAATTTAGCAACTAGAGTTAAATCATTCTGAGGATTATTTTTTTAATGATTTATGGGTTCTGTTAATTTCTACTGTAAAGTGATTCAGTTAGACATATATATACATTCTTCCTCATACTCTTTTCCATTATGATTTATCACAGGATATTGAGCACAGTTTATACAGTAGACCTTGTTGCTTATCCATTCTATATAGAATAAGCTTGTATCTCCTAATCCCAAACTCCCAGTCCTTCCCTCCTCCACGGCAAGCTCAAATCTGTTCTGTGAGTCTATTTGTTTCATAGGTGAGTTCTTTGTGTTGTCTTTTAGATTCCACATATAAATGATAGCATGTGGTATTTGTTTTTCTCTTTCTTACTTCATTTAGGATGATAATCTCAGGTCCATCCGTGTTGCCTCAAATGGCATTATTTCATTCTTTTTTATGGCTGAGTAGCATTCTATTGTGGATGTATACTAACCTTCTTTATTCATTTGTCAATAGACATTTTGGCTATTTCGATGTCTTGATGTTGTGAATAAGTGCTACAGTGAACACTGGGGTGCATGTGTCTTTTCCAGTTAGTTTTTTCTGGATATATGCTGAGGAGTGGGACAGCAGGATCTTATGGCCACTCTTTTTTTTTTTTTTTTTTTTTGAGGAACCTCTATACTGTTCTCCATAGTGGCTGTACCAATTGACATTCCCACTAACAGTGTAAGAGGGTCCCCTTTTCTCCACACTCTCTCCAGCATTTGTTATCTGTAGACCTTTAAATGATGGCCTTTCTGACCAGTGTAAGGTGGTACCTCATTGTAGTTTTGATTTTCACTTCTTAATAATTGACGAAGTTGAATATTTTTTCATGTGCCTGTTGGCCATCTGTACGTCTTCACTGAAGAAGCGTCTGCTTAGGTCTTCTGCCCATTTTTCAGTTGGATTGTTTCTTTGTTCTAAGTATTATTATTGAAAAGAATTCCTAATGTTTAAATACATGACCCGAAAAAGCCATTTATTTCTTACTGATACTCCAGTTTGCCGTCACTTTCTGTCCATTGTCCATTTGTTTTATCAACACGGAAGTTTGCAGTGCTTTGGAGATTACTTTGAAAAGACTTTAAGGTCCTGGGGAATCCTTGATTAGGGGTTCCCATTGATGGATCACAACAGTCTTCAGCTCCCAGCTTAAAAAGAATGATGACTTGTCAGCTACTTGATGACTCAGATGGTATAGAATCTGACTGCAATGCAGGAGACCTGGGTTCCATCCGCAGGTTCGGAAGACCTCTTGGAGAAGAGAATGGCTACCCACCCCAATATTCTTGCCTGGAGAATTCCATGGACAGAGGAACCTAGCGGGCTACAGTCCACGGGGTCACAAAGAGTCAGACACGACTGAGTGACTAACACACTAAGTACTGAGTTATTAATTAATGAATCCGAAAGGGGAAAAAAAAAACTTGTCTCCTTCTCTGCCAGTTCCATCAGAAATAAGAGAACGTCACACACAGGGCAGTTAAAGCACTACATAGGCTCCTGGGTATTTGAGAAAGTTCACGGACACAGTTGAACACACTCAGTGCCTTCTTGTCAAATGACCCAAGGCAACTGTGGGTGAGTTTTTGTCAGCTTGGTAACAATTAGCTACTTCTTAAAATACAAAGACAGGGAGGAATAAATTAGGAGATTAGTATTGACATACACACACTACTATAGATAAAGCAGGTAACTAAGAACAACCTACTATATAGCATAGAGAATTCTACTCAGTACTCTGCAATGACCTGTATAGGAAAAGAGTGAATATATGTGTATGGATAACTGATTCACTTTGTCGTACACCTGAAATTAATACAACATTGTAAATCAACTATACTCCAATTAAAATTTTAAACAGAAATACAAGTTTCTGACTTTACATCATTTTGATTTGCTTCTTTTCACTTAAAGGCTGTAGAGAGCTCTTCTCCAGCTTATTTCATGAATTTGTGTGAATCAGGTATGCAGCAGAAAAGAATATGAAGACACGTGTACCCATCTGAAATTCAGCCATTGCCAATATTTGTATATCACCAACCAGATGGTACAGGGGTTGGCTTGGCCATTCATGTGGTCCAACCATTAACCTTTCCAGTAAGAGCTTCTCTATCTGTTTTACACTTCCTGATTACTAATAACCCTTTCTATTACCTCTAATCCAGCGGTTTTCAATTGAGGGTTAGTAGAATCATCCATGGAACTTTCAAAAAATGCAGATGACGAGGTCTTAACGCAGACCCTTCACAACTAGAAGCTCTGGGGTTAGGGCTGGGGGTGCCATACACTTTCAAAATACCTACTGGGGATTCTAAAATGATATCTGGGGTAAAAATGTCTTCCTAATCCATTTTGTTCCCTAGTCCATTCATCACTCACCTCTAACTGGGCCAACCTTAATTCCTCATCTCAAATTTACCCTCTACCCAACAAGCCAGTCTCTAATTCTTTAAACAAGGCAAATGCTAGACCAAATGAGAGTTTTAAGTGATGATGGAAATTTTAAGTGAGGAAAGTTTGTGGTTAACCAAAGAAACTGGTTATCAGTTGAAATAATAAGAAGAATAAAACAGGGATTCCTTTTCTTTTACAAATTAAGTTTAATCAATAATTCAGCTTCAGAAATAAAAATAACTTCTAAAATGAGAGTACAAACATGTTTATTAAGTGTTTCGGAGTTTATTTCCCTTTTTCATTTGTTAGCAGATAGTGTTGATCCATTCTCTTTCTTGAATGTTGTAAAGAAACTAAGATTTTAGGACGATGAACTACCTATACCAATCGTAAAACACCATAAATTCCCGCTAGTAGCCTCAAAGACAGAATATCTTCCCGTTTTTCTCCCTATACAGCTGGAATATAGCACCTGCATGAAGTAGAATAAGGAGTCACAGTTCACCTAAACACCACCCCAGAAGTGTCCGGCCCTGAACTCAAGGACTCAGATTTCAGAAATGTGTAAACTATCAGCTACTTAATAAAATGAAGCAAATTAAATGAAACTTACAAAGGTTGAAGGTTCTAAATGGGCCAACTGTGTAAAAATATTAAGTTATGGGACAGTCATGAATGGAAAATATCCCATTTCCAGCTACTGAATAATCTGAAGAAAAAGACTAGCGGTTAACAGGCACATGACCGTTTTTCTAGTAACACTTCAATTGCTATTTACAACTGTTTTTGTTTGTTTCTAATTCATCTGATCATTAAGGATTCAGATATAAAAAGAATTCCTGCTTTATTCTTTACAAGCTGTCAACAAGACGGAAAAACAGGGGAGGAACAGCACGAGCAGAAAAATGAATGAAAGCTGACAGATATGGATGGCAGGGGCCACTGGTGCCCTCTGCAAGGGGCTTCCACATGCCCCATCCAATCACAGTGGGGACACCCACCGAGAGCTGGCAGAAACATCAAGAATTCCTGCTACACAAAATGAATCCACCTGAAGTATGTAAAGGTTCTGCAGTTAAAGAACTTACCTCTACTGTTGGTGAGAGTTAGTCCTTTCCTATCAACTCTTCCCTCTAACACTTTCTCTTTACCAGATAGTAAAACTAAACGGCAAAAAAGGAGAAATTCTGCCTGGAGAGCTATAAAAATAGCAGCTTTTGACTTGTCACCCATCATAACTATTGCTATTGACACCTGTTTGTTTAAAAACAGAGCACTTAAATATGGTCATCTCGTAAGAATCTAACACACTAACAAGCTCTAAAAAAACCACAGAAACCTGGAATCAACAAATAATACCCCCCAAACACATTTTACCTAGTGATTCCATCTTCTCCCTGGCAATGTAACTAACTTCCATGGTGAGGCTCCTGCTTTGCAGTATGAGTAAGGCATTGCAGTCCACTAACTGGACCATGTAGTCCTAAATAACAAAGAGCTATGATTTCTATCTAAAGTGTTTTAAGTGCTTAAAGTCTTTTGGGATGTCTGTTTTCTATTCTCTGGAAGTTCACAATATTCAATTCAGCTAACGAGAAGGTGACAGTTACCATTTATCTTAAATATAGTTAAATCTTTGGATAAGTCAGAAAGTAAAACACCAGTATCCCAAATATATTCCCCAAGAGATAACCATAGAAACATATTATATATACGAAGAATTTTTTTTTAAATGTCAAACATTTACTATTATTTTTCTGGTCTTGAATCTTGGGTATCTCAGAATTTTCCCATTTTGTGTGCTCCTTCTATCCTTAGGTCTTCCTAATTTCACACTACTCAAGGATTGGCTTTGTTTTATCAAAGAACCCAGCAGAACCCCTGATATTTCATTGCATTTAGCTAAAAACTCAGAAGTAAAGAAACCTACTTATTATAAAGTACACTATGTCATCTACTAGAAAAACTTAACTTCAGCCATCTTACATTGCTGGCAATAACTGAGCGGCGGAAAATAGTGTTCTCCCTCTATAACGTAATAAAGCTTGTCAAGGTTTCCAAGAAACAAACTGTGACTTCTGCTTTTATTGCGTTCTAATCAGCGACTACAAAACCCCAGCCTCACAGATCGCTCTCCCCGTAGAGTGCGGAGGAGAACGCGGTGTAATCCAGGGCTCCGGGCACGCTGCCTGGGCCTGAGTAGGCAGGCATCCTCTTGATACAGTACTGGGCCTGGTCTGGGGGCAGCTCCCGACGCAGCTCCTCCGCCAAGATGTATGGCTGGAAAACCGTACACACATGTTTTAAAAATCAATGGCAAGACACACTGGAACTTAAACTATTTAAACACTGACATACTTCTTGCATTTGTTTAATTGTTAAAAAAAGAATTAACTGAATCACTCTGCTATACACCTGAAATTAACATGACATTGTTAATCAACTATATTCCAAAATAAGATAAAGATAAACAAATAAAAGACTAAAAGTAGGGAGTCTAACGGGCACAGTACCGGACAGCCAACCAAAGGCTGAGTTTTACTTGTAATTTGTCTTCTGGCCAGTGGGAAATTTAATATGCTTCACAGAGGCAAAGGGAGCAGTACCATCAAGACTCCTCAAACTGAGCCATAATGTTAGGGAAAAATACTACGATGTAAATTTTATACAGAAAGATAAAGGGGAGGTTGGTTTACACCATACACTAATGAAAATATAGGAATAGTTAATTTAAAATGATCAATGTGGTTTAAAAAAAATACATGTGATATGTGCTTGCCTTCCTACACAATTTATTAAAAAACGAGAGGCATGTTGCCACTGGTGAAAAACTCCTTCTAAAGCAAAACTAAACTGACATTGAACAATGGAGTCTTTTGTGTTTAATGTCAAATGTCGAGGAGAAAATAGGATAATTCTCATAAAACAGACTGATAGGTCAAGATAATTAAAGAGCAAATACATTGTAATATATGGTAGGGTTTTGGGTGTGTTAGATAAGCCTTGGTTTATTATCTCCTAAATCAGCTGGACTTTCTCCCCTCAACCCCTATCCACATGATAAAGGATTCATTTTAAAACAAACAATTATTTTAAAGATACTTTATGTTGTCAGATAAGATTTTTTCTAAGGTAATAAACATGGCCAAGCTGATGTGTTTTAGAATCCTAACTTCCTTTCCCTTTCAGCTAGAACACAAGGCAAAGGGATCATATCCCAAACTGAACTTATACATACTGAACAGTTTTAATATTGTTTTGGAAGATTTGAAAATTCTAAACTTGCAATTAAACTCCTACTTAATTTCTAGGTTACATGTAATGAAAAACTTGCCAATTTTTTTTTTTGGCTCTATTTAACTCTCCTCCAAGGGCTGGGCACAGTCAGTGTCATTGATCCTTGAGAGAAGGTTCTCAGTTTTCTAACATCTGAATTGCACTGTTTCATCTTTCAGAAATCTTATCTACCAATCCAGAGTGTAAAGCAGGGTTGAACCAGAAAAACACACACAGAAAAACTGCAAAATTCATGCTGTTGGTTCCTTCTATGAAACCAAGCACAAATGCCAGGACAGAATGTCTGTGTTTAACCTGTTGTGAGTGAGTACGCCACTGTTACGTTTAAGCGTTTTCTGCATTCAGTGCAGATGTAGTATAAAATGCAGTGGGATCAAAATCATTATTATGTGCAACACTGTTTCCATTCTTGTTGGAGGAAAGCAGTAGACTGTCAGAAAGGCAGAAGAAAATGTGTGGATGCAGACCTTGTCAGAAGCCAGGATCCGGAAGGACGCGATGACCTGCTCGGCAGTGTCGGTGTCAGCCGTCTCTCTGGTCATGAAGTCGATGAAAGACTGGAAGGTGACAGTGCCCTGCCCGTTGGGATCCACCAGGGTCATGATGCGGGCAAACTCAGCTTCACCCTGAGGCAAGAGTGCGAGGAAACACTGACTTCAACAGCGCACAACTCCTGACTGTGCCGCTCTCCCGCTTTTGCCTGTTGGCATGCGAGTTCCCTTTTTGCTTGAAAACTTAAATCTATCCTGCACTTCCCTTCCATGTTTGGAACAGATTCCCCTTATGGGCGACTTAAGTTTACTGCCATTAGAGGATTTTGAAATGTAGCTACAGCATCAACCCAGAAGCTCCTGATGTCAGAATTCCTTTCTCTCTCTGATCCATGTTGCCCTGGGTTGTTGTTGTTTAGTTGCTAAGTCATGTCCGACTCTCTTTGTCCATGGGGTCACGAACTGTTAGCCCACCAGGCTCCTCTGTCTATAGGCTTCTCTAGGCAAGAATATTGGAGTGGGTCGCCATATTTTCTCCAGGGGATCTTCCTGACCAACGTGATCAAACCCACGTTTCACATCTCCTCCACTGGCAGGCAGATTCTTTACTGCTGAGCCACCAGGGAAGCCCTGTTGCCTTGGGACTTAACATAATTATGGAAGAAGAATTCAGAGACTTAGGCCTTTTCTAGGGCTATAATTGAGAATAATAATACTGCCAAAGAGAAGGCAGGTTAGAGGAGGGCTCTCACAGTGGTTATTTGAAAGGGGAGATGCATCAAAGTAGCTCATGTTTAACATTACATATAAGTCATTATTGACTGGGGGATTTTTGCAGAAATTAATGCCTGTGGGACAGTGATTTTTGCTTTGACTGGCCAAAAATTAATACTGTTACTTCACTAACACTTTGCAAGTTATTACATTCAATAATTACACCTGCTGCTGCTGCTAAGTCACTTCAGTCGTGTCCGACTCTGTGCGACCCCATAGACGGCAGCCCACCAGGCTCCGCCATCCCTGGGATTCTCCAGGCAAGAACACTGGAGTGGGTTGCCATTTCCTTCTCCAACACATGAAAGTGAAAAGTGAAAGTGAAGTCGCTCAGTCGTGTCCGACTCTTCATGCCCCCATGGACTGCAGCCCACCAGGCTCCTCCGTCCATGGGATTTTCCAGGCAAGAGTACTGGAGTGGGGTGCCATTGCCTTCTCCACACCTATATAAAGTCTCTTCCAGCAGAGGGAGTTTCATTTTCACTTTCTGTATCAGAATCAATCACTAAGATATTTTGTCTTTTTGTAGGTCTAATTTTCACATCGTCTGAATCAGAACTATATTTGGAGGAACTATCATATTATGAGACACTAAAGTATATATGTCACTTGGACAATCAGAGAAAGAATTTGCATACAATTCATTGAAAAAGTCTTCACTCAAAATTTCGCTATGCATCATTTTTGAAAATTTTATGGTAATAAGCTTGTTTTTATAATATACACAAGTTGGGACTAGAAGCTAATGGGGCAAAATGTGAATGAAAACAACAATCATTAAGTTTTGCATAATGAACCCTTGATCAGTTTTAAGCTCTAACAGCTTTGCATGATGATGTAAATTATATCACTCTCACATCTCTAGTCCATAATGTTCAGGTAACAAAAGACATATTAATATGTCTTTGGTCAGTAATGTGTTAACAGGTAACAGAAGTAAGGTTAATACAGGTACTCACAACCCACAGGGAAATGTAAGATTTCTTAGCTGATTTTAAACTTTTTAGAAAATAATTAATTTGTTAATCTCTTGGCTGTGCTAGGTCCTCATTGCTGCATGGGCTTTGCTCTAGTTGCAAAGAGTGGGGGCTACTCTCTAGTTGCATGAGGGCTTCTCATTGAGGTGGCTTCTCTTGTCATGGAGCACAGCCTCTAGGACACACAGGCTTCAGTAGCTGTGGTCGTGGGCTCAGCAGCAGTAGCTCCCAGGCTCCAGAGCACAGGCTCAGTAGCTGCGGTGCAAGAGCTTAGTTGCTCCAAGGCACGTGGGATCTTCTCAGATCAAGGATCAACCCCGTGTCTCTGGCATTGGCAGGTGGATTCTTTACCACTCAGCTACCAGGGAAGCCCAGGAAAAACTTTTTACATTCTAAAATACTAGAGGAAAAAGCCCTTTAAAAATCAGCAGGAAAAGCCATTGAAGTGTCTACTTTCAATGGGCCAATTGTATGGTATGAAAATGATCGCTCACATAATGCTGTTCAAAAACCATCAGGGAAGTTTATGTTATGTTCCTTCACAAGCAAAAATCCAGCTGACCAATGACTGAATGAATATATGTTCTGACTCTGGGAAGTTATTTTCATACGATACCAGGCAAACCTCCAATGTTACCTAGTAACCTTGGTAAATGAAACAATCCCAAGTGGGCTGCCATAGTTTAAGCCAGTTGTCTTCTAAAACACAAACCTAAATAAGCTCAGTAGAATATCATAGTAGTAAAATTTCAGCTTCTGTCTTACCAAGTCATAACCCATGGAGATCAGGCAGGCTCTGAAATCCTCATGATCCATTAGACCATTCTTCCTCTTTCAACAAAAAGAAAGAAGAAAGAAGTTGAGTGTTAGAGGCAAAATAAACAACTCGACTTGACCAGGGAACAAAATCCAGCAAAAGAAGGGACACTATGACATCTGCCGAGGAATTTTTAAAGGTCTGATTTACAGAAAGGACAGGCCCAACATAGGGACATTACACTACAAAATAATTTCTTAAAAAGGAGAAAACAGGGAAGGAAGGGTAAACAGCAGTCAGAAATGGAGACCACACCTTCAAGAAAGCAGGAGGAATACTCAGTGCCACTGAAAATGACCACGTCAGAGGCTGCCCACTGCCACCCGCTGATGACCGAACATAGTCTAAGTGTTCTGAGGAAGCCTCATACTCTTAAGGCCCCAGGCAGACCTCGCTTGTAAAATTCCCCCAAAGATGACAGCATGACTAGGATTCTTGCTGCAGTTACCCTATAGCCACTCTCAGGCCCGAGTTCCTCCAAGACATAGAATCCTTCACTTAAACTTCTATTAATTTTTTTACTGGGGGGCGGGAAGGGAAAGCTAGTATGAAAGGAGTTCTTGTTAGGTGAATGTAAATTGTTCACTGAGACTGGGAAGCTGGGTTTTTTGTTTCTTAATTAATTTTTATTGGACTATAGTTGCTTTGCTTAAACTTTTAAACTTGGCAGGTTCTGCATTGTCCTCCTTTGGACTTTTGTTGCAAAAGACAGTCTCGTTATCCTGGATTCAAATAGATGTGGATTTTCCCTCTCTGAAGTGGCCCAAACAAGTGGAGCTGTCCTCCTACAAGCCCAGGTGATGTGTGCAGGAACAATGGTCAATTATTTCCCTCCATGGGAGGAAAATGACCTGACCTGAAGGAAGTCAGGTCAGTGTTATAGTATTAACAGCACAGCTGTGCTGAAGCCAAAATAACTTTAGCATCCATCTCTGTATATAATACTTTATTTATGCCTCAGCTCCCTGATCAGAAGTCTACTTTCTGAACTCCTTAATAGGCCTGAATATAGCTGGTCTAGTCCAGGCATTTTAAGAACCATTTAACTAATACCTGTAAATCATACACAGGGTCCTGAGCAAAAGAATGAAATATACTTTGTTAGGGATCTTTTAACAAATGGAATGTGGCCTTAAGAGTCACTATTAACTAAATGACAAGCAAACTGGGCATTTTCTTGTGAAGAACTGGTTTTACCCAGTTATGTTTAAATCAAAATATTAGATAATATTTTAAGAGTAGCGCTAAACTTTTTATATGGTCATCATTTTGTTGATACATTTTTCTTATAACATTTCAGGAGCTGATTTTGTTTGTTAAAAAAAAAATTAAGTGTTATGGCAAAAGAGTAGGCTAATTTTCATCAGGTGCTTCACCTAAATAGTTAATTAGGAAAAGTACATTAGAGCTTCGTATTTAAGTGCCTAGAAAATCACCTAAATCCTCCAACTATATTCTGTTAAGGACATACTTTCACTTGGAATAAATCTTGCTTTGCTCCCAACTACAAAGGTATTTGTTAAGTGATCCGTGTAAAGGGCCCACAAACCTAGACTTTGTCTGATGTCAGCTTGAGCAACATCAGAACTCAGCATACTTCATTTCAGTGGCTCTTTTCCTCTGGCCTTAATCTTCCTGTTTCCCAATAAATTTTAAGGAGATGGTGATTTAAAACTAACAGCACGAGTGCTATTTCAAATATGTCTTTTGATGTCCCCAGCATTGCCTTTCAAATAACTAGGAGTGAGGTACCCTGTCGAAGTGGTTGAAGGAGGCTCTGAACTCATTCATCTGCTCCTGGGTGATGCCCTTTGCATCTCTTGTCAGGATCTGGGTCTCCACTTCGTTGATGGTTCTGGCGATAGTCGTCAGCAGCAGCTCCCAGCCCACACGAATGTGCTACCAAGGAAAAACAGAAAATGATCAGCTCCAGCTTCTCCCAGCAGGTCAGTCTTGCCTGCTCACTTTCATCACAGGAGAGTCAACCCACAGGGAGACAAGTAGAACTTCTCAATACATTTTCTTTTAATTCTACTTTTCCACTTTCTTTCAAGACTCTGTAGTGGGAAATACTCAGAAGTGAGAAGCAGGGTTCTAACAGTGACAACTAGCACTCTATAGAATAAAATGTACAGTGTACAGTCTTTCTGTCACTAGGAACACCCTTCTATTCACCAGGTAGCAGATGAGCCCTGGATTAGACCCACTGGCTCCCAGAAAGATCAAAACTGGGCCAAACTGGTAGAAATGGAACAGTCCCATTCCTGGGAGTCTCTCCAAAGCAGTGCACTGAATTCACTGTTGTGATAATAATGAAGCCAAAGTTGAGGATGATGTTGATAAATAACAACTATAGAGCACTTGATCTGAGCTGCTCAGGCGGCGCTGGTGGTAAAGCATCCGCCTGCCAGTGTAGGAGATGCAAGAGACCTGGCTTCAATCTCTGGGTGAGGAAGATCCCTTGGGGAAGGAAATGGCAACCCACTCCAGTATTCTTGACTTGGAAATCCCATGGACAAGGGAGCATGGCAGGCTATAGTCCATGGGGTTGCAAAGAGTTGGACATGACTGAGCGACTGATCACCCACACACAGTGCTTGATCTAGTTCACAAAGCTGTTTCACATAAAGTGACAGTGAAGGCTTAATGATCCCTCACTTTCATACTTGTAGAACGAAACAGGAACAGACAGAGACAAATGTGGGCGGAAAACACCCTGACTAGGTGAAGTGGTCACAGGCAGGCACCAGGACACCGCAGGCCTGTGCGGCAGCTGTACCTCCATAGTATAATTAGTGTGCTTGTTGTCAAAGACCAGGGCCTCCTGGATGAGCTGATGGTCGCCTTCCAGCTTGTCAATGTTGTTCTTGTAGTTAATGATGTTGTGTTCATACTGCTTCAGTTGGTTCATCTGGTCCTCCAGGGCTCCCGTGATCTGGATGGAGCTCCGGGCAATCTCCTGGTGGAGGCAAGAGCAGAGGAGGAGAACAAGGTGAGCCAGCCTCTCGAGTGACTCTGTGGGCGGCATCCTTCCTGGTTCTGCTTCTGATGCCAGCTACACCAGCATTTAGGCAGCAGCCAAAGTCCCTTATTTTTCAGATGAAGTAGGAAATAGGGCAGTACCACAGCATGAAGGAAGCCCTAGTTCTAATCTATCTAGAGAATAGGAAAAGAAAAAAATCAACCAAGGTCCATGAAGAAAGGAGGCCTTTCAGCCTCTTCCAGTGAAGACGGATGCCTGAAGCTGCCTCTTTTCGAGGAGATCGGGGGATGGTCTGCAGGAATGTGGCTGCCAGAGAGATTTCAGACCCCTGGATGCTTCATCAGCGGTCAAATGAATTCTCTAGATTTTTAGATATTCTCCTCTTTAAGAAAGACGCTAACATTTTATCACCATAAGGGGGGACTCAGAGAAAAAAAACAGTAGGTCAATAAATGTCTCTTGGCTGTTCTTGGTAATAAGATGAACCCAGAAATCAATGTCATTCAAAGATTACTTTTCCTTAAAGGTTCTGAAAATGCCAAGTATTTGTGACCCTTCACGTGTCCTCGTTAGGGATGGATGGTTTAAAATCTAGGTCCTGCAGAGGCTGAAAACTGAGCAGGAGACCCATCACCATTTTTAACGACAAGATGAGCAGATGACAACGAGAACAGCCTCGCCAGCCTTGGTGCGTGTGCACTCTCCCCCAGCACCCCGCCCTCACCCCAACGCCCCCCCCCCAAACTGATGCCCAGGCTGCAAGAGCCCAGGGGCCACCCAGGGCAAGACCCAGGTGACTTGGACAGGGCTCTCACGGCACGGAGTGGAGAGCCTTGGTTGCGCCTGCTTGGGGACCGATTTGGAGGCCGTGACATGCTCTCTCTGAAGCACCAACCCACCTCCATCTTGTTCTGGATCCAGGGCCCGATGGCATTGGCCTGTGCGGCGAACTGGCGCCGCAGACGCTCGTTGGCATGCTGGCGGGCCAGCTCCTCCTGCAGTGACTGGTCCCGGATGGGCACAAGCTGCTTCACCTGCCAGGATTCGAGGACACTGGGGGTTAGAGGCCAGGAGTGGCCAAGACAGGTGGTGGTGGGTGGAGGGCAGGGGTGGGAGCAGAGTAGGAGCGAGGAGAAGGAGGGGGAGGGGAGGGGGAGGAAGCGGAGGGTGCTCCCTACTTCAGGGACTACAGGGGGAGCTCAGTCTAGCCTTGATTGCCAGCCGGTGCCACCTGCCTGCTGAAAGGCTAAGTCTGCACGAGGGACCCTGACCATTTGTCCAGCTTGGGGTTCCCGGCCTGCAGCACTAATGCAGGGGGGCGGGGGCCAGTGCAGGTTGCAGGGCTGGGTGCAGAGTGCAGAGGATTTGTGAAGTTGAATGAACCAAAACGGACATCCTTATTTTCCCCAGCTCCAGTGGAAAATGAGCATTTCCTTCGATTATGAATATGGACACCAAGTCTACTGTGACTTTATCACAACAGAAATCACATTCTTATATACATTAGTTACTGCCTACCTCTCAAAAGATGATGCACACTCATCACCACTCACATTTACTAGGTCTGCTATTAGATCTGGGTTTAAAATATGGTAGTATATCCCAACTGAAAAAATACATTTTTTGTCTTTTTTAATATTTATTTTTTATTGAAGTATAGTTGATTTATAATGTGCTAATTTCAGTTGTATAGCAAAGTGATTCAGTTATACATATATATTTTTTAATAACCATTTTTCAATGTAATTTATTTGCTTTGTAATCTTTAATATTATTTATGAATTTATACACATTTTTATCAGAAAGGATCCACAGGCTTCCCTGGACTACCAAAGGGATCTAAGACACAAAAGAGTTGGGAACCCCTGCCAGGTTCGGGAGCTCAACCCTGAATAATGTTGGCCCACCGGAAGGGATCCCACCAGGTCTACATTTTTTTCCATTCCATTTGTACCCTGTGATTTATAATTTATGCTATGCCTGAGTTCTCTTTGAATCCACAGACAAAAGAGCTACTTCAGAAGCCTTTTTCTGTGTGTATTGGCAAAAAGACATTACTATTCAATGTCCCTTTTACAAAACTCCCTCTGGAAAATTTTGCTTTATAACTTAAGTGACAGGAGAAAAGTGTGTCTCACTTTAAGGGAGGGAGGCTCAAGAGGGAGGGGACATATATATACCCATGGCTGATTCATGTTGATATCTGGCAGAAAACAACAAAATTCTGTAAAGCAATTATCCTTCAATTAAAAAATAAATAAATTTTAAGAAAAGAAATGGCATATTTCCCTTTTTCTGCCCAAGGAAACTACTTAGCTCAACACGGTTTCCCTTTTACTCTGACTGTTAGAAGACCAGAGCTAATTTTAAGGTCAGAAACAAGAACTAACTGTCTCTCAGTTTAAGAAGAACTAACTGTCTCTCAGTTTAACACTCTCTTTCCCATGCCTGTTTCTTTCCCCCCTCTTTGGCATGGTTTGTAACTAAACAGTTGTTATGTGTGTTTTTATAGCAAGCCACCTCAAATCCCCCTGCTGGACTTCTTCACTGAAGACTTGGCAGCCTACTAAGATAACCGTGCTATAATTTAAACCATGAAAATAAATCTTTCTTAAGAATGAGACAAAAGGGTTCACATGATCCCACTGGACTATAATTAAATCTATACAGTTTCCCAAAATATAAGTGGCAGTAAATTAGCAGGGAACCCTTTGGTTCCCCATATATAGTTTCCTAAGTAATTTTCCCACATTTTAAATTCACATACACTTGGGACATGTCTATCCCATATTCTTTAAAATCTCTGATGAAGTACCAGCAGAAAATGGATTCCACCAAATTTTCAGCCGGGGTTTTGAAAATAGTTTTAGTATCACAACCTGTACTGAGTTTGCTAACACTGATAAGATTTTCCTTAAGGACAATCATTTCTACTTTCTTACAGATCATAGAAACTGCTAAATATATTTAGGTATTGAAGAGTGTAACATATTTCATCTGTGAAAAACAAGACAACAGGCCCAAAATAGAGTCGCTTATGCTAAATCCCACTCCACCAGACCTAGACTTAAATACAATTTCCACTCTCCCAGAAATGGAATCTTAAAAACCAGTCAATCAGGAATCACCTGATTAGCAGTAGTGAGACCATCTGCCAGGTAGACTCCTAAAGGGAAGTAACTTTGCAATAACCAACCTTCTTTTTTTGGCCATGTAACTTCTTTTTTCCTACTCTTTTCTGCCTATAAAAGTCTTTCATTTTGTACAGCTCCTTGGAGCTCCCTTCTGTCTGCTAGATTGGATGCACCCAGTTCGAACTGACTTTTGCTCAAAAAAACTTAAACTTGCTACTATGCCTCAGTTTCTTTTTTAACGCAACTGTGAAATTTGGAGTGAGGGCAACTCTGATCACCAGGGAGTCACTCTAACTTCCCCAGGGGTTCACCTCTTCTCTCCACCTCAGCTTGTAAACACGCACCTCACCCCACAGCCTCCTGGCCCATCCCTGGACCCCCAGTCACCCACCTTGTCCCACTTGGACCGGATCTCATCCACGGTGACGGTGCTGTAGGGGTTGCTTGAGCTGATCCTGATGTTGTAGCTCTGAATCACCTTCTCCACCTCGTTCTGGATGGCCAGGATGGACTGCCGCTCGCCGTCAGCCTCGGGCAGCGTGGCCTTGAACTGCTCATGGGCAGTGATCAAGCTCTAAGCCAGAGACAAGCGGAGAAAACCTGACTTACTTCAGAGTGAATTTTACAGGTTTGCTATTCCATTCGGCAGGCAGATAAATAACTTTACAACCGCAGGACTCTCCAGTGGATGACAAATTCTGAATGTCTCAGAGAAGCTATCTGATACACAAAAGTCAAGTTCGTCGAAATAGAGGGAGAAAAAGACCTCCTGATGGCTCACTGGTGTCTACTAATCCAAAGTCTTTACAAAATGATTGTTTTCTTCTTCTAAAAACCATAACTGATTTAATCATGATGCTCAGCTATTGTTTAGGTCTTACTCGCCAGCAACATACAGAACTTAAATTAGCTGCCTTTCCTAATGACCAGGGTTTATTTACCCTTAGCACCTCAAAAGGAACCTACCAATTGCTGCCTTTATACCTACAGACCTATAGGAAGTACCTCCCTTTCCTGCAAAAGAAAAGGCCACAGAAACCAACTCATTCCCCTCAGGCTTTATAAAGCCTCCGCTTAACAGCCCTATCCTTGGACCCTAGTGTGTAAGACAACAGCTCCTTATGTTCAGTTGTATGTAGATGCCTTCCAGGGTGATGCTAATACTCAGTACAGATGCTGCAACCAATCAGCTGCCAGCACACCTTTCACTAAATGAAGAGACTCCTTCATGCATCAAGTATGGCTTCCAAGGAATATTTTGATATTTCACTTATTTCAAAAACGATTTTAGATTGCCAACCTCTGCTTAAGAGTGCATGCAAGAAACACTCACAGCTTCTTTCAGAAGACAAAGGCCACGTTCAAGGAAGTAATTTCTTTCCCCTTACAACCAGATACAAACCCTTCTAGAATGCTCCTTGACAGGAATTCCTGTACCTTGGTTGGGTTCAAATCCCAACCTTCACTATTTCTTTTATATCTAGATTATTTTTGATGATCTATATATTTTACAGAAAAAATAATCTAATAGTATTTTCTCTTTATCTTCCATTATACATCAAATGGTCTCTAAATAAATTGGGTCCTGGATATTTGAGAGGAACTTACCTCCCTAAATCACTTTTAAGTCTTATTTGTAATTCTGATGCTCCAGAAGAGATCCAAAGCAGAACATTTCGGATTGTGGGAGGTAGAAGGTGCTGATTTGTGCTTTTTTTTATGCTTTATGGTCTGGTGAAATTCTATAGATTTTAATGAACAGTAAATACAAACATTGCAAAGTAGGAAACTTAGCAGCCAATAAACTCGTAATTTGCTGTGACTAAGTCCAAGAGCGTATATGTCTATTTTGTTCGTATGATTTCACATTCTACGTTAAAGAACATACCATTTTAGACATATTCTCCTTTATTTGGCTGGTGTTAATTTAGCTGTAGCAGAGTAGTATACACATTTTTAAGCTAAAGGTCAAAGGGTACATTGGGCTTTCTAGCCCTATATATGCGTGTGTGTGTGTTTGGCCTCGCTGTACAGCATGCAGAATCTTACTTTCCTGACTAGGGAGAAAACCCCTGCTTCCTGAAGTGGAAGCTCAGAGTCTTAACCACTAGACTACCAGGGATGTCCCCAGCCACATTTTTCTTAATTAAAAAACGAGACAAAACAAAAGAGAGAATTCTTTTGAAATTACGATTCATTTCTAGTAGTGGGAATACAGAGCTGTGCTCAGTTACCTGGATCTCTTCAATGCTGTGGACAATGAACATGTCTTGTAGATCCTCCATGGCGCCTTCCATCCAGTTGTTGAAAGGAGCTGCTCTCTTAGCAAACTCCAGGTGAAGTTGATCGATGGTTTCCAGCAATTTCTCAGTCCTCTGAAGATTAAATAGAAGCCAGTGTTATCATAGACTAAATCAGAAAAAGTTCTTGAGACATGTAAAGATGCACTCCAGAGCAATAAACTATTATCTGAAATTTCGTCCATCACAACTCTCTCATCATTAGCATGTGTATACAAAAAGATTAACTGATGTCCAAATGATTAGGCTGAGCCCTGCAGGTCTCTGAAGCACCTTCTGAATCAGAGGTGGATTTAATTACATCCAGAGTCGCAATGTTCTGAAAGTGTTTAAAATACTCTACCACATTACTCTTGTATTTTTTTAATTTTTATTTATTCATGTATTTGTCTATCTGCTTTTGGCTGTGCTGGGTCTTTGTTGCTTCGAGTTTGCTTTCTCCGGTTGTGGTGAGTGGGGGCTACTCTTTGCTGTGGTTTTCAGGCGTCTCATTGCACTGGCTTCTCTTATTGCAGAGCATGCGCTCCAGAGCCCAGGCTCAGTGTTAATAGCTGTGGCACAGGCTTAGTCCCTCTGTGGCACGTGGACCTTCCCAGGGACCTGGGATCAAACCCACGTCCCCTGCACTGGCAGGCAGATTCTTAACCACTAGACCACCAGGAAAGTCCCCACATCCTACCTTTTGAAGACTGAGAATCCACATAGAGTATCCAGTAAGGTGCTTTCAGCTAAAGCACACTTTAGAAGTTAGAGGACCTGATTCTCTAACCATGCTGGTTCACAGAAAATTCAAGGGATCGTCCTCATTTTATGATCAACACTGTGCCTTTCCCAACAGTCACCTACCTAGAGAGGGAGGAACTACAGTTTCATGTTCTTAAATCCTCATTCAGAATTTAACCTCTCTGCCTTTCTGGGCGGAGAAGGCAATGGCACCCCACTCCAGTGTTCTTGCCTGGAGAATCCCAGGGACGGGGGAGCCTGGGAGCCTGGGCTGCCGACTATAGGGTCGCACAGAGTCGGACACGACTGAAGCGACTTAGCAGCAGCAGCAACAGCAGCCTTTCTGGGCATTTGAAAGCACAAGGCTTCAAGTCACAGAGAACAATACTACGCTCGTTCCCTATGGCAGAAAAGCTGGCAAGCAGGCAGGGAGGCATCTGGAATCTAAAACTCTTCCATAGTTGGGAGTCATTTTTCCTCCTATTCAAAAAATTTGAGCTTTCTGTGTCACATGCCTGGTCCTTCCTTTCTCTCAACGTTTTTCTTTAAGTGGATATATTAACATAGGAAGCCTGATATTACACTGTTAAAAGCTTCATCAGAGCCAGGGTGAAATGACTCAGAAAACTGCTAACTGCTTCTTTCTTCATGCCGTCTGGGTCTTCCATGGTGAGAGAAGACCGCATGTGCGCACCCTCAGTTGCTTAAGTTGTGTCTGACTCTTTGCGACACTGTGAACCATAGCCCACCAGGCTCCTCTGTCCATGGGATTCTCCTGGCAAGAACCCTGGAATGGGTTGCCATGCCCTCCTCCAGAGGATCTCCCCGACCCAGGAATCAAACTCGTGTCTCCTCTATCTCCTGCACTGCAGCCAGATTCTTCACCACTGAGCCACTGGGGAAATCTTGAGAGATGATTAGGTTCAGCTAAAAACCAGCCACTTACTTCTGTTTCTCCAAGTCTTATACTTGAATAGGGCCAGATTCATCCTGATTCTGTTTCACGTCCATGTTTACTTACCTCAACGTGTGTTGCCATCTTCCCTTTGAATGTCTCAACTTCGATTCTTCCTTATTTCCTGACTCAGTCTCAGCTCAACTTACTCTTAGATAAGGACGCTGGGAAATTCACTGCCATTATTATTTCACAAAAATGAGTTTATACCATTATCTCATTACTACTGGATTTTTATATTTTTATTTCAAAAGGGCATGTTGTTGCCATATGGATAAATGACAACAAAACTACCAACTTTCCATTTTCCTTGTTCTCCTGATTTTCATGTTCTCTGTAGAAGCTCTAATCACTACACAAGCTTTTTTTTTTTTTTAATATATATTTATTTTATTTGGCTGTGCTCTGTCTTAGTTGTGGCACACGGGATCTTTAGTTGAGACAGGTGGGATCTAGTTCCCTGACCAGGGATCGAACCTGGGACCCCCGTATTGTGAGCACAGAGTCTTAGCCAGTGGAGCACCAGGGAAGTCCACAATCTGTTTTGGTTTATACACATCATGCCACAGAAAAACAAAATGAATAACAGTGAGTTAGCAAAGGAAGCTCTATTAGAAGGTGTCATGCCAACAGGTGGCCTGGACACTCACCTCCAGGGCCTCTCTCCTCTTCTGAGTAAGCGTTCCCAGCCGGTCCCACTGGTCACAGATTTTCTGGCAGCGATCATTAACATTCACAGCATCGTGATAGTCCAGTTCACTATTAGAAGGGAAAATGAAGAAGAACTTTCCCAGATGACATGAAGAAAAGTGGACACAGGCTCAAAATAAATTGGTAGTAATTAAAAAAAAAAAAGATGTAATAGAGAACGAGCAGAGTATTTCAGGGTTTTGTTCAGCATTGCAAACATGATTGCTATTCTCTGACAGATCACAGGAAGAATTAGGAAAATTCTTGCTGGTCAACAGATTTCTAAACAGGGAGAAAAGCTGTCCTCTTGACACCTCAGGTTAAGTTTATTCTGCCTTTATTTTCTTGGCCGGGCCCCTGGAGTGCATTATTTTTAAGTGGTGATGTACCTGTAAATGAAGCCAAGAATCTGACCTGAGGACAGTCCCGGGGACCGTGCTGAAGCCACGGAGACGGGAACATCAGATGAGCCGTGCGGGAGGGAGAGGGGATCAGCTTGCACCCCATTGTGTCCTTGGCTCCTCTCAAAGGGCACCAGGCTGGACAGAGCACCACGTCCCGGGGGGAAGGCGGGGGGCGGAGGTGCTGGGACTCTGAGCCCAGCAGCACCAAGCCCTTCCTCTCTGACAAGGACTGACTCATCTTACGTCACTCGTGTGACAGCAGGGACAGCGTGACTTCTGCCTCAACGGTCCCCGGTCCTCACCAGCCCTGCTGTACATCCTAACGGGGTCTTTGTGAGGTGAGATTTTACCTGAATCTACCATTCAAGCAAATAATTGACTAGAAAGCAAACCTAGTGTCTCTGGGGATAGAAAGTTTGAATCCTGGACAAAATTTAATCACCCTTTTAGTTAGGATGAAAGTAAGACTCAGGGAGGCTTATAGACATCTTCAGGAGACATCTGCTTTCAAAATGGTCCAAAGTGAGGCTTTTAGGAAATTTCCTCCTATCAGACCAAATCCATTTCCCTGAAGCTTATTCCTTCTTTTGACTCTAAATTAAGGCAATGGCTGTTTGTTAACCTGCTTTTTATTCTCTTAAACAAAATTAACTCGTCTTTATTGAATGTCACTGTTTCTGAATAAAGGAGATGCATATGTCGTGATGTGAGTATGCTTTCTGTGGGTAAGAAACTCCCAATCACCTAAAGGATCCAGTTCTTAAGAGCAGCTTTGTACACACGTACACACACACATACACACACACACACACACACACACACACACACCACTAACTGAGATGGACTGAGATTCTGCGATTATTATAACCAGAAAATCAAAACCAACCAAAACATGGCAGCAATGCACAGCCCTGAATACAAAGTGAAAAGGATATGGCTCTTCAAATGCAACTATTAAAGAGCAGAAGATTTCAGAACTAAAAGCCCAGGAACCTTCTACTGATCCACAGTGGAGGCATCGATCACAGCTTTCTGTGATTATCATCAGGGCAATTTCTAATTCATACATATTAGCTCTACACACGGAGACGGCAATGGCACCCCACTCTAGTACTCTTGCCTGGGAAATCCCATGGATGGATGGAGGAGTCAGACACGACTGAGCGACTTCACTTTCACTTTTCCCTTTCATGCATTGGAGAAGGAAATGGCAACCCACTCCAGTGTTCTTGCCTAGAGAATCCCAGGGACGGGGGAGCCTGGTGGGCTGCCGTCTATGGGGTTGCACAGAGTCGGACACGACTGAAGCGACTTAGCAGCAGCAGCAGCAGCAGCAGCAACTCTACACATACCGAGTTTCAAGGACTTAGGGTGTGCATAGCTGTGCAGGGTATTTTCTTTTCTTTTGTACTTTGAGGACTGCATAAACATTCATTATTTTAGAAAAAGTAAAAAGGAAAGGGAGACTAATAATAGTAAGATGAACACAGGTTTAGATTCTGTGGTTCTTCTCTTGAGTGAGTAAAGAAATACACATTGGGGATGCCAGGAATAATAATAATATAAAAATGTTACTTAGTTTTTATGAGCGATACTTGAAACCATCCCAAATTATTTATGGGAACTATGATAGAACATTAAATTGCTCGTGTTTCTCTCCCTTTCTTTTATTTTGAAATTGTTAACAAGCAGCCAGATAGCCAACATTCAAGAAGCATAAGAAATAAGACAACAGTAAAGCCACAAGTACAGTGGAAAACTGGATATGAAGGCCACAAATATTTGAGAATATATTTGGGCAAGGCTGGATAAGAAGATACTCTTAAAAGAAGCCATCTCTGTTAATTAAGGAATTCGCTCCAGTCAAAAGAGAGGAACATGAGAGTCTTAAACTGTAACATTATCATAAGAAACATTTACTATTGGTTGTTTAAAGTTATCATTATGTGACAGGCTCTAAAAATTGTACAGATCTATCAGTGGTAATAATGAGGGACAGAGAAGTAGGGAATGGAATTCTGTATTTATGAAAGGGAGCAAGGACCTTAAAAAAAAAAAAAAAAGAAGTAGGCTTAGGAACAACAGGGAAGCCCCTCTCTGGAAGGATGGCCACAGCCAGAGGCAACATCTGGACCAGTGGGACCTACAACACCCACTGGGGCTTAAAGTACCCCGGTCTCAACCTCATGCTAGCTCCTCCCATAAAATAAAGAGCATGCAAATGAAACGGCACTTATTTGATGACAAAGGAAAGTGCAGCCTTAATATCTCTTCCTTTGGAGGCGTCTTGGTCTTTGGTTCCTGGGGCGGGGGGTAATATGGGCCATCTCATGCTCCCAGGCCTGGGTGAGGCCCCCTCTGCAAGCCATGTTCCCATCCCGAGTGCTTGTTTCTCATCCTCTTGGAAGCGGAGCTGCCTGTGCTGGGTGTGGGGGTACTGCCCGATGGATGGACACAGGGACACTACCAAAACCAAAGGACCAGTGCAAAAGTCAGTGTCACTCTTTAAGAAAAAAAAAAAAAAAAGGACCTGGACTGTCACTCAGCCATTAAAAAGAATGAAATCATGCCACTTGCAGCAACATGGATGGACTGAGAGATTGTCATACTGAGTGAAGCAAGTCAGACAGAGAATGAGAAATATCCTATAACATCCCTTATAGACCGAATCTAAAAAGAAATGATATAAATGAACTTACTTACAAAACAGAAACAGACTCACAGATTTAAAGAATGAACTTATGGTGGCCAGGTAGGGGAAGGATGGGGGAAAGGGGCAGTTAGAAGTTTGGGATGGACATGTACACACTGCTATATTTAAAATGGATACAACAAAGACCCACTACAGAGCACGCTGGTTCAATGTGATGTGGCAGCCTGGATGGGAGGGGAGTCTGGGGGGGAAATGGGCTCATGTGCATGCGTGGCTGAGTGTCTTTGCTGTCCACCTGAAACTGCCACAACACGGTTAATCGGCTATCTGAAAGTGAAAGTCTTGTCGCTCAGTTGTGTCTGACTCTTTGCGAAGCGGTAGCCCTCCAGGCTCCTCTGTCCGTGGAATTCTTCAGGCCGAGAATACTGGAGTGGGTAGCCATTCCCTTCTCCAGGGGATCTTCCTGACCCAGGGATCTCCTACACTGCAGGCAGATTCTTTACTGTCTGAGCTACCAGGGAAGGCCTGACACCCCAATACAAAATATACAGTTGAGGGGAAAAAAAAAAACCCAATACAAAATAAAAAGCTTAGGAGAAAAGAAGAAAAAAAAAAAAAAAAAACCAGGACAAATCCCATCACAGCATCCTTTGGCTTGGATCGACATTTAGGACAGGACAGGAAAGGCAGGCCCCCATGGCCCCCTCCCTGGGAATGCCTGGGGAAGCTCTCTGTGGGGTCCTCGCTTGGACCCAGGGCTCAATGTCAGCGGCAGCGCCCGCAGGCAGCACATACTTGAGCTCCTGGGCGATGGCGGCAATCTGCTCCACGCGGTCCTGGTGCGCGGCCAGGTCGCTCTCGAAGGCCTCGTGCTTCCGCAGCAGAGCCCGCACTTCCGTCAGGGTTGACGACTCGTAATCCTTCTGCAGCAAGATCTGCTCTTTGCCTGCAAGGGTTGAGGCAAGGGAGTGTGAGGGCTTTGGCCTCTGTGCAAAGCCCTGGGTCATTTCAGAGAACCAAGAGAAGGGAGAAAGGAGGACAGCCCTGAAGAGGCAGAGACAATATCTCAGCTAGAATTCAGGCTGTCACTCTGCTAAAGAGGCCTTGAGCCCCTGTGTGTTCTGGAAGGGTGGAAAGCACACTGCATGCACACTAAGTCACTTCAGTCACGTCCGACTCTTTGCGACTCTAGGGACTGTAGCCTGAAGCCTTCTCTGGCCGTGGAATTCTCAGGAAAGAATACTGGAATGGGTTGCTGTGCCCTCTCCCAGGAGATCTTCCCAACCCAGAGATAGAAGCTCCATCTCTTAAGTCTCCTGCACTGCCAGGCGAGTCGTTACCATTAACACCACCTGGAAAGTCCAGAAAGCACACTGAGCACATTCTAAATAACAAGTCTGTGTCATTCCTAAAGAAGTATCTGACTTTCCTGTGTGATGCTCAGTTAAGCTAGTAATTACTAGCCCATGAAAATTATCTGAGATTATTAGATAAAACACTTGTACTCTTATTTGTCTGCCCAAGGGTTCAACCATATTAGCCCAATTCTGCTTGTTTGAAAACTTTATTTTTTAATGAGATTAAATGCAGGCTGTGATTTTTTTTCTAATAACAATAGAGAAATTTCTCTCTGAAACTGTTTCTGCACAAATATTTCTTAAGTCAGGCAACTTCTGTGGTTATAACTGGACCCACTTTTACTCCCTGGTTGATGACCTTTAAGAATGTAATTCCACAAAGCTAGACATGGAAAGCAAATGTTCACATATTGAATGATGACAACACAGCACTGACTATGTGCCAAATACCAACTGAAATACCTTATAAATATGAACTCATTAAATCTTCACAAAAACCCTGTGAAGCAGGGACGACTGACAGGACCTGCTGACAGCAGGACCTGGGACAGCAAACCAGGAAGGGGTGAGGACAGCTGCCCACAGGGTCACAGGCACCGGGGACAGAGGTCACGGCACACACGCACGACTCTGTCCGCAACCCAACCCTGATTTTCCAGGAGCCCCACCGTGCCCCAAGGACTCACCGTACGCCCAGGTTTCATGCGTGGAGGCCTTCTGCCGGAACTTCTCAGCCAGGTGCTCCACGCGCTCCAGCCTCCGGATCTCGTTCAGCAGCCATTCCTCGTAGCCCTTCTCCGCCTGCTCCAGCCGCTGCCAGGCGCCCGCGATGTCCTGGGATGGTTGGGGACAAGCACGGCACATCCGTCACGTTTTGGCCCCCTGGGCTCCCCTACGGTCCCCTCTGTGATGTCAGCGGTATTTTCCTTGGTGTCTTCTTGTCCTTCTTTCACCCTCTGTACTCCCCACCCACCCCAAATAACCATCCCCATGTTTTGGCTTCTAAACATCTTCATTATCTCCAGGCCTTTTTGGACTAAGATGGCCCTTCTCATCAGTGAACAGACATTAAATGCCTCTACAGATATGGACAAAGGCTTACACACTTTAACTTTCTGGCTACTAGAAGCTGAAGCCGCAGAATGACTCAGCCCCAAAATGACTCAGAGACGGGGCTCTACTAGCCGTTAACTGGTTCCCGGGCATCACACATGCGCCAGTCACTGTGGGAACCTTTGATATAAGAGTGGACGGCACCTCTAAAGTTCCCAGGGCCCCGGTGTAGTTTTCATAATTGTGGTGGGGGGTGGAGAGAAAGACAACAAATAAGGAATTAAACAAGCAAAACTATTTCTGACAGTGATGTGCTGCTAAGGAAAAACAACTCACAGTCAAGTGGCACTGATGAGGGCATTTGAGAGTGGTTCCTTTAGGCAGGTTACTGAGCAGAGACCCCTCTGAGGAGCTGCCCTTTGAGTCGAGACCTCAGGGATGGAAAAGCCAAGTTCATGATGAAGGGAGGGATGAGCTAAAGGCCTGCAGAAGAGGTGCACTCTGGGCTTGGGAAGGACCAGGTGGTATGTCCATAGATGGGTGAGGGGCAGAGCAGCCAGAGATGAGGTCAGCAGGGTGGCGTGGGGGTCAGACCACGTCAGATCCCAGAAAAGGGATCTGGATCTTACTCCAGATATTTTAGAAAGTCACTGGAGGGTTTTGAGAAGAAAGGAGACATACTCTGATTTATGTTTTTAGAAGATGGGGACTTCCCTGGTAGTCCAGGGGTTAAGACTCAATGCAGGGGATGTGGGTTTGATTCCTGTTTGGGGAACTACGCGATTCCACATGCCACAGGGAACCGGAGCTGGCATGCCACAGGAAAAAAAATTTTTTTTAAGATGATGTTATAGAGTATGCATTTTAGGGGGAAAAGAACAAGAAAAGCAAGCGAGAAAGTTACTGCAGGGTCCAGAGAGAAGCACTGGTGGCTTAGCACAGGCAACACCAGCAGAGGGAGAGAGAAGGGCTCAGATTCAGGGTGCGATCCCGAGCCAGCGGAACTTGCTGAGGAACCAGATGCAAGAAAGTGACAGAATGGGAGGATCTGAGATGACCCTGGGTTTGAGGCTTCGGTAACTTAGGGGTCAGTGATGCCGTTTACTCAGACAGAGCTCGCCGTAGAAGGACTCATGGATGTTAGGTTTTGAGACATCCAAGTGGACATATGACTCTGGAACTGGGGCAGAAATCAGAGCTGGAGATGTCAAATTTGGGAGACGTTGCCATTATAGCTGGTAATTAAAGCCACAAGCCTGGATGAGTTCACTTGCAGGTGTCAAGACAGAGGAGAAAGTCAGGAGCCCTTGACCCAGAAACCATCCACCTATAGCCTCAGGGGAGGAAGCAAAGCTGTGAGCAGTGACTGGAAGGACTCGGTGGTCAGGCAGGAGGAACTCAGCTAAGTTCAAGAGTGGAAGGAGTTTCAAGGAAGCCATGGTCACAGCAACAGAGAACATGAAAGCAGAAGGGACCACTGGGTTGTCAACATGGATCCTGCTGACTTTGAACAGAACAGTCTCCATGCAGGTGGGGAAGGAAGCCAGATTCCTTACTGCACATTGAAGAGTAAATGAAGTAAAGGAACAGGAAGGAACCAAAAATAAGGACCATAAAGAATTCTCTCTGGATGTCCTGCTGCAAAGGGAGCTGAGAAATAGGGCAGCTGCTGTGGGGAGATGTGGAGTCATAGGAGGTTTTCATTTTTGCTGGCAGAGTCTAGACTGCTTCCTAATGCGGATGGGAAAGATTCGGAAGAGTGGGGGAAACTGATATGCAGAGAGGGAAGTAAACGTAGGACTGAGCCCTGGAGAAGGTGAAACGCGGAGGTGGTAACAGAGGGAACAGAGGTATGTGATGGAGATGCCGGTCCATCCAGAGGGAGGAGAGGGAGGGACCATCACCACCAGGTGTCTGTGAGAGGCCTGCTCTTCGTGAGGCGCCAACAGCAGGGAGAGGCAAGAACCGCGTGATGGCAGAGAGAAAATATCCAGAAGGAAGTGGCCACAGGGTCAAAATGACAGTCAGTGCCTCCTCTCAGCAGCAAATCAGAGGAGGGACTTTATGAAAAAAAAGAGCCCAGTGCCCCCGGGGCCAAGCGGCTACTCACCGACACCATCTTGCCCTCGGAGGGCATGAAGGCCGGCCGGTTGCTGATCCTCAGCTTGGTCTGCAGAGTGTTGAAGTTGATCTCCAGCTGGCACTTCTCCTGCACCTTGGGAGGCTTGTGCTTCCGGCGATAATCCCGGAAGTCCTCCAGCTTCTTCTGCATGGCCTGCATGGTCTTCTCGGGAGTCCGGTTCTCGAGCCAGGGGATCGTGCGCCGAATCCATTCCAAAAGCTGCTCCCGAAACACACACACACACCAAAAAAAAAAAAAAAAAAAAAAACCACTGCGAAAAACACCAGCACACTGACCCCCAGTTATAAAACAGAGGCATCTAACAATTGGGAATGGGTTGACCAAAAGCTCCTGAGATTATAGAAGTCTGTAACAGCCCCATCTGTAAGGAGGGCACAAATGGAGACTTCAGTCCCCACCCAGGGCCACTCACCCTTGCCCAAGTGCACAGGTTGAAAACTTACAGTCAGCACAAGGCATGTTTTACAAAAATGAGACATTTACAAGAAACTTGGGGACAGACATGAGCAGACAAATGCTGGATGGAGCTTTCAAATGGAAAAAAAAAAAAAACTTCACGTGGTGGAATAAAATCAGGAAAGGACTGGGTTTAACTTAAAATGTATTTCTAGTTTCAATCAGCTCAAATCTAATGGGTCTATTTACTAGGCAAAAGCACTGTAAATCTGGAACTGACTCAATGCCAAAGTGTATTTTAATAGCTAACTTTCAAGGAAATCCACAGGATGAAGGTGAAAATGGCAATGAATCCCAAGAATGAAGGATGCATCTTTCTCTTGAATTACCACCAAGGCCTTACAAATGCCCTGCACGGTCTATCTGAAGAGGATGAATAAAGGACCAGGAAAGAAAATGAAGGTTATCATCACCGAGGAGCATCTGTCCTTCGGTCCTGGTCATACTTCAACCCTGAAGCTGGATCATTGGCATTAAATGATGCTGCAAATGGAATTTTCCCACAACAGGACAAAGTAAAAACAGCATCAGCTTGGACTAATACACACAACCACTTGGGAAAATTGATTCCAAGTGTTCCGATGCTTTACCCAGGACAGGCCAAGTTTGAGCCCGAGTAGCTCACAGCAAACATTACTTGTTCTCCGCTACTGTCACTGTGGCTGAGTTCAATCCAGAGAGGAGGTGGCTGTGGACCTCACCCTGGGCCACTTTGTTTTTGTTGCACGCATGCCCAGTTGTGGCCAACTCTTTGCAACCCCATGGACTATAGCCTGCTAGGCTCCTCTGTCCATGGGATTCTCCAGGCAAGAATACTAGAGTAGGTTGCCATGTCCTCCTGCAGGGGAATCTTCCCGACCCAGGCATCGAACTTGAGTCTCCTGCATCTCCTGCACTGGCACGCAGATTCTTCACCACTAAGCCGCCTGGCTTCTCTGGTCCTGCTTAGTTAATATTTATACTCTAATAAGAACAAAAAGAAGAGCAGCGTGGCAAGTGCTACTCTAACCAAGAACCTGACTGAAGAGCTGTAAAAAGGCATCCTGGAAACTCGTGCTCAAATGTCTTGGACGGAGGGCTCTACCAGCTCTGCCCCCACCAGGTTCCCTCTAGATACTTGATATTTAAATACATACACAGGGCTGAGCCTCTGTCCTCTCACTATGGATTGTACATGTTCCTTAGCTCCTAAGTCACTGCGTGAAGCCGGGATTCTGAATTCAGAGCACATCCAATGTGATGTCAGAAGCCAATGAGGCAGGAAAAAAACAAGGAACACAATGTCATCCAGGGGAGTCCAACCCCGGAGGTGCAGAGCTTCTTACTACACCTTGTAACATGCAAGCTACCTCCATGCCCTGCAGTGCTTAGAACAACCTGCAGCATGATCTTTGTGCCAATAATTAAGCTGCTACAAGATGAACAATTCCTGAGAGCTAGTGGAGTTTCCTACTTTATTCTACCCGAGATGAAAAATGCAAAGAAAAAAACAAAACAAAACAAAACACTTGACAATCCGTGTTCGCCCTCTGTTTCTCACCCTCAGGGAGGGAATGGACAAGACCGCGGGGACCCGTTTCCTTTACCTCACTCGCTAGCCTCTCATATTCTTCCATCAGCCTCTCATTCTCTTGATTCACAGCAAGAACCTTACATATCCTGTTAGCCGCTGTCTCAGCCTGTAAAACACAATAGGTAAACAGGACGGCTCTGTCGACAGGGACGTGCATACACAAGGCGGAAGGCGGCAGGGCGGAGGTGGCACGTGCTGTAAATGGTGCAGGTTCTAGGTTCTGGTGGGGTAAGCCTGAGGATATGGCTCTTTCACACTATGGGTCATTGCACTCCTTTGGGACAGTTTCATACAGACGTACACAGCAAGGTGAATATACTGTAGGGAATAACAGGAAGATTAGCGTTAGTTGAAAACATGAGCTTTGTGGAACATCGAACAAGTTAGTAACAGAAATCGATGGGTCGCAGAAACAAAAATCTCTGGTCCCTGGGCATCCACCTGAGCCCTCCCAGGGGTCCCCCACTTCCGGGATCTAATGCCTGATGATCTGAGGTGGAGCTGATGTAATAAAAATAGAAATAAAGTGCACAGTAGATGTAATGCACTTGAATCATCCCGAAACCATCCCCCACCCTGGTCCATGGAAATCTGTCTTCCCTGAAATCGGTCCCTGGTGCCAAAAAGGTTGGTGACTGCTGCTCTAACCAACCTCAAAACTACAGGGCAGGAACTCTCCAATCACATTAGATATCAAAGCAGAGAGGACTGAGTTCTGAATACACCTGTCACTGCCCTGAGCTCACAGAAGCCCTCTTCTCCCAAAATGAACGCATAGAATGTGTTAGCTGGGATCCTTTCTCGGAACAGAACCTGCTTTAAGACTTTGTTTAATCCACCTGAGTAGCTGTTGTGGTATCAATAATTTTCTATTGTCCTTCTGTGGGGAGCCTGAGCTAGGAGTGGCCACCTTAAACCATGACCATGAGGCCCATCTGGCTTCCAGACCTCCTGCCTCGTCCCAAGCCTTGCTTCTGAAACCCTCACAGGGGCCAATTTTCAATTACTACCATTTGCTGGAGACGGTCTTATAGAGTTATAGAGATCACAGAAATAATACATCCCTTGTCCACCCCCATCTATAAGAACACTGCAAGTAGAGATACGGGAAGAGGCAGGAGGCAAAAACAGGGGACCAGGGAGAAAACAGAGGGACACCTACCTGTGATGTCCCTCAGGCTGTTGGTTAAGGAGTATGCGTTTTTTTTTTGAGGTTTTAACACTGTTATCTTTTCACTATTTCAGTTACATTAATATTCGTCTTGCAAGATGTTTGAACAGGTCACCGAACAGTGAAGGGCATCCAGGTAGAAGAGAACTATTAATGAAAATGGGCCCTGAAAAGGTGTCCACTCCTCCTGGTCAAATCCCCCTGCACCACTCAATCAAGGCAGCCCAATTTTCATGGCTCTTGCTTTTCCTAAAGCATGAGTATTTCCCACAATTGACTAGTGAAATATGAGCAATATCTTAGAAGGACAGAGAGCTAAGAACACTTCAAGAACTTGAAAGGTAACGCTGTTAAGTAAAAAAGCATTCACAGTTTGGAACTTGCCAAGTTAGGTCATTACAAAACACTCAGAAAGAGTCCCGGGTAAGGTGTAAGTGCACGGACACACATCCAGGTATGCACGCACGTGCTCGCGCGCACACGTAAACACATAACTGAAACCAGTGCACGAGGGCAGCACGGCACCCGGATAGACGAGGGTTAAATACCTGCTCCGCGCCCGCGAAAGCATGGTAGAAGCAGGAAACGTATGTCATGATAGCTCTTTCATCGGGCTTGGGAGTGTTCACAATGTCTGAGGGAGGGAAAAATAACACAGAGAACAGACATACACACAGATGAAGAGCAGAAACCAGGGTGAACAAAGGGAAGAACAAACTGTTTACACTTGACTTTCTGTGCTTCTTGGACCCACCATCCTGACCTTTAGGAAGGCTGTACAGAACGGAACGCTCGTGAACACAGTGCTTTCAACCAGCACATTTCTTTTTAGATCGTCAAAATGAGGGTTTCTCTCCCACCGTGGGTGGGTTTTTTTTTTTAAGTGTAGGCAAGGTATTCCTATGGGAACCCGGGTGCTGCCTATTAGAGCTGGCTCCCACTGCCTAAGGACCTGTGGGATCCTGCCTTTTAAGCGGATCACGTCATCTGCCACTTTGGCTGTGAGCAAGGTGTGTCCCTTCGCAAGACGCAAGAGGACAAGTAGACCTCTCTGGCCCCACTGTGGCCACCACTTCCCCTGCCCTCCCTCCTAAGCCTTGGCTTTCTGCTCTGTGCGCCGTCCTCACTTAAACGGGGATGAAGTTCACTGAAGACAGCAGATTTTCCATCTTTCTATCCATACTTACCATGCCATTGATAGAAACCACCCTGAGTAACAGAACTTCTAAAAAGAAGGGTCTACAGGACTTGAAGTTCTTACTATGACTCTCGCCACCGTGCATAGGAGCTGCCAAGACAACCACCAGGAAGAGAGAAAACAGAACTACGGGGACATACGCTCTTCCTTTCTCACCTGGGCCACCCCATTTGTGGCTGAATTATTAAGCTTTCTAACTTGAGACTCAGTTCAGTCACTGACAGAATGCAGTTTAAAAAGGTGCCGTGGAATTCCCCAAGGTGAAAGCTCGCCATCGGATTTCCAGAGGATATCAATAGGATGTGGGCTTGTGGAACAGCATGGAACCTTCTAGAAAACAAACACGAATGGCATACTACCTACTGCATAGACAGTACGTTTCAAAGAAAAACTGACTGAAAAAAAACAAAGGACTACTTCCTTGGAACCAGATGGATCTCCTTACTCCAAGGAGTTGGGGGATGGGGGAGAGAAAAACAACTGAAGAAAAAAATCAAGACACAGAAGGCGAGAGGTGAGTGGCGACTTATGTTTCACATCCTCACCTTCTGCGCACCAGCAAAAGCATGATAGTAACAGGAGACATAAGTCATTACGGCTCTCTCATCAGGTCTGGCAGCGTATACTAAATCCGTGTGGAAAAAAGAAGGTTAACTGCTTGGATGTTCCAACAGCAGCAGGCCTCTCAGAGAGGCCAAAATCTTGAATCTTCCCCCTTGCCCACACACATCTGATGTTCAAACTTTGGCTCAAATCAAAGAAGTCACATCTGCAAATTCCTTACTCTGTGTGCACGTCTTAAGAACCGCCAGAGAGAAGGGCACGGCCAGCTCCAAAAAGCCTTAAACAAGCAAGTAAGTGGCACCCATGCCTGGAATGGGAACTCCAGAATTCCACTGAGTACACACAACTGTGCTCCCTCCCTCTGGACAGAGGGGGCATCCCGGGGTCACCAGGGGGCCTCCGGTAGGTCCACACAGACCATGAGCACCGGCAAATCTGCATCTGGTGCTCACTGGAGGGAGGAACACAGAGAAACAACTCTCACAGCTTTTTAAGAAGTGTGGAAGGTACTTAAGATGGGAAAGAATCTCACCAGTTTTTATTATAGGTTCATGGGTGGGTAGCCCAATTAGCTACTCCATTCAGAGTTCAGAGACCATCACAAATGACAGGAAGAAAGGTCAAGAGTTGGGGGGGGGGCTGGGGGTTGCTGGGAGGGAGGCAAGGATTTGCCGAAGCGATTAATGATCTGAGGGGAGGAAACTGGCATTTACGACATTACAATGAAAGAGCGACACAGGGAGGAACATGTTGCTATGAAGCTGTGGGGACGGTGAGTCCGGATGCAGGTGGCAAACACACAGAGGATAATTAACGATGGGGGAAGATCCGCGGAGGAGCTGGTTACACCACCGCACGCCCCACACCCAAGCCACTCAAGTTCATAACTCTTTCGCCAGAAGACTCTTACAGAAACTACTCTGCAAAGAAAATAATATCAAACATAAGCATTTTTCTGAACCATTAAAAACAAAACAAAAAAGGAAAAAGAATAAGAGGCAATGATGTCACAAAGGAGCAGGAAATGAACAGAGTGCCAACATATATATCCCATGTACTCAGGATAAGCAGAAGATACGCCCAGACCAGGACTCAGACTCAAGGAGAGCCAGGAGCAAGAGGATGATCAGCCTGCCAGAGTAACGGGGAATTCCAAGCTCACCCTCCACTGTCAGAAGTCAGGGAGGCATCAGTGACGGAACAGATGGATTTACTGCCACTGGTTTTTTCCTCTCTTCAGTATCCTAGAGGTTCATTCAAGTGGCAAACTCTGCACAGGTATTTACTGTATGGAAAGTTTAAAGGACAGAGCACCCAAATGTAAACGCAGGTCAGAAGATGGATGGACAAGAAGAAAAAGGTACTTTTTCTACGCTGAGACTTCATTGTTTCATTGCCTTTCTCCCTCTAATGAGTTTGTGAAAAACCGTTAAGTAGACTGCGAAGAATGTATTCAACTGTGTTTAACACCCAGTATCACAGGTGTTTGGTAAAATGGCCATTGACAAACGGGCAAAGCTAGACTACTCACGGACAGATCACTGACTGGGTTACACTGTGGCCCTCCAAGTGACAAGCGGAGTCCTGCTTCCTGGTACCTGTGAATGTGACCTGATTAGAAGTAGATCTTTGCAGATGTGATCGAGTTAAGATGAGGTCATGCTGGAGAGAGACGCACCCTTAATCCACGGTGACTGGTATCCTTTAGGAAGAGGGAAGAGGCACAGAAACAGACGCGGAGGGGAGGTGGCCGTGTAAACACAGTCAAGAGACTGGCGCAATGCTGAAAGAAGCCGAAGAACACCTGGGGCTTCTAGAAGCTGGAAGAACCGGAAGAGGTCCGCCCCCACAGGCTCTGGAGGGAGAACGGCCCTGCCAACACTGTGATTTCAGAGCTACAGTTTACAGAACTAAGAGAAAAAATTTCTGTTGTTTCAGGTCACCTACTTAGTGGTATTTTGTTAGGGCAGCTGGGATACAGTCACCAAAAATAAGGAAGAACAGAAGATTGACAACTGACTAGAACTAAGCTCTTCATTTCCCCCCAACAATGCTAATTAGCAGAAGCAACACAACAGAGAATAATAAGATTAACAACGAGCACAGTAATATAAATTCCTTGAGGGCTGGGCCCTGCCTTACACATCTCATCATCCCCTGCAGCATCTCCAGGGTCTTGTGTATGGTGGGTGCTCATCAAGTATCTGCTGAGTGAGAAGTGATTCATGCATAAGTGAAATGAAATAAGGGAATGATGTCCGTGTATGTGCACTTTCAATGCTGTGCCAGGGCAAAACACACAAACTCATCTCACAAAAAGGGCAGGAAAAGTACTGAAACCAGTCCCCAGCACGAGGGCTGCTAAGCTGCAACATACTGAGAGGTTCCAGCTCCAATGAAACTAAATTTAACTCGAACAAATTAAAGATGAAACGTGAAAGTCTGAGAGGCACACGGTGGTTAACTGTTCTATAGCCTACATTGTGATTCCATAACTTCTAGTGGGAACGATTTTTTTCCCTTGTGGAGTCTTAAAGCTTAAGGAGATTTATTTGTTAAATTTTTGCCTATGTAGTTAAAAAAAGAAGTAACTTTATGTCGTTTAAAAAATTAAATTAAGATAGGAAGCTTTCCATTGAAAATCACAAACCAAAGCATTCCATTTCTTTGCCAAAGTTGAACCTTTCACCAAGTCCTTTCACTATAGTCTTGCTGGCTTGGCTTTAAGTAGGATTCTAAAAAATAATTTTGAACTACCTACACATGAAATATGCTAATAATTATGAGGCCAATGACAGAAACTTCTAAGGGACCCCAGTGCTTCAGATGTAACCTAGCTATACAATTTACAAGTCCCCATGTGTGGCTGTAACATAGGGAGCCCACAGATTTTCTGTAAGTCAGTAAACACGATTTTCATCTCACCTTCTGCATCCAACATTTTGGGAATATCCAGGTGCTTCTCTGCTATTTCCATGGCCAGGTTGATATTTCCTATCGGGTCATCCTGCATGGAAAAGAATATAACCAGCTTTTTAACATGTTTTTTTTGAACAGCACTTAATGAATTTTTTTTATATGCCTCATTTTAGGGATGAAACTTTCCCATCCATACATAACTACAATAGTATAAGATTTTCTTTCTTATCTTTTCCCAAACACTTCAAACATTTAGAGAAACATCAAAAATAACATAAAAATTACTCAATCCATGCACAATTTATAAAATGTGAGCAAAAAGTCTGAGAGAACAGATACTGTGTGGCTGGGAGGAAAGTTATGAGGTATCTTCTCATGAATGGGGGAAAAAAGAAACCACCCTGGATATCTTAGCATTTATTTCCAACTCTTGATAACAAAAATTTAGATGATTCCAAAAGGAAGCATGAAACATACATTTTTTCCAGATCTGGAAGGTGGTCATGGAGAATATTTATTAGTACAACACTAACTTTACATTTATTTATGTTTTAAATACAAGAAAATTCTGCTTTTAGCCTGTTTAGATGAAACTTTTAGATCACTAAATATTGCTACAACATGGCTACAAAGAGCCAAAGGTTGGTTTGGAGAATATTAAATTTTAAAAATCAAATTATTAAAGAAACCATAGAAACAATATTATAAATGAAAACTATGAAGAAATTTTTGTTCTTATGACTGTGTTTGTCATCCACAGTAAAACTGGTTAAATATATATGTAACATAACAAAGTATATTTAACCAGAAGTTTTTAACTGAAATATTGAAAAATTATAAGATGTATTTAATGTTTCTTCTTTTTTATCTTCTAAAGAGATTAAGTATCATGAATCTGAAATGGGATGGGGGAGTATATAATACAGAAAAATCAAAATGAGAAGTGATGTTAGTCCAGAGATGACTATAATGAACTTTACCATCAAGGCCATTTAAACATTTCAGAAGCCGCAATGTTTTGCAATGAGAACGATCACTTTGATATAGTGAAACATTTAAAACATGCAGGCTTCAAAGATGTTCAGTGCTCAAGGAAGAAACCAAAGCAAGCCTCCTGGCCTCTCAGAGTTTACTATCATCTTAGGCAAAACGTTTCTTCAATTCCATGTTGTCTTCCCAAAGCATATAATCCTTTTATTAAAAGCAGCCATATAATAAGGGGAGTCTTAGCTGCACATTTTATGCAAATTTTATAAAGCCAAATATGTGAGTAAAAGTTTCTTTTTGTTCTTAACACAGAAGAAAAATTTCAGCATTAAAAACAAAGCAATAATTCAGAGACTTTGTGAATGGTATCTCACTGAGAATGTGACTTGACATAAAACATGGCAATTAAGTGTTTCCTTGGCTCAGCTACTGGTATGTGACCCTGGGCAAATCACAAAATTCTCCTCTTCTTCATCTGTAAATCTGGGATAATAAGATTTTATTATAGGCAACTTTATAGGCACGTGACATTACATAGTTTACTGTGCGTTATGAAGACTGCAAGACTGTGCGTGTATGCTCAGTGGCTTCAGCTGTATCTGACTCTTTGCGACTCCATGGACCATAGCCCGCCAGGATCCTCTGTCCACAGGATTCTCCTGGCAAGAATACTGGAGTGGGTTGCCATGCCCTCCTCGAGGGGATCTTCCCAACCCAGGGACTGAATCCCTGTCTCCTGCACTGGAGGAAGATTCTTTATTGCTGAGTCACCGGGGAAGCCCCTGTATACGTATAATATACATAAAATATATGTATTAATATTAAAAGTAATACCCAGCTGCATGACACATACTAATGCATACATAATAAACATATATACTTATTAAGAGCCTAATCTAGAGCTTATCAAAGTATTAGCTGGTATTGTTCATTATTATCATTTTTTTACTGATCATAGGTGGCCAATTACCACATGTCTATTGACCTTTCGTAATAAAAACTTCCCAGGTGGCGTTAGTGGTAAAGAATCCGCCGGCCAAGGCAGGAGACACAAGACTCAGGTTCAAGCCCATGGTTGGGAAGACCTCCTGGAGTAATGGAAATGGCAACCTACTCTAGTATTCTTGCTTGCAAAATTCCACGGACAGAGGAGCCTGGTAGGCAGAGGAGGCTGGCAGGCTACAGTCTATGGGGCTGCAAAGAGTCGGGCACGACTGAGCGAATGAACACTAAAAACTTACCCTTATAAACGGCTAATGAAGTTAGGTCTCTCTAGTATAATTCCCTCATTTTGCAAATAAGCTAAACAGCGACTGAAAAAAATATATACTGTCTCTACGTTTCAGAATAACTCTGGGATGAGAGTATACACTTGGGGAAGTTGAAAAACTCTGGCTGCCCATTGCCTTCGGCAATCTTCCATTTGAGGACCACCGTTCTCACCTTCAGGACACAAGTGCATTTTTCATATGCTAGCCCATGGTCAGTGAAGACAGGTCAGGGGGGAGGGTGGTGAGCATGTGACAACTGCAAGGGGGCCAAAGCCAGCACACACTTCCACCCCACCCTCCACGGGCCACACCGTGAGAGAAGCATGCAGCAAAGACCAGATTCCACACCAAACACAGCAACTTGAGGTGCACGGCCAGCCAAGCACACCAGCAGCGGGGGGGATATGTGCCTGACGCCCTGGCAGAAATGGTCATGGGGCGTCTTAAGTCTTTACATGGCCTTATTACTGGGCGGATAGACTGTCCACTGCAAGATTTAGAAGGGGGCAGGATTTCTTTTTTCCATCACAGATCATACGTGCAAACTACTTTAAAGAAAGAATTCAGACTATTTGAAACTCAAGCGCAATAAAAGCTTAAGCTTAAAAGGAGAATGAAACTTTCCTAACCTGAAAAAAATAAAAACTTTCGTAAGCTGAATTTTTTGAAAAGAGAAGAACAAAAATCCCCCAAACCTATTTTCTAAGGGTGCAACTGACACCTTACATCAATAGCAAGGTAATTATGAAGCATCTCTTGTGTGAGAAACAAGTTAATCAACTCTGAGTAAATAGGTCAGCAACTAAATCCTTCAGAAAAGATAAAAGGAATTTAAATACAAGGTTTGGGGTATCTGCATCTCCGTCCCCAAATAGATACTTCACTTCCCGTATTTTCAATCTGGGAAAGTAAAATCTCTAAGAAACATATATAAAGCTTTCATAGAAAGCCAAGCCAATACAACAAACATCGTAATGTGGGCCACAATGGTAACCTGGCTCTGGGTCTTGTCCTGCCCTAAAATGATGGGTGAGCACGCTCCCGGCCACCCTTCCTGTCCTCACCCCTCGCAGGGCCGGCCGGGAGGGCATCCTGGCAGCAGCCTGGGTGCTGGTGTGAGTTCAGGGCCGACGGGCTCAGTCTCAGACGACATGCTGGGGGCAGGGTGGACACAGCATGCCGGGCCCCCCAAATGACCTTGTTCAGCTTTGAGTAGTCAATGAGGTCAGGCCGGTGTCTGTGGATGAGCGCACAGAGTCCAAGGCCGTCTTTCCAGCTGCACGACAGTCACAGTCGGGAGGAACAGGAACTCGGGTTAATGGAGAGGCGGCGACAGCAGCGGCAAGGGTCTGCCCTTGGTCCTATGTTGGCCTGGAATTTGGGACCCGGAGCCCCAGGTACCTCCCTTGCTCCCCCACCCAGTGACGCCGTGGCCCCTTCCCAGGGAATACTCATTTCTCTCCTGGGGTCTGCCGAGGACTGCCACCCCCTTACTAGTCTCGATTCCATCTACGGCTTCAGGCTCAGCCTTGCCTGGGACTCCCTCCCTGCAGCGCTTCTCCTGTGCTGGTCAGTTCTGTGCTGGGAGAACCAGCAGGGACGGAGGGAAGATGCTCCTCCCAACCAGTGCCCCTCTCCCCACTCAGGGCCTGGCAGGTCTGGCTTCCTCCTCTCTCTCTCCTCCAAGTCCCTGGAGTCGTCCCAACAGACAGACACCAGGACAGTCCACCCGGAAACGCCCAGGACACACTTTCCTCCAAGAGCATGCTCCTTAGTACACTCCGAAATCCTCCACTCTCCCCTATCCTTCTTCATAGGGTTCTTTTCTATTATTGCTTTGTTTGTTTGTTTTAAGGCAATGACGAGTAAGCACTTGAAGGACTTAGCTGGGAAAGTCTGGATTTCCGCTCTGCCCAAAGACACCACTGTGTTCCCAGACACCCGCAGGCTATGAGCTCCCTGGTGATGAGCAGCAGGTTCACTGAAGACCAGGAGCGGGAGTCCTGTGCCTTGAAGGGTGGGGAAGAAGGAGACCCCAGGGACTACACTGTTGAAGGGCTCAGGCCCATTTTGGGCCAGAGGAAGAAAAAAAGGTAAGTGGAAGGCCAGACTGGGCCTCTGACATTCACCCAACAGGTCGCAGCCTTTCCAGGTCCTCTCATCCTGATTGCTTGTTGTAGGAACAGCAAGGCTTCTCCTCACCTGTGTGCACTCAGGACACGTAATAATACTTATCTCCCTAGATGAACCTCCCCAGCTGGTCCTGGGGGCTCAGCTGTATCCTTCTTTTCTCTCATCTATGAGCACTAGGGACCCATTTATATTCACGGGTATCCCTATCACATAAAGGGAAAAAACATAAACATCTGGCAAAAGGAAAGACTGAAGCAAGGGACAGAAACCACGCTCTCACATCATTTCTGGACCGCCTTCATTCAGCTCCCTATAGTTTTTCAAACAGGCCTTTTCTACTTTTCTCCAATCCCAGCCTACAAAGCTGACTGATGACGCATCTTCTGGGCACTGCAGACAAGAGGGACAGAGTGGACCTCGTACATGGGATATGCAGACCCTAGTTCAATCTCTCCTTGTCCCTGAGAAGCCATCCCTGCCGTATCTCTGCATGATGCTCATGAACAGCACCAATCTCGCTAGCCTGAATCCCATGTTTTCCCCAGTGGGACCCTAAGCATCAATCAGTCCAGAGCCTGAATTCTACTACATACAGAAAACGCCCCACAGACAGGAAGAGACACTGAAATAAACAAACACTGTTCCCCCTGTCCCCTCATATTCCAGAAGGCATATAAGGACCCCAGGGCCCTGGTTGCTCACCTGGTATGGAAGTTCTGAATGTTCACATTTCTATAAGGAGCGGTCTTCCTTTGACACCAAAGTAGCAGGCCTTCTTTGGCAGAGGTTTCTGTAATGATGGCCAAGAGAAAGAGTTCACCCTTACCCGTCACTCACCCAAGTTCTTGTCACTTGTTAATAGAGACTTCCTAGAGGGCCCATCACCAAAGACATCACCTCTGCAAGAGGAGAGGGGCTGGAACCCTCTTCCCAGGGACTGACTTCTGATGCCCCCTGAAGGGGCTTAAAAAGGATAATACAGAAGCAACAACAAGGTATGACATAAGGAATACCAAACCAGACATCACGGGTACTGGTAACTTACCTTTCTGATGAAAAAAAAAATTTTTTTAATGTGTATAATTTATAACTTAACTAACCTGTTATTGCCTGGAGAAGGAAATGGCAACCGACTCCAGTATTCTTGCCTCGAGAATCCCATGGACAGAGGAGCCTGGGGGCTACAGTCCATGGGGTCACAGAGAGTCGGACACGACTGAGCGACTAACACAAACACACAACCTGTCAATGATCTCATTTAAAATGTATATTCTGAAGTAAATGAAATTCAGAGAGGCCACTGTGTCTGAAATGTATTCCCTTGTATATTCCCTCAGTGATTTAAAAATACTTAAAGGGTTTTATTGGCAAATTCCATGTTTGGCCACGGGGGTTCTGACCAAGGTGAAAAAAAAAACAACCACCAACCACTGGTGGGAATTTCCTGGTATTCCAGGGGTTAAGACTACACGTCCACTGCAGGGGGCTCAGGTCCCATCTCTGGTTGGAGAACTAAGATCCCGCGTGCCACACAGCGCGGCAAAACACAAGAACAGCCGCCACCTTGCGGCAACAGCCTTGCAGACGCTGCTTAGATGTCACACAGCACAGAACTGACGCCCCAGCTGCCACTCTCTGAATCTACCCCTGCGTCCCCCTGAGGACACACTTCTTCAGGGCTACTCCAGCCCCAGGCTGAGCAAGGGAGGGGCACCAGAGTGGGGCCATTCCTGCCACAAGTGGGGCTCCTCTGAGCGCAGCTGAGGCTGAGGGACTCCCCATCAGCCCAGCTGAACCTGCCTGAGGACCACTCTGCAGAATCAGATTTTTCTTTCCCAAGCCCTTCTCTCCACAGCACAAGTGTCAGCCAGGCACTAGGCCTGAAGGCGCCCTGCCATCTACTGCTTCCCCTTATCTTATCCTCCACAGGCATTTCCTCCAACAAATCTCTAGCATTTCTGCTACGAACTGAATGTGTGTGTGTGTGTGTGTGTGTGTGTGTGTGTTAGTCACTCAGTCGTGTCCGACTCCTTGCGACCCCATGGACTGTACCCACCAGGCTCCTTTGTCCATGAGATTCTCCAGGCAAGAATACCGGAGTAGGTTGCCATTTCCTTCTCCACTGAATGTCTGGTGCTAAGGCGCTTCAGTCGTGTCCGACTCTGTGCGACCGCGTAGACGGCAGCCCACCAGGCTCCCCTGTCCCTGGAATTCTCCAGGCAAGAACACTGGAGTGGGTTGCCATTTCCTTCTCCAATGCATGAAAGTGAAAAGTGAAAGTGAAGTCGCTCAGTCGTGTCCGACCCTTAGCGACCCCATGGACCCCGGCCTACCAGGCTCCTCCGTCCATGGGATTTTCCAGGCAAGAGTACTGGAGTGGGGTGCCATTGCCTTCTCCGACTGAATGTCTGTGTCCCCCTCAAATTCATGGGTTGGAGCCCTCACCACCAATGTGATGGTACTTAGAGATGGAGCCTTTGGGAGGTGATTAGGGTTAGATGAGGTCATGAGGGCAGGGCCCTCGTGATGGGATTAGTGCCCTTATAAGATGAGCAAGCTCCCTGCTGTCTCTCTCTTTCTCTTCCCACCTGACTTTCTCCCTTCCCTCTCTTTCTCTGCCATGTGAAGACACACAGAGAAGGCAGCCATCCACAAGCCCAGAAGAGAGACCCCACTAGAAACTGGCAATGCTGGCAACCTGATCTTGCACTTTCAGCCAAATAAATTTCTGTTAAGCCACCCAGGCTATGGTATTTTGTATGGCAGCCTGAACAGGTTATGACAGCTTGGCCCTTGCTTCTTAGAGGACCCAAAGTTTCATACATCCAAACAGCTCCTCAAAACCTGAGCATGTGGACTCTTATGCAAAATGGGGCCTTGGCCTTCCATTTCAGTATGAAGTTGACTTTTTCAAATCGAGATAAGTATTCTATAATTACTTCTCTAAAGTTCCCACTTCTAGTTCAGGCTTTTCTTTGACCCATAATCCAGATGAAACCACACAACCCCCCAAATTTTGTGTGCTCCAAGAATAATTTGAATGGTTCCTGATCATGTCTCTTATTAATAGCAAATTCCTGTTAAGGAAAAAGACTGAAAGTTCTAAGACTTTATTGAAATATTAATTCATACAGATATGGATACATGGCACTCCATGGCTAGCTGTTCTGCTATAGACATAACAGCCTGCCTCTGGGGTTCTAGCCAATGGAATTAGTAAGAAAAAGTACAATAGAAGGAGATAATCCAAACTTTTAAAATAAACTTTAAGTAAAACTTAGGTTAGTGCCCACTTCAGCAGCACATATACTAAAATTGGAATGATACAGAGAAGGTTAGCATGGCCCCTGTGCATGAAAGACACGAAAATCTGTGAAGTGTTCCATATTTTAAAAGATTGTATTCTAACACACATAGACAAAACCTAGAACAACAGTACTGAAGAATTTATTCACAGGGCAGCTATGGAAAAACAGACACAGAGAATAGACTTATGGACATGGGGAGAGGGGAGGGGAGGGTGAGATGTATGGAAAGAGCAACATGGAAACTTACATTACTATATGTAAAATAGGGAGCCAACGGGAATTTGCTGTATGGCTGAGGAAACTCAAACAGGGGCTCTGTATCAACCTAGAGGGGTGGGATGGGGAGGGAGACAGGAGGGAGGTTCAAAAGGGAGGGGATATATGTATATGCCTATGGCTGATTCATGTTGAGGTTTGACAGAAAACAACAAAATTCTGTAAAGCAAATATACTTCAATAAAAAAAATTTGAAAAAAAACTTAGGTTAGGCAAGTAAACATATGGAGAATAGATTAATACAATCTTATAATTGCCACTTACATTTAGATTTATGATTTTTCTTAAAGATTTTTGATGCGGACTATGTTTAAAGTCTTTATTGAATTTGTTACAATATTGTTTCTGTTTTGTTTTGGTTTGTTTGGCCCCAAGGCAGGGGGTGTTAGCTCCCCAACTAGGGATTGAAACTATACTGCCTGCGTTGGAAGGGAAAGTCTTACCTGCTAGACTACCAGGGAAGTCCCTTAACCTTAGATTTGTAAGTCATTTTGTAAATCATTATTGTTTGGTCACGAAGTTGTGTCTGACTCTTTGCGACCCCATGGATTGTAGCCCGCCAGGCTCCTTCCGTCCACGGGATTCTCCAGGCAAGAAAAGCCATGAGTTTAACCTAATTTCTGTTTGAATATGTCTGAACACTCTTAGACCATGAATGCTGAAGCAAGTATTTTCCCTTTTGAATTGGCTACTGTAACAAAGCTGACTCTCTCTCACCCCGATTTCATTTTGAGGCATTCAATGGAAGGTTACAAGCCTGTGCCAAATGGTACACTACTGAGGTTTACCTCACCCCCTGTAGGTGAAGGTTAAACCTGAAAAGGCCCCACAGAAAACCCTGACGGTGGGCATACAAAGCATGCTACAAACAGGTAGTGTCATCTGTCATCCCATCATGAACAACCACAGGACACACCAAGAAACTGCATTACTCAGGCATCTCTGCACTGCCCTCAATGGCAGATACGGCAACCTCTCATTTTCCTTCTTAGAAGAGGCCCACCACTTCTGCTGATGGACAGTGGCTTCTCAAAGAATTCCGTCTAAATGACAATGTCTTTTTCTACATAATAGTTGTCATTTAAATAAATTAGACAATTTTTCTGTACACTTACAGAAATCAAGTGAGGTATTTAAGAAATGACTCCATGAAAGTTAAACAAATTAAAAAATAAATTAACAAACTATCCACTGTGTAGGACAATAAAAGACTTCTGTTTGAAGAGATTTAAGCACTTTGCCAGTGAAATCATACTTCTGAATGTTTATTTCCTAGTCAATTGAAAATCTTTCTATCATGATGTGTTTTACAAAAAAACTATGATTTGATTATCTTATCTTGGGCACATTAATAATAATTTGGGGGAAAACCTCTAGTGGATCATACCATTCATAGTTACCATTCATTTCATTTGAAATAGAAGTAAGTTTTCAATTACTATTATCAGTAACTTAAAATGTAACCAATCAGAAAAACCTGAGGTCAAGTTCACCTCTGTAATATCTGTGGGAAAAGAATTTGCTAGTGTAGTAAACGCAATGATGTGAACAAGATTTTTCAACTTGTTCTACAAAGTAGGCTGAACTGCTTAAATATTTAAATGTAGAAGTATATAAAATTGATTAAATGATTACAAATTATACTTTCTTAACAAAGCAGGAACTTTTTAAAAGCATCTTATTATTTCCACAAGCATGAAAGGAATGTACTTTAATAAGAGTACATTGTATGAGGGACTTTCCTGGAAGGTCAGTGGTTAAGAATCTGCCTTGCAATGCAGGGGTTATGGGTTTGATCCCTGGTCAGGGAACTAAGATCCCCCATGCCACAGAGAAACTAAGCCCGAGAGCTTCAACCATTGAGCCCAGATGCTCCGGAGCCCATGTACCAAAACTAGAGAGTCCATGTGTCTGCAGTGAGGATCGCTAATGCACAATTAAGACACAACACAGTCAAATATATAAATAAATAAATATTTCTTTAAAAAAGTCCACTGTATGAAAGTTTTCAAATTCAGACTCAATAAATTCAAGCTGGCTGCTATTCCTGGGCTTGAATTATTGAGGCTTTAATATCATTCTATCTTAGTTTGATCTTTAGAGAAATTCCTAGACAGAATTATAAACAATGCTCTTGGCCCTTACCATTCAGGTGCCTGGTTATCTGTTAGGTGACAAACTTGGAGAAGGTTGAACAAGTCAGACTACCCTTAAGTATGATGTGCAGCTATGCATTTTGTGATTCAAGCGCTACATAAGACAAGTTCTAATTTGACACTTTTGACAGTGTTGAATTCATCAAAATATTTGGGAATGCAGTGGGCGTGAAAGACTAAAGAGTTGCATCTTTAGTGGCAGGGCCAAGGATTGGGATTATATTACAACAATGGAACAGCTACTGGGCTGAAAGATAGGATGACAAAAGAGATTTTGTTTTAAAAAAAAAAGAAGGGGAGGGAGTGAAGGATGAGAGAGAGAGGAAGTTAAAAATGAACTAAGGAATGCACAAACAGATTTCAATTGATTATCTTTTCGCACTTGGGAAAAAAAGGGTTTCAAGCTGTGAAGTCTAAAGAACTGTTATAATCATGAACCGACAAGTATAATAAGCAATAAAGAAGCTCAAAAAAATACTCATTTAAAAAAGCAAATTCTGTTCTGAACATGTGCTCATCTTTTCCTAAATGATTCCACCCCCATGAATAAAACAGCATTGCTGGGGTCTCTTTTTTTTCATACAAATAGAAAACTCGTGAAAACCCAACTCAGGCATCTTTCATTCAATCATGTAAGTGACTGTTCAGTTTTACAAAACTCTATTCAAACTTGACTTTATCAACTCAATTTTATTCTAAGTATCTATCAGGTTTTTACCCAAGTCTTTTACCTTCAACTGAAATATCCTGAATAGCAAAGCGCAGGATGATGGTCCAGATCATACCCAGCGTCATCTTCACGTTGCCATCAACAATTTCTTTAGGTAAGAAAAAACAACAAAAAAAGAGGTTAAAGATAATATAATCAGTACATAAAGTTTTCCTATGAGTCGTCTGTAAGTTTTGACTTCAGAGCTATTGGAAAATAACATATGGAAAGACCAGTTTCCGTTTTTGTAAGTGTCGTAGCATGTCTGGTTATAAATGTGGTATTCATAACCAAATGTCTCCAGTTTAAATAAATTCTAAGTTAATAATGAGCACAGATCTTGCATATGCAAAGTCACTGAAAACAACCCAGGGATTTCCCAGGCTTAAAGACTAGATGCGCTAAGGTTCTAAATAATCAGAGACAGAGAACACAGACTCATCTTTACTCTGATTGTTCTTCTCAAGCTCCCCAGTTGGCAGGCTATCGGATTCAGTTGCAAAATAAATGAATGGCAGGGTAGTCTCAGCTCCCGCTAGACTCACCAGGACTCCCAATCTCCCACAGATAATGGAGATCCTTCTTATTAGTTCTTATTAAGAGTCACTGGGCTGAGGAAACCATAATTCAAAAAAACACATGTATCCTAATGTTCACGGCAGTACTATTTACAACAGGCAGGACATGGAAGCAACCTAGATGTTCACTGACAGATGAATAGAGAAAAGCTGTATAAAGTTCCCTGGTGGCACAGAGGGTAAAGAGTCTGCCTACAATGCAGGAGACCCAGGTTCAATCCCTGGGTCAGGAAGAAGTCCTGGAGAAGGCAATGGCAACCCACTCCAGTATGCCTAGAGAATCCCCATGGACAGAGGAGCCTGGCAGGCTACAGTCCATGGGGTCGTGAAGAGTTGGACACAACTGAGCAACTTCACATTCACACATTTACAAGGGACTATTACTCAGTCATAAAAAGGAACGGAATTGAGTCAGCATAGTGATGTGGATGAACCTAAAGTATGTTATACAGAGTGAGGTAAGTCAGAAAGAGAAAAACAAATATCATATATAAATGCATATATATGCAATCTACAAAAATGGTACTAATGAATCCATTTGCAGAGCAGGAACACAGATGCAGATGTAGAGAACAGACTTGTGCACACAGCAGGGGAAGAAGGCGGTAGGATGAACTAAGAGAATGGCACTGACATATATACACTACAGGCATAAACTACGTAGCTAGTGGGAAGAAGCAGCTGGATAGCACAGGGAGCTGAGCTCGGTGCTCTGTGATGACCTAGAGGGGTGGGATGCGGAGAGCGAGAGGGAGGCTCAAGAGGGAGGGGATATATGCATATATACAGCTGATTCACACTGCTGTGGAATCAAGATTGCCGGGAGAAATCTCAATAACCTCAGAGCAGATGACACCACCCTTATGGCAGAAAGTGAAGAGGAACTCAAAAGCCTCTTGATGGAAGTGAAAGAGGAGAGTGAAAAAGTTGGCTTAAAGCTCAACATTCAGAAAACGAAGATCATGGCATCTGGTCCCATCACTTCATGGGAAATAGATGGGGAAACAGTGGAAACAGTGTCAGACTTTATTTTTTGGGGCTCCAAAATCACTGCAGATGGTGACTGCAGCCATGAAATTAAAAGATGCTTACTCCTTGGAAGAAAAGTTATGACCAACCTAGATAGCATATTCAAAAGCAGAGACATTACTTTGCCGACTAAGGTCTGTCTAGTCAAGGCTACGGTTTTTCCAGTAGTCATGTATGCATGTGAGAGTCGGACTGTGAAGAAAGCTGAGCACCGAAGAATTGATGCTTTTGAACTGCGGTGTTGGAGAAGACTCTTGAGAGTCCCTTGGACTGCAAGGAGATTCAACCAGTCCATTCCGAAGGAGATCAGCCCTGGGATTTCTTTGGAGGGAATGATGCTAAAGCTGAAACTCCAGTACTTTGGCCACCTCATGTGAAGAGTGGACTCATTGGAAAAGACTTTGATGCTGGGAGGGACTGGGGGCAGGAGGACAAGGGGACAACAGAGGATGAGATGGCTGGATGGCATCACTGACTCGATGGACGCGAGTCTGAGTGAACTCCGGGAGTTGGTGATGGACAGGGAGGCCTGGCGTGCTGCGATTCATGGGGTCGCAAAGAGTCGGACACAACTGAGCGACTGAACTGAACTGATGGCAGAAACTAACACAACATTGTAGAGCAATTACACTCCAATTTTTTAAAAAACTCACTGGGCTGTATAAACTTTCTCCTTCAGATGATTAGTCTGACTCTATTCGTTTTTCTGCACAAAGCATTAAGAGTTTCTTTTTATTATGTACAATATAGGAAAAGTTATTCAAATTAAAAGTATTTTTTAAGGAATGTCACATGTTCTGACTCTTTTCACTGCCGATCACCTCAGTTCCTCCAGCCATAATCTTTAAGCTATGATATTTTTCAAAGAGAAGTTTTGTCCAGTCTACAGTTGCCATATCTGTCAGCCTTGTCACAATTATTTTAGTTGGGCCTTTTTGATTGCCAATGGAATACGGACACACTTCAAAATTCCCCATCTGTAATCTCTGGGATCCAATTTTCCAAAGCAATTTACTTTAGGACCATGTTGAGGGTCAGGAGATGGATCTGTCTAGTTCTGAACCTGACACCCTCTAAAAATATATTAAGGCTTCCCAGGTGGCTCAGTGATAAAGAATCTGCCTGACAATGCAGCTGATGCAGATTCAATCCCTGGGTCGGGAAGATCCCCTGGAGAAGGAAGTGGCAACCCTAGAAAATTCCATGGACAGAGGAACCTGGTGGGCTACAGTTTATGGGGTTGCAAAGAGTCGGACATGACTGAGCACACACACACACACACAAATGCACGAAGTTCAAATCACATCCTAAGTTATCACATCCTAGAACAATAAGACCATTGGGAAAATGGCAATATCTTCTTAAAATCTAGACGCTGTGTTCTCAAGATAAATGCCCCAAAAAAGAAGCCGTCTTTGTTTCATGTCAATGTTAAAAATAAGCACTAAATCAATACAGCTAATAAGTTAAAAGCTTAATAAACGAGGGGAAAGTATCAGCTCTATTTGACTCTGTACTTTTCAAACAGCCTTAGAGCGGTGAATCCTGTTCATGTATCCAGAGCTTGGCAGAGGCTGACACAGGAGATGGCGGGAGGGAACGGGGAGGGCAGAAGGCAACCAGCTGCAGGCCCACTGCCCTATGGGGAGGTTGGTGCACCTTCCCATCACACCCCACTTACCTTCTGCCCCGATGGACACCAGCTTCACGCCTTTGCTGGCTATGTAATCCAAGGCTTTGTTGACATTAGCAATTTTGTGGAATCGCATTTTTCCTCGGTCAGGCTTGGGCAGCCTTTCCCCTGTCGGGGGAAGAGAGAATCGTGTAGACACAGAGAAAAGAGCCCCTTGATGCGGAATCAAGATGACAAAATTCAGAGTACACGCCCTCCTTAAACAAAAATCATTCTCTGACTGTTCCTTGTGTGTCTATAGTTTCTGTAAATTACAGTACTTTCAAGATGAAGTGGACCAGAGCAGAGGCTGTGCTATGAAGTCCATATGCTTTTCAGACCGGCTGGGACAGCCTTGTTTGGTCTATGAACCAATGTTTAAATAAGTAAGAGAGCAGCCGGCTTGGGCCCCCGCAGCAACTGGAGTAGCTGACCAGCTATGAGAAGAAGTCAGGGAGCTTCATTCAAATTGCAGGGCTCATCTCAGACACGGGAGTATGAGGATACCCGGATCAGGGCAGCCCTGCCTTCATCCATTCTCCAGTCCAATGTCTAAACCAGCTAGCTGACATTCAGGGCAAGGTATAACCCCTCAGAAACTTTGACTCCTGTTTGCAGAGTTAAGCCAATGTGTACACTGGCTTTTGGCATGAGAGACAACTTTTGGAATACACGCTAGCTGGACTAAACCTGGACAGGGCAGCCTGGTGAGGAGTTATATAAATGTCATTTTCTCTTCTCTCATTCTGTTTCGAGGTGGGTGGCAGAAACATTATTTTAATAAGTCCATTTTAAACAGAATTTGCTCCTCTTTTAGAAGAGAAAAATAACTCCAGACAGATTGCTCTTTGGAAAGTTTTCTTTGCCAATAATACCATGTTCTTGCCCAGCCAGGTTCAAAGGGAGCTTTTTTAAAAACAAAAACAAAAACAAAAAAAAAACCCAGATGCATACATATCTACTGCTCAGACAAACTGGGTATAACATCTACAAAAAATGTTTAAGACTCACCTGAGATGACTTCCAAAAGTAGCATGAGCTTAAGGCCATTCCGGAAATCTTCCTCGATGTTCTCAATCTGAGTGCCAGCTTTCCTGAGGTGGGAGTTGCACCAGGCGGTGAAGGTCTGCAACAGAAGCAAACAGTGCTGAGCACAGCTCTGTCCACACCCAGCGCCCCGCTGTGTGGACCACACCCAGCATCGCACACCTTCTGGGCCATAGGAGGCAGGGGCATCTGGGAACTGGAGAGAAAGAATGATCTGCAGCCCAAAGGTACGATATAAGTAGCGTTTCCTCTTTAGAGACAAAGAAAAGGAAGTCATTGATTTGGTCTAACCAAAAAACAGGTACTACTTTTGGAATTAACATATACACACTACTATATGTAAGTGGATAACCAATAAGGACCTACTATATAGCACAGGGAACTATATTTAATATTTTGTAATAATGTATAATGGAAAAGAATCTGAAAAAGAATATATATATATACACACACACACATACATGCATATATCCTCCTCAAAGCACTGCATGAAGGAACCATGCCGTGCCCAGTCACTTCAGTTGTGTCCGACTCTTTGCAACCCCATGGACTGTAGCCCACCAGGTTCCTCTGTCCATGGGGTTTTCCAGGCAATAATACTGGAGTGGGTTGCCATTTCCTCCTCCAGGGGATCTTCCCCACTTAGGGATCGAACCTGCATCTCCTCTGTCTCCTCCCCTGCAGGCAGATTCTTTACAGCTGAGCCACTGGGGAAGTTTGTATACACACACACACACACACACACACACATATGCATATATATATATATACACACACACACACAAACACATCATATACACACACACACACACACACACACATATATATATGTAACTGAATCTGTGCTGTATACCTGTTAGTAAATCAACTATACTTCGATAAAAAAATAATAAAAAAATTTTTTTAAGGTACTGTGTTTTTATACCGATGCCCTTGCCTTCTGAAAACCTCTTATTCTGTAAGAAAGACAGATTAAATTAGGATGTGCATACAAGAAAAATCCATGTGCTTACAGAACAGATGAATAAATAATCCTTACAGAATGTTCAAAATGTCATACTTCAGAGCAGAAGGTGGGAGACACTGTGTAGTAGGAAGGGGAAGAAAAGAGGGACTCATAACCACTAATTATCTACAACTAGTTTATCCTGGATGAACAACAGTTTTAAGCTAGTAACTGAATCAATTAAACAAATTTGCAGTATAGTCAATCATTACTACTACTAATAATAATAGCAAGAGTCATTAATAATAGTGACCTCCTACTGGCATATTCCAGGCCCCGGGTTAGACCCCAGATTTCAAAGACAATTAGATAGAGCTCTGCCCTAGAAAGGTTCAGATTCCAGTCAAGTTAAGAAATAACCAGAGCAATATTAAGCAGAAATATGAATGATATACTAAGGGGTATCTGAAGTCATTCTGTTTATTTTTCAAGCTTCTTTTAACTGGGCTTCCACTTGTGCACTATTTCCTGCCAAAACCAGATTAGAAATGCTTCTGGCAGCTGCTGGCTGCCAGAAGAATGCAAACTGTCCCCTTGTCACACAACAGCTGCTGGGCTCAGGAACAAAGTGCCCGGCACACTGCGCTGGAGGGAGACCCACAAATAGGGTGTGTGCTATAGACAGGAAAATACACCTCTCAGAGACAGACATTTTCCAAGTTAGAACACAGAAGGACAGAGTTTCCATTAAAATGATTTTCCTGGGTAACAAAAAGGATTTTCAGATTTGACCAATAGTTATTTCTAGAAATACTGAAAGGAGTTTGCAGCAGCATATTTGGACTCAGAGACGATCATACCAGGTGAAGTAAGTCAGAAAGAGAAAGACAAATTCCATAGGATATCACTTTTATGTGGAATCTAAAATAGGACACAAATTAACTTCTCCGCAAAACAGAAACAGACTCACACACACCGAGAACAGATTTGTTGTTGCCAAGGGGGAGGGGGTCAGGGGTCAGGAGAGAGATGGATTGGAAGGTTCGATAGTAGATGCAAACCATTATATATAGAATCAATAAACAAGAAGGTCCTAACTGTATATAGCACAGGGAACTATAGTCAATGTCCTGTGATAAATCACAGTGGAAAAGAACATGAAAAAGAATGAATATATATATGTAACTGAATCCCTCTCCTGTACAGAAGAAATGAACACAACATTGCAAATCAACTCTACTTCAATAAAATAAATTTTTAAAAAGAAATATGTGATGGCATTAAGTTCTAGGGTAAAAAGAAAATGTAGGTATTTTCTTAGATTAACAATAACAAATGTTACTGTGAGAGCCTAAACTAATAATTATTTCTCCAAAACACACCTAAACTTTATTCTGGTCTAAACAGAGAGATACCCTAAGTCATATGTTCTAGATCTGCACCTAACCAATATGATAGCCACTGACACACTTATTTAAATATAATTAATTAAATTAAAGGAAATTAAAATTTTAGTCCCCCAGCTATACAAGCCACCTTTCAAGTGCTCAAAAGCTACACAGGGCTAGTGGCGGCTATGTTGGATGGTGTAGACATGGAACATGAAAGTTCTACCGGACAGTGCTAGTCTAGATAATCGTTTCTGTTCTGAAGCTAAGATTATTAACAAGAGTCTATTACTGCCTATCTATTATTTCAAGAATCTATTATTCAAAATTCAAGGGGTACAGAAAGGTATAAAGGAGAAAGCTTCCCTCTCCACTCCTGTTCTCGGTCGCCCAGTTTCCTTCCCCAGAGGAAACAACAAAGAGAATCAGTTTCTTGCGTTTCTCTTCAACAACATTCTACACATGTGCAAACACAGACACATACATCATTTTCTATATCCCTTTAACATAAATCATAATATACACGCTGTTCTGCACCTGGATTTTTAATTTATGGCTGATTCACGTCAATGTAGGCAAAAACCACTACAATATTGTAAACTAATTAGCCTCCAATTAAAATAAATTAAAAAAAATAAACATTTAGCAATTGCTTTAACCAAAAAAAAAAAAAAAAAAGAAAGAAAGAAAGAAAAATATAACCTAGGGATCATTCACTATCAACAAAGAGCAGTCCTTTTATGGCTGCACAGTATTCCACTGTTGTAAATATACCATATTTTTTGAACTAGTTCCTTGGATTAACATTTTAGGCTGCTTCCAGATAACCAAGTTCATATAGTTAAAAAACTTCCCAGGTCCCATTTTCAGCAAGCAAAACTACTTTAAAAGTAGTTTTTCAGTTTGTTTTTTCTGACAATACCAAGACTAACCATATTCCTAATCTTTTGGGAAAGGCAAAAGAGAATATAGCAGGTTGTGATTTTTTTTTTTTAATGGAATTGATGGAGAAAAAAATGAAAAACTCAACTCAGAAAACTCAGCTCAAAAAAAAAAAAAAAAGAAAACTCAGCTCAAAAAAAATCTTTATTGAGTTGTCTTTATCTAGATTCTACTTTAAAATGTGCAAATATTGCTGGTGTAAATTTCCTTACTTTGTTACCATGTTATTTAAGGCCCTTCATAATACAAGTATCAGAAGCACTTCTGGATAGAACTGCAAGTCTGTTCATGAAATCAGTGCAGCTCCTGACCCCCCACTGTGGAACACTGTGAACGTCTGTTGGATACCACCTTTTTATAGGCATGCATACGATGAAGGTAATTTACCATAGATAATTATTCAGCTGTGCTAAGCCAGAGAATGAATTGAATCTACAAGGTCAATTTAGTCAGTTAAGTGTAATGAAGTTTCACTTTCTTTAATGAGTATTCCGAAGGGCCAATAAAGGTGGTGACTAACTAACTTCAATGCAAAAAAGGACCCCAATGGCTTTGCCATAATAGCTTGCAAAGAGGCCAGTGCATTCTGAAAAGGAATTTTAAGCTTTATTAGACTGTTTAATTTTCACTCTATTTACAGTTTTCATTACCATGGCCCACAGAGACCGTTTCCATGCCTTCCTCATTGTCCCCTGCTTCTGTAAAAAGCTGCAAATCATGGAGGAGATAAAAATGAAAGCCATCACAGCAGCAACAAAATCCCACACATTGCACCTAAAAGGCATCTTTGTGGATTTTCTTGTTACTCGATGGCAACGTGCATCTTTAAGGTCCCTGCAAACTAAATCTTGGAGAACTGAAATGGAACCAAGGTATGTCCACGTGGTTTTGAAAGGAGGCTCCTTGGTTCAAACCAGATTACCAAGGCAGGTGTCCTTTCTTAAAAGGAATGGTGTTCTAGAAACCAGACACAGTCCCTCGAGGAGGAAAGAGGTCAATGTCCCCCAGCCTAGAGTCCATCTCAGACGCTGCCTCGTCACATTAAGGCTCTCTAACCTCCTCCCTTGCGTCCAACTCAAACCTCCCTCTATCTCTCTCCTAGAAAAGAGCTTCTTCTCTGCTCCTGTTCACCCAGTGATAAACACATACACTTTTTTTTGTTTAGTATTCATTCACTTGGCTGTCAGGTTTTAGCTGTGGCTCCAGGATCTTCTGTTGCCGCATACAAGCTCTCGAGTTGTGGTTCTTGGGCTTAATTGCTCCATAAGCATGTGGGATCTTCCCAGACCAAGGACTGGACCCGTGTCCCCTACATTGGCAGGCGGATTCTTAACCATGGGACCACCAGGGAAGTCTCTATAGATCCTTTCTGCATCTTAAAATTAAGCACGTTAAAACAATCCTTCTGAGCCACACAAAGAGAACCAAGATGGGAAAACACATAACCATCTACTCACAGATAGAAAAGGCTGACGTTCCCAGTCCTTCTCACCCTCCTAAGATATTCATGACAAAGCTAAGGGAACGATGGACCTTAGAGATGATCATACTAACTGAAGTAAGTCAGAGAAAAATAAGAATCATATGACATTACTCATATGTAGAATTTTTTAAAAAAGGAATACAAATGAATTTATATATGAAACAGAAATAGACTCACAGACACAGAAAAGAAACTTATGGTTACCCAAGGGGAAGGGGGGAGGATAAATTAGGAGTTTGGAATTCACAGATACACCCTACTATGTATAAAACAGATAACCAACAAGGACTTCCTGTATGGCACAGGGAACTATACTCAATATTTTGTAATAACCTATAAGGGAAAAGGATCTGAAAAAGAATAGACATACGTATAACTGAATCACTCTGCTGTACACCTGAAATTAACCCTTTAATCAATTATACTTCAATAAAAAAGAAAATAAATACATATGTATTTATTTCTTTAAAAGCTAAGGGAATGAATGTTCAGTCATCGGAAGATGGAAGGGCACGGGAGTCTTTGTCTCACTGTGTATATGTTCCTTCGGCAGAGGAGTAAATAATAGCACTTCCCCCTGAAATATACAGAATCATAACCCATGAGTCACCGACCAGGAAGGACAGTGGGTGCACACGGGTCTCCCTGCTCATATGGCCCCCTCCCTGGCCATTGTACTGAAACTCTGAAAAAACAGAGAGCAGAGGGAAACAACTGAGGGTTAAGGCTCTGTGCCCATGACTTGTAGTATGATGTTTTCATGTGAAAAGCCTGAAGGATATGCAAATGATCCGCAGGTGCACCGCCATTATACTCCTAGAGAGCCAGAAAACACTCTTCAACCCCTAAAACCTGGTGGTTGAGAAAAATGTCAGTTGGAACGGCCAAAACCTGGAAGCAACCTAAATGTCCATTGACAGATGAATGGATAAAGAAGATGTCGTACATATATACCAGGGAATATTACTCAGTCATAATACAGGATGAAATAATGCCACCGGCAGCAACATGGACGCAACCTAGAGACTGTCATACTAAGCAAAGCATGTCTGAGAAAAACAAATATCATATGACATCACTTACATGTCTATCTAAATACAACACAAATGAGCTTATGTACAAAACAGGAACGGATTCACAGACAGAAAACAAACTTACAGTCACCAAAGAAGAAAGGTTGGGGGAAGGGGTAAATTAGAGGAGTTTGGGATTAACACACCCACACTGCTACATATAAAACAGATGACCAAAATGACCTGCTATATAACACAGGGAACTCTACACCTGAAACACACTAGATAGAAATCGACCGTACTCTAATAGAATATAAATTTTTTTTAAAAAGAAAGAAAAATGTCAGTTGTAGGAGTTTCCTAAGAATATCTGTTAGCACAAATTACTATCTCCATTCAGAAGCCACACCTTCTTTTTTGAAGAACTTACTAGCCAAGTTCCAAGTCCATAGAAACGCTATTGCCTTTCTCAAAGTTAAATTATATGTCATGATAATCAGTACACTGTGCTTAATGACAAAAAAAGTACTTATATCCTCACTGAAATGTTGAGATATGCTTGAGTTATCAAACACTATGCAGTTGTCTTTAGTTTCTTTTTAAGTTAATTAAGCCTACAGATATAACAACCTACATTGTAGATTATTCCAAAGAGAGAGGGGAAAACAACATCTTTCCATGAAAATGAGTAATATCTGTGATTAATTATATTGTTAAAATAACACAAGTTTGCATCTTTACCTGGGAGATACCATCATCTGACACAAAAAAGGACCAAAAGAAAGAAAAATCAATCCTGAATCTGACACAGTTCTCTGAGTATGAGTCCATTTCATGCCATCTGTTAATTATTAATTCTTCTAGCAATAAGGCTGTAGGACTGGGCTGGCTCCTGTAAGACTACCCTTGTTCAATTTACTATTCCATTTTCTCCAAACAAAAATCTGGCAACATAACAGATATCAATTTCCTTTATATTTTGTGAACCAGCTTTTATTTTCATAATAACTACATACAATACTAATTTGAGGTCACATTTCCTAACATGAAGACTCACTTCAGTCATTGGGCATTTCTGAATGAAACAGAACAGGGTTTACTGAGGGCAGGGACATTTGGGCACAGCAGCATGAAGTTTGGACTGGGTAAGCCTGAATAACTTTCAGCTTTTAAATCCACTAATTATAAAACAGCATTGTCACTGAGTTTGGGGTTGGCAGATGCAAACTATTATATAAAGAATGGATAAACAACAAAGTCCTACTCTATAACACAGGGAGCTGTAATATATTCAATATCTTGAGATAAACCACAACAGAAAAGAATATTTAAACAGAAAGAAATGTATATAACTAATTGAATCTCTTTGCTGTACAGCAGAAATTAATACAACACTGTAAATCAATTATACTTAAAAAGCAGCATTGTCTATCAAGTCAAAACCAGTTTAAGGCAGCATCAGAGTTTTCTACAATTTTGAGTTTGCTTAGCATTTACTGTCCTCCATGGGTAAAGACATCAAGAGGGTCAGAGTATGGATTCCTGGCCAGATCCTCTGGGCAAGACAACTGAGCCCCAGGCGAGCAGAAATAGTGGTCCCCAAGAGGGAGTGGGGGGCCCGGTCCAGCTCACTATCATGGCTTGGAACTCAGATTCTATTTCTGATTCTCAGTTCAGTTCAGTTCAGTCGCTCAGTCGTGTCCGACTCTTTGCGGCCCCGTGAATTGCAGCACACCAGGCCTCCTAGTCCATCACCAACTCCCAGAATTCACCCAAACTGATGTCCATCGAGTCGGTGATGCCATCCAGCCATCTCATCCTCTGCCATCCCCTTTTCCTCCTGCCCCCAATCCCTCCCAGCATTAGAGTCTTTTCCAATGAGTCAACTCTTCGCATGAGGTGGCCATGCAATTATTTGTCCTTGATGTCCTGACACTTTCCCAGCTACCAAAAAAATTGCCACGATCAACTTTATGAAATAATTCAAAAGGTTATCAGGAGAAGAAATACAAAGGCCAGCTGGGCAATACAATCTATTATCACAATAGCTCTGAACAGCCTCCTGCAAAAAACTATTGAAAACTACAACTCTGTTAAGTCAATTTTCTAACAATGCTCCATTTCTTTTTCTATTTATAATAATCATTATAACCGTGTTTTCTTTTCCACTTCACAAATTCCCAATTTGCCAGGATTGCTTCTAATTACTATCCTGGTCCTTTTTTAATATTTGAAAAGTAAGGCAGGAGGTGGGAGTGTCTAGGAAGATGCACATATTTTGTAAAATGTCTGGTTAAGGGAGGAGAAGCGGGGCAGCTCTGGCATTTTAAGTAAGGGGCACTGCCCTCCTCAAGGGCAGGGAGCTGGTCCTCTGAGGGGGCAGATCAATGCAACCCACGTGGCTGGTAGAGGCAGCCATGCTAGTTCACCTCAAAGTTTCCCCACCCCTCATCCAGAAAGACCCTGACCCACGCATCATGGGGGAACAGCCCTGGGTGAGTCTGCACGATGCCACAATGCCCAGAGTCACATCAGAAAAATGCTCCAGAATCACATCAGAAAAATCAGCAGAGTGACCCTAAATTGAAAGGGTCAGACACTCTACCAACTTTGAAAACACTTAAAAGGTGTTTCTCAGGATCAGGGACACAAGAGAACAATCTGGTGGTTGTCAGGGGGAGGAGCTGGAAGAGGGATGGCGTGGAAGAGGGATAGAGTAGAAGGTTGGGGTCAGCAGATGCAAACTTTTATACAGATAAAAACACCCACTGCTGTTCTCTTGCGCTCTTACACAATCTATATTTGCAAAATATTTTCCAGTCCCCTACAATTCATCATATTTCCCAACCAACTCATTGTATTAGGTTCATGGATCATTGCTTAGGGGAAGAAATAAGCCACGGGATTGGTAGAGGCAAACTATTATTTATAGGACGGATAAACAATGTTCTGCTGTATAACACAGAGATCTATATGCAAAAGTCTATGAGAAACCATAAGAGAAAAGGATAAAAAAGTAGAAGACTGTATACATGCATGTAACTGAATCACTTTCCTGTACAGCAGTAACACAACACTATAAACCAAGTATATGTCAATTGTTAAAAAAGAACAAAATTCAATGCAATTGCAGGGGTGGGGGGTAAGGTGTTTCTGCTGGTGTTTAACAGAATAGCTTTCAGGACTCAGCAGTCACTCACAATGGTGACCAACTATTCAGCACAATGAACACTGACTAATCATCAATCAAGATCATAATGATCTTTTAAAAAATTCCAAATCTTCAAGGTTGCCAAGCACCCAAGCACACTTTTCAATTACACACAACATTTTAAAAAACTGAATCAAAGCAAGAAGGAAGTAAGTGGAAGAGTGTTCCTTCTAAGGATGCTGTGTGCCCTGCAATCGATTACCAGACATCTCTGAAGCCTATTTGGGGCCCTAACGTTCTCATAACTGGCATAACGAGACAGCTAACGGCATGGTGGGTAGCCCTTTTATTCTCCGCCCATAAATCTCTGCTTAGTCTCCAAGATCCTGCTGGATAACATGGCACACAACAGCTCAGGTTAGCAGTCCCTAAAAATCACCAGTTCTAAAAGCCTGAGCTTGGCTCTGTGACCAAGTCAGCGTCTGGTGTGGGCACGTCAGCTCACCTTTCCTGTGACTTTTTTTCTTTTTTTAAATTTCATTGAAGTACAACTGGCTTGCCACGTTGTGTTAATTTCTGCTGTATAGCAAAGTGACTCAGTTATACACATATATATTTTTTTCATATTCTTTTTCATTATGGTTTGTTACAGCTCCCTGTGCTAGACAGTGGGACTTGTTGTTTATCCGTCCTATAAATAATAGTTTGCCTCTGCCAAACCTGTGGCTTATTTCTTCGCCTAAGCAATGCATCATGAACCTAATACAACAAGTTGGCTGGGAAGTATGATGAATTGTTGCTGCTGCTGCTAAGTCGCTTCAGTCGTGTCCAACTCTGTGCGACCCCATAGACGGCAGCCCACCAGGCTCCCCAGTCCCTGGGATTCTCCAGGCAAGACCACTGGAGTGGGTTGCCATTTCCTTCTCCAATGCATGAAAGTGAAAAGTGAAAGTGAAGTCGCTCAGTTGTGTCTGACTCTTAGCGACACACCAGACTCCTCCGTACATGGGATTTTCCAGGCAAGAGTACTGGAGTGGGGTGCCACTGCCTCTCTGCAGTAGTCTCTGGCCCTGCCTTATTCACCCTTGTATCACCTAATGAACCCAGCACCCAGCAGGTACACCTGTATGAACCCATACAGAGCCAGGACCCATTCAAGTTTTTAATACTTCAAGCTTAAATTGTGACAATTTCAATCATAAATAAATTGGAGCCTTAATGGTACCAACATACAGCTTTTCATCTGAGTATCAGGAATACACATAAACACAAATTTAATGACTCAAAGACAAAGTAAGAGAAAAGAAAAAAAGAGAGGCAGTCTTTTCCCACTGATTCATTCCCAACAAATACTGCCTACAAGTAGAATTCAGGCTTTCTTTCTAGGCAACGTGAGAATAGCTAACAATCTCTAATTAAGGAGTGTCAAAGCCTACGAGCAACTCAGGTAGGGCTGTCACCATGAGAAGGCTTTAAGGACTTGGTAAGGGAGCAGGAAAAATCCTCTCAGAAATACCTGGTGGGTGACACCACCACCTGGAACATTCTAAAAATGTCTGTGAAAGTGACAAATGTCTGTGAAAGTGACACATAGAGAAGCTGGGATTTCTTTTTTTTTTTCCCTGCACCACACATTTTGTGGGAAACTTGGTTCCCTGACCCCCAGCTTGGAAGCTCAGAGTCCTAACCATTGGGCTGCCAGGGAATTCCCAAAGATGGGATTTTTGTTTTGTGTTCCAGACATTTTATCCTGAGACACAGTGGCACTCAGTAACTATTTGCTAAATAACATCTTTGTTTGACTTTCTGGGACAAAGAAGACAGCTATCAGATTTTTTAAACTGAAAAAATAAAAACCACTGCAGAGCTAGAAATCTCTATCTGGTCAAGTTCCAGGCTTTTGAAGATTCTTATTATGTCAAACTTAACTAACCCTTAAATGTTTAAAAAAATAAAATAAAAAGGGGTCTATAATCTTGTCTCCCAAAAAATGGCTCACTACTCATGAAAATCCTCACTCCTGAAGAGGATCTAAAAATAGAATCTGGCCGATGGGTGCCACTTGAAGTGGGGAGGGTAGAAATGGCTTTCCCAGCCCTTGAAAACACAGTCCTAACCAGCTCTGGTTTTCATCATGAATTTTAGGCTTCAATCACCAGGTTCATAACACTGACTTCCATTTAGTCCCTGGATGTTCAGAATAGGTAAAAATAAATAAATAAATAAATAAATAAATGTGCTAACGATCCTCAAGGCTGCCTAATGGGACAACAATGCTTTTCAGGTTTTAAACAAAGCCAAGTCTAGCCCAGACTAATTCTGGTTTAAGGAATGATCTGTCTGATATATGGAGTCTCCTTCATAACTTCCAGAAAGAATGGGACAGATTAAAGCCATGGAATTTGGAAAGAGGAAATAGCTAAATAAGGTACTGCAGGGAGGTTCAAGAGGGAGGGCATATATGTATACCTATGGCTGATTCTTGTTGATGTTTGCCAGAAAACAACAAAACTCTGTAAAGCAGCTAAAAATAAAAACTAAATAAAATTAAAACTAAAAAGTAAAAAAAAATCTAAAATAAGAAGGTACTTTATGTTAGGAAAAATCTGAGCTCCGAAGGTCAAGTGGGGTGCTTTTAAAGCAGCTAAAAATAAAAACTAAATAAAATTAAAACTAAAAAGTAAAAAAAAATCTAAAATAAGAAGGTACTTTATGTTAGGAAAAATCTGAGCTCCGAAGGTCAAGTGGGGTGCTTTCTACAGCACCCCTTCCATACTATTCTGCAGCTCACCTATCTAACCAATAGATGAGCGAGAGCAAGGCAGACCGGTTCCTTTCTGCAGACAAGGAATGCCTTTTGTTCGGTTCAGGGACAATCCTTGCTCCCATCGAAAAGTTATCTGCCGATATTTGGACATTAGTTTCAATACTCCTAATCTATAAATGTACAACTGTACTTCAGATTCTCTTTTGAACCAGCTGGAACACCTCTCCAGTTTTCCCATGAGTTAGTTAAATATAATCTTTAACACGTGTTTATGTTTTCTGCTTATATGAGAGTCGTGATTTTACCTTTACTTAAGAACTGTCTTATAATTTTAGAGTCTTTCTTCTAAAAAGAGGTAAACATTCAAATGAGCTAAAATATTCACTATTCCAACCTAAAATTTTACTGATCTGATTTTGATGAAGGCCAGTAGTAATCAATGCACAAGAATGATATCTACAGAAAACAAATACATGGTTACCAAAGAGGGATGAGGGTGGGGGAGCGATAAATTAGTAATGTAGGGTTAGCAGATACAAACTAATATATATATATAATAAATGACAAGGTCCTACTGTAGAGCACAGGGAACTATAGTCAATATTCTGTAATAAATCATAATGGAGAAGAATGCAAAAAAGAATATGCTTTTATATATATATATACATATGTATGGACGTGTAACTGAATCACTTTGCTGTATACCAGAAACTAACACGATATTGTAAATCAACTATATTACAATAAAAAATAGAAAGGACGTGAACAAAAATGTTACAAAAAAGAATGAAACACTGAACTAACTGGAGTCTATCACTCACTGATATTAACGACAGTACACTTCCCTTGTCCTGTGAAAACGACAACTGTCAGAAGTCTCAGCTTACTGCATTCCTTTTTCATTTCAATCCCAATGTGTGTCCCCGTGTTCCCTCTTATACAGATCACCATAAATAATATTGGATTTGGGTTGAATTATTTAGCACTTTTCTCTGTTTCATAAAAAAATCATACATTTCTCTAGAAGCTAAAGTATATTTCCATCTGTTAATTCCTTCCCCACTCAAGAAAATTCCCTACAAACATTTTATTACCACTTACAGGAGTCTTTATTACTCATTCCCTAATTCTTCCTTTTCAGCTGCAATTACTCATCTTTACATCTCTATAGCCCTCAAGACAGAGGCAACCTAGCAAGGACATCAGCAGTTCTCTGAGCCACAGACCAGATACTAGTTTGCAATCCAAACTACCTTTACTTTAATTCCAAGGGATGTTTTTCAATTCTTGAGAGAACAGACTTGTGGACACAGCAGTGGAAAGAGAGGGTCGGACAAATTAAGAGAGCAGCGTTGACATAAATACATTGCCACGTGTAAAACAGCTAGTGGGGACCTGCTGTATAGCACCAGAGGCTCAGCCTGTTGCTCAGTGGTGACCTAGATGGGTGGGAGGGAGGCTCAAAAGGGAGGGGATATATGTACACTTACAGTTGATTCAACACTGCTGTATCGCAGAAACCAACACAACATCGTAAAGTAATTATCCAATTAGAAATACATTTTCTAAAAAGTTACAGCATTCTGTCTTCTAAAGGGCAATTAAATGATCTTGACGAAACTCCCCATCTTAACTGTTAAATGGAAAAAAAGAAAGTTAGGATTAGCAATATGCAGTTACTTCCCAAACAATTTTAGGACTGGAAGCATATGCAAACCAAATCAAATATCCATAGAATCAAAGTTTTGGTCATTTTTGTTTTAAAGTATTAAAAAAAAAAAGGTATGTTCAAAGAACCACATGAAAGCTACTGATGCCTGGTCATCTGAGCTTAAAGATTGCCTGAGGCCAACAACCTGACTTAGCCTCTGGCTGGGAGTTGCGTGGGGTCACACCTGCCTCCCCCAAGCTGGCACAACCTTGGTGAAGAATTCCTTTGAGGACTTTCTGGTAAGCAAGCATTTAAGGCTCCCAACAAACAGCCTTACATATGATTGATCCTGAGCTATGCTTCCCAAAATAACTTGTTCCCTTGGAGCCTGGGTAATTATGAGCAAGACACGGCTCTGGGTCAGGGCAGACCCAACAGTTCCTTGGTTACAGGCAAGAGCAGCATTCATTGTACTTTCATGACCCTCTTCTTGAGGATGAATTCAAGTTTAAAGAAAAGCTTACTGATGTTTTCTCCCCTCCCCATCCCCCCCTCCCAGACCATCCCGGCAACTGGGGAAGCAGCTTGTTCTACCCAGACAGCAAAATAAATATAGTTTAATTCAAGTTCACCATACTGTTACTATTTTCAGGGACCCAAATAAATCGTCGCCTATACAGAAAAATTAAAAGTGCTTATTTTGAAGGAAATGGCTCTCTGGAATACGCCACATGCTTTGTGTTGGTGGTTTGAACCCTAGCATGGTTCTAAGTGGGTAACAGTCCCCAGTCAGCTCCATCCACAGGTTTGCACTACATACAAGGAAAGCTCTGGAAAGCAGAAGGGCTATGAAACAGGGAAGCTGGGCATTTCCAAAGCTCCTGCCACTGGAGGGAACCAGGCTGGCACTTCCTCCATCAAGAAGTTCTTCCCTAGGGCTCATGCTGAGGGCAAAGTGTCCAAAAGTCTTCATATCCTAAGCCATGTAAGACAATATATATTATAGTATAAAACATAAATATATGCTTTTCAACTATGGCCTTAAGTCATCTAGCAGGCAATATGACAAAATGTTAACACTAGTTTTCTCTATGGTGCGACTATAAAAAATTTCTCCTCCATATTTTCTGTAATAAAGACATATGACTTGGGCAATTATTTGAAAATGTATCTCCAAAAAGTAGTTTAGGAAAGCCTATACAATCTGTTAGGTTAGATTCTCTGCCCTTCTCTGGTTAGCTGGAATTATGCTAACTAGCTTTACTTTCCTCAGCCTTCGTCATTCTACCTGAAAAAGGAAAGCGACTTAAATTGGACATACTCCAGCAAGTCTAAATATCTGAAGTTAATCACTTGATAAAGTGCTTCTTCAAGGCTTTTTTTGGGGGGGTAAGTTTCACAGTAGAAATCCCTAGTTCAATATCACATTTTAAAATTTGATATAAAATAGATAAGTGATAAGAATCTACTGCATAGCACAGAGAATTCTACTCAGCACTCTGTAATGGCCTATATGGGAAAAGAATCTTTTAAAAAATAAGAATGGACATATGTATATGTATAACCGATTCACTTTGCTATATTCCTGAAGCTAACACAACACTGCAAATCAACTATACTCCAACAACAAAAAATGCCCCGTGGAGAAGGTACACACTGTCCAAGCCCAAGGGCCATGGAAGAGAAATCCTTTGGAGTCCTTAGTATCTAGTTACCCAGACACCAGTGACAGCAATAGACCCATGGTCACATCCCAGGTATTTCTGACAGCAATTTCCCTGCTTCCTGACCAAGTCCTTAAAGGACTCCCACGGCGACTACTCTGCCTGTGTCTCATCACAGAAGGGACAATTTCACATTAAACATAATTTTATCCCACATTAAATATACTTATTACCACTTTACTATCAGACTTTCAAGCCTCTAAAGATATGTATAATTTTTTTAAGAAAAAGAGTTGAGCTGTCATAAAAACAAACTTAGAGATCTGACCTTGGAAATAGGTCCAGATATTTTAATAATGTTTCACTCAGATTTTTTGGGCTTCCCTGGTGGCTCAGGTGGTCAAGAATCCACCTGCAATGCAGGAGACCCGGGTTTAATTCCTGGGTCAGGAAGATCCCCTGCAGAAGGGAACAGCTACCCACTCCAGTATTCTTGCCTGGAGAATTCCATGGACAGAGTAGCCTTGTTGGGCTACAGTCTATGGGGTTGCAAAGAGTTGGACACGACTGAGCGACTAGCACTTTTTTAGGGTTTTTATTTACTTTTATTATTTATTTTTTACTGTGCATGGGCTTCCTCTAGTTGCTGCAAGTGGGGGCTACTCTCTAGTTGCAATGTGTGAGCTTCTCATTGCTGTGGCGTCTCTTGTTGTGGGTCACAGGCTCCAGGGTGCATGGGCTTCAGAAGCTGCAGCCCAGGGGCTCAGTAGTTGCGGCTCCCAGGCCCCAGAGCACAAGCTCAATAGCTTTGGAGCATGGGCTTAGTTGCTTGAATCAGGGATCAGGGATTAAACCCACGTCTCCTGCATTGGCAGGTGACCTCTTTACCCTAAGCCACTGGTAAAGAAAATCTTAATTTTCTAGACGTGCAAAATCAGCACCCTTAAAGTCTAGCACATATTTTTATCAAACTATCTGAGGTATGAGCATTAATACTACTTACAAGACTACACAGACGGTATATAAACTACCAAAATGACAATGGTGATGTGGATCTCAGAGGGAAACCTGGCCCACGGGAGGCCTCCAGTAAGGTCAGTGGGCCCGTACTTCTCAGACATAGGGCTCACTCCCACCGCTGGCTGCAAGGCTTGGTCTTCCAAAGGATTCATGAGTTAGAAGACTCAGAAATTACTGGGCTGTGATATTTAAATCTGTCGAAGTTTTAGAACTCTCATTTCACTAATATTCGCATTTTTTCAACTTCAGAAATAGGCCAGAACTTTCAGAAAAGACATTATTGTCCAATATACAAATTATTTGGGCCTCAATATTATTTTAACCTTCTCTGAAATGGCCTTGTGTATCTCCTCTGACCAGAGTGACCACAGAATTTGAAGTCTAAGCCGGACCACCTCTGAGGGTCAAAGGTGACACTATTTATAGTTACTCTGGGACAAGAGCCACAGCTGAGGTTGTCTTGGGAAAACCTAGATGAGGGGATCACCTGACCTCTGGGATCAATCTCCCCCTGTTCCTCATTTCCTTTCATAAAGAACTGAAAATCTGAGAGATGGGCATCATTCTATATGCCTTCAACTAGCACAGTGTTAAATGTCTATTACATCTCAATAAAGGTGGGAAACAAACAAAATGAATCTTTGCAAGGAAGGAGGTGGCCTGGAACTGCTACACGCAGATAGTCCCTATCCCTTCCAGGCCTCCCCTAGAAATTCACATACCTAAGCAGGTGAGGACATGATCTATGTCTAAATAAAATCTCCGGAAGCAGTCTTGGCAAGACTGCCCCTAAAAATAACCTTTTCCCAAAGACATGTTACATATCTGTTCGACTCCTTCCTCTGGCTCTCTTCTGGGGGTGGTGGAGGAAATAAAGATGCAGAGGTATCAAATTCAGCATCTTCAGACACTGTTCCCACCTGGTGTCTCAAATTCAAGCTCCCCACTCAGAGCAGTAAAAGCAATGGTCACAGGAGTCAAACCAATAAACCTGAAGGAGGCTATGGGATCAATGTATCTGATCAGTTTGCAGCAAGAGAAGAGAAATAGCCTTCCAGTACTGCCTTCTCACATGGGGCCACAAACTACGTGAACCCACCCACCATGTTTACAGGATGTTAAAAGACTTTGCCTCTGCCAACAGAGGTTTCTTGGCACAATTTTGTTCTCTTCCCCTTCCGAGCCTGAAATTCACCATTAGGGTTCTTGGAACTAGGAATAAGACAATAGCATTATTATCTTAGAAAGGTCACTGTTAAAATATTGATGATCCCCTGGACACTCCTGGTGGTCCAGTGGTTAAGAATCCACCTACCAATGGTTTGATCTCTGGTCCAAGAAGATTCCACATGCTGTGAGGCAACTAAGCCTGCGTGCTACAACTACTGAAACCTTTGTGCCTTAGAACCTGTGCTCTCTGCAACAAGAGAAGTCACTGCAATGAAAAGTCTGCACACCACAACTAGAGTGGAGCCCCCACTTCTCACAACTAGGGAAAGCCTGTGCACAGCAACCAGACCCAATGCAGCCAAAAAAAAAAGTTAAAAAAAAATTGATGATCCTTGGAAAGGCAGGTCTTGCCTAAAAATCAGACAATCATAACATAATCATAACCCTGTGAGAAATTATCAGGGGAACTAGGGGTTAGGAGAGGTGTCCAAGCAGAGCAGGGAAGAGGCCTGGATGGTCAAAAGCAGGTAGCAGGAAGCCTGGGTCTGGGGGAGGAGCCAGAACTTTCAAAACAGGGAAGGTAACAATTGGCTCACTTGGCAGTTTTGCGTCACAATTTTGTTTAAAGAATAAAGCATCTGTTGAACATAACTTTTTTTTCCTTTTAGGATTGCACATCCCTGGTAATTACTTCACAATGTACACATTTATCAAAACATGTGGCATAATAAATATATACACTTTTTCACTTCTCAATGACACCTCAATAAAGCTGAGGTTGGGGGAAGAGCCGGGCATCGTTTATTTGTGAAACTTGCCCGTAGGGTTCAGAGGGATTCACTATATGTTCTCTTTGCTTCTGTGTATGCTTGAAATTTTCTATAAGTTAAAAATAAATAAAAGAAAGGCAGGATATTTTCAATGTAAAGTGAAGGGAGTCCTTGGCACTGCCACTAGCCAAATGTCTATGGAGCCCGAGTCTTGGCGAGCATCCTTGTCCACTAAGACATCGTGTCTGCAGGAAGATGGCTCTAATCTACACTCTTGCCTCTGGAAGTCTCCTTTTCTCGTTCCAAAAGGGAACTGACTCAATTACTTAGGCATCCTGAACTCCAGTTTCTTTTTGGAACTGTGTCAGACAGACCAGTGGTTAATTCCAAAGATGTGCCCTTAGCGGCATGTCCAATAAGCCTCCATTTGAAAGATGCAGTTGGCTTCCCCTGTGGCCCCTGTGCTCCTCCTCTGGCATTTCTGTGGGACGGAGTGATTGCTAGAGCCTGACTATGGGAAAATCTTGGAAGGACGATATCTTCCATGTCTCAGATTTAGTCTTCTCATTCTCATCAGATAGTCCCCCTTAGAAATTAAAAATCCAGACACACACCCCCTTTTAAACGGGGGTCTAGGGGAGCGATGCATTGGGAATCTGGGTTTAGCAGATGCAAACTATTATATTTGGGGTTGGCCAAAAAGTTCATTAGAGTTTTGCATAAGATGCTAAGAGAAAACCTGAACGAATTTTCTTATCAACCCATATTTTGGTTCAATCCAATATATAATGGATAAACAACAAGGTCCTACTGTATAGCATAGAAAACTATATTCAATATCCTGTAAGAAACTATAATGGAAAAGAATATGAAAAAGAATATATGTATATAACTGAATCACTTTGCTATGTAGCAGAAATTAACACAATATTGTAAATCAACCAAACTTCAACAAGATAAATCTTTTAAAAATAAAAGCACCTCCTCTGGAGTTAAGTCACCTGGATACAAAATTCAGCTCTGCCACTTGCAGATCAAAATACACAATAAAATAATTAGCACCTCTGTATTTTATAAAATTTTGATTGTGAAAGATATCTTTGTAATACAGACAAAATTCTGTGTACATTTCCTAGCTACCACTTCCCCACCCTCAACCACCCGTAGGTGGGTTACTTAACCTCCCTAATGGAAAAGTAAGAATCACAATACTCATCTCTTAAGACTGCCATGACATTGGAATAAAATAATATGTCTGCTTAAAACAGTGCCTGGAAATTCTCAGTAAAGAGCTGCTTTGCCCTATAACAGTGAATAGCTTGGGATACTGGGAACCATGTGCCAAGTCCCCTCCCCCTCTTTTTTTAATCCACTAGCAAAAAATCCATATTTTAAAAGACCATTTTTACTGTCTTATTGGAATATTTTTCTTTTATTGTTATACTGAAAAAACAAATATAAACAAGATTAAAAAAAAAAACCTGAAATAAAACACCGGAATGAGGACCACCATTCATCTCATTTTAAAATTTTATAAACAATAACACAGAAAAAGTTGGGACTTCCTCGGCAGTCAAGACTCCCAGAGCTCAGTCTTTCTCTCCTATAACAAAACCCACTGCGTATGGAGGTTTCTATTATGGGCACTTTGAATCACTCAGATGAGACTTGGGGATTATAAAGAACCAGCATGACCAGCAAGATATATCATATTCAGAGCCATGGAACAACTCTCAATAAATTTAAAAGGATTTAAGTCTTACAAAGTATCTCAGACCACAATAGAATTAAGTTAGAAATCAGAAACAAAAAGCCCTCCAGAAAATTCCCAGGTCACTGGAAATTCAATAACACATTTCTAGGTAACCTAAGGGTGAAAGGAAAAATCAAAGGGAATATTACAGACTTCCCTGGCAGTCCACTGGTTAAAACTCTGAGCTTCCAATTCAGGGTACGTGGGTTCAATCCCTAGTTGGGGAACTAAATCCCACATGCTGCATGGTGCAACCAAATAATAATAATAAACAAAAACAGAAAAGAAAAATCTACCTTGTGGTTGAATGCTACATTTGGTATGTTAAGATGAAACCAATTCTCTTCAGTCATGAAACTACTTCTCTTAATAATCCTTACAGATTTGCAACAAAGTCTTCCTCAAGAAGGCCCCGCCTTGGCCCCTCCAGTTGCAGATGGATTCTATGTCACAGACTTGAGCACACACCACAAATAGTTTCTTACAGCTTTTCACTTCCTTTGGAAACCATAACTTATCTCATGAGCTAAAAGAGCTCCCATTCCACGGTGCCAAGTCCCTGGGTTTCTGTTCTAGCAACTAAACCAACTCAAATGCCAGATTCAGATGGACTGGCAAAGTTCCAACAAAACACCAAGGTGAGATTTCTCCAGGAAGAAAAGCAAAGACATTTCGACAGTTTGAGTGGTTCCAAGTCATCCAATAAATGCATGTTTTCATCCAGAAAAGCAATGCTTCCGCATTTCGGTAATTACTGCTTCCTGCAGGAGCCCTCGATGTTAGCTCACCTCAGCGTCTGCCAGGTACGTCTTCCACTTCCCCCTCCTACCAGTTTCAAACTTGGCCTCTGAGCAGGTAACTCTGCATGTAAATCTCTAGGCTTGACCTTTCTTTCCGATATTTCCATGGGCTGTCAATCCCTCAATCCAAACCTTTCAATTTTAACTGCTACAGAAACCTAACCACCCTCTTATTTTCCCAGTTGAATACCAAAGGCACTAGAGATAAGACCAGAAACAAGCTGATTTCAGTTTTATGGTCTTGGTCAAATATTGTACCTCAAATACAGTGGGACAGTAGCAGTGATACAGTGGTTTTATAGGGTTGAGCCATAAGAAACTGCAGTTTGGGGAGGTCAAAATGGTTAGTGTCAAAAATTTCCTATGGTTCAACCTAATATGTACAAAATATCTTAAAATTCTAAAAAAAGCAATGAGGTTATCTCCTAAGTAATTATTATCTTCCTATCCTGTTCGACTATGATAAAGTAACTTAAAAGACCCCTCATGACTCTAAAAGATAGGATTTCTTGATTTGCCAATCTCAGTCATAAGTATCTATATGAGATGCAGTCATATGTTCAATATCAAATGCTGCTGTCATTTCCCACCTCAATCTCATAGTCACCTACTTGTCCACTTGACCCTCACAATTACTAAAAAAAATAGGAGTTTTTTACTAAGATAGCAAGATTTTCATGTTGTAACAGACACTAATAAGAATCCATTTTCATTATACAGTAATCTCTAGGAATGATGCCTAATATTTAACCCCTAGCAAAAACAAACACAACAACTCAAAGCACACTAACTCTGTGGTCCTGGATTTGGCTTATACCAAGACTGTCCCAGGCAGATTCTTTTCTAGGGTCCACACACTCTGCAGAATCACCTGCATCTCTTCCCTATTTTCTAATTCTGCTACTGTGAAGCCTGGCATGTCTTCCAAAAATTCTTGTTTTACCAGGTTTTACACACAGAAAAACAAATTTAAATGTCTACTTCTCTGTCTAAATGAGTTTGGAATTTTATTACATGGGTAGATGTTTTCAATCTGGACAAAAGAGTCACGTGAAATTAAATCTAGGTTATCAGAATTTTGTTCATTCATGGGGTGACACATTTTATTATCATTTAAATATATCTACATGTATGGTTTTATTATCATTTAAATATATCTACATGTATGGTTTTATTTTATTTTAAATATATCTACATGTATGGTTTTATTTTATTTTTTTATTTTACCTCTAAATTGCAACTTTTAAAAAACATTAAGCAGTTTCTCTTTCTAGGATCAGTCTTGGAATAAGAACTAAGTCGGAGAAATCCATCATTTGTGGAACTTAAGAAAATGCTTTGAGAAAACAGCTTTAAGGAGCATTAAACATTAGTGTGAGTTGGATTTAATACATCAGTAGCTCATGGAGTTACAAAGATTGCAAAAAAAAATTATTAATAACTGTGCTAAATTCTTTTCCAAAATATGACTAATAATTTCTGTACTTCACAAATGTGAGTGCAGACTCTGAGTAGGCCCAGGGGACCAAATAAGAGCATCTGCTCACGGGAGAGACCAGGAGAGCATCTAGTGAGCCACGTTCTAGCGCAGGGGCCTGAGCACGAAGAGCTCCCAGAACCAGAGGAGGCCGGACTCCGGTATAAGCAGAGGGATGAACTAAAAACAACACGATGACCCCAAGGACCCTTGGGGTAAGAGGAGTAGCAGACGGAGGATGGCCTGGCCTCCCAAACCCCCGTGAGAGGTCTGAAAGGCTCCCTCGAGGCAATAAAGAACCACAGAGGGAGACTTCCCTGGGGGTCCAGTGGTTAGAATCTGCCTTGCAATGCAGCGGACATGGGATCAATCCCTGGCTGGTGAACTAAGTTCCCATGGAGCAATGAAGCCTGCGAGCCACAGCTAGAGTCATCGTGCAGCAATGAAAAACCCCAAAAAACACGTCAAAGGTCCATGTGCCACTCCTAAGATCCAAGGCAGCCAAATAAATAAATTTTAAAAAAGAACCACAGAGTGGCTTTAAGTAGAAATACACGACCAGGCTTTTGTTTCATAAAGATCACTCCTGCAGCATCGGGGGACGAGTTCGAGCACAAGCACGGAGTGTGGAAGGGTGACAAAGCAGAGGCCACCGCCCCCATCCAGAGACTCTGAAGGGCCTTCAAGCACATGGTGGAGGAAGGGGCAGGGTCTGGGGGACTTTAGGAGGTGGGCTCCACAGGGGCTGGGAGAGAGGAAGGGCTCGAGGCTAAATCCCAGGTTCCCCACCTGGGTGCCAGCGAGGAAGATGCTTCCAGGCACCGTGACCAGGAACCATGCAGAAGGGGCTCTGGAAATGTTCTCCGCTTCATCTGTGAGCCAGTCCCTCCTCTGTGCTTCTCACTCCCCTGTCTTTTGAACTATGCTGCAGGCCCCTTAAGGCCTGGGATGGAGCCAACTCCATGCTCTAACCCTGGTCCCCAGCATGACCGTAATCAACAGCTGCCAAAGAACGAATGGCCACACTCCTGCTCCACTTCCATTCTGCCCTTCAGTACAGGTTGCAAGGGAACAATCTTCTACTGCCAGTTTCTGCTCAAGGAAATTGTGGGTGGGGGGGTATACTGAGAGGTGTGTGTGCAATTGCTCAGACAGGTGCTTGTGTAAAACACAGACCCATCTCTTGTGTTTGAGATGTTCCTGCCTGAGAAATTCGTCTAGCACAGTAGTTAGCAAGCGATTTCCCCTCATCTTTGCTTTCTGTTCTTTCTGGAAGAACTAGTCCCGTTCCCAGGGAAACAGTGGTACAGTTCTGACTGTCCTCCAACGTATTCCGTGTCAACTCCTCTGCTCGTCATGGGAGCACCCCCGCCCACCCCGGAGCTGCGCCTTCTCTGTAGGTGTCTCCCAGCTGCAGCAAGAGACTGCAGGGCATTCTGACAGTTTTCTGAAGCTGTGTTCATTAGGTTTCCCAGCTAAGAGTTCCATTCCTCCTCCCACACTCTCAGAAGAGCTTATTTGGGGTTCAAGTTTCTTCCTCGGTGAATTAGGATGAAGGGTGAAGGGCAGACTCCAGGACATATCACAGTACCCAAAAGAAGATGACGAGAAAAAGACTGACTTCTCCACCTTACAGCTACTGCACCTGTGACTCTGCATAGCAAACCAAGGGCACCTTGAGAACAACAGCCACTCTGGGGGCAGAGGTCTCTTAGGGCTCCTACAAGATCCTGTCTTATAAGCCTGCCCATCATCAACTCTCTCTCGACATCAATGGATACCTGAAACTCTAGCCCTCTCTTTAAGCAATAGCCACCTGGATGCACAACTGGCCCCTCAGCACTCGGCCCCTTGCATCCCGTAAACGGTTAGCTTTCTGCCCAGACACATCTCCTAGTGGAGAAGCAGGTACTCCTGGTTAGTTTTGTTACTTGTCAATATCACTATCTTGAGTTTTAAGTCCAGGAGCTCTAATGGTGAGATCATGTCCGCTTAATTGGATTTATACAACAGCCTGCCAGGGAACCACATGGGGTTATTTAATACTTTTTATAATCCCTCCTGATCTCTCTCAAATCAATGCCTTCCTCAGAACTGCTTCTAATCCTCACCACTTGAAATGTATAGTCCCCGTAATGAGTTCTACCTGGATCCTCCACCTCAGGCGCTTACCGACTCCCATTTATTCTGCAAACAGTAAACTATTGGAAACGTGGCTCCCCCTAGCTCAAGCATTCCCAATAGCACTCTTGGAGCTCGAAGTCCACACTCACCCTGGCATCCCAGGTCGTCTATAACCTGGTTCCCCAGTTTACCAATGTAATTTTCTCTCTGAATTTGTTTTTTATCTATTTATTTTTAATTGGAGGACAATTATTTACCAATTATTGGGTTGGCTTCTGCCATACATCAACATGAATCAGCCATAAGCACGCACATGTTCCCTCCCTCCTGAACCTCCCTCCTACCTCCCACTGCATCCCACTTCTCTAGGTTGTCACGGAGCACTGGGACTGATTCTGCATCTTTGGCTTCAGTTAAGCTCCTCTCTTCTTCACACTTCTTCAAACACATCTTGAATAGCAGAGACGTCAGCAAGCACATCCATTAACACGGAGCTGAGTGTCTCGAGGCCCGACTCCCGGTCTGGCCACTTGGTGACTTTCTCTCCCTCCCCCACCCCACCTCTCTAGGTCAGATGTGACTGTACTAATGTCACTGAACTGTACACCTAAAAGTGGTTAAAATGGTGAAGTTTATGCTCTGTACATTTTACTTCACACACAAAAAAGTACATCCAAATCACTAAGGAACAAATAATGTGTTTCTTCTTCCCTCGAAAGTCCAATCACAATACTGATTACTATCGACACTGCTTGATGAAATTAACAACTATTGGCTGCATAAGGATAGTAATAATATTTACATTTACAGATCATTGTGCAGTCTACAAAGCCCCTTCGGTGGAAACTAGTTTGACCATTTGATTCTGAAAAACTATGAGGCAAGAAAGACAGGGAATCCCTTATTTGTATTTTCCAGATGAAGAGACACAACTCTAAAGGTTTAGTGACTTAATTATGGCCAAACAGAGGGTACCAGGCGGAGATGAGGTTCATCTAGGGCTCTTGAATTTGAGACACTTCACAGGCCCTTGGTTTCATCATTCACCTTGTTGGAACGATTCTCACCTTTTCTTCCCCAGGAAAAATTTCTGCAGGAGCGTACTCCAATGTGCAGGGTAGAAGAGCCCGAACCTGCATCCTAAGCTAACAGGTGCTCATCAGAACATGGAAAGGGGCAACTGGCAGTTTCTGAACTCTCTATTTAATCCGGACCTGTGGGCAGCTACTCCCACACAAGTGTCCTTCCCCACCGCCTGACCCCACATGGCAACATTTTAGTCTGATGGCAGGACTGACAGCCAGTGCACTGAAGTGAACGGTGACCTGGTCCATCTAAATTGTAAATACACAGAACCTGAATTTCTTTAGAAACAATGAGAAATTATCAGAATTCTGAATGTGGAATAAGTGAACAACTCTCTTATTGACAATGAACAGAAAAGTGTATTGATCACCTAGCTCTTACAGATTAAGGATGGAAGAAGACTTTATTATCGAAACACACAGTCACTTCCTTAAAAGGCCTGTTTTAGCCTTGCAGGGTGGTGAAGGACAGCACTCGGTGCCCACGGAGATAGCACACATATTCAGCATTGCTGCTCTGACAAGTCACCTCCCAATTAAGCCACTGTTGAATTAAAGGCTGAATGTGCTCTTTGCTTCCAAGAGAAACTTATTTCTAAGCACCAAAGATCTAGAAGTTTTAAAAGTCCACTGAAGAGAGCCCCATTTACATGAATACAAATATTCTCAAATACCCCTGGAAACAGCAGGGGAGAACTCTGAAGCACCTGTACACACTCTTGCTAAATTCAACATCTTCTAAACTGTGGCAAGAGCACGGTGCATCCTCAAAAAGTTGAAAGCGAATTATTGCCACAGGAACCAGAGATTTCACTTCTTGGTACACAATCAAAAAAACAAAACAAAACTGAAAGCAAGGTCAAGAAAAGGTATTTATACACCCATGTTCAAGGCACTATTTACAATAACCAAAAGGTACAAGCAACCCATGTGTGAATCAATGAATGGATGGGTAACCAAAATATGTGGTCCATACAGTCAGTGAATTATTATTCAGCTTTAAAAAGTAAGGAAATTCTGACACATGACAGAACATGGATGAACCTAGAGGACATGATGCTAAGTGAAATCAACCAGACACCAAAGGGGTAAATAGTGCATGATTCCAGGAGGAGGTCCCTAGGGGTCTAATTCATAGAGGCAGAAAGTAGAAGGGTGGTTGCCGGGAGCTAGGGGTGGGGGCAATAGAAAATTATTGTTCAATGGGTACAGAGTTTACTGGGTTTTTGCAAGGAGGAAAGAGTCACGCAGACTGACTGCACAATATGAATGTGCTTAACACCACTGAACTGTACACGTCAAAATAGTCAAGACGACAAAACTGATGTAAAAACAAAAAAAGAAACCTCTCCTTACACACACACAGCGGTATACTTTCACTAAGTCCCCCTGTAGTGAGGAATTCCATGCCAGAGAGCAAGGATTACCACAGTCCAGGAGGCTCTGTGAACTGTGGATATAATTAGGCCCCACATCCATTATAACACTACAGACGTCATCATGTGTTACCAGCATCTGTTGACAGATCTCATACCCGGCATATCACTGAAACGGCAAGTGTGGAGAAGGCAGCCCACAATAGAAACAATGGCATTTTATCCTTGTCCTGTTCCAGCAGTTTGGCTCATAGGACATAAATAGAGGCCACTGCTCTGGCTGCTGCGACCTCACAGCTCAGAACTATTTTACTGCCTCGAGTGGGTTCTCTACAAAAAGTAGAGGATCTTCTGGATCTGTTCAGGTCCATGTCCTAATGGAAAGCTTCCTTCTGTTTTGTTTTTCGCTAATGTCACAGCACAGCACTCAACCTACCTGAGAAAAAAAAATTAATTCTCACTTTTTAGCATTATTCTGTACTAGGACCAGGACATCTGTCTGTTTTTCAATAACATGTTTCAAGTGTTATACAGTTTTAATAATATATTCACATAGGAACCCCAAACTTTAAAAAATTACAACAAGGAAATTATATCCCCAAATAGCATGTAAAAATTAAAAATTATATATAATTATACATTATATATAAAATAGTTAAAAACTATGTATACAAATATATATATTATATACATATATGTATATATGACAAATGACATATGTCTATATGGCTTTTGGAAATTAAAATTAACTCACCCTGTACTGTCATTTAAAAAAAATCAACAGAAACTGTTGTGATTAGACTATTACTTTCAAAAATGATGGGCAGACTACCTATCATGAGAAAAAAAGAACAATCTTTGCAAGACTTAAAACTTAAAAAAAATCCATGAAAAGAATGTAGTAATCAAAACCATGGAAAACTTTTTTAAAAAGAAATACACTGTTAAAAATTAAAGCAACGATTTAACTTCTTTCTGACTGATGATGCATCCATCAGCCCAGATGACACAATAATAATAAATAGTGATAATCCTCAGGCCAGCTGTTTCCCTCACAATAAGTCATTTTAAAAACTGTAGAAGGTCTGAAATTTTATTCTCCTCTATTGACTCAACTTCCACTTATTACTCTCATTCCACTGTTTTCAAGAAGGTAGGACTCAGAGGGAGAATGAAATGTAGCTAAACTGGAGCTTTCAAATAAAGAATTTATTAAGTGATCTCCTTAACAGAGAAATGACAACAAAAGAAAAATCTGGATTTGAAAATATTTGGTTATTTTATAAATAACCAAAAAGCCCTCTAAAATGGTTATTTGATATTCATCCAAATATGAGACCTCTCTGCTTCTGCTTGTTAGGAGTATGGGATGTGTTTCCTGCAGCCAGACACTTATTCACCAGGCACTATCAGATAATCACCCACTGTGGCAGCTACACAGAGCATTCCCATGCACACATATGGTCAACAGACGTTATCCACTTAAAAGCAGGCCCTTAGAAGGGAAACCCACTTTGCCCCACCCCAAGAAAAACAGGGGGTGAAAAAGCATAGGGCACTTTGCTTCTGCCAGGACACTGTCATCAGAAGGTTGGGCGAACAGGTCTGCGCTGGCATCCCTGACCCGGCCAGGCTCTGCGCCCAGTCAAACGGAGGCGGGATTTAGCCTCCTGGTGAGCAGTCGCTAGAGTTCTAGCCAAGGGGATCAAGAAGAAACCTTGAAATAGTGGAATGTTCCACTGGGCCCCCAGAGAGCGCCAACGAAGATGAGCAGGGAACTTTCAGAGCTGGCTGACTCCCTCGTCCCTGGTGCTTACCTCAACGAACCATAAATAGAGTGTGAAATAACTTTTATGGGTGAATGTCTGGTGATCATACAGCATCCCTCTCCAAGAAGCCCTAGAACATTTAATAAATGATTTCCAGTTCTTCTTTGGGGCAGCCCTGTGAAAATCGGAATGAAGCTGATATTCATTTGACCTCTTTTATTTGGGGAGGGATGGGGGGGCGTTGCTGAACACAACGGGACCAGGAAATAACTCTGTGGTGAAGATCACAGGCTCGAGGGGTCAGGAGCTGACCTGAGACTCTTTTTAGATTCTGGTCTAACGCGGGTTAAAACTGAAACGCCCGCACTGTTCTTCCCTTCACATTTTTCGTTTTGTAACTCTTGTGTGACACACGCGCGCACCCACGCACATGCGCGCGCGCACCCACGACGCCCAGGTCCGTGACCGTCCCTGGACTTGATCTCCTCTCTCTCGGGGCACCCGGGCTTCTAGGACACGGGACCACAGAGCCCTCCATCAAGCGCCCTCCCGCTAGTCCACCCGCTCGGCGGCGACCCCGCGCGGGCGGCCCCCCGGGTACGGGGACACACGGACGAGCGGGTCGAGCCCGCAGACGGTGAGCACGCGCCCCTGGCTGACCTTCCTCTGCTGCTTCTCCCAGGCGGGGTCGAGGAGCAGGTCGCGGTCCCACTCCTCCTCCTGGATCATGTACTCGTCATCCTCGTAGACGTAGTTGTACTGCACACCAGGCTCGATCTGGTTCATGGCGCTCGGCGGTCCGGGCGGCGGCGCGGCGCGCGGGGTCGGACGGGCGGGCGGACGGGCGGAGACGCGGCGGAGCCGGCGAGGCGCGGGCGGCGGGCAGGCGGGCGCGGGGTGACCTTCGCGCGGTCCTCTCGGGGCGGTACGCTGGGCGCTGGGTCGCGGGCGAAGCACCAGCTCGGGCTCCGAGCGGCTGCCGCGCCGCTTAATACCCGCGCCGCCCGTCACGTGGCCGCCCGGCCGCGCCCCCGCCCCGCCTGGGCCTCCGCCCGCGCCCGCCAGCGTCGCCCCGAGCACGTGCTGGCTGGCGGCGGGGCCGGGCCACTCGGGGCCGGGCCACTCGGGTCCGCACGCCCGGTGCTACCCCAGACCTGCCGCACGGCGAGCTGAGTCCACCGGCACCAGCCCACGCCTCCCATCTACCCTGAGGCTTATGGAGCGGCAGGACTTGCCGGCGCCCAGGTGGGTTACCCTGGTGCTTGGGTGTTCGGGGGTCAGACGACGGACACACATGGCTTGGGCCCCTGACCACCTCCCCCCAACCCTGCCCCACCCCCCGGCACATCTGTCTTGTCCAGCGTATTCACGTTTGCCGTGTGTTGCCACATATTCCTAAATTCCACACACACAACCCTAAAAAGTAAAGTTCAGAAGCTACAGACTCCCTTTTCTTCTTACTCTCCTCCCTTGCCCTTACCTGGGGAAATCAAGGCAAAGGACTTGGACCAACCGTGTTAAAAAGTCAGGAACCAAACCAAAGGCAGAAAGTGTCTGCTCTCACCTGCCAGTCGTAAATTTGAAACGACTGACAATGGAGGACAAGCAGCCAGCTTCATGTTACGTGTTCATCTCCCCCTGATGTGTTGCACTTAAGCCTTTTTGTCCCTACGGTCCTGGCTAGCTGTTTCCTGTCCCTTGTGGCCCTGTAGGAACCAAGATGAGGTCCCCTGAAGAGGAGGTTGCCTTAGGCCCTGGGAATCCAGAGGGCGACTAACAGGCCAGGCACTTGCCTCCTGCAACTTATGTCCAAAGTGAATAAAAGTTGCCCACAGGCTACATAACTGTGGTTCAGGGCTACTAACCTGTTGACAGATTTCAAGCTGAAAATATGCCTGGATTTAACATTGTTCCTTAGAATTTTTTCCATCACTTAGTTTTATTGTTTTGAGCTTTCTGCCAAAAGGCTTTGACAAATTCACAAATACATCATGCTAACATTTTTAAACAACATGTTTTTAAACAACATGTCCACTAAATGTTCGTTTTTAAACAACACGTCCACTAAAATATGAACTCTGTGAGGCCAGGGATTTAGTCTCATTCATGGCCGTAATCCCCAGAAATTAGAAATATGGCTACCATATACCATACACTAGGTGCACAAGTATTTGTTGATGAAATAAATATCCTTAGAAACAGTGACTGAACTCATTTGCTGGGGTTTAAATTTAAACCTTTAGTTTTAGATTAAAATCATAATCTCTCAACAAGTTTATGAGTAAATTTTAACTATTAGAAATAGGACCAACAACTACAAAAATTGTTCATATTAGGCCTTGAAAATTGTGGGGACCTCAATCCCAGGGATGGCAGAGCCTGGTGGGCTGCCGTTTATGGGGTCGCACAGAGTTGGATATGACTTAAGTGACTTGGCATCAGCAGCAGGTTCCAGATAAGAGCTATTAAAAGACATCAGATTTACAATCCTGCCTGAAACAGCTAAAATCTGAGGGGAAATATATTAAGCAAAGCATTTTAAGACACTGACTATCAGGCAACGAAGGATAATGATCCTTGAGAGGCAGAAAACAAATAGCATGTGTATTATGATTGTCCCAGATTATCACCTGGAAAAAGATTCCAAGATGTATCATAAAGGGAATAAAGGGAACGCAGGTATAACTCAGTGAACTGTGAGTTCAGAGAGACCAATGCAGCTAGAATTTGCGAGGCCAGTTGCAGAAGAGGAGATGGTTGCAAAGAGCGAGAACCCTGGAGACTCGCAGAGGGTCTCCCTTGAGTCTGATCAGTGAATGCATGGGAGAAAAACATTTGAGGTCAGGAAAGAAGCACCCAAAAAGATTAGAAAGAATGATGGTTACAATTTACAGAAGTCTAGGAATAGTTTCCACTTCCATTAACTAGAGGGGAAAACCTTATAATTTACAGAGCATCAGATGGAGTATTCAGAAGTGAGGGAGGGCTTGGGAAAGAGTCTTTAGGCTTAAACTAAATGGCGCATACTGGTTGTTGTTCAGTCTCTCATTCACGTCTGACTCTTTGTGACCCATGGACTGCAGCACACCAGGCTTCCCTGTCCCTCACCGTCTCTCGGAGTTTGCTCAAACTCATGTCCCTTGAGTCAGTGATGCCATCCAATATCTCATCCTCTTTTGTCCCCTTCTTCTCCTGCCTTCAGTCTTTCCCAGCATCAGGGGTCTTTTTCAATGAGTCAGCTCTTTGCATCAGGTGGCCAAAATATTGGAGTTTTAGCATCAGTCCTTCCAAAGAATATTCAGGTTTTTTTCCCTCAGGATTGACTGGTTTGATCTCCTTTCAATCCAAGGGACTCTCGAGTTTTTCTCCAACACCACAGTTCAAAAGCATCAATTCTTTGGCACTCGGCTTTCTTTAGGGTCCAACTTTCACATCAGTACATGACTACTAGCAAAACCATACCTTTGACTATATGGACCTTTGTTGGTAAAGTAATGTAATGTCTATGCTTTTTAATATGCTGTCTAGGTTTGTCATAGCTAGATGTATTGGTGCTACTTGAAAAAGCTCCAAAGCAAGATCTGAAAGAGTCGAACTATTTCCAAGTCACATAATTGCATCCCAGAAGAAAACTTAAAAATACACATAGGAAAACAAAATTGTTCAACGCTTACCGAGGTAAAAATTGCAGTTTCTGGCACCTATCAAATATTACCAAGTATGCAATGAAACAGGAATGCATGATCCATAATGAGAACAATCACTTAAAACTGATGCAAAATTGACACATGATAGAGTTAGTAGAAAAGAACACTAGAAGCAACTATTACTGTATTCCATGTACTCAGGAAGCTAGAGGAAAGATTGAACATGCTATGCAGAGACATGGAAGATTAAATAAAAAAACAACCCAAATTGAATATCTAGAAATGAAAGTACAGTCAGTTCAGTTGTTCAGTCGTGTCCGACTCTTTGCAACCCCATGAATTGCAGCACGCCAGGCCTCTCTGTCCATCACCAACTCCCGGAGTTCACCCAAACTGATGTCCATCGAGTCGGTGATGCCATCCAGCCATCTCATCCTCTGTCGTCCCCTTGTCCTCCTGCCCCCAGTCCCTCCCAGCATCAGAGTCTTTTCCAATGAGTCAACTCTTCGCATGAGGTGGCCAAAGTATTGGAGTTTCAGCTTTAGCATCAGTCCTTCCAAAGAACATCCAGGACTAATCTCCTCTAGGATGGACTGGTTGGATCTCCATGCAGTCCAAGGGACTCTCAAGAGTCTTCTCCAACACCACAGCTCAAAACCATCAATTCTTCAGCTCTCAGCTTTCTTCACAGTCCAACTCTCACATCCATACATGACCACAGGAAAACCATAGCCTTGACTAGACGGACCTTTGTTGGCAAAGTCATGTCTCTGCTTTTGAATATGCTATCTAGGTTGGTCATAACTTTCCTTCCAAGGAGTAAGTGTCTTTTAATTTCATGGCTGCAATCACCATCTGCAGTGATTTTGGAGCCCCCAAAAATAGTCTGACAGTTTCCACTGTTTCCCCATCTATATCCCATGAAGTGATGGGACCAGATGCCATGATCTTCGTTTTCTGAATGTTGACCTTTAAGCCAACTTTTTCACTCTCCTCTTTCACTTTCATCAAGAGGCTTTTTAGTTCCTCTTCACTTTCTGCCATAAGGGTGGTATCATCTGCATATCTGAGGTTATTGATATATCTCCCGGCAGTCTTAATTCCAGCTTGTGCTTCTTCCAGCCCAGCGTTTCTCATGATGTACTCTGAGAGTACAATATCTGAGATTAAAAATACCCTTAATGGCGAGCTTCCCTGGTGGTCCAGTGGTTAAGAATCTGCCTTCCAAGTGCAGGGGATGCAGGATCAATCCCTGGTTGGGGAACAAAGATCCCACAATCTGCAGGGCAACTAAGCCCGTGTGCCACTACTAGAGATGCCCATACACCGCAACTGAGACCTGATGTAGCCAAAGTCATAAATAAATGTTTTTTAAAAACCCTCAATGGGGTTCACTACAGGGTAGATAGACATTGGCTAAGAAAAGATGAGTGAACTTGAACACTTAGCGATAGAAATAATCCAATACAAACATGGAGAGAGAAAAAAAAATAAGCAGAGGATGAGTGAGATGGCAAGATTTCAGGCAGTCTAATGTTTGTATAGTTGGAGTCCCTAAAGTGAGAGAATAGAGAAAAAAAAAAAAACTTGAAGGAATAACAGCTAAACTTAAGAAGTTAGTAAAGAGACTTCTACTTCTGGCCAACATGGAGCATTAAGGACTGAAATTACCTTTCCTCTTTTTAAAAAAATATTTATTTGGCTGCATCGGGTTTCTTTGTTGTTTATTATTTTTAGTTGCGTCACGTCTCGTGGTGATGTGTGGGCTCAGTAGTTGCGGCACGTGGGCTTAGTCACACCACGGCATGTGGGATCTTAGTTCCCTGCTGCTGCTGCTGCTGCTGCTGCTAAGCCACTTCAGTTGTGGCCGACTCTGTGCGACCCCATAGACGGCAGCCCACCAGGCTCCCCCGTCCCTGGGATTCTCCAGGCAAGAACACTGGAGTGGATTGCCATTTCCTTCTCCAGTGCATGCAAGTGAAAAGCGAAAGTGAAGTCGCTCAGTCGTGTCCAACTCTTCGCGACCCCGTGGACTGCAGCCCACCAGGCTCCTCCGTCCACCTGACCAGGGATCAAATCTGAGTCCCTTGCATTGCGAGGCAGATTCTTAACCATTGGATCACCAGAGAAGTCCCTCACCTTTCCTCGTGAAACAAGAAGAAAAAGGAAAATGACAGTCTATGAAACAATGGTTTTCCGATAACAACAGATATCATGTAATGAAGGACAGGAATCCTGAGATGGGAAACAAACCAAGGGAGTTCTGTAACTGCCGCAGTTTGTATCCCTGAGAGAGCTTGCAGGCCAGACCATTGAGGTAGAGTCCAAAAGGCTCCCTGAGTTGCGAACGTGAAGCTTGAGAGTCCAGGGAGAAGAAGGCAGCAAGTATTCGTAGGATAAAGTATCAGAGAGGAGAAGGCCACACACAAGGAGAGGGCTCTGGACATCTTCTGGACTTCTGAGTTTCCCATCTGAGTGCATACTGATCAGAACATGCTTGAGAGGAAGCCACCCGTGTTCAAGGAAAGAGCCATCTGAAAGGGTTAGGGAGAATCAGTTCAGTTCAGTTGCTCTGTCGTGTCTGACTCTTTGCGACCCCATGAATTGCAGCACGCCAGGCCTCCCTGTTCATCACCATCTCCCAGAGTTCACTCAGACTCGCGTCCATTGAGTCAGTGATGCCATCCAGGCATCTCATCCTTGGTCGTCCCCTTCTCCTCCTGCCCCCAATCCCTCCCAGCAACAGAGTCTTTTCCAATGAGTCAACTCTTCGCATGAGGTGGCCAAAGTACTGGAGTTTCAGCTTCAGCATCACTCCTTCCAAAGAAATCCCAGGGCTGATCTCCTTCAGAATGGAATGGTTGGATCTCCTTGCAGTCCAAGGGACTCTCAAGAGTCTTCTCCAACACCACAGTTCAAAAGCATTAATTCTTCGGTGCTCAGCCTTCTTCACAGTCCAACTCTTACATCCATACATGACCACAGGAAAAACCATAGCCTTGACTAGACGGACCTTAGTCAGCAAAGTAATGTCTCTGCTTTTGAATATACCATCTAGGTTGGTCATAACTTTCCTTCCAAGGAGTAAGTGTCTTTTAATTTCATGGCTGCAATCACCATCTGCAGTGATTTTGGAGCCCCCAAAAATAAAGTCTGACACTGTTTCCACTGTTTCCCCATCTATTTCCCATGAAGTGATGGGACCAGATGCCATGATCTTTGTTTTCTGAATGTTGAGCTCTAAGCCAACTTTTTCACTCTCCTCTTTCGAATAGCGCATGGCATTCGCACAGGACCAGGCGGGTGCCTGCTCCAATCCCAGGACTGCAAATACATTCAGTTCACAGAGCATTGAGTCGAGGACCTAGGAGGGTCTTTATATATATTTTTTTTAAATTGCCATTTTAACCATTTAAAAATGATTTTCGTTCTTATAGCTGTGCCAGGTCTCAAGCCTGTTGTGCTCAGGCTTTCTCTAGGTACAATGAGCAGGGGCTATTGTCTGGTTGGTGCACAGATTTCTCATATGGTGGCTTCTCATGTTGAGGAACAAGGGCTCTAGATGCATGGGCTCAGTTGTTGTGGCCCACAGGCTAAGTTGCCCAAGGCATGTGGGATCGTCCCAGACCAGGGACTGAACCCATGTCCCCTGCATTGGAAGGCAGATTCTTAACCACTGGACCACCAGGAAGTCCCTAGGGAGATCTTACTTCAGTAGTGTAGAATGAATTAGTCCTAGACAAGTAGTAACGTGGACTTAATTATTTCTAGATTAAGCCTAGAATGACCACTGCTCTTCCCTAAAAAAAAAAAATCATAAAACAATCACAAATTTATAAAAGCAAGACTCAAAAGGATAAAACTGTTTCCAAGTAACTGTTTCTAAGTAACTGAACTACATCACAGAGCAAAGCTCAAGATTTATAAAGACGCAAAACCATCCAGCACTCAGCAAGGTGAAAGTCACAATTTCCAGCACCCAATCAAAGATTCCCACATGTGCAAAGAAGCAGGAAAACACAACCCATAGTGAAAATAGCAAGCAATTGAAACTGACTGAGGGCTGACACAGATGTTAGGGGTAGAGGTAGAGTCCAGAGGGTTCCCTGAGCTGAGGACATGAAGCTGAGAGTCCAGGGAGACGAAGGCAGCAAGTGTTCATAGGATAAAGTATCAGAGAGGACAGGGCCACATACAGGGAGAGGGCTCTGGGCATCTTCTGAGTTTCCCATCTGAGTGCATATTAACTCTAAAAACAAGGGGAGGAGGTGTTAGAAAGTATTTTTTTAACTGAATGAAGATGAAAACAATATATCAGAAGTTGTGGGGTGCCATTAAAGCAGTGTTTAAGAAGGAAATGGCAACCCACTCCAGTACCCTTGCCTGGAAAATCTCATGGACACAGGAGCCTGGTGGGCTGCAGTCCATGGGGTCGCGAAGAGTCAGACATGACTGAACAACTAACACTTACTTACTTAAGGGGAAATTTATAGCACTAAATGCTTATATTAGCAAAGAAGGATCTTGCATTAATAACCTCAGCTCTTACCTTAAAAACAGAAAAAAAGAACAGACTTTAAAACAGTTAACTGTATTTCATATGTTTAAAAAGTTAAAAACAGAATGGAGGATACATATTTTTTAAATATCTAAATGAAACTTCTAGAAATAAAATGACTTAAATCTGAGATAAAAGTATGCTGGATGGGATTAAGAGCAGGTTAGAGATTGCAAATGAAAAAAGTAGCGAATTTGAAAGTATAAAAATATAAAATTATGGGGACTTTCTTGGTGGTCCAGTGGCTAAGACTCCACATTCCCAGTGCAAGGAACTTGAGTTCAATTTCTGGTTGGGGAACTAGATCCCACATGCCACAACTCAGAGTTTGCATATCACAACTAAAGATCCCACGTGCTGCAACTAAGGCCCAGCACAGTCAAATAAATAAATATTAACAAAAATAGAAGCTATCCAAAATGAAATAGAGACAGAAAAAAATAATCCAGGAGAATGAAAAGGACTTTAGTGACTTTATTGGGGGGTAATCTACCGTGGGTCCTGAGTATGACTGCACATTCTTGCAGGTATGCCAAAATTGCAGAACCCCAGCTGCTTTATTTATCCAGGCTATTTCTCACCATTATATTTGCAGTGAGCAGTCTTGACAGATGAGGTAGCATTCACCCTCAAACAAAGAGCAGTCTTGCTTCTGCTGTGAAAGTCTCAAGTCGCCAAGCTCAGTCTTCCTCTCCCATAACAAAACCCGCTATGGGGACAGGCTTCCAAAAGGGGCCTTTGAGTCACCCCAGTGGGACTTAGGGATTATGGATAACTACCATGAGCAGCAAGATAGATCATATCCAAGGCCATAAAACAACTTTGATATAAATTGAAAAGGATATATAAATCTTACAAAGTATGCCCTCGAATCACAATAGAATTAAATTAGAAATCAAAAACAAGACCTCTAGAATATCCCCAAATATTTAGAAATTCACTAACACATTTCTTGGTAACCCAAGAATGAAAGGAAAATTCATAGGGACTTGCAGGGGACCCCAGTTCAATTCCTAGGTCAGGAAATCCCCTGGAGAAGGGTTGGGCTACCAACTCCAGTATTCATGAGCTTCCCTGGTGGCTCAGATCGTAAAGAATCCATCTGCAATGTGGAAGACCTAGGTTCAGTCCCTGGGTTGGGAAGATCCCTGGAGGAGGGCATGGCAACCAGTATTCTTGCCTGAAGATTCCCCATGAACACAGGAGCCTGGCAGGCTACAGACCATGGGGTCACAAAGAGTCGGACATGACTGAGCCATTTTCAACTTCAACAACAACTGGTGGTATAGTGGTTAAGACTCCGAGCTTCCACTTCAGGAGGCATAGGTTCAATCCCTGGTGGGAGAACTAAGATCCTGCATTCCATGCCACTCGGCCAAAAAAAAATTAAAAATAAAAATCTAAAAACAAGGGGGAAAAATAAAATAAAATAAAAACTAAAAAAAATAAAAACAAGGGGGGAGGTGTTAGAAAGTATTTTTTTAACTGAATGAAGATGAAAACAATATATCAGAAGTAGTGGGGTGCCATTAAAGCAGTGCTTAAGGGGAAATTTGTAACACTAAATTCTTATATTAGCAAAGAAGGATTTTGCATTAATAGCTCAGCTCTCACCTTAAAAACAGAAAAAAAGAACAGAGTAAACAAAAAGTAAGCACAAGAAAGAAAAATAATAAAGATCAATGTAGAAATCAATAAAATAGGTAAAGCAGAAACCAGCAGACTTAAACCTGGTTCTCTGAGAAGATCAATAAAGTCGATACACTTCTAGCCACATTGTTCATCAGGGAAAAAAACATAAATTATTTATATTGGGAATGAAAGAAGTGGCATCATTACCAATTCTATATACTTAAAAAATATAATATGTGAATACTATTAACAACTGTATGCCAATAAATTCAACAGCTTAGATGAAATGGACAAATTCCTTTAATGACACGAACTACTAAACCTCACTATTAAAGAAACTCAATTTTTAGTTTAAAACACTCCCCCATACCCCCAGCACAAGCACACAAAACCTCTTAAGGCCCCCATGTTTTCAGCAGGGAATTCAATCAAACATTTAAGAACGAAAGAATACCAATTATACATAACCAGGAGACTGAAAAGAAGAGACTGTCTCCCAACTCATTCTGTAAGACCAGTATTGGTCTGATACCAAAGGTACGTTAAGATGTTCCAAAAAAAAGAGAAAACTGCGGATCAGTATCTCTCATGAAAATTGATGCAATCAATTTCCACACAGTTTTATCAATTGATCCATGATGATCAAGTGGGATTTATTCCAGGAATTCAGGATTGATTTAAATATTTGAAGATCAGTTAAGTTAATTTACCCTGTTCAGTTCAGTTCAGTTGCTCAGTCATGTCCGACTCTTTGCGACCCCATGAACTGCAGCACACCAGGCCTCCCTGTCCATCACCAACTCCCGGAGTTCACTCAGATTCATGTCCATCAAGTCAGTGATGCCATCCAGCCATCTCATCCTCTCTCGTCCCCTTCTCCTCCTGCCCCCAATCCCTTCCAGCATCAGAGTCTTTTCCAATGAGTCAGTTCTTCGCATGAGGTGGCCAAAGTACTGGAGTTTCAGCTTTAGCATCATTCCTTCCAAAGAAATCCCAGAGCTGATCTCCTTCAGAATGGACAGGTTGGATCTCCTTGCAGTCCAAGGGACTCTCAAGAGTCTTCTCCAACACCACAGTTCAAAAGCATTAATTCTTCGGCACTCAGCTTTCTTCACAGTCCAACTCTCATATCCATACATGACCGCAGGAAAAACCAGAGGCTTGACTAGATGGACCTTAGTTGGCAAAGTAATGTCTCTGCTTTTGAATATGCTATCTAGGTTGGTCATAACTTTTCTTCCAAGGAGTAAGCGTCTTTTAATTTCATGGCTGCAATCACCATCCGCAGTGATTTTGGAGCCCCCAAAAATAAAGTCTGACACTGTTTCCACTGTTTCCCTATCTATTTTCCATCAAGTGATGGGACCAGATGCCATGATCTTTGTTTTCTGAATGTTGAGCTTTAAGCCAACTTTTTCACTCTCTTCTTTCACTTTCATCAAGAGGCTTTTGAGTTCCTCTTCACTTTCTGCCATAAGGGTGGTGTCATCTGCATATCTGAGGTGATTGATATTTCTCCCGGCAATCTTGATTGCAGCTTGCGTTTCTTCCAGTCCAGCATTTCTCATGATGTACTCTGCATAGAAGTTAAATAAGCAGGGTGACAATATACAGCCTTCACGTACTCCTTTTCCTATTTGGAACCAGTCTGTTGTTCCATGTCCAGTTCTAACTGTTGCTTCCTGACCTGAATACAGATTTCTCAAGAGGCAGGTCAGATGGTCTGGTATTCCCATCTCTCTCAGAATTTTCCAGTTTATTGTGATCCACACAGTCAAAGAAAGGCAATGCCAAAGAATGCTCAAACTACCGCACAATTGCACTCATCTCACATGCTAGTAAAGTAATGCTCAAAATTTTCCAAGCCAGGCTTCAGCAATACATGAACCGTGAACTTCCTGATATTCAAGCTAGTTTTAGAAAAGGCAGAGGAACCAGAGATCAAATTGCCAACATCCGCTGGATCATGGAAAAGCAAGAGAGTTCCAGAAAACATCTATTTCTGCTTTATTGACTATGCCAAAGCCTTTGACTGTGTGGATCACAATTTACCCTATTAGACTAAAAAGAGAAACTACATGATCATCTCGATAAGTACAAAAAGGCTTTTGACAAAGTCCAGCATTCATTGTTGATAAAATCCTCAGCAAATTGTAATGGAAGGGAATTTCCTAAACCTGAAAAACAGCGTCTATTAAAACAAAAAACAAAAAACTACAGCTGATATCATTCTTAATTTTGAAAAACTGAATGCTTTCCCCCTAAAATCAAGAACAGATCAGGAACAAACCACTTCTAACTTCTATTCGACATTGTATTGGTGATTCTAACCCAGGGCAACCAGGCAAGAAAAAGAAACAGTCATCAAGATTGGAAAAGATGTAAAACTATTTTTCACAATGATCATCTATGTAGAAAATCCAATGAGATCATCAAAAAAGTTACTAGAACGAATAAGTTAATTTATCACAGTTGCAGGATACAAGATCAATATGCAAAAAAATCAATTGTATTAAGAAATAGCCAGGTCCCAATGGCTTCACTGGCATATTCTAACAAAATGTAAAGAAGAAATAGCTCTAATCCTACACATTCTCCTCCAGATGAAAGAAGAGGCAGGAACACTTCCCAACTCATTTCATGAAGCCAGCATTATCTTGGTACCAAAACCAGATAAAGACGGTATGAAAAAAAAAAAGACAACTATTCCAATTAGTTTGTTCCAATCAGTCTATTCCAACTAGACCAATTTCTCTCATGAACTTAGATATAAAAGTCCTCAACAAAATATTAACAAATTGAACAGGTTATGTGTTAAAAAAATAAAAACATTTGTAAGTCACATATCCAACAAAGAGCTTATATCCAAAATACATATTTAAAACTGTCTTCTTGCAGCTCTAAGAAAACAATCCACCCAATAGAAAGGTGGGCAAAAGTCTTGAACAGATGATTCGCTTGAGAGGACATGCTCCCAGCTTTCCTCATTTTTGTGCTTCACTTCGTTGCTCTTAGCAGAGATTGCATTTTTTATAAGTTGACCATTTGTGGCAACCCTGCACTAAGTCTATTGGTGCCACTTTTCCCACCAGCGTTTGCTCACTTCATGTCTTTGCGTCACATTTTTCGCAATTCTCTCAATATTTCAAACTTTTTCATCATTGTATTTGTTATGGTGATCTGTGATCAGTGATCCTTGATGTTGTTGTCTTGAGGTGCCACTAACTGTGCCCAAGACAGTAAATTTAATCAATAAACGTGTGTGTCCTGACTACTCTGTCAACTAGCCATTTCCCCATCTCTCTCCCTCTCCTCGAGCTTTCTTTTTCTCTGAGACACAACAGTATTGAAATTAGGTCAACTAAACCTTATGGTGTTCAGGTGGAAGGAAAAGCGATACATGTTTTATTTTCCATCAAAAGCTAGACATGATTAAGCTTAGTGAGGGAGGCATGTCAACAGCCTAAAAGCGAGGTCTCTTGTTTGTTTGTTTTGCTGCTCCATGCAGCATGAGGCATCTTAGTTCCCTGTCCAGGGATGAAACCCTTGTCCCTTGCATTGGAAGTGCAGAGTCTTAACCACTGGACTGCTAGTGAAATCTCTAAGCTAGGCTTCTTGTTCCAAGTAGTTGGCAAAGCTGTGAAAGCAAAGGAAAAGTTTCTTGCAGGAAATGAAAAGTGCTGCTCCAGTGAACACATGAGTGATGAGAACAGGAAACAGCCTTATTGCTAATACAGGAAAAGTTTTAGTGGTCTGGATAGAAGAACAAAACAGCCACAGTGTTCCCCTAAGCCAACGCCTAATCCAGAGCAGAGCCCTAACTCTTCAGTTCTATGGCTGAGAAAGGTGAGGAGGCTGCAGGAGAAAAGTTGGAAGCTAGCAGAGGCTGGTTCATGAAGCTTAAGGGAAGAAGCCATTTTCAGAATGTTAAAGTACAGGGTGAAGCAGAAAGTGCTGATCTAGAAGCCACTGCAAGTTATCCGGAAGATAACTTGATAACTTAGATCTTATCGAGCTAAGATCATTAATGCAGGTGGTTACACTAAACAATAGGTTTTCCATGTAGGTGAAACAACCTTATATTGGGAAAAGACAGCGTCTAGGACTTTTATAGTTAGAGACCAGTCAGTGCCTCACTTCAAAGGACGGACTGACTCTCTTATTAGAGACTAATGCAGTCGGTGACTTTAAGTTGAAGCCAACACTCATTAACCATTCCAAAAATCCTGAGGCCCTTAAGAATTATGCTAAATCTTCCCTGACTCTAAAAATGGAACGACGAAGCCTGGATGATGGCACATCTGTTGACAATGTGTTTGACTGTATATTTTAAGCCCATTGGCGAGACACTGCACAGGAAAAAGAACAATTCCTTTCAAAACTTGCCTGCTCGTTGACAATGCGCCTGGTCACATAAGATCTCTGCTAGAGACTGGGTGGTGGTGGTTTAGTCTCTCAGTCATGTCTGACTCTTGCGACCCCGTGGACTGTAACCCCTCAGGCTCCTCTGTCCATGGGATTCTCCAGGCAAGAACACTGGAGTGGGATGCCATTCCCTTCTCCAGGGGAGCTTCCCAACCCAGGGATTGAGTCCACATCTACACTGTAGGCAGATTCTTCACCACTGAGCCACCAGGGATTCCCCTGCCGGAGATTACAATGAGATTAATGTTGTTTTTGTGCCTGCTAACACAAGATCCATTCTGTAGCCCATGAATCCAAGAATATTTTTAACTTTCAAGTTTCATTATTTAAGCTTTTTTTAAAAAGCTATAGCTACCATACATGGTGATTCCTCTGATAGATCTGGGCCCAGTGGAAAGCCTTCTGGGAAGGACTCACCAATCTAGATGCCATTAAGAACAAGCATTATTCATGGGATAAAGTAAAAATATCAACAATGACAGGACTTTGGAAGACGTTGATTCCAACCTTCACAGATGACTCTGAGCAATTCAAGATTTTAGTGGAGGAAGTAAGTAGTTGAAGAGAACTGGATTTAGAAGTGAAGTCTGAAGGTGTGATTCAATTGCTGCAATCTCAGTAAAACTTTAACAGATGAAGAGATCTTTTGAATGAGCAAAGAAAGTGGTTTGTGTAGATGGAGTCTACTCCTGGTGAAGATGCTATGGAAATTATTGAAATGACAACTAAGGATTTGACTATTACCTAAACTTAGTTGATAGGGCAGTGGCAGGGTTTGAGAGCACTGACTCCAATTTTGAAAAAAGTTCTACTGTGGGTAAAATGCTATCAAAGGTCATTGCAAAGAAATCGTTCATGAAAGGAAGAGTCAGTTAACTTCCTTGTGTTGTTGTAAGAAATCGCCACAGCCACCCAATCTTTAGCAACCACCACCCACAAACATCGAGGCAGGACCCGCCGCCAGCAAAAGGATTGCGACTTGCTGAAGGCTTAGATGCTGGTTAGCATTTTTATGAGACCAGTGCTCTAACCCCTGAGCTACAGAGCCTGCTAGCATTTTTAAACAATAAAATTTATAAAGTCTCTATCCTTCCTTCCGCGACTTCTCCCCAACTTCTCCCACCTACATGTAAAGATTAATGGTGAAGAACAGATGAATGGATAAAACACACACACAGAGCCACAAAAGAAGGTGAAATAATGCCATTTGCAGCAACATGGGATGGGCCTAGAGATTATCATACTAAGGGAAGCAAGTAAGACAGAGAAAGGCAAATATCATATGATATCACTTATATGTAGAGCCTAAAATTTGATGCAGATTAACTTGTTTATAGAACAGAGTCACAGACATAGAAAACAAACTTATGGTTACCAAAGGGGAAAGGAGGGGCAAAGCACAAATTAGGAGCTTGGGATTCACAGATACATATTACTACATATAAAATAGATAAACAGCAAAGACCTCCTATATAGCACAGGGAACTATATTCAATATCTCATAATAGCCTGTAAAGAAAAAGAGTGTATATATACACACATACAAATATATATATCTTTATGTATGTATATATGTATTTTTATATGTGAATTACTTTGCTGTACACCAGAAACTAACCAAACATTGTAAACCAACTATACTTTAATTTTTCAAAATTGATGGTCAAAGTTAAATGAACATTACTGAGAAGATTCTGTCTTTAGGAAGAATGATCTTCATGCAATAATATAGAAACATATCCAAGACGTAGTGTTACATTAAAAAAAGAAGTTGCACGATCATTCATATAGTTTGATCTTATTTTTAAAACTTATGAAAAAGCATTACATTCACAAATGTACATTTATTTTTTTAAAAAAATTGAAATACCCCCAAGCACTGTCAAATAGCCCTAACTGCACACACCACCCACCTGTCCTTTTTCACTCCCTTGAGAGACACTGAACATCATGGAAACTCAAGGAAATCATAAACATAATCAATAGAAAAGAGAACGTGGGTTGATGTATGAATAAATGTTGGAAATACCAAGCATTTCATGGTGTTTTAAGTCTGTTGTTAACAATAAGTAACAATAATTGGACTGAATTTTATCTCTTGTTTTTTTTAACCCACGCTGCTTTCTGTGAAAAAGACCTGGGTGTCTTAACTGACAGCAAGTTCAATAGAAGCCAAGTGTAGGAGGACCGAAAAAATCAAATGCAAAGTTAAACTGGATTAATAGATGTGATGTTCAGCTCTAGATGATGCATTGTTCTCTGAGCTGGCAAGACTACAGCTGGAGTAATAAAGGCTATCATTTATTATAAATGTGACATGTACTCCAGGTAAAAAACAAATAGTACAAACTGTAGAAAATAAATAGCTAAAGTCCCCACATGTTTCTGGCCCCTACCCATTCGCCGTGGTTTGCTGATATGAACAATTTGGAGTGTTTTCTTCTAAATACAAGTATTTTATAGACATATGTTATTTTCTTCCACAAAAGAAATCACTTTTGCAAGTTGCCTTTCATCTCCAAATCACAGACATCAACATTTAGAGATGTTTCATAATTTCCTTAATCAATCCCCTACACATGGACATTTGTCTATATCTGTAGGATAGGTTTATAAAAATGGAATTTTGGGGTCAAAGGGTCCATTTACAATTTTTTTTAAAAATTTATTTGCATATAGTTGCTTTATGTCACTGTGTTGGTTTCTGCTATACAGCAAAGTGAATTGTCTATATGTATACATATAGCCCCTCTTTTTAGGATTTCCTTCCCGTTTAGGTTACCACAGAGCACTAAGAAAAACCAATATTGTGTATTAAATGTAGGTTTCCCTGATGGCTCAGTGGTAAAGAATCTGCCTGCCATTGTAGGAGATGCCAGTTTGATCCCTGAGCCAGCAAGATCCGCTGGAGAAGGAAATGGCAACCCGCTCCAGTATTCTTGCCTGGGAAGTCTAGGGGAGCCTGGTGGGCTACAGAGTTGGGCAGAACTTGTTGAATAAGCAACAAATATTAACACATATATGTGGAATCTAGAAAAAATGGTACCGATGAACCTATTTGCAAAGCTGAAATAGAGACATAGACGCAGAGAACAAATATATGGATGTTAAGGGGGAAAGAGGGGTGGTGGATGACTTGGGAGCCTGGGATTGATATACATACAAAGTTGATACTATGTAAAAAATAGTATATATTCTGGAGGAGGTAACGGCAAACCACCCCAGTATGCAAACCACCCCAGTATACTTGCCGTAAGAACCTCATGAACTATATAAAAAGGACAAGAATGACACCGAAAGAGGAGTCCCCCAGGTCCGAAGGTGTCCGGTATGCTACTGGGGAAGAGTGGAGCAGAAGTACTAATAACCCCCAGAAAGAATGAAGTGGCTGCGCCAAAGCGGAAACAACGCTCAGCTGTGGATGTGTCTGGTGAGGAAATCCGATGCTGCAAAGAACAGTATTGCATAGGAACCTGGAATGTTAGGTCCATGAATCAAGGTAAATTGAACGTGGTCAAGCAGGAGACGGTAAGAATAAACATTGACATCCTAAGAATCAGTGAACTGAAATGGATGGGAATGGGTGACCATTATATCTACTACTGTGGGCAGGAATCCAATAGAAGAAATGGAGTAGCCCTCATAATCAACAAGAGAGTCTGAAATACAATACTTGGGTGCAACCTCAAAAATGACAGAATGATCTCGGTTTGTTTCCAAGGCAAGCCGTTCAACATCACATCATCCAAGCCTATGCCCCAACCACTGATGCTGAAGAAGCTGAAGTTAGTTGATCAGTTCTATGAAGACTTACAAGACCTTCTAGAACTAACACCAAAAAAGATATTCTATTCATTACTGGGAATTGGAATGCAAAAGTAGGAAGTCGAGAGACACCTGGAGTAACAGGTATGTTTGGCCTTCGAGAACAAAATGAAGCAGGGCATAGGCTAACTGAATTCTACCAAAAGACTGGTAGAATTCTACCAAAGCACTGGTCATAGCAAATACTTTTTTTCAGCAACACAAGAGATGACTTTACACATGGACGTCACCAAATGATGTAGCTGAAGATGGAGAAGCTGTACACAGTCAGCAAAAACAGACCTGCAGCTGATTGTGACTCAGATCATCAGCTTCTCAAAGCAAAATTCAGGCTTAAACTAAAGAAAGCAGGGAAAACCACTAGGCCAGCCAGGTACAACTTAAATCAAGTCCCAGATGAATATGCAGTGGAGTAACGAATAGATTCAAGGGATTAGAACTTGTAAACAATGTGCCTGAAGAACTATGCATGAAAGTCCATACTGTACAGGTGGCAGCAAATAAAACCTGATTATGAGCGCTACTTTCTCGAAGAGAAAGAAGAGCAAGAAGGCAAAGTGGTTATCTGAGGAGGCCTTACAAATAGCTAAAGAAAGAAGAGAAGCAAAAAAGCAAGGGAGGAAAACAAAGGTATATCCAACTAAATGCAGATTTCCTAAGAACAGCACAGAGAGACAGGAGGGCCTTCTTCAATGAACAGTGTATAAATATCAAAGAGAAAAAACAGAAGGGGAAAGACTAGAGATCTTTTAGGGAAAATTGGAGATATCAAGGGAACATTTTGCCCAAAGGTGGGCACAATAAAGGACAGAGATGATAGAGACCGAGTAGACACTGAAGAGGTAAAAAAGAGATGGAAAATATACAGGGAAGAACTGTACAAAAAAGATCTTAATGAACCAGATTACTCTGATGGTGTGGTCAGCCATCCAGAGCCAGGCATTCAGAGAGTGAAGTCAAGTGGGCTTTAGGAAGCACTGCTGTTAATCAAGCTAGTGGATGCGACAGAATTCCAGTAAAACTATTCAAAACCCTAAAGGATGATGCCTAGGTGTTGCATTCAATGTGTCAGCAAATCTGGAAGACCCAGCAGTGGCCACAGGACTAGAAAAGGTCAGTCGTCATCCCAGTTCCCAGGAAGCGTAGTTCTAAAGAATGTGCTAACCATCGGACAGTTGCACTCATCTCCCATGCTAGTATGGTCATGCTTAAAATCTTGCGTGCTAGGCTGCAGCATTGTGCAAACCAAAGACTTCCAGATGTCCAAGCCAGGTTTAGAAAAGGCAGAGGAAGCAGAGATCAAATTGCCAACATTCGCTGGATCACTGAGAAAGTTAGGGAATTCCAGAAAAACATCTACCTCTGTTTCCTTGACTATGCCAAAATCTCAACTGTGTGGATCATAATAAACTGTGGAAAGCTCTTAAAATGGGAATGAAAGTGAAAGTCGCTCAGTCATGTCTCACTCTTTGTGACTCCATGGAATTCTCCAGGCCAGAATACTGGAGTGGGTAGCCTTTCCCTTCTCCAGGGGATCTTCCCAACCCAGGGATCAAACCCAGGTCTCCCACGTTGCAGGCAGATTCTTTACCAGCTGAGCCACAAGGGAAGCCCAAATGGGAATGCCAGACCATCTTACCTGTCTCCTGAGAAACCTATATGCAGGTCAAGAAACAACAGTTAGTACCCTGTATGGAACAGATTGGTTCAAGATTGAGAAAGGAGTATGATAGGGCAGTCTGCCATGACTCTATTTGTTTAATCTATGCACTGACCACATCATAAGAAATGCCAGGCTGGATGAGTTACAAGCTGGAATCAAGATACGTGGGAGAAACATCAACAGCCTCAGACATGCAGATGATACCACTCTAATGGCAGAAAGCAAAGAGAATTAAAAAGCCTCTTGATGAGGGTGAAGGAGGAAAGTGAAAGAGATGGCTTAAAACTAAATATTATAAAACTAAGATCATGGCATCCAGCCCCGTTCAGTTCAGTTCAGTTCAGTCGCTCAGTCGTGTCTGACTCTTTGCGACCCCATGAATTGCAGCACACAAGGCCTCCCTCATGGCAAATAGAAGGGGAAAAGGTGGAAGTAGTGACAGATTGCCTCTTCTTGGGCTCTAAAACCGCTGCAAATGGTGACTGCAGCCATGAAATCAGAAGGCATTTGCTTCTTGACAGGAAAGCTATGACAAACCTAACAGTGTGTTAAAAAGTAGAGACATTATTCTGCTGACGAAGCTCTGTATAGTCAAGGCTATGTCTTCCCAGTGGTCACGTATGGTTACGAGAGCTGAACCGTAAAGGCTGTGGATCACCGCCTTCAAACTGTGGTGCTGGAGAAGACTCCCGAGAGCCCCTTGGACAGCAAGGAAATCAAACCAGTCAGTCTTGAAGGAAGTCAACCCTGAATAGTCATTGGAAAGACTGATGCTAAAGATGAAACTCCAGTATTTCGGGCATCTGATGCGAACAGCTGACTCATTGGAAAAGTCCCTGATGCTGGGAAAGATTGACGGCAGAAGGAGAAGAGGGCATCAGAGGATAAGATGGCTGGATGGCATCACTGATGCAATGGACATGAACTTGGGCAAACTTCAGGAGATGGTGAGGGACAGAGAGGCCTGGCGTGCTGCAGATCATGGGGTTGCAAAGACTCAGACATGACTAGGTGGCTGAACAACAACAACATAGAATAGATAACTAATGAGAACCTACAGTATAGCACAGGGAATGCTACTCATTTACAGTTTTTGATAGATAATCTCCAGGAAAGAGACCCTCTCCCTGTCAGAGATGCCCTTCTGAATTCACTTGAACCAAGTTCACCCCAGGAGAGCATTCTCCTATACCTGGGGGGTTGCGGTTGGAAGGCTGGAGAACATAGTGTTAGCTCTTCCTGTTCATAAATGTCCGCTCGTGCCAGTTGTTTTATTCACGCAATGTCTGAGATGATCTTGTGAATCTGAGTTTAGGTTCTAGGCAGCGAGGTTTAATTTGGAGTTTTGGGAAATGGGAAGGCCTGGGTGGGTGGGATATAGGATGTTAGATGGTAAAGAACAGAACACAGTGCTGGGAGAGAAGGAGTGAGAAAGGTGAGCAAAGGCTTTTACATACTTTATAGTTTTGACAGAGCTTGGATAGTGGCCGGAATCATTTCTTAAAAGCTCTCTAACGCTATTGGCAGATTTAGGTTCCATAGGGTGTCAGTGTCTGAAATTGGGATCTTTCTAATGGGATAATCTAATTATACGCTCTTCATAAATTCTCTAGTAGCTCCCCCTGTCTTAGAGACCAAACCTGCATTGTCCAGTGCAGTGCATAAGGCCTCTTCTCAGGGTTTGCATCAGCCCACATGCACTGTGTCTGCTGTAACTTCCTGCTATCGTCACCCTGTCCAGCTCTCATTAGAGTCCCACACTTAGGGCTCTAATAGGCATCCATGCTTTTGCATGTATCTTTTCCTTCTTTAGAGTCGGACACGACTGAGCAACTGAACTGAACTGAACTGAACTGAACTGAAACACCAGTTCCAACATAGGGACCTGGAAAACTGCTCACCTTTCACATCTCAGCTCAGCCTCTACCTCCCCTGTAGAGTCTGCCTTGTCTCGCCTGCTCAGACCTGGGTCCCGCCTTCCCGTACACACGTGCATTTGTGTGCAAACTTCTATCACAGCTACTGCGTGACTGTCCTGTTAAGCCCTCATTTGTGTGACCCTCTCCCCTTTAGTCTGTGAGCTCCTTGAAGCTGGGAGCAATTGGCCTTATTCTTGGTGTCCCCGCAGCTACCTTTGTCTTTGGTACTTAGAACCTGCTCAAAAATCATTTGCTGAATAAAGAAGTGACCTCTTTTGACTTGTTATATGGGAGTATTTCTACATTGGAGTGGCCCAGGGAAGTGGGTCATTCAAGAACAAAAGTTGAACCTACTTTTCTCCAACCACATGTTTGGCAAATTATTTTGCCTTGAGTTTTCACACGTTCTTTTGCGGAGAATCACTAAATTCAAAATTGCTTCAGACTGCAGCTATAGATTAGCATACTAAGAGAAGTAAGTCAGAAAGAGAAAGACGAATACCACGTGATATAACTCATACGTGGAATCTAAAATATGACCCAAATGAACCTATCTACAGAACAGAAACAGACTCCCAGAGAGAACAGACTTGTGGTTGCCAGGGGGAGGGCGGTGGGGGAGGGCTGGACTGGGAATTTGGGGTTAGCAGAGGTGAACTATTATAGAGAGAATGGATAAACAGCATGGTCCTATTCTATAGCACAAGGAACTATATCAATATCCTTTAATGAACTGTAATAGAAAAGAATATATTAAAAAAAAGAATGTCTATATGTGTATAACTGAGTCACTTTGCTGTAAGCAGAAATTGACACAACGTTGTAAATCAACTATACTTGACTTAAAAAAAAGTAATGTTTAAAAAAATGCATCAGACGATATTTGACTAGCTTGGATCAGAGTCTAACTGCTGAAATGACATAGACCAAGATTATTGCCTCTGAGAAAAGCAGTATAGGGAGATTTGCCTGGTGGTCCAGTGGCTGGGACTCTTCACTCCCAATGAAGAGAACCCCGATTCAATCCCACATCAGGGAACTAGATCCCACATCCCGCAACTGGGAGTTCTCAGGCCACAACTAAATATCCCACATGCCACAACTAAGACCCCGAGCAGCCAAATAAATAAACATTGAAGGGGAAGGAAAAGCTTAAAAAAATATAAAAGCGGTATACCACAATAGCTACAGAGCTTAAAATCAGAAAGAGCTATGTTTGAATCCTGACTGCAGCTCTTAACTGGCTGTGGGCGAATTTGCTCACTGATGTGCCAATCATTTTTTTAACAGCCTACTGCTTTCATTAGCAAAGATTCAAAATACCTATTATTAGCTGGAATTTAATCAGGATGTATAGATCTACTGAATATACCAAAAGGCTAGCTATTTTTCTTTGACAGAAAGCCAGAAAATTTTCTATCCTATTTCAGCCTCCTTTTTCTTTCTATTGTATGTGTGTTTGAGTAATATGGCTTCTTTTTTCTGAATATTCATACAAATATGCTTGTTTTCTAGAAAGCTATAAAATCATTAGGTATTTTTTATTTCCTTTATGGAGGAGAAATCTTCAAACACATCTTCAAAAGACCAATTACAGTCTGAGTGTTTCTTTCTTAATCCCCAGTAATGGACCCTGACCCTCTAAAGAAAATAAAGAGCCAAGCAGTGGAAGAAGTGTTGGAAGACCACAACTGAAGGGCTATTAAAGTTCCCTACTGGAAGATTTGGCAATGATGAAGGGGCAAGATGATGAATTTTTGTTGTTATCTCTTTGTCCCAGAAAGGAAGCCAAGTTCCAAGTCCACCATATAATTTAGTCTTTAAGGCAACTCAGCAGAAAATAAGACAAGTGCTTCGAGGCAAAACAATTTTCTCACTTGACAGAGACTGAGAAAATCAGGGAACTTGCTTCTTAAAGTGAAAAGAGTACATTCCCACTTGAAATTTTATTTTAAACAACACTTTGTGCTTGTGTTAATTCCCTTCAGTCTAAACTTCTACAGGAGGAGGCGACCCATCTCTTTTCCTTCTATTCTTTTCCCACAGGAGAAGTAAAAAAGAAACACGTTTTAGAGAGGGTTAGAGGTGGTGGAATCTTAGTGATCATGTCTAACCCTCTCATTTTACATGAGAGGATGCTTACTGAGGCCAAGGGATTAAGGGACCTGTGCCAGGGCTAATCATCACTGATGTCTGGAGAGGCTGTGTGTGGTGGCAGCAAAGAACTGCTCCTAGAGGGACTTCCAAGGTGGTCCAGTGGTTAAGACTCCACGCTTCCAATTTAGGGGGTGTGGGTTCGATCCCTGGTCAGGGAACTAAGATCCCACATGCCAAGAGGTGCCCCCAAACAAACGTACAAACAAAAAGAACTGATACTAGAGCCAGGTTGACTCGGGCTCTGGTTCTGCTCTGACCTCAGGGCAGGTTTAGTTACCTTTCTGAGCTAGATTTCTATACATGTAAAAATGAAAAACCTGAATTATAAAATCTCTCCTGTCACTTCAAGTGATAGGAACCACTGCCTTGGTCATTGAGCCACCAAAGTCTTGAGGCTGGGGGATGGGTCACGCTGAGGGATGGGTCACACTGGGAGCGGGAAAGGGGGGCCACTCACGAACAACAGCTAAGCGGCTTTTCAAATTAATTATTCATTTATTTTCTGCTTTGCTCGGTCTTTGGTGCTGCTCAGGCTTTTCTCTAATTGCAGCAAGCGGGACCTATCCTCTAGCTGTGGCAGGCGGGACCTATCCTCTAGTTGCGTTGTGTGGGCTTCTAGCTGCAGTGACATCTTTTGTTGCAGAGCACAGGCTCTAGGGGGCTCCTGGGCTTTAGAGCACAGGGTCAGTAGTGGTGCACTGGCTTAGATGCTATACACCATGTGGGATTTTCCGGGACCACGCATTGAACCCATGTCTCCTGCATTGGCAGGCGGATGCTTTACCACTGAGCCATCAGGGAAGACCCCAAGTGGCTTTTTAAGGTTGGAACCAACATTACCTGGTACCTACTCCAGGACATTTTAACCACTGGCCCTCTCACCTAAGTTCTTATTTATAAAACTTATGAAACCTTTGCTGCTCAAAGTGACCTGCAGCTACACTTAGGGGCTGGCTAATAAGACAGTAGAGCTTGGGGTCAAACTCTAGACTAGACCTTGAGAATTACAATCTGCATTTTAAAAAGATACGCCACTGGCTTGTAGTTTGAGAAGCACTGTGTTTAAATACTTTGTGCTATAGTATTGATCATAAATACTCTAATTATATTAACATTACATGTATATGTATATTATTTATTTATACTTATTTATATATGTATATTAACATTACATGTAATGTGTTTAAACTTAAAAAAACATAAATTAGAAGCATATATGAGTCGGACTTGACTGAGCGACTTCACTTTCATTTTTCACTTTCATGCATTGGAGAAGGAAATGGCAACCCACTCCAGTGTTCTTGCCTGGAGAATCCCAGGGATGGGGGAGCCTGGTGGGCTGCCGTCTCTGGGGTCGCACAGAGTCGGACACGACTGAAGCGACTTAACAGCAGCAGCAGCAGCATAAGCAAATCACTTACTGTAAGGATCACATGCATATCTCACATCATCAGGACTTGAGAATCTAGACTCAAGACCCAGCATTATCACTTATTTTGTTGGCTAAAAAGTTCACTGGGGTTTTTCCAAACAGCTTACAGAAAAACCCGAATGAACACTTTGGCCAGCCCAATACTTGGGTGATGCTGGACAAATCATGCTCCAAGTTTCAGCTTCCCCAGCTGTGAAATGTGCATAATTCCTGCCTTCCATATATATACCAGGGGTATTATGAAGAGCAAATGAAATACTACATGCAGAAAAACTTTGTAAATGTTTATTATGATGAAGCAACTTTTAAGAAAGTGGATTATTCTGATTCTGCTGACAGTAGAACAGAGTACCTTTACGAAGTTGATAGGGTAGATTTTGTTTATATAGAGAGATAATTATTACCTGCACAGTGAGGTTTATAAAATGATGGGAAGACTTCTTCCATCTTCTTCATTCTCTCATCTAGAAAATGTTAGAGTTTTTCTAAAGGAAGCCTGGTATTGAAGGAAGTTCAATACAATAAATAAATTAAGAGACTTGATGTGATATCTTAAAATATCTTTGTGAATACAGTAATGAGCTGACATTAAAGTAAGACATATCTGGAAAGCAGAACTAAGTGAAAAGTAGGAGCTATGAGAAGTGATACAAACATCTAAAGCTAGATTTTGTCCTGAGGGCATTTGATCCAAAAAAAAAAAACAAAACAAAAGCAAGACTTTCTGGGCATGCAGGGTACAAAGCACAGAAGACTAAGGCTAGGGAATATAGGAAATACTCCACAGAGAAAGTCTAATAGAAGATTCTTCCCCCAAAAAATCTAAACTCCAAAGGGCCAGTCAGTGACTGGTGTGCTGGAATGACTGGCAGAGGATAATAGGAATGGCCTGCTGGGAGGGTCCTGGGTGCAGGAGCCTGTGTCCCCATGGAGCTGGTGGAGGATGCGGGGGAGGTATCACCTCCCAGTGTGGAGAGGTTTGCAACCTGAAAGCTCTCCAAACCCCATGCTAATGGGTTGTATGGAGTCGTCCTTGCTTGGGCAGGATCAAAAATCAACTGCTTCCAGCCACTCTCCCATCTCTGGAGGACGGAGGGTAAGGTTAAAAATTTCTAGCTTTTAATCATGACTTGGTCTTAGGAGCCATCCAGAGTCACTCATTATATCAAAAATGTTCTTATTGCTCTTATTACTTAAGAATTTACAAGCATTTTAGGAGCTCTGTGCCAGAAACTGTGGGCAGAGACCAACATATATTTTTTCTATTGTTTTACAGTAATAAAGGAATATTATGAACCACTGTATGCCAACCTCCTCCCACACAGACACAACTTAGATAAAATGGATGGATTCCTTGAAAGACATAACTTACTAAATCTCACTCAACAAAAAATAGATGTTCTAGAATTTCCTGGCTGTCCAGTGCTTAAGACTCCAATCTTCCACTACAAGGGGGAAGGGTTTGATCCCTGGTCAGGGAACTAAGATCCTACATGTCTAGTGGTGCAGCCCAAAAAAGATGCCCTAAACAGTCTCATTGAAGATACTGAAACTTTAAAGACCTTTCCACAAAGAAACCTCCAGACCCTGATGGCTTAACTGATAAATTCTACCAATGAGTTTTATAAGGTTGCAGGAATACAAGACTGCTGTATAAAAATCTATTATATATCTATATATTATCAATGAAGAACCAGAAAATGTAATTTTAAAATAATGGCACCTATATAAACTACTTAGGGATAAATCTAACAAAAGACATATAAAACCTGTACACTGAAAACTACAAAAGCTTATTAAAGAAAGACCTAAATGAAAGGAGTGATATACTGTGTTCATGGTCTGGAAAAGTCAACATTATCAAGATGTATTTTCTACTCAAATTGACCTATGGGGCAAATGCAATCATGATCAAAATCATAGCAGACTTTTTGTAAAAATTGAAAAATGGAATTCCAAAAAGCATATAAAATACAAAGGATCTATAGTAGCCAAAACAAACTTGAAAAAGAAGAACAAATTGAAGAGCTAACACTACCTAATTTCAAGAATTTTTAGAAACCTATGGTAAACACACAAAAAACAATTCGTATTGACATCACGATAGACAGACATATCAATGGGACAGAGTAGAAACCCCCAAAATAGACTCACACATATATGAGCAATTGGTTTTTAAAAGCTGCCAGTTTTTTTTTTCAGTTTTCTCATGACTTGATTTTATTTTATTTATTTTTATTTTCTATTTTTTATTGGAGTATAATTGCTTTACAATGTTGTATTACTTACGGCTGTACAACATCATGAATCAGCAATATGTATATATGCTCTCCCTCTTGAGCCTCCCAAGCTGTTAGTTTTTTTTTAAAGAATTTTACTGAAATATAGTTGATTTATAATGCTGTGTTAATTTCTGCCATATAGCAAAATGACTGAGGAACTGATTTTTGACAAAGTTGCAAGGGTATTAATCAGGGAATGAATAATCTTTTCAACACAGGTGCTAGAACAATTGAATAACCATACGAAAAACTAAACTTCAATTTATACATTGCACAATACACAAAAAATAATTCAAAGTGGATCATAGACCTAAATGTAAAACCTAGAACTGTAAAACTTCCGAAAGAAAATCTTGTGGAAAGTCTGTTTACCCTTTGGTTAGACAAATATCATTATTTTAGACAGGATATGATGCCCAAAGCATTATCCACGAAGGGAAAAAAATTGAAAAATCGGGGTTCCTCAAAATTAAGAGATTCTGTCTTTCAAAAGATACTGGTAATAAAATGAAAAGACAAATTGCACATGAGAGAAAATATATACAAGCCCTGTCTTGTAAGTAGGTATATACCTGCTGCTGCTGCTGCTGCTAAGTCACTTCAGTTGTGTCCAACTCTGTGCGACCCCATAGATGGCAGCCCACCAGGCTCCCCAGTCCCTGGGATTCTCCAGGCAAGAACACTGGAGTGGGTTGCCATTTCCTTCTCCAATGAGTGAAAGTAAAAGTGAAGTCGCTCAGTCATGTCTGACTCTTAGCGACCCCATGGACTGCAGCCCACCAAGCTCCTCCACCCATGGGATTTTCCAGGCAAGAGTACTGGAGTGCGTAGGTAAAATATCAAGAACATGTAAAGATGTTTCAAAACTCAATCATAAGAAAACCAGCAATCCAATTAAAAAATGGGCAAAATATTTAAACAGGCTCTTCACAAATAAAAATATAGGGGTGGCAAATAAACACTGTAAAAGATGCCAACATCAGTTGTTAACCATGGAAATGAATATCAAAAGTATAATGAGATAACATCACATGCATGTTAGAATGGCTAGAATTAAAAAGATTTACTGTACCAAATGTTAGGCTTCCCTGGTGGCTCAGACGGCAAAGAATCTGCCCACAATGCAGAAGACCCGGGTTTGATCCCTGGGTTGGGAAGATTCCTTGGAGAAGGGAATAGCTACCCATTCCACTGTATTCCTGCCATCTCTTCTTAATATCTTCTGCTTCTGTTAAGTCCATACCATTTCTGGTAAGAATACACAGAAGAACTATACAAGAAAGATCTTCATGACCCAGATCATCACAAAGGTGTGATCACTTACCTAGAGCCTGACATCCTGGAATTCAAAGTCAAATGGGCCTTAGGAAGCATCACTACAAACAAAGCTAGTGGAAGTGATGGAATTCCAGTGGAGCTATTTCAAATCCTGAAAGATGATTCTGTGAAAGTGCTGCACTCAATATGCCAGCAAATTTGGAAAAATCAGCAGTGGCCACAGGACTGGAAAAGGTCAGTTTTCATTCCAATCCCAAAGAAAGGCAATGCCAAAGAATGCTCAGACTACCACACAGTTGCACTCATCTCACACGCTAGTAAAGTAATGCTCAAAATTCTCCAAGCCAGGCTTCAGCAGTACATGAACTGTGAACTTCCAGATGTTCAAACTGGATTTAGGAAAGGCAGAGGAACCAGAAATCAAATTGCCAGGATCTGCTGGGTCATTGAAAAAGCAAGCATGTTCCAGAAAAACATCTACTTCTGCTTTATTGACTATGCCAAAGCCTTTGACTTTGTGGATCACAACAAACTGTGGAAAATTCTGAAAGAGATGGGAATACCAGACCACCTGACCTGCCTCCTGAGAAATCTGTATGCAGGTCAGGAAGCAACAGTTAGAACTGGACATGAAACAACAGACTGGTTCGAAGTTGGGAAAGCAGTATGTCACGGCTGTATATTGTCACCCTGCTTATTTAATTTTTATGCAGAGTACATCATGAGAAATGCTGGACTGGATGAAGCAGAAGCTGGAATCAAGACTGCTGGGAGAAATATCAATAACCTCAGATACGCAGATGACACCACCCTTATGGCAGAAAGTGAAGAAGAGCTAAAGAGCCTTTTGATGAAAGTGAAAGAGGAGAGTGAAAAACCTGGCTTAAAACTCAACATTCAGAACAGTAAAATCATGGCATCTGGTCCCATCACTTCATGGCAAATAGATGGGGAGATAGTGGTAACAGTGACAGACTATTTTGGGGGGCTCCAAAATCACTGCAGATGGTGATTGCAACCATGAAAGTAAAAGATGCTTACTCCTTGGAAGAAGAGTTATGACCAACCTAGACAGCTTATTAAAAAGCAGAGACATTACTTTGCCAACAAAGGCCCATCTAGTCAAAGCTATAGTTTTTCCAGTGGTCATGTATGGATGTGAGAGTTGCGCTATAAAGAAAGGTGAGCACTGAAGAACTGATGCTTTTGAACTGTGGTGTTGAAGAAGACTCTTTGAGAGTCCCTTGGACTGCAAGGAGATCCAACCGGTCCATCCTAAAGGAAATCAACCTTGAATATTCATTGGAAGGACTGATGTTGAAGCTGAAACTCCAATACTTTATCCACCTGATGCGAAGAACTGATTCATTTGGAAAGACCCTGATGCTGGGAAAGATTTAAGGTAGGAGGAGAAGGGAACAACAGAGGATGAAATGGTTCAATGGCATCCCCGACTCAATGGACATGAGTTTAAGTAAACTCTGGGAGTTGGCGATGGACAGGGAGGCCTGGCGTGCTGCAATTCATGGGGTGACAAAGAGTTGGATATGACTGAACAGAACCCACTCCAGTATTCTGGCCTGTAGAATCCCATGAACAGAGGAGCCTGGTGGGCTACAGTCTACGGGATCTCAAAAAGTCGGACCTGACAGAGTGACTAATGTCTTCATACCAAGTGTTAGCCAGGATGTGGAAGAAACATAACTCTCAGACATTGCTGATGAAAAATGATTTGACAGTTTCTTTAAAAGTTAGGTATATGCCTACCATATCTTCCAACCAATCCACTCCTAGATATATACTTAGAGATATGAAAACATGTGTACATACTCAGACTTATTCATGAGTGTTCATATTTGTAATAGCCAAAAACTGAAAATAAACTAAATGTCCAGCAACAGGTGAGTAGATTAAAGAATTGTGGTGTATCCATTCTGTGGTAGGCTGCAAAACTGCCCCCAAAGACATCCAGATATAATACCCAAAACTTTCTGAATGCATTTGGGAAGTGTCTTTTTTTTTTTTTTTTTAAAGGATTTTCTAATGAAAAGATAATCCTGGATTTTCCAGATGAACCTTAAATACCGTAATAGTGACCTGGTTAGAGACCTGAAGAGACGAGGAGGAGGCCCTCTGCCCACAGAGGCAGAGATTATGATGCAGCAATAAGTAAAGGATTCCACACTTTTGCCAGGAACTGGAAAAGGGGAGGAGTGGTTTCTCCCCTACAGCCCCTTGGAAAAAGAGTGGTCTTCTGAAATTTCGGACTTTCAGCCTCCAGAACTGTGTATTCTCTTGAATACATTTCTGTTGTTTCAAGCCATTTGGTTTATGGAAACTTGTTGCAGAAACCCCAGGAAATGAGTATGCATTCAAGAGAAAAGTTTTCAGTAATAAAAAGACATGAACACTTCATCCGCATAAGAATGTGGCTAAATTGGAAAATAATTATGCCGAGGGAAAGAAGCCAGACCAAAAACAAGAGCGTAAATGGCATGATTCCACTTGCCGCAAACTATGGAGACAGAAAGCAGAAGGGTGTTTGCCTAGGGTGGTAAGGGGCAGACGTGAGATATGACAAAGGGCACGAGAAAACGGGGCGGGGGGTAGATATCTTCAGCATCTTGACTGTGGTGATGGTTTCACAGGTATATACATATGACAGCTTTATTAAATTAGACATTTTCAATGTATGCACATTATTATATGTTCATGATACTCTGTTATATTTTAAACAAAGCAAAGCAAAGCAAAACATAGAGGGCCATCAATCACTAGTGCCCATAGTGTCCTGGTAGAAGTAAACCCAGATGCTGTCTGGAGGACCAGACACCTTCAGTGGGGTTAATAAAATCTTATCAATCAGCTTCAAAAGAATGTGAAGTCTGGGGGCTTCCCTGGTGGTCCAGTGGTTAAGACTCTGCCTTCCAAAGCGGGGGGAGGCGGGGGGCCAAGTTTCATCTCTGGTCAGGAAACTAAGGTCCCACATGCCTCAAGGTGCAGCCAAAATTTAAAAAACAAAAGAAAATGTGAAGTCATGGTATAAACTCCCAAAACACAGAAGGAAGTAAGGCAGAAAAAAGGCCTTGCAGGAAAAAAATTAAGTATCAAAAAGAGACTAACATTTCAGATATTGGAATGACCAGAATCGGAACATAAAATAAAATATGCCTACTATGTTTAAAGAAATAAATGAGAATTAAAAATGTGAAAAATATAGAGGACTATAAAGTGATGTTTACTATTTTAAAATAATACAATAAACTAAAAGTTAAAATATAAATGCATAGTATTAAAAAATAAGCCTATAATGATGGAAAATTAAAACCAAAAGAGCTTTCCTGGTGGCTCAGTGGTAAAGAATCCACCTGTGCTAAGCAGGAGTTGTGTGTTGAACCCCTGAGTCAGGAAGATCCCCTAGGGAAGGAAATAGAGAATCCCCAGTGTTCTTGCCTGGGAGATCCCATGGACAGAGGAGCCTGGCAGGCTACAGTCCAGTCCACGGTTGGGCACGACTTGGTGACTCAACAACAACAACAACTGAAACACAATTTTCTTTTCCTTTTATGACCCAGAACTCACTTGATCTTACGAAACTCCAGCATCACAAGGGAGATCAGTGTCAGAGCACTCAGGACAACCTGCATAAACACAGAGAAAAGTGTTTTGGAAAAATCCCACACAGAAGTGAGGATTTTGTCATCTACCATGTTTTCCATCAATACAGTCTTAGAAAATTTGAATATGGAAGCATCATGTTACCTAAAAGGAAGGCAAACCTGCCGCCGCACACACAGAAGATGAGGTGCTGGTGAGGAGGTGCAGGACTGGAACGCTGGTGCACTGTTGGTGGGAAGGTGAAGTGGTGCAGTCACGATGGAAAACCACATGGAGGCTCCTCAGAAAAGTTAGATATAGAATTGCTGTTTGATCCAGCAACATAGACTTCCCTTTGATCTAGTAGATACCCCCAAAATTGAAAGTAGGGGTTCAACATTTCTCCAAAGAAGACATACCGATGGCTAACAAACACATGAAAAGATGCTCAACATCACTCATTATTAGAGAAATGCAAATCAAAACCACAATGAGGTACCACTTCACACCAGTCAGAATGGCTGCGATCCAAAAATCTGCAAGCAATAAATGCTGGAGGGGGTGTGGAGAAAAGGGAACCCTCCTACACTGTTGGTGGGAATGCAAACTAGTACAGCCACTATGGAGAACAGTGTGGAGATTCCTTAAAAATTGCAAATAGAACTACCTTATGACCCAGCAATCCCACTGCTGGGCATACACACCGAGGAAACCAGAATGGAAAGAGACGCGTGTACCCCAGTGTTCATCACAGCACTGTTTATAATAGCCAGGACATGGAAGCAACCTAGATGTCCATCAGCAGATGAATGGATAAGAAAGCTGTGGTACATATGCACAATGGAGTATTACTCAGCAGTTAAAAAGAATTCATTTGAATCAGTTCTGATGAGATGGATGAAACTGGAGCCGATTATACAGAGTGAAGTAAGCCAGAAAGAAAAACACCAATACAGTATACTAACACATATATATGGAATTTAGGAAGATGGCAATGACGACCCTGTATGCAAGACAGGGAAAGAGACACAGATGTGTATAACGGTCTTTTGGACTCAGAGGGAGAGGGAGAGGGTGGGATGATTTGGGAGAATGACATTCTAACATGTATACTATCATGTGAATTGAATCGCCAGTCTATGTCTGACGCTGGATGCAGCATGCTTGGGGCTGGTGCATGGGGATGACCCAGAAAGATGTTATGGGGAGGGAGGTGGGAGGGGGGTTCATGTTTGGGAATGCATGTAAGAATTAAAGATTTTAAAATTTAAAAAATAAAAAACTAAAATAAAAAAAATAGAAAATTAAAAGTTAAAAAAAAAAAAAGAAAGTAGGGGTTCAAAGAGATCCTTGTACACTCGTGTTTATAGCAGCATTGTTCACACTAGCCAAGAGGTGGAAGCAACTCAGATGTCTATGGACAGATGGACGGATAAGCAAAGTGTGAAAAAAAGTCACTCGCTTTTTCATTATAACACCCCCAGGCATCTTTTTTGCTTTTTTCCCCCCTAAACCTGTACCTTCCCCCATACACTTAAAATGTGAGAGAGAATCTGTAAATCTCTTTAGATACTATATGTGTATCTGTGCTTTTACACATGAAAAAAGTAAGATGAGATGTCACTTAAACAAGAAAAATGTATAGCCCCCCTCGTAACAAGAAATCCAGAGGTAGATGATTCAGGCTTGGTTAATCCTTTATTCTACTGTAAACTTATATGATCTTTTAACTAATCGTCTTTTTTTTTTTTCTTCAAAGCTTTTGTTTTTTAAATTTACAGAAAAATTAAACTGAAAGTACAGAGGGTTCCCATTTACTTCCTCACCTATTTCCCCTATTACTTCTAGTTGCCCCTATTACTAACATCTTGCAATTAGTGTACATTTCTTATAATTGATGCACCAACATTAATTCATTACTAGTAACTAAAGTGGGGCTTCCCTCATATCTCAGTTGGTAAAGTATCTGCCTGCAGTGAAGGAGACCTGGGTTCAATTCCTGGGTCGGGAAGGTCCCTGGGAGAAGGAAATGGTAACTAAAGCGGGCTTCCCTGGTAGCTCAGATGGTAAAGAATCTGACAGCAATGCAGGAGACCTGGGTTCAGTCCCTGGGTTGGGAAGATCCCCTAGGAAAGGAAATGGCAACCCACTCCCGTATTCTTGCCTAGAGAATCCGACAGAGGAGCCTGCCAGGCTACATACAGTCCATGGGATTGCAAAGAGTCGGACACAACTGGGTGAATAACAAGCACACACACACAGAGTAACTAAAGCACATCGTTTACATTAGGGTTCCTACCTGGTATTGTAGAGTCTTTAGATCTTGAAATACGTGTATAATGACTTGTGTCCTTTATTAGAGAATCATATCGAATACATTCACTGACCTAAAAATGGCCCGTGCTTCACACCTTTATTACTTCCTCCCCCCAAATCCCAAGCAACCAGCTTTTTACTGTCTCAATATTTTTGCCTTTTCCAGAATGTCATACATAGTCATATAGTATGTAGCTTTTTTCGGATTGACTTCTTAATAGCAAACCTTTACACTTAATCCGTGTCTTTTTTTTTTTATATAGCTTTTTTAAAAATGTATTTGTTTACTTTTCATTTAAATGGCTGCCCCAGATCTCATGGCATGAGGGACCATTATTAGTGGCATGTGGGATCTTAAGCTGCGGCAAGCAGGACTGTTTTTAGTGGTGCCACGTGAACTCTAGGTTGCAGCCTGTGGGATCTCGTTCCCCAACCAGAGATCAAACCAGGGGCCCCTGCACTGGGAGCTTGGAGTCTTAGCCACTGGACCATCAGAGAAGTCCCTCTCTGCCTAATAGCTCATTTCTTTTTATCATTGAGTAATATTCCACTGTCTGAATGTACTATAATTTGTTTATTCATTCATGTACTGGGTTGCTTCCAGGTTTTGGCAATTATGAACAAAACTGCTATAAACACTCATATGCAGGTTCTCATATGGACTTAAGTTTTTTAATTACTTGGGTAAACTCTATTTCTGGATCATGTGTTTACTTTTGTAAGAAACTCCAGCTGTCTTCCAAAGTGGCTGTGTGGCACTGCATTCCCACCAGCAATGAGTGAGAATTCTTAGTGCTCCATATCCTCACCAGTGTTTGGGTTGTCAGTGTTTTGTATATTAGCCTTTCTAACAGGTATGTAATAGGATCTCATTATTGTTTTAATTTGCAGTTCCCAATGGGGACTCAAAGAGTCGGACATGACTGAGCGGCTGAACTGAACTGAACTGAACTGAACTGAAGGACATATGATGTAGAACATATCTTCATATGCTTTTTTGCCATCTGTACTTTCTCTCTTAAGGTGTTAGTTCAGATCTTCCTGTTGAGTTTTGAGTTCTTTGTATATTTTGGATAACTATCCTTTATCAGGACTTCCCTGGTGACTCAGACGGTAAAGCGTCTGCCTACAATGCGGGAGACCCGGGTTCAATCCCTGGGTTGGGAAGATCTCCTAGAGAAGGAAATGGCACCCCACTCCAGTACTCTTGCCTGGAAAATCCCATGGACAGAGGAGCCTGGTAGGCTATAGTCCCTGATGTCGCAAAAAGTCGGACATGACTGAGTGACTTCACTTTCCTTTTCCATCCTTTATCAGAGATGTCTTTTGCAAGTATTTTCTCCCAGTATGTAGCTTGTCATTTCATTCTCTTAATAGTAACTTTCACAGAACAGGAGTTTTTTTTTAATGTTCAACTTATTACTTTAAAAAATTATTTTTACTGAACTATAGTTGGTTTGAAATATGTTGGTTTCAGATGTTGCTGTTGTTTAGTCACCAAGTCATGTCCAACTCTTTTGTGACCTCATGGACTATACTATACACATATTCTTTTTCAGATTCTTTTCCCTTATAAGTTATTACAAAATATTGAGCATAGTTCCCTGTGCTCAATATAGTAAGTCCTTGTTGGTTATCTATTTTATATATATTAGTGTGTATATGTTAATCCCAAATTCCTAATTTATCCCTCCCCCACTTCACCTTTGGTAACCATAAATCTGCTTTCTATACCAACTTGTCATTTCTTTCTTTCAAGGATAATATTTTTGGTGTTGTATTTAAAAGCTCATCACCAAATCCAAGCTCACCTGGATTTTCTCTGTGTTAACTTCTAGGATTTTTACATTTAGGTCTATGATACATTCCATTTTCTTTCTTGATTAATAATATTCACAGTTTCCCATTTCAATTACTGCTTTGGTGACTATTTCCCATTTGCACTATAAATTGCACTATGAAAATTTCTTTCCTCTTACTTTCTATTCCATTATGTTTTCCTGCTTCCTTTCCATGGTATTTCTTCTATAATAATCCCGTATGGTTTGGACTCTTGCAATAACTTCTGTAATCAGGAGCATATTATGCAATTAGTGAGTTGTCAAAGATCTCTCATTTACAAATGGGAAATAATTCAAACCTTAAAGGAAACTAACTTCGTACAGATCTAACTCAATATGTATCACCCAACCCAAGTGAAAGGGCATAGCCGAAAAGCTGTGAAGATTCATAAAGGGTCCCTCGAATGGAACGTTCAAAGAAAGCATGGTGTTCTAAAGGAGCTTGAGTTGGGATCATGCAATTCATGAAGCTGCACTCGCCCTTTGCAGCCTAACATACGTGGTGACAGGTGGAGAAACTACAAATAGCCTTGGCCTAAGAATGGAAAAAATGATAAGCCGAGGCCAAGACTTTCAAAGTAACTGAATGATAGGAATGCAAGGAGCAGACATGAGGATACAGAAGAGGGTATTACAGGCCTCCCAAAGAACCTTAGACTAGGAGAGAAAACTCCTAACTCACTTCTGTGCCGGTGGCGAGATCCATGAGTCCACACAGCATGAACCACAAATACCAGCTTCTTCAAAACAACCCAGGCTTCCATCAGTCCTTGTCAGGACACCAAACTGAGCCACCCTGAGCTGCACACTTCCTGGGGACTTTGGGCTCCATTGATTGGTGTTGGGTTTGGGTGCTGGTAGAGAGTGGCTAGCCGGTTAGCTCACCTGTATCGCATTACCTGTAGGCCAAGTAGAGATCCCTGGGCAGGGCATTTAGGAATTCTGGGTTTGAATTCCAGCTCTGCTTGTGGGCTCACTGAACAATTTCGGCATTTTGATTTCCTCATCTTTAAAACTGGGATATGAGCTGGCTTGGCTGGGAAGATGACCATGAGTGATGAACCATAGACCATTTGGTGCTCTAAAAATTGTTCAGCAGATGAGTAGAGAGTTAACCATGAACTCTAGGCCTCACTCGGCTTCACCCCACCCTTAATTTTCTTGTATATAAGATAGGCCTCATGATCCCTGAGATTACTTCTATTCCAAAATTCATCATTTTGGGACTTCTCTGGAGGTCCAGTGATTAAGACTCCGTGCTTCCAGTGCAGAGGGCATGAATTTGATCCCTAGTCAGGGAACTAACATCCCACAGAATACAATCCAAAAATAAAAATGAATTTTAAAAAAGGAAGATAACAATTAAAAAAGGAAGATAAAACCCTCCAAATCCATTATTTTATCTATTTTTACATGGTATTTCATTTTATTATTATTTTTATTTTTTATCAAAGTATAGTTGATACACAATATTATGTAAGTTGTAGTGTATAACAGTGATTTATAATTTTTTAAAGTTATGTTCCATTTATAATTATTATAAAATATTGGCCATATTTCCTGTGTTGTACCATATATCCTCATAGCTTATTTATTTTATGTATAATAGTTTGTGCCTCTCGATCCCTCACCCCTGTCTTTGACCCTCCCCACTTTCTTCTCCTGACGGATAACCACTAGTTTGTTCTCAATATCTGTGAGTTTCTTTTCTGCTATATTCACTAGTTTGTTGCATTTTCTGGAGTCCACATATAAGTGATACCATACAACATTTGTCCTTCTCCATCATTTTAAGCACCAAAATCCGTCATGTGGCAGTGGTTCTCAAACATCACCTGGAAGGCTGGTTAAAACATAGACAGGAGCCCAAGATGGGAATGTCCCACATGTTCCCCTAGGTCTCTGTGGCTGTTTTCCAGGGACCTTGCCCCCAAGAACACTAGTTTGTGGCTGTTGAGAAAACTAGTCAAAGGAAAGTCGCCGAGAAAGCTCTTCCTGGGCACACAACCCGTGCAGTACCCCAGGCTCTCCCCCTCCCCTCAGAAGGTTCTTGTGCTTGGCTTCATGCTCTGCTGTCTCCACTGGAAAGTCTTCAGTTTTCAACAAGAGGCCTTGCATTTTCATTTTGCATTGGGCTCCATAAATTACGTAGCTGGTCCTGTTCCAAGTTTTGGTTTTACAAATAAATTTTGGGTCGTGAACATGTGTCATTTGGAAAAGGCATCTTAAAAACCACTAAGAACCTTTCAGCTGTTTCTACACCCCAAGAAACAGGCTTACTGAGAAATTGTTCTTTTAGTTACACGTGTTTTGCCAATCTGCTCATCCACTCAGCAGAGGCTGGTATGCAGAACTGGGCAAGCACTTGTTAAAATAGGGCAGGGTGAGGTCCATCTCATCCTCCCACTTCTTTTGCTCCTTTCTGTCCTCTGTACACCAGGTCGTCTGGGTTTTCCTCACTGCCCTAGGCAGGAAAGCCTTTAATAGGTTGTAGCAGGAAAGTCAGGGCTTCCCTGGTGGCTCAGATGGTAAAGAATCTGCCTGCAATATAGGAGACCGGGTTCGATCCCTGAGTCGGGAAGATCCTCTGGAGAAGGGAATGGCTACCCACCCAGGTATTCTTGCCTGGAGAATTCCATAGACAGAGGAGCCTGGCGGGCTATATAGTCCATGGGGTTGCAAGGAGTCGGACATGATTGAGCGACTAAGCACACACACACAGCAGGAGTGTCAGTGTTTCAGAGACGAATACTTCTGATCTTTTTTGAATAACACAGATTTGAACTGCCTGGGTCACTCATAAGGAAAACAGGAAACCTATCAAATCATGAGTTTTAATTTATTTGCTATCTGTTTACTCATTTTGTCTTTGATCAACCCAAGTTCTTAAGAAAAGTATGGAAAAAAATAATTTGAAGTTGAGAAAATCCTATCCATCAGATCATCATTTTCTGAAATCTGAGAAACAGTTACCATTCTTTGAATTTAGCAGCAGAATGCTTGAGTTCAGCATTGGAGCAAGAGGGTTTTTGCAGCAGCATAGACGGCGATCCACCTCAGAATGTGGGCCCGACGGGATATTTGTGGGGCACGTAAGACATTTTCCAGAAGAGTTGGCAGAGTTAGTCCCTCAGGAGTGTTCAACTCTTTGCGACCCCATGGACTGTAGCCCCACCCTCCCCTGCCCCCGACATGCTCCTCTGTCCACAGAATTCTCCGGATAAGAATGCTGGAGTGGGTAGCCATTCCGTTCTCCAGGGCATTTCCCCACCCAGGGATCAAACCTGGGTCTCCTGCATCGCAAGCAGGTTCTTTATCATTTGAGCCATCAGGGAAGCCCATTTTCCAGGAGACCAAAAATAGCAGCCAGAATCAAAATTCAGTCAAACTTATTCATAAGAGGATTAGCATTTGTATCAGTATGCCAGTGCCTAGGATAAGATTATCATCCAAACCAACAAGATACTACTTAGGTTCCAGCAAAGAGTTGGCTTTTATTCTGCCAAGGTTAATTGAACGAACATACCCCTCACCTCTGAAACTTTACGCTTTTCAGAAGGTCTCTAAGCACGCTGAACACTAATATAACATTGCTTGTACCAAAAATATACATATTCCAGGAGGGGAAATCTGGCTACAAGAGTCAATTCTGAATCCTCCCATCCTGTAAGTTTTGTAAGTCTGAACTGAGTGCATTTCTCACACTAAGGGTTCCAGGGCTCAACCAGGTACCCAACTTGAAGGCAGCCCTCTACATTAGGAGGGTAAAATGGCCTTCACCACTGCCAACGCAGGAGACACGAGAGAGGCGGATTCAGTCCCTGGGTCAGGAAGAACCCCTGAAGGAGGAAATGGCAACTTACTCCAGTATTCTTGCCTGGAAAATCCCATGGACAGAGGAACCTGGCAGGCTGCAGTCCATAGGGTTGCAAAGAGCTGGACACAACTGAGCCACTGAGCACACACGCATGACACACTGCCAAACAGATAATTCTCACAAATTGTGCCTATTGCTGAAAGGGCCACACTAAATTCAGATCAAGGCAATATCTACTATTTTCAGAGGAATTAAAACAAGAATCTAAGTTCTCAAATCACATTGCTTGGGTGGATCACATCTTAACTGACTGCTTAGGGACTAAATAAAATTTTAATTCCTTATTCCCTTTGATACCAACGATAATTGACATCCAAAAACACATCTTCCTTGTACCACTCATTATAATAATGTTTTAAAATATCAGAGATCTACATTGCTGTCTCATTGTGTCACCTACTGATTTTATACCATGCTTACATTCAGACCCATGGGGTTAGGTCAGGCTACTTGAAGAACACGAGTTTGTTCTGGGTCACCTCTGTGCCAACCAGCTTCTGCCTTTGTCTTCATCGGCTAAGCCAAGAGAAGAACATCAGTGCTTTGCATACAGCTTTTCAAGAAATGATTCACTGCTGGACTTACAATGAAGATTGCAACTCTTTATTTTCATGTGAAAGAGCTACTAATGAATGTTCTTGTTTTGTTTTCAGAAAAAAAAAAAAAATCCAAAAAAACCTGGCAGTGACATGGAGAAAGGAAAGGAAAGGGAAAAAGAAGCTAGATAAAACGCAGCACGAAGGATGCTTCTGAGCCGTGATCACCATCCACAGTCACTTATTCCTAGGGTGACCAGAAAGTTTGCCTTCCAAACTGGAATACATCTGAAAGTAGAGGTAAGTAGCCTTGTAGATTAGGAACTGGCCTTTTTTTTCCTCTAAGTCTGAAATGTACAATAGTAGTTAAGCTGTTCAGGAAATGCATGTTGATTGGTTGATCCCAATATCGGAACCTAAGCGATTAAAGCTTATAAAGCACGTTCTATGGGCCAACACGATGAGGAATGCTCTCGTTATGTCACCTCATTTCATCCAGGGATGAAAAGCAGATTAGAAAGAGGAAATGTTCAAGTTGCATAGTCATGCATTCATATATATTTCAGTAGTGCACTTTTTTATAATTGTATAATTCCATTTTTACTAATTCTAAAAATACAGGAATACTATTATTAATTTTATACATGTGATTATACATATTATAATTAAATATTTTCTAATTAAATGTAGAAGCCAAATGATCTAGGAAATTATATTTATAATTACATACTGATTGTGAATATATATATAGCATATTACCATATATTACTAGTTATACTTAAAATATTGTTTTACTGTGCTAGATGCAATCATTTCTGCTTCTGCTTGTTGCTTCCTCTTTCCCTTTCCTTCTTCTTACTCTTTTTCTTCTCTTCCTCCTCCTTGCCTTCCTCCTTCTCCTTCATTGCTATCTTTAACCACAACAAAATAAATATTCAAGTTCCATTTTTCCTGTTCCTTATGATAATCATTATGGATAAAAGAATATTCCCTTAGGCTTGAGAATTAGCTTTTATTCTGTCTTTTCTATTGTTAACCTAAAAGAAACCCCTCAAACTTCTTTCTTTGTCCAGTTATTTTTTTTCTTTCTATAATATTTCCTTTTTCCAATACCAAGTTACATGGAAACATCAATTCTATCTAGTGCCTAGGTAAATCTCAGCTTTGAATTTGAGGAGGAACTGAAGAACCCTGAAAGCTGGTACTTGTGTGATGTGAGATTCAGGAAACCTTTGCCATCTCTTTCTGTACCACCAATTTCTTTTTATTAAAGGGTAATTGCTTTACAATGTTGTGTTAGTTCCTGCTCTACAGTGATTTTGAATCAGTCATATGTATATATATATATATCCCCTTCATCTTGACCTTCCCTCCCAACCCCCTCCAGCCCACCCCTCTAGGTCATCACAGAGCATACAGCCAAACCCCCTGTGCTGTATAGCAGCTTCCCACTAGCTATCCATTGTATTTATGTCAATGTTACCCTCTCAATTCATTTCACCCTCTCCATTCATTCTATCCTCTCCCCTCCACTGTGTCTACAAGTCTATTCTCTATGTCTGCATCTTGTATCACCAAATTTTTATGTGGTTGGGCTGTGGAGATCATAAGGCTAGCATCCTGTGTTAGATTCCCAGGTAAGCCAAGCAGGGTCATTACTTCTGTGCTTTGAATCCCAACCCACCTTCTCTCCAGCACACATAGATGGGAGAAGAAGCAAGATTGAAAGCGGAATGGATTAGCCAACTGATGAAGGGAGGTAAAAGCGCCCCAGAGGCAGCTCTCTTCTCTGAAGCCTCACTGGAATTGCTCAGGTTTGGCCTTGGAGGAAGTCCACATAAGTGAACTAGGTCTACCCTCTTCCCCTCCTTGGTTATGATGCTGGGGGAGGTGAGTCTTCGCACTTTGGGTCTCTGGGTAGCACTACATGGGAAGGGCGTCATTCCAGGGTGCTGGGTATTGGCAGGTGTGGGGCAAGGGGAGGCTGGCCCTTGAGCCCTTTCCGGGGCTCTCCCCACATGATATCTCTGGAGCCTCAGCAGCTCTGCTCTTGCCAGAGATGGAAGATAGCGCCCTCATCTTCTGCCCAGCAGCTGAGCTGTCAGCAACTTTCAAAACACACACACGCACATACTCCTGCCAGAGTCCACACTTTATTTCTGTGTTTTTGTTTGTTTGTTTTAGGCACAAAGTAATCTGTAAGTACATGCAAGAGGGAAAAAAATGAATAAACATTCAGCAACTAGGATCTGCAGCACTGCCTGCCACAGAGCATCTTAGGTGACTGTATCCTTTGCCATGCTTTGGATGCTAAGAGCAGAAAGTTTTACCAACAGCTTAAATGAGTCTGAGGTGATGAAAAGAATAATGAGGCTGCATGTCCAGAGGCCATGTATGTGGTGCCTCACAATTGCCACACAGACGCCTCAGCCCAGGCATTCCAGTCAAGAGGGAGGGCACAGGTCATGCCAGCATGTCCTTGTCTCCCGCCTGGACTTTTTGGGAGAAAGCAGATTTCTGAGAAACAGCTCTCGCCTATTTCTTGGTCTCATTGGTGAGAACTCAGATGCATGGCCTTGCTGGCTGCAAGGTAGGCCAGGAGAACAAATATCTGTTTCCTGTTTGTTTTCTTCAGTTTCTCTGTGGAACCATAAAGAGCTTTTGATTTATGTGGCTTATATCTCTCAGTATTTACCATGTGCGGTGTGCTTAATCACTTCAGTCATGTCTAACTCTTTGTGAACCCACAGACTGTAGCCCGCCAGGCTCCTCTGTCCACTGGATTCTCCAGGCAAGAATACTAAAGTGGGTTGCCATTTCCTACTCCAGCACATCTTCCTGATTGAACCTGTATCTCCTGAATCTCCTGTATTGGCAGACAAGTTCTTTACCACTAGCGCCACCCAGGAAGCCCAGTATAAGCCCAAGAATACTGGCTAGCCTAGCCCTTCTCCAGTGAATCTTCCTGACCCAGGAATCCAACCAGGGTCTCCTGCATTGCAGGTGGATTCTCTACGAGCTGAGCTACCAGGGAAGCCCAATATTTACCATAGCAGATACTAAAACTGAGAATTATTTTTAGTTATAAATTTTTTACTTGGGAACAATTTTGTATTTTCAGAAAAGTTGTAAAGAGAGTAAGTAAGGAGTTCCAATATGCCCAGTTTCCCCTGTTGTTAACATCTTAATACAATTTCATGGAACATTTGTCAAAGCTGAGAAAATGACATTGGTATAGTACTATCAAGTAAATATCTATATTTAATTTTATTAAAAAAAACTACCAAACCATTTTCCAAAGTAACTGTACTGTCATGCATTCCAACCACCAATAATGAAAATTCCTGCATTATTTGAGTAGAAGAACATGATGAAAACCAGTTATGTTGAAACATCAGTATTTTAACTACTTTGAAATTACAAAAAATTAAGTAAAAGGAAGTGTCTTAAAATTGCTAAGCCATTCATTACAAATGACAAAACAGAAATTCTGTGGTATGTCCTTACACTGGAATATTATACAGCCTTATAAAGGCATGAAGTTCTGATGCAGCATAGATGAATCTTGGAAATATGAAGTGATGGGAGCCAGCCACAAGAGGACAAATACTGTACGATTCCACTTGTATGAGGTACCTGGTGTAGTCAAATTTATAGAAACAAAGTAGGATAGTGGTTCCCAGGGCCTGGGAGAGAGGGCTAATGAGGCATTAATGTTTAGTAGAGTTTAGTTTGGGATGGTGAAAAAGTTCTGAATATGGATAGTGGTGATGGTTGTACAATAATATGAATGTACTTAATGCCACTGAGCTGTACATTTAAAACAGTTAAAATGTTAAATTGTGATGTATATTTGATCACAATAATAATTTTAAAAAGAAAAAAACAAATTTTAAGAATATTTATTACTTCATTTAAAAATAGCAATAACAAACCCATAATATTGGTTTCACACAAAGAATATATTTTTATGAAACATAACTGTATTTTGAAAAAATATAGTGAATGCAGTAGCATTGTTTAGCTTTTTTTTTTTTTGCACATCTTTATTGTGTCTCTGTTTGTTTAGGTTGTAAAGTTGACTTTTGTCATTTTAAGGATTTTTTTGAGGTGGATGATTATCAGAGTCTTTATTGAATTTGTTATAATAGTGCTTCTGTCTTGTGTTTTGCTCTTTTGGCCATGAGGCATGTGGGGATCAAACCTGTACCCCTTGCATTGGAAGACAAAGTCTCAACCACTGGACTGCCGGGGAGGCCCCTATATGGTATGTTCATAGAAGATAGCTAGATTCTCCTATCAGCTCCAGCAATCTGTTCCATTATCACGTGTCATATAACACTGGGAGAATTTGACTATACACTTGTGAGAGGATGGGAGTAGCAAAACCAAGTTCTTTGTGTTGGAAAAATAGTTCCAATCTCACAGATCCCCTGAAAGGGTCTCAGGACTGCTTTGAGAACCAGAGTGGCATAGACATGGTCATTAGTTTGGAGCTCATCAAGGGGTGTCTGCCAAGGTCTCATGTTCCAATCTGGGGCTTTATCTTTTATTTGCATAAGTAAATGGCCAATATAAGTGTTAACCTCAGAAGGAACAGTCATCCCCACAATTATGTAAAATTCTTCGTGCCTTACCAAGCAGAAAACAACCAGCAGCTTTGAAAATGCAGGCTCATTTTTGTTTCCCTAATATGCCTTTGGGTTTCAAAAGTCATAAGATCTTTCCCATCACAGCTCAGATAAATAATGCCTGTGTTTCCCCTCTTTCCAGGCATCTCTGCAAGAAGGACACTTCCCTCGAAAGCTCAATCTGAGTCAGGGAAGTGGAAGGATGTATCTGCCTCCACCGTCAGTCTTTTGCTTCAGACTGTGCAACCATCCCTGTTCTACAGGGCTTATGGAAGACGTGATTGATGACATGCAAATTTACACTTGAGATCTTCTGCTGAAGATCTTCCCCTCCAAGGATCAAACCTAACTACTCAGCCAACTGTTGTCAATGTTTGATTAAATGCGCTCTGTTCTCTATATGCTCTGTGTGAAAAAGTTCACATGGAAGTATTGGCAGGGGAGGCTTGTGTCATCTTCCCTAAGTGCTTCAGAGGTTAACTCTGAGATGTCAGGAGCACTGTGGGCAAATTGCAGAAGCCAGAGAGGGCCTCTGTCAGCATCCGAGATCTGTGCCAGCGGTTTTCTGAAGAGGCCCTGGGGTTTGCAGGTAGAGCACCGAATCACCTGGGGGCTTTCTCAGACTACACTCGCCAGTTGCTTCCCCCAAACCCCGAGAGATGGATCTCGCCTCGCCACCAGCCTGTTTAAAATCGCTGATCTGGGTTGTTAGGAAAGAGCTTCATTAAACTTAAATTTAGCATGTGAGGCTGTGGATAACCCCATCTCTGTTTCGGAGAAACAACTGTTTACTATTCTAACACTCTGGAAACCTGGCAAGCCGCTATGGGAGGGCTGGCAACCCTGAGCTCCCGAGGCTTCTGTGCAGCTGCTCTGTAAGGGACCCCTGCCCCAAGGGCTCCCACCTGCCCAGCTTGGTGTTCAAATTAGGAGGGGGTACATGACCAAGAACTTTGCAGGACCCAGAAGGGCAGCCGGAACCTATTTTTGATGATCCTGAGGATTATTAAGAAAGGAAATTCCACAAAGTCCTTGTAACTCTCAGAAAGGATTTTGTTCCACTGCTTGCTTGCTTTGTCTTCCAATTCTATTTCTGGATTTCCCTCTTTACGTTTCTAGGTCTGGAACTGAATAGCAATGAAGTAAAAGTGATCATCCTAAAGAGATATTCCTGAGTGAAAAAATGGGTTACTGAGAATCCCTGCCCCCACCTATGTGATGGTGGTCTTGGTGGACTTGTGGGAGGTTTTGAAGGACAACTGGAGCCCTGGGAATTCGGAGGGGGATTTTTACTCTATTGTCACTTACTCTAGGGGAAAGGCGATGTGGGTTACAGCTACCCAGGTAGTGGGGCTGAGTTAATTGCTGCACACTGAGAAACTGCCTTGCTCACACTTGCTTTCTGTATTTATTTTATTGAAGTATAGTTGATTTACAATGTTGAATCACTTAGCAAAATGATTCAGATATATATTACATATATATATGAAACATAACCATATACTTCCATTGTATTTTATTATAAGGTATTGAATATAGTTCCCTGTGTTATACAGTAGGACCTTGTTATCTGTTTTATATATAGTAGCGTGTATCTGCTAATTCCAAACTCCTAATTGTCCCTACCCTCCTTCCCCTTTGCTAACCCCAAGTTTGTACTCTGTGTCTCACACTTTCCTCTAGAAACATCTATTGCAGGAAAAGCCTTCTGGTTAGATCCTCATCTTCTAAATCACACACACGGTACGTGACCCTGGGTGTTGGGAGTGGGGACGCTGGACCGTAGAGTCGAAACAGCCCCAGGATCCACAAGTGACGTGATAGACAAGCCGCGTGATCTCGAGGCAGCTAAAATGAGACTCCAGACGCCGGAGGGAATGGAAAGTGATGACGCCAGACACCCGAACAGCATCGTAACCTCAGAGGATGTTCACAGCCAGGACTCTGTAAGCTGAATGGACTGGAACTAAGTGCGTAAGACAGCCTTGTGGACAGAGAATGTAATGACGTTGCCTTTTATTTCCTGTTTGAAGTGTCCTGTCGAGCGAGCCTACTGATTACGGAGAAGATAAAGCAAAGCTTAAATTCATCACTATTTGATGTTGGAAATGCATCCTGGAAGAGGATAGAGTTTACACACTTGAAGGCTATGTTTAGCCAGACTTGTCCAAAGCCATCTTTTCTGCAGTTATCTTTATTTTTGCCCAGCAGACCATAAAGCAGGCAGTGAATACCTAATTAGTCCTTACAATGGACTATTCTCCCCAGAATTCTGGAAGCCAGGGCAAGATTTCAGAACCTTCTTTTTAAAAGATGTTAGTTGCTGTTATAACAAAAATAACAGCAGTGAACTAACAGTGAAAATACACATTTATATATAGAATATATATATATACACTCCTTGTATAATTTAGTGAATGATACCTTTTATTTTTGAGATTTTTGCTCTTTTCTCATCTTTTTAAAACCATTTTAAAGATGGAAATATGGTTAATTTACAGTGTTATGTTAGTTTTATGTACACAGCAAAGTGATTCAGTTTATATATGTATATAACATGCCTGCTCAGTTGCTTCCGTCATGTCCAACTGTTTGCAATCCCATGGACTGTAAGCCTACCAAACTCCTCTGTCTATGGGATTCTCCAGGCAAGAATACTGGAATGGGTTGCCATGCCCTCCTCCAGGGGATCTTCCCGACCCAAGGAGCAAACCTGTGTCTCCCGACTCTCTTGCATTGGCAGGAGGATTCTTTACCACTGGGCCACCTGGGAAGCCCTCGGAGTTCTTATACTTTGATTTTGAAATATACGTACGTGTTATAGTTACCTAAATACTGTTCATTTATAGGCTTTCAATAATTAAACTGACTCCATTTAAATGTAAACAGTTACTTCTAATAGTAATAGAATGAAGTCTAAGTGGAGAAGGCAAGTTTTGCAACCTGAAATCTTTTTATATATTGTTATAGAAAAACAGTGCATAGAATTGGAACCATTCTAGGAGTTTGGGGAAAGGCTTAAAAGCAAATTCAAAATATGTCCTTTAACCTTCTTAATTAAAAACCAAAACAAAACAAGCAATCTGACCATCAGATGACTAGCATGCTTTTCTTTAATCTACAGCCTCTTGGTCTTACCCTAGGGGAGCCATTCTTTCCACTGAAGGCCAATGCAAATCCTGTAGGAGTCCATCAAGGAGTTCTTGGCACGAACCTCAGAAGCCACTGCTGTAGAACCACTGAGCCAAGCCCTGTGGCTTCCCTTCTGCTCGGAGGCTCTGGGCCTGGGCAGCCCCTCCCTGACTTCAGGACATTGATCTACACAGGCTGCTTGCACCTGCCCCTCCCCAACACCCCAACTGGGCAATTCCAGAGATTCCCTGTCCCTCTGCTTCGTAACAGTCAAGGTACCCGCACGCTCCTGCGAACACACACACACTTTGCCTGTCTCTGCTGGGTTCCTTTGCCACTGCAGAATCATCGCCGCATCACACCATGTCTGAGTTTAGCCAATACTGTCTTCCACATGACAACCCCCCTCGCCCCCTCCTCTCTCGTTTCTACAGTGAGTATCTGTTGAAAATAGGAGCTTTGCTGGAGAAAAGATAGAGAGGGGGCAGCATAGAAATAGAGTCCCTTTCCACCTTAGCCTCCTCGCCAGGTGCCCTCCCCAACACTAGTCCCTGGTATCGACAACGCAGAGACTCACCTTGTCACCTATGTCCTGCTTCTGCACCTCTTTCCTGCCCTACCACCTTGCTCCCTCCACATGTCTGTGATGAGAAGAGTGAGAGGAAGATGGGAAAAGATAGACCCAAAGAGGCTGGGGCCCAATGCTGTCCCTCATTGCCCCTGACCCACTCGCTGTGTCATACCATTACTCACCACCCAGAGGGGCCTCTACCCTCCAGCCCTGCCCAGTCCACCCCCAGCCCCTCTCTGTTCCCACATCTCCTGCCCAAGTCCCTTCCTCTTTAGAATCTCCAATCCTTACTCCCCACTTCTTCCCAGCCTCCAAGGCTCAGTAACTTCTGACCTCGGCCATGGGATCCTTGCTAGTAGTGTAGACCCAGGAGGTTCTTAATCATTTCTAGGACTACAAGTGGTAGTAAGGTAAGTTCTTGACATCCAGAGTTAGGTCTCTGTCAGAGTAGGATTTGCTCTCATCTCCCCAATACCTACAGAACAAAGTACAGATTATGGTCCTCAGGCTTTTTATAACCTAGCCCTGCCCCTCTCTCCAGCCCTACCTACCTGCCGCCCACCCTCTTTCCTATACCCTCCCCATATCAAGCCAACATAACACCTACCTTTTCCTTCACGTGTGCTTAGTTGCTCAGTTGTGTTTAACTCTTTCGATCCCATGGACTGTAGCCCACCAGGCTCCTCTGTCAATGGGGATTCTCAAGGCATGAATGCTGGAGTGGGTTGCCATGCCCTCCTCCAGGGGATCTTCCCAACCTAGGTATCAAACCCACATCTACCATGTTGCAGGCGGATTCTTTACCATCTGAGCCACCAGGGAAGCCCAAGAATACTGGAGTGGGTAGCCTATCCCTTCTCCTGGGGGATCTTCCCAATCCAGGAATTGAACTGGGATCTCACATTGCAGGCGGATTCTTTACCAGCTGAGCTACCCGGGAAGCCTATTATCCTTCATACTTCTTTCTTTTATTTTTCCTTTTGGCTGGGCTGGGTCTTCGTTGCCATGGACAGGCTGTTTGTTTCTGAGCATGGGCTCAGTAGCTGCAGTGTGGGAGCTTAGCTGCTTCACAGCATGTGGGATCTTAGTTCCCCCACCAGGGGTCAAATCCACGTTCCCTGCATTGGAAGGTGGATTCTTAACCACTGGGCCTCCAGGGAAGTCCCCACACTCTTTCTTTTGTATGAAATGTTGCCTTTCAGCTCCTAACCATTTGCTATTCCTTCTTCAAGGAACAACTGAAATGTCCTGTCTGTAGTTCTTTATGACCTGCTTCGCCAGGCAGAATTCATGGTTCCCTAACCTGGATTTGCATCCCTCTCCTCATGCACACTTCTATTAGAGTGTTAATCACATTGTGTTCAAGGTTTTGTCTATGTTCTGCCCTCCTCCAGGCACCGCATGCAGCCAGGGGGAACGTTTGGGAGGTCAAGGAACATATCTGATCTATCTTCAAGTCCCAGGGAACTAGTGTGTGATAAACTAATGTGTGTTTGATGAGTGGAGTCAAATATATGATACACCTTTGACTTATCATGTAAGAGGATAATGTTATATGCAAGATGATAACCTTGACCTTGGACTTCCAGCCTCTGGAACTGTCAGAAGAGAAATTTCTGTTGTTTAAGCCCCCAGTCTGTGGTATTTTGTGAAGAAAGACCAAGCTGACTAGCACAGAGAGTGATACCAGAGGAAGTCAGAACAGCAGGCGGAGGAAGAGATCTTTTAGGACCTTGTACACTGGGCTAAGGAATATGGAAATGTCACACTGTGTGCTGCCTAGTGCCAGGCATTTCAGTTGTCACTTTATGCACGAAAACCACCTGAACCCTTCGTGTCTTGAAGCAAACACCACCGTTTATCTGCTCCTGATTTTGCAATCTGGGCAGAGCTCCATGGGGATGACTTGACTCTGTTCCATGAGGTATTGGCTGAGGTCCCACATGCAGCTGTGCTCAGCTTGGGGCTCCCCTGAGGATAGATCACAAACATGGTTTCCTTAACTGCATGTTAGGGACTGCACACTGCAAACAACGAAGCTGAATGGCTGGGGGCTGCCTGGGCCTTCTGCTCTCCCTCTGGTTTCTCATCATTTAGTGGTATATCTTGAACTCCTTTTTAGGCAACTGGATCCCATGAGGGGGAAAGGAGAAGCCACAGTGCCTTCTAAGTGCTGGGACTGGAAATCCCAGAATGTCACTTCTGCTGCTTCTGCCAATATTCAAAGAGGCTGGAGATGCTGAAAATACAAAATAGTTTTATTTTCCAACCCAACAAGCTGGGAAATATCTCCTCTAACTTTTGCTTGAAAAGAAGACAGGTTTTTTTTTGTTTGCTTGTTTGTTTTGCTTTTTTTGGCCGTGCTGTCTGGCATATAGGATCTTAGTTTTTGACGAATCCAACCTGCATCCCCTGCAGTGGAATCATGGAGTCTTAACCACTGGACAACAAGGGAAGTGTCTTCTTCTTTTTTTAATGGTTAAGATAGTCAGTGTTATGTTATATGTTTTTTACCACAATAAAAAAGTGGTACAGCTTCTACTTTGTTCTCTTGGAATCCTTAGCTGTGTTGTGAGGAAGCCCAGACCAGCCCTAGCAGAGACATCACGTGGAGAGGTATCCCCTCTGCAACGAGGTGTCCCCTCAGTGGGCCCCACTGAGGTCCCAGCCACCAACCAGCATCAACCACCAGGGTGTGAATTAAGGCAACAGCAAGTCACCCCTGCCTTCCAGGCTTCCCAGCCCCAATATGCTGAAGCAGAGATGAGTCAACCCCCTCATTAACTATAGTCACCACGCTGTACATTACATCCCCAGGACTTATTCATTTTATAACTGGAAATTTGTGCCTCTTGACACCCTTCACCCATTTCTCCCATCCTCCCACCTTCCTACCCCATCTCTGGCAACCCTCAGTCTAGCTATGAATTCAGTTGTTTGTTTGTTTTAGATTCCACACCTAAGCAAGATCATATAATATTTGTCTTTGTCTGTCTGACTTATTTCACTAAGCACATGCCTTCAAAATTTATCCACGTTGTTGCAAATGGCAAATTTTCCTTATCTTTTTATGGCTGAATACTTTCCCATAATATTATTATGACTAATAATATAAAGTATAAAATATACTTTATACCATAAAATACACCATGTTTTTCTTTATCCACTCATCCATTAATGGATGCCTAGGTTATTTCCTTATTTTGGCCATAGTAAATAATACTCTGTTCTTGGGGATTCTCCAGGCAAGAATACTGAGTGGGTTGCCATGCCTTCCTCCAGGTATCTTCTCAACCCAGGAATCAAACCCAGGTCTCCTGCACTGCAGGTGGATTCTTTACCATCTGAGCCACCAGGGAAGCCCAAATAATGCTGCAATGAACACTGGAGTGCCTATATCTTTCTGAGTTAAGATTTTTGTTTTCTTTGGATTAATATCCAAAATAGGATTTTCTGGGTCATTCGGTAGTTCTATTTAAATTTTTGAGGCTCCTATACTGTTTGTAGCTGCACCAATTTGCATTCCAATCAATGGTGCACAAGTGTTCCATTCTCTCCACAGCCTCACCAACACTTATTTCTGCTCTTGCCAAATAATAGCCATTCTAACAGGTGTTAGGTAATATCTTATTGTGGTCTTGATTTTCATTTTCTCGATGATTAATGATGCTGAGCATCTTTTTATATATCTGTTGGCCATCTGTATGTCTTCTTTGGGAAAATGTTTATCCTGCTCATTTTTAATTGAACTGTTTAGTTTTTTGCTACTAAGTATATGAATGCTTTATGTATCTTGGATTTTCACTTTTATCAGATATCTGACTTGCAAGTATTTTTTCCTATTTGGTAGGTTGCTTTTTCATTTTGTTGATAGTTTCCTTTGCTGTGCAGAAACTTTTTAGTTTGATGATGTCTCACTTATTTATTTTTCTCTTTGTTTTTGATGTCAAATCCAAAAAATCATCACCAACACTGATGACATGGAGCTACTGATTGTGTTTTCTTCTAGGAATTTTATAATCTATGGTCTTATGTCCAGGTCTTTAAACCAGGCTTAAAGAGTTACTTTCTTGTGTATGGTATGAGAGAGTGGTCCAGTTTCATTCTTTGGTATGTGGCTGTCCAGTTTTCCAAATACTATTTCTTGAAGAGACTTCCCTTTCCCTATTGTATATTCTTGTCTCTCTTATTTTTTATTAATTAATTTATTTTAATTGCAGGCTAATTGCTTTACAATATTGTGGTGGTTTTCGCCATACATCGACATGAGTCAGCCATGACTGTACATGTGTCCCACCTTCTTGTCTCTTTTGTCGTAAATGAATTGATAATGTATGTGTAGATTCATTTTTGGGCTGTCATTTCTGTCCCACTGATTTATGTGTCTGTTTTTATGGCAATGCCATTCGATTTCCAGCCTTCCCAGTGTTAGGCATTCTAGTGGATGTATAATAAAGTCTCACTGTGGCTTTAGTTTGACTGTTACAATTGACACTAAGAACATATCCATATGTTTATTAGACATTTAGAGATTGTCGTTTTTGAAATGACTGCTAAAGACTTTTGCCCATGTTTCTGTTGGGTCATCTAGCTTTCCTTTTTGATTTGAAGTTGTTCCTTAAATGATCTGGATGGTCCATTTGTCAGATATGCATATGGTAAATATTTTCCCTCTATTCTTTGGCTTGCCTTTGAGCTTCATGGTGTTTTTTGATAAACTCGCCTGTAAAGTATCATTACTCCTAGACGGCCATTTCGGAGAAGGCAATGGCACCCCACTCCAGTACTCTAGCCTGGAAAATCCCATGGACGGAGGAGCCTGGTAGGCTGCAGTCCATGGGGTCGCTAAGAGTTGGACACGACTGAGCGACTTCACTTTCACTTTTCATTTTCATGCATTGGAGAAGGAAATGGCAACCCGCTCCAGTGTTCTTGCCTGGAGGGTCCCAGGGACGGAGGAACCTAGTGGACTGCCGTCTATGGGGTTGCACAGAGTCGGACACGACTGAAGTGACTTAGCAGCAGCAGACAGCCATTTGCTAAACTCTACTTCCCAATGGGGTCACCCCGTTTCTTCGGATTCTCTCTAATGTAACTGTTGCCTGTGCCCTGGCCTTCAGGACAGTGTCTCTTGCTGGCTGCATGGAACATCCTCAGAGTTCAGTGCACCTGCTGCTGTCCTTTTGGGGTCTGCCCCATCCCAGTGGGGTATCTGGTTCCCAGTTCTGGCATTATCCAGTCTTCTCAGACTCCCTGCAGTTAACTAGCTGTGCCCATGGTGTTCTGAAAATAAGTTCAGGATGTGCAAACAATTGACTTGTAAATGAACTTTGGAACCCATGACTCTGTCCGTTGGGAAGTCCTAGATATTCTGTTTACTTCGCCTTAGTCACTTAAGAACAAGTACTTCTAGTCAAAAGGAACTGAAATATTAAAACCATAGTCGTGGATCACCAAGACATCTCTGCAACTTAGAACTAGCCTAAAAGTCTATGGGAGAAATGGTACTATGAGAAAAAGAATCTTTTAAACCAAGTTGAGAAATTCAACAAGTAATGATTGACATGTCAGTCACTGTTCTAAATACTACAGAAATAACAAAAGGAAAAAAAACATGCACCAACCACGCATCCCCAACCAGCACTTATATTTTAGCTGGAGAGACAGCAAACAGGATAAAGGAACAAAACATCTAGCATATTAAATAAAAAGTGGTAAGGGAAAAGAGATAGGTGCATCATGAGAGAGGTCGTGGGGTGATAATTTTAGATGGAATTTGCAGGTAAGAGCCCACCTAAAGAGTGATATTTGAAGGACTTCCTTGGTGATCCAGTGGTTAAAGCTTTGCCTTCCAATCAAGGGGTGCAGGTTTGATTCCTGGTTGGAGAGCTAAGATCCTGCATACCGCAGGTCCAAAAAACCAAGGTACAAAAAGAGCAATATTGTAACAAATGCTATGTGTGCGTGTGTTAGCTGCTGAGTCCTGTCCGAATCTTTGCAACCCCATGGACTGTAGCTCGCCAGGCTCTTCTGTCCATGGAATTCTCCAGGCAAGAATACTGGAGTGGGTTGCCATTCCTTTCTCTAGAGGATGTTCTCAACCCAGGGATCAAACCCGAGTCTCCTGCATTGCAGGTAGATTCTTGACCAATTTCCAACTAACAAATTCAATAAAATTTTAAAAAGATCCACATTAAAAATAGTGATATTTAAGCAAAGACCTGAGAAAAGAGAGAGAGCCATGGAGATATTTGGGGAAAGAAACTTTAAGGCAGAGGAAACAGCAAGTTAAAGGCCCTGAGGTGGAAATATGTCTCCTGTGTTAGAGGAACAGCAAGCATCAACAATGCAAATGTGGCTGGATTTGAGAGAGAAAAACTGACAGAAATAGGTGAAGAGGCCAAGGAGATATTAGGGGACTAGGCCCTGACAGGGCAGTGATCTACAATACGACATAGTATGTCAGTCACTTAGTTGTATCCAGCTCTTTGTGACCCTGTGGACTGTAGCCTGTCAGGCTCTTCAGTCCGTGGGATTCTCCAGGCAAAAATAGTGGAGTGAGTAACCATTCCCTTCTCCAGGGGATCTTCCTGATCCAGACATCGAACCTGGGTTTCCCACATTGCAGGCAGATTTTGTACCATCTGATCCACTGGGGAAGCCCTACAATATGACATAGGACTATACTGACTTGGGATGGTGATACTCAGAGGCCAAATTCACCTTGTGTTGTAGATAAGGTGGTAATTTCTGCAGCCTTGAGAAGAAAAGGAAAATGAGACATGGGGAAGGGAGGGGCTAGAGACCTCACTATTGAGTCAGAGGTTTGGCCCTCAGTAAATGAGGAACACTGCAAATCTGAGTCCACAGAGGCAAGAAGATTCAAGGAGAGGCCCGTCCTGGAAGGGATCAACAAACCCCAGACACAGAGGTTCAGCAGTGCCTGGCTGGCTTCTTGCAGATAATTAATAAATGAGAAAAAGAGCTGAGGTCACTTTAAGAGATCTTACTGGTTCACAGCTCATTATTCAAGGATTATCTCTGCAGTGTCTGCCTGCTATGAGTCATTCTCTACTACCTCAAATTTTAAGATTTTTAAACAATTTGTGAAGACTTAATGATTTTTATCAGCAAGAAAATTAGTCCATCTGAGCTACCCTATCAGTTCTAGAAGTGACTTCTTTTATTATTTTTTTAAATCCAAGATGTTGGTGATCATTTTCAGCAACATGTTGTGTTAGTTCTGACTCATATTCCTCTGTTTGGCTACTTCCACATCTTTGGAAATAAGGTACATTTTTCTTTATTTTTTCTTTTTTCCAAGGAAGAAGTTCCTTCTTTGCCCATGGCTCATTTTTCCTTTCCTTCTCAGGGTTGCAGCATGCTTTCCTTAACAATTCCCAAGTTACAGCCATCCTCCTGGTCTGATATTGGATTGCCCAAGTTGATGGCTCCCTTCATGTAATAAAAGCTGAAGCTGTCTCTCCGCCTATGACTTGACAGTACAGAACCAGGTGGGTTAAGAGTCTCATCGAGGATTACAGACAAAGTCTTTCTGTTCCCAGTTTCTTCTTACTTTCCTAGCCTAGAGACCAGTGATGACTCAGGGCATTATCAAACTTCGCATTAGTAATCATTGCTAGGTGCCAACGTTATTGCAAAACCACGTGTTCATTATCTCACATTTTCTGTGGGTCAGGGGTCCAGGCACAGTTCAGCAACTCACAGACCTGAAATTAAAGCGTCAGCAGGGGCTGTGGGTGCATCTGAGGCTCAAGTGGGGAAGGATCTGCATCCCAGTTCATGTGGTTGTTGGCAGCCTTTAGTTCTTTATGGGCTGTTGGACTGAGGGCCTCCATTTCCTTCTGGCTGTCAGCTGGAAGCAGCCCTAAGTTTTTTTGCTAGGTAGGTATTCCCAACAGTCCCTTGTTTCCTCAGAGCCAACAAGGAAGAGAGTCTCCTGGTGAGATTAATGCTACAGTTGTATACGTGTAATCACATATCTTGTCACCTTTGCCATATTCCATTGGTTGGAAGCAAGTCACCAGTCACCAGTCCCATCTTCACTCAAAAGGAAATATAAAGGCATGAAGACCAGTAAAAGGACTATGGGGGACCACTTCAGGATCTGCCAGCAGTTTCTTTCTTTTTTTTCTTTCTTTTTTTGTCACACGGGGCAGCATCTTAAGCTCCCCAACCAGAGATGGAACCTGTGCTCCCTGTGGAGTCTTAACCACTGGACCTCCAGAGAAGGCCCAGCCACAAGTTCCTTCTTGCCCTCTTGGGGCCAAGAAGACCAGACACACCCACACATTCAAAGCCAGCCTACCATAGGAAGGAGCATAGATTTTTAGCAGGACATGCTCTACCCAGGAGTCTCTCCTTTATGGTCTTCATGCAAGAGTTTCTTGATGTTATTAGACTCCATGCTCTTCCCTGGTACCTAGAGAGCATCTCAACCACACACACAACAAAGGGCCTACTTCTGGCTGCTGCTGCTGCAGCTACCTGGTCCAGGTGAGGCACAGACAGTAAAATTTCAATTTAGCCTCACTCAGGTGGCCCAGACTCAGAATCCTCTCTGGAGTATATTTTTGTGTGTGTTCAGTCGCTTCACAGTTGTGTCTGACTCTTTTGAAACCCCATGGACTGTAGCCCCCCGGGCTCCTCTGTCTATGGGATTTCCCAGGCAAGATACTAGAGTGGGTTGCCATTCCCTTCTCCAGGGGATTTTCTTCATCCAGGGATCAACCCACGTCTCCTGCATCTCCTCCGTTGCAGGTGGATTCTTTACCACTGAGCCATCAGGGAACCCCATATTTTTTAATAACATGGAATATTTTCCAGAGCTTAAATGTTTGGGAAATATTTAAATAAATTATGACCCCCATAAAGTATAGTACCCTCAAATTTTGTAGCTATTAACAGAGATTTTAGCATGGAAAAATATTCCTGGAGTAGGGAAGCAGTTTGAAAAAATAGTAGTGATTTCAAACATGATTTCTTTAAAGTATATGCATTTATGTGTGTATATTAAAAGTGGTTATTTTTAGGTGATAAGGAAAATGGGTGATTTTCTATTTCTTCTTTTAACTTAGCTATCTCGAAAAATACAGTGAAATATATTCTTTTGTATTAAAAGTCCTAGTTTTAGAACTTTTTGCTTATTTTTATTTGAGAGTATGATCTATTTGAGATTGAGGACTGTCTTATTTATCTTTGTATATCTAACCCCTTAGTATAACTCCCTTTGATATATTAAGCTCTTAGTGAGTGGGGTTTTTTTGACAAACAGATCCGTTTCAGAAGATTTAAAACTGATATCAAGATATTCTGTGGAGATATGCAAGCAATATTAATTTCTATGCATTATTACAAAAAAAAAAAACCTCCCTAATCTCCAAAATTTGCACTCTACTTCTTCTAAGGAACCAACTTCACTGCACCTTCCCCAATGCCATCAACTATTAGAGGAGGTAACAGTAGCAAATGGCATGGCCCCTGGTTAAGGATGCTTTAGGCAGGTGAAATTCACAGATAATCTAGTATTCCTTGTTTTAAGCTATAGTTTCAACTGTATTTCTTGATATGACTTCTGAAACTGACTAACAAGAAGAAAAATGGAAGGAATTAGCATTACATTTCCTATTTTGGACCACAACTTTAGCAGTGGGTAATGAATATCCAATTGATTTTGAACTTTAGAATGAATGAGGAAGAAAAATAAGGAACCGAGTAAATAACCCCAATACTATTGAGAACTTACTATAAATAATTCCTTGCTATTTTTTACTTCACCCAAAACAACTGTTACTCACCAGGAGTGAGTGGGCTAGAGAATTTTCCCCCAAGAATACTAAATGCTAACATATCACGATATGTTTATAAGCTGTTATTTCAGCAGTGCGTTTTAATGCTTACACCATTTTTAAGGAATATTCAGTTCAGTCGCTCAGTCGTGTCCAATTCTTTGCTATCCCATGAACTGCAGCATGCCAGGCTTCCCTGTCCATCACCAACTTCCGGAGTTCACTCAAACTCATGTCCATCGAGTCAGTGATGCCATCCAACCATCTCATCCTCTGTTGTCCCCTTCCTCCACCTTCAATCTTTCCCAGCATCAGGGTCTTTTCAAATGAATCAGTTCTTCACATCAGGTGGCCAAAGTATTGGAAGTTTCAGCTTCAGCATCAGTCCCTCCAGTCAATAGTCATGGTTGATTTCCTTTAGGATGGACTGGTTGGATCTCCTTGCAATCCAAGCGGCTCTCAATAGTCTTCTCCAACACCACAGTTCAAAAGCATCAATTCCTCAGCACTCAGCTTTCTTTATAGTCCAACTCTCACATCCATACATGACTACTAGAAAAACCATAGCCTTGACCAGACGGACCTTTGTTGGCAAAGTAATGTCTCTGCTTTAACGAATATAGATGAGTATAATTTGGATCCTACTTTTACAGAAGTGAATATTGAAGTATGGAAAGAGGCTAAAATTTTTTTACAAGATGAAAAAGTCAGCGGCCTGTCAAATAACAGCTGTTAATATTTTTACTTTGAAAGTCAGTGGCCCATCAAATAATAGATATTAATATCACTTATCAATCTATCTTTAGTATGACTAAGACCTTTTTATCTCCTACTCAATGTTTTCTTTTTTTAATGTATGAAATATTTTTTTTAGTTTTATTGAAGTGTGGTTGATTCACAGGGTTAATTTCTGCTCTTCAGCAAAGTGATTGTTATACACATATATATATTCATATTGCGGAGAAGGCAATGGCGCCCCACTCCAGTACTCTTGCCTGGAAAATCCTATGGAGAGAGGAGCCTGGTAGGCTGCAGTCTATGGGGTCGCTAAGAGTTGGACATGACTGAACAACTTCACTTTCACCTTTCACTTTCATGCATTGGAGAAGGAAATGGCAACCCACTCCAGTGTTCTTGCCTGGAGAATCCCAAGGATGGGGGGAGCCTGGTGGGCTGCCATCTATGGGGTTGCACAGAGTCGGACATGACTGACTTAGCAGCATTTTCATATAGAACCATGTTCTATTATGGTTTATCCCAGCATATTGAATATAGTTCCTTGTGCTCTTCAGTAGGACCTTGCTGTTTATCCATCCTATACATAATAGTTTGCTAGTCCCAAACTCCCAATCCTTCCCTCCCCCTTGATAACCACAAGTCTGTTCTCTTTATGTCTTTGAGTCTGTTTCTGTAGTTTATTTGTGTTGTATTTTTGATTCCACATATAACTGATATCATATAGCATTTGTCTTTCTCTTTCTGATGAACTTCACTTAGTGTGATAAGTGATCTAAGTGATGGATCACTTAGATCCGTCCATCCATGCTACTCAACATTTCTTGATTCCTAGGAAAATAAAACAACAAATAACTAATTAGATCATTGGTCTTTTCTTTTTCCTTCTAACAACTCTTGTTGCTGCTGCTAAGTTGCTTCAGTCGTGTCCGACTCTGTGCGACCCCATAGACGGCAGCCCATCAGATTCTTCCGTCCCTGGGATTCTCCAGGCAAGAACACTGGAGTGGGTTTCCATTTCCTTCTCCAATGCATGAAAGTTTAAAGTGAAAAGGAAGTCGCTCAGTCGTGTCCAACTCTTAGCGACCCCATGGACTGCAGCCCACCAGGCTCCTCCGTCCGTGGGAGTTTCCAGGCAGGAGTACTGGAGTGCGTTGCCAGTGCCTTTTATGATAATTAGCTCAGTTTCCCCGTTTTAGTCTACTCTTTGACTGCATGTTAGGACCCAGGACGGGGCTTTCAGGTACAAACTCTTGTGGCCTTGGCTGAGTAACAGAGCTGTCCACCAACATCATGATCCCAGCAAGAGTGAGCTGCGTCTTGGATTTCCCCCTATTCTTGTAGTCACTACATCAGTCCTATCTAGGTTCAAACAGCTGTACTTTCTTCATTTATCATCCTAAAAAAAGAGAAGAAAGCCTGCTACGTACTTGAGATTGTGTTAAGGCATGGCTGAAGGATGGGGTGAGGAAAGGAAAACCCAGTTACAGCTGCTGCTTTCCTGTGCCCAGAAGAAAGTTTCCTTTCCCGGTCACTCTATAACACACCTTCCCTTCTACTATCAAGTCCCTGCTTGGAAGTCCCTGGCTTTGTACATCCTAGTTTGAAATCTGTGCTCCATCCAGGCAAATCAAGTCAGTCTACTTACTTCTTTTCCCTCTCTTCTTGTCTTTTAGTTTCCTTTTCTCTCTTCACTGAAGGCTAATTTTTCTTTAAAAAGGTCAAATTTCAATTACACCTTATCACCAGCAAGAGTGTTTAACTGCTATGTTGTGTTGGACTCTTGCTGCCCCATGGATGGTAGCCCTCCAGGCTCCTCTGTCCATGGGATTCCCCAGGCAAGAATTCTGGAGTGGGTTGCCATTTCCTTCTCTAGGGGATCTTACCAACTCAGGGATTGAACTGGTGTCTCCTGCTTAGCAAACCGGCAAGAATACACACAAATTAAAATGAGATTATGTCACTCTTTTCCAAGTGCCTAAAGTTGACTATTGTTCCCAGAAAATGACATTTAGAACGTATTGTTTCAAGTTAAATTGGCTTCTAGGTCTTTTTTTCTGATGTCAAAAATAAACATTCTTTCAACAAAATGAGAAACTGCAAGGAATTCAGAGAAGAAAACAAAAATCAGAGTTTCCTCATCCAGAGTTAATATTAATATTGGTATACATTTTTTCAAGATCTTATTTTTTGCATATATGATTAGATATAAAATATACACGATTACTGAGTAGGGATAATTTGAGATACACATTTTGGTATCTCTTTTTATTTAGCATTGTGACATTTCCAACATAATTAAGTATTCAATTAAACATGTAATTATCCTCGAATTACTTTTAGATGCTTCCTTTCATTTATCAATTGAGAAAAAGATCAACGCAATAATTACGGGCTTCCCTAGTGGTTCAGACGGTAAAGAAATCTGCCTGCAATACGGGAGACCTGAGTTTGATCCCTCGGTCGGGAAGATCCCCTGGTGAAGGGAATGGTTACCCACTTTAGCATTCTTCGGGGTTCCCTGGTGGCTCAGATGGTAAAGAATTTGCCTGCAGTGTGTAAGACCCTGATTGAATTACTTTCAGATGTCTCATTTATCAATTGAGTAAAAGATCAACCATATATTATGGCCACTTCTAAAGTTTGAAAATTCTAACTCCACACTGGAAATTTTTTAATCTCTAAAAGTAAACTTAAAAAACTAGACATATGGAAAAATCTATTATTGCTGTTGATTTTAAACAAAGATTTCATACATTTTATTTTATGAAGAGCAGTGGTGCCATCCATCATGAATACCAAAATGCAGCTAAAAATAACAACTATGGTTGAGTAAGACAGCAAAAGATATTCTAAGAACAGATGAGGAAACATGATAGCAAATTCCTCTGTAGTTGCGAATAGACTTATGAGCTCTGTTGGAAAGTCTGGGTCTTCTGTTCAACTATGAAATAATATCCAACTTAATTTCAATCTTGTCTTCGTAGGCTAGTAGTTAGGGAAATGGTCAGAACTGGTCAATAAATAAAACATAGTAGTTGTAAATGAATATTTCCATGATGATTATAATAGTACTAGAGAAAAAAATTTTTGAGAAGGATATATTGTTAAAAGGCTCAGAAATTTATTTGCCTTGATAAAAGAAGGAAATTATACACTTTACCTACTTTCTTTTTTTAACTTTTTCTTAAAAATTTTTTTTAATTTACAATTTTATTTATTTATTTTTAGGCCACACCATGTGGCGTTCAGAATCCTAGTCCCCCAACTAGTGATCAAACCCATGCCCCCTGCTTTGGAAGCACAGGGTCTTAACCACTGGACAACCAGGGAAGCCCTATTTTTAACCTACTTTCTTAAGAAATATGCAACCTGACTAGATCTGCAGAAAGCTAGTGTGTGTGTGTGCTGTTAGTCATTCAGTCATATCAGACTCTTTTGTGACCCCATGGACTGTAGCCCTCCAGGCTCCTCTGTTCATGGAATTCTCCAGGCAAGAATACTGGAGTGGGTAGCCATTGCCTTCTCCAGGGGATCTTTTCTGACATAAGGATCGAACCCAGGTCTCCTGTGTTGCAGGCAGATTCTTTACAGTCTGAGCCACCAGGGAAACCCTGCAGGAAGCTAGATGTTCAGGTAAAGTATCTCAGGGCCTTGCTTGGGAGAAAAAGCATCTGGTTGGGATTAGAAAACCTGGATTCTCATCTTGTCATTTTCACTAACTAAGTGATTTGAACAAATTACTTCACTTATCTGAGACTCAGATTTTTCTTCCAAAAAAAGAAAAGATAAAAGTAATGTATGCTCGTTAAAAAAAAAAAACTGTAAGCAATATTTAAGTATATAAAGTAAAAATGTACTTTGCCTCACTTTCTGAGTCCACTCCATGGCGTAATGTAATCACTGTTAAAAATCTGGTGTCCATCATTCAAATATACTTCTCTATAACAAGGTAAAACAAACTCCATATATTATCTTATAATTTGCTTTTTCCACTTAATACTATATGGTGGACATTCTGTCCAACTGCAGTCTTATATTTCATGGTACAGAGATACCCTAGTCCATGAAACAATTTCCACTACTGATGGATGTTTACATTGCCCCCAATGTTTCACCATCTAAAAATTATGAAACACATTGGAACATATATTCAATGTGTATGTATTAGGTTTCTTCAGGATAGCTTTTTTATTTTTTTCTGCTTTTTGGCCATGCTGCATTGCATGCAGAATCTTCGTTCCCTCACCAGGCATGGAACCTGTGGCCTTTGCACTGGGAGTGCACTGTCTTAACCACTGGACCACCAGGGAAGTCCCAGGATTGCTTTCTTAAAATGAGCAAATTTTTTAAATTTGTGTAGGTGGTGCCAAACTGCCCTCCCCCAAATTACCATTCGATATTTTCCTTAATCGGAAAATGGTACATGTGGGGGCTTTCCCTGGCTCTTCAGTGGTTAAGACTGTGCTTCCAATGCAGGGGGTGTGGGTTTGATCCCTTGTGAGAGAACTAAAGATCTCACATGCTGCATGGTGTGCAAAATAAATTTTTTTTAATAAATAAAAGACTACGTGTGGAGTTACATGGAAAACAAAATTGCCTTCCGTAAAGACGTAAATGTCGGGCATCATAATGGACTTTTCTGGGCTGTTTCTGGTCTATCTGCAAAACTATAATGTATAGTCCTGAGATTTCTGCTGAGGATTCCAGAGGAGGTGGGAAATCTAGTTAGAGATATGGAATCGGACAATCTTCTCTGATTCGAAGGAAGACAAATATTGCTATAGTCAGCAATTTTAACTAAAAACAAACAAAAAAATCACCAAAAAAAGTCACAAAAGCACTAGAAATACATAATCCTTCATTCAGTGCTACATGTTGTAACAATTCAAGGACAAAAGCTCAATATTTGACATGGACTCTGTAACTATTGGTAATTATACTGATGAAACTATATCAGTTAATGTCTTTCTGGCTAAATTTAGATATGTAGATATCATGCTAATACTAATAAAATCGTCAGCTAGCCTCAGGAGGGGAAAAAAAGATTATGATGGAGCAACGGAAAATCTACCCAGGGCAAGGTTAGTTTGACTGATGTGCCCTTCCGACTCTGGCACTCACTTATCCCATTGAGTTACTGTTTCTTTTAAGTGGCAGTTTGGAAGCCAGCTCCTAAATGTAAGGCATTTGTGAGTCTCCACCGAGCTCCAGACATAGGCAGAGGCTTATGTCTTAATTACCATTGGTTTTTGTGTGACACCTTCCTTTCTGGTAGCTTCTCATTTCATAAAATCCTTGCACAGTTTCAAAACTTTTACCTTTTAAATTTTCAGTCAATCATACTATAAAATGAAGGAAGTAATTTCTTTTTTCTTTAAAAAAAAAACCTTTTATTTTATATTGGAGCATAGGCTCAGACAGTAAAGAATCTGCCTGTAATGCACGAGACCCAGGCTCGATCCCTGGGTTGGGAAGATCCCCTGGAGAAGGGCCTGGCAACTCACTCCGGTATTCTTGACTGGAGAATCCGATGGGCAGAGGAGCCTCGTGGGCTACGGTCCATGGGGTCAGAAAGAGTCAGACAAACACTTTCACTTTTCATGGCCGATTAACAATGTTTTGATAGTTTCAGGTGGACAGCAAAGGGACTCAGCCACACAGATACACATATCCAACCCCCTCAAATTCCCTAAAATGCAGGAAATAATTTCTAAATGGCATTTGTGAAGAAATTTATTAAAACAGTAACATAACCCCAAGGATGAACTATCATAATCATCACCTCCTACTGGTCTCTGCCAGCAGCCTTTGCTCCTTTGACCTGATTTACAGCTTTCCTGCCTGAAAGAGATTTGGCTTAGAGCAGCTTCCATATCCAATCTTGGTCTCCCAAGCCCACTTCCTTTCTTGCCTTTTTTGTTGAGTGTACTCCGTGTTCCTATCAGCCTGGCAGTTCCCCAAACTCTCTGCTCTGTGTTTCAGTGACTTTTCACAGGTAGATCCGCTGCTCAAAATAACTCATCCCCAGGCATGTCACCCCTTGTTTGTTTCTTTTCAATGTTTCAAGATGCAGCTCACACGTCACCTTCCCTGGGAAGATGAACTCCCTGGGGAGAGCCAACCCCTTTTGTGCCCTCAATCTCTGGTCTCATGTCTGTTACACAGATGGCAGACGTTATTTTTAACGGCTGCCTCTGTTCTAGACTCTGCTAACACCTCTTTCTGGGAAAACATGGGCCTTGTGTACTGGTCACCTTCCCATCATTTATCAAAGCGTTAAGCACACTGCAGAGATGTAGTTGACGTTCACTGAATTGACTTGAACTGACACTCCAGGAAAACCTGGATGTACTTGGAGGCTCATTTTATTAGTGATCATGGTATGAATTTTGAGAAAGCATTATGTATAAACTACAGTTGCAAATCATGCAACCTCTGAATGAATCATATCTCTAGCACAGCGATCCCAGGCTCCTTATTATTGGGAGAAAGATGTTTACTATTTCAATCCGTTATTTTTATAGTCTTCTTTGATGTACTTGTACAATAGCCATGGTTCCCTAAAGATTCTGCGATCTTTTGAAATGCTTGACACAACATGCCACGAAAACAAAAGGCTAACAACGTGTGAAATAAAATAGAACTCCCTTTGGTACTGTTAATCCGATTAACTTTTAAAGGCATACGACCGTCCTTCCAACCTTTAAAACGTTCAGAGAACTTTGATGTGACTGATTTTGAAGCTCCAATGTAATGGATTCCCCATTTACCTATCTGAGAGTCCAAAATAATAACTGTCTATGTATGGATACATTGCCCTGTAATCTAAGACCTTGAATTCTTTAATGTCTGTAATTCCACTGGTAGCTTAAAATTTGTATAAGTATGATTTTTACAGAGAGGTCCTCTGAGATACAGACTGAAAAGTTTTTTGTCTTTATATGTATAGCAAACAGAGTGAATTCATTTCATTATTCTTTCTGTTACAGAAATCTGATTCCCGGAACTGAGTATCTTCTTCAAAGTATGCTCTTTTGTTCTAAGGCTAAAGAAAAGCCCTTGGAAAAATAACATAATTCAAAAGGTACCAGCGTCCAGTTATAAGTATGAAGGATGCACTGTATAACATGGTAACTATAGTGACCACTGCTGTGCGATAGATAGGAAAGCTATTAGAGGATAAATCCTGAGAGTTCTCATCACAAGGAGAAAGCTTTTTTCTCTTCCTTTTACTGAACCTACTCAGGAAGATGGATTTTAGCTGAACTTATTGTGGTAATCATTTCACAATATATGTAAGTGAAACCATCACATTTTATGCCTTACACAGTGATGTAGGCCAATTATTTCTCAATCAAACTGGGACTAAAAAGCATATCCCCAAATGTCCCTTTTTATTTAAATACTTGTTAACAGATTTTCTTTAATCAATTATGTGGAGCTATTTATGAAGAAAACTTAACTATATTAAAGTTCAAATATTAGAAGCTGACTTCAAATGAAAAATAACATTATGTAAAAATGGTTGGTATGCATAGGTAATTCAGGAAAAGACCTTTGATTATTTTTTTTCATTTTTCAATTGATCTTTGATTATTTTTGTTTTAAGCTGTAAAATTATACGCTTATATGTAAAATCTATACTTGTATATTAACTGTACATTTAATTATATGTAACTTTACTTTTTAGAATCCACCATTCCACATAATAAAGTGACAATCTGTTGACAGCTGTGGCTTGTTGGACAGCTACAGACTTAACAGAAATGCAATTAGGAAGTCAATGGATATGAACATATTTTGCATTCCTGCTGCATATTTCCAAATTGCATCTGAAAGGGTGATACTGATTTATAGTATCACTCGTAATGCATCAAAATATAAATTAAAATCTGCTTTTTCCAGGAATAAACATTACTTTATAGAAAATTTAGTAGATATATGGTACATTAATTTAGTAGGTATATGGTACAGTAATCTAATCTACATTCCTACAGAGTTGAACATTTTCCTGTAAATTTAATAATTGGACTTTGTACATGTGCATCATTTGTTTATATTTTTGGCTGTTTATCTATTGAACTCAGTGTTTTTATCGTTATTCTTATGAGCTATGTGTTATAAGCATACATATATACATATTTATCCTTTTATTTTCTGTATTTGGTGTTTTTTCACTCTGTTGCTTGTCTTTTCAAGGTCATTTAGTTTGTTTACCCATTACTTTAAAAAGCAGAAGATACTTAAATTTGCCATTTAAATGTAGTTATACCTGCTGAACTTTTCCTCAATAATTGTTTTCTGAAAAGTCTAGAAAGTCTTCTCTCACATCATTCCCCTTTTTGATAAATATGCAGCTCCATTGTTTTCTGGGTTTTCTACTACTTTTTTAATATAGATTTTCAGCATTTGATTAGGATGAGACTCGGTGTTGTTTTCATCTTGCTCCTTGTGTGGGTGCTTATTGAGCTTCCTGGATCTATGGATATCATTCTTCATAAATTTGGAAAATGTCCAGTGATTGCCTCTTCAAATATTTTTCCTGCCTGCCCCATTTCTTTGAGGACTCAAATTACAAACACATTAGCCCACTTGAAATTGTCCCATAGTTTACTGATGTTTTGTTCACAAAACAAACAAACAAAAAAGACCTCTTTTCTTTGAATGTTTCATTCTGATTACTTTCTACTGTTATGCTTTTAAGTTCTTTTCCTCTGTGATACCGTGTGTGCTCAGCTGCTCAGTCGTGTCTGATCCTTTGCGACCCCATGGATTATAGCCCGTCAGGCTCTTCTGTCCATGAGATTTCCCAGGCAAGAATGCTGGAGTGGGTTGCCATTTCCTCCTCCAGGGGGATCTTCCCGACCCAGGGATCGAACCGCATCTCCTGCTCCTGCACTGGCAGATGAATCCTCTACTGCGGTGTCACCTAGGAAGCCCTCTGTGGTATTTACTTTGTCATTATTCCCATGTAATGGATTTTTCATCTCACACATTGTAGTTTCTTTCTCACTGGGGAAATGACTGAGATGACAGCCTCATGATTGGATAGAATTTCACTCCTGGGCATGTGTGAATACAGGGATTGTCCCCTCTGATTCTTTCAGGCTGTCCGTTCCTCAGCTTGAGGTAGTTCCCTCACCAGCAAGTACCGACCATTACTCGAGGGGGCCCTCTGCAGGTCTCCAGAGCCTTCTCTCAGATTCTCCATGCTCTTCTACAAATTTCAGCCGCCTTGTCCTCCCTGGACTCTTAGGTCCGTTTCTTCGGCTCAGAGAGTCCATCCTGCTCTGCCAGGAGACTCACCCAAGGTGGTAAACTGGGGCAACCATGAGGCTCACCTTGCTTATTTCATTTCTTTCTAGGATCATTGACAACTTACTTGCCTAATGTACAGTGTCTTAAAAAGCATTTTGTGTATTTGCCCACGTTTTGGTTGTTTCCAGTGGGAGTGTAAAAACGGTACCTGTTATTCCATTCTGTTCAGAACTGTAAGTTCTTTAGGTATCTGGAGTCCCTTCTTGCATATGGATTGAAGTGATTATACATTTTTTTTTTGCTTCATTCAAAGTATTTACCCCAACACCAATTAGTGCAAATTTTCTTCCCTGATTGTTTTTGATACTTACATTGTACTATTTTAAATGCTTACTAAAATTGGGGTTTATTTCTTGGTTATCTAGCTCTTCGGGTGGTGGTGGCGGCAGCGGCGGTGGCTGAGTCACTAAGTCCTGTGCAACTGTTTTGTGACCCCATGGACTATAGCCAGGCTCCTCTGTCCATGGGATTTCCCAGGCAAGAATACTGGAGTGGGTTGCCATACCCTCCTCCAAGGGATCTTCCCAACCCAGGGATCAAACCCGCGTCTCCTGCATCTCTTGTATCGCAGGCAGGTTCTTTACCACTGAGCCACCTGGGAAACTCAGCTGTTTGGGTACTGAGGACCTATTTGTCTAACTTTGCCCCAGAGCTATACTCTTTTACTGGCAGCTGCTTTGTCATATATTTTTAATGCTATGTCATATGATAATGCTAATCTTTCCTATTATACTTTTCCATTAAGTGTTCCTCTGAGAATTTTTAAGATGTACTCTTTTATACTTATTCTTTTATATCAATTTAAGAAACATTTTGTCAAATTAAAAAACCATTCTGGGATTTTTTTCTTAAGACTGAATTAAATATGTATATTAACTTGGAGATGGCACACAGACATTTTATATAATATTTGTCTTCCTATCCAGGAGCATAATATAGCTATCAATCTTCTCCATTCATTCAAACCTTTCACTTTAATTTTCTGTTAAAATGATCACAAGATCTTTTATAGTTGTATAGCCATCACAAGATGGCCTTTATAGTTTCTTCTCAAAGACCTTATACATTTTTCTCCAGGTACTTTTATGTGTGTGTTTTGCGATTGGAAATTGGTCTTTATTTTCTCAGTTTGTTTTCGTGAAATTACATGTATTCTAGACGTCACATGTATGTTTGTATGTGTATATATACTTGCACTGATTTAATGTCCTATATTCTACACTATATCCAATTGTTTTCAGAACTGAATCCTTGACTTTTCTGGTATATAATCATATCACTAGGAAATATGTTTTTTTGTCACTTTATTTACACTTAAATAACTCCAGAAAACTAGCCTGACTTACTTGGTCGTGAAGCTAGCTACAGCATAGTTACACGACAAGAATATTAGTCTGGGTCCCAAATGGAATTGAAAATAAATTGAATCTTCATAGAAGTCTTTTAAAAATACCAAAGGAAGAATTCTAATGTAATACAAATCAAATAAATCGGTTTTTTTCTATTTACCTCTAATCTGTCTAATATCATGTCATACAGAGAACTGGTCTTCTCTTCAATTTATCCCCCAAACTGCTCTCTCTGCCCCACGTTCTTCTTCAAATTCGACTCACACAGAGCCAAGTCCTTCCCCCTACCCCCACTCCCATCCAAAGATTTCTGATAACTATTTATTTCACTTTGCTGGCTTTCCTGGTTCTCTACTTCACCATTACTCTAATAAACAAAAAATCTTTCCAGTGTCAAATATTCAATGGAATTTAATTTAGGATGGGGTGGGAGTGAGGGGACTCAGGCTACCCACACCTATCATTTAGGGTACTTGTTAAACAGATGATTGTGAATGCTTCTCATTAGCTAAGAAAATATAAGCATTTAAAAGTCCCATCGCTTTCCAAATAACATTTAAAAACATTATTTTTATTTAAAAAAATCTTAATTTATGTGGAAGAGTTAATGAACCAATCACAATCAAACCTTAAGTTTGGAAACCGTAGCTCCTTTCAGGTACCTGGAGATACAGCTGAATGCACTCTCGGGGTCAGAAAAATGCTCTGGTGTCATCTGCTGGTTAATCAAGATATAGCAGGTATTTGCTGTAGTTTGATTTCCAATTTCTTTTTTTTCTTTTCAACTTTCTACCAGTGCCTTTCAAAATAACCAGAAAAAAAATAGTTGTAATTTTGGGTGGCAAGATCACAAGTGCTCAGCTTCATAATAATGTATATGAGTTTGTACAGGGCACAACATGAAGAAACAAATTCTTAACTTCTCAGTTCTCACTGAACCAGTCATCTATTTGTTGGCACTTGCCTAACATATAGATTTCACGTGTTGCATTTACAGTGTTAATTACGTACATCTTATTTTGTTTCTCATCAGTAGATACATTTTCAAGGAGACAGTATGCCATCAGTTGTAATAGTGAGAATAATCTTATTCTAAAGTATTCCTGTAACAATGCTACTCTTACTTACTTGCATTCTGATACACACTCCTTGAACAGGAAGGAGATAGAACTAGAGCTTACACGCATTTACATTCATTCATTCATTTGTTCAGTTAATAAATATTTACTGTCAACCATATTGACTATGCCAAAGCCTTTGACTGTGTGGATCACAATAAACTGTGGAAAATTGTTCAAGAGATGGGAATACCAGACCACCTGACCTGCCTCTTGAGAAACCTGTATGCAGGTCAGGAAAAAACAGTTAGAACTGGACATGGAACAACAGACTGGTTCCAAATAGGAAAAGGAGTACATCAAGGCTGTATATTGTCACCCTGCTTATTTAACTAATATGCAGAGTACATCATGAGAAATGTTGGGCTGGAGGAAGCACAAGCTGGAATCAAGATTGTTGGGAGAAATATCAATAACCTCAGATATGCAGATGACACCACCTTTATGGCGGAAAGTGAAGAGGAGCTAAAGAGCCTCTTGATGAAAGTGAAAGACAAGAGTGAAAAAGTTGGCTTAAAGCACAACATTCAGAAAACTAAGATCATGGCATCTGGTCCCATCACTTCATGGGAAACTGGGGAAACAGTGTCAGACTTCATTTTCTTGGGCTCCAAAATCACTGTAGATGGTCACTGCAGCCATGAAATTAAAAGAGGCTTACTCCTTGGAAGGAAAGTTATGACCAACCTAGATAGCATATTCAAAAGCAGAGACATTATTTTTTCAACTAATGTCTGTCTAGTCAAGTCAAGGCTATGGTTTTTCCAGTAGTCATGTATGGATGTGAGAGTTGGACTGTGAAGAAGGCTGAGCGCCGAAGAAATGATGGTTTTGAACTGTGGTGTTGGAGAAGACTCTTGAGAGTCCCTTGGATTGCAAGGAGATTCAACCAGTCCATTCTAAAGGAGATCAGTCCTGGGTGTTCTTTGGAAGGACTGATGTTGAAGCTGAAACTCCAGTACTGAAACTCCAAACTCCAATACTACTGGTCACCTGATGCGAAGAGCTGACTCATTTGAAAAAACTCTGATGCTGGGAAAGATTGGGGGCAGGAGGAGAAGGGGATGACAGAGGATGAGATGGCTGGATGGCATCATCGACTCAATGGACATGGGTTTGGGTGGACTCCGGGAGTTGGTGATGGACAGGGAGGCCTGGTGTGCTGCTGTTCATGGGGTTGCAAAGAGTTGGACATGACTGAGCAACTGAACTGAACTGAACTGATATGCCAGGCACTTTACTTTGGAGCAGTGATTCAGCTACAACCTTGAGAAAGTCCTGTCTTCAACAGCATCCTTGTACCAGCCTAAGGTATCTACATCAGTTCAGTTCAGTTCAGTCACTCAGTCATGTCTGACTTTTTGTGACCGCATGAACTGCAGCACGCTAGTCTTCCCTGTCCATCACCAACTCCCAGAGCTTACTCAAACTCAAACTTACTCAAACTCAGTGATGCCATCCAACCGTCTCCTCCTCTGTCATCCCCTTCTCCTACCTTCAGTCTTTCCCAGCATCAGGGTCTTTTCCAGTTAGTCAGTTCTTCTCATCAGGTGACCAAACTATTGGAGTTTCAGCTTCAGCATCAGTCCCTGCAATGAATATTCAAGACTGATTTCCTTTAGGATGGACTGGTTGGATCTCCTTGCAGTCCAAGGGACTCTCAAGAGTCTTCTCCAACACCACAGATCAAAAGCATCAATTCTTTAGCACCCAGCTTTCTTTATAGTTCAACTCTCACATCCATACACGACTACTGGAAAAACCATAGCTGTGACTAGACAGACCTTTGTCGACAAAGTAATGTCTCTGCTTTTCAATATGCTGTTTAGGTTGGTCACAGCTTTTTTTCCAAGGAGCAAGCATCTTTTAAACAAGTGTCTTTCAATTTCATGGCTGTAGTCACCATCTGCAGTGATTTTGGAGCCCAGAAAAATTAAGTCTGTCACTGTTTCCATTGTTTCCCATCTATTTGCCGTGAAGTGATGGGACCAGATGCCATGATCTTAGTTTTTTGAATGTCGAATTTTAAGCCAGGTTTTTAACTCTCCTCTTTCACTTTGCTCAAGAGGCTCTTTAGTTCCTCTTTGCTTTCTGTCATAAGGGTGGTGTCATCTGCATATCTGAGGTTATTGATATTTCTTCTGGCAATCTTAATTCCAGCTTGTGCTTCATCCAGCCTGAGATTTCACATGATGTACTCTGCCTAGAAGTTAAATAAGCAGGGTGACAATATACAGTCTTGACATACCAGTCCTTTGTTCCATGTCCACTTCTGTCTGTTGCTTCTTGACCTGCATACAGATTTCTCAGGAGGTAGGTAAAGTGGTCTGGTGTTCCCATTTCTTGAAAAATTTTCCACAGTTTGTTGTGATCCACAGTCAAAGGCTTTGGTGTAGTCAATAAAGTAGAAGTAGCTGTTTTTCTGGAATTCTCTTGCTTTTTCTATGATCCAACATGTGTTGGCAATTTGATCTCTGGTTCCTCTACCTTTTCTAAATCCAAATTGAACATCCGGAGGTTCTCAGTTCACATACTGTTGAAGCCTACCTTGGAGAATTTTGAGCATTACTTTGCTAGCATGTGAGATGAGTGCAATTGTGGAGTAGTTTGAACATTCATTGGCATTGCCTTTCTTTGGTATTGGAATGAAAACTGTCCTTTTCCAGTCCTGTGGCCAGTGCTGAGTTTTCCAAATTTGCTGGCATATTGAGTCCAGCACTTTCACAGCATCATCTTTTGGGATTTGAAATAATTCAGCTTGAATTCCATCACCTCCACTAGTTTTATTCGCAGTGATGCTTCCTAAGGCCCATTTTGCACTCCAGGATGTCTGGCTCTAGGTGAGTGATCACACCATCGTTGTTATCTGGGTCATTAAGGTCTTTTTTGTATAGTTCTTCTGTGTGTTCTTGCCACCTCTTCTGAATATTTTCTGCTTCTGTTAGGCCCCACTAACTGCAGAACAATTATACCAAAAAATTTTTAGCGCTGTTAAGACCCACAACAGATTTCCCAACCTTGGAATCCAGCAAAGGACTGAGAATTCCCCAGGGAATTTGACTTTGGAGGCCAGTGGGATTTGATTACAGAACTTTTAGAGAACTGGGGAAACAGACTCTTGGAGGGCACAAACAAAACCTTGTGCACACCGGGAGCCAGGAGAAAAACAGTGTCCCCACAGAAGACTGAGCCAGATTTGCCTGTGAGTGTCCAGGTGTCTCTGGCAGAGGCATGGGCCAACAGTGGCCTGCTGCACAGTCAAGGTCATTGAATAGAACAGTGTGTGCACAAGTCCTTTTGAAGGAGATTGCCATTACCTTCATTACCCCTACTACAGTCTGGCCTGAGGCCAAGCAACAGGGACGGAACACAGTTCCACACATCAACAGAAAATTCGGTTAAAAATTTACTGAACATGGCCCCTCCCTTCAGAACAAGACCCAGTTTCCCCTACAGTCAGTCTCTCCCATCAGGAAGCTTCCATAAGCCTCTCATCCTTCTCCATCAGAGAGGAGACAGAATGAAAATCACAGAAAACTAACCAAACTGATCACATGGACCACAGCCTTGTCCAACTCAATAAAACTATAAGCCATGCTGTGTGGGGCCACCCAAGATGGACGGGTCATAGTGGAGAGTTCTGACAAAACGTGGTCTCCTGGAGAAGGGAATGGCAAACTACGTTAGTATTCTTACCTTGAGAACCCCATGAACAGTATGAAAAGGCAAAAAGATATGACATTGAAAGATGAACTCCCCAAGGTCTGCACATGAATATCACAAATACATGAAAAATTTGTTTTAAAATGTAGAGTCTGTCCTTCAGAAACTGCTGTTAAGCACTGCTGTGGCACAGTCCATAACTCTGAATCAATCTCCAGTCTTTGATTTATATACTTAAGCTTCAGGGAAACAGTTTCTCGCCCTGTGTTCTCAAATAAAAGACAACCTTGTCTGAATGTTCTGAAGGTTTGTGGATTGTACTGTTTCTGGACACTGCTTTAGGATGGAGGGAAGATTCAAATTCAGAAGTGCTTAAGTAAGAGAAAAGACAAATTGGTGAACTTGTCACACTTTTTCTTTTAGACTGCATGTACATATTAGATTTTTGCATAGTAAAGTATAAAGTATTATTTCTAAGTAATTCCAAACATGCAATTTCTTGTTTCCTTTTGTTTTCCAATTTATGGTTCTGGAGGTACAAATGAACTACTGTACTGCATATTCTCAACGATTAGATGTGGTAACTAAAGATCCTTTAACAGCATTAAACAATTCATATGATCCTTAAATTTGAAAATAGGTTGATATAGATAAGGGCTTCCCTGGTGGCTCAGACATAAAGAATTTGCTGGCAATGTGGGAAACCCGGGTTTGATCACTGGCTGGGGAAGATCCCTTGGAGAAGGGAATGGCTATCCACTCCAGTATTTTTGCCTTGTGAATCCCAAGAACAGAGGACCCTGGCAGGCTATAGTCCATGGGGTTGAAAAGAGTTGTACATGACTGAGTGACTAACGCAAATATAAGTATAGCGTGAATGAAAAGGAATACTGATTTTTCCTTTTTTTGGCAGAGGGGATGTGGTGGGATACTGATTCTTTACACTGGCAACTAGATAGACATGGAATGACAAACTTGTGAATAACTTTTATGAATATTTTATTATAATAAGGTAATAATATTTTCCAAAAATAAAAATTAGCTTTATTTAATTTTATTTAAAATGTTGACATTATAACCTGTGCTTTTTTTGCCCTGTTGAGGATAATTCTTTTGAAAACATTGAGAATAAGTGAAAAATATAATGTATGGGTTTTTTACATAATTTATATTTTTATGAAAATACATTTAAATTTTGTACACTTTGAATGTAATTAAATTTTATTTTTTAATCTTTTCAATCATTTTTGTCAATAGGACACAATTTGTGAAAGTCTGAATTAAACAACATAATTGATAATTATGCTGACATGAAGGCAAAATTCTATGGGTTAAATATATAGGAAATCTGTTGACTCTCAGTCAGTCAATATTGTATCCAGTGTGTGCATGTGTGCATGCTTAGTCACTCAGTTGTGTCCAGATCTTTGCAACTCCATGGACTGTAGCCCACCAGGCTCCTCTGTTCATGGGATTTCCCAGGCAAGAATACTGGAGTGGGTAGCCATTTTCTTCCTCCAGGGGATCTTCCCAACCCAGAGATTGATCCTGCCTTTCCTGTATTGCAGGCAGATTTTTTACCATTGGGCCACCAGGGAAGCCCATATTGTATCCAGACAGGTATGACAATAATCAAACGCTGTCATCTTTTGTATTTTGCTGTCTTTCAGTCATATGAAAATATTTTTGTTTTGTCATTATGCGTGTTTTTTTTTTCATCAAAGTTAAAGGTTATAACATGTCGGAGGTTACAGTGTGCTAGGTTGATTTATATCTCAAGTATCCTAGACTGACAGCTGCGTTTCCCTCTGCACCTTTGCCCTGGTACCAAAATCTTAGGGATGGGCTCCATGCCAGTGTGAAGACAGTATTCTATGAGTGGATACAAGAAATAAATAGGTAAGCAAACAAATCAGATCTTAGTTGTAACTCTGTGAAGAAAATACAAGCTTGGTATACTTGGTAGGCAGAAAAGAGTCTTGCTGTGATTGGAGTGAACATCAAGACTGATCCTGTCTAGAGTATTTCTAGTTTATCAAGACTAGTCATTCAGGTCTTGGCTTAAATGTTCCCTCTTCAGAGGGTCCTTCTCCAAAACACTCAAATTAATGATGCCCTCCCTCTTTTACCCCTATCCTATGGCTTTTTATTATTGCCAGCAGAGCTTTTATTACATTACCTAATGTTTTTCTGATTTATCTATTTGCCTTTTACCTGTCACTTCCTGGTGGGATATAAATTCCACAAGAGCAGAGAACTTAACCTGTCTTGTCCACACTGTATGCCTAACTTGGTATAAAGTACACGTGGAATGAAAGTATCTGTGCTCTGGAGTAAAGAAGAATGCGGTGAGGGAAGGCTTTTAAAAGTCATTTTAAAAAGAGCTCATTTATTCAAGTCACTCTTACAAACTTGTTTTTTGGGGGTTAGAGTCCTTGCCATGAATAGTGATTGAAATAAGCAGCAGAATCGATCACTCTGCCATGTGATATCTCCCATCAAATGAATGAATGAATGGTTAATATACCATGTCTGAAAACAATGCTTACCCTTGCATCAAGAAATACATATCACTATGGCTAAAATTTTGGATTTAATGAGTATAAAATGGCAAAATGCAAAATGCATTTAATGGCAAAACGCATTAACAGGGTTATTAAGAGGAACTGCAGAGCAACAGATAATCTGTGACCAATATTTTAAATTCAATAACAACAGAAAAGAAGTTTGCTCTGGTCCTCAGCTGAATAATCAAACCAGGGGATAAGTTTATAATCACAAAAACTGAGGAGGTAGTAATCAGAAAACAATCTGGAATATATCCAAACAATTCTTTTAAAATGGAGAATATTTACGAATCTCTGACTTGTTCTTTTTACTTTTCTAGTTTACTTAAAAATTTTTTTTTCTTCTCATTTACTTCTAAAGTAAAATTCAGCACAGTACCATATATCATTGGAACTAATATAAACATGACTGAACCAAACACTTGTGGCATTTTTCTGTTTATTTGCACGTTGATGAGGCTTGTAAAAATACGAGGATTTTTTTAAGTGAAAAAACCAATATGTCTTAAGCATAAAAATAGGTCTGATTTTCATTTCTCACTATTTTCATTTCTCTCAAACCTGATCATTTTTGTAAAGAACAACAACAAAAATTCCTTTGAGAGATCTGTTTTTAAGGATGAAAGAGATATTCTTGGAACTTAAAAAAACCCACATCATTCTCTGCAAGGCAGTTAACACCCCATGCAAAAGATCATTAGCTATCTCTGGAAGTAACTGAGAAGTTGTTTTGGTTGTTGTAAATGCTGTTAAAACAAAACAAAAATGAAAGGTTGTGTTCACAAAAAAAGAGAGATCTGCATGGAGTAGAGAAGGGAGCCTCTGAAACTATAACTCTGTTTCCAACAATCTTCAAGAAAAAAGACTGACACCCTGGCATCAAAGAGAGCTCCACGTCCTAAGAGAGAGGAATGCATCTAAAATATACAGGTAGGATATCCGATCTCAATCCCGCATCCTGCGCAGCTTCTTGGAGGAGCCAGTTCACTCCATTTGGGCACATGCCCTTGCTTTGGGAACAGACTGTGGTATACTCATATGGGACACTCTTCAGCAGCACCAATCTATAGTGATACTAAGATGCCTAGTGGTTACCTGGGACCAGGAGTCGGGCAGGCAACACAGCAAAGGGCCCAGAGGGAACTTTTGGGGGCAACGGAAACTTTCCATGTCTTGAATGGACAGATAGTGATACCCACTTATTCATTTGTTAAAACTCATCGAATTGCTAAACGGAAGTGTGCGATGTAGTTGTAAATTGTATTTCACCAGGGTTAGTGAAAAACAAAACAGCAAAACACACAGGGGGTGTACTCCGGAAATACAGTGGCTGGCCCCAAGCTTCAGGATAGTGGTAGCCAACATTTATTTGCAGAGCGGCTCGCGCTGCGATCAGTTGGTCATCTGATGAAATTCTCAGCCTGTTTTCATTTTATAGAGGAGATACCGAACTCCGAGAGACGAGAATTCAGTGCAACTCAAAGACCCTAGAGTGGGTATATTAACCCAGGCTGTGACTGCATGGTTCAGTTTTAACCACCGCGCCATGCTGCCGGTACGTAGTAAAAATCTGGATATGTACGTTGAATGAAAGATTCCTGCCACAGAACGTCAAAGCTCACAAAAGGCCCAGTCAGAAACTGAAACGCAGCACCGAGCCAAGTACAGACCACAAGCCTCCAGCAGATCAGGACCGCGCGGCCGAGGGGCGGGGCTTCGCCGCCTGGGGGCGGAGTCATCGTTTCGCTTTCCGGCAAGCTTGTACCTCTTCTCTTGCCGTAGTGCCTGAAACCGGAAGTTCGCGCGAGGCGTGCTCTACATTTCCGGTCGAGAGCTGGACTTCTTGGTACCCATGTGGGAGCTGCTGTGAAGATTCACTGGCTTCTGAGTCCTGTCCAGAGTCGAGCTCTGGGTAAGCAGGGGCTGTGAGTCGGGGCGGTATGCAGGGGAGGGTAAGATGTCCTCGAATTTTCGAGTCTCCGTGGAGTTGGAGCTGAAAAACGCTTGGCGCGGCCCTCGGGGATGTCATTAGCTGTTATCGCTGTTGCTTTGGGGTTTCCACGTTTGGCGTCTGGGGGTTCCTGGACAGCAGGTGATGCGTCCGCAGCCGCGCTGAGTGCGGAGGAAAGTTGCTTGTACATGAGACATTTGCTGTTTGCCGTCACGCCGTCACACCGTCTTACAATTTTGTAGAAGGTTCTCACGGTGGGTCTGTTTCTTAACCTGTGTTTTTAGAAGTCTGCCAACGTGAGAGATGACGTCCTTAGCCCAGCAGCTCCAACGACTCGCCCTCCCTCAGAGTGACGCCAGTCTCTTATCTAGAGATGAAGTTGCCTCTTTGTTGTTTGACCCCAAGGAAGCGGCCACCATCGACAGAGAAACAGCCTTTGCCATTGGTGAGCTGCCTTTTAACTTAGAAAAAGCCCTGGGAAGCATGTGTGACCCGGATGTTGCTGTGTTTTCTGACCCGCTCTCTTAGCGGTTTGTAACCTGCTAACTCGACTTATGTTGTTACGGAAAAGAGAATGGCAAATAACTACGCTCTAGATGCATAAAATGTGTATAGGTAACGGTATCTGAATTTCACACCAAGGTTGGGGGGAGTCATCTAAGGTGTAGAAAGGAAGAGGCTGGAAGCAGTGGTTGGGGGTCAGGGAGGGGTCTTCCAAGGACTGGCCTAGTTATGGTACTGAAATTGTATTGGAAAAAAAGAAAAAAGGCCCCCTGCCTGGTGGTACTTTTTCTTCTCCTTGGTGAGATGAAATTTATTTTCTATGTTGGGTAGAAATCTATGTTTGGGACTGTATTATTCTAAAATAATAGAGAGAGTGTTAGAGAAAAACTGTAAAAGAAGTGCGAGGTGAGTTTACTTGCTAAGAATTGTTAAATAAACTGGAGTTTTCCTAGGATGCACTGGCCTGGAAGAGCTGCTTGGAATTGATCCTTCCTTTGAGCAATTCGAAGCACCGTTGTTCAGCCAGCTAGCAAAAACCTTGGAGCGCAGCGTTCAGACCAAAGCAGTGAACAAACAGCTGGATGAAAACATTTCATTGTTTCTTATTCACTTGTCTCCTTACTTCCTGCTGAAGCCGGCACAGAAGTGTCTGGAGTGGTTGATCCACAGGTAGCGAATGAAATTATAGAAATAATTATGGGATGATAACATTGATGTTTGAGAACATTTATTAATTTAAATATTGGGATAAATATGGTTTGTATTGGGTGAGATAAGTGTGTCCTTCTATATTGAACTCATTTTTATTGATAGTGAAAAGTAAAACTACTTTTTAGAAGATCTTGAGTAAATAGTCTAACCTCATTAGTTCTAAGGGGCTTATGTCACTTCGCTATTACAAATTGCTACTGCATATTTTGGGCAATGAGTGTTATTGAACTTCTTGCCAAAATAACAAAAATGGTGGTTTGGGAAGAGAGTAATATTATTCTTTAAAATACTATAGCTTAAGAAAAGCAGTAATAGCTAATGTTTATGGAACACTTTACACCAGGCCTGACGGTAAGCACGTTGTATGCCTTACCTCAGTGCTTACAACACTCCTGTGGGGGAGGTGCTTCTTTTATCCCCATTATACAATTGAGAAAACAGGTGTAGAAAGTTAAGCTGGCAGAGTCACATGACTAGTAAGCGGTGATATAAATTTGTTTCCAAGGCCTGATCTTTCATCTCCTTTTGAAATTGTCTTAAGTTTACTCAGTTTATTTTCTCATTTATTTACATCACATTGGTATCACATCATCGTTAACACATTTTTTTTTCTTATGGATGTTTTAAAAGTAGAAAGGCTTCCACTTCATTAACTGAAGGAATGAGGGTAAGGGAAGCCAGTGGGTCATTGAGAAAACATATTTTAACCTGGGTCTTCTGATGATCACATCATTAGATTCTTCAGACCAAAAAAAGAGTCAAATTTGTACTATTTCTGTCTGTCTTCTAGCATTTAATTTTCCCCAGATAAATCATTATTGTAAGGAGTACTTTTTGCCTTTGGTTTTCCATTTATTTATTCATGTAACTTATTTATTTAGGAAACATTCAGTTCAATACAAGGATGAATATGCTGCCTTTTCTTACCATTGTGAAATAAATGCCACAGTAAGGGTGTATACAAGGTTTTGGGGGTGTATGGTGATGCCTGAAGTAGTTGAAGAAAGCTTCATGGAAGAAATGATGTCTTGGCTAGTACTAAAGCCCTAATATAGAACTAATAAAAGGCAAGAGGTATGGTGCTATGAGAGAGAAGGGATAGGAGGGCTTAGACAGAGGGATCACTTGGCTGGGAGAATTTAGTAAAACATCTTGAGAAAGAAGCCTGGAAAGGATTTAGATCTTAAAGGCTGCTGCTGCCACCGCCGCCGCCACCGCCACTGCTGCTGCTGCTGCTACTAAGTCGCTTCAGTCATGTCTGACTCTGTGCTACCCCATAGATGGCAGCCCACTAGGCTCCTCTGTCCCTGGGATTCTCCAGGCAAGAACACTGGAGTGGGTTGCCATTTCCTTCTCCAATGCATGAAAGTAAAAAGTGAAAGTGAAGTTGCTCAGTCGTGCCTGACTCTTAGCGAACCCATGGACTGCAGCCTACCAGCCTCCTCCATATCCATGGGATTTTCCAGGCAAGAGTACTGGAGTAGGTTGCCATTTAATGAATCTGACAATTAATAAATCTCTTATGTTAATTAGGTGGCATGACCAATACCAAGTTTTATAAAATTCATGGACAAATTAAATATGCTTGTAATTACATAATTTTTGTATTCAAAGAAGGTAAAATGATTTTCTTTGTAATTAGTCTTCTGACTTTCGGATCATGATATTAATAGTTAGGTAAACTGAGGAAACAGCTGTGGAAGGTGAGCTTTGGAGAACAGAGAGGAATTGAGTGTTGCCTAGTTGACCCAGTTTGGTTTTCTGTCGGTTTGACTGCAGTGATCCCAAAATCATGTTAATATAATAAATGGGGTTTTTTTTAAGTTGAGAAAAAGTGAATGGATGTCAATTTTGATATTGAATATTTAAAAATACCACTGCATAAGAATTGGCCAACCCTATTGAATACTTTAATGCCTGTGCTTTAAGTGTGCTATACCTTGCTTCTAGTTTTATTGTTGTTTTAAGTGGGTTTAGGTCACTGATGTACCATTTGGGCACATAAGGAAATATATGCTTGTAAGTTTTATATCCATTTGAATTGTTTGCTTCTTTTTTCTCCAGGTTCCATATCCATCTTTATAATCAAGATAGCCTCATTGCTTGTGTTCTGCCATACCATGAGACAAGAATATTTGTGCGGGTTATACAGCTTCTAAAAATTAATAATTCAAAGCACAAATGGTTCTGGTTATTACCAGTTAAGGTATGATTGTTGAATGACATGTATCTGTATTAACTGCAAGCCTTCATAAAAGGTGTTATTTGGAAAAAATAAATCCATTGGTGTTCCTGAGAGTATACCAAGTATTACCTTCATCAGTTTTATTTCCTAGCTTCCATTTAAAACTATTATGAATAATAGCTGGCTTTTATTTGGTATGTGATAGTAGAATAGGTAGTTTGTATTTTATTATCTTTGATTCTCACAAAAAAACTTTTTACGGATGAATACAGGCTCAGAGAATTAAGTTACTCACCAAAGTTCAAGCAGCTCTAAAATGGCAGAGTCGAGATTTGAATCTAGATCTGATTCTAAAGCTTGTCTTTCTATTATACTGTGCTGTCTGGCATTTAGAATTTTGGAACTGAAAAGCTTAAAAAAGTCAGGTGAAGAAAAGCATAAAATACTTAGAAAAAGAAAAAAAAAAAAAAGACTTGAAGGACTTCAGGAAATTATTATTGTGAAGAAGATGCTAAGAATTAATTTACAGATAAGTAATAGGATGATTGCCTTACAGGAAGGCTCTGACTGAGATAAGATAGCATGATTTTGTAGGAAAACAACTGACTTGCCATTACCACCTTGCTTGTAACTATAGTAAAGAAAGTAGATGTATGTTGTTAGCAAGAATTTTGTTAAATGTTGAGTAGTGATTTGGGCCAGCAGGCAGCAAATGGGATGAAAGTAGGCCAACAGGCTGTGACCTTGGAACGAGTAACTTTCTGGCTGATGACAGGTGGTCCATGATCAGAATTAGTAAAGAGAAAGGAATGGGAATTTTAATTAGAAGAAGAAAAGAATTTGGATGTAAAGCACTTAAACTAAAGAATATTCAGGAAGAGAAGGCCAACCTGTAGTAAAGCCTATCAAACTTTTACTCATTCTGCTAGTAACATTATTTTTTCCCCTAATCTACACAGAGACCCTGCTGTTCTCTAGACACACTTGTTTCAGGTATCCAAACCACACTTACCTATTACAGTTTGCAAATTATCTTTTCATTGATCTATTCAAAATGATGGAGCACTTACATATGCCATGCGCAGTGCTAGGTCTTGGGAAGAGCAGGATAAGCTGACTGGTTTCCTAGTCTATTTCTGTTACTCGTGTTATTGTAAAGCAGTGACAAAACCATATCACACTGACTCACAAACCAGGTTTAAATGGTAGAGTTACTAAGAATCTAGAGAATCTGGATTTAGATAAATACATATCAAAATGCAACGCATGATACGTAACCATTTTTCACTGAGTACCTCCATACACGTTGCTGGCCCTTCTCGTTTGAATTTCTGAAGTTTGCACAATTTTATATGTTAATCTCTTCTTTACCACCAGTTATAATGGAAGACTATATTTTGTATTAATGAACTGTAGCAGTTTGAAGCTGTTACTTTGGTAGGTACTTAAAATGATGAGTTGATGAATTATCCTTAGTTAACAGTTGGTTCTTCCTGTCTGTAACAGCAATCTGGAGTGCCCTTAGCTAAAGGAACTTTGGTTACCCACTGCTACAAAGATCTTGGATTCATGGATTTCATTTGTAGTCTGGTGACAAAATCTGTGAAGGTGAGTAGTATGCTGTTTCATGAACGTGTAATTCCATTAGAAGGTTGTTTCCTCGGCCTGGAGAAAGCAGATGAAGGCCTTTTGTAGTAATAGTGGGACTTGGAAGAAGTGCCTTTTGTTAAGTGATCTCCACTTTTGGAACATGAGCAGCTTGATCGATCTTTCATCATCAAAGCTGTTTTTCTACAAAAATAAATTATTGTCTTCCTTGCCAAATTCTTTAAACAAAGATACATATACACAATGGAGTATTACTCAGCCGTTAAAAAGAATTCATTTGAATCAGTTCTGATGAGATGGATGAAACTGGAGCCGATTATACAGAGTGAAGTAAGCCAGAAAGAAAAACACCAATACAGTATACTAACACATATATATGGAATTTAGAAAGATGGCAATGACGACCCTGTATGCAAGACAGCAAAAAAGACACAGATGTGTATAACGGACTTTTGGACTCGGAGGGAGAGGGAGAGGGTGGGATGATTTGGGAGAATGGCATTCTAACATGTATACTATCATGTAAGAATCGAATCGCCAGTCTATGTCTGACGCAGGATACAGCATGCTTGGGGCTGGTGCATGGGGATGAACCAGAGAGATGTTATGGGGAGGGAGGTGGGAGGGGGTTTATGTTTGGGAACGCATGTAAGAATTAAAGATTTTAAAATTAAAAAAAAAAAAAAAAGTCAGGAAGGTTGTTTATTCTTGCCGTGTAAAATTAGTGTCAGCCTGAAGTAGTTGAGAGCTGTAAATATTTTTACACCTATATCTCATTAGCTTTTCACTCCTAAATGTGTTTGGTTTGTGGTTTTTGTTCCAGGCTTTTGCTGAGTATCCTGGGAATTCCACTCAGTTGAGGGTGCTCTTTACTTTCTATGCCTCTACCATTGTGTCTGCTCTGGTGGCTGCCGAGGACTTATCCGACAATATAGTTGCCAAGCTGTTTCCATATATTCAAAAGGTTGGTCCCGCTTACGTGTAAAATAGATTATTTTGTACTGGAAGAAATTTTCTTGCTATTGAAAATTTCACTTAGGCATAAATGTTTTTACGCTGGCAGTTTATTTCAGATGGTTGATGAAATTTAATTTTTAGGTTAAAAAAAATGACTTCTTAAAAACCTACCAGAGTGGAGTCTTAGTTAGGAAGCTCCTGAACACTGTGGGACTTCCTGGCTGGTCCAGTGGTTGAGATTTGGCCTTCCAATGCAGAGGGTACTGATACAGTTCCTGGTCAGGGAGCTAAGATTCCACATGCCTTGTGGCCAAAAAACCCAAAACCCAAAACAGAAGCAATATAGTAACATGCAGTCAAGGCTTTAAAGAATGGTCTAAATCAGAAAATCTTTGAGAAAAAAAAGACAAAGTGAAATTGTTTTTAAAAGAATGGGTTAGAAAATCTCTTCAAGGCAGAGGCTCTCTTTTCATTCTGTTTGTATTGATTTCTTCTTGATGTTTCTCCTGCCCGAGTGCCTCATAGCCCTCCACCTTTCAGGTCCCCCGTAGACGAACAGCAAAAGCCCCCCCCAACCAGTGTCCCCAAATTACTGTCTTTAATCAGGTGCTGTTTTGTTTCTGATTGAAGTCCCCCTTACACAGGTGGGTGTTTGCATGTAAAGGAGACTCCTTTGCTCCTTTTAGCATGTGTAGTGGATGTCTGAGTTAGGAGGCCTGCTGAGATCGCCTTCTGTCTTTCGAGAGCCTTGTCTCATTTCCACGTCCCCTCAGGAAAGGGGGCCAGCATCTTGATTTTTCACTTCCAAGGAGTGTTGACTCTCAGTGTGCATTAGGTTGTATTCATCTCTAATCTATGATACTTCCAGTTTGTCAAAGTCAAGTAACATTTTTCAGTAGGCTAAAATAACATAGTTTGTCACTTTTCCTTATATTTTAAAAAATATTCAGGGATTGAAATCATCTTTACCAGATTACAGAGCTGCAACATACATGATAATATGTCAGATTTCCGTGAAAGTGGCCATGGAAGATACCTTCGTTAACTCCTTGGCTTCACAGATTATCAGAACACTGATCAGAATTCCCTCTCTGATCAAGGATGGATTGAGTTGCTTGATAGTGCTCCTTCAGAGACAGAAGCCAGAGAGCCTGGGGAAAAAGTACGTACACTTGAATTCAGAATGATGATAATTGGAGGTGAATGAAGTTATTTTGAGGAGTTTTTTTCATAGGATAAATTTTATGCTATTTTTAAAAATTGCCACTCACTGTCTTCTAACATGTAAAGTCAACATCTTCTGTCTTTGTTTCTTCAAAGGCCATTTCCTCACTTGTGTAATGTTCCTAATCTTATTACGCTGCTTCATGGGATTTCTGAAACGCATGACGTTAGTCCTCTTCTGCGTTACATGCTTCCCCACCTGGTCGTCTCCATGGTTAATCAGGTTACAGGTAAACGGCTTTACATGTTGTGTCCAGAAACTTACTTTCTCATATTTGATATAAAGATAAAAACCACACCCTGGTTAATATCTTTTAGATACCTAGAGTTTCTGCTGTCCAACTCTTTTTGTGTAATTTGGCTGTTTTTCTGACATGAGAAACATCTAGGGTGGGGAGCAGATTGGTTGAAGGGAGAACCTTGTTAATTGAGTGATACACTCAGTATTTTTTTTAATTAATTTTTATTGAAGTACAGTTGCTTTACAGTGCTGTGTTAGTTTCTCCTGTACAGCAAAGTGAATCCATTATAAATGTACCTATATCCTTTTGGACTCCCTTTCAGGTTACCACAGAGCATTAAGTAGAGTTCCTCCTACTGTACAGTAGGTTCTCATTGGTGGTGGGGGTTTAGTTGCTAAGTTGTGTCCGACTCTTGGGATTAGGTGGACTGTAGCCTGTCAGGCTCCTCTGTCCATAGGATTTCGCAGGCAAGAATACTGGAGTGGGTTGCCATTTCCTTCTCCAGGGGATCTTCCCGACCCAGGAATCGAAAGTGGGACTCCTTCACTGCAGGCAGGTGCTTCACCAACTGAGCTCTGAGGGAAGCCCAGGTCCTCATGAGCCTGTTCTATGCGTAGGATCAGTAGTGTGTGTGTGTCAGTCCCAATCCCCCAGCTCCTCCCACCTGCCAGCTTTCCCCCTTGGAATCCATACATTTGTTACCTATATCTGTTTCTCTGTTTCTGTTGCAAATAAGATCGTCTATACGGTTTTTCTGGATTCCACCTGTATGTGTTAATATACAATATTTGTTTTTCAGACTTACTTCACTCTGTGACACTCTCTAGATAGTATTATTTTTTAAAAAATGTGTGTTCTTTTACATGTTTCTACATGAAAAAAGACTATGGAATTATTTTAAAATAGTTAAAACACATTGTTGAGTCAAACTTTCCCTTTTCATCTAGATATTTAATAAACTTTAGTGAGTCCTTTATAATAAATATCTAGTCGCCCAAAAAAGTTATTCTCCCTGAGTCATTGAAAATATAAGATGAAAAATCTCATGTGTGAAAATCCAGATTTAAAAAAGCCCAGAAGTTAATTAGAAGGTGATTATTGGCCTTATATGTTTTTCACCTTTCAATAAATATGGAAAGACAAGAAAGACATTCTTGGTGCTGTTGCTACTAGAATAAGAAAGACATACTAAGAAAGTCATCTCTAAAGTTACATCCATTTATTGGAAAACAAGGTTTACTTAACCCAGTCTCAGTTTAAACATGAGTTTCAGAAACATGGCTAGCACAAATGAAAGGGTGCATTTCCTGTTCAGGTGGTGAGTAATGAAGTCAGGGCCAGCATTCATTCTTACATAATGGAAGATGACAGCTCTTGGTTCAGTCAGGAGGCATTGAGATGAAAGTTTAGTCTGTATGCAGATAGTGTATTGAAACGTAGATTCAGGTCCCAGCTTCACCGCTTGTAATGTGGCTTGGGGAAAGACTGTGTTTTTTGGACTTCAGTTTCATTAATGAGAGAGGCATGATAGTACTTGTTTAAAAAAAAAATATATAGAGGATTTCAAGTAAAGGATAAATGAGGGTGATATATACAAAATGATTTTGAAAGATGCAAATGACCAAATAGGTGAAGTACACTTGAAAATAGGTATAACGCTGGATGTGGATATATGTCTTAAAGTTATTCCTGTAGAAAGATTTTCTGCTATAAAAAAACCTAATAGCATGCACATGCAGAAACATTTTTCTCCAGTCAGTTTTAATTTGTTATGTATGCTAAGGAGAAGAAACTACAGAGACGGATGGTCAAGTCTACAGGAGACTCTTAGAAGCCATACTTACAAATATGTCCCTGAAGAACAACTTAGACCATTTGTTGGCTGGGTAAGCTCTTACTTTTGATATGCTTTTGATATTTGTATTTCTGTGGCTTAGTATACTTCTCAGGGTTGGTTGACAGTTTTCCAGTATCCCTTTATAATGTATTTGTTGCTTTGTCCATGTTCATTTAATTGTAAGTACTTAGTCAAGTGATTGTGGCAACAGAAAAAGAGGTAATTTCTCTCTAGTGTCTTTAGTGTATATATGTGATCATGCAGAGTTAATAGTGAAGATAAATTTGGGTTATATTATATGTAATTTGTGGTTATTTAAAATTTCCTCATACTAAGTGGACCAAAATGCAAGAAACAATATATCACAGTTGGTAATCAGTAAATGTCATTAAGAAACTTAAACCACTAAGGAAAGATAGTTGAGAGTCTCCTGTTTTCTTTTCTTACTGGAAGGGCAACTGGATACAGTGTAAAGAATGTAGTCATAGTAGTCAGAAAAAAAGTGGAGGTGTTAGGTGCTCGGTCGCTCTTTGTGACCCCATGGGCTGTAGCCCGCCAGGCTCCTCTGCCCATGGAATTCTCCAGGCCAGAGTACTAGAGTGGGTTGCCATTTCCTTCTCCAGGTGATTTCCCAACCCTAGAGATTGAACCTGGGTCTCCTACAGTGCAGGCAGGTTCTTTACCATCTGAGCCACCAGGGAAGCCCAGACACAAGTTATATCCTTCCTATTATCACCTCCAGGCAAGTAGAGTAGTGAGTTCTGAAAGTCAGGCTGTGCGGATCTGGTTTTGTCATTGTGTATCGTTGGGCAGGTACCTATCTACAGTTCAGTTCAGTTCAGTCGCTCAGTCGTGTCCGACTCTGCGACCCCATGAATCGCAGCACGCCAGGCCTCCCTGTCCATCACCAACTCCCGGAGTTCACTCAGACTTGAGTCCATTCGAGTCAGTGATGCCATCCAGCCATCTCATCCTCTGTCATCCCCTTCTCCTGCCCCCAATCGCTTCCAGCATCAGAGTCTTTTCAACTCTTCGCATGAGGTGGCCAAAGTACTGGAGTTTCAGCTTCAGCATCATTCCCTCCAAAGAAATCCTACAGAGTGTGTCATTTGTGCACCCTGCTCCCAAGTTGGCTTGTGAATTAAATGATATGCAAAGTACTGTTGAGAGGTTGGCTGTGGACTCAGACAGGGATTGAAAACTGTGCTCCACTTTTTATGATATAATAGTGCTCACTGAGTATTGCCTCTTGTTGCTGTTCTTGTTTAACCTAAGGCAAATTATAAGACTTCTTGGTCGGAGTTTTTGTACCTGTAGAATTAATCTAATTTTTACCCTGTGGAGGACAGAGATAATACATTCTAAAGCACGTAGTATGTAGTAGGTGTTCAATACATAGTAACTCTCATGCTGCTAGTATTTGTTTTGTTTTGCAGCCTTCTTTTTGAAGAATATATTTCATATAGTTCCCAGGACAAAATGGATTCTGATAAAGTAGCTTTGCTTAATGAACAGTTTCTTCCACTTATCAGACTTTTAGAAAGCAGGTAAGCTGTGTGGATGTGTGTGTGTGCACTTATTAACGTGTACTGCTGGTTTTATAGAGATGATTTACAAGTTACTTAAAAAGTGAAGGAATCATAAAGGGATTGTTTTTCTTTTCTACCTTTTAGGAAGGGACAATTATAGGATTTAAATATATTTGAAATATAAGTGAAAGTAAAGGTTGTATGGGGACAATGAAGAGTATAATTTTTTATATAAATTGTTGTTGAGATAGTCATAGTAACAACTCGATCAGTGTCATTTGATTTTACATATTCCGTCTGTCAGAAGTTTAAGTCTTAATCTCAGTAATTTGAAAAAGTTACATTTTTTTTCTTTTATACCTAGATGGTCTGTGTAGTTAATAACTTTATTAAGAATAATAAACTGACTCTTTAATTTCATCCCAGATACCCCAAAACATTAGATGCTGTATTAGAGGAACGCCTAAAGGAAATTACAGACCTGAAAAAGCAGGAGCTTTTTCACCAGTTTATCTCTCTTTCTACAAGTGGAGGAAAGTATCAGGTAACTTTTTCTTCAGGGGATTTGTGACATGGATATTCATGGGATTATTTGAAGAGCTTGGGAAGGAAATTTGCTACTTCACTCCTCTGTGTGAGAAGTTCCATGGAGAGAGAAGATTTACTCAGTTTGCCTTAGTTACCAGAAGTAAGACTCTGAGGCAGGAATTAAATAATTGCAGAAAGGTACAGTAATTTTTACATAACTGTGAACCTGATGCTTATTTCAGGAAAAGTGTTATTTGGAAATTTTATATCTCATGCTCGTTAGCAATCACCAAAAGATGGCCTAACTTAGATTTCTAGAGATCCTTATCTTTCTCCTGTATCTTCACTTCTTAGCACATCACCCGCCAGCCACATGTGGCTATTTAAGTCATTGATTAGGAAAAGAGAAATAGATTTTGTTTCATGATTATGTTAGGATTTCAGAAATTCTCTAGGGACAATTTGCCCCAAGTCTTTATGCTAGAAGTTAGACGCTTAACGTAGTTCTTATTGTCTGCCTTGAAAACAAATGTTATGAAGAGAAATGTGATTGTTTTGGTTTTTCTCTTCCATAATTAGACTTTTGCATCTTTAGTGGTATTTCATTTCCAGATCACAGGTTGATAGGCTTCCTTCTTAGTCTAATTACATAAATAAGTGAAGTTGTTAACAACTCCATTGTCACATCATTTTCTTAATAGATGAAATGCATTCTCTCTTCAGTGATCAGTTTTTTTGATGCATATTTTCATTTAGATGCTAATACCCCATGGTTTATCTTAGGTGTTTTTCACCTTGCCATCAGATATACATAAAGAACACAGAATCACTTCATAAATTACTGCACTGATTTAAACCTACATATAGACACAACTATACATGAAATCCCACTCCAGTTCTCTTGCCTGGAAAATCCCATGGATGGAGGAACTAAGAGTTGGACACGACTGAGCGACTTCACGTTCACTTTTCACTTTAATGCGTTGGAGAAGGAAATGGCAACCCACTCCAGTGTTCTTGCCTGGAGAACCCCAGGGACGGGGGAGCCTGGTGGGGTTGCACAGAGTCAGACACGACTGACGTGACTTAGCAGCGGTGGCAGCATACACGAAGTTACAGCATTCACAGTACAGATTTTTGTATCTGTTTACAAATCATACTGTGTTTTGGAGGCAAAGATTTTGCTTTACTTTTTACTTTTGGTTTACTTTACATTTTGCTTTCTGAAATTAGATGGTTATTGAATATGTCAGCGTGGTGTGGTTTTCTTTGGTTCTTGATTATATGCTGCTCAGATGTAATGGTGAGATCATTTGCTAATTGTGATGAATCCTACAGTTTTTAGCAGATTCTGATACCTCCTTGATGCTCAGTCTGAATCATCCGCTTGCTCCTGTGAGACTTCTGGCCATTAATCACCTGAAAAATGTCATGACAACACCAGAGGTCTGTGTTAAATAGCTTTCATTTTTGATGTTTTTATCCTTGTGATGAACAATGTAAGAAATTGAAGTTACCACCTAGAGTCAATATTGTTTAATTATAGAGGTAACCCTAATAAAGCAGATGCGAGTTCATTGGACAAAGATTTAAGACCATACGTACTGAAAGCCTCTATTTTTAACCTGTATATGTTTTAGCTGGTAAAGAATCCACCTGCAGTGTGGGAGACCTGGGTTCGATCCCTGGGTTGGGAAGATCCTCTGGAGAAGGGAAAGGCAACCCACTTCAGTATTCTGGCCTGGAGAATTCTATAGACTGTATAATCCATGGAGTCGCAAAGAATGGGACACAACTGAGCAACTTTCACTTTCTTTCATGTCCTAGTAACAACTTGTTATCAATGTTTCCACATTGCAGATGATTAGGTTAGTTTTAATTGAGAGTTTTTCAAGCTGGGATTAGGGATGAATTTATAGAGGGTCACAAATTATCTGAGTTTTCAGTTTTGGAATTTGAATTTGACAGTCTGACTTAACATGGACATATTTGAGGATATCAGAATGATAGCTTTTGGAACCCTGTTCAGTTTTGGTACCTGCCAGTCTCATTTGTGTCTAAAATTTTGGTGACTCCAAATAGTAAGTACAGAAGCTGACGTAATTTGTAAATAAAGCTTTTGCCCAAATAATATTTTACAAAGACTTTTCAGTGATTCGAGTAGAGCAGTATTTTCCGAACTTTAGTCATTCAGCCGCATTTTTTTGCTGTATTAGCTTACAACTGATGTTATTTTTTAGCTCCTTTTAAATGGACTCACTGCTTTTTCACATAGCCTTGTTTGTTCCTTTTCTTAAAATATGGTGGACTGGGGCTTCCATGGTGGCTCAGTGGTAAAGAATCTGCTTGCCAATGAAGGGGACTTGGGTTTGATCCTTGGGTTGGGAAGATTGCCTGGGGAAGGAAATGGCAGCCCACGTCTGTATTCTTGCCTGGGAAATCCCTCGGACAAGGAGGAGCCTTGTGGGCTGCAGTCCATGGGGTCACAGAGGAGTCGGACATGATTTAGTGACTAAGCTACAACAATGGTTGATTATAGTATAGTATAATATAGTATTATATTTCTTTTTTTTTTTTTAACTTTTTATTTTGTTTTGGGGTAGAGCCGATTAACCAACAGTGTTGTAATAGTTTCAGGTACAGTATTATAAGGAAATGGCAACCCACTCCAGTGTTCTTACCTGGAGAATCCCAGGGGCGGGAAAGCCTGGTGGGCTACCGTCTACGGGGTCGCACAGAGTCGGACACGACTGAAGTGACTTAGCAGCAGCTTAGTAATTCAGTATTTTTATAGGTTATGCTTCAAACAAAGTAAATATAAAATATTGACTATATTCCCTATGCTATGAATTAATTCCTTGTAACTTACTGAATTTATACCTAGTAGGCTTGTACTTCTTTATTCTCTTCATCTGTTTCACATAGCTTTTACATCATGAGTTTAAAGTGCTAACTGTATGTACATTTTATTATAGTTAGTACAGTTGGAAATAAGAATATTCATCTATGCAATATCTAAAATCACCTCGTGCTCTACCACTTGCGTATTTGGGAAATTTTTGGACTAGAGAAACGCAGTAGGAGAAATTCATCTCTTCGTAGCACATAGCAGTGTAAACAGGCTGAGCTCTGAGCTTGTGCCGTCGCCGTTGAAACCAGATTCATATTGCACGTAGGATTTAATTACAGCTAGTCATAATTACTGCTTTAAATTTATTCATGACTGTTCTTTTTAGTTTTTTAGTTTTTAACTTACAGTTTTATAAATATTTTGAAAATGTTCTAGTTTAGATTTTTAAACAGTTATACTTACTTTTGAAAATGGTTGATGTACTCATATTTGAAAAATACTGCTTTGCTTGATTGATTCCTGATCTGGTACAAATTATGTTTCTTTCATAAATTGCTGGTAGATTTGTCTTACTGACTTGTTGGATAAGTAAACCCAGTGAGTACTGTTCTTTGTTGTAATCGGAAGATTTCAGTGAGTAGAATAAGAAAGGAGTTCTTGAAATCTCCTAATATTATTGAACTCATTCTCATCCTTCTTTTACTCTTTATCCAGTCCTACCCTGGATTTGTTAGTTTTTCAGTGAAGGGCAGGCAGTATATACGTACGTTCAACTTACAGGCTTAAGTACTGTAACTGCAGTTAATGTCTGTCTTCGCATGCATTGATTTCCTTTCACGTCTCCATTTATGTTTGTACACAGGTAGGTTCTGTTCTCGAATTCCAGATTGAGCTATTGGGCTACTTGTTAGCTTTTGAGGAAAATTTGACATTATACTTTGACTTAGTTTTGTGGATTTGAAGGATTTTACTTTTTCTCTTCTAACCTTCCCTTCTGATCTACATTTTTCTTCTATAGGATTATTAACTTTTTTTTTACCACCTACAGTCAGAGCTATAGTCAGTTGGGTTCAGTTCATTTCAGTCGCTCAGTTGTGTCAGACTCTGCAACCCCATGAATCACAGCATGCCAGGCCTTCCTGTCCATCACCAACTCCTGGAGTTTACTCAAACTCATGTCCATCGAGTCGGTGATCCCATCCAATCATCTCATCCTCTGTCGTCCCCTTCTCCTCTTGCCCCCAATCCCTCCCAGCATCCAAGTCTTTTCTAATGAGTCAACTCCTCGCATGAGGTGGCCAAAGTACTGGAGTTTCAGCTTTAGCATCAGTCCTTCCAATGAACACCCAGGACTGATCTCCTTTAGAACGGACTGGTTGGATCTCCTTCTCCAACACCACAGTTCAAAAGCATCAGTCCTTCAGTGCTCAGCTTTCTTCACAGTCCAACTTCCACAATCCGTATATGACCACTGGAAAAACCATAGCCTTGACTAGACGGACCTTTGCTGGCAAAGTAATATCTCTGCTTTTGAATATGCTATCTAGGTTGGTCATAACTTTCCTTCCAAGGAGTAAGTGTCTTTTAATTTCATGGCTGCAGTCACCATCTGCAGTGATGTTGGAGCCCCCAAAAATAGTCTGACACTGTTTCCACTGTTTCCCATGAAGTGATGGGACTGGATGCCATGATCTTCGTTTTCTGAATGTTGAGCTTTAAGCCAACTTTTTCACTCTCCTGTTTCACTTTCATCAAGAGGCTTTTTAGTTCCTCTTCACTTTCTGCCATAAGGGTAGTGTTATCTGCATATCTGAGGTTATTGATATTTCTCCCGGCAATCTTGATTCCAGCTTGTGCTTCTTCCAGCCCAGCGTTTCTCATGATGTACTCTGCCTATAAGTTAAATAAGCAGGGTGACAATAGACATCCTTGACGTACTCCTTTTCCTATTTGGAACCAGTCTGTTGTTCCATGTCCGGTTCTAAGTGTTGCTTCCTGACCTGCATATAGGTTTCTCAGGAGACAGGTCAGGTGGTCTGGTATTCCCATCTCTTTCAGTATTTTCCACAGCTTATTGTGATCCACACAGTCAAAGGCTTTGGCATAGTCAATAAAGCAGAAATAGATGTTTTTCTGGAACTCTCTTGCTTTTTCCATGATCCAGCAGATGTTGGCAATTTGATCTCTGGTTCCTCTGCCTTTCCTAAATCCAGTTTGAACATCTGGAAGTTCACGGTTCATGTATTGCTGAAGCCTGGCTTGGAGAATTTTGAGCATTACTTTACTAGCATGTGAGATGAGTGCAATTGTGTGGTAGTTTGAGCATTCTTTGATATTTCCTTTCTTTGGAATTAGAATGAAAACTGACCTTTTCCAGTCCTGTGGCCACTGCTGAGTTTTCCAAATTTGCTGGCATATTGAGTGTAGCACTTTCACAGCATCATCTTTCAGGACTTGAAATAGCTCAACTGGAATTCCATCACCTCCACTAGCTTTGTTCATAGTGATGCTTTCTAAAGCCCACTTGACTTTACATTCCAGGATGTCTGGCTCTAGGTGAGTGATCACACCATTGTGATTATCTTGGTCGTGAAGATGTTTTTTGTACACTTCTTCTGTGTATTCTTGCCACCTCTTCTTAATATCTTCTGCTTCTGTTAGGTCCATACCATTTCTGTCCTTTATCGAGCTCATCTTTGCATGAAATGTTCCCTCGGTATCTCTAATTTTCTTGAAAAGATCTCTAGTCTTTCCCATTCTGTTGTTTTCCTCTGTTTCTTAAGGAGTCTTATATTTTTGTTGTGAATGATTTTATGTTTTATTTTCTTTTGTAATTTAAAAGAAAAACATGAACTTTTTTTTGGCAGAGTGCATGTCATCATCCTTACAAAAACTTTGAAAATTAATATGCTTCATTTTAACACTGCTGACGTCTAAGGCACTGTTTTAAGCATTGATATGTATTATTTGATCCTGTAGCAATCTTTTGAGGGACGTAGTATTATTAGCCCTGTGTTATAGATGAGAATAATGAGGCTTAGGAAGGTTATGTAACATACTCAAGATCTCATAGCTTGTCCAGTGGTAGAGCTGGGATTTCAACCCAGACAATCTGGTTCTGTAATCTCTGCACTCCCAATATGTAGGTTTTCTCTCATTTTAACAAAATAAAAATTGCATTTCAATTACACGTGTTATATTTTCAGTGGAAACTGGAAAAAGTTTGTACCCAACAATTATTCATCTAAAAAGGACTTTTAGAGATTGCCTAGTTCAACGCCAATTCAATCCATGTGTGCCAGGGGCAGCAGAGCCTGTGTTCCTTGACTGGAATTCTGGAATGCCTTTCACAAAACCATACTTCCTTTCTAATTTAAAGTCTCAAGAGATTTTAGCAACAACTAATTTTTTTTCCCTATTGTTCAGGAGAGTATCGATGAGTCTTTTATAAAAGAAGCTATTTTAACCCGATTAGATGATGACAATATAGATGTCGTTTCGTCGGCTATAAGTGCTTTTGAGGTGAGTGACTTTGTTGTTCATTGAAGTGCATGTTTTGCTTGTAAATATTTACTTACCCTTCTCACATGAATCACCTCTAGGCAGGAATATATTTGTAAATTATTCTTTTTTGGAAATAGTTCTGTTGAGATCACAGACTTTTAACTGGGGAGAGCACATAGGAGTAGTTAGATTACACAGCTTTATATATCTGGAAGTTCTTTTAGAATGGAAAAGTGCTTTTTATTAATAGTAAATTCCCGAGGTTCATGGGAAATTGGCTCCTGAGTGCCACTTTTGAGAAACTGCCCACATACAACTTTTAAATTATGTTGGGATTCTTGGGAGATAAATTCTCTTTTTTGGACGGGGGGATAAATTCTGTATAATTCATAATTTTTTTAAGTTTAATAAGCACCATATTTGAAGCAAGTAAAAATTTACTCATGGGTATTTTTTTCTCTCTAGATTTTCAAACAACACTTTAGTTCAGAAGTGACAGTTTCACATCTCCTGAATCTCTTTCGAAGAGCAGAACTTTCAAAAAATAGGGGATGGTAAGTATTTATATCTCCTCTTACAGATAAGTTAGTGAAATTCTTGTATGAAGTTCACTTTTATTTGGGTTTGTATGGGTCATAATATTCCCTGTGTTTGAAATTTTTCTTAATAAAATGGAAAAAAATATAATGTGTGACATAATGCTAAGATCTGGGAAGTAGGATGGGGGGGCGACTTTAATTTTTTACTTTATATAATTTTGTGGGGTCTTTTTTTTTTTACAAGAATAATATAATACTTTATAAGTAAAAACAAACACAAATACATTAAATAAAAAATAGACTCAGAGGCACATGACACTTTTTTGTAATATTTGATGAGCTTTTGTTATTTCATTTTTGGCACCTACCCTTTTTACATGGAAAACTGACTAAGCTCTTTAGAGAATGAGAGCGTGTCTTACAAGTTTTTATATCCTATGTAGCTGAACAGAGCATAACACCTGTTCAGATATTATTTTTTTAACTTAAAGAGTGAATCTTGGATTTCTAGTGGAGTTGAGACATAGTATAGTGTGATCTTTGTTTTATGTTATAATTAATGATCTCTCAAAAAAAAATTGGGCTTCCCCTGTGGCTCAGCTGGTAAAGAATCCGCCTGTCATGTGGGAGACCTGGGTTCGATCCCTAGGTTGGGAAGATTCCCAGAAGGGAAGGGCTACCCACTCCAGTATTTTGGCCTGGAGAATTCCAGGGACTAAGTCCATAGGGTTGCGAAGAATCAGACACGACTGAGCAACTTTCACTTTCAAAAAAAATACGATTTGACAGAATTGATTTAAAATTCATGCCCCAAATAACCCCTTTGTTATCATGGATTTTAAGTGATATCTTGATGTTTCTTAGTAATTTATTTGGTAAAGAGACCAGGACAGTGTCAGTTGAGCTGGGAAAGTATGATGATGAGTTTTTGTTGAACTGAAGTCTAATGTATCTCAACCAAATGTGTTTATGTATCTTTTAGGTACAAGGTACTTGAGATTGCAGCAGGCATACTGATTAAAGAGGAAATACTGGGTGAAGATGATCAGTTGTCGAATCAGGTGGTGGTGCATCTGTTGCCATTTATGATCATCAACAGTGACGATATGGAATCTGCTGAGATGAAAATGGCTATTTATTTATCAAAATCAGGAATTTGCTCTTTGCATCCTTTATTAAGAGGCTGGAAAGAAGGTAAGAGATGAAGCTGTTTTTCAGAAAAGGTAAACAAGTGACACTTTAAAGAAGGAAGATAATGACAGTTAAAAATGGACAGTGATTGTTATTTGAAATTGTTTATGTTACATGCCAGCAAGATTTTTAAAAATTTTTACTGATATGAAAAGTATACTTTGAAAAGGAAGCTGACCCACTGATGAATTCTAAATTGTATGAAAAGAAAAATAAAAACCATACCTTCACAGGAAGATTGTAAAACTTTTGCCTAAATTCCTTACTCTGCATTCAAGTGAATGTTGGTGACAGAAGAGTCCCTGGTGTTTGATTCTTATGTATACATTCTTTTTTTTTGTAAACAGCTCTTGAAAATGTGATTAAAAGCACAAAGTCAGAAGAACTAATTGGTGTAGCAAATCAGAAGATGATTGAGTTGCTGGCTGACAATATAAATTCAGGGAATCCCTCTTCAATGTTAAAGATGGTAGGTACACTTTTGAAGTCCACACCTTGGGTTTCCTTCTCAGAATCTTTCTGGACTCTCAGTGGTTACTTGACTAGGTTCTTCTTTTATTTAAAACAACTTTTCCATTCTTGAGTACTTTGTTTTATTTTAAAAATATATAGTGTTATTTAGTATATCTTGCAGATTGTTTGAAATCCTTAACATTTTGGAGAATTTATTTCATCATGGTTGTTTATTGGACCAGTAGGAATATAATGTGTACTTTTTAATCTTTTTTCCTCTCATTTAAAGTATTAAAGTCATGTTTTTTTTTAAAGAACAAAATAGAATCTGAAAGAGGAGAAATTTTCTTTTGCCTTAGTAAATAAACCTTTTAAAAACATAAAAACATCTAGTTGGCAGGTGCAATTATGTGCATTGTAATTTCTCAGATTATTTTTATAATTACTCAGAAGTCAATGCTTATTACTTTTTTAAGGTTTTATATCTATCATCTCTGATATTAGAACAAATGATACCTAGATAGGCAGAGGTTGAGAAAATTGTTTTTATGCAAACCGAGAGCCACCATTAATGGAGGTTGTTTATTTTTCAAGGTAGAGGATTTAATAGGTGTTGGAGAGAAGGAATCCTTTAGCGTGAAGCAGAAAGTGACTTTTCATGTAGTCATGGCTGTGCTTGTCTCCTGCTGTTCGTCCTTGAAAGAAACTCACTTTCCATTTGCAACAAGAGTCTTCAGTTTGTTGCAGAAAAAGATAAAGAAGCTTGAAAGTGTCATTACTACAGTGGTAAGTAAGGAGTGCAGAGGCTCTGGAGAGTCGAATGTTGAGACCACTTTGTCAATCACAGTAGAACTGAAAATTGGAGGCTGAGATGCTGAGTCTTTGGATTCTAGGAGTAGAATATGAAGTGGCCTTTTGTAGTAGTAGGTAATGAATTAGGCGCTCTCTTCCTTTTGCAGGAAATGTGATTGAGTAGTGGGATTTCAGGTTTGCGGTGTTTGTGTCTGATAATTGACTCTACTCTGTGTTATCTCTATTGGGCCATTTTCCGAGTTATACTGAACTACATCTAGTAATAAGGAATTCACTAGATACATTACTGTTTGAATAATATTGTTTTGTTCTGTTGTTTACTAAAATAGATCTTTTGTATTATTTTTATTTGGATTTTGCAAGCATATTATTATCTTTGACAGTCTTACATATTGATATTTTTACCTACTACCGCACCTTGAGGTTACAGATGTCTTTCTTTTAATATCTGCCGTAAATAGTGTCTCATTGTAGTGTCATCTTTACTTCTTGGGTTCCTTGTTGCAGGAGTTGCTCAACAGATCTCGTATTTTTCACATTCATTTGTACCCTTTAGGATTTTATAAGTTGTATCACAGCCATTATAGCTGAATTTTTGTAAACTTTATAGAAATGAATTTTCATATTTTAAAAAAGTGGCCCAGGGAATTCCGCGGTGGTCTCATGGCTAGGACTCTGCGCTTTCACTGCTGGGGCCCAGGTTTGATCCCTGTCGGGGAGTTAAGATCCCACAAGCCATGAGGCTCAGCCAAAAAAATTTAAAAAATAAAACGTAATTCAGATGAGCCCTTTTTAACTTCTTTCTTTATTTTTTTGAATGCATGGTGACCTGGACTCTTCTTGTTTTCAGTGATAAAGTGTAGACAAATTGAACATTTTATTATGGATAGATAACATGTTGTTTTATAAGTTTTGAGCATCTTTTTGGCTGTAGTAGCACATTGAGCCAATGAATTCCACTACCAGAGCCATTATCTTGAAAGTCTGGCTTTGGGTAATTTTACTTCCAAGTTATTACTCTGCACTCGCCTTGCGGAGTCTCATTTGTCATTTTCCTGCGCCACTTCTCGTGCTTCCTGTTGGCATTTTAGTGTAATTTAGTGCACCTTAACCTTATGCTGCTCATTTAGAATCATCTGCAAATCTGGGGATTTGACCATGTATTATTCTTCAGATCAGCAGTAAAAGTGTGAAACGAGAAAAGTCTCTTTAAGGATCTCTTGGAAATGCAATTCCTTATCTTCTGTTTAGAAACATGCTTACCCTTTATTTGATAAAGCATAATTAACAGGAATAACATTTGATTTAGGGATGGGTTTTAAGAAAACACAGATAAAAATGAAGCCACACTGAACTTATTTGTGTCTTTTCTTGTGAATAGTGATGGTTAGACGTCTTAAAAGATCTGATTAAAACAACTAATCTCCCTACCCAAATACATGTATAGACAAAATTTTTCAAATTACACAATTATACAGCCATTGCAGTCCATCTCTATAATTCATGTTCAGGACACCTTTGAATTAGTGCTGTTTTTGTTTTGCTTTAACATTTCAGGAGATCTCCCCAGAATGGCATTTTGAGCTGATGATGGACAGAGGGATACCGTTGGAGCTGTGGGCACATTACGTAAAACAGCTCAACACTGCCCAGCGGATTGACGTGGAGGACTCGGTGTTACTCTTGTTTTCACTGAAAAATTTTATTCATACTCTAAAGGCTCCTAAATCTTTCCCTAAAGGTAGGACAAGCCGTGAATCCCTTGAGTGTGATACTGTGGAAAACTGAAGTATTAATTCTACAGTGTTGCTTGTCTTGAGTGAAAAGTTCCCAGCAGTGTGTTCACAGACGCTTACGCGCCCTTTCCCGTTCTCTTCGCGTCCCCGTAGGTGACACATGGTGGAATCCCGAGCAGCTGCGGGAAGACAGCAGAGACTACCTGCGTCTGCTCATTGGGCTCTTTGAGACGGTTCTCGGTGGCGCTGATGCCATTCACTTTCGGGTTCTGATGAAACTTTTCATAAAGGTACCAGGTCATCTTTTCCAGACATACTCTTCCCTTGAAGATGATGTTATAGATGATTTCAGTTTTGGTAGTTTTTAACGAAAAAGAAAGCAGACTTTTAAGCAGTGGAGTGTGTGATGACGGAGGCAGGCTGGTAAAGCTGTGCTGAATCATGACAGCAGCCCATAGGTTGGACAGAGACTGACATTGCTGCCGGCCTCCTAATGGCATTAGTCAGCCAGATATATTGGGCTGTTGTGATTATTAAATACCTGAGCAGGAGCCACTGAGTGGCTCTGCACATCCTAAACTGCCTCTCTGAACCACAGTGGAGAGATTTTGTCACAGCACCATGACCTCCATGCTGCCAGGCCCAGTGGTCAGTTCTTTATCCTGTCTTAACCTCTAAACAGTGTTTGACACAGTTGACATGGGTCACTCCGCCCTTAAAGTACTTTCTCAGTGAGGCTTCCTAACATCATTCTAGTCTGGGTTGTCTGCTTGGTGACCTCATCCTTTTCATTGTTTGAGCCCCAAATTATAGAGAAGTCCTCTGAATACCACTGCCAATAAGTCCTTTGAACTCATCTATATCCTTCCCAGTGTAAGTACCCAGCAGAGATGAATTTTAAAGTGACTAGACAAAGCAAAACATGGCAGTAAATTGTTCTTTGTAATTGTACACTAGAGGAAATTAGTGTACAAATTGGAACCAACTTACTTGAGTAAAGGGCTTCCCTGGTGGCTCAGATGGTAAAGAGTCTGCCTGCAATGCAGGAGTCCCAGGTTCAGTCCCTGGGACAGAAAAATCCCGTGGAGGAGGGAATGGCTACCCACTCCAGTCTTCTTGCCTGAAGAGTCCCTCAGACAGAGGAACCTGGCGGGCTACAGTCCATGGGGTCATGAAGAGCCAGACACGACTGAGCGACTAACACTTTATATACTATTTGAGTAAGGTTAACTTCACTACCTTTTTTTTTTTTTAGGTACATTTAGAAGATGTTTTTCAGTTATTCAAGTTCTTTTCTGTTTTATGGACCTATGGTTCTAGCCTTTCAGACCCGCTCAACTGCAGAGTAACAGCAGCGCTGCAGACGCAAGCTCTTTATGTGGGCTGTGCCCTGCTCTCTTCTCAGAAGGCGCAGTGTAAACATCAGCTGGCATCTGCGTCTTCTCCAGGTACTACAAGTAGCCTTGTCCTGTTTTGTCATGACCAGCTGGTAATGCTTTCTCTGTGTGAGATGAGTGAAGGTTGTGGTTTGGAGAATTTGTTTTTATTAGTGTGAGTGTACACTCTCTCTCTCTGTAGAGGGGGGATGTGTGTGTGTGTATTTATGTATATGTAGGCTGTTTGTGGCTACTTTTATATTGCTTTTAAGTTCTAAATATCAATTGCAAAATCTTGCCAAAACAAATAAAAAAAAGGTAGGTGATTAATTTTGGGATTTTACTATCCAACTGTTCATTTTTTGAGTAGGCACAGGCTATCTAGGGAAACCAAACCATCTTAATACAGTTCAGCATTTAACTGATTGATTGTATAAAATTGGTCTCCATTGAGGCAACCCTTCCGGATTTATCTGTTTTATCTGGTATAAAGTAATTTTCAGGTTGGGCACGCAGTAATGAAACAGCCAAAAATAAAACTAATGCTTTTTATAAGTGAAATTATAAATTTTTCAAAACATGCAGAATTTCATAAAGTTGATATGAATATGATTTTGAGAAGTGGATTGACTTATAAAGTTACTGACAAATGAGAGGATCTGGCAGAATCAGACCCTATAGTGACTGAAGGTGAGAAAGTTGATGAGGATGATGGAATCATTTTAGTGTGAGAGGAAGAAGAGTGGCCCGTGGGAAATCTGAACATGCTCTTGATTTTGTCTTCCCAAATCACTCTTTATAAGTGGTCTGTGAAAGCAAAGTGAATGATCCTACATTTTCCTCAGAACAATTTCCCAGTGTTTTATTAGCTGCTTGAAAGAGGACATAATTATGATTGTAGTCAAAATTTTGTTACATGTGAGATAGGTACAATTTCAAGTTTTACTTACAAAGTTAATCCCATGAATGTAATTCTTTTTCCACTGCTTACTGTAAAATTGCAGTCCTCTTTTTAAATGGGTTTACTTTTTTTTTTTTTTTTTTTTTAATGTTTTGGCTCTCTGTATCTTCATTGTTGCAGGCAGGCTTTCTCAAGTTGTGATGAGCAGGGGCTACTCTAGTTTCGACACATAGGCTTCTCGTTGTGGTGGCTTTTCTTGTTGAGCACAGGCTCTAGGGTGCTCCAGCTTCAGGAGTTGTGGTACACAGGCTTAGTTGCCTTTTGGCATGTGGAGTCTTCTCAGACCAGGGGTCGAACCCATGTCCCCTGTTTTGGCAGGTGGGTTCTGGACCACCAGAAAGTCCTGGATTTACTTTTAAGAAGATGTATTTAGGTTTTTTGGATGTGAACTTCATGCACATTTCTTAAACTTTCCATTGAATACACTGCAAGCATCTTTCTATATTAATATATATAATTGTATATTTTTTAAATGTCTGCAGAATATTTTATATGGAGATATGCCGTATTTTATGAAAATAGTTATCCACTGTTAAACTTGTGAGTTTAAAAAAAAAAGTCACAAGTAGTTAGATTTTCTAGTTAGGTATGAAATGTGCTATCCTTTAGCATCAAAGGCAGCGGCTTCTTAGGGCCATGCCTCTTTGTGGGCAGCATGACAGCGGACCTAACGTTTCCTGTGGCGTTGCAGCAAGATGAGCTCCCTTCATACTCCTGCTGCTTTGCTTTCTGTCACCTCCCCCTTCCTAAAGTGCTGTTGCATTTATGCTCCCTAGGCATGTCACAGGACTGTTAGAAACAGGAGAGGTGCGTTCCGTTCTGCTTGGAAGCTCAAGGACCACTAGCATCGCCTAGGCCCAGATAGAGGGCACTTACTCATTGCACCTGTCCTCAGACCACTCCACTGCGAGTGTGCAGTGAGCTGCTGCTGCTGCTAAGTCACTTCAGTCGTGTCCGACTCTGTGACCTCAGAGATGGCAGCCCACCAGGCTCCTCTGTCCCTGGGGTTCTCCAGGCAAGAACACTGCAGTGGGTTGCCATTTCCTTCTCCAGTGCATGCATGCACGCATGCTAAGTCGCTTCAGTCGGGTCCGACTCTGTGCGACCCTATGGACAGCAGCCCACCAGGCTCCTCTGTCCACAGGATTCTCTAGGCAAGAACACTGGAGAGGGTTGCCATTTCCTTCTCTCCAGTGAGCTTCTAGCCATATCTTATCCATAAGGAATCTTGGCTGGTATTTGTTTTCATATAATTACAAAAAACATGATGTTGTTTAAAAGAAAAAGAAAAAGGACTGGAAATTCTAGCAAGTAGATACCTGGGCCTGAAGCTGCCCTTGTGAATTCAACTTTTCAGCTCTTCATTTCTGGCTTTATTTTGTAAATTAATTTTCTGGAGACCAGGAAAGTCTAACTTTTGTATGACCTCAGAAAGGTATGAACACTTGTCATACTGTTTCTTGGCATTCCAGAAGTAGTATGTATAGAATGGATCAGTTCTAGCAAGATAAAAAGTACCAAAATTTGCCCCAGTAAATAGCATGGAATAAAGCATAAATAACTAACTACTATAAAAGGAATTTAGTTCTCTTTGTCCCAGAGACTTCTCTTTCAAAAAACCCTGATTCAGTCGCTTTCACAGATTCATTTTACCATGATCCTTGAAGCCAGTTTATTTCAATGTTGTTGAGCTGGGCAGGGCATAGAATGAAGGAAAGCTTCCAGATTCTGTTTAAAACCAGCACAGCATGCTGACAGACAAAAGGTGATGGGTGCTTTGAATAATAATGCAACAGTTCTAAATAAAATATTTGTTGGGTCCAGGAGCATTATTTTAGAGAATAAACATTTCCCCAGAGTTCATTCCAGCAGGACAAAATTGGTTCAAAACTAGGAACTCTATTATGTAATTGGCTAGAGAAAACTCATATAATCATGTCCAAAGATCTGAAAAGGCATGAGATAAAAATCAGTAACTATTCCTAATTAAGTGACAGCAGAATAGAAGTAACATGATGAAAATACTTCTCAAATCAGAAGCTAGTATTTTTGCCACGTAATTGGGGAAACAGAAACATTCTTGTTAAATTCATCAATTTTATTGAACATGGTTCTAGTTGGCAGAAATAGATGCCTTTCAAATACTAGTGAGATGTATGAATGATAAAGCTGACATCCCAGATCTGTGGGGTTCTTAGGTTGAATATTAAACAGGACATCTGGTTAGTCATTTGGAAATATTAAAGAAGTTTGACTGCAGCCTTATTCCTTCGACAGAAGTGTGAGCTGAGCTAAAGATTGCACATTAAAAAGAAAACTTAGCTTTAGTGTTAGAAAATGTGGAATCCATATGATCACTATCTAAATATAGAGGTAGATACTTTTTAAAGAGAGCACCTTTCTAAGCAACATATAAAGCTAGAAGAAAGATTCTTCTATAAAGCTATGAAGTTTCCACGTCAAAAAGAATGTGAAAGCAAACATCAGTTCAGGCCAAAATATCTGCCAAGCCTGATGCATGAGTGGGTTATTTCCTCTGCACACTTGCTCAGGGGTGTATGTACAGGACGTTTGTTGCAGTGGTTTTAATGCCAAAAGACTAGAAACAATCTGAACTTTTACTTGTAAGGTACTAGTTTTTAAAACTATGGACAGCACAATCTAGCATTTCTGTACAATTTTAGAAGGCTATTTAAGTTAGATATGTATGTATCAATGGTGGTATGGGAAACACTCCCAGTGTGCACTGAGATGTGAGAGCAGCTGTGCAGAATAGCACGTGTGTTCTCTGGTCGCATGTATTTTCAGACCAGCACACCAGTGCACATCTGGCATTTCTCTAGGGTAGTGAAATGATTAAACAGTGACTTCAGGGAGGGGGTTTGAGCCGGGAGGAAAGCTTTCATCATGTACTGCTTGATACTGTTGCAATTTTATGCTGTTTCAATGTTTTCAATCGTTACTTCAGTGTTTTTCCCTTTGGTTTTAGTGGTGATATCTCTACTCATTAATCTGGGCAGCCCCATAAAAGAAGTGCGCAGGGCTGCCATTCACTGTCTCCAGGCCCTCAGTGGAGTGGCATCCCAGTTTCAGCTGGTCATAGATCATGTGGTTCCTAAAGCAGAGGAGATCACCTCAGATGCCACCTACGTCGTTCAGGTAAACTCAGTGGCGGAGAAGATGGAGTGTGTGCAGACGTTGTGGACACGCGAGCCATTCTCCCCTTCGTTGATGTTCTGCTTTGCAGGGCATTTGATTGGCTAAGTCATTGAATTTAGAAATTGATATGTCAATAGCTGCACATCTTTATCCCCTAATCTTAAAAAGATAGCAGTATCATGTTGCATTTCTGCTATCTTGTCACTGGCTAAAAGACCAGTGTTGGTAGGAAGCTACCAGATGGGTAGTGATACATTTCCTATTCAGGTTTCAAGGGGAAATGAAAAATCATTGCATCATTTGGGAAAGCATCTTCCTTGAGTAGCACATGGAGCACTCCCCCCCCCCCCCGCCCTTTTTTTTAAGCCACTTTTCTTTTTTGTATCCTAGGACTTGGCAACTTTATTTGAGGAACTACAGAGTGAAAAGAAGCTGAAATCTCATCAAAAGTTAACTGAAACTTTGAAAAACCTCCTTTATTGTGTATATGGTTGCCCATCTTATATTACAAAAGATTTGATGAAAGTACTTCAGGACATCAACAATGAGGTATGTGTAATTTAAGTGAGCTATATCCATTCCAGGTGATGTTAGTGAAGATTATTTTAATTAGTCATGTGTGTACAAGACTGCGTGAGAGTTATACACACTCAGGCGTGAATACTTTCATATTAATGTGAGAGACAGAAGAGCTGAGGTGGAGGAAAAAGATACAGGGTACAAAAACAAGCAGTACTGCATTTCTGTCCATTTTAAAATTGTGTGTTATCCCTGTCTCATCATTGACTTGATGTTAAATGAATTTTCAAGTCACAGGGGAAACCGATGACAATGCATTGATGAAAAATAGTTTGTGTTTATTCTCAGGTGAAAATCTCCACGAAATAATAATATTTGAACATATAAGTCTATATATATTTCAAAATTGTTTACTGTTTTTAAAAATACACATGGCTGTACATTTCTGGAGAGGTGGAGGGAGAAACAGAGCTTTCTCTATGGTTCCAGGGAAGCCTGTGTTACAAAAGAAAGAGGTTTATGAACCACTTGTGTAATGGTTTGTGCTTGTAAGCCAGAGAAAACTGTTCCTTATCCTAGTGTTCCAAAAACTCCTCTGGACCTTACCAATCTTGGGACTTGACTTCAAGTTGAAGAAGTAAGAGAGGGTTGAAGTAAGAGTTGTTTAGTCGCTAGGTCAAGTCTGACTCTTGTGACACTGTGGACTGTAGCCTGCCAGACTCCTCTGTCCATGGATTTCCCAGGTAAGAATACTGGAGTGGGTTGCCATTTCCTTCTCCAGGAGATCTTTCCAACCCAGGGATCAAACCTGAGTCTCCTGAATTGATGAATTCTTTACCACTGATGCACTAGTGACGGAGAAGGCAATCGCACCCCACTCCAGCACTCTTGCCTGGAAGATCCCATGGGCGGAGGAGCCTAGTGGGCTGCAGTCCATGGGGTCGTGAAGAGTTGGACACAAGTGAGTGACTTCACGTTCACTTTTCACTTTCATGCGTTGGAGAAGGAAATGGCAACCCACTCCAGTGTTCTTGCCTGGAGAATCCCAGGGATGGGGGAGCCTGGTGGGCTGCTGTCTATGGGGTTGCACCGAGTCGGACACGACTGAAGGGACTTAGCAGCAGCAGCAAGCCACTAGTGAAGCCCAAAAGAGGATAAAATGGAGTAAAAGACATTTCATTATATTGTCCAGGCCAAGAAAATAGATGGCCTGTGTCAGTTCTGTGTTGTTCCTGATACAGTTTAAACTAGGAATTGACAGTCTTGTTCTATGAAGCAGTGTCCCCAAGTTTCTTGGCATAAGGCACTGGTTTTGCGGAAGACAGTTTTTCCACAGAAGGGGTGGCGGGATGGTTTCGGGATAATTCAAGGGCATTACTTTTATTGTGCACTCTCTTTCTGTTTGGTGGCCATCTTGGGATAGTCCGCCTTGACTTTCAGGTTAGGGCTCACGCTCCTGTGAGAATCTAACGCCACCGCAGATCTGACTGTAGGAGAAATTCAGGCGGTAAAGCAAGTGATGGCGAGCAGTGGTAAATACAGATGAAGCTTCACTCACTCGTCTGCTGCTTACCTCCTGCCGTGTGGCCCAGTTTCTAATGGGCCACAGCCCAGCCCCGGTCCACAGCCCCAGCTGTAAAGGAGCAGATAATAACTATTTTAGGCCCTGTGGCTGTACAGACTCTGTTGCAGATGCTCTGTTCTCCCATCATATTGCCAAAGCAGCTTCAGACAGTATGTAAACAGAAGAGCATGCCTGTGATTTTCAACAAAATTTACAGAAACAGATGGTCCTCTGAACGTGTCTTCCAAGCCATAATTTGCTGGCTGCTGCTTTAGTTATTGAAGACTTCACATATATAATTTGAATTAATATTAATTATACCAAGTTGGAAATGTTGTGTGGAAAAGCTTAATTTTATGTTTGTAGTCTAAAACTTCAGTTTGTATTTCATGTTTTTAGAAAGCCTTAGAATGCCCACAGATTGTTACTGCTGAAAGATTCAGAGCTTTTGATTATTACAGACTGAACTGTCATGAGGGACCTGGGTGCCTTAGTTGGATTAATAGCTGTCCTTATGGCTAAGAGGCCATTACTGTTGGTTTTTTTCTTCTGTGTTAAGCTTCTAGTCTTACAACATATCTTTGGATGTTTTTGTACAGCAAGGAAAAACTTGCATCGGTATAAATAACTATTTACTAATAAATTTTCCAAACTTTAGCTGGTGCTTTCTCAGCTGTTGTCAATGATTGACCAACTTTTAGAAAAGAGCCGGAAGGAGCCCACAGCTGTCCTGAAAGATGAGGCCATTGCCCTGCATCTCGCTCTGGGAAAATATAATGAATATTCAGCTTCTCTTTTACATAAGGACCCGAAGAGTCTAGATATATTTTTAAAAGCTGTGCACACAACAAAGGATCTTTGTACGGGAATGCCAGCCATTCAGATTACAGCTCTCGAAAAGGTCAGTGATTTCTTTCAGAGATTAAAGCATGTTAAGCTTTTGAAAATTTGTAATGTGTACTTCAAGAAGATAAAATGGTCTGAACATGTTTCAAAGGAATATGATATATCTGACCCATTTTTTCAAAACTGGATGATGTACGTGAGTCATTTAAATTAACAAAATGGGGACCAATTTTACATTGTAAGACAATGATGGAAACATCATTTTTAGAATTCAAGTTCGTTCATAGATCTCAACTGCATTTTTTCTGCCTCTAGATTACAAAGCCATTTTTCGCAGCTATAACAGATGAAAAGGTTCAGCAGAAGCTTTTGTGCATGTTGTTTGATTTACTGGTGAACTGTAAGAACTCACATTGTTCTCAGACTGTTAGCAGTGTTTTCAAAGGGGTAAGTTGCAAACTTGTCATTTGTTTATTAATATTTATTCTCTTCCAAGTAATGCCATGTTTAAGCCTTCTCCCTTTTGTAATTCCTTTAGGAAGTCAGATATTCCCATTAGACAGAATCATAGAAAAGTAGGTCATAGAGAAGTGCAAAGTCAAAGTTGTAAGTCCTCACCATTACTTTCATGGTATGAAATATTTAGTTTTGAACGGTAAGGTGTTTGTTAGTTTAGGTGTTACTTACCTCCTAGGCAAGAACAGGAAGGAATAGTGCCTTGATGCTCAGCAGGGTCACGGATCATTATTCTACTTAATTCAAGCTGCTTCATGACACACAGAATGGATTGGGAATCTGCTCATCGGTTTGTATGCATGTTGAAGCCTAGCTGCAGATCTGAACAACTGCCTGATCACCCTGTGTGCTGCTTCGTTGTGCTTTTTAGGGAGACCTTCTTTCACAAAAGTATATGATAGCGTGGTGGAGTCCTAGTATCCAGATTCTGCAGTTCTCAGAATTCTAGCATATTTTCTTAGGTCTCTAAGAAAATTTGTTCTAAGTGGGACAAATTAAGGTACAGAGCAGTGTGAAAATGTGCTCCTGTGTGTGTCTAATCTTTATAGAGCTGTTGGTATATGGAAAATTTCCCCAAGGAATACATAAGGGATTGTCAGTGACGTTTCCCTTTGGGTATTGGACTGGGCTCTAGGGTCATAGGGAGACGTAAAATGGGACAGAGACGTTTGCATTGTATCTCTTTAAATATACGTAAACTGCTCTAATCCCGTGGAATCCTATCATCACCCATTCCTCCTTAATATTCTAGATTTCTGTTAATGCTGAACAAATCAGAATAGAACTGGAGCCACCAGATAAAGCCAAGTCCTTGGGCACAGTCCAGCAGACGAGGAGGCAGAAGATGCAGCCCAAGTAAGCGTGGCTGTCCCCAGGCCGCGGATGTTTGGGACCATCGTGACTTTTTTGATGCCCATCAATGTGGCATAATTGGTTTCAATAGTTTTTACTTAACATTGACAGTGTTTGCTTTTCTTTTTGTCTTGTCCGATTCTCAGAAAATCACAAGATCAAGAATCTGTCCAGGAAGTTGGAGGTTCTTACTGGCAAAGAGTAACCCTCATCCTGGAATTATTGCAGCACAAAAAGAAGCTCAAAAATCCTCAGATACTGATACCGACTCTTTTTAACCTGCTGTCAAGGTAATGACACTTGCTTTGATTTATGAGAGAGTAAGATTCTAACTCTTGCCTGTTTTCATACTCTCTTCTTGCTCAGCTAGTCTGTAAAACAATGCAAGTTGAATACTATGGTTGGAAGATTTAAAGAATGGTTATAGGAACCTGTTTGCCAAGGCCTGAAACTAGCCTTCGTCCTGTATTGTGTAGTAAATGAGCACTTACCTTGCAGCCTGCTTTTCTGCTTCATGTTCAGTACTGTGTCCCTGGGGCATCATGACTTCTGTTTAAGGATGTAGTGTGACACTTAGTGTCTTTTAGCCCTGCATCATTAGATAGCCATAGTGTGTGCCTTGCATGGTGTATGTGTGCTCTTGTCTGAAGGAAAAGTAATTCTCAAGGTTGTCCTCTAAGAAGGTTCAAAATGGGTTGATGGAAAGTTCGGTAGAAAGGAGAGGTAATGTGATGTCAGCGCCTGCCCGCAATAGAAGAATCAGCGTTAGAAATCTCACAGTGTTTATAGACATAATGTTAATATTTTAGTTCTTCCTCATTTAATATATGCTCTAGGCATTGGTCATTACTGCAGAACTGAAACTGTACAACCCTTTCATTTCCCATCGTTTCTCTTCCGGAATTCCTGAAGGTGTTTAGAGCCTTTGCCACCGGAGCAGGGAAGCATGGAATACACCAAACAGTTAATTCTTAGTTGTCTGCTTAACATCTGCCAAAAACTGTCTCCAGAAGGTGGCAGAATACCCAGAGGTGCGTACTTTGTTGGAAGCAAGTGGGGAAGGATTGTCTGCTCTGAGTGTGAATGTACCTACCACTTGGAGATGTCTTATTTCTTGCCCTGTAGACATTCTGGATGAGGAGAAATTCAACGTGGAACTGATAGTCCAGTGCATCCGTGTTTCTGAGATGCCTCAGACCCATCACCATGCCCTTCTGCTCTTGGGTACTGTTGCTGGAATCTTTCCTGTAAGTGTTAATGACTTTAAGGCTTATGCAGATACTTTGGATGTTTTCTTCCGTGGACATATATAGGCGCACATGGTTGGGATTCTGTGGCATTCTGGATCTTACGGTGCAGGTGGGACTCCCAGGCCTGCCTCTTTAGTTGAGGCAGTGAGCTGGCTGATCTTTCTAAGCTTTGGCTCAGCCTTTTGTAAAGTGTAAAATGCAGTAACCTTCATAGAATCGTGAGAGTGGGACTGGATGATTTATGGTTAGCACTTAGCATGGCACTTGGTGCAAGGTAACTCCAGTAAGTGGACTTACAAGTAATTTGATTATAAACTACCTCAGTTAAAGAAATCGTGTTCCTTATAGAAATACTTCATTTAAAGATGTTTGAAGAGATGGAAATTATTTTCATCTAAGGGATATGTTCCTAACTGAAGATTTTTGGTTCTCCATGAGCTTCTGTGGGTCTCTTAATCTGCTAAAATCATGTGTAAGATTTAACGTGTATAGGATTTTTTTTTCCCCCTTGGTATAGAGTCAGAAGCCCTCAAAGGGGTTGATAATCCAGAAACAATTACGAAAAAAAAAAACAAAACAGAAACAATTACGAATCATTGATATTTTTCTTTTGTTTTTATTGAAATATAGTTCGTATTGTTACAAAATCTACCTATTTGAAGTGTGCGATTTAGTGGTTTTAGCTTACTCACAGAGTTGTACAGCTATCTCCATTATGTATTTCCAGAACACTTTCATCAGCCTCAGAAAGAAACCCCATACGCGTTCGCGTTCAGTCCCCATTCCCTTTACCACCAGCGCCACCACCTCTGGCAGCCAGCTATCTGCTCTTCTGTTCTGGACATTTCCTGTGAATGGAATCATATAATATGTGGCCTTTTTTGTGTCTGACTTTCTGCACTTCGCATGTTTTCAAGGCTAATCCGTTTGGAAGCTTGAATCAATACTCCTTTTATGGCTGAGTAGTAAACCGTTGTAGGACTTTTCCTAGTAGCTCAATCGTAAAGAATCCGCCAGCAATGCAGGAGGCATGGTTCAGTCCCTGGGTTGGGGCGATCCTCTGGAGGAGGGCGTGGCAACCCACTCCAGTATTCTTGCCTGGAGAATCCCATGGGCAGAGGAGCCTGGCAGGCTAAGTCCACAGGGCCATAAAGAGTCAGACACGACTTAGAGGCTAAACAACAGCAATAACAATACACCTTTGTATATACATTATTTTATTTATCTGTTCAGTAATTGATGGACATTTAAGTTGTTTCCACTTTTTATCTATTCATTAATTGACGTATTTGTTGTTTCCACTTTTTGGCTGTTAATCATGCTGCTGTGAACATTCTAATAGGTTTTGTGTGAATGTGTTTTCAGTATTTTCAGTAGGAGTAGAATTGCTGGGTCTATGCTAACTTTAACTTCATGAGAAACTGTCAGGCCATTTTCAAAGTGAGGTCATTTTGTGCCCACCACGCAGTGTCTAGGGGGTCTAATTTGTCCACTCCCTCACAGTTATCACTGTCTTTTTTATTATATTCGTCCAAATCGGTGCTTTCTGGTTTGGATTTTGCATTTCCCTCATAACTGATGTTGATCATCTTTTCATGTGCTTATCAAGTGTTTATTTGTGAAGAAATGTCTTTGTGCATCATTTGCCTGTTTCTAAGCTGGGTTATATTTTCTATTGCTGAGTTGTAATGAATCATTGATATTTGATCTGCTTAAGATGGAAAATGTTGAAAAATGTGCTTGCTTCCAGGACAAAGTTCTGCACAACGTCATGTCTATTTTCACATTCATGGGAGCCAATGTGATGCGTCTCGATGACACCTACAGTTTCCAGGTCATCAACAAGACAGTGAAAATGGTTATTCCAGCGCTTATTCAGGTGAGTTTTCTACCGGCGTTGGTGTTATATTTTTTAATTTTTAAGATTTTACATAGCGTGAGATTCAAATAGTAGTTAATAAATGACATTAAAAGCCTCTCCAGACTGCTCACGTATCAGTGACCATTAAATTTTAGAGTGGTGAAGCTAAGGAGTAGTCTTGGAAATATCTTTTCCAGAAATATCTGTCCTGTACTGCAAGTACAGGTACAAGTACTTCAATAAATACAAGTACCTTAATGTTCTTCTGACAAAGTGAATTTACAGTCAGGGTATATCTCAGGACAATGCGTCAGTTTGATGAGACCCTTAAGTAGGTCTGTGCAGATAGGAGGTTTTAAAGGTATGGTGGCAAATGTGTTAACATACAATTTAACAGACGTTTACCAAGTGGTCTCTGAAGCTTAGTACACAAAGAGATGACCGAGACCTGGTCTCTGTCAGCCTAGTCTCAGGAAGAAGTAAAGACCTTGAAGCTAAGAAATAGCCTTGGAGATGAACAGGTGTGGTTTCCCACTTGTGCTTTTTCTTCACCTCCATGGTTGTTCCTTTCTTTTCTCATGTTACTGACCATTTCCTCAGTGACCATACCGAGCACCTTTTCCTTTTAATCTTGGTGTAAGGTTGGAATTCTTTGTGTCCAGCAGATCAGCCAGTGTGGGACACATATATAAAAAGGAAAATGACATTATGCGTTCATGTGATGTATGCCAGTGGGGTAGATGCAACACTGAAGAGTTCATTGTAGGGGAAGGCCCATATGGCCAGCGTGACCACAGGCTTCCGTAAGAAACGCACTTCAAACTGGTATGAAGAGGGTAGGATTTGTTCTCTGAAACGGCTGGCAGCCCCAGCCTGGGGTTGTGCGCAGTGTGTGAGGGATGTGGAAAGCAAAGTCGCGTGGCAGAAGGGGCGCTGGGTTAGCTGGTCGTGTCCTTTCTTCGTTCTCTCATTCATTCAGCAGTTGTCTTTCATGCACCCATACCAGGTGGTCAGAACTGTATTCTGAAAGCATCAGGGGGCTGTTGGCTTTGTCCTGCTGCGCTTGTTAGATTATACCGTCCTTCTCCAGGTGTAGCTCAAATCCTATTTGGTTTTCTGGACACCCCAAGAGCAGCCTTGCTCTCAGGGCCCGTGGTTGGCCCCTGCAGTCTCTTCACGGGAGCGTGGTGTCTGGCGGAGATGATGTGCCTCCTTCTGGGCAGGGCTCACGTCTTGCACTTTGTGGCCCCCTCATGGAAACGTAGTCTGTACTCCTTGAATACCTACTGACTGGTCTTTGATTGTTAGAATTCCTTTGATGACTATCTTGGGGGCACATCAGAAAGCCTTTTCGAGTCTGCTTAAAGCTTGTCTCATGGCGAGTTGTTGGCTTCTCCTTGCTGTCCCCTGCTTACTGCCCTGCAGTCTGATGGTGGCAACTCTGCCGAAGTTACGAGGAACGTGGAGGACATCGTGGTCAAGATCATTAACGTGTTTGTGGACGCGCTGCCCCACGTGCCCGAGCACAGGCGCCTGCCCGTCCTTGTCCAGCTTGTTGACACACTGGGTGCAGAGAGGTTCCTCTGGGTTCTCCTGGTCCTGCTCTTTGAACAGTACGTCACTAAAACCGTGCTGGCGGCCGCCTATGGAGAAAAGGTCAGAGTGCAGAGCGGGGTGACAAGTGAAAATGGGAGGTGTTTCACATAGATTTTGCATTACTTTTCACTTTAAACTTGTGGCTGGTGATGCTTAATCCGCATGAGCTCAGAAGTGCTTTTAAAGGCATTTTTTATATTCTTTGGACCTACTTCCAGAGCCTGAGGCACTGAATATCCTTGGGAGTAACAGGACTTCTGTGGGTGACTGGAATTTAAGAAACAATCGGTGCCATGCTGGGTGGGTCTGTTTTAAGCCCAACAGCATAGGGCTGTACAGGAATTAAACTGTGTCTCATTTCACGGGGCAGGGGAGGAGAGTCAGTGTTATAGAGGCCAGTGAGATGCAGGTAACTGTTTTGAAGAGCCCTGTTGAGAGAGATGATGGGGGACTTACAGGTCCAAGGCTGTTTCTAAATGACTTCTTAGACAGTGGGATCCAGGAATAGATCTAGAACCTGTGTTAAGTAATTCAGTTCTACCAGAAATCATAATGCAGTTTATCCTGGACTTACACCTCTTAATTCTTGTAAGTTGGCTTTATTATGTAAGGAGCTCACTATCTGATTCTTCTAGTCATACACATGACCATCCTTATGGTCAGTGTGGAGTGGCTTTGTGTGCTGAGAAGTATTTTTAAAATGTTTCCCTTATTTGTACTTGTTAAGTAATATAAATTGGAGAGGTACGGTTTTATTACTTCTTTCTCTCCTCTACGCAGGATGCTATTTTAGAGGCAGACACTGAATTTTGGATTTCCGTCTGTTGTGAGTTTAGTGTCCAACATCAGATCCAAAGCTTGATGACTATCCTTGACTACTTACTGAAGCTGCCAGAGGACAAAGAAGGTAGGTGTAAGTCAGATGTTAATTATTGTTTGATCTGGAAGCTTGAGAGAAGCAGGAGACGATGCACTGTATCCTCAGAACCCAAGGCGTGTCTTTAGAAGGCTTTTTTAAAGGAAGTCAGTCATTTATATAGCTGTCACCTTCTCAGATCTTTGTAGGAAACAGTAAGGAGGATTTCTACCTGCCATTCCTCAAACGTTGGTTTTTGTGTCTCTGTGCTGGTATGTGGGCTATGGAGTGTTCTGAGTGGGTTGAGTTATAGTAAAAAGACAGCAAGTTAGTAGGACCTTATTAGCTGTATCTTGGCTTTCCATTAAAATGCGAGCCATGTGTGGTGACAGGCTAAGTACAACAAAGCTTGAATTTTGATTCACCCTCTAGGACAGTGATTTGTAAGTGGCCCACCAGTAGACACATACCCCTTTTATATTCGATACATTTGAGTGTGGAATTTTAGAGTTTAAGGACAAACGTCCTCAATTTTTAGGTTTAAATGTTGAAGGGGAGGGATGACCCTCCTTCAGTCCGTTGTGGGCCATCAAAGTACATGCCTCTGTAGCTTCAGAAATGGGGCATGGAGCCAGTTCAGACTCTTTGCAATATCTTTGTCTTCCATTTGTTTGTCTCAGTTGCCTTGTTTTTTGTTTGTTTGCTTTTGTCTTATATACTCTCATTCTCAGGGCTGTTGGATATTTTATTTGTAAATATATCTTTCATTAATTTAAAAGAGGAAAAAGTGGATATAACAAATTTTATATATATATATATATATATATATATATATATATATATTATAGGGCTTCCCTGGTAGCTCAGACAGTGAAGAATCTGGCTGCAATGCAGAAGGCTCAGGTTTGATCCTTGGGTTGGGAAGATCCCCTGGAGAAGGGAATGCTATAATACCCACTCCGGTATTCCTGCCTGGAGAATTCTATGGGCAGAGGAACCTGGCAGGTTACAGTCCATGGTGTGGCAAAGAGTCAGACATGACTGAGCAACTAACACTTTCACTTTCTTTTCATGTATATTATATGGATATGTTTAGTAATATACATGTGTTTTATGCATAACAGAGTTCTCTCTAAGACTTGTATGCATTTATCATGCTCATTCTGTGTCTGTACACTAAAATATCAGGTTGAAGATGAGTGAGGTCACTTGTTCGTTGTTCTTTTTCAGAAACCATTCCCAAATCAGTATCTAACAAGAGCGAATCACAAGAAGAAATGCTACAGGTCTTTAACATAGATGCTCACACTAGCAAGCAGCTACGGCATTTTAAATTTCTGTCTGTGTCCTTCATGTCTCAGCTCCTGGCTTCCAACAATTTTATCAGAAAGGTGAGATGTTCTTTAAATGTATTTATGATATAATTTTGCTTTTCCTAAAGAAATTGTGATTTAGGCTAGTAAAAATAGCTTGGCAAGTCTCTCATGAAAACATGAGGCATGCCTATAATAGAAAACAAATAGTGCTACTCACTTCAACATGAACACGTGTTGGGCACGACCTCCTGAGACTGTGTATGCATAAACCCTGTGGCTCAGCAGTTCTATCCTCAAATGGTACATACCTGCAGAGTGTATGACTGTGTGCATCGAAAGACATTGGAAAGTATGTCAATGGTAGCGTTATTGATGGTGCCAAGACTGGGAACAGTCCAAGTGTCCATCAGCAGTGGAGTGGATAAAGTGTCTGTCATCATCACTGGACGTGGGTGAACCTCACTGACACGCTGTTGACACTCATCAGTGTAACATCAAAGGAAAGAAGGCAGAAAGAATGCATCCTGTGGCTCCTGTTGTATTAAGTTCAAAAACAGGCAGAACACACTTGTGGTTTTAGAAGTAACAACGGTGTCTGTCTTTGGAAGGAGGAGAGGGCAGGAGTCGGGGTCAGGTAGGGGAGGAGTTCTCAGGTGCTGATAATACGTTGTTTCGTTTCCACATGCAGTGAGCTCTGCACACACTGTTTGTGCACCTTTCTGTTTGTGTGCTAAACTTGAAACAACAAGAGAGAAAGAAGTACATATGGAAACGAAGACAGGAAGAAACAGAAGAGACAGGGTCACAACCAGGAACACAAGAATGGCTGAGCGTTTGAATATCTCTGTCCTCATAATGCATGAACTGATCAAGAGAGGAAATCTGTGATCACTGAAGTATTCAGACAAACAGCTTAGTGCATTCTGTACTTACTCATGACTTAAGGACAATGAGCGTCGGCATCATGAGGTCAGTGGAACTCCTTGGCCTGATAAAGACATGGTTTATACCACACTTCATGAGTCCTGAATGTGTGCCCATCAGAGCTTGGAACAGGGGTGCCCTGGGTCACTGTTCACACTCAGCTAAAGGAACGAAGTGTAAGAACCAGAGAAGGACTTGACAGACTTGCTCAGCTAGTAATCAGCTAAGCCAGCTTGCTTGAGAGTGACCGGTGTGGACACTGCTTGTGTCAAGCAGAGGCGAGGACGGCGGTGGTGCCTGATGCTGCGAGTGGATCAGTGTGCCTGGACGTCAGCTGGCCACACCCGCGTGATGTAAGAAGCACTTCCCATGCCAGGCAGCACCGTGTGACAGTGGGGAGAGGGAAGTGTGTGAGACTAGGTCTGGTATGATTTGTGCCAAGTAGGGGGGGAAGCCTCACGTCACATATAAAGTTAGATTAAACAAAAGGTAGATTAAAAACTTCAGTGTGAAAAGGAGTGCTTGACACTTTGAGAAGAAAATCAAAGAAAACATAACCAGAGGATGGAGAAGAATTTCTTAAAAACTTCAATAAAAAGCCACCATAAGCAAAATGAAAAGAAAACCACAGACCAAGACAAGATTATTGCTGTTTATAAGTCAAGAGGCATCCATTTCTATTAGAACAGTTGGCAAGCAATACGAATTCACTGAAGAGGAATCTCAAATGGCCAGTGAGATGAAACAGCCTCCTTAGTAAGAAGGAAAATGCAGATTAAAGGGGATGCCACTGTGATGTTATCAAACTGGCAGAAATTGTAAAGTTGTGAATACAGGCAGCCGCAAGGCTGTGGCCACACGATCATTGTTCTGCGCAGTGCTGGGTAGTGGGACTCAGTACTGCTACTTCAGGAAGCGCTGGGCAGTGTCCAGTCAAGTTGAGGATGTTGTCCCCTGTGATCTAGTAGTTCCCTTTCTCTACCAAAACTTGGCTAGATGCTCAAGGAGAAAGGTTCTTTTTAGCACTGTTACTAAAGGAAAAAAGGATGAGGGGGGTGACATAAACTTTGTGACATATCCACAGAGAGAGGTGAATTAATAGGTTGCGATACATCAGGAGGAGTAGTGTGTGCAGTTAAAATAAGTGACTAGAGCAACACGAGTCACTTAGCGAGACCCCCCCAAATCGAGTGTCATCAAGGAAAGCGTGGTGCTGCCTGGTATGTACTCTCTAATGACATTTCACTGCAGGTTGAAGTTTGTGGGGCTCGGGGTAGGAGGAGATTGGGATTAGAGAGCAGTAAAGTGGGGACCACAGCTATACCCTTCATGTTTATTAACATCTTAAAATTAGATACAGGCCTCACAAAAGATTAACATTTCATAAAATTAATAGGTAAGTGTTAAATCATTTGCTGTGTTTTTCTGAATCTTTGTAGTACTTTACAGATAATATCTATAAAATGTAATCAAAATAAATTAAGGGAAGTGGAGTTCATACAGTATGATGGGGGTGATTTGGACCTGATTAAGTTGTAATATCAGAAAACACTGGGGAGTGAGTTGAATTTTTGAAGTTTCACTTCACTTACTTCAGTGATTTTTCATCACTGACTTCCATATTGTTCTAATGAACATATGTCCATATTGTTCTTTAAAAATCAGGTAGTTGAAAGTGGCGGTCCTCAGGTGTTGACAGGCCTGGAACAGAGGTATGTTCCCCTTTCTTTCTTTAATTTGTATTTGGAAATAATTTCAAACTTTTAATCAGAAAGCTGGAAGAAGTTAAAACTCACATGAGTCTCCTGTGTTCCAGGTTGCTAGAAACAGTTCTTGGCTACATCAGTGCTGTAGCACAGTCCGTGGAGAGAAATGCAGACAAGCTAACTGGGAAGTTCTGGCGAGCACTCCTCAGTAGAGCTTACGACTTGCTGGACAAGGTGGGCGTTTATTTCTCTCCATCTTCTGTGTTTTGTTGCTGTGCTATGTCATTGTCTAGTTCTTTATCAGAAAGTTTTACTTTAAGAATAAAGTTAGTGATACCTTCTTTTAATAGAGTGCAGCTCAGCTTTTTCTTGGAAAAGAATTTGATGCCTGGAGATCATTTTATCTGAAAAACAGTTGCTTACCTACTGATTGTGAGATCGTGTATCTCAGTAAATTTAAAGCATTAGCTTTAAATGTTGAGTCATATCCTACTGTATGATGTTCCAGTTTATTCAAGTGGAATAAATGATAACCTATTAGATGGGGTGTGTAGTTCACCAGTAAAATCACTGGCCAGGACCACTGTTTAACATTGAGCTGAACTGCTTATCTGTGTGGCATGAGCAGTTAGCTTAATGATAGCATCCTCTTTTGTTGTTGTGTGTTTGATAAATCTGGTTAGTCATACCTCCCTGAAACGTGAGTGTAAGAACTAGATAAGAATTGGTGTGTGAAAACGCCTCATATTTTGAAGCTGTGCAGCGAGTGGAAGTCTGTCTTAAATGATTCATCTTCCCTTTTGTATTTTATATTTTCCTCTTTTGTTAAATGTGAAACTGCTGTGTAGGTCAATGCCTTGCTGCCCACAGAAACCTTCATCCCTGTGATCAGAGGACTGCTAGAGAACCCACTGCCGTCTGTTCGCCGGAAAGCTTTGGATCTTTTGAACAACAAACTACAGCAGAAAACCTCCTGGAAGAAGAAAATTGTAAGTGAAGACTGTACTACAGACCCATTACCCATTCCTTGCTTTATCAGAGCTGCATTTAACTCCTTGTAGTTTCTCTAATGGTACAATTTAAATAAGTATGTTATTATCCAATAAGGTTGTGATGCCTGTGTGTTTAAATGTGATGTTAACTCTGGTAGGAGCACTATATATGTGTTAAAAGAGCTATTAGAGTGGAATTGGAACTAAATGGAGTTCTTGCTTAATATTGACCACATGTTGCCTTAATTTTAGCATGGTTCTAGTCCTTTTTCACTCTAAACTGGTAGGGTGCTTTATATAAATACAGAATTGATTGCAAGCACATGGATTTATTTATCCGTAAGTAACACAAGTGAGGAAATGGTTGCTTGTGTATCATCGTATGGCTTAGGACTTCTTGGTCTGATCTCCATTTAAGCAATCTCAAGCAGTAAAAATGGACAGAAGACTAGCATTTCTTTGCAGCTTTAATTGTTTGGGAATTCTGGCTGTCTTCCTCAGATTTACCATTTCCTCGACCTGGTCCCCATCCTCGTGGCCATGGTGAAGCATAAAAGAAAGACGTTAGAAGACCATCCAATAAACAGACAGACGGCTCTGTATACCTTAAAGCTCTTATGCAAGAATTTTGGTGCAGAAAATCCAGAGCCTTTCGTCCCAGTGCTGAACACCACTGTGAGGTTGATTGCTCTGGGTGCAAAGGAGGAGAAGAACGTCCTGGGCAGTGCCCTGCTCTGCGTGGCCGAGGTGGTCTCCACCCTGGAAGCCCTGGCCATCCCTCAGCTCCCCAGGTATGCGAGGGGAACTGGGGCAGGACCGCCGTACAAGGTTTCTGCTACCAACTGGGAAGTAAAACCGTAGTGACTTTTTTTTTTTGCCCGTTAGTAGAAGTTTCATAAAGTTCGATTTGTTGGAGAGGTGATCTTTTCTTCAAACTGGAAAACAGCATTCCCATTTGCCTTTATGATGTGCGTTGCCGCAGGTTTTGCTCCCCTTGGACCAGCAGCCCTAGGAAGCAGTGGTGGCAGCGCCATCTCATGGAGGAGCCCTTCCATGGTCGGGCCTCGACTGGCCCGTGCCGGCCACACCGGAAGTGGCCACTCCTGGCTGTCTCGCTGGCCCGGTATCTGCTGGCCGTGCAGCCTTGCCAGGGTTACTTAGCCTGTAGAGCTTTGCCACATACAAACCGAGACAGTGCCTGTCTCATGGGGTAATGATGGGGCAGGATGGGGCAGTGCATGCAAGGCTTTTTTTCTTTTTTAGATTAAAAAATTTTTTTAATTTCATAGACTGCTATTTTCAGAAAATATAGTAAAAACAACTAGAAAAATGAAATAACACAGGCACACAAAATTTCTTATTACTGTTAGAGTCACAGACATAAAATCACTGCCAAACTGCTATAAATGTTTAAGAGCTTGCTCACAGTCTCGTTACTTACTGCTTTGTAGACCAGTAACAGGTTTTTTTGTCTTTTTTTAAAATTGGAGTACAGTTGCTTCCATGCAAGGCTTTTTTACCTGACGTGTAGCAAGTATTCAGCTGAAAGACATTGTCATTTTTTAAGTAAAGTGATATTGTGTTGGTACTATGGGCCCTGGGAGAGCTCTTGCTCTTGGTCACGTGAAATGTATAGCTGTTTCATGGGCTTGGACGTCAGAACGTAAGGGGCACGGATGGCGGTTTGGATTTTTCCATGGTGACTTCTATTCCATCTTCCATTTTTTGTTTCTGCTTTAAGTTTTGAAACTTTCTTTCTAGCCTGATGCCGCCACTGCTGACAACCATGAGAAGCACCCGCGAGCTGGTCTCGGGTGAGGTCTACCTGCTCAGTGCCCTGGCAGCCCTGCAGAAGGTGGTCGAGACCCTGCCGCACTTCATCAGCCCCTACCTGGAAGGGGTCCTGTCTCAGGTGAGTCAGTGACCACAGTAGGGGAAGGGAAACGTTATAGATTTGATCATTATGTTTGTGCCTGAAGCTTTTCGTTTGGCACGGAGACTCTTATTCTGACGAGATGTGCTGCTGCTCACTAAATGTGTGCCTTTCTTGCTTTCGCTGTCCCTCCAGTTCAGTTGTGATGTTGGTATGGGCGCTGCTTTGTCATGAGGCGCTTTCCTTCTTTGGTTTTGCAGGATGTATTTTACTGATTTCTTTTGCTGTGAGCTCTTTGGACTTGGGCTGATAGAGCTTCTTGTAGAAATGGGCATGCCTGCTTTGTTCCTAACGTGAGGGTTTCTTAACCCTAAGGTGTGTCTTTCAGAGTGGAATGCCTGTGCTGCAATTCAGACAGTGGGCCAGTGGCATTTCTAGTGAAATGAAAATGCCTGAGAATGGCCCCCGATCTGTTGTGTTGTGTTGATCACTGGCCATTTATGAGGTTAGGAGCCTTAGCTGCTTTGACACAGATGACTTAATGGATTCACATACTTTCTAGCCACACCTTGAAGGTAGACATCGTGAAGAAAGGGACCTCTGCATCTGAGCAGCTTTCTAGATTCTTTAGCAAAGAACGTAGCTCTCCTCATGATCCCTGGATCCTTGTCCTCTTAAGATCACTGTCTTGAGCCCTGCCCTCTGTGTCCTGCCTTCCACCATTTGCCTGCATCCCTGACTCCTCGCTGGAAAGAGGCGTCTGTCCATTTTTTTCTATTTTAATTTACATTAAATATTTAAAATGTCTTTATTTTTGTTTATTCTTCTGTTTGGGGTTGGTGCATGAGCAGTTCTGTGTGAGGCTAAGTGCACTGAGCATTCCCAGTCACCGGCACGTGGACTGGCTTCTCCATCCTCAGCACAACTCTCTGTGCAACATGTGTAGACAGACGCGCTCGGCAAGGACCTGTGGTGGCCTTAATGGTGGTGGTTATTTCCTACAGGTGATTCACTTGGAGAAAATCACTAGTGAAATGGGTCCTGCCTCCCAGGCTAATGTGCGTCTCACGTCCCTTAAAAAGACGCTGGCTACCACGCTGTCACCCCGAGTGTTATTGCCAGCCATCAACAAGACATACAAGCAGATTGAGAAGAACTGGAAGGTCAGACTGTACAGGGTATTAGACTTGGGAGGATGGAGATGTGGCACTGAAATTTTTAGATTTTCATTTAAAGAATATGGTTATTTAATGCCATTACAGATGCATTAATGAACTCTAGGAGTAGTAAAAACGGGCACATCTCCTCTGTGTTTTCAGAATCTCATGGGCCCGTTTATGAGCATCTTGCGTGAGCACATTGGGGTGATGAGGAAGGAAGAGCTCACCTCCCACCAGCCCGAGCTCACCACGTTCTTCCTGGAGGCCCTGGACTTCCGCACCCAGCACGCTGAGGTAGGCGTGTTTCCACCCGCCTGTCCTGAAGTTACCACCCAGCTCAGAGCCAGAGAAAAGTTTAGCTGTGTAACCTGTTGTACCTGCCAGAGTTAGACCTAGATGTCAGTACTCTGGCTAATAAATTAGCTCTTCTGTTTTTAGAATGATCTGGAGGAAATCGGAAAAACGGAAAATTACATCATTGACTGTCTTGTAGCCATGGTGGTCAAACTTTCTGAGGTCACATTCAGACCCCTGTTCTTCAAGGTGAGCTTTCTTTCTCTTACTCACATATCAGTTACAAGATCCATAGAAGAAACTAATATTATTACTCTTTTATCTTTTTAGCTGTTTGATTGGGCTAAGACAGAGGATGCTCCCAAGGACAGGCTGTTGACATTTTACAACTTGGCAGATTGCATTGCTGAAAAACTGAAAGGGCTTTTTACCCTGTTTGCTGGTCACCTAGTGAAGCCTTTTGCTGATACCTTGAACCAGGTGAACATCTCCAAAACAGGTAGGTAGCGGACTCTAGGTCAGTCGGCATGCTTGCTCTGTGCACCTTACACAAGGTGTAGTAAGGAAGATCAGTTTCTTACTTTATAGTCAGTTGTCAGACACTGTTTTAGCATGTTACTAATTGGGGCTTCCCTGGTGGCTCAGATAGTAAAAGAACCTGCCTGCGATGTGGGGAATCTGGGTTCAATCCCTGGGTTGGGAAGATGCCCTGGAGAAGGGAACAGCTCTCACTTCAGTATTCTAGCCTAGAGAATTCCATGGACAGAGGAACCTGGCAGTCCGTGGGGTCACAAAGAATCGGACATGACTGAGCAACTTTCACACACACACTATTAATTCACTCACTTGGGAGAAAGAATAAAGGTCATTCCTTTGCTTCTAGAATTAACTCTAAAACATTAAAATTGGTTTATTCTTTAATGCTTGCTAATAACAAGCAGTCCATTTGCCAAACTAAGCAATCTTAACAAGTGAGAATGTTAACAACTCTGAAAGTGAGCCAGTCCCCTGAGACGTCCATTTTCCTTCATCCTGGTTGATTTCTAGATCATTTTAGAAATGCCCCTCTACTTATAGTTCTTGTAATAGTGATATGAATTTGAACACTGGAGATTTGAAACTCAGCTTTTTACGGGTTTTCCATTTTCACTCTCCCCAATCTACAGATGAAGCGTTTTTTGACTCTGAAAATGATCCTGAAAAGTGCTGCTTGCTACTACAGTTTATTCTGAACTGTTTGTACAAAATCTTCCTTTTTGACACCCAGCATTTTCTAAGTAAAGAGAGAGCAGAAGCCTTGATGATGCCCCTGGTGGATCAGGTAACCAGTAGAACCATCTGCTGTTAAAAGTTGGGACAGTCAGTGAGTGGTACATGCCTACAGGGTTTATGTTGACCAGAACCACAGTTTGCTGGGTTTTCTTTTCCTTTTTATGAAATTTTTATTTCAAAACTGATTTCATGTTTCTCATGAATGTAACTTGTCTTCACAGTGGCATTGACCGAGTTTTTAATTTTTCAAATAAAAGGCATGATTAAGGTCTATTAAATTTTTAATTCTTAAAAACTGAGTTTCTTGAGAATGTGTAAGGGTTTGGCTGCTCTTCTCTGTTTCTGCAGAGGAAAGGGGGTGATGCTATGGGCTGTGATTCCATTTGAGTTCCTCAAAGGTGGTAAATTTGCTCTAGAGAGAGTAATAGAATAAATAGTACCTGGTTTTTCAGCCTGCTATTAGGAAGGATAGTAGAATACCATATATGCTGAGTATTTTTTTCAAACAGCAAGAGACCCACTGCTGTCCTTGTCTCACTGTCAACAGCTGGAAAACAGGCTTGGAGGCGAAGAGAAGTTCCAGGAGCGGGTGACAGGGCACCTGGTGCCGTGCCTTGCCCAGTTCTCAGTGGCCGTGGCAGACGACTCACTTTGGAAGCCCCTCAACTACCAGATTCTGCTGAAGACGAGGGACTCCTCACCCAAGGTCAGGCGCCACAGTGCCACATGGGTGCTGCGCACCTGCCCCGTGGCCGCAGGCGCAGGACCTGCTCTGCTGCGTTTAGCACCAGGGGTTGGCCTGTGTCAGGCAGAAGACTGACCCTGAGAAACCGGAATTCCATCTACAGGCCGTTTATAAATAGCAGTCCTTCCCACGCCCCTGGTGTGTTAGACAGGACCACTAAAATGCGTTATACTTTTAAGTATTGAAAAGACCTTAGTTCCTCGTGTTTCTTAAGCACCGTTTACATGTCAGTGTACTCCCAGACTCATGCTGGGTTTGTCCACAGACCATTCCTTTGAGTTAGAGCAGTGTATTATCCTGTGGTATACACATCGCGGGCCTAGGACTTTGTGGAATAACGTGCATCAGCATGGGGCGGTGATGTGTGGAGGTTTGAAGTTTTCAAGCTGTCCTAGTGATGGGTCACCATTTCTCAAGCTGATTATCACACTGGAATTTCAGTGGATAAAACAGACCAGAGCAGTGTTTTATTAATAGATTTATTGGTTGAAATTCACAGCATTTAGTTTTTTGGAAGCAATGGAAACAGTGAGGCTCTTCAGTGTACCCCTACATTTTAAGTTGTAGGTTCGTACAAAGTGGCTGCATTAGATTTATTGTGACTTGTTGTTTTGATTGGCCCAGATCAGGAAAATCCTGATTGAACATAGGCAGTTGCAAATGTTTTTTAAACATCTCACTTTGCTGTATCCAGGTATTCTTTAAATTACCCCAAACCGGAAAGAGGACTAACATGGCTTTTGTTTCAGAGTGAATGACTAACAAAGCAAACAGCTGTTGACAAAGCAAGGAACTTGGGTTCCTGTCACAGACAAGACATGTGAGCAGCACTCCAATCTCTAAGCTCCGAAGCCGGGACATTTATGACACACTGAGTGTCTCCCACTCAGGCTGAGGAGGGTGCAGCCCTCACACCGCCACACAGCGACCCCCCGGCGGGGTTGAGGGCAGGAGTCCTGGCTGCAGTGGCTGGGCACGCGCCCGCCAGGTGGGCATCAGCCAGGCAGCCAGCAGCTCCAGTGCAGGCACATTTGATGACACACTCGAATTTGCACGTGGCTTTTTTACTGTTTTTGTTTAAGGAAAATGTTACCAAAAAAACCATTCACACAAAAGGCCTGCAGTACTGGAACACAGATTGAAAGGCTCTGACGTACAAGGTTGCCCATGTTATGAAACAGATCTCAAACTGTTAAATGAACTAGTATGCTAAGATGAAGCTTGAATGGAGAGAGTGAAATAACAGTTTAAAATTCAGAGCATGTCTCAAGTTAGATCATAAATTAACAAACAGAGCTATAATAGTTCTTTGGTTTTAAAAAAATGATTCTTCATCTTTTCAGGTTCGATTTGCTGCTCTGATAACTGTGTTAGCACTGGCTGAAAAACTGAGAGAGAATTATATCGTCTTGTTACCAGAATCCATTCCGTTCTTAGCTGAATTGATGGAAGGTAATTCCCAATCTTTTAAGAAGTAATTAAACCTCTGTGGGAATGTGCCCAGTGGGAATGCCCGTTTGGAGAGACTATGATGAGCTCTTGGCTCCAGCCCTTTGCCTGGAGGCTGAGCTTCTGTTTTGAGTGGGGCGGAGGGAACAGTTAGAAAGCAAATGCCTCTTCATTTGAGATTTGTTTACAGCATAATCCTTACTGTCTTTGCCTCTGTGTTTTTGGCTGACAGTAAAGACTATAATATTGTTTTGCTTTAACCTCATACATGACTATGATTGAATATTTTGGTCCACACATGCAGGGTTATTATATCAAAACATCCAGTGCCACTAAGGGTGCGATGGAGTAGCACTGTTAACGCCCAGCACTTCCTCTGTGTGGATGAGCTCATTAATCCTCACCAGGCACATGCCCTTATCCCCCTTTTTAATAAAGGAAAAAACTAGAGGCTTTAACAGGATTAAGTAATCTATCTGATAACAAGTATGACAGGTGGAACTGGGGTTGAAGTTCAGGTTGCGCAGCTCTGCACACAGAGCAGAGTGAGCATGGTGCTACCGTGCAGCCCAGGAAATAGTACAGGTACGAGCAGGGGTGGCGGAGGCAAGGACAGATGCTCTCACATTGGGCATTCACTGCGCATCCCAAACCAGGTGCCTGCACCTTTGTTCCCCCCGCCGCGGGAGGGGCTGTGTGAGTGACTAAACAGAGCGGCATTGCTAGGTGTCGGGAATGTTCATTTGTGCACCACTGTTTGGGGCCTTTCTCCACTTCCCAAGTCTAAGACCATAAGACGGGGGGGCAGGCAGGAGGGAGAAAGGCAGGAGGGACTTCAGGGTGGCTTCCGCCTCAGTGCTGGGCTTTACTTCTCTCCTGACTCAGGGACTCGCAGCGAGAGCAGGATGTGCAGACCCAGGCTGATGGGAACCGAGGCAGGAAGACTGACTTGATTTTGTTTTTCAGATGAATGTGAAGAGGTAGAGCACCAGTGCCAGAAGACCATCCAGCAGCTGGAAACCATCCTGGGAGAGCCTCTCCAGAGCTACTTCTGAAACTCTGGGTTTGGGTATTTCGTACTCTGTTCAGAGATCAGACTGCTTTTTCGTTTCTTTATTCTGGGTGTTCAGGACCATATTACTTTTGGTGCCTTAACCCTACTTGGATGTCTTTACCAAATTCCCACCTGATCTATGCGACCACAGAAGCCTTTCCTGGCAGTTGTACAGAATCTACAGAGAGTAAATGATACGTGGTATTTTTATACAGACTGCTGTGTTTGTTCAGCACTGATCATGTGGGTAGTGTGTGCTCAGTTGTTTAGTCTTTGGGACCCTTTGGACTGTAGCTCCTCGGGCTTCTCTTTCCATGGGTTCTTCAGGCAAGAATACTGGAGTGGGTTGCCGTTTTCTCCTGCAAAGGAACTCCCCGACCCTGGGGATCAAACCCAGGTCTCCTGCATCGCAGGTGGGTTCTTGTGCCGCTGCACCACTGGGGAAGCCCCCGCACGGACTGCAGTCTCTCCCAATCGATGTTGCTGTCACTGCAGGCGTGTCTGATGCCAGCACTCAAAGCTGACCTGCCTTTGGACTATAAAGCCTGAACGTTCGTGGTAAAGGAATAGCTTTGTACATGGTATCCATGTCAGGGGTTTCACTCAAAGTAGCTCTTTAAGAAAATGACAGTTACTCAGCCCCAACAAGAATGCTTTCAGCCCTGAAGCCACTGGATTTTTACTTTTCGTTCTGGGTGGATAACGCCCCGCAGAGCAGGTAGTTCTGGAATGCATCTTCTACTCCGGACTGTCTCTCCTTTCTCTTTCAGTCTCTTGGGGGCAGGGTGGTGGTGGAGGCAATAGACTGTTACAGAGCAACCACACCCCATGATCCTACGAGAAGCCAGGGCCTCGAAACCCTCGGTAGCAAGAAGGAGCCCCTCCAGTCAGACGTGCTCACATTTCCACTGGCAGTTAACCAAGAATTGAGGAATAAAGTAAATGAATTTTTTCAAAGCTTTAAAGTTCTCTCTATACCATGTCACGATGAAGCTAGAAAGAACGTTCAAGCGGAATTAAATCTGCCTTTATTTTGTTTAAGACATTAATTGATGCCTTTTAAAAATTTAAGGCATCTAAGAACTGTTCCAAAGCTGTTAAAGTCTGAAAGCCCTTGATCTAATTTAATATAGAAATTTAGTGTGGAATTGTGACAAGCAGAAGGCTGGTCTGTGTCTGGAGACAGAGCTTGCTAGGAGTGTGTATTTCTCTTTACGAAATGTCACAACAGGATTTATTAATAAATGGTAACACCTTTTCTAAAAATGATCTTAAGATTTTATATTTACTCTATCAAAGAACTGTCTGACTTAGGTTTGTCCACATAAAAGGAAAATGTACTGTGATTAAGACTTAAAACAAGGTAAGGGGGCTTTTCTTTTTTTCTAAGTGGTCCACAGTTTCTGCCATCTGCCAGGCCCTCTGATGTTCTTTTCTGAAGGAAAAAAATAAGCCTGGGGATTCTAGACCCTTCTTGCCTTGTACAGCTTTCCCAACATCCCCACCTCCACTATTTTTTTTTTTTTAGTTTGGTGAGACTCAGCATAATAAATTAACGTGAAAAGATGTGCTCAAAGTATCCACACTGAGTACCTTTAGGAGTAAGATTGGTAATAGTATTTTCTGTAATATAGGGATACAAATAATACCTCACCACAAACTTACGAAAATATCCCCAAATCCTGGCAGAATTCAGCCCAGCAATTTAACGTGATAAAATGATGCGACTGATCTTTTTTTTCCCTCCCCACTCGCAAACCTTTGAAACTCCCTGTAACAAGATCTGACCTGTAAGAATTCTACAAAGAAGTTCTGCCAACTTGCTTCAAAGAATAATAGACAAAAATTACAGAAATGCAACAGTTTAACTTGCTGATACAGGTTTTGATTTTAATCACTAAAAGCAGAACAATGTTTTGATCTCTGTCACTAATGATGATGGACCCGTCTTCAGATGGGCAGAGGAGCTCCAGTCTATGCTGACAAGGGCCAGAAGACCAGCGCCTCTCCACTTCACTGGTCTCGGCCGCTGTACCTTACTTTTCGGATAGGGCCTGCTTTATAAACAGTCATTAAGTCTAATCTTGACACTGCTTTGTTACCCACAGACATTTTACAAATTGAGACCATCTCTTGTCTACCTTACCCTCTCTGTAGAGTATGTGCATAGGAGACCTCTGGCTCACTGGAAACTCCAATATTCTAAAATATGCATTAACTGGTACAGAAATCAATGGCCTTGAGACTGACGTCAAGTTAATTTCAACAGCATTTGGTTCAGTTTTGCTTTGCTTTTTGCCTTTATCATTGTGCTACATTTAGAGTTCATAGTGTTAATCATTTGGTAACGCTTACAGCTAGCAGAGCTAAGTATTTATCATGCTAAAGAAAATCTCCAGACATAAATCAACATCAGTCCTCCCAATTATGGGACACAATCAAACCCTGAGCCAGCACTGGAGGAAGTGTCACCTACGAATTTGTGTCCTTAGGTGATTTAATAGAATAATTCTTCCAAGTCCCTGGTGAGTCTAGTGCGTGAAGGAGCAACAGTGGCTTGGCAGAACAGGGAATGTACGCGCCCCACTGTGTACCCCTGGCTCCCACCACAAGTGAAAAGAGAAACGCTCAGTGCAGGCTGGCTTTCTCTGTTGCAGTGGGTTTAAAAGAGGCAGTCAAGGTGCAGAGGAGAGAGCAGGAAAGCCTGTTACAGTAACGGCTGTGACTACCATCGCATCAGTCTTCTCACTCTGGGCTCGGCAGGTCGTGTAGCACCGACTGAGGACACCCAGCGGGACTTAAGGACTCTAACAATGTATATAAAGCATGTCGTGATAGAGGCGCTGTACCAAGGCCAGTGTTACAGGGGTCATACTGTATTTCAGCATTTGCAGCGCTCGTGACAGCTACCAGCTCCGCACTTCCAGTAGGTGGATGTCACCGTCGATCTCCAGCGTGTCGATTTTACTCAGCTCCTTAAACCTGTGCTTGTACTCCAGGCTGTGGACACCGTTTACCGCGACTTTGAATTCTCTCACGTCACAGTAAATTATCATCTGGAAGGAAAGCACACACGAGCGGTTCCCCAGGCTTTAGAAGTTTTTGTGTCTTGCACACAGTGTTAAAAAGTACACCATTTAGTTCTTCTCCCAGCCTGCCAGCGCTGACACCCTGCCATGGTTTCTAAGCTCTGACGGAAGTGTATCTGGTGGTGGCACTCTCTGCCTTGTCCCACTCACGGAAGTGGCTCACGTGCCTGGAACCTCACCGTGGCCTGAGGCCCACTGGCGACTCCATCCCCTGCTCCTGCCCCGCATGCACCCGCTCCTGCCCCGGCTCTCAGGGAAGTGGGAAGTCGCCTTCCTCGAGACACACGGGAACTCAATTGAAGGAGGAGAGGGAGCTGCTTCTTGCCCATGGGCTAGGAACCCAGGGCCTTCGGTCCTCACTTCTCTGCCTGAAACTTGGGTTTGGGGCAGCTCAGAAAATACGAAATCCCAGAGGGTTGGGGCAGCTGGTGGGGACTGCGTGGCTGCCTGGTGACTGATTCCCACCCCCACTCAGCACACTGCTGCTCTAACGCTGGTCAAATCTCCTTGTTCTGTGAGCCTCTGCATTCTGGCAGAGTCGCAGTTCAGAGTCATCACTGGTGTTAGCCCTTCAGAGTTAACAGGAGAGTCTGCTGTCCTTTTAAATCTCCCGTCCGCCTCAACGTATCCTCCTGCTACCATCCCCCATGCCAGTCCAGCCACTCACTCCACCCTGTCTCCACCCTCACTGAACAGCCCAGCGGGGCGAGTCCACGGCTCTCCCCTCGCTCCCTGCCTCTGCCCCAGAGGCAGACGGAGGCACAAAGTCTGGATCCTCAAAGCAGCAAACTGAGTGTCTTTCTTCTTTTGATACAACTAGTAGAAGTGACTGCTGGGGGAGATTAGGAAGGGGGGAAATTCCACAGATAACAGCAGTAACTGACACAGATGAAGGCAGAAGGGTGATGCAGGGAACTGGGGGAGCTATCTGTGACTGGGGGTCCTGTGCCCACAACAGTGGGGGCAACCCCAGTTTGAACCAGGCGCAAAGACTTCTCTGGTGGACATTTAACAATCTCCACAGAACGGAGGACACAACCACCCCAACAAGCTCAGAAGGGAAAACAGGCTGGCGTTAGGCAGACACTGTGGAAACAGTTCCTACGGGACATCAGAGCAAGTGGAGAGCCAACATGTTCAAATGGGAGATAAGTAGCCCAATAGCCTGCTGCACACGTTACTGTGCCAACTGAATTTATTAAAAAAAGAGCTCACAGATGAAGTTAAAGAGCCGAAAGACATTTTTAAATGAAAAAAATTAGCACCACAAAAAACCACAGTGATCCAAAATGAGGTCAACTGCCCTTCCTGAAGTAGAAAACCAGGAAAAGATTATTTAAGAGAATTTATTATTCTCCTCTTTCATATTAATGCAGTAGTCCCAAACTTGGACTCAAACAGATCAAAAAAGACGCGTTCCCAGTCACCAAACACATTCCTCGACCTTCTTCCAGAGCATCCACCGCTCCTTCAGTGAACCCACGTCACCCACACACCCTCACACCTGCCACGTCAGCAACCCTGGGGCTGCACGTCCCACCTCCAGCGACTTGTCCATACGTCCGCAACATCTGAAAAACGCAGTGTACCCACATCCTTCTGAATCCCGAACCAGTGTCCGTCACTTCCAGGAGCCTGTGCTTGGCTCGTTTCTGTTACTCCACACACACTGGGGCATGCCTTAGACTGGAACTTATTAATAAAACTAGTGTCAAATTGCCACCTTTTATTCAGCCTGATGTTCATGCTTTCAGCAACTCTGAGGAGTCTGGCGAGCTTGAATTGTCCAGAGCACGTGACAATTTAAAATGCGGAGGCATGACCGAAATCAGTGACCCTCAGTGACCATACGAGGAGTCAGTCACGTAAGCTCGTGAGGGTACCCAGCCGACCACGTGGCATCAGACACACCAAGGAGACTGGGCTCAGCAGCCTGGAAGCACGCCTGGGGAAAGCTGTGCTGTGATGCTCCACCTCTGGGGGCTCAGGACTACACGCCTTCAAGTCCTGACGGTCTAAATGTGTCTTTCTCTGAAGGTACACAAGCAGGATCGCTTGGAAGAAGGTGCTGCCACCTCAGCTGCATGTCACCAAGACGACAGGGCAAGGAGTCTCGGCTCCCATGTCCTCGTGGTCACTCAGGGTTCAACATGTTACTCAGCCCTGAGACTGGGTTCCTGTTAAAATTCCTATTAACTAATAGGGGCTACACAGACACTGTCATCATGAAAACAAATGTCGGATACTTCCAGTGTAAATAATGTGGCACTCAACTGGCTTGGCCATTTATGCTGATTACCTATGTAACAAAACGGCACTCAAAATAACAGTCTCCAGCTAAACAAAACCACACACAAGCTCCACATAGTAAGCTGTACTTGATTTAAATAGTGAAAGTCGCTCAGTCGTGTCCGACTTTTTTTGGCCCCGTGGACTATCAGTCCATGGAATTTTCCAGGCCAGAATACTGGAGTGGGTAGCTTTTCCTTCTCCAGGGGATCGCTCCAACCCAGGGATCCAACCCAGGTCTCCCACACTGCAGAAGGGTTCTTTACCAGCTGAACCACCAGGGAATCCCAAGAAGACTGGAGTGGGTAGCCTATCCCTTCTCCAGTGGATCTTCCCGACCCAGGAATTGAACCAGGGTCTCCTGCATTGCAGGTGGAGTCTTACCAACTGAGCTATGAGGGAAGCCCAGGATGGACAATTTATCCTACCCCTGCCCCCAGGATTATTTTCCTGTACTGTTTTCAAAAAAGATAAACATCTCACCTCAAAGTACATCCCAGGACTAAAAGGGAAACAGGTAATATTTCTCTCTTCTTCTCCCCAGGCCTCCTGAAGAAAAGAATTTCTTACAAATGCTTTCACATTCAGGCGTGGGTTCAAGTGGAGAGCAATATCCTTGGATTTTCCTGATAGCAGATCAACATTAAACCTTTTGAGAGAATTAAAGAAAAAATTAATTAGCCAAAGAGAAGAGAGGGGTACAGTTTTAACAATAAGAATTAACTGATGACACAGCGCATGCAGACTCAAGGACCCAGGAATGCCACTGAAGGTGATATGTAAAACTGTCAGTCAGTATACCATTGGTAAAAGTATGTTATTTGCAAAATAAAAATACGGAAAGCTTAAAAATCAGTGTGTATAGCTCCGACTGGGAAGAAATTAATGGGTTAGAATAAGTGACCCGAAGGATCACATCTTTCACAGGAATAGGGTCCCTCCAAAGTAGAAGCTCTCTCAACATTCACAAGTATCCCGTTCTTCAAAGTGTGCTGTGTGCGCTGTCGTGTCTGACTCTGCAACCCCTTGGACTGCAGCCCGCCAGGCTCCTCTGTTCATGGGATTCTCCAGGCAAGAACACTGGAGCAAGTTGCCATTTCCTTTTCCAGGGAATCTTCCCACCCCAGGGGTTGAACCTGAGCCTTACGTTGCCTGCACTGGCAGGCAGGTTCTTACCACTAGTGCCACCTAGGAAAACAGCTCTCACTTCAAACTTTCAGAACTCTGGACATCCCTGGAAAAGATTATAAAAGCAGGAATTTTGAAGTCCCATGACAAGAGGAGTCCTGACAAAACTGATCTGCTCTCATAGGCTGCCCTGCAGTTCAAGGCGAGGGCGTGCCTTGTGGACAAAAAGCCACCCTCCTCGCCTGTGTAGCCACAGGAAGCCCAGGGCTCTGCCACCAACTTGTCCTTAGCAGTGTAACTGCCTCTGGCTTTAACTGTCTTATTTTTCAAATGAAGCTCATGATGCTAGCCTGACGTGCACCTCACGGGACTGCTGTGCCAGAGTAAGAGACACACACGGCCGCATCTGCACTTGTATGGTCACTTAACGATACTGACCCTTTGGCGTTTGTATTTACTTCTCCTTTTATGACGACGGTCCGTCCAGGGCCCATGGAGGAGTTCAACCTTGCTACGAACGGCAGAGTCTGCAAAGAAACCCCAGTCAGTGCCAGGCAACCTCAGAAAGATCTTGTGGGAGAACTGCCTGAAGACACCGGGACTTGTTTAAAGGCCGTGACCCTGTGACCCCCGTGAAGGGACAGATGAGCCTGCCTTGGTCCCACGGGGGGCCCCGGCCGTCAGCACTGTGCCGGCTCCCAGCAGACTCTCCATCTTTCAGACCATGAAGTGAACGGATGTGGGGAGGGCCCTGAGCCTCCGAGTGACACTCCCTCTGAGAAGTCCCCTCGGCTGGGGTGTGACGCGTGCTCTGTGTCCAGCCTGGAGGGGAGGCGGCCGAGGCGGGGGCAGTTACGGAAACACACTCGGGGCTCAGGGACCTGCTCTCCATCCACGACACACAATGCCAGTGCCAAGTGGCTGCTGCAGGCCTGGGCTGAGGGTGGAGGTTACGCAATCAGCTAACTAAAACTTAATTTGTTACACAGAATTAGGAAAATTTTGGCTCTTCAAACCTTTGACAAACAGTTGGTAGGTAGTATTTTGGCGCAAGTCAAAGTGTGATTTGGCGGCGAACCTTTGCTCTTGGTGTAGACAGTTCTGGGGACGATTTTAGAAATGTCTCCTCTATTACTAGGCTGTAGGAAAACAGTTCTGCAATAAGGTATGGAATAAGTGAAGCTGTCTTCCCAGGCTTAAACTTCATTTCCTGGACACTCTTATACAAAGGTTCCACGTGTTATATAGCAAAAATACTTACAAGCTGTGACCCGCCAGACTTTTGTACCTATTGGAAAAGAAAGACAAACGGAGAATGTGTGAGAGGCAAGAAATGAATGGTATAACATGAGCAATCGGATCTTCCTGGCTGTGTGACTCAGAGCCTGGGACAGCAGGGCCTGCCCGGTCCTGGGCGGGGGACGTGCAGGTGCCAGTGGCTTCCGAACGCGCGCAGGGAGCTGCAGAGTGCCTCGCAGCCTGGGGACAGTCTGCAGGTCCGGCTCATCGTCTGAATTCCGTAACCTCCACCACGAGCCACGCATGGGGTCAAACATGTTTTACTTCTTTCCAGGGTGCTCCCCAGATGCTGAGATTAGAGTCTACTTAATGAACGTGCTGAGATAGTTAAGACCTCACTTTTCTCCACTAATAACAGCTAAAAGGTCTGAACTGCACTTGCTTCCATGGGGAACAAGTGCAAACGTGGAAGCTGTTTACTGACGCACTGGTTGTGCTCACTGTGTATAAACACCTCCTGCCGGCCCTACTCAGCAGTTAAGAGAGTTTCTGGTACATAAGATTGGTGGGGAGTGGTCGGATCAGAGTCTAAACAGCAAAACTTAACGCAACCGGCACCCTGAAGTATATGCCTCAATTTTCAACTTCCAGCATATTAATTGTTAAAAATGTAAGTTTTCACATTAAAAACATGTTTTCATATTAAAAAGGTAAGTGTTCATATTAAAAATGTAAGTTTTCATATTAAAAACATAACTTAAAGAAAACTCAGCCTGCCTGCCACCTAATTTACATGGCAACTAAAAAAGACATTTTTAAACATTTTTAGACATTTTTAAACTTTAAAAGATTTAATATTTACATTTTCTTTACTTATCCCTGTCTGTTCCAGAGTAGATCCTTGGGTACTTCCTAAATCCTGAAAAAAAGTTCAGATTGATGTTTTAACATCCATCAGAATTCTAAACATATCTTCTTGACATATCAAAAAAATCATAAATGGTACTAAACGTGCAAATATGCAAATATCCAAAATATCAAAAAATGTAGCAACATTAGCATCCTTCTCCTACTACCAAACTGACAAAAGTTAGAGATAAGAACAAGTGTGAAGACTCTGAGTGAATGTATACGGATCTTGAGACTAACTTGTTTTACTGTTTGTGGAGGGCAAGTTAGCAATTTCAACTGGACATCCCACTGCTGGGAAACAGTTTTAGAGAGAACTACTCCACTGTACTCCCACGTCAAGGAAATACCCCCACTCCAGCTGTAAAGGGTTGGCTGTTTGTTTTGTGGTTATCACTTCGGGCTTTTTATAGAACCACGCTAGATTTGAGATCTACAGGCAATAAAGCTCTAGTCAATGATTAGCATCCTACTAGTCCGAATATTTACTTCCAAGAAATTAACACACTAGTGAGGGATATATTTACACTGCTTTCATCTCAACAGATGATGTTAGTTAAAGATGTTTCCTACCATTTCATCAGAAAACATCACCAAAGAAGACCACTGGCCCCTGCCCGTGGAAGGGCCCTCACCGAGCTGAAGCTGAAGCCCACAGAGTGAATGATGACTTTGCCGTAAATGCCCAGCGTGTCGATCCTCTCTGGGCTGATCCTGTGGGCATACAGCAGGGTATGCTTTCCATTGACAGCCACCTGGACAAACAGAAAACAGCCCCCTCCAATAAAGCAGTTAATAAATGAATTTTATTAATTTACCCAAGTTTAAATCTGCTGACTCAGATTTAGGTTGAGACTTTTCCCCACAGGTCTCCCCATGACATGTCTGACCAGACTGTGATGAAAGCACCCGTAATGGGCAGCACTCTTGACTCCCTCTGAGTTCTTCATCTGACTGAACACCAGGGACACTCTCTCCAGACGGATCACGCATCTGAACATACAACCGCATCCCCGTGTGTCGCAGGCCTGTACACTAGACACCCTGGGTGCCCATGAGCCCTGGCAGAGACTGGAAGTCACCCCGCTGTCCTGAGGACCAGACTCTGGAGACCACCCTGCGCGAGGCAGGTGCTCCACACACATTTGGGTAATTTGCTGAATGAATGAACCTGGGCAAATGACCCAAGTTCTCTGAGATTCCTATCTGTGAGCAGGAAGCATGCGCCCTCCAGACGCCGCTGCTGGGAGATGACCCGGTCCCTCTTGTGAGACTCCAGCCCAGTGCCTGACTGAGAGAGCACCAGTGCTCCGGGCTCCTCCTTCCTCCCTCCCAGACGCCAGTACACGTGTACGGAGTGTCGGGAAGACACGCAGAACACAGTACGGTCTCTGACCTCAAGGAGCTGAAAATCCCAATGGAAGGCAAAAGGAAGGCAGGGAAAAAAAACAAAGCACCACAGTACAGACAAGCGTTAAAAAAAAAAAGACACAGAAAGATACAGACGCAAGGGCTCCAACAGCCAGAAGAGGGGGGGGGGGGGGGGGGGAGGCTTCGGGGAGGAGGGATGGCGGGAGCAGGCTCTGAAGGTCAGAGGGGTCTGCACCTCAGGTGGGACGCTTCCCTCTGTGCCATCGAATCTCTACTCTGGGAGGCTCCACAGGCTGGAGCAGCCTCGGGACCACATTCCACCTCTGCATACACTAGGGATAAAGTGCTCGGTGGTCCTGACGATATGTGGGCTTTCTAAGATCTCCTCTGGTTAGAATCTCTGGATCCTATGGGACGAGGCAGCGCAGGACGGAACTGAACAACCCCCCTGGCCCCGACTACCCCTGGCCCCGACTCCAACGCCAGGAACGCATCTGTCAATTCAGATTCCCCCACGCTCAGGGTCCTGGTGCCTGCAGTTCACTCTCCATCATGAGTGTAAGCCTGAGCCAGTCCGGAACGAGCTCAGTCCTGCAAGGAGACGCAGTCCAGCAGAGATCCAGTCACAATGGACCTGCATGGTGACATCTGCAGGGGCACAGGAGCCAGGCTGTGCCCACCGCACAGGAAGGTACCCGCCGTGCCCTACTTCTGAGGAGAGGTAGAAAGCCAAACCCTTTCTCTGGACTTAGGAGATCTACGGGCGAGTCGCCACGTGTGGAGGGCTCCCCTCATGCTCACTGCCACGAGTGAGGAGCCAACCTCCACCCTCCGAAACGTGCCTGGAACTTCTCTTTCAGCACCATGATCACGATCTCGAACGACTTCTCTTTCTTGAAGGGCATGTCGTAGGTGATCTCCTCCCAGCCCCACTTCTCATTTCGCAGAGTGTTGCAGACAATGCAGTTGGCCCTTTTGAAGCGCGGATTGAAATGGAAGGCCACATCTGCTCGGGGTTTCACGCTGCTGCCACACTGCAGGTCCACCTGGAACCTGTGGAGGGAAGAGACCGCCACGTGGGGACTCAGGAAGGCGGCCGTGTGGAAACCCAGGCCTGCTGACACCTGACCGCTCCTCTACTCACCCACCCAGGGGGCCCAAACGGTCCAGAATAAGCACCTAATTTCCCGGCCTCCCTGCAGGGCTGGCCGAGGGGTCCCAAGCTCTGCCAACAGGGTGGAAGGGAAGAATTCACGGAAAACTATAGGAGACGGCCTCAACAGTCAGTTGACATCTGTCTTCTGTCCACCCCACCCCTTCCCCCAAAAAACCACATATGGACCCAGGCAGCCACACAAACACAACGTGAGGATAAGAGTCCCAGCTTCCAGGAACCGTGAGAAAGAAGACATCACCCTGGGACAGTGGGTGGGAGCATGAAGGGGCTCCCGCCTCTGACAGCTCGATGGCACGGCCTTCAGCCATCTGGACTGTCCCGTTTAGACGTCGCATTCGCCTCTTATTCAAACCACTGTTACTCGGGCATCAGTCATACAGAGCCAAGTCCAACTCCCGCTGATACAGCCTCATCCAGACTTTGTGCCCAAGGCAAGCATTAGATAAAACCTCCTGGGACAGGTCTGAAGAGACGCTGTGGGGAAGTTACACTGTAACTAGGCCATGTCCTTGTCATCTGCCCACAATTCCCTCCACTAGCTATGTTTCTAATTCTTTACACTAAAGTCAGACTCATGGCAATAAAAAATCCAAAGCACCTGTATTTCAGTTTTTCATTCCAGTTTCCTCAGCACCTTGGCCAAGGCTGTTGTGAAAGCAAAATCAGCCTCGAGCATCCAGATGGTCTCTCCTACATTATCTGCTGTTGCCCACAACCACAAAGATGCACTTCTTGTGTTCTCGCCTAACACAATGACTGTACCTGTCAGAGTCACTAGGAACATGCCCACGTAGCACAATCAAAGTTCCCGGCTCCAACTGCTCAGAAATGGTCCCGACATAGGGGATGACCTAGGAAAAATAATTTTAACAAACGTTCACTTACAAGATCAAACGACTACACTCTTAAAGGCTGCACACGAATTTGCTCAGACCCTAGCATTTTTCCAAGTCCTCACCATTCAAACAGCTGCACAGGAACAACATAGCCTGGAGACAGCACAACGCCTGCGAACCACTCTGGGGTCTTCAGAAATAGATGCGTGCCATTCACAGCCCTTTTAATCTGGCTGGAGCGTGTGCTCATGCTCGGTGTGTCCGCCTCTTTGTGGCCCCATGGACTGTAGCCCACCAGGCTTTGTGACCATGGGTTTCTCCAGACAAGGATACTGGAGCAGGCTGCCATTTCCTCCTCCAGGGGATCTTCCCAACCCAGGGACTGAACCCACGTCTCTTGAGTCTCCTGCCTTGGCAGGCGGATTCTTTACCACTTGAGCCACGTGGGATTATCTGGCAGAGGGTTGTATGAAATGCCACGCCTTGCCCCTCTGTTTTTCCTAAGGTTCCGTGGATGATGCCAACATGATGTAGGCCAGGCCAGGCCCTTCTCTAGCGCTGAAGAGGACGACAAGCGCACACTGCCTGCAGAGAGCACTCCACTAAGCCGCTCCACCACACCTGGGACTGGCTGCCTTCCCTTACCCACCGGGCCTCCACACTGCACCCCCACGGGAACCAGGGACCTGCACGGTCACCGGGCCTCCACACTGTGCCCCCACGGGAACCAGGGACCTGCACAGTCACCGGGCCTCCACACTGCACCCCCACGGGAACCAGGGACCTGCACAGTCACCGGGCCTCCACACTGCACCCCCACGGGAACCAGGGACCTGCACAGTCACCGGGCCTCCACACTGTGCCCCCACGGGAACCAGGGACCTGCATGGTCTGAAGGACACACTCAGGGTGCCTGGGGGTCTCTCGAGACACGGCATCTGCAGACCTCGCCCGGTCCAGGGTGCAGGCCCGGGCCCTGGCAGGTGTTCCCACACAGGATTCAGGCCTCCCCCCTGCCCCTTCCTCATCTGGAAGCCAGCATTCTTGTCCGGGGCCTGACACTCACCCCACTCCCCTGGTGGCTCCACCACCCTCCCTGACCACTGGTTATGTGGCTGCATCTCCTGCTCCCCAACCACACCCCACTTCCACCTGGAGCCTCTGACCAGCTGAGACAAGCAGGTCAGATGCCAGCGTGCCTTACACCAAGCTCACCTGGGTTATGACACCTGTGCTGAAGTTGATCAAGGTCGCTCTGATTGTCAAGAAGTAAGAAATAAAACAAGAGGCTGTACACTCCCACCTCAAACATAATCTCCTGTGTAAAGCCTTTTTTGGACTCGCTGGGCCAACTGAGTCAGTCCCCTCTGAGGGTCATCACGGTACTCATTACTCTGTTCCTGTGCAAACGTATGCCTAGATTTTGAGCTGCATGGGGCAGGACCCAGCCATCATCTTTACACCCCCAGGACAGAGGTCAGGCAATGATCAACAATCACTTGGTGAATGAATGAGCTCTCACCATTCTGGAAACTGGGTTCTGACAGGCCTCACATATGCAGAGGCGTGGCAACTAAACAGCTGCTGAACGGAGTGTTGCTGCCTTAAGCAGTAAGACAAGAAATCACCAAAGCCAGTGGCCATCTGGTGTCACAGTCACTGCTGGGGGCAGCATGGGGGAGATGAACAGGGCATCAAACCAGAAAAGGAAAAACATAACAGATGTGTAGAGCACGGCCACAGCCACACATCAGACTGGATGGGTTCTGTGTATAGAGAACATGGAAGTCTCTTGGCCACAGGCAAGAATAAACAGCAGCATCTTTCATGACGTATATCTCTTAATAAAATGAGAAGCGTTTTTTTAACTTCAATTTTTTAAAATATATTTTCAACTTATATTTGGGCTTCCCAGGTGGCTCAGTGGTAAAGAACCCACCTGCCAATGCAGGAGACACAAGAGAGGCAGGTATGATCCCTGGGCCCAGAAGATGCCCTGGAGTAGGAAATGGCAACCCACTCCAGTGTTCTTGACTGGAGAATCCCATGAACAGAGGAGCCTGGCCGGCTACAATCCAAAAAGTCGGACATGACTAGCAACTGAGCACAACTTATATTTATGCAGAATGTTTAATAACACAGAACTGTTAGTGGAATAATTATCAGTGAGAAACTAGCCTACAAAACTCCATACAGTGTGGTCTTAACCAAGTTAATAATAAACATCAAAAAGCAAAGAGAAAACACTAAAGAAGTAAGCCAAAAATGTTATAACACTTTTCTTGAGGAATGAGATTTTAATTTTCTTATTTGTATATTTTCCAGACTTATATAATAAGCATTTATAATGTTTATTACCACAGATTTTCTATTATATCAGTCTGAGAAACAACTGTGCTATAAATTTGGGCCATTTGCTGTTTGTTTTCCATAGTAGTGCTTCTACTCAGGAATGTACCCTAATTTATATTAACACCACTGCTGCTGCCGCTGTCATGTCTGACTCCTTGCGACCCCATGGACTGTAGCCCGCCAGGCTCCACTCTGTCCATGGGATTTTCCAGGCAAGAAAACTGGAGTGGGTTGCCATTTCCTCCTCCAGGGGATATTCCCGACCCAGGAAGTGAACCGGGGTCTCCTGCATTGCAGGCGGAGTCTTTACCTGCTGAGCCATCAGCAATACTCAACTTTTTTGGACCATGTGAAGGAAACAAAAGCCCCTCAGCCCGCTTACTCCCTCACAAATAGGCTCCTGTGGAAAGGGAGAAGGGTGCTGTTTTCAAGGCAATTCCAAACTTTGAGGCTTTGATGTGTCACAAATAATTTACATAAAACCATACAGATCTGAACACACTGGGACAGTATCATAAACTTAAGCCTTAGTCAGGCTTGGCATTAACCTGCCTAAACATCCCAGCTGATTCAGACTGCTTTGCCTTTTTCATGTCATTTATCAGATGTCTGCCCTACACCAGGGTAGGGTCAGGCAGCCTGCAGCTGGAAAGAAGTATGAGTTCCGTCCATCCGGAAGGAGCTGAGGATACAGCTGGGAAGAAGACAGATACCCTCCAAAAGATGGTTAGTGGAAACGTGACACTCTGTCCAGCTGTTCGAATCGGAACCTGCTTCCAGCTGGGAAACCCTCTATCCTATGAACACGAGCCCTCATCCAGACTGGGACGCAGGCATATGACGCACATCTGTCCGTCAGCACCGCCAGTTCAGACTCTAAGCTAGACGCCAGGACACGCCGCAGCCAGAGTCCTGCAGTGCCCGCTCCGGCCGAGGGGGCAGCAGCGCCACCTGGGTCAGAGGCAGCAGGCGGCGCCGCCAGGGCACGGAGCACCGTGTTGGTCCGCTGCGGAGAACAGCCCTGAGCCGGGTTTGGGCTGTTGTCTGTGATGACATCGTTGACAAGGCTGGTTCTTTGGTCCAGCCTGCTGACATCACTTAATAAATTCCTTTTCTGCTCAAATTAGCGGCTGGCTTCTGTTTTTGCAACTACCAGCCCTGGCCAAGTCAACATCTTCGCAAAAATGGGGCAGGAAGGAAGTGTTGAATAAATGCTTCAGAAAAATGTATAAAGAGCTGTAACTGAGGTGGCCACAGCTGATGAGTGAGGTATGCTGTGACCTGGGGAAAAAATACGGTTAGGCAGAAAGGAGAAGGGAGCCAGTTCAGGTAGAAATGTCCAGCTACGAAGGCAGAGAGGCAGGGAGAGACGAAACTTGTCTGGGAGACAGTAAACAGTAAGGGAGCAGTTAGAGACAGAGTTAGAGGCAGGCTTTAGACTAACAAGACAAAAGTGGGGGTTGGGAACAACAGTCCAGTGGGCAGGGGTGCATCTGGGAGGCTGCCTGGCAGCAAGCAAGCCTGGCGCAGAGATAAGAACCTGACCCACGCGGATGGCAGCAGACGCTGAGGGGTGGGCGTGGGAGAAGATAAACACATTGAGCTATATCAAAGAGAACTGTCTACGTGGGGCCCCCACCTAAAATGGTAAAGCTGTGGAAGACACAAATTTCAGAAGGAAGATGACTTCAGCTGTGAACACCCTTAGTGTGAAAGGTTGGCAAGACCTCTAAGAGGAAACTCACTGAAAGGAGTGGAGACTCAGGACCAACATTAAGTGAATGGCCGAGACTCAGCAGTCAGAGAAGAGATGATGACTTAATGAAATGAGAGGTACGAGACAAACTGAGAGAGGAAGTTGGGAGCAAAGCCGCAGTGGTGGTCAGTTATGGGGTGTGCGGTGTCAACACAGCAGACCTGGCTGCTGGCTTTGAAAGGCCTCCTTCCAAGAAACTTGGCTTTGTGGACAGCACCCACCACCCTAACTGAGAAGGGTGGGTTACCCACCTCAACTGTTCGTGCAAACATGATTTATGCTGAACACCTGCTTTCCTGCTGGGAGTCTGGGGTTTTGGTGCCTGCTAGGCAGATGCTATCTACACAACATCTCTCAATAAAGACCCTGGGTGGTGAGTCTCTAATGAGCTTCCCTAATGGAGAAAATTTCACGCAGGTCACAGCTAGCTGCTGGGAGGTTTCAGTCCATCCTGTGTGACACCACTGGCAGGATTCCCTGGAATCCTGTACCGATTCGCCCGGGACTTCACCCCATGTGCCTCTTCCCTTTGTGGTTTTTGCTCTACATCCTTTCACTGGGACACATCACAGCCACGGGTATGACTGATGGTGAATCACTACAACTGAAGGTATGTGGGAGACTTCGATGCAGGGGGTGAGGAGAGAAAGACGAAAGAAGGACCTGACAGAGCAGGGCAGTCGTGTCAACGAAGTCCATTTCAAAAAGGGAATGTCTCTAACATGGAAAGATAAGGAAGACCTCACCCCTGCCTCCACCAAAAGATAATGAAATGGATAGCATACTCTCTGACACAGCGATTCCACTTTCATAGATTTCTCTTATAAAATACTAGCACATGTGCACAAAGATGCACCTCTCAGGATGCACACTACAGCCCTGGATAATCATGGATAGATCTAGCCCTTTAACAGGGGGCCGGTTAAATAAGTCACAGAACATCCACACAGTGGGCAAATTATGCAGCCGCTAAGATAAGTGAGGAAACTCTATGCCGATGCCTCCAAAATGTGCTAAATGGGCAAGAGCACAGTATAGCACAGTTTATCCCACATGGCACATGCATGTAAAGGAACAACATACAGAAGGTGATACACACAGCATGCGTTCCCGCTGGGATATTCACATACAGTCTCAGGAAGGGTATACAAAACCCTGGCAGAAAAGCTCCCTTTAGGGAGGGTAAATGAGCACCAAGGCAGAAGGAAAATGTATGTTTTCATGAAATCCTGAAATACTGCTCGAATTTTTAAAACGCTGTACATATCTTTCCTTGTATTTTTAACGTAATGATAAGGAAAAGTCATTTGAATTTGGGAAAAATGAATTCAAAATTTTGAAGACAGATTAACTTCAAACTGTTGGGGGCTTGGCAGCATGGAAGGACACTGAAAGAAACGGACATCCACGAAAGGGAAACTGGTTTGGAAAGGAAGATGGGAGTTTCGTTTTGAACTCACAGTCCTGAAGGGCTGGCAGGGCAGCTAAGTGAGCTGGAGGTCACAGAGCTATATACAAACTGTCCACATATTCAAAAGTGATCAGTCAACAGAGAAACAGATGAAGCACAAGCTGGAATCAAGATTTCAGGGAGAAATATCAATAACCTCAGATATGCAGATGACATCACCCTTATGGTAGAAAGCAAACAGGAACTAAAGAGCCTCTTGATGAAAGTGAAAGAGAAGAGTGAAAACCTCAACATTCAAAAAACGAAGATCACAGCATCCGGTCCCATCACTTTATGGCAAATAGACGGCGAAACAACAGAAACAGTGAGAGACTTTCTTTTCTTGGGCTCCAAAATCACTGCAGACGGCGACTGCAGCCATGAAAGTAAAAGACACTTGCTCTTGGAAGAAAGGCTATGACAAACTGAGGCAGCAGATTAAAAAGCGGAGACACTACTTTGCCAACAAAGGCCCATCTAATCAAAGCTATGGTTTTTCCAGTAGTCATGTATGGATGTGAGAGTTGGACCATAAAGACAGCTGAGGGCCAAAGAATTGAAGCTTTTGAACTGTGGTGTTAGAGAAGACTCCAGAGTCCCTTGGACAGAAAGGAGATCAAACCGTGTGTCAGTTGCTTAGCCGTGTCCGACTCCTTGTGACCCCATGGACTGTAGCCTGCCAGGCTCCCCTGTCCATGGAATTCTCTAGGTAAGAATACTGGAGAGGGTTGCCATTTCCTTCTCCAGGGGATCTTCCTGACCCAGGGATCAAACCCAGGTCTCCTGTATTGCAGGCAGATTCCTCACCATCTGAGCTATAAAGAAGTCCCTGAGATCAAACCAGTCAATCCTACAGGAAATCAGTGCTGAGTATTCACTGCAAGGACTGATGCTGAAGCTGAAACTCCAATACTTTGGCCACCTGGTGCAAAGAGCTGACTGACTGGAAAAGACCATGATGCTGGGAAAGATTGAAGGCAGAAGCAGACGACAGAGGATGGGGTGGTTGGATGGCATCACCGACCTGATGGACATGAGTTTGGGCAAGCTTAGGGAGTTGGTGATGGACAGGGAAGCCTGGCATGCTGCAGTCCATGGGGTCACAAAGAGCTGGACACAACTGAGTGAACTGAAGAGACAGCAAAGAAATAAAGAGAGACACTGAAGACGAGAGTGGTAAAAAAGAAATGAAACTAAGGGTAAAAACTCAAGAGGGCAGGGAGGAATAAATTAGGAGCTTGGGATTAACACATACACGCTACTATTTACAAAATGGATAATCAATAAGGACCTACTATATAGCATAGGAGAGAAGGAAATGGCAACCCACTCCAGTATTCTTGCCTAGAGAATCCTGTGGACGGAGGAGCCTGGTGGGCTGCAGTCCATGGGGTCGCTAAGAGTCGGATACAACTGAGTGTCTTCACTTTCACTTTTCACTTTCATGCATTGAAGAAGGAAATGGCACCCCACTCCAATGTTCTTGCCTGGAGAATCCCAGGGACAAGGGAGCCTCGTGGGCCGCCGTCTATGGAGTCGTACAGAGTCGGACACGACTGAAGCGACTTAGCAGCAGCAGCGGCATATAGCACAGGGAACTCTACTCGGTACTCTGTGATTAGCTACATGGGAAAAGAATCTGAAAAAGAGTGGATATGTGTATATTTATAACTGAATCACTGTGCTATACACCTGAAACTAACACAACCCTGTAAATCACCAATATGGGAATACAAACTTGGAATTTCAAAAAAATTAGGATTCAGAAAAAAAAAATCAAAATGCAGAGTTATGGTGCAGAAATCAAGACAGCAGAAATCGACTGTCTCAGGAAGGAAGTTAGCAAAAGAACAAGAGAACAAATAGGAAGGATCTTCAGGGATTAAAAAGAAACTTCATCGTTTTGTGTTTTAAGGTTAAACTGCAAGGTAGAAAGGGAGGTTCCTTAGAATACTAAGGAAAAAAGAATCAATGTGGAAGTAAGGTTCCTAAGGAAATTGGAATCATGAGCTTTTCAGGGTGGGATTAATATTAGCAGACGGCTTGTTAACTAAAAGCGAGAAGCAAATGGATTAATTTCTAAATAACTTCTCAATTCACACCTGATCACATCCTAAGACCTCTATAAACAACAATAATAAAATATTTAAGCAGATATATTGAGTTGCCAAACAAGAGATTTCACTGAAGGAACTTCTGGTATGAAGATACTGTCTTCCAAATTAGTCACTCAATTTGAGTAGAAAGAAAAGTGAGCTGGACTTTCTTAAGTCTTAGAATTCTATCAACTGAACTTGTCAATGAAATACACTAAATAGGAAAAAAATTATACAGGCCAGTTATACAATTGACTTAATCTTATGAACAGAATTTGTCTACCACAATTTTTAAATGTATTTTAAGTCATTTTTATTGAACTGATTTTAATTATACTGATTTAGCTGGTGGCAGCTGCCCCAAACCAAGATAAAGGCCTTGTGAAGGCTATTCAACATCCTCAAAGTAATCCAGTTTGCTTTTGCATTTGGAATATGTTGTTAAAACAGTTATACTTTTGAAATTATACAATCAAACAATGCAGACAAGTGTGGTGGCCAAAGCGTTCATCTGGGTTTCTCCATAACATGACGGAAAAACCTGGATGAACTTTTGGGCCAAACCAATATATTATTCAAAAAGACATTACGCATTTCATTAAAAAATAATTTTGAAAGAAGCTTCAGTTTTATAATTGACACATTCTGTACTTCATGCTCTCAAAATAAGAAATGCCCTAAAACTAACTCTATGTTTCTTTACTGATATGAATGAATAGGATTCGTATCAGTAGGAACTGAAATTTAACATATAAGAGACAATACACGTGGACCAAAATGTTAGAAACGTAAAGAGATAAAAATAGAAAGATGGCAGTTCTGTGTCTTCACAAGGCTTAATGAAGAATATAGTAGAAACTCCATAAACACTTCCCAGTTGAGTGAACCGATCACTAAGGAAACACCCAGAATGCAGAAAGACATCTACTCTGGAAACACGCTGTCATGAACCGTTCTCAGAACAGCACCCGGAGTTCTGAATGCAGCATCTGTTCCAAGGGCCCTGTCCTCAGGAAACGAAACGTCAGCTGATTTTCGTTTCAGCCCTGTAGTCGAGGGTGCTAACCCCAGAAACCACAGTAAACGTCAGCGTGCTAGTATCAAGACAGGTGAGGATCTCAGGTTATAAAACTGTTTTCTAAATAACACTCAGATAAGCTGTCTCTGTGATGCAGGGCAGCGCTGAACATTAACCCGACCATCCACCGCTCCTGGCTTGAGCAAGGGTTACATTTCAGTTCCCCTCGGCAGGGAGAATATTTCTTTTTTTCTTTCAATCTTTGCAGAAAGTCAAGTCTACAACTTTGAGATGTTTTTAATTCTTGAGATGCACAAAATCTTTTAAAATGTCTAGCTGACTTCAAGTTCAGCAAGTGTTCCTTTTTAAACCTACTAGAAGTGAAGGCTATTTCTTCCAAAATGGACTTTGCTTTACATGGTGGTTGTACCTCATTCTTACACAACGACAGTAAACCTTAGGGGGGAAAAGAGAGCTAGAGCTACAAAGTAAACAACAAAAAACTGAACTCACTCACACTAAGACGACTGGCTGAAGGCCTTACTTGAAGGACTCTTACCAGGAGTCTCCTACAGAGGGTTTACCAAAAAAAAACCAAAAAACCAAGCAGCAACTCTGTCTTGGATCTAAATTCAAGATTCAGTTTCGGACATATAGAAACTAGACAGTTCTAAAGATTCTCACACCACATGAACTGAAACCAGTTCACTACTGAAATTTCTAGTAATTACGTTCACGGGTTCCTGAACTGGCCTGAGGTTCACACAAGACTATTAGTTTTTCTCCTTCTCCACCTCACCCCTGGCTTTGAACATTCCCCTGCTCAAGTAACAAGCAGGATTTGAAAGGCAGGGGCAAAGCTGAGAAACGAACTTCTCACGAACAGCTCTAGTTAAAAAAGAAAATGAAAACGTGTACAGAAAGAAATCCATTCCCTCTGAAAATTACATCTTACGATGGTCTGAGTCTTTTTCCCACCACAATCAGAGTGGCTTTCCCATCACTCTTCATCCACGTTCTTTATTCACAGCACGTCTCATCACCTTGTACAGCTGACCTTTGAACAACACAGGTTTGAACTGCGCAGATCTCAATCTACTTACACTTGGATTTTTTTTTTTTTTCCAGTAAATACGTACAATCTATTGGCAATTGGCTGAATTCCCAGATGCCGAATTGTGGGTACTGAGAGGAGAGCTGAATATTGAATTTAAGCACCTGTGGGGCTGCAGGGGCTGGAAATGGTTTTTAGTCAGCACCCACTGCAGTTCCATCACATAGCAGGTGCTCTGTTTTTATTTACTGAACTTCTGCCCCCACCCACCCCCTGCATTGAGTAATTGTTGTTCAGTCTAAGTTGTGTCCTGATTCTTTATATTGCAGCATGCCAGGCTCCTCTGTCCTCCACCATCTCCCAGGTAATTATTGGGTTGGCCAAAAACTTCATTTGAGTTTTCCCGTAAGATGTTATTGAAAAACCTGAACTAAATTTCCAGCCAATCCGATATTACTCTTTGGACTTGCTCTCAACACTGCCACAGGCAAAAAGTGATTGTGGAGATCAGTTACCGGGTTATAGATGACATTCTGTAGATTGTTTAAGGACATCATTCTCTTCCACCTTATTGTTGACTGGGCTCTCTTCCGGGTATGGTCTAAGATTTTAAATACGTTTCACTTAAAGTATTCCCAGATTGAAGCCGAGGCACGTGCCCTATGTAAAATCAAAACAGAGGGAAAGAAAAATAAGCATACAACATTTTTCGTCATATTATAACTATTTTAAAATATATAAATTATTTTACTAATATTTATCAAATAACAGGATGCTATTACAATCAAAGATCTGACTCCAACTCTTATCAAATGTACTCTACTAAATAATTTTGTATTATGAGGACAGGACATATTAAATTAAAAAAATACATCTGTAGAACATTTCTAACTTGGAAACTTTGTTAAAAATACTTATTACTGGGAGTTTCCAGTGGCCTAGTGGTTTTTACTGCTGTGCTCCAGGTTCAATCCCTGGTCAAGGAACTGGGATCCCACAAGCTGTGCGGCATGGCCAAAAAAAAAAACCAAAAGCTTTTTATTAAAATACTAAACCAAACAGCAGGAAATACTCCTATAAATCAAAGATATTCATTTAAACTTTCTCATCTGTACAATAAGAATAATAATAGTGTTCACCTCACAGGTTTATTCTACGGATTAAATGAATAAATAAAACAATGGAATAACACATGCTTTAGAAGTTTTATATATTGTTATTAGTAGAAGGGAATGCTCTTCCTCCTCCAAATTAAACAAGTTGAAAGAAAAAGAAAATCCAATGCCTCAAATATTAACTGCCCTGTGGCTTAGAAAAAAAAGCGGGGTATGGAGCAACAGCCGCAGTTTCCAAGATAAAAGGACCCATTTAACAGCTCCAGGGAAGACCTGAAGACAAAGAAGAACTAAAAGGGAAACAAAACTAAAGCTTCTGACATTTTACTTCCACTAATTCTATCATTATACCAAAGGGCAATACACACTGGTCACATCTATCACTTTGAATCTATTAAGAAAAAAAAACTGCATTTCCAACTCTGGATGTAACTGAGTGGTGATGTTAAATTACAGCAAGAGGGACTCTGCACGTGAAATTACAGTTACAAATCAGCTGATGTCAAGACAAGGAGATTGTCCTCCATTATCTAGTGGGCCCCATGTAATTACGTGAGCCCTTAATGAAGAAGGAAGTCAGAAAGATGTGGAAGAAGAAATCAGAGATGTGAAGCGTGAGAATTTGACACAGGATTGCTGGCATTCGAGAGGGAGTGCAGGCAGGCACACAAGGAAACTAAGAACGAAACTCCGAAAACAAGCTCAAGTATCCTGGAAGTGGGCTATTCCTGAGAGAATAGAGCCCAAACTGCAAAACACCTCCACTTGGCTTTTGACACCCGAATCACCTAACTGAGCTAGTAACACTCATCCTGGTCCCCCAAAGATCTGTAAGAAATAAGTGGGTGTAATCAAAACATCAAGTTTTATGCCCTAAATATATACAATTTCTGTTTGTCACATATACCCCAATAAAGTTGGCAAAAAAAAAAAAAAATCCCAGAAAAAAAAAAAAAAAAAACCGGTATCCCTCTTGGTTTATAAATGTGACCGCAATCTATTAACTTACTACGTTAGTCAAAAATCTCAAAACTTGTTGTTTTGCTCCATCAAACTCGGGAAGTATCAAGAAGACCAAAAAAAAAAAAAAAGGATACAGAGATTCCACGGCCCCATTCATAATTTACTTGTGACCAGAGAGTGAAGGCGATGGCACCCCACTCCAGTACTCTTGCCTGGAAAATCCTATGGACAGAGGAGCCTGGTGGCCTGCAGTCCGTGGGGTCGCGGAGAGTCTGACACGACTGAGCGACTTCACTTTCACTTTTCACTTTCATGCACTGGAGAAGGAAATGGCAACCCACGCCAGTGTTCTTGCCTGGAGAATCCCAGGGACGGGGGAGCCTGGTGGGCTGCCGTCTATGGGGTCGCAGAGTCGGACACGACTGAAGCGACTTAGCAGCAGCAGTAGCGGAAAGTGATCCAATTTAAGCCATAGGCCCGTGTGAAACCAATCATTCCCGGAAACATCCCCAGGCACGAGTCCTGCTCTAATTAATTAACACTTGGTTCGCATCCCAAGAAGCCATCAGGATGCTGAAGCAGTTAAAGGACTTGCGTTCCCTAACGTTTAATCCTGCAGTCAATGACTCTGCATCTCACAAAAAGCGTATTCAGAGTCCGGGAGGACCACGGAGGTCGGTCATTCCCTGAAGAGCTCGTCATTTAAAACACTGGGAAGGAAACGACCGCGATCCCACCGAGTGAAGGCGGCGCTCGGCCCCAGGCGGGGAGGTCAGTGGTGCGAAGGCAGCCCCGAGGGAGGGGGTGGTCAGCAGCGGGGCCAGCGCCGGGCGCCCGGGGCCCGCGACCCGGGACCACGACTCATCCCTGGGGCGCCGCGCGCCGGGCAGCGCCCGCCGCCCAGCAGGATCCTCCGCGGTGACGACACGCGAGACGGGGAGACGGGAGCCAGTCCCACCGTCTGACTCTGACGCGGGGCCGGAAACGGCCGGCCCCCTGCTCGGCCGGCGCACCCACCGCGGCGACGGCCCCCCGACGACTCACCCCGGGACTGGCGTCGCAGGCGCGGAGCGTCGGAAGCTGTCCACCGCGGCGCGTCGTCCGCGTCCCCGGCCGCGCGCGCGCGGGCGGCGACCGGAAGCGAGAGGAGGCAGTCCGCCGCCACTTCCCGGTTGGCGCGTGCCGCGCGTCGCCGTCGGCCTTGCGTCTGCGGCCGGGTCGCGCTCCCGGCTCCGCTGGGCTGGGGGCCCGGCCTCGCTGCGGCCCGCCACCGGGCTGGGCCTCCTGCACGGCCTGGGGACGCGGAGCGCGACCGGCTTGCTGCGGGACGAGCAGGGAGGGAGGGGGCAGAGCGTGTTTACAAAATTCCCAGACTTTCCTGCAGGCGGGACTGAGGGGCCGGGAAGTGCGGAAGAGAGGAGAGACCACCTGCCCCCTCCGCCCGCGTGTCCGCGGCCTCCAGCTCCGGGGTGGACGCCGCGCAGGCCCCCCTGGACCCGGCGAGGCCCCCTCCACGCGGACGGGGGGCGTCTCTGACCTTCCCTGGTCGCGGGGGTCAACGGGGTACATGCCAGGTATTTCTTTCTCTAGGTTAGCTTCCTTGTCTGCCTGGGGTCAGAGGCCAACCAGTGCAATGAAAGAGAACCTGATTTGGAAGCACCCCGTTTTGGGCCACACCTTCGGGTGTAAGTAAAGTGATGGGGACATGGGTTCAGTATAGCTGGATTTCGTCCAGCCTGGAGCCGCCAAACATTTAGTCTAACTTGGACTTAAGTCACTGCGGCTTCTCCGCCAGTTTTGTGTGTTGCCGTTTTCTTAGTTTTATCAGGACTTCCCTGAGGAAAATGTCAGCGGTACAGAGCCCAGTTCTGAGCACGGTAGGTGTTCACAAATAACCAGCTTTTCCTATCCAGGGCCCATACTGACTGCCAGATTGACCTACTGGCTGTAAAAAAAAAAAAAAAAAGTCAGCGACAAGTACAAAGTTATGTAAGCTACCTTGAACACTTGGTCCACTTTGTTTTCTGATAGGGATCCTGAAGTTCTTATCTTCCTACTTGTCTCTGCTTGACTTTTATCCAGGTTTCCTTTGAAAGGCAGGTTTTGCTGTCCCTGCCCTGGACCTTCTCCTCTGTATCTTTGGGCTTTATTATTTTTTATTTATATTGAGGAATGCATTACACACTCCATACCATCGAACTCACATTCTGATTCCCTATTACATTTCTCTCCTCCTATTCATTTTCCAAGCTTGCTTCACTCTTCAGGATTCAACTTCAGTAGCTGAATTTAACCTTTAAGATACACTACCTGGAATTTGTACTTAGCCTTGTTCGATCTATTCAACACGGATTTAAATTGAGAAGAGGAAATTGTCCTGTATATTCCCCAATGCCTAGTGTAATAACGCTTTGCATGAAGTTGACACTCTAAATGTTAGATTAAAACGATAGGTTATTGATAAAGTGAGGAGCAATTGAATGTCTCCACAACTTTGCCTGGGTTGATTATCTTTCTCCACAAAGTTGAAATAAATATACATCAGTGCTCTATTTCTTTGGTAAATGGAGTTTAGGTACAAATGGGACTGTGTAAATGGGCTTCCCCAGGGGCTTTGGCCATCGGATGCAAAGAGCTGTCTCACTGGAAAAGACCCTAATGCTGGGAAAGATTGAGGGCAGGAGGAGAAGGGGCAATGGAGGATGAGATGGTTGGATGGCATCAGTCACTCAATGGACATGAGTTTGAGCAAACTCCTGGAGATAGTGAAGGACAGGGAAGCCTGGCTGCTGCCATCCATGGGGTCACAAGGAGTCGGACATGACTGAGCGACTAAACAACAGTGGCTTAGCAGCAGTAAAAAAACCCATCTGCCCACAGTGCACGAGACTCGGGTTCCATCCCTGGGTTGGGAAGATCTAGGAGGGCATGGCAACCCACTCCAGTATTCTTGCCTGAAAAACCCCATGGACAGAGGAGCCTAGTGGGCTATAGTCCATGGGGTCTCCAAGAGTCCAACATGACTGAAGCATGACACGGGACTGTGAAAGGGCCAGAAATCCTGGGTTGGTGCAGTAATGTTGGACTAAAAGGAGTGCAAATCCAAAAAATTTATTCTTAAAAAAACTTTGGTCCCTGTTTTGTTCAGTGAGCTCAGTATGTGTTTTATGTCTTTAAAAATCAACAAATACATACTCAGTGCCCACCATGACAAGGCACAGTGGTGAGGAACACAAGTAGACAAAGAGCTTTGCAGTATTTGCCTTGCAGGGCCCTTCTAAAGGCAGAGAAGAGAGAGAGTATATGGAAGTCCCACCTCTATTCCTTGGATTATTACAATAGCTTCTTCATTGATTTCCCTGCTTTTGCCCTTCCCCCCTGCAGTCTGTTCCCAATACAACAGCCAGAGAGATCATGACAACACAGGATCCAAACAGCGTTCCTCCTCTCTAAACCTTCCACTGCTGCTGCTGCTGCTGCTGCCAAGTCACTTCAGTCGCGTCCGACTCTGTGTGACCCCACAGATGGCAGCCCACCAGGCTCCCCCGTCTACTTTTTGCTTACTCTTTGGGTGCAAGTCCATTACATTTCATGTTCTGGTCCCGCCTCTGTGCGCTCTGACTTTTCACTTCCTACCATGTTCCTCCTTTTTTCTGTCCTGACCACACCCGTGTGCTTGTCACACTCCCAGATCAGAACCTTTCCTTGTGATGTCGCCTTTACCTCCTTAAAAGTCTACTCAGTGTCAATTCTCAGTGAGGCCCTTCCTGACCACTGTATTTAAAATTGTAGACACCCTCCCTAAACACACACACACAATCCCCTATCACTCTTTCTTGCTTTATTACTCTCTAGCATTTACCATATTCTATCTAATATGCTGTCTTATTTACTTTTTTATTTCATCCACCAGACTATAAGCTCCATGAAGACAGGAGCAGTTTTGACTGCTCTTGTTTATGGCAGGTAGTAATTTTTTTTTTTTTCTTTCAGACCTCATTGTGCAGCATGGGGACATTAGTTTCCCAACCAGGGATCGAACCTCATGCCCCCTGCATTGGGAGCATGTAGTCTAACCCCTGAGCCACCAGTCTTTACCCTGCCTCTTCTTGTTTCAATGGCACTGCATTCCAGTGGGGGACACAGGGAGTGATGCATTTTGGAGAAGATTAAGATGATGTAATTGGGCGCACGTGGGTGACTTTTGTTGCATGCCTGGGAAAGTCTCCAAAAAGGTGAAGTTTAAGCTACTGGTAAAGAAAGGAGACAGCTAAACAAAACGAAATGACAACTTACGGACTGGGAGAAAATATTTGCAAGCATGCGGCTGACAAGGGCTTAATGTCCAAGATATATTAACAGCTCACGCAGCTCAATACTGAAAAAAACAGCCCAATAGTAAATTGGCAGAAGACCTAAATAGACATTTCTCTAAAGAAGATATACAGATAGCTGACAGGCACATGGAAAGATGCTCAGAGTTCCTAATTATTAGAGAAATGCAAATAAAATCAAAATAAGTGCAACCAAATCAAAATAAATGCAAATCAAATCAAAATATAATATGCTATCATCTCTCACTGGTCAGAATGGCCATCATCAAAAAGTCCACAAATAATAAGTGCTGGAGAGGGTGTGGATAAAAGGGAACCCTCGTACACTGTTGGTGGGAATGTAAGTTGGTACACTCACTGTGGAAAACAGAATAGAGAGTCCTTTAAAAACTAAAAACAGACTTGCCATATGACCCACCAATCCTACCCCTGGGCTTATATCCACAAAAGACAAAAACTAATTTGAAAAGAAACATGCACCCCAGTGTTCACAGCAGCACTGTTTACAATAGCCAGCATGTGGGAGCAACCTAAGTGTCTACTGACGCATGACGAATGGATAAAGAAAGTGTAGTGTATAACGCATACACACACATGTACAACAGAACATTACTCAGCCATAAAAAAGAATGGAATAATGCCATTGGCAGCACTGCATGGACCTAGAGATTATTGTACTAAGGGAATAATGTCAGAGGAAAACAAGTATCTATGATATCCCTTCTCTGTGAAATCTAAAAAAAAAAAAAATGATACAAATGGTCTGATTTACAAAACAGAAATAGACACAGAAAACAAAGTTTTGGTTACCAAAAAGGAAAAGGAGAGGAGGGATAAATTAGGAGTTTCAGGTTAACAGATATACAGCAATGTGTATAAAATGGATAGAGTTTCTAGTGTATAGCACAGGAAATTATATTGAATAACCTATGGTGGAAAATAATCTCTAAAGTATATATTATACACACACACACACATATATATACACACACACCCTCTCCAGCACTACTTATTTGTAGACTTTTTGATGATGGTCATTCTGACCATTGAGAGATGATAGCATATTGCAGTTTTGATTTGCATTTCTAATAATTAGGTACGTTGAGCATCTTTCCATGTGCCTGTCAGCCATCTGTATATCTTCTTTAGAGAAATGTCTGTTTAGGTCATCTGCCAATTTTTTACTGGGTTTTTCTTTAATATTGAGCTGCATGAGCTGTTTATATATATATCTAGGCTTCCCTGGTGGCTCAGTGGTAAAGAATTCACTTGCAAGGCAGGAGACAAAGAAGATTCAGGTTCAGTCCCTGGGTCAGGAAGATCCCCTGGAGAAGGGAATGGCAACCTACTCCAGTATTGCCTGGAGAGTCCCATGGACAGAGATGGGCTAGGGTTGAAAAGAGTCAGACACAACTGAAGCGACTTAGCACACATATATATATGGAGTATAGTTGCTTTACTTTAAAAAAAAAATGGAAATATAGTTGATTTACAATGTTGTGTTTCAGGTATACAGCAAAGTGATATATAAAATATACATTATATATACATTATATATACAAAATATACATTATATATATCACTTTGCTGTATACCTGAAACACAACATTGTAAATCAACTATATTTCCATTTTTTTTTTAAAGTAAAGCAACTATACTCCAATAAAAATTTAAAAAGTAAAAAAGATGAGAGGCAGTCACATGAAGATCTTGGGGCAGAGCACTGTTGACTGAAGGGATAGATAAATGCAGTCTTTCGGGCTCTTGAGAACACATCGGAGGTTTTCAGGCACGGAGACCACCAGCACGGCCAAGCAGAGTAAATGGGGGAGAAATGATATGCGATGAAGTCATGGACTTTGATGAGGTCACATGGGAGGGTAGCTAGATGGACAAGTTGACTTGGACAGAGCCCCCGGGAGAAAAAAGAAAGAAGAAAAAACAATTATAGAGACTTGAGAAGGGGCAGCCACGGAGACCTGCTGCAAACGTGTCATAGCCGCCAAAGGAAGGAAGTGCTTGAAGAGAGTTGAACAACCAGTTGTGCTGTTAAGAGGTCAAGGAACACAGAAGTGACCAATGCATTTAGCAACGTAGAGGTCATTGGTGACTGACTCTGAAGTGGACTGAGGCATGTGAGGTGGTGGAAACAATGACTATAAATATCTTAAGAAGTTTTGCTGTGAAGAGGAAGAAAAAGTGCTAAGGCTAAGGAAGCAGTGAGGTAAAGCAACTATTTTTCTTTTTTTGCTTTTTAAGCAGAAGACACTACAGTGGTGCCTTTTATCAAGTAAGCCACAATAAGAAAGACATTTACTTTGTGACTTGTTACATACCTGTTAAAAATCATGGAAACAAAAATTTCACAAAACCGTACTCTTGAACGAAGCACTCTCATTTTTTTTCATTTTAAAATACTGCTTAAAACTCTCTAAAATGTTCACAAGACTAAATGTTACAAATTGTTTGTAGACAATTGCCTTGGACTTCCAAAGATGAGGGGTCATTACTGGTTGGATCAATTTTTTTTTTTCATCTATCTGTATTGTCCTCTTTCCTTACTCAAGAAGCCACATTCATAAAGTACAAATTTAAAACCTGTGATATAAAAATACTAAATACACACACACTACTATATCTAAAATAAACAAGGACCAAGGACCTACTGTATAGCACAGGGAACTATATTCAATATCCTGATAATGGAAAAGTATGGGAAAACGAATATATATTGGGTTGACCAGAAAGTTTTTCAGGTTTTTCCATGAGATGTTACAGAAAAACCTGAATGAACTTTTTGGCCAACCCAATCCTATATATATATATATATATATATCCTATATGTATGTATGTATATATCTATATGTATATATCACATATGGCACTGAAGGGCTGAGTGCCAAAGAATTGATGCCTTTAAATTGTGGTGCTGAAGAAGACTCTTGAGAGCCCCTTGGACTGCAAGGAGATAAAACCATTCAGTCCTAAAAAAGTCAACCCTGAATATTCATTGGAAGGACTGATGCTGAAGCTGAAGCTCCAGTACTTTAGCCACCTGATGCAAAGAGCTGACTCATTAGAAAAGACCCTTATGCTGGGAAAGATCAAAGGCAAAAGGAGAAGCAGGCAGCAGAGGATGAAATTGTTAGATAGCATCACTGACTCAATGAACAGGAATTTGAGCAAACTCTGGGAGATGGTGGAGGACAAGGAAGCCTGGCGTGCTACAGTCCACGGTATCCCAGAGTTAGACATGACTTAGTGACTGAACAACAATATATGGCACTGAAGCACTTTGATATAAACCTGAAACTAATGTTAACATTGTAAATCAACTATAATTAAAAAATTAGAATATGAAGTAATATATGTTGCCCCCATTTTTAAAAAAATTAAAAATCACATGATTTTAGACATGAATTTAAACTGTATATACTGTTCACAGGATTAATTGACTAAACAAACACCTGCCATATTTTGTCAATGATGTGAACTGTGTTGTTTCAAGCCAGGAAATATTTCTGGTAGTGATTTTGCTTATTATTGTGCTGCTGTGTTATTTTTGTTATTATAATAATTTTTTGAAATGTTGGCCCTCCAAACATTCATTAAATGGTGGTGCCACTGCTGGGAAAATATGCTCCCATATCAATAATTATGGGATACAAGTTACATGTGATAAAACATTATAAAGAAATCTAGGGGTACTCTTTCTACCCCCTTCTGATGCCTATGTCAGAAGCTTTCTCTATCTCCTTTATACTTTAATAAAACTTTATTACACACACACACACAAAAGAAATCTAAATAATTACTTCTTTTTTTCCCCACCATGAATTTAGAAGCCAGAACTCTAGAACGTTTGGCAATAATAATGATAAATAAAAGCAATATTAAAAAGTTGCCACAATATGTATACATTTATGAACTCTGAGAACACATACACTACTTTCCATTTATTCTTGTGAGAAAATTAGTCTTGAATTTTGCAGGCTTTAAATTATGCAGTCTTTAGGAATGCATTCTTCACACAGTCATAGCACTCATATTTCTTATACGTATGTCTCCTTCCCAGGGAAATTTTTATGGTTGGTGTCATCTACTTCTTCTGACTGTCCCCCCCCACCCCCATTCTACATGGACTCATGTCCTCTTTGAATCCTCTAGCTTTGAACTAATGTCTCCCACACCCCAATACTGGTACCACGCATAAAATTCAAAGTCTTTTCTCACCCCCAAGACCCCCTGTGTTGGTTGATTAGGCTTACCTCTTATGTTCTACAGGATCATGTCCCAAATCTAGTCTTTTCAGGTCTGAGAAACAAGCTTCTAGAACCATGGCTTTGTCATAAAAGAATCTTGGAGACAGGAGAGCTCTTCAGAGGAGTGTGGATTAATTTATCCCAGTGGCTCCAAGAATGAGATGCTGTCCCATTTTCAAAATACTTTTCTTAAATGCCTTGGCAGGTTATGGCATGTTAACTAGAACATGTTGTACTGTTATTTGATATAAGAATAAATCTGAAATTACTTAAAAGTCAAAACAAAATAGAACCCTTTAAAAGTTTACGTATACACACACACATGTATATAAATTGAACAAAATGTTACACACTAGAGATACAGTGGGTAAAAAATATAGCTTTCCCAGGGACTTCCCTGGAGGTCCAATGGCCCAGTGGCTAAGACTCTGCATTTCCAATGCCAGGGGCAAGGTTCGATCCCAAGTTGGGGAAATAAGATCCTACATGTTGCACAGTGTGGCCAAAAAAAAAAAAAATATATATATATATATATATATATATATATATATATATGTTTGTGTGTGTGTGTGCGCGTGTGTCCTCAGTCGCTCAGTCTTTGACCCCATATGTAGCCTGCCAGGCTCCTCTGTCCATGGAATTTTCCAAGCAAGAATACTGGAGCCGGTTGCATTTCCTTCTCCAGGGTGTCTCCTACATTGGCAGATGAATTCTTTACCACTGTGCAACCTGGGAAGATGAAATGAAGTGAAAGACAGTCGTGTCCAACTCTTTGCAACTCCATGGACTATACTGTCCATGGCATTCTTCAGGCCAGAATACTGGAGTGGGTAGCCTTTTCCTTCTCCAGGGGATCTTCCCAACCGAGGGATCGAACCCAGGTCTCCCACGCTGCAGGCAGATTCTTTACCAGCTGAGCCACAAGGAAAGCCCAATCTTTGCTTAAATCTAGTGGGAGTTAGACATTCAGTAATCACATATATGAATTTTTTTAAAGTGCAAAAGAGTGATGTTAGTAACTGTTAATCTTCATCGTGATCTTTGTTCCTGCATAGTTGCTGCAATACATAAAATCGTTAAAAGGCCTCCCTCAGTCTCCCTCTCTCGATATTTAACCAACCGCTCCTGCACACAGCTAATCTCCTTCTAGCTTGTATTTACACAGCTCATTGTAAAATAAAGTGACAAGCAAAAGCTCAAGGGAAGAATTTTTGTGACAGGTTGGAGCAAGTAAGAAATCCAGGTGGTTTTTCCAAATAGAAAAATGTTATTGAGTCCAAATACTTACAAAATTAAAAAAAAAATTATTTTGAAAATTTCAAAACATACACATAAGAGAGAGTGGGATGAATTCACATCCAGTCACAGTCTAGGTCCAGCATGGACACATCTTATCAGCAAGTCCTATCTTGTTTCTGCTCCTAATCCACTCTCTCCCCACCCCCAGATCACTTTGAAGCAAATCTCAGACTCCATTAATCTGAAAAAACTTCAAAACTCGTTGTTAGACTTTAATGTTAATAAGATCAGGTTCAGTTTCTTGCCCAGATGACTTCATAGTGGAATTTATTTCCAATTACAAGTCAGCAGAAGCAGCTTCAAGTCCGGTGGTTCTTTTGTTTTTAAATATTTATTTATTTGTTTGACTGCACCAGGTCTTAGCGGTGGCACGCAGGGTCTCTGATCTTAGTTGCTGCACACAGGATCTTTAGCTGTGGCATGCTAACTCTTAGTTGTGGCTTTTCAGGATCTAGTTCCCTGACCAGGGGTTGAACCCAGGCCCCTGCACTGGGAACACGAAGTCTCAGCCACTGAACCACTGGGGAAGTCCTCCGGTTGCTTTCCTATTAGCAATAACCACACCTCAGGAAAACCTCCAGAGAAGGCAATGGCAACCCACTCCAGTACTCTTGCCTGGAAAACCCCATGGACAGAGGAGCCTGGTAGGCTGCAGTCCATGGGGCCACTGAGTCAGACATGACTGAGCGACTTCAGTTTCATGCATTGGAGAAGGAAATGGCAACCCACTCCAGTGTCTTTGCCTGGAGAATCCCAGGGATGGGGGAGCCTGGTGGGCTGCCGTCTATGGGGTCGCACAGAGTTGGACACGACTGAAGTGACTTAGCAGCAGCAGGGAAACCTCATTGGCTAATGATACTTCACCTGTGCGACACTGGTGGTTTTTCTCTGTACGATATCAAGACTGGTCAGTGGTTTGAGATGTTCTCAGCCTGATCCATCGATCCAGTATGAAGTTCCCATCAGTTATTTTTCTCCCCACCACTGCCTGGATCCATTATTTCATGAAAAACTGAGAAGTGATATATCAATGATAACCTTCCTCCTGCATTTATAAGCTGGATTTCTTCTAAAAGGAAATATTGTTTCCTGAAGTTTATGCCAGAAAGGCAGGTCATTTGCTTGATTCTTTCCCTTTACTTAGTTTTCTTAATAAGTTGGTTTCCTAGGCTCCACAAAAGGTAACCAATGAGTTAGTTTTCTAAAATAGCATTATGAATATTAATCTATTTGATATGTTTCTATTTTTCCTGATACTTAAGTTATCCCACCTTTAACCAACCCTTGGAGTTGGCTTCTGACTTCTTTTGACTCAACATAGTGATCTTAGCTTCCTTGCTTTCTGGTATGACAAGATGTCCCAAGCTACCATTTTCATTAGCAGTTTCTCCAAGGAAACTTGAAGTGGGAAATGGCATATAGAGTCTACAGTTTTGACGAGGGGTACTCATGACATCTGGGTTGGTTTCTAGACTTCCTAGTGAACAGAGCTAGAAGAAGAGTTTTATTTTTTAAATATCTGAGTTTATACTGATTTCTTTCACTTTAGTATTACAGTGTTTTCACTGAGCTTTTTTTATATTTATACCTGACTTTTCTTATAAAAATGTTTCAAACAAAATTAGTATAATTACTTATTTGCTTTATTTTATATAATAGTTTCAGGGTAAAAGGATAAATATTATCATAACCATATGATTACAAAACCAAACCAATGTTTATTTGCAGTCTTTTTCTATCCTTAGGCTATATCTCATAAGATACAGATATATACACACACACACACAAACATATATTCATAATTACATTTCTGTGTTTTAAAGTAATTTGATAATACTACCCAAAGTGATCTATAAGTTCACTGCAAGCACTATCAAAATCCCAACAAAGTTTTTGCAGAAACAAACCAAAAAAATCCAAAATTTATATGGAATCTCAAGGGACCCTGAGAAACCAAAACAGTCTTGAAGAACAAAAAGTTGAAGGCCTCACACTCCCTGATTTCAGAAAGTAAGTTACTAGGCAAAATAGTGTAGTACTGGCATAAAGACAGACACCTAGACCAACGTAACAGAATAGAGAACCTTGAAATGAACCCTCATGAGTGTGGTCAAATGATCCTTAACAAGGGTGCCAAGACCACTCAGTGGGGGAACAACAGTCCCTTCAACAAATGATACTGGGAAAATTGTAATATCCACATGCCAAAGAATGAATTTGGATGCTTATCTTACACTCTATATAAAAATTAACTCAAAATGGATTAAAGAACTAAACACAAAACCTGAAACCATAAAATTCCTTGAAGAAAACTTCATGCCATTGGATTTTAGCAATGATTTCTTAAATATAACACCAAAAGCACAGATAATTTAAAAATACACAAATAGGACATCAAACCTAAAGATTCTGTGTATAAAGGACGCAACCTACAGAATGTAAAGGCAACCTGTGGGATGGCAGAAAGTATTCGTAAATGACATCTGACAAGGGGTTAATATCCAGAATATATAAAGAATTCCTACAACTCAACAGCAAAAAGACAAATAATCCAGTTCAAAAATGTGCATAGGATATTTCTCCAAAGATAATATACAAATGACCAATAAACATAAGGTGCTCAACATCATTAGCAATTAGATAAATGCAAATCAAAACCTCAGTGAGATACCACACTTATTAGGATGGCTATAATAAAATAATGTGTTGGCAAGGATATGGAAAATCAGAATTCGTTTGCACTGTTGGGAGTACCAAGTTGTGCAGCCCCTATGGAAACCAGTATGGAAGTTCCTCAAAAAATTAAAAACGGAATTACCATATGATCCAGCAATCCCAGTTCTGGGTATATATCCAGAAGAGCTAAGAACAGGCTGTTAAAGAGCTATTTGCATACCCATGTTCATAGCAGCATGGTTCGCAATAGCCCAGAGGCAGAAGCAACCGAAATGTCCACTGACAGATGAACGATAATGTCAATATTCATGTGATATATTCATATGTCATATATTCATGTGATACAGTATTACTCAGCCTTAAAAAAGGAAGGAAACTTGGTCACATGCTACAGCGTAGATGAACCTTGAGGACATTATGCAAAGTGAAGCAACCCAGTCACAAGAAGACAAACACTGAATGATTCTGTTTAAATGGGGCACCTAAAGTAATCAACTTCATAGACAGTAAAATGGTAGTTGCCACTGGCTGGGGGAAGAGGAAATGGGAAGTTGTCAATGGGTAGAGAGTTTCAATTTTGAAAGATGAAAAAGTTCTGGAGATTGGTTGTACAACAGTGTGAATGTACTTAACACCACTGAACTGTACACTTAGAATGGTTACAGTGCTACATTTTACGTGTCAAACACAATTTCTTTAAAAAGGTGATTGAAATAATGTATCTCTGTGAGTAAGCCACCACCTTAATATACCATTTACCCTCGTTAGTTTCATTGTGCTTTCAATTCTCGGGGCTTGCTTTGTATTTATTTAACTTTGGTTTAATTCTGGCTTATAATTTTGTGAAGTATTTACATGAATTCAAAGCCAAATTTACAAACAAGACACATTCCAGGAATTCTAACTTCTCCCCCTGTGCTCTCCATCCTAGTTCCTCCCTCTTGCTACAGGTAACATTTGTGGATGGTTACCTCTACCCGTTCATATTCTCACCTTAGACAAAAAGTAGCACACCATGAATAGTCCTGTACTTTCCTCTTTTTACTTCACATATAGCTTGAGGATCACTCCACAGTAGTACACAGAGATACTCCTCATTTCATTTCTATAGCTGCATATTACTCCACTGTGTCAACATTCCATCGTTTACTTAACCTGTGGATACCTGGTGGTTTCTCATCTATCATAAGTAATGCTTCAGTGATACCTTTGGGTACGTGTCTCTGTATACAGCCACACGATCTCTTTGGGATTGAGTCCTAGAAGTGGCCCATTTAATATTATCAAGATGTCAGTTCTTCCCTAATTGATTGACAGACTCAATGTAATCCAAATCAAATATAATCCAAGTATTTGATGGATATCAACAAACTAATTATAAAGTTTATACGGAGAGGTGAAAGACCTAGCATAGCCAACGCAATACTGAAAGAGCAAAACAGAAGGGCTGACACTCCCTAGCTTCAAGACTTACTATTGAGGTACAGCAATCAGGAATTCCACAGCACTCTCGAAAGAATAAACAAACGGGCCAACAGAACCGGGAGCCCAGAAGCAAAGCCACATAAATAGAAGCGACTGGTCTTTGACAAAGGAGCAAAGGGAATAAAATGGAGTAAAGATATCCTTTTCAGCATATGGTTCCGAAACAAATAGACATCTACATTAAAAAAAAAAAATGAATCTAGATACAGACCTTACATCCTTCACAAAAATCAGCTCCAAATGGATCTTACACCTAACTGTTAAGTGGAAAACTAGAAAACTCCCAGAAGGTAATACAGGAGAAAACCTAGAAGACCTTGGGTACAGTAATGACTTTAGATACAACACCAAAGACAGGTTCATGAAATAATTAACTGATAATCTGAACTTCGGTAAAATCAAAGACTTCTGCTAGCAAAAGACAGTATCAAGAGAATGAGAGGAGAAGCCTCAGATTGGGACAACACGCTGGCAAAGAACACCTCTATTTAAGGACTTAAACAGAATATATCAAGAACTCTTAAAGCCTAACAAAAGCAACAAAAGCCACCCAACTTAAAAATGGATCAAAGACCTTCCTTAACAAACACCAAAATACTTTTACCGTGTGTTCCAGCAATTGCACTCCCTGGTATTTGCTCAAATAAGCACAAAACTTTATGTCCACACAAAAAACTGCACGTAGACGTTTACATAGTAATATAATGTAACTATAACTGCCAAGACTTGGAAGCAACCGAGATATCCGTCAGTAAGGTGAGTGATAAACTGTGTTATAATCAAGTAATCAGTGCTAAAAACATGAGCTACCATCTGCGTTCCCGCTGACCTCTCCCTCGACTTGCTCCTTTAGACCTAAAGATGCCTCCATCTGTTAGTTCCTCCTTGGTTTCCTTTCACTCTTGTAATTAGTTCCTTTATTAAGTTGTCCTGGTAGAACTTATCATTTGTTCCCCCATAAACATGCTGACTGGGTTCTAAATTCTAGCTATCAGAGATAAACTCTGGCTTCCTAATGCAACAGACTCCTGTTTTCTCGTCTGTCTGCATTCCTGGATTTGTCGGTTCCTTGAGGGTTGGTGTCTATCATTGTGTTCTCAGAACTCAGTTGAGGGCTTGACCGTAGTAAGTGCTTGGTAAGTGTTCGCTGACTGACTGAATGTGATTTCCCCTGTTAGTTTCTATTTAAAACTAGAAACAGAAATCTAATAGAGGTATAAACAGCTCTTCCAAATCTGTCACTCCAGAAGAATAACCCTGTTTTGATCTGGCTTTTTTTCAGAGACATGCACATGGAGGAAGACCCAATTCTTGCCATTTATTTCTCTTTGTTTCCCTTTTCCGGTCAGTTCTCCCATGCTGCTGCTGTATTGAGTCCACAGCAAACATGATGATTTTCTGTACCTTGGACAAATCCAACTGCTACTGCCCTGATCTCTTGGCTGTCTCGGTGTTTTGGCCTGTGTCTTCCTGGGAGAGAGGCTGAGGGGCCTGCGGGTAAAGAGGTGGGATAGATGGTGGTGTTTGGAGCAGGGTCCTAAGCTCCACAGCCCCTCTGAGAAGCAGGATCTTCAGCTCTGCAGAGGACAGAAGGGGTCCAGAGCACTTTCAGCATCCTGGCTCTCAGGGAGACGGAAGGCACCCTGCTAGGTTGGACTCAGACCAATCTTCACTGGCTTCAAGTCCAGCCTCCTCCTCACTTTCCTCTCCGCCTTCACCTGGCTCCCCTCAGCTGTTGGGAGCTGGTGTTTTTGCTTCACTCTCCCCTGTGCGGACAGCTTAATTTTCTATGTTTGTTTTTTTTCCCTATTGGGATACAATTCACATAACATAAAATTCACCATGTGAAAAAGCACTTTCAAGCACACAATTCAGGGGCTTTGTAGTAGGTTCACAACTCTGAAAGATTCATTGCCATCTAATTCCAGAAGATTTTTGCTTTGATCTTTGAAGCTAGAAAATGAAGGGGATGAGCCTCATTAAAATAAAAGCATCCTGTGTCCCAGAGGCATTCACGGTTTGGTATGTAAAACCCTTCATTTGGTATTTTCTATTTATAACATTTTTCCTCCTCAAGAACCATGATACTGTTTAAAATTTTTTTTAAAGCTTTCACTTTTAAAGTATTATTTTCTTAGTTCCATTTCATTTCTTCAGCATATTTCAAATCACTCCAGGCCAGTTAGTGCTAATGATAACAGTGAGCCACAAACAAGGCCCCATCCTCTGTGGTTTGCAGCTGAGCGGGCTTGACACCAGTAATCAGGTTATTACGGTGATGAGTGCTGTGGGGTAAATATAACAGGAAGACAACCAAGTCTGGGAGGCAGGGGCGCTTTCCTGCTAAGAGCTGTGTCAGAGGCAAGACCTGGGGCCTGAAGAGGCTGGGTAGGGAAGGGCGGCAGGCCCAGGTCTGAGTGCAGCTGCAGTGTGGGGAGCTGAGGGCCTCAGTTTAGTGCAGCTAAAGCTTCAGGAGCTGCGGGAGAGTGGACACGACAACAAGCCACACAGGCAGGTCACGGGGCCTTAGAGGCCATGCTGCCAATCTGGGATTTTGTCTTCAGTGGGAGCCCATTGAAGGAGTTAATGTGGGGCTGGCAGGATTCATCCAGCGGTTGGAGACCACTTGGGAAGCTGCTGCAGGATGAGAAAGGGTGGCTGCCTGGCTTAGGACGGTTGTGAGGGTGGAGTAGAGGGAAGAGATTTAAGAGACATTTGGGGGCGGGTCTTGAGCGTGGTGTACCAGCAAGGTAGATGGTCAGGTAGGGAACTCTGGTGAAGAGGAAGTGTGGACGGGGGAGCCACGGGTTCTCTCCAGGACAGGTTGGATTTGAGGTACCTGGGAAGCGGCTGCAAGGAGATGTCAAGCTGGTAGTTGGGGTGTCTGGCAGCTCAGTAGACCAGCCTGGGCAGAGAAGGTTAGGAGAGGCAGAAAGTGACTGTGAAAACACTCTTCACGTGCAGGTATTACAACATCCAAAACACTTTGTCAGACGACTTATTCACCTGAGTTTCCTCCTACCTCAGCGATTCTCACTGTGTTCTGCCCGTTCCTGGGTGTGTGGGGCACCCTCTCCAGGAATGTCTCTCGTGTACAATGACTCTCCCTCATCTAAAGCTCCTGGAGGGTAGGAAGGTCTTGCTTACCTTTGCATCCCTGGGATGTATTGCAGAAAGTCACTAGGTTTCTGACTGATGACTGACCAAGAGAACAAAGGAATCAACGATTGTGTTAGAATCTGCATAAAAACACCAGTTAGAGTTATGGCGGACATCCACTTAATTTTATAGCACCTGTTATGATAGTTTAAAATAATCTCTATTTATAAAGGAAAATATAAAATCATGCAGGACATTAAAATGAAGGCATCTTCAAAAGTACAGCATGAAGACATATAAAGGATCACAAAAATTCAGTCATATAAAAGCATTGCTGAAGAAGTCCTCCATGGAGCTTTCGAGGGTACGTCTCAAAGGAAAATGGTCATTGGAGGTCACATCAAGCATAAGAGCTCAGCTCAGCTCGGGGACCATGAGAAGCTAAAATCTACATTTCCAAAAGGGTTGATAATCATTTCAAGTTGCACTGTTGACTGCTTTGATCTCTTCAACTGCAGAGTTGATTTCAGGGGTGGCCTTGGCTAAGATGGCCATGGGGACAAAGAGAACATCCTCCCCTCCTCTGCTCTGGGTCTTCCTCTAGGTGATGGGACCCCCAGGTGTGGCGCCCACTTGCCCAGCACTTGGTTCAGCATCACAGCCGCAACCCTCCAAACAAATGGGAGGCAAGATTTGCCCTTGTCCATTTATTCCCAAGTGCACACATTTCAGAAGGTGGAGCTGGAACTCTCAGGCAGGAAATCACAGAATCAGGAGGGAGACTGTTCCTCAGTCACTTCCTCGAGTACACACAGTTGCAGATGTTTTGGTTACAAGGGTAGAAAACAGTTTCAATGTTCTTAGGTCCAAAGTGTCATTACATATGAAAGACAATCCTCTGTATGTATAAGCAAAAATAAGGAAGCCAATGTTAGCAGGTCACCGGGATTAAGAAGGACAGGCATATAGAAGAAATCTGATTCAAAGACTGAGGAACTGGCCCTAAAACAAGCAATACAGAGAGCAGAAACACGAACCCAGAGGAGAGGAAGATTCTAGAACAGGGAGGACAGACGTGGAAAATGTTATTAATATAAGGAGGATAGCCTTGCCTCAAAACTAAATGAAATATATTCACTCATCTGCAAGAGAGAAAGAAAATTTGCTAGATCTTAGTTATTGGGACTGTATATAAAATACCGTGTTTCTTTTACATATCACAGAGGAAGCTAGCACTCTTCCTTGAAGTCTGCTGTAACCGAGGGAGATCAATCCATTTGCCTTTTTACACAGAAGCCACTATTCTTGTGATGTTCAAGACGAAGCATCATTAAACTGAAAGCAGAAGAGACCACAGACAGCTAACCTTAAATCTCCACAGACAGGAAAAGTCCTACTGAGTGTTTAGGGAGAATTCCCAGAGTGAGGAACTGTAACTAGGGTTGACTGTTCCATATTTCATCTGAGTGATGGATGTTGTCATGATGGGGACACCTTCAGGGGACAGGAACCCTCATCTCAATTATGCCAACCTCATTCCATTAATATTTGTCTTAACTGTAAAATAATTGCACTCTTCTGATTTTTTAGTGGACTACTTCTAAGGGTTCTAACATACAACCAGTAATCAATAGAGGTTGGTTCTAGGCTGGTCTTAGGGCTTAGTGGTCCCAGGTAGCTCAGACGGCAAAGAATCTGCCTGCCAGGGCAGGAGACGCAAGAGACAGGGGTTTGATCCGTGGGTCAGGAAGACCCCTGGAGAAGGGAATGGTTACTCACTCTAGTATTCTTGCCTGGAGAATTCCATGGACAGAGCAGCCGGAGCCTGGTGGGCTACAGTCCTTGGGGTCACGGCTTAGCGACTGACACACACAGGCTGGTCTTAACCAAGCCTGAAAGGGTGCAAATAAATTTCATTCTCCAGCAGAGGGCAGCACCACATAAAAATTACCCTACAGGATGACAGCGGTGCAGCATCTTTGCCTATCACCATGCACTTTCCATATCATTATTTTATGGCCATGTAGCTTGTGCAATCTTAGTTTCCCAACCAGGAATTGAACCTGGGTCCCCTGCAGTGGAAGCACAGAGTCTGACCACTGGATCGCCAGGGAAGCCCTCTATATTATCGAATATTTATTATTCAGTGTCACAAAAATGGAAGACTTGTCCATACAAGTTATCTTGAATACTGATGGGCAATCCAGGCAAACAATTTAAGCCCTAACTATTTAAAATCTTATAATTTTAAGATTAAGTTATTTAAATTTAACTTAATTTAAATTAAGTTATTTAATAATTTAAATAACTCTGTGCTTTATTTGTCACTCAGTCGTGTCCAGCTCTTTGCGACCCCATGGACGGTAGCCTATCAGGCTCCGTGGTCCATGGGATTTTCCAGCCAAGCCTTCTGGAGTGGGCTCCCGTTTCTTCCTTCCACATGAGTCTTCCTCTGTGTGAATACGTCCTGGGTGTGTGTGTGGTGTCTACTTTGCTTTCCATTCCTATGCAAGTAGTAATTTTCTATTGCAACCAAATAAAATGCATATTACATAGAGTCACAACACATAACACCACAACATTGCAAGTGAGAGTTTTGTTTAAAAGTGTGTACCTTGGAACTTAGCTAAAAAGAATTCATCTTTCTAATAGCAAAAGGACCTCATCAAAAGCAGATTTGTTCACAGTGCGGTCAATTCAACATGGATCCCTACAGAACAAAGCTTTTAAGTATTAATGAATACATTTTAACAATTATTTGATCAATCAGTCATAAAGTAATTTCCTTCCTTTCCGCTTTGACCTTTGTAAAGTATCAGCATAGTCAGGCTAATACAGTATTTGTCTACTAAAAATAAACTTTAAAGAAAATTATTTGGGATTATTACAGAATTGTGTTATAGTTCTATTTCAGTTGAGATTTACTCTTGATATTTATGTATGTAACACAGATGAAAGTCATCCTCCATTGGGTCAAAGTCTATAATCTGAATCAACTTTAATTAAAAAGAATTTTTGGTTAAATCTCTCTCTGCTAATATCATACTGTTAATAATTACAACTTTTCCTAAGGTAAATGCCAATGAATGTAGATGTCGATATGTGCAAATAATGATAGAGTGAAATTAAAACAACATACTTATATCAACTCCTATTTAATAATAAAAAAAAAATCCCTTCTACCCTGGCACTTCTGCTATGCAATTATAATAGAAACTTAAGCTTTTATAGCCAGTGATGGAAACTATTAGCCATCAGGGCGTTGGAATTAATGCTGCCAAATGGAGAGATGAGTGGGTGGTGCTCTGTGGTCTTCTGGTGTCTCTGTAATTCCTGAACATAAAGATAAAGGCATGTTCTTAGCTCTGCCCATAGCCGAACCATCTGCACTCTTGTGTCAACATTTCTGATCCAACTCAAAGGTAATTTCAGCTGACATTTATGAACCATAGCCACATTCGGGTGTCTATGAGGTAAGTTCTGTCTAAGTTTGGGGGAATTCCCTGGTGGTCCAGTGGTTGAGACTTCGCCTTCCGATGCAGGGAGTATGGGTTCAATCCCTGATCAGGGAACTAAGATCCCACACACTTCTTGGCCAAGAAACCAAAACATAGAACAATATCATAAAAAATGCAGTAAAAACAGATTTTAAATTCAAAATGCTTTAAAAATGGTCCACATTAAAAAAAAAATACTTGGAAAAAAAGTCAGCTTTGAGATTGAAATCTGCAGTTTGGAAATTTGGAAACATGTCCAGGACATTTGTCATGCTGGGACTCCCTCCTCCTATCACAAGGGGGTGTTAGGATCCAAGGAGAGATGACCCTCTGACTTGAGGGTCTGGAAACACAAAACACTAAATAAGCGCACCCTTTTGGTTCCATTACCCTAAATGTCCATAATAAATGTGAAAGGCTCATCCGCACTTTCCCATAGTACATTTTGGGCTAACGTATGAGAACACGTCACACGCAGCCCCACGAAAACATCACGTGTACGTGCTTGTGCATGCTCAGTCGTGTCCGAGTTTTGGTGACGCTATGGACTGTAGCCCGCCAGGCTCCTCTGTCCGTGGGATTCTCCAGGCAAGAATACTGGAGAGGGCTGCCATTTCCTCCTCCAGGGGAGTTTCCCGACCGAGGCATAGAACCCGAGTTCTTGCGTCTCCTGCCCTGGCAGGCAGATTCTTCACCATTGCTCCACCTGGGATCTCAAACGTGGTACAAAATCAGATGTTCTGTACAGTGCCAAGAACAGGGCAGACAAGCAACATGTAACAACCACCCCATTGGACGTCAAGTTGCGAAAGAACTCAGTTTTTAAAGTTTACCTTTTATTTCTGACTGCTGCTTTAAGTACATCTTTTGATAAACTTGGTATTTATCTGCTAAATCTGAAGAGCTAGGTGTGACTAACACTGACTAAATCGGAAGTGATCGGTAGGTCTCTACAGTAATTTTGCAAGTTTAGAGATAACATTTGATGACTACATATCAGCAACCTCTGTAACTGCTATAAACAGTGGGGAAAAAATGGCAGTGGTTTAGAAAATAACTTGGAGTTAATCCTAATCTTTCTTGTACTTCTATTAATGTTAGTCACCACTTTTGCTTCTTTTAGTCAGGGATTTATACGGAATCCTCCCAAACTGGATGAAGTACCTTTTAAGCCTACAGCCAAAACCAAATAGCACTTTTATGAAACTGTCAAGTAAACCAAGGCTTCCCTCCCATCCTCCACAGCTTCCACAGTAAACCATCAAACAAGAATTCTGGATATTCTTTGGATCTAATCTTTCATTTGGTTTTAAATCCTCTAAAATTTGGATTTTAAAGCACAGCTCCCCTTCCAATATCATCATTAAAGATTTCTCTTTCTTGGCTAATGCACTGGGTAATACTGAGGCTCTGTCTTAAGCCGAGATAGTAGGTTTTAGAGGGGGTTGCCTTTCACCTATGGGCTGAATTGTGATGTACAGTATCTGAACTGTACAATATTGAGATGGATGTTGCCATACATTACTATGAACTGACCACAGGCATACATGTGTCCCTTCTATCCTGAACCCCTCCTCCCTCCCCAGATTTTTATTTATTTCTCAACTGAGCTTTCTCTCTGGGGCAAAACACTTGACCTGATAGAAAAGACATAGAAATAAATATTAAATTAACTTTTGAAAAGTCAAGGATACTGGAAGGGCCAACTCTTTGTCAATACCTTTCCCATGGTGGTCCTCATTACCCTGCTAATTCCTGACTTTGTCTTCCCAATAACCAACTGTTTTAATAAACATTTCTTTCAAAAAAACTCAAGCAAAGACCTCTTTGACAGCACCCAGATTATGCAAGTGCTTGAATGAGAAAGAGGGCACCTGTGTCCTAGAGTGTATCACTACATAATGCCAGTAACCTGTAAGTTCACTTACGCACTTCGTAACAAAAAGAGTAACAGAGTAAAGGGTGACTGCTCTCTGTGGTTTTCTTCTAAGCTGTGGGAGTCAATACTCATCCAGGATCTTGCGGATGATGACTACTTTTAGGGGCCATCAACCATCTTAGTTCCAATCTCAATCTTCAGTATTTAAAGGAGGGGAACTTTTATTTTCATCATGGCATGAATCCATTCCAATTATAGATTTGGCCGTGGTCCCCGTAGGAGCTTACAACACATTTTCCCCAATTCCAGATTCAAATATTAAATTAAAACAGATGTGCAAAACTAAAGGAAATTCCACCACCAAAAACATACCCGACCCCTCCACAAAACTGCCAGCTCTGGGGAAAACGAGTGTCCATGGCTCCGGGCCCTTCTCCTAAACCTGGAAAAGAACAGAGTCAGGACTTCCCCAGCGGTCCAGTGGTTAAGACTCCACGCTCCCAGGGCAGGCACCATGGGTTCGATCCCTGGCTAGGGAACTAAGATCCTGCACGCAGCACAGTGTGGGAAAAGAGAAGAAAAAGAACAGATTCACATTGCTCCTTAAACTGCGCGTGTTTCAGTGTCCGAGAGGCCAATGAGAAGGAGCCAAGGCTAGAAGTTCCTGGGGTGCTCTCCACGCCCCCGCTTGGGCCACTCCTCGTCCACCCACTTGCGCAGCACCTTCTCCACGTCAGCCCGGTGGTACAGCCGGCAGAGCTCCATCAGCTGGCCCACCGTCCTCTGACTGTTCCGGAGCAAGAACTCCAGGGTGGGGCTCTGCGGGCGCTGCTCCAGGAAGCACAGCTCGTCGTAGGGCATGCCCCACTTGCTTGCAAAATTCCTCCAGTTTTTGACTGTTGGGTGACAGGGATCCAGCTTTATCCTGATCACATCTAGTAAGTCCTGGTCATTGAGCAAGTCGCTGATGGTGGGGACTTGCAGCGAACAGGAGGGACAGGAACAGGTCTCCGCGCAGGACACATCCTTGCTCACATCTGCAGGGTAAAGCACAGGGTGCATGTGTCAGCAAGAGGCCCCGGACACATGCTTATCTCTTCAGTCCTTTATTTTCCTACTCAGTTGCTCATAGCATCAGGGTGAGCACAGCATCTATTTCAGGATACTCCTACATATTCACCAATAACGCCTTGTTCTTTGCGGTCAAGAAGAGCTGCTCTGCTGGAAGCGGTGGCAAGACTTTATAAAGCCAGTGTTCCTTTCTGAGACTGTCTGTCTCCCCAGGCTGTGTGTCTGTGAGCCTGCCGGCCAGATAAGGGCTCCCAAAAGCAGAGCTCTTTCCATGGGCAGATAGCCAGTCCAGGGGGGTTGGACTCAGCCATCCCAGGAGAAACCAGCCCATTCTCACCTGCTCCTCAACCCTCTTGCCCCTTCCAAATTACAAGTCAGCCTTGTCAGCTTTTTAAGGTCAAGCACAGCATGTCAGAGTGTAAAGTATTGCACAATTCTTCAAAAAGTCTTTATTAAAAAAAAAAATACATGCACAACCCCAAACTGGAATATCCACTCCAAATGCATATTTGAAAATGAGTGATAACTGATAATGCCAGACTTTTCAGATTTATGGCTACCTTATCATGGCTTTGCCTTTATTTATGTTTTTGTCCTTTTTTTTTACACATAGGGCTGCCTTTGAAGTGGAGCCAATACCCTGAGGTGTGTGCAGTAGGCTGGATGAGTGGGTGAGTTTGAGCTCAGCCTCCCCAAGAAGGGGGCATCCCTGGTGGCTCAGATGATAAAAAAAAAATGTGCCTGCAATCCTGGAGACCCAGGTTCGATCCCTGGGTTGGGAAGATCCCCTGGAGAAGGGAATGGCTACCCACTCTAGTATTCTTGCCTGGAGAATTCCATGGACAGAGGAGCCTGGCAGGCTATAGTCTATGGGGTCGTGAAGGGTCGGACATGACTGCTTTCACCAAGAAGAGCAGCCCCAGCACAGAGGAAGGGCCACTTTCCCATGCATCATCTCTGGCCTCCCTGCAGGATCTGCCATGTGAGCAGAGGATGAAGCTAGTAGGTAAGCAGTAAATAGGTTAGAGGGAAGAGGTTAGCAGGCAAGAGAGAACTCAGAGTACAGGTGTAAGCGGGGTCTGCACAGCAACCCAAGTGAATTAAAACTCTGCAGCTGCACGGAATTTCCCAGCCCCTCTCACTGGGAATATTTAACCATCAAAGGCAACACTAAAGATCACTGGCTTGGAAAATTCTGGGAGGTTATGATGCCTTTTTCTACACTGAACTGTGTGGACTGCCCAACTTAGGAAATTAAAACATTTGGAGAACAGAAAAAAAAAAAGGAATTACTCTGGTTATTATAAAATTGAGAACTAGAAAATTTGAGGCAAATACAAAGTAAAAGATAACAAAAACCATGAGAATTATGCTCATACTCTGACCTACTAATATAACTTCTGAGAATCCAGCCAAAGGAGATCCTCTAAAATACGTATGTACTGGAACATTTTTTATTATAGTCTTACTCTTATTATACATTTTTTAAAAACTGAAAATCAAAGTTAGGGGACTAGTGAAATAAATTATTGTTACTATTTGAAGGAATATTATTTAAGAAATTATGAAAACTATATAGCAACCTAGAAAATGTGTGTGCTGTCATGTTAAGTGAAAAACGCAAGATGTAAGGCACTTATGTGGAGAAGGAAATGGCAACCCACTCTAGTGTTCTTGCCTGGAGAATCCCAGGGTCAGGGGAGCCTGGTGGGCTGCCGTCTCTGGGGTCGCACTGAGTTGGACACGACTGAAGCGACTTAGCAGCAGCAGCAGCAGCAAGACATTTATGTACTCTGATTAAAACCATGGGAAAAGTCTCTGTTAATATTACCGTGGAAGGAAATGTACAAAAGCAATCATAGCTTCTGTGGTTAACGTAGGATTATGTTTTTATTTTCCAAACTTTCTCAGTGTGTATGTCAGGGTGTGCTCAGGTGTGAGCTGTGTGCTCAGTCGTGTCCGACTCTTTGCGACCCCATGGGCTGTAGCCCACCAGGCTCCTCTGTCCATGAGATTCTCCAGGTAAGAATACTAGAGTGTGTTACCACGCCCTCCTCCAGGGGATCTTCCTGATCCAGGGATGGAACTTGTGTCTCTTGCGTTGGCAGGCAGAGTCTTTACCACTGCACCACCTGGGGTTATGCTTCTATTTTCCAAACTTTCTCTAGTGGTGTTTATATTTCTACAATAATGAAACCCATGTATTACATGAACAAACATATTGTTCAGCACTGAGCCGACGTATTATCGCAGCAACCCTCCTCTTTGCCAAGCTTCACTTACCCCTTTGAGGCCACCTCTTCCTACCTTCCCTATGATTTGTTTCGTCAAATACCTCCTTTCTTTTCCCTCACCTCCAGACACCCATCTCTGCTGATTCTCTTTCCTTTCTCCACAGATAGGTATATAGCTCCTCTATCATAAAAAATAAGAACCTCAAACTGCCACTCTCTGGCTTATAATTCACTGAAGGACTTTCTATTACTCTTCATTTCCTTACTGTTTTAAAAATATTTGTTATTATTTTGGGGGGCTACACCACATGGCATATGGGATCTTAGTTCCCCAACCAGGATGGAACCCACACAACCTGCAGTAAAAGCTCAGAGTCTTAACCACTGGACTGCTGAGCAAGTCCCAATTTACTATTAAACTTCTAAAAGGAGAAATCAAAACCTGTTGCCTACAATGCCTCACCATGTTATTAATCTTTACTTTCTTTGGCTTTGAGCAGCATCTGACCAGCCCCATTCTTGCCAACCCTGTAGAGACCAGACCCAGTTCCCCATGCCCCACCTGCAGACCAGAGTCCAGTTCTGATGGGGTAGATAAATCCAGAGAAGCAGATCCCCACCTGGCTTGGAGGATCACCTGGACCCCCTGCTGCTGCTAATGCCCTCATCACAGCAGTCCCCTTGGGCCTGCCTGCCTCCAGAACTGAGCCCAAGACTCTTGTGCCCCTTTGAACACTGTCTATTGCACTGAAGACTCTTTTCCGAGAACTCAAGCCCCTTATCCCCAAGCACATCCTACCCTGTCCCGGCCACATCCCTTTTCTTGTCTGCCAGACACTCTGCGATCCCAGCCTGTCTCACTGCCAAGTCCCTGGGAGTTACAAGGAGGTGCTCTAGTCTTGTTCTTAGCCCAAAGCTTTCCTCTTCTGCACCGTGTCCCTTTGGTCTTCTCCGCTCCCAACCTCTACAAAGATCTCCCACTAGAATGGAAGACCCTTTCTTTTTGCATCTGCAGGATCTAATACAGCTCTTGACACACAGCAAACACTTAACCAACATGGATTGAGTGAGTAAATGAATGGCCAACACTGCCAGCTCACCTGGGCTCCAGAACTGACTACTAGAAAGCGTCTCTTGATGTTCAGATGACATCTCCAACTCAAAGGGCCCAATACAGTACTTATATTTCTCCTACTGTGCACCCAAAGCACCTCAAGTCTCCTAATGACACCTGCAATTCTTCAGCATCCTTACAGACTTTTTTCTCTATCCAACCAGTTACCAGGGTCCCAATCTCCCCTGGAAGCTCTCCATACCTCTCTTCCCATCTTATTTCCCTTGACTTCCTTGAATATAATCTGGGCTCCAGAGAAGGGGGACTACTCACTTCCTGAATAGACAACCTGTATTTTCTTTGTTTCAAAGTTTAATAAGATGAAAAGGAAAAAAATACAAGCTCAGTGTAGAACATTTAAAAATTATATTCAGTTATGAATTTTGTGTAAACTTGAACATCAAGGGTTTCCCCATAGTTGCATGACTATGAGTAACAATTTGATGCAGACCCTTACATCTAAATTTTTGGCCACCTCTTTAATTATCTCTCCAGTAATGGGACCATTAGGCTGAAAAGTATGACCATCTTAAGGCTAACAGTGCATATGTCCTAAACTGCTTTCCAGAAATAAATGTTGTACCAATTTACACTCCAAACAGAGAACAGTGATGGTGCATATCTCAGCTGACCTTTGTTAGCACCAAGTAACACTTTAAAAAATATCTGTCAATTGCATAGGTGGAAAATAAAGATTTCCTCCATGACTTTTCTGATGTTTTCTCTCTGATCAGTTATCTCTCTTCTTTCTCTCTCCCTCCCACTGAATTCCTCTCATTGAAATTCCCCTCAGCTACTGAACTTACCTATCCTATGAAACCCACCTCAGAAGCACCCCTTCATTAAATCCCCTGGCTCTGCCTGCAATGCCGTCGCACCCAGAGTCTCATCATTGTGTTGGCATCTCCTGACTTTGCCTTGCAGGGAGATATTCCATATGCTCTTTGTTGTTGCACCTTCAGGGCCCTGAAAAAGGATCCATATCCTTCTGCAATGTGTACACATCTTAGAGTTCTAAAATGTTGAATTCCATTTCTGTGTAACATAGTGAGAGTTATTCTTCTGTTCCATTAATAATGGTGTGGTGTATCTGGAAGCAAGACTTTAGCTCCATGACGGGACAGAAATTTATTTATAAAGAGCTTTCTAACATTGAAGGTGGCTTTTGCATACAAGGGGGAAACTGTGCAATTTTCTTTGCCCTTATTTAAAAGTAGAGTCAAAATCCAGGGAACTCAAATCGGGGCTCTGTAACAACCTAGAGAGGTGGCGTGGGGTAGGAAAGGGGACAGAGGTTCAAGAGGGAGGAGACATATGTACACCTATGGCTGATTCATGTTGATGTAGGGACGAAACCAACGTTAATACTGTAAAGCAATTATCCTTCAATTAAAAATAAATTAATTAAAAAAATAAAGGTGGGTATATGGGAAAAAAGTTGAGTCAAAATAATAATCTGTCAAGTAGAAAAACAAGCAGTTTACCAAAGGCTATGTATAATTCAGTTTTTGTAAAAACAAAATAATACAGTCATTTTTATCCACATAAGGCATATATTATACACACATTCATGGGCATAGGAAAAATCTAGAAGTATGCATAAATACGTTAACAATGGATGGTCCTAATTTTCTATAGCTAAAATATTTATTTGGATACTTAAAATATATTTTTTAAATGTCACAGAAAAATAAACTATGTTTAAGTCCAGAATGAAATGCATTGCTTTCTGAAGGTCTGCCCTGTATTACCTCCATAAGACTCAGGGTTTTAGCAATGTTTTCTTCTTTAGTGTCAAGAAGAATGAAAATCGTTATGGTTTCTGTGAAGCTCCTCTAAGCCTTCTAGTGTATGAGAAGCTTCTGTTTCTCTGAACACCACCACCATCCATTTATCAGTTTGTTTTGAAAGCATGATGTGTCAAAAATCTATTGTTTCCTTTTTTATTTTCAATGACACACATGTTAAGCCATTTTCCCAACTGGAATCTACACAAACTGCCAACAGTCATGAATTTAAAGTTGCCTTTTGAATCATAAACTATAATTAGTTCTCTGAGGATTTAAGCAGACAAACTGTTTTTTCCCCTATGAAATACATTTTGTCCTGCCCTCCTGTAAACACCTATCATGTATTCGTGTGCATGCAAGGAAAGAATGGCTGATGCTTTGGGGTAAGAAAAATCATGGGAAGAGAAACATTTAGAACCAAAGAAGTTTTCCTAAGAAATGAGGGAAAAAAATGGGATTATTATTGGATGCTACCCTGTGTCAAGCTCAGGATATCCGTACAGGAGAAACTCAAAAACTGTTTACTAAATGAATGAATAAGAATTGTTTTTTCTCCTCCAGAGACAAGGTAGGTTTCTTATTACTGTGTGATGCATTTTAGGATGTGAAGAGAGAATTACTAGCAAAGGAAAGAGAATTTACTGGTGTCTGTTGGCTATTAACAGAAAAATACAAAAGAGTGATTCTAGATTTGGGGGAAGGAAAGGAGAGTGTTATTGAGGAGAGAGGAGTCAGTTATGTATAAAAATTCACTTTAACAAGTAGGCTCCTTGCTTGTCATGTTTTGACACTTGACTTGCATATTTTCCACTGATGAAAAACAAGAATGGACTGCACCATTAATTCATAATAACCTCTTAGAGGCCAAAACCCTGGAAGGACTTGCCTTCTTAAGTTTAGTCTGAGTCCTGGCTTGAACTAAGGAAGAATTTATCAGTGGAGGAAGGGCCAAATTTCTCAGTGATTTTTATCATCACAGTAACTGTCATTTATTAAATGCTTAATATATAACTGGCCCTGCACTGTGCCCTTTTATATCAGGAGTCCCAAATTCTGGGATCTTATGCCTGATGATCTGAGGTGGAGCTGATGGAATAATATTAGAAATAAAGTGCATAATAAGTGTAATGTACTTGAATCATCCTGATACCATCCCCGACTCCCACCCCAAGATGGTGGAAAAACTCTTTCACAAAACCAGTCCCTGGTACCAAAAAGGTTGGGGACCGCTGCTTCACATGCATAATCCTCAATCAGCAGCATCAGAAGGGGCTCCTCAAACCCTGGTGCCCCAGCTTTCCAGGGCTTGACTGCTAAATGGCATTTAATATCCCTGGACTTCAGATTCCTCATCTATCAAATGGAGATGATAATATAATAATTCTTATATCTCATGAATTAAATGAGATGAAAGCATTTTTGTCAAGTCTTATATAAATGTTATTTAAGGGTGTTAGGTATTACATTTTTTTTTAAGTAGAATGGGGGGAAAGAAAGAGTATGTCATTGTGTCATCTGGCCTCTGCTGACACCTCCCAGCTCATTCCCTTTTCAAGTGCTCTTCACTGCCCACCCTTGTCCCTGGAACATATACTCCACCCTGGCTCAGGACCTTTGCACCAGCTGGGTCTTCGCCCTGAAGTCCTCCTTTCTCAGATCTCCACATGGCTGGCTCCTTTGCACTGTTTCGATCTTGGTGCACCTTCTTAGCCAACACAGCATCCTTTCCTTGCAGGCAAACCCCACTGTACACTCATTTATCTTCCTCAAGGCACCTACCACCATCTGTAATTACTTGTGTTTATTGTCTGTCACTCCCAACTAGTATATAAGGTCTAAGACGAAAGGGACTTAGATGTCTAATGTCTCCACTTAACTCCAGGCACACAGTAGGCACTCAATAATGTCTGCTGAGTATAAATCTGCTTAATGAAGAACATGACAAAGAGAAATAATCAAATCAGAAACTTCTGGGCAGCATATGAAGAGTTATCTAGAAAGTTTCAGACAAACTGAAAGGTTTCTTGTGCTGAGTATATACAAGGCAGAAGAAGGGTGACTGGTTGCTACAGAGAAGGAGTACACCATGCACCAGAGAGAGCCTCATGAGCTTTAGAGGCATGCTGACCAAGTATCGATACAAGCCGACGCTGTGCAGGCATGCAGCTTGGACAGGTTACTCAGCTTGCTACGGCCGCGTCCTCCCTCTCTGAACAACTGAGAGGACTGGATTTCATAAAGTTGTGGAGAGGATTAAGTGAAGCCATCCCTCAAAGCCTTATCCTAGTTCATGGTAGTTGGAGAAGGCAATGGCACCCCGCTCCAGTACTCTTGCCTGGAAGATCCCATGGGCGGAGGAGCCTGGTGGGCTGCAGTCCATGGGGTCGCGAAGAGTCGGACACAACTGAGCAACTTCACTTTCCCTTTTCACTTTCATGTACTGGAGAAGGAAATGGCAACCCACTCCAGTGTTCTTGCCTGGAGAAGCCCAGGGACGGGGGAGCCTGGTGGGCTGCCGTCTATGGGGTCGCACAGAGTCGGACACGACTGAAGCGACTTAGCAGCAGTGCAACAAAGCATTAGTAGCTGTGGGTGAGGAACCGTAACAGCGGTAGTTCTCAGGGCTTTCCTGGTGGTTCAGTGGTTAAGATTCTGAGTTTTCAGTGCAGGGGTGCGGGTTTGATCTCTGGTTGGAGAACTAAGATCCCATGCATGACAGGCATGGATGAATAAATAAAGCAGCAGTTCCCAAACCTTGGCTAAAGATGGAACTCTCTGCCCCCGCCCCACCCCACTCTCCCCTGGGGAGATTACAAAATCCCGATGTTTGGTTCCACCACCAAGATCCTTATTTAATTGGTCTGGGGTACAGGCCGGGCACGGGAAGTTTTCTAAGCTCTCCTGGAAATTCTCATGTGCAGCAGGGTTGAAAACCATTGCCTTAAACCGTATCTACTGAGGAAGTTCTCAATCAGATGGGCCAGAAAAGGTAGATTCTTTGAAGAATACAGTGCGGGTTTGGTGATTGGGAGTTTGTGGATAATATTTCCGCACACTCACAAGCAGAAGAATGGGTTTTCCGAGGGTTTTTTTTTTCCCCTTCTTCCACTATTCTTCATCTCATACACCTTTTACATCACACCTTAAAGAACAGTTCAGAAATCAAGCATGCTCAGTGACAAGGTATGTCCATGTCATTTCAAACAAAGTAAGAAACAGTTCACGTCCAGAGATGCCGTACTCTCAAGCTGGCGGCTGGCAGACCATACAATGCTGGTCAATTAACAGTTAATTGTGAGTTGGAACAAGATGCAGAGCTCACGAGGGTCGTGATTGGCTGAGCCTGGAAAATGGCTCCAGTCGGGGTGCTGGCAGTGGATCACAGATTGACTTAATGCGTCTCCCTGCAGGGGAGGTGCCGTTTTATCTTGCACACCCTGGCTTTTCGGGAGCTATTACCACACAGGTGTTTCCCTCCACAGCACTCAGTGCCACTGTAGGCTCTCAAATCATTTACAATAATGTTCCCCATGATAACCAGGTCTTCAGCTGGCACGAACAATTACATAGTAAACATTTTATACTGGCAGCTTTGCAAATAGCAAAACATGTTCTATTCTAAAGTAACTAAAATAACTCCTGGGTGTCTATAAATTATGAGATTTGGAAAATACCAGCAAGTGTCAAAGTACTGTCAAATACTTCCATAGTTATGTTTGTTAATGGTGTAAATTCATGCTTTTTTCTGCATGTAATTTCTAACACGGCTAGAAATAAATATATTTAAAATGCCAGTTTACGGCTTTGAGAGATCCCTGGGGTGCGTGCATACCACATGACTCATCAGAGGTAGTTATTTGCTCTGAGCTCGAAAATGGTGAAGAATTATTTTTATCTACTAAGAAACTGACCCCAGGGCTTTTGGTGGGTGTTAGATCTCTTAACCAAAGGGAAAAACACTGTGATTTCATTTTCCCTCTCTGAAACACCCTTTTAAGAAGACATCAAGTTGGCAGCAGCACTAGGAAATCTAACTGACAAATCGGATGGATCTTGGCAAGTAAATCACACTGGGCCACTCTGTCATCACACAAAACCGAGGCATAGAAGGTATGTTTAAAAACAAAACAAAACACACATATAAGAAAGGACCCAGGTTAAAATTTAGCAGCGAATTTTACGTGAGCTTGCATTCTGAAATTACGTGACACAACGTATTTACTAAGTGTCACTGTATAGACCTCAGTTGAAAAAAAAAGAAAATATTTTTGCACATTCTCTTCTACAGGGAAATTAGGTTTGGAAGAGGCAAGTGCTGAATTATGCAAGGTGGTCAGAAAGTCAAGTCCTGAAAACCTGGCAACCGTGAAGAGGTAGGGAGGGAGTCATGGTCTAAGTGATATTAGTGCCACCAGAGGGGAGAACAAGAGGTTATTATTTATTTTTTTAGTTTTTAAAATTATTTGTTTTAATTTCTGTAGTTTACAGAATCGACATATCTTTTTTTATATATCATCTTCCCCTTGCAGCATGTGGGATCTTAGTTCTCCAACCAGGAATCGAACCTGTGCCCCTTGCGTTAGGAGTGCAGAGTCTTAACCACTAGATTGCTAGGTAAGTCCCTAGAAAAGGTTTTTAACTTTCCAATTTGTGAGGAGTTTTTTGTTTGTCTGTTTTTTATAGCTGAGTCATACTCTTTTAAAGCCCAAATGTTTTCATTTTGAAAAACTGCATGGAAACATTGTGAAGCTTCTATGACTCCTGGGGGCTGGCTCCTGTACTCAGTGGTTCTGCGAGGGGGCTCTATTTTTCTGGCAGTAGCGGATTCTGAACTGTATTCTTATTCTTTCCTTGATTACAAACTGTCAGCTGTCATTTCTCACTCTGGTTGAATCCCTCCTTTTATCTTAGAGCCTTCCACCCTCCGCACATTGCTTACTTTAATGAGATATAAACTGGATGGCAGATAGGTTTTCAGATTTTAAGAATTAAATAAAAGCCAGGCTCTGAGTTAATTAAGGCTAGACCAAGGGCCTGATTAGGGGAAAGTAGCAAGCGCCTGCAAAAAGTGTTTCAATGGCTCAAAGACTGACTCTGGGGGAAGTGGGTGGACTTTGGCTTTGTTCTAGCCTGAGACTCTGAGCTGGAAGTCTGACCTTCACCCGCCGGGTATGACACCCCAGCATCTGACATGCGTGCTACACAGGCGATGGGTCTGGCCTGCAGGGAGACAGCGTGGTGTGGTGCTGGTGGTGGCGGTGGGGTGGGCGGTCAGGCCAGGCCTGGGGCTTGAATCCCACTCAGGACCTGTGCGATGGAGCGCCAGGCACGTGACCAGTGCCAGTCATGTGACCCGGCGCTGGTGAATAGCTGAACCCACAGAGCTGTCATTAACGCTTTTTTCTAAGGGCATCTCTAAAAAGAGCAGACGCATTGGAAAAGACCTTGATGCTGGAAAAGATTGAGGGCAAGAGTAGAAGCAGCAACAGAGGATGAGACAGTTGGATGGCATCACCGACTCGATGGACATGAGTCTGAGCAAACTCCGGGAGATGGTGAAGGACAGAGAAGCCCGGCTGCTGAAGCCCATGGGGTCGCAAAGAGTCAGACATGAATTAGCGACTGAAGAACAACAAAAGTACTTGAAGGAGACCTGGTTCATGGCAAATGCTAAATTTGTGCAAGGACAACAGTAAGTAAACTTCACTTAGGTGGTTACTCTCATTCAAAGGGGAAATACGGCAGGACTTACCTGGCAGTCCAGTGGCTAAGACTCCCAACGCTGGGGTCCTGGGTTCAATCAAGGAACTAGATCCCATATGCCACAACAAAGAGTTTGCATGCCACAACTAAGTATCCCTGTGCATTGCAACTAAGACCCGGTAGGGCCAAATAAATAGATATTTAGAAGAAAAAAAAAAGAGGAAATAACGGGGATCTGCTTTTGCCCCATCTTCCAAGAGCAAAGCCCTGAAGTCAATGTCTCTCATTTGCTTGTTTATGGAAACACACACACACACACACACACACACACACACACACACACACACACGCACAACCAAACACCTGAACATTCCTCTGGGCAAAGCATCATGCTGGGTGGCAAAGATATTGACTTCGGCAGCACGGGTTCTGCTCTAGGTAATGCTACCTGCTATCACTGTGAAAAGTTTGTCCTCTCTGAAAATCTTTCATTTCATTTTGACACAGGTAAAGACATTTAGAGACAAACCGTAATGTGATTAATCTAGTAATGACCTGACCTCATAAGAGTCTTGGAAGGGTTTACAGATATTACTAACCAACTTACTTGATTCATTCTCATTTTAGCTGACATTTCACATTGGTAGGCAGGATGTTAGTCTTTAAAGAGTTTAACTATAGACTTTTTTTTAATTAGAAAAGAAATATGTGCTTGTCACAGAAAATCTAAAAACTCAGATGAGTATAGGAAAAAAAATTTCACATTCTCACCACTCAGGCTCATCACAGTTCACCTTTTAGGTTATTTTACTACTCATTATATGTATGTGCCTACACCAAATCATTGGTGTTATATATGTTTGAATATACAGATTAAAGTTTTGGGGGTAGGTTTTTCTGATACCCACTCATGCTAGAAATTTTTTAAATACAGGGGAGTGAAAAGAAAATTAAAACTGTCTCTGCTTGTATGAAAAGATACTTTCCGTTCCTTCACCTCACTCAGTGAGGTGCTTCTAACATGAACCTGTGTCCACTGGAGCATTTGTGGAAGAGGATAATTCTTAGCCGTGGCCTTAGCTTCCAGCAGGGGCGGACTGTGGTCCAAGGAAGACGAGTTCCACGGGTTCCTGGCCGGGACCCCAGATGTTGGGCCTGTCCCATGAAAGCTGGTGGGTAGGTGCCACCGGACATTCTCCTGGCCTGATTTCTCCCTGATGTCTCTAATCACAGTAGGACAGTGGCTGAGCAGGCTAGTGGCTGAACGGGAACCAGCATCCCAACTTCTGTCTTTCAGAAATGTACCTTTGCCACTTGGCCTCCTCAGAGAGCCTGGCACACAGCGGGTCTTTAAGAAATGAAAATCCGTTGAATGAAAAAAACAAAAAAACACCTGGAATCTCATCACCCAGAGATAAAACTGCTCCTAACATCATGTATCAAAGTTGATTATGCATCGCAAATTCTGATTTTCAGCATGGTTACCTGGGCACAGCCTGGGATTGATGATAGAATATCCTAAGACTTTGATGAGTACCCCCATCCTTCTTTAAAAAAGAAATGAACAAACCCCTGATGATTTGGGTCATTCAATATGTGTTTTAAAAGATATTTTAAAATGTTGGTGAGGTTTTTTTTCCCCCCTTTATTTTCGTAGCTTATTTTAATGCTCACTCCATATTTTCCCCATGATTAATTAATGAGAAATCTAAATACTGCCATTTTTTTTTTGTTTTTTCTTTTTTTTGGCTATGCCACATGGCACATGGGGATCTTAATTCTCTGACCAAGGATCAAACCAGCAACCCTGCACTAGAAGTGTGAAGTGCCAACCCCTGGACCACCAAGGAAGGCCCTTAATACTGCCAGAGTTTCTGTCTTACAATGAAGAAACAGAAAAAGGTGGTGGGGGACGAGGCAGTGGAGACAAATTAAATGTTTCTTGTATATTAATGCATATATGTGGAATCTAGAAAAATGGTATAGATGATCTTATTTGCAAAGCAAAAATAGAGACACAGACATAGAGAACACATGTATGGACATCAAGGAGGGAAAGGGGAGAGGTGGGAGGAATTGGGAGACTGGGATTGATTTATCTACATTATTGAAACTACATATAAAATAGATAACTAATGAGAACCTATTGTTTGCTCAGGGAACTCTACTCAGCGCTCTGGGGTGACCTAAATGGTAAGGGAACCTAAAAATGAAGAGATACACGTATATGTATAACTGATTCACTTTATGTGCAGTAGAAACTAACATGACATTGTAAAGCAACTACACTCCAATAAAAATTGATTTTAAAATGTTTTTTGGTGACACACATTAGAAGCAGAAAATGGTGGGGACCAGCACATAGCCTGGCTCCCTAAGGCGCGGAGATGGAAGGGAGGCGGTGGGTGTCTGAGTGGCCCTTCTTACCGTGACTGGGTCTGCCTACATCCCATCATTTGCCTCCTCCTGACAAAGTTCTCTACCAACACTGTGGCTCCTGGAGCTTGGAGGGAGGGTCGGTTCTGACCCTCATCAGATCCTAAAGCCATCCAGTTAAAAACCCTGCTGTGCCTTGCACAAGCAAAGGAGGGTTAACACGAGAAAATATCCCTTGTAGGCTTTTGTGAAATCCTGCAAGATTTCTTTGCAGTTCACCATGGCGTGTGGTTGGAAAGTTTCTCTAGTCGGTAATACAGATTTTGAAAGTTAATGATAAACACCTTCTCGAATGATCTTGAATTTAGCCATGCTAGCTAGCGCTGATGCCTAGATACCTTTAAAATCAATCATTTACCTGAAAGGGGGTCTCCAGTACTGTCTCGAAAGCCATTTTCTTCTCCCTTAAAAAACAGAAATGCAATTTTCATTAAAACCATACCCATATGTGATTAGAGATGTTATCAGTTTTCCAATTTAGTTAAATTTCCACCAGAACCTGGGAGGGAGGTATGGATCTTAAGAATGGTACTTTACTAGTAAGTCAGACAGAGAAAGACAAATATCATACGATATTGCTTGTATGTGGTATAAAAAAAATGGTACAAATGAACTTACTCACAAAACAGAGAGTCAGAGACACAGAAAACAAACTCACAGTTACTGGGGGGAAAAGAGAGAAGGGATAAATTAGGAGACTGGAATGGACATGTTTACACTACTGAATATAAAATGGATAACTGATAAGGGCCTCTGTGTAGCACAGGGAACTTAATACTCGGCAATGATTTATATGGGAAAATAATTTTTAAAAGAGTGGATATATATATATGTGTGTAACTGTTCATTTTGCTGTACAGTAGAAACTAATATAATGTTGTAAATCAACTATCCTCCAATTAAAAAAAAAAATGGGTAGTGAATGATGTGTCTCTCCCTAGAATATAAACTCCCAGAGGGCAGGAATCCTTGTTTATTTTTTCTCCGTGCTGGGTCCTCAGCGGTCAGAACAATGCCCAGTACACAACAGACACTCGACAGATGTTTGTTAAATTACTGTCATTTTTTAAAAATATAAATGCATACAAGATGCCATTTCTTCCTTTTTAAAAATTTTACACTATGGACTATTTCCCTTATTTTATTCTCTATCTGCTTTTTGGCGGGCTTGTTGTTTGTCAGTCCAAGTTATAATTCTTGCCTGTATCTATTATACTTTTTGTGGTTGTTGTTCAGTTGCTAAGTCACAGAAGCAAAGAAAAACTGGTAAAAAAACAGTGACTAATTCCCTTTAGAAGCAATGTATTTCTGCCCACCTACTTGAGGCTCTATTTTTACCAAGGCTGTGCTACCTGGAGGGAGTTAGCTGATCTCCTTGTAGGGTATGTGTGTGTGTGTGTGTGTTTTCAGTGGAGTCAGCAGAGGAGAATGACCCCAGTGTCTATCTGTTCATGCTAACTCTATGTTATTTTTTAAATTTTTATTTATTTATTTATTTTGGCTATGCAGCATGTGGGATCTTAGTTCCCTGATCAGGGATCAAACCTGCCTCCCGTGCAGTGGAAGTGCAGAGTCTTAACTACTGAACCCCCAGGGAAAGCCCACATTAACGCTATCTACATACAACTAAATCTCTCTCAGCAGCTAATGGTACCCCTTCCATCCACAGTACTGCAGAAGAAGCATGAAGGGTTGGGTCAAGGCCCCGGGTGTGAGTCCACCTGCGTTCATAACCACAGGCACCTCACTCACCTGGAGTCAGAGCACTCCTCTGATTTCTCATTTGCATGCTGAGGGGCTGATAGATGACCTTATCCCTAAGAGGCTCTACATTCTCAGGCCTCTGAGAGTTTCACTTAAAAATGTGCTAGCTCCCTAGTGTCAAACATTTTAAACAGTCTTTTCCTCTTAATCCCCTAAGAAGCCTTTCTCCTTGCTCTTGAGTTCATAAATCCCCATGTTTCAGGGTTTTCCTGGTGGTCCAGCAGTTAAAACTCCTAGCTTCCACTGCAAGGGTCATGGGTTCAATCTCTGGTCTGGGAACTAAGATCCCGCATGCCACAGGGTGTGGCCACAAACAGATTTTATCCAAAAATAAGTGCCCATGTTTCTGCAGAATACAGACAGTGGTCTAATTACAAGCGTATTTTTTTTTCTTTTATACAAGAAGCATCCGTGCATCTTACCAGCTAGATTTTGTCCCCTAACTCATCTGTTTCTTGCTTTGTTTGAATCCTATTCTTTCTCACTGTCCTCACTAGAACAAAAAGCAGCGTGTTTACCATACTGTATACACAGTTTATAAGAGTTAGGGGCAGTCTCTAAAAGAGCAAAAATGCCTCTCTCTGCAATTTTTTACTTCTGCAAGACAAAACCCAGGAACTCCACAACGTTAAGGCCACTATTCAGTGTTCACCGGGTCATGTGGGGACCTGCCTTTTCCCATCTGTGCAGCTCCAGCAGGACCAGGCAGGCTCGCCCTCCCACCAGCACAGTCACGGTTATGCTCACTGAATTGGAAACTTTCGCGGAGGAAGCAGAAACCGGACCTTCAGGTAGTATCAAGAGACACAAACATTAGCACTGGACAGATTTTTGTGGTACTGATGAGGTCCTACTAAAGCATGGGCTGTCCTTTAAGTAAAGATGATGTTACGTGGCATAGCTGATTTGATTCCTCATCATCTGGAGAAAATGCTACCGAAATCAGGGTCCAGCTAGCCTCACCCCACTGATGTAGGTGAGGGGCAAGACTCGGAGTTACTTGGGACAGTTGACGGGGACACAATTTAGATTTTTGTTCTTGGCCTTGATTAGTATGTCATGCTACTTTTAAAGATGGTTTCCTAAGAGTGAAGTCAGAAGAGACTTATATTTGGTGGTTTCCAGGGTCTTGCTGAAACCTCATTCGGCACCTCTTTTCTGAGTAACTAATAGGTACCGGCTCCTGTGGGGGAACCCATCTACAAAGGTAAAAGGACCTGGACCCTGACCGCTCAGAGATGCTGGGGAAATAGAAACACACCAGACTAATTAAAACGTAAGGCAGAAGACGGTGTGTTCTGATAGGGAGAAAAAGATCAAGTCAGAGGGGAGAGGTTTCTTCCAACCAAAACATATTCTGATTCTTCAAATCAGAGATGTCTGAGATGAGCCTTTTTGAGGGCCTGGAGAGTGGGGAATCAGGAGGAAAGGGCACTGAGCTAGAGGTCCATGGCAGCCCAAAAGGAAGTGAAAACACACGGGGCCCCTATAGGGCATTTTGTCTGAAGCAAAGGTGTTGAGGGGGTGATGGAGGGAGATGAAATGGGAAAATGGGCTGAGGTCTGAGACCTGGTTTCAGGCAATGGGAGTCACTAAGAGGCTGTCATCAGAACCTGGGCATCCTTGGAGCTGTCAAGGATCAGAGCGGGAACACCTAACCAATTGTAGGAGGTAGGAACACACGGGTGGCCAGGGAGAATGGGGCAGCCAGGCAGTCTGATGAGGGGAAGCATGACTGGCTCAAAGGCAAGGATTAGGAAGTCTCCATACCACTGCTTTGGGAGAGGAAGGGATAAAACTAGAGCCATGGCAAGGATACAACCAGCATGGGGGCGGGTGAGCGGAAGTGAGACGAAGAGTGAGTCCAGAAGATATGACGGATGAGACCACAAGAGCCTGGCGGAAACTGAAGACAGTGCTGGTCCTCGGGAGAGGCTGGGTTAGGAGACTAAGACACGGACGCTGGGAGAAACGTCAGGCAGTGGAGGGCATGTGAGGAAGTCTCAACTTCAAGGAACACCCAGGGCCTACATTTCAGTAGCAAGGGAGGGAATGAGAAAGGAGGGAAGTCAGAGGGGAGGAGAGAAAAGAGCAAGGGCCACATGAAGACGTGGTCTGGCAAGGAGAGGAGCAGGTTCTGAGAGCAGCTCTAGCAGCTTCTGCCAGGCGGGCAGTGAGGATGCGGGGAACCCCCTCCCCCACCCCTCCTTGCTGCTTCGCTTTCTCTTGCCTTTAAGGCCTCAGCTTAGGCCTCACCAGCTCTAGGAAGCTGTCCAAGCTCACAGTCAGAGTGATGTGCCCTGGGTGCTCCTATAGCCTTATGGACCTGAATGATACTTGGTGACATGTAAGGTCAGTACCAATAATCCTCAGGGGGGAGTCTGATGGTGGGAACCTAACCAAAGTGCAGCTCTGGGGACAGGAGTCCAGGGCTGAGGAGCTGTGACTCAGGCACGGAGGCCAGCCCTGCAGCGTCCTGGGGGCGCTGAATCCAGGTCGGAGGGTATGAGTGCAATTAAGCATTCACTGCTCCATTAAAACTGATCCAGGAACAGAGGACAGAGTTGCGGGTCAGAGCAGCAGTGGGCTTAGCTGTGAGCAACACAGGACGGCAGGGGACATGAAACAAGGGCTAATCCTCTCCTTTTCATGTCTGCCTCTTCCCCTCCAAGGGATCCTACCCCTGGGTCTTTTCTGAGCCAACTCCCAAAAACAGTTCCTCCATCCTGCTCCTTCCTCCTTCCAAACTTCTCGATGGCTGACTTTTGCCGAGTGCATACTATGTCCCAGGCAGATGACACTTTTTCTGGGGGGAGGTGGGGGCATGAGGTATGCGGGACTGTAGTTCCCTGACCAGGGATCGAACTCATGCTGTCTGCATTCAGAGTGTGGAGTCTTAACCACTGCACCATCAGGGGAGTCATCCCCAGGCTGATAATCTTTATTGGGTTAGCTCATTTCCTCCTCGAGATGCCGAGGAGCTGAGAACCACCACACACAAATGATGAAGCACTGCAGATTTCTGTTTGGAGGACTTGTTTTAATTCTGAGTGAAGTTCAAGTGCAATGCATTGGTTTTGTGGAAGAGAATAGTTTTTGGATACCATTGGGTCTGTGTGCCAAAGGGAAATAGTCTAGATAAGAAAAAAGGTAGAAATGACCTAAATGTCCATTGACAGATGACTGGATTAACAAAATATGGAATATTATTCAGCCTTAAAAAGGAAGGGAATTCTGACATGCTAGAATAAAGATGAACCTTTAGTGCAAGCTAAGTGAAATAAGCCAGTCACAGGTGGACAATACTATATGATTCCATTTATATGGGTTACCTAGAGGAGTTAAATTCAAAGAGACAGAAAGTAAAATAATGATTACCAGAGGGTGGAGCAAGGGCGAATGGAGAGTTAGTGTTTAACGGGAATAGAGTTTCAGTTTGGCAAGATGAAAAAGCTCTTAAGATGGGTGGTGAGGGCTGCACAACAGCGTCATTGTACTTAACGCCTTTGAACCGTACACCTAAAACTGGTCAAGATGGTAAACATCGTGTGTGTATTTTACCACTTACAATTTTTAAAATATCTCCTTAGGAAATCTGAAGGTAACCACGAAACTGAATACCAGTGTTGTATAAATTCAAGCTGGCTAAAGAAAACACCCATTTTGCAAACCCTTTCCATTGTGAATATGTGGAAATTACCTTATATTTGGGCAAATGTGTTAACTGCTGCCAAGAATTCTTTGAGTAGAAAGAAAGTTGGCTAGGCGACATCAATTTTGCACTTGGGTGAGTTTATAACCTAGTCGTTGGGTCCCGTGTCTGCTTAGGGAGCTGCAGGGACCAGGTGATGAACAAGAGTCTGCCCTGGGGACTTACACGTGGGGACTTCACACCAGGCTCCAAGCAGCAGCAACCCCGGGGCCAAGAAGACACTGGGGGGAAGGGGAGATGAACACACGACCCATGTGCCATCCACACATGGGGATGGCCTGATGGGCTGAAGACGCTGACAGATTGATGAGGAAGACACAAACCAGCACCCAGGAGCTAGACACCAGTTTTCAGGGAAACACGATCTGCTGGCCTCTTTCGTCCATCTTTCTTCCTTCCCTTTCTTTCCTCTCTTTCCTTTCCTTCCTCATTTCCTTCCACAGCACTGCACAGCACGTGGAATCTTAGTTCCCTGGCCAGGGATTCAACCCGAGCCCCCTGCGCTGGAAGCAAGGAGTCTTAACCACTTGACTGTCTGGGAAATCCTAGTTTGGTCCATCTTTATGAGTCTATGCTTAGCTCACTAATAAAGAGTCCCATCTTTATGCCTTGTAAAACTAAGGAGAAGAGAACTCAGTGGGAAAGCCCTCAACAGGTTGGTTAGCCCAGTTGTAGCCTAAGTCTGATTGGAAACCACCATAAAGACAAAGTTGTCATTGTCCCCCTGTTGGCAGCAACCTACACGACAGGCAGAGCCTGAGAAGCAACGCCTCCTTTGAATTAACCAACTTCTTTGGGAGAACAACCAATGCTAAAGCTTGATGTCTCTGCTTCATGAAAATATTTTAGTAAATGGCTTTGAAAATGTGATTTTAAATGCCTGAGTGTGCCAGGGAAATAGGGCTTATATAGCATGGGTTTAGACTGTTCTAAATTTTCTCCCATCGCTTGCCACTGCAAGCAAGCACCTTTTGGTGCTATGAATTCCCAAGATAGACCTGTGTTCTATGTAACTCTTCTGAATGCATTTACTGACTATTCACTTCTACACATTAGGACTTGACTATCAGTCTCCTGCTGGGTTTTTCTAAAGCAGTTTATACTCAATTCTTTTCCTGCAAATCAATTACAACTGTAATAACTGTTTACATTTATTTTTATTTCTTACTGAAGTATAATATACAGAGGGAAAGCTGGACATATCTATTTGGAAGGATATAAGCACAGTCTGAAGATATTGCAGGTTTAGTGCTAGGCCACCACAATAAATTGAATAACTCAATAAGGTAGTTGTTACTGTTTAGCCACTAAGTCCTGCCTGACTCTTGGCAACCCCATGGACTGTAGCCCACCAAGCTCCTCTGTTCATAGGATTTCCCAGGCAAGAAAACTGGAGTGCATTGCCATTTCCTTCTCTAGGGGATCTTCTAGACCCAGGGATCAAACCCACGTCTCCTGCACTGGCAGGCGGATTCTTTACAATTAAAAGCCACCAAGGACACCCCCTAATAAGCTAAGCCACATGAATTTTTTGGTTTCCCAGTGCCTATAAAAGTTATGTCTATACCATCCTATAGTCTATTAAATAAGCATTCTATCTAAAAAACAATCTACATACCTTAATTCAAAAATACTTTATTGCTAGGGAATTCCCTGATCCAGTGGTTAAGACTCTGCACTTCCAATGCAGGAGGCGTGGGTTCGATCCCTGGTTGGGGAACAAGATCCCACGTGCCTCGTGGCGTGCCAGAATGTAAAAATAAAAATTTTGTAAATACTTTATTGCTAAAAAATACTAAACATTATCGGAGCCTTCAGCAAGTCATTTTCTTTTTGCACCAGTTGCATCAAAGGTCACCGCTCCCAGATCATCATAACACATACAAAAAAATGAATAAGTCTGAAATATTGCAAGAACTACAAAACATGACACAGAAACATGAAGTGAGGAAATGCAGTAGGGAAAACGGGGGCAACAGACTTCCTGGACACAGGGTTGCCCCAATTTGTAAAAAATGCAATCTCTGCAAAGGCAAAGAGGCAATAAAGGCAAAGAACAATAAAACGAGGTCCGCCTGTATTTCAGAACCGGCTTTTAGAAATGGGTTTCAGTCAATATGTTCATCAAGCACCTACTCAGTGCTGGAAACAAATCCCTGATGCTGCCGGTTATGATCCAGTAATGGGACCAAGACACACACATAAACATCCAAACCACAAGGAAAAGGGTGTGAAAAATGTACATGCAGTGTGCCAAGGGAACACAAAGGTGGGCAGGAACTCAAGGGAGACCTCCAGGAACAGGGCAAGTTTCGCTAAGGATGAAAGAACTAAATCTGGAAGAAAGGGATTTTGAAATGAACGTTCCAGTGCTTCGCTAGGATGAGAGCAAATCTGTGGGTCTGTGTACATTAGTTCTTTCTTCTCTCCAAGGAGATCTCAATCGAATGACAAGGAAGACCTGCTACTTGTGGAGTTGAAGTGAAGGTCAAAGACTGCAGCGGCTCTTTCCACGACTTCAAGGCAGGGATACTCAGGTATAATTTCATACCTCGCCTCTGGCTTCAGAGATACAGAGGGCGGGGTTTTCCCTCTGTGTATAAAGCATTAGACGATTACTGCTGAGAAATATCATGAAGTATTTTACAGGAGATTATGGCTTGCATGTGCAAATGCCAGCAGACAGTGAGGACATGGATATTACTGCGAGGCAGGGAGGTTCTGCCTGTGCTTTTTTCCTTCACAAATCCTGGGTTGGAGGATACAAGCAATGCTAGAGCATAGACCAGTTGAAGGTTCCAGAAGAGGAAGGTGTTTGAGAACTCCTCATTTCAGTTTCTGATTTTCCTCTCCTGCATAATTACGTTGCTAGCTGAAGAAAGACTGCTTGGCTTCATATGCAGGGCCAATATATGAAAAGGTTACTGAACCAAAATACCATCTAAATGGGTATGATTTAACCCTTCACTTTTCTTTGAAGAAAATTCCAAAAACACGAATAACAAGTATTCGAAACTATATTATTTTTCAAAACAGCAACAAGTGAAACAAAAATTTTTTGTCCCCTAATCTCTCATCCCAGCTCCTTCCCCAGAGATCATTAGTTACAATCTGCAGTGCGTCCTTCCCCATTCCTTATTGATAGCCACACTCAAAACCTACCCAGAGATGTTGTTTAGCCCAAAACCATATTAGTCTACAATTTCATTTATTTAACATTATATTGTGAATATCTTTTAAGGTCAGTAGTCTCTCCTCTTTTCAATGGCTTAATATTACTCTGTGTCAAAGTACCATCATTCATCAACCACCTCCTACCTATGTGCATGTAAGCTACCAGCAACTCTTCTCTGCTTCAAACGCACTCTACAAAGATGTCTCCAGTATCAAGTCCTTCAAGGGGGATCACTGCATCAACAAGCAACAGATGCTGCCAAGCAGTTTCCTGAAAATTCTATCAGTTTACAGTCTCAACTGCGAATGAGGGCAGCTTCCACACCACCCGGAAGTTTAAGTGAAATGTAGCACACTTGTGAAATTTAAAGTCATTATAGTTCACAGAGCACTGAATGATAATGAAAATGCTGCTGCTACTGCTGCTAAGTCGCTTCAGTCGTGTCTGAGAATAGAAGCCACTAAAACTGCAAGGAGATCCAACCAGTCCATTCTAAAGGAGATCAGCCCTGGGATTTTTTTGGAAGGAATGATGCTAAAGCTGAAGCTCCAGTACTTTGGCCACCTCATACAAAGAGTTGACTCACTGGAAAAGACTCTGATGCTGGGAGGGGTTGGGGGCAGGAGGAGAAGGGGATGATCGAGGATGAGATGGCTGGATGGCATCACTGACTCGATGGACGTGAGTCTGAGTGAACTCCGGGAGTTGGTGATGCCAGGGAGGCCTGGCATGCTGCGATTCATGGGGTCACAAAGAGTCGGACATGACTGAGCGACTGAACTGAACTGAACTGAAGTCGATTAGAGGAGATAAAGTAAAGAACTAGAGACTTCCCTGGTGGTCGAGTGGTTAAGATTCCATGTTCCCAATGCAGGGGGCACAAGTTCGATCCCTGGTCAGGGAACTAAGACCTTACATGCTGTGTAGCATGGCCAAAAGATAAAAATAACTAAAAAATAAATTAAGAAAAGTAAAGGGCTGTACAATTTTAATGGTTAGTAAACTCTTTCTGCTGCTCTCAGGATAATAACTATGAAGTCTAGAAAGTAGGCATGTTTGCCCTTTAGCATGTACCTGTCTTATCACAAATATTGTCTTTTGACTTGGTACCAAAGTATAAATAAATCAAATTCACAGACATTAATAGGTTCTATCAAATTAGAGTACTATGATTTTTCTTTTAACATTTCATATCTGGAATATTCACTAGAGACAAAAGGACTCAAGGTTCTGAGATGATGACTGTGGTTGGGTGGCATAAATTTGTGGTGGGAGGAATAGTTCACATTTCATCATTTTCCAGGAATCAAAGACAGAGAGAGGAGGTGGTCCTGGTTCAGACAGCCTAGGACTGGGCCAGACAGGTTCCACCCCAAATTAGCAAGAGCATCACCAAAATGCCTGATGAGTTGAGACTGTTGCCAGCTAAGTTGATGGACAGAAGCAGCAAGGGGGAGGAAAAAAGAAAAGAGACTAGGCTGGGTCAGAGACATGGGAGGGATTATCCTTGGGGATAATCCACCACAGACACAATGGTTCCCACGGATGGCCGAGCACAGTGAGGAGGCAAGCAGGTCACCATCCAGGATAAATAAATTACTGGTTCAAGAAAGTGCAATCTGTTTGGACTGGGAGATGGTGACTGTAAAGCTAAAGGGAGTCCCTCTCATGAGAGTTAAAAACACCAAGTGTAAGGTCCTCCTGGGCAGTCCAGTGGTTGCAACTCCGCGCTTCTACTGCCAAGGGCCCAGGTTCAATAAGGGAAATAAGACCCTGAAAGCTGAGCAGCACTGCCAAAAATAAAACAAAGGGACTCAAAAAATATAAAAACAAATCCAGATCAGTAATGCAAAATTCACAGTGTTTGCGATCCAATAAACTAGTTAGTAAACAAACAGGGGACTTCTCTGGTAGTCCAGTGGTTAGCACTTCCCTTTCAATGCAGGGGGGTGCAGGTTTGATCTCTGGTCCCGGAGTAAGATCTCAGATGCCTCCAGGACAAAACATCAACACATAAAACAAACAGCATTGTAATAAATTCAATAAAGACTTCAAAAATGGTCTACATAAAAAAAAATCTTTAAAAGAATTTAAAAATCATACAAAGAAGTAGGAAAATCTGATTAATAACCAGGAGACAATATCTGACAATTAAAAAAAAAACAACCTGAAAAATGCCAAATGTAGGTCCTGGGCAAAGTTCTCTAGTTTTATCTGGTTCCACATCTCTAAACTTACATCAGGGTGAAGTAAGGAACTACTGAATATTTTCTAAATGCAGAATGATCTGCTTTTCCCTTAGAGAACAAACAAAAGGACTCGCCAATCGATCAAACAGATCTTGTTGGAGCTTGAAAGGATTGCTGCGTATCAAGGAGGGCAGGTAGGGGCCTGCTGGGCTGACTCACAGAACACACCATCCATGGCAACTGCTGGTGGGCCCATTCCCTGTTATTAAAACACATGTAATTGCTCCAGGTTTGCAGATGGTCTGATGGGCTGCTACCTCTGCCAAGGCAATGAGGCTGCCGGATGGGATTCTGCCAGCCACCTCTCAGCCTAATTTAAAGAAAAGAGCAACCCCTTTATTTACCAATTTTGTTTCCAAAGTTTTTACACTAGTGGTCTGCCAGACTGACAGCACTGAGATCTGTGGAAAAGCCTAAAATCTCCCCTGGTTTAGGCCAGGAAAGAGGCCCAGTAACAACTGATAACACCAACTGCTATGGATCAGAAATGCTAGGCATAGGGGCACTGATGAGGAAGGCGCCAGGTCCCAACTCTGCCGCTCAGCCACTGGCTCAAGTCCCCTCGATGAAACAATGTGATTTCTATGCCTCCCACCCCCACTTTAGCTCTAGCGATGCCAAGTTGTCAATTTGGGCATCTAAGTCCAAACCCACTATCTAAATGGTCAGGATTAGCAAGGCCAGGCCTTCTCTCGGATTTAGTATCAGGTGGCAAAAAGGTCAGGATATAAGGTACAACATAGACAGGACTCCAGCCTCTGTCACAGTGGAGGGTGTGTGGAAGGCCTGGGAGGAAGCGGGGAGTCCAGAGGGTATTATGGGGTGGGGGGAGAGTCCTGCCTAAGATAGCAAAGCATGTGTCCTTAGAAATAAAAGACTTCTGTTTGGTTGGTAAATAAGATACAAAATTAATCATCTCCAGGGGCTGCAACTCTAGCATCAATCAATAACTGAGAATTTTTAGGCTTCAGTGTCTTGGCCATCATATTATACTTGGTGTAACACTATCAGTGGGCTAGTCTGTGCTTTAAGACTGGGTGGATGTTCCCTGTGCCCTCACCCCCTCCACTGACTCAGAGTAACATAATGAGGAACATTACACTTTGAAAGGCTTGTTTAATTTTGAAGAAATCAGTTAGCTGTTGTTAGGCTTTCCATAGAGAAGACAGCATGTTTTTTTTTTAATTTGGCGGTATTTATGACTAGAAATAGACTTCAAGCCCTTATAGCTTGCTTAGTGGAAGAACTGGCAGTGTGGTCTGTTAGGTCTAACCTAATAGAGATGTAAAAGGAGTCTAAGGAAATACATAGCCTTAAAGGTGGGGACTGACGCATGGACATCCACCACAGCAGCACTGAGAACAGTGAAACAAGCTCAAAGTAATCAGGAAGCTCAAGCGGCTCTATGGCACAGAGTGTAACAGGATGGAGGACGGGAAGCACACCTCCCATAGAGAGGGGCCCGGTTAATTCCGAAGGACCAGCCTTCAGCTGATACAAGAGGGAGAGATTTCTTTGAAGGAATCGGTGAAGAACTGAGAGCTGAGGCTGCTTTCCTTCCTCTATCTGTACAGCTCTCTGTCCCACCCCCAAGCCAAGTGAAGGGGGCCTCAAGATCACCGCTTGTCAGGGGTGCTTGCTAAAAGGAGGAAATGGCCTCTCACTCCTAGCCCGCTGCTTGTTGATCGGTGGATGCTCACAGTCCCAACCGCTCTGCCACTGGGAGACCTACCCTGTGTGGGACCTTGCCCAAGGTAAGAGGTGCAGAACATATTCCTGAGACAGGAGGACCTGGGGTTAGCTGTTGGAGGCAAATGTGAACATTCAGCTGGGGATGGTTTGCCCAGATCAGGTAACTGCAGTGTTATTCCCACTTGCTGCGGAAGGGGAGGAGAACCAAGGCCACTTGCCCCTCTTTGGGGGCCTCAGCATTTCAAATCAAGCTTGAGTTGGAAGTGAAGAGAAAAGGTGTGAATTGGATGAGAGATTTAACTACTGTATGGAGTCCACTCCATTTAAATATACTAACCAGTCTACTGGATGCTAGGAAACATATTACTATGCTCATTTTCCAGAGGTGGAAACTAACAGAGCAGTGAACTAACTGTTCAAAGTGATATAGTTAAGTGGCAGAGTTAGGGACCTGGTAGGTCTGTCTAGCTCCAAAGACCATGGTAAGCTGGTTACGGTTCCAAATATGGATTCTAGAGTCAGACTACCTATGGCTCTACTATGCAACAGCTGTGTGATCTTAAACAAATGATTCCACCTCTCTGTGCCTCAGTTAGATAGGCAGAATAACAGTATATCCCACATAGGGTCATTTTGAAAATGAAAGTTCACACTGCTGTATTTAACACGAATAACCAACAAGGTCCTGTGTATAGTGCAGAGAACTCTGCTCAACGTTATGTGGCAGCCTGGACGGGAGGAGCATTTGGGGGAGAATGGATACACGTATATGTAGAGCTGAGTCACTTAACTGTATACCTGAAACCATCACAATGTTGTTAATCGGCTGTACTCCAAGATAAAAAGTTAAAAAAGAGATATTCCCCTCTCCAGCTGTTAGGATTTTAAAAAATTATTTAAAAAAAATAAAATTAAAAGAGTTCATGCAGGTGAGTGCTTGGAACAACACTTGACCTAAAAATGTTAATGGTGATGCTTCTTTAAGGCAAAGAATGCTGAAGATGGCGTCACCCACCAGAAGCTAAGGGAGAGAGCTGGGACAGATTCTGCCTTTCCGCCTAGAAGGAGCCAATCCTGATGACATGTGGACTTCTGCCTCCAGGCTGACAGATTACGAATTTCTGTTTAAGCCACTCAGTCTGCAGGATTTTGTTACGACAGCCCTAGGAAACTAATACACATGTGATATGTTCATTGCTTCTGCAATGGAAAAAAACAACTTTTTGGACCTCTGTTTTCCTATCAGCAAAGTGAGAAATGGATCCCAGAGACAGCTTCTTCCATCTCTGTCGGGAACATCTGCACATACTCTCCATCAGAAACACACATATTTAGGTGACGAATACATCTAAAATAACCTAAACTCATTCATAAATACAGCACATCAGCATTTCCAATGTGTGTTTCTTGGATTATTGGGCCTAAGAGTTGGAGAACAGGCTTCAGCAGTCAAAGAACCCTCTTCCTCACGCTCTCCACATGCAGCGAGCTGTCCCCTTCTAGCTGCGCTGACCAACCACTGTGAGGGGACCGGCTCAAGGATCAGCACCACCCCCCACCCCCTAGGCTGCCCCAATTCTACCTCAGCTAACCAGCCCACCTGCTGGCAGGAAGGAGCAGTCTGCATCTGTGGCAGATGAAGAGGTGATGCTGAAGACGTGTCTGGGTTGTTTTACCCTGTGGACACATGGTCTACCCCAGCCCTTCTCACCCCAGTTACACAAAGTCCTGGAACACTGAGAAATATCAGAGGTTGGAGCCTACTCCAGACCACTTCTGCAAGATTCTGCAAGATAAGAGCCAGCCATCAATATTCCGTAAAAGTTCTCCAAGTGATTCTGATGTGCAGTCAGGTTCCAGGACCATTCACTTGTCTACACAGATCACAGGTGGGCACTAATAACGCTCGGGCTTCCCAGGTGGTGCTAGTGGTAAAGAACCCAGCTGCCAATGCAGGAGGCGCAGGAGATACAGGTCCGATCCCTGGCTCAGGAAGATCGCCTGGAGGAGGCCATGGCAGCCCTCTCCAGTATTCTTGCCTGGAGAATCCCATGCACAGAGGAGCCTGCTGGGCTACAGTCCATGGGGTCACAAAGTCCCAGACGTGACTGCAGCGACAGCATGCACGCAACAGATAGCTTTTAGTGAGAAAAGTAAATTTAAATCTGGTTTTTGTGGGAGCTGTCTTCCAGGTTGTTTATTTTACTGTTTTAATTTTTCGGCCTTGCAGCATGTGGGATCTTAGTTTCCCAACAAGGAATCAAACCCATGCCCCCTGCACTGGAAACCCCCACCCCACCCCCAGTGTGAACCACTGGGCCGTCAGGGAAGTCCCTCTTCTAAGTTGTAAAATCTGTCCTCAAGGATTCTCACTGCTGCCTATATTGCTGGATCAAATAGCAGCCAACGGACGGTACAAGACCCCGCCCCTTCCCAGGGCCAATGTTTGAAGCACTTTCTATGTGCAAATGATGTTCCATGCTCACGTGAAGTCGCTCACTCGTGTCCGACTCCTCGCGACCCCATGGGCTGCAGCCTACCAGGCTCCTCTGTCCCTGAGACTTTCCAGGCAAGAGTACTGGAGTGGGTTGCCATTGCCTTCTCCGGATGGTCTTGCGAATGCCCCCCAAATAACAGGACTGATTTTATACAGGAAGAGAGTCCTGGGAACCCCCAACGGCCTAGATGCCCGTGCGTATGTCCAGCCCGCTCAGCCCCTATGTGGTTTCTGGAGGGAGGAACCTTGCTGAAGAGTCCTCTGTAGATCACACGGATATACCGTGGCCTCTGGGGCTGTGGAGGAGGGCAGGCCACGAACCTGAACTAGCACCTACTCTCCACCCCTGGAGACTTCACATCTACAGCCTTTCATGCTGCTTCCTGTAACACTTCTCAAAAATCCACCACGTATTCTGGCACCCTGAACACAACATAGCTTGTTTCTGATTCCCTGTAACAAATGGCAACTCCCGCCCAATCTGGACACTCCCCTTCCAGTGATTTTTTTTTGGCTTTTTGGCTGCAAGGTAAGTGGGATCTTGGAAGGTGATCCCTTAACCACTGGGCTGCCAGGGAAGTCCCTTGGGGGTATGTTAAGAGCTTAAAAAAATATGAATTCACTTTTTTTTTCCCCCTGAGTTCCCAGAGAAGCCATTTTCTTATTTTTCAACAGTGACCCCACTAGGCACTGCTCACCTGCTGGGACTCTCTGAAGCAGATCTGTAACCCTTTCCTCTTCTGCAGTCTCAAGTCCTATCAGACAATGAACCCCTGACATCTCCAAAATGTATTATTTTGTTCTTTCTTCCCCCAAGCATTCACAGAGGTTGAATGGTGTCCCTTAAAAGATATATAGTGGGGTCCAAACTCCAGCACCTCAGAGTGTGATTGTATTTGGAGACGGCTCTTTATAGAGGTAATTAAGTCAAATGAGGTCATGAAAGTGAATGCTAAATCGGTATGACTGGTGTCTTTACCAAATCGGGAAATGCGAAAGCAGAGAGCCACACCCAGAGGGAAGGTGAGGGGAAAAGACACAGGGAACGGAAGACTGGCTACAAACCCAGGAGACGGGCCTGGCGCATCCTCACAGCTCTCAGAAGGAACCAACCCTGCCCACAGCTTGACTTCAGACTCACAGGTTCCACACGGTGAAACGTTTCTGCTGTTATTGCCATCCTCTCTGTGGTGCTTTGTGACAGCAGCCCCAGCAAGCAAACACGGATGTCTTGGAATTACACTCACCACTCTCCATTCTTCCCTCCACAACCACACCCAGGCCCTTGGGCAAATGATCTTCCTGGGTGACTGCAATAGCCCCTTGGTGTCTCCTGGCCTCAGTTTTTCTTCCTACCCACCCCTTGGACAAGCCACTTATGAGAATAACATTTCTAAGACTCTGTTTCCATCCCATCATTTCACAGGAAGACTCTTCCGGGAACTTCCAAGTGCCTAGGAGATCCGGGCCCTCCAGACCTCCCCTGGAGCAGCACCTCCTATGGTAGCAGTTAGAGAGAACATGGACCGTGGAGAGACAGGTACGCTAAAGTGGGAGAAACAAGTCTGCCTCTCTTCAACAGGTAAGAAGCTTGCTTACCTATTGAACGAGTTCAGTCAGTGTCTTCTCTCTTTCCTTTTCTCTCTATATTTCTGTGCTGAGACACTCTGAGAATCTAAGGGAGAGGCTCTTAGCTTAAACATTCTGATTCAGCTTTCCATGTGGGAGATTTAAAAATGTTCAGTTTCACTGAAAGCTCTGAGTGTGCATCACTGTACACCCCTAGCACTTAACAGTAGTGGTGATACATTCTTGAACTCAAATAGTGGATGGATGGGTGGGTGGCTGGGTGGATGGATGAATGGATGGATGGATGGGTGGGTGGATGGGTGGGTGGATGGATGGATGGATGGGTGGATGGCTGGATGGATGAGTAGATGGATGGGTGGGTGGGTGGGTGGGTGGATGGATGGATGGATGGGTGGATGGGTGGATGGATGGATGGATGGATGGGTGGGTGGATGGATGGGTGGGTGGGTGGATGGGTGGATGGGTGGATGGATGGGTGGATGGGTGGGTGGGTGGGTGGATGGGTGGGTGGGTGGATGGATGAGTAGGTGGATGGGTGGGTGGGTGGATGGATGAGTAGATGGATGGGTGGGTGGGTGGATGGGTGGGTGGGTGGGTGGGTGGGTGGGTGGGTGGGTGGGTGGATGGATGGGTGGATGGGTGGGTGGGTGGGTGGGTGGGTGGGTGGGTGGGTGGGTGGGTGGGTGGGTGGGTGGGTGGATGGGTGGGTGGGTGGGTGGGTGGATGGATGGGTGGATGGGTGGGTGGGTGGGTGGATGGGTGGATGGATGGGTGGGTGGGTGGATGGATGGATGGGTGGGTGGATGGATGGGTGGGTGGGTGGATGGATGAGTAGGTGGATGGGTGGGTGGGTGGATGGGTGGGTGGATGGGTGGATGGGTGGGTGGGTGGATGGGTGGGTGGGTGGATGGATGGGTGGGTGGATGGATGGGTGGGTGGGTGGATGGGTGGGTGGGTGGGTGGATGGATGAGTGGGTGGATGGGTGGGTGGGTGGGTGGGTGGATGGGTGGGTGGGTGGATGGATGGGTGGGTGGGTGGATGGGTGGGTGGGTGGGTGGATGGGTGGGTGGGTGGGTGGGTGGATGGGTGGGTGGGTGGGTGGGTGGGTGGGTGGGTGGGTGGGTGGGTGGGTGGGTGGGTGGGTGGATGGGTGGGTGGGTGGGTGGGTGGATGGAAGTGTCATCATCTATCCTCTTGCAATCTATTTCCCATTTATCAAACACTCACACCACTACCAAGTTCAAGAAGGCCTATGGCCTCAGTGCTGTATGAATGGAACAAACTCTTTAGTCCCCTGATATCTTTGCTGGATTTCCTTTCTTCCTGCTCCATCCACATGTCATGATTCAAGGCACAACTCAAATTTGACACTGACTAACTCAACTACTTGCCTTTACATCTAAAAAAGAAGTTTCTATCTTTCTCCCATCTAACCCTTCTTTTCGTCCTTCCTCTGAAAAAGTGTTGAAGTTCTTACTTTTAAAATCCAACTCCTCCCTCTGTGTTTTTGGTATCTTTATTTATCTAACATGGGTGTATATATATCTCATTTGCCAGATTACAAATTCCCTGAGGGAAATCAGTGTGCTGTGTCTTCTCCAATAGAAAATGCTAAGGACTTACTGGTAGATAGTTGCTATTCCACTTCTCTCTGTTTTCCCTCTTAACCTTTAATCTCTACACTCCTAGTGACACCATATCCTTTAAAATCTGTTGTTTCCCATCCTTAGAAAAAGAAACTTTTGCCATGTTTTCTAACAGCTTTTAAAAAAGCTTACTAATTTTCCTTGCTACCTTAGTAAATCTGACAAAACTACACTTTATCACCCACTCACTCCTCAAGCCTTTTGTAATTATGTTTTGGCCCCTATAACTGAGTTCCTTCCTAAAAGGTCCTTCCTGAAAGTAACATCTGAAAGGACAAATGCAAAGGGGTCTTTGTAGGGCCTGCCCTTGACTACAAGATGATGTTGACAGTACTTTCCTCGGCACTTGAAGCAATGCCCAACCCTGACCTTTTTCTGTCTTTATTCAACGTACATAGAGACTTACTATGCGCTAGGCATTGAGGATACACTTATGAGCCAAAAGACATAGTAGTCCCTGGCTCATGGGGAGAGACAATGAGACCATCAGCAAACATTTGAGTATCGACCGGGAAAGTGTTGCAAAGTACAGATGCCTCCACCACACACAGCATTCTTCTGTGGCCACTCCTCTCTCTGCCTCTCAGCTCTTTTTCTTCCTCTGGACTCCAGATGGAAGTGTTCCTCAAGGCTCCATCCTTGGCACCTCTCTTTGCTTTTCAACAAGGACTCTCTCCTTGACAGTCTCATCCTCCTCTCGGGCTTCAACTGTAACCTCCTGAAGCAGGCATCTTAAACCAATCACTTCCTGCCACACATCTCAACTCTACAGACTTCAATCTCCTTTTTCTGCAGTCCATAAACAGACAACTCTCAGTCCTAAAAAGTGAAAGTCGCTCAGTCATTTCCAACTCTTTGCGACCCCATGCACTGTAGCCAGCCAGGCTTCTCTGTCCATGGGATTCTCCAGGCAAGGATACTGGAGTGGGTAGCCATTCCGTTCTCCAAGGGATCCTGATTCTGAGATCAAATCCAGGTCTCTTGCATTGCAGGCAAATTCTTTACCATCTGAGCCATCAGGAAAACCCAGTCTCAGTCCTAACAACACACAAATCTTATCTTCCCCCTTAATCCTCTACTGAAGCATCCCTCTCTGCTCACAGGCTGAGTCTCATCTCTCTCCAGTTCCCAGGGTCGCAGATTTGGTCACAGGACCATCCCTGAAAGCCACCAACACTTTCCATCTGCCTCCTTCCGGCACTTAAGGTTCTAGGGTCCTGGATCCAAATGATCTTCCAGCCTCACTGCCTCAATCTGCCAATACTTCAGCTCCAGGCAAAGTTAGTTGTCGCTGACTCTCCTCAGAGCATTCTTTCTATGAGGCGTGCTCTCACCCTGCCCCTAGGCACACATCCTCAAGTCTATTTCTGTTATCAATAAATATCAGAGGTGACAGTATCATGCAGCCATTGATGGATGGTAAAGCTGTGCAGCAAACTGGACGAAATGAGATCCAGTTTTCAAACTGGATGAAAACTTGTGAGATCATATTATACAACAAAAGCAAGATGCAAAATTGTCTGCAAATAGGTTTTTTTTAAAATAATTATCCAGATAAAAATATATAAGAAATATATCAAAATGACAAAAATAATTATATTAGAGTGGTGGAATGTTGGATGAGTCTTTTCATTTTTGTAGATTCTAAATTCTATTTAGTGTGGTTTTTAAAATATATGTATGTTTCAGGACTTCCCTGGAGGTCCAGTGGTTCAGTCTGTGCTTCCTGTTTATAACAGCCAGGACATGGAAGCAACCTAGATGTCCATCAGCAGATGAATGGATAAGAAAGCTGTGGTACTTATACACAATGGAGTATTACTCAGCCATTAAAAAGAATACATTTGAATCAGTTCTAATGAGGTGGATGAAACTGGAGCCGATTATACAGAGTGAAGTAAGCCAGAAAGAAAAACACCAATACAGTATACTAACACATATATATGGAATTTAGAAAGATGGTAATGATAACCCTGTATGTGAGATAGCAAAAGAGACACAGAGGTATAGAACAGACTTTTGGACTCTATGGGAGAGGGAGAGGGTGGGATGATTTGGGAGAATGGCATTGAAACATGTATACTATCATGTAAGAAATGAATCACCAGTCTAGGTTCAATGCAGGATACAGGATGCTTGGGGCTGGTACACTGGGATGACCCAGAGAGATGGTATGGGGTGGGAGGTGGGAGGGAGGTTCAGGATTGGGAACATGTATACACCCATGGCGGATTCATGTTGATGTATGGCAAAACCAATACAGTATTATAAAGTAAAATAAAGTTAAAAAAAAAAAAAAAAGAGTCTCTGCTTCCCCAGCAAGGGGTGGGGGTTCCATCCCTCATCAGGGAAATAAGATACCACATGCTGTGCAGCACAGCCAAAAAAGAAAAATAAATTTTAAAAAATATTATACGTGTGAGTGTATGTATGTTTCAAAATAGTTTTAGATTTACAGAAAATTTGAGAAGATAATATAGAGCATTCCTATACACCCTACAGTGGTTTCCCTCATTAGCAACATTATATTTTAGTATCACACTAATGATACCATATCAGTATGGTATGGTATCAATATAATATCAATAATACCAATACCAATCATTTAATGTGGTTTTTAAAACTTAAAAAAATTATAGTTTGGTAAAACCAAATAACCAGCATAAACAGAGGAAAAAGTCATTTTTTCATAACCTCTAACTCCAACTTAGCATCCTCATAGTTACTATTTTTCTTATTATCTCAGTCTCCTCTTGGCATGGATTCTTAACTAAAAACTGAAACAAATTTTGCTCTGCTATCATTTGCCATACATGTGTGCATGTAGTTAAAATTTTATTATTGATTTAAAAGTTCTGGGAAATATTTTCTATAAACATAAAGAACCATGAAAATTTTTTTAAACAGCGGAACCAGAGCCACATCTAGAATCTATTGCTGTGTACGCTGCTGTTCAACAAGCCTAGAAGCTCTGCTTGGGTCAGGTCTCCTCCCTACGCCCCCCACCACCACCTCAACCCCCACCCTGAGCATTGCACATTTAAGAATACCCAAGCTCAGGACACAGACTTGGTGAGTACCAGCTGTAACAAACTGGACAGGTAGGATAATTCTAACTGATGGGGTATTGATTCCAAATTACTAAAAGAAAAGGACCCTTTATGAAATTTTATGAGATGTCAGTTTTCCATTTTTGACAAACAGGACATCACAATGTTTTCCCTTGACATCATTCAAAAAACCTGGTTAAAATTAGATCTTACATAGAAATGGATTTTAGTTTATAAATTAGAAAAATCAAAGAAACAGCAAATGAAAAATAGTCTAAAGACTGTATTTTCAACTTGCTTTTAAAGTCGGAGCTACAGAAAATTAAGTGCTGTTGTGTGGGTTTTTTTTAAACATTTCTCCCCTAGTGAGTTGTCTTTGTTCTAACTGCCAAGTTGGTTTCAAAGATTCTTTCTGGATCCCTAGCGGTTAGAACAAGTCCTACAGATTATGCAAAGAAACAACCAACTGAAGAAGTGGGCACAGTGCTACTTTTTATGGGAATATATGACTTCCTGTTTTAAAACAGAACTTAAATAGAAGTCTCAAATAGGTCCCCCCCTTTTTTTGGGGTGGGGGACCTTCCCAAGTGGTTCAGTGGGTAAAGAATCTGCCTGCAATCCAGGAGATGCAGGCAGATATGAGTTTGATCCTCAGGTCAGGAAGATCCCCTGAAGGAGCACATAGCAACCCACTCCAGTATTCTTGCCCGGAAAATCCCACGGAGAGAGGAGCCTGGTAGGCTACAGTCCATAGGGCTGCAAAGAGTCGGACACGACTGAAGTGATGGAGCACGCACCCTGCTTTTTTAGTTGAAAAATCCTTTTTCCATCTTTGAAGATAGTCTATACTTGATGCCAATGGCACCCCACTCCAGTACTCTTGCCTGGAAAATCCCATGGACGGAGGAGCCTGGTAGGCTGCAGTCCATGGGGTCACGAAGAGTCGGACACGACTGAGCGACTTCACTTTGACTTTTCATTTTCATGCATTGGAGAAGTTAGAAAATATACTGAACAGTGTCCTAAAATATATTCTGTATCTAATCTTATATGATTTTGGAAAATCCCTAAAACTAAACAAACAACATAACATTCTTGTATCTTGTCACAAAAAAATGTGAGAAGCAAAACTTTGTTAAACAAATTAAGGATTGCAAGAAAGGAAAAACTTATACCAAGTTTTCTGTGAACCTAAAGTTCACTAAAATAGTTGAAATTCAGTCACTGTCAAAATCCAGCATCGGGTTATAATTCCAAGGAAAATGCTGAGTATCAGGATTAATAAATAAGAAAATGGTATTCCCAATTGGTGACTAAAGACTGCCAAGTTACAGTTAGAAGTAGCACCATTGACAATTTTCAAGACAACTATGCTTATGGTTAAAATTGCTTATCTTACCAACTACTGTATAAGTCTGCTTTACGACAAAAGTGACTTGATTATCTAAGAATACCACTATTATTGATTTATTACTGACTGATGCTTTAACAGCAAGACTTAAAAAAAACCAAAACATTAATCGCTCAGTCGTGTTCAACTCTTTGCGATCCCATGGACCACAGCCTGCCAGGCTCCTCTGTCCATAGGATTCTCCAGGCAAGGTAAGCTTCCAATCAGTCTTGTTAACAATTAACTTGGTATTACAGAGACAGCAGGACCCAGCCAGTCTGTCTTGAGGCAAGACATCCTTTTTGAGACTTTTAATGTCCTAACTATAGTTAGGCGGATGTGAGGAATTGTGTAGTTTTGCCAATGTGCTTTGAATGAGTAAACAGAGATAGACTGGGAAGTGTCAGAAGTAACTGAAGCACACAGTGACCCAGAGAAGCTTCTGGAAGGATGTACAGTAAGTCCCTTACATACAAACCTTCAAGTTGAGAACTTTCAAAGATGCGAATGTGTGTTCACACGTCCAATCACATAAATTAGTTCACGTGTCTGATGTACACTGTCACGTGTGTGCATCCCCTACAAGTGGCTGTGCCTTTGTGAACTTTGCTGTACATTACTGTATGTGGGCAGTAGTACAGTGCCTTTATTTCAAGCCCAAGATGTCTGGAAGCAAACGTAAAAGCAGCGGTGATGCAGCTGGTGGTGCTAAGAAGCACCAGCTGTTGCACTATATACTACAGTACTTTTCAAAGTACTAAACTGTAAGGTTAAAAATGTTTTATTTTTCGTGTTTGCTTTGTTATATATTATTTTCATGAAAAGTATTATAAAACTATTTCAGTACAGTACTATATAGCCAATTATGTTACTTGGGTACCTAGGCTAACTTTGCTGGACTTATGAACAAATCAGACTTACAAACTGCTCTCAGAATAGATCTCATTCCTATGTAGGGGACTTATTGTTCCTCGCAAGGTGAATAGCAGAAGGTGCCAAGTGATTCTCAACATTTTGGTACATTTTTGTCTGATCTGAAGTTTAAAATAACAAGCACTCTTTTAAAAGCAGAAAACAACAGCTGTATTTTGTAAAAGGACAATTACAATAATATGTTAAAACTTGGTACGTGAATGCAGTAGAAGTTTTATAAAACATTACAAAAATGTCTTGAAACTACCCAGTTTTGTTGAGGCTTTAAGAAAAAGTTCCCATCCACTGCATACCAACAACAGGCAAAAGAAAGCAACTTTCCTTTCTAACTCAATAACACTGATGGTCTGTTGTTGGCATATGGATAATATTTATTTCAAAGAGTAGAGTAAAGCTACCCAGTTACTAAAAGTAACAGAAGCTATATAGACACACCACATTACTGGGATTCTTAAAGATCATTTCTAAACTTATCCAAAAATCCTGTTCTTTATTTTTAAAGCTCTAGAAGATAATTACTAAATAAATTCTAGTTGGATTACCAAGTGCCTAGGGGTAAAAATATAACTGACATTATTCTTACCTGGTGCTGCACATCGGAATTTGCTGGGCAGTTCAAAGTAATTGGATCACACTCCTCTTCTATGGATTAAAAAAAGAAAATATGCTAAGCTTGACAAAGAAAGCACATGCTCTGTAGTATAAGGCCTAAAATGAAGACTTAATATTACATTCTGTTTACGTCTGGTAAAATCAGGAGTACCCTGAGTGGCCCAGTTACAAGCTCCCCTCCTCATTCTGCTCCTGTGGACAAGACCCCAGCTAAACAATTCTCCTTCTCAAGAGGATCAGGCACAACCCTTGCTTATTCCTGAGGGGTGGGTTTCGGTTCCCTGCCAGACCACTGAATTATTCAGACAATTACATCCTTCCCCAGGAGCCCTGGGGCACACACCCGTTTATAGGACAGCCTTGTCACCCGCAGCCCCTGGTTGTTCACTCTGCTCCCAAGCACAGCCCCTGTATGACCCTGCGTGGCATGCAGCATCGTCCTCCCGCAGGCCATGAGGCTCCAGATGTCCTGGGCATGGCCATCCTCATAGCCCCATGGCAGGATCCCTCCCTGGCCAACGTAGTGAACAGCAGGTGATTCAAACTTTCCCCTCTGATAATCTTACATCAGATTCCAGGGTGTTGGCTGTTTGACAGTTTACTAAGCCCTTCAGAGATCAGGGAGTGGGATTATACTTATCTTGATAGCTCAGCCTCCTAAAAGTCAAACTGAAACCATTTCAGTTCTAAAGTGGGAATTGCCAGTGAACGTCAGAGGAATATAATAGACATGTGAAACATCTAATACTTCTCATAATTAATTGTGAGGAAGGAAATTCCATTCTTACGCTGTCTTACATATGTGGTAACTTCACAGCTCCCCAATTTGTGGTGAAGACAAATACATTAAAAGCTGATCTGGGGGACTTCCCTGGTTGTTCAGTGGTTAAGATTCTGCACTTTTGCTGCAGGGGGCACAGGTTCCTTCCCTGGTTAGGGAACTAAGGTCCCACATATCATGTGATATGGCAAAAAAAAAAAAAAAAGCTGAATTTTTCCATTAGATTTTACTCTTTAACCATAGAATTCAGTATCACACTAACCTTGAAAGCTGACAGAAATACAGTACACTATGAAACAAAAGTTTAGTGGCATGTAAAATTTTAGAGTTATAAAGCCTTACACAGAGAATCACTTAACTCAAGGTTCAAAAGTTAGGACTGAATGACAGATTGATTGATTCATCCATTATTTATTTTTACATTCTGTAACATGCATTGACCTACTACAGACTGAGCTGATAGATTTGTTCATGTAAGGGGCTATATTTATTGCTGCCTACATGATTCTGACTAAAAGGTCATTTTCCCTTAATATTATTATCTGTGAAATTTAAACTAAAAGCACAGTCTTTTACTACGATTCCATATGGTATCTGTTTCTTAATTTATTTGGCTGCACTGGTTCTCAGTTACAGTATGCAGGATCTTTAGTCGCAGCATGAGAGAGCTAGTTCCCTGATCAGGCATAAAACTCGGCTCCTGTGTGTTGGGAGGGCAGAGTCTTAGCCACGGGGCCACCAGGGAAATCCCTACACCATATCTTTCTAAGCTGGAGCAGTGGAGATCTCACCTAGGCTTGTGTTCCTCATGATACAGTCCAGTTCTCTTGCATGAGAATCATTTGACTCTCTGTTAACAAATACAGATTCTGGGCTCCACCTCCAGACTTTCTGGTTTGGAACTTCAGGTAGTCCAGAAATCTGACACCTAACAAGTACCCCCATAGAATTCAGGTGCATTCTAAAGTGATTTTTCACAGTGACAGACATTTTTTTCCAGTCATATTAATTCTCACAATGGCCGTGCGTGCTGTGTATGCTCAGTTGCTTCAGTCGTGTCCAACTCTACGTGACCCTATGCACCAGAGCCTGCCAGGTCCATGAGATTCTCTAGGCAAGAATACCGGAGTGGATTGCCGTGCCCTTCTCCGGGAGATCTTCCCAACCCAGGGATCGAAGCCACGTCTCTTATGTCTCCTGCACTGGCAGGCGGGTTCTCTACCACTGGCACCACCCGGGAAGCCCCTCACAACGGCCAGTGTCATCACCGTTACCCAAGCCCTTTTGAAAAGGCAGGGCTTTTTATTTCCCAACACAATGTTAACTTGAAATTAAAAGGCAACTTTTCTTACATGGCCTCCCAAACACTCCTGTGGTGGTAACCTTCTCCCTCCCATCCAACCTCCAGCAAAGAGAAAAGTTTCGAAGAATGGTCACCTTTGTATTGGGGGAGGGGATTATAACTTGGGGGAGGGGATTTAACTGTTGGTTTGCTGTAACAGGAGACTGCCAAGAGTCTGGGTCAAGGCTGGGTGGGAGGCAGGCAGTGAGCTGGTGGGATGAGTGGGACCAGGTAACATCATATCACGCAGACGAGAGAGGTTTTTAGTTTCATTGTAAAACAAACTTAATAGCAAAATACCATCAATCAATCGGCAAAATGAGAAATCATAAAATACAGTACATTGGCTTGCTTGTTTGGGGGCAGACATTTTTATTGGGTTGGCCATTAAGTTCGTTTGGGTTTTTCTGTTACAGCCTATGGACAAGCCCAAACAAACTTACTGGCCAACCCAACACTTCCGAATTATTTTAGCGATTTCCTCAGTACTTGTTTCTTTTCTCCTAACTTTTCCAAACTGAACTACTACATTTTGTTAACAAATTTTTCTAAATATCACCCATGTTGAAGTTCAAATTACACAAAATTATTAACAATAAAATCAGTCTATTTCTCTTTCACTTCATATTTGCTATATAATTTTTTTTGAACAATGAAACTCAGAAAATGAAGGTGATAAAATTTTGATTAAATCAAATATATTTTTGTACAATTTCCCCTCACTAGGAATAGCAGCTGAAATATCAGAATTCTTTTCAAAAGACATTTTTCTCTCAAAATGTGAAGAGCCACTTTCCCTCTAGAATCCTCAAGCCAGTAGTTTCTACAAGACATAGGAATTCATGAAATAAAGTGAACCCCAATCTTAAATGAGTCCTGAGTTTAGAGCCTAAAGACTCTCACAGAGAACCTATAACAGACATTTGACATAATGAACAGCCTGAAATCTCTAAAATCAGGGGAGGCAGAAGCTACACATTTGTTCCCAAGAAAACAAGGATTATAGCATGTTTCACCTCAAAAATATGCTGATCATTGAAATTACACTAGATGCCTACAGTTGATTTACGGTAAAAAGCACAAAATTCAGACCCATTTTTGTATGGACCATGTTGAGGAACAGTGTTATATTGTCCATGGGGAAACTAGGAATATACTAGAATTAGGATTAAAGATTTTGTGAAACATGCTTCTTTTCTTAAGAAAATCTATTTTGAAGACTTTTTAATCGGATGGAAATGGTTCAAGCTAATTACAAATGACTCCTCTATTAAAATATAGTAGCCCCGGAGAATTCACTTACGTGTCAGAGTCTGAATCTGTACTTAATATAATTCGATTACATTCACTTTTAATCTATAAATTAGCCTCTTCACTAATTTATGTGGGCTTTGTATTCCTAAAAACAACAAGAAAATTACCATAATCATTTAATACTGATATTGGCTCCATTATGGTATCTTTAACAAGATACTGCAGACATTAAATTGTTGTATTATCAAATGCAAATGTTGGAGTAAGTTTCCAAACTTCCGGACATGGTTCATTATATTTAAGATCATGTATTTCTCGGAGAAAAATTATGTGCTTAATAATGCTCTCCTACCCCACGAATAAAGACAGAGGAAAGGTCTAGAGTATGGTTTTTAACAGTCATGTTACTTGTCAACTCACCACCGTTTTAATTGAGGTTTTGTAAAACTTAAATTATTGAAGAAACAGCTACAGTACAGTTACTGTATTATCAGGCTGCTAAGCAACAATCTTTTTCTCTTAAAACAGGAAATCACATTCAAGATGATTTTAAAAAGAAGATTTCAGATGGATCAAACCATGGCAATGCATTCCCAGTCACTGCGGCTCAGCTTGTGCTTAAAACAGTGGTTCCACTCTCACCTCTGCTGTGAGAGCTTTCCACAGTCCTCAACCCTGACTGATCCCAGTTCTCTTGCCAGACTTCCCTCCACCCTGTCTGAAGCTCCTGGGTGCCAGGCGCTATTCTTGTGTTCCATTCTCACGAGCACCCTGGGAGGTGGGATCCACCTTGTCCTAAGCTGTGAAGTCATCTGCCCAGTCCTCTCAGAGCTGGCGAGGTTTCTCAGCCGGTTCTCTCCTACATGTCCCATTGGAGGGTGCACCACGTTCTTGAAACTTCTTGGGCAGGCTCTCAAAGGGAGGTCTGAGACCCACTCACTCAGGTATGCATTGAAACACAGGTATCAATCCTAATCTCCCCTGTGTCTCACCCTCCCCTACCACACGACCATGTGTAGAATAGATAGCTAGTGGGGAAGCTGCAGTAAGCACAGGGAACTCGGCTGAGTGCTTTGTGATGACCTAGACGGGTGGGACTGGGGTGGTTTGGGAGGGAGGTTCAAGAGGGAGAGGATATATGTATACATATAGCTGATTCGATTCGTTGTACAGCAGAAACGAATCCAACATTGTAAAGCAATTATCCTCCAATTAAGAAAACAATAAACACGCGGGGAAAAAAAAAACCCCTACAGGTTTCTGGGCCTGATCCTAGACCCACCACATGATGATTTTGGAGAAGCAGGGCCCAGAACCTGCATTTTAAACTAGCTCCCCAGATAATTCTTCACTGCATCCTCCCTGAAGTCCAGTGAATACCACCCAGGATAGTTTCCTGTCTATGCTGGTGTCTTGGCCTGCGCCTCTCACTTTCTTGCTGAACTAGACAGTCACAGGGTGGGGAATTCAGGATGCTGAGAAGTCATTCAGGGAGTAGAGGAAGGGAAAGGAAACATGCAGGAAGCCAGCCTCCCCTAGAACAACCAGGAATTGGGCTCAAAGGCGGCCTTCAGGCTCTTTCCCTTATACTACTGCCATTCCTGGGCGACACTGGGCTGACGTCATTTCAGGAAGCAGGGGGAGGAGTCTGGTGAGCAGAGAAGGAGAGAAGGGGACTCAGCAGAACCACAGACTTGACCACAGATGGGCCCTGGCAGGGAGCTCCCTTCCGACCTGCAGCTTGGCAGTCCTGTGATACCCATCACCACAAGGAGGCTGGGGAAACCCACAGCAGGCTGTGCTGGGAAGTCCTCTCTCTCCAGGAAGCCGGGGAGGCCCTGCCAACTCTGACGCTGGTCAGATCTGCTTGCCCCCCACCCCATTCCTTCACCCTCGGTTGTCAGCAGAACATAAGGTAAGTGCTCCAGCGTGATGGCTACCAGCTCGTTCTCCTTACTGGATACAGCCTTGCAGACTATAGCCTTGGACAGGCTCAGGCTCCGTTCAGATGCGTCTGCACCATATCTGAGATGTTAATCTGTGGATCATGAAAGAAAGCTCTTTTTGCTTTGGGACCTGACAAGCATCCCCTTCCCCTCGTCTGGCAACGGAACCTGTGGTTTGAGTAGAACTGTCTCCATGCCCTCTACATGTACCATCTAACCTCAAGGCTCAGACCTGGTCAGCCCTCCATCCTCCTGAGGACCACAATCAATATGATCGCCCCATGACGAAACTGCTCCTGTCTCAACTGCCCCTAAAACTGAGCCATGTGTGCGGGGGAAAGGCTCCCTCTTGTTCCACTGTCGTAAGCAGCACCAGGTGAAGCTGGAGGTGGCAGAGACCATCTTTCCCACCACGTGGGGAAAACTGGCCCGAGAATTGAGTCAACACAGAAGGCTGAGGCTTGAGAGTCAGAGAGAAGGGTGGGGAGAGAAAGAAGAGGAAGAAGGAGACGAGGAAAAGAAAAAGAGAAAGGAGAGAGAGAGAGCCTGAGACACCATTTTAAATGTTTGGATTTAACAGACTGAGAGACTCTAAACCACCAAATCCTTCCCCTCCCCTTTTTTCATTGGTTTGGGGCCATATCATGCAGCACGCAGGACCCTCATTCCCCAACCAGGGATCAAACCTGTGTCCCCTGCACTGGAAGTTCAGGGTCTTAAACACTGGACTGCCAGGGAAGTCCCTGCCCCCCACCCCCCCTGCTTTTTAAACTAATTTGAGTTATATTTCTGTCACTTGCAACCCACAGTCTTGGTTGTCTTCATTTTAAGCACACCAAAAACACCATAGGAAATTGATGTATCATTCGATCTAAAGTCATTTCTAGATTTTAATAAAAAAATTCATACTACAGATGATCAAATCAGGCACTAAAGTATCAGTATGTTTCTGTTCTACAGTTTTAACAAATGAAAGCTTAACTCTGACTAGTGCTTTGTTCAGGACAGGAGAATAATCACAAGCACAAGTTGTTGCATTAACTGTACATACCTTTAGGGAGTCCTGTGTCTTGAATGGGATACTTGTCTGACTGTAGAAAACCAACAAAAGGGGAAAATTATTTTTTTAAACACCATAGTCAATTAGAAGATCAAAGTGAAAAGAAAGCTTTGTCTTGGGAAAATCATGATTTTCATTTAAAGCCTTGCAAGTTTTTAGCCTTGAATTTATCCATAGGCCTGACCCATGGCTTGTTTTTATCCTCAATTTTATAGAGATGAAATCAGATTTGATGAAACGTCAATGATAGAACATGAAACAGAATAAGCCTTCAGCTCTGACCACTAAACCACACTTCCTCTCTTGTCTGCAGTGCTATTTTACTTCCTGCAGCTCAAAACTGAGGGACTGGCGTGTCTTTTCTCACCATTTGTGTGACACGCATTTGGGTCAACAAGCATGTATTCTGGGCAGCTCTCGCAACTGGAGAGCTCTGTCCTGGGTCGACAGGATTGAAAAGGTAACTATCCCGTAAGTTGCACGAAGATCAGTCCCCTATTCTGCACAATCAGGCACAGTTCCCCAGTGCTTTCGCTGAGGGCAGTACTGTCGCAGGGAATTCAAAATAGCAAATGCTCTTGCAATCACATATTTCTGTGTTGGTACTGATAAATATGCAGGTATCTAAGCTTCTGGAAACTTCTACTTCAGATTACACAATGTAGGTGTTTTCTGCAGATTTCTATGAGAGAAGCTTGAATGTGCCCAATTTCCCTAGCCTGCCTCTGACCCTGCCTCAGTTCCACCATCATTTCCTCTGGGCCTTTGGGTCCATGGCTCTCCAGCTTAAACAAAGCTGCACCTCCCAACCCTCCTGTAGCTCTCACCACTGTCTTCCTTGGAAAGAGGAGGAAAAGAAATGCAGAACCAGAGATTCTTGTTTTAAGGAAAAAACACCTGAGTTTATTAACATTATTAAGCTTTAAAATTAACATGGCTTCCTTAACATAGTCAATATTCTATGGATGTTCGAGTTTGCATTGTCATCTATGTATTTAATTTTGCTTATTGACCAGGAGTTAAAGGAAGGCTGACATTCAGTCGTCACTCAGTATCCTTGAGGGGCTGATTCTAAGACCTTCCATGGATACCAAACTCTGGATGCCCAAGTGGGATTTTAGTTCCCCGACCAGGGATGGAACCTGTACCCCTTGCATTGGGATCAGGTAGTCTTAACCCCTGGACTAAAGTCCTATGCCATTTTATGGAAGGGACTTGGGCATCCAGGGATTCTGTTTTAAATGCCTTTCCTTGGAGTTTCTTTGGAGCAGAAGCCTCCAACCTCTTTCCACAAAAGAAATTAATCTTCTTTATGTTATCAGTTCAACCTTTGAAGGGCCTGGGGTTTAAGGTCAGACACACTGGTGGTCAAGCATGTCTATACAGCTGAGCCCCAAGAACACTCTGGACACCAAAGGCAGGATGAGCTTCCCCAGTTGTCAGTACTCTGTGTATATCGTCACACACCATCACTGGGACCGGTAAACACTGTCCACACAGCAGAGAGGGCGACTGAGAGCCACCTGCTTGCAACTCTCCTGGGCCCTGACCTGCGCTCCTCCTCCTTTGGCTGACTTTAATCTGAATCCTTTTGCTATAATACACCACAATCTTGAGTGAAAAAAAAAATCAATCAGAAAGAACTTAAAAGTCAAATACTTTCCCCCCAGACTAAATCCTTCCCCATACTCTGCCCCCTACAATGTGGAAAACACACCTGTACTATAATACTTCTCAGACTCTTTTCAAAGTATTTTCTCAGACTGTGAGTGTTTGAAGAGAAGGGACCATCCCAAGGTTTTGACTAAGTTCAGTCTATAAGGACGAACAAGTGTGGGTTTCCTGGACAGACTGACAGTTGAGCGGGCCTAGGGGTGCCCAGGACTCAGCATGGCCATTGCAGGTGGTGGACATAGAGGATCAAGGCCAGGTGGTTGGAAGACTGGTCGGCCTGCAGCAGAGACGAGGCTGGGGGTGGAAAAGGAAGACACAGCTGGATATGAAATAATGGAGCCGGTTTCCATGGAAGACCCTGGAAGTGAGATGCTGGATATGAAATACTGGAGCCGGTTTCCATGGAAGACCCTGGAAGTGAGATGAAGGGATTGTGGTGCCATTCTAGGATCTCAGGAAGCTTGACTCACCAAACACTGCCACCTGCTTGGTGCCCACCTCTGCATATAAAAACATGGTCGGCACGGCCTTACAGAAAGCCAGGCAAGCAAACCATCCCCACACAATAGCATAAAAAAATAGAGAAGACAACAGCTGAAGGCCCCAGGATAAGGCAGAGAAGGCTTTCCAGGTAAGGAATGCTTAAGTTGAGTGGCAGGGTGCATAGGAGCTCACTAGGTGAGGAAGCGGCCAAGGGCCAGCATTAGGGGTATCCCAGGATGGTGAGAGGATGTGGGGCATCCGAGGAGCAGCAAATAGCTACACATGACTGGGACGCTGAGACAAGAGGACCTCATGTGCCATGTCAAGGACTATCAATTTAATCCTGAAAGCAGCAGGAATGTTATGGTTGAAATCTGTGCACACCCCATATACGTCAAAGTCCTAACCCCTGGTCCCTCAGACTGTGATCTTACTGGAAATAGAATCAATGTAGACAGAATTCGTTAAGATGAGGTCACACTGGTATAGGGTGGGCCCTTCATCTAACAGGACAGACATTCTTGTAAGAAGAGAAGAGACACAAACACCAGGGAGAAGATGGCCACGTGCCACTGAAGGAAGAGAGGAGGGGAGCATCCTACAAGCCCAGGGACACCACGAACTGCCGACAACCGCCAGAAGACACAAGGCAGGATTCTTCCCTGCAGGTTTCAGAGGGAGCACAGCCCTTGATTTTTAGTCCATTTGCAGGACCTTGTCAGGCAGCCCCAACAAACGAATAGAGGGAAGCTGCCGTACAGGCAATTTGTCCTGGAGTCATAGAGGAGTGAGGAGAGGCAGCCAGGACTCAAGCTGAGCTGTAAGGAGGGGGCCCCCAAGGAAGGCAGACCCTGGTGTCAAGGGATCTAGTGGACAGCGAGACAATCACAGGTCAGGCAGTGTGAAGGGTGAATTAAGTAACCCCTTTGCAGGGGTCCCCAACCTCTGGGATCTGATGCCTGACGATCTGAAGTGGAGCTGATGTAATAATAACAGAAATAAAGTGCACAATAAATAGAATGCACTTGAATCATCCCCAAACTATCCATCCCCACCTGGTCTGTGGAAAATTTGTCTGCAATGAAACCGATCCCTGGTGCCAAAAACGCTGGGGACCGCTGCTCTACAGAACCCATAGCTTTAGTAACAGGCTACACCTGAGAGGATCATAAGACCTGGCCACAGGGTCATTGTGTACTCTGCTTTTGCAGGAGTTAAGAGCTGGAATTTTTTCATAATTGCAGTGTCTCAAAGTTTGATTCCCTACGCTATCCACATTTATTAAACTGTGCTGTAGTTATAACATAAGACCATAAAAACAAACATTTCAGGTTTCTAGGACATTAAGGTGCCTTGCGAATCACCCCTTTTTTTTTTGGCTGTGCTGGGTCTTAATAGAGGAGTGTAAGATCTAGTTCCCTGATCAGGGGTTGAACCCAGGCCCCATGCACTGGGACCATGGAGTCTGGACCACCAGGGAAGTTTCCACCAAAGACTTAAAGACATTGAACTGAAATATCTTGAGAGTATTTTATGCCATTCTAACTAAATTAATGCCAATTCTTCATGCCTCAACAGATCACATTCTCCGGATACTTTGAAAACCAGGAATGTATCTCACACTGCACGCACACTAACACACGCGATGCTGTCAAAGGCATTTATCTGGTCAGAAGTAAGAGGCAGTATTGAGTAGGGGAGCAGGGCTTCAGTCTGGCTGACTTTCTACAAATCAGCTAATCGCCATATCCTCATCTACAGCAGAATAATAAAATCTCCCATCACAGCAGACACACCACAGAGTGGTTACGGGATGGCGGGCAGGGATCCGAAGCCAGCTACCGGGCTCGAATCCCACCTGGCATGCTTCCACGTTTGGCAACTTGCCTCACCCCTTGTGTCTCAGTTTTTCATCTATGAAGCAGGCAATGCCTACCTTTCAGGACTGTTTCAGGGGTAAAAGAGGTAATTGACAATGTATACCCACCCACATATGGGCAGCTCTCCATAACTGTAAGGTTTTCATATTTTTTCTTTCAATCTCAAGCTATATATTTTGATTTCTGAAGAAGGGGGTCATTAAAAATAGATAGTATTAAAATTAGACAAGCAGAGACTTCTCTGGTGGTACAGTGATTAAGAACTTGCCTTCCATTGCAGAGGACACAGGTTCCATCCCAGGTAGGGGAAATAAGATTCCACATGCCATATGGTGTAGCCAAAAAAATAATCAATTTAAAATAAATTTAAAAAATAAAAAATAGATAAAATAAATAAAAATACATGTTTAAAAAGACAAGTAGATAAAGACCTCACATAACCTAAGAAGAACACTCCTGACATGTGCAAAATAAGAACAGAGTCTAACAAAGAGGGGGGGGAAAAAAACACCAAAGTCATCACCATTAATGTAAAATGCGTAACCTACCGTATTAAGGGATATAGTGCTGGGGTCTGTGTCTTCCACTGGTTCCTTTGCCAAATGATCTATACACAAAACACAATGAGAGAATTTTCTTTAACTTAAAAGCACAAATGTATCCTTTGATAACTGTCTTCATATAAATGCAAGCTACCCCCGTCAGTTTGGAGAGAAACTTACTGTCGATCATTAGTAGAGACAAAATAAGAAAGAATGGGTCCAGTCTGCATCAAGAAAGTGATTAAGACAAACTACATTAAAATAAATAAATATATATATATATTGGTCCAGTGGTGGTCCAGTGGTGAAGAGTCCATCTGCCAATGCAGAGAACACAGGTTTGATCCCTGGTCCTGGAAGATCTCACACGCCGCAGGGCACCTAAGCTTGTGGGCCACAGCTGCTGAGCCCACACGCCCTGGAGCCTGCGCTCTACAGCAAGAGAGGCCACCACGGTGAGAAGCCCGGACACTGCAGCCAGAGAGTAGCCACTGCTTGCACTTTCCATTGTATCCACTGAAAGCCCACCAGCAGCAATGAAGATCCAGCACAGCCAAAAAGAAATAATATTAAAAAAACATATTTTGTAACAGTTTACGTATAAACATCTACAAACACTCAGAGGTACAAATAACTACAAATGATGCAAAGTGAAAGTGAAGTCGCTCAGTCCTGGCCAGCTCTTTGCGAGCCCATGGACTATAGCCTACCATGCTCCTCCGTCCATGGGATTTTCCAGGCAAGAGTACTGGAGTGGGGTGCCATTTCCTTCTCCAGAGGATCTTCCCAACCCAGGGATCGAACCTGGGTCCCCTGCATTGTAGGCAGACGCTTTACCGTCTGAGCCACCAGGGAAGTCAAACATGATATTAATTAATGACTCTTTTACACTTTGGACTTTGAGACAGACTGGGACCTGGGACTCTTTACTGCAGTGCTCACACCTGACAAATATCTCCTTGAGCAACAGATACAAAGAAACTATAAGGGACTGAAAAGAACTGTGTGCATGTGTAGTTGGGGCAAGTTATGAACAGCATACAATAAGGATCACAAAAAGGGCACAAAGCAAATGCCACTTCTGAGGCACTGGGCACAAGGCAGGGAACTGCATGTGATCCCTGCACACAGCACCACCGCGGGGCTGGGCAGACCACTCAAGCCAGCCCTCTGGTCCATCCCCACCCTCGCCCCACTTAAGGAACTAGCCTGCCCTCTGTAGAGAGCAAGGGCGCCTGTTTTCTTGTTTTCACTCAAAGTAAAGCCTACCCTGAATTCCTGATCTGGTTTCTTGTCAGTTTCTATTGATTAAAAGACAGGGAAGCCTTGCGTGCTGCAGTCCCTGTGGTCCCAAAGACTCCCGACACGACTGAGTGACTGAATTACAACAATTGATTAGAGTCCAAGGACCCAGGTCAGCAACAATTTGATTATAACTTTGAGAAAGAAAATTAGAGAGAAAAAAAAAGCTCCCCCTTTACTAGACACTTTAGGAAACATCTGCTGGAAAACTATCTTGCTCGATAACCATATCTGAGTGGGATCCTCAGTATTTGTGCAGTCAGCACACAAGCTGCAAAACCCTAAGGGGCAGCCTTAGACCGGTCAAGATTCAACTTTCCTTTTTCTCCGAGATCATCATGAAGTACAGAACGTGGCCCAGGTCCTAGGTCCTGGGAATGCCTTGGGGCATCCAAACAAACAGGACAGGACAGCCTGTGGAGGCTTGTTCCTTCTCCCTAGACGTCTTTCATTGAGACTGTGTCTGGGCTTTTCACATTCTTCTCTCTGCGGGTGTTGACAATGCCCAAACGAAAAGTCATGTGAAGGGAACATCTCTCTATCTGTTTTATGATGGGCTACAGTCAATGAAGAGATTAAAGGAGGTGGCCCACAGAAGTGGGTGCAGACGGAGAGAGCTTTTGCCAGTGTCCCCCCACGGAGCAGGGGACAGACACGTGCAACTCCACAAGTAGGGACTGTGCCCTTGTCCCTGGCAGAGCCCACAGGTGGCAAGATCACATTACGGAATGCACAGAGGGGGCTAGCCCCTGGGTCCCAGGGTTCCCAGCCCCAGCAAAGAAATCCCATGATGTGGGTCTGGCACAGAAACAGAGGGCTCCTAGATCTCAGAGTCTTCTCAGGCTTGGACTCTGATGCACAAAAAATTCAAGGCCCTTCCTTTTCCAAGCGCCATATCATCCTCTTAGACTTCTGTGTTACATTAAGGAAGGAGCCCAGTTCAAACTGAAATGGAATTTCCTGCCAGCCCAGCAGATGACAGACTCAGACTTGAGTTTCAATCGATATAAAGACAATAAGAACAAACTGTGTTGCTAACTCCGTTCTGAGTTTACAGAACTCCTGCTGCCCAAATAACAGACAATTATAATACAGACCACACGGTGCGAAGACAGGAGAAATGCCGAATGACATGGAAACACATGGGAGGAACGCAAGCCTGACCTGGGGTGCCTGGTGGAGAGCAAAGAGCCTGCACAGGAAGTGATTCCAGAGTCTGGAAGGTTGAGGTGGAGCCTGCCAGGAGAAAGAGTCAGGGAGGGGAAAGCATTCTAGACAGAGGGAACAACACAGGCGAAGGCTTAGAGATGAAAAAGAACATGACACATTAGTGGACTTCAGCTAGGTCTAGCCGGACGCTTGCATTTGCTTTTCCAGTTTTGTTTTTCCGTCCTTCTCATGTTCTGGCTCTTGGATAGGGAGTGGGTAGTGGAAGACACACTGAGGAGCCTCAGGTCCCTTCTTCCCTCCTCCAATCACAGCCTAGTCTCAACCATTTCATTTTCCTTAAAGTGTATCTGAATGACAATACCTTTTTTTTTCTTTTTTTGGCTGAGTGGCCTGGGGGATCTTAGTTCCCTGATCAGAGATCAAACCTGTGCCCCCTGCAGTGGAAGCACAGAGTCTCAACCACTGGATGGCCAGGGAAGTCCTTGGATGATAATACTTTAAATGATTATCTCCACCACGGGTGTGGAATTTTAGCAGGTATCCTGTGCAGGTATCCTATGACATGCGGGGCTTCTTTCCTATAGAGACATTAATGTGAGAGGAAGTAAAAGGAAAAAAATAAAGAAGAAAATGGAGGAGACAGCTGGGAAAAGGCAGAAATACCCCCAAAGCAGCAGTGAGGACGCAAGTAGAACAGTTAGAGGGAAGGCGCACAGAGCTTCGGGGGAAGGCGTGGGTCTCGCCACCACCCCACTGAGACCTAGAGGTCTGAGGAACACCGTGACCGTGCATGACTCAAATAATCGTTCTCAGCCTCAGGCTCTTCGCCTGTAACATGAGGGGGTCCAGGTGGCTGGTTTCCACACCCAGCTGGTCAGTGTTACTCTGGTCCAGATTTGGGAATGACTCCCCCTGAGAATCTGTGCCTCAGAGGGTGATGGGGTGAACAGGAAAATACGGGCTGCCAACCACAAGTGTTTGGAGGCCCAAAGGCTCTTGCTTTGGTCTGAAATCTCTGAGAATAAATGAAATTTAAAATGAGAAGAGCAAGGAGAATTTAATTTTTGTCGTTGTTTTTGGAAGCACAACAGCAGAGTGAAAGGGCAATCCAGCAAGGCAACGGGTTTCAGTTCAGTTCAGTTACATCCGACTCTTTGCAACCCCATGAACCGCTGCACACCAGGCCTCCCTATCCATCACCAACTCCCGGAGTTTACCCAAACCCATGTCCATTGTGTCAGTGATACCATCCAACCATCTTATCCTCTGTTGTCCCCTTCTCTTGCCCTCAATCTTTCCCAGCATCAGGGTCTTTTCAACTGAGTCAGCTCTTCCCATGAGGTGGCCAAAGTACTGGAGTTTCAGCTTCAACATCATTCCTTCCAATGAACACCCAGGACTAATCTCCTTTAGGATGGACTGGTTGGATCTCCTTGCAGTCCAAGGGACTCTCAAGAAGTCTTCTCCAACACTACAGTTCAAAAGCATCAGTTCTTCGGTGCTCACCTTTCTTTACAGTCCAATTCTCACATGCATACATGACTACTGGAAAAACCATAGCCTTGACTAGATGGACCTTTGTTGGCAAAGTAATGTCTCTGCTTTCTAATATGTTATCTAGGTTGGTCATAACTTTCCTTCCAAGAAACAAGCATCTTTCAATTTCATGGCTGCAGTCACCATCTGCAGTGATTTTGGAGCCCAAAAATATAAAGTCAGCCACTGTTTCCACTGTTTCCCCATCTATTTCCCATGAAGTGATGGGACCGAATGCTGTGATCTTCATTTTCTGAATGTTGAGCTTTAAGCCAACTTTTTCACTCTCCTCTTTCACTTTCATCAAGAGGCTCTTTAATTCTTCTTCACTTTCTGCCATAAGGGTGGTGTCATCTGCATATCTGAGGTTACTGATATTTCTCCCAGCAATCTTGATTCCAGCTTATGCTCATCCAGCCCAGCGTTTCTCATGATGTACTCTGCATAGAAGTTAAATAAGCAGGGTGACAACATACAGCCTTGACGTCCTCCTTTTCCTATTTGGAACCACTCTGTTGTTCCATGTCCAGTTCCACCTGTTGCTTCTTGACCTGCATACAGATTTCTCAAGAGGCAGGTCAGGTGGTCTGGTATTCCCGACTCTTTCAGAATTTTCCACAGTTTCTTGTGATCCACACAGTCAAAGGCTTTGGCATAGTCAATAAAGCAGAAATAGATGTTTTTCTGGAACTCTCTTGCTTTTTCCATGATCCAGCAGATGTTGGCAATTTGATCTCTGGTTCCTCTGCCTTTTCTAACATCATCTTGAACATCTGGAAGTTGACGGATCACATACTACTGAAGCTTGGCTTGGAGAATTTTGAGCATTACTTTGCTAGCATGTGAGATGAGTGCAAATGTGCGGTAGTTTGAGCATTCTTTGGCTTTGCCTTTCTTTGGGATTGGAATGAAAACTGACTTTTCCAGTCAGGTGGTGAATGCTGAATTTTCCGAATTTGCTGGCATACTGAGTGCAGCACTTTCACAGCATCATCTTTCAGGATTTGAAATAGCTCAGCTGGAATTCCATCACCTCCACTAGCTTTGTTCGTAGTGATGCTTCCTAAGGCCCACTTGACTTCACATTCCAGGATGTCTGGCTCTAGGTGAGTGATCACACCATCGTGATTATTTGGATCATGAAGATCTTTTTTGTACAGTTCTCCTGTGTATTCTTGCCATCTCTTCTTAGTATCTTCTGCTTCTGCCAGGTCCATATAATTTCTGCCCTTTATTGAGCCCATCTGTGCAAGAAATGTTCCCTTGGTATCTCTAATAGTCTTGAAGAGATCTCTAGTCACTATTTCAATAGAAAATAATATTCTATTATTTTCCTCTATTTCTTTGCACTGATCACTGAGGAAGGCTTTCTTATCTCTCCCTGCTATTCTTTAGAACTCTGCATTCAAATGGATATATCTTTCCTTTCCTTCTTTGCTTTTCCCTTCTCTTCTTTTCACAGGTATTTATAAGGCCTCCCCAGACAGCTATTTTGCTTTTTTGCATTTCTTTTTCTTGGGGATGGTCTTGCTCCTTGTCTCCTATACAATGTCATGAACCTCTGTCCATAGTTCATCAAGCACTCTGTCTATCAGATCTAGTCCCTTAAATCTATCTCTCACTTCCACTGTATAATCATAAGGGATTTGATTTAGGTCATACCTGAATGATCTAGTGGTTTTCCCTACTTTCTTCAATTTAAGTCTGAATTTGGCAAGAAGGAGTTGATGATCTGAGCCACAGCCAGCTCCCGGTCTTGTTTTTGCTGACTCTATAGAGCTTTTCCATCTTTGGCTGCAAAGAATATAATCAATCTGATTTTGGTGTTGATCATCTGGTGATGGCCATGTGTAGAGTCTTCTCTTGTGTTGTTGGAAGAAGGTGTTTGCTATGACCAGTGCGTTCTCTTGGCAAAACTCTATTAGCCTTTGCCCTGCTTCATTCTGTACTCCAAGGCCAAATTTGCCTGTTACTCCAGGTGTTTCTTGACTTCCTACTTTTGCATTCCAGTCCCCTATAATGAAAAGGACATCTTTTTCGGGCATTAGTTCTAAAAGGTCTTGTAGGTCTTCATAGAACCATTCAACTTCAGCTTCTTCAGCATTACTGATTGGGGCATAGACTTGGATTACTGTGATATTGAATGGTTTGCCTTGGAAACAAACAGAGATCATTCTGTTGTTTTTGAGACTGCACCCAAGTATACTGCATTTTGGACTCTTTCGTTCACTATTTCTTCTAAGGGATTCCTGCCCACAGTAGTAGATATTCTGAGTTAACTTCACCCGTTCCAGTCCAGTTTAGTTCGCTGAATTTCAGTGTTCACTCTTGCCATCTCCTGTTTGACCACTTCAATTTGCCTTGATTCATGGACCTAACACTGCAGGTTCCTTTGCAATATTGCTCTTTACAGCATCAGACCTTGCTTCTATCACCAGTCACATCCACAACGGGTTTAGAACTAGTCTTTGAAGGACTCTGAGGTCTTTTATTATTATTATTATTTAATTTATTTATTTGGCTGCATCAGATCTTAGCTGTGGCACACGGGATCTTTCATTGTGGGGTGGGGGTTCTCCAGTTGCAGCGCATGGGCCCAACAGTTACAGCAAGTGCGCTTAAGTGCCTCTTGGCATGTGGGATCTTAGTTCCCCAGCCAGGGATCAAACTTGCATCCCCTACATTGGAAAGCAGATTCTTCACCACTGGACCACCAGGGAAGTTCCATTTTTGTTTCTGTTTTTTATTATTTTCACTCGAATGGTTGTAACTGTACCAGCCTCTGACTTGGACCAGGCTGGGGATGATGTTCTTCCTTAGTGTCAAATCCGCCCACAGACCCAGAACCAGGCCCGAGGTGGCCCCCTTCATGCTTGTTCTCCCAGGCCCATGTTGTGTACCCAAAGATTATCTGGAGGAGGGCTGATCCTGGTTATTTGAGACCAGTCTAGCAGTAAGCATTTGTCCTAAAGTATTTTCTTAGAGCTCTTGGACCCACATGTTGACAATATTATTAAGTATAAAATAAAATAGTTTACTTTGAAGCTTTAAAATGTTTATTTTTACAGGCCCCAGGTAACAGCAGGCTGGGCCTCCAGACATGGTTCTGATATCAGACAAGACAAGGGCACAAAGGAGCGGACACAAAAAGAAGGACCACGTGAGCTCCAAGGAGGCAAGGCCAGCAGGTCAGTGAGGGGCTGGTGGGGACCTTCCTACTGCTACTGGCTGCCACTACACTCTCCCAAAGCTGCCTCCACTCTCCTGGGTCGGTGACTCTACACGAGGCAGTGCATGCTACGTCGCTCCAGTCATGTCCAGTTCTTTGCAACCCTTATGGACCATAGCCCATGAGGCTCCTCTGTCAATGGGATTCTTCAGGCAAGAATACTGCAGTGGGTTGCCATTTCCTCCTCCTGGGATCTTCCCAACCTAGGAATCGAACCCCATCTCTTTCCTCTCCTGCACTGGCAGGCAGGTTCTTTACCACTAGTACCCCACACAAACCAGAGATCACCCCAAATGAGCTGGTAACTGGCCAAAGAGGATCTCACTGCCGGCAGTGAGAAGATGTTTCATTCATATGAGCATCTCCTGGGGAGCTCCTCAAAAGGCATGAGCAAAACCCAATGGTGAACTGATGTCACTGGGCAGCTGGAGGGACACCCAGCCCGGCTCCCAGAGCCCCAGGTGAGAGCAAGTGAGAGCAAGTGAGGCCCACTTACTTCTCTGGGCCTCAAGATACCAGTCTTCACTATTCAGGAGTGAACAGAGAGCCTCCCCATGCTCTTCCAGCTTTGTAAGTTCACGAGTGGGGACTTCCCTGGTGGCCCAGGGGTTAAGATGCCGCATTCCCAGTGTAGGGGACATGGGTTCGATCTCTAGTTGGGAAACTAGGATCCTGCATGGCGCAGACAAAAGAAAATAAATAAATACTCTACATATATGTATATGATTTTTTTTAAGTCCATGAGGAGTGAAAAGTACAGGCCCCACAGGGAAAGGAGCATCTTCAGGTGAAAGTCACAGGAAGCCCAGTTACAATTACAGCTCCCTCTTACACAGTGCCCCCTCAGGGCTGCCTGGTTTGCACAGAGCCCCAGTTCATCCTCAGAGCCACCTGAGAAAGGACCATGTCTCTCCTTTGTCCATACTGAGTGCCCAAAGTCACAGGGCAAAGGAAGAGCCAGAATTTGGATCTGGGACTTTCTGACTTCAAAATCTGCCTGTTTTCCACTACCTTCAGGGTGCCAGACGTGGTCCATGCACTGGTCACTTGATGACAGGCTCTCCTATGGGGAGGGGGAGGGGGATTTCTGCGCCCAGGATTTCCCTTCTCATAAGGGTACCAGTCACGTTGCATGACAGCCCACTCTAATGACTTCATTTTGACTGCTTCTGTAAAGACTCTATTCCCAAATAAAGTCACATTCTGAGTTATTGGGGGTTACGATGCCAACAAAATTTGTGGGGTGCAGGGAAGAGTTCAACCTGTAATGATTCACTCTCAGGCCCTCAAGTTCATGTCCTTCCCATGTGCAAAATACATTCACCCAACATTCCCCAAAGTGGTCATCATGCCAGCATCAACTCTAAATGCAAAATCCCATCTACCCATCATCCACTCAAAGACCCAGCTCTCATCAGCTTCCAGATGAGAATTCCCAGGAGTCCTGGAGCCCGTGGACTGCAGCTGGCAGCCTCTCCACCAGGAATGACGGAGGAGAGCTGCCCAGCACAGAAACATACATGGGCAAGCTGCCCAAGAGCGGCCCGGTCATGTCCAGACGTCTCCCTTTATGAATCACGTTAGATAAGGGCCAAAAGTTCCTCGAGACAGTTTTTCAGAGGAAGTTCAAAGATCTCCTCTAAAGATGTTCTTTCAGGGAAACAAAGAGGAAAGCGTGTCACAGCTTACTGGCTTTCTCAAGTCTCGGGAGCCAAGAGAGTGAGGCCTCTTATGCTTCTTAGTGAAGAATTAAAGGCAATTCTTTGAACCTGTGATATCAGAGTTAATTTATTTTTCCTTTGTTATTATTTTTTGTACCTAAGCTTTTCTTTTGACCTACAGCTGTTTTCACTCCTGAGTCTAAAGAAGCCCTAGAGTCCTAACCGTATTCAGGATTACAGAAGCTCTCAGGGCAGGAGCGCTGTGTAATCTTCCTCCCCGTCTTAGGCGGCAGCCCTGCTCTGTCCTCCTTGGACCTCAGAGCAGGGGCTGAACAAGCTGAGAAGGAACCAGGGATCAAGAAGGTGTGCCTCTGGATGGGGGCCAAGCCGAGGGGGTCCAATCGAAGCGGGCGAGGGAAGGGGAGAGGAGAGGAAGAGACGAACCCAGGGACGGAAGAGGAGACACAGACGAGGGGAAACACTTGGGTAGAGAGAAGGAAACTTAGAGGCATGGTGAGGAAGGGAAAGAGAGGAAGCGGGCATTGGAAAAACCCATGGAAGGGGAAGGAAGAAAGGGAAATCGCAGCCTGTCACCACTTTCTGGTGGAGGAAGAACTGACTGGTCTAGCTTTGATAACAAGGATGCTCCCACTTTAGCCCTGGTTTAGTGCTACTGGTGTTTGCCAGAAGGACAGGGTGCCACCTCAGACCCATCCAAGCCAGGAAGGCTCAGAGGGGTGCAAGAGAGGTGAGAGGCCACCCAAGGGGCTGTCCTGAGCCAGTATCTAGGGCTAGGGCTCCCAGAGAGCAGCCCCACGGTGCAGTGCAAAAAGGACCCAGAGAATGCACAAAGGCAGAATATACGCTGATGTGCTCTGTGGCCCGGGGCACTTAACTCACTGCAAGGAAGCCATGAACTCTTCCACCTCCCCAGCTCTCTCGACTTTCAAAGCCTCCTTCTTCCTCTCCTTAATATCTGTATGAATGCAAACCAGATTTTATTCCTATTCAGCAGGCAATTCTGACTCATTCCATGTTGGACGGTTTATTAGTGGTAGAGACAGAGACTGACTACACTGTAACCAGCACGACTATTTTCCTCCCAATGTAAATTTTTAGTGTAAAGAGTTGTTTTTTAAATTAAGATCATACAGTATAATACTATTCACCTTTGTTATATGCATGTGGATATACCGAGATTTTTATTATTTTTCAACTTTACAAGGTGAACCCAGTTAACATATCTAACTCGATGAATCAGTTTCTAAGATGCCAACATGGGAAGAGCTTTTGCTGCCCACAGTTTAAGGCATTGTGCAGTTGCTAAGTTGTGCATGATTCTTTGCAACCCTATGGATTGTAGCACGCCAGGCTTCCCTGTCCTTCAACATCTCCCAGAGTTTCCTCACACTCATGTCCATTGAGTCAGTGATGCCATCTAACCATCTCATCCTCTGTCATCCCCTTCTCCTCCTGCCTTCAATCTTTCCCAGCATCAGGGTCTTTTCCAATGAGTTGGCTCTTCGCATGAGGTAGCCAAAGTATTGGAGCTTCAGCTTCAGCATCAATCCTTCCAGGGAATATTCAGGGTTGATTTTCTTTAGAATTGACTGGTTTGATCTCCCTGCAGTCCAAGGGAATCTCAAGAGTCTTCTCCAACACCACAGTTCAAAACATCAATTCTTCAGCGCTCAGCCTTCTTTATGGTCCAACTCTCACATCCATACATGACTACTGGAAAAACCATAATTTTGACTATAGGGACCTTTGTTGGCAAAGTAATGTCTCTGCTTTTTAACATGCTAAGTTTGTCATAGTTTGAGGCATAGGTATTTACATTTTATATTTTCCATTCATTTGCCTACAAAGGTCCATATAGTCAACGCTATGGTTTTTCCAGTAGTTACATATGGATATTAAGAACTGTACAGTAAAAAAGGTTGAGCACCAAAGAATTGATCCCCACAAACTGTGGTGTGGGAGAAGACTCCTGAGAGTCCCTTGAACTGCAGGGAGATCAAACCAGTCAATCCTAAAGAAAATCAACCCTGAATATTCACTGGAAGGATTGATGCTGAAGCTGAAGCTCCAATACTTTCTCCACCTAATGGGGAGAACTGAATCATTGGAAAAGACCCTGATGCTGGGAAAGATTGAAGGCAGGAGGAGAAGGGGACGACAGAAGATGAGATGGTAGGATGGCATCACCGACTCAATGGACACGAGTGTGATCAAACTCTGGGAGACGTTGAAGGACAGGGAAGCCTGGTGTGCTGCAGTTCATGGGGCTGCAGAGTTGGACATGATGGAGCGACTGAACAACAATTCATTTACTGAGATGACAAGTATTTAGCCAAGGCTTACTATGTGCTGTGTACGGGCCCGGGTGTTGGAGATAAACTGTCGAGCCTTCTGTCTAAGAACTCATAAATGGGGGAGAAAGACAATGGTGAAATTTCATGGCTAGAAACGGTGACAAGTGCTGGAAGGGTACACCAAGAGTGTGTAACGTAGAGCCAGATCTTTATCCATTTTTATCTGAAATCTGAATGGTGAGCAGGAGATAACTGGAGCGGGGTGATGAGCGGACAGGAACTTGAAGGGGGTCTTCCATGTGCAAAGGCCAGGAGGCAGGTGGTCCAAGGCTCTCAAGGATACAGAGGAGGTGGCGTGGCTGCAACCCAGAGAGACAGAGCAGGCTCACCGACTGAAGGGAGACCTAGAGGTCCATAACAGAGTACACTGTTAAAGGACTGAGATATATGCGAAAGTCAGCTCAGGTTTCTAAGTAGAGGAAGGACAGGTCTGAGTTGATATTAAAAGGTCACTCTAGCCACTTTTAGGTGATCAGGTTGGTGGAAAGCAAGAGTGGGTGTGGAAACACAAGTTGGGAGGTCAGTGCAGGAAATTAGGTGAGAGCATGGTAACTGGGTTTGGGGTAGAGACGGGAAAATTCCATTTAACAAGTTTCACATTATCACCACTTGTGGCTTCATTACAGAAATGAAAGGGGCAAGTGGGTGTGTCCTGGTGGTTATAGAAATGAAATGAGACATCAGAAAGAAGTCATTTTTAAATCTTTCTTTTCAATGGAAGAACTCTATCTAATTGATGATAGAATTCCAGAGTGGGAATGGACATGAGGGTATATTCAGATGCCTGAAGATGTTCCTAAGCATCTCTGCAAGTGACAGAGACATCTCTACTTAGGAAGGATCCCCATTCTTTGTAGGAAGCCAAAAAGAGCCCACCATAAGCTTAGGTTCTACCTTTTAAAAGTCAAGAGACAGGTTCATACCGAATGACATCCTGAGCTCTCTCGTCCTACCACGTGTGCTGGGATTCCAAGTCCCTTTGTTTCGGGTTGTGTGCGTCCGTCTTGGCTGGGCCACACAGACTGAGTACCACGACTGAAATTCTGGATCCTGCAATGCTATTACTGCCATCTAAGATCCCACTAGTTGCCCTGGTGGACTCATCATACTTTTGACTCACTGACGCTTTTATATGTGATGCTGTGTCCCAGCCCCCACCTTCTCTGGTGCCACTGACTGGGGGGGGAGTGGGGGGCCCAAGCAGACTTTCTATATATCCCCATTCAACGGGTCCCTATAAAGATATTTTTGAATCTCCCTCACCATCATCATTTAGTAAGATCTGAAACCACCATTCATAAAATCTAGCTTGACACCTCTTGTGCCTAGTCAGTTAGGTTTTCAGAAGAGGAGGTGTATGTGGAGACGAGAGTTGGGGGGCAGGGGCAGAATTTCTCCCTTAATTTCTCTTGTTTTTTCAAACAATGAGAATGAGGGAGGAGAAGGATATCCAAACAATGCATTTATTTTCCATTTCTTATAGATAAAATGTTTACCATTCCCTACTTGAAGAAAAATTTAGATCTTCCTTTAAGATCTCCAGGAAGCCCTCCCAGACCCAGCACAACACAATGCCAATTTAGTGATCTTCTGACTCAGCTCCAGGTACTTTCTGTCTCCTCCTAACTGCTCAAGCCCCAAGTGAACAATGAAACAGTCAAGCTCCCATGCTGCCCAAGAAATAGGAAACACGTCTTTAAGCAGTTCCATATACCTGGGTTTCTCCCTAACCTTTCCTGCCTAAACAAAACTAGAAACAGCCCCAGTGTGCTCTGGGGGATACATCATTCATTCATTTGGGTGTTCAACAAACATCCACTGAGGATTAGCCAAGGTTATGGGAGAGGAAAGACAGAATTCTCCAAGATGAAGTCTGAGAAAGATTCTAAATTCAAGTGAGATCAACAGCTAGATCCTGACCTCAGGTGCAACACAGTGTTTTACGGTTCTTAACTTCAAGTCAGATGGAAGAAAAGGATGGATCCTGGCTTCAGGTACAATGTTTAACGATAAGGACAGAACTAGCGGCCGTTCTAATCAAAGGCCTCTACAGGTGGGATCCACCGCTTGTTTTGCGGATACGTTTACGAAATAGCTCCAAGAGCCAATATTTAGAACCCAAAACATTTAATAAAAGTGAAACGAGGAGAGAAGAGGAGAAACGAAAAGCACGTGAATGGGGAGAAAGAACGAGCTCGGGAGGAAGAAAAGCACCCCCACCCACCCCTTGCGCTCTCCTCTGCCTGAGAGGTTTGAGAAGCTTGTTTCAACCTGGCACTCTGGGTCCAGAACAAAGCGGCTGGGGCCACAGAGCGGGAAGAGGAAAGGGCAGTCTCAGGCGTCCGAGGGGTTGACGGGGGCTGCGGGGGGCGCAGGAGGCGGGTGCCCCCAGCGGCCGCTCCCTCGGGGCCCGGGCGCCTCCGCCGTCTCCCGATCCGACCTGAGCGACCCTGGGTGGGGCGCCGCGGTCCAGGGTGGTCCCAGGTCGCCCCTCAGGGCTCGCAGGGAGCTCGGCCCCGACAGCCCTGCCGCAGCCGCTGGCGTCGCGACCCGCGGTCCCCGCTCCAGGTGAGGGCGCGGCGCGGTGTCACCTTACCTGCGCGCAGAGGGTCGTCCGGAGAAGCCATGGGGGCGGGGTGGGGCCGACGGGCGCCCGAGGGGCCGGGGCGGCCTCCGGGACTGGGGAGGAGAGCCGGGTGCTGAGCCAGGGAGCCCTGCAGTCCCGACGCGCGGGGAGCAGATCTCAGTGGCTCCGCGCGCCCCTCCTCCTCCAGCGCCTCCTCCGTCTCCTCCTCCGCAGCTCTTCCCCGCGCTCACTTCCTGCTTGGCAATTAGCAAAGCCCCTGCCCGCGCGTCCCGATCCCCCCCGCCCCCCAGCCCTGCGGAGGCGCGGGCCGGAACGCGGGTCCCACAGGCCGGAGCGTGGGGAGGAGTCCCCGGCTGCCCGGGACTCCCAGCGCCCGCCGCGGGCGCCCTTCCAGTCCCGCGTCCGGGTCCCCCGGCAGGTCCCGCCGCGGAGCTCGCGTGTCTGCTGCCCGGCACCGGCGGCGAAGCAATTATTAATTAGCCTTAAAACCTGGCTGCAGTCACGGGTCGCCCTACGGGCGCCTCATCTCGCCCCGAATCGGGACGCAACTTTCCTCCGCGCACAGGCCTGGGCTGAGATGCCTGGCGGCGATCTGATATTTAAACCATTTCCTGATCTTTAGGCAGTGAACGCCGCTGCATGATGGCACACGCTAATAATTTCTGTTTTGATTTTTCTTTGGCATTGGTTATTACATGACCTCCAGGTTAAGTGCAACACAAAAGGAGTGAGAAGAGGAGGCGTGATACACGGTCGCACAGCCTCGCTAGAAAGATAGCTTAGCACTCCCTTGGAAATGCCGAATCGGTTCTTTAATAAACGAAAGTCTAAATACAACTTCTGAACTTAAATGCCATTTCCACCCTCCCCCCGCCCCCGACCGGCAGCTCTTAAATCTACATTTCAGTATATCCCCCCAGAAGTGAATTTCCAGTTTTTGTCCCAAAACTGGCGGTAGCACCGGGTACCCCAAAGGCGGAGACTGGCCTTTGTGTTTGGAAGAGTGTGTATGGATATTTTTGTATTAAAAAACATTTAAAAGCAAAAAAAAAAAAAAAGGTATTTTAAATTTTTAATTTTCATTTCATTTTATTCCAGTTATGTGCGCACGACTGGAATCCTTTACTAAGAATATATATATGTTGGTTATATTTTAACTAAATCTAGCATCAATCATAAATCTTTTTTTATATAGTGGTTACAGGTAATTTAAAAGGAATCTCTTAAGGGTTTAAAATAATCTCTGTCTTTCTTCGCAGGTAAGAATTGAAAGGTAGAAATTAACTGGAAAGAGATAACTAATAGCTTTTAGTCAATTTATCAGAAAGGAGCAGCCTCTAGCTAAAACCCAGCTCTAAAAATGCAGGAAAGCAGAAAGTATCTATCATACATACCCTCTTGGCAACCAGAGGCCTGCTTTGTGCCTCTCCCCATCTGTTTAGTAGTCCTGAGGCCCATGGCACTCTCCAGATCCCAGACGGTTGCCTTATTCTCTAGAATATGCCATGGAAGGAACTAGAGGCTCAGAGAAGAAGGTCACACCGAGTGTGGACCTTCTGACGGAGAGCTTGCTGGGGAATTTGTGGGTGGGAGGATGAACTTCCTTTTGGTCTGCCTTCTGATAGGAAGGGAAATTTTTTTAAAGGGTGTTTTAGCATCCATTCTGAGGTTTGGTTTGTGGTTCTTTACTTCTCATGAAGGTGGAATTATTTCTGAGGTTGGTTCTCAAGAACCACATATCAAGTTAGGAACACAACCTCAAGCATTGTTCTAAAGCTGGTTTGCTTTTCAAAACCCTGAATTAATTGTTTTATTACTCCCAGTCTTATTATATCAAATAGAAGGCAGGTGGCAGAAACACACTTTAAGGTTAATTTTTTAAAAGAAAATGTACTATACATAATAAAGGTTATTATTCCCTTTCATCCTATTTCCTTGTACCTGATCTTATGAACTGCAACCATAACCCCTCATTACCTTATTTTTCCCATGTGTTTTGTGAACTCTAAAGGCTAATCCAAATGGAACTATTTTTTAAATTTACAAAAAACTAATTAAAGAACAACTATCATCCACCAGAGCTCCCAAAGTGCTCCCATACAATCTGTTGTCACACTGTCCGGCTTTGGCTTCTACTGATGCCTGCAGAGTGTTTTAAAACACTCTTTAACATAGATATTTTTTACTTTTCTTAATAGCACCTAGATTAACGCATGAATCTCAGAATCACAATAAATCACAGAGTCAGACATGCTGGGTTTGACTCATGGGTTTCTCACCAAGAGTTTTGTTACTTTAGCAAGTAATTGAAACTCCAAGTCTGTAAGAATGTGTAGGGTTATGAAAGTGAAATGAAATCATGTATATATAAAAATCCCCTTCATGGATCACAGCCTTGTCATGGTGAAAGGGCTTTTGTAACTCAGTGAAGTTATAAATCCACCCAAGATGGACGATGAAGAAGGCTGAGTACCAAAGAATTGATGCTTTCAAACTGGGGTGCTGGAGAATACTCTTGGGAGTCCCTTAGAGTGCAAGGAGATCAAACCAGTCAATTCTAATGGAAATCAACCCTGGATATTCATTGGAAGGGCTGTTGCTGAAGCTCTAATACTTTGGCCACCTGATGGAAAGAGCCGACTCATTGGAAAAAACCCTGAAGGGAAAAGGAGAAGGGGATGGCAGAGTATGAGATGGATAGACAGCATCACCAACTCAATGGACAGGAATTTGAGCCAACTCCAGGAGATGGTGGAGGATAGAGGAGCCTGGCGTGCTGCAGTTCATGGAGTTGCCAAGAGTCAGACACAACTTAGCAACTGAACAAGAACAACAAACAAATATATAAACATACCTAAAAGTGCCTTGCTTATAGTAGGTACAAATAAACCAGCTACCTTCCTGCCTTCATTCTTTCCTTGGAATTTAACTTTACTGTGAGAAGCTCCTATTCCCTTTGCTACAAAAAATGAACCAATATTTGTTATAATGTTCACACATAGCATGGATCAATGGATTGATTGATAGCTCTGTATGCACCAAAGAAAATGCCAAGCCCTGGGAAACCAAAGTAAGAAACTCTGAAATTTTAGGAGTCAGATTTGCCAATACTCATCCACAGTAGAACTGAAATGATGAAAGTTTAAAACAGGAAATGACATGTGTATAAAAAAGGGACTGAAGACATATGTAAGCCCAAGCGGCTTGGTGGTAACCACCTTCAGACTGACAAGTTTGCCATGGAAGCTTTCAGGCAAATTTTGAGACGTTCATTTATAAAGCTTTAAGTGGAGGGAAAACTGCTGGTCTTCTGTCTTTGCACAGACAATGACAGTGATCAGAAATGTTATCTTCAAAAGGGGAAAACAGCAACTCAAAACATAGCTTATTTGATTCATCACTGAAATATGTTGCTTTTTCTCATTTTACATTATTTTGGGTGTTATTAAATTTATGCAACCTGAGATAAAAAGTTATACTTCCTTATTTCAAAAGGTATGCATATTGTGAACAAATGAACCCAGTAAACTGGTTAGACCTGCAATGACAGCATGTGGGTTTAGGACCACAGGAGACTCCTTACATTCCAGAATGGGACAATCCCTCAGCTGAATTGATTTGATATACCCTTGAGGCCATATGTGTGGTGGAAGAGGCCCAAATGAGGGTTAGTAAGTTCATTTGAACAGGTATTTGCTGATGTTTGACTAGAGTATGTTAAAGCAGTGGTAATGAGTCTCTGTTGTTTTTGCTATATAACTTCTCATAGGAATGTCAGTTTTCTCCCGGAGAACCATCATTCCGCAGTCAATCCATATGATCAGGCAATGGCACCATCACCCCGCCTCCTGACTCTAAGGATTGGCACATGACCCAGGAATAGCCTTTCTAAGCATTGCTGAATGAGCCAACAAGCCTGGAAGATGCATGGGGCCCTCAGTGGGACAGCTGGGAGATGGGTTTCTTTTCTTTTTTTTTTTTTTTTTGGCCACACAGCATGTGGAACCTTAGTTCTCAGACTAGGGATCAAACTCCAGCCCCGTTCAGTGGAAGTACAGAGTCTTAACCACTGGACCTCCATGGAATTCTCAAGATGGGTCTTTACATACCCCAAGATCACAGAGCCTGTGTGCAGTGGGAAAAATAAGCAGGAGTGAAATGTTTGGGAGGGAGAGAGCCTTGAATGCCAGACAAAAGCACTTGAAACAATTTTTCAGCAACAGGAAGCCGGGAAGCTAGTTTTTGAAAAGTTGCATATGAAAATTGGTGTTTTTAGAGGATTAGTCTGGCAGCTGTGTGGAGGATAGGATGGGGTGAGGAGAGAATGCCGGCCAAGAACCATTTCATCTTTACAATACACTGTAATTTACTACAGAGGTGAATTTACATCCTTGTCCAAATGTGGGTGAAATTCATACTTGAAATTTTAAAATGTCTTTTTATGGCCCTTTATTTTTGGTGACCTTTTTAAGCATTCATTGTCTCACACCATTTGATTCCCTTGTAGGTTTGCATATATGCATAAAAATGATGTATTCCAAAATGTTAACAGAGGGACTGAAAAACTTAAATAAGCAAAATATTATCATTTTTGCTGATATGAATACTGTTTGACAGGGACACAATGTCCTGCTGCATATGTTAAAGCAGAAATAGTTCTCTTTTATTGGAATACAGTTGATTTACAATGTTGTGTTAACTTCTGCTGGACAGCAAAGTGATTCAGTTATATACATTTATATTCTTTTTTATATTCTTTTCCATTACGGTTTATCTCAGGATATTAAATATAGTCTCCTGTGCTATACAGTAGATGTGTGTTAGTCCCTCGGTTTTATCTGACTCTTTGCAACCCTATGAACCATAGCCTGCCAGGCTCCTCTGCCCATGGAATTCTCCAGGCAAGAACACTGTAGTGGGTAGCCATTTACTTCTCCAGGGAATCTTCCCAATCCAGGGATTGAACCCAGGTCTCCTGCATTGCAGGCAGATTCTTTGCTGTCTGAACCACCAGGGAGGCCCGTGCTATTCAGCAGGACTTCCATTCTGTATGTAATAGTTTGTATCTACAAACGCCAAACTCCTAGTCCGTCCCTCCCCTAAACCCTCCCTCTTGGCGACCACAGGTCTGTTCTATATGTCTATGAGTCAGTTTCTGTTTCATAGTTACGTTTGTGTCATATTTTAGATTCCACATATAAGTGATTCCATGTGGTGTTTATCTTTCTTTTTCTGACTTATTTCACTTAGTACAATAATCTCTGGTTGCATCCGGGTTGCTGCAATGGCATTTCCTTCTTTTTATGGATGAGTAGTTAGTATTCCATTGTATATATGCGCCGCCTCTGCCTTATCCATTCCTCTGTCAATGGACATTTAGATTGTTTCCATGTCTTGGCTATTGTGAATAATGCTGCTATTAACATACAGCTCGGAGAAGGCAATGGCACCCCACTCCAGTACTCTTGCCGGGAAAATCCCATGGACGGAGGAGCCTGGTGGGCTGCAGTCCATGGGGTCACCAAGAGTCGGACATGACTGAGCAACTTCACTTTCACTTTTTACTTTCATGCATTGGAGAAGGAAATGGCAACCCACTCCAGTGTTCTTGCCTGGAGAATCCCAGGGACGGGGGAGCCTGGTGGGCTGCCGTCTATGGGGTCGCACAGAGTCGGACACGACTGAAGCAACTTAGCAACATACAGCTGCATGTATCTTTTTGAATTATGTTGTTGTTGTTCAGTCACTAAGTTGAGTCCAACTCGTTTCGACTCTATGGACTGCAGCACACCAGGCTCCCCTGTCCTTCCCCATCTCCTTGAGTTTGCTCAAATTCCTGTCTGTCCATTGAGTTAGTGATGCTATCTAACCATCTCATCCCCTGCCACCCTCTTCTCCTTTTGCCTTCAGTCTTTCCCAGCCTCAAGGTCTTTTCCAATGAGTTGGCTCTTGGCATCAGGTACGTCAAAGAATTGAAGCTTCAACATCAGTCCTTCTAATGAATATCCAGGGTTAATTTCCTTTAGGATTGAATGATTTGATCTCCTTGAAATCCCAAGGGACTCTCAAGAGTCTTCTCCAGCACCACAATTCAAAAGTGTCAATTCTTTGGAGTTCAGCCTTCTTTATGGTCCAACTCTCACATCCATACATGACTACTGGAAAAACCATAGGTTTGACTATATGGACCTTTGTTGGCAAGGTGATGTCTCTGCTTTTTAATATGCTGTCTAGGTTAGTCATAGTTTTCCTTCCAAGGAGCAAGTGTCTTTTAATTTCACGGCTGCAGTCACTGTCCGCAATGATTTTGGAGCCCAAGAAAATAAAGTCTGTCATTGCTTCTACTTTTTCCCCTTTTATTTTCCATGAAGCAATGGGACCAGATGCCATGATCTTCATCTTTTGAATGTTGAGTTTTAAGCCAGTTTTTCACTCTCCTCTTTTACCTTCATCAAGAGGCTCTTTAGCTCCTCTTAGCTTCCTGCCAGTCATAGTATCATCTGCATATCTGAGGTTGTTAATATTTCTCCCAGAAATCTTAATTACAGCTTGTGAGTCAGCCAGCCCAGCATTTCACGTGATGTACTCTGCATAGAAGTTAAATAAGCAGGGTGAAAATATACCACTTTGTTGTAGTCCTTTCCCAATTTTGAAACAGTCTGTTGTTCTATGTCAGGTTCTAACTGTTGCTTCTTGACCCGCATACAGATTCCTCAGGAGACAGGTGACGTGGTCTGGTATTCCCATCTCTTTAAGAATTTTCCACAATTTGTTGTGATCCACGTAACCAAAGAAGTAGATGTTTTGCTGGAATTCCCTTTGAATTATAGTTTTGTCCAGATATATGCCCAGGAGTGGGATTGCTGGATACTGTGATATTTCTATTTTTAGTTTTTTAAGGAACCTATCTACTGTTCTCCATAGTGGCTGTACCAGCTTGCATCCCCACCAACAGTGTAAGGGGGTTCCATTTTCTCCACACCCTCTCCAGCATTTCTTGTCTGTAGACTTTTTAATGATGACCGTTCTGACCGGTGTGAGATGCTACCTCACTGTAGCTTTAATTTATGCATGAATAGTTTTTAAAGGTTCTTCTACTTTTCACTTATGCAATGCCTGCCCTTCTACACACACAAGATTAAATCTCTCTTGTCTACACCTATAAGCTTACTTTGAATTATCTACACATCAAGATGCTTGAGCTAGAAAACCACAGTTTTTGTGCTGTGTTTGGTTTCCCCAAAAGGGAACAACACAGTGTGGGTGATTCTTCATATGGTATTTGGCTAAAACACTTAGAATGCCATGGGTAGGGTATGAGAGAAGGGAAGAGAAAGAGAGGGACATGGAGAAAAGCTGAGACTGGGCAGTGAGCACTAAAATTTGTTCTAGAAATCCTCCTCCAGCCTCAGGGTTCTCACTCACCATACACATGTTCATGGTGCCTTGACATGGTATTATTTCCAGCTGCTTTCTTAGTGAATATCTTTATATATAACCTCATGTGAAGAGCTGACTCATTGGAAAAGACTGATGCTGGGAGGGATTGGGGGCAGGAGGAGAAGGGGATGACTGAGGATGAGATGGCTGGGTGGCATCACGGACTCGATGGACGTGAGTCTCAGTGAACTCCAGGAGATGGTGATGGACGGGGAGGCCTGGCAAGCCGCGATTCATGGGGTCGCAAAGAGTCGGACACGACTGAGCAACTGAACTGAACTAACAATTTATTTCATGCTCCAGATTTTGAGAGAAAGTCTATACAAAGAGATGAACAGATATGTTAAAACCTGAAACCCAACTAACGAAGATCAGCTAGAGGAGATTTTGTTTTGTTTTTGCTGTGAGAAGGGCAAATGAGCGTTATCAGTGATCAACTAAAAATTGCAGAGTCAGCACCTGAGAGCATAGTTTCCTGTGTTTTGTACCCTGAGAATATAGAGCACAGGCTCAAATTGGTGACTCTGGAATCTACAAAATCACCAATCATTTAAACAACTAATTTAACAACTTGTCATTTAGAATTTATTCTAAGCTAAAGCACAAAGGTGGATCCAAGTGAGTCAGTTGAGAACTTTTAGAACTAATAAGTGAATCTAGGTCAGAGGAGAGAGAAAGTTCCATGAAAGGAACATCAACAGCTTTCTTGTACACCAATGATAACCAGCCAGGCAAGAATGATCTCATTTACAGCAGAAAAGAAAGCTACAGTATAACTGTAGCTTGTATAACAAATTCATGACTGAAGAGATTCAGCATGCATGCAATGAATCTGAAGGTTCTATATAAACTGAATCACACTAACAAGACCTTTTCCTGGAACCTGAACCTGATTGCAAATTCATATAGAAAGGTAAAGTCAAGATCACATTGAAAAAGAATAGCAAAGAGAGGAAATGTCCTTCAAAGATGGCAAGATCTTATACATCAATAGTGAGTAACAGTGGATTAATGAACTGTCTCTGTCTACGATAGAGACAGTTAAATGGTGAAAAGATGGACAATTCAAGAAACAGTATTAGGAGGATATTTTGCTATTTATAGGAACAATACAATTTGTATTCCTGCCTCACTGTATATGCAAGAGTAAAATTCAAATAGATTAAATATCTCACTTTAAAACATTTTTAAAATTATTAAGAGAGAATATGTGAGAATCTCTGAATAACTTTTGTAACAGGAAAAGCTTTCTTTAAGGAGAAAAATCATAAGACATAAAATTCTGATAAACCTGAACACATAAAATTCAAATTCTGTGCCATTAAGACAATAGAAAATCATAAAACAGGGTGTAAACTCAGAGAAACTAATTATATAAATAATATTCTATTTTAAAATTATAAGATACAAAATAAAATGTAATTATAAAATATTTTCTTTATAATTATAAAATAGAATATTATATATAATGCCATATATAAAATAAGATTATTATCTAAATTTTTAAGAATTTATTCAAATTAAAATACAATAAAAATGTAAGGTTAGGCAAAGACTAAATAGAAAATTCCTAGAAGAAACAAAAATGGTCAGTAAAACTATGAAAAGGGACTCAACTTCCTAAAAATAAGAGAAATACAAAAGAAAACAATAATGAACTAGCAGGTTGGCTTAAACTTAAAAGGCTGCTAGTGTAAATTATTGGTTAGACTGTGGAGAAACAAGTCTTCATACATTGTAGGAATGTAAATTCATGTGATCGCATTGGAGAGCAATTTGACCTTTGTTCATTCCCTAAAGGAACTCTAACATATGATGCAAGGAGACATGCGTGAGATGGCTGGTTGCAGCATTGTTTGTAATAGCAAAGATCAGAAACAGCCTAAATATCCATCAGCAGGAGAAAGGACAAATACGACATAATCACGCAATGGAATATTTTACAGAAGTTACCAAGAATAAGCTTAATTTTTAAAAAAATGAAAACAAGTTGCAGAATGATGAGGGGTAGACACAGACCAATCTCTGTTTTCTATAACAACAGATAAAATTTTTTAAAATGGATACATGTCAACTTTGCCTTACAGCCAAGATAAAGAAGGTGCTGATTCACCTTCTTGTCTGAAGCAATAACAACAGCAACAAAACAGACAAAATATGTGAAGCGACAGGTTTTTAAGGTACTGCACATCAGACAAAGGAGGCAAGTGATCCGCAAGAGCTGCGTATGAACAAGGTGATTCCTAAGACTGCCACAGCTTACTGCCTTGAGAGAATTTCCAGGTTGCAGTGCAGAGAAAGAGACCCCAGGCAGAGCCCAGTGGACTCCCTGATTTGAAGAGATGCAGCTGAGAAGTCTGAGGAGACCAAGGCTGTCCTGTCTGACTCACAGGACAGAGTTCTATAGAGACTGCACAGAAAGATGCTGGGAGAGCATGGCATGTCCCCCTTGACTCCTTAGCATAACACTGACTGATGGTAGGTGCAATCGTGTTGGAAATGACCCCAAACTCAGGAAAGGACCATTAGAGGGAATATGTGAGAGGATTAGAGGGAGCAGTACCTGGTGCTCCCCCAGGGCCAGTAATAGTGCTGTTCGTACCAGTGAGACTGAGAAAAAACCTTACATTTCGTGGGTGCTTGGTAGAGCGCACAGAAGAGTTTTGCTTCAGTAGCAGGGCAAAACCTAGTCCCTAGACTAAGCAAGCACTGTCTCAGTTCAGCTAACAGAGCTTAAAAGCAAGATCAAAAAGGATAAAACTTAAATTTTTTTTTTTAATTGAAGGATAATTGCTTTACAGAATTTTGTGGATTTCTGTCATACATCAACAAGAATCAGCCACAGGTATACCCATGTCCCCTCCCTCCCATCTCCCCCCCACCCCATCCCACCCTTCAGCCTATCGCAGAGCCCCTGTTTGAGTTCCCTGAGTGACACAGCAAATTCCCATTAGCTATCTATTTTACATATGGTATTATAAATTTCTGTGTTACTTTCTCCATACATCTCCCCTTCTCCCTCCTCTCCTGCCACTGCGTCCATAGGCCTGTTCTCTATGTCTGTTTCTCCATTGCTGCCCTGAAAATAAATTCATCAGTGCCCTCTCTTCAGATTCCAAATATATGTGTCAGCATATGATATTTATTTTTCTCTTTTAGACTTACTTCACTCTGTAAAATAGGCTCTAGTTTCATCTACCTCATTAGAACAGATTCAAATGTGTTCCTTTTTATGGCGGAGTAGGATTCCATTGTGTATATGTACCAAGCTTCTTTATCCATTCATGTCAATGGACATCTAGGTTGCTTCCATGTTCCAGCTATTGTAAATAATGCTGCAGTGAACACTGAGGTACATGTGTCTTTTTCAGTTTTGATTTCCTCAGGATATATGCCTAGGAGTGGGATTGCTGGCTTATGTGGTGGTTTTATACCCATAAGGGGTTTTATACCCATAAAGGTATGTGCATGATATCTGGAATACACAGATGGCCAGGTTTACAAGAAGAAGGAAAACATAGGCTCATACCCAGAGGAAAAATTAGTCAATTGCAACAGAACCAAAATTGACACAGATGTCAGAATTCACAGAGAAGGGCATTAGCACTTTTATCATAACTGTGTTCTACAGGTTCAACAAGCTAATCAGAGATGTGGTGGTGCATAGAAAATATTAAAAACCCAAAATAGACCTTTCAGAGATTAAAGCTGTAATACCTAAAATGAAGTATACACTGACTGGGATTAACAGCCGATAAGACGTTGCAAAAGAAAAAATTAGTGACTTGTGTATGTACTCAATCAATAATTTGTGTCTGACTCCTTGCAATCTCATGGACTGTAGCCTGCCAGACTCTTCTGTCCATGGGATTTTTCAGGCAACAATACCGGAGTAGGTTGCCATTTCCTCCTCCAAGGTATCTTCCCGACCCAGGTGTCGAACCTGTGTCTCCTGCATTGACAAGCAGGTTCTTTACCACCAAGCTACCTGGGAAGCCCTTAGTGACTTCAAGACATAGCAACTGAAAATACTGAAAATGAAACTCAGAGAGAAAAAATGATTTTTTAAAAAAGTGAAAATTAAGTGTGGGGCAGCTTCAAGTCACCTAGGAAATATGTAACTGAAATCCCTGAAATGGAAGGAAGAAGGGGGACCAAAAATGTTTAAGAAATAATGGATGAATGTTTCCCAAATTTGATGAAAATCTTAAACTAAATCTCAGGGAATCTGAAGCCCCAGAAATAAGAACATGACTTCACCAAGCCATAGCATAATCAACTTACTCAAAGCCACTGACAAAGATAAAAATCTTAAAGCAGCCACAGGAAAACAATATGCAATACAGGGAGATAAAAATAATGATAACAACAGATTTCTCATCCATGCAACCCAGGAGACAGTGGAGCATCTTTAAATAATTGAAAGAAAAAACTGTCAATAGAAGTTGAGAGGCGAAAAGCAAAGGAGAAAAGGAAAGATATAAGCATCTGCATGCAGAGTTCCAAAGAATAGCAAGAAGAGATAAGAAAGCCTTCTTCAGCGATCAATGCAAAGAAATAGAGGAAAACAACAGAATGGGAAAGACTAGAGATCTCTTCAAGAAAATTAGAGATACCAAGGGAACATTTCATGCAAAGATGGGCTCAATAAAGGACAGAAATGGTATGGACCTAACAGAAGCAGAAGATATTAAGAAGAGATGGCAAGAATACATGGAAGAACTGTACAAAAAAGATCTTCACGACCCAGATAATCATGATGATGTGATCACTAATCTAGAGCCAGACATCTTGGAATGTGAAGTCAAGTGGGCCTTAGAAAGCATCACTACGAACAAAGCTAGTGGAGGTGATGGAATTCCAGTTGAGCTGTTTCAAATCCTGAAAGATGATGCTGTGAAAGTGCTGCACTCAATATGCCAGCAAGTTTGGAAAACTCGGCAGTGGCCACAGGACAGGAAAAGGTCAGAATTTCATTCCAATTCCAAAGAAAGGCAATGCCAAAGAATGCTCAAACTACCACACAATTGCACTCATCTCACATGCTAGTAAAGTAATGGTCAAAATTCTCCAAGCCAGGCTTCAGCAATACGTGAACCGTGAACTCCCTGATGTTCAAGCTGGTTTTAGAAAAGGCAGAGGAACCAGAGATCAAATTGTCAACATCCACTGGATCATGGAAAAAGCAAGAGAGTTCCAGAAAAACATCTATTTCTGCTTTATTGACTATGCCAAAGCCTTTGACTGTGTGGATCACAAGAAACTGTGGAAAATTCTGAGAGAGATGGGAATACAGACCACCTGACCTGCCTCTTGAGAAATCGGTATGCAGGTCAGGAAGCAACAGTTAGAACTGGACATGGAACAACAGACTGGTTCCAAATATTGTCACCCTGCTTATTTAACTTCTATGCATTTAACTTCTATGCATCATGAGAAATGCTGGGCTGGAAGAAGCACAAGCTGGAATCAAGATTGCTGGGAGAAATATCAATCACCTCAGATATGCAGATGACACCACCTTTATGGCAAAAAGTGAAGAGGAGCTAAAAAGCCTCTTGATGAAAGTGAAAGAGGAGAGTGAAAAGGTTGGCTTAAAGCTCAACATTCAGAAAACGAAGATTATGGCATCTGGTCCCATAACTTCATGGGAAATAGATGGGGAAACAGTGGAAACAGTGTCAGACTTTATTTTGGGGGGCTCCAAAATCACTGCAGATGGTGACTGCAGCCATGAAATTAAAAGATGCTTGTTCCTTGGAAGGAAAGTTATGACCAACCTAGATAGTATATTCAAAAGCAGAGACATTACTTTGCCAACTAAGGTCTATCTAGTCAAGGCTATGGTTTTTTCTGTGGTCATGTATGGATGTGAGAGTTGGACTGTGAATAAGGCTGAGCACCGAAGAATAGATGCGTTTGAACTGTGGTGTTGGAGAAGACTCTTGAGAGTCCCTTGGACTGCAAGGAGATCCAACCAGTCCATTCTGAAGAAGATCAGCCCTGGGATTTCTTTGGAAGGAATGATGCTGAAGCTGAAACTCCAGTACTTTGGCCACCTCATGCAAAGAGTTGACTCATCGGAAAAGACTCTGATGCTGGGAGGGATTTGGGGCAGGAGGAGAAGGGGACGACCCAGGATGAGATGGCTGGATGGCATCACTGACTCCATGGACGTGAGTCTGAGTGAACTCCGGGAGATGGTGATGGACAGGGACGCCTGGCGTGCTGGGATTCATGGGGTCACAAAGAGTCGGACACGACTGAGCGACTGAACTGAACTGAACTGAGAAGTTTATACCCAGTAGAAATGCTTTTCAAAAATGAAGACAAAATGAACTTTTTCAGACATACAAAAGTTAAGTTCGTTTGCCTCTGGCAGAACTGTATTATGGAAATTGTTAAAGAAAATCCCTCAGGCAGACAGAATGGCACTAGATGGAAATTTGGATCTACGCAAAGAGTAAAGAGCACCAGCAGTGATGAATATATGGTTAATAAGAAAAGGGATTTTCTTCTTACTAAGAGTATTTAAAGGCTCATAGATTTTTAAAGCAAAAAAGTAACAATGTGTGTGGAATTTATACCATGTGTAGAGGTAAAATTAATATCAACAATGGCTCAAAAACCTGGAAGAGATAACTAGAAGTATATTCTTCTAAGGTTCTTAGACAGAATTGTTATATCATTTAAAGATATACTGTGACATGTTAAAGATGTATGCAATCAACTCTAAAGCAACCACCAAAATGACACGGATAAGATTTATGGCTAATAAAGACAATAGAGGAGGTGAAATGAAGTCAGATATAATTTTGCAGTTTCCTAAGAATTAAATGTATATCTACTCTATGATCCAGTTATTCCACCTTTAGTTATTCAGCTAAGGGTAATTAAAGCATATTGAAAAGAGGTGTTCATAAATATCAAAGCTAACTGTAAACTGTCTAGAAGAGAGCAGAAGAAATTTTTGTGGCTTCAGGTTAAGCAAGGATTTCTCAAGTACAATACCAAAAATACAACATCAATTAAAAAATTGAAATATTGAGCTTCATCCAATTTCAGAACTTTTGCTTTTCCATAGAAACGTAGAATAACGCAAAGACCAGCAACTTCTGGGAGAAAATATTTTCAAGAATATATTTGACAAAGAACTTTTATTCAAAAATAAAAAGAACCCTCAACACATAAGGAAACATACAACCCAAACACAACAAAAGAAACTGGACAAAACACACAAAGAAATACTTCACCAAAGAAGATGGCAAATAAGTACACGAATAGATGTTCACATCACTAGTCTTTTGAGAAATTCTAATTAAAAGCATAATGAGATACTACTTAACACTTGCTAGAATGGCTAACATTTCAAAGACTGACGATGTCATGTGATGGCAAGGAGGTGGGGAAACTGGAACCATCCTTCCCTAACGGCTGGCATGTTAAGGGGTACTATCTCTTCAGAAAACCATCTGGCAGTTTCTTAAAATTTTACATATACACCTACCACGTGATCTTGCTGTTCCATGTATGATATTTACCCAAGTTTTTAAGAAGCGCATGTCTAGACAACAACTGGAACACAAATGTTTACTGCAGCTTTATTTGTAATAGCTCTAAACTGGAAACAAATGTTCATTAACAAGTGAAAGGGTAAAAATATTGAGGCTTATCTTTATAATGAAATATGTACGTGCATGCTCAACTCTGTGATCCCATGGACTGTAGCCCGCTTGGCTCCTCCGTCCATTGAATTTTCCAGGCAAGAATACTGGAGTGGGTTGCCATTCCATACTCCAGGGGATCTTCCTGACCCAGGGACTGAACCTAAATCTCTGGCATCTCCCGCACTGGCAGGGACATTCTTTACCACTAGTGCCGCCATAATGAAATACTATTCAGCAAGAAAAGGAATGGGCTCTTGATACACATAACAACATGGATGCACCTTCAAATGGTCATGCTCAGTGAGAGAGGCCAGGAAAAAAAAGGAAAGAGCACATACCGTACGACTCCGTTTATATAAACCTATTGAAATTCAAGCCATCATCTATAGTGACAGAAAGCTGACCCATGGGTTCCTGGGCCTGAGGATGGGAAGGACGAATAGATTGCAAAGGAAAATGAGTCAACTCTGGGCATGATGGATATGCTTGCAACACGGTATTTGTGGTGATGGTTTCATAGGTATATGCATATGTCAAAACTTCTAAAATTGTATATTTTAAATTTGTACACTTGATTATCAGGCAGTTAGTCCTCAGGAAAGCTAGAAGGGATATGTGTCAAACTCATAACAATGGCTGATAATAACTATATCTGGGCAACAGGAAAATGACCAGGAATGAGAAAAAGTAATGATTAAAAGGAGATTTTAGCTTTGCCTGTAATGTTCCAATTATAAAATTATAATATATAGTATATATATATTATAATATATAGTAGAATATTAGAATATATAGTATGAATATTAATTTATGTAGACCTTAGGGTGTTGGAGAAGACTCTTGAGAGTCCCTTGGACTGCAAGGAGATCCAACCAGTCCATTCTGAAGGAGATCAACCCTGGGATTTCTTTTGGAAGGAATGATGCTAAAGCTGAAACTCCAGTACTTTGGCCACCTCACAAGAAGAGTTGACTCACTGGAAAAGACTTTGATGCTGGGAGGGATTGGGGGCAGGAGGAGAAGGGGACGACAGAGGATGAGATGGCTGGATGGCATCACTGACTCGATGGATGTGAGTTTGAGTGAACTCCGGGAGTTGGTGATGGACAGGGAGGCCTGGCGTGCTGCAATTCATGGGGTCGCAAAGAGTCGGACAGGACTGAGCGACTGAACTGAACTGAACTGAACTATTTAATTAAAATTTTTAAATAGAAAATTTGGAAATGATTTTCATAAAGGTATCTGCTTAATAAACTCAATTTTGATCCAAGGGAATGCTCAGTTACTTCAGTCATTTCTGACTCTCTGCATTCTTATGGACTGTGGCTCACCAGGCTCCTCTGTCCATGGGATTCTCCAGGCAAGGATACTGGAGTGGGTTGCCATGCCCTCTTCTAGGGGATCTTCCCAACCCAGGGAAACCTGGGTTTCCTCAAACGCACATCTCTTACTTCTGCATTGGCAGGCAGGTTCCTTACTACTAGTACCACCTGGAAAGGCCCCAGATACTCTTGCCCCTCCACACATTGTTTCACAGGCTGATCTATTTGCTAAGCTTCAGTCACCTGAAAGGTTTTCATTCTTCTCATTTTCCAGACTATGAAATGTTCAAATAAATAAGTAATAGTTGATTTTTTTAAATTCACTTTACAGAATAAGTGGTGCTTAGCATATTTGATGGAGAAGGAAATGGCAACCCACTCCACAGTTCTTGCCTGGAGAATCCCAGGGACAGGGGAGCCTGGTGGGCTGCCGTCTATAGGGTCACACAGAGTCAGACACGACTGAAGCAACTTAGCAGCAGCAGCAGCAGCAGCAGCATATTTGACTTTAGATTTTTCGTTCCTTCAATTACACCATTGGCATTTTGTTCCTTTGTGTTATATTATTTTGATCCCTTTTTAAAGGCGAACAGTTTTATGCTATTACCGATTAGTTTTATCCAACCAGGTTTTTCTCTGGGGAACATTGTGAAAGGAGGAAAAACTGAAGAGGAGCCAGGAGATGGACGTTCATAGAGAGGGAAGGCAGGAGGCACCAAAGGCAAACACAAGTGCAGAGGACCTATGTGTGAACCACCATAACCAGCACCAGGGACAGAGCAGTCTCAGTGGAAAAAACCAGTACTTCTTCATCAGTAAATTACACTGGGCACCATCAGCATGAAGAGAGGTTTAAATCAGTTAAAACAGAGAAAGAGTTTAGGTTGAACATTACAGAATAGAATTTCTCACAGGTTAATAGAAATGGATGGACCTTACTTGCAAAGCTCTCTGTTTCATACCTTATTTCTTTTGTAGACAGAGGGGATTGTACCACTAGTTATTTCAACAGGCAGCTTCTTGTGATGTTCAGAGATTTTTCATTTTAATTCGTGCAACTGCTGAAAGGGACCAGTACCCATCTCTCTCCACGCTGCACCCACCACCACCGCCCCCCGCCACAAAGGATCCAATCGACTATGAATACTTTAGACATTTTAAAAAAATAGAGTTTGGGATTGAGGATTATGGATGTGAATTTTGAATCTAAGAAGAAAATTATACAAAGAAGTAATTTTCAGTGCAGGAAGATAATCATTTCAGCTGAAGTATTAAAAAAAAGATAAAGGAAAATAGCAGCACCTAAATGTTCAATGATAAGAGAGTGGTTGAATTATGATCCATCAATGATGACCACAAAAGTAGGTCAACACAGCAATGAAATAGTTACTTTGCTTTCAGCTATGTATAACTTTATAATGGCAAGCATGTAAGGAACTTGGAAGTCACCACTCCTTCCTAACAGAAAGTTCGACAAACTGAAACATCAACAATTATTCTCTGATCGATCGAAGGAGTGATGTCTCACGGAGAAACTGGAGAGACCAATGGGTCAATAGAGAGAGTCATGATCTACCAGCACAGAAGCGCACAAGCAGATACCTCCATTAGCCTGTACGAGGGTAGGAAAACCTGCACCGCACAGGACAAAAATCCTGAAGGTCTCAGTGTAGACCAGTCTGAGAGAGAAAAACTCTGGGGGCGGGGGGTGGTCAGGGGGCACATTTATGAGTTTTGCTTCCAATATTTTTTTTTTCTTTTTGCTGCACTTCACAGCTTGCAGGAGCTTAGTTCCCCAATCAGGGATTGAAACCAGATCCTCAGCAGTGAGGGTACCGAGTCCTAACCACCGGACCACCAGGGAATTACCCTACCTTCAGGATTTTGGCCAGGTTCTTACAATGAATATAAGTAGGGGAAGCAGGAAAAGGAATGATTGGAGATACCCAGAGTGAGTGAGTGAAAGTCACTCGGTTGTGTCTGACTCTTTGCGACCTCGTGGACTATACAATCCATGGAATTCTCCAGGCCAGGATACTGGAGTGGGTAGCCGTTCCCTTCTCCAGAGGATCTTTCCAACCCAGGAATCAAACATAGGTCTCCTGCCTTCTGTTTTTAGCAAGACCTGCCCTCCGGAGAAGGCAATGGCACCCCACTCCAGTACTCTTGCCTGGAAAATCCCATGGATGGAGCAGCCTGGTAGGGTGCAGTCCATGGGGTTGCTAGGAGTCGGACATGACTGAGTGACTTCACTTTCACTTTCATGCACTGGAGAAGGAAATGGCAACCCACTCCAGTGTTCTTGCCTGGAGAATCCCAGGGACAGGGGAGCCTAGTGAGCTGCCATCTATGGAGTCGCAGAGCTGGACACGACTGAAGCGACTTAGCAGCAGCAGCAGCCCTGCAGAGAAACTATTCTAACAAAGCCTAAACTACAGGGGTTTTATGAGAGCCTCACCAACCTGGGAGAAAAAATGCCCAAGTCAGGCTACCTCTAACCTTCCACATGAGGGGAAGGAAATATCCAACTCCAAACTATCAACAAAATCTACCAGAGCTGCTTCTTGGTATCAAAATCTTAATTATGGAAGGCCATATGAACTAAGCATGATGATGATGACAATGCCTAAGAAATTAATTAGTAAATCTTTTTCTTTATAAAATGAGCGATAATTTTAAACTTAAGTATCATCTCATTAAAGAGGCATATTCCTTACCTCAAAAAACTTACATATTCTTGGGAAGATATGTACAGATAGTAAAATGAAAATATATAAAGCTGGATAATGGATTGCCAAATGATTGATACAGACAGTAAGTGCTATAAAAAGTTTGGAGAAAATAGAAATATGACAGAAAGAGATCCTTTTGAGTTGTGAAGTTTACAAAACTAACAAAAGTATTGTTAGCCCTTGAATGAATGGGAGCTGGGGTGAGGAGAGGCGGGAGCAAATATACAGACAAGAATACAGTGCAGATCATCATATAGTGAGAAATCAAACAATGAGGGCAGATGCCTATTAAAGTGAAGGTTCTTGGGACTTCCCTGGTGGTCCAGTGGCTAAGATTCTGCACTCCCAATGTGGGGGGCCAGGGTTTGATGCCTGGTCAAGGAACTAGATTCCACATGTCACCACCAAAGAGTTTCCATGCTGCACTTCAGAGGTCCCGCATGCCACCATGAAGGACAAAGATCCTGCCTGCTGCTACTAGGACCTAGCACAGCCAAACAAATAAATGCTTGTAAAAATTAATAACAAAGTAAAGATTCTTACAGGAGGTGAGGTTGGAAAGGAGTGGAAGAGTCCAAGAAGACTTTAAATGTCAGCTGGAGACTTATTTGTCTTTTTGAAGATGGTAAATATTATGGGTTATATGATAAAGTTTTAATGTGACAGAAATTAATTTTGTTTGGATTATGAATGCTTTATAATTAAAATTCTATGTCTGGGAAAATATCTTTCAAAAATGAAAATGAAATAAAGACATTTTCAGTCGTACAAAAAGTTGAAAGAAATCAGTAGCAAGAGACCCATACTCTAAGAAATGTTAAAAGAAATCCTTTAGATAGAAGGAAAGCAACTATGGTTGGAAATTTAGATCTATACAAAGAATGAAAATCAGTCGAAATAACAACTACATGGGTGAATATATACAATCTTTTCCTTATGATTTAAATCCTTTAAAAATATAATTGGCTGTTAAATAAAATTTACAACAATGTATCATGATAATGGTGGCACAGTGGTAAAGAATCCACTTGACAGTGTAGGAGACACAGGAGGCGTGGGTTCAGTCCTTAGGTTGGGAACTTCCCCTGGAGAAGGAAATGGCAACCCACTCTTGCCTGGGAAATCCCATGGACAAAGAAGCCTGGCACGCTACAGTCCACGGGGTTGCAAAAGAGTCAGACGTAACTAAGCACATTATGATAATACAATGTACATATATGGATAAGTAAAATAAATGACAACAATGTCTCTTGTCATGTAGGCCAGGAGCAAAGTGGAAATATATTACTGTAAAATATATTGTGCATAAAATGGTATATCACTTGAAGGAAGACTGTGGTAAGTTAAAGCAAGCAGAATATCAGCAATAATACAGTAGACTGGAACAACACTATTCACCATCTTGACCTAACTGACATTTATAGAACACTCCACTTCTAACAGCAGAATACACATTCCTCTCAAATCCACACAGAATATTTTCCCAAATGGATCACATTGTGTACCATAAAATAAATTTTAAAAGATTCAAGTCATATGAAGCAGATTCTTTGACCACAATTAGATTAAGTTACAAATCAAAACCAAAAACATCAGGCTTACCTGGTGGCTCAGTGGTAAAGAATCTGCCTGCCTATGCAGCAAGGAGACTCAGGTGTAATCCCTGGGTCAGGAAGATTCCCTGGAGAAGGGAATGGCAACCCACTCCAGTATTCTTGCCTGGAAAATCCCATGGACAAAGGAGCCTGGGGGGCTATAGTCCATAGGGTCGCAAAAGAGTCAGACATGACTGAAAAACAACAAAGACATCACTGGAAAGTCGCCAAATACTTAGACATTAAAGAACACACTCCTAAATAACCTAAGGTACAAAAGAGACATCAAAAGGGGAAAATTGAAACATTTTGAACCAAGTTAAATTGAAAGTATAACATACCGAAATTTATGGGATGCCATGAAAGCAGTTTTTATGGAGAAATTTATATCACTAACACCTAAATCAGAAAAGAAGACTGTCTCAAATCTATGACTTTATTTTAAGAACCAGAAAAAAGGAGCAAATAAAATAAGTAAGCAGGAAAAGGAAATAATAAAGATTGGAATGGAAATGAATGAAACAGAAAAGAAAAACGGCAGAGAAAATCAGTGAAACCAAAAGCTGGTTCTTTGAGAACATCAATAAAATTGAAAAACCTGTAGGCTGAATAACGAGGAAAAATGATCTTCTCTCCAAAGGCATAAATTGCCAGTATCAGGAATGACAGAAGTGACATCATTATAGATTCCACATATAGTAAAAGGAAAATGTGAATAATTTTATGCCAATAAATCAACAATTTAAATGGCTCAGAGCCATTTATTAAATCATTTTTTAAAATGAAAAATAAATTCCTGCGTGTTAACCTAAATAATATATATTTTGAAAAAAACAACTACTTTTTTCCGAAACAAAAGAAGTCATAGAGGTGTAGCATGTTTTAAATGTTTACAAATCTCCCCGTGCCTGGCTTAAGACAGCAGGATTCTTGTATTTGCCTCTGTATTTAATCTCTTGTGATATGTTTCAATGTAAATTTATGAAGAAAACCCAGCCTCACATAGATGTATGGTAGCAAAAGGAAGGGTTATTTTAATTGCATTCTAAAACAGTTTTGAATACTCTTTTTTGATACCAGATCAGAACTTGTAAAAAGAAGCCTATGTTCAGTAATTAATGTTACACTATCTTATTTTAGTTGGGAATGCCCTAGCTATTTAAATAACCATTTAGCTTAATTTAGTGAACCCTAAAGTTTCAAGAGTGAAACTCCAGTACTTTGGCCACCTCATGCGAAGAGTTGACTCATCGGAAAAGACTCTGATGCTGGGAGAGATTGGGGGCAGCAGGAGAAGGGGACGACCGAGGATGAGATGGCTGGATGGCATCACGGACTCAATGGACGTGAGTCTGAGTGAACTCCGGGAGTTGATGATGGACAGGGAGGCCTGGAGTGCTGCGATTCATGGGGTCGCAAAGAGTCGGACACGACTGAGCGACTGAACTGAACTGAAAGTTTCAAGTTAGCAAAATCTGGAGAGATAACTTTTTAATTTTTATTTTTGGCCGGGCGGCTTGACTGCAGCCATGACATTGAAAGACACTTACTCCTTGGAAGAAAAGTTATGACCAACCTAGATAGCATATTCAAAAGCAGAGACATTACTTTGCCGACTAGGGTCCATCTAGTCAAGGCTATGGTTTTTCCAGTAGTCATGTATGGATGTGAGTTGGACTGTGAAGAAGGCTGAGCGCCGAAGAATTGATACGTTTGAACTGTGGTGTTGGAGAAGACTCTTGAGAGTCCCTTGGACTGCAAGGAGATCCAACCAGTCCATTCTGAAGGAGATCAACCCTGGGATTTCTTTGGAAGGAATGATGCTGAAGCTGAAGCTCCAGTACTTTGGCCACCTCATGCGAAGAGCTGACTCATTGGAAAAGACTCTGACGCTGAGAGGGATTGGGGGCAGGAGGAGAAGGGGATGACCCAGGATGAGATGGCTGGATGGCGTCACTGACTTGATGGACGTGAGTCTGAGTGAACTCCGGGAGTTGGTGATGGAGAGGGAGGCCTGGCGTGCTGCGATTCATGGGGTCACAAAGAGTTGGACACGACTGAGCGACTGAACTGAACTGAACTGAACTGTGCGGCTTGTGGGATTGTAGTTCCCTGACTAGAAATTGAACACCGGGCCCTGGTGATGAGAGCACTGAGTCCAAACCTCTGGACCCCATGGAATTCCCTGGAGAGACTATCTTTAAGTAGATGTTACTGAAACATAACTCTTCCTAACCAGTTTACCTAAAAGCTTTTATGTCATTTATATTAACTTATAAAAATTTCATTATACCAATTTTTTTCTTGTTTTTAAAGCCAGTCATTTTTTTAATTGTAGTAAGCAACAGGTAACATTAAATTTTACCATTATAACCATTTATAAGCATACAATTCAATGGTACATTCATATTGATGTGTAATCACCACTACCATTCATCTACAGAAGCCTTTTCATCTTGCAAAATTGAAATTCTATGCTCATTAAACAATAACTCTTCATTCTCTCCTCTCTCCAGCCCCTGGCAACCACCAAACTGACACTTTATGCCTTGTGATCTTGACTGTAAGTGACTCTATAAGTTTCTCACATAAGTAGAACCATACAAGTGTTTGTCTTTTTTGTAACTAGCTTATTTCACTTAGTATGATGTCCTCAAGGTTTACCCAAGTTGTAATATATGTCATAATTTTATTCCTTTTAAGGGGTGAATAATATTCCATTGTATATATACACACATTTTGTGCTTCCATTCACCTATATAAGTTATTTTTCTTACTGACAATTTTTTGACAGATATAATAAGATCTTATTTGGCTTCTAGAACCTAAAAGTATTATGCTTAATGTCTGTAATAATTAAAGCAACAAACTTTAACTTTATTACTAAACATGGCCCCACCCATCAGAACAAGAACCGTTTTCCCCCTCAGTCAGTCTCTCCCATCAGAAAGTTTCCATAAGACTCTTATCCTTATCCATCAGAGGGCAGACAGAATGAAAACTACAATCACAGAAAACTAACCAAACTGATCACATGGGCCACAGCCTTGTCTAGCTCAACAAAACTATGAGCCATGCCATATAGGGCCACCCAAGATGGACAGGTCATGGCGGAGAGTTCTGACAAAACATGGTCCACTGGAGAAGGGAATGGCAAACCGCTACAGTATTATTGCCTTGAGAACCCCATGAACAGTATGAAAAGGCAAAAATATATGACACTGAAAGACGAACTCCCCAGATTGGTAGGTGCCCAATATGCTGCTGGAGAAGAGTAGAGAAACAACTACAGAAAAAATGAAGACACAGAGCCAAAGCAACAACAACGCCCTGTTGTGGATGTGACTGGTGATGGAAGTAAAGTCTGATGCCGTAAAGAGCAATATTGCAAAGGAACCTCAAATGTTAGGTTGATGAATCAAGGCAAATTGGAAGAGGTCAAACAGGAGATGGCAAGAACAAACATCGACATTTTAGGAATCAGTGAACTAAAATTGACTCGAATGGGTGAATTTAACTCAGATGACCCTTATATCTACTGCTGTGGGCAAGAATCCCTTAGAAGAAATGGAGTAGCCCACAGAGTCAACAAAAGAGTCTGCATTGCAGTACTTGGGCGCAATCTCAAAAACAACAGAATGATCTCTGTTCGTTTCCAAGGCAAACCATTCAATATCATGGTAATCCAAGGCTATGCCCTGATCAGTAATGCTGAAGAAGCTGAAGTTGAACTGTTCTATGAAGACCTGCCAAGACCTTCTAGAAATAACAACCAAAAAAGATGTCCTCTTCTTTATAGGGGACTGGAATACAAAAGTAGGAAGTCAAGAGATACCTGGAGTAACAGGCAAATTTGGCCTTGGTGTACAAAATGAAGCAGGCAAAGGCTAACAGAGTTTTGCCAAGAGAACGCACTGGTCATAGCAAACACTCTCTTCCAAAGACACAAGAGAAGACTCTACACAGGGACATCACCAGATGGTCAATACCGAAATCAGATTGATTATATTCTTTGCAGCCAAAGATGGAGAAGCTCTATTAGTCAGCAAAAATGAGACCAGGAGTTGACTGTGGCTCAGGTCATCAACTCCTTATTGCCAAATTCAGACTTAAATTGAAAAAAGTAGGGAAAACCACTAGACCATTCAGGTATGACCTAAATCAATTCTCTTATGATTATACAGTGAAAGTGACAAATAGATTCAAGGGATTAGATCTGATAGAGTGCCTGAAGAACTATGGATGGAGGTTGGTGACATTGTACAGGAGGCAGTGATCAAGACCATCCCCAAGGAAAAGAAACTCAAAGAGGCAAAATGGTTGTCTGAGGAGGCCTCACAAATAGCTGAGAAAAGAAGAGAAGTGAAAGGCAAAGGAGGAAAGAAAAAGAATATGCAGCGTTCCAAAGAATAGCAAGGAGAGATAAGGAAGACTTCCTCAGTGATCAATACAAAGAAACAGAGGAAAACAATAGAATGGGAAAGACCAGAGATCTCTTCAAGAAAATTAGAGATACCAAGGAAACATTTCATGCAAAGATGGGCACAATAAAGGACAGAAATAGTATGGACCTAAGAGAAGCAGAAGATATTAAGAAAAGGTGGCAAGAATACACAGAACTATACAAAAAAGATCTTCATGACCCAGATAAGCACAATGGTGTGATCACTCACCTAGAGCCAGACATCCTGGAATGCGAAGTCAAGTGCACCTTAGGAAGCATCGCTACGAACAGAGCTAGTGGAGCTGATGGGATTCCAGCTGAGCTGTTTCAAATCCTGAAAGATGATGCTGTGAATCATCCAGCAATCATCCATCAAAATGCCAGCAAATCTTGAAAACTCAGCAGCATCCACAAGACTGGAAAAGGTTAGTTTCCATCCAATCTGAAAGAAAGGCAATGCCAAAGAATGCTCAAACTACCACACAATTGCATTCATCTCACACACTAGCAAAGTAATGCTCAAAATTCTCCAAGTCAGACTTCAACAGTACGTGAATCATAAACTTCCAGATGTTCAAGCTGGATTTAGAAAAGGCAGAGGGACCAGAGATTAAATTGCCAACATCAGCTGGATCATGGAAAAGCAAGAGAGTTCCAGAAAAACATCTACTTCTGTTTTATTGACTACACCAATGCCTTTAACTGTGTGGATCACAACAAACTGTGGAAAATTCTGAAAGAAATGGGAATACCAGACCACCTGACCTGCCTCCTGAGAAATCTGTATGCAGGTCAAGAAACAACAGTTAGAACTGGACATGGAACAACAGACTGGTTCCAAATCAGGAAAGGAGTATGTCAAGGCTGTATATTGTCACCCTGTTTATTTAACTTCTATGCAGAGTACATCATGCAAAATGCCGGGCTGGATGAAGCACAAGCTAGAATCAAGATTGCTGAGAGAAATATCAATAACCTCAGATATGCACCCTTATGACACCACCCTTATGGCAGAAAATGAAGAAGAACTGAAGAGCCTCTTGTTGAAAGTGAAAGAGGAGGCTGAAAAAGTTGGCTTAAAACTGAACATTCAGAAAACTAAGATCATGGCATCTAGTCCCATCACTTCATGACAAACAGATGTGGAAACAATGGAAATAGTGAGAGACTTTTTTTGAGGGGGCTCCAAAATCATTGCTGACAGTGACTACAGCCATGAAATTAAAAGACACTTGCTCCTTGGAAGAAAAACAATGACCAACCTAGACAGCATATTAAAAAGCAGAGACTTAACTTTACCACCAAAGGTCTGTCTAGTCAAAGCTATGGTTTTTCCAATAGTCATGTATGGATGTGAGAATTGGACTATAAACAAAGGTGAGCATCAAAGAATTGATGCTTTTGAACTGTGGTGTTGGAGAATACTCTTCTTGAGAGTCCCTTGGACTGCAAGGTGATCAAACCAGTCCATCCTAAAGGAGATCAGTCCTAAATATTCATTGGAAGGACTGATGCTAAAGCTGAAACTCCAATACTTTGGCCACCTGGTGTGAAGAACTGACTCATTGAAAAGACCCTGATGCTGGGAAAGAATGAAGTCGGGAGGAAAAGGGGATGACAGAGGATGAGATGGTTGGATGGCATCACCAACTCAATGGACATGAATTTTAGTAAGCTCTGAGAGTTGGTGATGGACAGGGAAACCTGGCATGCTGCAGTCCATGGAGCTGCAAAGAGTCAGACACGACTGAGAGACTGAACTGAGCTGAACTGAAATTTAATATCAAATATTAATTTAATGTTGAATATTTCCCAGTTTATGTGAACCTGAAATGTATTGGGGTTAATTTCTTTTATATAGCTAAGAATTTATATATTCCTTTAAGTTAATTAAATCATGTTCATTTATAAATAAATTTTAATACCATTCATAGGTAAATATATATAAGGCCTACTACAGATGGTGATTGCAGCCATGAAATTAAAAGACGCTTACTCCTTGGAAAAAAAGTTATGACCAACCTAGATAGCATATTCAAAAGCAGAGACATTACTTTTCCAACAAAGGTCCGTCTAGTCAAGGCTATGGTTTTCCAGTAGTCATGTATGGATGTGAGAGTTGGACTGTGAAGAAGGCTGAGTGCCGAAGAATTGATGATTTTGAACTGTGGTGTTGGAGAAGACTCTTGAGAGTCCCTTGGACTGCAAGGAGATCCAACCAGTCCATTCTGAAGGAGATCAGTCCTGGGTGTTCTTTGGAAGGAATGATGCTAAAGCTGAAGCTCCAGTACTTTGGCCACCTCATGAGAAGAGTTGACTCATTGGAAAAGACTCTGGATGAGATGGTTGGATGGCATTACCGACTCGACGGACGTGAGTCTGGGTGAACTCCGGGAATTGGTGATGGACAGGGAGACCTGGCGTGCTGCAATTCATGGGGTCACAAAGAGTCGGACATGACTGAACGACTGAACTGAACTGATAATGTACACATAGGCATATAGACAGATACAATCAGAGATCTCATTAGCTTCATTTTTAAAACAGTCATGAATCAGGTATTACAATATAAAACTCACTAGTTTATAACAGTTGGAATAAGTTAAGTTTACTCATTTGAGTTCCAAAAGAATTTTTTTTCCTTTTATTTTTTTCCCAGTCTCAGGAATTAGAGATGGTCTAGACAGGATAAGAATTCCTGAGAACCCTAATAGGACTTTTACATCTCAAGACACAGAAAGAGAAATGCAAGCTCCTCTAAAAGGACTTGTTCTCTTAGGGTCAGAGTTCTGAAAAAATAGTATAACAAGCTGGCTTTCTCTAATTCTAACTGCATATGCAAAAAACTGGTATTGGAATGTCAAAAGATCCCCTATTTAGCCACTTTCAGAGCAAGATTTTCTCTAACTCCTAATTAAGTACTTGTAAGTATAAGTTTCCCTTGGACATAAACCTGGCAGGGGTATTAGTTGGAGACTGGCCTTCTGATGTCCCAAAGCTCAACATTCAGAAAACTAAGATCTTGGCATCCAGTCCCATCACTTCATGGCAAATAGATGGGGAAACTGGAAACAGTGGCTAACTTTATTTCTGGGGGCTCCAAAATCACTGCAGATGGTGACTGCAGCCATGAAATTAAAAGACACTTATTCCTTGAAAGGAAAGTTATGACCAACCTATCTAGGTTGCATATTCAAAAGCAGAGACATTACTTTGTCCACAAAGGTCCGTCTAGTCAAGGCTATGGTTTTTCCAGTGGTCATGTAGGATATGAGAGTTGGACTATAAACAAAGGTGAGCATCAAAGAATTGATGCTTTTGAACTGTGGTGTTGGAGAAGACTCTTGAGAGTCCCTTGGACTGCAAGGAGATCCAACCAGTCCATCCTAAAGGAGATCAGTCCTGAATATTCATTGGAAGGACTGATGTTGAAGCTGAAACTTCAATACTTTGGCCACCTGATGTGAAGAGCTGACTCATTGAAAAGACCCTGATGCTGGGAAAGATTGAGGGCAGGAGGAGAAGGGGACGACAGAGGATGAGATGGCTGGATGGCATCAATGACTCGATGGACATGGGTTTGGGTGGACTCCGGGAGTTGGTGATGGACAAGGAGGCCTGGCGTGGTGTGGTTCATGGGGTCGGAAAGAGTCAGACACGACTGAGTGACTGAACTGAACTGAACTGTTTATGAAAGACATTAGGCCAGCCTCCCACCTAATCAACCCAGTCCAGACCTTTCATTGTGTTTCAGTTGAGCAAATCCCAGAGTATTCCAATCAGGTTCCCCCAGTATTTTTTTCAACTGGGAGGCATTTTTCCCTAGTGTCTTTCAACTGGGTTCTCCCAGTATCTTTCAACTGGGAAGTCAAGTACTTGTGTTACATCACCAAATAAGATCATGAACAATAGTTGGGAGGTTGGAGAACCAGGAAACACTCACCCAAATTCATCTGGACTTGCCAAGGAGTCAGATGGGCAAAAGAGCCTGCTGGTACCAAGGCTCCTGATCCTTGTAGAGTTCAGGCAAAGGAGAGCAGTCTGCTCTAGGTCCCTTCACAGTTGCCAAAACTTGTCAACTGAATTAAAAATGCACAACACGAGAACTGTGAGTTTCAGTTTCATTGAGGAACTTACTGAGGAATGTAGCCCAGGATACAGCCTCTCAGATAGGTTTCAGGCACTGCTCCAAAGAGGTAAGGGGAGAGGTCAGTATATTTGTGATTTTGGAGAAGGGGTATGTGCAATTAAACACATGTCTCAGTAGAACGCTACTGCTAGTCATGGGGCGCAAAGATCTCAGTTAATGATTTTAGTGCTTTCTAAGTATGGGGATATATAAAAAAAATTGGGTTCATAACATTTTCTCTTGAAAATATCTGACTATCTGTAGCCCTTTTCTGATAGTTTTCCCAGCACACGGAGTGCCTCATTCCCGATCCAGGGGGTGTTGAAGATCAGTGACTAATGACCTAGTCCTTATAGAGCTTAATGGTGAGTGACATTCTCTGTTTGGCAGTGTATTACACTAAATGCATATTGCACTGTTCTTCACTTGGTCCTTAAAAAAAACTGTATAATTTATTACTATAATTTTATAGATGGGGGAACTTGGGCTTAAAGGGGTTATAATTAATTTGTCCAAGGTCACACACCCGACAAGTGATAAAGCTGGGGTTTGCCCCTAAGTATGGCTTCCAACATTGTAGCCTTCTCTCTTACTCTGACATTTTCAGCTAAAATTCCCTGGGTTTCTCATGGCACTTTAATGTGTGTGAGTCATTTGTGCACAATCCAGGATGTGTTTCCTGGGTAGGAGATGCAAAACCTACTTGGCATTTGAGGTCAGTACATTACAGGAATAAATTGTGCTTGTGTCTAGGCTTTTAAGTATCTAAATGACTGAGAGTTTGTCTTCAAAGGGGAAAAATAACAGCCTTGTAAAACAGGATTACCAGTGCAGAGCTTAGCATCTTAGAATCTTTAAGCCTCAGAACACAGAGAGCAGAAGAGAAGAAATGTTTCTAGGTACAAGAGAACTAATAAGCTCCAGAGGAAAGAGCCTGTCCTTTTGCTTAGCAACACCAAAAGCTGATTATTTAGTGCTTCCTCTCTGGGCAAAAGGCAGAAAAACCAAGTGATGAAAAGATACCACCTCATTTAACAGGCACTTAAAGCGTTACTACGCATGCTACTTTACCAAAAATAGTCTCCATTTTAAACACTAACCTTAGTTGAACATCAAGTGTCTTATGCATGCTGGGTGCTCAACAGATCCACAGTCTCAGAATAATTTTTATCACCACCTAACATAGCTGTGTACAAATACAGGTGAGAAAGCAAGGCCAAGAGGTGAACAACCGGCCCGAGGTCACACAGCTCTTTTCAGTAGAGCTGAAACAAAGCCTAGGTCTGTGGCAGGTAACAACCCTGGACTCCGAAGTCAGACTGCCTCAATCAAAGGCAAATTTAAGAGTTGAGAGTTGAGAGTTCAGCTCTTAGATTTAGTGATAGTTACCCAGGCCAGTGTACTTGATCATCATGCCTGACTCACAGAGTTATAGTGAAGGGTCCTGTGATAATACAAAGGAAAGACTAGCCACGTGGTACATGAGCTCTCTGTAAGTTCACTACCCTTAATGCCGTTGTTACTGACCGGATTCTCTGAGCACCCTCTACCACACAGCTTGACAGTTCCACACAGCTTGACAGGTCTTTCTTTTTATACAGATTTTTTTGTTGTTGTTTTATGTGGATGATTTTTAAAGTCTTTACTGAATTTGTTACAATATTGCTTCTGGTTTTTGTTTTTTTTTAAGCTTTGGTTTTTAGCTTCAAGCAGTGTGGGATCTTAGCTCCCCAACTCAGGACTGAACCTGCACCCCTTGCATTGGAAGGTGAAGCCTTTACCACTGGACCACCGTGGAGGTCCCATGACAGCTCTTTCAATAATGTCTTGAAGGCTACCAGACTAGCCACTCCAAAGTATAACTATTTGGCACATGGATTATTTTGAGCTACAGGGGACTTCCTTCACAGGTGAAGAATCTGCCTGCAATGCAGGAGACCCTGGTTCGATTCCTGGGTCAGGAAGATCCACTGAGGAAGGGATAGGCTATCCATTCTAGTATTCTTGGGCTGCCCTTGTGGCTCAGCTGGTAAAGAACCCACCTGCAATGCGGGAGACCTAAGTTCAATCCCTGGATTGGGAAGATCCCCTGGAGAAGGAAACGGCTACCCACTCCAGTATTCTGGCCTGGAGAATTCCATGAACTGTATAGTCCATTAGGTCACAAAGTGTCTGACACGAGCAACTTTCTCTTTCACAGGGAATTAAAAGCCAACAGATGCAGGAAAAATTCCTTACCTCCCCTTAACTGACTATAATAGAGTATATATTTCCTCATAAAGGAAATTTCTGGGACTTCTTTTCAGTCCAGTGCTTAAGACTCTACAATTCAAACGCAGAGCAAAAGTGTTCCATCCCTGGTTAGGGAACTAAGATCCCACATGCCACATGGTGAGGCCAAAAAATAAAAAGAAAAGAGAAAAAATGCATATATATGGAATTTAGAAAGATGATAATGACGACTCTATATGCAAGACAGCAAAAGAGATACAGATATAAATAATAGACTTTGGACTCTGTGGGAGAAGGTGATGGTGGGATGATTTGAGAGAATAGCACTGAAACATGTATGTTACCGTATGTGAAACAGATGACCAGTCCAAGTTCAATGCATGAAGCAGGGCACTCAAACCCGGTGCACTGGGACAATCCAGAGATCTGGATGGGATGGGGAGGAAGGTGGGAGAGGGGTTCAGGATGGGGGGCTCATGTTCACCCGTGGCTGATTCACGTCAATGTATGGAAAACCCACCGCAATACTGTAAAGTAATTAGCCTACAATTAAAATAAATTAATTAATTAAAAAATAAAAGAGGAAATTTGCATTTGTGAAGTTGCTTCCATGTCAGGAAGACGACCACCCCCAGACACAACTCTGATCATCTGAGACCTTTAACTGCATAATATATTTCCTCCCTTCAACTCCTCCTAGTTTGCCTTTACTCTCCCAGAAGCGCTGAACTTTTTTCCTATGTTTAGTCTAAAACAGTATTTAAGCCTCAATCACTTGGCCATGACTGAAGCGACTTAGCAGCAGCAGCGGCAGCAACACTTGGCCACAATCTTGAGTATATTTTCCTTGTGAAACTCAAACACATCTTAATTCCTACAAGTCTTTTGTCAGTTTAATTCCCAAGGCCCTTCTCAGGTGGCACAGTGGCAAAGAATCCACCTGCCAACGCAGGAGACGCGAAAGTCGTGGGTTTGATCTCTGGGCTGGGAAAATCCCCTGGAGTAGGAAATGGCAGCCCACTCCAGTATTCTTGCCTGGAGAATCCTGTGGGCAGAGGAGCCTGGCATGCTATAGTCCATAGGGCCACAAAGAGGTGAACATGACTGAGCAACTGAACACACACACACACACACACACACACACACACACACACACACATACACACACACACACACACAGCTGGAGAACCTAGCTGGGTAGAAGAAAAAGGTTTCTGCCTCCTGTACAGTCTGCTTGAAATAAAGTATTTGTTGGGCTCATCTATTAAGGAGAAAATTCTGGGTTCTTTTTAAATACTATTGCCAAACTTGCAACCTAGCAGAACCCTATGGGACCCTCCTGGAAGAGGACCATCCATTCCCCCATGTCCTCTGTCTATTTCTTATCTGCAGAGGAACTTTAACCTCCTAGGCCTTCCTTAAGTTTCAAAGAGTGAATTTGATCAAAGAAGTGAGAAAACACAAAAAAAGGAAAACAGTCAAACAAGACAAAATAATAATAGTTTAGCCATTAAATAAAGTCAAGGAACTAAAGATTCCTTTAGTTCCTTCTCAAGGGCTACAGATACTATTCTGAGCCATACACTTTAAGTTATTTTGTGGACACTGAAATCCTTACCAGGTAGAAGTTAACCATATGCTGCCAACAAGCACATAGACCCCAGACTGGTTGGAACCAGAGGCTGATGACGGTAACTCCCAGTTTCCTCACTATCAACCAATCAGAAGAATGTACAGGAGCTAATCACAAATCCCACAACCCCTCTCCCTCACCCAGTCTTTAAAAACCTTTGGCCAAAAGCCCGCAGGGAGTTTGGGTCTTTTAAGCACCGGGAGTCCCAGACTCCTTCCTAATAAGCACCTTATATAAATACTGCACTTTCCTTCATCACCACTAGGTGTCAGCAGATTGACCTTACTGCTAAGCTCCCGCAGGCTAGGGGACCCAAGTTTGGTGTCCTAACAAAACCAATAGAAAGTTGTCAGCAACCAGAACTTGGAATTGGAATACTTTGTCACAACCTAAACTTGAACTAGGTTCATTCAGGGGTGTTATCAAGAGAAAGACTGCAGAACGGGGCAGACAGCTTCCTTACAGGAGGTTCATGTGTGGCAGTTCATCCGGCAGTCGTGTGAGCCAGGCAACTTGTAAGTAGGTTTTGGTCCTCGTGCTTGCAAATATGGACTACGCAGGTGCCCGGTTTCTGAAAGCAGCCTCTGTTTACAGTAAGACGAAGGGCCGGAGGGCAATCCTATTTTCCGAAAGATCAGGCCAAATCCTGGGCCCTCAGGGCTGTGTAAGTTCAGGGCAGAAGTGCAGAAGTCTGAAGGCTGTAGTGTGAAGTCTGTCACTGTTTCCATTGTTTCCTCACCTATTTGCCATGAAGTGAAGGGACTGAATGCCATGATCTTAGGTTTTAAATGTTTTTTAAATGTTAAAAACATGATCTTAGTTTTTTAAATGTTGAGCTTTAAACCAGATCACTCTCCTCTTTCACCTTCATCGAAAGGCTCTTTAATTCCTCTTCCCTTTCTGCCATTAGGGTGGTGTCATTTACATATCTGAGGTCATTGATATTTCTCTGGGCAATCTTGATCCAGCTTGTGCTTCATCCAGCCCAGCATTTTGCATGATGTGCTCTTTTCTGAATATTATTTTAGAAAAGCTTAAATTTAGGAGTTCATCCTAGCAATTTGTTAGCACACTTCCTAGAGTGGGGATGAAAGAAAGCACAAATGGTGACAAGAACGCCTCCTTCCTGAACAGATCATGTTCTAAGGTGCAGAGTTTGGTAATATAGCCCACCACACACTCCCTCAACTACAAGCTTCCTCATCTCTCTAGCTCACAGATATCAAGCAGAAACACTGATTTGCATTTTTATTTTACAGGTTTTACAGGCACATTAACAAGTCTTAAAAAGGTAAAAGTTGCCCTAACATTCTGCAAACAAACTCTTGTTTGAGGTAATTGGCATTTTCTTTCTAGATTCCACATTCATATTATATGATTTATGTAGTTTTACTTGTAGTTGAATTTGAGAACTGTCCACTAACTTATGCTCTCTTTTTCCAAAATTTTTGTTGTCAATCTAAGAGTAGAAAATCAAAAGTATATTGGTTTGCAGGTGAAACTTCTCTTGAAATTATTCTATTTAATTACTGGGAAGTTGTTCATCAATGTAAAATTATGAACAATGAGAGAAGAGAAAATGCCATCAAATTTCCCATTCAGAAGGAATTTCTTTGAGGTTAGGTTATTCTTATGTGTGAGAGAGAGAGAGAGGAGAGAGAATAAATGACCAACTTAGAATAAGTTCAAACTTACGTTGGAAAATCAAAAGCCCTTTCTAAATGCCTCTCTTATAAATAATTATATTAAAATAGCAAAACAAATAGAGTACAAATTTATTTGTTCCCAAATATATACCCTTGAACTTTTATTATCATGTAGAAAATTATCCATTTGCCATTGGTTGGAATTTTAAAAGGAAGCTAGTGTATAGAATAGGATGGGTTTTGGCATTGAGTGAGGGCGAGGAAATGGGTCCCTTAATACTGCCTGCAGAGTGTAGCAGCAACTTTCTGAGGTCACATTCTGATTTTGGATGGCCATCCTTTCCCTCAAGGAGATCCAAGACTCTGGAGGTGTGCCTATTTCATCCCGTAGTGGATGAAACTTACCTTTGCACGACAGACTCTAGTTAAAATCTGCCACCAGCTATTTACAAATTATTACAGGCACTGGACCTTCAGAGACCTTTGAAACCAGGTACAGTCCTGGCTGTTAAGAACACAGAATAGGGTACTATGTAGCATACATTATGTGAAAACATGACAGTAGTATTCGCTCAGTGGTTTCAGTAAGTTGTTGTCCACTAGACTGTAGGGGTGAGAAACATCTGGAAGGTTCTCAGAAAGTAATGGGTTAGGGGGAAAGAGGATGAGAGTAGGATTACCAGGTTTAGGAGGTGATGACTAAAACGTGAGAGGTAGGCTTGGAATCATGAACTTTCGCTGTTGTCTTGGCAGGAGCTGAGGTGTAAGAGTGTCCTGGGGCTGCACTGAAGTGAGTCGACCATGGGGAGATGGTGGAGTGACTACGCAGGGGAATCACCATCTGGGTTTGGTATCAAGAAACAATCAAAGAAGAAAAGTAAAAAAAAGACAGAAACTTCCGTGGGCAGCCCAGTGGTTAACACTGAATTTCCAATGCAGGGGGCGCAGATTCAATCCCTTGTGAGGGAACTGAAATCCCACAGGCTGCGAGGTGTGGCCTAAAAAATTAAAAAGAGAAAAGAAAACATCAAAGTAATTTAGCCAGAGAATCCCATTTGCAGGGTGTGTCTGTGTGTTAACTCTTCATAGCTGAGGATACTGTGTTGGATGGTTACAGATACCACTTCCAACATTCCTCTTGTCTGGGCTTTGTTCTCCTGTCAACCAAACGTGAGACCTCAGGCAATTCCTCGACCTCTGATTCTATCACAATGTGATAGGTAAGGTCCTGTGTCCCAAGCCCCAGGGTTTGTTTTATCTGTAACCCGATGCAGTCCTTTGGTCCCTAATCTGTTAACTGGACCATCACGGTGCAGAAGGTGCGGGTGAGAAGAGATGGTTCACTTCCCCTCGAGGACAGTGGACAAGCTCAAAGAGAGGTCAGACCACAAGGGGAAATCCAGCCAGCCCCTGGGGGCACGGGGAAGGGTGTGCTGACAGCAGACTTCTGGAAGGAGGGCAGGAGGGGCCACCAGTGGCTCCGCTGCAGTCACGGAACCGGGGCTGGGGCAGAACGGGGAGGAGAGAGGTGATGGAGCAGCATCAGGCATGCAGAACGACTGAGCCGAGTAATTAGAAGGGAAATGTCTTGTTATCGTTTTTGATTTTATGAGTATGTATATGTGTGTGTGAGAGAGAGGAGAATGTGCTATGTTTTAAAGAAGAGAGAGAGGTGATATTTACTTTTGTTTCCGGCAAGATCTTTTCTGTGATCATAAGAAATTCACATGACGGGAAGTGGAGTGGTGGTGCTGGACCTCATTCACAGTTTCAAAGAGTGGAAGACGGACGTCTAGAGAGCCATTCTCTTCTTTAAAAAAATTTAGTTTTGTTTTATTTTGACTTTTATTTTTAATGCAGCATGTGGGATCATAGTTCTCTGCTGCTACTGCTGCTGCTGCTAAATCACTTCAGTCGTGTCTGACTCTGTGTGACCCCATAGACGGCAGCCCACCAGTCTCCCCCGTCCCTGGGATTCTCCAGGCAAGAACACTGGAGTGGGTTGCCATTTCCTTCTCCAATGCATGAAAGTGAAAAGTGAAAGTGAAGTCACTCAGTCGTATCTGACTCTTAGTGACCCCATGGACTGCAGCCTACCAGGCTCCTCCGTCCGTGGGATTTTCCAGGCAAAAGCACTGGAGTGGGGTGCCATTGCTTTCTTTGCTTTTCCCTCATAGGTTATCACAAAATATTGGAGTTCCCCATGCTTCACAGTAGGTCCTTGTTGTTTACCTAATTTATATATATATATATATATATATAGAGAGAGAGAGAGAGAGAGAGAGAGACATTCTCTTAATAAGAGAGGTAAACGCTAGTCACAGTAAGATCAGAGATCCTACATGACTGATGTCATCTGGACCTTGTTACATAGGTCTGGCTGTTTCTAATCTAGGCATATCATTCTTCATTGTGTTAAGTATAACGGACCTTGCTGCAGTGGAGTGAGGGAACCAGGGGCAGCTGTGCCATAGGGGCCTTTGTGGAAAGTACTTGGTAATATGAACAGCAGCATTATCAGTTTTGGAGGTACCCTCCTCTTCTTCTTTTGCACTGCCTTTCTTTGGGATTGGAATGAAAAGTGAACTTTTCAGTCCTATGGCCACTGCTAAGTTTTCCAAATTTGCTGGCATATTGAGTGCAGAACTTTCATAGCATCATCTTTCAGGATTTGAAATAGCTCAGCTGGAATTCCATCACCTCCAGTAGCTTTGTTTGTTATGATGCTTCCTGAAACCCGCTTGACTTCACACTCCAAGATGTCTGACTCTAGGTAAGTGATCCCACCATCGTGGTTTCTGGTCTTTGAGATCTTTTTTGTATAGTTCTTCTGTGTATTCCTGCCACCTCTTCTTAATATCTTCTGCTTCTGTTAGGTCCATACCATTTCTGTCTTTTATCGAGCCCATCTTTGCATGAAATATTCCCTTGGTATCTCTAGTTCTCTTGAAGAGATCTCTAGTCTTTCCCATTCTATTGTTTTCCTCTATTTCTTTGCAATGTTCATTTAGGAAGGCTTTCTTAACTCTCCTTTCTATTCTTTGGAACTGTACATTCAGATGGGCATATTTTTCATTCTCCTTTGCCTTTCACTTCTCTTCTTTTCTTAGCTATCTGAAAGGGCTACTCAAACAACCATTTGCCTTGTTGCATTTCTCCTTCTTGGGGATGATTTTGATCACCTCCTCTGTTTATAGTTCTTTAGGCACTCTGTCAGATCTAATCCCTTGAATCTATTTGTAACTTCCATTGTATAATCCCTGGAGGCTCAAATGGTAAAGAATCCGCCTGCAATGCTGGAGACCTGGGTTTGATACCTGGGTTGGGAAAATCCCCTGAAGAAGGGCATGGCAACACACTCCAGTATTCTTGCCTAGAGAATCCCCATAGACAGGGGAGCCTGGTGGGCCACGGTCCATGGGGTCTCAAAGTGTCAGACACACTGAGCAACTAAGCACAGCGCTGTATATCATAAGGCATTTGATTTAAGTCATACCTAAATGGCCTAGTGGTTTTCCCTACTTTCTTCAACTTAAGTCTGAATTTTATAATAAGGAGTTCATGATATGAGCCCCAGTCAGCTCCTGATCTTGTTTTTACTGGCTGCATAGAGCTTCTCTATCTTCAGCTGCAAAGAATATAATCAGTCTGATTTTGGTATTGACCATCTGGTGATGTCCATGTGCAGAGTCGTCTCTTGTGTTGTTGGAAGAGGGTGTTTTCTATGACCTAAAGGAAATCAACCCTGAATATTCATTGGAAGGACTGATGATGAAGCTGAAGCTCCAATACTTTGGCCATCTGATATGAAGAGACTGACTCATTAGAAAAGCCCCTGATGCTGGGAAAGATTGGCAGCAGGAAGAGAAGGGGACGACAGAGGACGAGATGGTTGGGCACCACTGACTCAATGGACACGAGTTGGAGCAGGCTCCGGGAGGTGGTGAAGGACAGGGAGGCCTGGCATGCTGCAGCGCTTGGTTCACAAGGAGTTGGACACGACTGAGCAACTAAACAACAGTTCCTCTTTTCAAAGCACTGTGCTATGACCTGGGTTTATAGAGGTGAAATAAACGCAGAAATAAAAATAGATGTGGGCTCTGTTCCCAATGAAGCTGAAACCCATCTGTTTTTTTTATTATTATTATTTTTTTCTGTCCATTCTCTCCTGGTCTTCTGTGGGCACTGTGTAGCCCCACTAAGCACTTACAGGGGTGAAGTGCCTGATTCTGCAAAAGGATTTTGCTGTCCTGAGTGTGTTCACAAGGATGGCTCTGCCTTGGGGTTGGTGTTTTTTTTTTTTTTTTTTTTCCGACTGCACCCTGAGGCATGCGGGATCATAGTTCACCAATCGGGGATTGAACCTGTGCCCCATTGTATTGGAAGTATGGAATCTTAACCACTAGACTGCCAGGGAACTCCCAGGATGGCTCTGCCTTTGAACCACACGAGAAGATGCAGGGCATTTCTTCCTCATGTTTGTTAGTGATTTTATCATCTGGGGGTGGTTTCTGGTTGCTGCAAGCTGGAGACATTATCTGGTGTGGTCACATTTCTAAGTGCAAGATAAGAGTGTTGGAAGATAGATATTGTGGAAGAAGAGCAGTCCCTGAGGGGTCCCTCGCACTCATGGGCTAAAAGCCCATTCCAGAAACTTGATCAGTGACCTGAGGATGGCAGGCGTGCTTTGTGGAGTGGGTGGGAGATAAGAGAGCACTAACAGCCCGGTTCTATGACCTGATTTTCTGAGTGCATTTACGGGAAGTGCCTTGTGTTAGAAGACAGTTTGTGGGACAGAGGGGCAACTTTAGAAAGAAAGTTTTACCAGTCATTGAATTTATTGCATCTTTCCATCCTGGGCTCAGCACTCATTAATCTCCAGTCCAGTCAATCTGTTGGTTATAAAAATAAGCTTTCTTCTAACTGGTATTTATCATTTTGTAACCACTTTGAGCAGTGTGAATCATTCTAGCTTTATCTCCAAATACCTAATATTGTCTAGTAAAGAAAACTTGAGAGTTTTATAACTCCATAAACATTTAAGAAAAACAATAGATTCATTCTAGTTACTTTTTAATCCTGTTGATATGCCAAAGAAAGGAGATAGTAAGTATTAAAAGTCTTATTACAAAGCACAAATTGCAATTTATACTTGTCAAGATGTCATCGGTAAATAAATATTCTGCCTTCTCCAAAGCCTTTTTCCCACCTTCTAATATCTCTATTATGCTGTATAAATAAAAGCGGTTACCAGTATCCAGCTGTCATTAACCACAACTCAGCTTTCTCCCAGAAGTACAAATAAACTGTTCATTGTTTTTATCCCATCACTTTGCCACTGTTGTGGAATTGTTCATTAGCTGATTCCTAAAATCAGGAACCACAAAATTTTAATAGAACAGCAATATCCTTGATGGTATCATGGAGCTGTAAGTGCCCAGTGTAATTTTCTTAATTCATAAAATTACATTAAAATTACAGTAGATGGGCCAAGGCCATCATAAACCTCCATCAAGAAGGGTCATTAATTTGAGAAATATCCCCTTGTTTTTTTAGGATGACAGCCTCTGAGTTATGCCATTAGTTGGCACACATGTTTGACAGCCATGTGGACTTTTGGACAACTGAACAGCGTATCTGTGTTTAAAGCATTCTGATCCATTTTCTTAGTACAAAAATGCCAGTTTTTTCACCGTTCATGTTACTGTCCTCATCAGGAAAGTTCTTGCCTCAGAAGGTTGGACCAGGTCTCCAAGGGAATTTTCAGGAGACCTGCTTCCAAAGTGACCACCTGAAATATCTCCAAGATAAAGCTGAAATTCTAAACATCCATAATAACTTTATTAATATTGTTAAGGAAAGGATTTTCCCCTTAATACCATAATACTACGCACATGTATATATGGAAAGATTAAAAAAAAACAGAGCACCTTGATTAACAGAAAGAAGAATAAACACGAAACCTCAGAGGAGTGACACCACTGATACATGAGCTCCACAAGAGCAGGATTTTGCCTATTTTTTTTTTTTTTACACTACTGTGTCACCAGCACCCAGAACAGTGTCTGATGCAGTAGCCACTCAAACTTAGATTGTTTTGAATAATTCACTTTGGCCTTTGACAGCGAGATAGTTCATATCCTCAGGCAAGGCGTGGGATTTGGGGTGGGTCAGAGTACATTTCAAACATGATTCATAATGATTGTGGTCTGTTCACATGTTGATTATTTTCTTTCTTTTAAGATTTTTTCTTTTTTGATGTGGGTCATTTTTAAAGTCATTTTTAAAGTTTCTATGTTTTGGTTTTCTGGCTGCAAGGCATGCGGGTTCTTAGCTCCCTGACCAGGGATGGAACATTAGAAGGTGAAATCTTAACCACTGGACTGCCGGGGAAGTCCTGATCACTATCCTTGGAAAATGTGAGGCACACAGATGTTGTCCACATTGAATTCTCTTTGTTCATATACAGAATTACATAACAAGTCGTCCTGACTGGGCTCAACCCACACACTCCAGGATTATACATATCTCTCCCCATGTCTTTCTGGGAAATTGGATCTTGAGGATTCATATCAAAGATGAAAAAGGATTGATGCTCCCTTACTCTGATGGCCCATTCATTTTTGCTTTCTTGGTTTGGGGGGTCTACCATAGTTCCTGATTTTCTGAAGACAAGGACCACTTGACTGAGAATGATGTTCACAGAGTCCCTCTTCAGTGGCCCATGTCGGTCAAGGGTGGGGAGCACAGTGGATCTCTGGAAGTTTTTAAAAGATGCCTTTGTCCCTGTTGTAAAGGGCCATTCAAGACAAAAGTTTCAGGTAGAGTAGAGGATGATTAGAAAAGGTGAAGTTACAGCTGCTCACTGATTTTGTGGTTGATGGAGGGACAGAACTACACCCAGCTACTGGGCTGAGGTGTAGAGGTGCAGTGAGGTATGGGAAGGGAGAGACAGTCTTTCAGAACAGCCCCTGAGATCTTCCTCACAATGGAAAATGCTGCAGCGAGGTTCTTCTAAATTCTGGCAGATGCCTTAAATTGAACTGACTACTGATTCTGCCATCTCTGGCCAGATAGTCCAGACCATGATTTGATTACCATCCTCTTTTTTTTTTTTTAATTATGCCTCACTGTTTTAATTTCTATTTGCAGAGACATTTTGGGATGGTCCTGTAAAACAAGTGAGAAAATATAGTATGTGAAGGATCCTACTCTCATTTTAAAATGTAAGAGGTCAGCTTCGTGGTGATTTACTATAGCTATTAGATGCATTTTATCACAGTTGCTTAGACTGAATTCAATTCAGCAGACATCTGAAAAGATTCATCAAGTATTACTATATTACTAAATACATCAAGTATTACCTGAAAAAATGAAACAAAAGACATACAAAGTTAATGATGAATTCCATATAAATGGAATGTTACAGTTGTAACATTAGGAAGTGAACTGTTACCAAATAAAAAATTTTTTAAGGTTATACCCAAAGCAATAATTCATTATAGGGATAAATTTTGAATACCTGTAATGAATGGTTTTTGAATTGCTTCCTGCATGCACAGTCATGTCTGACTCTTTGTGACTCTATGGACTGTATCCCACCAGGCTACTCTGTCCAAGGGATTTACCAGGCAAGAATAATGGAGTAGGTTGCCATTTCCTCCTTCAGGGGATCTTCCCGACCCAAGAATCAGACCCGTGTCTAGTGTGTCTTCCGTATCGCAGGCTGATCCTTTACTGCTTGAGCCATTGGGAAAGCCTTGCACTGTTTGATAACCCAGTTAGGAAAGAGAGTGAGTCTAGACCTAGAGGATAGACATCTGGCTGCCATCGGGGAAGGAGGCTGAGAGAAGGCTGGATTGGGAGTTTGGGATTAGCAGATGCAAACTATTATATGTGGAAGAATGCCATCCTCTTAACCTGATGGAGGAGACCACCAGAAACAGCAGGGAATGCCCCCAGCTTCTGCACCTCCCATGCAATCCAGCTGTCAATACCTGTGGCCATGTTGCCCACCCCACCCCCATTCCTGGGGACATTGCTCATTCTGTGAGGTGCACAAATGCTGCTGACTAGTGGGGTGGACAAACTGGGCAAGCTGGGCTTGCACCAAAACAAGGACGAGACTCATTACTGAAGCTGAACTAGGAACTCTAGGGCTCACCAGCCTGCCAGGAAATCCCGTGGGAGGCACTTAACCTGTGCTCTTCCACTGATATGGGTCACACTGGGGGTTTCCAACAATTGTTGACAACACTCATTCTGTTGCCACCATGTGGGCCTTCTGGGGCCACACGTCTCGTGTAGAAGCCAAGCTTTAATTTACCTCCTTTCCAAAACCATACAGCCTAAGAGACCCTCAAGGATTTAAGGAAACACCACAAGGAAGTCATGTAGTCCTAAGGTGACTGCAGAGATCTCCCCCAAATGAAGCTATTCATGGGTACTCAGGGAAACCTTCCAGAGGATTAACTGACTCATTATTTATTCTCACGTTGCAGACGGTTTTCCCTACAGTGACTATCAGCCAGTTAGAAAAGTTGATTAGAAAAGATTTGTCCTGACTTTGATGAAGTGATCACTAGTTTGGCCCAAGGAGGTCATCAGGTCAGCCTCTACTCACTGGCCAGGGTTATAGTGGGTGTCAGGATTTCCCTAGACTTTTTCCTTGTGGGCCAAGGCAGAGACTGTGCAATCACTATTACGTATGCTGCACTGAGGGGGAATGCCTTGCGCCATGTAGAAAGGTCAATACAGACCCTCAATGACAATGATGGCTTATGAGATTTGTTCAGCTGGTTGGATCCAGGATCCTGAGGGTGCGTGGTTAAGGTCAGTATTATGGGTTGGTCTCATCCTGCTGCTTGGGTCCTGCTTTGATCATAACTTTAAATGCTCTATGAGACAAAATCAATGGATTTGATCCCCATCTCTACTGGTCAAAGTCATCGCAATGTCTCATTCATCAGAAAATTCCCCAGAAGCCAAGAGAATGTAGAAGTAGGGAGTGGATATTGTTGGGAGACAATTTTCCATGGATCTCTCTATTTCTGCACATCTTGTGAGCAGAGGCACTGAAAGCCCCTGTTCCAGACTGCTTTTCAAAGTTGTTTATGTAGTGAACGTCCTTGAGATATAGAAGGAATGTCTCTTTGGAGAGCAGAAGACAGGTTTGCTTACTGTGCAGTAAGACAAAGTTAATGTCTCCATCTAGGGAAAGGTCAGCCAGATTTAAAATCTATTATAAAAGATTTGGGGTCCCTATGTTCAGGGCTCCTCAACTGTAACGCAGACCTACTGAGTGCCCAGCATCTGCCTGGCTGCTCCATGTTACCCCCGAGGCACCTGAGGATTGAAGATTGGAACCAACATGAACATGAATCTCATGCCCCTTGCTTTGCATGAGTAATAAAATCCTTTGTTATTTTGACCTAAATATTGAGAAAGCTAATTCTTTGGTAGATTGATAAGGAGTCCAGGGCCCTCAGGGAGGAAGGGATCCAGGGTCCTTGAGGAGGAGAAAGGGACAAACATTTTTTTCTACACTGCTTTGTCTTAGTGGTAAGACTGACTTTCTTTAAGTCCAGAGCTAGTGATTATACAACAAGACAACTCATCTTGCTCAAGGGTATGTTTTTCCTTAAGCTCTGTACTAATTATTATATAGCAACAAGGTATATTGCTTAAGGACATGTTTCTCCTTCTTGACAAGAACCTTCTGGCTAATCTTGTTAATTGAAGATGTATTTTGTGGGAGTGGGTCTGGTAAAAGTATACAAGGCCTTGATAAGACTAGTGAGTCGGGCACTCTCCATCTCCCTTCTAATGTCTACGTCAGAAGCTTTCTCTGCTCTTTTTCACTGTAATAAAACTTCTGCCGCACAGAAGCTCTGAGTGATCAAGCCTGGTCCCTGGTCCTGAAGCTAAATCTTCTTCAGAGATCATGAATCTGACATCCTTCACTGTAAGCTGTCAATATATTGTGTTTTCTGACAACATCCATGAAACGGCAGGCTAGTTTCCAGGTAGGCTAAAATTTCAGATGCTTGCATCTCTTGGTAAAAAGTCAAGGAGGCAGTTGAATGTGCAAGCGTGCAGTTCACAGAAATAGTGTGGAAGGTGTAAGTCCTGGAACATCTCTAAATCGTGGACGAAGAGCCTGACCGTAGAGATGGATAGCTTATCCCTAGTTATGGCAAGATTACAGCAGAGCTGAAACGAGAGTCATGTCTATGTGCAGCTAAACCTGACTGTAAAGTCCATCTGTCTCCAATCTTGGTGCTTTTGCCACTTCTTATTCTCTGACCCTGTTTTGTAACTTAGGAAATAAGGATAATAACAGTACCTGCCTTAAAGGGTTATTCTCTCTCTCTGTCTCTCTTTTTTTTTCCCTTTGGTTGTGCTGCCCAGCATGTGGGATCTTAGTTCCCTGACCAGGGATGGAACCCAGGCCCCCTGCACTGGAAGGACAGAAGCTTAACCACTGAACCAGCAAGGAGGTCCCTAAAGAGCTATTCTAGTTTTTTATATTCAGTCCTTGTCAGACATTTTCCGCAGGGCTTAGCACACGCATGGAAAGTGCTTGGCCCTCAAAACACTGTTTTCCAATGTTGAGACTACTTATCAGTGCACTTTGTACCCACTGCCAATTGGCTCTTTTGCCAAGAACTGATTAAAGCAGAATTGTCATGTGAGAAACTTCTAAGCCAAACAGTGAAGGCTGTGAGAACCGGCATCTGGGAGGTTTTGTGTTGGCCGTGTACCCGTGGTTAGAAGGTGGCAGAACAGGCCTCAGAGACACAGTTCACCCCTTCAGGAGCCAGTCATTCAGGGACTTTCCAAGATTGTGAAAGCCTCAAGTTGCAAAGACCACCAGTAACAAGGCTGTTGTCTGTTAAAATCAGATGTTATTGACTTAATATGGTGAGAGGAGGGACTTCCCTGGTGGTCCAGAGGCTAAGACTCCATGCTACAAATGCAGGGGTTCTGGATTGGATCCCTAACCAGGAAACTAGATCCCACATGCCGCAGCTAAGAGTGCTCTTGCTGAACTAAGATCTAGTACAGTCAAATAAATTAATTTTAAAAAATACAGTGAGGGGGGCTTCCCTGGTGATGTTGCTGTTCAGTTGCTCAGTCATGTCCACCTCTGCGTGAACCCATGGACCACAGCACACCAGGTTGTCTGTCTTCACTATCTGCCAGAGCTTGCTCAAACTCGCGCATTGAGGCAAAGATGCACTCTTTTCCCAATTTTGATCCAGTCTGTTGTTCCATGTCTGGTTCTAACTTGCTTCTTGACCTGCATACAAGTCTCTCGGCAGGCAAGTAAAGGGGTCTGGTACTCCCATCTCTTTGAGAATTTTCCAGTTTGTTGCGATCCACATAGTCAAAGGCTTTAGCATAGTCAATGAAGCAGAAATCGATGGTGTGTGTTGTTTTTTTTTTTTTTTTTAATTCTCTTGCTTTTCCTGTGATCCAAGGATGTTGGCAATTTGATCTCTGGTTCCCCTGCCTTTTCTAAAACCAGGTTTTACATCTTGAAGTTCTCCTGTTAAAGCATAGCTTGAAGGATTTTGAGCATTATCTTGCTAGCATGTGAAATGAGTGCAATTGTGCAGTAGTTTGAGCATTCTTTGGCATTGTCTTACTTTGGTATTGGAATGAAAATGGACTTTTTCCAGTCTCGTGGCCACTGCTGAGTTTTCCAAATTTGCTGGCATATTGAGTGCAGAACTTTCACAGCGTCATCTTTTAGGATTTGAAATAGCTCAGCTGGAATTCCATCACCTCCACTAGCTTTGTTCATAGTAATAATTCCTAAGGCCCACTTGACTTCAGACTCCATGATGTCTGGCTCTAGGTGAGTGATCACACCATTGTGGTTATCTGGATCATTAAGACCTTTTTTGTACAGTTCTGTGTGTTCTTGCCACTTCTTAATCTCTTCTGTTTCTGTTAGATCATTTCCATTTCTGTCCTTTATTGAGCCCATCTTTGCATGAAATGTTCCCTTCATATCTCTAATTTTCTTGAAGAGATCTCTAGTCTTTCCCATTCTATTCTTTTCCTTTATTTTTCTTCATTGTTCACTTAAGAAGGCTTTCTTATCTCTCCTTGCTATTCTTTGGAACTCTGCATTCACATGGGTATATCTTTCCCTTTCTCATTTGCCTTTCGCTTTTGCCTTTCGCTTCTCTTCTTTTCTCAGCTATTTTATGGCCTTCCTTAGACAACCATTTTGCCTTGTTGCATTTATTTTTCTTGGGGGTGGTTTTGGTCACCAACTACTGTACAATGTTACAAATCTCCATCCATATAGTTCTTCAGACACTCTGTCAGATCTAATCCACTGAATCTGTTTGTCACTTCTACTGTATAATTGTAGGGATTTTATTTAGGTCATACCTGAATGGCCTAGTGGTTTTCCCTACTTTCATCAACTTAAGTCTGAATTTTGCTTACCTGGTGGCTCACTGGTAAAGAATCTGCCTTCCAATGCAGAATACTTGGGATTGATCCCTGGTCCAGGAAGGTCCCACATGCCTCATAGTAACTAATCCCATGTGGCACAACTACTCAGTCTGTGCTCTTAGAGCCCAGGTGCCACAACGACTGAAGCCCATGTGCCCAAGAGCCCGTGCTCTGCAACAGGCGAAACCACCGCAATGAGACGTCCGTGCATGGCAACTAGAGAATAAGCCCCTGCTCACTGAAACTACAGGGGAAAAAAGCCCATGCAGCGATGAAGACCAAGCACAGCCAAAATAAATAAACAGTAACATAGAGTGAAAGAAGACATTTCTCAGGATGCTGCTGGCCAAGAGCATAGAGGAAAGCATCTTTTGGAAGGTCTGAGCTCCCTTACAAATAGCTGTGAAAAGAAGGGAAGTGAAAAGTAAAGGAGAAAAGGAAAGATATAAGAATCTGAATGCGGAATTCCAAAGAATAGCAAGAAGAGATAAGAAAGCCTTCTTCAGCGATCAATGCAAAGAAATAGAGGAAAACAACAGAATGGGAAAGACTAGAGATCTCTTCAAGAAAATTAAGGATACCAAGGGAACATTTCATGCAAAGATGGGCTTGATAAAGGACAAAAATGGTATGGACCTAACAGAAGCAGAAGATATTAAGAAGAGGTGGCAAGAATACACAGAAGAACTGTACAAAAAAGATTTTCACGACCCAGATAATCACGATGGTATGATCACTCACCTAGAGCCAGACATCTTGGAATGTGAAGTCAAGTGGGCCTTAGAAAGCATCACTAAGAACAAAGCTAGTGGAGGTGATGGAATTCCAGTTGAGCTGTTTCAAATCCTGAAAGATGATGCTGTGAAAGTGCTGCACTCAATATGCCAGAAAATTTGGAAAACTCAGCAGTGGCCACAGGACAGGAAAAGGTCAGTTTTCATTCCAATCCCAAAGAAAGGCAATGCAAAAGAATGCTCAAACTACCACACAATTGCACTCATCTCACAATAGTGATAGCTAGTAATGCTCAAAATTCTCCAAGCCAGGCTTCAGCAATACATGAACTGTGAACTTCCTGATGTTCAAGCTGGTTTTAGAAAAGGCAGAAGAACCAGAAATCAAATTGCCAACATCCTCTGGATCATGGAAAAAGCAAGAGAGTTCCAGAAAAACATCTATTTCTGCTTTATTGACTATGCCAAAGCCTTTGACTGTGTGGATCACAATAAACTGTGGAAAATTCTGAAAGAGATGGGAATACCAGACCACCTGACTTGTCTCTTGAGAAACCTATATGCAGGTCAGGAAGCAACAGTTAGAACTGGACATGGAACAACAGACTGGTTCCAAATAGGAAGAGGAGTACGTCAAGGCTGTACATTGTCACCCTGCTTATTTAACTTCTATGCAGAGTACATCATGAGAAACGCTGGACTGGAAGAAACACAAGCTGGAATCAAGATTGCTGGGAGAAATATCAATCACCTCAGATATGCAGATGACACCACCCTTATGGCAGAAAGTGAAGAGGAACTAAACAGCCTCTTGATGAAAGTGAAAGAGGAGAGTGAAAAAGTTGGCTTAAAGCTCAGCATTCAGAAAACGAAGATAATGGCATCTGGTCCCATCACTTCATGGGAAATAGATGGGGAAACAGTGGAAACAGTGTCAGACTTTATTTTTCAAGCTTGTTTGAAAAAAATCAGTGATTGGGCTCCAAAATCACTGCAGATGGTGACTGCAGCCATGAAATTAAAAGACACTTACTCCTTGGAAGGAAAGTTATGACCAACCTAGATAGCATATTCAAAAGCAGAGACATTACTTTGCCAACAAAGGTCCGTCTAGTCAAGGCTATGGTTTTTTCTGTGGTCATGTATGGATGTGAGTGTTGGACTGTGAAGAAAGCTAAGCACAGAAGAATAGATGCGTTTGAACTGTGGTGTTGGAGAAGACTCTTGAGAGTCCCCTGGACTACAAGCAGATCCAACCAGTCTGTTCTGAAGGAGACCAGCCCTAGGTGTTCTTTGGAGGGTGTGATGCTAAAGCTGAAGCTCCAGCACTTTGGCCACCTCATACGAAGAGTTGACTTATTGGAAAAGACTGATGATGGGAGGGATTTGGGGCAGGAGGAGAAGGGGACGACCCAGGATGAGATGGCTGGATGGCACCTCATGGACATGAGTCTGAGTGAACTCCGGGAGTTGGTGATGGACAGGCAGGCCTGGCGTGCTGTGATTTATGGGGTCTCAAAGAGTCGGACACGACTGAGCGACTGAACTGAGGTGAACTGAGCTCCCTCTGAAGGAGTTTGCAGCACATCTAAGGAAGTGGTTCTGTACTGGCTACTCTTTCTGAGGTGGAATGAGTAGGAGAGGGATTAGTCAGGACTCGGGTGCTGTCGTAATTCAGGCTGCTGTCAACCACCGATCAGCACTTGTCATGAGCACTCGTCATCTCCCTGTACAAGGATCGAATCATGTGCTGCTGAAGCTGCTGACCTCCAACAACCCCTTGAAAGAATTCAGGGTGGAGAGCAGAAATGAGGCACTTTGTGCTCTGGGAAAACTGACAGGACAGGTCTTCAGAGAGTCAGATATCCTCAAGAGCAGATTTTATGAGCCCAATTCTTGTATCTCCTCACATCTCGAAAAGCACTGAAGTCCTTCATGGTGTCGATTGTTTCTCGTGACTAGCAGAAGCTTCATGAGATCAGAAATTTTCTACAAAAAATGTGATTGATGGCGTGTACTCCCCCTTTACCAAAATCACGTATATACTATCCTGCACACACCCCCACCCCACCCACCCCCTACACACCCCCTACCAAACCTCTTCTGAGCAGTTTCTCAGAGCGTCTGCGGTGCTGTCTTCTGGGCTGCAGTCCTCACATTGCCCCCAGATACTTAATTTGCATCTCTCACATTGTGCACTTTTTCTTTTTTTAGTCGACACTACTATAACAAGTAACCTTACACTGGGTGGCTTTAAACAACAAACCTTTATTACTCGTGGTTCTGAAGACTACAAAGTTCAAGATCAAAGTGCTGGCAGATCAGATCTGATGCCTGGTGAAGACCCGAATCCTGGTTTGCAGACAACCATCTTCTCATGCTGTCCTGATAGTGTGCACGGCAGAGAAAACAAGCTTGCACGTCTTTTCTTACAAGGACAATTATTCCATTCATGAGGGCTCCATCCCCGTGATTTAACCACCCCAAAGACCATGCCTCCTACTCCCATCACTTTGGGGGTTAGGGTTTCAACACATGAATTTGGGGGATCATAACCATTCAGTTTCTAAAAAGTGCTGCCATGAGAACAGGGTGGTTTAGCAACTGGGTATCCCCAGTGATTTGTTAATTTTGTTGGTCCTTTAAAAAAAACCAACTCTTAGTTTTGTTAATTTCCCTTATTGTTTTTCTATTCTCTATTTACCTCAGCTATAGTTTCCATTGTTTCCTTCCCTCTGCTAGTATTGGGTGTTTTTTTTTTTTTCCCTAGTTTTTTAAGATGTAAAGTTAGATTTGAGATCGCTCTTCTTTTTTAATATAAGGACCTACAGCTCTAAGTTTTTCTCTTAGCACCGCTCTCAGTGCATCACAAAAGTTCTGTCATTAATGTGTTTAATTTTCACTTGTCTCAAGATATTTTCCAATTTTCTTTGTGATTTCTTCTTCGGACTGTTGGTTAGGAGTTGTTTAATTTCCACGTATTTGAATTTTCCTATGTCCTTCTGCTGTTGACTTCTAGTTTCATTCTATTTTAATCAGAAAAGGTGCTTTGTATGGTTTCAATAACTTTAAGACTTGTAGCTTAATAGATGGTTTTTCCTGGAGAATATTCCATGCCCCTTGAGAAGAATGTGTATTCTGCTTTTGTTGGGTGGATGTTCTCTTTATGTCTGTTCAAGTGTTCTATCTTCTTATGGACCTCATGTCCAATTCTTCTATTCATTATTGAAAGGGGAGTACTGAAGTCTCTTACTATTAATATAGAGCTGTCTATTTCTCCCTTCAATTTTATCAGTGTTTGTTTCATATATTGAGGAGCTCTAATTGGCACATACATTTTATATATATCTCACTGTATAATTGGTACATATATTTTATAATTGTTGTGTCTTTTTAGTGAATCAACCTTTCTATCACCATATAACATCCTTTGTCTCTTGTGATGCTTTTTTGCCTAAATCCTACTTTTTACATTGGTATAGCCACCTCTGTTCTCTCCCGGTTGCTATTTGTATAGAACTAATCATCAACTCTTTCCGCATTTGACAAGTCAACCGAAAGGCAGGCATGGTAGGATGACAATATATTTGCTGGTGTCATGGAAATGCAAATATTGAGTGCAACTTAATTCACCCAATCATTACAGTAATCTAACAAGGAGCTAGGAGGATTTGGTTGTTTAAAAAATCCTTAGCCATTTGAAGTAGTGCTTCAGAGAAAACTTTGAGCTGACAGGATTCTGTGCATTGGTACCAACATGTAGGATAACCAATTAGACATTTTGTCTTTCTGGTGTCCTTTATTTAAAGGAAGCTATAATTCTTTTGTTAATGAAAGATCACTTTCCATCTTATTGCCTTTTCAAGAAATGCCATATTAAGCCACCTAAAAGAAATATTCAGGATATCGGAACACCAAGATTCACATTTTACTGTTAAAAGTCATAAAATGTATTTTTCTGAAAATGACTTGAGAAAGAATATTAGGAAGAATGTCTTAGAGTTTCCTACCTAAAAAGTAAATTTATGCTAAATATATATTGGTGAAATTGTAGAACAAAGGTATAAGGTCAAATGGAAAATTAATCATCCCACTGATGGTGTATAGATTAAAGTTTGGGTGAGTAAATTGAACTTCTACAACAAAGAAATCTAAAAATTATATCTCCCAATAGTAATCACATAATAAATACAGTGAAAGTGAAAATGTTAGTCACTCAGTCTTTTCCGAGTTTTTGTGACCCCATGGACTGTAGCCTGCCAGGCTCTTCTGTCCATAAAATTTTCCAGGCAAGAATACTGGAGTGGGTAGCCTTTCCCTTCTCCAGAGGATCTTCCCAACCAGGTCTCCTGCCCTGCATGCAGATTCTTTACCATAAGAGCCACTAGGGAAGCCCAAAATTAACACAGTATCTTACAACAAATATGTAACTCTAGATTCAAAGATTAAATTCCATAAGAGACCACAATTTTACATTTAAAAATAGATTATTATAGGAGGATGTTTTCCTTTTCACAAAAAATAATTGTTAGAAGCCCAACTTCATAATGCTAAAGTTAAAAGATTCAGAACATTTCAGTCCATACCCCCTTGTGTCGTTATGGTGACTGATAATATTTTTCAGCCTTCTCCTTTTTCTCTGTCCAAGAGTAATGACAAGTTCAGTGTTGCTTTCTCAACAGCGCTTGCATCATTTATTTTATCCTTTCAAGGAAATGTTATTCTGTTGTTTTGTTTTGTTTTGCTGATGACATTGAATTTAGTAAGAGCTAATTCAAAATATTTAAGGTTTATAATTTTCTCTTTCCACAAGGGGCACCAACTCTAGGATGGTCATTTGGGATATCCTTTGAGATCAAAAAAAAAATTCAGGGACTTTTCTGGTGGTGCAGTGATTAAGACTCTGAACTCCCAATGCAGAGGGCATGGGTTTGGTCCCTGGTTGGGAACTACCCACATGCTGCTCGGCACAGTCAAGAAAAAGACAAAAGAAAATTCAAACAATATAGTGATTCAGTCAACAAAAGTTTATGGGCAACTGTGTGTGGGTACTGTGGTTAATAATCAGAGAGCTATTACATAAATAAGGAATTCTCCAAAGACATTACAATCTGAAAATTCCCTGGTGATGCACTGGTTAAGTCTCTGAACATTCAAGGCAGCGGCTGTGGGTTCAATCCTTGGTAGGGGAACTAAGATCCCACATGCCTGGCTCACTTCAGCTCAGTTCAGTCACTCATTTATGTCTGACTCTTTGCAACCCCATGGACTAAAGGACACCAGGCTTCCCAGTCCATCACCAACTCCCGGAGCTTGTTCAAACTAATATCCATTGAGTCAGTGATGCCGTCATACCATCTCATCCTCTGTTGTCCCCTTCTCCTGCCTTCAATCTTTCCCAGCATCAAGGTCTTTTCAAATGAGTCAGTTCTTTGCATCAGGTAGCCAAAGTATTGGAATATTCATGGCTGATTTCCTTTAGGATGGACTGGTTGGATCTCCTTGCAGTCCAAGGGGCTCTCAAGAGTCTTCTCCAACAGCACAGTTCAAAAGCATCAATTCTTCAGCACTCAGCTTTCTTTATGGTCCAACTCTCACAGCTATCCATGGCTACTAGAAAAATCATAACTCTGATGAGATGGACCTTTGTCAGCAAAGTAATGTCTCTGCTTTTTAATATACTGTCTAGGTTGGTCATAGTTTTCTTCCAAGGAGTAAGCATCTTTTAATTTCATGGCTGCAGTCACCTTCTACAGTGATTTTGGAGCCCCCCAAAATAAAGTCTGTCACTGTTTCCATTGTTTCCCCATGTATTTGTCATGAAGTGATGGGACCGGATGCCATGATCTTAGTTTTCTGATTATTGAGTTTTAAGCCAACTTTTTCACTCTCCTCTTTCACTTTCATCAAAAGGCTCTTCAGTACCTCTTCGCTTTCTGCCATAAGGGTGGTGTCTCTGCACATCTGAGGTTATTGATATTTCTCCCAGCAATTTTGATTCCAGCTTCTGCTTCATCCAGACCAGCATTTTGCATGATGTACTCTGCATATAAGTTAAATAGGCAGTGTGACAATATAGACAATATATAACCTTGATGTACTCCTTTCCCAATTTGAAAGCAGCCCATTGTTCCATGTCTGGTTCTAACTGTTTCTTCTAGACCTGCATACAGATTTCCCAGGAGGCATGTAAGGTGGTCTGGTATTTCCGTCTCTTGGAGAATTTTCCAGTTTGTTGTGATCCACACAGTCAAAGGCATTGGCATAATCAATAAAGCAGAAGTAGATGTTTTTCTGCAACTCACTTGCTTTTTCTATGATCCAACATGTGTTGGTAATTTGATCTCTGGTTCCTCTGCTTTTTCTTAATCCGTCTTGAACATCTGGAAGTTCTCAGTTCATGTACGTTTGAAGCCTGGTTTGGAGAATTTTGAGCATTACTTTGCTAGTGTGTGAGATGAGCTGCAGTTGTGCGGTAGTTTGAACACTCTTTGGAATTGCTGTCTTTCTTTGGTTGGAATGAAAAGTGACTTTTACCAGTCCTGTGACCACTGCTGAGTTTTCCAAATTTGCTGGCATATTGAGTAAAGCACTTTCACAGCATCATCTTTTAGGATTTGAAATAGCTCAGCTGCAATTCCATCACCACCACTAGCTTTGATCGTAGTAATGCTTCCTAAGGCCCACTTGACTTTGAACTCCAGGATATCTGGCTCTAGGTGAGTGATCACACCATTGTGGTTATCTTGATCATTCAGATCTTTTTTGTATATTTCTGTGTATTCTTGACATCTTTTCTTAAAATTTTCTGCTTCTGTTAAATCCATACCATTTCTGTCCTTTATTGTGCCCATCTTTGCATGAAATGTTCCCTTGGTATCCTTAATTTTCTTGAAGAGATCTCTAGTCTTTCCCATTCTATTGTTTTCCTCTATCTCTTTGCATTGATCATTGAGGAAGGCTTTCTTATCTCTCCATGCTATTCTTTGGAATTCTGCTTTCACATGGGTATATCTTTTCTTTCCTCCTTTGCCTTTCACTTCTCTTCTTTTTTCAGCTATATGTAAGTCCTCTTCAGACAACCATTTTGCCTTTTTGCATTTGTTTTTATTGGAGATGGTCTTGATCACTGGCTCCTGTACAGTGTCACAAACCTCTATCCATAGTTCATCAGGCACTCTGTCAATCAGATCTAATCCCTTGAATCTATTTGTCACTTCCACTGTATAATTGTAAGGGATTTGATTTAGGTCATACCTGAATGGTCTAGTGGTTTTCCACACTTTCTTCAATTTAAGTCTGAATTTGGCAATAAGGAGTTCATGACCTGAGCCACAGTCAACTCCTCATCTCATTTTTGCTGACTATACAGAGCTTCTCCATCTTCAGCTGTGAGGAATATAATGAATCTGATTTTGGTATTGACCATCTGGTGATATCCATGTGTAGAGTCATCTCTTGTGCTGTTGGAAGAGGGTGTTTGCTATGACCAGTGCATTCCCTTGGCAAAACTCTATTAGCCTTTGCCCTGCTTCATTCTGTACTCCAAGGCCAAACTTGTCTGTTACTCCAGGTATCTCTTGATTTCCTAATTTTGTATTCCAATCCCCTATGATGAAAAGGACACCTTTTTTTTGGTGTTAGTTCTAGAAGGTCTTGTAGGTCATCATATAACCTTTCAACTTCAGCTTTTTCAGCATTACTGGTCAGGGCATATACTTGGATTACTGTGACATTGAATGGTTTGCCTTGGAAACAAGCAGAGACGATTCTGTTCTTTTTTGAGATTGCACCCAAGTACTGCATTTCGGACTCTTTTGTTGACTCTGAGGGCTACTCCATTTCTTCTAAGAGAGTCTTGCCCACAGTAGTAGATATAATGGTCATCTGAGTTAAATTCACCCATTCCAGGCCATTTTAGTTCACTGATTCCTAAAATGTCCATGTTCACTCTAGCAATCTCCTGTTTGACCACTTCCAATTTGCCTTGATTCATGGACTTAACATTCCAGGTTCCTATGCAATCTTGTTCTTAACAGCATCAAACTTCACTTCCATCATCAGTCACATCCACAGCTGGATGTGGTTTTCGCTTTGGCTCTGTCTCTTCATTCTTTCTGGAGTTACTTCTCTACTTTTCTCCAGTAGCATATTGGGCACCTACTGACCTAGCCAGTTCATCTTTCAGTGTCGTATCTTTTTGCCTTTTCATGCTGTCCACACCTGGTAGTGTAACGAAAAAAAACAAAACAAAACAAAACAGTGTTACAGTGTGAGTAGTCTAGGAAGCCCGCCAAACTCGTCTTCCCGAGGGATTTTTCAGGCAAGAATGTCGGAGTGGTTTGCCATTTCCGGCTCCACTGTCTCCTGCATTGAAGGTGGATTCTTTACCCGCTGAGCCACTGGGGAAGCTCTTAGGTCAAAGGAGAGAGGATTATTTTGACCTGCAGTCGTGAGATTGGCTGCACCTCAGGCTAAAGATGGCTTTGGAGCCACGAGAAGAGTTAAAGGATCAGTATCGTATGGAGAGAAGGGAACAGCTAATATTGAATTGGGAGAAGGGGAGATACTTCCAGAGCAAACTGAAAGGATCTGTCATGAATTGAAGTGTGCTTTAGTAGGTTGGAAATTAATTTAGTATATTTCTAATATATTCATCTGTGCATATTTTCACACCATCCCTTTGGAAAGCTGGAACATTTATCTCTGCCTCTGTTGGCCCCATACAGAGGACTCTGCCAAGGCCATGATGGAATCACCCTACTTCAAGCCTTCCCCCACTCTTAATCTCTTTCATGTCCTAGATATTCAAGCCACGCCCCTCTTCCATATCCAATACTTTGCTTCAATGTGTATTAGGATTTATAATCTTATATCATCAGGTCTCACAGAAAATTCTCACCCTTTGTCTATGTAACAATCTTTTAAATTGTGGCACTGCTCAGAATTCCATCTCCTAACAGGACCTGGGTCAATGGTCATTTTCACTTCAAAAAATCTCATTATCAGCTTCTCATTAAAGATTTGAGTTTCAGACTTGAGCCATAATTTTATTAGTCAGGATCAGAACAAAGGGTGAGTGGGGCTCCAGAAATAAAATAATCAAATTAAAGAATTCAGAGGAAAATTCCACTAATGTCTGCCTGTACACAGACATCCCTCCCTGGAGGTCCATTGTAGGGGGCTCAAGAGAAAGATCATAAGTCCCCTCTCACACCCCTCCCCGACTTTGTAAGCCTGACATTTGCCTTCCTCACTAGGGAAAGCAATGATCCCCAACTGACTGTTGCCAGTAATTTGTGATGCAAACTTCTTTAACTTGCTGGAGTCTCAGTATTAACTTCATGGGTTGTTGAGAGAATTAAATAATAACTTCTAAAGTGAAAAGAGCACTAGCGAGTGGCAGCAGCGATAACAAGTAGAAGCAGCTGCTCACCATATAATCCAGTTGCAACCTCAATTTAGCCCTGGTATGATAGATAGGGGGCTTGCCGGGTGGCACCAGTGGTAAAGAACCCACCTGCCAATGCAGGAGATGCAGGAGACTTGGGTTTGATCCCTGGGTCGGGAAAATCCCCTGGAGGAAGAGATGGAAACCCACTCCAGTATTCTTGCCTGGAGAATCCCTTGGGCAGAAAAGGCTGGTGGGCTATAGTTCATGGGGTTGCCAAGAGTGGGACATGACTGAAGTGACTTCTCATGCACACATGTGATGGATAGGAATGGTACAGAATAGGAAGAAGGGACAAAGAAACCATGGGAATTCACTGCTTCATTTCTCAAAAATTGGTGGAATATCTGTGGAGCTTGAATTTTGAAGATGTTTGATGAGGAGGATGATAATTCTTTTAGATTAACAGGGTTTTTTTTTAATGGTTATTTATTTTATTTATTTGGCTGTGCCAGGTCTTAGTGGCAGCATGTAGGATCTAGTTCCCCGACTGGTGATTGAACCCAGGACCCCTGCATTGGGAACACAGAGTCTCAGCCACTAGACTACCAGGGAAGTCCCAATAGGATCCATCATTTTGAACCCAGATGAATGTATTCCTATTGGTATAATCACCACAGTCTTCATTCAATATGTTCACCTTATTAACAGGTTACATTTCAACAGTTTCCTGGGTTTGCTACTGCAAGCTTGGACCTAATGGTGCATGTGTTAAATTGTATAAATAGGTAAGAAAGCTACCCCATGACGGAGCAGTGGTTCTTAGGCAATTTGGCTAACATTTTTGACTGTCACAACTGGGAGGGTCCTCCTAGCTTCTAGTGGGTAGACCAGAGATGCTATTAAACACCCTACAATGAGCAAGACAGCACCCCACTCCCTCTGCAAAAAGACTTATCTGGCCCAAATTGACTAACTTGCCAAAACTGAGAAACCTGATGTAGAGGAAGAAATACCAAGACTTAGAGTGATGGGGATGCTGGTTTTGAGCCATATGAGTGTTCCTCTCATTTATGCCCTCACTATGGCTCCAAAGGGCCAGAAAATACACTTCTATCCTATTGTAGATGAAAATTTTTAATTAGGAAACAAGACAACCTGTTTCCCTTGCCAGCCCAGTGTAATCATGAATCTATCATCCCTAGTGGCTGGACTTCAAGTTATGTGAAAGCTCAGTAAGACAGACTTTCAGTCACCAAAGCTGCCACTGTGCAGTACCTAATTTGCTTAATTTGTGGGCCACCACAATTCACAATGAACCCTCCATCTGGCACCCTGATCTGACATCACCAGCCAGCTGTCTAGTGGTAGGCCAATAACTCTGGACTCTTTCTTCTCAGAAAGAACAGCAACTTTTCCTCGACTGGGACAGAATCTGGACTCGTGTTTTTACCTGTCCTGTTTCTACCTGTCCTCTCCCAAAATCATTTTCTGTGAATTCACTTTTGCAACAGGAAATGAACAAAAATGAAGTAATGGGATGACAAGGCAGTTTGAACTGTAAACATAGTGGGAATGCATTAGAAAGAATAACTGAAAGATTTTTTGAAGATCCTTAATCTGCTATAACGGAGGGGGCAATGGCATCCCACTCCAGTACTCTTGCCTGGAAAATCCCATGGATGGAGGAGCCTGGTAGGCTATAGTCCATGGGGTGGCTAAGAGTCAGACATGACTGAGCGATTTTACTTTCACTTTTCACTTTCATGCATTGGAGAAGGAAATGGCAACCCACTCCAGTGTTCTTGCCTGAAGAATCCCAGGGACGGGGGAGCCTGGTGGGCTGCCATCTGTGGGGTCGCACAGAGTCGGACACGACTGAAAGGACTTAGCAGCAGCAGCAGCAATCTGCTATAAATCGTTTTATGATGGCTCAAACTTGATTTCTAGGAAAAAGAAATAATATTAAGGCCAAGCGTTCAATTAGTCATTGAAATGTTAAGTAACGAAAAATGTTCTATCTTGCCTTTGGGTAATTTGGAAAAACAGAGTTCTGCTTTAAGCAGTGTGCTTTTAAAATAAACTAGAAGTGAGCGGCAGGAACACAGGGTTGTAAATCTAATAACCTTTGTTAAATATTTAAACAACATCATAGAAAAGATCGCAGACTACCTTCCCTCAAGATCACAACTTAGCTGCTAGTAGCTTGTAGGACAAGACACTTCTTCACTTTCTAAATCCCAGTTGTAATGAAAGCTCTTCCCATACACCTGACTAGACCAGCTTTGGTCAGATCCCTATCCCTACGCCAATAATCACTGCTTGATGTTGTCATGTGTTGACTGCTTCCAAATTGGGTTTCTGATTCTCTTATTGTGAGGCAAATGGAATCACTAGTCAGGACCCCTCTCTGTGGCTGGGAATGGGATTTTTATCTCTGAAGTCACATGAGTCATAAGGGGAATAAATGGATGATTGGTGGAAATTGGGGTTCTGATGCAAAGGAGGAAGAGAGAAATAGATGCTAAGGAAAGGTGTCCATAGGAGTAGAACTCTCTTTCTCTTGTAGAGAGAGTCAGGGTCACAGTCCCTCCAACACTTACACCTTCCATCTCATCTGTTTTCCTGATTGTGCAAAAAAGCCAAACACAGACAAGTGGCGGTGTCAACTTCTGTTTCAGCGACAGACTTACTGTCTTGAGGATGGAGTGGGAGGGACGGAGAACATGTTGGTAAAATCTCAGATCAACAGAATCAAGACACTGGGGAAAGAAAGCAGGCAGTTCATGAGCTGTAATGGCATAAAGACTCCTCTTGTCCATTTCTCAATTCTACTCTTGGGTTCCTATATCTGTGCATTTTGCCATGAGAAATATAATATATGCCAATAATTCAAAGTACATGTTGCATCTGAAATGTGGCAGACAATCCCCCATTGTGTCGCTTTTGATAGCACAGATAAAGCTAACCACAGAGAAGGTCAGAGTAGAGAGAAGACATGAGAAATTAAGCAGGACCTTTGATCAAAATGTGCCTGAAACCTATTCTACCTTCTGACCTCATGTTCTTGAGAATATAAAATTCATTGGTTTTGATTCAGTTTTCTAAAATTTTATATTTTATTGAAGTATAGTTGATTTACAATGCTGTGTTAATTTCTGCTGTACAATAAAAGTGATTCAGTTGTACATATGTATATGTACATTCACTTTCTTTTTTCAAATATTCTTTTCCATTATTTAGGATATAGAATATATCCTAGGTTTATAGGATATAGATTTAACATAGGATATTGAGTATAGTTCTCTGTGCTATACAGTACAAACTTGTTTCTTCGTGCTAATCCAATGCATCAAAGTTTACACGTGCTAACCCCAACCTCCCACTCCATCCCTCCCCTAAGTCTTTCCTTCTCGGTTACCAGTCTGTTCTCTATATCTGTGACTCTGTTTCTCTTTCACGGATAGGTTCATTTATGTTCTATTTTAGTTTCCACATATAAGTGATATTATATGATGACTTACTTCAGTTAGTATGATAATCTCTAGGTCCATCCATGTTGCTGCAAATGGCCTTATATCATTCTCTTTTATGGTGAAGTAATGTTTCATTGTGTATATACCACACTTCTTTATGCATTCATCTATCAATGGATATTTGGTTGTTTCCATGCCTTAGCTATTGTGCTATGAACATAGGAGTGCATTTATCTATTTGAATTAGAGTTTTGTTCAGATACATGCCAGGGAGTGCAACTGCTGGATCATATAACTCTATTTTTAGTTTTTTAAGGACCCTCCATACTATTCTCCATAGTGGCTGCACCAATTTAAATTCTCACCAATTCCAGCATTTGTTAATTGTAGACTTTTTAATGATGACCATTCTGACAGGTGTGAGGTGGTACCTCTCTATAGTTTTGACTTGCATTTTCTAATAATTAGCAATATTGAGTGGTTTTAATTCAGTTTTAAATGGTATTTCTGTTATTTATTTTCCTCCCCAAAGATCTAAATAAATATACTGATACAGGGGAGGCCATGAAGAGAGTTGAGAGGATCTGAGGTTCACTTTGGGCTCTTCCTTAATTACTATTTCTGATGAGAAAAGTGCATGGAGACTGCTCTCTTTCTACACTGGCAGAAGAACTGTGGAATATGGTGATGTTGAAATAGAAGTGTTTTTTCTTCCCATCATTTGGAGACCAGTCCTCACCTACTCCACATGACGCTTGATATCTTAATCCAGTTTCTTTAAGATCAGATGAGAAGATGGATTTAAATGTGTGAGAAATTTGTTGGGGAAATGCTTAACAGAGAAAATGAGGGAGGAGGCTGGAGATGATGGGAGGGTGGTGAGACTTGGATACAGGTCTGATTTAAGAAAAGAGAGAAGATAGGAAGGAGGTGGAGGAGCATGGGCTTTGTGCTAACCTAGTGATGGCCCTCAGAGCACAGCATCAGGGCCCTGCAGTTGGAGATCTGAGAGGCACCTTCCCTTCGGCTGCACAATCAGTAATAGAAGGGAACTTGCTGGACTATGCACACCCACCACCAGGGCAGTGAGACTGGGTTGGGTCAATGATATACCCTTTCAGGAATTTTCATTTCCAAAAAGAAAACCTATACAGAACTTAAGGTGCCAGAAGCAGAGTGACAAAATGGCAGGGCCCACTTCTGCTGAGGACTTAGGTACTGCCTTGATTGCATTTCAAGATTTTATGGTTCAACATTTTCTTTAACTATGTGGGTATTTCAATATGAGTGCAATACATCTCTTTGTTTTGAAAAAATTTAGTTATTTTCTATTGCTTATAAACATCAGAGACCCTTGGCTGAGGTAGGAGGAAGGGGTTAGTTTTCAAAATAAGTAAATGTTTTTAGAGAAATAACAGCAGGTATTGCTACTGCTAAGTCACTTCAGTCATGTCCGACTCTGTGTGACCCCATAGATGGCAGCCCACCAGGCTCCCTCGTCCCTGGGATTCTCCAGGCAAGAACACTGGACTGGTTCCAAATAGGAAAAGGAGTACGTCAAGGCTGTATATTGTCACCCTGCTTATTTAACTTATATGCAGAGTACATCATGAGAAACCCTGGGCTGGAAGAAGCACAAGCTGGAATCAAGATTGCTGGGAGAAATATCAATAACCTCAGATATGCAGATGACACCACCCTTATGGCAGAAAGTGAAGAGGAACTAAAAACCCTCTTGATGAAAGTGAAAGAAGAGAGTAAAAAAGTTGGCTTAAAGCTCAACATTGAGAAAACGAAGATCATGGCATCTGGTCCCATCACTTCATGACAAACAGATGGGGAAACAGTGGAAATCATGTCAGACTTTATTTTTTGGGGCTCCCAAATCACTGCAGATGGTGATTGCAGCCATGAAATTAAAAGACACTTATTCCTTGGAAGAAAAGTTATGACCAACCTAGATAGCATATTCAAAAGCAGAGACAATACTTTGCCAACTAAGGTCTGTCTAGTCAAGGGTATGGTTTTTCCAGTGGTCATGTATGGATGTGAGAGTTGGACTGTGAAGAAGGCTGAGCGCTGAAGAATTGATGCTTTTGAACTACGGTGTTGGAGAAGACTCTTGAGAGTCCCTTGGACTGCAAGGAGATCCAACCAGTCCATTCTAAAGGAGATCAGCCCTGGGATTTCTTTGGAGGGAATGATGCTGAAGCTGAAGCTCCAGTACTTTGGCCACCTCATGAGAAGAGTTGACTCATTGGAAAAGACTCTGATGCTGGGAGGGATTAGGGGCAGGAGGAGAAGGGGACGACAGAGGATGAAATGGCTGGATGGCATCACGGACTCGATGGACGTTTGAGTGAACTCTGGGAGTTAGTGATGGACAGGGAGGCCTGGTGTGCTGGGATTCATGGGGTCACAAAGAGTCGGACGCGACTGAGCGACTGAACTGAACTGAATAGTAGGTTATAAAAACACTGGATATTCTTTTAGAAAGTATCAAATCTGTAAAACAACAACAACAAATTCAGGCCACATATTCCAATTTGGAGGACTGAAAAACTTCTCATAAAGAATTATCATGAAGAAAATTCTCTCTATGAAGGATTGTCTTATTCAGTTATATATCTTCTATTTCAGGAATTTTCAATAGTCCCTTCATAAGTTGGCTATACCTGATCCTCATTACAGCTTTCTGCAGGCAAGACCTTTGGAGCATATTATCTGTATAATTTTGGCACTTCATCTGTGAAATGAAACACAATTCCCTAAAGTCTTAATGTATATATTTTATGCTCTGAAGACTATTTATCATCAGGTAAGTCCTGCTGAAAGGCCATTTGATAAAATGGATTTTCTGCATACCTGAAATCCTCATTATTAACACCATTCCCTCAAATGGCTTTGAAGGAGATGTTTGCATTTTAGCAAGTCTAAGGGTTTTTTTTTTTTTTTTAACCTGGATATAGCCCCTAATTGAGTAAATGAAGTAAACAGATCACCCAGAAAAAGTATTAGACATCTGGTGAAAGGGGGCTGATGTCAGGGAAAAGGGGTAAGAGGCTAGAATAGGGATGGTCACTTCGGTTGCTATTAGGAATCCAGGAGGTCTGAACATTAGTGAAATGAGCTGCTGGGGGTGGAAATTGTGTTCATGTCTGTTCCAATGACTGCAGCATCTGTTAAGCTCCAGTTGATGGCTGATTGTGGCACTGTTGTCAGAACTTCAGATTTTTCAGTAGGCCGACAACTTGGATATAACTGTGAACACTTCCATGCCGCCTGCGTTGGAAGCGTCAAATGTTAAAATGTTAACCACTGGACCTCCAGGGAAGTCCCCGTACTCTTCTTATTGCCAAATGTGAACAACTAATAACATTAAAAAGAAAATCTGTAGGTCAACAATTTCCAAGCCAAACAGGTTAGTTCTGTGGGCCATGTGAAGCCACAGGCCACCAGTTTGAAATTCTCACAGTAAAACATTTTCCAAAAGGAAGCTGGAAAATACTGGGGACAAACGTTGGTCTCTTCTCTGTTGAACCTGCAACTGACACCATAGGGAAGCTCACCTCTGCTCTTTGCAAGTGTCTCTATGAGCTAGGCCAACTCCCTCCCTAAAGATGGAGTTCAAAGACAGTTTTCCACTCTCAACATGTTTAGAACAAGCAGACACCCTGTCCTGTCTCAGAAGTCACAAGTCAGTCCTTCTGAGTTGAATAGAATTATGGGGGATACTGCTGTTACTTCTACCAGGGATTTAAGAGCATGAAAGTTCTTAGATATTTACCTTGCTCTTCATCCCTCCCATATACTGGTTAGTACTTGGTTTCTTCAGTGACAAATCAGTGGGAGCTGAGAGTATGAAAGTCTAACCGGGGACTCCCCTGGTGGTCCAGTGGCTAAGACTCCAAGCTCCCAATGCAGGGGGCCCAGGTTCAATCCCTGGTCAGGGAACTAGATCCTACATACAACAGCTAAAAGATCCTATGTGTCACAATTAAGACCTGGTGCAGCCAAATAAATAAATAAAGTCAATTAATTAATTTTAAAAAGTCTAACCAGGGAGCTGGGAGTTGACGTTCTATATATGACTAAAGGGTCAGACACGACTGAGTGAACTGAACTGAAGCCAATCAAGGTTCTGCTATGGTTAACAGCATGAGTCTGATTCATGATAATGTTTGGCAGAAACCAACACAATGCTATAAAGCAATTATCCTTAAATGAAAAATAAATTTTTTTTAAAAAGAGTGTGAATTTGGAGCCAATTGCCTGGTCAAATTCTGACTCCACCACTAACTTGGTAACTACTTAAACCATCTGTAAAATGGGGAAAACAAAATACCTATATATGAGGCTGTTGTGAGGATGAAATATATTGTTACCCAGTGCTCTAACAGTTAGTTTGCTCTTATAGGAAAAAAAATTATTTTGGAAATTTGAGAAAACCAATGCTCCAAAAAGCTAATTGACTTGTCCAAGTCATACTACTTAAAAAAAAAAAAAAAAGAAAGCAGATGTCAGAATTTGAACTCCAGAAGGAAATGGCAACCCATTCCAGTATTTTTGCCCGGGAAATCCTGTGAATAGAGGAGGCTGGTGGTCCATGGGGTCGAAAAGAGTCAGACACGACTCCGTGACTGAACACATACACTCTTGAATTCCAAGTATGGTATTCCGGTCTACTTAGTGCACCCCAGATTTTCTCAGAATTACATCAGGTTTATCTGAGTGCTTAATAGAAGTGATTTGTACAAAACCAGGTTTTGTTACAGATCCTGGTTGCATTGGTATGTAGTATATTATAGAAATCATTGGTGGTATTTCTAAGCAAATTGTCATCTAAATGATTAAGTTTGAGTTCCTCAAAGAGGAAAACAGGTAAAGGCAACAAGGGGAGATTCACAAGGCAAAGCTGGTCCCACAACCAGACAGCAAGGGAGAAAAGAAACCTCTCTGGAAATAGAGGTATGTGTGTATTCAGTCATGTCTGACTCTTTGCGACCCATGGACTACAGCCTGCCAGACTCCTCTGTCCGTGGGATTTCTCAGGCAAGAATACTTGAGTAGGTTGCCATTTCCTCCTCCAGGGGATCTTCCCAACCCGGAGATTGAACCCAAGTCTCCTGCATTGCAGGCAGATTCTTTACTGCTGATCCAGCAGAAAAGCCCAAATATAGGGGACTTCAGATTTAAAGATTTGTCCAAAAGAGGAGAAAATCAATGTTTATCTTTTGGTGCTTGTTTGGGGATGGAGTTGGTCATTTCAAGATTGAGTAGAAACCTAGGCAGTAAAACCCAGTGATCAAAAGAGGCCTCCTGAACTAAGTGGCCTTGCAAAATTCATGGACATGAAAAGGTACGTTTCAAACATTTTTATTTATTAAACATCTATCCACTAAAAACTTCTAAATATCAAGTGCTCAAATAATAGTCTTAAAACTTCAGCTCATAGGCAGCTTGATCACTGACAGGGAAGGAAAACAAAGCCAGACTTATGAATGACTTACACAAGGTCACGTGGGAATCTGTGGCAGAAGGAAAACTAGACTCCGGGAATATGCACATCAGTGGCTGGGACTATGACCCCGGACTCAGATCACACACGGACCATGTTATTTTAAGGATTTTTAAAATTAAATAATGAACTAGGCTCCATTGGGTCTTAGCTGTGGCATGTGAGAGCTTTAGTTGTGGCATGTGGGATCTAGTTCCCCAACCAGGGATTGAACCCGGGCCCTCTGCACTGGGGGTACAGAATCTTAACCACTGGTCCACCAGGGAAGTCCCTGGAGTGTTTTACTGAGCTGAGATAGAAAGGTGCCTCCAGGCATTTTCATCACTACCTCAGCTCACAGCAGCAAAAGTCCTGGGCCGTTCATACCTGCTAGATTTTATCAGGCCTACAATGAGGCTTCCCAGAAACCAGGCTCACTTAGGGATCCTGAATCCATCAAAAAGGGGTGGTGAAGAGGGTTTCCACGGGGTAGTCAGACTCTGTGGACAGGTCCATTACGTTTCTTTTTAAGACTGAAAAAAATCCATTGAATATATGTACCATATTTAGTTAATCCATTCATCTATTGATGGCCCCTAGGGTTTTGAAACAACTAGATATTTCATTTCCAAGATCTTTAAAAGTTTGAAAAATATCCAATAACCTTTCATGTATGTAGTCTCTTTTCTTAAAATGTTTTTTTAATATAAATGTATTTATTTTAATTGGAGGCTAATTACTTTACAAGATTGTATTGGTTTTGCCATACATCAACATGAATCCACCACGGGTGTACACGTTTTCCCAATCCTGAACCCCCCTCCCACCTCCCTCCCCATACAATCCCTTTGGGTCATCCTAGTGCACCAGCCCCAAGCATCCTGTATCCTGCATCGAACCTGGACTGGCAATTCATTTCATGTATGATATTATACATTTTTCAATGCCATTCTCCCAAATCATCCCACCCTCTACCTCTCCCACAGAGTCCAAAAGACTGTTCTATACTTCTGTGTTTCTTTTGCTGCCTTGCATACGGGGTTATCATTGCCATCTTTCTAAATTCCATATATATGCATTAGTATATTCAAAAGCAGAGACATTACGTTGCCAACTAAGGTCCATCTACTCAAGGCTATGGTTTTTTCTAGTAGTCATGTATGGATGTGAGAGTTGGACTGTGAAGAAGGCTGAGTGCTGAAGAATTGATGCTTTTGAACTGTGGTGTTGGAGAAGACTCTTGAGAGTCCCTTGGACTGCAAGGAGATCCAACCGGTCCATTCTGAAGGAGATCAGCCCTGGGAATTCTTTGGAAGGAATGATGCTAAAGCTGAAACTCCAGTACTTTGGCCACCTCATGTGAAGAGTTGACTCATTGGAAAAGACCCTGATGCTGGGAGGGATTGGGTCAGGAGGAGAAGGGGACAACAGAGGATGAGATGCTGGATGGCATCACGGACTCAATGGACGTGAGTCTGAGTGAACTCTGGGAGTTGGTGATGGACAGGGAGGCCTGGCATGCTGGGATTCATGGGGTCGCAAAGAATCGGACAGGACTGAGCGACTGAACTGAACTGAACTGAACTGATACTGTATTGGTGTTTTTCTTTCTGGCTTACTTCACTCTGTATAATAGGCTCCAGTTTCATCCACCTCATTAGAATGGATTCAAATGTATTCTTTTTAATGGCTGAGTAATACTCCATTGTGTATATGTACCACAGCTTTCTTATCCATTCATCTGCTGATGGACATCTAGGTTGCTTCCATGTCCTGGCTATTATAAACAGTGCTGCGATGAACACTGGGGTACACGTGTCTCTTTCAATTCTGGTTTCCTCAGTGTGTATGCCCAGCAGTGGGATTGCTGGGTCATATGGCAGTTCTATTTCCAGTTTTTTAAGGAATCTCCACACTGTTCTCCATAGTGGCTGTACCAGTTTGCATTCTCACCAACAGTGTAAGGGGGTTCCCTTTTCTCCACACCCTCTCCAGCATTTATTGCTTGTAGACTTTTGGATCACAGCCATTCTGACTGGCATGAAATGGTACCTCATTGTAGTTTTGATTTGCATTTCTCTGATAATGAATGATGCTGAGCATCTTTTAATGTGTTTGTTAGCCATCTGTATGTCTTCTTTGGAAAAATGTCTGTTTAGTTCTTTGGCCCATATTTTGATTGGGTCATTTATTTTCTGGTATTGAGCTGCAGGAGTTGCTTATATATTTTTGAGATTAACTCTTTGTCAGTTGCTTCATTTGCTATTATTCTCTCCCATTCTGAAGGCTGTCTTTTCACGTTGCTTATAGTTTCATTTGTTGTGCAGAAGCTTTTAATTTTAATTAGGTCCCATTTGTTTATTTTTGCTTTTATTTCCAGTATTCTGGGAGGTGGGTCATAGAGGATCCTGCTGTGATTTATGTCAGAGAGTGTTTTGCTTATGCTCTCCTCTAGGAGTTTTATAGTTTCTGGTCTTACGTTTAGATCTTTAATCCATTTTGAGTTTATTTTTGTGTATGGTGTTAGAAAGTGTTCTAGTTTCATTCTTTTACAAGTGGCTGACCAGTTTTCCCAGCACCACTTGTTAGAGATTGTCTTTTCTCCATTGTATTTTCTTGCCTCCTTTGTGTAAGATAAGGTGTCCATAGGTGCGTGGATTTATCTCTGGACTTTCTATTTTGTTCCATTCATCTATATTTCTGTCTTTGTGCCAGTACCATACTGTCTTGATGACTGTGGCTTTGTAGTAGAGCCTGAAGTCAGGCAGGTTGATTCCTCCAGTTCCATTCTTCTTTCTCAAGATTGCTTTGGCTATTCGAGGTTTTTTGTATTTCCATACAAATTGTGAAATTATTTGTTCTAGCTCTTGTGAAAAATACCATTGGTAGCTTGCTAGGGCTTGCATTGAATGTATAGATTGCTTTGGGTAGTATACTCATTTTCACTATATTGATTCTTCTGATCCGATCTCCATTTGTGTCCTCTTTGATTTCTTTTACCAGTGTTTTATAGTTTTCTATATATAGGTCTTTTGTTTCTTTAGGTAGATATATTCCTACGTATTTTATTTTTTTCTTTGCAATGGTGAATGGAATTGTTTCCTTAATTTCTCTCTCTATTTTCTCATTATTAGTGTATACGAATGCAAGGGATTTCTGTGTGTTGGTTTTATATCCTGCAACTTTACTATATTCATTGGTTAGTTCTAGTAATTTTCTGGTGGAGTCTTTAGGGTTTTCTATGTAGAGGATCATGTCATCTTCAAACAATGAGAGTTTTACTTCTTCTTTTCAATTTGGGTTCCTCTTATTTCTCTTTCTGCTCTGATTGCTGTGGCCAAAACTTCCAGAACTATGTTGAATAGCAGCGGTGAAAGTGGGCACCCTTGTCTTGTTCCTGACTCTAGGGGAAATGCTTTCAATTTTTCACCATTGAGGATAATGTTTGCTGTGGGTTTGTCATATATAGCTTTTATTATGTTGAGGTATGTTCCTTCTATTCCTGCTTTCTGGAGAGTTTTTTTTATTGTAAATGGATGTTGAATTTTGTCAAAGGCTTTCTTTACATCTATTGATATAATCATATGGCTTTTATTTTTCAATTTGTTAATGTGGTATATTACATTGATTGATTTGCAGATATTGAAGAATCCTTGCATCCCTGGGATAAAGCCCACTTGGTCATGGTGTATGATCTTTTTAATGTGTTGTTGGGTTCTGATTGCTAGAATTGTGTTAATGATTTTTGCATCCATGTTCATCAGTGATATTGGCCTCTAGTTTTCTTTTTTTGTAGCATCTTTGTCAGGTTTTGGTATTAGGGTGATAGTGGCCTCGTAGAATGAGTTTGGAAGTTTACCTTCCTCTGCAATTTTCTGGAAGAGTTTGAGGAGGATAGGTGTTAGCTCTTCTCTAAATTTTCGGTAGAATTCAGCTGTGAAGCTGTCTGGACCTGGGCTTTTGTTTGCTGGAAGATTTCTGATTACAGTTTCAATTTCTGTGCTTGTGATGGGTCTGTTAAGAATTTCTATGTCTTCCTGGTTCAGTTTGGGAAAGTTGTACTTTTCTAAGAGTTTGTCCATTTCTTCCAAGTTGTCCGTTTTATTGGCATATAATTGCTGATAGTAGTCTCTTATGACCCTTTGTATTTCTGTGTTGTCTGTTGTGATCTCTCCATTTTCATTTCTAATTTTATTGATTTGATTTTTCTCCCTTTGTTTCTTTCTTTTTATTTTCCTCTCCCTTTGTTTCTTGATGAGTCTGGCTAATGGCTTGTCAATTTTATTTATCCTTTTAAAGAACCAGCTTTTGGCTTTGTTAATTTTTGCTATGGTCTCCTTTGTTTCTTTTGCCTTTATTTTTGCCCTAATTTTTAAGATTTCTTTCCTCTACTAACCCTGGGTTCTTTATTTCTTCCTTTTCTAGTTGCTTTAGGTGTAGAGTTAGGTTGTTTATTTGACTTTTTCTTGTTTCTTGAGGAATGCCTGCATTACTATGAACTTTCCCCTTAGCACTGCTTTTACAGTGTCCCACAAGTTTTGGGTTGTTGTGTTTTCATTTTCATTCGTTTCCATGCATATTTTGATTTCTTTTTTTATTTCTTCTGTGATTTGTTGGTTATTCAGCAGCGTGTTGTTCAGCCTCCATATGTTGCAACTTTTAATAGTTTTTCTCCTGTGATTGAGATCTAATCTTACTGCATTGTGGTCAGAAAAGATGCTTGGAATGATTTCAAGTTTTTTGAATTTACCAAGGCTAGATTTATGGCCCAGGATGTGATCTATCCTGGAGAAGGTTCCGTGTGCACTTGAGAAAAAGGTGAAATTCATTGTTTTGGGGTGAAATGTCCTACAGATAACAATTAGGTCTAACTGGTCTATTGTATCATTTAGAGTTTGTGTTTCCTTGTAAATTTTCTGTTTAGTTGATCTTTCCATAGATGTGAGTGGGGTATTAAAGTCTCCCACTATTATTGTGTTATTGTTATTCCCCTTTCATACTTGTTAGCATTTGTCTTACATATTGCAGTGCTCCTATGTTGGGTGCATATATATTTATAATTGTTATATCTTCTTTTTGGATTGGTCCTTTGATCATTATGTAATGTCCTTCTTTGTCTCTTTTCACAGCCTTTGTTTTAAAGTCTATTTTATCTGATATGAGTATTGCTACTCCTGCTTTCTTTCAGTCTCTATTTGCATGGAATATCTTTTTCCAGCCTTTCACTTTCAGTCTATATGTGTCCCTTGTTTTGAGGTGGACAACATATATAGGGGTCTTGTTTTTATATCCATTCAGCCAATCTTTGTCTTTTGGTTGGGGCATTCAACCCATTTACGTTTAAGGTAATTACTGATAAGTATGATCCCGTTGCCATTTACTTTATTGTTTTGGGTTCGAGTTTATACACCCTGTGTTTCCTGTCTAGAGAAGATCCTTTAGCATTTGTTGGAGAGCTGGTTTGGTGGTGCTGAATTCTCTCAGCTTTTGCTTGTCTGTAAAGCTTTTGATTTCTCCTTGATATTTGAATGAGATCCTTGCTGGGTACAGTAATCTGGACTGTAGATTATTTTCTTTCATCACTTTAAGTATGTCCTGCCATTCCCTCCTGGCCTGAAGAGTTTCTATTGAAAGATCAGCTCTGATCCTTATGGGAATCCCCTTGTGTGTTATTTGTTGTTTTTCCCTTGCTGCTTTTAATATTTGTTCTTTGTGTTTGATCCTTGTTAATTTGATTAATATGTGTCTTGGGGTTGTTTCACCTTGGGTTTATCCTGTTTGGGACTCTCTGGGTTTCTTGGACTTGGGTGATTATTTCCTTCCCCATTTTAGGGAAGTTTTCAACTATTATCTCCTCAAGTATCTTCTCATGGTCTTTCTTTTTGTCTTCTTCCGGGACACCTATGATTTGAATGTTGGAGCATTTAACATTGTCCCAGAGGTCTCTGAGATTGTTCTCATTTCTTTTAATTCATTTTTCTTTTTTCCTCTCTGATTTATTTATTTCTACCATTCTATCTTCTACTTCACTAATCCTATCTTCTGCCTCCATTATTCTACTATTTGTTCCCTCCAGAGTGTTTTTGATATCATTTATTGCATTATTCATTATATATTGACTCTTTTTTATTTCTTCTAGGTCCTTGTTAAACCTTTCTTGCATCTTCTCAATCCTTGTCTCCAGGCTATTTATCTGTGATTCCATTTTGATTTCAAGATTTTGGATCATTTTCACTATCATTATTTGGAATTCTTTATCAGGTAGATTCCCTATCTCTTCCTCTTTTGTTTGGTTTGGTAGGCATTTATCCTGTTCCTTTACCTGCTGGGTATTCCTCTGTCTCTTCATCTTGTTTATATTGCTGTGTTTGGGGTGGCCTTTCTGTATTCTGGCAGTTTGTGGAGTTCTTGCTGTGGGTGGAGCTGGATTTCTTCTCTCTGGAGTGCAATGAAATATCCAATAATGAGTTATGAGATGTCAGTGGGTTTGGAGTGACTTTGGGCAGCCTGTATATTGAAGCTCAGGGCTGTGTTCCTGTGTTGCTGGAAAATTTGTGTGGTATGTCTTGCTCTGGAACTTGATGGCCCTTGGGTGGTGCTTGGTTTCAGTGTAGGTATGGAGATGTTTGATGAGCTCCTATCGATTAATGTTCCCTGGAGTCAGGAGTTCTCTGGTGTTCTCAGGATTTGGACTTAAGCCTCCTGATTCTGGTTTTCAGTCTTATTTTTACAGTAGCCTCAAGACTTCTCCATCTATACAGCACCATTGATAAAACATCTAGGTTAAAGATGAAAAGTTTCTCCACAGTGAGGGACACCCAGAGAGGTTCACAGAGTTACATGGAGAAGAGAAGAGGGAGGAGGGAGTTAGAGGTGACCCAATTGAGATGAGGTGGAATCTAAAGAGGTGAGAGCAATCTAGCCAGTAATCCCTTCCCTATGTGCCCTCCACAGTCTGGACCGCTCAGAGATGTTCACGGAATTATACAGAGAAGAGAAGAAGGAGGAAGGAGACAGAGGTGGCCAGGAGGATAAAAAACGGGAATGCAAAGGAGAGAGACAGATCCAGCCAGTAATCAGTTGCCTAAGTGTTCTCCACGGTCTGGATCACACAGAGATTCACAGAGTTGGGTAGAAAACAGAAGGGGAAGGGAGGAGATAGAGGCGACCTGGTGGAGAAAAAGGAGAGTCCAAAGGGGAGAGAGCAATCAAGCCAGTAATCTCGCTCCCAAGTAAAAATGGGTACTGAAGACTGGGTTCTTAAAGGTACAAAATTGATAAGAAGTACCAAAAAGCAAAGATTAAAAATCTAAAGTAGAGGTTGGATTTTCAAAACTACAATATTAAAGAAAAGAAAAAAACAAAGTCACAAAAATTATGAAAAATATATATATTTGAAGTTTGCTTTAAAAAATAGGGTCTCTCTTTTTTTCTTTTGCAAAACTTATATGCAGAGTACATCATGAGAAATGCTGGGCTGGAAGAAACACAAGCTGGAATCAAGATTGCTGGGAGAAACATCAATAACCTCAGATATGCAGAAGACACCACCCTTATGGCAGAAAGTGAAGAGGAACTAAAAACCCTCTTGATGAAAGTGAAAGAGGAGAGTGAAAAAGTTGGTTTAAAGCTCAACATTCAGAGAACGAAGATCATGGTATCTGGTCCCATCACTTCATGGCAAACAGATGGGGAAACAGTGGGAACTGTGTCAGACTTTATTTTTGGGGGGCTCCAAAATCACTGCAGATGATGATTGCAGCCATGAAATTAAAAGATGCTTACTCCTTGGAAGGAAAGTTATGACCAACCTAGATAGCATATTCAAAAGCAGAGACATTACTCTGCCAACAAAGATCCGTCTAGTCAAGGCTATGGTTTTTCCTGTGGTCACGTATGGATGTGAAAGTTGGACTGTGAAGAAGGCTTAGCACTGAAGAATTGATGATTTTGAACTGTGGTGTTAGAGAAGACTCTTAAGAGTCCCTTGGACTGCAAGGAGATCCAATCAGTCCATTCTGAAGGAGATCAGCCCTGGGATTTCTTTGGAAGGAATGATGCTAAAGCTGAAGCTCCAGTACCGTGGCCACCTCATGCAAAGAGTTGACTCATTGGAAAAGACTCTGATGCTGGGAGGGATTGGGGGCAGGAGGAGAAGGGGACGACAGAGGATGAGATGGCTGAATGGCATCACTGACTCGATGGACGTTTGAGTGAACTCTGGGAGTTAGTGATGGACAGGGAGGCCTGGTGTGCTGGGATTCATGGGGTCACAAAGAGTCGGACGCGACTGAGCTACTGAACTGAACTGAATAGTAGGTTATAAAAATGAAAATTAAAGGAGTAATAGAGGACTTAAAATTTTTTTTAATTTTTAAAAATAAAGAATGATAGTAAAAATATATCTAGGACTTTCTCTGGTGTTGTTGTGGGCAGGGTGGGGTCAGTTCATTTTCGGATAGTTCCTTGGTCCGGCTTATATTTCTCAAGATCTATAGGCCCCTTCCTATGTAGTTGGTACTAACTACACGGTTTTAATCTATTGCACCTGTCACTTCCAAGGTCGGGCAGTCCTCAGAGGCGCAGACTGTGTTGGGCCTGCATTTTGTGCCCTTCCCAGGTCCGAGCAGCTCAGATGATCAGGTGTTTGGTGAGCGTGGTTGCTGTGACTCATCACCTCCCCGTCACTGCCACTCGGTTTCCTGTGTGTACAACCGGTGCACCTTCTCAGGCAGATGTTGACTGTCCAGAATCCCAAGAAGTTTTAGTTAGCAAAGAAGCCTGCTTGCAGTTTGGAAGATAATGCCTCTCTGGGGCTGCGATTGCCCCCTTCCAGCTCTGGCTGCCTGTCACGGGGCTTGGGGGTGGTGGGGGCGGGTATGGTCTGCAGCCAGCTAGCTCTGTTCAGTCCTTTGTTCTGTGAGCGGGCCTGATGGTGTCTTAGGTTAGGGCTTTTCACGTGGTAGCTATCCCGCAGTCTGGTTTTCTAGCCCAAGTTAGTTCCTGCAGATTGCCCTCGGGGCATTCAGGCCAGATCCTTACTCTGAGCAATGCAGCCCTCGCCTCCCTGCCCAACCCCTGCTAGCTAGTGGCGGATGCAGGCATCTGCGCTGCCTCTCCACTGGGGGAGTTACAACTGGACACATAATCTGTGGGTTTTAATTATTTATTTATTTTTCCTCCCTGTTATGTTGCCCTCTGTGGTTCCAAGGCTCGCCACAGACTCGGCAGTGAGAGTGTTTCCTGGTGTTTGGAAACGTCTCTCTTTTTAAGACTCACTTCTGGGGACGGAGCTCCATCCCTACCTCTTTTGTCTCTCTTTTTGTCTTTTATATCTTTTCCTACCTCCTTTTGAAGACAGTGGGCTGCTTTTCTGGGTGCCCGATGTCTTCTGCCGGCATTCAGACATTGTTTTGTGGAATTTACTCAGCGTTTAAATGTTCTTTTGATGAATCTGTGTGTGGGGGGAAGTGGTCTCCCAGTCCTAGTCCTCTGCCATCTTGAGTTCTTTGTTCTAAAATGTTTGAAGGTATTAATTATAGTTTCAAAATATCCCCACGCTGTTGGCTCTGTTACCTTCGTGTTTGGGCTGACTCACTGCAACTCCTTTCGGAGCTGAAGGGAGGAAACCCAGCCTGGAGGACTAGTGTTCAGCCTGCCTCTTCCCCTTGCTTTACACGCCCCTTGACTTCCTCCCTTTTTTGCCCCCAGGTCATGGGCCCGTCTTCTTACTTCTCTCACTGCAAATCTCCTATTCTGCTGGGGACCTGGAGACCGTAAGAGAAGACTCCAACTGTCCCAGTGCAACTGGCTGAGAAGGAAGGGGGAGGCCAGGGCCCCTTGGAGGATAATAGGATAAACGTCCAGTGAAACCTGGATTTTTCAGGTTTCACCTAGGGCTGCTAGAAGCTGCAAGGAGACTTTGCTGCCCTTTTAAAATGGTCAAATCACTGATTCTGCAGTCTCTCATCTTCTGAGACTTGTGCTCTAGAAGCAGAATAGTCTGGGCCGCGGTGGCCAAGAGGCCCCTGGCGGTGGTGGGCTCCCCGGGGCACCCCCTGAGGCACCCACTAGGAAGCACACGTGGGCACAGGTGTTGGCCAGGACACAAGGCCAGGTGCCCAGAACAACCAGTGCAGCCAGGCTGAGGCCGATGAAGTGGGTGGGGATGGGATGGACCCTTTGTGTGATTTCTCTGCTAGAGACGTTGATGAGGAATGATGACATCATATAAAATATATGTGGGCCAGTATTGGAACTTTTAAATGTATCTGCCATGCCTCTTAACTTTGTTTGAAATTTTTCATCAGCTGCTAGTGTCATTCACCTATGTTACCCAAAGTACCTCTCTTTTTTATTGTGGTAAAATTTATACAACATCACCTTTTAACCATTTTTACCCTTTTAACCATTTTTAAGTGAACAATTCAGTGGCATTAAGTACATTCATAATTTGTATAACCATTATCACTCTTCATTTCCAGAACTTTTTTCATCATCCCAAACAAGCCACACCCATTAAACAATAACTCCCCATCTTCCCCTGCCTCAGCCCTTGGAAATTTCTGCTATACTTTCTAAAGTCTCTATGTAATTGCATATTCTAGGTGCCTCATACAAGAGGGGTCATAAAGCATTTATCTCTTCATATCTGGCTTACTTCACTTTAGCATAGTGTTTTCAAGTTCACCCAAATTGTAGCCTGTGTCAGAATTTCATTTCTTTTTAAGACTGAAAAAGATTCCATTGAGTATAGTTACCACATTTAGTTAATCCATTCATCTGTTGATAGCTCCAAGGGATTTTGAAACAACTAGACATTTCATTTCAAATGTATATAAAAACATTTCATGTATGAGACCTCATTTTAATGTTTGAAGACGTTAATATATTCCTGCCCTGTTTTCTCTGCTATCTTTGTGTTCTCCCAAGTCAATAAGTCCCTTTATTTTCTCTCTCCTGTAGTGTCAGCTTGCCCCAGGTAAGTGGTCATTGTAGATCGTGGACTTATCGTCCCAGAAGAGACTCTCTGTAGAATGTCTGTTGCCTTCATTTGTACATCCTCTTGGGAGAGGGGGAGTGAGAATCCAAGGGAGCATCACTGACTTATATCTTGGCCAATTCCTGGTGGGAATGAGGGAGAAACACAGGATGTGATACCCACACTCACAACTCCAACCAAGAGACAGATGCCCTCCCCTCTTAACACCCCAGGCCATAAGAGAGATGGGAGGGCCCAGGGCACTGGCAACCTTTGCTTCAGTCTCCCAATTAATCAGCTTAGCAGTGGTCCCAAGTTCTCCTTCTGTGATTGTTTCTCCCACCTCCATTTCCACATCTATAAAATGGGCATAAAATAGAATGATTCTAGTTAACATTATTGTTTTATTTAATCTTCTTTTTTTCAGTATTTCCATTAGAGAAAATTTTTTCTGGCAATATCAAGGATGAACACTTAACTCTTTTTAGAAAAGTATTGTACATTGTACCTATGGGTATGTGCTTCTGTGTGTGTGACTTTAAGTAATGCCATGTAAAAAGGAGCTGTGATTTTTAAATTTTATTTATTTTTAATTGGAGGATAATTGCTTTACAATATTGTGTTGTTTTCTGCCATACATCAGAACTGCTATTTTTAAGTTATGTTTTCAAAGTGAAAACATTGGAAGCAAATGTTTCAAGAGGAGGCATTAAAATATTTCCTTAGTGCTTGAAACTGGGGGGTTCATACTGTAAATTAAACTAACAATAAAATGATGATATATTCTTCTTAGGTAAAAATAATTCTCTTCAAGCTGTATAAAGAAGTTAACATCTGATACTTAAAAATATATAGAGAACATTGATTCAATATAATTATCAAATTAGTTCTTATCTGGTACAATAACTATAATTTAAACATGGAACCGATGTCTTTAGTAGAGAATTTGTGTGTGTGTGTGTGGATAAAGATTTAATTCTAAGCAAGAAAAGACAGGCAGAAAAGACAAATACAAAATTTCTAAACCTCATATATATATGGTCTTATGAAAAATAAAAGTAAATGATGATGAAGTAGAATACTTCAAAGTAACAAGTTTTTAATATAGTATTCCTATTTTCAGTTCAGTTCAGTTCAGTCTCTCAGTCGTGTCCAACTCTTTGTGACCCCATGAATAACAGCACACCAGGCCTCCCTGTCCATCACCAACTCCCAGAGTTCACCCAAACTCACGTCCATCGAGTCAGTGATGCCATCCAGCCATCTCATCCTCTGTCGTCCCCTTCTCCTCCTGCCCCCAATCCCTCCCAGCATCAGAGTCTTTTCCAATGAGTCAACTCTTCGCATGAGGTGGCCAAAGTACTGGAGTTTCAGCTTTAGCATCATTCCTTCCAAAGAAATCCCAGGGCTGATCTCCTTCAGAATGGACTGGTTGGATCTCCTTGCACTCCAGGGGACTCTCAAGAGTCTTCTCCAACACCACAGTTCAAAAGCATCAATTCTTCAGTGCTCAGCCTTCTTCACAGTCCAACTCTCACATCCATACATGACCACAGGAAAAACCATAGCCTTGACTAGACTATTTTAAGTTATCATAATTTTGGGATGAATAAAATGTTGCAAGCCATTACAAAGTGCTAGCAATTTATAAACCTGCCCTCAAGAAAGCAGGCATTCGTCAGTTCCCAGGCTTTCTGGCCAGGCTCAGCTCAGTACAACCAATGCCGGGATCAGGTTTTGCTCAAATTGTAAAAAGTAATCTTTCTTTTTCCTCTTTCCTATTTCCCCTCTTTCTTTTCAGGTGAAAGAAATGTTTGGTCCAAGGATCCTAAGTGTATTTGTCTGGTTTCTAAGATAGAGACAGGGCTTTTAAGATATTATTTATTTGGCTGCACTGAGTCTTAGTTGGGACCTGGAAACTCTTAGTTGTGGCATGCAGGATCTAGTTCCCTGAGCAGGGATGGAACCCAGGCCCCCTGGACCACCAGAGAGGTCCTGAGACAGGATTTTTAACAAAATGACCTGGAAATAAAGAAACTTATGTCATTATGTGCTCAGTAGCTTGAGTCATAGCCAGCTCTTCACGGCCATATGGACTGTAGCCGCCAGACTCCTCTGTCCAGGGGATTCTCCAGGCAAGAATACTAGAGTGGGTTGCCGCTTCCTACTCCCGGGGATCTTCCTGACCCAGAGATCGAATCTGCATCGATTCTGTCTCCTGCATTGGCAGGCGGGTTTTTTACTTCTAGTGCTACCTGGGAAGCCCATGTAAGGAGGCACATTCAACCCATCCTTTATGATACAACTACATAACCTGGTAAAAAGAATAAGTTACTAAATCCAAAACTGAATGAACCATGAATAACAATCAATTCAGAAAACACTCTAGCTTGCACCAAACTACTGTCTACTACCTTCCTAATAAGGTTTGAAGAGCCAGTGATTCTCTTAACTCTGTAAGACATATCAAGTAATACATTGCTATTCTGTCTCGTTTCTAACCGCATTGCTCATATCTGCAGTTATACAATGTGTAGGGTTCAAAGTCAAACACAAAACACTGCTTAAGCAAACAAGTAGAGCGCCATTAGTATACATTTTCCAAATTCCTCCCTCTTTGGTTGCCTTGCATATAGGTAGAACATTGAGCACTGCACTCAGATCCTATAAATGGGCAGCTTTCTCAGTCGGCTTCTCCAACGCATAATCACATAATCAGGGCTATTCTTCAAGGCCATTGAGTGCCTGGCTTTTCATTGCTTCTTGGCCTGGGGCTGAGCATTCAATTAAGATCAACACAGATCCCTATTCCTGCCTTCATGAAGGTTAAAGTCATTTGGAAAGTTTTGGCATTCTTACTTTGCAAGTCTTATAATCTAAAATATGGTTTTAGTTCTAGTCCTTATTTAAGAAGTTGGAATCTCCAATGAATCTTCATTGAAATGAAAGGAAATGTGCCTGGAGATATAGCGAGGAGTCAGTACCACCAAATCTTATGTGTTATTTCATTTTACTCTTGTGGCAGCCTTATCAGACTTAAAGTAGGCAGGTATTATTGCCCTCACTTTACAAATGAGCTTTTATAAAGGGAGGTTGTAGACAACTTGATCATGGTCATAAAAGCTACCAGTGGGTAGAAAAAGGGACCTCAACTTTGGTTTCCTGCCAGACTACCAGTGAGTGACATTGCTGTTCTTTGTTCCTTTTGTATAAATTTGACTTTGTACTTCCTCCAAAGCGTCCAGCTTTGCCTGAAAAAGAAAAAAAAAATTCAAGTGCGTCACATCCCAGTGAAAATTAAGTGTGATCAAAATTAGTGTTCCTTGGGCTTCCCTGGTGGCTGAGTCAGTAATGAATTTGCCTGCAATGAGAGAGACCCGGGTTTGATCCCTGGGTGGGGAAGATCCTCTGGAGAAGGGAATGGCTACTACTCCAGTATTCCCGCCTAGAGAATTCCACAGACAGAGGAGCCTGGTAGGTTACAGTCTATGGGGTCGCAAAGAGTCAGACACAACTGAGTGACTAACACTTTCACTTTCAAGGACCCTTGATGAGTCAGTTGTCTCATCAAATTCCCACTGTAAGACATCCTTTCCAGAGACATTACAAGTTCTGACACTCTGAATTTAGGGCTATTCCTAGAACTGTTAGTAAACCTTCAGCAACAGAAAAGGGCATGTAGATATCTATCTAGAAGCTTTCCTAGGTTTGAAAGATCATTTTCTTCAGAAAAAGATTTGTCCAGACCTACCTGCCTGCCCCCATCTGATCTCCCTCTTTCACCAGTAGACCTTTAGTGTTATCACTAACTTTGATACCTTTACTAATTTATTTCATATATAAGGTTAATGTCAATGCATGTTAACATGCATTCAACTAAAAAATTTACCTATATTCTTACAAGCATATCAAATTGCTTTCATTTCTCTGTATTTTCCGTTCAGATCTGATTTATGTGCAAACAAATGCCATATATAGTTTTTAATCATGACACAATCTCATATTGATCTATATTTATAGCACATTAAAAATAGGGGGCTAACGTTAACCTGACTTGACAACAAATAACAAAATAATAGCTCCTAATATAATAATAACTCAGAATTTCTAGGTAACAGTACTATTAGTCCAACAGTCTGGAGATGACTATTCACAATTTCAAATTTTTCTCTAATTTGTATATTTGCCTGGTGGTTTGTTTTCAGTTTTTGTTGAGCAAGTGACACGGATGGCTTATTTCCAAGAGTAGAAGTCTGAACACTTCTCCCCACTGTGTCATGCTGTGGGAGTTGCCAAAAAAAACCAAAATGCAGTCAAAGCACTGGATGGAGAAACACTTTACTCACATGGAGACAGAGCAAGGGGGGCTTCAGCAGTGGGTACTGGCCACCAGGGGCCTCCTGGCTGCCTATTCAGGGCAGCTGTCTCACATGCACCCCTCTCGATCTGTACCAGAAGGATCCCACACCCTCTCCATAAGGGACAGTAGAGCAGTGATGTTGGCCAGGCGCCATATGACCCACATGCTGAAGCAGAACAAAGGAGTACAGCTTAAGTCTGAACTAGGGAAAAGTGTTTCCACCCAGGATGGTAAGTCCAGCACAGGCTGTAAGGACTCTTTATCTCTTCAGAAGAAAGTGTTCCAGGCTTCCTGGGGCAGAGTGGGAGTTGAAAAGCTGCACACATGAGACTCCTTTCCCTACAGTTTTAATTTTAGTATCCCCCCACCTTACATTCAGTTTGCATAAAGCTATTTCATGTACCAGTTACCTAAATGGAGAAGGTTCAAAAAATGAGATCAATCCCATTTTCCCTCACTACGTTGGCCTGGGGATATTATTCCTGCTTCTCTTGAATGCAGCCAAGAACCGCAGCCTTTGAAGATACTTCTTAGGTGACCAGATAATGCCCTTAATAACTGCCTGAGAACCTACTGTGAGCCTTACAGTGGCACGAACAAGTGAATTACATCACACGTATCATTGCTAGATCAAGTGTTAGGTTTTGTTTTTGATCTTTCTTCCACTGAGTGGCCAAGCTAGAACAGTACACACTGTTCCTTGGTGTCATGAACTATCTTTATAGAATTTCCAGTGAACAGGATCCCAGGGCATCTGGGCTATTGCTAATAAACTGGACCCTTGATGGCCTAGCTATGGACCCATGGTGGCCTAGCTATGTAGTACTGAACAGCTGCCCTTAGCACATGTAGTCAGGAAAAGTAGAAACAAACTGACTATGCAGTGTTTACGTTTAGAAGCAGCCAGTCTTGGGAGATTGGAGGCTGCTCTTGCTTGTCACGCTCCACAAGCACTCTGTGGATAACGTGTGCTGTGAGGTTACTGCAACTCTGTTGGTGGTATACTTCATTGAACAGAAATCATTAATTTTGTTGTAATAAATGTATCAGTTAGGTTTGTGTTTTGAAGTTGTGTTTAATAATTCCTTTTTTTTTTCTCTTAATTGGGGTATAGTTGCGTTACAGTATCACACAACAAAGTGAATTAGCTATATGCATTGACATATATCCCTGCCTTTTTTGGACCTCCCTGACCCTCCCTCCAATCTCACCCCTCTAGGTTACTACAGAGCACTGAACTGAGCGCCCTACCCTGTGCAGCAGGTTCCCACTAGCTGTCTACCTTATACGCGGTAGTGCGCTCATGGGAGCGCTCTTGCACTGTTGGGGAGAATGTAAACTGATACAGCCAAGATGGAAAACAGTATGGAAGTTCCTTAAAACACTGAAAAACAGGACCACCGTATGACCCAGCAAGCTGGTACTGGGCATATACCCTGAGAAAACCAAAATCCAAAAGGAGAGGTATACCCCCATGTCCACGGCAGTGCTATTTACAGTAATTCCTTCTCCAAGGATGTTCCAAAGAGGTTCTCCTGTATCACTTTCTATTCACTTCATAATTTTGCCCCTCAAATTTAGATATTTAATCTTCCTAGAGCCCTTTTGTATGGTGTCATGTAGAAATAATTTAATTTTCTTCATACAGTAAACTGGTTTTACCAATGGCCTATAGTAAATAATCTGTCCCTTTCCCTTTAATTTGTGGTACTATTTTTTATGGTATACTTGGTTCTCATCTATACACAAATCTAACTTCTGTTCCCAGGGGATATTTATCTGTTCTTTGACCACTGTCACCATTTAAAAATTTATTTTAAATTTTAAGCTATATCTTTGAGGTATGTCTTAATACCTGAAAGGGAAAGTTTTCTCTCTTTCTTTTTAAAGATTGACTTAATTATTTATGGACCTCTATTAGGTAAAGTTTAAAACTTCCCTAGTAGCTCAGATGGTAAAGAATCTGCCTGCAATGCAGGAGATCTGGGTTTGATCTCTGGGACGGGAATACCCCTGGAGAAGGAAATGGCAACCCACTCTAGTGTTCTTGCCTGGAGAATTCCATGGACAGAGGAGCCTGGTGGGTTAAGTCTATGTGATCACAAAGAGTCAGACACGACTGAGTGACTAACACATACCCAGTGATATTGGGTATCACTTGTCTTGAAGCTATCTTAAAGATTTTCCATTAGGTACAATGGTTGTAGTATTTTTGGAATATAAGCCTTACTGAATAAAGGATGTTCTCTTCTATTATTAATTTGCTAAGCGTTTTCCCCCTTAACCATAGCTATTGAGTTTAATACTTGCTACATCCTTTGATGATTATATAGATTTTCTTTTTCCAGTCTTTGATGCACTGGATTGTGTTAATTGATTATTTTTTATGTTATTGCACTCTGACATTCCTGGCATATACTCAGCTTTGTCATCGTCTTCATATGCTGCTAGATTCAGCTTGCTAATATTTGATTTGAGATTTTTGACATCTTATTCATGAATGACACTTCCTGTCATTTTCCTTTCCCAAACTGTCTTTGTTTAATTTCACTTTTAAGTTTACACTAGTCTAACAGAATGAATTGGAGACTATCCCCTTTGGAGACTTCCCTCGTGGCTCAGATGGTAAAGCGTCTGCCTACAATGCAGGAGACCCAGGTTTGATCCCTGGGTCAGGAAGATCCTCTGGAGAAGGAAATGACATCCCACTCCAGTACTCTTGCCTGGAAAATCCCATAGACGGAGGAGTGTCATATGCTACAGTCCATGAAGTCGCAAAGAGTTGGACATTACTGAGCGACTTCACTTCATTTCACTTCACTTCCCTTTGTCTTTATTTTCAAGAGGAGGTTTTGAAAGTTTGCTTTCAACGTTTGAAACAATCTGCACTCAATATGCCAGCAAATTTGGAAAACTCAGCAGTGGCCACAGGACTGGAAAAGGTCAGTTTTCATTCCAATCCCAAAGAAAGGCAATGCAAAAGAACGCTCAAACTACCGCACAATTGCACTCATCTCACACGCTAGTAAAGTAATGCTCAAAATTCTCCAAGCCAGGCTTCAGCAATACGTGAACCATGAACTCCCTGATGTTCAAGCTGGTTTTAGAAAAGGCAGAGGAACCAGAGATCAAATTGCCAACATCCGTTGGATCATCGAAAAAGCAAGAGAGTTCCAGAAAAACATCTATTTCTGCTTTAGTGACTATGCCAAAGCCTTAGACTGTGTGGATCACAATCAACTGTGGACAATTCTGAAAGAGATGGGAATATCAGACCACCTGACCTGCCTCTTGAGAAATCTGTATGCAGGTCAGGAAGCAACAGTTAGAACTGGACATGGAACAACAAACTGGTTCCAAATAGGAAAAGGAGGACATCAAGGCTGTATGTTGTCACCCTGCTTATTTAACTTCTATGCAGAGAACATCATGAGAAATGCTGGACTGGAAGAAACACAAGCTGGAATCAAGATTGCTGGGAGAAATATCAATCACCTCAGCTATGCAGATGACACCACCCTTATGGCAGAAAGTGAAGAGGAGCTAAAAAGCCTCTTGATGAAAGTGAAAGAGGAGAGTGAAAAAGTTGGCTTAAAGCTCAGCATTCAGAAAACGAAGATCATGGCATCTGGTCCCATCACTTCATGGGAAATAGATGGGGAAACAGTAGAAACAGTGTCAGACTTTATTTTGGGGGGCTCCAAAATCACTGCAGATGGTGACTGCAGCCATGAAATTAAAAGACGCTTACTCCTTGGAAGAAAAGTTATGACCAACCTAGATAGTATATTCAAAAGCAGAGACATTACTTTGCCGACTAAGGACCGTCTAGTCAAGGCTATGGTTTTTCCTGTGGTCATGTATGGATGTGAGAGTCGGACTATGAAGAAAGCTGAGCACTGAAGAATTGATGCTTTTGAACTGTGGTGTTGGAGAAGACTCTTGAGAGTCCCTTGGACTGCAAGGAGATCCAACCAGTCCATTCTGAAGGAGATCAGCCCTGGGATTTCTTTGGAAGGAATGATGCTAAAGCTGAAGCTCCAGTACCGTGGCCACCTCATGCAAAGCATTGACTCATTGGAAAAGACTCTGATGCTGGGAAGGATTGGGGGCAGGAGGAGAAGGGGACAACAGAGGATGAGATGGCTGGATGGCATCACGGACTTGATGGACGTGAGTCTGAGTGAACTCCAGGAGTTGGTGATGGACAGGGAGGCCTGGCATGCTGGGATTCATGGGGTCACAAAGAGTCGGACACGACTGAGCAACTGAACTGAACTGAACTGATTCCTTTCAAATTTGGTAGAATTTGCTTTTAAACTGGCCAGATACAGACATTTTTCTTTCTTAAAAAAAAAAATATATATATATATATATGAAAATATATATGTATATACACGTGTGTGATCATACTTTAACTATGTCTTACACAGTTACTTTATATTCAGAATCTGATGATTCTATACAGTTATACCTAATTTTATTGATATTGTATTTTTCACAAATTGAAGATTTGTTGTTGTTGTTATTGTTCAGTTGCTAAGTTGTGTCTGACTCTGTGACCCTATGGACTGCAGCACATCAGACTTCTCAGTCGTCCACTATCTCCCAGAGTGTGCTCAAATTCATGTCCACTGAGTCTGTGATGCCATCCAACCATTTCATCCTCTGTCACCCTCTTCTTCTCCTGCCTTCAATCTTTCTCAGCATCAGGGTAGTTTCCAATGAGTCAGCTCTTTGCATCAGGTGGCCAGAGTATTGGAGCTTCAGCTTCAGCCTCAGTCCTTCCGATGAATACTCAGGGTTGATTTCCTTTAGGATGGACTGGTTTGATCTCCTTGCCCTCCAAAGGACTCTAAAGAGTCTTCTCCAGCGCCGCAATTCAAAAGCATCAATTCTTCAGTGCTCGGCCTTCTTTACGGCCCAACTCTCAGATCCCTCCATGTGAAGGTTTGTAGCAACCCTGCATCCAGCGTCTGTCAGTGCCATTTTTTCCAATGTTAATTGCTCACTTTATGTTTCTGTGTCAAATTTTGGTAATTTTTGCAATCCTTCAAACTTGTTATGCTGATCTGTGATCAATAATCTTTGATGTTACTACTATGACTTGCTCAGATGGCTAGCATTTTTTAGCAAATATGATATTTCAAAATTAAGGTTTATACATTGTTGTTTTTTAGATATAAAGCTATTGAACACTTAGGAGACTACAGTATAGTGTAAACATACTCTTTTCTGCACTGGGAAACCAAAAATTTGTGTGACTTCCTTTATTGCAATATTCATTTTATTGTGATCTTTTGGAAATATATAATATCTCTGGGGTATGCCTACAGTTTGACTCCTCAGAGGTCTAAATCTGTTATTTATTGTTTCTGCTGACTTTTACTGAACTGGTGATTCCTGTGGCCTGGTGATTTTTTTTTTTTTTCAAAATTGTGAGTTTACATTTGACTGTGGTTAACCTGTGGGAATTCATAATGCCTAAACTGGGGTTTTTCCCCTCAATAGAGGATTTTGACTTTGTTTCTACAAGGAGCAGACAATCAATAGTATCAGCATGAGATCACTTTAGCCTGACTTGAGGGTCTTGGCTACATGGAGAGCCTTAAACTGGACTATTTCATCATACCAAGGGTTATAGGCTTCATCTAAAAATCATAGTAACACTGTCTGCAGTTGCCTTGGAGAAAGAACAAGTTTCCTTTGTTTTCTGTTCATCAATCAGCTTTCAACTCACTAGTCCTTTTCATATCTTCATATTCCTTGGTTCCTAGACTATTTGTTGAAATAACTTCTTTACAGTATAAAGCATAGGACTGCTTCTGCTTCCTCACGGGATAGGACCTTGTTTTGTTTTGATCATATCAGAGCTCTCCAACCTTGGATTAAGAGAGGCTACTTACTGTTTCCTCTGGAGAAGGGAGGAGGACTCACAAGGTAATGGAGCAGCGAGGAAAGATTAATCCAGGCCCTGAAAGTAGATGCATAGAATGAGGTACACAGATAGAAAAATCTCAATGAGAAATTGATACCAATTGGAGTTCTCGGCCTCCTTAATCAATAGAAATTGAAGAGACCAGACAAGAAATTCAGGCAAGGCTTTACTGAGGCTCCTGCTACAGTAGAGGGGAATAAAAACAAGTAACAAATTCCCTTACTCGTTCCCCATGGGAGTGAGCTGGTTCCTATTATTCAGTGAGGGAAAGGGTGTGTTCAGGGGTTGGGCTGGACAGGTGGTTGAGGTGGTTTGCTCACCACTTTGGTGGTGGTGTGTGCAGCGGGGCATGTGCAGTACCCTGCTTTTGCTTCCAGCTCCTTAGACGTGGCAGTGGGGTTTTGGGTATCTTTGTATCTTCTTATCCATAATTTGCCCCACTGTACAGGCACAGTTTTTAGTCCCTTATAGTTTCTTTTATTTTTTGTTGCTTGAGGAGAAGTTTGGCCAGGTACAAGCACTACAGCAAAGGACCCCAGGTCCCAGCCTGCTTCAAAACCTCAGAGTGGAACACTAGTGTAATTTATTGTTGTTGTTCAGTCATTAAGTCATGTCTGACTCTTTGCTACCCCATGGACTGCAGCACGCCTGGCTTCCATGTCCCTCACTATCTCCCAGAGTTTGCTCAAACTCATATCTATTGAATCGGAGATGCCATCCAACCGTCTCATCCTCTGTCACTCCCTTCTCCTGCCTTCAATCTTTCCCAGCACCAGGGTCTTTTCAAGTGAGTCTGCTCTTCACATCAGTTGGCCAGAGTACTAGTTTCAGCATCAGTTCTTCCAAAGAGTATTCAGGGTTGATTTCCTTTAGGATTAACTAGTTTGATCTTGCTGTCCCAAGGACTGGTATAATTACTCCACTGATTATGACTGAATTTCTGGTAAACCTCTTTATAAGCCAAAAAGCAGGTTTGAGAGATAGATGTAGTGGAGAAGCATTTACAGTACCTATTCCTGGGAGGAGCTCCTGTCCTCCATAAAGTAAAACCACAGTAGATTGTTTTTCGTTTGTTTGTTTTGTTTTTGCCATGCCATACGACTTGCAGTATCTTAGTTCCCCTACCAGGGACTGAACCCAGGCCACCCAGGCCACAGCAGTGTAAGTACTGAGTCTTAACCACAGGACCACCAGGGAATTTCTGTGTTGATATTTCTGTTGATGTGCCAAACATGAGGGGGAAATTAAGCCAAGGATAATCACTAATGATATTTGATCTTTTGTTTCAGATGTCTGTTTATTGTGAAAAGCATGCATATAAGAATCAAAATGAAAATCCTATCCCAGACTACAAACGCAGCTTGAAAGAATTCAGAGAGACTGACACCCTAGCCATCCCTGGAGATACTGACTCAATGGACATAAGAGACAGATATTTGGCAAGCCTATTTGAGGATTGTTGAAATATACTGGGGCTTATATAATACAGATACTCTTTAGCTATTTATTTATTCTGTTACAATGATTCCTACTAATGTCAAATCCTCCTAGGTGTTGTCAGTTGCTACCAACACACGTGTTTTAGTTCTATAAAGTCAGAAAAACTAAAATATCTGTGCCACTTAATGTTTTTATTGAGTAACTTGGGTATCCTTTCTTTCTTATAACTCTTTCCCCCATCCGTGTCAACAGTGTTGAAGAGTTTTGTTGAATCCTGTTTATAACAGTGACAGCAGACGTTAACACAGCCCTTATTCCAGGCTTAATAGGATGAATGGGGATTCAGCAATGATCAAGTCAAGCTTGATCCTTCCTTACTTTCATTGATCTTAAAGTTGTCTCTTCTTTTTTGAAAATCCCACTCTCTTTCTTACTTAACCTCTTTTGTGGTGCTCAAAGTAAAAATGATTGCCCCAATCTTACCATAAAATACTCACTGCCTTTGAGAAATCAGACTGAACTTTAACTAAGGAGTGGCAAAACTCCCTGGGCTTCCTTTGCAACTGTTCTTTTTCTGCCTTCAAGTATCTGTATGTCCACCAGATGAATTCCTATTCTGAGAGAACCCGAAGAAGTACAGTAGGGAGTCACTAATCATTTGTTGGATAGCAAATGATACAACTTTGGGTTACTTATACTATGAGTCTACATTTTGCCTCTTGAGTCTGAACCAGCAATAGTATAGAGAAGTTTCCCTCAATAACTTCTGGTACCTGGAGAACCAGAAAAATCTTTCATGGGTTGCTTTGACTATTTGTCTTGGTACACTCATTTAGTCATGCTAAAGAGAAACCTAGACAAACTAGCTATGACAAGCCTAGACAGCATATGAAAAAGCAGAGACATCATTTGCCAACAAAGTGATGTCTCTGTGACTAAAGTGCCATATAGTTAAAGCTATAGCTTTTCCAGTAGTCATGTATGGAAGTGAGAGTTGGACCATAAAGAAGGCTGAGTGCCGAAGAATTGATACTTTCAAATCGTGTTGCTGGAGAAGACTCTTGAGTGTCCCTTGGACAGCAGGGAGATCAAACCAGTCAATCCTAAAGGAAATCAATCCTGAATATTTACTGGAAGGATTGACGCTGAAACTGAAGTTCCGGTACGTTGGCCACCGAAGAACTGACTCATTGGAAAAGACCCTGCTGTTGGGAAAGATTGAGTGTAGGAGAAGAAGGGGATGACAGAGGATGTCAATGAACATGAATCTGAGCAAACTCCAGGAGTTGTGAAGGACAGGGAAGCCTGGAGTGCTGCAGTCCATGAGGTCCATGGGGTCACAAAGAGACACTCCTTGGCTAGTGACTGAACAACCACAAAACAGAAAGCATGATCTTATCCTTAGCCAGGGCAATTGTATCAATATTACCCTAACTGCTCACAAGGTTACTTTTGTTAACTGAGGATTGTAGGATTTCTAACTGCATCCTGGGTTTAAAAGTATTTGACCACAAGTCTAAACTGTTATTCATTCATTCAACAAATGGTTATTGAGTGACTACTCTGACTGTAGAAGATAAAACAGAGGACAAATTAAACAAATATTCCTACTCCCATGGAACTTACATTCTATCTGGAAAGAAAGGAAAGAAGCAAGATAAGTAAAATACTATTTTAAAGTAATGTTAAGGAGAAAATAAAACAGAGGCATGAGAGAAACACCAGGAAAAGGGGGATTACAATTCTTGATATGAAAAGCCTACCAAGGAGTTGTATTTTGAGTGTAGACCTGGAGAAGGTGAAGGAGTGAGCTATGTAAATATTTGGAGGGGAATATGCCAGGCAGAGAAGAGTAGGTGCAAAGGCCCTTGGTGGAAGCTTGCTCACTATGTCTTAAGAATAGCAAGGAGGCAAATCTGGCTGAAGAGGAATGAGCTAAGGAGAAAGTAAACAAAGGTAAAATTAGAGAAAAATGGGGCAGATTACACAGGGCCTCAAAAGTCACTGTGAAAACTTGGGCTTTTATGAGATGTGAAAAAGGAACCACTAACGGTTATAAGGAGGAATTACATGATTGATGTATGCTTTATCATGAGTGCTACTGTTGCTTTGTTGAACTAAAAATTAAAGAGGGGCAAGGAGGGACTTCCCTGGTGGTCTAGTGGCTAAGACTGCACACTCTCAATGCAGGGGGCCTGAGTCCAATCCCTGGTCAGGGACCTAGATTCCACATGCCACAACTAAGAGTTTGATTGCCAACTAATGATCCCAAATGCAAAAAAAGAAGAGGAAGACCCCGTGTGCTGCAGCTAAGATCCAGAACAGACAAATAATTTTTTTTTTTTTAAAGAGGAGCAAGGAAAGAAGTAGGAAGAGCTGAGGAAGATGTTGCAGTATTCCATATGAGAAATGATGGTGACTTGAACTTGAGTGGTAGTAGTGGAAATGGTACCAAGTGATCAAATTCTGGATGAATTTTGAAGAGTGAGCCAGTAAGATTTACTTGTTGGATCAGATTGGGGTGAGAGAGTAAGGGAAGACACCAAGGATTTTGGCCTGAGTAACAGGAAGAAAGGAGTTGCCATTTACTGAGATGAGGATGCTGGCAAGAGGAGCATCCTAGAGCAGGGATGCTTGTCAGACACCAAAGCGAATGTGCCGAATAGGCAGGGGAATGTGAGTCTGGAGCTGAATGCAGAGGTCTGGGCTGGAGATTGAAATTTGGGAGTCACCGTCACATGATGGCATTTAAAGTGACCAGAAGGGACTTCCCTGGTGGTCCAGGGGCTAAGATTCCTTGCTCCCAATGTAAAGGGTCCAGGTCTAATTCCTGGTCAGGGAACTAGCTCATGCATGCCACTACTAAAGATCCTACCTGTTGCAATTAAGACCCGGTGCAGCTAAATAAATAAATAAAGTTAATTAATTTAAAAAAGTCTAACCAGGGAGCTGGAAGTTGTTGTTCTATATGACTAAAGAGTCAGACACGACTGAGTGACTGAACTGAACTGAAACCAGTCAAGTTTCCACAAGGTTCTGAAGGTTCAAGATTCCTAGCTGCACAAAGATGAATGATCCTGTGTGCTGTGATTAAGACCCAGAACAGCCAAATAAATAAAAACATATTTTTTTTAATTAAAAAAATAAATTTATTTAAAAATAAAGTAACTGGAGGAAACCTCCAAGGAAGTGACAATAAATAAAAGAGTGTGCTCAAAGGTCACGGAGATGAGGAAGAACCAGCAAAGGAGACAGGGGACAAAAACCAGCAGTGTGGTATTCTGGAAGTGAAGAACGTGTTTCTAGGGGAGAGTGATCAACTGGGCCAAACACTGCTTTAGGTCGCAAGAATGAGAACTGAGACGTGACCTCTGGATACAGCAATCTAGAGGCCTGCGGCGAGCTCTGATAAGGGCAGTTGGTGGAAGAGTGAGGACAAAAACTTAATGGGTTTAAGTCGATGAGGAAACAGGACGCGCAGAATTGGACACAGGCGAATATAGAGAATTAGTTCATGGAGTGGTCTGTAAAAACAAAGGCCTGGCAGAAACAGGGTCAAGAAAGGGTTCTTAAAGGATGGGTGTTTAAAAAAAAAAAAGGATGGTGCAATTATGATACTTTGTTTTGGAGTTTTTTTTTTTTGTTTTTTTTTTACTGTACCTCTCAGCATGTGGGGTCTTAGTTCCCTGACCAGGGATCAAACCCATGTCCTCTGCAGTGGAAGCATGGAATCTTAACTGCTGGACGACCAAAGTAGTCCCTGACAACATGTCTTTATATATTGATGAATAAGTGTATATTAGAAGAGAGAATTGTTAGAGCAATGCTTTTAAATGGACAAAAGGAATAGGGCTAGTGTGTAAGGGGAGGGGTGGACAATGAAAAACGGCAGATGCAGGCTGGGAAGATGTGGCAGGAGACATGACTATCCTTTGGTTTCTGTATACTTTTTACAAAAGAAATGAAACTTTTGGTTAATGTACTTATACATAATGATAGTGATGGCTGACATACTCACTTTGGGATAACCAGATTATCTTTGGGTTTTTTTTAAGATTTTTTTAAATGTAGACCGTTTTTAAAGTCTTTATTGAATTTGTTACAACACTGCTTCTGTTTCGTGTTTTAGTTTTTTTGCTGGAGAAGCATGTGTGATCTTAGCTCCCCGACCAGGGATTGAACATACATGGCACTCCCTTGCTCTTGGAAAGTGAAGTCTTAACCACTGGACCACTAGGGAAGCCCCAAGAAGATTATCTTTAAAATTTGAAAAGTATGCATGTTGCTAATGCTGTTGCTGTCAACACTGGGAGGAATGTTATAGAAACATTCCAAGACAGTCTGGTGACCTTCCTCCCAAATTGTTCTTCCTGGATATGCCTCTCTGGTTGTTTTAAAGTGTTTCCTTAATAATCAACTCTACTAAAATAACCCCACAATAATTAGCTCCCTTCATCTAAACACCAGCTATTTTTTAGTTTGGATCTTTGAGTCACAAAGTTTTTCTTTCTTTTTTTTTTCTCAAAGTAGCCTACATTCTTGTTTCCTGAGCTTGATTATAAAGTAGTCTAGTCCATTTCAAAAACTGGTAAAATACAGCTGCTGACTGCTCCATTCAGTTAATTTTCAATTTATAGCTACTTTCCAGTTCAAGTGATTAAAGGTAGGAACATGAGATAATGGGTCATTTACTGAGTTGTTGATATTGATGCTCATACTGAAAATGGGAAAGGATAATTCTAGAATGCTTAAAATATGTTAGAAGAAGACTTTTTGTTTGTTAGTTGATAAAAGGCTTGGCATAGCTGTCTGTTTTTTCGGTGAAAGCGCTAAAGTCAGGATTGAAAACCTTTTAAGGATCACCTGGCCCAATTATTCATTTGATGCTTCAACTCCCCTGTAACATCTCTGCTAATGTGTCCACACTTTCCTTAGCTCTAATGCCAGGAAAGTGACTACTTTACTCCTCTACATCATAGAAATTAACATACAAGGACACATCTGAAGGTTTCTATTTAAAATGATGATGAATTGTATGAAAGTTTTCAGGACAGTCAAGAGATTTTTCAGTTGCTATACAAAAGATTATAAATCAGAATTCTGGTTTTACAGAGATGCAAATGGGGACATGCAGGTGGAAATGCAGGCGTAAGTACCTTGTACAGCAGGCTGAGATGCTGAGTCCCAAGCTAATCCTGGTCTGAAGCACTAGTCACTTCACAGTTGAGGGCAGAGGATGATGCGGAAAGTCTGAGCTGTAGGCTGCTCTCCTAAAGCTATCCTGTGTCTTAATTTTCTTCCCTAAACTTGACAGAATGGCTGACAGCTTTCTTGTCTTTGATTTAGCTCAAGGCACCTGGTTTGCTGCAAGATTTAAAATCCCCCCTTCCTGGTTCATCATTTTGGTCAGAAGATTTAGTTCATAATCATTAATGTTTGATAAGATAACTGGACAAAACTATGCATCCTTTTTCCTCTTAAACACACATAATATACAGACAGGGTGAAATCATTTCAGGTTAGTGAAGTTGATGTTTAATTTTTGCTTTAATCGATATGGTTAGCATTAATTCCAGCTGAAATAATGTTTTCCATTTTCTATATAAACCTCAGAGACATTACTTTGCCAACAAAGGTCCGTCTAGTCAAGGCTATGGTTTTCCAGTGGTCATATATGGATGCGAGAGTTGGACTGTGAAGAAGGCTGAGCACCTAAGAATTGATGCTTTTGAACCATGGTGTTGGAGAAGACTCTTGAGAATCCCTTGGACTGCAAGGAGATCCAACCAGTCCATTCTAAAGGAGATTAGTCCTGGGTGTTCTTTGGAAGGAATGATGCTAAAGCTGAAACTCCAGTACTTTGGCCACCTCATGTGAAGAGTTGACTCATTGGAAAAGACTCTGACGCTGGGAGGCATTGAGGGCAGGAGGAGAAGGGGATGACAGAGGATGAGATGGCTGAATGGCATCACTGACTCGATGGATGTGAGTTTGAGTGAACTCTGGGAGTTGGTGATGGACAGGGAGGCCTGGCGTGCTGCTATTCATGGGGTTGCAAAGAGTCGGACACGACTGAGCAACTGAACTGAACTGAACTGAACAGGATAGTAAGTTTACTAAAAAATTATTTCACTGGGGAGAGAGGGATGAATGGGTGGAGCACAGAGAATTTTAAGAGCAATGGGACTTTTCTGTGTGTGCGTGCTCAGTTACTTCAGCTGTGTCCAACTCTTTGAGACCCTATGGACTGTAGCTCACCAGGCTCCTCTGTCCATGGAAATCTCCAGGCAAGAATACTGGGGTGGGTTGCCATGCCCTTCTCCAGGGGATCCTCCTGACCCAGGTATTGAACCCGAGTCTCCTGCATTGCAGGCAGATTCTTTACCGCTGAGCCACCAGGGAAGCCCCGGAATACTGCTGTATGATACCCTAATGATGTCAATGTACACTTATCAAAACTATATTTTATATGTAGAACACAAAGAATAAACCCTAATATAAACTATGGACCTCGGGCAATAATAGTGTGTCCATATTGGTTCATTGATTGTCACAGGAACCTCTGTGTTGGAGGATGTTGACAGAAAGTGAGGCTGTCCTTGTACGGGACAGGGGTATAAGGAAAGGGGTATTTTCTGCTCAGTTTTGCTGTAAACTTAAAACAATTCTAAAAATAAAGTCTATCAAAAAATGATTTCACAAAGCCTTCAGAGTTTTGAAGAAGTACAATTACTCATTTCCGAAATGTTCTTTTGTTATTAGAAAACTTGGAGTCATTGTAAATAAACTGTTACCAATGGCAATTAAAAACTATAGTGAAGGCATTTACTTCTTTGTTAAACTATTTTGTACAGTGAAGAATCACTCTAATTTAGTTGTATGACAAACTTAGGGATGTCTGAGAAAAGCATCATAGATGAGGAGTATAGATTTTCAGATTTTTTTTAAGGCAGAACCTGAAAACTGGGCAGAAAGATTCTCTCAAGTAATTGCAAAGTAATCCCTGGGATAACTGGATATTTTCCCTGGGTCTTCTGATGGTTTTATAACCTGGTGGCAACTTCAGACTAGTGAAAATAGGTAGTATTTTCTAAGGAATAGCCAGTTGATTTTATTGTACAGCATGATGGAAAGTGAACCTTTGGAGTCATGGAAGAAAGGAGAGGCATAAATGACCTGTTTCGTTCTTGGGGGCTGGGAGAACCCCTGGAATGCAATTTAGTATGATGGCTCATCCTGCCTCCGTGGGTGTCTAAGACAATTGTCACAAACAACAAGAATTCCACTGGGATTCCAATCCTAAGAGGTATTGGGTGAGGGGTACTTAGAGTGCCTTGTAGAGTATGTGTTATACTCATTTTTTCCCCAGAAAAGTGAATGGATTTTTTTGTTTAATTAAAAAAGAAAAAAATAATTTTTTTTTTAAAATTCTTTGGCTGCATTGGGTCTTTGTTGCTGTGCATGGGCTTTCTCTAGTTGCGGCAAGCAGGAACCACTCTTTAGTTGCCGTACTTGGGCTTCTCGTTGCGGTGGCTTCTCTTGTTGCAGAGCACGTGCTTAGTTGCCCAGCTGCCCCACAGCATCTGGAATCTTCCAGAAACAGGGATGGAACTCATCTGCATTGGCAAGTGGGCTCCAACTTCTGAACCACCAGGAAGTCTTTTTCTTTAGGCACCAAAATTTTTATTAGCCCACTTTCTTGCTCAATTTTATCATTATAAACCAAATGAATCTCTTTTTGACCCAGAGTTGTGATGGGAATTATCACGTTCCAACGCGCCTTTAAGTTCCTCTGGCTCCTCTGAACCTCTGGCTGTCACTTTTCTTGTCCTCTCTTGCTTAACAGTATATTCCAGCCCTTGTAAAATAGGGACTAGAAGTACCAGTCTCTTTGCTCTGAGGTTGGAGAGAATGCCAAGCCCTAAGCCAGGCTCTCAGGAGCCTCAAACTCCAACAGTTCCTCCCCACCCTTTGACAAATCCCCTTCTTCCTTGTCATGGGCTGAGGAACCAATGAACTTGTCATCAAGAACATGGGTATGAAGTCCACAGGCCAAGCGAGGGCCTGGATGGTAAAGTGCATGGGCTTTGTTCCTACCATTGCCAACTTTCAGCCTAAGGAAGAACTGACTGAGTGAGAAGTTCAAAACCCCCTGAGCTCAAGACTCTTTCCCATGGGTAACTCCTATGCACCTCCATCATGACCAGGGCTTGAGGGAGGACTTTTCAATCCCCCCTGCCACACTTGGGACGGCATGAGGAGTGCAGCAGAGGCTGAAGACTGAGTGACTAGCCCCAGGGAGTCAACGGGGGACATTATCAAACCAATTTCAGAGGTGGTGGCATTTTTGCTCTTGCGGAGGACAGGTGGGGGGCTTCCCAGGTGGCTCAGTGGTAAAGACTCCGCCTGCCAATGCAGGAGATGCCAGAGATGCGGGTTCCACCCCTGGGTCGGGAAGATCCCTTGGAAGAGGAAATGGCCACCCACTCTAGTATTCTTGCCTAGAAAATCCTATGGAGAGAGGAGTCTGGAGGGCTACAGTCCATAGGATCACAAAGAGTCAGATGGGACTGAGAGACTGAGCATGCTTGCAGGAGAGGAGGGACGCAGGTAAGGACAGCAACTGGCAGGCAAAGGGCAGGCTTGGTTCTCAGTGGTCAGGCTGGAAGGAGCCATCATGGGACACACCCAGGTACTGGGCCTGCTTCTCAGTCAGCTCGGTCAGCTTCACATTCAGCTTGCCCAGGGGGGCTTCAGCCACTGCTTTATCCAGGTTCTTGGGCAGGAAGGAGACCTCCACAGGGTGCTTATCTGGGTGGGTGCACAGCTCAGTCTCCTCCAGCACCTGGTTGGTGAAGGAGTCGCTCATCGTGAAGCTGGGGTGGCCCATGGTGCAGCCCCGGTGGACCAGCTGGCCCTTGGCCAGCCCGATGAGCAGTGCCCATTCTGCAACAAGTAGCCGTTCACCTGGGGCTTGATGTTTGCCTTCTCCACAGTACTCTCATTCAGGCACTTGATATCAGTCTCCATGTTAAAGCATCTGATTTACACACAGTGATGTAATCTTTCATCTGTTCAAAGTGTGGGTTGACGGATGATGTTGGTACAGCCAATGGTGGTAACCAAATGCTGCCCTCCTGATGGGTCTCATCCATGATGGTCACCTCACACCCCTCCATGGCGGCCTAAAGCACATTGATGGAGCTCATCTCCCCTATGATGAATTGGGCCCCGAAATCCCTTAGGGCCTGGGCACAGCCGTTGCCCTCATTGCCACTCCCCACTACCACTGCCATCTTGCCCGCGTTCATCATGTCAGGAGTCATTGACACTGGCAGCAGGCACCTTCAGGACCCCATTGATCATCATGATACAGGTTGTGGACCCGCATTGTGGTCTCTTCAGAGATGCCTCAGATGTGAGACTGGAGCTGCAGGTACTCGGTGTGGATGCAGTTGGTGAGGTTAGCACCATTGCCCAGCATCATGTTGAAGGGCACATCCCTGAAGCACAGAGTCTGCTGGAGGCACCGCAGATACTCCTCATCCGTGTCACTCTTCTGGGCATGGAATGCCAGCCTTGGCAATGGCAGCTGTTGCGTGGTCCTGGGTAGAGAAGATATCGCAGCTGGACCACTGCACCTCACCACCCAGGCAGACGTGGGTCTCACCGAGGACAGCAGTCTCCGTGGTAATGTGCAGGCAGACAGCAACATGGCGCCTTTCAGTGGCTTGGAGGCAGAGTACGTCTCCCGCACGCGCATCAGGCCTGGCAGTTCGTTCTCGGCGAGGTCCAGGGCTTTGCGTCCCCAGGCAGCCAGGCTGAAGTCAGTGGCTTTGTAAAGCAGCTTGTTGGACAGGCTGGTAGCGTTTCTCTTTCTGCAAGGAGTGGTGAATGTGGGCAAAGGGGACTGGGCCTCAGGCTGGGAACAGGAATTGGCAGGGCAGCATCGTGCAGGGTGAGAACAGAATATTTTAGGTAACATTCTAAATGTTGGTCGTCTTGCTCAAGTGGTTGTCTTGCTCCAGTGGAAGGGAATACTTGAATGTGTATATATGAGAGAATATAAAAAATAAACAAGCTACAAGGATATATTGTACAACACAGGGGATACAGCCAATGTCTTATAATAACTTTAAATGGAGTATCAGTTCAGTTCAGTCACTCAGTCTGTCCGACTCTGCGACCCCATGAATCGCAGCAAGCCAGGCCTCCCTGTCCATCACCATCTCCCAGAGTATAAAATGGGTATAATTTATTTTAAAAATGGAATCACTATGTTTTACACTCAAAACCAATAAAATATTGTAAATCAACTATACATCATTAAAAAACAAAAACCAAAGAGTTCCCTGGCAGTTCAGTGGTTAGGGCTCCGAGTTCATACTGCAAGGACATAGGTTCAATCCCTGGTTGAGGAACTAAGATCCCATATGCGAAGCATGGCATGACAAAGAAAGCAAACAAATAAATAAACAGAAACGTTCCTAAACAGAACAAAGGAAATAATACACAACAGAAACCAGCAAGTATGTGATTCTGTTAAGGCCAAATGGGATCTAAATCTGAGTCAAGATGTTGGCCAATGGGTGAGAATGATGGCGTTCAGATTCCTGCCCAACTGAGACCGGACAATCAAAACCAGACTGTACTGGGGGAAGGGGCTGTGGAAGGGAGACAGTAGGGCAGGAGGGATGGCGAGAGGAAGTGGGAATGTGGCCCCTGGAGGAGCAGCTGCACAAAGATGAAGCAGCTGACTGAACTCTATATGTAATGTATGCTTGATTGGACTCAGGTAAAAGCACTGAATTTGAAGAAACTGAACTTCTTGAGGATCCCAATGACTGGGGTTGCAGATCAACAGGAGGAAAGAACTCAGTCATTGCCGACATAGAAACACCTCCAGCAGGCACTGAATGACCACCTGGAACCATCGCTGCCGTTCCCTGTCTGCAGTCACCGTCTCCGTGACCCTGGTATCCCATTCCATTCCCTGGGGTGTTCATTTGTGCGTTATGCAAACATTCTTTCCTGGTCGTGTGCCCTGGAGCCTTTGCGGAGTGGACTGGAATAGGAGAGTGGTTGGAAGACAGACAGTGTGCCGGAAGTAACAAAGGACTTTGTGATTACACAGTCTTTTGCATTCTAGAAATTAGAGTAGGGGGGATGAAATCAGCAGAATTATGACTCTAGTTTTCCCAGTTATTTACATTTAATAGGAGTTTCCCTGATCACATAATATATGAACTTTCTAGCATAATATCATATGTTTGTTATATAAAAGAAAGTTTTATCCAAACTACGTATATCACTATGTAAACTCCTTTAGAAATGGAAATAATTCTGACTCAAGTTTATCAGCTTTAAAGCTGTTAAGTGAAATAAGTTAAGTGTCACAGCTGAATAAATATTCAAGAAAAACAATGAATGCTTTAGGTAGGCAACGAATAGCAAGCCATGGGCAGCCAAGTTCTTTTGTTTTTAGTACTTTTCATCTCTATTGTGAATTGAAAAGGGGAGGAAATGCCCACAGTAAAATTTAGAAATCCTATCATCAGGCAAAAATTCTTTTTATAGCTAAGTTACAGGTAGACATTCACTTTAAAAAATGCTGTGGCCAGTTGTTAACACAGCATTACCATCTACAAATACAGTTCTTTAAACACAACAGATTGTCATTACGCAGCAGGTTCATTAATCACAATTCAGCTTGCTATCAGGAGTGAAAATTACTGGTGTTATTAAATTTCCACCCCATTACCTTGACTTTTATTTAGAAACATTCATCAACAATCTCCTCCTTCATTAGAAGTCACAAGTTAACCAAGCCAAAAAAAAAAAAAAAAGTCATCAAAGAAGCACAATTTGATGATATATTGGAAATGCAAATACTTAGTGCAATTTGGTTAATTCACAAAGTCTCTTAAGCATTATAGTAATCTACTCCAGGCAATTCTCAAGCCTTTGCTTCAACTGTTAGCTATGGACATTTCAAAAATTGCTTGAGAAAAAAACCGAACTCTTGACATAGTAGATTTCTAGTAATTGTCTCAACCCGTCCTCTGACAACTACTCCTTCAGTTGTCTTTGTTTTTGTTTTCGCTAGTCCCCCAATACCCTCTGTTAAACGAAGTGTAATTCACTGCCTTAAAGAAAAGCTGCAGGTTTCATCTTAGTGCCTTCACCAGAAATGTTCTGGTCTAAGAAAGCCACTTTCCATCTGTCCACAGGAAAAGTTCTGGGTACCATACCCAGAACTGGTTCTCAGATAGATGTCCTCCAAGATAGATTAAGATCCTAACTCATATTAACCAATCAACAAATGTTTATCAACTGTCCATTGGAACTGAGATAGCCATTAAAGAGAACCGAGCATAAGAAGATCAAGCCCTCTACAGCTTTAGCCTCTAGATGTCTATAATATACGTATTCACAGGACAAGCTAATACAGAGCAGCAGATTGTTGGCGTTAAAATGAATGTGCTAGGTAGGAACTATCAGCATGAATGTTTGAATGTCTTATTCCTGACTACAGAGATGAGAAAATTCAGTCATCCTCTCAGAGCAGAAGTGAGATAGGCTGTGAAAAGTAGGGGAGGGAAAACAAAGCGTCCAGAGAGATGTATTTGAAAGCAAAGTGAAATCTGCAATAAACACTGGGTTGGCCCAAAATTTCATTTGGGTTTTCCCATAAGATGTTATGGAAAAACGTGAACTAACAGTTTGGTCAACCCAATATAAATATATTTTTGTGTATGGTGTAAATGTGACATTTCAAGTATAAATATTAATCTTGACTTCGCGTGTTTTGACAGTATTCATTTCAAAAGCTGAAGCACACTCAGGTCATCCATGGCTGATTGTTTGGTTCCATGAAGAACCATGGGAAACACAGTCATGACTGACTCTAGTAGGATCACCATCTACACGAAGATTGTACCTCCAGGTTAACTGCCTGCAATAATCTGTCCCAGCAAAATCAATTGTAAATTGCCATTATTTGCAATGAGAGAGTTGTACTGACTGACAGTTCTCATATTAATCGATCTGGGAGGTCCAGAAATATTTTCATCTGAGAAATGTGGTCAATTTCTCTACATCTTCAGTTCAGTTCAGTTCAGTCACTCAGTCATGTCCGACTGTCTGCGACCCCATGAACCACAGCGTGCCAGCCCTCCCTGTCCATCACCAAATCTCGCAATCTACCAAAACCCATGTCCATTGAGTCAGTGATGCCATCCAGCCATCTCATCCTCTGTCGTCCCCTTCTCCTGCCCTCAATCTTTCCCAGCATCAGAGTCTTTTCCAATGAGTCAACTTTTCACATGAGGTGGCCAAAGTACTGGAGTTTCAGCTTTAGCATCATTCCTTCCAAACAAATCCCAGGGCTGATCTCCTTCAGAATGGACTGGTTGGATCTCCTTGCAGTCCAAGGGACCCTCGAGAGTCTTCTCCAATACCACAGTTCAAAAGCATCAACTCTTCGGTGCTCAGCCTTCTTCACAGTCCAACTCTCACATCCACACATGACCACAGGAAAAACCATAGCCTTGACTAGATGGTCCTTAGTCGGCAAAGTAATGTCTCTGCTTTTGAATATACTATCTAGGTTGGTCAAAGCTTTTCTTCCAAGGAGTAAGCGTCTTTTAATTTCATGGCTGCAGTCACCATCTGCAGTGATTTTGGAGCCCCAAAATATAAAGTCTGACACTGTTTCCACTGTTTCCCCATCTATTTCCCATGAAGTGATGGGACCGGATGCCATGATCTTCGTTTTCTGAATGTTGAGCTTTAAGCCAACTTTTTCACTCTCCTCTTTCACTTTCATCAAGAGGCTTTTTAGTTCCTCTTCACTTTCTGCCATAAGGGTGGTGTCATCTGCATGGCTGAGGTGATTGATATTTCTCCTGGCAATCTTGATTCCAGCTTGTGTTTCTTCCAGTCCAGCGTTTCTCTATGTACTCTGCATAGAAGTTAAATAAGCAGGGTGACAATATACAGCCTTGACGTACTCCTTTTCCTATTTGGAACCAGTCTGTTGTTCCATGTCCAGTTCGAACTGTTGCTTCCTGACCTGCATACAGGTTTCTCAAGGGGTAGGTTAGGTGGTCTGGTACTCCCATCTCTTTCAGAATTTTCCACAGTTTCTTATGATCCACACAGTCAAAGGCTTTGGCATAGTCAATAAAGCAGAAGTAGATGTTTTTCTGGAACTCTCTTGCTTTTTGCATGATCCAGCGGATGTTGGCAATTTGATCTCTGGTTCCTCTGCCTTTTCTAAAACCAGCTTGAACATCAGGGAGTACACGGTTCATGTACTGCTGAAGCCTGGCTTGGAGAATTTTGAGCATTACTTTACTAGCATGTGAGATGAGTACAATTGTGCAGTAGTTTGAGCATTCTTTGGCATTGCCTTTCTTTGGGGTTGGAATGAAAACATCTTTTCCAGTCTTGTGGCCACTGCTGAGTTTTCCAAATTTGCTGGCATATTGAGTGCAGCACTTTCACAGCATCACCTTTCAGGATTTGAAACAGCTCAACTGGAATTCCATCACCTCCACTAGCTTTGTTCGTAGTGATGCTTTCTAAGGCCCACTTGACTTCATATTCCAAGATGCCTGGCTCTAGATTAGTGATCACATCATCATGATTATCTGGGTCGTGAAGATCTTTTTTGTACAGTTCTTCCACGACCCGGATAATCACAATGGTGTGATCACTCATCTAGAGACATTACTTTGCCAACTAAGGTCCGTCTAGTCAAGGGTATGGTTTTTCCAGTGGTCATGTATGAATGTGGGAGTTGGACTGTGAGGAAAGGTGAGCACTTAAGAATTGATGCTTTTGAACTGTGGTGTTGGAGAAGACTCTTGAGAGTCCCTTGGACTGCAAGGAGATCCAACCAGTCCATTCTGAAGGAGATCAGCCCTGGGATATGTTTGGAAGGAATGATGCTAAAGCTGAAACTCCAGTACTTTGGCCACCTCATGCGAAGAGTTGACTCATTGGAAAAGACTCTGATGCTGGGAGGGATTGGGGGCAGGAGGAGAAGGGGACGACCCAGGATGAGATGGCTGGATGGCATCACGGACTCGATGGAGGTGAGTCTGAGTGAACTCTGGGAGTTGGTGATGGACAGGGAGGCCTGGCGTGCTGCGATTCATGGGGTGGCAAAAAGTCGGACAGAACTGAGCAACTGAGCTGAACTGAATCCAGATGGTGTTAATAGGTAAAATATTACAGAAAGTACAGAAGGCATTAGTTGTTACTGTTGGTGTTCAGTCACTAAGTCCTGTCTGACTCTTCGTGACAGAAGGGATATTGTTTCTATTTCGGGGCTACCAGTGTTCTGAGGTGTGTTTTTTTGGTGTTCTAAGCTCAGGATGTCTGGAATGATTAATGAATGTGTGAATACATGCTGAGCTTAAAAAAAAAAAAAAGTATGTGCAAAGGGAGTACCTGAATAAATCCAGGACTTCGTGAAAGGGACAACTGTCAGTTTTGTCTGACCAAACATTAATTTTCCCTTCCATTAATGATTGAAGGCAGTAATACTCAATCTTCATCTGTGTTATCACCTTGTGCACATCCCACATAGTACTGTGCAGTTATCAATCAAATAGCTTTCTCCCTCTCCCCAAGGTAAACTCTAGAAAAAATTTGAATTTTGATAGGTGGGACAAAGACTAAAATGAATGGAGTTGCTCAAGCCAATGTCAGTGTCCTAGAAAAGACTACTTGGAGTCCCTGAATGCTGTCCTGATGGATTTTCCTTTCCTGAGGTATGAGCAGCAAAATCTTCCTGTGTACTAAGAACTATTCCACACTTTTATAATTTGCTGAAATTTAATTTTTTTTCAAGCTAGAGCTGGTTTTTATGGCTTACAACCAAAGGGAATTAGTGCATTCTCTTTACCTGTGTTACAACTTCCAAGCATATCAAGTAAAAACTGTTTTTGTTTTTAAGCCAGGGATGAACTAGACATGTATGGAGGCAGAAGAAAAAGGTGTTGAAGAAGAAAAGGACAGCGAGGCTGACTTCTGGGCACGTGACCTGTGTGGTAATGTTCTGCTATTGTTATCTTGAAATTCTTACTATTTTTTTTTTTTTGAGCCAGGACCTTGCATTTTCATTTTGCACTAGGCCCAGCCAGTTATGAAAGTGCTTCATATGCTGTTTATAATAGCCAGGACATGGAAACAACCTAGATGTCCATCAGCAGATGAATGGATAAGAAAGCTGTGGTACATATACACAATGGAGTATTACTCAGCCGTTAAAAAGAATTCATTTGAATCAGTTCTGATGAGATGGATGAAACTGGAGCCGATTATACAGAGTGAAGTAAGCCAGAAAGAAAAACACCAATACAGTATACTAACACATATATATGGAATTTAGAAAGATGGCAATGACGACCCTGTATGCAAGACAGCAAAAAAGACACAGATGTGTATAACGGACTTTTGGACTCAGAGGGAGAGGGAGAGGGTGGGATGATTTGGGAGAATGGCATTGTAACATGTATACTATCATGTAAGAATTGAATCGCCAGTCTATGTCTAATGCAGGATACAGCATGCTTGGGGCTGGTGCATGGGGATGACCCAGAGAGATGTTATGGGGAGGGAGGTGGGAGGGAGGTTCATGTTTGGGAACGCATGTAAGAATTAAAGATTTTAAAATTAAAAAAATCAAAAACTAAAAAAAAAAAAAGAAAGTGCTTCATATGATATAAAGCACTATGTGAAGACTGATTAATGCCCCCCCAAACATGCTCACACCCTAGTTCCCAGGTCCTGTTAAGTATGTTACCCTATGTGGCAAAAAGGACTTTGCAAATGTGATTATGTTAAGGATTTTGAGTCGGGAAGATTATTTCGGACTATCTGGTGGGCCCGAAGTAATTGCAAGGGTCCTTTACAAGACAGAGGCACCGAATTAGGGTTAGAAAGAGAAAGCATGTGATAACAGAAGCAGAGGGCGTGAAATCTGACTGTGTGATGCATGGTTATGAGCTAAGGAATGTAGGTGGCCTCTCTGTTGTTGCTCAGTCACTCAGTCGTGTCCGACTCCTTGAGACCTGTGGGCTTCAGCATGCCAGGCTTCCCTGTCCTTCACTGTTTCTCAGAGTTTGCTCACTCACGTCCATTGAGTCAATGATACCATCCAACCATCTCATCCTCCGTCTCCTCCTTCTCCTCCTGCCCTCAATCTTTCCCAGTATCAGAGTCTTTTCCAATGAGTTGGCTCTTCTAAAAAGGTGGCCAAAGATTGGAACTTCAGCTTCAGCATCAGTCCTTCCAATGAAAAGGCAAGGAAACATATTTTCCCCTAGAGAAAGCCTCTGGAAAGAATGTAGCCCTGCTGATCTTAATTGAACTCATCTCCAGAACTGTAAGATGATAAATTTGTTGTAAGTCACTAAATCTGTGGCAATTTGTTATAAAAGTGATGGGAAACCTACACACTACAATGTTACTACAAGGTCACCTTAAGGTGATGCCTTACTAGTTTACCAGAAATCAAGACTATTAATAAAACTAATAGCAGCTATTTATTGAGCATTTCTTTTGTCCTAGGACCATACTAAGCCCTTCATGTATGAAATCTTATGCAATCCTAGAACAGTGTTTGAAGTGGATATGCGTGTATTTACTTTAGAGACAGACAAACGGAGGTTCAGAGAGGTTAAGCAACTTGTCTAAAGTCACATAACCAACTAGAATGTCTTAGAGGTGGGAGCTGAACCCAGTTATCACTCCCAGTTCAACCCCATTGCCGGATTTTATATAAACCTGGGTTTGTTCCCATCCTTTAACGTGCATTATGTTTGTATGGGTCAACACAGGAGTCGGAGCATGGCCAGGGAGTCAGAGCTTGACCTGCCAGAGGACCACATCCACATCTGGGGCGTGTGAGAAGGAGGAGCCCAAGCCAACTCCGCTCGTCTCAGGTGGCTCATCTAGGCGCGGGCGATAGATGGGAGGCTACAGAAAAGCGGATGAGCCAAAGAAAGCGCCAGACACTGAAAGTCGAAGAGCCCTTGTTTCTCGTTTGCCTAGGTCGCGGGCGAATCCTGAAGCCTCGTGGCGGTGCGGGTGTCAGGGGACAACGACAGAGGGAGGGGCCCCCGCCGGGTTTCCATGAGCAACTGCCAGGCGAGGGGGCGCGGCCGGCTGTCAGCGGGAAGGGCGGGCGTTCCTTTCCACCGGCCAGCACCGCCTCTTGTTTTGAAGGCCCGCGTGGTCCCGCGTCATTGGCCGCAGTGGAGCTCAGGCTCCGGAGAGGCGGAGCGGTCTTCGCAGCCGTAACTCTCCAGTTACCCCCTCCGCCGGCCCCGCCTTCCGGCCGCCGGCGCCCCCCGGGTCGCACTGGACCACAACTCCCACAAGGCCTCGCGCTCGGAGGGGGGGGGGCGTGGCCGGGCGCAGGGGAAGCCGGGGGCGGGGCCGCCTGGGGGATGAAGTGGGGGCGCTCGACTCGTCAACCTCACTCACAGCTGCCGGGCGGCGGGGAGAGCGTCCTTCGCTTCTGGACCGGCGTGTAGACCTCTGACCCTGGAGTCTCTCGGCCGCCGGGAACCGTCCTCTTGGGTCGTCGCCCGGGCCGCCCGCCGTTTCCCGGCCCCGAGGGGCCCGGCCGGCCGCAGCGGGGGGAGAGGTCAGCATGAGCCCGGGGGTCCGGCGGGCCGGCGCAGGGCAGGGGGCAGCTACCGCGGTGCAGCTTCTCATCACCCTGAGCTTCCTCCCGAGCGTCGTCGAGGCCCAGGTGAGCCGGAATGATGGCGGTGTGGGGATCCCCGGCCGAACGGCGGCGGTGGAGGCGGCGACCGGGCCGCGACTGAGGCGCGGGCGGGCCGGGGAGGGAGCCCCGGGAGGTTTCTGACGAGCGGAAAAGCCGAGGGGCTGAAGCCCCGATCATCGAGCCCAGGAAACGCCTGCGAGCCGCTTGTGGTGTGAGGGGTGGCGACACGGGGTGATGGCAGGAAAAAGAGGAAGATGGTGACGGTCCCCTGAGGTGTTTTCATTTTTATCTTTCTGATGTTTCAGCGGCTCCGAGTGTGGCGGGAGATGGGACAGGGATGAAAACCTCTGCAGCTGTTCTGGGACGAGAGCACGCAGAGAAAAGGGGAAGCCCTCAGGGAACTCAGGGGATTGGGGGGGAGGGGGGGGGGGGGGAGTAGATGACAGACCCACCGGCCCTGCAGAAGCCAAGTCGATCGCAAGGGGGACAAGTCTGAACTTCCTTGACTTTTGGACTAGAGAGTGCCTCACCTCTCCTCTTACTCAGGACTGTTGTATTTTTACCCAGCTTGTACTCCGTCTGCTGAGTGGCGCCGCCAGGTGAGCTCAAGTACGAGGGGAGGGGGCCCGTGTCTGACCTTGTGGCTCCCTCAGCGGTGAGTGATGGCCAATAAATTAGAGTTTGGGGGTTCTTTGTGAGGCGTAGCTTACAGAAGGGTTCTCAATACGCTGGCTCTCAATAGCTTCCCAGGGTCTTTTGCCTTAATAAAGGCTTCTTTTTTTATACAGTAGAATTTGAATAGGCTTCTGCCAGGTGCTGTCTAGTCTGCACCTGCTGCAGAGTGGCAAAACTGCTAAGAGATAAAAAAAAAAACACACACACACACACAAAAAAAACCAAACAAGAAAAGGTGTCTCATGTGTTGGGACGATGAGGGTAGACATGGTTTGAAGCAATTAGTGCTGATGGTTAAGTCAAATTGAAGGTAACTCTTGCCTGGAAACTCCCATGGACTGAGGAGCCTGGTAGGCTGCAGTCCATGGGGTCGCTAAGAGTCGGACACGACTGAGCGACTTCCCGTTCACTTTTCACTTTCGTGCACTGGAGAAGGAAATGGCAACCCACTCCAGTGTTCGTGCCTGGAGAATCCCAGGGACAGGGGAGCCTGGTAGGCTGCCATCTATGGGATCGCACAGAGTCGGACATGACTGAAGTGACTTAGCAGCAACAGCATGACGGTAATCCCAAAGAAAGGCAATGCCAAAGAATGCTCAAACTACCGCACCATTGCACTCATCTCACATGCTAGTAAAGTAATGCTCAAAATTCTCCAAGCCAGGCTTCAGCAATACATGAACTGTGAACTTCCAGATGTTCAAGCTGGTTTTAGAAAAGGCAGAGGAACCAGAGATCAAATTGCCAACATCCGCTGGATCAGGGAAAAAGCAAGAGAGTTCCAGAAAAACATCTACTTCTGCTTTATTGACTATGCCAAAGCCTTAGACTGTGTGGATCACAATCAACTGTGGAAAATTCTGAAAGAGATGGGAATACCAGACCACCTAACCTGCCTCTTGAGAAACCTGTATGCAGGTCAGGAAGCAACAGTTAGAACTGGACATGGAACAACAGACTGGTTCCAAATAGGAAAAGGAGTATGTCAAGGTTGTATATTGTCACCCTGCTTATTTAACTTCTATGCAGAGTACATCATGAGAAACGCTGGACTGGAAGAAACACAAGCTGGAATCAAGATTGCCAGGAGAAATATCAATCACCTCAGCTATGCAGATGACACCACCCTTATGGCAGAAAGTGAAGAGGAGCTGAAAAGCCTCTTCATGAAAGAGGAGAGTGAAAAAATTAGCTTAAAGCTCAACATTCAGAAAAAGAAGATCATGGCATCTGGTCCCATCACTTCATGGGAAATAGATGGGGAAACAGTAGAAACAGTGTCAGACTTTATTTTGGGGGGCTCCAAAATCAGTGCAGATGGTGATTGCAGCCATGAAATTAAAAGACACTTACTCCTTGGAAGGAAAGTTATGACCAACCTAGACAGCATATTAAAAACCAGAGATATTACTTTGCTAACAAAGGTCCGTCTAGTCAAGGGTATGGTTTTTCCAGTGGTCATGTATGGATGTGAGAGTTGGACTATAAAGAAAGCTGAGCACCGAAGAATTGATGCTTTTGAACTGTGGTGCTGGAGAAGACTCTTGAGAGTCCCTGGAACTGGAAGGAGATCCAACCAGTCCATCCTAAAAGAGGCCAGTCCTGAGTGTTCATTGGAAGGAATGATGCTAAAGCTGAAGCTCCAGTACTTTGGCTACCTCATGCGAAGAGTTGACTCATTGGAAAAGACCTGATGCTGGGAGGGATTGGGGGCACGAGGAGAAGGGGATGACCCAGGATGAGATGGCTGGATGGCATCACCGACTCGATGGACGTGAGTTTGAGTGAACTCCGGGAGATGGTGATGGACAGGGAGGCCTGGCCTGCTGCGATTCATGGGGTCGCAAAGAGTCGGACACGACTGAGCAACTAAACTGAATTGAACTGATGATGGTAACAGTGCAAACATGTTTTTCTGACTTTATTCAGACACTTTTTTTCATGACCCTATGGTGTTCTGAACTCCAGAATGCCTGAATACTTAGTTTCTGTCCCCGTGTGAATATTTTCTAAATGAATAATAAAAATAAAAGGGGCAGACTTTTAGTTTGGGAGGGTGGGATGTTAAAAATGCACATTCTGTGGGCCCACTACCAACTATTCTGATTTAATGGATCTGGATGTGATCCAGGAATCAGCATTTTAAACCAGGCTTGCAAGTAAGTAATGTAGTTATCCTTTTAGCTATCTTACAACACCACTTGGAAATACTTGAAATATATACTGGCAATCTACCAGACTTATGAAAAGTATATTTTCTAAACTGTCTTTGATAAAATTATTTTCTAGTTATTAGTGGGCTATTTCTTTTTGAGTAGTGTTTACATTTAGATATTTTTCTAAAGTTCATTTTTTTCCCCTCATTTCTTTCTTTGTAGATAGTATATTTTAATTGTATACTTTCTCACCAATTTAGAAGCTTCATTTTAGGTTCCTATCACAAATTAATGTGTATTAATGTTTTATAATTGCAGATGTACTCTAAATGTTATTATATCCAAATGAATATATATGATTTAAATTTCATTATGTTCAAATGAATATATGTAGCTCAACAGTTAAGGATTTGTGCATATTCAAGGTTCAGTTCAGTTCAGTTCAGTCACTCAGTCATGTCCGACTCTGCGACTCCAGGAATTGCAGCATGCCAGGCCTCTCTGTCCATCACCAACTCCCGGAGTTCACTCAAACTCACGTCCATCGACAGTGATGCCATCCAGCCATCTCATCCTCTGTCGTCCCCTTCTCCTCCTGCCCCCATCCCTCCCAGCATCAGAGTCTTTTCCAATGAGTCAACTCTTCACATGAGGTGGCCAAAGTACTGGAGTTTCAGCTTTAGCATCATTCCTTCCAATGAACACTCAGGACTGGCCTCTTTTAAGATGGATTGGTTGGATCTCCTTGCAGTCCAAGGGACTCTCAAGAGTCTTCTCCAACACCACAGTTCAAAAGCATCAATTCTTCGGCGCTCAGCTTTCTTCACAGTCCAACTCGCATCATACATGACCACTGGAAGGTAGCATGTGCCAGAAGTCCTCAAAATTGAATACATATGGTTTTTGTTTCCAGTGGTACTTTCTTATATAGTATTCCATCATACTTCAATATGTAACATGTTTAAAAATACATTGTCTCATTTCATTTGACACATCTTTCATGCAGTGAGGTAACTGACATTCAAAGAGCTTACAGGATTAATATTACAGGTTAAGTAAGTGAAGGAGAGTATCTTTCTGGTCTGTACAGTTGCATCTCAGTATGCTTGCTTCTTTGTGGTATAGAAAGTAAAGGGAGACCCAGGAAAATACCAAGGTGGAACTAAGCCAGTTTTTTCTCTACTCTTTCATTCACTAACTTGGAAGAAAACCAGTAAAGAATAAAAGGAAGAATTAATTTTTTGAAGAATATTTCTGTTCACAAGTAAGCATTTGTACAACACATACCCCATGTTCTTGTAAATGAAATGCAAGTGTGCTTTGTATTGAGTTGGCCAAAAAGTTTATTTGAATGAACTTTTTTCCAACCTTGAGTATGATAAAACACTAGAAACAAATCATAGTGCATACAAATGATGTAACAAGTTAATCTTCCCATAAAGAAGTAGCTTCAGATTTTAAATTTTTTCTAAGTGCATTTCTGAGCTGGCAAGAAATCAAAGTATATATAAAGCCTCCCCCAACCCCCAGAATGGAAAGCCAGAATTTTGAGACTCAGTGCTGCTTCAGTGCCATTACCCTGACGACTTCCCCTTAACTCTGAAGACCTTGAGCTTCTGCTCTGACAACTGTATGGAGTCATGTAAACAAGAAATAAAACCCATGTCTGCCCAAATAGAGGGAAGTAAAAGGGGCCCTCACCATAAGCTTGGGCTCCAAAGAGCTACATCTGAAATATAAGGGGAAATGAAATCCACCACAAGTAAGGGGAAAATGAACAAACTTGCTAGGGGAAGAGGGGGAAAAACTGCCTTGAGAATTTGTAACCATGAGCTGGGAAATTCATGCTACCTGTACTGGGAAAATCTTCAAGTGGAAAATTTAATTTGTAGCAATCTCAGGTTGGTGTGCTCTGAGTTTACAGGTAAAAACAAATATCCATCCCCTCTGGAGGGCTTCCCTGTTAGCTCAATGGTAAAGAATCTCCCTGCCAATATAGGAGATGTAGGAGACATGGGTTCATCCCTGGGACAGGAAGATCCCCTGGAGAAGGAAATGGCCACACTCCAGTATTCTGACCTGGGAAATTCCATGACCAAGGAACCTGGTAGTCTACAGTCCATGGGGTTGCAAAAGAGTCAGACATGACTTAGTGATTAAACTACCACCATCACCATCCCCTCTGGAGGAATTCATTGTCTACACAGGTCCTATAGAATTTTTGAAGATAAAGTGTCAAGAAAAATAAGCTAATAGTCAAAAATCACAGAACACACAAAGGCAACATGAACGTGATATTTAGAAATACAGATTATAGAAATAGGTCTGTAATAAGCGTAGATTTTTTTCAAATAATCAGGTATTATTTAAAATCACCATGTTTAAATGGGGCTTCCCTGGTGGCTCAGACGGTAAAGTGTCTGTCTACAATGCAGGAGACTGGGTTCAATCCCTGGTTTGGGAAGATCCCCTGGAGAAGGAAATGGCAATCCACTCTAGTACTATTGCCTGGAAAATCCCATGGACAGAGGAGCCTGGTAGGGTACAGTTCATGGGTTCGCAAAGAGTTGGATACAACTGAGCGACTTCACAAGAAAATGTTAACACCTGAAGGGAAGAGATTTTTGTCTTTCTTTTCTTTTATTTCTTCTAATGTTACATCCCCAGTACTTAGGACAGTACAGGGCTTATGTTAGGCCCTCAATAAATATATTGGATAAATGAATAAATGAATGGAAAAAAGTGCAAATAAATTATTCAGAATGAAGCTCAGAAAGGTAACAGAATAGTAAATGTTATAGAGAGCTTAAGAAACATGAAGAATAAAATAAGACAGTTTAGTATGATGAGTTCCAGAGGTTAAAATAGAATAGGGAAAAAGCAATATTGATTACTATATTGAAAAAGACAACCCAATAGAAAAATGAACAAAAGATATGAACAGAAATTTTGCACAAGCAGAAAGACAAGAATTTTATAAAACATTAGAACTTTGTACCTCATTCAGTTCAGTTCAGTCGCTCAGTTGTGTCCGACTCTTTGCGACCCCATGAATCGCAGCATGCCAGGCCTCCCTGTCCATCACCATCTCCTGGAGTTCACTCAGACTCGCGTCCATCAAGTCAGTGATGCCATCCAGCCATCTCATCCTCTGTCGTCCCCTTCTCCTCCTGCCCCCAATCCCTCCCAGCATCAGAGTCTTTTCCAGTGAGTCAACTCTTCGCATGAGGTGGCCAAAGTACTGGAGCTTCAGCTTTAGCATCATTCCTTCCAAAGAATACCCAGGGTTGATCTCCTTCAGACTGGTTGGATCTCCTTGCAGTCCAAGGGACTCTCAAGAGTCTTCTCCAGCACCACAGTTCAAACGTATCAATTCTTCGGCGCTCAGCCTTCTTCACAGTCCAACTCTCACATCCATACATGACCACAGGAAAAAACATAGCCTTGACTAGGTGGACCTTAGTTGGCAAAGTAATGTCTCTGCTTTTGAATATGCTGTCTAGGTTGGTCATAACTTTCCTTCCAAGGAGTAAGCATCTTTTAATTTCATGGCTGCAGTCACCATCTGCAGTGATTTTGGAGCCCCCCAAAATAAAGTCTGACACTGTTTCCACTGTTTCCCCATCTATTTCCCATGAAGTGATGGGACCAGATGCCATGATCTTCGTTTTCTGAATGTTGAGCTTTAAGCCAACTTTTTCACTCTCCTCTTTCACTTTCATCAAGAGGCTTTTTAGTCCCTCTTCACTTTCTGCCATAAGGGTGGTGTCATCTGCATAGCTGAGGTGATTGATATTTCTCCTGGCAATCTTGATTCCAGCTTGTGTTTCTTCCAGTCCAGCGTTTCTCATGATATACTCTGCATAGAAGTTAAATAAGCAGGGTGACAATATACAGCCTTGACGTACTCCTTTTTCTATTTGGAACCACTCTGTTGTTCCATGTCCAGTTCTAACTGTTGCTTCCTGACCTGCATACAGATTTCTCAAGAGGCAGGTCAGGTGGTCTGGTATTCCCATCTCTCTCAGAATTTTCCACAGTTTCTTGTGATCCACACAGTCAAAGGCTTTGGCATAGTCAAAATAGATGAATAGCAGAAATAGGTGTTTTTCTGGAACTCTCTTGCTTTTTCCATGATCCAGCGGATGTTGACAATTTGATCTCTGGTTCCTCTGCCTTTTCTAAAACCAGCTTGAACATCAGGGAGTTCATGGTTCACATATTGCTGAAGCCTGGCTTGGAGAATTTTGAGCATTACTTTACTAGCATGTGAGATGAGTACAATTGTGCAGTAGTTTGAGCATTCTTTGGCATTGCCTTTCTTTGGGATTGGAATGAAAACTGACCTTTTCCAGTCTTGTGGCCACTGCTGAGTTTTCCAAATTTGCTGGCATATTGAGTGCAGCACTTTCACAGCATCATCTTTCAGGATTTGAAACAGCTCAACTGGAATTCCATCACCTCCACTAGCTTTGTTCGTAGTGATGCTTTCTAAGGCCCACTTGACTTCACATTCCAAGATGTCTGGCTCTAGATTAGTGATCACATCATCAAGATTATCTGGGTTGGAAGATCTTTTTTGTACAGTTCTTCCATATATTCTTGCCACCTCTTCTTAATATCTTCTGCTTCTGGTAGGTCCAAACCATTTCTGTCCCTTATCAAGCCCATCTTTGCATGAAATGTTCCCTTGGTATCTCTAATTTTCTTGAAGAGATCTCTAGTCTTTCCCATTCTGTTGTTTTCCTCTATTTCTTTGCATTGATCTCATCATTGCAAAAAAAAAAATCAGATATCCTTTACAATTTTTTCTCTGTATTTATGAACTTGGATTTGTTGTCGTTTTCTGTTTAGACTACATGTGAATGTTAGAGCATATAGTATTTATCTTTCTCTGACTTATTTCACTTAGCACAATGTCCCCAAGTTCCATCCATGTTGCAAATGGCCAGATTTTTTTTTTCCCATTACTGGCTGTATTGTGTATATATCCGACATCTTCTTTATTCATCCTTCAGTTGATACTTAGGTCACTTCCATACTTGGTTATTGTAAATAATACTGCTATGAACATGGGGCTACATATATCTTTAAGTTAGCATATTTGTTTTCTTCAGGTGAATAACAAAAAGTGAAATTGCTGGATTTTGTGGTAGTTCTATTTTAAAGTTTTTTTGTAACCTCCATACTCTTCTCCATAATAGTTGCGCCAATTTACAGTCCACCAGCAGTGCACAAGGGTTTTCTTTTCTCTACATCCTCACCAACACTTGTTACTCTGGTCTTTTTGATAATAGCCATTCTAACAGGTATGACATGATATCTCATTATAGTTTTGATTTTCATTTTCTTGATGTTGGTGATATTGAGCATCTTTTTGTGTACTTGTTGGCCATTCATATGTCTTCTTTGGAAAAATATTTAGATCCTTAAAAATATTTTCCCATTTAAAAGTACTTTTACTTATTCATTTATGTTTGGCTCTGCTGGGTCTTCATTGCTGCTCAGGCTTTTCTCTAGTTGCAGTGCCTGGGCTTCTCATCGCAGTGACTTTGCTTGTTGAAGGGCATGGGCTCTAGGGTTTTCGGTTTTGTTCAGTAGTTGTGGTGCAGGGGCCTCATTGCTCCTTTGCATGTGGGATCTTCCTAGAGTGGGGTTGAACCAGTGCCTCCTGCACTGGCAGGTGGATTCTTTACCACTGAGTCACCAGGGAAGCCTTCACTGCTGATTTTTTAATCAGGTTGTTTTTTGCTATTGAGTTATGTGAGTTCTTTATATATTTTGGATATTAACCCCTTGTTAGATATGATTTGGAAATATTTTCTTCATTTCCATAGGTTGTCTTTTCTTTTTGTTAGTGGTTTTGCTTTGCTTTACAGAAACTTTTTAGTTTGACATAGTCCTACTTGTTAATTTTTACTTTTGTTACCTTTTAATTTGGTATCAAATCCGAAAAGTCATCGCCAAGACTGATGTTAAAGAGTTTAAAATCTGTATTTTCTTCCAGTAGTTTTATGGTATCAGGTCTTATTATGTTCAAGTCTTTGATCTATTTGAGTTAATTTCAAATGCGTATGCTGTAAGGTAGTGGTACAATTTCGTTCTTTTGCATGTGGCTGTCTGTCTGGTTTCCTCAACATTGTTTGTTGAAAAGACTGTCCTTTCCCCATTGTATATTCTTGGCTCTGTTGTCATATATTAATTGACCATATATTCATGGGCTTCTTTCTGGGCTTTTTATTCTGTTTTGTTCTTCTGTGTTTGTTTTTCTGCCAGTATCATACTGTTTTGATGACTATAGGTTTGTAATTTAGTTTGAAATTGGGGCACATGATGCCTCCATCTTTGTTCTTTTTCATGATTGCTTTGACTATTCTAGGTCTTTTATGGTTCCATACAAATCTTTAGGACTGTTCTATTCTGTAAAAATGCTGTTGGAATTTTGACAGGGCTGTATTGAGTCTTTATCCTGCTTAGAGTACTAAGGACATTTTAACAATATTTTTCTAATCCATGAGAATGGAATAGTCTTCTATTTATTCAATATTTTCCATCAGTATATTATAGTTTATAGGCATTTCACCACTTGGTTTATTTTTTCCCTAGGTATTATCTTATTCTTTTTGATGTAATTGATTGTAAGTGAATTATTTCTTAATTTCTTTGTCTGATAGTTTGTTATTAGTGTATGGAAACACTGTACACTATTTTCATATATTGATTTTGTGTCCTAGAACTTGCTGAATTTATTAGTTCTAACTGTTTCAGTGAATGAAGTCTTTAGGATTTTCTGTATATATCATCTGCAAATAGAGCTTTCTTCTTCCTTTCCACTTTGGATGCCTTTTTTTTCTTTTTCCTATCTAATTTCTATTTAAAAAAACTTGGTTATACACAAAGTTTTTGTCTTAATAGTAGTCTGTAAGAGTTAGAAATAAGTACATGGTAATTTTGTATACCTTACTCCAACCCCTACCACAAATAATATGTTTGTAAATGCTGCAGTTTACTAACTAAAATCCAACAATTTAAGAAAAATTTGTAAGAATGAGCACTCACTCATTCTTACTGGGTAAAGTATTTTTCAAGCCTAAAAAGCTTTTTGGTATGTATTTTGTTTCCTTTTTCCCCCTAATATTATTTAGGGGCCTAGAGTGTAAATGGGACACATTTACACTCCCAAGGAAAAAGCATGAGACAGAAACAACTAGAAAGTTTCCATTTTTAAAATCATTCTTTGCATATATTACACCTGTGGATCACATGAATAACCTTTAACAGGCTGAATTCCATTTTTGTTTTTAAATTTTAGTTTTAATTGCGATAATTGTTTGTTCCATGCAATTGTGAGAAATAATACATAAAAATGTCATTTACCCTTTATCCAGTTTTTCCCCGGTGGTAACATTTTGTAAGGGCTTCCCAGGTGGCACAGTGGTAAAGAATCTGCCTGCTGATGCAAGAGATGCAAGATATGTGGGTTTGATCCCTGGGTCAGGAATATCCCCTGGAGTAGAAAATGGCATCCTACTCCAGTATTCTTGCCTAGGAAATCCGAAGAGGAAATCACCAGAGGAGCCTGGTGGGCTATGATCCATGGGGTCACAAAAAGTCAGACATGACTGAGCACATACACACATTTTGTAAGCATATAGTGTAATATTATAAATAGAGCACTGACATTGATGTAATCATGTATGTTCATTTCACTTGTTTCATTTGTGTATCTGTGGATTAGTTCTATACCTTTATATCACATGGTATGAGTTTGTGTGTCCACCACTGCAGTCAGGATACTGAAAAATGTCATCACTGCAAGGATCCTTTCTGCCCGTTTATAGCCACACCTACCTCCTTGCTTCCCTACTCCAACTCCCATCCCCTGCTCTAGTCCCTAAGCACTGGCAACCAGCAGTCTGGTTTCCATTTTTAAACTTTTGTCATTTCAAAAATGTTATATAAATGAAATCTTGTAGTATCTCATCTTATGGGTTTGACTTTTTTTTTATGTAGCATAATTCCATAAAGATTCATCCAAGTTGTGCATGTTAATGAGTACCATTTTTAAATTTAGCCGAAGAATGTTTTGTGGAATTTTTCGACTCTGAATTCACTTTGTAAATATTAATTTCTCTTCTTTGATTACTGTGAGTAGTCGATAAGATCATTTAATTTAAAATACAATAGACCTGGGACTAAGTCTTATGTCTACTTTGGAAAAAATTATTTTAACCTTGCTAAGTTTAATTTCCTTTTATGTAAAGTGAGAATAGTGCCATTTCATAAGGTATTTAAAGGGTAAATGTGTTAACATATGTAGTGCTCTTAGCATCTTGTCTGTTATGAAAGGGTTCCATGAATGAGAGTCTAAAAGAAAGGTACAGTTACTGTGGCAGTATTATTACAGCCTGTGATTTCTAGGTTAATCTTGGAAGTAGTTGCCTTAGTATTCCAGTGACTGTTTGGATTCTGTATATGTTAGACAAGGGTGAGAGTATTCAATACCTTTCTTTTGACCACTGAATAAGAATGTTTATTTTTTCCGAATGGGTATATGTAATCCTTCTGTTGTTTTTTCGTTTAACTGACCATTGTAAAACGTGACAGCTTTAAATGTTATGTGTCTTAATCAGCAAATACTGGCTAAGTTGAAGGCATAATTTATCTTATTACATAATAGTACAGATTTGCTAAAGTTGAAACATTAATTCACATCTTTTCTATTATATATGTGTTTTTTCCCCTAGGTCACCGGAGTCTTGGATGACTGCTTGTGTGACATTGATAGCATCGATAACTTCAACACCTTCAAAATCTTCCCCAAAATAAAGAAGCTGCAAGAACGAGACTATTTTCGTTATTACAAGGTGTGGTATAACTTGATTCCATCGGTCCTGAAGATTTGTCTATAGCTCTCTATAGAGGTGACTTTTATAACTCTTTGGAAAATCCTTTTCTTTCTTCTCAGCACTCTGTGTATATCCTTTATCACTGGACTGTATTAGCTCTTGTAGTGAAAGCCTGTTAGTCTTTTTGAACATTACGAATCTGAACTCCCTTCCTGTGTTTGGGGAATTTCTCATTGGTCAGTTTGGGTTTTCAGGCGCAAAGACTCATTCCTCTAAGATGTTGAAAATACCTGGGACTTATTTTGTCAGCCTCCCTTGGGACTTAGGTTTTGTCATCTAGACACACTTACCCAGGCTTTAAGTTGTGCAGTTGGCAGTGTTGTGTGCTATCAGTGTTAGAGGTGCAAAGTCCCAACAGATGTATTTGTTGGGTAGCTCACTGGGGGAGTGATAGAACAGCTTGAGGACATAAGCAGAACAGACTGCAGCATTGGTTCTTAAGTCTGAGAGCCCACTCTAGACCTTCACAGAATAGCCAGTGGTAGTTTAAAGGCAGTAGCGATAACACAGATTCAGCGAACGATAGTTAAAAGCCGCTGTTATACTTTTTTGCCTCTACTCTTGCTCTCAGTATTCAATTGGGTTTATAATTTCTTTAATTTTCATTTTTAGTTTATTTTTAAAATTGAGCATGATTTTTTAAAATCCTTTTTCTGTATAGGTTATCTTAGTCTTTTAAATAGCTTTGAGGGTTAAAGAATATACTATTTGTGAAGTTTTAAGTTGTACAGAAAGATACCAAAGTAGAGACCTAAAGATTTGGGAACCCGTCCCCTTTTCCCATCAGCACCAAGAATATACAAAAAGGTGGATATATCTCCTCAATACAAAACCCTTTAGAAATGCAGATCCCATAAACTTATTTCAAAAAGAAATCTATGCCTAAGCAAACTCTTCTAATATTTTAGACGTTTTTCATACAAACAACACAGGTTAGAAAACCTTCTTCTAATTCCTAGTCCTAAATTTATGTCTGTCTGCATTTGTAACTGCTTTCTCTTGCTTCCTTTCTATTACTAGGCTTACGCATATGAAATTGTTGCTTTTAGAAGCTGGAAAGGTTGACTATTGCCTATTTCATATGGTTCAGTCTATTTCCTGTGTTTAGTGAACGAAGTGTTCCTTCTACCAAAGATCATCCCTTCACAGAATGTCCAGATCACATCTCCATTCAAAATGTCATGGCCTCATTCTTCTACTCCTCCCTTTTTGGAATTGTTTTTACTGTTTCTGCATCCTCACCCATCTGGTCAATAATAAGCACTAATATATTCAAATACATGGATGAATATCTCATTTAATCATTCATTACACTGGAATCCTGTTAGGTCAACATCATCCACATTTTCCAAAAAAGATACAATGGTTTACGTACCCTAAGGTAGGGTACTTTTGTTGGCTTACAAACAAAACAGAAGTTTTATTAAGAAATGTGAGGCAGCTCACAAAATTGAAAGATAAGCTAAAGAAGCATATTTCAGGTGAGACAGAAATTATAGCAGGTATTAATGGCCATTCTCTTTGTGATACCAAAATTTTGAATTAAATTAACCATTTCCCCATATTTTTATATTATACAAGAGTCAGATTTCTGGGAGGAAAGGTCTAAATTGGTCTTGGTAGGATTACGTAGCCCTACCCCTTGACCAAAAGACAATTTGGTTAATAGTTCTATTTGTATTTGCATATTTGCAAACTGTTTCTCAAAGGAAAATTAGGGGACGTTACAGAAGGAGGAAAAATGAAAGTCAGGTAGGCAGAAATAACAGTGTGCTTGGCTAGCCAACATACAGTTCATCCTTATGCATGTGATTTAAAAAATGTTCCAACCAATATATTGAAATTACTCTAAATGTAACCACAATGTATTCAGACCCTCTTTCAGAGGAGAGTAATCTAATAATCTAGTTAATCAGTTAGTTTCAAGTCTAAGATGTTCGGGTGCTATCTACTCTTCGAATTCTGTCAACATACGAATTTTAAAAAAAACAACAGGAAAGCTAAGAGAAGAGGTTAATTTTAAACACACATGCATAGTTTTGATTCATCTAGCAAGGAAATACAAGTAGAAGAAAGAGCCTAACCTCTGACAGCTGATCAGTTGGCTGCTGTAACTGGTATTTATATTTTCTGTCTTCTACTATCCATTCCATTCCTTTATTTACCAAATATTTATCAAATTACTTTGTAGCAGAGTATATTCTAGGTGCTGTGGATAAAATAGTGAGTAAAACAAAACCTCCAAACTTATGAAACTTATTATGATTACAGAGACAAACCTTGAACAAGTAAAAAATAAAATATAATTTCCTGTGATAATGTCAATGTTATGGAGAAGAACAAAGCAAAATAAGAGAAATAATAGGGGTGGGGAAGGTAGATAGCCCTGTTTTACAGAAGATGGTCAGGAAAGGACTGTTTGAGCAAAGACCTACCTAAGGTGAAAGAGTAAACCATGACAAGATCTGGAGAAAGAACATTTTGGGGAAGGGGAGTAGAACTATGGGTATAAAGGCATAGGGTGTTTGAAGACCAGTATAGCAGGAGGAAAGTGAATAAGAGGGAGAATTGGAGAGGTAGTTAGGGGCCTGATTTATTTATTTATTTTAATTAATTAATTAATTTTACTTTACAATATTGTATTGGTTTTGCCATACATTGATTTGAATCCACCATGAGTGTACAGGTGTTCCCTATCCTGAACCCCACTCCCACCTCCCTCCCCATCCCATCCCTCTGGGTCATCCCAGTGCACCAGCCCCAAGCACCCTGTATCATGCATCGAACCTGGACTGGCAATTCGTTTCACATATGATATTTTACATGTTTCAGTGCCATTCTCCCATATCATCCCACCCTTGCGCTCTCCCACAGAGTCCAAAAGACTGTTCAATACATCTGTGTCTCTTTTGCTGTCTCGCATACAAGGTTATCATTACCTTCTTTCTAAATTCCATATATATGCTTTAGTATACTGTATTGGTGTTTTTCTTTCTGGCTTACTTCACTCTGTATAATAGGCTCCAGTTTCATCCACCTCATTAGAACTGATTCAAATGTTCTTTTTAATGGCTGAGTAATATTCTGTTGTGTTTATGTACCACAGCTTTCTTATCCATCCATCTGCTGATGGACATCTAGGTTGCTTCCATGTCCTGGCTATTATAAACAGTGCTGCGATGAACACTGGGGTACACGTGTCTCTTTTGATTCTGGTTTCCTCGGTGTGTATGCCCAGCAGTGGGATTGCTGGGTCATATGGCAGTTCTATTTCCAGTTTTTTAAGGAATCTCCACACTGTTCTCCATAGTGGCTGTACTAGTTTGCATTCCCACCAACAGTGTAAGAGGGTTCCCTTTTCTCCACACTCTCTCCAGCATTTATTGCTTGTAGACTTTTGATAGCAGCCATTCTGACTGGCGTGAAATGGTACCTCACTGTGGTTTTGATTTGCATTTCTCTGATAATGAGTGATGTTGAGCATCTTTTCATGTGTTTGTTAACCATTTGTATGTTTCCTTTAATACCGGACCCTTAGATGAAATAGTGTGTGTGTGTGTGTGTGTGTGTGTGTGTGTGTGTGTGTGTGTGTGTGTGTGTGTGTATTGTGCTTAGTCACTCAGTCATGTCCAACTGTTTGTGACCCCATGGACTATTGCCTGCCAGGCTCCTCTGTCCATGGGATTCTCCAGGCAAGAATACTGGAGTGGGGTTGCCATGCCCTAATCCAGTAGATGTTGAAATAGCACCTACGGTGTCATTTAACTGGAGAAGGCAATGGCACCCCACTCCAGTACTCTTGCCTGGACAATCCCATGGACGGAGGAGCCTGGTAGGCTGCAGTCCATGGGGTCGCTAAGAGTCGGACACAACTGGGCGACTTCACTTTGACTTTTCACTTTCATGCATTGGAGAAAGAAATGGCAACCCACTCCAGTATTCTTGCCTAGAGAATCCCAGGGATGGGGGAGCCTGGTGGGCCGCCGTCTGTGGGGTTGCACAGAGTTGGACACGACTGAAGCGACTTAGCAGTATGTTGTTTAATATTGGACCCTATTGGCCAATAGAGTTGAACAAGAAAAGGGAACTAGAGGCGTAAAATTCTTAAAAGAATAAATAAAGCTATCTCCATGTGTAAATGACAAAAGTAGACCTAGAAAAGTAGACCTGCTGCTGCTAAGTCGCTTCAGTCGTGTCCGACTGTGTGTGACCCCGTAGACGGCAGCCCACCAGGCTCCCCCGTTCCTGGGATTCTCCAGGCAAAAACACTGGCGTGGGCTGCCATTTCCTTCTCCAGTGCATGAAAGTGAAAAGCGAACGTGAAGTCGCTCAGTTGTGTCTGACTATTTGCGACCCCGTGGACTGCAGCCCACCAGGCTCCTCCGTCTAGAAAACTCTAAATAATAAATTGCACACAAATAATAAAAAATACATTAAGATAGCAGGCTATAAATTTAATATTGAAAAATCAATATCTTCTTAAATACGAACAATGTTAGAAGATATAATGGAGACGAAATCCCCATTACATTAGCAAAAAAGATAAAATATACAGGAATAAATCTATCAAAAAATATAGTTATTATTTCTAAAAGAAGAAAGCTTCAAAACACTTCTTCAAGACACAAAAGTAGGCTCAAACAAATGGGCAGATGTCTTTTGTAGCATAAAGACGTTACCTCTCCCCCAAGTTGTGGTTCAGTCCTTAAATTGTGTCTGACTTTTTGCAACCCCATGAACTGTAGCCCACCAGGCTTCTCTGTGTCTGAAATTCTCCAGGTAACAGTACTGGGGTGGATTGCCATTTCCTTCTCCAGGGGATCTTCCTGACCCAGGGATCAACCCTGTGTCTCTTGCATTGGCAGGCAGATTTTTGACCACTGAGCCACCTGGGAAGCCCCAGAGTTAATATATAAATTTAATGTGATCCCCCAAAATAGCAGTAATTTATTTTTCTAGAGCTGGACAAGTTGTCACAGGTTAAGTTCCTGGGAAGCTGACTCTGAGACTGTGTTTAGTGTCCAAGAGGTTAATTAGGGGCAGCTCTTGGAACCAACAAGGTAGAGAAGGAAAAGGAAGGGAGACATCAGGACTGGGCAAAGGGGGAAATAAAGCTGTGACCTCAGGTGACACTTTAGGGGGAGTTCTTAATTTTTTGAATTTATTTATTTACTTTAGGCTGTGTTGGGCTTTTCTCTCGTTGCAGTGAATGGGGGCTCCTCTCCAGTTGCAGTGCTCAGGTTTCTTCTTGTGGTGGCTTCTCTTGTTGCTCTTCTCTGGAGCTTGGGCTTCAGGAGTTGTGGCTTGTGGACTCAGTAGTTTCAGCTCCCGAGCTCTAGCCCTCAGGCTTAATAGTTGTGGCGCACCAGCTTAGTTGCTCTGAGGCATGTGGGATCTTCCTCGACCAGGGATCGAACCTGTGTCTCCTGCATTAGCAGGTGGGTCCTTTACCACTGAGTCACCAGGAAAGCCCCTATGGGGAGTTCTTAAGGTAATACAACCAGAGCTGTCCCTACTTCAGGGGGATGTCTAGCCCTTTATTTCCTTACACCAGTCATTGGATGTAGTGACATTGTGCACAGTGGCTCTCATTAGCCAAGGTTGGCTGCCTGCAATGTTTCCAGGGCTGGGGTAAGAGGCCCTTTCTTCCTGAAGGGTAACCTGAGCAGCCTGTTGCAGTGTGTGCACAGCCTATTCCTTGCATTTTGTATTAATTATCTATCACTCTGTAACAGATTAGCCTAAAACGTAGCAACTTAAAACAGCAAACTGAGAAGGTGCTATTGGAGGAACCCTCAAGGGAATGAGAAAGCAAGCCTTGTGGCTATCTAAGGAGCAACAAGAGTCAAGGCTCAGGGACCATGGTGTGCTTCATGTATCTGAGGAACAGCAGGAGGAGGCCAGTGAGCAAGGGTCAGGAACCTAGGGAATCAGCCCATGGGAGGGGCTCTCGGCCATTGAATTGGACTTGTGTTTTGAACTGACCTGATTTTCAGAGGTATCTGTGTGGGGTGAGAGAAGAGTTAGGGTGATCCAGGATTTTGGCCTGAAGAACTAGAATAATGGAGTTGGTATTTACTAAGATGGCAAGAATTACGACAGGGCAGAGCACAGTTTGGGGTGTCTTAATACATTTGAGATGTCTGTGCCTGTCCTGTGGAGGTGTCAGGGAGGAGCTAGATTTACAAGCCAGCAGCTCAGGGGCACCTGCAGTTTCCAAGGGTGCCAGGTGATTTTAAGCTTTTTTGCCTTCAGACATCCTGATGCCTCTGCCTAGAAATCTCTTTCTCTAGGAAACTTGTAGTCGTAGCCATTTTACCTGTTGCCTTGGAGGCCCTCCTGACATCCCATAGGCAGAGTTCACCGCTTTCTCTTTGTGTTGCCAGCTTCTACCTGTTTTTGCCTCTTTCTCTGTAAATTTGGGTATGGCTTACCTCACCTCACGTTTAATTTATTGAGGTGTCTATTATGTGTTGTAGATACTGGGGTAAAATAATGAACCAGGCTAAATCCCCATTCTTACAGTGAGGGGTTCAGACAATAAGCAGATAATGTTCAGGTAGTGATAAATGCTATAATGATACAGCGTGTAGGGTGCATACTGGGCACTACTTTAGAGAGTCTGGTCAGAAAGGTCTCTGCTGAGGTGATCTTTGAGAGAACCAGAGTCGGACACGACTGAGTGACTGAACTAAACTGAAGGAGGCGAGGGGGTTGAGCCGTAAAAGATCTGGAGGAGCCACCAAGAAAGGCCCTGAGACAGGAAGGAGCTTGGTGTGTTCCCAGCCAGAAGGCCATTGTGCCTGGAGGTCTGTGGGAGGAGACAGGTCAGAGAGGTGGTAGGAGGCCAGGCAATGGAGGGCCTGTGGATTTAAGGTGATGGGAATCTGTGGGACGGTTTTGAGCAGGGCTTGGTATGCTCTGAATTGTGTTTTAAAGAGCTCATTGTAGCTCCTGTGTTAGAGACTAGCGAGCAGTAGATGCAGGAAGACTTGCAGTAGTCGGGGCAGGAGTGGGTGGTGACAGAAGAGATGGTGAGAAGTGAACAATGAATTGTTTTCAGGGGATAAAGGAAGGGAGGAAGTAAGAATAAAGCTTTGATTTTTGGCTTGGGCAATCCATGTGGAGGTCCTATTGAATTAATGCCTTCCTGTTAGGTTAGAATATGAAAACCAGAGTTTGTCCCTGCTGAAATGTCCTGCATTGTGTTGCCTACCTCTCCCTCATTCCCTGCCACTCCCTGCCTTCCCCTCTAAAAGTCAGTGAAACTAAGTCAGCTTCTCAATTCCCGGAACCGTCCCAGTCGTGTTACCTTTCCATACACACATTTCCACCAGCTAAAACACCACCTCCTCAGATGTCTCCAGCCACCAGCCCGATATTTTCCATCAAAGAACTCTGGATTTTCCTTTGTAGCACTTGCCAGAATTTGTAATTAAGTAAACACTCAAATAGATGATTCCTGGTTACCCCAGAAGACTATAAGCTGCAGGGAGGGTGTGCTTTTTCTGCCTCTGGAGCCTACACAGTGCCTGGTGTAGAATGGGTGCTCAGTGCACGTCTGTTAAGGGAGTGGGTGCCTGGGAGAACCTGGTCAGTGGGTGATGGTAAGGAGATGGGAGACATTATAGAGTGGTCCTGTAGTGCTTTCCAGGTTCTTCAGATGAGCAGTGTGCTTGGACTTCATTCCTTTTTGAAGTGTCAGAGGACTAATAGCATTTATTTTTAAAAATTTATATTAGACCTTGGATGTCTGAAAAACTTGAGTGGTTTTAACTTCTGAGCTGTACAAATGCCACAGGACAGGAAGCTTGCTTTTCACCACCAGGTCCCTGGTGCCCAGCACAGTGATACTTAGCACTGTAAGGCTGTGACACACGTTGACTAATGCTCATTCATTCTTTCTCTCAAGGTTAACCTGAAGCGACCGTGTCCTTTCTGGGCAGAAGATGGCCATTGTTCAATAAAAGACTGTCATGTGGAGCCTTGTCCAGAGGTAAAATAAATTTTTTGAAAATCAAGAAAAGAAATGCTCTCGCTTGGGCTTTTAGATAAGAATGAACTCTACATTTTAGGCTTATATCCAAGCATTTGGACTTGGCATCAGATTCATATGCCCTCAGCTTTCTTTAACCAGATTATGGAAGATTTAGTCTGTACTTGCCACCAAGTACATTCATGTATCCAGTGATGTTGGTGACTGGATGTAGCACTAGAGTCCGATTCTAAAATGGAGGCCTATTCTAGGGCAAGATCTACAGTTAGCTGTTACGTCATGCCTTATTAAACCTGCATCTTGTTTCGTGGGCAAAGAAAATGCTACTGGACCTTAAATTTCAAATTTAGAGTGGGCATTAGAGTGCAAAAAGTTGGAAAATTCAAAGCTTGGAATTAGATCTTCACTTGGTCTCGTTACATTGGGAGGAAAAAGGGCTGTACTTATTAGTAGGGGAATTCTACATTTCAGACTTTATTTTTTGACATCTAGCATTATTAATTATATTCCTCTTTGGCAGTTTCTTGCCGGGAAAATCCCATGGACAGAGGAGCCTGGCGGGCTATAGTCCATAGGGGTCACAAAGAGTCGGACAGGACTGAGCGACTTCACTTTCACTTTTGACAGTAATTAGTTAGAAGCTGTATTTTCATTTTACTTTCTTTGTTCTATTACCTAAAATCAGTTAGTCTAGTTTTTACCTTACAGACAGGAAAAAAACATCTGAACCAATGTCCTTTCTAAAGGGAAAAAATTTTTTTTAATTATTTACATGTCCCTTTAAGAATAAAATGTTTTAACTTTTCAGTTTGAAATAATTTCAGATCTACAGAAAAGTTGCAAGAATAGTACAAACAATTCCCATTTCCTTTTTATCCATATTTTCCCAAATGTTAAATGTTGATCGTTTGCTCTTCTTCCATCTATATGTATATATTAATATTATTATATTTTGAACCATTTAGATATGTTACCAACATAATATTTTATCTTTAAATACTTCAGTGTATATTTCTTTAAAAACAAGATTATTAACCACAGTGTAATTAACAAAATCAGGAAATTAATATTTATATAATACTAATGTCTGTAGACTTTAATCACAGATCACCGGCTGACTTAATAATGTGCTTTTACAGAAACAGCAACAACAACTAAGTTTCTGACCCAGAATCATACCTTGCATTTGGATGTCATATCTCTTTAGTCTTCTTTAGTCTGGAATAGTCCTTCGGTGTTCTTTCTCTCTTGTCTGTTTAACAAACCCTTTCCCTTCCTCCTTTCCTTAAAATACACTAGTTATTTTGAGACTACCTCTTATTTTGGGTTTTTCTGGCCTTTTCTGATGATTGCATTCAGGTCATGCACTTTGGACAGTACACCACAGAAGGGATGTTGTGTCCTCAGTGTCCTATTGGGAGGCAAAGTACGTCATCATACTTACATGATTAGGCTTGTATGGGCCGTATTTCTGCATGATAAACTGGGAAACATTTTTTGAAACTATGAAAACATCCAGTTTTCTATCGTATTTTTACCATCATGGTTTTAGCATCCACTCATGATTCTTGCCTGAATTAATTATTTATATGATGATTGTCCATTTGTGATTTTTCTGATTCCATTTCTTCTACATTAGTTGACATTCTACTGCATAAAGAGCTTTTCCTTTATTTATTGTATGTTTATGTCATTATGGACTTGAATCATTTTAATTTAATATCATTACTATCATTATGATTTTTAATAACAGCTTTATTCAGACATAATTGCCCTACAGTAGAATTCACTCATTCTAAAGTGCACAATTCAGTGAGTTTTAGTATATTACAGAATTGCACAACAGTCATCACTATCTAGTTGTGATACATTTCACTACCCCAGAAAGAAACCCTACCCATGAACAGTCATTCCCTGTTTCCTACTCTCTCCTGCTGGAAACCACTAATCCATTCTGTCTCTATGAATTTGCCTATTATGGACACTTCATGTAAATAAAATCATACAGTATGTGACCATTTGTGACTGGTTTCTTTTGCTTAGCATAATGTTTTGAAGGTCCATCCATGCTATCGCGTGTGTCAGTACTTCATCCCTTTGCCGAGTAATATTCCACTGTATGGGTATACCTCATCTTGTTTATTTATCAGTTGATGCACATTTGGATTGTTTCCACTTTTTGGCTACTATGAATAATGAATAAATATCCAGGCACAGATATTTATGTGTACGTATGTTTTTCAGTTCTCTGAAGTATACTTTGGAGTGAAATTGCTAGATCATATATAGTAACTTTAACTCTTGAGGAATTGCCAAACTGTTAACCATTGTGGCTGCATCATTTTACATGGACTCTAGCAATGTATGATGGTTCCAGTTTCTCTACATACTTGTCAACACTTACTGCTGTCTTATCATTGCCTTTTTTTTTTTTTTTTTTTTTTATGGTGTGGGCTTTCTCAAGTGGAGGCTGTTCTTCATTGTGGTGCACGGGCTTAGAAGCCATGACTTCTCTTGTTGGGGAGCACAGGCTCTAGGTGTGCGGGCTTCAGTGGTTGCGGCACACAGGCTCAGTAGTTGTGGCCTATGCGCTTAGTTGCTCTGCAGCATGTGGAAGCAGGTGGAATCTTCCTGGACCAGGAATTGAACCCATGTCTGCCGCTTTGGCAGGCAGATTGCTGTCCACTGTGCCACCAGGGAAGTCTTCTGTATTATGTTTTGTTTTAGCCGTCCTTACAAATAGCATCTCATTTTGGTTTTGATTTGCATTTCCCTGATATCAGGTATCTTTTCAGGTGCTTATTAGCCATTTGTGTATATTCATCAAAAGCATGTCTGTTCAAATACTTTGCCCATTTTTTGAGTTGCCGTTTTATTGCTGAGCTGTAAGAGTTACTTTGCACAGTATGTGTCTCTAAGTTGTTTCTATGTTAAAATATCAGTTTCTTATTGTCTGCAGTGGATTAGCCTCTGTAGTCTTAATTTTTTTTTTTTAACTTTTTATTTTGTACTGGGGTAAAGCCAGTTAACAATGGTGTGATAGTTGCAGGTGAACAGTGAAGAGACTCAGCCATACATATGCATGTATCCATTCTCTTCCAAACACCCCTCCCATCCAGGCTGCCACATAACATTGAACAGAGTTCCATGTGCTGTACAGTAGGTCTTTGTTGGTTATCCATTCTAAATATAAAAGTGTGTACATGTCCAGCCCAACCTTCCTATCTCTTCCCTCCACCCTATCCCCCATAAGTTCATTCTGTTAAGTCTGTTGAGTCTTTCTATTTTGTAAGTTCATTTGTATCATTTCTTTTTAGAGTCCACATATAAGGGATATCATACAGTGTTTCTTCTTCTCTGTCTTGTAGTCTTAAATTTCTAACAAAAATAAGTGAAAATGTTTATTTGCATGTAAATCGCCAACGTAAGAAATCTAACACAAGTATTTAAAAATTTGTCTCTTCCCTTCCCAATGCCATCTTCTTTCATTTCTTTCTAGAGATAAAAACTATCCCTTTATGTTGGTTCTTTTAACTAATGTGAGGATATTTGTATTTCTCTGTCTTTGAGGGAGAATTTAGTAGGCATTTCATATTGAATCCGAACTTGTCATGATACAGAGTTACAATTTGCATTCCATAATTTAAAGTCTAATTTAATCGTGAGGCTCACTTAATTTTGTAATTTGCAGACTGCTTCATATTGTTAGTGGCAATGGCCAGGTTTATTTCATGTTTGATTTTAGTTATCAGCTTTACATTTGTCATTGCTGTTAATAATTCTCTTTTGTGGTTTTTATGTTACACATGACTATCATCTGTAGTGCCTATCTGAATATTTCTCAGTAGCCTGTATTAAGATTCGCTTAAGTCACAAGTTACTGCATTTAGCATCAAACCTTTTAAAAAGCTGCAAGTACACTTTTATTTTAGCGTATTATGTGAGTTAGAAGACAACAGTGAGAGGGCACTTTTGATAAGTATTCCATACTTTAAATTCAGGGTCTTATAACTGTAACTGTTACATTTGGCTTGAGTTATAGTTTTCTCTCTTCTGCCCTCTATTAATGGTGCTAAAAACATTGAAATTATAAAGTATTGGCAGCAATTAATGTTTTAACTACATGATCTCTTTGTTCATTGGGGAAAAATTTCTTATCATTTTTGTTACTTACATTCTTCAGCCTGACAGAAAAATATTTATTCTGAAAATTTGATTAAGTTGGAAACATGAAAAAGTTTTAATAGGTAATTTGCTATTAATTTGATAATCCATAGATTCAGATGTTGGAAATCAGTCTCCTGGTATGATCTGAGGATCAACCCGAGACTGTCTGCTTTCAGATATGATTTTTATTTAAGATTGTGTTTGATAAACCAGTTGTAATAATTCATAGATTTATGCTTGAGATGAATTATTGGTTTTACAGAAAAGATAAACCTATATACAGTTCTTACTGTATACAGTAAGAACTGATGCAATTCTTACGTTGGTAAACCTTAGTTTAATCATGACCCAAAGAGCTTACTCTTTAAAAAAAAAGTGATTGAAGTGTGGTTGATTTTGTTGTTTAGACATTACGTCATGTCCACAATGTTGATAATTTCTGCTGTATAGCAAAGTTACTCAATTATACTTATAATACTTTTTTATATTTTTTCCCATTTTGTTTTTTCACAGTATGCTGAATTTAGTTCCCTGTGCTATACAGTAGGGCCTTGTTGTTATCCATCCTACATACAGTAGTTTGTATCTCCTAACCCCAAACTCCCAATCCTTCCCTCTCCCACATCCTTCCCCTTGCCAACCACAGTTCTGTCAAGGAACTTACTCTTGCTTTTTAGTATTAATTCAAAATTATCTAAACTTTAAATGTCAACTTTGAGTAAAACTTTTAATTGAATATAATAAATTTCAAATAATTTTGAATTTTTAAAAAGTTGTTTCTGTGGAAAGAAAGTTTATGGAAAAAGTGATTTTGCTAGGGTCTTTTTGAACCTAAAAATTATATAAACTATTATTTACTATGTTGAGAGTTATTAGAGCTGATTATGACAACCTTTGTCTTTTAGTTTTCTGTACTGTGATTTACAAGCCTGTACATTGGGGTAGTTCTTTACCTTTCATCTCAAGAGGTAGTGTGAAAATGAAATTTGAATGAATGTATATTTTCTCCTCGTGGACTAAAACAGTCTTTGAATTAGGATAATGGCATTAATAATTTATGAAAAAATCTCAAGAAATATAAAGATCATTTTCTAAATCTTTATTGTTGTTCTTTTAAGAGTAAAATTCCAGTTGGAATTAAAGCTGGAAATTCTAATAAGGTAAGTCACTTTTCTTCATTAAATATTTCTGCTTTATGTAGAGAAACTTGCCCCTTACTGCTTGATGCAGTTGCAAAAGAGAACCATAATATGGTTAGCTGAGAACAGACACGTTTTTGCCTGAAAATCCCAAATCCCTAATTTTGTATTAAGTCATGAGGTGTAATATATTCTTACAATTAAATTATATAGCTTCTTTTGAAATACTTTAGTTCTGTTTTTAGAACTTCTAGAAGAACTATAAAACATAACTACAGTGTCAGTTTACCTAATCAGCAGGTGTTTTATCAGGCATGTGTTTTTACTCCTCTTTTTCATACCCTGTCTCTCTGCTTCCTAATGCTTTTGCTCTCCATTTTGTTCTTATACTCTCTACCATTTGCAGTCTTTTGTGCTCACCCTTTTTTATGTATTTTCATTTCAGATCTAAAATAAATAGTATAAAGATAATTGAAATTCCGTCTGAACTCTGTCCCAGTCCCATTATATAATAATATTTCCTCCCTCTTTAGAGCTAGCCACTTTGCTGAAGTTGTCATGTATCCTTCTGTGATACTTTTTATGTTGTATTATACATGTATCTACAAGTAATATATAGAACTTTTACTTGAAATTTTTAAAACTTTAAAATAAATTTATGTTTTGTGTTCCTTCAAGTTAAAAACATTTTTTGCTTAATAGTTTTACTCAGTATTGGCTTTTAACATTTTGTCTCTGCTAATATATGTAGATTTTGTTAATTTTAATAGCTGTAGAATACTCAGTTGTATAGATATTTGTATAATTGTGTGACTAGCCATTCCTCTGTTGATAGACATTTCAATTGTTTTCAGGTTTTTGCTATTACAAACAATGACGCACTGGCATCTTTGTCTTTCGTCGAATTGTGCACATATGTAAGAGTTTCTTTAGGTCTATATTTAGAAGTAAGATTGCTGGGCCAAAGGGTATGCCTATCTCAACATTATGAGAGAGTACCAAATAACTTTCTAGAGTGATCTTGTTTTTATTTTTATTTATTTTTATTTTTTATTTTTGAGAGTGATTCTTGTTTTTAAATGTTGCTCTGGATATAGATTCAGCAGTAGGACTGCTGGCTCAAGGATTTATTCATATTTGCAGCTCTACGTAAATATTAAGTTACTTTCTCAAGAGTCTTCTCAGTTCACATCATCACCAACATACCACTGCAAATTGCTACATTTTAAATGTCTTTGCTTACTTATTAGGTGGAAATTTGTGACATATTTTCATTTGTATTTCTTCTCTGTGTTAGGGATTTTGATGATAGGATGTATCTATATTTAGTATATATTATCATTGACAAATTGACTCTTCTGCCAGTGGAAAATGAAATAAAGGTAATAATTGTCACTAAACTTACTTATTATGAACTTCCTTTCAGTACTCAAAAGTGGCAAATAATACCAAAGAATTAGAAGACTGTGAGCAAGCTAGTAAACTGGGAGCAATTAACAGCACATTAAGGTACATTTTATTTTAGTAGTGTTAAGAAAATATTCTCTTGTTTAATTTATTTGCATTAGAAATCTTTGATTTTTTCTTGTGATTTTGATTAAACACTAGTTTCAACCAATTTTTGAAAGGAAGAAGTTATTCTTTATCCTAAATTCCATGATAGCTTTCCTTCTTCTTGTCTAATTTGTTCTTAAATTTCTGTCATCAGTAATGACTATGAAAAATGAAAAATTCAGGCAGTTTCTCAGCTAACAGGGTTTATGGGTCATTCTTTCTGATTATTATAGAAAAAGAAACTTGAATCTCTAAGTTTTTTTTAAACAGTAATTCATTGTGGGAAGGAGAGGGTGAGATGATTTAAGAGAGTAGCACTGAAACATACATATTACCATATGTAAAATAGATAGACAGTGGGAATTTGCTATATTCCTAAAGCCAGTGCTCTGTGACAACCTGGAGGGGTGGGATGGGGAGGGAAGTCTAAGAGGAAGGGGACATACATATACCTGTGACTGAATCATGTTGATGTATGGCAGAAATCATCACAATATTATAATTATCCTCCAATTAAAAATAAAATTGATAATTCAATCTATATATTACATTTTGACTATTAAAGGTTTCTATTAACATAACTGTTACAATGCATGAATTTTTTTTTCTGTTGACTTTTCTTTATTTGCTCTAAGTACAAACCTGCTTTTGAAGGCCAACATAAATAATTTGTAAATGGTCTCAGATAATGCAGTATAAAATAACTGAGCAGAAGGCAGTATTATAGAAATTCTTTTTATTTTTCTTGTTTAGATATGTAGTTGTGTATTATAAATGTTAAAGACTTAATAAAGTTAGCAGTTTTATGTATCTGATTTACTGATGAAAATTCTAATGTAGAAAATTAGAAATGACAGTATAATAAACACTCATATATTCACTACTCCAAATGAATAAGTGTTAACATTATCTACCATGTTTTTGAGAAAAATGTCAAAGACAAATTTGAAATTCCATATGTTTCTTCCTCAGTCCCTCTTTTCTTCCGTATTTTCTTATAAGTAAATTTAGTGTATATCTAGTCCATATTGTTTTTTTAGTTTATAATATAAACTATATGTAGATACATAGATGTAGTTTGTGTAGAAGATTTTATTTTTCCTTTATGTAAATTATATGTGTTAAATAACATTCTGAAACTTTCTTTTTACACTGCACATTTTGCTTTCTAGATATATTCATGTTAAAACTAAGAGATTTGCCTCGTTCTTTTAGCTGATGAATGGTTTTCATCGTATAAAGTAAAAGTCGCTCAGTCATGTCCAACTGTTTGGGACCCCAGGGACTATCTACAGTCCATAGAATTCTCTAGGCCAGGATACTGGAGTGGATAGCCTATCCTTTCTCCAGGGGATCTTCCTGACCCAGGAATCGAACTGGGGTCCTCTGCATTGCAGGTGAATGCTTTACCAATGAGCCCAGTGTTCATCAGTGGGAAATGGACAAGTAAAATATGGTATTCCCCTACTGATGAACATGTTTTACTTTTACAAATTATGCCACTTTGAGCATCCTTGATAATTTTTTTTATATACACCAGAAGTGAAATTGTTGAATCTTAGGATTGCCCTCTTACAGCTACTCTTTTTTGTTTGTTTGTTTATTGGCATGTAGTTGCTTAGCTGTTCTTGATATTGCCTAACGGCTTTCTAAAATACTTATGTGGCTGTGTTGCCTCCAACACCAAGAACTTGTTTTGTTGTCCACATCTTTGACAAAAATTGATAATGTTTAAGTGTGAAATAGTATCTCATTTTTGTTTAATTTATATTTTGTTGATTACCAGTGAGTTTGGGCAGTTTTCCCTCTGTTTATTGGGCATTCGGGTTTCTTATTCATTCAACAAATGACTGCCAGGCACTATTCTAGGGATATAGCAGTATACATGAGAAACAGATTCCTGCCCATGTGCAGCTTAAAACAAGTAAAGTCAATGAGAAGTAAGTCAGATGATAATGAGTGCCAGGGAGAAAAATAATGCAGGGAAGACTGTGAGAGAGGCCTTGGAGTAAAGGTGCTTGCACTGTTTTAAATTGGTGGTCCAGTGGTTAAGACTCTGCCTTCCAATACAGGGAGCCCACTTTTGATTCCTGGTCAGGGAACTAAGATCCCACATGCCTTGAGGTGCAACAATAGATAAATAAATAAATAGTCCAAGAAGACCAGAGTGATAACAGGCAAAGTGTTCTTGAAGGCATGAGTCATAATATGGCTGCAGGGGAGGGAGTGGTGGTGTTGGGGTTGATGGGTGGCTGGGGGTTGAGTACTCCAGGCATGCATAAAGGTTAGTAAAAGGCCCTGAGGTTGGAGTCTGCCTTTACTTCTTGAGGAATCACATGGCCAGTGTGGCTAGAGTACAGTGATCAAGAACAAAATCGTAGAAGAGAAGATCAAAAGGTGCTGGGGGAGGAGTGCCAAGGGCAGTGTAGGGTGGAGATCTCATAGAGTCTAGAAGACACTTAACTATGAATATTGATTTTAGACTGAGTGGAATGAAAAATTACTGGAGGATTTTGAGAGATTGGGTTTGGCGGAGCCAGGTCTGTGGAATCCTGGTTGTATGGCTGTAGTATTATCCTTCTAAGACATGATGGTGGTTCAGTTTAGACTGGAGTGATAGCAGTAGAACCCCCAGGGAATTTGACTTTGGAGAGCAGTGGGATTTGAATCAGTTCAGTCAGTTAAGTCACTCAGTCGTGTCTGACTCTTTGTGACCCCATAGACTGCAGCATGCCAAGCCTCCCTATCCATCACCAACTCCCAGTTTACTCAAACTAATGTCCATTGAGCCAGTCATGCCATCCAACCATCTCATCTTCTGTCATCCCCTTCTCCTCCCACCTTCAATCTTTCCCAGCATCAGGATCTTTTCAGATGAGTCAGTTCTTCACATCAGGTGGCCAAAGTATTGGAGTTTCAGCTTCAACATCAGTCCTTCCAATGAATATTCAGGACTAATTTCCTTTAGGATGGACTGGTTGGATCTCCCTGCTGTCCAAGGGACTCCCTAGAGTCTTCTCCAACACCACAGTTCAAACACATTAATTCTTCGGTGCTTAGCCTTCTTTATAGTCCAACTCTCACATCCATACATGACTACTGGAAAAACCATAGCCTTGACTAGACGGACCTTTATTGACAAAGTAATGTCTCTGCTTTTTAATATGCTGTCTAGGTTGGTCATAACTTTCCTTCCAAGGAGTAAGCATCTTTTAATTTCATGGCTGCAATCACCATTTGCAGTGATTTTGGAGCCCCCCAGAAAAGTCTGTCACTTTGTCCATTGTTTCCCCGTCTATTTGCCATGAAGTGATGGGACCAGATGCCGTGATCTTCGTTTTCTGAATGTTGAGCTTTAAGCCAACTTTTTCACTCTCCTCTTTCACTTTCCTCAAGAAGCTCTTTATTTCTTCTTTGCTTTCTGCCATAAGGGTGGTGTCATCTACATATTTGAGATTATAGATATTTCTCCCAGCAATCTTGATTCCAGCTTGTGCTTCATCCAGCCCAGTGTTTCTCATGATGTACTCTGCATATAAGTTAAATGAGCAGGGTGACAATATACAGCCTTGGCATACTTCTTTTCCTATTTGAAACCAGTCTGTTGTTCCATGTCCATTTCTAACTGTTGCTTCCTGACCTGCATACAGATTTCTTAGGAGGAAGGTAAGGTGGTCTGGTATTCCCATCTCTTCCAGAATTTTCCACAGTTTGTTGTGATCCACACAGTCAAAGGCTTTGGTGTAGTCAATAAAGCAGAGATAGATGCTTTCCTGGAACTCTCTTGTTTTTTCAGTGATCCAGCGGATGTTGGCAATTTGATCTCTGGTTCCTCTGCCTTTTCTAAAACCAGCTTGAACATCTGGAAGTTCATGGTTCATGAGCTGTTGAAGCCTGACTTGGAGAATTTGAGTATTACTTTACTAGCGTGTGAGATGAGTGCAATTGTGCAGTAGTTTGAGCATTCTTTGACATTGCCTTTCCTAGGGATTGGAATAAAAACTGACCTTTTCTAGTCCCGTGGCTCCTGCTGAGTTTTCCAAATTTGCTGGCATATTGAGTGTAGCAAAGGGATTTGATTACAGAACTTTATATAGGACTGGGGAAACAGACCCTTGGAGGGCACAAACAAAATCTTGTGTGTACCTGAACCCAGGAGAAAGGAGCAGTGGCCCCACAAGAGATTGACCCAGACTTGCTTATGAGTGTCCAGGAGTCTCTGGTGGAGGTGTGGGTTGGTGGTATTCTGCTACAGGGTCAGGAGCACTGAGTGTGGCACTGCATGCCTGGGACCACATGCATGGGACCTTTTGAAGGAGGTCGCCATTATCTTCATTACCTCCACCATAGTTTGGTCTCAGGTCAAATAACAGGGAGGGAACACAGCCCCACCCATCAACAGAAAATTGGATTACAGATTTACTGAGCATGACCCATCAGCAGAAAAAGACCCAGTTTACCCCACAGTCAGTCTCTCCCATCAGGAAGCTTCCATAAGCCTCATATCTTTATCCATCAGAGGGTAGACAGAATGAAAACTACAATCACAGAAAACTAATCAAACTGATCACAGAAAACTAATCAAACTGATCACATGGACCTGTCTAACTCAGTGAAACTATGAGCCATGCTGTGTGGGCCACCCAAGACAGATGGGTCATCATGGAGAGTTCTGACAAAACATGGTCCACTGGAGAAGGCAGTGGCAAACCACTTCAGTATTCTTGCCTTGAGAACCCCATGAACAGTATGAAAAGGCAAAAGATATGATACTGAAAGATGAACTCCCCAGGTTGGTAGGTGCCCAATATACTACTGAGAAGAGTGGAGAAATAACACCAGAAAGAATGAAGAGATGGAGCCAAAGCAAAAACAGCACCCAGTTGTGGATGTGACAGGTGATGGACGTAAAGTCCGATGCTGTAAAGAGCAATACTGCACAGGAACCTGGAATGTTAGGTCCATGAATCAAGGTAAATTGGAAGTGGTCAAACAGGAGATGGCAAGAGTGAACGTCAACATTCTAGGAATCAGTGAACTAAAATGAACTGGAATGGGTGAATTTAACTCAGATGACCATTATACCTACTACTGTGGGCAAGAATCCCTTAGAAGAAATGGAGTAGCCATCATAGTCAACAAAAGAGTCCAAAGTGCAGTACTTGGGTCCAGTCTCAAAAATGACAGAATGATCTCTGTTTGTTCCCATGGCAAGCCATTCAATATCACAGTAATCCAAATCTCTGCCCCAACCACTAATGCCAAAGAAGCTGAAGTTGAACGGTTCTATAAAGACTTACAAGACCTTCTAGAACTAACACCCAAAAAAGATGTCCTTTTAGTTATAGGGGACTGGAGTGCAAAAGTAGGAAATCAAGAAGTACCTGTAGTAATAGGCAAGTTTGACCTTGAAGTACAAAATGAAGCAGGGCAAAGGGTAACAGTTTTGCCAAGAGAACGCACTGGTCATAGCAAACACCCTCTTCCAACAACACGATAGAAGACTACACATGGATATCACCAGATGGTCAATACCAAAATCAGATTGATTATATTCTTTGCAGATGAAGATGGAGAAGCTCTATATAGTCAGCAAAAATGAGACGAGGAGTTGACTGTGGCTCAGATCATGAACTCCTTATTGCCAAATTCAGACTTAAATTGAAGAAAGTGTGGAAAACCACTAGACCGTCCAGGTATGACCTAAACCAGATCCCAACTGATTATACAGTGGAAGTGACAAATAGAGTCAAGGGATTAGATGTGATAGACAGAGTGCCTGAAGAACTAAGGACGGAGGTTCATGACACTGTATTGGAAGCAAGGATCAAGACTATCCCCAAGAAAAAGAAGTGCAAAAAGGCAAAATGGTTGTCTGAGGAGGCCTTATAAATAGCTGTGAAAAGAAGAGAAGCGAAAGGCAAAGGAGGAAAGAAAAGATACACCCATGTGAAAGTAGAATTCCAAAGAATAGCATGGAGAGATAAGAAAGCCTTCCTCAGTGATCAGTGCAAAGAGATAGAGGAAAACAATAGAATGGGAAGGACTAGAGATCTCTTCAAGAAAATTAGTGATACCAAGGGAACATTTCATGCAAAGATGGGCACAATAAAGGACAGAAATTGTATGGACCTCACAGAAGCAGAAGATATTAAGAGGTGGCAAGAATACACAGAAGAGTATTCAAAAAAGATCTTCATGACCCAGATAACCACGATGGTGTGATCACTCACCAAGAGCCAGACATCCTGGAATGTGAAGTCAAGTGGGCCTCAGGAAGCATCACTATGAACAAAGCTAGTGAAGGTGATGGAATTCCAGTTGAGCTATTTCAAATCCTGAAAGACGATGCTGTGAAAGTGCTGCACTCAATATGCCAGCAAATTTGGAAAACTCAGCAGTGGCCACAGGACTGGAAAAGTTCAGGTTTCATTCCAATTCCGAAGGAAAGGCAATGCCAAAAAATGCTCAAACTACTGGACAATTGCACTCATCTCACACACTAGCAAAGTAATGCTCAACATTCTCCAAGCCAGGCTTCAGCAATACATGAACTGAGAACTTCCAGATGTTCAAGATGGTTTTAGAAAAGACTTAGGAACCAGAGATCAACTTGCCAACATCCGTTGGATCATCGAAAAAGCAAGAGAGTTCCAGAACATATTTCTGCTTTATTGACTACACCAAAGCCTTGACTGTGTGGATCACAACAAACTTTGGAGAATTTTTAAAGAGATGGGAATACCAGACCACCTTACCTGCCTCCTGAGAAATCTGTATGCAGGTCAGGAAGCAACAGTTAGAACTGGACATGGAACAGTAGACTGACTTCAATTAGGGAAAGGAGTACGTCAAGGTTGTGTATTGTCACCCTGCTTATTTAACTTATATGCAGAGTATATCATGAAAAATGCCAGGCTGGATGAAGCACAAGCTGGAATCTGATTGCCATGAGAAATATCAGTAACCTCAGATACGCAGATGATACCACCCTTACGGCAGAAAGTGAAGAAGAGCCTCTTGAGAAAAGTGAAAGAGGAGAGTGAAAAAGTTGGCTTAAAGCTCAACATTCAGAAAAGATCATGGCATCTGATCCCATCACTTCATGGCAAATAATTGGGGAAACAGTGGAAACGGTGACAGACTTTATTTTGGGGGGCTCCAAAATCACTGTAGATGGTGACGGCAGCCATGAAATTAAAACATGCTTGCTCCTTGGGAAAATAGGTATGACCAACCTAGGCAGCATATTAAAAAGCATAGACATTACTTTGCCAACAAAGGTCCATCTAGTCAAAGCTATTATTTTTCCAGTAGTCATGTATGGATGTGAGAGTTGGACTATAAAGAAAGCTGAGTACCGAAGAACTGATGCTTTCAAACTGTGGTGTTGGAGAAGACTCTTGAGTCCCTTGGACTGCAAAGAGATCCAACCAGTCCATCCTAAAGGAAATTAGTCCTGAATATTCATTGGAAGAACTGATGCTGAAGCTGAAACTCCAAAACTCTAGCCACCTAATGTGAAGAACTGACTCCTTGGAAAAGACCCTGGTGCCTGGAAAGATTGAAGGTGGCAGCAGAAAGGGAGTGGTTTAACTTTATTCTCATAAGAGAAAATTCCATGGTAAATTAAATTGGAGATTTTTATTGGTAAAGTGGTTGTAGTGCAGACAGCCTTATATACTTCATACAGTGGTTATGCTATGCAGCAGCTTCTCAAATGAAAAATAAATTATTGGCTATGACAGTACCATGTTTAGGAATACCTGATTTATACTTAGTACATAATTTTTTTGCCTTGTTTTTTTTTTCTTTTTGTGTTGTGAGTAAAGAAGGGTAATAATACTTCCCTTATATATGCTGCCACTGTGTATTTAAGATAGAGAAAGTCTGAATATAGGTTAAAGGTAATATAGGTCAGGGTTTATTTTGAGTGTAGTTGTTCCTTTATCAGTTCTCCTGGCCAGAAATCTTGTCATAGATTTTGCTAAACGTGAGGTAATGTGTAAAATGAATAATACAGTGTGATAAAAGTAACATTGATGTTACTAAGGGATGTTGGATGGAAGATCCTAGAAATGCATTTTTTTTTTTTTTAGTATTTTTGAGTGTAATATAAATACAGAAGCAATTTAAATTAAAAGAATCTTGAAAGTAAATTTAATTCCTACTTAGGAAAAAATAATACATATTTACTTTGTTTCTAAGTCAACTGAAAAGACCAGCTTGAGTTTTGTGTTTAATTGCATCTTATACATATTTGTAAATTAGTTTTCTGGTCTAAGTAATTATCATTGAACTAGGCCTAAAATAGTTTTAATGTAGTTAAGAAATGAAAATCACTCATGGAAATTAATATCTCTTTCATATCACTTGTTTTAATCATTGCTTCATGTGACCACTAACTGAATTTGTAATGCCATCTAATTAATGAAGAAGTGATCTCAGATTATCCATTTTTAATACACTAGAATACAGTGTCAAACTTTTCAACTCCAAATTTAATCCTTTTTCTCTTTTATTCCTCCTTCCCCTAGTAATCAAAGCAAAGAAGCTTTCATTGACTGGGCAAGATATGATGATTCACAGGATCACTTTTGTGAACTTGATGGTAATAAAATTAACTTGTAATTACATTATTTTAACTTTAACCCTTTTAAGATACTTAAATCAGTGAAAATAAAAAGTTACAGCTATAATACACAGGATGTTATATGTGGATCTTATTATTCATAATAGTAGTTATTAAGAACTGGTGTTCCCAGCCTTGTACTAAGTGCCTTAAGTTCATCATTTCTTAGCTTTACAGCTACACTGATAGGTGTGTATTATTTTATATCTGAGGAAACTGAGTCTCAAAAAGACTAAAAACTTGCCCAAGATCACAGAGTAGCAAGAGGCTGAGACAGGATTCATTCCTAGATCTCATTCCCACACATGTCTTCTTTCCACTGTGACACCCCCATCTCCTGTGGACCTCTAATTCAAGCCACTTAGTTATAGGTCTGTGACCATATTATAGAAATGTTCACAATGAAATTAGTTGGAGGTCTCAACAAACTAACATAAAGACACCTTCCAATATTGGAGAGGACTCTAACTTGATCCCCACAGCCCTGTTTGGAATGGAATAAAGCCAGGCCACTGTTCAATAGTAACTACCATTTCTTTCAGCAGAAGATAATTGACGTGTCTCCTGATCTTTTGTCTACAGGAGAATACTCCCAATAATTGTGTTGCATAGGCTTAGGACAGTTCATTCAGCCTCTCTTTACCTTTTACCTTGGTATTGTTATATTTTTTGAGGTGGAAAAGGATTTGAGATTCAAGCACACATAATTAACAGGCAGCAGAAGTTCTTCTGAATTTTTAAAGCATCTAAAGTGGTCTGCTTTCTAAAAATTTTTTAAAGATTCATATGTAGAATTGTGCTGTTAATACAGTCTGTAATGGGATACTTACAGGGCACTTCTCCAATATTATGGTAAATTGAGGAGCCACTGGGAGAGGGCGTGTTATTACCACGGTTTATATGGTTTCAGCAAGGAAATTGTTAAGAAATCTGAACAAAGTTTTTTTGGATATAGTGATAGGCAAATTCATAAAATATTCCTGTTAGGATATTTAGAATCGGCAAAGGTTTCATCAGAGCAAGTCACTATACCCGGGTAAGCACTCACATGGCTACCTACATAAAATCATCTTTTAAAAATTTTAGGATTATGTAATTAAAATAACTGGTAGTTTTTATAGTTTGTGTAGGTCTTAAACATGTGAAACCATGCAACTAGTTGGATTACCACTTCTTCTGGGTAATAATGTTCATGTGTATCCCAAAGATTTTTCACCTACAATTAAAAAAAAAAATACCATCAGAGTAGCTTTGGTATCATTGTTATTTCAATAATCTAAATCATTAAAGCAAAAAACCTAAAGAATGTTCACCCCAGTATATTGGAATATAGCCAAACACGCCTGTTATCTGCTGATTTGTTTTTGGCTTTGTTCTTGTTTGAAAGAAAGATGATCCTTATAGATCAAATAATAATTTTAAATAATTTAGTGGTTTAAGGTAGGCTGCTCTCCCTACCTCTCTCTATTTATTTTTTTGTTATTGTTTTTTATGCATGGCTTGCTGCTTCCTTTGCCTCAGGTTTCTGCTCAAATGTCACCTCATTAGAGAACCTGCTGTCATAAAATAGCAACCACTTTCCCTCTCTGTCTCTGTGCACTGCTGTCTGCTCTCAGAGCACTAAGAGCTATGTGTGAGACATTATTTAACTGTTTATTGTCTGTCTTCAGCTAGACTGTGAGCTACTTGAGGGCAAGGACTTTGTCTTTTTGTTCATAACTGTGTCCCTAGTGCCTAGAACACTGCCTGGCCATGGTTCATTCCCAATAAATATCTGTTGATTGAAGTAGTTGGTTCGTGTCTGACTCTTTGTGAACCTACACACTGTAGCTCACCAGGCTCCTCTGTCCATGGGATTCTCCAGGCAAGAATACTAGAGTGGGTTGCCATTCCCTTCTCTAGAGGATCTTCCCAACTCAGGGATCAAACCCAGATCTCCTGCATTGCAGGCAGATTCTTTACCTTTTGAGCCACAAGGAAGTGCTAGTTGGTTCATAAATAATGTGATAGATTTTTACTTTTTTATTTTTCCCCTTTCAGCAGGTTCATTGATATGTTAAAAATACTGCTTGAAACAGGAGTTTCTAAATCTGGCTGTGTATCAAAATTACTTGGGTGCTTTATAAACTATAGTTTCTCCTTGACTGAGGAAATTATGTTTTAATAGTAAATTGCAGTTTGGAGTAGCTTCAGAGATAGAAGACTGTGGGCTTAGTCCTGAGTCTGTAACCTAATATTTCTGATCTGTGTCCATAAGCAAAAAGCCTGCATATTAAGTTGGCCTGTGCCACCGTTACATTTTAAGAGATACATGTGTCAGGAGGGCTAGAGAATGCAATGTGGCCTCAAAACACTAATACTAAATTAGAGCAGTGAAAGGAAAATTCAATCAGATAAAAGGGGTACTTGAGGAGGGAGAAGAAATATTAGTTCAAGTTGACAAATTTACAGAATTAGATATTTAGACTTAATAGAAATTCTTTGAATCCTTAGGTAATTGTTAGAACAGTCAAAAAGAAGGAATATCTTTGGAGTAGGTTTGTAGAGGGAGGAAGAAGAGAAACCTCTTTGAGGGGAGGATTTATTAGGGATCCAAGAGAGCTATCTGAAGGAACGGTACAGTTGTACAAATGAGAAGAAATTATGGTTTAGGAACAAATTAGTTAACATCATGTCACAGGTGATCCCAGGAGTAAGAATGGGTGTGTTTTGTAGGGGACCTCAACCTGTGTGTGCTTTTTCCCACATATGTTCTTCATTCTGGATGTCATGAAATTATTGTCAGTATAGGACAGGAGTTGACAGACTTTTTCTTTTGTAAATGGGCAGATAGTAAATATTTTAGATAGACCATATATATTATATATATTAGATAGACCATAGTTTACATGGTCTCAATTGTAACTGCTCAAGTCTGCCATAATAGTGTGAAAGCAGCACAGAGGCAAATGAACAAGACTTGTGTTCCCATAAAACTTTCTTAACAAAAATACATAGCAGACCAGACTTGACTTGTGGGCCATAGTTTGCTAACACTTTCTGTAGGTTAACAAAACTCACCTTTTTCATAATTTGAAAAAGTATTAAATTTTTTAAAACAGCTTGTGGTTGAATTAAAGGAATACACAGTAAGAACATGAAGAATGTAAGTTTTACTTAATTTTAAAACCTGTATAATTGCTTTTGCTCATATGACTTTCTACTCCCTTGAAGTATACGTTAAATCCATATACTTTAATATCTGAATCCAAGGATTTTTTTCTTTACTGTTTAGTTGGTTTAATTGGGTGAAAAGGGTGATACTAATTCAATCTGCACATTCATAGATGACTCTATGTAAGTGTAGGCTTATGTGTGTGCACGCATGTACTTTATACATATGGACATATATGTATATGAGTATATATTTATGATATTAATTTAGTATTTAAGTTCATATACATAACTCACTTTTGTAAGGTGAACTAAGAATGGCTCAAAGAAATTTAAAATAATTAACAGAAATTAGTTATTATAAAGCTTTTAAAATTTTACTGTAAAAGTAAAATTCATTAACTTAATTATTTAAATTTTAACTTGTTAATTAAAAATTTTAAAATTAATTAGTCTTAAGTCTTGATTAAGAAATGTCTTTAGACAGTTTCTGTTCTTCCATTTACAAATAAACTGTTTTCTATGCCTTAATTTACATAGTGGAGTATCTGTATAATGTTAGTGCTAGAAATAGAGCCAGTATTCTTTAAAATCATGTTTCCATCATCTGTGAGATACCACTCGTTTACTAATGGGAAGTTGAAATTATCTTTGTACTCCTCCTGCATCACGAAAATACCAGGTAGTTCTCAGAAGACATGTGTCAGGATGCTCTTTTTTCCCTTTAGGATTGTGGATAATCTTAATCTATGGTCATTGAATGGCCAGTGAATATTTTTGACTGACAGGTAATGAAACTAAGAGGGACTGTATTTTAATGCCCATATTTGGTCTTGCTTCAAGTCAGGTGACTATATATTAATATCATTGATTAATACCATGACACCAAAAAGTAGGAAGCATACAAATAAAAGGATACATCTGTGTCAACATACATAGCACTTCAGCCTATGAGAATTATTAGATTTGTGAAGCATAGTCATCATGAGTTTTGTATAGGTAAGAAAACCTGTACTTCCCTTTTCTACCCAAAATATGAACCTCAATAATTAAGATGATTTTTCCTTTTATCTTTTGTATCCCCCAGAGATCTCTCTCAAAATACTGTCCAAATATTAGAGATGTAGTAAATACTTATTTGGGTTTCAACATGGAAAGTCATTATTTAATTTTAAATGTGCTAATAAGTTCTTGAAGTTGTGCCTACTAACCAATATGTTAACCAGTTAATATGTTAAATAATATATTAACATTAACAATAAATTTGTAACTTCTTTTTTTAACTAGAACATGGTGTAACTCTGAATGATCAAATTTGAATCTCAAAGCTATTGTACCATTTACTTCCTAAATCCAAGCAGAGAGTAACAGAGAGATCTTTTTTAATATAATATGTACTAACATGTCTCAAGTATGTGTTTAGGTAGCTATATACATGGAGGGGGGCAAACACATGAAATATTAAAACAGGTTACGATTTAGTTAGGTCTTTTCAGTCTTGGTGGTTTAAACTTGAGAAGTAATTAATGCCTCTAATTAAGGTAAGGGATGTTATGTTACTTAAAAGAGCACTGAGCGTCCAAAAGAAAGGGAGAAGTTATTTTTCCTATCTTAAGTTCAAGTTATTATAAATCCTGGGTCAAGGACAGTCACAAGTGTGCTAACCACTCTACCTTTTAACTTGGAGATGACTTGAAAGTACAGTATTTCTCTAACTTTTGTGTAGCCCTGTTTGCTTTGTAATGGTAAATTTTGCATAGATGGTGACATGTAGCTGGTTTTATGAGTTGTTTCTTCTTCAGATGAGAGATCTCCAGCTGCTCAGTATGTAGACCTGCTGCTGAATCCCGAGCGTTACACTGGCTATAAAGGGTCCTCTGCATGGAGAGTGTGGAACAGCATCTATGAAGAGAACTGTTTCAAGTAACTGGAGGGGGTAGGGGAAGGAGGAGGATTGACTAGAGGGAAGGTGGAAGAAAGGGAATATTTGTTTCCTTTGGAAAAAATTACATCAAAATGTCAAACCATTTTACATCTGAATTTTGTACTTTTCTTTTTCAGGCCTCGATCTGTTTATCGTCCTTTAAATCCTCTGGCACCCAGCCGAGGTGGGTGTCTCATACATTTTCATGTTTTTGGATATTGTTTACAAAATACCTTTGTAACTATGTATTGAGAAAATTTTCAGCTATTTTGTATATTTGTTAATTTGAATGATTAAAAGAATAAGCTTAGTTCTTAGTTGTGTCAAGATTTCCACATGTTTTTTTATAATTACTGTCCTTTATTGATTGTTTGATATGTGCCAGGTCCTAAACTAGCAGCTTTATATAAAATAAATTAGAAATATGAGTAATCCATATATATTAGAGGTTCTGGGGAACTCCTGAAAATCTGGGTGTCCAGGCCTTATCCCATACCAGTTGTCAGAATCTTTGGAATTAGAATCCAGGTGTTGGTGATTTTAAAGCTTTCTAGATGATGCTAGTATGCAGCCAAGTTTGAGAACCAGTGGCTCCTCCTGTGCTTTTCAGACTTCAGTGTGCATACAGATCACCTGGGAGCCTTGTTAAATACCAGGTTCTGCTTCTGTAGGTCTTGGGTGAGGTGCCCAGGCGATGCCCACGTGCTGATCTGTACACAACACTCTGAGTCAGAAGGATGCACAGAAGTACCAAAAAGCTAGGTTGCCACTTGCCACATCAGGCTGTTGAGCACAGAAAGTGTGTCTTGTGTGAAACTAAATTTCCCATTTTATGTAATTTTAGTTCATTTAAATAAAAAAACTAAAGCAGTATAAAATATTTTTGCCCTTAAATAGAATCTTATTGTTTTGGTATAACCATTTTAACTCTTGCATCACAAAGCAAATTGTTGATGTACTGTAATGCATGTATACCATTTACTTTTCAAAATGTGGATACGAGAATACATTACATTTTTATTTGAAAAAAATTTTAATCACATACATGGCGGGTATTATAGTTCTATGTGACAGCATTATCGTACACAGTTGGAGGTTATTCAGTATAAAACTATTAGGCATATCTTCAATCTGTTCTCGACGAGGACCCAAACTCTGGGAGCAGCCCTGTGATTGACATTCTAATGCTTTCTTTAGACCAGGATTGATTTAGGAACTTGAATTTCCTGGTCTAGATTCATCTTTTTAGGCATTTCTCAAAACCAGAGAGATTTGGGAAGGTGGAATGAATGGACTGCTCTCAGATGTGCGCTGTGTTACAGTGTGGCATATAGTCTTCCCAAATTCATTCTGAAACTGCCTGGACAAGGTAATTGGAGTATGAAGACAATGTGGATGGCTTCCTACCCTTTCTCTCTTTTTACTACTTTTACCTCATAGCTTTTCTATTTTCAACTTAAATGTTTTTATTGTAGAAGATTTTATGAAAATTGAAACAATACAAAAATAACATAAAGTAAAAAGAGGACACTCTCCCCCCGGGCCCCCCACCCCACCCCCCGCCTTCATTCCTACCTGCCTCCACACTTTTTCTCTTCCATAGTACAGTTTGGAAGGTATCCTTCCAGACCTTTTCTATGATAACTTACTCTTTCTTTTTTTTTTTTGGCTGTGCAGGCTTTTCTGTAGTTGCAGCAAGCAGGGGCTACTCTCTAGCTGTGGTGCTTGGGTTTCTCTTGTTGCAGAGCATGGGCTCTAGGGTGCTCTGGCCTCAGTAGCTGTGTTTTAAGGGCTTAGTAGGTTTGGCTCCCGGCCTTTAGAGCACAGCCTCAACAGTTGTGGCGCACAGGCTTAGTTGCTCCATGTCTGTGGAATCTTCCCAGATCAGGGATCAAACCCATGTCTCCTGCACTGGCAGGCAGATTTCTTACCACTGAGCCCCCAAGGAAGACCATATGATGACTTGTAAAGCAGAAAGTACAGTTGTTCATTTAATGAAAGCATCAAATCCTAAGAAACACTTCACTTCCATATTATGATAAACTAAGACTTGAAACTGTAGGAGAGATGAGGAAAGGAAGCAAAGTGCTCAGAGAAAAGGATAGAGGGAGGAAAGAGGAGCAGAAAAGAGAAAACAAGTGTAGAAGAGGGAGACAAAAGACTGGGTAAGGGAGAGCGTGGGTCCCAGGTGATGGTGGTGCCCTAGGAAGTAATGGAACAGCTCTTGCTAATGCTGTTAATGAGCTTTCTTCACTCAAACTGTGAATTGTTGATGAACAGCTGTTTAGTATTCTTAGCTATGTGTCTTCCACGCTATTCCTGAGCTATAACAGCTGGGCTTCTACAACTAGCTTTTGAACAGTTTTTGTGCAACAGAACTTTTTTTCAAAAATGAAATCTTATGTCAGAATTCCACATGTAAAGCCAGTAAAGGCAGGGCTGCTGTGGAGCCCGATAGTCCAGCCTTCTGGCCTCTTCCCCATGTCTGGGCAGTCCCACAGCACCTGCAAGGATGCTTTCATTGACGACAGGTTGGGAAGGGCTTTTATTCAGGCGACTGTGTGCTGAGGAGCAAGCAGTAAATTAAGAAAGAAAAGGGCTCCAGTCTGAAAACACATGTTCAGAAAGAGTTGTATGCATAACAATTAAAGGAGTAACTTTGTGAATTATTGAAACTAGTGGTTTTTATGATTACATGCTGTCTGATACTATTTATTGCATAAAACATATATGAAAATCTTGTGCTGTTTGGCTTTTATTCTTATTAAGAAGTCTTACTTGTAGGATAACTACAAGCCAACCAACGTTAATGGTATGATTAATGGTTTAACACACAGTAAGTTTTAATCACATATTAAAATAAATAGGATTGGAATCTGAACTGTGAAAGCCATTTTCTGATATCCTATCTATTTATCTTATCTTTCAGGAGAAGATGATGGTGAGTTAAAACTCTCATTTTATGTTTGCTTCAAGTGTAGAAGAAATGTCTTTAATGATCAAAATTTGATTTTTTCCTGTTTTAAATTCAAAAGTATTTATTCTATTTTTTTTCAGAAAATAATTAGCAATCAATGGCAACAAAATAAATGAGAGGTTTTTTAAATATATATAATTCAAAGTTACCCTATGTTAAAAACAGTATAACAGCCAGTCTACTTACATGTTTAGTATAGAAACAGGATCACATTCCAAGTTTCCCTATTTTTTTGGTTATTGTGATCTACTTGAATATGTTCTAAAGAAATGGAGGGAAATTAAAATAGTTTTACCAGATATTTGTCTTTGTGATTTCTTTATTTTCTTATTGATTTTGTAATGTATAACCTCAGTCATCATTATTACACTTAATCTGATGAATGATAATTTGTCAACAGTAGGTTATTCCAGATTTCTAAATGAATATCAGTTATAACATGCCCCCAAACAGCCAACATAAATGTTTCAAATGAATATTTACTTAGCTGTGTTCAAGGGCACCATGATAAGCATTGTACACATTGTACAGGATGGAAAGATGTATAAAACATATCTTTCCTCTAGGAGCTAAAAATATGTACAGTAGGAATGATAAGCACTATTCATAAGAGATGATAAAGAATTATTACATACATAGTACAGATAGTAAGTGGTGTAGTAGTTTGTTCAGAGCTGAAATAGATCCTATCTCACTTGGAATATTACTGGGAAAGGTGGCATTTGAGATGCACAAATAATGGACCGATTTAAGCCAGTAGAATTGGATAGTATGTGCTACCTGAATGACAGCATGGACCAAGGAGTTGAAAAAGGAAAAACCAAGGCATGTTTTGGGAGACCCTGTTAGCAGTTGGAAAGACTTCACATGGGGTAATTTAAATTAGAAAGATAAGTAGAGGACAGATTGTTGAGGACCTTGGAAGCTAGACTTTTGCTATTAACTGTTGGGGCTTTCTGAATAAATGAGTGAGATAATGAATGATCCTTTGTAAAAGTATCATCTAAGTAAGAGCATGTTGAATGAATGAATCTCTAGGAAGGTATTTGTGTTGTTGCAAAGGGTGAAGACTCAGGAGACAAAGTAATTCCCCACCATCTTAATTTATCCTCTATACTCCTTGCTCAGCCGTCTGTGTGTTGAGTTTTCATCCTCATGCTTTGCTTTAAACAATTAAAATAAGGATGGGTAACTTAGGAAGTATATTAACTATTTTTATCCTTATTGACTGCCATTTTCCTTTTCACTCAGAACAATAGTGGGCTAGGATTAGTTCTTTTAGCATGGTACACATAGTAAGGTCCCTTCATATTCTGGTCACTAACTTTTCTGAAGAATTATCTTGAAAACTAGAGAACTTTTTTTATTATCCCTTGAAACTTAGTATTTTTAGATAATTAAGGAAGTATATGTAGCTTTACTGGTTCAGGAAAAATAGGATAATTAGTAATTTGATTTTTGTATTATAATTGTTTTTTTCTGGAATTTTTGAACAGTGCTTTGGTTGTTATCATCAAAGGCAAACTTAAGATTGTTTCTCTTCAACCTTATGGATATTTAAGCCTTTAAGTAAATATGTATATATAATTTTTATTGTTTTTGCTTTGTTTTTTAGGAGAATCATTCTACACATGGCTAGAAGGTAACCTAATGTCTGCATTTTAAACGTATTGGCATCTTACAAAAAGATTCGTTTAATATATATTTGTAAGTTTTAGGATTCATTACCTAGACAACTAATCTTGACAGTGTTTGAAAGAAAATAACAGGTTTTATGTTATTGTAGTTCAGGATAAAATTATTTGAAAATGTTGAGGATATTGGTCAGCTAAAAACCAGTGTTATGGAAATACACAGGGCAGATATGGTCATCACATTTTCATAACTGGTTCCCAGTCTTATTTCCATTCTGTATGTAATAGTCATCCAAACTACTTTTCTAGGGAGCATTATGCAAGTCTGGTTTGTTAAGTAGAGACATTCTGTTTGAAAGAAAGTGGGTTTTTTTGTATATGAAATTAAGGGAAGATGAATTTGAATTCAGAAGATTTTAAACATGTTTAAACATACAGTCTAAACTAAAGAATAAAGTAATATAATCCCACTATACTAGATTCTTATGTTTGTTAGTAATGTTATATTATGAATGAGATTTCTCTGTTTTTTTAATGAATTATTTTCGATGTGCAAATACTGCTAGGAATTACACTGACAAATGGCCAATGTGGGAAAAGATGCTTAGCGTTGTTTAATTAGCTTTATTCTAAAAGTACAAATTGCAAAAAATAGTATTTAGTTTAAAAGAGGTGGGCAAAGACTCTGCATATTGATAATGGAGGATAAGAATGAAATTTATGGGCAGTGTCAAATTCTGGGATATATACTGTGTACCCCAGAATCTCCTAGTATCCTATTGATGGAAGTTCAATGAGCACCCCCAAATATAGGCAACTGACTCAATTTCTCTGAGATTCAGGTTGCTGATCTGGGGCACAAGAGTGGCAGTAGCCATCCAACTTACCTACACTGTGAGTGTAGATGATGCCTATGAAAATTGCTTTGAGAATCACTAAACAATGTACAAATGCCAAATAATAGTATTGCAGTAAATCTAGCCCTTTTGTGAGAAAAAAATTATATATTGTCGTCCTATAGTTTGGTTAGTGAAAATGAATTTGAATGAAATTAAATCCAGAATAGAAAGAGGAGAACCACTTTCTAAAGTCAGCAGCTGGATTTGCTAGGCATTGGCCTGGCAGCAGACTGCAGGTGGGGGTCAGCTCTCCAGCACTTTCCTGCTAAGAGTATTGTATATCTTCTTGGTGCATTCACTTGGCATCTTTTATTGATAAGATTTTTCTTGAAGTTGCCTAATTTTCAGTTTATGGATGTATAGATTTTTCTTCCTTCCTTCCCACTTACTACCCATCCCTGTTTTAGGTAAGGAGCTCTGTAGACTTTGCAAATTTGAATTGCCTCTCTCATTTTTAGGCATATGAATTTTCATGAGCTTTGCTTTGCTTATTTTCCATTCTCTTATCTTTAGATATTTTACTGCTTAGGTTGAAAGGAAGAAAAAGTGAACCTCAAATCTGATCATTTTGCTACTTGATAACAGATTTGATTAAAAGTTTTACTACAAGAGAATTTAGTACCTAATGTTTTATCAAAGTTATTTGTATTGTTTATATCCCTTGTTACCATAAACTTGGCCATATGATTTTTTTTTAAGAGGTAAATGCTGCATTTTATTTTTATTTATTATGAGGAAACCACAAAATAGAATTTAATTTCTACCTTTATCCATGGGGTTTCCCAGGTGGCGCTAATGCTAAAGAACTGCATGCCATCGCAAGAGACGAGGTCCATCCCTAGGTCAGGAAGATACCCTGGAGGAGGGCATGGCAACCCACTCCAGTATTCTTAGCTGGAGAATCCCATGGACAGAGGAGCCTCGTGTGTTACAGTCCATAGGGTTGCAAAGAGTTGGACACAACTGAAGCGACTTAGCATGCACACACTCTATCCATGAGATGAGAAGAGAATATTCTAGGAAGAATTCTGAATTAGGAAATGAGATCTCAAAATAATTATTTTTTCCTATTAGAAGCTACTTGATTCAGAGCCATCTGTTGTAGAACACAAAGGGAAAGTAAATTGAAGATCTAAAAGATCCTAAGAAGATGCAAAGTAAGCCACATCCATACTCTTAATGGCTTAAAAAGCCTCCCGCATATAAATGAGATTATTTCTTAGTTTCCACTATTGGAGCCGATTTTTTCCCCATGGGGAAAGTGAAAAAAAAAAAGCAAAAAAAGACATAACTCTGTTAAGTGGTAGAAAAGGGGAAAAGCTCATTGTTCTGGATCTGGTGGATTCTTGAAGACTTGGTTTTTGCATTTTTGTTTTTAAATTTTTCTGTAAAGAATATTTTCTAAAAATATTGTTCCCTTTTTACTGTGGAAAATACAGTATAAAATTTACTTTCTTGGGCATTTCAAATTTTACTTAATAGCAGTAAGTACATTCACAGTGTACTCCACATTCACATTCACTCTTATAATAAGAGAAAATATTTTTAAGTGGAGGCAGGGGTAGGATAGGATGACGAAATTATCTTGACCTCTGTTTTCAGCAAAAGCCTATGGGGCTTAAGAAGGCTACATAAGATAAACTTCCATCACAGTCCTAAACACCATCTTGATGCGGTTTTACTCACAGAGTAAATAGCACACATTTTTCTATTGGCTGGATGTCTGTCTTCTAGGTCTGGGCTCCTGAGAAGCAGAACATGTAGTTAAGTAGAGAAATCCAGGACAAAGGATTAATAAGACACAGTAAAGAATCTAGAAGAAGGGGAATTCCCTGGTGGTCCTTTGGTTAGGATTCCCCACTTTCACTGCCGAGGGCCTGGCTTCAAAAATAAATAATAATAGTCTAGAAGAAGGAGAGAATTCAGTTTCAGTTTCTTCTTCCTCCACTATCAAGTAGGTTCAAATAAGACATGTGTAGGGAAGGGAAAAGGAGAAACAGCTATTGTTAAGCCAAAGCAGTGACTTTATGTCTGCTTTAGTTTAGCCTGAACCACAGAGTATCTGTGCTGTTGCCTTCTGGGTAACATGTGGACTTAACCAAGCGCATCTGCTCGAGTGTTTGGACCTTCAGAAGTCCAGACATTTGTATCTTATTCTGCATTAAGTTATCATATTCAGTTACCTCCTGAAGTCAAAATCTTATTTTATCTGCTAGTGAGAGGCTCTCAAACTAATTATTTCATATAGTTCCTTGATTTATTTTTAATGTCCTTGAATCTTAACTTTAAAAATAAGCCTGCATACCTAATCCTCTTGATTCAGTATTTCTGTTATCTAAACGGATGTAATTTCTTTTTCAATATTTTTCTGACTAGGTTTGTGTCTGGAGAAAAGAGTCTTCTATAAGCTTATATCGGGACTTCATGCTAGTATTAATTTACATCTGTGTGCAAATTATCTTTTGGAAGGTAATCACATTTTTTCTATTAGTATAAAAATTGTTGGGGAAAAGAATATATTCTCTAGAGAAAAAAATCCTACTTATTAAAAGTACATAATATATTTCTTTTTTAGAAACCTGGGGTAAACCTAGCTGGGGACCTAACATAAAAGAATTTAAACGCCGATTCGACCCTGTGGAGACCAAGGGAGAAGGCCCAAGAAGGCTAAAGAATCTGTACTTCCTATATTTAATTGAGCTTCGAGCTTTATCAAAAGTGGCCCCATACTTTGAGCGCTCAATTGTCGACCTTTACACTGGAAATGTGCAAGAAGATGCTGACACAAAAACCCTTCTACTGAATATCTTTCAAGACACAAAGTAAGACTTGAATTATCAGTGATCTGAAATTTTCCACTCTATAATTGGATGAGGTAGTTCTTGAAATACAACAAAAACTGACTCCTGAAAGCTGGTTAGGAAAAGGGAGAATTAGAACTGAGAAGGACAGTGTTCATTGGATGGCAGCGTTTTAAATTTTTTTTCTAAAAATGTTGACCGAAAAGTTTTATTACATAAACTTCCACACTCGAGAATAGGCTGTATTTTTAAATATAACTTTAAATTTTATGTAGTGCCAAAATTTAATGTTATTTTAGTGTTTGTTTTCTTCCAGTTGCTATTTAAATTCATGGTAATATGTGTTAGCATAAGGATAGATTACCTAAGAGAACATTAGCTTTACATTCTACAGTTTAGCCTTAAAAAAAATATCCTGGGTCTATGAAATTGCAGTTTACTGATTGTTAAAATGAGCATGGAGGAAAGTTGGGTTAAAAAATGCTTAAGGTAAATTGTGCATTACATTTTTTGAAATGCTAACAATGTAAACTATTGCCACTTTCTTATGTTACCCAAACCTTACACATGAGTAAATTATGAATTTTAAATATTTGTAGGGATAGAAAATTCTACCAGAACTTGAATTTTTCATCTGTAACTTACAATATTTTCGTTTCATCAGGTCCTTTCCCATGCACTTTGACGAGAAATCCATGTTTGCAGGCGACAAAAAGGGGGCCAAGTCGTTAAAGGTAAAAAGTTCTTGATTGGTGGGAAGAGTGGAGAGCAGCTGACTGGTTGTGTTTTAACATTTTTCCTCTAAACTTCCTTTCCCAGTTCTCAACCTGGTTGGTCTGATTGGATTTTACTGTAAATGATACAAAAAACTCCTCTCAATTCCTTTTTTCTCTCTAGTTTGCCCCCCTGCTTAGTGAATCTTCAGCTGTAGCTCTAATGACACCTTTGTAATTGTCCTTTTAAAAGACATTATTTTGAGAGGAAGTTTTCTTTCTTTTCTTTCTTGTCGTTTTGATGCATCTTAAAAGCAATCATGCACTGTTAGCCACTTAGAAGATAGTATATTTTCAAAAGTTTATCTTATGAACTATTACAGTTTTTCAAACTATTATGTTTTTGTACTTATGGACTAACATATAAGGCAAAACTTATCTGTTGGCTTGGGATATCAGAAAGAGACTATATTTTAGGGACATTATGAAACTTCACATTAGGAGCACTTCCTTTTCATTTGCTTACAGCAGAGGGCCCCCGTCTCCCGGATCTAATGCTTGACGATCTGAGGTGGAGCTGATGAAATAAAGTGCACAATAAATGTAATGTGTTTGAGTCATCCTGAAACCATCCCCCCTCCCTGTTCATGGGAGAATTATCTTCCATGAAACCGGTCCCCAGTGCCTAAAAGGTTGGGGACCATGGGCTTACAGTAATTAAGGAATACATTATACCTTTACAGTTTGATAGAAGTATTTGAAATTGACTGGCAAATAGTCTTCTCCTACAGCTCTATACTTTTTTATATACAATTCTGAAATCCAAAAGCTCCAACCACTGGAACATTTTTCTTATGTTTGGTGCAAATTAATTTGTTAGCAAAACCTAACCTGAACTGATGTAAAGATAGATAGTGAAAGTGAAGTTACTCAGTCGTCTCCAACTCTTTGCCACCCCATGGATTGTAGCCTACCAGGTTCCTCCATCCATGGGGTTTTCCAGGCAAGAATACTGGAGTGGGTTGCCATTTCCTTCTGCAGGAGATCTTCCTGACCTAAGGATTGAACCTGGGTCTCCTTCATTGTAGGCAGACGCTTTACCGTCTGAGCCACCAGGGAAGTCTAACCTGAACTATACCGTCTGAGCCACCAAGGAAGTCTAACCTGAACTGATGTAAAGATAGTACAATGTTTTTTTAAAAAATTCTGCTTTGTATGATTATTATTACATTTTGCTACAAAAACAATCATATATTTGATTATAAGGTGTTGCTGTATACTCCAGTGGGGTGTTTCATAATAAACAGTGTTATGTACTTTATTTTTAAAATCTGAAAAATTCTGAATTCTGAAACATGTTTGGCCCCAGGATATTTTAGATGTAGACATGCTACAAGAATGAATAAATTAGTCAGCGTTGCTTAGTATTTCTGAAATGAAATAGTTTAGCCACACTGTATTTTAGTTTTGGAAGGTTGTTTTGATTTATGGTTTTAGAGGTATATTAGTATTTATGGTATTTAACATAATGTTAATTCATTTTTGTAATGCGTCCTACTTTATAAGTGTTTATATAAATTTTATACTTTTGATCAAGACAACTGTAATTATGTATCTTTTTTTATAGATGAGGAAGGTAAGATTGAGACCAGACTAAAGTTTCACAACTAGCTTTTAAAGTGTAAAATGCTGGAGATTTGGTTTGCTACTTTTCAAAGGTATATAAAGGAGAATTTAAATCCATTTTTCCATCTGCTCCAAAGCATGTGAATTCTATGAGAATGGAGCACAAGGGAGTTTTTGGATGTTTCTATTGTCTTTCTTTTGGCCAAGCTACAGATTCCTCCAAACACTTTGGGCAGCAGGGCTGGGCTTTTGATGAGCCAGAGTTTTCAGGTGACTCACTCCAGCCCTTTGCAATGAAACGTTTACCTCAGTACAATAAAATGATGTTTATTTCCTACACTTGCCCAGTGAAAAGGATGAGGAAACTTTCTCTTAGTGTTGTTCTCAGAGAAGCTGAGACTGACCTTAGTGTCATAGAAGCCCGTGCACAGATCACAGGCAGAAGAGTTACCTAATTGTGTGGGGAACTAACCCAGCACCATTCAAGGATCCAGTGCGTGAGCGTCCCTGGAGAAGCAGCCTTAGCGAATGTGGGGGACTGCGAGACCACATGCTGTGGCCATCCATGGTGACAGAGCGCATGCACAAATGTGGGGTCGTCCTAAGGAGAGGCGTGGGAATTGGTCATTGTTCCAGGACTAGCTTTCTGATTCACGCTTACACAAAGCAGTGCATCAGAAATAAATCAAGCGTAATGTAGAAATGTATTTGCCACTGGTTGTATGCAGACATCAAATGGAAGCAGCAGTTAAGCTCGTTCAAAGTAAAAACCATGCATGATTTACTCGTGTCCCCCACAGTGAACATGTTGGTGCTTTGCATGGAGTAGCCTTTTATTAAAAGATTGGTTGAATTAATATGTGGAGTGAATTTTATAAAATGCTATTAATGTTAGCTATTTCATATGCATGCTATGCTGTACAAATCCAGATTATTTTCTTCATTGTTGAAAAACACAACTCATTCATTAATAAGCTTCAAAATGGTTTTAGAATTCAGATAAATGCAGTTTAATTTTTAACATCTAATCAGAATGGAAATATTTTCTGCACATTAGGAGGAATTCCGGTTACATTTCAAGAACATCTCCCGTATAATGGACTGCGTGGGATGCGACAAATGCAGGTTATGGGGGAAGCTACAGGTTTGTGTGTGGCTTTCTGTTCTGAAACTGTTACTAACCTTACGTTTCTGCACTGAGAAGTTGAAAGTTTTTGTTGAAATGTCCTCATTGTTCATTGAATTAGAGATCCAAAGTGTGGTTTCGCTATTTTATGAAAAAAATTAGTGTGTTATATGTATGTGTGTAAGGTTGTTTTTTCTGTTATTCTAGGTTAATGATTTTGGTTTTATTATATCTGTTTCTGTTGGTACAATATCAGATTTCATTTCTGAAGCTGGGTGATTATAAATAGACTGTATTGGTATTTTACATACCTATTTAGAAGGTAAAATGTAATCATATAAAAAACTTAATTATCAAATTTTAATCACTGATTTGGCATCAGTGATCAGAAGAAGGAGGTCCCCTAGTCACAAAATAGGAAAGTCTGCACAGCAGGCCCATTTCCCTATATATTTCAATGTAAAAAGGCTTGTGTGATATTTTCTATCATCTTTTCACAAAGATGATAGTAAGTCATAGAAAGTCAGGAGATGGAATATTTTTTAATGGTGAATACACTGAAATCAGATTTTTCTTTTTCTCTAGTGCTAATAATTGAGAAATTATTAAGTGTAGGTATGACTAAGAACTTATAATTTCTAAGTTTTGAATTGCTAGGGGCTAGAAAGAATGCTTTCAAGGTTACATATTGAACACTTTTAATCCTAATGTGATATTTTCTTGGTTAAAAAAATGGCATTTTAGTAATTTGGAATAGTATGATGTATATCCAAAAGGTGTTAAACTTTTCAGGTTTCCTTAACAGCTTCAATAAATTTATCATATGCATAATCTGTGAGAAGTAGAAACTATATTTTGCATAGTTGAATATTTTGGTGAAAAGTTCAGTTCATTTGAATTTCCTGCCATCGCATCACAATGACTGAATGTTTCTTTAAACTTTTATAGCAGTTATTATTATGTGAATTTAATTGCAAGTTTATCACTATTTTCTTTAGACTCAGGGTTTAGGAACTGCCCTGAAGATATTATTCTCTGAAAAAGAAATCCAAAAGCTTCCAGAGAACAGCCCATCTAAAGGCTTCCAACTCACTCGACAGGAAATAGTTGCTCTTTTAAATGCTTTTGGAAGGTGAGAACTCTTCTCATGGGCTTCCCTGGTGGCTCAAATGGTAAAGAATCCTCCTGCAATGCAGGAAACCTGCATTCGATGCCTGGGTCAGGGAGATTCCCTGGAGAAGGAAATGGCAATCCACTCTAGTATTCTTGCCTGGAAAATTCCATGGACAGAGTAGCCTGGCGGGCTATAGTCCATGGGTTGCAAGAGACAGAGGTGACTTAGTGACTAAACAACACACTACAACAACTCCATTTATACTTATTATAAAATGTTGGCTGTATTCCTGTGGTGTACAGTGTATCCTTGTAGTTTATTTTGTGTATAATAGTTTGTACCTTTAACTTGTTACCCCTATATTGTCCCTTTCCCTTTCCTCTCCACCACTGGTCACCACTAGTTCTCTGTAGCTGTGAATCTGCTTCTTTAAATCTATTTAAATCTAAATAAAATTAAATTGAGAAAGAACCAGATATCAACTTCCTCGAAATTTCTCTCAGTCTCATAAGGAATATTCACAAATGCAGCCCTTCCAGCTTCAGTTCTCTAGCTCAGTTCAGTTCAGTCGCTCAGTTGTGTCTGATTCTTTGGACCCCACGGACTGCAGCAGCCAGGCTCACCTGTCCATCACCAACTCCCAGAGCCTACTCAGACTCATGCTCATTGAGTTGGTGATGCCAGCCAACCATCTCATCCTCTGTCATCCCCTTCTCCTCTCGCCTTCACTCTTTCCCAGTATCAGGGTCTTTTCCAGTGAGTCAGTTCTTCACATCAGGTGGCCAATGTATTGGAGCTTCAGTTTCAACATCAGTTCTTCCAATGAATATTCAGGATTGATCTCCTTTAGGATCGACTGGTTTGATCCCCTTGCTGTCCAAGGGACTCTCCAGAGTCTTCTCCAACATTACAATTCAAAAGCATCGATTCTTTAGTGCTCAGGGCTTCCCTAGTGGCTCAGAGGTTAAAGCATCTGCTTCTAGTGTGGGAGACCCGGGTTCGATCCCTGGGTTGGGAAGATCCCCTGGAGAAGGAAATGGCAATCCACTCCAGTATTCTTGCCTGGAGAATCCCATGGACGGAGAAGCCTAGTAGGTTACAGTCCACAGGGTCGCAAAGAGTGGGACACGACTGAGCGACTTCACCTCACCTTCTTTATAGTTCAACTCTCACATCCGTACATGACTACTGGAAAAGCCATAGCTTTGACTAGAAGGACCTTTGTTGGCAAAGTAATGTCTTTGCTTTTTAATATGCTGTCTAGGTTGGTCATAGCTTTTCTTCCAAGGAGCAAGCATCTTTTATTTCATGGCTGCAGTCACCATCTGCAGGGATTTTGGAGTCCCCCCAAAATAAAGTCTGTCACTGTTTCCATTGTTTCCCCATCTATTTGCCGTGAAGTGATGGGATTGGATGCCATGATCTTCGTTTTCTGAATGTTGAGCTTTAAGCCAGCTTTTTCACTTTCCTCTTTCTCTTTAATCAAGAGGCTCTTTAGTTCTTTTTCACTTTGTGCCATAAGGGTGGTGTCATCTGCATATCTGAGGTTATTGATATTTCTCCCAGCAATCTTGATTCCAGCCTGTGCTTCATCCAGCCCAGCATTTCTCATGACGCATATAAGTTAAATAAGCAGGGTGACAATATACAGCCTTGATGTACTCCTTTCTCGATTTGGAACCAGTCTGTTGTTTCATGTCCAGTTTTAACTGTTGCTTCTTGACCTGCATACAGGTTTCTCAGGAGGCAGGTCAGGTGGTCTGGTATTCCCATCTCTTTAAGAATTTTCCACAGAGGCTGTTTTACCTTTCATTGCTCTCTAGAGAGTGCTGGACTCAGTCAGATATTAGCATTCTGGAATCCCGGCCCTGCCATTTCCTGGCAGCATGAGCTCAGGTACATCATTCCTTTCTCCCAGTTTATTTCCTTTCTCTGTGCCATGAAGATAAGTAAAAATCTTTCCCATGGAGTTAACATGAAGGTAAAATGAGGGTCCACGTGACACTTTTAAATTATAAGAAGCCCTCTGAAGTCCACGGCAGTAGGGCTGGTGGTGATGGTAATTTACAAACACCACTGGGCGTCCAGTGCTCTAATACACTCAGTACTTAAAAATCTGTCTATTTTTCTATGACTAGACTAGATGTGAGAAACCTTTCTTTTCTTAAGGGTTATGATACTCAGGGTGGGATGGTTACACAAATAAGGAACAGCCTAATTTAATCACCCTTATCCTCCCAGGAAAACAAATAACAGCCATCTGCTTTTTAAAGCTCTTTTAAAATATTCATCTTTCTCTACCCTTAATTATTAAAGTAATTCATGGTCATTATAGAAAATTTAGAAAAACATGTGAAAGTAAATAATAATTGTTAATCAGATCTGTTCATTGTGTCTTCCACCTGATTATTAGTTCATTTATATAGTAAATGATTTTGGCTGCACTAACCACAGAATTCTTTTGTTATACTTTGGGGAGTTTGTGTACTCGTTCTTAAGTGAACTGGGAGTTTTCTTGGTCTAACAACCTATATAATGCAGTTCTACCTCAGCTAGGGCACCCAGCGCAGCATTGCTTTGTCCATAATGCTAGTGGGCGGAGACATATAATGAGCGCTGTTTTTGGTTCTAGCCACAGAATGCTGGGAAATGTGCTTTCTTTATTTTGAATACCCTGCAAATGTCTTTGCTACACTAGCAGCCAATTTTTGATAGTTTCAGCATTTCTATCAAATGGTTTATTTTCCTGAGTATAAATAGAGAGGGGATTAATAACCTGTTGAGTCCTACAGCATATTTTAGTGTCCCTCTGAGAGTACCAGTGAAGCAGTAGATCGATGCAGCCATGCTGTGTCTGTCTGAGAATAGTAACAGGGAGTGTGGGCACTCTGTCCTGTGTCGTAACGTGCGAGCTCTCGGATGCATCTTCACAGAGACTCAGGTCCCACACGTGCTGCCGAGTCTGCACGCTCCTGGTAAAATGTTAGCTTGTGTAAAACCTTGAGTTTTCTGATACTCTCCATTTTTGTATCTAAATCAGACTTTGAGCATACTTTTTTCAACTGCTGCTCTTTACTGAGCTCTCTTTTCTTTAGTTAAGGGCCTTGGTCTCTACCATATCTTCATATGTATTTTGATAGTTGTTTTTTTTTTAATGGGTAATTTGAGGTACAGAATATGATTTTACACATTTATTTTGCTTAATAATCATATTTTCTCCTAATAAACATTTTTACTTCTCTAATATTCTGAGGATTTGAGTAAGAATTCATTTTCTGTTCATCTACAGCTTGTAAGAGTATAAAGAAAATGTTCTTGAGACCATAGAGAACATAGATGTTTTTTGAGAGGCCGTATGGTCCTGGGATCTGATGAGCCTGTTAGAATCCTACCCACTAGCTGAGTGACCCTGAGAAAATTACTTATTTAAGCCTCAGGGTTCCTAAATGGGCGTCCCAGGTGGTAACAGTGGTAAAGAACCTGCCTGCCAATGCAGGAGACCTAAGAGATGCGGCTTTGAGCCCTGGGTGGGGAAGATCCCCTGGAGGAGGGCAGGCAACTCACTCCAGTGTTCTTGCCTGGAGAATACCTTGGACAGAAGAGCCTGGTGGTCCATAGGGTCACAAAGAGTCCAACACAATGGAAGCAACTTAGCATGCACAGTGTTCTTAAAATATAAAATCAGGATTAATTTTATCTACTTTGTAGAGTTTTTTGTTTTGTTTTGTTTACAATTAATGAGATTACATGTGTGATGGGCTCAGAACATTGCCTACCATACCTTAAGCTCAATATAAGAAAAGTGATTACTTATTATGTACCTTTAAGTACATAAAGGTCAAAAAATAAATAAATAAAAGCTCAGTACTGTATTCTATATCATCTTAAGTTACAGAAAGAAAAATGTGAGATTTTTATTGTATAAACCTGAATTATACATAAGGATAATTGAGCTTATAGAATTTCTTTTTTAATGATTCCCATTTCAGAGTTTTACTTCTGAGTTTGGGCTGAGAAGTATTTTATTCATTCATTCAGTCAGCCAGTAATTATTTATTGAACACTATAAATATGGGTCCCTGGAGACGGAAATGACAACCCACTCCAGTATTCTTTGCCTGGGAAATTCCATGAACAGAGGAGCCTGGTGGGCTACAGTATACAGGATCGAAAAATTGGACACGAATAAGTGACTAACAACAACAAATAAATATGGGTGGCTGGAGGGCATCGGGGTTCAACAGTAGGCAGATAAATAGAATCTGTACCTTTGTGTTAAAATAGATCAGTGTTTGTGTTGAAACAAATCCATTGTTTGGGGAACAATAAGAAAGAATTGGACATTTACAGAGGAGAGTGCAAAATGAATTTTTAAGGCCAAATGTAAATGATTTGAGATTCTTTATTGTAATGAATTATCATATCACTGTTCCCATCGTTGATCTAGAATTTGTTGCTAATAGGAAGTAACTTTGCCCCTTCTAAATCAAAAGTAACAAACTACAGCTCTGTTTTGCCAGTCTTTAATAATTATAGCATATGCTTTAAAAAATGGAAGCTTCATTGTTCACTGAAACATTATTTTATTTTCAGTTTGCTTTCAAATTATAGTCCATATGACAGCATCAATAATATGAAATGTGTACACATCATATTAGCTGTACTAATATGCTTTTTTTTTTCCTCTTGTAGGCTCTCTACAAGTATAAGAGAGTTACAGAATTTCAAAGTTTTATTACAACACAGTAGGTAATAGAGGCTTTTATATGTCTAATTAGAGACATAAAGTGACTGTGTGAAGCCTTTTTAGTCTTGGACATTTCAGCAAAAGGAGACTAATCAGATGTCAAGAATTCTGAGCTCTTAAAGAGAAAATTCAAATGTTCACTTGAATATTTATGTTTCTTAATAGATTATCAACTAGAGATATTTATAAATGAAGTATATACTTTTAAAACATGTAAGTTATACTAATTTTGTGTTTAATTCCATGTGTTACCATCTGTTGAATATATTCTGAACAGCAGAATATTCACAAAGAGTTGGCTTTGTGTTTATTCTGTTCTTTATTTCCATTAGTCAAACTTAAAAATGTCTGTCTCCATCCAAGTAACACTGTTAAAAGGAGAGCTAGAGAGCAAATGATGCTTAGGGCCGGTATCAGTAACAAAAATTTGTCAATGATTTTTAAATGTATTTAGCCTTGCCTAGCTCGGTGTGTCACCATCTATCATACGGAAGTGTCTGCGTGACGAATGACCCTTTCAATGTATAATTACAGTAGTTACTTAAGAATCCCCAAGACTCCAACTTCAATGTCATTGGTTTTAAGATTAATACTTGCTGTTGTTGTTGCTGTTCTGTTTTGGTCTAAAGGTGAATAAATACCTTCAGCAAAGGTGAATAAGTACTGTCCCCTATGCTACCCATTCAGATTTCCTGGCCTGCAGTGGGCTGGCTCAGGATTCTTTACTGAGAATCTAGAAAACAGTTTCTGTTGGTTTTGTGTCTCTTTGCCCCTACTCCAACTTTAGAAATTTTTGTTTAAGAAAACAAAAATGGCATAAATACTTAAGTTTCCATATTGATAAAATTTGAATGGGATTATATGGATTTATAACACCAGTTGGAAACATTATATACACAAAACTTACTATTTTGAAGTAAGCATTTTTAAAGGATTTTATTTTTGAATACAGTCTATGCAATCCTCTCTCAACCTGATTTTCTTTGGTGTTTAAATAATTAGTTCATACTTCTGTAAGCTTCCTTTTTCCTTACCTTTTCTTTTTTAGTTCTTTGTATATAAATGAACTTGCAACTTGTACCAACAGATGACTTTATAAGTCCTAAACTGTCATTTTCTAAACCTGGGATTTAAGTATCTTTAATATTTAAAATATTGATTATTGTTAAAGGTGTTAGTGTATATATAATGTGATTAATTTAGAAGGTTGCATCTGTGTAGAAGTAATGCGGGTATCAGTCTTTTATGAAGTAAATAAGTGCTCTTAAATCCACATCTTATCCTGCCAAAGTCTGAAATGTCTTCACTGATGGTTTAGTGGCATATTTGTACTTAGTTGGTTCATCCCCCCTTTAAAAATATGTAGCTATCCCTTGCAGGGATATGGTTGGGGGGGGAGTAAGAGCTCACTAGTTATTTTCTTACCCAGTTTCTAACCCTTGTAGACCTGGAGTTTTCATGTTGTTGATGGTGGTGGTGGTATATTTTTGTTGAATAAAACAGACTGATTTGGTTGGAGCCTCCTCCACTTTTTGTTTTCATTTTTAGGGATACAAGTACTCTCTGGTGGGAAAGGGGGACCTTAAGGTAAATTTGTCTAAAAAGTTGAATATCTAGGTAATCTTGCTGGTAAATTAATAAGAATTATTCTTAGTGTTTTTCTAAGAAAATGTGAATGTTTTGCACTTTGTCTATTATTACTGTAAGTTTAAAAATCTTTTTGGTAGTGTTACTTCACCATTCTCCCAGTTAAAGTCTATTGTTTAAGTTCTATTTCCTGGAAAAAAATCTTTGGTCATTTCCATTTGTTTTCTTTACTGTGATTCGTTTCAAGCTTAGTTAAAATTGTGTCTTAGAGTGAGTTCTAGGAATTAAAAATTCTAGTTAGGGTAAAAAATTCTTTTAAAGGTTTTAACAAATCTTTCACTATCAAGAAAATAAACAAATGAAGTAGTCTTAAGCTGAAATCTATTTGATTAACTTTACCATAAATGAGATTGTTGGGGGGAACCTACTTTTTTGTGTGTGTGTATATTTCTTAAATGAATGTGATAAAATCTCTGTTTTGTGAGCCTAGTGTTTTATGATCCTTGTGATACAAACTTTTTTCCAACTCCTACTTTTTATTGTGAAGTGATATTGGAGTACTGACTACATTGTGACAATGCTTGGCTGGCAATACCTCTTGGCATTTTGTCTTTATCTCATCACCTAATTTAAAAATCCAGCACTTGATAATATAACTTGACAGAAATGATTGTACCAGCTGATAAAGTAATGAAAATGAAGAGAAGGAACATATTCCTTCCTTCAATAGCGTGAGTTTTTTTTTTCCCCCTTAAGTGACATCTGTGTAAATTAGAAATACTCTGTATTAAAACTGATAAACTTAAGTGTTTCTCTTGTGTTGATTCTTAGATCACAAGGAGGATCAGACAGAATATTAGAATGGTTTTTTACAGTTTTGAAATTTGCTAAGTCAAACGTTTTATTTTGACACTTTAACGTTGTGAATTGTTCAATACTTGTAATCTCTGTATGTCTATGAAACACTGTGCCATATTCTCCAACTTTACCTAGGTGCCACTGTATATAAGCAAGGACAGCTATTTTGATCTCCATCAGCATTGCCTTCATCTGGAAATTTGGGAACAGTTCACAGTAAGCCTCCTAGCAGTTTTGTAAACTGAAGTACCTGCAGAAACCATAGCTATTCACCAAAATACACAGACTGGGTGCATGGTATCATGGAAATTATTTGGTAAAACAAAAACAACACAGACACATACCAGGTTTATGTGTATTCTATTTGAAGTAACATCTACAGGTGCAGCTTTGATTTTGAACAGAATTCCAAATGATTTGCTGTTGTACCCACAAGATTACAGAAAATGTGAATTAAAGTAAATGTTTCTGCAACCTTCCTATCCTGTTTTTTTTAAACCCCTTTTAAATGTTTCCTTTTATGAGATGAAAATTTGGTTATAATTGGTAAAGAGAGAAAATAAGTAGTCTGTGGTGGTTTCCTTTTTAAAATAATAATTGCAAGCATTGGCAGCCACTGTTGAAGGGCTTTGCATGGGTTATTTATCCTCTCAGGAGCCCTAACAGGTAGGTACAATTACTTCTGTTTTTAAATCAGAAAACTGAGGAGAAGAGAGGCTAAGTAATTTGTCCACAGTCACATTCTAGGTTGTGGGACTAGAACTTGAAACTAGAAAGTCTTACTCTGGTGCCTCTGCTCAGAATGTGGTATATTTGTGTTATTTTAGACACTGGCTTATTACCAGTCAACTAAAACTTGGGGAGCTTTTAGTATCTTTTGACTGATACTGAATCTCATAAAGCTTTTTAAATGTATTTTATTTAATTTTTTGAATAACTAATACATTCACATAGTTCAAAAACCAAAAAAAATATGAAAAGCTATACAGTGGAATGTCTTCTTTCTGTCTTTGGCCCGACTTTCCATACTGCACATCCTTCCCCCGCCCTTACCACAAATAACCTCTGTTCTTGGTTTCTTATATTTCCGTCTATACATTTTTAAGGCATATACAAACAAATACAAATGGAAAGTCTCATTTTTTCCTTCACTTTTACCCAAAGAGTGGTGGTATATACATACTGTTTGCTTTTTTTCACTTAGTTTTTCTTGGTAGTCTTCCCATGTCAATAGATAACTTAATCACACTTTTTTTTAAGGTAACTGCTTAGTATTCCATTATATGAATGTACAGGGCTTCCCTCATAGCTCAGTTGGTAAAGAATCCGCCTGCAATGCAAAGACTCTGGTTTGATTCCTGGTCAGGAAGATCTGCTAGAGAAGGGATAGGCTACCCACCCAAGTATTCTTGGGCTTCCCTTGTGGCTCACCTGGTAAAGAATCCGCCTCCAATGCGGGAGACCTTGGGTTCAATCCCTGGGTTGGGAAAGTCCCCTGGAGAAGGAAAAGTCTACCCACTCCAGTATTCTAGCCTGGAGAATTCCATGGACTATATGGTCCATGGGGTCGCAAAGAGTTGGACACGACTGAGCGACTTTCACACTTCATACACTTCACACCTCACATATGAATGTACAATTGTTTAGTTAGCCAGTCTTCTATTAATGGGCATTTGGATTATTTCCAGACATTCTATATAAGCCATTTTACACATATGTAAATAGGTACTTGTAGTCTAAATTCTTGCAAATGGAATTTTTAGGTCAAAGACCATGTGCATTTGTAATTGTGAAAGATAGTAGTATATGCCCTCCACAGGAGATGGTTACCAGATGATACTCGTGTGCAATTTAAAACAATGCCTGCTTGCCCACAACGTAACCAACATGAGTATTATTAAAATGTTGGATTTTTGCTATCCTGATAAGATGCAAAATTATATATCTGTGTTTTAGTTTTTTCCGTATCACAGGTAAGGCTTACTACCTTTCATTTGTTTAAGGTTTATTGTTTATCTTAATTTCCTTTTGTGTTTGTATCTTTTCCCCATTTTTCTACTGCACTATTGATCTTATCGATTTCTAGAAATGTTTTATTTGTCAGGGATATTAATCCTCTGGGGGCTTCCCAAGTGGCTCACTGGTCAATAATCCACCTGCCAATGCAAGGAGACGTGAGTTTAATCCCTGGGTCAGGAAGATCCCCTGGAGAAGGAAATGGCAACCCATTTCAGCATTCTTTCCTGGGAAATCTCATGGACAGAGGAGTCTGGTAGGCTACAGTCCATGGGGTGGCAAAGAGTTGAACACTACTGAGCATGCACACCCTTATTAGTCCTCTGTCTATAATAAGCTGTACACTTTTTTCCCAATTTGTTGTCTATCTTCTGACTTTGCTTATGGTGGTTTTGTCATGGAATTTTTTTTTAATGCAGTCTAATTTATTGATTATTTTAGTGACTTCTGGACTTTGATAGTTAAGAATGCCTTGTTCACAGCAATAGTTCATCTATATGTTTTCTAGAACATTCATGGTTTTTTTTTTTTTAGATCTAAATTTTGATTCCTTGGCGTGTATCCTGGTATAAAGTGCAAATTAAGTATCCAACCTATTTTTCCCCCAGGTGATTCCCCAGTTATTCCAGCACCATTCATCTTTTCCTCACTAGTTTGAGATGCTGTGTAATCATATCTAAAATTCTAGGTTCTCTATTCCATTGGTCTGTTACTCCTGTACCTGTTCCACATTGTTTTAATTACTCAGGGCCTAGGTTTTAATAGCTACTGTATTCGTCCCCTCAGTCTCCCCCCACACCCCTTTAAAATCATTTTTTTAAAGCTGTTATTTGTTCCATTAATGCTTCAAAAAGAAAAAATCCTTTAACATATGAATGATGCTAAAACTCTGCCCACCTCAAGTGTTTGGAGGGTTGCACTTTTAACCACAATATGTCACTGTCCTTTTGATACTTCACTTGATAAAAAATCTACTTTTTTACTATCTGCTGTGTTAATCACATCAGTATTCTATTTGCCAGTGCCCAAACAGGTAAGGACAAAGAGACAGAAGATGCAGTTGAGACTCAGCTTCTAAGAATGATTTCAGAATGATCTTGCTATACAATCCTTACTTGCTTTTTTATTCCATTATGGATTCTTTGTACAAAAGTTAGATATCTGTCAAAGATTCATGAAAAAACAGGGAGGGGCCCTTAAATGAGTATTAAACTTATAAAATCTATATGCAGTGGATAAAAATGCAAGTGTAATAAGTCACCTTAAAAAACCCCAATAACTTGTCAGAATAACAGGATCTGAGTATTTGCTCGCTCTTCTAGGAGCTGGACATAGAGCAGTGAACAAAACAAATATCCCTGCCTTCAGGTAAATTCCATAACCTCACTGGGTTATATCTAGTTTATAATAAGAATATACCCACAGAAAGAATACAGTTGACCCTTGAACAACATGGGTTGGAACTGCATGAGTCCACTTGGAAACACACGAGTTTTCTTCAATATATACACAGGGGCTACAGCACTACCTAATGTGTGGTTGGCTCAATCTACAAATTTGGAACTACAGATACAGAGAGCTGACTATAAAGTTATACATGGATTTGACTCCCTGGGGCTCAGCCCCCACTAACCTTCATAATGTTCAGTAATCAACTGTATTTTAATAGAACAGGAATAGGTAACATAGAAACTTGTCTAGTGGAGAAGGTACCCTCCATACCAAAATCACTGCAGACAGTGACTGCAGCCATGAAATTAAAAGACACTGGCTCCTTGGAAGAAAAGCTATGACAAACTTAGCATATTAGAAAGCAGAGACATCACTTTGCTGACAAAGGTTTGTATAGACAAAGCTGTGGTTCTTCCAGTAGTCATATATGGATGTGAGAGTTGGACCATAAAGATGGCTGAGTGCTAAAGAACTGATGCTTTCCAATTGTGCTAGAGAAGATTCTGGAGAACCCCTTAGACAGCAAGGAGATCAAACCGGTTGATCCTAAAGGAAATCACCCTTGAATATTCACTGGAAGGGCTGAAGCTGAAGTTCCAATACTTTGGCCACCTGATGCGAAGAGCTGACTCATTAGAAAAGACCCTGATGCTGGGAAAGATTGAGGGCAGGAGGAGAACGGGCCACCAGAGGATGAGATGGTTGGATGGCATCACCGACTCAATAGACATGAATCTGAGCAAACTCCCGGAGATAGTGAAGGACAGAGAAGCCTGGTGTGCTGCAGTCCATGGGGTCGCAAAGAGTCGGACATGACTGAGCGACTGAACAACTGTGTGAATGAATCTTAGTGTCTGCTTAAAAGTGCCATCAATTTGTCACAGATCAATTAAAATCAATTAAAACAATCTACCTACCACCCTTGGTCAGGGCAGAGTCAGCATTCACCACACATCATTCTAATATCATTTAAGTTTTCCATGCTGATTTCCTTCACAGACCATATCACCAAATGGGTAAGTGTTCTGTCCTTTTTGACAGGTTTTCAGTCTGTAAGCCTGAAGCCCAGACTTTGAGCTAGTGAATGCACCAAGGGATAAACAGTGGCATAAACTGAAAGGTGCTGGTAAAACAGCATTTGTTTATGCTAAATGTACCCCATTTATACTTCAGTTAATCCTTTCAAGGGTACTTATGACTGCAAAGAGACAGGACAGACTGTTGTAGCTTAGCAAGGTTCATGGGAAATTGAGGGTCAGAGTCAAGAAGGGTCAGAGTGACAGGAATCAGTGGAGAAAGAGGCAGATTTTGGAGGTCATACAAGCTAAAAAGAAACAGGTCTACCTGAAGAGATCAGGCCACTCATCTGAAGTTTGGAGTGGGCTTTTAAAGTTCAGAGGGAGAATCTGTTCTACAGATGGGAGAGTCTAATATTCTGCATGGCAGGGCAGCCTCTGACCTGTCAAAAGAACAGATCAGAATTGGAGGCTAAAGAAGGAATGCTGGCAAGGAAAACAGAGGGGAGATCCAGCCACAGGTCAAGGGACAGAGAGAAGCAACCCAGCTTTAGAGAAACCAGGCAGATACCATTAGGAGCTCTTGCATCAATGGGGTTGCACCTAAGGACCCTGGCTGCCAGGTCATCAAGTAGGGGTTTTAGTCTCAGAACCCCACTCGGAATGAGCCCACATCACTGCCCAGGTCCAGAAGATCTGGGTGACAGGAATGAGGAATGCACACAGTTATCTAGGTTGGGGGCACATGGACGACATTAGCTGATGTTCAGGTATTTTGACCCTTTAATGAAAGGGCTCTGCATACATGCCTGCTTAGGGCCAAGAGCAGGGTTAATGTAAGGACTGTGCTGACTGGACCCACAAATACCAAGCCCAGGGTTTAGCACATAGTAAGTTTTCAATAAACACTTAATTCCACTTCCTTACCCTCACTGTCCCTTAAAAAAATGTTAAAAGTTTCCTCACTTTAATCAGTTTGTTTGTAGTCTCAGAATTCCGCTATTTAGCTTGATCATTTCCAAAAGCTCCTACACCTGCACTTTGAAAAGTCTTAGGTAATACTGTGCACCATTAACAATGCTTTTAATTAACAAAATTCTCACCTATATGGGATAAAAATCAGAAATACATATTAGATGTGTCTTTGATCAGCCTTATGCTAGTCTATATTTTATCATGCAGTAATCTAAAGCAAAGCAAGTTGTTTTTTTAAGTTTCTTGGACATCTTGACGGCTTCAAATGTTTAGACCCATTTAGTTCTAATACAAGTTCATCTTTATTGTCAAAAAGTAAAAGCAGTATTCTTGTAATACTTAACTATGTAAATGTAAATGAGAACCTTTTTCTCAGAGTACTTCTCACGCTCTAGGATTTACTAATTCTTACTCCTTTCCTCTTAAATAGGGGTTAATTGTTCAAGGCCAACAAAGAGCAGTTCTTTTGGATTTTGGTAGAGAAAAAATTGGGGGATACATTAGCAAGTGTGCCTGATGTAAGCAGCTAAACACAATAGCCAGCATAGTCATTAACACTGCCTGACATATTCAAGAAAGAATTGGCATAGCTAAATGTGACTGACGTGTGTATACTGTCAGAATCAAAACTTCTTAGAATTCACAGTTGTGTGTGAACACACTGGATGTTTTAATCATCAGCTCAATTAAATGGGTTCACTGTAGAAAGGGAAAAAAGCCAATGAAAGGTATCTACAGGCAGACCTCATTTTACTGTGCTTCACGTTTCTGCACTGCAGATACTGCATTTTCTACAAATTGAAGGTCTGAGGCAAGCCTATGTGGCTCAAGTCTTCCAATGCCATTTTTCCAGCAGCACTGGTGTCTCTGTGTCACATTTTGGTAATTCTCACAATATTTCAAATATTTTTCATTATTATTGTCATGGTAACGTGATCAGTGATCTTTGCGGAAGATTCAGATCATGGTTAACATTTTTTAGCAGTAAAATATTCTTAAATTAAGGTATGTGTATTTTTTTTATATAATGCTACTGTACACTTAAAAGTATAAATGTAATTCTTAAAAAAATGTAGACCATAGTTATTTATTGAATTTGTTACAATATCACTTCAGTTTTTTATGTTTTGGTTTTTTGGCTACTTGGCATGTGGAGTCTTAGCTCCCCAACCAGGGAATGAACCCTCACCCACTGCAGTGGCAAAGCCCTAACCACTGGACCTCCAAGGAAAATCCCTAATGTTTTATGCACTGGGAAACCAAATTTGTGATTCACGTTTTTGCAGTATTTTGCTTTACTGCAGTGGTTTGGAATCACACCTGCAATCTCCAAGGTCTGCCTGTACACAAACCAGTTGGCATTCTTTCGACAGTTAACTCCATAATTAATCCTATTGTGTATATTTCCAGTGGGTGCACAAGAATATTCATATGTGGCCTTTTAGTGCTGAATCAGAGTTAGCTAAATGATGGTACAAAATTTTTGGTGATACGGCCTCTATCCCATTCTTAAACTTTCACATTATGGGTGGGGAGGGGGTAATTTCATCATGTTGCCTTAAAACAAGAGGATGTTTGGGTATTTTAGAACCAATAATCTCCATTTCTTGTCTTCTTGTGACCTTTAGTATTTCACCTAGGAGTAGGGCTGTTAGTGTACTTGGAGCACAAGTAAAAAGAAATTTAAGGGAAACTTAATTTTCCTTTCCATACCATACGTGCAACATTTCAGAGTAAAAGTGATCATTTACTATGAGATAGAGTTTGTTACAATCACAGTTTTTGATATTCTGGATGTGTTTACAATTGTACTTCTTTTAAAAGGGAAGAGAAAAACAGGCACTTAGGACATTTTTATCTTTTCCAATAATAATAATAGTTCAAATAATACTAGCAGCTTAATCATAAAAACAGGCTATCAGTTAATGCTGAGTATTTCAATCTTCCTGCCAATAACAACAGAATAATAAAATATTTGTATGTCATAGGATGAATATAGGACTTGTATGATTTTAGTAATGTTTTAAAAAAATATATCTACCTTCAATGACCTAATACTGCAGAACTGCATTACTTCCTGAAAGCATGACTTAGAGGATTTTTAAGCATTTTCTGAGTCTGCCTTTAAATTCTAAGTATCATTAACAAAAATAGTATGAGAAGTAGGGTGTTCTTAAAGCTATTTAGAATAACAGCTTATAATATTTTAAGGCAACCTGAATTATCAGTGCAAATTTTGCTTCACTGTAGAGTTTTCCCTGGCAGTAACTATTTTAAATATGTGACCCAAATTCTTCCACATATTGGAAAGCAAAGTTGTTGTGTGATTATGCAGGGTGAAGCTATCCCATACACAAGAAAAACCCTATTGTGATCCACTGAAAACTCAAAATTCTGATTTTAAATACCATCAGGGTAAGAAAAGCAGACTTGATCCCTATGAAGTCAATGCCCAGAGATAAGTTATTTCTGAAGGCCAAACTGGGAAGTAAGATATCAGAAATGGGTTTCTCCATGAGGACAGAACTTACTAAGTTCCTTTTCACCTGCCCCTCCCTCTGTCCCCAAATATGGTACTTTCTCTTTGGTAATAATACTTCCTCAACCATGTACAGCCTCTAATTATAGGCAGTTTTATACCTGCAGGCCATATATATATATAGTCTTGGAGATCTTTAGAATGGCACTTATGGTTGGGGAACTATTTTTATAACCTGTGCTTTACTTAGATGAAAGACAACTTACAAGTAGCTGTCTGGAACATGTGCTTTTCCATGACTTAAGAGGCAGGCATCATGCTATAGAATATTGCAATGCTACTATTAATATCTTTTTAAACAAGCAGCTTCCAGTAGGCTGCTTTCAGAGCTATTTAAAAATAAAAGGTATAATTTTAATATGTTTGGAAACGAAAATAAAACTGTTAGAATTCCGCATAGATGTTCTGGCTCAAAGATGCAAGGATATCTGTTATTCATCCCCTCTTAAGAACTTCTTTGTTCAGTCACGAATGTTCAGTAAGCTGGAAAAGGTGCAGTCTTACTGAAGTTTCGAGGTAATGGCTATTAGATTTACTGGGCTGACAAACTATGCAAAAATCTCTGAATACAGAAGAGGAGGTTTAATAGTGTAAATCAATTCTATCCATGTTTCTAATGTTATCAACTTATCATTGGAGTGTGTACATCAGGACCCTGTTGAAAGGAGGATTAAATTTTGGAAAAATGTAGGAGATTCTTTGAGGAACCAACCATCTTTGCTTTTCAACACTGTAAGGAACCAACTACCTACTGTGTAGTCTGCTGACATTCTGCTGCATTATAAATTTCAACACTTGAGTTGCAATTGGCTTCCTAGACGTCAACTATACTTAAGAGTCTACAGAATCTTAGTGACCTGACGAGGTAAGGGTCTGAGGAATACTTTAGTCCAAAAGCCTTTTAAAAAAAAAAACCATCAGACTATATACTGTATACTTTTAAAGTGAATTATGCATAAAAGTCTGTGCAAACTATGACGTATATTGCAATAATATTCTCAAAAAATCCTAGTATATTTTAGCATTAAGTTATATAAAATACATCTTTATAAAAGTACAGAATTTTTTAAAGTTTAAATTATACTCACGGAATAGGCAGCCAGGCTCACTTTTTAGTACTAAAATAAGATTTTATCAATCTAAATTATTGCTTAGTCCTACAGAGCCATCAGAAACCTGTAACAAATTCAAGTCCTATTTCTTAAGGAAACATGCCCTAAAAATTCAGCTGTCATTAAGTTAGTCTTTCTTAAACGTTTCAACTGAGGCATATCTTCCGTAAAACTGTTAACTGACGCTACCCATGGCTTGGTTTGTCAGGATCCAGAATTGAGTCTGGTTGTAAAGTTCCTACTTGTGCCAGGAAGCTGTTCGCTGTTTGTTGTCCCCAGTCGTAGTAGTCTGGAGCAAAACTTGAAAAGGAAAAGAGAGATTTCAGTGACTTGAAACATTATGCTGACTGCTGATGACATGCCTATTTTAGGTTGACAGAAGTGGGCTTCTATATAGATAATCCTAAAGCTTTTCAAAGTAGTTTCTTGAAGCTAGTTTTCCCACACAACCATGCTAGCTATGCACAGTGGCTAGAGAAGACCTCCCACAAAAGTCACCTCAACTCTAAAGAGCCTGGAAGAGTAGTATTACTGATATACATAGTAATACCAATCACTAAGTATATCACAATGCTTTAGCCACAAATTGTATCTGAATCCTAATGGAGAGTCTAATTCACTACCAGTGTGTTTTTGGACAAACAACTTCTGTGCCTCAATGTTAATATCTGTTAGGATGGGAGTAATATTAGGAACTAACTTGTTGGGCTTTTGTGAGTTAATACCTGTAAAACTTTTAGAACATACAGTATCTTAATATACGGTCACCATTCAATCATGCACGTTGAATTATTGGTGTTCCTATTACTATTTCCCTCTATATAATGGAAAGACTGGCAGGTGGAGGGGTTAGGGCTGCTCCAGCAGATACAGGGGGACATAAATAGGGAGCCGGCACTGCAGGGGCGTGACTGGGTAAGAGGACAGTTTTAGGGAAGAGTTAGGTAGGACACCTTTGACCTCAGGAAGTCCTTCTAGTTCTCCCTTCTTTATCTGCTCTTTAGAGCTTCTGACTGGATGGATGGCTCTACTCTTTCTTTTTCCCTATCACCATCTATTCCTCTATCTGACCGGATGTTTCCACTCCCTGGTCCACTGAAAGAGTAAGGTATTCTCCCAGCTTTTCCTGAATTCTCCTGTGCCCACAGTAAGGGCTCCTTTCAGACTTCTTATGAGGTTTTCTAAGGATTTTACTATTGGTAATAAAAAGCAGAAAAGCAAGCATATCCTCTCTTTATCATTTTACCCCAGGAGGAAAAGAATTTACCTTAAAATGTTAATGGCAGGTCTTTAAATTCACAAAGGATTACATAAGACTGGCTTTCACTGCAAAAAAACCCACTCTGCCTGAACCTGTCCTTTCATAGGAACAGCGGAGTGGTTCTGGAAGAACCAGCAGAGAGAAGAGAGGAGCTTGGCAAGCATGAGGTCAGCGCTTTAGCCCCAGAGTGAAAGAGGGGACAGGAGCACTGGGCAGTAGAGTATGGCTGAAACGTCCCTGGGCTGGGGCGGGGGAGCAGAGGGGAGAGCAGGGGGCAGAGAAGAGGACCCAGGAGCGACCACACCTCCTGTTTGCAGACCACGACCACAACCATGGCCTTGGCAGCCATGGGAAAGCGCACGGTCCCTGGAGGGAGGGTCTCGACGCTGGCTGCAATCAGTCTCACTACTCAGGTGCTTCCCCCTCCTTTTTCTGTCTGCCTCACCTCCCAGCTCCAGGGTTTTAAGTAGATATTCTGCGCCACCCTCCCCCTGCCCCCATTTAGTTTGAATCTATCTCATTGGCTCAGCCTTCAGCCCCCTAGCCATGCCCCTCTAACAGGAACTAGGTAGGGTCTTACCTTCCCTGAAGTCCCTGAGGGGCAATGTTCCAGGCAAGGTCATCATCACTGTCATATCTTCGAGGGTTGTCAAAGAAGTAAGATCTGGGACCGAATCCATGGCTGGGGACCATTCCAGGGTTTGTCTGGAGGGACAGTTTAATTGTTCAGTGTGCTTTCAGTCACTGTGCCTCGCACAAGGCAAAGAAAAACGTCCCTTTCTTGCAGGAGACTAAAGATGCCTTCACCTGAGTGCCTGCCTGCATTCACCTGAGTGCAGGCACCTGTTCAGCTGGAGTGTTCATTTCAGCTGCTTTTATATTTAAGAGTATTAACTGTTTCTCTTAGTGGTATGCACAAAATCTTGCAGAGTTCTGCTTGAAGCACTGAACTGTTGTTGTGTTAACTCACTCGGTCATGTCTGACTCTTTGTGACCCCACGGACTGTAGCCCACCAGGCTCCTCTGTCCATGGGATTTCCCAGGCAAGAATATTAGAGTGGGTTGCCATTTCCTTCTCTGTGGAATCTTCCCAACCCAGAACCAGGGTCGAACCTGGGTCTCCTGCATCGCAGGCACATTCTTTACAGGCTAAGTCACCAGGGAAGCCCCACAGCAATGAATGATCACTGTTTCAATCTCTCACAGAAAAACCAGACAATACCCCAATCAGCCAAACTAGACAGTCCCAAATAAGATCTAAACCTGTATAATCAGATGTGGGCATTCACAGCAATGAATTAAAATAATGAAATGATGAAATTTTAAGAGTTTCTTAGCCAGTTTATACAATCTGCCTCTCCTGTTTCTGTCCCCAAGCTGAGTTTACCGCTTAAGAAAATCACAGTTACCCACAGGGCACTGCTTCTAGGACCCCACACGGATACCGAAATCCAAGGATGCTCAGGTCCCTTATATAAAATAACATACTACAGTCAGCTCTCAGTCTACACAGGTTCCACATCTGGGGATTCAATCTGGCCTTTGTTTGGCATCTTTGTCCGTATCACTGGTGGTACATTTAAAAGTTAACCAAGAGAGTTTGAAAAAAGGTTATTTTAGGATGGGTATCTATATGTGAATTTCTGCTTTTCTAAGACTAATCTAGCCAAACATAGGAAGCAAAGCAGAACTTATACAAGGTGGAACACCTTCAACTTTACTATTTGTAGCAGTTCAAGAATATCTATACGTAGAATGAAATTGAACCCTTACCGCACACACACATACAAAAGTAACTCTAAATGGATCAAAGACCTAAACATAGGAGTAAAAACTATAAAACTCTAAGAAGAAGATATAGGGGCAAATCTTCATGACCTGGCAAAGAATTTTTAGATATGTCACCAAAAACAAACAACAAACCAAACAATATAATTTGGATTTCATCAAAATTAAGTATTTTTGCTTCAAAAGACACCATCAAAAATGTGAAAAGACAGCCACACAGAGAGAAAATATTTGCAAATCATGTATCTTACAAGAGACCTGTATCTAAAATATACAAGAACTCTTACAACTCAATAGTAAAAAGTCAACTCAATGCAAGAAGCTCAAATCAGGTGCTCTGTGACAACCTAGAAGGGTGGGAGATGGGAGGGAGGTTCAAGAGGGAGGGGGACATATGTATACCTATGGCTGATTCACGTTGATGAATAGTAGGAACCAACCCAATATTGTAAAGCAATTATCCTCCAATTAAGAAAAATGTTTAAGTGGGCAAAGGATCTTAATAGCCATTTTTCCAAGGAAGATCTACAAATGGCCAAATAAATACATAAATACATTTTTAAAATGCTTGACATCTGTAGTCATCAGTGAAATGCAAATTAAAAGCCAAAATGAGATACCTATCACAGTGTCCAGAATCAAAAAGCCAGATAACCAAGCACTGGGGAGGATGTAGAAGAAACTTCACTATTGGGAATAAAAACTCTCTGGCAGTTTTTCAAAAAAGTTAAACCTAGAATTACCAAATGACCCAAGCAATTGTACTGCTAGATACATACTGAAGAGACACGAAGACCTATGTTCAAATAGAAAATTGTAATGAATATTTATAGCAGCATTATTCATAACAGTCAAGAGGTGGAAACAACCCAAATGTCCATCAATGGATGGATAAACAAGATGTGGCATACCCACACTATGAAATACTGGCCATAAAAAGGGATGAGGTACTAACACATACTACAGTGTGGATGGACCTCGAAAACACTCTGCCAAGTGCAAGAGCCAGTGACAAAAAGTGGCATACTATATGATCCCATCCTTATTAAAGTCCAGAATAGGGAAGTCTGTAGACACAGAAAGTAGATCAGTAGTTGCTTGGGGACAGGGGTATGGGGCATGGTAGATAAAGGGTATGACGTTTCTTTCTGAGTTGATAAAAAATGTTCTTTGGTGGTGATAATTGCACATACCTGAATATATCAAAAACCATTTAATTACACACATGAAATGGGTAAACAGTTTGTTGTATGGAAATTATATCTCAATAAAGCTGTTTAAAATATGTGTGAGATTCTCAAACAAATGGAGATTCTCAAACATTACAGTGCATTCAAATCACTTGGGGTGGTTATTAAATTATTTAAAATGTAGATTCCCAGAACCTACCCTGAGAGATTCTCAGCTGAGTCCAGGACATGGCCTAAGCATCAATACTTAGACCAAGCAAGCACCCCTTGGGTCTGATGTGGATCCAAAGAGCCACACGTCTAGTACACTGTTACACTGGCTCCAGTGATAAGTATAGAGACTTGTTTATACCCACTGTGTTCTGGATACAAATGGTAGAGAACATGTTTTAAAAACACCCCACCTGCAGGATATGCTCTTTTAAAAGTCAGTGAGTATTAATTAAATTACAAGTTTCTCCCCAAAAGAATATCTGATTTTTGTCAAATTACAGAAGTTACAGATTGTTATTCACTCGCTAAGTCATATCCAACACTTTGTGACCCCATGGACTGCAGCACTCCAGGCTTCCCTGTCCTTCACCATCTCCTGGAGTTTGCTCAAACTCATGTCCATTGAGTGAGTGATGCCATCCAACCGTCTTATCCTCTTATCACCTCCTTCTCCTCCTGCCCTCGATCTTTCCCAGCATCAGGGTCAAAGTTACAGATAGTAATAGGACTATTACTGAGTCATTAGGAATTTAGTTTCTTCTCCAAACCTTACTATGCTGAGCAAAGCCACAGTGTAGGACAGAATTAAAATCATGGACCTGACTTCCATTTCAAGATGGTGGCGTAGAAGGACGTGTGCTCATCTCTTCCTGCAAAAGCACCAAAACTGCAACTAGCTATTGAAGAACCATTGATAGGAGGATGCCAGAATCCACCAATAAAAGATACCCCACATCCAAAGACAATGAAGCCACAGCAAGATGGTAGGAGGGGTGCAATCACAATGAAATCAAATCCCATACCCTCCAGGTGGGTGACCCACAGGGAGAAGAATAATACCAAAGAAGTTCTCTCACTGTTGTGAAGATTCTAAACCCCACATCAGGCTTCCCAGCCTGGGAATCCAACATAGGGACTGGGAATCCCCAGGGAACCTGGCCTTGAGGTTCAGCAGGATTTGATTATAGGACTTCCAGAGGGCTGGGGGAAATAGAGACTCCAGTTTTGGAGTGTACAAACAAAACCATGCATGCACCAAGACCCAGAGGAGAGGGGCAGTGACCCCACAGGAGACTGAACCCAAACTACCTGCTAGTATTAGAGGGCCTCCTGTGAAGGCGTGGGCTCTCAGGGGCATACCACAGGGACGGGAGGCCCTGGAAGGTCCCCCCTTGGCATAAACCCTCTTGGAGTTTGCCATTAACCTTACCATAGAGCCCTTAGACCCCAGGGCTGGGTCATCTCAGGCCAAACAACTACCAGGGAGGGAGTGCAACCCCACCCATCATCAGATAATTGGATTAAAGCTTTACTGAGCAAGGCCCTGCCCACCAGAGCAAGACCTAGTTTTTCCCAGTTCCTCCCATCAAGAAGCTTACACAAGCCTCTTAGCTTCATCCATCAGAGGGCACACAGAAGAAACAAGAAGAAACACAGTCCCACAGCAGCTAAAACAAAAACCATAATACAGAAAGTTAATCAGGATGAAAAAGCAGAAAGTTATGTCCCAGATGAAAGGACAAGATAAAACCCCCAAAAAACAACTAAATAAAGTGGAGATAGGCAACCTTCCAGAAAAAAGAAATTCAGAATAATGATAGTGGAAATGATCCAGGATCTCTGGAAAAGAATAGAGGCAAAGATTGAAAAGATATAAGAAATGTTTACCTAAGACCTACAAGAACTAAAGAACTAACAAACAGAGATGAATAATACACTAGAAGGAATCAATAGCAGAATAATTGAGGCAGAAGAACCGATAAATGACCTGGAGGATAGAAGGATGGAAATCACTGCCACAGAACAGAATATGGAAAAAAGAATGAAAAGAAGACAGTCTGAGAGACCTCTGAGACAACATTAAACACACCAACATTGGCATGATAGGGGTCCCAGAAGGAGAAGAGAGAGAGAAAGGACATGAGAAAATATTGGAAGAAATAATAGCTGAAAAATTCCTGAACATGGGAAAAGAAATAGTCAACCAAGTCCAGGAAGCACAGAAGAGTCTCAGGCAGGATAAACCCAAGGGGGAACACTCCAAGACACACAATAATCAAACTGACAAAAATTAAAGTCAGAGATAAAATATTAAAAGCAACAAGAGAAAAACAACAAATAACATACAAGGGAACTCCCATCAGGCTATCAGCTGATTTCGCAACAGAAACTCTACAAGCCAGAAGGGAATGACATGACATATTTAAAGTGATGAAGGGGAAGAACCTACAACCAAGAATACTCTACCCAGCAAGACTCTCCTTCAGATTTGATGGAGAAATCAAAAGCTTTCCAGACAAGCAAAAGTTAAGAGAATTCAGCACCACCAAACCAGTTTTGCAACAAATGCTAAAGGAACTTCTCTAGGCAGGAAACACAAGAGAAGGAAAAGACCTACAGAAAATCAACCCAAAACAATTAAGAAAATGGTAACAGGATCATACATATAGATAATTACCTTAAATATAAATGGATTAAACGCACCAACCAAAAGACATAGCCTGGCTGGGTGGATGAAAACATATGCATGTATGCGCTTCCACTCACCACATCACTCTGCTTGATGCTCCCAAATTGTACATAATTATTTTATATTTTTACGTTAGTCATGTTCCCATTATGGCTTACAATTATAATTATGTTTTGTTTTTTGTCTGGCTATTGATTGTGAAAACTGATAAACATCTTTTACCATTGTGATTATGTAACTATTACTCACTTAATACCATTGTATCATGATTGGTCAACAGAAAAATAACAGAACTCTCTGTCACCAAAACTAGGATCTAATAGAAAAACCTATAATCACTTTTTAAAATCCAGATGCATATAAGAATTATCTTGAATGTTTTTGAAAAATACAAATGCTCAGTTATTGCTTTTTTTTCTCCAGAGGGCCAGATATGTTTCTAATGAGCAGTCATGCTTAAAAACATCTGGACTATATGACGATCTTTTACTTTTATCTAGTTTGTTTCACTTTTTCTATCTCATATTCAGTGCTCCCGTCTCATTTAGTTTATGTTCTCCAGTTTCTCCATCTCTTTTTTTAATGTTCTTTCTCAAGTCTTTATCAGGTATAGTAGAAAAGCTTTTATATACATAAATATAAATATGTATGTATTTTAGAAAACTTATGAATTTTCGCCTAACTAAAAAAATTATGACATTTTGATTCTACTTGTTTGACCTAGTATAAATAGAAGGCTAGATTTCTAACTAAAAAATAGATAAGCAGCAAAGGTTTAATGTATAGCATAGGGAACTATAGTCAATATCGTATAATAATCTATGATGGAAAATAATTCCAAAAATAATACATGTGTACTTGTAGAACCGTATCACCTTGCTGGGCACCTGAAACACTGTAAATCAACTATACTTCAATAAAATACATAAAAAAAAAAAAATCATGGATCTGGGAGCCAGGATGCCTCAGTTTGAATTGGAGCTCTGTCCCCTACCAGCCATCATTCTGAGCCTCAGTTTCCTCATCTCAAAATGAGTATTATATTCATCTACTTTACAGAGTTGCTGTGAGAATTAAATACTTTAGTATATTTTAAATGCTTAGAACAAGACCTAGCACATATAAGTGCTATACAGTTGTTAGCTATTTTTACCAAATACTGTATGTAATAATGCTTTTAACCCTGGCAGTCTTGCTCAGGGGTATTTTATGAACACTGGTGCTTCACCAAGCCAAATCTGATACTCAGATTTACCTGCTAACGAGAATTACTTCATGACTACAATATAAAACATGGGAAGGGCTTTCTATTTATGATTTTACATTGTTCATGCTGAATTAACTCTCTCAGGATGAATCAGGAGATAATGTCCTTTAGGGAATAAAGAATCATTTTCACTCATTAACACGCTACTGCAGATGAGCAGTTAGCAGTGTGACCCAACAACTGCTGGATGTTCCCGGGATGCTTTCAAGGATCAGCAGGGTCATACCTATTTGCATAATTAGCATATTAAGAAGCTATTTACCTTTTCTATTGTGTTGACACTGGCACCAGTGATCCAAAAGCTGTAGTTAGCAAAACTGGTGCTGCTTGAGCACATTTCAAAGCAGTGAGCACATTTCAAAGCAGTGACACCAACTGTACTAGCAGTTACTGCGCTCTTCACCACTACACAGTCACAGTTTAAAAAAGATTCACTTAACAAAGCAGAAAAAACTGACTACTGTAATTTTATTGCAAGAAAACCTGTACAACTCCGAGTTACAGTTACTTTCTGCATGCAACATGACAGCTTCCTGACAACCATGGCTTTTCAGCTGTGGACATTTGGCAGACACTCTCGCAAAAATGAATGAACTGAGCTGTAAATTCAAGGAAAACATGTGACTATTTGTTTTCACTGATCAAATTTCACCTTTTAAGCAAACATTAAGGCTTTGGAAACCTTGTATTCTCCACCGTGAGGTTGACAGGTTCCCAATATTTGATTTTTCTGATGATCAGTGGTGAGATTAATGAATGAGATATTCTTCTTGTATAATGGAAATATCACTTTTGAAAGATACGCATAAGTCAATAAACCAAAATTTTCCAAATGACCAATACATGACATGACAAAACCATGCATGGGTATAAAGATCCATTCAAAGTGCAAGGTAGATGGGGAGGAGAGAAGACAGCAGAGGAAAAGGACAGGAATAGCACACAAATTCATCGAAAGATTATCTGAACGCTGAGCAAATATCAAAGTGCAAGGTAAACCGACAGATGTTATCATAGAAAACAACGTGAAAAGGTCACTGATACAGGTTTAAATTCCAAATTGCAGCTACGAAATCTTAAGAAATCATACCTCATTGAGTTTGGGTATATATTAAAAAATACATTTATATTAAAATGTGAGGCTTGATTTTCTTCATATACTTCAAAATAACATATCACAACAGAAGCAGATAGGAGAATCCAGCTGTCTTCTATTAAGCCAGATGTTAAAAAGAGTCACAGAATTTAAACAATGAAGAAGAACTAAAGAACCTTTTGATGAAAGTGAAAGAGGAGAGTGAAAAAGTTGGCTTAAAGCTCAACATTCAGAAAACTAAGATCATGGCATCTGGTCCCATCACTTCATGGGAAATAAATGAGAAAACAGTGGAAACAGTGGCTGACTTTATTTTTTTGGGCTCCAAAATCACTGCAGATGGTGACTGCAGCCATGAAATTAAAAGATGCTTACTGCTTGGAAGGAAAGTTATGACCAACATAGATAGCCTATTAGAAAGCAGAATATGCTTTTGCCAACAAAGGTCCATCTAGTCAAGGCTATGGTTTTTCCAGTGCTCATGTATGGATGTGAGAGTTGGACTGTGAAGAAAGCTGAGCGCTGAAGAATTGATGCTTTTGAACCGTGGTGTTGGAGAAGCCTCTTGAGAACCCCCTGGACTGCAAGGAGATCCAGCCAGTCCATCCTAAAGGAGATCAGTCCTGAGTGTTCATTGGAAGGACTGATGCTAAAGCTGAAACTTCAATACTTTGGCCACCTGATGCAAAGAGCTGAGTCATTTGAAAAGACCCTGATGCTGGGAAAGATTGAGGACAAGAGGAGAAGGGGACGACAGAGGATGAAATGGTTGGATGGCATCACTGACTCAATGGACATGAGTTTGAGTAAACTCCAGGAGTTGGTGATGGACAAGGAGGGCTGGCATGCTGTGGTCCATGGGGTCGCAAAGTCAGACACAACTGAGTGACTGAACTGAACTCTTCTCACTACTTTGTTTTGGAGACTAGAGTTCTTTTTCATAAAATAATTATAGTAACACATTATGGGTTTATTTATAATTAATTAACAAATATTTTTTTTAATTACACATATACATACCTCCAAACTAGCTTGTTGGTGTACTCAATAACTTATCAATGTAACCCCAAATAGCCAAAGCAATCTTGAATAAAAAGAACAAAGCTGGAGTAGGCATCATGCCCCCCTGATTTCAAACTATTTTACAAAGCTATAGTAATCAAAACAGTATGATACCGGTATAGAAACAGACACAGATCAACAGAACAGTATAGAGAGCCCAGAAAGAAACCTATGAATATATGGTCACAGCAATATGTGAACCGTGAACTTCCAGATGTTCAAGCTGGTTTTAGAAAAGGCAGAGGAACCAGAGATCAAATTGCCAACATCCGCTGGATCATGGAAAAAGCAAGAGAGTTCCAGAAAAACATCTATTTCTGCTTTATTGACTATGCCAAAGCCTTTGACTGTGTGGATCACAAGAAACTGTGGAAAATTCTGAAAGAGATGGGAATACCAGACCACCTAACCTGCCTCTTGAGAAATCTGTATGCAGGCCAGGAAGCAACAGTTAGAACTGGACATGGAACAACAGACTGGTTCCAAATAGGAAAAGGAGTACGTCAAGGCTGTATATTGTCACCCTGCTTATTTAACTTCTATGCAGAGTACATCATGAGAAATGCTGGACTGGAAGAAACACAAGCTGGAATCAAGAATCCCGGGAGAAATATCAATAACCTCAGATATGCAGATGACACCACCCTTATGGCAGAAAGTGAAGAGAAACTAAAAGCCTCTTGATGAAAGTGAAAGAGGAGAGTGAAAAAGTTGGCTTAAAGCTCAACATTCAGAAAACGAAGATCACGGCATCTGGTCCCATCACTTCATGGGAAATAGATGGGGAAACAGTGGAAGCAGTGTCAAACTTTATTTTTCTGGGCTCCAAAATCACTGCAGATGGTGACTGCAGCCATGAAATTAAAAGACAGTTACTCCTTGGAAGAAGTTATGACCAACCTAGATAGTATATTCAAAAGCAGAGATATTACTTTGCCAACGAAGGTCCGTCTAGTCAAGGGTATGGTTTTTCCAGTGGTCATGTATGGATGTGAGAGCTGGACTGTGAAGAAGGCTGAGTGCTGAAGAATTGATGCTTTTGAATTGTGGTGTTGAAGAAGACTCTTGAGAGTCCCTTGGACTGCAAGGAGATCCAACCAGTCCATTCTGAAGGAGATCAGCCCTGGGTGTTCTCTGGAAGGAATGATGCTGAAGCTGAAACTCCAGTACTTTGGCCACCTCATGCGAAGAGTTGACTCATTGGAGAAGACTTCGTTGCTGGGAGGGATTGGGGGCCGGAGGAGAAGGGGACGACAGAGGATGAGATGGCTGGATGGCATAACGGACTCGATGGACGTGAGTCTGAGTGAACTCCGGGAGATGGTGATGGACAGGGAGGCCTGGCGTGCTGTGATTCATGGGGTCGCAAAGAGTCGGACACGCCTGAGCGACTGAACTGAACTGAACTGAAGTTACCACAAAGCAGTCAAGAACACACACTAAGGAAAGAACAGCCTCTTCAATGAATGGTGCTGGGAAAACTGGACTATAATCTTACATCATACACAAAAATTAACTCCAAGTGGATGGAAGACTTGCATGTAAGACCTGAAGCCATAAAACTAGGAAAAAGGATTGGCAGTAAGTTCCTTGACATTCATCTTGGTGAGGATTTTGGGGTCTAACTCCAAAAGCAAAGGAAACAAAATAAAAAATAAACAAGTGGGACTACATCAAACTTAACAGGTTCTGCACAGCAAAGGAAAACCATCAACAAAATGAAAAGGCAACCTACCAAATGGGAGAAAATATCTTCAAGCCCTAGACAAGATAAGGAGTTGATATACAAAATATGTAAAGAACTCATACAACTCAATAGCAAAAACCACTGCACACCTGTCAGAATAGCTACTATCAAAAAGAAAAGTGCTAGCGAGGATGTAGAGAAAAGGGAATCATTGTGTATTGTTGGTGAGAATGTAAATTAATGCAATCACTATAGATGTTCCTCAAAAAATTAAAAACAGAACTACCACATAATCCAGCAGTTCCTCTTTTGCATACTTATCTGAAGAAAATGAAAATATTAATTCAAAAGGATATACACATCCCCATGTTCACTGAAGCATTATTTACAATAGCCAAGATATGGAGACAACCCAAATGTCCACCGATGCATGAATGGATAAAGAAAATGATATGCGCACACACAAAATATTCAGTCCTAAAAAGAATGAAACCTCCTGATAAAGCACGATGGGAAAGAATGTGACAAAAGAATACATATATGGATAACTGAGTCACTTCACTGTACAGCAGAAATTAATACAACATTGTAAACCAACTACACTACATTTTTTTTAAAAGAATGAAATCTCACTATTTGCAAAAATATGGTTGAACCTTGACAGCACTATGTTAAGTTAAATAAGTCAACTAGAAAAAGGTAAAAAGAGATAAATAGCATATCATCTCACTTATATAGGGAATCTAAAAGCAAACAAACCCCAAGCTCACAGATATAGAGAACAGATTGGTGGCTGCCTGAGATAGGAAGGAGGTGGGCGAAATGGGGGAAAGGAGTCAAAAGATACAAACTGCCAGTTATAAAAATGAATGAGTCATGAGGATTCACATACAGCATGGTGACGATAGTTAATATTGTACTGCATATTTGAAAGTAGCTGAAAGAGTAGATCTTCGAAGTTCCTATCACATACACAAAAATTTGTAAACTATGTGTGGTAACACATTAGTTGGACCTATTGTGGTGATCATCTTGCAATATATATAAATACCAAATAATTACACTGTATACCTAAAACTAATTTATATCAATTATACCTCAACAAACAAATAACAACTAATAGTGTATCAGTGTAAAGTATCCTGAGGCCAAAAAGTTTGGGAACCACTGCTCTAGATAATACCCTAAACAGTAGATATATTCAAACACAAGAGCCAAGTAACTCCATATACACATAGGGTGTGTTAAGGCTGCAGGTTTCCCTGGATAATGCGACCTGAGAGGACAGACGGACTATTCATTTTATTCTGTCTTCATTTAACTCATTATTTACCAGGGAATTTTGTAGAAACTAAGGCCTGTGGCTGGCAATTTTAATTTTGGCCAGCCAAAAATTAATTCTGCTTTTTCATTAGCACTTTGTGGGTTGTTATATTCAGTAATTACACCTCTCACACCTGTAAAGTCTCCTCCAGCACTGTGAGCTTCATTTTCACTTTCCATATCAAAACCAATCACTTAGGCTTTCTGTCTTCTTTTGGGCCAATATTCACAATGTCTGAATCAGAACTGTATTTTTCAGAACTATCATCTTTTGAGACACTAGTATACAGGTCACTCAGATAATTAGAGAAAGGATTTGCATAAAATTCACCAAAAAAATCTTCATTCAAAATTTCGAGATGCATTATTTTGAAAATTTTACAGTAATACATTTGCATTTATAATATACATAGGGTTGGAACAAAAATCTAATGAAGCAAAACGTGAATGATAATGACAATCATAAGCTATAGAAGGAACCCTTGATCAATTTTAAGCTCTAACAACTTGGCACAGTGATGGCAACTGTATCACTCTCTAAAAACATGTCCCTGGCCAATAATGTTTGCGTAACAAAAGACATATTAATGCATCTCTGGTCAATAACGTGTTGATAAAATAGTACCTTGAATGACAGTCTTTCACTCCTTAGGGCTCAGATGTCCAGTCTCTCCTTCAGACTGCCTTGGATTTGGGGAGTATAGTTGCTAAGCCTCTGACATACTAAGAAGTGGTGAGAAGGCTGTGGAAAGCCAAGGAGAAGCATAGAGAGCAGAGGGATTTTTGTTAAGAGGCTCCTCCCAGAAAACTTCAACTTCTTCAGAAAAGGAAGAAAAATAAGGCACTGGACTCTAGCCTGGAGTCCACTGCCCACTCTCCACATGTTTCTCTGCTACCAATGCAGAAGAATTTGAGTCTGACTTTACAGAAGCCTCCAGGTGTTTCCAATGCCAGGAATAGTCAGCGGGGGCATCGAATTGCTGTTCTGAAGCTGAAAATGGCAAAAGGAGATTTTGCCAGATCTGGAAAATGGTGCCCACTGCCACTCTATCTTCAGGGGCTCATGGGTCAGGCTGCAGTTCTCCACCAAGCACCCTCTTCCAGTCTTACTTTTATTTTTTATTTTTTCCTATTCATGGCTCACCAGTGACTATCCAGAGATGAATAAGAGAGAAAAGATAAAACACAAGTTGGTCATGAAAATCAGTGCTTTCCTTGCCACCCACACTGTGCTTATGTTGACCAAAAACCATCACTCTACTTTTCTGTGGGTTTCTCTGGTGGCTCAGACGGTAGAGAATCTTCCTGCAATGCATGAGACCCGGGTTCGATCCCTGGGTTGGGAAGATCTTGTGGAGAAGGAAAAGGCTACCCACTCCAGTATTCTGGCCTGGAGAATTCCATGGACTGTATAGTCCATAGGATTGGGAAGAGTCAGACACGACAGAGTGACTTTCACACTCACTTTCTGCAAATACAAAGTGGTTTACTTACCAGGTCCTTCGTAGAATTTCTGACTCGGAAGAAGTAGACTACTAAGGTGGTGGGTAAGAGTTCCCACACAAAGAGGACCACTCCAAACACTATGTAACCGGCATCTCCCAGCTGATTCTTCAAATCTGCCTGTTGAGAAAAGAGGGAGAAAATGGAGAGTCACCAGACTGAGGGCAGAGTGAGTTTGATTCAGTTCTAATATGGCAGAGACTAAATCTAATACAGTGTAATTTCTTCCCCCTAAAACATGCATGTTAAAATGAGATACTATTAATACTACTGTGCCAGGCCTTGGTGGTGGGGCGGGGGTGGGGGGGAGTTATTTAAACTATATAGGATGGATAATTTTAAAAACATTTTATTGACGTAGTTTTTGACTGTGCTGGGTCTTCATTAACGCACAGGCTTTCCTCTAGGCACGGAGAGTGGGGGCACTCTCCCGCTGTGGCGCTCGGGTTTCTCACTGTGGCGGTTTCTCTTGTAGAGCGCAGGCTCTGGGGCTTGCAGGCTCAGTAGTTGGGGCACACCCACTTAGTTGCCCCTTGGCACGGTGGGTCTTCTGGGACCAGGGATTGGATCCATGTCCCCGGCATCAGCAGGCAGATTCTTAACCACTGGACCACCAGGGAAGTCCCAGGATAGACAATTATCTTCTTCAAAATATTCAAAGACAGTAACTGCTGGTCTCTGATGCTTCATTCCTTCACCCTCCAGGAATGAATCTTCCTTACATCCAAATAAAGTCTCTAAGCTGACTTTTCTTCGACAACTGAATAATGATAATGTTCTGCTGCCTTCTCCCAATTCTTCTTTAAAATCACTTTTTGGCTGCACTGTGTGTCATGCAGGATCCTAGTTCCCCAGCCAGGAATCAAACCCGTGCCCCCTGCATTAGAAACACGGAATTCTAACTACTAGACCACCAGGGAAGTCCCTCTCCTAATTCTTTTTTTTTTTTTTTTAATATTTATTTATTTATTTGGCTGCACCAGTTCTTGGTTGCAGCATGTGAGATCTATCTAGGTCCCTCACCAGGATGCTGGCCTCCTGGAAGCAGATGGGGTGCAGCAGCGCTCTCCTTTCTGTAGGCCAGAGGGAGAGTGGGTGATGCTATTTCTGGGCAAGTCTATCAGAAAGGCCGGCATTTCAAAGGAAGACAGAAACGTCATCAAACTATAAAGGGCCAATCCCCTAAATGGAATCCTCTCACCTTCTCTACCACATTGTGTTTAAAGTATATGGATGCATGCTAAGTCGCTTCAGTCTTGTCCGACTCTTTGTGGCCTCATGGACTTGTACCCTACCAGGCTCCTCTGTCCATGGGATTTTCCAGGCAAGAATACTGGAGTGGGTTTGCCATGCCCTTCTCCAGGGGATCTTCCTGACCCAGAGATGGGGCCCAGGTCTCCGGCATTGGCAGGCGGGTTCTTTACCACTAGCGCTGCCTGGGAAGCCTTAAAGTACAGTATCCAAAACCAGTCTCGCTCCTCTTCAGAAAGATGACTCAAACTCTGCACTGAAACTCCACTCACATGTCTCAAAAGTGCGCTGTGTGTGCTTCTACCATTCTGCACAAATAACCTGCAACTTGGGGCCATCTGCTTGCTCCTAGATTATTTTGGCTGCAACACATAGATCTAGGCATCTATAAACAAACAGCCACCCAAAACAACAGAACTGTGTTGTCTGTGATAAAAATCTGCGATATTTTAAATTCATTGTACTTATAAGCTCATACTTGAAAGAAGCATTGAAATAAGTATTCTGTTGAAACCAAATCCTTATTGTTTAATGGGGGGAGAGTCTCAGTTTGGGAAGATGAAGACATTCTGGAGATGGATGGTGGTGATGGCTGCATGACACTGTGAATGTACTTTAATGCCACTGAACTGTGTACTCAGAAATGATTAAAGTAGTCAACTGTACCTACATGTTACCACGATAAAAATCCTCTGGGTATTATGAATAAGTCTCTAATTTATCACCGTTGAACGTTTAGATTTTTATGCATTTGATTTCTCACAACAGGGAAATTCTTCACCAGCGCCCTGCCCACCTTCCTCCCACCCTACATTTGTGCTGTTGGTTTGATTGGTGGTGATTATGACTGTTGTGGTTTGAATCCAGTCTAATACCTTGCACGAGCTTCTTACGGATTTCATCTTGCCCTCAGTTTTTGTTGTTTTTTGGTAGAATCTATCTATTTGAGCTGCACCATGTGGGATTTTAGTTCCCTGATCAGGGATGGAACCCGAGTCCCCTGCCCTGGGAGGGTGAAGGCTTAACCACTGACCCACCAGGGAAGTCCCTGCCATCAGTTTTAACTTAGCACGGTTGTTTTCTTCTTTCCTCCAGAGTGTTAATTCAAGGTTTGAGCACTGTTTGGATTTTAGAGGTGGATTTGTCTCTAGTTGGATATTCAGTGTTTAGCCAGGAAAATCTCAGGAGCGTTTGCAACTCAAGCCCGTAAACCCCTACTATAGACGCTTCTATTTCTTTGCTGCCATGGCGTCTCTGTGTGGCTCTTTTCTTCAGCGGACATAAACTTCTGCATGGAAGGTTGGGTCTGTTCACTTTTGTGTGTCTGGCACTTTGTCCAGGGCAGGAGACAAAGAAATGATACTTTTCAAATTAGGGAATGCTGATTCATTCTCATTCTTTTTTTCCTTCTCTTTGTTTGGCCACACCATGCAGCATGTGGAATCTTAATTCCCCAACCAGGGACTGAACGCACGTCCCCTGCAGTGGAAGCGCAGAGTCTTAACCACCGGACAGCCCGGGAATTCCCCTCTCAGTCGTTTACATTTTGAGCTTTTGTGAACATGGATGCCATATTATATTTCATTACCTTTGTTTACGAATTTCTAGAATACATTATAAAAAAGAAAGAGTTTCCTACTGAGATGTAAAACGGGCTCTTTCTAACCCCCTAATATTCTTGGTTACTTTTGTCTACATTTCTTTCGCTTACTGCTCCATTAAAAAAAACACTTCATCATTTTACGTGTTTTCTAACCTGAATACCATTCATTTTTATCTTTGCAAATTTCACCCTTTAATAAAATCATATTACATTTATATAAAAACACTTAAAAATTTTAGGTACCGCTTGAAAAAGCCCCAGAAAGTAGCAAGGAGAAGTGTGTCTGTTTTCTAATTTTCTCCGAAATGTGTGAGCTGGAACCAGGCAGGTACTGTGATTCCATCTGACAGGTGAGGATGTAGACACCACCCAGTTAAGTGACTCCCAAGGTCACCCAGCTCTTCAGCAGCAAAAGCAAGGAGCTGACAGCTCTCTGCCACACGGCCTGCTGCCAAAGCAAGGATCCAGCGCCCACTGACCTGGTCTGACACATTGTACCAGTCGTAATCAAAGGAATGGACATTCTTGCTCTGAGAGAACGACAAGATGAACAGGTTGTAGCAGGCCCGAGAGGTGTAGAGCAGGATGACGGTCACGCCGATGGCGGTCACCTGACACACGGAGGAGCCCTGGAAGAGTAGGAACCGTGAGCGGGGGCCCCGATCCGGGCCCAAGACCACAGTCCCCTCCCCAGCATGGCCTCTGCTCAGAACTGCTAAACCCTCCCAGCTTCTCTTCCACTCTCAGACTCTCAACCCCACTGCAAGCCTCCCCTCACTCCACACCCACCCTAAAACTTCCAATTCTCTTCAGAGAGATGCTTCAAAACCTGAAAACACGAACTATTTGCCTAAGACCTCGGCTTGGAAGAACAAGACAGTCAGATGACTTACTTGGTTAAATCTCTAAGTGCCGCCGCTCAGCTCCAAGGATGCTCTGAGCTTATGAGCCCAGGGCCTGCCCCCTGGCTTGGAAACAACAAAACCAGCTCAGAGGGATGCCAGCCTGGGGACAGTGGAGCTGTGGACAGTGGCTCTGGGTGGGGAGCATGTCTTCAAGACCCAACTGTCCTAGGCTGGGAAGGCTAGGGTCCCAATGTGATTCAGAGCTTGGGACTGTGTGAAAATTGGGCATCTGTGCCCCCACTAATGAAGCTATCAATGTCCAAAGTTAGCTAAATGACCTCTAACTGAAAACAGCTGTCATAGTTGTCACAGTTGTCTAAGTCGTGTCCCACTCTTTGGCAACCCCATGGACTGTAGTCCACCAGGCTCCTTTGTCCGTGGGATTTCTCAGGCACGAATACTGGAGTGGGTTGCTGTTTCCTTCTCCAGAGGATCTTCCTGACCCAGGGATCAAACCTATGTCTCCCACACTGGCAGGTGGATTCTTTACCACTGAGCCACCAGGAAAGCCCTGGTGTTAAAAACAGTTAAGCAAAAAACTGAAATTCATTTTTGAAGTCACTAACTAAATCTAAGCTATTATTTTATTTTGCCAATGGTAGTCTATCAGATTGTTTGCACAGAGGTGATCTAAATCTGACAATCTGACAGTCTAAAATGTGACCCCTCCTGTGAAAACCACAATTCTGTTTTGTTTTGGCTGCACTACAAGGCATGTGGCATCTTAGCTCCCTGACCAGGAATTGAACTCAAGCCGTCTGCACTGGAAGCATGGAGTCTTAACCACTGGACCACCAGGGATGTCCCCATAATTCTGTTTTCAAAAAGCCTTGAATAGACCTTATACAGGAGACAGTGTAAATAATAAAGCTAAGGCAAAGTCAAGTATAAAATTTGTCAACATTTATCAATGAAAAAAGGACCCAGCCACATTAACTTTTCAGACTTTGCAAGAGCTCAGGCAAATCACAGGATACCTTGATACAGAAGGCTTTGTAATTTTGAAGTTGGAGGCACAGATTTTAATCTACTGATAGCTGCTAAAGACCAGGTATCTTAAGAAGCAGAGTGCTCAGGTCTTCAGACCAGCAACGTTACAACCACATGGGTTCCCTGGCAAGGGTTAGGGCACCACAGACTTTCAGAAGCAGAGGAGCTATGAAATCACTCAACTACCTTACATGTGAGAAAACCAAGGCTCAGTGGGCAACGTGCTGGTGGGCCAGGGTCCTGTGGCCAGTGGGAGCCCAGAGCATCCATTATGACCTCCGCACATCACCAGGCTCTTTAATGAGGGGGAACTGGGGACCAAGCTGGTGAGGGGCACTTCAGAACCACCGCGCCAGGGAGCACATCTGCCCCTCTCTGTAACTCTGGGGGAAGGAAAGGAGAAAACAGGGACTCCAGGGCTGGGGGCGCAGCAGTGACACCAGAGAATGTGCAGGGGCTGCCCTCTCGGGGTGTGGCCAGGCCCCTCTAGGGGACTGTTCTATCGTCTCTGCACATGCCCTGCCCGACCACTGCCTGCTTCTCCTACACCCATTCACACGACTGACCTTCCTGTGGACTTGCTCCCAGGCCCAGCTGGTGACTCTTCTTATCAAAGTGGTTGTGAGTGTCATGCCCCTCTGCTGGTTTCCCTGGTAACTAACAAGCCCATGCGTGCTCAGTCGCTTCAGTCCTGTCTGACTCTTCGTGACCCCATGGACTGTAGCCCACCAGGCTCCTCTGTCCATAGGATACTCCAGACAAGAATACCAGAGTGGGTTGCCATGCCCTCCTCCAGGGGATCTTCCCAATCCAGGGATCAAACCAGCATCCCAAGCATCTCCTGCACTGCAGACAGATTCTTTACCATTGAGCCACTGATCACACCTGACATCAGCTCCCTCTGCAACTGGTCGTCTTCCTTCCCGACCCCCGACACTGGAATGAAGGCCGCTACCATGTCCTGCTGCCGTCCACTGCACATGTGGAATGTTGCTCCATGACCGTGCTTCAGACGTGTAAGATCTCCGATCCATTAAGCCATCGCTGACTCCAGGCTATTTCTTCAGTACTGAAACTGGGCATGCCCTGCCCTTGTAGGACTACGGGGTGCAGCCCAACACACAGTCTGACTCCATCTCTGAACTGTCACCTTGAGAGGCCTGCTGTCCCGAACCCCCAGGAGCAGCTCCCCCTGTTAAGGGGGACCCTCATAGGGGCACAGTCAAGGCAGGGGCACGCCTGGATCTGAGTGTCTCTGCACTACGACCCGGTGCTAAAGAGGACAGACCCCAGAGCCCGGAGCCAGGCTGCTGCGGCCACACCATGGCTCTGCATCTCCCAGCTTGTGTAACTCGGGCTGAGCCTCTGACGTCCGGTGCCTCCATTTCCCTAGGTAGGTGACACCTACTCCCCCTGAATTTTGAAGGTTACATTCCTACCTACATGCAGAGTGCTTATAAAAGGGCTAGGAACAAAGGGAATACAAGCTGTGTGTTTCTAACAACATTAGAGCCACAGTCAATGCCATAGGTCCTCTAAACTCTCACTTAAACCTGTTTCCAGAAACCAGAGATTTACCTCTCTGCACACCCCAGTAAACCTCGAGCCACCTGGAGTCAATTCTTCTCACAAAGTTCAATGAACTACACGGCTCTGTGTCTTGGCAACACCACCACAGCTAATCATTTGCAGGAGGTCAGGTGGGAGAGGCATTGGTTGATTTCTGTTTTCTGTTGCAAACCAGGGAAAATCTTTTTGGTGGAGGTAAGCCTCACTGCATAGTATATGGGATCTTAGTTCCCCAACACGGGATAAAAACCTGTGCCCCCTGCATTAGGAGTGCCCAATCAAAACCACTGGACTACCGGGGAAATCCCAGAAAGCTTAATGGCAGGATCTCAACCACGTGTCCGCCTTACCTTAGACTCCAAGTAAATGTTGGCCAAGGACATCTTGGAGATTTTGTAGAGGCAGATGGACAAGGAGACAGCGCAGAGCACAAAGAGCGTGTCATTGACGGCCACGCGCACGGACACGATCACTTTCCTCTCCCATGTGCCCGTCTTGACCAGCACCGCACAGGTTAGGTTCACCAACAGGAAAACGAGGCTGATGAAGAGCGAGGCCAGGTAGAGGGGCAACCTGGGAAGGAAGAGAGAGAGGCTGAAGGCCACCTTCCCCACAAGCTTCTGTACATTCTGGATCAATCCCCAAGGAAACTGTGGCTTTTTGAGGGTTGTTCGTTTGTTTGCTTGTTGGTTAAATGCTAGAAGCAGAACATGCCAAAGTTAACACTTCAGAGCTCGGAGTTTGGGGTTGGTAGATGCAAGCTATTATATTTAGAATGGACAAACAAGGTCCCACTGCACAGCACAGGGGACTCTACCGAATATCATATGACAAATCATGATGGAAAAGAACATGAAAAAAGAATGGATACATGTGTATAACTGAGCCACTCGGCTGTAGCCTGGAGACTGGCGCACACTGTAAACCAACATTTATACTGCGATGAAAAAAGGGTTTGGACTTTGGAGGGTCCCCAGATTTAAATCAACTACGAACAGTGCCCTCGGGGAGGTCCTTTACCTGAGCCCTGCTTCCCCGTTCCCCGGAGGCTACGAGGATCAGAGGGGCTGTGTGGACATGAGCTGATGCATGCACTGCTCACAAGGATGGTAGAGCAGAGCCGGGCTCCGAGGCAGGGCTGGGATTCGGGGAGAGCACCAGCCATTCTGCACACTGACAGCCTGGGCAAGGTGGCCCTGGGTGAGCCCTAGTGTCACCAGAAAACAGCCTAAATAACACCGACCTTGCAGGCTCTTCCTGAGGATTAGGTGAGATAATGTTTTAAAAGGGTTTTACCCCTCAAAAGCCATCAAGTCTGGGCAGTACCCCTTTGCATGGGAACACTCACTAGTAGTACAGCTATCCCCAAGCTTTTGGGCAACAGGGACCAATTTTGTGGAAGGCAATTTTTCCATGGACCGGGGTCGGGGATGGTTTTGGGATGATTCAAGCGCATTTTATTTATTGTGCACTTTATTTCTATTACTATTACATCAGTTCCACCTCAGATCATCAGGCATTATTAGATCCTGGAGGCTGGGAACCCCTGCACTAGCCTTGGGGCAATGGTGGTGGCCATTTTTAACTTGCGGTTTCTCAGAGCTGCATGCTGCCTACGTGACCTGTGCAGAGTCTAGAGAGACACTTTTTACATTTACCAACATGGAGATCAGTTCAAGTTTCTCTCTAGGACTGTCCATATTGTGTTTACTTCAGGGAAGTATCACTCAAGCAGCAAATATTGGTTTGGCTCAAGAATAGACCATTCAGGTACTGATGAACCTATTTGCAGGGCAGGAATACAGATGCAGACATAAAGAACAGATCTGTGGACACAGCAGGGGATGGGAGAGGGTGGGAGGAATTGAGAGAATAGCATTAAAATGTATATATTAACATATGTAAAACAGATAGCTAGTGGGAAGTCGCTACATAGTACAGAGAGCTCAACCCCTTTCTCTGTGATAACCTAGAGGTGCGGGATGGGATGGGGAGATGGGAGGGAGGTTCAAGAGGGAAGGGACACATGTATACTTATGGCTGATTCACATGTTGTATGGCAGAAACCAACACAACATTGTAAAGCAATCATCATTTAAAAATTAAAAAAATAATTTTTAAAGTCATATCCTACACTACTTTTTTAAACTTAACAAAAAAGACCATTTAAGTTGAATATGTCTGCATCTGCCCAAAGGGCTGCTGAGGCAAGGGGAGAGAATGGACATAGGGCATTAGCACAACATGTAACTCATGGTAAATTAGCCACAAAACCTTAAATTATGAAGGTTTTCATTAGCTCTCTATACGTTCCCAAAGTGATGGAGGGAATCAGGGGCTTAGAGAGAGACAGAGGCAGGACCAACTGGGAGTCACCAGAAATCTGCAATCTGCTTCCTCAAAAGCCCTGATTCTTATTGTTCTATTATTATCTGCTGTACTTTTGCGCAGAACAGTTTGGAAACATCTGGAACCTCTGGAATCAGCCCTGCTGTTCTTGACCCCTTGCTGGTGTGTATGCACAGTCTATCCATGTGACGACAATGAAGCTCCGGAAAAAAACATAATATGGACGTTCAGCTTTTCCAAAGGACTCCTCCTGGGTGTTGTTTTAAATACTATGCTCAGTCCTGTCCGACTCTTTGTGACCTCATGGACTGTAGCTTGCCAGGCTCCTCTGACCATGGGATTCATCAGGCAAGAATACTGGAATGGGTTGCCATGCCCTCCTGCAGGGGATCTTCTGGACCCAGGAACTGAACCTGTGTCTCCTATGAGGTGCCTCCTGCACTGGCAGGTGGGTTCTTTACCACTAGCGCCACCTGGGAAGCCCAAAAGTCTGTATTGAATTTGTTACAATATTGCCTCTGCATTATGTTTGGTTTTTTGATCACAAGGCTTGTGGGATCTCAGCTCCCTGACCAGGGATCGAACCCGCACCGCCTGAATCGGAAGGTCAAGTCTTAACCACTAAGGTGGATATAAATCCTTACTCCTCTTTCTTCACTGTGAAAATTCTATGGGACAGAGGGCACTGGGAACAGAGGAAGCAAAAGACAAGCAGGCCCCGCTTACCACCGCTTACCCCGCTTACGGTGCAGCCCCCACTCTGCTGGAGTGTGGCCCCAGCCACCCACTCAGCTTCTGCTCCCCCTCCTGGCCTCAACTGCTCTGCTTGCATCTGCTGGATGTGGCCCAGAGAGCAAGGGTCACAGATGCGACACCAGGCAAGTCCTTGGCCACCCAGGGCTGCTGTGCCCCCACATTTGTAACGCAGAGCTGACCCCTCCTCTCCAGCCTCCAAGAGCTGCCGTGAGAACTCAAGGGACCCTGTGCTTCTCCTCCAATGTCACCCAGGGAAGAGTGAGGCCTCATCCTCACCCTCAAGAGCAACTTCTAGAAAAAGGTGTCCTCTCCTGCCTCATCACCTCCTCTGCAGGTACCCCCTGCTGGCCCCGCCTCCTCCCACTGTCTTCTCCCTGACCCCCGCGGTGTGACCCCCGCTCCATCCTTCCCCCATCTGAGCCTGTCTCTGGAGGCCCTTGGCCCCTCTTCCTCCTCTTCATCTACCAGAGTGACGGTGTCCGTGTCTCTCTGCACAGCATCCTCTTCTTCGGGAAATACATTCCTTCCTCCAGCCTCTGTCATAGCTCTTGTTCAACCAAGTTCCAAAGCTCTTGTCTCAAACCACTGCCTCTGCCCAAATCAGCTCACACTCCAAACAGACTCTTTTGAGGCCCACACCCAAGCTCAATTCTTAATGTTCCCCCTCCTACCCCTCCCCAAATTTTCCTAATACAATCATAACTCGGTAACTGCAAGGGACACCTTTCAGGCCCCCACAGCCAACACTGAAACCCAAAGATACTCAAGTCCCTGACAGAGAGCGCTGCAGTGCATGTCATCTAAGGCATATCGGGCCTCCCACCCTCTGTATCCACAGGTGTGGAATCCTTGGATTCCACAACGGAGGGCTGACTGTAAAGCATTGTTACTTTAAACTGACCTTCTTAAAATCAACAGTCTGGCAGAAACATGAACTGAACTTCTCAAAAAGCAGTGAAGGGACAGACAAAGAGGACAGATTTGTGGTTGCTAAGAGGAAGGGAAGAATTGGGAGTCTGGGATTAGCAGACCCAACCTAGTATACACAGGATGGATAAACACCAAGGTCCTACCGCACAGCACAGGGAATTCTATTCAATATCTAGTGATAAAGCATAGAAAAGGACATGAAAAAGAAGTCATTCTGCTGTGAAGCAGAAATTAACACAACATTATCAATCAACTATACTTCGATAATTTTTTCTTTAAGTAGTGAAGGGAGACAGCAAGATCAGATGGAAAAAAACATAGCACACAAGTCTCATCACTTGTATCCTGGCCTGAGTACACTGTCACCTAACTTCCTGAACTTCAGCGTCCTGGGATGCAAAGGAGGATCAGAATATACACTTTCAGAACTTTAAATAAACAGTCTTTGTGAATTTAAGACGGTACCTGTTTAAATGGTGGCTCAGGCAGTAAAGAATCTGCCTGTAATGCAGGAGACCTGGGTTCGATCCCTGGGTTGGGAAGATCCCCTAGAGAAGGGAATGGCAAACCACTCCAGTATTCTTGCCTGGAGAATTCCATGGACAGAGGAGCCTGGTGGGCTACAGTCTATGGAGTTGCAGAGTCAGACACGACTGAGTGACTAACGCTTTCCCTTTCAACGTGTTTAAATAAAATATAATAGGAATATAGTTTTACATATTTGTAAAGTAATAAAATAATTTAAATTTCACTTTGACTCCAGAAGGTAAGAGGCCAAAGTCTCCTTCCCAGAAATGTGTGCCTGGACAGTCGAGCTCTCCCGGGCAGGGAACTGACACACCTTGACTCATGTGGCGACTGTCTCGTGGCTTCTTGACACCTCGTCTCCCTTCCCATTCTGGCCAAGGCTGACCATTCAAGCCACAGGGGAAGTCAACAGGTCTCTTTGAAAACCTGGGGCAAGTAACAGATCCTGCCCACAGGAAAAATATGCAAGTCCACCTCCTGCAATAAATTCAGCCTATGATTTCAGGCCTCCTCTGGTCCAGATTATGAGCCTCTCTTACTCAGCCTTGCCCAGATCTCAGCTGCACCTGCACCCGGGGTGGGCGGGGGAGGGGGCCGCCTGGCCACACAGACATCTTCAGGGAGCCCCTCTTCCTTCTGCTGAGGCCCAGTCCATCCCAAGTGCCTCCAAAAGGTTTAAACGCCACGTGCACGGCTTACTTCCCTTTCCACTCTCTGGTAGGAAACATACCAGACTCTCATTTCTTTTTTCATTTTTGGCAGTTCCACGTGGCATGTTGGATCTTAGTCCCCCAACAGGGATTGAACCCGAGTCCCCTGCATTGGAAGCACCAAGCCTTAATCACCGGACCGCCGGGGAAGTCCCTACTAGACTTTTATTTCTAATCAAGGCCAATATGCTGCAAGGCCTGGTAAGCGGTGACCCAGTGAGCAGTGAACTTGACCCCTGACAAGCAGGCAGGTCACAGAGGAGTGACGTGTGAAAACCCTGGCTAGAAAAACGGTTACCTGCAGCCACAAAGAGAATTGCCTTAGGGGGTACTTACCGGTATTTGAGTAATTCTGGAGAATATTTTGACTTGGCTTTAAAAATCACCTGGAATGACAAAACAAAGACAAAAGCAAAAAAATACAGCAAGTTGGGGCCACAATATACTTGTACTGACGAACTAATGTCATTGCTTGGAACTTCTCTTTCCCTTCATGCCCAGGTCACTGTCTCTGTCTCTAACCCTGAAATGTCTACTTTGTAACAAAGTTCGTGAACCTAAACATTTTCTAGGTCGTGCCTAAATTTTTTAAAAAATTGTAATTAATTTATTTTTATTGAAGGACAATTGCTCTACAATACTGTGTTGGTCTCTGCCAAACATCACCAACAGTCGCCCATGGGTGTACTTATGTCCCCTCAACTTGAAACTACCCCTCCTGCCCTCCCCATCCCACCCCTCTAGGTTGTTACAGAGCCCAGGTTTGAGTTCCCTGAGTCATACAGCACTTAGTCGCTCACATTGTGATGCATGTGGGATCCTAGTTCCCCTACCAGGGGAATCTGTACCCTCTGCAGTGGAAGCATGGAGTCTTAACCACTGGATCAAGTCCTCAGTCAGCCTAGTCGCTCAGTCATGTCCAACTCTGTGACCCCATGGACTGCGGCACACCAGGCTTCCCTGTCCATCACCAACTCCTGGAGCTTGCTCAAACTCACGTCCATCGAGTCAGTGATGCTATCCAGCCATCTCATCCTCTGTCATCCCCTTCTCCTCCTGCCTTCAATCTTTCCCAGCACCAGGGTCTTTTCCAATGAGTCAGCTCTTCGCATCAGGTGGCCCAAGTATTGGAGTTTCAGCTTCAGCATCAGTCCCTCCAAAGAATATTCAGGGCTGATTTCCTTTAGGATTGACTGGTTTGATCTCCTTGCTGTCCAAGGGACTCTCAAGAGTCTTTTCCAACACCACAGTTCAAAAGCATCAATTCTTTGGCACTCAGCTTTCTTTATAGTCCAACTCTCACATCCATACATGACTACTGGAAAAACCACAGCTTTGACTAGACAGACCTTTGTCAGCAAGTAATGTGTCTGCTTTTTAATATGCTTCCAAGCAGCAAGCATCTTTTAATTTCGTGACTGTCATCACCATCTGCAGTAATTTTGGAGCCCAAGAAAATAAAGTCTGTCACTGTTTCCATTGTTTCCCCATCTATTTGCCACGAAGTGATGGGACCGAATGCCAAGGTCTTAGTTTTTTTAATCTTGCACTGTTAAGAAAGTTCTAGGCCCCACAACAGATTTCCCAACCTGGGGATCTGGCAAAGGGACTAAGATCCCCCAGGGAAGTCCTTAAGCTGTGCCTAAATTTTAATTTTAATTTAATTTAAATTTTAAAAGCAAAAGTATTTAAAAATGGTTAAACGGCTTTAAAAAAAAAGTATTATTGGTCTACCACTACCTAGTACCAACTCTTATTTTAAGATTTGCATTTGAGCTTATACTTCCCCCAGATATAAACAACTCACTCTCACACTTTATCAGGATTTTCACTGGTACCAAAAGAATGTGGTTTGAATATATGTGTCCATCAACTCAGGCCTTAAACTTGGCAGCCCACTGGCCTATAGGAGTGTCAAACTCAATCGTTATCTATGGATGAAACATTGCTTGTGGGAATTTCTCCAGATTTTCACAGCCTGCACAATTGTTAATGTGCTCCACCCAGGGGGCAGAAGCTGGCCTGGGAGAGCCTGCGCCAGGCGAGGAAGGGAAGGGAAGACAGAACGCAGGTGTCAGCCCAGGCTCCAGCCCCACCAGACACATGGCTCTTCCCACAGTGTGTGTGAGGGAGCCTGAGGGGGTCACCAGTCGGGGTCCGGCTGGGGGTGAGGAGGGGCAGCAGGACACCTGCTCATACATTTGCTCTCCTGACTCCTGGTGTTTGGGGGGATGGGGGCAGAACAGAGAGAAGGAAAGGAGGGGCATGGGAAAGTGAGGGTATTTGTTCAGAGATGCTCATGCTGTGGACGGAGGGTACCAGATGGCCTGCCTCCAGGCACCCCCTCTCCAAAGAGCTCCTAACACAGGCCCTGGTCCCCACCTTGCCTCGTGCTGGCCCTGAGGGCTGCCGTGACCCTCTGGGAACTCACTGGCCCCGCCCTCCTGGCCCCGCCCCATCTCACTAATCTGCTGGCACTATGTGCCCTCCCCTATCCTCAGTCGTGGGGCCCCTGGTACTTCCCTAGAGATTTGCTCAGTGCCTCCACTTCCAAGCACCTGTCTAAAGGGGAGAAATCATGCCTGAGTGGTAAGAAGCGAAGGACAAGGGGAGTGAGGGCATGGTCCTGGCAACAGGGGAGGAGGGGACAGGCAGCTCTAGGGTGCAGTGGTGGGGTGGGGTGGGGGGGTGGTCACAGGGCTTTGATACTGTCATCCTGTCTGAGGAGCAAGCAGTGAGAATCAGTTTGCTAGAGGGGTATGTGAACGTAATCTAGGGGAAGCCTTCAGTGGATCCAAATGCCTGGTGGTGTGTCTGGGGGTGCAGCCAGATGTCACAAGGGGCAGCAAGCCTCCAGGTGACTCTAGGGGCCAATTCCCATAACCCATGTGCAACAGAAGCAGTCAATCCCCTTGGAATCTTTTTAGAGACACTCTTCTGAGGACCATCAGTAGTAATTCTCCAACTTACATGTGTACAGGAATTGCCCAGGAAACTTGCTAAAGACGCACATCCCAGGGCCCCACCTTCAGAGATGCCAAGCCAGGGGGCCTGGACTGGGGCCCAGTGCCCACCTCGAGTAATTCAGATCTGCCTAGCCCAGGGACTGTGCGTTCATTTGCTCAGTCGTGTCCCACTCTCTGCGACCCCATGGACTATAGCCTACCAGGTTCCTCTGACCATGGAATTTTCAAGGTAAGAGTACTGGAGTGGGTTGCCATTTCCTTCTCCAGAGGATCTTCCCAACCCAGGGATGGAAACTGAGTCTCCTGCCTGCATTGGCAGGTAGGTTCTTTACCACAGTGCCGCCTGGAAAGCCCAGCCCAAGGACTACCTCTTAGGAAATATTAAAGAGATTAAATTGCCTGACCTAATATTCTTTTCTCTGGAAGAACCATAAGCTGGAATCAAGATTGCCAGGAGAAATATCAATCACCTCAGATATGCAGATGACACCACCCTTATGGCAGAAAGTGAAGAGGAACTAAAAGCCTCTTGATGAAAGTGAAAGAGGAGAGCGAAAAAGCTGGCTTAAAGCTCAACATTCAGAAAACGAAGATCATGGCATCTGCTCCCATCACTTCATGGCAAATAGATGGGGAAACAGTGGAAACAGTGTCAGACTTTATTTTGGGGGGGCTCCAAAATCACTGCAGATGGTGGCTGCAGCCATGAAATTAAAAGACGCTTGCTTCTTGCAAGGAAAGTTATGACCAACCTAGACAGCATATTCAAAAGCAGAGACATTACTTTGCCAACAAAGGTCCGTCTAGTCAAGGGTATGGTTTTTCCAGTAGTCATGTATGGATGTGAGAGTTGGACTGTGAAGAAGGCTGAATGCCGAAGAACTGATGCTTTTGAACTGTGGTGTTGGAGAAGACTCTTGAGAGTCCCCTGGACTGCAAGGAGATCCAACCAGTCCATTCTGAAGGAGATCAGTTCTAGGTGTTCTTTGGAAGAAATGATGCTAAAGCTGAAACTCCAGTACTTTGGCCACCTCATGCAAAGAGTTGCCTCATTGGAAAAGACCCTGATGCTGGGAGGGATTGGGGGCAGAAGGAGAAGGGGACGACAGAGAATGAGATGGCTGGATGGCATCACCGACTCGGTGGACGTAAGTTTGAGTGAACTCCGGGAGTTGGTGATGGACAGGGAGGCCTGGTGTGCTGCAATTCATGGGGTCGCAAAGAATTGGACACGACTGAGTGACTGAACTGAACTGAACTAAATATTCTTTTCTTATTTTTAAAGGTAGCCAAATATCAAAAAGGTTTTTTGTGGTTTTTTAATTGGTGAACCACCTATGGTTTATTGCTTAGAATGCCCTCTCCCCATCGGGCCAGCAGAAATCCTATGCATCTTTATTTTTTTGCTGCACGATATGTGGGATCTTAGCTCCCCAACCAAAGATCGAACCGAGCCCCCTGCAGTGGAAGCACAGAGTCTTAACCACTGGCCCACCAGGGAAGTCCTTGACCCAATATTCTTAAACAACTTTGCGATCATTCATTTCAAACACTGAAATAGGTGATCACGGTAGTTAGGTGACAGCAAGAGTGCAGATAGGGGTGCCAAGCACAGAGATCAGGAGACACTCCGAGTCCACGGACAGGACCCCCTCCCCAAGTCTCAACCTGACACTAACGCGCCGCCAATCGAGAACTCTCATCAGCAGAATCCACATCTGGGGGAGAAAGGACTGCAGATATTCCCACAGACTTTCCAATAAGCAAATCCACACCTCACTTTTTGAAACACATTTCAGATTGTCACAGGAGAGCATTCCAGACTTACAGAAGAATCATTCTGTTTCTGACATGAGTTTTGTCCCTGTCCTAGATTGTTTTTGGAAGGAGGTAGGAAGTAGGAGTTCACATCGTAAATAAAGTGCCCGGTGATAACACAAAGAGGTGACGTGAGTACACCGCCCTTACGTCAAACAGGCCCCTAGCTCAGCTTTCTCTGACAAGCTCCCATGGGACTTTAGGCAACTCACATCACCTCTGGTATTTCTCTTCAGTCCATAAAGAGAAATGTTATAAAAACAACCTCTCTTAGGAATAAGGCATAGATTAGTGACTCCAAAGTTCTGTTACAAAATAAAATCCTGACCCATGCAACATATAACAATGTTCTCAGAAAAACGCTACTAGTACTTGTACATAGTACTTGAGGATTTTGCTTTTAAATAATCAAGAGAATTCTTCACAGATATCAGAGTGAGGAGATGAAACTATAGCATTTTTAAACCTCTTTAAAAACTGAAGTATATCTAATTTACAAATTTCCTGTTAGTTTCAGGTGTACAGCAAAGTGATTCAGTTACACACACACACATGTCACTGTCTAGGTTTGTCATAGCTTTTCTTCCAAGGAGCAAGCATCTTTTAATTTCATGGCTGCAGTCACCATACACACACACACACACACACACACACACACACACACACACACACACACACATATATAGAGTCTTTTCCAGATTCTTTTCCATTACAGGTATCACAAGATTGTGAACACAGTTCCCTGTGCTATACAGTAGGTCTTTACTTATTTACCTACTTTATACATAGCAGTTGTATCTGTTAATCCCTGTTAACGCCTAATTTATCCCCATCTCTTCAGTAACCATAAATTTGCTTTCTATGCCTATGAGTCTATTCTGTCTTATAAATAAGTGAAATTATCTTTTTTTTTTAGATTCCACATATAAGTGATGTCATATGATATTGATTGAAAGTACAGTATTTTTTTAAAGTGTTTGAACTTATCAAGGAAATACACAAGTAATATTTTAACACTTTGTGGGGGCTTACTCAGTGGCAGGTAACTCAGCTGACTCTCATACCAGGGCCATCGCTGGGCTCCTGAGAACCACCCACAGGTCTATGCTATGGACTCAGCTCTGTGCAAAGTGCTGTCATGGATCAAAGAAAAATTTGAACCCTTCTGCCTTCAACAGGGTTATGGTCCTACTGGCAAGGCAAGACCTGGACAGGGCAAAGGACAAGAGAAGATGTAACCCGGAGAGGCTGTGGACTCAGGTGGTCAGAGCACAGGAGGCTGATCTGCAGGTCAGAGGCTCAGCCTTGTGGTGGGCACATCGCTTCATCCTGCTCATCTCACAGAGACGGCTCTTGGCACAAGGGCACATGTGTGGATCAGAGTCAACTCACGGCCCATCAGGTGCCCAGCTCACTGCCACCACTTGGCCAGAACTGGGTCTTGGGGGCAAAAGCAGCTAAGTCCTCCCAACTGAAAGCATAGCCCACCTGCACACCATCCTCCTCTATAAACAAAACAAAAGCCATTTGTCTACTTCCCACAGCTGGATGGGGCATGAACTAAAAGAGAGTCAGGCATGGGAGGACAGCCTGACCCGAGAGGCTCCTTCCTGGAACACAGTAAAGGTCAGGGTTCCCAGCCATGACCATCAGATATCTGGGCTAGGACTCAAACTTTATAAACCATTACATGCTTTGCCCCCACAATTTTCCTTTTAAGAAATGACTCTGAGGCTGGGCGTCTCACGGTGCACTCACAGAACTGGGAAATCACAAGAGTGACTAAGAAAACAGGTCATATTAGGAAATAAATTTAGAACCTGCTAGGCTACCCTGCTTTTCCCTGCAGGAATTCCCAGAGCCTTTCAAAGGCTTTGCTCTACACTGTCAGTCTTCAAGGGAAATGCACCGTATGCAGCAATTTTCCAAAGCTATCTGGCCACTGAAGGTGTTCCTCGTGAGTGTTCCAGGAAACAGAGTTTGGGAAACACTGCCTTTAAGGCACTAAACATGGATGGAATGTTCACTGCAGCCTTCATCATCATCATCACTATCGCCACAACAAACAGGAAACAATGATAACTTTAAATCACACTCAGCCTTCAACCCCATGGACACAGGCACCAATCAACCAAGGCACTGAGCACAAGGGGTCCCCCAGGTCAAGCATTCTACCCCAAAGGGGACCCAGAGCCCCACCTCGTAAAAAGATGGGGGAACCCCACAAAACTCATACCCTCTTAAAATCCACATCCCTGGCCAAAGGAGAAAAGTCATTATTACCAGGTAAGGGCACAATCTGATACACAATATTAATAAACTGTTTGACACTCTTGAATTTAAAAGCAAGGGTGACAGACAATGACCTCAAAATAAAAGCCTCCACCATGATTTGTAATGGCTCTGTCCAGTCTGCAATTTGTGGCAATTACTGTTGACTCCTGAACAACAAAGGAATTAGGAGCACCCACTGTCCACACTGGTGGCTCAGAGGTTAAAGCGTCTGCCTGGAATGAGGGAGACCCGGGTTCAATCCCTGGGTTGGGAAGATCCCCTGGAGAAGGAAATGGCAACCCACTCCAGTACTCTGGCCTGGAGAATCCCATGGAGGCAGGAGCCTGGTAGGCTACAGTCCATGGGGTCGCAAAGAGTCAGACACGGCTGAGCGACTTCACTTCACTTCACTGTCCACACAGGTGAAAATCTGAGTAGAATTCATCATGGGTCCTCAGTGCAAAGACAGCTTCTATGTATCTATGGATTCTATGATGTAGTTCTATAGTATCTATTGCAGAAAAAAACCGACATCAAAGTGGACCCGTGCTGTTTAAGAAGCAAATGTTTATATCTTGGGACTTGCCTGGTGGTCCTGTGATTAAGACCATGCATTTCCATTGCAGGGGGCATGGGTTTGATCCCTGGTCAGGGAACTAAGATCTCTCATGCTGTGTAGCACAGCTAAAAAATTAATTATTAAAAACTTTAATTAAAAAATGTTTATGTCTTGAATTCAACTGGGCCTTTTCAAGCTGTACTTAAAAATTTTTAAACTGCCCTGTCCTTCAAGTTAACCCTTAAACCTAAGTTCCTTAAAGCTGTATTTAAATTCCTGGCATTTCAAACTCACATAGTATATATTTAACTTTTGCCCTCACTAAATAAAGTACATAAATGTCTGGACCAAGTTTTTTTTTTTTTTTTAATCCAAACTCTCCTACTCATCCCTCCCCGCTTCCTGTCTATGCTCCAGGGAACTTCATTAAAGATTGATTAGTACCCAGAAGTAGAGCTAACCCTCCTGGGCTGACTCCAGCTCTCTTATCAGGCTGTCCATCTCCTAGAGTCTGTGCTGGCTCCTGCTGACCTCAGCAGGAACTGGCTAGGAAGGGGACGGGGTTCCTGAGGGAGGGGGCAGACAAGGATGAACTATTCCTCCATATTTTACAGCTACTGCTACTGACAAGGTAAGCTCAGGCTCCTCCCTGTAAAACCAGACCCACCAAATTAGAGGGGGATGACAGGGACCATCAGAAGGGCTGGGGGACAAGTGAGACCAGATAAAAATTCCAATTCTCCCCACACTCAGATTGGTGGTATTTGTGGTAGATCAACTGACACTGAGCACCAAATCTGAGATTAACAATTAAGAAAAGACAGAAAGACTGGCCCCTGACCTCGGCAAACTCACAACCAGAGACAGACATGGTGTGAGGAGCTATGAGGAGATGTGAGAAGGTGTGAGGAAGTGTGAGGTGATGTGAGGAAACCTGATGAAATGTGAGGAGGTGAGAGGAGACCTGAGAAGTTGTAAGGAGATTTAAGGAGGTGAGAGGAGACCTGAAGAGGTATAAGGATGCGTGAGGACATGGGAAGAGGTAGGAGGAGATGTGTGGAGGTGTAAGGTGTGAGGTGATGCGAGGTGCTGTGAGGAGACATGAAGAGGTGTGAGGAGATATAAGGAGGTGTGAGGAGACGTGAAGAGGTGTGAGGAGATGTGAAGAGGTATACGGAGATATACGGAGGTGTAGGGTGTGAGGTGATGTGAGATGGTGTGAGCAGACATGAGGAGGTGTGAGGAGGTATGAAGAGATACGTGGAGGTGTGAGATGATGTGAGGTGGTGTGAGAGACATGAAGAGGTGTGAGGAGATGTGTGGAGGTGTGGGGTGTGAGGTGGTGTGAGGAGACATGAGGAGGTATGAGGAGATGTGAAGAGGTATATGGAGATATATGGAGGTGTGGGGTATGAGATGATGTGCGGTGGTATGAAGAGACATGAGGAGGTGTGAGGAGACACGAGGAGGTGTGAGGAGATGTGTGGAAATGTGGGGTGTGAGATGATGTGAGGTAGTGTGAGGAGACATGAAGAGGTATGAGGAGGTGTGAGAAAGTATGAGGAGATGTGAGGTGGTATGAGGAGACATGAAGAGGTATAGGAGACATGAAAAAGTATGAGAAGTGTGGCGGTGTGAGGTGGTGTGAGGAGATGTGTGGAGGTGTGAGGAGATGTGAGGAGGTGTGAAATATGAGGAAATGAGATTATGGGGAGATGGGGCTATCTGAGGGGAACCTGGACTCCCTGGGAAGGGTCAGGGCGGCAGCAGGCTAGGCTGGGATGCAAGTCCAGGAGAGGAAGGAGGCGGCAACCTGAAGTCAGTTAAGGCAGGTGCATGTCCCTGGTAAGAGATCACAGAAGGTTTCAGTAGAATCAACACAATCACAAATCGGAGCTGTGCTTCAAGGTCGGGGGTGGGGGTGCGAGGGGACCAGAGTCAAAGGGCCAGCTAGCGGTTCAGAGACAAGTTTGTGAAAACAGAGGTGGGTGTTTATACGGAAATCGAAGACAAAATGTAGTCTAGGGGATGCCTGGGTCTGGGGGCTTGGGGAGATATGGGGTGACTGCTAAGGGTTCCAGGATTTCTTCTGAGGGCGACAAAAAATATTGCGAACTTTTATGAAACAAAACAGACTCAAAGACATAGAGGAGAGACTTGTGGTTGCCAAGGGGGGGGGGGGGGGAGGGATGGACTGGGAGTTTGGGGTTAGCAGGTACAGACTGTTACATTTAGAATGGATAAACGAGGTTGTACTGTATAGACAGGGAACTACATTCGACATCCTGGAATAAACCATAATGGAAATGAATGCAAAAGAGTGTATGTATGTTTGTGTGTGTGTGTATATATGTATGTGAGTGTGTGGGTATGTATAACTGAATCACTTTGTTGTACAGCAGAAATCAACACAACTTTGTAAATCAACAGTACTTCAACTTTTTAAAAATGTTCTGAAACCGATGGTGGTGATGGCTATACAAGTCTGTGAACACTGAACTTTAAATGGGGACCTGTATAGAGTCTGAATTTGTCTCAATCAACATAAAGTAGCAGAAAGGCAGGAAAGGAGCAGGTTGGGGAGGGGCGGGGAACAGCACATGGGTGGGCAAATGGGGAGAAGGAAACCCAGGTGTAGGACCATCAGGGTGTTGGATGCAGCCCAGAAGAGGGACAGGATAACTGCAGAGAGCTGGGCTTGGCTCTGGCAGATGAGAATGCGCCTGGAGGAGGAAGTGGGGATCGCTGGACGGAAGGAGGCAAGAGGAAGTGGGAGCGGGGAGTCTATTCTAGAGCACCATCTACTCTTTAAAAATGTCTTTGTGAAATGAAAGAGAGATTATTCAAGGGAACTAGGACCAGGTTTAAGATCAGCAGCATGGGCCCCGCGATTACAGAGCAGAGGGAGGGAGGGATGCAGAAGACAGAGGAGCTGAGCAGCAGTTCCCATGGAAACTCCCATCCTGTGGTGGGAATAATGCATCTTCCTCTCACAGAGGCCTGTTGGTCTCAGCATCATTTCCATGGCCTTTAAAAGTCCTACCTAGAACAGATGCCCACGACAGGAAAGCCAAGTGACATTCTGAAGATTTAATTCAGGTTTGGGGAAGCAGAACTATCACCCCCAAGTTGGCCTGAAGGAGGCTGGGGGAGGGGAGAGCCCACCTCTGTTCCCAGCTTCCCCCTCCCCACTTTCCTCACTCCCCCACCAGCCCCTCACCCAGATGCAGGCTCTGTGCCCTCTTGGCAACCTCAGGCCCTTCCTATCACCTCTCAGATGACGCAGGAGGGCCCAGAGAGCCGCAGCCTATGACGTACTCTCTTGACAGAGGCACAAAGGTTCCAGAAGCGGCCGCTGCCCTGGGCCTCCCTCCCCTCATAAATTACAGCCCCTGTCTGCCTCACTGATTCTATTCCCAGCCTTTGAAGTCCTGCCTGCCTGCCTTTTCCTCCTACCAACCCCAGCTGGCCTTTGCTGCTTCACAGTCATTTCTCCTCCGGTCATACTGGCTGTTTCTGGCAGAAAGGTCTGTGGCTCTTTCCTGTGGGGATGACAGCGTCCCTTGTGCATTATGCGAAACTAAACAAAAGTAACCTCTTCTGTCCCCAGAGGCAGCGGCTGTGACAGCTCAATGAAGCACTGTGCCTCCAGACCTGTGCTTGATTCACAATTCCTCTAGGTAGCCATTTTGCTTTACAAATTCCAGCCCCCGCCCCCCTCCCCAAGGCCTGACCCATGTCAACAGTTTCCATTTTGGTGCCACCACCTCCTGAAGGGCTGTCCCCTCAGAAGCAAACAGGCAGGTGGATGCTTTGCAACCTTCCCACCCTGAACAGGCTCCAGATCCCAGGCCCAGGCTGGACACTTGGTCCTGCATCTGTGATCCTGCCGGGGGGCTGAGGCCCCTGGGGACTCTCAGAGCAACTGAGAGGGTCTGCAACCCTGCGTGCACCAAACACAGACCCATGTCTAAACCAATCTCTGCCACCCCCATACTAGTTTTAAGTGTATGTATGACAATTTATTTGAAAATGTTACACATTTATGGTAGGTTTAAACTTTACCATAAACCGTGTCACCTACACAAAGAAATAACCTAACCAAAACTCTTGACCCCACCATGAAGTTCAGTTCCTTTGACACTGCTCTGCTTGTTCCAGGGCATTTTCTCTTTTTTTTTTTAAGATTTTATTTTGATGTAGACCATTTTTTAAGTCTTTATTGAATTTGTTACAATACTGCTTCTGTTTTATGTTTTTGGGGTTTTTTTTTGGCCACAAGGCATGTGGGATCTTGGCTCCCCAACCAGGGATTGAACCCACACCCCCTACATTGGAAGGTGAAGTCTTAACCACTGGGTTTCCAGAGAAGTCCTGAATTTTATCTCTAATTAAAAAAGAAAAAGCACTATTGAAGCCCCCAGCATCTCTCGCCTTGGTTCTGATTCCTCAGAACAGAGAGAATGTCCACCTCACTCTGGTGTTCTAAGAGCCAGCAGGCTTCTACTCCTTAAGAGGATAAATAATACATAGTCCGATCTCGCATGGCATCTCACTTTGAAGCAATGCTTTCCATCCCCTTCTACAACTTGTCTGCTCACCTGTCATGAGGAGTTTGCAACATATCGATGCTGAAACACGTGGCTCTGGTTCACGTGTTCTCACTAAGGGCGGTAGCCCACTGTCTGTAGGTCACAGATGTGTGTCCATTTCAGCACAGAGACATTTAAGAATTGTTAAGAGTGTGGGAATTCCCTGGTAACTTCAGTGGGTAGGACTCAGCTCAGAATTTAGATATACATAAAACTTAAAAGGGGCTTCCCTGGTGGCTCAGACGGTAAAGAATCCACCTTCGACATGGGAGACCCAGGTTCGACCCCCGGGGTCAGGAAGATACCCTGGAGAAGGAAATGGCAGCCCACTCCAGTATCCTTGCCTGGAAAATTCCATGGACAGAGGACCCTGACGACTATAGTCCACAGGGTCACCATGACAAAGAGTCAGATATGCCTAAGTGACTAAGAACACACACACACCAAAAAAAAAAAAAAAAACCTTTAAAAAAGTGTGGACTCTGGAGCTGGTTTCCCTGGGCTTGAATCCTGGCTCTACCAGTGATCAGCTGTGTGACTTTAGAAAAGTTACCAAACCTCTCTGTGCTTCAAGAACCTCATCTGTAAACTGAAACTAATAATAGTGCCCATCTCATAGGTTTCTCTGAGGATGAGGTGAATTCACACAGAGCACTCACCTATCAGACACCTTCTCAGTGTTTACGTGTGTGGCCTCTGCTGATCTGATTATTATTAGTCCCGGCATTTGCTCTCAAACCACAACTCTAAGCGCACGACCACCAAACTGTGATCATAAATGCTCTCCTGACCATAAAAGGCACTTTCATACTCAAAAAGGCTAGGAGCCACTGACACATCCACCATGTGTGCTCGTGATCCCTCTGCGCTGCCCACTTCCTGATATATTGGGGAAATTATGCAAAGCCTGAGGCCCCGGGCTCCCTGGCTGACAGTCATTAGTCTGTGTTTCCACATGCTGAGCATCCTCATTCACCAGAGCAGGGTGGCTCAACCTGCATTTTGTTCATTTCTGGAGTCTGCTGAATCCAAATGCAGATGTCTCCCTTTCTGTGCTGTTGCTGCTGCGTCGCTTCAGTCGTGTCCGACTCTAGCAATCCCTTAAGAAGAGCAAGACGGGTCCAGCATTCCAGGTCTCCTCTCTGAGACCGCAAAGGCAGGGGTGACGTCTCTACGTCAGCAGACACTGGCCATGTGTTTAAAGCCACAGGATATATGAAATAGACAACCACCAAAGACCTATGACATAGCACAGGGAACTCTACCCAGTACTCTGTAAAAACCTCAATGGGAAAAGAACTTGAAAAAGAATAGATATACGTAAAATGGAATCAGTTTGCTGTATACCTGAAACACATTTTTCAATTAATTAATTTTAGTTGGAGAGTAACTACTTTGCAATATTGTGACGGTTTTGCCATACATCAACATGAACCAGCCACAGGTATACCTGTGCCCCCTCCCCATGTGTGAACACCCCTCCCACCTCCCTCCCCACCCTATCCCTCTGAGTTTTTCCAGAGCACAGGTTTTGAGTGCTTCATGCATCGAACTTGCCCTGGTCATCTATTTTACATACAGTAATGCACATGTTTCAATGCTATTTGCTCAAATCATCCCACCCTCGCCTCCTCCCACTGAGTCCAAAAGTCTGTCCTTTATGTCTGTGTCTCCTTTGCTGCCATTCATGCAGGACTGTCGGTACCGTCTTTCTGAATTCTATGTATGTACGTTAATATACAGCATTTGTCTTTCTCTTTCTGACTTACTTCACTCTGGATAATGGCATCAGGTTCCTCCACCTCATTAGAACTGACTCAAATGCATTCCTTTTCATAGCTGAGTAATATTATCACCCTGCTTATTTAACTTCTATGCAGAGTACATCATGAGAAACGCTGGGCTGGAAGCGACGCAGCAGCAGAAGCACAAGCTGGAATCAAGATCGCCGGGAGAAATATCAATCACCTCAGATATGCAGATGACACCACCCTTATGGCAGAAAGTGAAGAGGAACTAAAAAGCCTCTTGATGAAAGTGAAAGAGGAGAGTGAAAAAGTTGGCTTAAAGCTCAACATTCAGAAAATGAAGATCATGGCATCCAGTCCCATCACTTACTTCATGGCAAACAGATGGAGAAACAGTGGAAACAGTGTCAGACTTTATTTTGGGGGGCTCCAAAATCACTGCACATGGTGACTGCAGCCATGAAATTAAAAGACGCTTGCTCCTTGGAAGGAAAGTTATGACCAACCTAGACAGCATATTCAAAAGCAGAGACATTACTGTGTCAACAAAGGCCCACCTAGTCAAGGCTATGGTTTTTCCAGTGGTCATGTATGGATGTGAGAGTTGGACTGTGAAGAAAGCTGAGCGCTGAAGAATTGATGCTTTTGAACTGTGGTGTTGGAGAAGACTCTTGAGAGTCCCTTGGCCTGCAAGGAGATCCAACCAGTCCATTCTAAAGGAGATCAGTCCTGGGTGTTCTTTGGAAGGACTGATGCTGAAGTTGAAACTCCAGTACTTTGGCCACCTCATGTGAAGAGTTGACTCACTGGAAAAGACTCTGATGCTGGAAGGGATTGGGGGCAGGAGAAGGGGACGACAGAGGATGAGATGGCTGGATGGCATCACTGACTCGATGGATGTGAGTTTGGGTGAACTCCGGGAGTTGGTGATGGACAGGGAGGCCTGGCATGCTGCGATTCATGGGGTCGCAAAGAGTTGGACACAACTGAGCGACTGAACTGAACTAAACTGAACTGAATATTCCATTGCATATATGTACACAACTTCCTTATCCATTCATCTGCCAATGGACATCTAGGTTGCTTCCATGTCTTAACTATTATAAATAGTGTACATTGGGGTACATGTATCCTTTTCAATTCTAATTTCCTCGGGGTGTGTGCCCAGCATTGGGATTGCTGGGTCACATGGCAGATCTAGTCCCAGTTTTTTGAGGAATCTCCACACTCTTCTTCATAGTGGCTGTACCAGTTTGCATTCCTATCAACAGCTAAAATAGCATTGTAAATCAATAAAAAATTTTTTAAAAACTTTTAAAACCATGGAACCCCATGATAGAAAAAGGAGTATGCTGTCCACATCAGGTCATTCTGGGTGCAGGAACCAAGGCATGCTCTGTGTCCCAGCCTGGCTGGGTGTCACAGGCCCCCAGAGAGGTGACTGGCTCCCAAGGTCAGGTCTTCACCCTGTCACCTCCTGCCTTTGAACTTGGCAAGTGCAGGGTTCAAGGAGCAAGTCCTGCTCACTGCTCAGTCTCACACTGACCCTTGAGACACAGAGGCCCCCTTAGGTGAGCCGCTTTCATATGAGAGGGGCTTCTCAGGTGACTCAGTGGTAAAGAATTCACCTGCCAATACAGAGATAGAGGTTTGATCTCTGGGTCAGGAAGATCCCCTGGAGGAGGAAATGGCAACCCACTCCAGTATTCTTCCTGAAGAATCCTGTGGACAGAGGAGCCTGGAGGGCTACAGTCCATGGGGTCACAGACAGTCGGACATGACTGAGAATGCATGTTTCATATGTGATCTCGAGATCAACAACGACTCTCTTCTCTGAGCTTCAGTAAAGCCCAGAACTCCCTGGAAGCATCCTCAGCCTTCACCTGCCCTCCTGAGAGCTTTCCTGCCCAGTCCTGTCCTGTCCAGCTGAGCCAGCAGCTGACAGCCCTCCTTAGGTTCGTGCACGTTTGCATCCTACCCCCAGCGCCAGCCTGGTAGCCCCAAGAGACAGGAGCTCAGCTTCATACCTACCCCCCACTCCTCTCAGGGCCCCCTCATAAATGAAGGGATGAGGTCTCAGTGGAGAAGGGCGTCTCCACCTGCCCCCTCCCTTTCTGAAAGCGCCTCTCCTCCTCTAGTTCCCAGTGGTTCAGCCAAGCTCCTCTCTCCTCCAGCCCTGCCCCAGCGGCTCACCAGAGCCTCCCTGTCCCCATCTACTGAACCGCGGCTCCATCTACCAGCATCTACCCAGGCTGCCCTGCAAGCTCTCGGCTCCACACTGGCCAAGCCAGGCCTGCAGGCACCACCCACGAGGGCTGGCGACCATCTCAAGGCCTTGGAGAGTACACTCGTCCAAACACGCTCAGAGTCACTTAACACAGCACCAAACTTGCCTTCAGTTGCCCTGCTTTTTCCAGTGGCCTCTCTCACCACACGAACATCTGCGTCCAGGTGTGAGGCTGGCCAGACTGCCATGAACTTGCCATTTTTGTTGTTGGCTGCACTCAGCTTACTGCATCTTAGTTCCCCAACCAGGGACTGAACCTGGGCTCTCGGCAGTGAAAGCATTGAGTCCTAACTGCTGGACTTCCAGGAATTCCCTGAACCTGCTTTTCTTCTCGTCCCTGATAAACTCTCTTTACCTTCCAGGGCCTCAGTGCTTCTCATAAGATAAGGGGGTCAGAACTAGAGTTCCTCGCAGTGACTTCTGCTTTTCAAACTGTGACGCAAAATTCTCAAGAGGGCAGCCCCACAGGGACTGGCAGTCTTGCTTCAATTGGAGATGGGCCCAAACTGTTGCGAAAGAGGGAAGGGACGTGGAGCCAGCCACCCCTAGGGCTTCCCCAGGTCCCCTCACTGGTGTGGGTGGAGATGGAACAAGGCCCATGAGCCTTCCTGGCACACATCTCCCTCCCTGGGCTCATGAATGGGAAGGGCTGTGGCCACACAAGGTACCATCATGGTTCTACGTTTCTGAATTGCTCCTGCCATCATCCCAGTTCACAGTTTACCAGCCAGGGCCCTACCCGTAATTGTTCTAAATGTGCTTAAATAAGGTGACACGTTGCATGGCGGGATACATTTCTCCACCTGGGAAGCCTAGATGGGTTACCAGCCAGCCAGACCCCAAGGCTCTAGAAGGAAGGTTTTGGTGTGGCTACAGCAGCATCGTGCTGTCTCATCACTGGACCCTGAGCCTCGAAGCAAATGATGTATAACTACAAAATAGGTTAACAGCGAAGAAGCCTCAGGTTTATTTTTTTCCTGCAGAAAATAACTTTCTGCCTCAGAAAGAAGGAGAATTCTCTTGTCCTTGCTGGGAGCAGGGTGGTATTTATTTTGAACTTTACATCCCCTGGAAATTCACAAGTTGAAATCCTAACCCCCAGGGTGATGGTGTTAGGAGGTGAGGGCTCTGAGCACTGAGGTCACGCGAGCGGAGCCTTCATAGGTGGTATTTGTGCTCTTATCAAAATGAACTCAAGGAGCCCTCTCTCTGCTCTCTACCACGTGAGGACACAATGAGAGGTTGGCCATCCGCAGGCAGGAAGAGGCCCTTGCTAGAACCTGACCCTGCTGACACCCCGTCCTTGGACGACTATCAGAAAGTCTACAAACAATAAATGCTGGAGAGAGGGTGGAGAAAAGGGAATGCCCCTACACTGCTGGTGGGAATGTGAATTGGTGCAGCCACTACGGTAAACAGTATGGAGGTTCCTTAAACTAAAAACAGAGCTATCATATGACCCAGCAATCCCACTCCCGGGCATATATCTGGAAAAAAAAAAAGTCAAAAAGATATACACACCTCATCATCAAGACATGGAAGTAACCTAAATGTCCACTGACAAATGAATGGATACAGAAGATGTGGTATGTATATACAATGGAGTACGGCTCAGTCATAAAAAAGAAGGAAATAAAGCCATTTGCAGCAACATGGATGGACCTAGAGATTATCACACTGTCAGATAAAGACAATATATGACATCACTTATACGTGGAATCTAAAGCAAAGAGTCGGACACAACTGAGTGACTGAACTGAACTGAAATAAAAGAGAGATACAAAAGAACTTATTTACAAAACGGAAACAGACTCACTGATTTAGAAAACAAACTTACGGTTACCAAAGGGGAAAGGCTGGGAAGAGAGAGATAAATTAGAGGAGTTTGGGATTAACATACACATACCACTATATTTAAAACAGATAACTAACAAGGGCCTACTGTATAGCACAGGGAACGCTATTCAATGCTCTGCAATGACTTAAATGGGAAAAGAACTTGAAAAAGAATAGATACATGTATAAGTATAACTGAAACACTTTGCTGTAGATCTGAAACACGACATTGTCAATCAGCTATACTCAAATATAAAACAAAAATTAAAAAAGAAAGCAATGGATTGATTATAAAGAAAGAAAGAAAAAGAAAAGAAATATCTGGTGTTGAAGCTGCCCCAGTCTGCAGTGTTCCGTTGTAGGAGCCAAACAAACTTAGACAGGGTCAGAGGATGCTCCAGTATCCTCCCCAGAGAACGGCCAGTGGGACCCCCTCCAAGAGAAGGAATGTGGTGACAGAAATTGCTCATGGGAGCAGACACAGGTCTGCAGCTAGACTGCCCCCAACTCACTATGGGATGCCAGGCAGGGGCACATACAGCAATGACCAGGGCAGAGGGGAACAAACTCACATCCCATCAGAAGCAATGAAGGGGAGCTTCTCGGTGGTCCAGTGGTTAAGACTCTGTGCTTCCAATGCAGCGGGGTGTGGGTTCAAACCCTGCTTGGGGAACTAATGTCCCACATGCCATGTGGGATGGCCCCAAAAATCTGAAAATAAAAATTAAAAAAAGAAGCAAGGATGGGAACTGAGAACATCACAACCCAAGTAGGGACGACTCAAGAGGAAGCAATGAGTGCCACCAACCCTGGGAAGAGCAGTGTGTTGTGGGAGGGGTGGCACCACTCACAGGGGCCCCAAGGGTTGGGGCCAGCCCTCCCACCTTTGCATCCCTGGTGGTGGCCTAGATCCCAGGAAGCTGCCGTGAACAAAGGAGGGTAAAATGATTTGACTCACACTAACAGTCGCAATGAGAAACGCTGGGCTGGAAGAAGCACAAGCTGGAATCAACATTGCCAGGAGAAATATTAATAACCTCAGATATGCAGATGATACCACCCTTATGGCAGAAAGTGAAGAGGAACTAAAGAGCCTCTTGATGAAAGTGAAAGAGGAGAGTGAAAAAGTTGGCTTAAAGCTCAATATTCAGAAAACGAAGATCATGGCATCTGCTCCCATCACTCATGGCAAATAGATGGGGAAACAGTGGAAACAGTGTCAGACTTTATCTTTTGGGGCTCCAAAATCACTGCAGATGGTGACTGCAGCCATGAAATTAAAAGACGCTTACTCCTTGGAAGAAAAGTTATGACCAGCCTAGATAGCATGTTGAAAAGCAGAGACATTACTTTGCCAACAAAGGCCCATCTAGTCAAGGCTATGGTTTTTCCTGTGGTCATGTATGGATGTGAGAGTTGGACTGTGAGGAAAGCTGAGTGCCGAAGAATTGATGCTTTTGAACTGTGGTGTTGGAGAAGACTCTTGAGAGTCCCTTGGACTGCAAGGAGATCCAACCAGTCCATTCTGAAGGAGATCAGCCCTGGGATTTCTTTGGAGGGAATGATGCTGAAGCTGAAACTCCAGTACTTTGGCCACCTCATGCAAAGAGTTGACTCAATGGAAAAGACTCTGATGCTGGGAGGGATTGAGGGCTGGAGGAGAGGGGGACAACAGAGGATGAGATGGCTGGATGGCATCACTGACTCGATGGACATGAGTCTGAGTGAACTCCGGGAGTTGGTGATGGACAGGGAGGCCTGGCGTGCTGCGATTCATGGGGTCGCAAAGAGTCGGACACGACTGAGCGACTGAACTGAACTGAACAGTAGCAAGGGGCTTCCCCAGTGCCAATGCAGGAAATCCCGCAGGTTTGATCCCCAGGTTGGGAAGATCCCTTGGAGAAGGACATGGCAACCCACTCCAGTATTCCTGTCTGGGAAACCCCATGGGGAGAGAAGTGGCAGGCCACAGTCCATGAGGTTGCAGAGAGTCAGACACGACTTAGCGACTAAACAATGACAACAAGTAGCAAAGCCACCTGTTCTTTGTCAAGTGTGTGTCCTGCAGGTAGAATTACAGAGATGATGGAGTGAATTAAGGCCCCAACCTTCCATCGGAAACTTCTCACTCATGGTGTCACCACCATAAGGACTGTCACTAAGTCACAGGGGCTGCTGGCACCACAGAGACAGACTTGACGTGGTCTGTTCTCCCCACTCATGGTCAAGGTCCCTGAAGGCAGGAACTACATGTGACCATTACCCAGTCTGCACAGCCTGCAGGGAATAACAGGCCTCAGAAGAATGTGTTAAGTGTCCCTCCAAGGATGAGCACATAAGTGAACTGTGGAAGATGCTTACGGTGGCATACCATCCAGCCTTAAGAAAGAAGGAGCTAGGACATGGACGAACCCTGAAAACATCATGCTAAGTGAGAGGAGCCAGACACAAAAGGCCGCTTAGTGTATGATCCCTCTGATATGAAGTATCCAGAACAGGGGGCCTCCCAGGTGGCACCAGAGGTAAAGAACCTGCCTGCCAATGCAGGAGACATAAGAGATTCAGGTTTGACCCCTGATTCAGGAAGATCCCCTGGAGGAGGGCATGGCAACCCACTCCAGTATTCTTGCCTGGAAACTTCCATGGATGGAGGAGCCTGGCAGACCTCAGTCCACGGGGTCGCAAAGAGTTGAACACGACTGAAGCGACTTAGCATGCACGCACGCATGCACATCCAGAGCAGACGGGTGTTTGCCAGGGGCTGGGGTGAGCGGGGAAAGTGGACTGACTGCTGAATGCGCATGGAGGGTGTTTCTGGAGTGACGAAAATGTTCTGGAACTGAACCGCAGTGGCTATTGCATAAAAATGTCAACGCACTACAGGCCACACTAAGTCGTACATATTAAAATGGTTAATTTTACGGCATGTGAATGTCACCCCAATTTTAAGAACACACTTGTCGAGTGAATGAAATGAATCTCCAAATTCATGTCCACAGACTGTGTGACTCAGGATCGGGGTTCAGGGGCCAGCCAGGCTCCCATTCAGCCCACGTGCCTCTGCTCCTGGTCACACATCACCCACGGACCGTCACATCACCTGATGGGCAGCACGACCTCTGGCATCTCTTAGGTCTGGGTAGCAGGGGGAGGGTATATGAGGCAGGGTGCAGGCCAGAGAGCTGATTTCAGCCCTTGCAGACATTTACCCTGTGTTTTACACACTATGTAGCCTGGCTGGTGGGTGTGTCATTAAAAGGCGGGGACCGGAGGACATCATAAGACACCCAGCCCAAGGCCCCTCACCTGTGTTTCCCCAGGCTCTGCAGGCGGGGAGAGGACCCCGTGGGTGGCATGTGGCTCTGTTTGTGTCCATCTTCCCCTACAGTCTGGGGCCCCTCAGGGCACAAATCCAGCTGTCTCTGACCCTGGACACCTGCGCACAGGTGACTGATGTGTTCACTGAGTAAATGACACTGTAACCAGGAGACGAGAAGCCACAGCCTGTTATAGCTTGTTTCCAAAGTGCCCGAAGGACCTGCCCCCAAAACAGCAAGGTGACACACACTGGACTTGTCCAAAGTTTCTCCCAAGAACTGAGTCCAGCCTGCAATCTGTGGCCTACGAGCTTAGAACAGCTTTTTTTTTTTTTAACCTTTTTAAAGAGATGTCTAAAAAGAACAAAAAAAATTACACAACAGAGATCATGTGTAGCTACAAGGCCTAAAATATTGATGTGGACACCATCACGACTTCCTTTCCTGTGCTTTCCACACCCAAGTTTAAGGAAACGAGCCACTAAAACCACGGGGTCATCTGTTGTCCTCAGAGGTTAACAGACTCTAAACTTCAGCCATGGGATAAATCAAAAGTAAAATATTTACAAGCTTCTGTAGACCTCCAGGGGCGCATACGTGCCAGGGATGGTCAGCACTGTGTGCCGAGCCCATCCGTCTGGAGAAAATTGACCCGCCACACCCACAACCGAGAGGCTTCTCTCCTCTCCCTGGAGCTGCAAGACAATCAGAAATCGGGGGATGACAGTGGATTTTGGATCAAAAACTATGTCGTTCTCAAAAACCTAAGACTGAGGGATGTCATTCGGATGAGGGGCTGTCAATTTCACCGACGCTGCTCTCCGATCATCCTGCCCCTCGGTGCTTCACCCCGCACCTCCGAGCTGATGGCTCTGGGGGCCGAAGAATGGGGCACAGCACAGCCCTCTGGTGGGGAGGGCACTGCCGTTGGACATGCCAGCACAGCCCACCTGAGCAACCAAGAGCCTTAGGACGGTGCTCTCTTTCTGCCTCCCTGCTAGCTCCTGCTTGTCTGACCGCGGGAAAGTCAGGTAAGCAGAAGGATGCAGCCGAAGCTTACAGGCGTGAGAGTGTGGGGGCCCCAAACTCCGGCCCTCAGTCACGTCCGCCTCTGTGTGTGTGTTTAGCCTCTCAGGCATGTGCAACTCTCTGCAACCCTCTGGATGAGAGCCCGCCAGGCTCCTCAGTCCATGAGATGTTTCAAGCAAGAATACTGGAGAGGGTTGCCATTTCCTTCTCCAAGGGATCTTCCTGACCCAGGGATTGAACCTGCCTCTCCCGTGTCTCCTGCATTGCAGGCGGATTCTTTACCCGCTGAGCCACTGGGGAAGCCCCTCAGATATGCTGAGAGGAGGCTAACTTTTCCCATAAGGGCCGAGGGCATGAAATTTGGTTCCCCTGACGCTGCTGCCCTACTACACAGAAGCAGCCAAGGAGAACAGAGAGCGAGGGCTTCGAGGAGAGATCTGAGGAGACGGGGCTGTAAAATTACAAAGCTGCTTTGGGGGCGTGGGGGATTTTTAGCAGTAAAATTAGGAGTTGACTTCCTGGGGGCTGCTGGTGATAAATGGCAGACTGAACGCTAGTAAGGAAGACGTCTCGTGAACCTGTGCGTGTGTGCATGGACATACTACAGGCGTGTACACACACATACCACACACACAGCTCTGGCCGCTGGGAGCCCACTGGGCGACCACAGGAAGCCGGTGCAGGGGTCAGGAAGCCACAGTGTGGTGCAGACATGAGGATTCCCCACCCCTGTGCGACTGCGTGGCCCCGGTTCTGAAATAAAATCCTTGGCGACCAACAAACTTGCCCTGTGTGTTCCTAAGCTTCTTACTTCTTCATAATCACCAAGAGGCCTAGAAGCTTCCCTCCTCACAACTCCTAGATGAGGGCCTGGCACACAACAGATTCAGCCAACGTTCTTGATGAAATGGACTGCCAAGAACCACAGCGAGATCCACTCCTGCCTGAGGTCCCACCTCCTCCTCCCTTTTCCTGGTGCAGGTAAAGACAGGGTCCCCGGACTAGATTTTCAGATGCCTCCTTCTTTCCTGTCAGCAGAGATAAGGACCAGGATGCATTTCAAGGGGCCAGGGGAGGCGGGGGGCAGGGGTTGTTGTGTGCAGCAAGCACTCTTCCTGGCTCTGCGTGCCTAGCTGGGGACCCTGGACAAGTCACCAGGATCCTCGAGGCCTCGGTTGGCTGTGAGCAGAATGAAGGTGGAGCTTCTGGACCTCCCAGGCCCATCAGCTCTTGGGGTCAGGAGCCGCAGCCGTGACAAACCAGGGACTTCCAACCTCTTCCCAAGGAGAGGCCCAGTGCCACTGCCATTCGACAACATGAAAGTTGCCAGTTGGAGGAAAAAGGCATTTCAGCGCCACAGTGGGCAATGAAGAGCCGAGCCAGTGCTGGGGCCTGACCTTCAGGACTGCGGTTTGGCCAGTCTGGGCTCTGGCTATTAAAAGATGAGGCAGAGCATCTCAACTGCAGGAGAGGGAGAGGAGGGGATGAGAGACTCCTTTAACCTGCTCCAACCCGGAGGGAGGGCACTAGGGCCGTCCTTGTCCTACAGCAGGTCAGTAACCCAGCTCTGCCCAGAGAGCCCAAGGAGAGCTGGCTCCTTAGGCTCCATCCCCTGATTCACAGGTCTTTGTAAGCTCACCACGACTCCCTGGCCCACCACGAGTCCCAAGCCCTCACTGTGAACTCTAACACCTACCAAGACCCCTAGGATCCCACCATGAGATGCAACACCCATCATGACCTCTAGGCCTACACCATGAGTTTCAACCCCCACCTTGACCCCCAGACTCCCACCATGAGACCTAACATCCATCATGACCCCCAGACCCCCACCATTAGCTCCAAAACCCACCATGACCCCCAGACCCTAACCATTAGCTCTAACACCCAACATGACCCCCAGACCTCCACCATGAATTCCAACCCCCACCATTACCCCCAGACCCCCGCCATGAGACCCAACCCCCACCATGACTCCCTGGCCCCCAGCAAGAGCCTCAGATGCCCACAGGAAAGCCCCTGCATCCTCCCACCCACACTCTTAAGGCATAGTAGGTGCTGGCTCCTGCGTCACTGTTTGTTAATCAAACCACCTCTTTTCCATGGGAGGGTTCACTTCTTTTCCTTCCTCAAACCGGCCTGTAATGGTAGGAGTCTGTCTCAGGGGTCAAGACAAGGCTGCACCAGGGGGAAGCTGAGCCTGCCACACTCCTTCACACCCAGGAACCCCAGGAGTCTGAGGTCCAGGCCCAAAATTCTAGTGGGGGACAGCTGGGGGACATACCCAACCAGGTGTCACTGAGCTGCCAGGACCCTCCGACAGTTCTACAGACAGACCTGCCTCGCAGGGGACTTCACTGGCCCAGAAGCTGGCGGCCTTGGCCCTGGTGCGTCTACCGTATAGCCTGGTGGGCAGAGGGCTTACCACACCTCATGCACAGAGACCCCTGTGCACCTCAGGCCTCAGGGTCCTGCCCCCTCTAAGACCCCTTTAAAAAGCAAATGAGCACTGAGCTAGAAGAACAGATTCTGGAGTGTATGCCTCCACTCCAGCCTCGGCCCTGCAAACTCCTAGAGCAGCAGGAGCTGAGCAGGAGTCTGCTGGACCCAGCAAGGGCCCGGAGCTGGAAACAACTCAGTGCCTGGGGCTTCAAGGAGAGCTCAGACACTCGGAGCCAGACATAGACACACAGAGCCTGCTAATGACTGAACCAGTCCCACCAGGAGCTGGAGAGAGGAATCTCCTGCAGTCTTCGGAACTGAAATATACTCTCCCTTAAATCCCTTGACTTATTACTCAGCTGTGTTGGATGTATACTTGGCATCTCCTCAATTGGATGCCAAGCTCCCAGAGGACACGATGTGACATTCACAGGAGGGTACGCTTTCCCACTGTAAGATGTTTCAAATACTGTACCATGAAGGACAAGCCTGGCACTCTGATGTCACAGATGTGGGTGTGATTCCTGGCTCTAGGGCTCACTGGCCGTGTGACCCTGAGGGAGTCATATATAACCTCCCTGGCCCTCCTCTGAAAAACAGGGACACCATCCATCCTTCCTTCAGAGGGTAGTTGGGAAGAATAAATAAGACCGCTCAGAATCGTGCCTAGCACACAGCACAGGGTTCTTCATTGTTAGCCACTACCCACCAGCCTCCAAAATCTGATTCACATTCTCTAAGACGGGGCTCAAGCCGCAGTAATCCTTAATGCTCCCCCAGCCGTTCCAGTGGTTGAAGAGCCTGACCTAACAGAAGGCACATGGGAGGGGTCGGGGGAGAGGGATGTTGGAGCTGGGAGTCAAAGGGCGACCCCTTTAAAACACCCTGGAAGTATCAGACTATTTGCCAGGAAGCCAGGAAACAGCTCATCTGCCGGTGTCTGTGATGCCAGCAGTTAGTACCACCTCCTCCTGCCAGCCACCCTGGAGATATAAAGAAAACAAGACCTGGGAGTCATCAAGAAGCCAGGGCGGTGGCTTGTGGCCTCTCGGCTTGCGAGGCTGTTGGCCTGGTCACTCTTTCCCTCACTCAGCATTTACTCGCCAACCAGCAGATGGTGCAGAAAATGTGTGGCTCTGCGCCTAATCCAGCTCTGAGCGCAAACTTTGCATGTGACTACCAGACAGCCACGGCCGTGCTCTAAGTTGTCCTTTTTCCTTCTCCAAAAGGGACCTGACCACAACATGCCATCAGACCACTGTCACAGTTCTTGAAGGAACATCAACATACCTGACTTCTGAATCTTCCTGGAATCACCCGCTTTGGATCCAATTTAAAAAAAAGAAGAAGTCAGAGTGTCTGCACTGTAGCTGACTGCCTGAACTGGTTTTTGGATTTAAAAGCTGTATTTGGACAGATGACATACATGACTCGTGGACTGGAAAATATGCTGATACACTGGACGGAGGAGACTGCTTTATCTATAGATCCCTTTTGATAAAATTACAATAGCTACTTATGCTAGCTTTTAGCCAAAAGTATTTCCTCCAAATTGTCATTCAGGGGCTCCCATTACACCAGAGTAATTCTTATTCTACCTTTTCTTCCTTTTTTTTTTTTTTTCCAACAACAGCATTTTTTTTCTTTTTAAGGTTTTTTTGGATGTGGACCACTTTTAAAGGTTTTATTGAATTTGTTACAATAATGCTTCTGTTTTATGTTTTGAATTTTTGGTTGCAAGGCATGTGGAATCTTAGCTCCCCAACTAGGGATCGAACCTGCACCCCCTGCATTGGCAGGTGAGGCCCCAACAGTATTTTAATAAATAAGGACACTATTAAAAGGAATGTAATACTTGCTGGCACAAAGCGTCTAGCCAAGCGACAGTTCTTAAACTCCCCTTACCAGGTGGTATCATTGGCCTTCCCTCTGGACAGGGTCCTAGTGAAAATGGACATTTTAGTGCTTGGAAAGCCAATGGGAAGCAGAGATGCTGCTGCTGACGACGGTATTGTGCTATTTCACCTTTATACAATACTTCACACGCTCTTTGCAAGACACTTTCCAATTACTGTACTTAAGTCAAGCGTCGCAGCAGCCAAGGCAATTCGCACGTTCTCCCATTAGCTTATTAACAATCTGCTCATAAAACGACTCCCCAGTGCCTGTAAAAGGGCGCCAGGAAACTTTCGGCTTTTTCTCGGGGCCTCTCAGATGAGCTCAGGGCAACCCTGAGCTCTCGAGGCATCAGCTCGGGAGCTGGGTGCTACCCCGACGGCTGTGTAGCAATCCTGTGGAATGAGTGAGCAGGCTGCCCTTCAGCAGGGCTCCCAGGCTGGAGGCTCCAAACATTCCATCCAAACCAGGGCAGTCCCACTCTGTCCTCAAAAAAAGCCAGCGTCTGGCCCCAATCTGGAGGCCAAGGTGGCAGCGACTTTTCCAGGCTGGTGGTCAGATGCTTTGGGACGAGGGGGCAGAGGGGAAACTGGAGTGCCAGTCTCCTTGGTGAGCACGTCTCCCATCAGTACCGAGTCTGCTGTGTGCACGGAGATGCTGCCGCGCCCTGCGCGCTGAGTGATGCCGACTTGCGGGCAGAGGATGACGGGTGGCCGCCAGCCCTCAATCTCCTTTCCCTTCCCCTTCTCCCCCTTCGGGAATGCGACGGCGTTACCTGGGACAAAGGCCTGCAGGTGGGACAGGGCTCGGACCACCCCAGGATCAATGCTTCTCACACACGCACGCACACTGAGCCCCAGGGCTCTGCGACCCGCTCCCGCGGCTGCCATCGGCCCCGCCAGGTGAGCACCCCCAGGCGTTCCCGCCAGCGGGGGCGGCCTCCCGCGACTCACCTGCGTGAAATACAAGTTCATCAGCGTCAGGGTGAAGAACTGGAGGCACACGGGGAAGCAGTAGAGCAGCCAGAAGACGAAGGGGCTGAGCGCGTTGGCCGCCACAAAGTCTTTGAAGTAGAAGGAGAAGAGGACAGTCCGCAGGGAGGCCCAGAAGAGGCAGAGGAAGAGGAAGACGCTCTGGTAGCTGAGCCGCTTGTGGCGGTAGCGCAGCACCAGCCAGAGCTGCGCGTAGATGAACAAGAAGAGCAGCGAGTAGAACACGGTGTAGACGACGGTGAGGCCGAGCTTCACGTAGGGGGGCACGGCCGGGGTCAGCGTGGGCGGCAGCGAGTCGTTGCGGAGGGGGTCCCACGGCGGGGCCTCCATCGGGCCGGGGGCGCTGCGGCGCGGCCCGCGCGCTCCGGCTTCATCTGGGCTCGCGGCCGCCGCCACCCCCGCGGGGGTCTCCGCGCACCGCGCTCCACCCGGAGCCGCGCGCCTGCAGGAAAGAAAACAAGCCGCACTTCCTCCCCCGGCACCACATGATTCACCGGGGCGGCCTTTGTCTGCGATTGGCAGCGCCGCGCCCGCCGCCCCCGCGCGCCCGCCGGCCCCGCGCGCCCCGGCTCTGCCCTGCGCGCCCCCACGAGCCCCGCCCCGCGCGCCGCGCCCCCCCCCCGGCCCGCCCCCGGCCCGGCCGCCGGGCCCCCGGAGCCCCGCCCCCGCCCGCGCGCCCCCGCGCCCCTCCCGCCCGGCCCCGCCCCCGCCCCGCCCCCGCCCCGCGCGCCCCCGCGCCGCCCGCCCGCAGCCCCCCAGAGCCAGCCGCTGCGGCGTCGCCGGCCGGGCGGGTCCCCGCGCCCCGCGCTCTCGGCTGATGGTTAGGTGTTGTTTTGCAACGAGAAGTTATTTTCTTTCAACAGCGACAAACGTTACAAAAAACATTTTTTTTAACTTTCAAAATAAAACTTTGCGACTCTGTGGCAATGAAGTCACTGCCGTTTTTCCTTTTTCATACTGGAGTGATGTTTATTTCTAAATCCAGAAATGCCAAAGACAGGGTTTGTGTTTTTGAGGTCAGGTTTGTATACGCCGGGTGAGGAAAAGAATGGTCCCTGTGACTGCCTCCTGGTCTCGGTGGTAAGCAGGGCTGTTTCCTCCCGGAGAGCCACAGGGAGCGCCCCACACGGTGCTTCCCACACGGTGCTTCCCACACGGTGCTCCCGCGGCGGGCTGGGGATGCTCACCCCTCACCTCCCGGGAAAGCAGCTGGGGCAGCGGAGGGAGCCCCCCGACCTCAGAGTGCGGGTGACCGCCTCTGATTCCGATGCAACCCCTGCCACCCGTGCAGCAGGGCGGTCTGCGCATCAGACAGACAAGCCCTCTCCTTTTGCCGTGGCAGAGGAGTCGCTCTTCGGAGGCCATGACTCAGTTTACATCCCCAGGGGCCTCTCCAGCATCACCTTAAGGGTGCTGGAATTGTAGAGTGCCGTGGAGGAGAGGGCTCGCCAAGCTGCCCTCTGGAAGCCGTTCTAGGCAAGCGGTTTCGGTAAACAGAAGAAAGAGACTGATATCTCCAAGACTCCAGTAATATCTTGTGATTTTTTTTTTTTCATCTCAAGTTAATAGTCGACTTTGTTCCTAATCGTGTGTTCTCTTCCGTTAAAACAGCGTCCTCCCCCTCCCGGCCCCGCACCGGTGGATCATCGAGCAGCCATGCTTTTCCAACCACTTATTTAGTGCTTGCTCCCTGCTCACGCGCTTCAGGTGATTCATCAGGTGTCTTTGGTGTCAAGCTCCTTTTCTAGTTACTCTCTCCTTTCCCTTTCTCGCTTGCCCCTCATTGTTCTGAGGATAAAGTCCAAACTCCTACCCTAGCTTGCCTCATTGACTTGTCCCGTAAGAGGTGTTAATGAATGTTAACACCTCTTAACTGCTGTTGCCAAGGAAACCTTTCCACCCCCTACTCCACCAGCTGGCCAAATCCTATTCCTTGTAAGGGGGTTGGTTACTTCCTCCAGAGAGTCTTTCTTAACCACATCACCATGGACTCAGTACTAGGGTGGGTGCAAGAAACAAGGTTTCCCTGGTGGCTCTGTTGGTAAAGAATCTGCCGGCAATGCAGGAGACCACCTGCAAGGCAGGTGACCTGGGTTCTGCCCCTGGGTGGGGAAGGTCCCCTGGAGAAGGAAATGGCAACTCACTCCAGTATTCTTGTCTGGAGAATCCCCAAGAACAGAGGAGCCTCGCAGGCTGTATAGTCCATGGGGTCGCAACAGTTGGGCACAACTTAGTAAACCACCACTATCAAGAAACAAGTGACGTGAGTGACAGTTATGCAAGGATGCCTTTGTCTTCACGTGTGTTCTGTGTCCAAATTTCCTCTTTATGTACTAACTCCAGGGCTTCCCTGATAGCTCAGTTGGTAAACCGTCCACCTGCAATGCAGGAGACCCCGGTTCGATTCCTGGGTTGGGAAAATCTGCTGATGAAGGGATAGGCTACCCACTCCCGTATTCTTGGGCTTCCCTTGTGGCTCAACTGGTAAAGAATCCACCTGCAATGTGGGAGACCTGTGTTCGATCCCTGGGTTGGGAAGGTCCCTGGGAGAAGGGAAAGGCCCACTCTAGTATTCTGGCTTGGAAAATTCCATGGACTGTATCGTCCATGGGGTTGCAAAGAGCTGGACACAGCTGAGTGACTTTCACTTTCACCAGTCATGTTAGATTGGGACCCACTCTAATGATCTCATCTTTTATTTTTATTATTATTGTTATTATTAACTTGGGTAAATTTATTTAATATATTATTAACACAAATATAATATAACATGCATATAACACAGCAAGGAATTGAGTCCTCAGGCCCTCGTAATCTCCCCATTCTTACTCTTTCCAGTTGGTCCCCTAACCATCCATGAGAGACAAGAGAAGGTTTTGGTTAAAGTCGGATATTTTGTCAGGAATCCGAATAACCTCTCTTTTGGTTTAGTTGTGGTTGCAAAAGATAAGATACGATTTTAGCATAGTCAGTGAAAGTCCCTGGTTTCCAGACTGCCTGGAACTAGAATTTAAGATCCTGCCAAGGGCTTTCCCGGTGGCTCAGATGGTAAGGAATCTGACTGCAATGCAGGGGCCCCGGGTCCGATCCCTGGATGCGGAAGATCCCCTAGTGAAGAGAATGGCTACCCACTCCAGTATTCTTACCTGCAGAATTCCTTGGACAGAGGAGCAAAGAGTCAGACATGACTGAGTGACTAACACAACTGCAATCACTTCTTAAGCCTTCTGGACGTAGCATCAGCCACTCCACCCCACAGTTTTCCAATCCTTTGTGCCCTTCATGCTGTTCCCTGGCAGCCACCCCTTGGTTTCTCAATGCCTTAACTTCAATGGGACCTCCACTGTGCTGGGTGACCTTCACACAAGCAACCACAAGTTGACATTGTGCCTGTCTTAATACAACTTGAATTTTAACTGCCCTTAGATCCAACCAGACAATCAATATCAAATTCAATCCCATCCCCTGAAGGTATATGGCTGTCGCTAACCCTGCTGTCAATTTTGGTACTTCTCAGGATTCTTGATTACACGCAAGAGAAATAAATTTTGTTTAATTTCTTTTACCCCAGTCTCTGCCTTCTTCTTCACATGTGTTCTCTCTGTGTCCAAATTTCCTCCTTTTCTACTGACTCCAGTCATAGTGGATTAGGACCCACTCTATTGACTTCATCTTTGATTATTAAACTTTGGTAAATTTAAGCAGAAAAAGAATGTATAAAAGGTACTTTATGTAGCTCACAAAATCCTCAGGAGCTCTGGAGGAGTTTGGAAGCTAAGAAAGGAGAATGACACCCAAGATAATGCTGCAGAACTGGTTCTGTAGGAATACTGTTGCTGCCACCCCAGGCTCTTACGTGGTAGCTTGCACCACAGACCTCCCCAGTGCTGGACGTTGGAAATGGCCTCTATCAACTAGGAATGAAGATAATGCAAATGATAGAAAACCTGGCTAATAATGGCTTAAACATAAATGCTTATTTTTCTCATCTATCTAGAAGTTAGTAGCTGCAAACGTGGAATCAACTCTTAAAAATCTGCCAGGAATACTGGTTCTTTCAGTCTGCTTTACTACCCTTAGCTTATTGGCTTTAATCTTCAGAGTTGTTCCCTCCTGGTTGCGAGATGGCTGCTGCAAGCCTAGATATTGCATATACATTCAAGGTAGAAATTGAGAGAAGACAGAAAGGGTGATTCCTATATCAAGAAGGCAAAAGTTTTCCAGAAATCTCAAGACAAAGCTCCATCTATATCTCCCCCAGCCAGAAGTGTGCCATACAGCCATCCAGAGAGAAGGAAAGAAGTTAGGAGTGCATGCCCAGCCTGGATGAGGCTTAGAAAAAGGTTGGTAAAGGGTGTTGGGGGAGTGAATCCCTTTCTAGAATAGAGGATGTAGTTCATGCTGCTTTGAATCAAGAGCTTCCAATTCGAAGTCTGGGGCAGATCCATTTGATTGACTGAGACTAGACCACGTGCCCGCATCCCAGCAGCTATAGTGGCTAGGAACATGAGAATGTAGCATCTTCTGCTTCCACGGTGGGTGCTTCTACTTCCGAGAGTAGGAAACTCCCCAGTGTAGCAAGGGAGTGCAGATGCTGGGGGTACAAACTGGTGGCAGATAATTTCCTATACAGCTATAGACTTCCCCAGATGATTACACATGTGTGCCTGCTCAGTTACTCAGTCGTGTCCAACTCTTTGTGACCCCATGGACTGTAGCCTGCCAGGCTCCTCTGTCCATGGGATTTTCTAGGCCAGAATACTGCAGTGGGTTGCCATTTCCTACTCCAGGGGATCTTCCTGACCCAGGGATCGAACCCACATCTCCTGTGTCTCCTGTACTGGCAGGCAGGTTCTTTCTACTGTACCACCCGGGAAGCACTAGAAGATTATACGCACATAGTTAAAAGTTTAGATGTAACTTTTTGGAAAAGGAATATAACATTTGCATGAAATTATCTCTTTTAAATTATCTGCCAGCTATCCTCAGAAATACCTTTTTTTTTTTAAATTGTGGGGTGTTTTTTTTCTTCTTTAATTTCTTAGCCACGCCCTATGGCATGCAAGATCTTGGTTCCCTGATCAGGAATTTTACCTGTACCCCCTGCAGTGGAAGCTTGACGTCTTAAGCACTGGGCTGCCAGAGAAGTCCCTCAGAAATTCTTTTAAATATTTAAAGGGTGAGAAGAAGGCAGGCCAAAGAAGGAATTTCTGTTTTGCCTCTTGGCTGGTCAATGAGATCCAACTATTACCGGGCATCTCTCCCAGCTCTGAACTTCCTGTCTTGACCGAGTGCCCAGGTAGCCAGGACCCCCAGCGGTGCAGCTGCCCCGGGCCTAATGACCCGAGCAAGCCCGGCCTCAGACCTTTGTCACACCTCCAGCCAGGCTCCACACCAGGTTGAACGTGTCTGTCTGTGTTCCACTTCAGAGAACTAGAATTTCCAAGGTGGTAAGTATTAACAGCTCAGTGTGCATGCTCGGTCACTGAGTCGTGTCAGACTCTGCGACCCCACGGACTGTAGCCCATCAGGCTCCGCTGTCCATGGGATTTCCCAGGCAAGAATACTGGAGTGGGTTGCCATTTCCTCTAGAGTAGCTTATTTCAATAAATAAATCTTTGTTGGCATTTTCCTGGGAAAGAGCACTCCTCGGTACTGCTGATTCCAACTAGAGAAATGTATGATAGTTAGAAACAACAGAACTAACCACAGCCTGCTCAATCTAGGGCACAATGACAGACACCTAGAAGGGACGTACTAACCAGGAACTGGGTCAGGTAGAGAGGGCACACCCCCTGCACAATGGACACTAGGCTTATTTGTATTCATAGACGTAAATTGTTAGATGAAACTGCTCAGCCATTACAGCAGCCACAGAATTATTGCTTTTCTACATTTTTAAAATTCAGCCCCTGAACACTTCGTGTCATGTGGCTTTCAGCCTTCAGATTCCACTCCGAACAAGACTGGCTTTATTGGTTTGGTCTGGTATTTGCTCTAAGTGACATGTCCTGCTTTGCCAAACGTAAAGAGATTTTTTTAAAAAATGACAACCCCTTCATGTCTATGATTAACACAACACATAGTTAGGTATGTTTGATTAATTACTGAATGAGCAATGAATTTGCTGGCAGTAGTTTGCTTAGCAATTCAGGACAAAGTAAACATCACTTGTGAGGTTTTTTTTTTTTTTTTTTGTCTAAATTGCAATCAAACTTTGAAAGCTAAGGGTGTCAAAGGTTTCAGGAATGCTAAGAGTCAAGGGGTGAGATAGCAAAAGCGATAAGGGTTTTGCAAGCTGATTCTCGTGGGAAAGTTTTGTTTCAACAAATACGTCTCATGTTTTATGAAATATGATTCACTTATCTACTCTTCTCAATCTCATGTTTGTAATTCCTAAATGTAAAGACCATGAAACATATCAGAGTTTTAAAACAACTTTATCGGATCATAAAATTCACCCATTTCAAGCGCACAACTCAATGATTTTTAGTAACTTCACCTCGTGGGGCAACTATCATCATAAATCTATGTTAAACTGTTTCATCCCCTCCCCCCCCATAATAAGCATAACAGATTTTAATTCAGCCAGGTATGGGATTATTTATAGCAAAGTCTAAATCCAAGGCAATCCTTAACCACTGTCTAAGCAAACAGGCAGATGATACAGCCCTCCTAGTGTTGCTCAGAAGTACTCTTTTATTGATTCAGTCATCTCATTAAAACTTTGGCATTAAGTAGAACTGAGGTAGAAAGGGAACTTAGTATAAACTGACGCCAGTGGTAATCAGGAGCATGCACTATTGCTTATTTGCTTGAAAACAGAATGGAATGTTTCCTTCCAGCAAATCCCAGAAGCGTGTTCACCTCATACTCTGCTCCAGGGAAGGTACTGTCAGAGGTTTCCTCAAATTTCTATGGGGAAAACTAGATCCAGTTCTTTCCAGAAGTTGTTGTTTGGTGTTTTTTTTTTTCATTTTGTCCATGCAACACATGGGATCTTATTAATAGTTTCCCAACCAGGACTTGAACCTGAGCTCCTGCATTGGAAGCAAGAAGTCTTAACCACTGGACCACCAGGGAAGTCCTTTCTAGGGATTCCTGGAAAGGCATGGTGCTGGCTAACGTTCTGTGATCTTATAAGCCCTTTCGTCTCCAGAAATAGCACTTCAGGTAGCTTGACTCCAAGAGGACAAGGATTCTACCCATCGAACTTCATTCTGTCTCACGGCCTGAGAATGGCCACATCTTATTTTCAGGGGTGTCTGTACTGCAGGAAAATGATCTGTTACGATGGCACCATTGGTCTTCCTGTCATACATATGGTCAGCCTCCAAGAGGGGTTGGAGTTTCTAGGTCCAGTGAACTGTGGAGATAGACTGGCTGATACCCCAAGGGCAGAACCAAAAGGATGAAGGATAAATCTCTTGAAAATTCTTCTGGATTTCCCTGATGGTCCAGTGGTTGGGAATCCACCTGCCAACGCAGGGAACATGGGTTCCATCCCTGATGTGGGAAGATTCCATATGCCATGGGGCAACGAAGCCCATGCGTCACAGCTACTGAGCCCGTGCTCTGGAGCCTCTGAGCTGCAACTACTGAGTGCATGTACCCTAAAGCCCATGCTCCACGACAAGAGAAGCCACCACAGTGAGAGGCCCAAGCACTGCGACTAGAGAGCAACTCGAGGGCAGCAAGGAAGCACTGCTGTTGCTGAGTCGCGCCAGTCGTGGCCAGCTCTGTGCGACCCCACAGACGGAAGCCCACCAGGCTCTGCCGTCCCTGGGATTCTCCAGGCAAGAATCCTGGAGTGGGTTGCCATGTCCTTCTCCAATGCATGAAAGTGAAAAATGAAAGTGAAGTCGCTCAGTCGTGTCCGACCCCTAGCCACCCCGTGGACTGCAGCCCACCAGGCTCCTCCGTCCATGGGATTTTCCAAGCAAGAGTACTGGAGCGGGGTGCCATTGCCTTCTCTGAAGACTAGTGCAGCCAAAAAATAAATAAATGTTCATCTTAAACAAATAAAAAACTATTAAGATTTTTCTTAAGAAAAAGAAATCCTTCTGAGAAGGCAGTTCAAGAGGTTGAACTACATCCAATTTCTGTGAGTCCTGAAGCTTCTTCTTCACTGTTAGAGATCTTCTTTAGGAAAAGAACAACGAAACTACAAATACAAAACTGGGTACTAAAGTGAATTATTTATTTAGAATAACACATCACATTTAAGAAGTCTACCAGTCCCACGAACACCATAAAATCCAGAAGAATCGTAAGTATTTTCACTTATCTGAAGCATCTCTAAATACCCTTTCCTTACATTTTTTGGTCTTCATACTCCTCTTCATATAACAGTGATTCTGCAATATAATTTTCTGTAGAGAAATAGAATTCTCTTTCTATAATAGACAGAGAATTCTTTTCTCAAGCCCAGTTGATGAAACACTGCTTTTATTATTGAAGTTCAGGAGAGTTTCAGCCACACAACTCGTTATTGTTAGTCATGGGGATTTTTAGGATTGTTGTCAGTTTGGGAAAACCTCAATGAGCTTTTTTCTTTGTTTTTGAGCTTTCTTTTTTAAATTAGTTAATTCATTGGCTGTGCTGGGTCTTCGTGGCTGTGAGGGCAGGGCTTTTTCTCGTTGCGGTGAGCAGGAGCTAGTCTCTGGTTGTGGTGCCTGGGGTTTCCATCGCGGCGGCTTCTCTTGTTGTGGGGCACAGGGCTTCAGAGCTGTGGCTTCCAGGCTCTAGAGCAAAGGCTTAATAGTCGTGGTCCACGGGCTTAGTTCGGGGGATGGTGGGGGGCAGAGAAGCCTGGCATGCTGCAGTCCATGGGTTCGCAAAGAGTCAGACATGACTGGGAGACTGGACAACAGCAGCAACAAAGGGCTTAGTTGCCCCCAAAGTATGTGGGAATTTCCTGGTCCAGGGATCAAACCCATGTCTCCAGCATTGGCAGGCGGATTCTCAATGAGATTTTTTTGCTTGTGATCTGTAGCTTTGAGGGCATCTCAAGTTTTCTTGTGTGGTGATACATCTTAGGGAGTCTTGGAGTTGGTGGCAGTCTTTACCCAGTGCACTGTGAAGTCCAGGTCATGGTGTATTGAGTTTTGAGGTCCCTCCGTATTTCAGGCCAGTCAGCTGAAAATGAAAACAAAGGTCTCCCTAAGGAAAAATGCCTGCCAGCTCCTGGAGCCCAGACTCGCCACATCCAGAGCCTCATTTGCAGTTTTCCTCTGTGAGACAGTGCATAGAGATTGCTTTGTGTTTAGAAAGGGAAGAATGAGTTCCTTGCCTGCAGTGCCAGGACGCTGCCCCCCACATCCTCTGGTCTTCCATCTGGAGACCAGGGAAAAGGGAGGAAGAGGATGCAAAGAAAGCAGTCCAGGTATGAAGGCCGGGCTCTGGGGGTCCGGGCAGGGGCTGGCAGGATCTCAGAGATGCCCTGGGAATGGACCAACACTTCTATAGTAGATAGAAAATTTAAAATTGACCCAAGAGAACCCAGAAGAAGATCCTTTACAAGGTGCTTGCCCGTTGTGCCCTCGAACTGTGAAAACAGCCCCTGGGACAATCATTCCAACCTTTGTATATTGTCTTAGACCGAGAATAAGGAAGCTAACTGTATTAGTTTGTATCTGGAGGCTTAAATGACAGACGTTTATTGCTCAGTTCTGGAGGCTGAAAAGTCCAAGTTAAAGGTACCAGCATGGTGGGGTTCTGCTGAGGCTCTCCTGGTTTGTGTGTGACCATCTTCTCCCTGTCCTCCTGTGGCAGAGAGAGAGTGAGTGCTCTGGTCTTTTCTTGTAAGGGTGTTAACCTCATCATGAGGGCCCCATTCTCATGACCTCACCTAACCCTAATTATCTCCCAAAGGTCCTGCATCCAAATATCATCACCTTAGGGGTTAGGGCTTCCATGTGTGAATTTTAGGAAAGGGGGAGACACAATTAGGTTCTTAGTAGCACCAACTAAAGGGAGGGAATGGAAAAACCTGGAAAAAAGTTCAGGTGTGTTGGGGAGAAGCAGAGTCATAGGTATTGAGAGGCAGCTTGGGGAGCCGATATGTGGGTGAACGGCTGCTCCCCCTACTCACAGTGACAGCTCAAAGCCACACTGTAGCCACAACAGACTCAGCCTGACCAGCAAGTGCTGCCTCAGCACGTCCAGGCCCCGGGAACACTGCCAGCCTTCTGCTTCGACAAGCCCAACAACCAAGCTGCAGAGCAGTGAACATGGTGATGCAGGGAGTAAAAAGTGAAGGTGAAAGTGTTAGCCGATGAGGGGTGTCTGACTCTTTGCAGTCCCATGGACTGTAGCCCACCGGGTTCTTCTGTCCATGGAATTCTCCAGGCAAGAATACTGGAGTGGGTAGCCATTCCCTTCTCCAGGGGATCTTCCCAACCCAGGGAACAAACCGGGGTCTCCTGCATTGCAGGCTGACTCTTTACCGTCTCAGGCACAAGGGAGGCCTGGTGCAGGGAGAGCCCCCCGCCAGCTCAGGGCAGGCAGCCTGAGCCCCTCCCAGCAGTGAGCTGAATAGGTGGCTGTGGAGATGTGAGGCCCCTGAATAGGAGGCAGGCCATTGGCACCCCTGGTGCCATGCTGTTGGGGCAAGAAAGGGGTTGCTCTGGCCTCTGTCCGTGATGGATACCTGTGCCTCATGGATTGACTGAATTTTTTGTTGGCCGTGCATGTGGGATCTTAATTCCCCTCACCCCCTGCATTGGAAGCACAGATTCTTAAACACAGGACCACCAGGAAAGGCCCACCTCATTGATTTAAACACAGCCTTGCTGATAACCATGGTTCTTCTTGTCCAAACTAAGTGATTAGCCTCATAGGGCTGTTGTGAACATGAAACAAGATAATGCATAGGAGCACTTAGCCCTGGATCTGGAAGAGCCCACCCGCTGGGAATGGTGAGAGGTGTCAATGCTGAATGTCAGTTCAGCCATGCAGTGGACAGGGACCGCCTTTACCTTAGGATGTGGGAGTGCACTGGCTCGTCTGTCTCCTCTTATCTGGTTCCCTGTTGTAACAAAAGTGACTCCGCTGGAAGTTCCCTGGTGGTCCAGTGGGCAAGACTCTGTGCTTCCAATGCAGAGGGAGTGGGTTTGATCTCTGTTTGGGGAACTAAGATCCTGCATGCTACACAACGTGGCCAAAGGGGAAAAAAAAAGTGACTCAGCTGCAGGTGGCCCCGAGCTGAGCAGGCACTTGGGAGCTGTGTCATCCCCCAGCTCCAGGACCAAGAGTCACGAGGGCAGGATGGAAGGAGAAGGAAGTGTCTAGAGGTAGGGAGGGCTCAGGAAACAAGGAGTGTGAACAGAAAGAGAAACGTTTGGCGAACAGCCGAGAAGGGTCACGTATCACAGGCCATGACAACTATAATGGTGGACAACAGGCAGGTTTGGGATTATCCCAAGGAGGCTTGGACAGAGGAGCCTGGAAAACTACAGTCTATAGGGTCACTAAGAGTCGGACACGACTGAAGTGATTTAGCACGCTTGAATGCACGAGGAGGTCAGAACATGAGGAGACGGGGATGGGGAGAGCCAGGGATAGAATTAAATAGGCTCGAGGAAAACCAAACCAACCAAGCAACCACAAACACTTTTAAGGTGTTCAAATAAAACATTTTCATGCCTAGTATTTCAGTCATTCCTAAGCATGTCCCCATTAATTTATAATATGGTTCTCTCTCGCTAATGAGTGATGAAAGGCTCGAGAGGTTAGGGGGCTTCCCTAAAGGCATACGGCATTCTGAGGGCAAAGCCGGCCCAGAAAGCCCCGTGTCTAACTCTGAGCTACCACACAAGGCAGCCCAGGGAGCATGGGAATGGCCCACACCTTCCAGTCTGGGGTGAGACCCCAGTCGCTGCCGTGGGCTGCGTGGCCACAGCAGCAGCCTTTGGAGCTGGTGACTTTACGAACCGTAACATCCTCTGTCTTTTAATGAGCAGCCAGGAGCTGAACTCCGGTCAGCTCACAGAGGGTAGAAAGCCCAGGCCAGCAGGCAGGCAGCTCAGTTCCACTCCAGTACGAGCTGCCCAGTGACTGCTCTGCAAAAAGGCATCATAGCCATGAACTTCTTTACAGGCTTGTTTTGGGTCCCACGTGACTCTTTAATAGCAGACACGTGAGATCATGGCATCCGGTCCCATCACTTCATGGGAAATAGATGGGGAAGCAGTGGAAACAGTGTCAGACTTTATTTTTTGGGGGGCTCCAAAATCACTGCAGATGGTGACTGCAGCCATGAAATTAAAAGACGCTTACTCCTTGGAAGGAAAGTTCTGACCAACCTAGACAGCGTATTCAAAAGCAGAGACATTACTTTGCCAACAAAGGTCCGTCTAGTCAAGGCTATGGTTTTTCCAGTAGTCATGTATGGATGTGAGAGTTGGACTGTGAAGAAGGCTGAGCGCTGAAGAATTGATGCTTTTGAACTGTGGTGTTGGAGAAGACTCTTGAGAGTCCCTTGGACTGCAAGGAGATCCAACCAGTCCATTCTGAAGATCAGCCCTGGGATTTCTTTGGAAGGAATGATGCTAAAGCTGAAACTCCAGTACTTTGGCCACCTGATGCGAAGAGTTGACTCATTGGAAAAGACTCTGATGCTGGGAGGGATTGGGGGCAGGAGGAGAAGGGGACGACAGAGGATGAGATGGCTGGATGGCATCACTGACTCGATGGACGTGAGTTTGAGTGAACTCTGGGAGTTGGTGATGGACAGGGAGGCCGGCGTGCTGCAATTCACGGGGTTGCAAAGAGTCAGACACGACTGAGTGACTGAACTGAACTGAACTGAACTGAGAGACAGTCATCTGAGAGACCCGATGCTGGCCCAGGGCTGCTGTCTGTGAGCTCAACCAGACTCAGGGGAGTGAGCAACAAACCACCAGGGATACAGGAGAGTGTGCACAGATGTCTCCACAGTTGTTGAGGCAACACAACACAAGCTGGGCCTCAAGGAGCCCAAGACAGACGAGCTTACAAGGCCTGTGACACGTGCAGCCCAATAGAGGGAAGCTCAGCTGCTGGCAGAGAATCCGGGCCACGTCCCTGGAGGGGGTGCCTGGGTGGGTGTCAGCAGGCACTGCACAGTGAGGGTGGCTCTTCTGGTGGAAGGCCTGTCTGAGTGTCCCAGGGGTGAGAGAAGCCCCCAGATCCTGGAGCATCCTTGCACCACCAGGGCCACAGGGAGAGGGAAACTGGAGCCCAGCCAGCAGCTGCTGAGTGAGGACCTTATTCTGCAGAGATGTACTTGTCAGGATGCTCTGCAAACACATCCTGGTGGCTCAGTTGGTAAAGGACCTGCCTGCAAATTCAGGAGAGGGAAGAGACAAGGGTTCAATCCCTGAGCCGGGAAGATCCTCTGGAGAAGGAAATGGCAACCCACTCTAGTATTCTTGCCTGGAGAATCCCATGCACAGAGGAGCGTGGTGGACTACAGTCCATGGGGTCAAAATGAGTCGGACATGACGGAGTGTGCACACCATGTTTGCAAACTTAGACACCATCTTGATTCACTTAAGCACAAAGAGGTGAGCCAAGGGGTCAAAGCTCAGGGCAGGCAGAGGTGGGGAGAAGCAGGCAGGCAGAGGTGGGGAGAACCCGTCAGAGAGGTTGGGTGAAGGCAGGACTCCAGACAGGCATCTGCTGTGTCTCCTCTTTTGGGGTCAGCTTCTCAGGCAGGGCAGCGGCTGCCACCTCTCTGCACACACACCTCAAGGAGCTGGCCAGGAGGGTGTGTCCTTCCCCAGGCACAGCTGAGAAATCTTGGGGCAGTGTTGAGCAGTCCACCCTGGAGTGCACATTCCTCCTGCCCCCCTTCTGGGTGGGAACACCTTCACAGACGCCTGGCGTACCTTTGTGTCCTTGTGATGGCAGGCACCTGGCTCTAAAAGCTAAACACAAGTCTTCTCTATTTTAATATGTTTGGGAAATGAAGGGCTAAAATGGGTGTCTTCATTTGCACAGGCTTCCGTCACCAAGTCCCACAGAGTTGGTAGCTTAAACAATAGAAGTTCCTTGTCCCATAGTTCTAGAGGCTGGAAGTCCCAGACCAAGGTGTCAGTAGGGTTGGTTTTTCAACAGTCATCTTCTCCCCATATCTCTATATCTTCTTCCGTATCTCCACATGGTCTTCCCTCTGAGTGTCTGTGTCCTAATCTCCTCTTCTTATAAGGACACCAGTCAGGTTGGATAACTTAATGACCTCTTTTTACCATAATTACCTGTCTAAGGACCAAATCTCCAAACACAGTTGCTTTCTGGGGCATGGGGGTGGGGAGGGCCGTAACATCTGAACTTCAGAGGGACAGAATTCAACCCATGATGCAGAATTAACTGGTCATCTGGGGTAGGATGGAGGAGTAATAATAATTTCTAGTGATCCCAAGGTTTTGTCTTTGTGCCAGACTCTGTTCTAAGACCTTGACATGATGTCACACTTTTCATCCTTGTAACAACCAAGGAGTTGAGATGTTCCCCCAAAACTACTTGCCTCCCTTACAAAGATAATAAAGTAAAAAGCTGAAGGAAACAAAGGTCCAGATGCTGGGGTTAGTCTTGGATGGGAGCAGGAAAGATGTAGGCAGCTGGGACAGTCTGAATTCAGCATGAGCATCCACTCATCTTTAATGCGTATCATGAAGTCATGTTCCTTCTTGTTCAATTTTTGTTACAATTGTGTGTAGTTGTTCAGTCGTGTCTAACTCTTTGAGACCCCCATGGACTAGCCCACCAGGGTCTTCTGTCCATGGGATTTCCCAGGCAAGAGCACTGGGGTGGATTGCTACTTTCTTCTCCAGGGAATCTTCCCGATCCAGGAATCGAACTCTCATCTCCTGCATTAGTGGAGATTCTTTACCCGCTAAGCCATCGGGGAAGCCCACTAGTGTCACCTAGGAAACTACTTTTGTTATAATACCCATTAGTTAATCAAATTCATCAGCAGATATTGGTTGCAGACTCACTCAGTACTAGACCCAGAGTAAGATAGTTGGAAAACTGCAAGTGTTAAGACGTGCTCCCTCGAGGGAAAATCATTTCATGTTTTTGTTTGCATGTGGATAAAGATGCTCTGGAAAGTGACAAGAGGGATGCATGGTAGTGTTAGCTGTGGGGGAACTGGGTGGGGACAGAGGATTCAAGACGGATTGTCACTTTACACCTTTTTGTATAACTATGTATCTGTATGGGCTATTCACAAAATGAAGGTTTTGAAAAAAGAGTGAAACATGAGCTCAGGGAATTCCCTGGCAGCCCAGAGCTTTCACTGCTGTGGCCCAGGTTCAATCCTTGGTTGGGGAACTAAGATCCCACAGCTGAGCATGGCACAGCCAAAAAAGAAAAAAATTATTCCACTATCTTCACCAAAGAAAATGTGGGCCCAGACCTGTTGTCCTTGCTTTGCAAGTGAAACACTGAGGCCAGGAGAGGGTGTGGACGTGCCGACTCAGCCAGGGGCTCACTGACCCTAAACTGGGGGACAGTTCTCTGATTCCTCTTCACTACACACGTGGTTGGTTCTTAGAAAATGAGGACAGTGGGCATTACTATTGTCAACTATTCAACAGGAAACCCTTCTGCACTGCTGGTGGGAATGTAAACTTGTACAGCCACAGTGGAGAACAGTATGCAGGGTCCTTAAAAAACTAGAAATAGAGCTGCCATATGACCCAGTAATGCCATTCCTGGGGGTGTATCCTGAGGAAACCATAATTTGAAAGGATACACGCACTCCAATGTCCAATGACTCACTATTTGCAGTGGCTAGGACATGGAAGAAACCTGAATGTTAGACAACAGAGGAATGGAATAAGAAGATGTGGGACACATGTACAATGGGATATTACTCAGCCATAAAAAGAATGAAAGGATGCCATTTGCAGCAACACGGATGGACATAGAAACTGTCATATTGAGTGAAGGCTGTCAGACAGAGAAAGACAAATATCATGATATCACTTACATGTGGAATCTGAAGAAATGGTATAAGTGAGCTATTAACAAAATAGAAATCTAGTCACAGATGTAGAAAACAAACTTTTGGTTCCTAAAGGGGAAGGCAGGGGAGGGACAAATTGGGAGATTAGAATTGACATAAACACACTACAATTCATACATAAATAAGTAATTAGGACCTACTGTATTTCACGGTTCACTTTCATGCATTGGAGAAGGAAATGGCAACCCACTCCAGCATTCTTGCCTGGAGAATCCCAGGGATGCAGAGCCTGGAGGGCTGTTGTCTATGCGGTCGCACAGAGTCGGACACGACTGAAGTGACTTAGCAGCAGCAGCAGCAGCATAGCACAGATAATTATATTCAATATTCTGTAATGACCTATGTGGGAATAGACTCTAAAAAGAGTGGATATATGTGTATGTATAACTGATTCACTTTGCTGTACAGCAGAAACAAACACAACCCTGTAAATCAACTCTATTCCAACAAAAATTAATTTAAAAACTGATTCAACAAATACATTTTGAGTCTCTGGTTAACTAAACGCACATAGTCCCCAACCTTTGGGGTTTACCTTCTGGTGGAAAACAAGTAGATACTCAAATGAGCATATAATTACATGTCATGGCAAGTTCTACAAAAGAGAATAAAGAAATACCATGAGCAAACAACAGAGTATATTTATATCTGATGCTATGGTGTTAAATATTCAAAAATTGCTAGTAAGTACAAAATGGAAAATCCTCCCAGTAAACATTTGAGCCTAGTAAGTGTCGCTGTCTACACACACTAAAAGTTCCTTCCTTAAAACCAAATCATCATTGATCAGGATGCCACATCCATCGTCCCTTGGACCAGGGTACTTCCCTGTTGAGGTGGATAAGAGGACCTCTTGAGCCACCTGATAATCAGGAGCTTATCAGATGACATCCAGAGGGCCAAAAAAAAAAAAAAAAAAAGGGAAAAAACAATCAGGGCATACCATAGGAGAGAAAAAAGCCTTCTTCTACCTATCACAGGTTCTCAGATGAAACTGTATAATACAAAGACAGATTAGCAATAAAAAGCAAAACAAGTTTGTTAACATGTTTATCTTATACATACACGGGAAAGGATAACTAGAAAAGAGGTGGCTTAGAGTTCTTGCTTATATAACACCTTCAACAACAAGAACAGAACAATAAATTGATAGGGAAATGAAAAGAAGGGAGAGCAAGAGAGAGACTAACCAGGGATAGCACTTGATGTTGGGCGGCCTGGGAACAGGATGGCGTTTATAGGTGCTCTGCTGGCCCATCACCTGTCCCACATGTAGTAATGTACTCAGCTTGGCACCAGGTTTGGGGAGGGAAAACACAGTAGAAAACACACTCCTTGACCTCAAAAACCTGCCTGGAGAGCTGAAAGTGACCTGTGGATCAGAGAGGTGTAGAAAGAGGGGGGATTGGGGAAGAAAGAATGAGGGATGGAGCTGGGTGTGATTTGTTCAGTAGATGGCGACACAGCAAAGGCCTGATGGGCAGGAATTGAGGCTGGTGGGTCTGGTTATGCAGAAAGGCAGAGCAAGGCCCTAGGTCAGTAGTGACGCCTCTATGCACCAGTGGAGTGACATTGGAAAGTTATGTTTTCTCTCTGATCCTCAGTTTCTTAATCTAGAAACAAAATCTTATGTTTATTACTCCTTATACGGTCATGAATAAACATGAAGTAAGGTTTATGCGGGGATTTGGAGGGTGAGATGCCCTTGACTCCCAGTCGTCTAGAACCTGGGGGTGCAGCCCCTCCTGGGGCAGCCCTTCGTCAATTTCCAGGGTCTGCTGCAGCCACCAACTCAGCCTTCGAGCTGGTGAAGACCCAGTCTGGGGGCTGGCAAGTGGTCCAGAGCTGTGCCACCTGATTACCTGTCTTGGTTAAATGAGAGGGGGGATTTGTGCGAAGCATGATCTAGGTCCATAAAGGAACATCAGTCCTCTCTTTCTCTCTCCCCCGTCCCTTCCCCACCATTTCCCCCCCTTCTCCCTCCTTCCTCTTCCTTTCCTTCCTCCCCTCCCCCCCTCCCCTCCCCCCACCCTCCTTTCCCTCTGGGCAGCAGCTCAGGTCTCCTTCAGTACAGCCATCTTTCAGAGAACTCTGAGCAGGAGCCTTCTCACGTGGATTAATCAAATATATCATTTACTTCAACTCATAACACATGAAGATGGTGAAAACCAAGGGTGCGATTAGAGTTCTTTCTTGTAAGGAGGCTCCTTGAATGACCTGGGCACTCACTTACATGAGCACAGGAGAGGCTGTGAGTACTACCCCAGAGAGAGGACTCAGCCTTTGCTTCGATATCTTGGAAAATGAGGATTCATTTATCCTTAAAAGCGTGCAACAAGCCTTTGAATGCAAATGTTTCCTGTTTCTGAATTTTAGAGTTGAAAGAGATCTATCTAAATATCCTTTGTTTTACACATGAATAAGGCTCCTGGGCCTCATGAAGTCACATGGCCAGTTAGTGGTGGATCTAGAAACCCACAGAATTTGAATATCCCGATGTAGACAAGATTTTGTTCAGCTACACTGCTCTGCCCATATTATGTAAGTTCTTGTGGGCTAAGATTAATTAAGAGGTAGACAGAGCCCCCCTGGCCTGGGGAAGACAGAGTGACCCCTCCCCCATGCCCACCCACCAACTGCTCCTCCTCTGGGGGACGGAGTCAGGAGAGGAGCCCCTTCAGCCCTGGGTTTCTTCACTATTGTGGCATGGCCCTCAAACGCCAACTGTGGTTAAATTATCCAGTTTGGGGGTATTTGTAAAGTGCTTTCGGATAATAAGTCTTTCTAAGTGTAGGATTTCTGACTCTGTTTTCTTTTGCCTCACCACGGGGCATGAGGGATCTTAGTCCCTTCCCCAGGGATTTTCAGATCACCATCCAGACACCAGTCTGTTTTCTAGAGCTGCTTATATTTATTTGCTTATTGTACAAATGAAAGCTATTATATACTCAACACTGAGATATAAAGAGGTTAAGCAAGATCTTTGCCATCCAAGAGCTTGCCCTGCAGTGGGAGAGAAACAGGCAATTATGACACGATTTCTAGGATGGAGTGACCACCTGTATGGAGACACTGAGCCATGAGGCAGTCTGGTTTGCCAACGCCGGAAATCCAAATGGTTCTGTATTATAGTTCATAAAGGGGCGAGAGTAAGGATAGTGTTAGGGGTCACCAGGGGCCATATTACAAGGAGCATTCTGCACTTAACTAAGGAGGTTAGTTTTTATCCTGTCAATTGAAGCCACATTTGCAAACCTGAGGGCAGGATTTGGTTTCCCTGTTAGAAAGATCCCACTTGTCTAAAGGGCAAGCCAAGAGGCAGCAAAATCAGCCAGGCAGTTCTTGCAACCATCTACAGAGTAGGGATGAGTTTCTGAGCCAGGAGGAGACATTAGAAGACTCAAGAGGTGGGAGGAAATCCAAGGGAAAATGTGTTACAGAAATAGCAGAGGAGATTTGCAGAAAGGACTGCAAAACAGGATCCCAGATGATACAGACCAGAAGCCAGACACAACCAGGACACAGCCCCATGAGACTTGACCGTCAGGAAGGGCTGGCAGCCCCACTGGGACCAGTTCCAGGGCAGCCATGGGCAGAAGCCAGGCTGCAGGTTTGAAGGAGAAAATGGGAAGGGAGATGAGGGGAGAGGAAGAAAGCCTCAGGCTCCTCACCTGACCAGTAATAACATGTGTTATGAGACTGTGGATTCACCAGCTTCCAGAGATATAAGAACATTCTGGAGATGGGTGGTAGCGATGGCTGTACAACAGTGAGGGTGTACCGAATGTCACTAAAGCGAAAATGGTTAAAACAGTACATTTTATGTTATGTATATTTTTACTACAGTTTTTTAAAAAGTAAAAAAGAGTTTATAGAAAACTATAGCATTCTGTGCACATTTTTATTTATTTGTGTAAAATATCTCAACAATAATTTGGTCTACGGATTACATGTGGAAATGCTAATATTTAGGATCTATTGCACAATAATGGACAGAAATAGTACGGACCTAAAAGAAGCAGAAGATATTAAGACGAGGTGGCAAGAATACATAGAACTATACAAAAAAGAACTTCACGGCCCAGATAACCATGATGATGTGATCACTCACCTAGAGCCAGACATCCTGGAATGGGAAGTCAAGTGGGCCTTAGGAGGCATCACCCCAAAGCTACTGGAGGTGATGGAATTCCAGTTGAGCTATTTCAAATCCTGAAAGATGATGCTGTGAAAGTGCTGCACTCAATATGCCAGCAAATCTGGAAAACTCAGCAGTGGCCACAGGACTGGAAAAGGTCAGTTTTCATTCCAATCCCGAAGAAAGGCAATGCCAAAGAATGTTCAAACTACCGCACAATTGCACTCATCTCACACCTAACAAAGTAATGCTCAATTTCCAATCATGCTTCAACAGTACCTGAACCATGAACTTCCAGATGTTCAAGCTGTATTTAGAAAAGTGAAAATGAAAGTCACTCAGTCGTGTCCGACTCTTTGCGACCCCATGGACTATGCAGTCCATGGAATTTTCCAGGCCAGAATACTGGACTGGGTAGCCTTTCCCTTCTCCAGGGGAATCTTCCCAACCCAGGGATTGAACCCAGTTCTCCCACATTTCAGGTGGATTCTTTACCAGTTGAGCCACAAGGGAAGCCCAAGAATACTGGAGTGGGCAGCCTATCCCTTCTCCAGCAGATCTTCACAACCCAGGAATCAAACCGGGGCCTCTTGCATTGCAGGCAGATTCTTTACCAACTGAACTAACAGGGAATTAGAAAAGGCAGAAATCAAATTGCCAACATTCACTGGATCATTGAAAAAGCAAGAGAGTTCCAGAAAAACATCTACATCTGCTTTATTGACTATGCCAAAGCCTTTGACTGTGTAGATCACAACAGACTGTGGAAAATTCTGAAAGAGATGGGAATACCAGACCGCCTGACCTGCCTCTTGAGAAATCTGTATGCAGGTCAGGAAGCAACAGTTAGAACTGTACATGGAACAACAGACTGGTTCCAAATCAGGAAAGGAGTATGTCAAGGATGTATATTTTCACCCTGCTTATTTAACTTATATGCAGTACATCATGAGAAATGCCAGGCTGGATGAAGCACAAGCTGGAATCAGAATTGCTGGGAGAAATATCAGTAACCTCAGGTATGCAGATGACACCACCCTTATGGCAGAAAGTGAAGAAGAACTAAAGAGCCTCTCGAGCAAAGTGAAAGAGGAGAGTGAAACAGTTGGCTTAAAGCTCAACATTCAGAAAAAGAAGATCTAGGCATCCAGTCCCATCACTTCATGGGAAATAGATGGGGAAACAAGGGAAACAGTGACAGACTTTATTTTGGGGGGCTCCAAAATCCCTGCAGATGGTGACTGCAGCCATGAAATTAAAAGACGCTTGCTTCTTGGAAGAAAAGTTCTGACCAACCTAGACAGCATATTAAAAAGCAGAGACATTACTTTGCCAACAAAGGTCCATCTAGTCAAAGCCATTGTTTTTCCAGTAGTCATGTATGGATGTGAGAGTTGGACTATAAAGAAAGCTGAGTGCTGAAGAATTGATGCTTTGATATCTGGTGTTGGAAAAGACTCTTGAGAGTCCCTTGGACAGCAAGGAGATCAAACCAGTCAATCCTAAACAAAATCGGTCTTGAATATTCACTGGAGGGACTAATGCTGAAGCTGAAGGTCCAATACTTTGGCCACCTGATGTGAAGAACTGACTCATTTGAAAAGACCCTGATGCTGGGAAAGATTGAAGGCAGGAGGAACAGGGGACAACAGAGGATGAGACAGTCGGATGGCATCACCGACTGGATGAACATAAGTTTGAGCAAGCTCCAGGAGCTGGTGATGGATAGGGAAGCCTGGTGTGCTGCAGTCCATGGAGTCGCAAAGAGTTGGACATGACTGAGTGACTGGACTGAACTGAACTCACTGGGCTACATAAGCTATATTATTAAAATTATTGCCACATTTCTGGTGGCTCAGATGATAAAGAATCTGCCTGCAATGGAGGAGACCTGGGTTCAATCCCTGGGTCAAGACAATTCCCTGGAGAAGGGAAGGGCAACCCACTCCGGTATTCTTGCCTAAAGAATTCCATGCACAGAGGCTACAGTCCATGGGGTCACAAAGAGTCAGACACAACTGAGAGACTAACACACACACACACACACACACACACACACACACACACACACAAAACCCTTGAAATTATATATGGGGTTAAGCTTTGCAACTTGAACTACATTTGTACTGGACTGTCTATCTTGGACTCTCAGACAACATGGAAGATTCTGTGGATTCACTGTGTGTGTGTGCATTTTAGGCCTCATGATAGGCACTGCTCTAAAGGAGCACAGAGAAGGGGGCCAACTGTAGCCACAGGTATCCTGAGTGGGATAACTGGCTATAGGACATCAGTCATAGAAAGGACTTTAGAAAAAGTCAAATTAATACGTCTCAGAAAAAAATAATGACATTTTGCCATTTGCCGTGACATGGACAAACTTGGAGGATATTATGGTAAATGAAATAAACTAGAGAAAGACAAATAACTTACATGTAGAATCTAAAAATATGACAAACTAGTGAATATAACAAAAAAAAGCAGCACACTCATAAATTCAGGGAACAAACCAGGTGACCAGTGGAGAGAGGGAAGGAGGGAAGGACAAAAAAGGGCTAGAGGATTAAGAGGTCCAAACTATTAGGTATAAAATAAGCCTCGAGGACACATTTTACAACACAGGGCACTGAGCCAATATTTTATAATAACTATAAATGGAGCATAACCTTTAAACACTGAATTACTATAATACACACCTGTAATTTATACAATATTATACAACAACTATACTTCAATTTAAAAACAGTCAGGGACTTCCCTGGAGGTCCGTTCAAGCTTTCTCTGCTGTGGGTGGGGATTCCAGGAATAAGATCCCACAGCCCTTGTGTAGTGGGCTCCGCGTCTTGGGGGTGCAGTTCGGATATTCTTGCTTCCGTGACAATCTCTAGCCCCAGATCCATTTACTCACAGGCAGTTTAAGAAGTTAAGTGTCGGTTGAGGCTGGAAGGGCTTCAGAGATTTCAAGATGTTTCCCATAAGGAAGTCATCCAATGAGGTGGGAAAACATCCGTTTGGCAGATGAGAACACCGAGGCCCCAGAGGCAAACACCCTTGTGTTAAATAACACTGTTCACTCTGTCTACATCAAATTTTAAAAATGAATGTTCTGACTCCAGGAATGATGTCTTTGAGGAATTATGATTCACTGTTGGAAATGTCTGAGAAAAAGAGTTGGTAGAGACCAGAAGGCAAACATGAGATGAACATAATTAAAGCGACCACTGATTGGGATAAAATGCTTATTTACCCCAGGCAGCTTTCAAAGAGAAAAGTCAAAGAAACCAAGCTGTCAGTCGAACATTAAAAAAAGAAAGAAAAAAAGGAAACAAGTCAAAGAAAAACAACCATGCTGGAGTAAGTAGATACATCAAAAAGCCGGAAAGATAATTAAAGATGAGAATCTAATTACAGAGTATATAAGTTTAGACTAATAATCAAAACCTCTGCAAACACATTTGGAAAGAGAAGGAAGAAAAAACAGTTGAATTTATAGAAAGAAGTCCCACTAGCACAGTTACTTCATTTCCCTGAACCTCGATTTCCTCATCTATAGTGCTCTCCAAGATCCCTTTAAAATTCACATTTAGGATTCAAATTACACAACAGCTAACTGAAAAATTTTATTATTAACTCAAAAATCACATAGCTAATTTTTTGTAGATAAAGTAAAAATTACACATGAGGAGGAAAGAAAAGTAAAAATCATCAATATTACCACCCAGAGAAAGATACTGTGAATATTTTAATGTATAATCTCCCAGATTACACACATATACACATAATATGTATGAATTTTATTACAGTCACCAAAATATTTCAAGGATATTTTCTTGTCATAGTTTTGTTTCCATGCCATTGTTGGTTATGGCCGCCATATATTACAGTTTAAACAAAGGCATCAGAGTATAATATGAGTTGTGGGTACGTTATAGTGCAAATGTGGGTGTGTGCAGATAGGAAGAGATGAAGTTGAGGAAAAAAATGAATGACATCTTCTAATTTACAAAAGAGTTTCATATAAAAGTTTTATAATTTACAGAAGGTTTTTACATATTCTCTACAACTGCCTAGCAACCACAGTGTCTAATATATAGGAACCATCAGTAAACACTGATAAAGTGAAAAAATAAATGTGCATTACCTTATGTATTCCTCACATAGCTGTGATGAGATAGGCATAATTGGGATCATTTTACAAGTTGGCCCTGTTATGTTGGTAAACTCCATTATGATTGACAAAGCCTTGTCAGTGGCGAAGAATCCACCTGCCAGTGCAGGAGGCACAAGAGACTCGGCTTGGGTCCCTGAGTCGGGAAGATGCCCTGGAGTAGGAAATAGCAACCCACTCCAGCACTCTTGCTTGGAAAATTCCATGGACAGAGAAGCCTGGTCAGCCACAGCCCATGGGGTCGTGAAGAGTTGCACAGGACTGAATACACACACATACATTGTACAAACCCAACTCATTTGAGCTTCACAACTGCTCTGTAACTAAGCAGGATTTTAGTCCCATTAAAAAAAGATTTGATTTCCTAAAAGAAATCAACCCTGAATATTCATTGGAAGGACTAATGCTGAAGCTGAAACTCCAGTACTCTGACCATCTGTTGCAAAGAGCCAACTCATTGGAAAAGGCCTTGATGCTGGGAAAGATGAGGGCAGGAGGAGAAGGGGACGACAGAGGGAGAGATGGTTGGATGGCATTACTGATTCAATGGACATGAGTTTGAGCAAACTCCAGGAGACGATGGGCAGGGAAGCCTGGCGTGCTGCAGTCCATGGGGTCACAAAGAATCAGACTCGACTGAACAACTGAACAACAATAAAGAAAGATGGATCATAATGCTGTTAGATGGCTGTACTCCAATATAAAATAAAAAGTTTAAAACTTAAAATAATTTTTAATTATTAAAAATTAAAACTGTGGCTGAAGTAGTCAGGGCCAGGTAGTCAATAAGTGAAAGAGTTGGACCTTGACTCCAAAGTGAAACTTGCTCAGTCGTGTCCCACACTTCGTCACCCCATGGACTGTATAATTCTCCAGGCCAGAATACTGTAGTGGGTAGCCATTCCCTTCTCCAGGGGATCTTCCCAACCCAGGGATCAAACCCAGGTCTCCCAAATTGTAGGTGGATTTTTTTTTTTTTTTTTTTTTTTTACCAGTTGAGCCACCAGGGAAGCCCAAGAACATTGGAGTGGGTAGCCTATCCCTTCTCCACCGGATCTTCCCAACCCAGGAATCGAACTGGGGTCTCCTGCACGGCTGAGCTACTAGGGAAGCATGCCGTTTGCCATTGCTTCCCACCTGTGAAATGTTCCACAATTTGCAGTCCTGGAAGCTGCTAGCTACACGAACCAAAGCTACAATCCGTGGGGCTATTTTTCCCCCTAAACATCTTACTGGGGATTTTTTACTGAAGATCTTTACTAGAATTGGGCTGTGCTGTTACAGAAACTGTCACTTTTTGGGGCGGGTAAAATATGCTGACTGTGAAACGGTAGAGAAAAAGGAGGAAGGTGAGGAAAAGGTAGACTTTGGCGCCATCTTCTGTGAGCTGCTGTTTTTACAAGCCATGCATGAATGAAGTAAAATCGACAAGAAATTTTGTATTCTATTCTCTGATACGCGATCGATTTTGAAAATCTCTTGTAAGAAGAAATATGGAGAACAGACACCTAATAAAACATTAGTTAAATGCTAAGCTTCTCCCCTACTAAAACACTGATCAAATCTGCTCCCAGATTGAGGTTTTACTATGCTCCAACCTTCCCCTCAAACACTAATGTCCTGTAGAATAGCAAAGACTAGAGAAGAGAGAAAGGGAAAAAAGCAAAGACTGTGTAAAGCCACGGACCTGGAGAACCTGAGAACTGATTCTAGACGCAAAGCTAGCGCAACTCGCACTCTTAGGGGCAGGAGAGACACGTACTTCCAGCAACTTCTGAAAAACAGGTAACCACAGCAGAACGGAATCGAGGAAAGCCAGGCCAGCTGCCTGCAGCAACAAGCCTCACTCGCAGCATCTTGGCTGGAGAGCCTCTCGCGCTGCTGTCCGGGGCCCGGAGCTGGGATCTCCGGGTCCTTCCTTCGCCGCTGCTCTGGGCGAGTTATCTCCGCGGAGCCGGACCTCGCAGCTTCATTTCACACCCAAGAGCAGCTTCAGACAAGCTCAGGATACTTTTCTCCTGTTCCTCTCTTGAGTTTAACTTCATTCACGTTTATTTTCAACGACTTATTTGTAGGACACTGATCATCACCGCCCCCTACCTTCCACCCCGGAAGACTAAACCTATTTTCCCAGTGATATTACCCGGTGCTTGCGCATTGTTTGATGCTTTTCAAAGGCCGTCAAGAAATCAGCTCACAGCACCCCGCGAGGTGGGCAGGAAGGTGCTGCTCTGCTCTTATTGCCACGCGGGAGAAACCCGGGCTCGGAGAGGACGGAGTGCGTGGTCCGGACGCCGCAGAGCCATCGCCCACGGTGCCTCGTGGGGACCCGGCGGCTCGTGCGGTGTGGAGTGGAGACGGGGCCACCGTACCAAGCCTGGGTGGCCTGCTCTTACCGCCACCCCCTACCCCAGGCTGCCGGCGCCGGTGCTCGTGGAGCGGGAGGCAGGCAGGGAGGGAGGAGATCCGGGAGAACCTGCTGAGAACACCTGAGTTGAGCGCGGGATGGATTCACCGTCACGGGCTGATGGTTGAGCACCTTCCAGGAGCTGCTGCTCCGGGAACCCGAAGCCGGGCTGGGCCCCGTGCTGTCCTAGGGGCTTTCGGTTACTTGGGGGCACAAAATGGTTACAAATAACCGTGATACAAAGCAGAAAGCCGTCATTATCGTAAGAGAAGAGGTTTTCTTTCCGCTGGGAGCTGGGCCGGGGTGGGGGCCTGGTGGCGGCAGGGGAAGATGGGGGCAGGGGTAGAACCAGGAGTGGGGTTAACGGGGGCCTGGAAATGTGTGAGGGATGGTGTGAGATCAGACGCACACACTCAACCACACTCACATATACTCACACGCACTGACAGAGGCACCCTCCGCGCCTGGCCCAACCAGGGGCCAGCTCCACGTAAAACCCTATGGAGCAAGTCACAAGAGGTATTGATGAGGCTGAAATTCATGAAGATTTTCTCCGCAACTGACGATGGCAAAGGCCTTTCTCGCTTCACTTTTTCACACTGTGGATCTGTTTTGGCTTTGCTGGAACCGTGTGTGATGGACTGTAGCCCTTCAGGCTCCTCTGTCCGTGGGATTCTCCAGGCCAGAATACTGGAGTGGGTTGCCATTCCCTTCTCCAGGGGATCTTCCCGACCCAGGGATCGAACCCGAACCTCTTGTGTATCCTGCATTGGCAGGCGGGTTCTTTACCATAAGGCCACCTGGGAAGCTTGCTGAGACCAGGCTGTGCAAAGTGTCACTGGCTTGGGCCAATGAGGCAGCTTGGCCTGGGTTCTGGAACCAAGGGGTCTGGTGGTGAATTATAGGCCTGCGAGCCATTTCTGTTTGCCGGGGTCTCCAGAGGTTCCTGGAGATGGGATAGTGATCACTGAAATTGGTCCACGGTGGAGTGTATGCAACTGGGCAGCAGGAACTCTCCATCATGGGGACACTCTGCCTGTGACGTGTGTCACTCTCTCCCCTCACGCCCCTTTCTCCCCTCCCCCATGGCATGACTGCTTAAGGAGCTTGGCAGATGGAGCAGGTTCCTGAAAACGCCTGTGGCAATTCCTATTGGGTGTTTAGAACACAGAAAGCAAGGAAGTGATTTCAGGTGTTCAAAAGTGAACTGCAGTTTCCATTTGGATGTTAAAAGCATCACCAAGATCCAAGATAGGTTCTGTCAGTGGGAGAAAGCAAAATCCTACCTTCCTTGGCCTGTAAAATTTCTACCTAATAGTATCAAGATGGCAGTGAGGTAGTTCCCTGGAGGTCTGGTGATGAGGGCTCTATGCTTTCACTGCCAAGGGCACATGTTCAATTCCCAGTCAGAGAACCAAGAGTGCACAGGAAAAAAAAAATCCTAATTAAAAAATTAAAGATTTTTATCTGGGCCTCAAGCCAGGGGCCCCTAAATAGATCATGTGGGGATCCATTGCTGCGAGTACAGTGCTCGTCCCCAAAGTGTACTTTGGGGTTTTCTTGGACTCCTCTGTGAATGTTAGTTTGAGAACAGGAGGCTGGTCTCTCAATGGAGATTTTTATTCTTGTTCTTCACTTCTGTTTTCAATCCATAAATTGGATCAGAAGTAGAATTCAGATTTGTTCATTCATTTGACATTTTTTAACACTTACCCGGAGCATGCCTTATCTTAAGCATTAGAAATGTAATATGCATTTAGAACCTGGTCCCAGGCCTATGGGATTAGTTACATCCTAAAAGCGTATTTGACATGAATCAAGGACTCGTCAGTGCCTTCTCCCTGCCTCATTTTCCACCCCTTGTGCTTAGCACAGTGTCTGAGGTTTAAGTGAGGGAGCTCAGGTAGGGTTTATTTAATGACTAATTGGCCAATGACTGAGAATCTACTTGTAACCATGGCAAAAAATCTGCTTGAGAAGAGAAATGACAATTCTAGGGTAACTAACACCCAGATAAAGGATTGATCACTACTGCTTATTAAGAAATAAAGTAATATGAGCACAGGGGGAAAAACATTTAATTCTGCCTGGGAGAATTGGGATGTCACAAGAGAAAAACTCACTGTTTCTCTTCTACTGACCACTCTCTGGTTGATACATCTGGCTACCAAATATGAGAGGGGTTTTCTATACCAAACGATTCTCCAACACCTGCTGAGTGTCCTACAGTTCAATTCAGTTCTGACACTATCTCCCAGAAATGGCATCAGCTCCCACGGGTTAAGGGCTCTCTCCCACAAAACTGACCTCCTGCCCTCACTTCAGACACCAACCTCAAGTCCAGGTTGTTACCCATGCTTCTGACCGACTATAAATTGAGGATTCCCACGAACCCCTCTTTGGGTTCAATAATTTGCTAGAATGGCTACAGAACCCAGGGAAACAGTTTGCTTACTGTTAGATTGTAGTTGTTGTTTAGTCACTAAATCATCTCCAACTCTTTGCGACCCCCATGGACTGTAGCCTGCCCCCCAGGTTCCTCTGTCCGTGGAATTTTCCAGGCAAGAATGCTGGAGTGGGTTGCCATTTCCCCCGCGAGGGGATATTCCCCACTCATGGACTGAACCTGCACCTTCTGCATCGGCAGGCAGATTCTTTGCCACGGAACCGCCAGGGAAGCTCCACTGTTAGGCTGCTGTTGTTCCATGGCTGAGTTGAGTCCAACTCTCTGCAAACCCGTGGACTGCAGCAAGTCAGGCTTCCCAGTCCCTCACCATCTCCTGGAGTTTGCTCAGACTCATGTCCATTGAGTCAGTGATGCCATCCAGCCATCTCATCCTCTGTTGCCCTCTTTTCCTCCTGCCCTGATTACTGGTTTCTAATTTAAAAATGCAACTCAGGAACAGCCAGAAGGAGGAGATGCACGGGGTATCTGTGAAGGGGAAGGGCTCGGAGCTTCCCATGCCTTCCCTGGGACTCCTCCCAGCATCTCCCTGAATAGCAGAAAGTATCTGAATAGCATCCCTTAGGGATTTTCACAGAAGCCTTATTACATAGGCATGCTTGATAAATCACTGGGCATTTGGTGATTGATTCAACCTCCAGCCCCTCACCTCTCCCTGGAGGTTTGGGGGCTAACAATTCCAACTCTCTCAGCCATCATTAGTCCCCTGGGAACAAGCACCTATCCTGAGGGACTTCCCAAAAGTCACCTCATTAACATCAACTCGTGTGTGGTTGAAACGGTCGTCTGATAAACACAAAAGACACTTCTTTTAATTATCTTATCACTTCAGAAATCCCAAGATTTCAGGAGCTCCATGCCAGGAACTGAACTGGACAAAAACCAAATAGATCTTTCTTATTATACACTGCAGAATCACAGATATTTTCACAGGGAAATTCCCATCTAAGCTGAGTCTTAATGGACAAGTAGAATCATAGAAGGCAGAAAGGCAGGTCCCAGAGAGTAAATAACTTGGGCAAAGCCCATAAAAAGTGAAAGGTCATAACCCCCATGGAGCAGATGGAAATGCAGGACATGTGCAGGCAAGCAGGGAGATGATGCTGAGAATCCGGGCAAAGGAATTTGTCAGTCTTTCTCTTATCAGTTCAGTCTCAGTTCTGTTTGGCTATTTGCCACCCCATGGACTGCAGCGCACCAGGCTGTCCATCGCCAACTCCTGGAGCTTACTCAAATTCATGTCCATCAAGTCAATGATGCCATCTAACCATCTCATCCTCTGTCATCCTCTTCTCCTCCTACCCTCAATCTTTCTCAGCATCAGGGTCGTTTCAAATGAGTCAGTCCTTCACATCAGGTGGCCAGAATATTGGAGTTTCAGCTTTAGCATCAGTACTTCCAATGATGATTCAGGACTGATTTCCTCTAGTATGAACTGATTTGATCTCCTTGCTGTCCAAGGGACTCCTAAGAGTCCTCTCCAACCCCACAGTTCAAAAGCATCGATTCTTTGGCACTCAGCTTTCTTTATAGTCCAGCTCTCACATCCATACATGACTACTGGAAAAACCATAGCTTTGACTAGATGGACCTTTGTTGGCAAAGTAATGTCTCTGCTTTTTAGTCTACTGTCTAGGTTGGTCATAACTTTTCTTCCAAGGAGCAAGCATCTTTTAATTTCATGGCTGCAGTCACCATCTGCAGGGATTTTGGAGCCCCCCAAAATAAAGTCTGTCACTGTTTCCATTGTTTCCCCATCTATTTCCCCTGAAGTGATGGGACCAGATGCCATGATCTTCTTTTTCTGAATGTTGAGTTTTAAGCCAGCAGTTTCACTCTCCTCTTTCACTTTCCTCAAGAGGCTCTTTAGTTCTTCATTTTCTGCCATAAGGGTGGTGTCATCTGCATACCTGAGGTTATTGATATTTCTCCCAGCAATCTTGATTCCAGCTTGTGCTTCATCCAGCCTGGCATTTCTCATGATGTACTCTGCATATAAGTTAAATAAACAGGGTGACAATATACAGCCTTGACATACTCCTTTTCCTATTTGGAACCAGTCTGTTGTTCCATGTCCAGTTCTAACTGTTGCTTCCTGACCTGCATACAGATTTCTCAGGAGGCAGGTCAGGTGGTCTGGTACTCTCATTTCTATTATAAGAATTTTCCATAGTTTGTTTTGACCCATACAGTCAAAGGCTTTGGTGTAGTCAATAATGCAGAAGTAGATTTTTTCTGGAACTCTCTTGCTTTCTCTTGTGTTGGCAATTTGATCTCTGGTTCCTCTGCCTTTTCTAAACCCAGCTTGAACATCTGGAAGTTCACGGTTCACTTACTGTTGCAGCCTGGGTTAAATTTTGAGCATTACTTTGCTTGCATGTGAGATGAATACAATTGTGTGGTAGTTTGAGCATTCTTTAGCATTGCCTTTGAGATTGGAATGAAAACTGACCTTTTCCAGTGCTGTGGCCACTGCTGAGCTTTCCAGATTTGCTGGCATATTGAGTGCAGCACTTTCACAGCATCATCTTTCAGGATTTGAAATAGCACAACTGGAATTCTATCACCACCACTAGCTTTGGTCACAGTGATGCTTCTGAAGGCCCACTTGACTTCCCATTCCAGGATGGCTGTCTCTAGGTGAGTGATCACACCATCGTGGTTATCTGGGTCATGATGATCTTTTTTGTATAGATCTTCTGTGTATTCTTGCCTCCTCTACTTAATATCTTCTGCTTCTGTTAGGTGAATACCATTTCTGTCCTTTATTGTGCCCATCTTTGCATGAACTGTTCCCTTGGTAGCTCTAATTTTCTTAAAGAGATCGCTAGTCTTTCCCATTCCATTGTTTTCCTCTATTTCTTTGCATTAATCACTGAGGAAGGCTCTCTTATCTCTCCTTGCTATTCTTTTGGAACTCTGCATTCAAATTTTCTCCTTTGCCTTTTGCGTCTTTTCTTCTCTCAGCTATTTGAAAGGCTTCCTCGGACAACCATTTTGTATTTCTTTTTCTTGGGGATGGTCTTGATCACTGCCTTCTGTACAATGTCATGAACCTCTGTCCATAGTTCTTCAGGCACTCTATCAGATTTAATCCCTTGAATCTATTTGTCACTTCCACTGTATAATCATATGGGATTTGATTCAGGTCATACCTCAATGTTCTAGTGGTTTTCCTACTTTCTTCAAGTTAAGTCTTGAATTTTGCAATAAGGGGTTCAAGACCTGAGCCACAGTCAGCTCCTAGTCTTGTTTTTACTGACTGTATAGAGCTTCTCCATCTTTGGCTGCAAAGAATATAATCAAATAGAGTCTTCTCTTGTGTTGTTGGAAGAGGGTATTTGCTATGACCAGTGCGTTCTCTTGGCAAAACTCTGTTAGCCTTTGACCTGTTTTGTTATATACTCCAAGGTCATATTTGCCTGTTACTCCAGGTATCTCATGGAGAAGGAAATGGCAATCTACTCCAGCACTCTTGCCTGGAAAATTCCATGGACTGAGGAGCCTGGTAGGCTACAGTCCATGGGGTCACAAAGAGTGGGACACGACTGAGCGACTTCACTTTCACTTTCCAGGTATCTCTTGACTTCCTACTTTTGCATTCCAGTCCCCTACGATGAAAAGGACATCTTTTTTGGGTGTTAGTTTTAGAAAATCTTGTAAGTCTTCATAAAACCATTCAGCTTCTTCAGCATTATTGGAAAGGGCATAGACTTGGATTATTATGATATTGAATGGTTTGCCTTGGAAACAAACAGAGATCATTCTGTTGCATTTGAGATTGAAATGCAAGTACTGCATTTCAGACTCTTTTGTTGACTATGATGACTACTCCATTTCTTCTAAGGGCTTCTTGCCCACAGTAGTAATGGTCATCTGAGTTAAATTCACCCATTCCAGTCCATGTTAGTTCACTGATTCCTAAGATGTCGATGTTCACCCTTGCCATCTCCTGTTTGACCACTTCCAATTTGCCTTGATTCATGGACCTAACATTCCAGGTTCCTTTGCAATATTGTTCTTTACAGCATCGGACCTTGCTTCTATCACCAGTCACATCCACAACTGGGTATTGTTTTTGCTTTGGCTCCATCTCTTCATTCTTTCTGGCGTTATTTCTCCACTTTCTCTTATAGGTGGTGCCAAGACATTGAAAGGTTTTAGATCTCATTAACAATATGGAGGTGGAGGCTTGAAGCTGGAGAATTAATAGAGGGTAGCATTGGTCCATGTGAGAAATGATGCAAGCGAAAAACAAGGCCATCCCAGGAGATGGAAAAAAAGGATGCAGAGGAGAGACTGTTTAGGACAAGTGATCAAGGCTGGTGCAGGGTGGTGACAAAGAGCTTGAACTTTGGAATTAAACAGATCCAAGTTTCAGCCCAGCTGTCTATTAGCTCTGTGACCTTAAGCAAGCAATCTCTGTGCTAGTCTCCTCATGTATAAAGCACTGCTAATAAGAGTACCTACCTTGTACAATGGGTGTTTCAGATGAAAATGTGTGGGATTAGTATACTAATGCGCTCATTCAGTATTGGCTATAATTACTACTGCTGATTGGGCTTCCCTGGTAGCTCAGCAGTAAAGAATCTGCCTGCAATGCAGAAGACTGGGACTTGATCCCTGGGTCCAGAAGATCCCCTGGAGAAGGAAATGGCAACCCACTCCAGTTTTCTTGCCTGTGAAATCTCTGGTGGGCTAACTGGTTCACGGGGTTACAAGAGTCAACCACAACTCAGCAACTAAATCACCAGTCACCCCCATCACGACTAATTAGACGTGGGGGTGGAAGGAGATGAGAAGGGAGAGGCTGAAGACTCAGGTTTTGAGACAGAAAGCAGGGGAAAGACGGTGTCCAGACCAGGTGAGGAATCCAGATAGAAGAGCACACTTGAGGGAGGGAGTTTCGAGTTCTGCGGGACATTAGCGGAAATGTCCAGTGGGCATTTGGTAGAGAGATTTGGGCAGGAGTTGGAGAAGTGGAGGACACACAGCACAAAAGAGGCAGTTTAAGCCAGTAGAGCTGGGGTCCCCAACCTCTGGAATCTGATGTCTGATGATCTGAGGTGGAGCTGATGTAATAATAACAGAAATGAAGTGCACAATAAATATAATGCGCTTGAATCATCCCGAAACCATCTCCCCCTCTCTGGGTCATGGAAAACCTGTCTTCCACAACATTGGCCCTGGTGCCAAAGAGGTTGGGGGCTGCTGCTGGGCTTCTAAATGGAGTCATTTAGAAAAAGGCCTTCAAGAAGGCAGAGGAGAAACCTGGGAGGACACCAGCATGAAGAGGGGGCAGAAGAAGTGCCCCCAACAAGGATGCTGGGATAGTTGCTGATGGAAGAGAGAGGCCCCCCTAGAAGAGGTGCTGCCATCCAGTGGGTGGGTGCCTGCTTTTTGCAGGGGAGCTCCCAAAGACAGATAGGACAAACACTTACAAGAAGAAGCTTACAAGAAGGCTCCAGGAGCCCCTCAAACGTCCCCTGAATGGGCTGCGATTCTGTTTCAGTTCCTCTTTGCTTTTCTCTTCCTTATGAATTAAAAAAAAAAAAATTCTCTTACAGTTTTTCTGCCTGTCTCTGCTCATAAGGTGGAGGCTGCGTAAGCCCCCATGTAGAGGGCAGATCCTCTGAATGCATTACGTGGGCGGACCAGGGAAACCAGATGTCCCACGTCACCTTCCAACCCCAGACAGTTGTTACTTTGAGAAGTGGGTTAAATACTCTAGCCAGGAAGGAAGGAAGTGTTGGAGGTCTGTGGGAATGCAATGCAATTGCTTTACCATCTTTGGCATTGCAGAGGACACATGCATTTCAAATTAACTTTAAAGCTTGTCTCATTTTGCGACAATGCCATGCATGTCTGGGGCAGGCAAGAGGCTATATTTATGTAATTTGGTTAAGTATAACTACGTATTCAGAGTTTGACTGAGTGGAACTAATGGGTGGGAACCCTTAATATTTGTTGCCACTGTCAGCAGATTAGTGTGGAGCTCTTCCTGGGTTCCTAGGTGATGCTAGTGGTAAAGAACTGACCTGCCCATGTAGGAGGCCTAACAGACATGGGTTTGATCCCTGGGCTGGAAAAGATCCCTTGGAGGAGGTCATGGCAACCTACTCCACTATTCTTACCTGGAGAATCTCATGCACAGAGGAGCCTGGTGGGCTACAGTGCATGGGGTTGTGAAAGAGTTGGGCACAACTGAAGTGACAGAACCTCTGCTGCTCCATTGACTGCCAAATTCTGCCTCCCAGCATGAAAGGGTGTCCTAGTGAAAAACTGCAAAACTGCAAAAGATGCTCCTTAGAGCTCCCTCCATGGACTAGACAACTGTGTCTCAGAATCAAAGGCTGGGGTACTTGCCCTAGGATGGCTCATGTCCCCCACTACGCTGAGTGTGCACAGACCCTCAGTATCATCTGGACAGTTATTTTGGTTACTGTGCAAGGAAATCTTGGGATGCCAATGAAATCCAGTTTAGTTGACTTCTAGATCCATAGAGATGAGGATGAGGGGGAAAGAATAGCAAACCCATCCCTGATGTTTAGTGGACCCAGACATTATTTATAGTATTTTACATGTAAGAGCTTCATCCTTGTGAAACAGGAGGGAAGGGGCAGGGCAATCCTTTTCTTACCTATCACTTTGTCTCTACCTGAATTCTTTCTGTGACCAGACATAAAGAACTCAAGCTTCATTAAGTCCTGAGACCAGGTGTGTGATTTCAATTAAAAGACAGTGGGTTCAAGTCCCACTGACAGGGCCAACTATAAATTAAGATAATCATGTATGGGTGGGGAGGGCCGCTCTTGCTCCATACCCTCTCTCCAAGGTTTTCAGATGGAAACAGTTGTCACTCCAAAGGGGAGATTTCACCTCTGTAGATACGATGACGTGAAGACTCTCCTATATTGTTCTTGCTCATGCTCAGTCACTCAGTCATGTCCGACTGTTTGCAACCCCAAGAACTATAACCATCCAGGCTCCTCTGTCCATGGGATTTCCCAGGCAAGAATACTGGAACAGGTTGCCATGTCCTCCTCCAGGGCATCTTCCCAACCCAGGGATTGAACCCATGTCTCTTGCACCTCCTGCATTGGTAGGTGGATTTTTTTTTTTTTAAACCACTGAGCCACCTGGGACACCCTGTATTGTCATGAGAGCACAAACTGGTACAATATTTTCAGAACAGAATTTCACGGTATGCAAAAAATTGAAATACATATGCTCTTTTCCTTAGCAACCCACTTCTGTAACCCTATGACATGGAAGTGCTAGCAAAAAAATATCTATGTAGAAGGATGCACCTTGCCCCTTTGTAAGAATGAGGGTTGAAAACAACTTCAATGCCCATCGCTAAGGTTTGGTTCAATGAATGTCATTCACGACATTCATTATATTCCATTTCCTGGAATCTAGTGAGCTAACAGGCAACATAAACTAGCTTTGTCTATTTTAACATAGGGAGACCTACTCAATATATTGCTAAATGGGAAATCTATGTCTGGAATGACACCATTAATATTACTAATAGTATCATTAAATGATACCATTAAAGAAAGTGTGGGGGGCAGAGATAGCTAGTTGTTTGCAGGATCCCTTCTTTATTTCCTTTAGTAATAGAATTCAGGTCTCCTCCCATTCTTGTCCATTTTATTAGTAAGTGGGTAGCTCAAGATGATATTGGGTTTCCCTGTGGCTCAGATGGTAAAGAATCTGCCTGCAACACTCGGAGACCTGGGTTCGATCCCTGGGTTGGGAAGATCCCCTGGAGAAGGGAATGGCTACTCACTCCAGTATTCTTGCCTGGGGAACCCCATGGACAGAGGAGCCTGGTGGGCTACAGTCCACGGGGTTGCCAGGCGTCGGACACGACTAAGCAACTAATGCACAAAGACCAGGTTAGCCTAGGTTGGGGGATGTAGCCCAATCCTACATTTACGTGGGTGATCAAAGCTCCTTTTAGCCAGCTTTGGCAGAGAGCCTAAATTCTGGCCAATGGGATGTGAGCAGAAGTAATTTGTGCAACCAAATGGTCACATCCTTCTAAAGGAAGTTAGTGGTTCACTTCCTCTATCCCCTTCCTGCAGCTGTGCCCAGAGATAAGGCTTTGATGCAGACAAGGACCCCTAGTAGGGGATGAAACCTCATGGAACAGAGGCAACTACCTGCCCTCTACCACTCCTCCAAACACTTCTAGAAAGAGAAAGAAACATCTATCTTGTTTGATTTACTGTAATAGTTAACCTTATATTCTAAGTAGCATGGTATGTATTTATAGTATTACCACTGCTAAGAACCGTAATGAACATACATCTAGTGCTTGTTACGTGCCATGCTCTATTCCAGCCACTTTACATGCAATAGCTTGTTTAATCCTCACAACAGCCCTATGAGGTGAATACTGTAATTGTCCCCATTTTACAGATGCAAAAACTGAAACATGAGGAGATCAAGGGACTTGCCCAGGGTCTTCCAAGAAGCATGGCAGAGTTGCACCCAGGCACTGACTCCAGAGGCCATGTTCCTAACGAAGAGAAATCCCTAATAACCTCTAGAGTATGGGATGCAGGACGCAGAAAAGAGAAACTTTCTTTTTAACATTATACAAGCTAGAATGTTTGAAGTTTTTATAATAGGCATGCACCTATTTTCATAATTTAGAAAAGGGAAGTTTAAATCTGATATTTTAATGGAAAATACACACCATGGAGAGAGGTAACATTAGCTTAAAATGCAGCTCAGAAAAGAAGACAGAGATTTCCCTGGTGGTCTAGTGGCTAAGACTCCATGTTCCCAATGCAGGGGGTCTTGGGTTCAATCCCTGGTCAGGGAACTAGATCCCTCATGCCACAACAAAGACCTGGCAGAGCCAAACAAATAATTTAAAAAAAAAAATTTTTTTTTTAAATAGAAGACAACCCACTTCGGGGTTCTAATGGCTCCCTCAGCCTCAGAGAGAGCAGGGAAGTAGGTGGAAAGCCCTGGTACTGTAACAAGACAGTAATAAAGGGTGGGTCGAAAGCTAAGACGAGCAGAATGAGACTGAACTGCCCCACAGATGGGCCAGACTAGCCAGCTGGTGAGATGTCGTCCAAACAACCTGTTCAGCACGCTTCTCATTTTTCATCATTTGTTTTGCCATAATCTATCATTAGTATAAACCTAGAAAGCAAAAAGAAAAACGTCTCAGCTAAACACTCCTCCCCTGAGAGGATCTCAGGCGTACTGTCTCTCTTTACATCTGTAAATATTTAGCACTCAAGTTCCTGGAAGAAGAAAAGTACTTGACTTTCCTAAACCTCCCAGGGCTGCAGGACAACCCCATGGGGCACATGTTTTGAACCAAAACGTCACACCTTATTTGGGCTGAAATGAGTGGACGGCTGATGGTTTTTGTTTCAGATCTTCTAATTCGAATGAAAACTATTAGGTCTACAGTTACCAGACATAAATAAACTGTATAAACTGTATGGGTAGTAGGTCTGTACACTCACAAAAATAAATGACCTCAGGGGTTTCTGGCCATTTATTTATCTGCAGGGTTTCAAGGCCAAGAGAAAATTCATGTGCGCTACACACAACACCATGGGAGCCCCAAGCTGGCAGACATATGTAGTTACATACATGTTTCTATATTCTTTATGTGAGTCTTCCCTGGTGGCTTAGCAGGTAAAGAATTGGCCTGCAGTGCTGGAGATCTGGGTTCGATTCCTGGGTTGGGAAGATCCCCTGGAGAAGGGAAAGGCTACCCATTCCAGTATTCTGGCTTAGAGAATTCCATGAACTGTATAGTCCATGGAGTCGCAAAGAGTTGGACACGACTAAGTGACTTTCACTTTCACTCCCTGGTGGCTCAGATGGTAAAGAATTTGCCTGCAATATAGGAGACCCAGGTTTAATTCCTGGGTTGGAAGATCCCATGGTGAAGCAAATGGCAACCCACTCCAGTATTCTTGCCTGGAGAATCCCATGGACAGAGGATCCTGGCAGGCTACAGTCCATAGGGTCACAAAGAGTCAGACATAACTGAGCAACTAACACTTCCACTTTTCATTCTTTATGTAAAGTGTATTTTTCATAATTAACCATATTCAGTTAAAAGAACTCTTCTTGATTCTGACCCTGTGTCATTCCTATATTTAAGTGTGAAATTGTCCTGTCATTTATCAAATGATGGTGATGACAACTGAAAGCTGCTGATTCTATGTTGAGCTCCTCAAATTTCACTTTAAATTTCACAGGTCTCAGGATTCCACAATTCTGGGAGCTAGTAAAAGAGATATTAATAACAGGGTCCCAGCTGGCCTGGCTACACTAGGTGATACCCTAAAACAGAGAGCACCCTTTGTGTTCCCCTCCTTTCGGTACACATAGGCTGGGGTTAGGGGTGGGGTAGGTCTTTCCTTTCCCAGGAAGTGGTTCATTTTTCCCTCCTCCAGTAAAGATCCTGAAAAACAACCACCCAAAATATCCACCCCCCTCCCATTTGTCCTTTCCCCTCTAATAGGAAATCCTTTATATTTTCCCTTCATTTCCAATCTGAGAGGTTAACTGGTGTTCTAGTGAGTTTTTGACTCCCCCTTAACACAGAGGCCCTGCTCGTTAGCTCGTACTCTTCCCCACAGACCAGGAGAAGCAGCAGGCCTGGGTCAAGCCATTGCACAAACTGGAGAGAATCAGGTGAGATGACCCTGGGCCAGGACTCATAGCAGATCCTTTATGGTTTAATTGGGAGGAACAGAACAGAATCAGGCTCAGAAAATAAGGCAGAATTCAGACACCAGGTGGTGGCCCTTCCAGCAGTTGCTCTTCACACCCCAAACACCACAGAAGCACACGTATACACACCACGTACACTCACATACACATGCACACACGTGAGTCTACACGCTGACCTCACCTACCACTCCCCTCTCTCACCCTGGCTCAGCCACTCTGACTGCCTCACACACCAGGCCTGTTCCTGCCTCAGGACCTTTGCACGGACGGCTCTCTCTGCCTCGAATACTCATAGCTCATCCCTTGGCTTCCTCTTAGTTTTCCCTCAGTTGACAGTGAGACCTTTACAGTGAGACCTTCCTTGACCACCTTATTTAAAACTCGCACTTCCCTATGGCAGAAAGTAACCCAATATTGTAAAAAAACTATAATTTGATAAATAAACAAAATCCACACTTTCCTTCTATCACTACATTCCCAATACCCAGCTCATCTCTGTTTTCTTGACAGCACTTAGCCCTTTTTACATAACAGATAATTTACTTATTATATTTATTCTCTGTCTCTCTCAATTAGAATGCAAGTTCCATGATAGAAGGAAAGTTCACCCTTTCATTCAACGCTCTATCCCCAGTGCCTAAAACCAGGGGTCGGCAAATAATAGCCACTGGCCAAATCCTACCCACCCTAGTTTTAGTAATAGTCAGTAAGCTCAGAAATAATTTTATATTTTATTGTTTTACTATATTCATTTATTTTGATGGAAAAGCAGCTTAATGAAATGATTAAAAAATAAGCTTATGTGAAATAATTATTGACTTAGCCAGGGATATAGAATGCCAAGACCAGTGAATTTCTAAATTGAAAGTTGAAATAAGAACTTTAAAATTTCTTTTAAGTTGTAAAAATAGCTTCCCTTTTTTTTTTGAAGACTGACACGATTCAATATTTAGTCTCAGAATCCACAAGTGTTCATGATATATTCAGAATATTAAGACCAGTTTAGACCATTGTTTAATTTATTAGAGAGGTCACTCACACATCGATATCATTATCTATATTTCATTTGAATATAGATTTAATATGTTTAATGCAAAAATTTTTTACATTTTAAAATGTGTTTTTTTTTTTTTTTTAAAAAAACAAACCAAAACGACAACAAAAACTCACTATTTAGCCTTTTGGAGAGAATGTTTTAAGAGCTGAGGTTATTACCTCATGACCCACAAAGACTAAAGTCTTTACTATTTGGCCCTTTACAGAAAGCATTCACCTATCCCAGCCTAAAACAATACCCAGCACATAGCAGATGCTGAAAGAATGAACACATGAATAAATGAACACCATTTTCCTTTTAATCAAATAACTCAATAGAGATCAGACCTGTGGTTGCCAAGGGGAGGTATGGACTGAAACCCACCAGGCTCCTCTGTCTATGGAATTCTCCAGGCAAGAATATTGGAGTGGGTGGCCATTTCCTACTCTAGAGGATCTTCTCGACCCAGGGATGGAACCTGGGTCTCCTGCATTGCAGGCAGATTCTTTACCATCTGAGCTACCAGGGAAGCCCAAGTTTGAGATTAGCAGCCTCAAACTGGTGTGCATAAGATGGAGAAAAAACAAGGTCCTACTGGATAGCACAGGGAACTATATTCAATACCCTATGATAAACTATAATGGAAAAAATATGAAAAGTAATGTATACATATGTATAACTGAATCACTTTGCTGTATAGCATAAATTAACCTAATGTTATAAACCAACTATCCTTCAATAAAATAAACTTTAAAAAAAAAAGTGAAGAAAAGTTGAAATGCCCCTCCTTGATCTCTTTCCATTGTCTGGGTTTAAACTTTCTTTGTTTTTACAACTTCTTCATTTGTGGATAAGGAATGGGTTATTTGTAATCAGAACTAAATGGAATGATGGGAATTATCTGGAATGGAGCCTGAGGACAAAGTTCAGTCCCAACAGTCAGTAGATGGTCAGTTTTGATCAATGATTCTCCCTCTGTCCAGCCCCTTCCTTCCCACTTTGCTGCCCCACCTACCTCCCAGACCTGGGCACACACCCAAGCTTACTGGAATCCAGGGAAGGGAAATCTGACCCCACACCCCTTCTCCTTGCCTCTCTACCTCTCAGCCCACCCTGCTGGGAAGCACTCTTCTGGAAGACAGTGTTTTTTTGGAACCTGGTGGAGTTTCTGAAAGTTGAAGAGGCTGCCCAGCCAAGTGTAGAAGTCAGCGTTATTTCAAAAAGCCAACGTAGCCAACTCTTGGGCAGCAGCCTCTTCAGACAAAGACCAAATGGTCACTATTGATCTCTCTTATAGCTCTTTAAAGGGAAGAGCTCTGCCTTTGAAGATCGAGCAGTGCCTTTTGCTAACTGAGTGTCCCTGAGCCAAGTATTTAGTCTGAATCTCAGTTTCCTCATCTGTAGGATGAGGTTTATAGTACTTCTGCAGAATAGGTGAGATTGTAGATATACTTTGTAAACTAAAGAGTTCTCGGCCAAGATGAGATGTTGCTATAATCATTGATCTAGTAGAGGGTGAGGGCTTCCCTGGTGGCTCAGCAGGGAATACACCTGCCAGTGCAGGAGACTCAGGTTCGATTCCTGGGTCAGGAAGATCCCCTGGAGAAGGAAATGGCAAACCACTCCAGTATTCTGGCCTGGGAAATCCCACTGACAGAGGAGACTGGCAGGCTACAGTCCATGGGGTTGCAAAGGGTCAGACACGACTGAGCGCCCACACACACACACACAGAAAAAGTAAAAGGCACACGTCTCATTTCTCCAGTGTCGGTGGTGATTTTGTCCACATTCTACCTCTCACCTCTCCCTACCCTCACTCCCAACAGTGGGAATACTTTACCAAAGACCATAAAAACGTTCACATTCTTTAACCCAGTAATTCTATTTGGGGAAGAATATTGGAAGAAATAATGCCCAGAGAGAAAGAGCAATATTCACTGCAGATGTTTTTAAATAATAGTGCCCCAAAAGGAAACACCCTAAATGTTAACAGATGGGAAATGCTAAGATTAATTAAGTGCTAATAGGTGCAATGTTTGCAAAGTAATTATGAAAGCTTTGTCACAACATGGACATTATCATGCTATCTAGAAAAAAAGTGAATATAAAGTGGTGGTGGCTCAGTGGTAAAGAAACCGCCTGCCAATGCAGGAGATGCAGGTTTGAACCCTGGGTCAGAAAGATTCTCTGGAGAGGAAATGCAACCCACTTCAGTATTCTTGCCTGGGAAATCCCATGGACAGAGAAGCCTGGTGGGCTACAGTCCATGGGGTTGCAAAGAGCCAAAGGCAACTTAGTGACTAAACAACAATGTAAACTCTAATGGCAGCTCTGTATAGAATATTTGCATATATGAGCAGATTAAAATACCAAAAAAAAGTTGTATTTCAGGAATGGTCTTCTGTTCAGTCGCTCAGTCATGTCCAACTCTTTGCGACTCCATGGACTGCAGCACACCAGGCTTCCCTGTCCATCACCAACCCCCAGAGCTTGCTCAAACTCACGTCCATCGAGTCAGCAATGCTATCCAACCATCTCATCCTCTGTCGTCCCCTTCTCCTCCTGCCTTCAATCCTTCCCAGCATCAGGGTCTTTTCCAATGAGTCAGTTCTTCACATCAGGTGGCCAAAGTATTGGAGTTTCAGCTTCAGCAGCAATCCTTCCGATGAATATTCAGGCCTGATTTCCTTTAGGACGGACTGGTTGGATCTCCTTGCTGTCCAAGGGACTCTCAAGAGTCTTCTCCAACACCACAGTTCCAAAGCATCAATTCTTCAGCACTCAGCTTTCTTTATAGTACAACTCTCACATCCACACATGACTACTGGAAAAACCATAGCTTTGAGTAGGTGGACCTTTGTCAGCAAAGGAATAGTCTCAGACTGGCTTAAAAAATGTTTACACAAACACTTGAATATCATTACATGATTACTCTTTCTACAAGAGTATCCTTTTTGCCGTTAGAAGAAGACCACATTCTTTAACCTCAGCTATAACATTTATTAGCTATTGAGACTTTGGGCAACCCTTTAAACTGTCCTAGTTTCCTCACCAGTAAAATGAAGACTATCATATCCCCTCACAAGGCTGCTGTAATAGTTAGTACACGTCCAGTCACTCAGTCATGTCCAACTCTATGCGACCCTCATGTACTGTAGCTCGCCAGGCTCCTCTGTCCATGAAATTTTCCAGGCAAGAATACTGGCGAAGGTTGCCATTTCCTACACCAGGGAATCTTCCCAACCCAGGGCTTAAACCTGAGTCTCCTGTGCCTCCTGCATTGGCAGGCCAATTTTACCACTGGGCCACCTGGGAAGCCCTGTGATACATACGAGGTTGGTCAAAAAGTTCATTCAGATTTTCCATAAGATTGTACAGAAAAAGCTGATTGAACTTTTTGGCCAACCTGAGTACTTTGGGAATGGCACAGATGTAACCATCCTCTTTGACCACCGGGCGATGAGTCAGCTGGTCCCCAACCTGGACCCATTTTCTTGGGCTTGAGGAGGATCAAGGGAGCAGGAGAAGGCAGGGAGGACCATCAGACTCAGTACAGGTCTCACGCCTGTGACAGGAGACGGGGGAAGTGGGAGGATGGGTGGGAAGACACTCAGGCTGTGGCTTGACCCTTGGTCATGTCACCTGAAGGAAGTAACTGTACCCTGCAAGAGTGGGGCTGCTCATCAAACTCAGGGAAGTGGGGCCACGGCCTGATATGGCAGTGGGTGCCGGGGGCTGCAACCAGAGCTGTCAGTCAGCTGTCCTCGCTGTATCAGATCAGAGCAGCACAATTCCACGGCTACCACAACCCCCTGTTCCTTTCTCTCCTGCTTGAGTACATCTCCATAATGGACTGATATCTTTCCATTGTCCCAGACACTCTCGTTTTCATGACATTCCTCCATTAATTCCATTTAAAGCACACTGATAGAGTAATCTTCTCAGAGGACAACTGCACTCATGTCACCACTCAGACACTATCAGTGGCTCCTCATTGCCTGAAAATATACCCCCATCTCCCACCTGTGTGAGAAGCTGGGCCAGGCCTGCTCTTCCAGCCTCTTGACTTCCTAGACTGACCTTTCTTATCTATTGACTGATCATCAGGACGTACCTGCAATGTGATTGTTCCTAGGGTTGTTATTTAACCCACAGAAAACACAGAAAGTTGGTTCTGACTTGGATTTTATCTTCAGGGAACGAGGGCTTGCTTTTGCAACCCAGTAGAGTTTCAAGAGGAGTGAATGGGCGTGTAAGAGGTTTGATAAAACCCCACTTGAGGTATCCTACAACTTGGCAGCATTTCACCTGGAGAGCAAAAATTACCTTCTGACAGCAAAGAACTCACTAGAAAAGAAGGATACTGAAAGTCAGCCAGTGGAAGTAAGTTCGGGGAGGTACATTAGGGTCAAACTCAGCAGAACTCTGAATGTCCAGAGGGACAGCTGGGAGACCTGCCTAAAGTGAGGTTTTTGACATAGAAGTCTTATACAAGTCAAAGCTGACTAGCACAAGCACATTCCCTTTCTGGGAATGGTTGGCTGAAGAATTTTCTGGAGTATCATTTCCCAAATCACCCCAATTGCCTCATGGAAAACCACATGGGCTGGTGGTTACTGAATTATTTTCAGGCGATGGCCAACTGTCCCAAGCCCTTACTGGGCTCACTCAGCTCTGCCTCCCTGGCCCAATCGCTATTCTTTGAACAGAGGGAGTCCATTGTTGTTCAGGAACTTGAAATCTGCAGTCCCTGGTGCCCCAGTGCAGCTGTGCCCAGACATTCAGCTAGAAATCTCCTTCACCCGGCACCACTACAGCTCACTGCTCCCTTCCTCAGACCTCTACTCCAAACACAGATCCTTGAATATGGCTTCCCTGATCACCCCAAATCAAACTATCTCTCACACCCACTCGTGTAAATTCTTTTAAAAAATTGGAGCATAATTGATTTACAATGTTGTGTTGGTTCCTGCTGTACAATGAAGTGAATCCGCTATGTGTATACATATATCCCCTCCCTCATGGACCTCCCTCCCAAACCTCCATCCCACCCATCTAGGCCATCAGAAAGCACTGAGCTAGGCTTCCTGTGACTGTGGCTCAGACCATGAACTCCTTATTGCAAAATTCAGACTTAACTTGAAGAAAGTAGGGAAAAGCACTAGACCATTGAGGTATGACCTAAATCAACTCCCATACGATTATACAGTGGAAGTGACAAATAGATTCAAGGGATTAGATCTGATAGACATAGTGCCTGAAGAACTATGGACAGAGGTTCATGACATTGTACAGGAGGCAGTGATCAAGACCATCCCCAAGGAAAAGAAACGCAAAAAGGCAAAATGGTTGTCCAAGGAAGATTTACAAATAGCTAAGAAAAGAAAAGACGTGAAAGGCAAAGGAGAAAAGGAAAGATATATCCATTTGAATACAGAGATCCAAAGAATAGCAAGGAGAGACAAGAAAGCCTTCCTCAGTGATCAACGCAAAGAAATAGAGGAAAACAATGGAATGGGAAAGACTAGAGATCTCTTCAAGAAAATTGGAGCTACCAAGGGAACAGTTCATGCAAAGATGGGCTCAATAAAGGACAGAAATGGTATGCACCTAACAGAAGCAGAAGATATTAAGAAGAGGAGGCAAGAATACACAGAAGAACTATACAAAAAAGATGATCATGACCCAGATAACCACGATGGTGTGATCACTCACCTAGAGTCAGCCATCCTGGAATGGGAAGTCAAGTGGGCGTTCAGAAGCATCACTGTGACCAAAGTTAGAGGTGGTGAAAACATTCCAGTTGTGCTATTTCAAATCCTGAAAGATGATGCTGTGAAAGTGCTGCACTCAATATGCCAGCAAATCTGGAAAACTCAGCAGTGGCCACAGCACTGGAAAAGGTCAGTTTTCATTCCAATTTCAAAGGCAATGCCAAAGAATGTTCAAACTACCACACAACTGTATTCATCTCACATGCAAGCAAAATAATGCTCAAAAGTCTATAAGCCAGGCTTCAACAGTATGTGAATCGTGAACTTCCAGATGTTCAAGCTGGGTTTAGAAAAGGCAGAGGAAACAGAGATCAAATTTCCAACACAGAGAAAGCAAGAGAGTTCCAGAAAAACATCTACTTCTGCATTATTGACTACACCAAAGCCTTTGACTGTATGGGTCAAAACAAACTATGGAAAATTCTTATAATAGAGATGGGAATACCAGACCACCTGAGATCTGCCTCCTGAGAAATCTGCAGGTCAAGAAGCAACAGATAGAACTGGACATGGAACACCAGACTAGTTCCAACTTGGGAAAGGAGTATATCAATGCTGCATATTGTCACCTTGCTTATTTAACTTATATGCAGAGTACATCATACGAAATGCCAGGCTGGATGAAACATAAGCTGGAATCAAGATTGCCGGGAGAAATATCAATAACCTCAGATATGCAACTACTGAGCCCATGTACCACAGCTAGTGAAGCCCGCATGCCCTAGAGCCCACGCTCCCCAACAAGAGAGGCCGCTGCAATGAGAAGTCAACACACTGCAACTAGAGCATAGTCCCCACTCACTGAGACTAGAGAAAAGTTCACGCAGCAACAAAGACACAGCACAGCCCAAAGTCAGTTTCTGTTGTTGTTCAGCTGCTAAGTCATGCCTGACGTTTTGCTACCCCATGGACTGCAGCACGCCAGGCTTCCCTGTCTTTCATTATCTCCCGGAATTTACTCAAATTCATGTCCATTGAGTTGGTGATGCTATCTAACTATCTCATCCTCTGCTGCCCTTTTAAAAGAATATAATATATGCAAGGGTTTACATTTCCAGCCGTAGAAAAAAACTGGTGTAATCATGTAACAGTAAGCGCATATATGAGATGGTTGGATGGCATCACTGACTCAATGGACATGAGTTTGAGCAAGCTCCAGGAGTTGGTGATGGACAGGGAGGCCTGGCGTGCTGCAGAACACGGGGTCAGACACAACTGAGCAACTGAACTGAACTGATTGCTACTGCAGACATCAAATGATTCTTTAAAGTACTAGGGAATCCTGAAACTGTTGACTTTTATTAAAGGTTGCGTACAGCGTTGGGTTAGGCTCCGTGAACTTTGGAAAAGAAGCAGAACACATGATCCTCACTCCAAGAAGCTTATATCTGGAAAGAAAAAACACAAAAAAACAACTAGAGAGAAACATCTAGGTGTTAAATACACTTAGATAATGACCAGAGCAAAGTATGAAATTAAATATTCTATGATGTAGACTGTGATTACACCCTAGATGTATTTGAAACTATAAATTCTAGAGTGGCTGGCACTCAGCCCATATTGTTCTAATGGGAGGCACGGCATAGATGTCATGTTCCCCCAGCCCACAAAACGTGCCGTGAGTGCAGGGCTATAAATAGGAAATGATAGATAGTTTACAGTATACCCCAGATTTAGGAAGCAAGATGATATTAATGACATTAGGGAACAGACACATATGTAAATAGGCTTCCCAGGTGGCGCTACTGGTAAAGGACCCGCCTGCCAACGCAGAAGAAGTAAGGCCTAAGGGTTCAGTCCCTGGGTCAGGAAGAGCCCCTGGAGGAGGGCATGGCAACCAACTCCAGTATTCTTGCCTAGAAAATCCCATGGACAAAGGAACCTGCCAGGCTACAGTACATAAGTTTACAGAGAATCGGACACAACTGACATGACTTTGCACACACTTAGCAAGCATACATTACATACAGCATAAACACTGTGTATAATAAACAAGGGAGCAAATATATTTTGCAGATGGAAATTGAGGATGAAAGCTCTCCATCTACAGATAAGCAGAAAGGTGTGGTAGAAATATCAGCTTTGGTTTCAGATACACTGGGATTCAAACCCGGCTCTTCCACTAACTGTGGGAAACTGGGCGTGAAGGAGTCTTTTGGGCCTAGAAAAGAAAACAACAGTTTCAAACGCCCTTGAATTATCTAACTTTTGAGAAAATAAAACAGAACTTTAGGTTCTGCCCTGATGCTCTAGGCCGGTTGCATCTATCTGAGACTTATCACCCCCTGTCCAGAAACCTTCCACCCGCTATACCTGCCCAGAAGACTTATCAGCCCCTGCCCAACTACAAATGCCATCTCAACTAAAGTATACCCAAAACATCCCGCCTGATTAACGTTTCCCTTATCACTTACACAAGCCTCCCTACAAATATGGAGCCTCCCTGATCCCTCTGCGCTCTCAGCCTGGTCCTTAGGCCCACTGTCACCTCTCCTTGCCTGAATAAAGGTAACCTACTTCTGTTGAGGTTATCTTTCCTCTTTCTGTCTCAGCGGAACTATACCTTACATTCTTGGTGCCGAAACCTGGAAAGGGGCGAGGCACTCGGCTCACTCTCTCACTCTCCCTCCCTTTCACTGTTTTCCCTTTTCCCGGAGTCTGGGAGCGTGAACATCCGCCAAGCTCACTTTTCTGCCAGGGTTCAAGTTCCCCTCAGGGACGCCTAGTGCCTTCGTGAGTGGCGCAAGCCTTGTGCTGAGGCTTTACAGGTGCTTTGCGTACCCTGAGGCCTCTGCTCCACCCCCTCTCCCTCTCTCTCCCTCTCTCTGATGGCCTCCAGAATAGGGAACTCTTGCCATTAGACTGCTCTACATGCAACACTCCACTCAAGCTGGCCCCTAGATTAAGGTAAGATCCAGACGGTGTTCTAGAGGCGTCCTAGAGCTCAGTCCTCTCCGGGTCCCGGGGACCCCCGGCCCAGGGCCACTCTGTAGGCGATGGTAGGGGACGCTCCACCTCGACACGGAGCTCTCTTCTCATAACTCCTATTGCCACTCCGGGTGACGACTCGAGCTCTCACTAGAAGCCTCTGCTTGCCTTTCAATTATGGGATCTGGTCAGTCTGTCCCAGAAGATGCCCCCCTGACCTGTGATCTCAAAAATCTCAAGCCACTCTCACTCGCTGAACTCAGAGCTAACCGCTTAAAACAACTCTGTACACAGATTTGGCCTCAATACCAATTAGACAAGAGACCGCTGGCCTGAAGTCAGCACATTTGACTTTAACATTCTTAAAAATCTCACCGACTTCCTTAAACGGAATGGCAAGAGGTCCCATATGCCCAAGCCTTTGGGGCCCTTCGGAGCAGGCCCTCCCTATGCAAGGCCTGCTCCACCCACAAGGTCCTTCTATGCACCTTGCCTCCCAAGCAAAAGGGCTCTTCTTCCTCAACTAACCGCAGACCACGACCTTCCACCGACCACGACTTTCCGCACCCCAGGAGTTCAACCCTGCCAACGAGCCCCCTTGCTACCTGCTACCCCGCCAACCCTCTCCTTCCCCTTCATCCAACTCACCTGCTGGCCCAGAAACCTCTCCCGACTCCCCCTCCCCCCTCCCTGCTCCCCCTGCCACACGGTCATGGTCAGTACCCAACACGTTTCCCCTGAGAGAGGTGGCAGGACCAGAGGGCCCCACCTGAGTCCATGCGCCATTTTCATTGTCATGCAGACGGCACCTGGACGGTCCCTATCCCTCACCCCTGACCTTCCTTTGGATCTACCCGCCTTAGACCCCCAAGTCTGGGACACTGATCACCCATCCATAGCCAAACATCACCCCCCAGTCCACATTACCCTAAAAGACCCCTTGACTATAATCACCCAACAACAGTACTCTCTCACCCTGGAGGCCCACAAGAGACTAAAGCCTATCATAGACCATCTTCTTCAAGCCTCTATCCTAATTCCTACCCATTCACCACACAACAGCCCTATTCTGGCAGTAAGGAAGGGACCAAGCTCTTGGAGACTGGTCCAGGATCTGCGAAAAGTCAATGAGGCCATCGCATCGACATTCCCAGTAGTCCCTGACCCTTACCCCCTTCTGTCCACCATACCCCCAACTGCAACCCGCTTCACCATATTAGATCTCAAAGATGCCTTTTTCACCAGCCCTCTCCATGCCCTCTCCCAACCCTTTTTCGCCTTCAGCAGGAAAGACCCCGAGACTCACATTTCCCAACAACTAACATGGACAGTTCTCCCCCAGGAGTTCAGAGACAGTCCTCACTTTTTTGGACAAGCTTTACAAAAAGACCTACAGACACTCGACCTAGCCCTGAGTCATCTCCTCCAATACATAGATGACCTCCTCCTTTGTAGCCCAACCTGAAAACTCTGCCTCCAACATACTGCTAAACTCCCTGGGGCCCTGGGATCCTGGGGTTATTGAGTATCCCAATCTAAGGCCCAAATAGCCCAGACAAACGTCACCTACCTGGGGCTCTCCATATCCTATCAACAAAAAACTATTCCCCCAGACAGAATCCAGGCCTTAATTAACTGTCCACTTCCAAAAACGAAAAGGGAGTGCCTGTCTATCCTCAGCCTCCTAAACTTTTCCATATCTGGATCCCTAACTTCTCCCTCATTACAAAGCCGCTCTATGAGGCAACTAAAGGATGTCTGGATGAGCTCCTCTTTAACCCCTCCTCGCTGGCCAATCCTCTTCACCAGCTCATCCAGAGTCTCCTCCGAGTGCCAACTCTCCACCTGCCAGATCACACCAGACCATTCTTTCTCTTTGCCCATTCCAACCAAGGACAGGCCCTGGGACTTCTGTGTCAGCAGGCCAGAGACACCTGGGCTCCCATAGCCTATCTATCAAAATAGCTTGACATGGTGACCAAGGGGTGGCCTCCCTGCCTGCAGGCCATGGCTGCTATCGCAGCCCTCGTACCTGAAGCAAATAAACTCTCTAGGCATGCACCTTTACCAGTCTGTTCTCCACACACCTTCCAAGACTTACTATCACATAGGGCTTTCCTCTCCCTTCCCCCTTCCAGGGTACAGGTCCTACATGCCTTTCTCCTCGATCCTCAGTTCTCATTCTCCCCCTGCTTTCCCGTTAACCCTGCCAGCTTGTTACCCACATCCTCTACAACAGACCCCTTTCTACATAGCTGCAGCCTAACAGTAGATCTTACCCGAAACTCTTTCCAACATTTAACAGATCAGCCCATCCTAGACCCAGACACCCCACACTGGTTCGTTGAAGGCAGCTCTCAAAAATCCCCACTCTTTGCAGCAGGATATGCCATCATCCAGGGGGACCTTCGTCACAATCACAAAGGCAACTGAAGCCTCACATCTGCCACCTCACACCACCTCCCAACAGGCAGAACTGATAGCTCTCACCAGAGCTTTAACTCTGGCTAAAAATCTAAGGGTTAACATCCACACAGACTCCAAATATGCCTGTAACATACTTCACTCAAACATCCTAATATGGAGAGAAAGAGGTTTCCTAACCCAAATGGGATCCCCCATTATTAATTCAGACTTGATCCACAAACTTCTAGAGGCAGCACTGTTACCAAACAAAGCCGCCATCCTCCACTGTAGGGGACATCAAAAGGGAAGTCTCCTATCAGCCTACAACAATGCTGCAGACCAGAAGGCAAAGGAGATAGCCCTGTCCCATCCTTCCCTCCAGTCTCCTGTCATCTTAGCTCTGACTCCTCCAGACCCTCCCACCACTAGAGAAATCCTCTCTTATCTACACTCACTTTTTCATTCCTCATCCAAGACACTCCAACAGTTCCTCCATAACCACTTCCCCATATCCAACGCTGACCAACAATATTTAGATCACCTTACCCGCTCCTGTCAAACATGTCAACGTACTAACCCCAATCCAACCTTAAACCGACATCCTTTCCAACCCATCAAATGGGAGGCAGCCTCCCAGCACAGGATTGACAGATAGACTTTACTCTTATGTCCCCGGTCCGGAGAGTCAGATACCTCCTGGTCCTTGCGGACACCTTTTTGGGATGGGTAGAAGCATTTCCCACTACAAACAAAAGAGCCCACACCGTGGCCCAACAGAATAGGCGAGCCCTGGACCTTCTCACCACAGAAAAGGGAGGGACCTGCCTTTTCCTAGGAGAGGACTGCTGCTATTTTGTTAATGAAATGGACATAGTCCAGGGCAGAGACAAAGAACTTAAGAGACGGAATTGAACGCTGCAGAAAAGAGTTACAAAACCTTTACAGTCCCCAAAACCTGTTCCAACAGGTCCTCCCTTGGTTGCTCCCTTTCCTGGGACCACTGGTACTTATCATTCTATTCCTCCTATTTGGACCCTGTCTCTTCAATCTCTTTCAAAGGTTTCTCCAAAAACAGATTCGGGCCATCTCTCAAGATCAGGTCAAGACCATTCTTCTTCTTGAGAGCCTCACCCCAAGCTCAGAAAAAGGAGACCCTGGGCCTTAGGACGATCCTTCGTTCCAGACCCAAAATCGTTGCCCTTATCAAGCAGGAAGTAGCCAGAGAGATACAGCGCCCTTTTCCCCATTTTTTTATGATTTCAGGGTCTAGAATGAAAGAGTCTTTTGGGCCTATAAAAGAAAACAAGTTTCAAAGGCCCTTGCTGAATCATCTAACTTCAGAGAAAACAAAACAGAACTTTAGGTCCCACCCTGATGTTCCAGGCCAGTTGCATCTGAGACTTACCCCCTGTCCGGAAACCTTCCACCCCCTACACCTGTCCAGAAGACTTATCACCCCCTGCCCAACTACAAATGCCATCTCAACTAAAGTGAAGTGACATTGCTCAGTCGTGCCCAACTCTTTGCGACCCCGTGGACTGTAGTTTACAAGGCTCCTCAGTCCATGGAATTTTCCAGGCAAGAGTCCTGGAGTGGGTTGCCATTTCCTTCTCCAGGGGATCTTTTCGACCCAGGGATCGAACCCAGGTCTCCCCCATTGCGGGTAGACGCTTTACTGTTTGAGCCACCAAACATCCCGCCTGATTAATGTTTCCCTTATCACTTACACAAACTTCCCTGTAAATATGGAGCCTCCCTGATCCCTCTGTGCTCTCAGCCTGGTCCTTAGGCCCACTGTCGCCCCTCCTTGCCTGAATAAAAGTAACCTACTTCTGTTGAGGTCATCTTTCCTCTTTCTGCCTCGGCCCGAACTATACCTTACAGGGCGCATTAACTTTTGCAGATCTCATTTCCCCTACATCTACTATAAAACTACTAGCTTGTGCAGTTGTTTTTAGTATTAAATCTGATGCTCTATAAAGCATCTAGCAAAAGCAGGCGTTCAACGAGGGGTGTCTGCTGTTGCTTTCTATCTTTCAAAGAAAGATAGAAACATCCCACGGTGTTAAAGATGTGTCTGTCTTTCCCAACAGACTATGAGCTGCTTGCAAAAGGGATTATGAGTTAACAGTCTTTGTATTTAGAATTCCTAGTGCAGTGTCTGACTCCAAGTGGATTCTTAGTAATTGTGGAAATAATAAGAATCATGAAAAACACATTTAGATAATGATGGCTTAATATTAACTGATTACTTCCTTTATGCTCCAGTTTGGTGCTAGGAGCATTTTGTGGATCATCTTGAGTAATTCTCATAACAATTCTTTGATTGTAGGTATGAACATTCCATGCAAATGAGTAGGATATAGAAACCTGCCCAAGTTAACAGGGATAGTAAATGGCAGAGCCCAGGCCTCAGCCAGACTGGACTCCAAGCTACCCTGACCTGGCAGAGTGGAGAGTGGCTCTTGCTTCTGTATTACCGAAGGAGATTTCCATGGACCAATGGGAGTTTCAGAAGCTGTCTGAGTACTAAAAAGGCAGAGAATTCAGGAGAAGGGGTGAGATCATTCCAGAGGCAGGCTGCGGCTTCAGAGCCGGTAGTGATGTGAGATAAAAGGTGTGGGGAGGTTTGGAAGGGGAAAATCTGAAGGGCAGGCTGGATGAGGCTGGCTGGGCACACACTGGGAAATTTGAGGCCGTTCAGGTGAGCACAGGGGAATACGAGTCTCCTGGAGACCAAAAGCACAGAAATGGGTGGTGCAGCCACTATGGATAGCATGGGATAGAGTCAGAGGGCTTCCGGGGCAGGACAGAGGCTCCGGGGCACTGCATTTCTGGGAGGGAATTGAAGGAAAGCCACTGAATTTGGGAACAGATTGCAGGCTGTGTTAATCACTCTTTAGCATCAAGGGAAACAATTGTGGCAATAATGGCTCCACTTAACCTTGTGGTTAAGGGGTCCCTGGAGTCGGACCACCCTGGGTCCCCATACAGGGTGTAACTTTGGCAAAGTGATTTAAGCCTCTCTGGCTCTCTCTGTCCGTCTTCTGTATGTGGGGGTGGTTCTGTCTCCTTAGGTTATTGTGATTGCAAAACAAGGGTGTATTTCATTGACCTTCCTTGTAGTTTCTACTGGTTCAGGACTCATGTTCCCTAAATATCTAAATATGATACAGAATCCGCTGTTTATTGGGAGAATTCTCCCAGACTGGGTCCCAGGTCCTTAATTTTAGCTGGCAACAGGGCTGGGGGTGGGCGGGGGAGAAGGGAAGGATTGATACCATGTTGACCTCTCCAGGTCAACAAGTCTAACATCAAACAAATGGAACTCCCAAAGTCCCAGCTCCCATCCCTTCAAAAGGCAGCAGAGGTTTTGCAATGCTCGGGAGAAATATCAATAACCTCAGATATGCAGATAACACCACCCTTATGGCAGAAAGTGAAGAGGGACTAAAAAGCCTCTTGATGAAAGTGAAAGAGGAGAGTGAAAAAGTTGGCTTAAAGCTCAACATTCAGAAAACGAAGATCATGGCATCCGGTCTCATCACTTCATGGGAAATAGATGGGGAAACAGTGGAAACAGTGTCAGACTTTATTTGGGGACTCCAAAATCACTGCAGATGGTGACTGCAGCCATGAAATTAAAAGACACTTACTCCTTGGAAGGAAAGTTATGCCCAACCTAGATAGCATATTCAAAAGCAGAGACATTACTTTGCCGACTAAGGTCCGTCTAGTCAAGGCTATGGTTTTTCCTGTGGTCATGTATGGATGTGAGAGTTGGACTGTGAAGAAGGCTGAGCGCTGAAGAATTGATGCTTTTGAACTGTGGTGTTGGAGAAGACTCTTGAGAGTCCCTTGGACTGCAAGGAGATCCAACCAGTCCATTCTGAAGGAGATCAGCCCTGGGATTTCTTTGGAAGGAATGATGCTAAAGCTGAAACTCCAGTACTCTGGCCACCTCATGCGAAGAGTTGACTCTTTGGAAAAGACTCTCATGCTGGGAGGGATTGGGGGCAGGAGGAGAAGGGGACGACAGAGGATGAGATGGCTGGATGGCATCACGGACTCGATGGACGTGAATCTGAATGAACTCTGAGAGTTGGTGATGGACAGGAAGGCCTGGCGTGCTGTGATTCATGGGGTCGCAAAGAGTCGGACACGACTGAGCGACTGAACTGAACTGAGGCTCAAAACTTTCCACTCAATTTAAATGTTTCTCCCCTCTCCCTTCTCATATCAAATTTATAATCAGGTTTTATTCCTTCTTTCATTGTAATGCCTTTTAGATTCATTTTTACTTCAACTTCCACTTTTTTTTTCCTCATCCTTTTTTTATTTTTCCTGTCAATGATCCTTGGATGACCCCTGCGTCTCTTCTTTCAACCCAGGGCCAAATTAATGATCAAGGGATTATTTAGGATACAGTTTACACCGTTTATCTCCCTTTGTCAAAAACTCTAAATAGTTCTGTGGATGTTAGAGAGAGTTCAAATTCCTAGCTGTGGTATTAAAGGTTTTACTAGGAATAAGATTCCTTTCCTGGGGGAACGGCATCAACTCCAGCTTCTAGAAAGTTCCTTCTCCAGCCCCCTGGGTGAAATTTTATCCTTTCTGGAAAACCTGATTTGATTTCCATATCCCCAGAGACGCTGTCCTTGACCAGTTATTCCAGTCCTGATGTCCTTTATCACTTGGGGGCCTTAGCCTGCCTAACTCTGAATGACGTTCTGCACCCATGACTTTGACTCTGGAGGTTGGACAGGATTTTTGGCCCAACTTTCCATTACGAAGCACAGGATCCCACACTCAGTGTTAAGTTGAAAGAATGGATGTTTGAGTCAATGGCCGTGGTCCTGGCCGGATCCCTTCTTGTTAATCCTCAGTACTCCCTCTTCCTACCAGTCTGACCATGTCAGTCCGACCTCCGGACGCCACCAAACAGCTTTGGGGTGGACTGTGTCCGAATGCGGGGCAGTTCCACGTCGCCGGATCCAAACGACTTAGCCTTGGGCCAAGGACAGTGGTGCAGAGCCCGGCACTCTGTTCCTAGCTCCCGGAGGGGCCGTTCGGTGGGAACTGGGTTGGTTTTGGGAATCGCGGCCTCTAGCGCCCATTACTCGGCGGGGAACGAGGGCGACCGGACCCGAACTGCTGGGGGATTCGGTGTCGCCCCTCGCCCTCCCCCTCACGGCCATTGGGCAGCCTCCGCGGCCGGGGCGGGGCGGGGCGGGGCCCTCTCCATCTCCCCTCGGCTCCCCTCGGCTCCCCTCCCCTATTTCCCGGTGTGGGAACCTCGCGAGGCGGGACGCGCCGAGGGGCTGCCGAGGGGCGTCCGGTTACACCTCCGCCTTCCTCACCCTCCGGCCGCAGAGCTCCTCGGTGTGCGGGACGGCGCTCGGGAACATGTTGGCCACGGTCCGCCGGAGCGGAGCTGCGTGGACGCGGGCGCTGCTGCTGCAGCTGCTGTTAGCGGGGCCTGGGGGCTGCTTGAGCCGCCAGGAGCTCTTTCCTTTCGGCCCCGAACATGGGGACCTGGAGCTGGAGGCCGGGGACGACCTGGTCTCTCCAGCCCTGGAGCTGAGCACTGCGCTCCACTTCTTCGACAGATCCGACATCGACTCGGTCTACGTGAGTGCGACCCCGGGCGGGAGGTGGGGGCGCGTGGGCGAGAGGCCGCGAGGGGCTGAGGCGGCGTCTGGAGGAAGGCCCGGGCGGGCCGGGGCCGCCCGCGGAGCCGGACGGACCGGGGCGTCGTGGGCGGGCACGCGCACCCGGTGGTCGCCGGGGCCGGGGTGCGGCGCTCCGTCTCCAAGCCCCAGGGGGCTCCCGCCTCCGCCCGGCCAGCCGACGCCTCCGCGCCGCCTGGTCACGATCGCTCGAGGAGGGTCACTGGGTTCTGGGGAGCTCGCCCCGTCTGCGCCGCCTCGCGAGCGCACTGCCAGGCTCCAGGACTCTGTGACCCGGGACCCCGGGACCCCGGGACCCCGGGACCCGGGCGGAGTTTCCTCTCCCGCGGCAGTGGGCCGGGAAGTCTGTCCGCGTCGCGCCATTGTCCCCTGCTTTTGGGGGACAGGACCCGGTCCGCTTGGGACCAGGCGCCGGACGAAGGCCAGAGCTGGGTAGCAGCTGGCTCGCGGGCCCCGGGACTCCTGTAGGTGCCGGGGCAGATAAAGACCGCCAAGCCCAGCTCTCGGCCCGGGGAATGCAGTCGACAGCCCCTGCATTTGTGTGTGCGGACTCCGGATACGTCTTGGCAATGATTCTGCTCTGTGTCCAGAGTTCAGGGCTGGGAAAGCAGAGCGCCCCGGTGATCCAATTTCCTGTAGCCAACCATTGTCACCGTGGGGGGTGGGGAGCCAGATGGGGAGAGGGACAGGGAGGGACCTTTCGCTCTCTGGACCCTTCTCCGGACTGGCTGGGCGCGGGGACGCTGTCAACTTGGGAAAGTACTTTCGTGCCGCCTCCTGTCGCTGCCGCGCACCATGTGGATTTCATATAAAGCTGTGTGCATTCCAGAAGAGGGGCGGGGGAACAACTCCAACAGCGGCTGGAGCCTGTCCTGCCCCTGACATGGCTCTGCTGGTCTGATCTCGGCAAACTGCGCCCAGGACAACACCCACGTGGAGCTTGTCGGCTTTGCAGAAAAAGAATGAGTCCTTGAATTCTCCACCCATAGAGAGTGTCCCCTTGCTATCCCCACCGCCCTGACCTCCTTAGGCAGTGTGCTGTAGCCTAGAAAACTCCCTCTTAGGTTTTTAAATGTGCAAGATAAAAATCCACAGGATTGCCAAGGAAATAAATTCTGTTGAAATAAGAGTTAAAATATTTAAAAAAAATTGTTTGAAGTAAGATATGTCACTAAAAAAAAAGAATTATATTAAATAACAAGGTGAAGCAGTGGCTGCAGTGTATGGTCAGCTAATGACTGAACTTTCAAGGTCATGGGACTGTAAACAGTATTCAGAGACACCTACTATACACCTACACCTCAGTTCAGTCGCTTAGTCGTGTCGGACTCTCCCAGTCCATCACCAACTCCCGGAGTTCACTCAGACTCACGTCCATGGAGTCCTACACCTACTATAATGACTGTATAGTGATAGGAGCATATGTGTGACTTCTGTTAGTGGCATAGTCATTAAGCGTTAATAGAGTTGTTGCCTACACTTAACAATGGAAGGAAATGCTAAATTTGGGTTATGAGCTACTGAAAATTAAGTTTATTTTTCTAAGTTAACAGACCCATGAATTCTATGGGGGGCAGGTAGTCATTGGATCCTAAGTTCAGAACCTCCATGTTAAATTCGGGCTCTTCTCCTCTCCTTTACTTGTGGCATCAGACTAAACACATTACATTCTACAGACCTAGAAAATCTATTGTTGAAAAGTGACTCCTGTCAATCCACACCTTCTGAGCCTCTTTGTTTATAAAAATGTTTATATATTTGGCTGCACCGGGTCTTGATTGTGGCGTGCAGAGTCTTTAGTTGCAGCCTGAGTATCTTTTTTTTTTTCTTTTTAAGTTGCGGCTTTGGAACCCTTAGTTGTGGCATATGGGATCTATTCTCTGACCAGGGATTGAACCCTAGCTCTCTGCATTGGGAGCATGGAGTATTAGCCCCTGGACCACCAGGGAAGTCCCCTGAGCCTATTTGGGGTTTTAATCTACATATCAAGGAGAAAGACTCCCAGAGCTCTCTTCACATCTTAACTTCTGTGCTGCAGGTTCAGTTCCCAGGAAGGACTCTGAGATAGAGATTTTAAGTGAAAGCGTTAGTCACTTAGTCATGTTGGACTCTTTGCAACCCCATGGACTGTAGCTGGCCAGGCTCCTCTGTCCGTGGGACTCTCCAGGAAGAATATTGGAGTGGGTTGCCAGTCCCTTCTCCAGGGGATCTTCCCGACCCCGGGATCAAACCCAGGTCTCCCAAATTGCATGCAGATTCTTTACTGTCTGAGCCACCAGGGAAGCCCTGAGATAGAGATTAGCAGGCAGGTTATTTCATTAGGGGGAGCTCCTCAGATCCACCCCTGTGGAAGGGAGGGCAGTGAAGTAGCTGAGCTGCAATGAAGGTCAGCAAGATGCCTGCCACCCCTCTGGGAGCTCTTGAGGTGGGATAAGACTTTCAAAGCTCTCTCAAGTCTCCTGAGAAGGTGATCAATGATTAGATTAGGGCTGACCTGGACAGAGTTATGACCCTTGGGTGAGGCAGTTTTTTCCATGGAAACAACAGGCAGTGTCAAAGAGGAGGGCTGTGGGCTGCATTCCCGGGAGCTGAAGGGGGATCTGGTGCCATGTCAGCGTCCACCACTATCTGTTGTGTAGATCCTCTTTAGCTGGTGGAAACCCTTACAGGGCTCTGAATGAAAAAGCGAATTGACAGGGAGTGTGAGTATGAACTAGATGGTCTGTACTGTTCTGGGCACTAGATTAGGAAAAAGAAAAGAAGGCCATTGAAATGGAAAACAGTTGCTGGGTGAGTATATCTACATGTGTCAGGGTCTAGCTAGTCTTACATTATTTAATCCTCACAGCAACTTGCCCCTCTTTTTTCAGATGAAGAAATACTCAAGGCCATAGCATCAATTAAAAATGCCCAAGCTAGGATATCAGCCCAAGTCTATGTCTGACTCATAATGCATTCAACATCAACCCTAAAACATGCCATGGACCAAAGGGATTGCTATGAATTAGAGTAGTGAGGGAAGATTTTACAGAGGAGATTACACTTAAGATTTTTTAAAATTTAAATTTATTTATTTTAATTGGAGGCTAATTACTTTACAAGATTGTATTGGTTTTGCCATACATCAACATGAATCCACCGCGGGTGTACACATGTTCCCCATCCTGAACCCCCCTCCCTCCTCCCTCCCTGTACCATCCCTCTGGGTCATCCCAGTGCACCAGCCCCAAGCATCCTGTATCCTGCATCAAACCTGGACTGGCGATTCGTTTCTTTCTTTTTTTTTTTTTTACTTTATTTTACTTTACAATACTGTATTGGTTTTTCCATACATTGACATGAATCCGCCACAGGTGTACATGAGTTCCCAAACATGAACCCCCCTCCTGCCTCCCACCCCATATCATCTCTCTGGATCATCCCTGTGCACCAGCCCCAAGCATCCTGTATCCTGCATCGAACATAGACTGGCGATTCGTTTCTTACGTGATAGTATACATGTTTCAACGCCATTCTCCCAAATCATCCCACCCTCTCCCTCTCCCAGAGTCCAAAAGATGGTTCTATACATCTGTGTCTCTTTTGCTGTCTCGCATACAGGGTTATCATTACCATCTTTCTAAATTCCATATATATATGTGTTAGTATACTGTATTGGTGTTTTTCTTTCTGGCTTACTTCACTCAGTATAATCGGCTCCAGTTTCATCCACCTCATTAGAACTGATTCAGATGTATTCTTTGTAATGGCTGAGTAATACTCCATTGTGTATATGTACCACAGGTTTCTTATCCATTCATCTGCTGATGGACATCTAGGTTGCTTCCACGTCCTGGTATTACAAACAGTGCTGTGATGAACATTGGGGTACATGTGTCTCTTTCAATTCTGGTTTCCTCAGTGTGTATGCCCTGCAGTGGGATTGCTGGGTCACAAGGCAGTTCTATTTCCAGCTTTTTAAGGAATCTCCACACTGTTCTCCATAGTGGCTGTACTAGTTTGCATTCCCACCAACAGTGTAAGAGGGTTCCCTTTTCTCCACACCCTCTCCAGCATTTATTGCTTGTAGCCATTCTGACTGGTGTGAAATGGTACCTCATTGTGGTTTTGATTTGCATTTCTCTGATAATGAGTGATGTTGAGCATCTTTTCATGTGTTTGTTAGCCATCTGTATGTCTTCTTTGGAGAAATGTCTATTTCGTTCTTTGGCCCAATTTTTGATTGGGTTGCTTATTTTTCTGGAATTGAGCTGCAGGAGTTGCTTGTATATTTTTGAGATTAGTTGCTTGTCAGTTGCTTCATTTGCTATTATTTTCTCCCATTATGAAGGCTATCTTTTCACCTTGCTTATAGTTTCCTTTGTTGTGCAGAAGCTTTTAATTTTAATTAGGTCCCATTTGTTTATTTTTGCTTTTATTTCCAGTAATCTGGGAGGTGGGTCATAGAGGATCCTGCTGTGGTTTATGTCGGAGAGTGTTTTGCCTATGTTCTCCTCTAGAAGTTTTATAGTTTCTGGTCTTACATTTAGATCTTTAATCCATTTTGAGTTTATTTTTGTGTATGGTGTTAGAAAATGTTCTAGTTTCATTCTTTTGCAAGTGGCTGACCAGTTTTCCCAGCACCACTTGTTAAAGAGATTGTCTTTAATCCATTGTATATTCTTGCCTCCTTTGTCGAAGATAAGGTATCCATAGGTGCGTGGATTTATCTCTGGGCTTTCTATTTTGTTCCATTGATCTATATTTCTGTCTTTGTGCCAGTACCATACTGTCTTGATGACTGTGGCTTTGTAGTAGAGCCTGAAGTCAGGCAGGTTGATTCCTCCAGTTCCATTCTTCTTTCTTAAGATTGCTTTGGCTATTCGAGGTTTTTTGTATTTCCATACAAATTGTGAAATTATTTGTTCTAGCTCTGTGAAATACCATTGGTAGCTTGATAGGGCTTGCATTGAATGTATAGATTGCTTTGGGTAGTATTCTCATTTTCACTATATTGATTCTTCCAATCCATGAACATGGTATATTTCTCTATCTATTAGTGTCCTCTTTGATTTCTTTCACCAGTGTTTTATAGTTTTCTATATATAGGTCTTTAGTTTCTTTAGGTAGATATATTCCTAAGTATTTTATTCTTTCTGTTGCAATGGTGAATGGAATTGTTTCCTTAATTTCTTTTTCTATTTTCTCATTATTAGTGTATAGGAATGCAAGGGATTTCTGTGTGTTGATTTTATATCCTGCCACTTTACTATATTCATTGATTAGCTCTAGTAATTTTCTGGTGGAGTCTTTAGAGTTTTCTATGTAGAGGATCATGTCATCTGCAAACAGTGAGAGTTTTACTTCTTCTTTTCCAATTTGGATTCCTTTTATTTCTCTTTCTGCTCTGATTGCTGTGGCCAAAACTTCTAAAACTATGTTGAATGGTAGTGGTGAAAGTGGGCACCCTTGTCTTGTTCCTGACTTTAGGGGAAATGCTTTTACATTTAAGATTTGAAAGACAGGTACAATTTCATTAGATGGAGGCAGAAATGGAGAGGCCAGAAATAGAAGATACTGCTGGGGCAAGTGCATGATGGTGGAACAAGCTTGGCAGGTGCTGGGAAAGTGAGGAATATGACCCCACTGGAGCAGAGTGTTTTTGTTGGAATAGGAGGATTCTTCCTGGGATAGGCAGGTGAGGGTCAGAAAATAAATGTATCAGCCAGCTCTTGCTGTGTAACAAACAACCACAAAACCTCAGTGGCATGTAACAATAAGCATCTGTTGCTCATGTGTCTGGAATTAGTAGATGGTGGGTTCATATAGGGTGGCTTCAGCAGGAGCAACTGGGATGATCTGGTTCTACTCTAGGCAGGGAGGTGGGAAGTGTCTATCATTTATCATAGCTGTTTTGCCTAACATGGTAGCCATTTAGCTATGTATAGCTATTTTAAATTAAATTAATTAGAATGAAATAATATTAAAATTTCAGCTTTTGAATCACAATAGCTGACATTGCTGCTGTTGAATGTATACATTACTACTTTATTCTATTAGATGGTGATGTTTCAGAGGGCCAGCATGTTCTTTTTTCATGGGGATGTCAAAAATGTAAGAGAGTAAGCGGAAATGCATAGTGCTTTTTCAAGTCTTCTCTTTTGGTCACGTTTCCTAACATCTCACAGACTAAAGCAAGTCTCATGACTGAGCCATGGTGGGGCGAGTGGCCATCTTGGTTGCCCAGCTTGCTCTTGTGGGCCGTTGCATGATAAGATCTATTTCTCCGTGTGGAAAAACCTCATATTTTTGAAGTGGCAGTCCTGGTGATGAAGCCAGTCATTCTTTGGACCCTATCCTGAATAATGAGTGGGGAGTGGGCCAGTCTGTAAATCTGCTTAGCCAGCTCGCTGAGCCAACGAGCATATTCCATGAGCTCTGCTGCCTTGGCCAATGCTGTGAACTCCCCCAGGCAAGAGTTCTTCAAAAACTCGATGCAGTTGTACAGAACAGTCAAGACATTTGCTGCTTTTGTTTGGAATCTTATTACCTCGATTTACTAAGGCTGGTTATCTCATGCTGACTGAAAGCTCTAATTGCCTGTAGGCCAATAGAAGAAATTCTGGAATGTGATTCAATTGCATATGATATTCTTTATGTCTTGATTCATACACATGGTGAAATGAATTAGTTATTATTTAATATGTTCAGTTGGTGTGGGAAATAAAATTCTTCCTGTGATGGAAAAACAATAAAAGGATATCCTTGGAAGAAAAAAGATTGTATCCTGACTCTCCTGACTCATCTCCTCATCTTCCTTGTGTACGACTGTCTGTCTGTGTCTGTCTCACACACACACTGCGTCTTCCACAAATTGATTTTCATTATACCACTTACACATAGGAATCTTTCCTTAGGTAGGGTAAATTTAACTCTCCTTTTAAGGTCTTCTCACATTCTTCCAACTTTTACCCTACCTTCTATGCCAATGTAGGCTGCTCATTTTCTTCAAAACTTGCTTCATTCCCACCAGGGGATTACCAAGGGATTCTTGTGTGTTGTATGGGACTGTGCTAGGCGCTGGGGCTCTAAACCATGTGAAATGCAGCTTCTGAATATGACCAGATCCGTGCCCTCCTCAAGGAAGTCCCAGTGTCAGGAGGGAGCCACAGAGGAACAGGTGGTCCCAGTGCCCTGCACTGTGAATCGTGATGAAGGAACAACACTCAACACTTGAGGAGCTCAGAGTCTCCAGACAAGCTCCACTCAGCTGGGTTCAGTCCCTGACCCCTAGTAGGTTTGAGCTAAGTCCTTGGAGCATTGTATTGTGATCATCGCTGATCTCATCCTCTATTCTGTCTGTCCACAAACAAATGACAAAGCCCCTAAAGTTGCAGAGTATGGTGCATTTCCTTTGTTCAGTTTTCCTTTCTTTGGGGATTATAACCAAACTCTGTGGCTTCATCTGCCTGCTCCGTGGCAGCGTCTCTGGGTTGTGTTTAAAGCACTATCCTGAGGCAATGTGCTCTAAAACTGGGCTTTTTTCTCCACTGAGAGCAGAGATCGCATCTTTTTTAAAAATAAAATCCAAACCTTTCTTCTATACTTCACTCTTGGTATTAGATTTTTAAATATTTATTTTTATTTATTCATTTGACTGAGCCACATCTGAGTTTCTGCATGCAGGATCTTTAGTTGTGGCATGCAGATGCTTAGTTGCAGCATGTGGGATCTAGTTCCCTGACCAAGGGTCAAACTTGGGCCCCCTACATTGGGAGTGAGGAGTCTTAGCCACTGGACCACCAAGGAAGTCTGTGGTGTTCAATTTTTTGATGTAACTTTTGAGAAACATGTTTCACGCACAACAAACTAATGCTACTCTTTCAAAGACATCAACAAAAAGATGTCCCTTGTACATGTAATATACAGAACCATAAAATATGTCAAAATGGAAACTCCCTGCAATTTCTTAATGCACTAGGAAGTATAGCAAAGCAAAATAAAGCATCACAGACAAATCGTGTTTAGACATTCTGGCATATATAATGTTCTTAGTGTAATTGGAATGAAACTTTTCTGTATATACGCACAAAATATTTTAGAAGCAAGTAAAGTAAACAGAAGCACCAGTTCTGTAAATTACTCTTGATCATTCAGGCAAGCAAGTCTCATATAGTTCATGGTGTTTCATTGAGGCAACACTTGTGCCCACAGAACCTACTGACTCCGTGGCAGTTGCATTTGAGATCAAGACCAGCTTCATCTGCCATTTCCTTTTTTTCTATTATTTATTAAAAAAAATTTTTATTCGGGTCTAGTTCTTTTACAGCGTGGCTTTAGTTTCTACTGTACAGCAAAGTGAATTAGCTGTATGTATACATATATCTCTTTTTTTGGATTCCCTCGCGTTTAGGTCACCACAGAGCACGGAGTAGAGTTCCCTGTGCCATACAGTAGGTTCTCATTAGTTATCTGTTTATCAATAGTGTCATCGATATAGCGTCATCTGCCATTTCCTGAAGCAACATGCTGCTGCTGCTAAGTCGCTCAGTCATGTCCTACCCTGTGCAATCCCGTGGACTGCAGCCTACCAGGCTCCTCCGTCCATGGGAGTTTCCAGGCGAGAGAACATACCCACTTGGTTTTGTGGTGGTGTTAGGGTGTGGGACTACTCGTCGCGTCTTCCTTTTGTTGTGTTTGAACCGTCAGCATTTCCAGTTGGTGTCCTCATGTACCTAGGCTAAGTCACTTCAGTCGTGTCCGACTCTGTGTGACCCCATAGATGGCAGCCCACCAGGCTCCCCCATGTACCTATCAGGGCAAAATCTTTTCAAGGTTCATATTTTTAGTGTAGCATCTGCAGACCCAACCAGCAGCTGTGAACTTTGTCATTTTGCTGGTAGTTTGAACTTCCTGCTGCCACAGCAGGAAGCCCAGTGTTCATGCTCAAGAAATTAATTGCTTGCTCGTATAGCTACGGCTGATTCATGTTGATGTATGGCAGAAACCAACACAGTACTGTAAAGCAATTATCCTTCGATTAAAAATAAATAAATTAAAAACAACAAAAAAGAAATTAATTGTTTGGCTCTTCTGGTGGATTGCATTTTCAGCATGTGTTCTTGTAACTTTTGGATTGCTCTTCTGAATTGGTTTTTTAATCTTGGCCTTTCCAACCTTTTATAATTTCTCGTATATCTTGGCACTCCAATTAAGTTCTTTTTTAGCAGACTACAAGCTGATTAGATGTTTCTCTATATTCAACATGTTCCCATGACTTTTTGGGGGAGGCTAGAGTCTGGGTTTGATGGGAGTTTGCATGCAGCTCTATCCTAGTTGTGAGTGGCTTGCAGGCCATCCTGGCTCCCTGAGGTTTTGTATGCCTCTTGCCATCACTCATGGACCTGCTGCACTTACTGGCACAAAGGAAGTTTATGGTTAAGTCCAAGACCACCACCCATGGTTATGCAAGTGGCTTGCAGCACAGGGCTCTGGCTGAGAGGACAGACTGGCTAAAATCCAGCCCACAGGCCACTCACCAAGTCCTGAACCTCAGCATGGGCCTTTCCATTCAGAGAAAAAAGTGCCTGCTTCTATTTTGCCTAAAGGCCTCCTGTGGTCTAACAGTGGTCCTGGATGGGTCACAGAATACTTAAGAGAGTATTAATTTCCATCAGAAGTGAAAAGGAAATTGAGGAATCATGTTGATTAACTGATTTATGACTGAGGTCCAGTCATTTCATATATCACCCGGTTACTATTCCAGACCTCTTTTTGTTATTAAATGAAGAGGTTTGACAGGATTATCTCTAAGGTTCATTTTATCATGGATCTTTGATGTTCTCTGATCAAGTGACCAGATGTTGAATAGGTACCTTTACTCGCTCAGTTGCATCTGACTCTTTGAGACCCCGTGGACTGTAGCCCGCCAGGCTCCTCCGTCCATGAAATTTTCCAGGCAAGAATACTGGAGTGGGTTACCATTTCCTACTCCAGGGGATCTTCTTGACCCAGAGATCAAACCCGTGTCTCTTGAGTCTCCTGCATTGGCAGGTGGGTTCTTTACCACTGCACCACCCGGGAAGCTCTATTTCAGGACACTGGCTGTTTCTTATAAAATGTAGTGCAGTGTTGAAATACATTGTCTAGTCATTCAACAAATATTTAATTTGTTGCCTAACATGCCAGGACCAGTGCTAAGCTTTGGAGCTAGAGACTGAACCCAGACCAGTGTTGTTTTTGCTCTTCATAGTCTAGTGAGGAAGAAGTATCAGTAATGATACAGATCATTGACCAGTTGCCGCTGTGATAAGTGCTATGAAGAAGAAGTTCATGTATTGTGGTGAAACTGAGGTAGGTGGAGGGTCAGGAGGATCTTCTCAACCTGAAACTGAAGCCTGGAAAAAGGGGGTTAGCCATGTGAAAAAGGGAAAGGTCAGGATGGTGGCTCACTACTGAGTGTAAGACCAGGAGCAGGTAGAGAGGAAAAGCTTGGCATGTCTTTGGGATGGGATGAGAGCCAATGATGTGAGTGAGAGTGGTGGGGCAAGAACTGGAGGAGCTAAGCCAGACTTGGACACGCCAGCTCAAAGCCCTCCAAGCATTTCCCTTTGCACTTGACATCCAGCTTCTCACCACGTGTCTGCAACTTGCATGGTGCAGCGTGCTGGCTATCTGCCCTCATCCTATTGCCCTGCTCTTCTCTCATGCCAGACTGCTGCCTCAGCAGCCACTTTTTCTTCCTTGAGTGCAGCCAGCTTGTCCCACCCTGGTGCAGGCTCTTCTCTCTCCTCTGATGTCCATGTGTCTGCACCTGCCTGTCACGCAGGTGCTCACACGCAGACCCCCACGTGTGATGTTTTGTTGCATTGTCAATTTCATCCCAGCATGTACAGCCACCTAAAACTAGTTTGTTTATTTGTTCACTTGTTTGTTACTCGTCTTTTTTCACTAGACTCTGAGCCCTTTGAGGGTGGGGCAGTCTGACCTGACTTATTCACCGCTCTCTGCCTGGTACCGGGAGTAGTGTCTGGGGGACAGTAGGTGCTTTGTTATGGTTTGTTGAATGAATGAAGGAAGGAATGACTCCTAGGTATTTCTTTTTTCTATAAAGCAGTGGGATGCCATTAGAGATTCTGAGTCCATGAGTGACTTGATTTTTAAAAATTTTTATTTTATATTGGAGTATGTGTGTGTGTTAACTGCTTAGTTATGTTCAATCTTTGCGACCCTGTGGACTGTAGCCTGCCAGGTTCCTCAGTCCGTGGAATTCTCCGGCAAGAGTACTGGAGTGGGTTGCCATTTCCTTCTCCAGTATTGGAGTATAGTTGATTTACAATGTTGCGTTAGTTCCAGGTATACAGCAAAGTGATTCAATTATATATAATTACTGCATATATTTATTTTTCAAATCATTTTCCCATTTAGGTTATTATAGAATATTGAATAGACTTCCCTGTGTTATATAGTATCCTTGTTGGTTATCAACAACAATATCCTTGTTGGTTATCTGTTTTAAATATAGCAGTGTGTAATTTCAATCCCACGATCCTAATTTATCCCCATCCCCTCCTGACATGATTTATTTTTAAAAGATTTTCATTTCCTCAACAAAAAAAATGGTGTTAGAGAAAAAGGAGGGACAACTGCCTAGATTAAAAGGGTTTTAGAAACAAGTTAGTCAAATGCAAAGTGAGGACTTTGTTGAATCCTGATGGAGACAAAGTGGCCAGAAAAGACATTTTTGAGACAAACTGCTTTTCTAGAAGAGCTACATATGGAGTTATTGATGGGTGAAATAATCTGATGCCTTGGATTTCATTTAAAATACTTCAAAAGAGAAAAAAAATAATGCACATATGTGGAAAGAACAGATAAAATGAGAACTAGAGCGTGTGGATACTTTTGGTGATTCTTGTGTGTTTGAAATTTTTCCCTTGTAAGTAACTTATCATAAGAAGCTTTTAAAAAATTATGCTGCCTCCGGATAGATGATTTTGGGGGGAAGTGTGGAGGAGGAAGAGTAAAGTCCACAGCTAGAGACCTGTTGCCAGCGTACAGGGGAGGGTGTGACAGTGTCTGAACAGGGGTTGTGTGTGTAAGGAGGCTTGCTCGCGTGTTATCACATCTGAGACATGCCGCCGCCTTGTGAGGTCATTCGGGCAGGTGATAGGACCAGCCCCATATTATAGAGAGGAAAACTGACCCCTGCAGCTTGTCAAATACCTTGTCACAATACACTCAGCTAGTGCTGAGGTGGACCTTGAGCTCGGATCTTACATTCCTAGCTCCGTGGTCTTTGTGCTGTGCCACCTTGGACACTGATTTCTTCCCTTCCTTCACTGATTTATTCATTTCACAGTCTCTTATCAGCACTGTAGTGTACAGATTTGGGGGCCAGGTGTGTGTGGCTACATCAGATGATGAGTGACACCTCATATGGTTCCTGCTGTCACGGAACTCACTACTGACACACCATTCACACTGCATCACAACATACACCGCATCACAACACTCACCATTGCATTGCTTGTGAAAACAGTTGGTTCTTAGTCCTTAAGGAGCAGGCTTATTAACTCGGGTAAATTTTTTCCTTTTTATTTTATCTGGCTGTGGCACGGGGCATGTGGGGTCTTAGTTTCCCCACCAGGGGTTGGACCTGTGCCCCTGCAGTGGAAGTGCCATCTTAACTACTTGACTGCTAGGGAAGTCCCTTCAATTTTCACTCAGAAGTGTTTTCACACAGATACAAAAAAGGGGAGAAATGAGTATCATGAACACCCATAGACACATTACATAAATGTAACCATTGTTAGCATTTTCCCTATTTAATTAATTCTTTACTCATGTATCCAAAGTAAATTAAAGTCAGTATGACATTTCCTCACTAAATATTTTATATGCATTCCTAAAACAATAAGAGCATTTCCCTAACCAGCATACTTTTATCTCACTAAACAAAATCGTCTGTGTGTTAGTCACTCAGTCGTGTCCAACTCCTTGTGATCCCATAGAGTGTAGCCTTCCAGGCTTCTCTGTCTATGGAATTCTCCAGGCAAGAATACTGGAGTGAGTTGCCATTTTCTCCTCCAGGGGATCTTCCAGACCCAGGGATCAAACCCAGGTCTCCTGCATTGCAGGCAGATTCTTTACTGCCTGAGTCACCAGGGAAGCCCTAACAAAATCAATAATAACAAAAACAAAATCAACAATAATTTCCTATTTTCAGTTTAAGCCTTGTCCATATCAAATCTCTGATATCCCCAAAGCTGTCTTTATAAGCTAGAATTATTCGGATTGGGGACCAAAGAATGACAGGTGCTGCATTTGACTTTTTAGTCTCTTTTAATTTTACCGATCCTCTCCCCACTTTTGATTTATCAAGTTATTTAAGAGTCACTGCTTATTGTCCTATATAATGTCCTATTTTCTGCATTTGACTTTTTCTGTAATGTAGTCTAGCCTGTTATTGCATCTCTATAATTTCTGAAAACTGGTAATTTGGAAATATTCAGGTTAAACATTGTTTTTGTTAGAAAACATAGAATTTTACTTTAAAATTAACTTGGGGAATAGTAAGACAGTGCAAATGGGTGAAAAAAAAAACTTGCAAAAATACTGCTAAGTTTTCTTACTAGCCTGGCCTTCAGCCCCATTGGTCTCTCCCCAGAGACAATTACTATTCATGAATTTTTTCTCTCCTTGCAGAGAGATTCTCAAATGTACAAACATGTGTGTGTACACATTCCTTCTGGTTTTGTCCACTTCCTTGATTTTCTAAATAACAGCTTTATGAGATATAATTTATGTACTATAAAATTCACCCCTTTACAGTGTACAACTCAATGATTTTGTATATCCGAGGGAATTGTGCAACCATCATCATGGTCTGGTAGGCTGCCGTCTATGGGGTTGCACAGAGTTGGACCCGACTGAAGTGACTTAGCAGCAGCAGCATGGTCTAACTCTGGAGTATTTTGCTCACACCTCACCCTACTCCACGCCACCCCCACCCAAACAAACCCAGTAACCTTTAGCAATCATTCCCATCTCCCACCACCTCCCTCAGCCCCTGGAAACCACTTATCTACTGCCCGTCTCTATGGACATATCTGCTCTGGACTTTTCACATAAATAGAATCATACAACATGTGATCCTTTGTGACGGATTCCTTTCACCCTGCATAACATTTTCAAGGCTTGTCCGCTTTGTTGTACATGTCAGTTCCTGGTTCTATGACTAAATAATATTCTGTTGTTGAATTTGTCCATCCATAAGCTTATGGATATTCAGCTTGTTTCTCCTTTCTGGCTGTTAGGAATAATGCTGCTGTGAATGTCGTGTCCAGGTTTTGTGTGGACATCTGCTTTCAGGTCTCTTAGATATACCTAGGAGTGGAATTGTGTATGGATGTGAGAGTTGGACTGTGAAGAAGGCTGAGCGCCGAAGAATGGATGCTTTTGAACTGTGGTGTTGGAGAAGACTCTTGAGAGTCCCTTGGACTGCAAGGAGATCCAACCAGTCCATTCTGAAGGAGATCAGTCCTGGGTGTTCTTTGGAAAGAATGATGCTAAAGCTGAAACTCCAGTACTCTGGCCACCTCATGCGAAGAGTTGACTCATTGGAAAAGACTCTGATGCTGGGAGGGATTGTGGGCAGGAGGAGAAGGGGACGACCGAGGATGAGATGGCTGGATGGCATCACTGACTCGATGGACGTGAGTCTGAGTGAACTCCGGGAGTTGATGATGGACAGGGAGGCCTGGCATGCTGCGATTCATGGGGTTGCAAAGAGTCAGACATGACTGAGCGACTGAACTGAACTGAACTGAACTGAACTGAACTAATGGTAACTCTATGTTTAATATTTTGAGGAACTGTCAAACCAGTTTTCAAAGAAGCTGTACCATTTAACATTCCCATCAGCAACGTATGAGGGTTCCAGTTTCTCCACATCACCCTCAACACTCATTGTTATCTAACTTTATGATTTTAGCCATCCTAGTGGGTGTAATGTGGTATCTCATTGTGCTTTTGATTTGCATGTCCCTGATGCTAATGATGTTGAGCATATTTTCATGTCCTTATTGGCTGTTTGTATATCTGCTTTGGAGAAACAACTGTTCATATCCCTTGCTCATTTTTAATTGGGTTTGTATTTTCATTGATGAGCAGGTTAAACATTTAACAAGAATATTTCATGAATGAGGCTGTGCATGTCACACTGTATAACATCAGGAGGCAAATGATGTCTGCTTACCCTGTTAGCTGCTCGTGTTAAGGTGATGACAGCTTAGATCATGTCTGTTGGGTTACATTTTTCCTCTTGTGAGCAGGGAGCAATGGGGTGATACTTTGACTTTACACAGCTGTCCTCATGCCCACCAACCTTTCACTTAATGTCTTTGGCAACTATTGATACTCTGCCTAAATCAATTACTAAATTAAGGGTTGCAAAATGGTGTTCTATTTTGTCTTGCTTGTTGGCTTGTTGCCTTTGCTGTTTGGTTTCTAGCATTCTTTCAGTTAATACAGTATTAGCTGGCTTCACATGTGGAGTGAGTGAAGTGAAAGTCCTTCATCAAATGGGGTTTGGGGTTATACTGACATGGTTCATTCTGGAAAGGCAGATGAGTGCTTAATTCTTTCCTTGTGATATTTGATGTTCAAATTAAGGGGTTGATATAATCCAAATTCAGGGAGTCCTGGTACCCTAGTCAGCACAGGTGAACGTCTGATTTCTCCATCGGAGGTGTTAGAGAGGCAGGCTTCTCCCCAGAGACTGCCGGTTTGGACAAGGTCCTTCTCTTCCCTTCCCTGATCACCTGCTGTTCTGGAATGCTGAAGGACACTTCTACCTCTTCCGTGATAGACACATCAGAAGTTAAAATTTAAAGACTCTCAACCACTTTTCAATGTCTCAGTAGTAATTCCCTGCAGAAGAAATGGCCAACTGATCCAGAGCCTCTCATTAGGCATTAGCTGGATTAAGTTTAAAACATTGACTCATCTTTTAACTATTACCCTAGGTTGCCCCTTGTTTTTAATCTGCTAATCCTTTTGTTTCTGTCTCTAATTCAAGCCAGAGTCATTGCCCTGGCTCAGTGGGGTTAAGAGAAAACATTTGCAATTGACTCAAGAGTTTTGTTCTGGCACTTTTGTTGTAACCATGTGTTCTGGGAAACAAACTCACTCAGAAGGACAATGCAGATAGTGGAGTGCAGTTTATTACACCAGCGGGCCCAAGGCAGAGTCTCCTCTTAGCCAAGGACCCCGACCAGTCTTTCTGAAAACCTTATATACCCTAAGTGTACGTGCCCAAACCCACCTCCCCAAATTCCCTGAAACTAGTCTGAGCAAAGGAAAAGAAAGATACAATCAAAGTTGGCCTGTGATTCATATGCCTTAAGCCTAAGCAGTTAACAGTGGACAATTATCAATAGGCCTGTGGTCATACCCCAATAAGCATAATAGAATGTATGATTCTATTCGGTTACACAGATAATCAGGGTATTCTTTTAGGCAACAGAGAGTCTAGGTACGAGCCCTGGGGCTCTTCCATTCAGGGGGCTGGCTTTTCCAGTTGGTATGTCGTTTCCATAGATACTGGGCATATAGCTCAAAGTCCACAGTCCGGCTCAAGATAGAGTCCTGCTTTCAAGATGGAGCCATTCCGTCTGTTTCCTCCTTCATTCCCCCCTCTTGATGCTCTTAACTCATAATATGAGCATCACTCATAGGGATATATTGCGCCCTGACTCTCCGACCTCCAGTTTGGGAGAACGCCATCAACTTTTGGGTTACAAAGTTCATAATACACTGTAAAATAAAGGGTCCACAAAGCAGAACTATCAAGGCAACTATGACAATGGTAAATATAGTTTTCCACCAATCACCCTTCACCCAGATAGGACCGAAATCCAAAAAGAAAGATTATCATCAGACATAACTTTTACCTGACCTTTCATGTCATCTGCTGCTGCTAAGTCACTTCAGTCGTGTCTGACTCATATCATCTAGGGTGGCTGATATATAGCCGGATAAATCAGGAATATATACACAACATTCAACATTGATTATAGCACAGGTCCCTCTTTGTACTGAAACTATGGTTAGTCTCAAGATGATACCAGCAAGTCCTTGTCGCAGCAGTTGATTGTAGAGCTTCACCTCTTGTTCTTCTGACCTTGGTTTCACAGGGGTCAGTGGGGTCCTTTTGTGTAGTCCGCTCGGTGTCCTCCAGGTCTGCGTGGTATGCTCTCTTCACCCTCACGTGGAGGATCCAGGGAGTGACACCTGCAACTTTAACTTCAGTAGGGCTGGTTAGAACAACAGTATATGGACCCTTCCAATGTGGGGCCAAGGAGTCATGTTTCCAGTCCTTGACCATACCTGATACCCGGGCACAAATTTGTGACTCTGTTCCCCAAGGGGGAATGGCGCCCTTTCTTGTACAAACTTAGTTACCTGGTTTATTACCGTACCCAGTTGTTCCATCTGCTGTGAAATCTCATCTCCCCTTACCTGAGGCAAATTTGTTGACACCTGTTTTATTATGGGAGGAGGCCTCCCATACACAGTTTTGTATGGAGAAGAGCCTTGGGACTGTGGGGTCATCCTGAGTCTTGAGCAGAGCCGTCGGAAACAAGTCCACCCAGGAACAGTTTCTAAGATCCACTTGGAGAGTGTCTCTTTAAGTGTTCAGTTGGTTCCTTCCACCATCCCAGAACTCTGGGGCCTATATGCTGTACATAATTTATGCTTGATATTTAAAGTTTTGCTTACTTGTTATACTAAATCAGTTCCGAAAGCTGGGCCATTGTTTGATCCAATGCTGGTAGGAAATCCAAATCTGGAAACTATCTCCCTAAGCAGGCACCAGGCTACTTTTGATGTTCTTTCAGTCGGCGTAGGAAAAGCTTCTACCCATCCCGAGAACGTACATATTATGACCAGCAGGTAATGGTAGTGTTGATGAGGTTTCATTTCAGTGAAGTCCACATCCAGATGTTCAAAGGGCAGCGAGCCTTTCACCTGAATCCCTGGAGGTTTCTGTCTGTGCCGAGAGGCAGCCTTGACCTGTGAGCAGGCAGTGCAGTTCTGAGATTTTGTCCTGCATAGGGAAGAGAGGCGCGGAACCAAGAAATATTTTCAGATTAGCTCTTTCAGTTTATCATGGCCTAGATGGGTTGCTTGGTGCATTTGGCTTACCAGAGTGGGTGCCAGCTCCTCCAGTACCAATAATTTGCCACTTGGCAATTTTTACCATCGCTTTTCAGTCTTGATGGCCCCTTCTGCTTTGGCTGGTTGGTTTTGGGCTTCAGTGTATTTTGGAGAGTCTAACGTTAGCTCAGGTAGCTCCGCCAATATGAGAGCTTTAATAGGGGCTTCACTTGTCACCCCCAAGCCCTCAGCTGCTTGTTTAGCAGTCTTATCTGCCAGTCTGTTCCCTGAGCCTGGGGGGTATCCTCTTTGTGACGTCTTCAGCAGTGTATGACTGCAACCCTTTGTGGTTTCCAGGCAGCATCTGCTAAGTCGCTTCAGTCGTGTCCGACTCTGTGTGGCCCCATAGATGGCAGCCCACCAGGCTCTCCCGTCCCTGGGATTTTCCAGGCAAGAATACTGGAGTGGGTTGCCATTTCCTTCTCCAATGCATGGAAGTGAAAAGTGAAAGTGAAGTCACTCAGTTATGTCTGACTCTTAGCGACCCCATGGACTGCAGCCTTTCAGGCTCCTCTGTCCATGGGATTTTCCAGGCAAGAGTACTGGAGTGGGGTGCCATTGCCTTCTCCAGGCAGCATCTAATAGGGTCTTAATTTCTTCCTTATTTATCTTTTCTTTATTATCTTTTTCACTAGCTGTCAAAGGCCCTGTAGCGTGGCAAAAGTATACCTGGAATCTGTGTCAATGTTTGTCTTCTTACCTTTTGACAGCTGGAGGGTGTGGGTTAGAGCATATAGTTTGGCCTGTAGAGTGGACCAGTATGATGGCAGAGAGCTAGCCTCAACGATGGTTTCTTCCATGACTACTGCATATCCCAACAGTCTACTGAACAGACTGCTTCCACTATTTTTAAGTTCATGGTGTTTTCTGGTGGCCATCCTACTCCCACAGGGGGCCATTCAACCTCACAGAGTATGTGGAGGTGGTTAGGCCTCATCTTAACCCCATAGTCTCCTCCTAATCCCTTCTTTAAATTTTTAATCATGCACTCCAATACAGTTGCCTTAGATTCACTTCCCCCCATCTTGCTTACCTTCTCGGACCTTCTACTTTTCCTTTTCGTTCTGTCTACGAAGTTCTCAGTACCCTATGTACTTCTGATATTTCCACTCAGTGACACTTAAATTGCCATTCTGCCTCCTTCCTAATTGGGGTGAGAAGAGCCTTACCTGCCAGATCCCAGAGGGAGAAGGGGGATCGGTGTGTCTTCACCTGCTGGTCAGCACAGCCGAACCAGAACACCACGTGATCCAAGACTGTGTCTCCCTTAACTTTAAAAGTCCATTCTGCCTTGGTGGGCTTGATCAGGTGCGGATGAAAATACAGATGGGTTAAATATCCCACGTCCCAGGCCATCTCTGGAAAAGCCAATTTGTACTCACTTTGACTTCCCTGGTGGCTCAGACAGTAAAGCGTCTGTCTACAATGCGGGAAACCCAGGTTCGATCCCTGGGTTGGGAAGATCCACTGGAGAAGGAAATGGCAATCCACTCCAGTACAGTTACCTGGAAAATCCCATGGACAGAGGAGCCTGATAGGCTACAGTCCATGGGGTCGCAAAGAGTCGGACACAACTGAGCAACTTCATTCATTCATTCATTCATTCATTCATGTATCCCCCTCCTTCCAGCCTGACAATTCTGAGGGGGTCAAGAATTTTATAGAAGATGGGACACCTCCTTGGGGAGAGCAGAATACGAACACACAAAAACCAAGTTTCTTCTCCTAAAAATCCCCTGCCAATTGCTTGGTAATAATTGTCCCCGAGATGGCATGGACACCATCTCCTAAATGACTTTTACAAATTTCCTTCCTAAGCCTTAACACGCTCGTCAACCTGTGTACCAAGCAATCGTTGCCACCTGCCAAATCCAGGCTCCTGTGGGTCCCTGCTCCTTCTAGTCCCTCCCAGGGGGGTGATCAGGCCCCCTCTTCCACCCTGCCGGGTGGGTTCCTCCTCACCTGAGCGCTCAGTTCCCCTGCTGCTGTCCACTACTTGCTAACGTGAAAGGTCTGGGCATTGAGAAGCAGAATCCTTCCAGATGGGCGAGGCGCCTTCCCCCTCTAGAAGATTCGAGCCGAAGGGCCTCGGAGTAGTCCCAAATCAGACTTGTCTCCTCAAAGTGAGGAGTTTCCCGGCCCATGCACCAAATGTTGTAGCCACGTGTTCTGGGAAACAAACTCACTCAGAAGGACAGTGCAGATAGCGGAGTATAGTTTATTACACCGGCGGGCCCAAGGCAGAGTCTCCTCTTAGCCAAGGACCCTGACCAGTCTTTCTGAAAACGTTATATACCCTAAGTGCATGTGCCCAAACTCACCTCCCCAAATTCCCCGGAACTAGTCTGAACAAAGGAAAAGAAAGATACAATCAAAGTTAACCTGTGATTCATATGCCTTAAGCCTAGGTAGTTAACAGTGGACAATTATCAATAGGCCTGTGGTCATACCCCAATAAGCATAATAGAATTTATGATTCTATTCGGTTACACAGATAATCAGGGTATTCTTTTAGGCAACAGAGAGTCTAGGTACGAGCCCTGGGGCTCTTCCATTCAGGGGGCCTGGTTTTCCGTTGGTGTGTCATTTCAGTAAATACTGGGCATATGGTTCAAAGGCCACAGTCCGGCCCAAGATGAGAGTCCTGCTTTCAAGATGGAGCCTGTTCTGTTTCCTCCTTCACTTTTAGCGTATGATCTTAGGCAAGTCTTATAAACGGAAATTCATTTTTTTCTCAAATGAAGGATGAATATGATACTGAATCTGCCTGCCAATGCAGTGAGACACAAGAGAGGCACATTTGATCCCTGGGTCAGGAAGATCCCCTGGAGTAGGAAATGACAACGCACTCTGGTATTCTTGCTGGGAAAATTCCATGGACAGAGGAGCCTGCCAGGCTACAGTCCATGCAGCCACAAAGAGTTGGACACGACTGAGCAACCGAGCACTTACTAGATTCACTGTGATAGCTGGAGTGAAAATGCTTCGTAAACTGTCAAATACCACAAAAGTGGGTCAGGGGTTTCCTGGTGGTCCAGCGGCTAAGACTCCACGTTCCCAGCGCAGGGGGCCTGGGTTCAATCCCTGGTAAGGGAACTCGATCCCACATGCTGCAGCCAAATTAAAAAAAAAAAAAATGTGGGTCCGGCCCCAGGCCCCGCTTTGGGCTCTAAGCTGGAATCAGTCAGTCTCCACCACCTTGACTGTTACTGGTTCAGGCTATTTCAGGGGCTTCTTTCTCAAGGTTTTGTTTTCTTAGGCCTTTTTGTTTTCCAGCTTTTCCTAGCTGCCCGGCCTCTAAGCATGAAGCCACCCCATGAAGCTTTGCAACTTCCAGGACTTTTGCTCCCAATTTCTCTAAACTACATGGCTGAATATAACAGAAAGAGCGCAGGTCATGGACCCGACCAGGTGTGGGTTCAAATCTTGGTCCCGTCTCTTGCGGACCGTGTGACTGGAAGCTAAATTAAGTCTTGTCATTTCTTTATCTGTTTCATATACCTGAAAAGCCGGGTGGTGGTATTAAACTTTTTAAGAATGGGAACAGCTTTAGTAAAAGGCCTCAAACTTAGTAGGAAGCATTTGCTGCCTTTTCCTTCTTGGCCCCAAATTACTTTCCCTTAGGTTCCTGCTTCCTCCCACCTTTGGAGTTTGCTTTTGCAACTCCTACCAATTTCATTGTCTTCCCAGTACAGCTATTTGCATTTCTGAAAGGGTCCCATTTGTTTCTTATTTGTGCCTACCTCAAGTATTCTTAACCACGTCTGTTCTAAAGAAGGTTTTCCCCTCAGTGTTGCAGGCTGCTTTCTGCCCTGAGGTTCTGCTACGAGGCTCACTGAAGCCAGAAAATGGATGTTATTTCACTGCCTCAGTGTGCACTTAAATGTGAGAAATCTAACACATAATTTTAACGTTTGGAGTATCTGCCTTTGGCTTTCTCCTGGGCGTCATGTGTCTCTAGGTTCACTTTAAAGATGCATGGAGATTGGAAGTGCTTTTTAAAATAGGGACCGCTCCTCCATTGCGAGTTTGTGCTCTGTCCCACATCTTCTCACTGTCAACAGAGTTGAAAGGATTGTAAGTGGATCCAGCTGTTAGCTGTGTGGGGCTTGCGTTTTCACCAGAGGCATTTTGTGATGTAATTGATGGTGCAGCTGGATGAAGAGCCTGGTGTTTGGTGTGTTCCTTGGGGTGAATGAATAGGTGTGTTCTGTACAGGGGTGTTAAGTTGTGCTAGTAAAACGTTAGGCTGAACATTACCTTTGCTGAAGGAACTTCTTTTTTCGCAGTGTAAACTGTCAGCAGGATTCAGGGAGGTATTTACATTGGTCAATGTGCTGTATGTGGCTGTTTTTCAATAAAGAAGCAAGGTATTATTTACTCTACCAAAAACCTCAGCTAGGCAGTATTTGGTGAGAGTTACCCTAAGACAATAATATTATTGCAGTGCACTGGTTAGGACTCCGAACTTCCACTGCAAGGGACACAGGTTCAGTCTCTGGTCAGGGAACTAAGATTTCACAAGCCACATGGCACAGCACCGCCCCCCCACCCCGCCCCCAAATTCACAAGAGTTTTGCCATGTAACAGTCGCCAAGTCCAAGCTCATACTGCTTACCTCTTGACAAGCCAATAAATGAGAGAGTGGTTGGGGCAAGGAATAGTGGCTTTTTCAGAAAGTAAGCAGACCAAGGAGATGGTGGACTTGTGTCCCCAAAAACCATCTTTCCCGAGTTACGAGTCAGGTTGTTTTTTATACCAAACAGGAAGGGTTGTTGGTTGCTGCAAACTTTTTGGTATGAGAATCTTTTGTTCTTACAACAGTCCCCCATGTAGGTTTGGTGACAATGTCCCTATAAACTTCCAGCAAGACAAATGTTATTCTCTGTTCTGCAACTTTTTATCTGTAGTGAATGGAAAGTGTTATACCTTTAAAGGCCAGAGCCTTGAAAATGCCTGTATATTTCAGACCCTAGGCAATATTCCTGTAGCAAAAGCAATAGGATACAAAGGGTAAAGGAAAAGAAAGACCCAATATGGAGTCAGGTTTGCTCTTCCCTATTACATAATCTAGAGCAAGGAATGTGCTGGTGCCATTGCAACTCCGGGAACCTGAATCAGGATTCCATGATGCTAATTTGCAGACTGTTAAAAGATAAACTGAGGCATATATTTTAAAAATTAAGAGTTTATTTGAGCAAAAATTGTTTTGAATTGGACAGCATCCAATCCAGCAAATAGAAAGGAGCTCTGAGGAGCTGTATGAAATGAAAGACTTTATTAGGCAGAAGGGAGTGAGAAGAGGAAAGTTATCTGGCAAAATAAAAATGTAGGTTGTATTATTGCAAGTTTATTTTTCTTTAAGGTAGCAGGGGTCTACCTAGCAGGTTACCTCAATACTGCTAATCAGATGGTTCCTGCATGTAGTGGAAACTATAATTAAGCCTCGATTTGGTGATGCAGGGCTTAGCATAAGTGACTCCATTTTGGGCATGTTGTCTTTTTCTTTGTTTTTTCCTTTTTTTGTTATTGTTGTTCCTTTTTTTTTTTTCCTTCCTGTTGTTTTTTAACTAAAGAGAGAGAGAGGTGCAGATGTACAGGAGCTGGTGGTAAACCCTACCTGGAGAGGGCAGGAGGGCTTCAGAGGGAGAAATGGGACTTTGCCAAGGATGAAAGCTGAGCAAGGATCTTTGAGGCCAGGGGAACCATAGATGCAAAAACTTCTATGCAGTTAAGTAGGTGAAACACCATGGTGAGTTTGGAGAAGTGTAAGCAATTAAACACATTTTTCTAGCACATGTATTTCTACCTTAGCCTTCTCCTTACCACCCGTTTCTCCTCAACCCTCTCTGCCCCTGCTCTGCCGTCCTGCCCCTCTAGGTTGTCGCAGAGCACCAGGCTGGGCTCCCTGTGTTATATAGCAGCTTCCCACTAGTCATCTGTTTTACAGATGGTAGTGTATATATGTCAATAGCACTTTCTCAATTTGTCGCATCCTCTACATCCCCTGCTGCGTCCACAAGTCCATTCTCTACGTCTGTGTCTGCATTCCTTCCCTGCAGATAGGTTCATCAGTATCATTTTTCTGGATTCCATATATATGCATCAATATACAGTATTTGCTTTTCTCTTTCTGTCTTACTTCATTCTGTATTAATAGGCTATAGGTTCACACACTTCACTACAACTTACTCAAATTTGTTCTTTTTTATGGCCGAGTAATATTCCTTTGTATATATGTAAAATAACTTCTTATCCATTCATCTGTTGAAGGACATTTAGGTTGCTTTCATGTCCTGGCTATCGTAAATAGTGTTGCAATGAATATTGAGGTGCTGCTGCTGCTGCTAAGTTGCTTCAGTCATGTCCGACTCTGAAACCCCATGGACTGTAGCCCACCAGACTTCTCTGTCCATGGGATTCTCCAGGCAAGAATACTGTAGTGGGTTGCCATCTCCTTCTCCAGAGGATTTTCCCAACCCAGGGACCAAACCCGATTCTCCATGTCTCTCCTGTATTGGCAGGCAGGTTCTTTACCACTAGTGGCACCTGGGAAGCCTGAATGTCCACAAGGGGTACGTGTCTTTTAGAACTGTGGTTTTCTCAGGGTGTGTGGCCAGGAGTGGGATTGCTGGGTCATATGGTAGCTTTATTCCTAGTTTTTTGAAGAATCTCCATTCTGTTCTCCATAGCAGCTGTATCAATTTCCATTCCCACCAACAGTGCAAGAAGGTTTCCTTTTCTCCACATCCTCTCCAGCATTTATAGCTTGTAGATTTTTTGATGATAGCCATTCAAGACTGGTGTGAGGTGGTACCTCATTGTAGTTTTGATTTGCGTTTCTCTAATAATGAGTGGTATTGAGCATCTTTTCATATGTGTATTGGCCATCTGTGTGTCTTCTTTGGAGAAGTATCTACTTAGGTCTTCTGCCCATTTTTTTTAAATTGGATTGCTCGTTTTTCTAATATTGAATTGCATGAGCTGCTTATATATTTGGGCAATTAATCCTTTGTTGATTGTTTCATTTGCAGTTATTTTCTCCTGTTCTAAGGGTTGTCTTTTCATCTTGTTTATAGTTTCCTTTGCTGTGCAAAAGCTTGTAAATTTAATTATATCCCATTTGTTTATTTTTGTTTTTATTTCCATTGAGCTAGGAGATGGATCAAAGAGGGTCTTGCTTTGATTTATGTCAGAGTGTTCTACCTATGTTTTCCTCTAAGAGTTTTATAAGTTTCTGGTCTTACATTTAAGTTTTTAATCCATTTTGAATTCATATGTGTGTATGGTGTTTGGAAGTGTTCTAATTCTTTCTTTTACATGTAGCTGTCCAGTTGTCCCAGCACCGCTTATTGAAGAGGCTGTCTTTTCTCCATCGTATATTCTTTCCTCCTTTGCCAAAGATAAGGTACCCATTGGTGCATGGTTTATCTCTAGGCTTTCTATTTTGTTCCATTGGCCGATTTCTGTTTTTTTTTGTGTGTGTGTGCCAGTACCATACTCTCTTGATGACTGTGACTTTGTAGTATAGTCTGAAGTCAAGGAGATTGATTCCACTAGTTCCATTTTTCTTTGTCAAGATCGCTTTGGCTACTCAGGGTTTTTTGTGTTTCCATACAAATTGCGAAATATTTTGGCCTAGTTCTTTTGAAAAATACCTAGGAATAAACCTACCTAAAGGGATTAAAGACCTGTATGCAGAAAATTATGACACTGATGAAAGAAATGAAAGATGGCACAAACAGATGGAGAGATATACCATGTTCTTAGAAGAATCAGTACTGTGAAAATGACTGTATTACCCAAAGAAATCTCAGAAGGTGTTATTTCAGTGGAGCCCTGGAAGATGTGAGAAACAGCCCATTATATGGATGCAAGAGGTGAGGAAGAGGGTGCTGGTGGTCTCAGGGATGGAGAAAGTGCTGTATACTTCAGAGACAGGACACACAGAACATGGGATGAGAAAGAGGAAGGAATCAAACCAGGTTTCCCAGCTTAAGCAGCTGGGTCAATCAGTGTCTGTTATGGGCACAGCCCTGGGCAGCTGGACAGGGGGACTGCATGACTTTCTGTGGTCTGCAGTCTCGTCCCCTTGGAGATGCTGTTACGCACCTGGTTCTTGGACTCTTTAATCAATAGAAATTGATAAGAAGCCAGACAAGAAACTCAGGCAAGGCTCTACGGGGACTCACGCTGTGGCACGAGGGAGCAAAAGCAAGAAACAGGTGCCCTTGCTCGCTCTCCTAGAGAGAAGTGAGCTGGTCCCCTAAACGGGGTGAGGGGAGGGGAAGGGGAAGGGGACCAAAGGGGAGGCCTGTGTGGTCTGCCCGCCCCCTTGGTGGTGCTGTGCGCAGGGATCATGTGCAGTTACCTGCCTTTGCTCCAGGATCCTCAGGAGTGGCCCTTAGTTTGTGGCCTTTCAGAATGTGTCTCAACTGCCCATGCATGTGGTTATCGTTAGTACTTTATAGTTTCTTTGTATTCTGTTGCTGGGGGAGGCATTTGTCCAGGTCCAAGTGCAGGCGCCCAAATAGAGGGTCCCAGGTCCCAGCCTGTCTCAGTTGTACTCAGTCTCTCCCCCTGGTCCACTAGGGGCCTTTTAGGCTCTTCTTTCTGTGTGCCGGCCCTGCTACTGAATTGCTCAACTTCAAAAAGATTGAGAAAAGGAAACAGTCCAGTAGGAGCATTACAAGCCGGATGGATTTGTGAGATGAGACTGGCACCCAAATGTACGAGAACGTTGTTCATCAGCTCTGCCATTAACTGCTACATCTGGAGAAAACAAAAACAAAATCAAAAGTGTTTACTGAGACGTTTAAGAATCAAAACTTCAGGATGTTCTGTATATGACATCTTTTTTTCATTATCACAGAGAAGTGAGTTGAATGTGCCATAAAACTGGCTGAAAAGTAATTTTCCTAATAGTGCTAATATTAATGAGGGTTATCTGGTCTTTGTCCAAAGTATTTGCAGGCAGGGATTCATACTTGTCTAAAACCTCAATTCCTAAAGCATTTCTTATGAAAATAGGAACATTCCTGTGCCCAGATTCTCAATAATAAAAGACACCGGGAGCGTTTTCAAAACTGTTGGCCTGATTTAAATTTCACTGGAAAACAGCTTTTTAAAACCAAGTTGTCTGTATGTGGCCTCCGTGTGATCACTTCTCACTGGCAGCTGGTAACTGCCAACTTCTGGTGGCTTGAGAAAGTGAGCTGTTTCCCACGCTCCCACACGGCAACCCAATCAGGATGTTTGTGCTGGGAGATGTTTGGATGGGGTTGGGGCGAAAAGGGCGAGAGACCAGCTGGACGAGGCTCCTTCCCCAACTGCCTTCTCTACAGCCTGTCCATGCTTTCCAGAAAACCATTGCTGGTGCCAGGTGGTGATGGAAATTATGTCACCTGAACACTTAACAGCCCGTGAACTTTGGTAAAATGGGAGGGTTTTTCTAAGTCTCCAGTGACTCCCAAACCTGTTGCTCTTCTCCCTTCCCGGGGCCCAGATTGGCTCCATCAACGCTGAACCTTTTTACCTGGTTCTTGGCATGTTGTAGGGTTTCTTGTCTGCCCCTGCCCCCTCCTGTAGGAATGAGGTCTGAAGTGACTGAATGATGAGGCCATGGGAAGAGGAGGGAGGGAAGGAAGTCACCTGGAAAACTCACAGGACTTCTAATCAACTGAGCAGCTGCAACTCCCTTCCACGCATTCCCGTTCTTCCAGTCTGTAGTTTCTTGAAGTGCAAACTAGGGTGCCATATGCAAAGTCACTCCCATTGCAGTCAGGATTTTTAAAAAAATTCATGGACTCCAGAAGTAAAAAGACCACTTGTGTGGTGTTCTTTGCCCCCAGTGGACTGTGTATTAAGAAGGATATGTGTATGTTAATCACTCAGTCATGTCCGACTCTTTGTGATCCCTTGAACTGTAGCCTACCAGGTTCCTCTGTCCTTGGAATTCTCCAGGCAAGAATACTGGAGTGGGTTGCCATTTTCTTCTCCAGGGGATCTTCCCGACCGTGGATCTCCTACACTGTGGGCAGATTCTTTACCACTGAGTCACCAGGGAAGCCCTGGAAGGATATAGGAGAGACTCAAAGCCTCATCCTAAGCCCGGTTTTGCAAGGAGGCTCAAGCATGCCCACCCCCAGGGGTCTGTGGTCCCTTCCCCATTTTCCCAGGGAATGTGGATTTTACTTGGGTAAGAACGCAGCAATATTTTCATAGGCTTTAGACTGGTTTCAGGAAATGTTAACTGGACTTCCCTGGTGGTCCAGTGGTTAAGAATCTGCCTGCCAGTGCAGGAGACGTGGGTTTGATCCCTGGTCCTGGAGGACCCCACATGCCACGGGGCAACTGAGCCTGTGTGCCACAGCTACTGAGCCTCAACTCTAGAGCCCCATGCTCTGCAACAAGAAAGGCCGCCACAGTGAGGAACCCAGCATTGCAACCAGAAAGTAGCCTTGCTTGCCACAACTAGAGAAAGCCCTCGTGCAGCAACGAAGATCCGGTGCAGATAAAAAAGAAAAAACACGATAACTGATTTCAAGAAGTGGTAACTGATAACTGGTTTCAAGAAGGCTGAATTAAGTGATTAAGTGAACACAGTGAACTAAGTGAATTAAGTGAACATAGTGATTAAGAAGGGTCGATTTGGAGTTGGTCTCCCTGGGTTCAAATCCTGGTGCTGCCACTTATTGGTAACTTTGGACAAATTGATTCACTTATTAATACCTTATTTTCCACTTCAGAAAAATGTGGATAATAGCAACAGCTATTCTTGGGTCCTTCCTCCATGACAAATAGCGAAAGTTCTATTTGACAACTTCATTGGCAAAAGACAGGTTTAATTGAGGTTTGATTCATTATCATACTCATTTTTCTTATTTTAGAAGAAATTCAAATGCAAACATCTTTGGGACCCCAGACACTGTGCCTGCTATCTACCTGGCAGGGCTGTTAAAAACACTCTCAGCTGAGAGTAGCACCTTATTGCTTTTCTTGGCACCTTTTGATAACTGGTGAGGTTGAAATGGAACATGTTCCTCTTATTGGTCTTCCTTCTTGAAAACTGTTTGAAATACCCTTTGGCCTGCTTCCCATTGGAATCTTGATGTTCTTTTATTTACATATAAACTTTGTTTCCTGATCATGCACATAATACATATATCTTGAAAAATTTGGGGAAAAAGCAAATTTATTAGAATAAAAATGACCCTCAGAATTTTAAAAAATAGTAATAGCTATTCTTATGGGGTTCTTTTGAGGATTCACTATTAATAAGAGGTCTGGAACATGGTAAACATCCAGTAAAGTTAGCTGTTGATGCAGGTCATTAATCTGTTCAAAGTAATGACAGCCTCGTGGCCCATTCACATTTACTTCTCGACTCTCATTTGCTTATTGTCCCATCATCTGTTTGTGTTAGTCCTCCACATCCTCCTGGATTGTGGGTGCCTTGAAAGCAGAGTCTGGGTTGTGCCCATTTGTGGACCCACAGCTCTAGCTCAGCCCTGGTTTGTCATGATTAGTTCATCCATTGAGTAAATTAAGGCAGGCTTTGATGATGACTTATGTTTGAATGGTGCTTTTTGTGCCACAAAGCACACACATAGGAAGCCTAAGACTCGAAGTTTAGGACCCTTGCCCAAGTCATATGCCAGAGTCACGTCCTGTGAGTCTTTTTTAATGTATTTGTTTAGCTGGGTCAGGTCTTAGTTGCAGCTCCTGGGCTCTCCAGTTGCTGTGTTAGGGCTGAGCTGCTCTAAGGCATGTGGGATCTTAGTTCCCCAACTGAATCAAGCCTGTGTCACCTGCACTGCAAGGCAGATTCTTAACCACTGGATTATGAACCCCAGGTCTATGATTCTTGCCCTTGCTCCTTCCAGTAGGCTGTCCTCTCTAGGAAGAGAATGCTGAGTTTTATAATTCAGATCATGGCTTTTGCTGATTCTGTTGTATCTGAATCTCACGTAGGTGAAATTATATAGCATGTATTACGGTTGTGTCTGGATTCTTTTGCTCAGCTTAATACGTGTGAGATTCACTCATGTTGTTTTATGTATTTTTAAAAATCACTGTATAATATTCCACTGTATGCTAAGACCAGAATTTATTTTCCTGTTCTCTTGTTGATGGGTTTGTGGGTGGTTCCCAATGGGTTTGGTTGGGCTTCCCAGGTGGCTCAATGGTAAAAAAATCCCTCTGCCAATGCAGGAGATGTGGTTCAATCCCTGGGTCAGGAAATGGCAACCTGCTCCAGTATTCTTGCCTGGAGAACCCCATGGACAGAGGAGCCTGGTGGGCTATAGTCCCATAGGGTCATAAAGAGTTGGACATGACTGAGCATGTACAAAATTTGGTTCTAAGTCTCTGCACTCCTTTTAACGATGCTTGGTTTTTTACAGGTCACCACAAATGGCATCATTGCCATGAGTGAACCCCCAGCCAAAGAAACCCACCCTGGGCCCTTCCCACCAACCTTTGGAGCAGTCGCCCCTTTCCTGGCGGACTTGGACACAACAGATGGCCTGGGGAAAGTCTACTATCGGGAAGACTTGTCTCCCTCCGTCACTCAGCTGGCAGCGGAGTGTGTCCAGAGAGGGTTCCCAGAAGTCTCTTTCAAGCCCAGCAGCGCAGTGGTTGTCACTTGGGAATCCGTGGCTCCCTACCAAGGGCCTAGCAAGGACCCCACCCTGGAAGGCAAGGTAAGCACCCGTCCAGGCACAGGGGCAAATAGTCTAATGCGTTGGCTTTGCACACTTTGGTCTTCTGGTTTGTGCTACTCTCATGTACACCACATCCATGTGATTGGTAAAGATAGGACATCCACAGCAAAATCTAATAAGCTATTTATTGCAGGTCTAAAATGTCCAAAATCCTATCTGCAGGCTACCTAAATCTGTGTTGTAATGATGATCAGATGTAAAGAAAGCCAAGATCCCTGAGATAACTAGCCACATGGCAAGAACAGAGTTGATAAATTATAGCCCTAGATAGAGAATTTATTACAAGTTTATGAATATGCAGTGATAAATTAAAATAATAAAGCAGTCCCAAGGGATGTGAAGAACTAAAGATAAGACCCATGTTCTAGTTGGGGGGACAACCCCCCCACCATCTATTTGTACCATGTGAATGGTTTAGGACACAGGTTTCTTCATAAGCAGGGCTGCTGTTTCTTTAGATTCAGTGGTTGGGAAAGATGTTAGGGTATGTAGAGCTTGGACCTGCACTTAGAAGGGGAATATTTGAGCAGGTCAAGAAGCCCATCTCTAGTTCTGAAGTGAGACTTTAGGACATGCTTCAGCTTCTCCTTGGAAAAATAATTTCACTCCACCATTATTTAAGTTTTGTAGCATGACAGGGTAGAGTACAACTTGAAAGGTCCAAAAGCATCTTTAAACGGAGGAAATGGTCCAGGCTGGTGGTTCCCAAAGTGTGTACCCCAGAATACTGGTCCTACAGACAGTCCTTGAGGAAAAAGACTCCTTGGGCCAAATAAGTTTGGGAAATGCTGAAACTATAGGTTCCTCTTGGTGTCTCACTCTGGAAAGCCCTATGGTACAGACACCTGCTTAACTTAGTTTAATTTAGTCATCCCTAAACCTGGCTGTACCATTTTCCCTCCCAAATAGGACACATTGCATCCCATAGAGCACACTTTGGAGAAATCTGACATGTTTTGCTTTGCCACCTGTACCTGCCTGAGTGGCATGCTTGAAAACTGTTTAAAACCTTCAGTTTCTTGGGACTTCCCTGGTGGTCTAGTGGTTAAGACATGCGTCCATGACAGGGGCCTGGGTTCCTTCCCTGGTGGGGGATCTAAGATCCCACATGCCGCATGGCATGGCAAAAAAATAAATCGATAAAGTAGAACCTGAAATTTCTCAAGTGTGCATGCTCTTTACTTGAGTGATAACTGCCCGGCCCATTGTACAGAGCTCTTGCCTGCCTCGTGGGCCCAGGCTCCTCTCCTCCTGACTTCTCCGCTCCCCCCTGTAGCAGCTAGACCAGATTATTGGCAATCCCCTGATGAGGCTTTTTGCTTGTTTGCTTTAGCCGCAATCTCATCACTAGCAGTGCTCTGCCTGTGATGGCCTCTCCCTGACCCTCACTGCGTTAAGCGCCTGCTTGTTCACTCAGCCTCCTCTGCCCCCACCCCTTCCAGCACTGGGCACTTTGCCTGCACGCAGCTTGGTTACAGAATCCATTCTTTAGTTTGGGAATGTTTTGTTCAGATGTCAGTCTTCCCACCTAAACTGTAAATTCTCAAGTGCCAGGATCGTGTATTTGTATCCTTCGTCTTCGCAGTGTTTGGGGCAATGTCTGGTGCACAGCAAAGGTGCTAACGTGAAGGGATACGTCCTCTGCCCGATTCTCATATGCTGGCTCACACAGTCCTCGTAACATTTCTCTGCAGTAGGTGATTTTCTCTCCATTTTACAGACTCAAAAATCAAGGTTCAGAGAGGTTAGGTAACATGCCCAAGGTCACTCAGCCAATGATGAGGGCAAGGAGTTGGATCCAGATCTGTTTTCTCCCAAAGCTCATGTTCTTTCTTACTGAACAGTGCTAGGGCTCAACAAACTAAATAATAAATGTGGTTGAATATGTTTAATGGCTGTGGAAATAAATTCTGGGGATAAGAATTTGCCGATTCGCTTGAGAGAGAGAGGTAGCATCTCTATAATTTTTGGTTAACCTTAGGGTCACAGTTATGCAGAAGGTATTCATTGACTAATTAGAAAATTTCATGTTGACATAGCGTTAGAGATATTTAAGTGGAATTATCCTGGAATACTGTCCTTGCTACAAAAATATTTCTTTAGAATAAGGTGCAAATAGTGCCATCTCTGTATTTTTTATATGTAGTCTGGTAAATAGCACAGTTTAAGATCCTGAGTAACTGAATCTTAACTCATCTTCACAGAGAAACACATTCCAGTGCATTCTGGCCTCCTCTGATTCCAGCACCTATGCCATTTTCCTTTATCCTGAGGATGGTCTGCAGTTCTACACAGCATTCTCAAAGAAGGAGGAGAACCAAGTTCCTGCGGTGGTTGCTTTCAGCCAAGGTTTAACAGGATTAATATGGAAGAGTGACGGAGCTTATAATATATTTGCTAATGACAGAGAATCAGTTGGAAATCTGGCCAAGTATGCTTTTTTCTTCTTCAGTAGATTCTCCCTTTAATAAGATTCTCATCTGACTGTTTTATAAGAATAATGTAATGGGCTTTATAGAATATTACCTAAAAATGTGGATTTAAATTCTGTAGGGGACTTTCCTGGCAGTTCGATGGTTAGGACTCTGCACTCTCACTGCCAACAGCCTAGGTTCAGTCCCTGGTTGGGGAATTAAAATCGTTTAAGCTGTGCAGTGTGACCAAAAACAAATAAGAAATTTAAATTTTGTATATAGTTTTTTATTATGTAGTACTTTTTTCCTGATGAACTCAGGGAATATACTCTTAGAATGAAAGGCATCCAAGTTTTTAGATATCATTTTCATTTGAAACAGTTTTATCATCTCTTCTATAAAGTCAGAAATACAAAGTATTCAAAACTATCTCTTGCTATGAACCCATGGCTGAGAGGGTTTTTCCCTACACTGACTGGGGGTGGGGAATGTTGTTATAATAGAAACAGTGCTCTCTTGGGCTATTTTGTAGAATTTGGCAAAGGGGGAAAAGCTCAGACTTTTTTTTTTCCTAATAATTAAACTTCATTATTCTTTTAAAAATTAAGCACCTCCTCCTCCCAATTTCACTTTGTCATGGAGTCTAAAACTCCTCAACCCTTTGACAGTGTACTGGTAAATATTTAACAACTGACTTTATGCAGGTTGAGGAAGCCCTCACTCGTTTATAGCATTCCCCTGTTTCCGTGGTGTAAATACTTCTACCACGGCCAGTTTTCAGCTGTTACATCATGTCACTCACCCGGAGGTTGAGAAAAGGTGCACCATTATATAGCATTCTCACCCTAGAGGTGTGGTAGATTCAGATAACTTCAAGAACATAGCTAATAGGAACATAATTCATATGGGATGAGTTTTGAGTATTTATTGCCTCTGCTTTTAATATAGTTTGTTTAATTGTAAGTTTATATAATTTGATTTTTTATGAGCTGGTTCAAGCAAGCTCCTGTACATCACTGCCTTTTCTCAAGTCCCGGGTGGACAGACTGATTAGACGTCTGATTTCTGCAGGACTTTCTCGATTTCTCATTCCCTGTCCCAGCCCAGTCTTTTGCTCAGTGTTCTCCACTGAATAATGTATGTCCCTTCTTTCTATTATATAATCTGGTCACTTTATACAATTTCTGATAGTAAAATGGTATCAGAACAGTAAAAATAGTAGTACAAGAAGTCGAGATTAGGGTTATTCTGTTGTGTTTTATAACTATAAAATGCCTTTAGATTCTGAATATCATTTGCATTTTACTATACCCTCCGAGCATAAAAAGGTAAACTGAGACCTATCCAAGGTTCCACAGCTAACAGTGTCAGGATTTCTAGTAAACCAAGTCTGGCCTGTTTTCACTCACAACTTTTGACACTAAAGACATGGGGTTTTTTTTCCCTCTTACCAACTAATTCTTTAACTCTTCAGATACCAACTGGGTATCCTATAATTCAGTTCTGACACTAACTGCTTAGAATCAGCACAGACCTCATAGCTTAAGAGCTCAGTCCTGCAAGGTTGCCCCCACTTCAGACATCCCTTGAAAGTCCCAAGTTGCTGCCTACACTTCCTATCAACCAGCTATAAACTGGGGGCTCCATGACTCCCTGCTCCGGTTTGATAATTTGCTAGAATGGCTCACAGAATTCAGGAAAGTACTTCACTGACTATTACTCGTTTATTATAAAGGACGCAACTCAGGAATAGCCAAATAGAAGAGATACATAGGGCAAGGGGCATTGTATAAGGGGAGGAGGAGGTGAGGGGCTTCCAAGCCCTCTCTGGGCACACCACCCTCCTAGCACACCTCAACTGTGTCCACCAGTCCAAAAGCTCTGTCAACCTGATAACTTAGGAATTTTTGTTACATAGGCATGATTGATTAAATCATTGGCCATTGGTGATTAACTATCTCCAACCCCACTTCCCCACCCTCTTCCTGGAAGTCAGGGTGTGGGGCTGAAAATTCCAACCCTGTCATCCTGCCTTGGTCTTCCTAGTGACCAGCCGCCTTTCTGAAGCTACCCAGGGTCCCCAGCCACTAGCCATCTCATTAGCATACAAAAAGGCATTCTTATCACTCCAGAGATTACAAGGATTTTAGGGGTTATATGCCAGAACCAGAGACAAAGGCCAAATACTATCATATCACAGCATGTCCCCAGAAAGAGCATGATGGAAAAAAATGCACACAAATCCAGTCAGCAGGTTACTCATACTGACCAGTGATTCGTATAAACACATTTTAAGGTCTGAAAATATCCCTGAGCATGCCTATGGAATGGCTGAGAAGAAGCCTTTGCTAGGGTTGTGCCCGCTGGATACAGCTTCACCATATCCTGCTGGATGGTCTCAGCTCTATGAGGACCAGACAGGACCACATCTGCCCTCCTATCCTGCACCAAGGCTGTGGGCAGTAGCAGGCCATGGGGTTCTTAACTGACATAGATCTCAGGGCTCCTTCTGCTTGGTTGGTGGGGGCTGTTTGTAAGTTGCTGGCCTGTTTCCAAGAAGCCTGTCCTTCCCTCTAGGAGCAGCAACTCTGGGCTACAGGGCATCTGGGTGTTTGAGATTGGGAGTCCGGCCACGGCCAGTGGCGTGATCCCTGCGGATGTGAACCTGGAACTGGATGACGGAGCAGAGTATGACGATGAGGATTATGACTCAGTGACGCATCTAGGCCTGGAGGATGCGGTTACTACATCCTTCCCCTATGAGGCCCCAAGAAGGGAAGACAGTGGCACGCACAACACGCCCAGTGACCTCTCCCCCCGCCGCATGGCTACCGAGAGACCCCTCACACCTCCCACGGAGAAGACCAGATCTTTCCAGCTGCCCGGGGAGAGGTTTCCCCAGCAGCAGCCACAAGTCATAGATGTGGATGAAGTCGAGGAAACAGGAATTGGTAAGGCCGTTTGTGTGGCAGGTGGTATGTTGTTGGATACTTGGATTTCCACACAGGGGAGCATTGCTGGGGGGGTGTCAGCTGTGTGCATTATTTGGAGGTTTGTAAGGTTTGTAAGGATGAGAGCCTGGAGAAGGAGGGGTGGAACTTACAGAGCATGGGTGAAGTGAAAAGTGAAAGTGTTAGTTGCTCAGTCGTGTCCAGCTCTTTGTGACCCCATGGACTATAGCCTGCCAGGTTCTTCTGTCCATGGAATTCTCCAGGCAAGAATGCTGAATTGGGTAGCCATAACCATCTCTAGGGGATCCTCCTGACCCAGGGACTGAACCCAGGTTACCCACATTGAAGGCATATTCTTTACCATCGGAGCCACCAGAGTGTGGGTGGAGGGACCCAAAGGCTGCAAAGACGCCTAGGGATCCAGGATTAGGGCTGGGGTTATGGAGACTGTAGAATGAGTCCTCTTTCAAGTTTCCTATTCTTCTTTTTTTGTGTGTTTTAAAGAGAAAAGTACTTTAGAATTATTTTGAAAGTCAGATTTCCTTATTTGTGATTTTTGAGATCAGCAGTATATTCACCCACCTGAAAAAACATTTTAGAAGTTCCTCTGTTGACACGGTTTATCTTTGACGTTTATTTCCTCTTGCTTTATGGAAGGAGGATGGTTGATTATTTTTCCTCCAGGCTCCAGTCAGTTTCAGAGTTAGTTTGTGAACATTAAAAATACAAAATAACTGGATCCACTTTTCAAGGATGGTTTTAAAATATAACATCTGTTTTTTCCATAAGATGTTATGGAAAAACCCAAATGAACTTAACTTTTTGGCCAAATCAATATATAAGACCATCGCTTCATGGCAAATAGATGGGGAAACAACGGAAACAGTGACAGACTTTATTTTCTTTGGCTCCAAAATCACTTCAGATGGTGATTGCAGCCATGATATTAAAAGACGCTTGCTCCTTGGAAGAAAAGCTACGACCAACCTAGACAGCATACTAAAAAGCAGAGACATTACTTTGCCAACAAAGGTCTGTCTAGTCAAAGCTATGGTTTTTCCAGTAGTCATGTGTGGATATGAGAGTTGGACTATAAAGAAAGCTGAGCACTAAAGAATTGATGCTTTTGAACTGTGGTGTTGGAGAAGACTCTTGAGAGTCTTTTGGACTGCAAGCAGATCCAACCAGTCTATCCTAAAGGAAATCAGTCCTGAATATTCACTGGAAGGACTGATGGTAAAGCTGAAGCTCCAATACTTTGGCCCCCTGATGCAAACCACTGACTCATTTGAAAAGACCCTGATGCTGGGAAAGATTGAAGGCAGGAGGAGAAGGGGATGACAGAGGATGGGATGGTTGGATGGCATCAGTGACTCAATGGACATGAATTTGAGCAACCTCCGGGAGTTGGTAATAGACAGGGAAGCCTGGCATGTTGCAGTGGGGGTTGCAAAGAGTGGGATAGGACTGAGATACTGAACTGAACTGAACAGAATGTATCACATTTTTGCTAGTTTCAGAGGAAAATGTAGCATTTTCAAGTGTACCATTTGAATCCCAGCATGCTTTGAATTGTCTTACAAAAGACATGGGAACTAGATTGTGCTCATTTTTTTTTTTTTTTTGCCCTTCAGGTTGACCAGTAATATTCCTGTCAAGGGGATGGCCCAAGCCTTTAAATGATAATTATTTCTACTATGAAAAGGCCCTCAAAAAATCTACTCCCCCCTATAAAAAAGAGTTTAAGATAAACAAAGTCACATTTCCCACACTTGAAAACCTTGAAGAAATATAGTAGAAGCTAATAATAAACACATAATCACACTCAAAAGAAGACAAATCTACCCCATTCCACGTTATTCACCCATTTTTATTTCTCCTTACTTGTTGTGGTTTGTCTCATAGCAATAATCATAAATGTTTGTTCCTATCGAGTATCCCAAAGCATGGACAGGATCTGGTGGCCAGGGAAGTGTGCTTGCTTACTTCTGAGGCACAGAGATGGAGAGGTGACATTTGCTGACATGATGAAGACACGGGCTCATGTCTCAGGGCTCGCCTTGCACACATGGCGCCCTGGGTTTCCTGGGGTGATGCTGCCATCTAGCACGTGGCACTCCGCTCTTGCAGCTGGCTCTCAGAGTGGTCTCCCCAAGATAGGTCATGGGCATGTTCGTTTGCATGCGTTGAGTTTTGAGGGCTCCCCACGTGGTGCCAGTGGTAAAGAAAGTGTTAGTCGCTCAGTCGTGTCTGACTCTTTGTGACCCCATGGACTACAGGCCGCCAGGCTCCTCTGTCCATGAAATTCTCCAGGCAAGAGTACTGGAGTCAGTTGCCATGCCCTCCTCTAGGGGATCTTCCCAACCCAGGGATTGAACCGAGGTTTCCTGCATTGCAGACAGACTCTCTACTGTCAGATCCACCAGGGAAACCCCTTAGTGGTGAAGAACTCACCTGCCGATGCAGAAGATGTAAGAGAGGCGGGTTGGATCCCTGGGTTGAGAAGATCCCCTGGAAGAGGGCATGGCAACCCACTCCAGTATTCTTGTCTAGAGAATCCCATGGACAGAGCCTGGCGAGCTATAGTCAGAGTCAGCAAAAAATAAGACACAACTGAAGTGACTCAGCATGCGTGCTTGCATGCTGAGTTTTGAGTCTCATCCTATTTTCACCCCACATAGGTGTCTCTGAAATTCTCATTTGTGAAGCCATCACTTTGAAATCAGAGCATAGCTAGTCCCAACAACTCATGGTAATATATTACTTGGTACTGATAACAACAACAACAAAAAGCCTAGATCTGAACCCCAACTGTGTTTAAAAGAGATCTTTCTCTGCCCTTGATCCCAGTTATTTCACTGTTTTTGTTAGAAAGGTCGGTCTTCTGTAGCCAGTAGCGCATTCCTCGTGTTATTTGAATAGTCATCCACGGATACATCAGCCATAACAGATCCGCTGGGAGCTGAGCTTAAGCAATCAGTAGCATCACATGTGTTCAGCTCAGGGCCCAAGTGTTCTTGGCTCCAAATGCCATTTATACATCCCGGAAATTCCCTTCTGGGTGTGTAGAACTCCTGGAATCTACCTGGGGTCAAACTTTACTTTTATTTTCACTCATAACAATTATAAATTGGGTCATTATCCCCTCCAAAAGTTCATCCCTCCTTGTTCTTCTGAATTCATTCCAAATTAGTGTGCTCTGTATTTTTAAGTTTAATGAGCTGGCTCATCATTCTAATAAAATCAACCTGGTGGGGAGAGCCATTTGCACTAGGGAGAAATACATGTTTCTTGGGCCAAAGGCTGTTAGAGCAGGTATAACTGAGGAATTATTTCTAACCAGCTTTCAACTCTAAGAGCTTCTGATTTATACCCTGGTGAGAAGAATGAGGCCAAAAAGTTTTAATTACTTTAAGCTCATTAAAATGGCACATTTTATGTTGTATGTATTTTACCACGATAAAATATAATTTTAAAATATTTTAACGTCTGCACCCAAATTTGATGCTGATTTTATTAGAAAGGTCAGTGTGATGCATATCTGATGATGTTTAATGGATGCCATATTAAGATTGACATTGGACAGCTATCACCCAGTATTGATTCATTGATACTAAGGACATTGGATTATAGCATTTAAAAAAAATTCACCCTTGAGACTTCCCTGGCAGTCCAGTGGTTAAGACGCCATGCTTCCATTGCAAGGGGAGCAGGTTCAATCCCCGGTCAGGAAACTAAGATCCCACATCCCTCATGGCAGAGCCAAAAAGTGAAAATTAAAGTAGTAATAATTTACCGACGTGATTTCTCAAACTCCTTTTAGACCTACATGCCTCAGTGATTTGAGTGATGGAACCACTGTACTAGTTAAGTGGCCACAGATAGAGAGCCCTGTGTCTGAACGGCCTGAGCAGACGTGCAGTCTTGCACAGCTGAGGTGCAGTGTTCTAAAGCCTCCTCGTCCGGAGCCCGGTGAAGTGCTTACTGGTGTGCTGTGTTCTCTCCGAGCAGTTTTCAGCTACAACACGGATTCCCGGCAGACGTGTACCAACAACAGACACCAGTGCTCTGTGCACGCACAGTGTAGGGACTTTGCCACCGGCTTCTGTTGCAGCTGTGTTGCTGGCTACACGGGGAACGGCCGGCAGTGTGTTGCCGAAGGTACTGTGTCTTTGTCTGATCCTTTTTAAGGGGGAGAAAAGGGAGGAGTGATTTTGTTTTTGTGCTTGTTTTGAAATCTTGCCTTTACCCACATCTCTAAAGGTAGGTGGTGTTTTCAGCTGGGCAGTGATATTTCATCTCTCATTCCTCGTTCTTGCCTGTATTTCTCTATGGGGGTGGGGGGGAGGTCCTGGGGAATGCCCTTTTTACTAAAAAGGGGAGGTCTCTTTCTCCTGTGGTGATTCTCCATCTTTGAAGTGATGGCCGTTGAGAACCCATCTTCAGGCTGAAATGTTGAAATGAGGCGGCCTGGACCAGTAATCGTCAGCCCCCCTCGCTTTCCTCCGTTTCTTTCAAACCTCTTCTTTTGGCGTCGCTCAGACTATGCTGATAGTGGTTCAGCTCCAGCAGGGCCATGGTGGGCTGGTGAAGACCAAAATGTTGGGTTGGCCCAAAAGTTTGTTCAATAAGTGCTTTGCTCAGTAAAGGTCTTGGTGAAAATGAAAAATGTGTCTTTTATTTGTGCTTAAAACCAAACGAACTTTCTGGCCAACGCAGTATGTAGGGGGTAAGGACTATTCCATCCCCTATTCTCTGGTGTTCCTGTCCTTGTGTCTCGGGAACCCCAGCATGGTGATGGAGGAGCAGAAGGGGCACATCACAGCTAACTTTGGAGACCAGACCCATTGTGCTGTCAACTCCAAAACATATTTGGCTGGGGGCTGGCATCAGTCCTGAGCTCTGCACCCCCAAAAAAGGATCAACCAGTCTTGATGTTTTCAGATGTTCTGAAAAAGTCTAGAGGGTCCAGATAACAGTTTACTTAGAGAGGGAACCCAAGACCGTAAATTAGAATGAAAGCAAAAACAAAGCAAACCATACTGAACACCTGTCTCTGCAGATGCCAAATCACTCCACTTGTCACCCGTCATTTTCCTCATATGTTTAAGCAGGAACCTCAGTTGCTTGGCAAAATATGACTAAATAAAACTCAGTTGGAGGAATGCTTTTCTGTTTTTCAGATTTCCTGCCATAGCTAAAGTTAAATCAGTTATTTTAATTTGTTTTAAAAAAAGAAAGATTCGAAAAAAAAAAAGTTCCTTCTAGGTCACAATTGGTTTTGTAAAATACTGTCTTTAGCAAGGACAGAAAATTCTGTATGCTTTGCATATTAATTTGGGGGGATGTTTATAACATCTATAAATGTGTTATCTCTTTTCTTGCCCGTTGCCCCAGGAATGAGATGCTTCTGCTGCTTTGTTTCAGGCTTGGCTTTTATATTTTGCTTGCCCTGAGAAGAACTTCCACAGTTTACAATGAACCCTTCTTCTCAAAGATCGATCTCAGGAGCTCTTTCCATGCCAAATGTCAGAGCTGGAAATGCTGACAGGTTGCATTTGGCAGCAAGCTTGCATATGAAAGATTGCTCAGCTACATTTTTTGATGTTCTAAACACGCCCTGTCATAGTTTTGTGGTTTAAATATTTGTTGGAATCTTACTACTTTTGAAATATTTTTCTAGCTCCAAGTTTGATGGAAAAAAATAGGTTTTCTTCCCTTGGCTTTCCTGCTTGTTTCTGTAATTGTTTTGGGGGAGGCATTTTTTCGATATTAGTCTTCTAACTTCATAGCATTCCCCCAGGGTAATGACACAGTTCATGTGCAGAAATCCTCTGTGTGTTGAATCTGCCTTGGCTTGTCAGTGACCTTGTTGTGGGGGGTTTTGTTGCTTTGGGGGCCACACCGTGTGGCATGAGGGCCCAACCAGGGATTGAACCCATGCCCCCTCCAGTGCAAGTGTGGAATCTTAACTGCTGGACTGCCAAGGAAGTCCCTCAGTGATCCTGTTTAGCAGCTGTGCTGTGCTTAGTTGCTCAGTCGTGTCTGACTCTTTGTGACCCCATGGACTGTAACTAACTTACCAGGCTCCGCTGTCCATGGGGGTTCACCAGGCGAGAATGCTGGAGTGGGTTGCCATGTCCTCCTCCAAGGGATCTCCCCAACCCAGGGATCGATCTCAGGCGGATTCTTTACCGTCTGAGCCACCGGGGAAGCCCTGCTGCTGCTGCTGAGTCGCTTCAGTCGTGTCCGACTCTGTGCGACCCCATGGACGGCAGCCCACTAGGCTCCCCGTCCCTGGGCTTCTCCAGGCAGGAACACTGGAGTGGGTTGCCATTTCCTTCTCCAATGCATGAAAGTGAAAAGTGAAAGTGAAGTCGCTTAGTCGTGTCCGACTCTGTGCGACCCCATAGACGGCAGCCCACCAGGCTCCCCCGTCCCTGGGCTTCTCCAGGCAAGAACACTGGAGTGGGTTGCCATTGCCTTCTCCAGTGCATGAAAGCGAAGAGGGTATATTAAACACAGCAGAAAGTCTTCAGAACACAGACGATGGTGCTTGGATGAGAGCTCATTTGTCTGAGGTTAGTCTATATGCTTTACTGAGAACTTACCATGTACAGAAAACTCTGCTACGACGGAACCAGGGAGTTGGGTGTGAAGGTCCTGTCTCAGTCATTTACAGTCTAGGAAGAGAAACATGATCTGTACAATCAGTAAGTGGTAGAAATTAATTCTACATCAAACCTGATGTACTTACCTCTTCCTTCAGCTTTTTTTTTTTTTTTTTTAAAGCTGTCAGTAACACAATCAGAGTATACCATTTGGTGGTTTTTAGTATATTCACTAAGTTATTCAACTGTTACCTCTAATTTTAGAGCATTTTCTTCATGCCAGAAGGAAACCTGGATCTTTTAGCTGCCACCCTCAATTCATCCTCATTTCCAGGCTCTGTCAGCACCAAATCTGCTGTCTGTCCATGTGGGTTTTCCTGTTCTGGACATTCCGTATAAATGGAATCATATGTCATGGGACCTTTGTGTTTGGCTTCTTTTACTTAGCATAATGTTTTCAGGGTGTATCCATGACTCATTCCTTTTTCCTAGCTAAATAATATTCTATTGTATGGATTTTCCACATTTTATTTATCTATGTTTCAGTTGATGGACATTTGAGTCCTTTCCCATTTTGGCTGTTAATGAATGATGCTGCTAAGAACATTCATGTACATGTTTTCAAGTGAACATATGTTCTCTGTTTTATTGGGTATATACTCAGGAGTTGGAATTGCTGGGTCATATGGCAACCTTCCATTTTCTTATTCAAATATAAGAACAACTTAATTTCTTGAGTTTTTTTTCTTTTCCTGATTAAGCAATAATAAATGCATGCAAGTTATTAATATCCCAACATTATAGAGATATATAGTATAGAAAATGAAAGTTCACCATATCACCCTGAATTAACCTCTGTTAGCAATTTTGTGTAGCTCTCTTCAGACATTTTTCCTCTATGAGTATGCTAGCATCTGTCTACAATGTGGGAGACCCCGGTTCGATCCCTCGGTTGGGAAGATCCCCTGAGAAGGAAATGGCAATCCACTCCAGTACTATTGCCTGGAAAATCCCATGGACAGAGGAGCGTGGTAGGCTACAGCCCATGGGGTCGCAAAGAGTCGGACATGACTGAGCAACTTTACCTTACCTTACCTTACCTTACCTTAGCATTTATCATTAATGCAATTTTTTAAAATGGTGTCCTGCATATACTTTTTGGTAATATATGAAAAAAGCTTATAAATATGCCATAGTAAGTTTCACATCTTTCCCAGTAAAGGAAATGACCAACAACGAACACACCCTAGCCCACAAGCTGGTTATGGGTCAGAGGGCATATTTGTGTGACCTCCAATACTCACTGTGGCTACTTCTATCTGGCTTGGGTTAGTGAGGGTCTAGGACTCAGACTGGCCAACTTATATTTGAGCCAGAGATGCTCTTTAAGAGAAGCCCCTGAGTCTTAGGGACTTCCCTGGTGGCCCAGTAGGTGAGAATCCACCTGCCAGTGCAGGCGACATGGATTTGATCCCTGATCCAAGAAGGTTCCACACTCTGTGGAGCAACTAAACCCGTGCACCACACCTCCTGAAGCCCGGGCACCTAGAGCCCACGCTCGGAAACAAGAGAAGCCGCTGCAATGAGGGTCCCGCACATTGCAGTGAAGAGTAGCTCCCCTGGCCCCTGCATACTGCATCTGAGAAAAGCCCGTGCACAGCAACAGAGACCTAGCTCAGCCAAAAATAGTTACTTTTTAAAAAAAGATATGTTATAAATCAGACAACCTAATGTCCCATCCTGTTTAGCCCCATTGTCCCAGGGAAATGACTAATTCTCTCCCTAATATTCTCCAAAGTAATCAGCTATATACCACCTAGTTCTGGATCACCCATGATGCTATTCTCCTGAAATTGTTTCATTTGCCTCTGACATTCCTTCATCATACAATGGGTCCCACTTCTCTGCTGTCCATTATCCATCCTTACGGAAGAGAGGAAGAAAGTTGAATTTCTACAGCTCATAGACACAGCTGCAGGGACTGCCTTCGTCTTGGGAAGAATGACTTCTCTCACTTACCCCAAAAGCGCTTTACCCCAGCACTGTGGGGCTCTTTGCTTTACGGGTACGGAGCCCACCAGACACACTATTCTATTCTGAAGGGCTGGCTTCTTTCTTTGTTTCTCGTTCAGGTTCCCCGCAGCGAGTTAACGGCAAGGTGAAAGGGAGGATCTTTGTTGGGGACAGCCAGGTTCCCATTGTCTTTGAGAATACTGACCTCCATTCTTACGTGGTGATGAACCATGGGCGGTCCTACACAGCCATCAGCACCATTCCTGAGACTGTCGGGTACTCTCTGCTCCCTCTGGCCCCTATTGGAGGCATCATTGGATGGATGTTTGCAGTGGAGCAAGATGGATTCAAGAATGGCTTCAGCATCACAGGTAATTGACCTTAAAAATAATGGGCTGGGTTGAATGGAAAGGGAACTCTATGTGTCTGAAAATAAGTTACAAATAAGTATTTTGTGGCTCTGGAAATAAGGTGTTGGGGTAAAATCATCAAGTTTTTCATTAGTATACAAGGAGATCAGACCAGTCAATCCTAAAGGAAATCACCCCTGAATATTCATTGGGAGGACTGATGCTGAAGTTCCATTACTTTGGCCACTTAAAGCGAAGAACCAACTCATTGGAAAAGAATCTGATGCTGGGAAAGATTGAGGGCAAGAGGAGAAGGGGGCGAGAGATGATGAGATGGCTAGATGACATCAATGGGCATAAGTTGGAGCAAACTCTGGGAGATGGTGAAGGACAGAGAAGCCAGGCGTGCTGCATTTCATGGGGTCACAAAGAGTTGGACACGGCTGAGCGACTGAACAACAACAATACGTTACCCAAGACTATCTAGAATTGCACTGTGATCAGGGAGCAATTTCATATTGGTGATGCTTTGTATATGGGTTGATTTAAATTGAAGTTACATTGTAACTTACATCAACTTCAGGGAGGCAAAGGTAATCTTTACAAATTCCCTACAACAGCAAATATTTGTTTCTACAGTAGTCCTTCTTAACTGCCTTAGAACATGTGTTATCAGCAGGATATCTGCCTGGACCTGGGGACTGTAAAGCAGTTGTCAGACTTTTTCTGCAAAGGGCCAGAGAATAAATATTTTAAGCTTTGCCTAAATATTTTGGGCTCTTCGTTCTCTGTTGCAGCTATTCAGCTCTGTTGTTATCAGTTGAAACCAGGCATAGATAATACACAAATGAATGAGCATGCCTGTGTTCCAGTGAAATTATTCATGGGCACTGAAAGGTAAATTTCATATAATTTTCACATATCATGACATAGCTGCCAGCCATGCTATCAGGGGAGACTGCAAACGTGGAAAAGGGAGGAAGCTGGAAGAAGGTGGAATATTTTTTTCCTGCTTGTCTGGGGCTGCTGCCCTGCATAGACCAAGGGGAGGTCCCGAGCCAGCGCCCATGGTATGTGCTCCTAGGATGGTGTGGACTTGGTGATGGTTTGCCCTGGCCAGGGCTTAGCTGTGAACAGTAGTCATCCCCTAGCTGATGTCTTAGAGCACATGACGTTTGGCAGAGCACTTTTTAACATACTTATCTAATTTCCGCAAGATAGATATTGTTCACCATTTTCATCATCAGGAAATGGAGGCTCAGTGGGTTTAAGTAACTCATTCAAATTCACCCAACCAGTACTGGGCACAAACCCCAATTCCCTGCTTTTTCCAGCACAAATCCTGAGCCCACCTGTCTCAGATGCTGGTTTTCGGATGGGAAATGGCTTTTGTTTCTTGTGCGTGACTGAGTTGGGCTGGGAGGATGGCCCTTTCCTTGACATCACCGGCCCTATTTCTACTCACCAGACTAAAGCGTCTGTAGAGGAGCTGTGAACCTGTCCCCTCCATGAGTCCGGGCAGGCATGAATGTGACTTCTTTGACAGCAAAGTGACAGACTGAGCTTGCTTTGCAGGGGGGGAGTTCACCCGCCAGGCTGAGGTGACCTTCGTGGGGCACCCGGACAAGCTGACCATTAAGCAGCAGTTCAGCGGCATTGATGAGCACGGACACCTGACCATCGACACGGAGCTGGAGGGCCGCGTGCCCCAGATCGCCTTTGGCTCCTCAGTGCACATCGAACCCTACACGGAGCTCTACCACTACTCGCGGCAGGGTGAGCCTCGTCCCGCATCCAGCGTCCCAGGGCAGTGCTGCACACGAGCTGTCCCCTGGCCTCCAGAAAGGGAAACGCAGGGGTCACCTTATTCAGATCGCCTTCCCTTAATTGCAGACATTGAGCATGCTCATTGGAGAGACTTTAGTGCAGAAAAGAAAATAAGCATAACCACACACCTAAAACCAGGACACGATTATTAAATTAAGTGTATTTCTTTCAGCCTTTTCCTCATATGTAAAATATATCCCAACGTATATATACCTCACATATATATTTACGTATCAACACATATTCTGTCCTTATATATGAAAAATCATATACTTCTCTTTATATATAAAAAAAATCCCAACATATGTATATTACACATATATTCACATATATATCAACATGGATACTAGCCCAACATAAATAGCTCATCATATTATATAATTTCAGAATAAAATAATTGTGTTATATATCTAAATGTGGTTTTTAAACTTTTTATTTCAAATTTACAGAAAGTTGAAAATAGCACAGTAGCCACATGTCATTTCCCCAGCTTCACCGATTGTTAACATTTTGTTACATCCTCTTAGTTGTTCCCTCCCTTCCTTATATATAAGAGAGAGGAAGTTGTAGATGCTGTGATCCTGCATCTCCTAAATATTTTACAATATTTCACATGTTTTTTTCTAATGACAAGAATATTCTCTCATGGTCCCAGTACAACCATCGAAATCAGGAAGTTTAACATTGATGCAATACTATTATACACTCTACAGTCAAGTATATAGTTTCAATTTAAACTGCAATCATACCACATTATTGTACGTTCACTTTTCCGGTTAGGTCAAATCATGACCTTGATTTGTTCCATTAAATCTTGATTAAAGCTTGATAGTTCCATTAAATAGGCTTTGCAAACACTTTATAATGACTCTATACCATTTTATTGTATGGCTATCAATTTAAACCATTCTCTTTTCCAAAGCTTACATTATTTCCAATTTTTCCTTGTCTCCATGAGTTGCAGTGTCCATCTTCATCATACACCTTGACCAAATTTCTGATTCTTTTCTGACCGAATTCCTAGAAATCGAAGCGATGAGTCAAAGGAAACTCTTTAAAGTCTCTTATTAAATTGCCATCTAGAAGGGTTGTACCAGTTAACATGACTTCGTGGCCTGCTCGGGCTCTCCTGGGGAAAATGAAAGGGTGGGTAGGAGGTGGGAGGAGTATCAGGAGGACCCCCACCTGCAAGTCAGGCTGTGACCAGATGGTGTTTCTGGCAGTCCAGCACATGGGAGCTGGACAAGAGGCAGCTTACATCAATCTTTTATTTATCCTCTGGCTTTTATTACCAACTACAGCAGAGCACACAAATATAAAGAGCCTTTTGTACTTCTTTGTTTTAAATAGGAAGTCAAGATTTTTCACTGCATGGGCCAAAAGTAAACTAGTTCTCTTCTGAGTAGGGAAGACTGTCTCTCTGCTCTGTTGAGATTTGCTCACAGCTCTTTAGTAATTTATAGAAATTGGCTACTGAAACCTATTAATGCCTCATTTTTATACATCAGAGAACCCTTTAATCTAGGGTTATTTATAGCAGCCACTATTTGTTGAATCCTAAGTGAGATAACCCATAGAAAGCAGTTAGCACTCTGCTTGTCACGTGGTCAATGCTCCATAAATGGTAGTTTGTCTTATAGAGTATTAGCCTGCTTGATTCCAGAAATTCTGTATACATTATCTCATCCTTACCCCAGTCCATGTTGTAAAGGAAACAGGGTAAAGAAGTTAGTAACTGGTCTGTGATCATGCTCCTTGTGAATGAAGGTACAAGTTGTGAATTCTCGCGTATCTCTTTCCAAGCTGGTGCTCTTTCCATCAGGCCTTAGTCCCTGGGTTGACTAAGGAACTTACAGAGAAACACTTGATGAGAAAAAGCAATAAATATTCCTAATGCAAATAACAGCAATAATAGGAAATCTAGGTAGCAGAATGAATCTCAACACGGAAATAAATGGTCTTATTTATCCTGTTCCATCTGACCTCTCATCTGGCCACATTATGAGCAGAGAATACTGCTGATTATTTTACTTACTTATTTTGGGTTTTGCTGGGTCTTCGTTTCTGGTCAGGCTTTTCCTCTAGTTTCTGCCAGTGGGGGCTGCTCTCTAGTTGTAGTGGGCAGGCTTCTCATCGCAGTGGCTTCGCTTGTTATGGAACACCAGCTCTACGGTCCCAGGGTTTCAGTAGTTGCAGCTCCTGGGCTCTAGAGCACCAGCTTAATAGTTTCGGCGCAGGGGTTTAGTTGCTCCACAGCATGTGGTATCTTCCCGGACCAGGGATCGAACCCGTGTCCCCTGCATTGGCAGGCAAATCCTTTACCACTGAGCTGCCAGGGAAGCCCTGCTGATGATTTTCATGTCCTAAGCTTCTTGCATCCTCAAGCTCTCTCCCCTGTCTCCCTGCTTGCCGCCCACATCCAGTGATCACATCATCCTCCACCCGGGAGTACACGGTGACGGAGCCCGAGCAACATGGCACTGCCCCTTCGCACGTCCACACTTACCAGTGGCGCCAGACCATCACCTTCCAGGAGTGCGTCCACGACGACTCCCGGCCGGTCCTGCCCAGCACCCAGCAGCTCTCTGTGGACAGCGTGTTTGTCCTGTACAACCAGGAGGAGAGGATCCTGCGCTATGCTCTCAGCAACTCCATTGGTCCTGTGAGGGGTAAGAGGTGGCGGCTCAGACTGGGCATTGTGTGTGTGTGTGTGTGTCCACCTGCATGGCCCTCTCTGTGTTTTTGACGTGTTGTTCTTCATCTCTTGTTCTTGGTAAGAAGAAAGTCATGCTAAAATAGCTCCTGACAAAAATAAACATCTTCTCATCTATGATTCTTAGAAAACCTAAGGTAACGAGTAGATCATTCAAGGGCTGCACCTGCCTGCAGCCATGCGTTTATTTCTATTTATGTATTTATTTTTTACTCTTTTCCATTATGCTTTATTACAGGGTATTGAATATAGTTCCCTGTGCTATACAGTAGGGCCTTGTTCTCTATCCGTTCTATACCATTCTGTATGTAATAGTCTGTATCTGCTAATCCCAAACTCCCCAGTCCTACCCTCCCCTTCTCCCCGACCCCTGCCCTCACCACTTGACAACACAGGTCTGTTGTCTATATCTGTGAGTCTGTTTCTGTTTTGCAAATAAGTTGATTTGTGTCATATTTTAGGTCGCACATAGAAATGATAACATTTCTGACTTCTTCACTTAGTATGGTAGTCTCTAGGTTCATCCTGGTAGCTGCAAAATGGCATTATTTCGTTCCTTTTTCCCTCTTATGGCTGAGTAATGTTCTGTTGTATCTGTGTACCACATCTTTACCCATTCATCTGTCAATGGGCGTTCGGGTTCCTCCCTGTCTTGGCTGTTGTGAATAGTGCTGCTATGAACACAGGGACATCTATCTTCTTGTAGTTTTGTCTGGATATGTGCTCCGGAGTGGGATTGCTGGATCATATTGCAACTCTGGTTTTTAGCTTTTTGAAGAACCTCCATACCGTTTTCCATAGTAGCTACACAAATTTACATTCCCGCCACAGTGCAGGAGGGTTCCATTTTCTCCACACTCTCTCCAGCATTGTTATGTGTAGACTTTTTAATGATGGCCATTCTGACTGGTGAAAGGTAGTACCCCTTGCAGTTTTTATTTGCATTTACCTAATCATTAGTGATACTGAGCATCTTTTCATGTGCCTATTTTTAAAAATTCTGACACTCAACTGTGAAAAGAATGTGTGCTCAGGGCTGGGGGAAATCCAAATCAAATCCGCTAAAAGTCAGGCCCAGAGCCTACGGAGCTCTCTGCCCTGGGACAGCACAACGTGGAGCTGGGGTCTGGTCTAGGGTGCTTCTGGTTGTGGAAGAAGCTGGAGCTAGTGTGACCGCCCAGCCTCAAGGTCTCACATAGTCCAAATCTTTAAGCTCTGGAGGTTCTGTATATTTGGTGTCTGGGTGTGGTGTTTCTCTATCTCAGTTATTTTTGGTTCTCCCTCCATACCCAGGTCACTTCTCCAGCTGGTCAGATTGGCCCTTGGCTCTCCATACACCAGAAGAGGACAGGCGTTTCTCGCCCTTCTTTGACCGCTGTAGCGCCAGGCATCAGGGGTTGGCATGTTTTTTCTTAAAGGGCCAAACAGCAAATATTGGAGGCTCTGCTCATCATGCAGTTTCTGTCATGAGTGCAGTTCTACCACTGTAGCACAAAAACAGCCACAGGCCACTTGCCAGTAAATGCAGTGGCCGGTTTCCAATAAAACTTTATGAAAACAGACATGAGTCCAAAGGGATGTAGTTTGCTGATCCCACTTCAAGTGGGCAGGAGTCGGCAGGTTTCCTGGTCATCAGTCCTGTCCTGCTTTCTGGGGGAAGAGGTAACCTGTAAGCGTTTCTGAGTCCTCATGTGGTTTCAATGTCTCCGCCTTTGCAGATGGCTCCCCTGACGCCCTTCAGAATCCTTGCTACATTGGCAGTCATGGGTGTGATGCCAATGCGGCCTGTCGCCCCGGCCCAGGGACCCAGTTCACCTGCGAGTGCTCCATCGGCTTCCGAGGAGACGGACGGACCTGCTACGGTACAGCCATTCACTCTGACGTGTGTGGGGAGGTTTGCAGGGGGCAAACAGATACTGTAAAGCAGAGAGCTGGGAGAGGCAAGGAAACACAGGAGAGATAAATACTGATGGGCATGCCGAGTTGTTTAAGCCCCACACTCGGTGTTTCCCCATGATGTTAAGGGTCCTGGCCCCTTCATCATCTGATCAGATGCCCTGACTCTAAGCAGCAGAGCAGAATTTATAAGGCCATACAGCACTTCATCTTGAGAATACTCAGGTTTAAAGGAAAGAGAAAGTCAGGGCTGCTAATAACTACACATAATATGACCATGCTGCTGCTGCTGCTGCTAAGTCGCTTCAGTCGTGTCCGACCCTGTGCGACCCCATAGACGGCAGCCCACCAGGCTCCCCTGTCCCTGGGATTCTCCAGGCAAGAACACTGGAGTGGGTTGCCATTTCCTTCTCCAGTGCATGAAAGTGAAAAGTGAAAATGAAGTCACTCAGTCATGTCCAACCCTCAGCGACCCCATAGACTGCAGCCTACCAGGCTCCTCCGTCCATGGGAGTTTCCAGGCAAGAGTACTGGAGTGGGGTGCCATTGCCTTCTCCGTAATATGACCATATGGAGTAGGAAATGGCAACCCACTCCCGTATGCTTGTCTGGAAAATTCCAGTGACAGAGGAGCCTGGTGGGCTACAGTCCATGAGGTCACAAAGAGTCTGACATGACTGAAGTGACTTAGCGTGTGACCATAACTGTTAGTAACATTGTTGTGTTAGGCGCTTCACAAACAGCATCTCATCTAATTCAGCAACTCTGATGAGATAGATGTTTTCATTTCTGTCTTTTAAAAATCATTTTTAATTGTGGTAAAGTGCACATGATATAAAATTGACCGTTCTAACCATTTCTAAGCGTACAGTTCAGTGGCATTAAGTACTTTCACGTTGTTGTGTGACCATCACCACCGTCCATGTCCAGATCTCTTCATTTGCAAAATCGAAACCGTATTGCCATTAAATAATGACTTTCCATAGCCCCTGGCCCCAGCCCCTGGCAACCACCATTCTACTTTCTACCAATTCCAGGACTCTAGGCAACTCATGTAAGTGGAATCATGCACTATTTGTCCTTTTGTGACTGGCTTGTTTCACATAGCATCATATCCTCAAGGTTCATACATATTGTAGCCTGTGTCACAATTTCCTTACTTTAAAAAAAAAAATTTATTGGACTATAGTCGATTTACAATGTGGTATTAGTTTCAGCTGTATAGCAAAGTGAATATGTTATACATATACATATATCTACTCTTTTTTAGATTCTTTGCCCTTATAGGCCATTACAGAGTGTTGAGTAGGGTTCCCTGTGTGAAACAGTAGGCCCTTATTAGTTATCTATTTTATATATAGTAGTGAGTTTGTGTTATCCTGATCTTCCAGTTTGTCCCTTCCCTCTTCCCCCCTTCCCTCCTTTTTAAAACTGAAAAATAGTCCGTGGGATGCATATATTCCTTTTTTACAAAAACCATTCATTTGTCTGTGGACAGTTGGGTTGCTTCACTTCTTGGGCTCTTGTGAATATTTCTGCTGTGAACATGGGGGTACAAATATCTGTTTAAGACTCTGCTTTCAACTCTTCTGGGGATATACCCAGATGTAGAATTGCTGGATCACATCAATTCTGTGTTTGACTTTTTTGAAGAACCGTCACGTTGTTTTCCACAGCAGCTGCATCATTTTATATCCCACCACCAGTACACAAGGGCTGCAATTTCTGCACATCCTTGCCAACACTTGTTTTGTTTTTTTGATAGCAGCCACCCTAATGGGTGGGAAGTTTACTCCTGTTTTTACAGATGAGAAACTTGAACCAAGGATATTAGAATGTTGGACCTTGAGTAACTGACTCAAGTGTCTCTATTCCACTGTCTTCACTGTATAATACTTATTACTTATAATTGCACTTTGAATACTTTCATGTAAACAGCTTGATATTTATGTTTGTTACTAAAGTTTAATTCGCCACCAAAAGACAGTTAGTTGACTCCTGTCTCGATGAAAAATCCACACAGATGCAGCTAGCATAAGAATACCAAATGCTAGGAATGCCCTGGTGGTCCAGTGGTTAGGACTCTGAGCTCCTACTGCAAGGGGCACAGGTTTGATCCCTGACTGGGGGACTAAGATCCCACAAGCTGAGCTTTATGGCCAAAAACCCACAATGTCGAATGCTTCCTTAACCTGCCACAGTAGGCTCACCAACAAAAGTAAGGAATGCTAGAGGTAAGCTTCCCTAGTGAAATGGGTAGTGTGCACGTATCTGTTTGGTTAGAATGATGAGCAGCCCCCTTGAGGCTCACCAACAAAAGTAAGGAATGCTAGAGGTAAGCTTCCCTAGTGAAATGGGTAGTGTGCACGTATCTGTTTGGTTAGAATGATGAGCAGCCCCCTTGAATGACTGTAGCCAAAATAATCTGGGGAGCCCAGCAGAATTTAGAGTATGGGAATGATGCCTCTGGTCTGGAATCCACTGAATTGAATCCACTGAATGCCTTCAATTAATGGCAGCTTTAGTGTGCTAATTTAATGTGAAAGTTAGCTGATCATGCTGCATTTGCTTCAGAGTGAAATTTACGAATGGTGTTCACTGGAACGTCTGAAAGGATGAAGAACGGAAACTAGGCTTATGGGAACAGCTTGTACGATTGTTCAGCCAGCTTGCTGATAACTTTGTCCGTGTGATAAAATTCAGTCTGAGACTTGTTTCCCTTGTAACGTACCACTGCATAGGGGACATAGTTCCTACTCACCTCTGATCTTCAGAGTTTCCCAGTATTTCCCCAGAGAGCCCACCAGTCTTGAATGGCTGAATCGGCTCAGGCCGGTTTAGAGCAGCATGATCCCATGTGTATGCGAGCAGAGCCCTGCCAGACAACACATAGAGATGGGGCGACCCCACTTCTCCAGCAGAAGCCTGCAGCTCTGTAGTCTTTATGCAGCCCAGCTTCAGCTTCCTAAGCAAATTGAACGTTAATAAAACGTGGAGCCATCTTCTCCAACTGCTGAAGCCATACGTGCATGAGTGCTTAGTGGCTCCAGTCGTGTCCAGCTCTTTGCGACCCTAGGGACTGTAGCCCACCAGGCTCCTCTGTCCAAGGGAGTCTCCAGGCAGGAATACTGGAGTGGGTCGCTGGGCCCGCCTTGCTGAAGCCGTAACCTTTGGCTAATCCTGCTTTGGCTGGCTGCTTCATCTCCCAAGGCACCACCAGCCATGCTTTATGGATTGATGTGTTGCTGTCCTGGAAACCCTTCTTATGTCCTTGCCCACGAAGGCATGTGTACTTGGTTTTGCCCTGTGATTAGCCCTCAACGTGGCAGATTTGCACCATGGAATGTGGGTCTGTTCCTAGTCCTGCTACTGTTTGTTCTGGGTCACGAGAATAAGCCTCGTAGTATTAATGCACTGAGACACCAGGCTGTTGGTAGGAAATTGCATTAAGCAGATCACTTCACTTATTATTTTGACCTGGAAAGTGCCTCAGAAGAGAAGAATGAGGATGAGCCTTTGTCATTCAGCGTGTGTCGCCTTGATATAATGATAGATGACATCCAGAACAAGGATGGGGTTGGTTGGACACTGTAGGGTGACCGTTCAGGGTAATTTGGAGAAGATTTCCAGTTGAATCAGAGCGCTGGTGCCTGGTAGGATGACTTCCCTGTATTTCTCAGTTGGGAGGCTGTAGAAGAAAGTTTTGGACAACCTCCCATTGAGTAATTTTGAGTGCACTCAAGGCATTTAACAAATCTGTCCTGAGATGATTCTCCTCCCAGAGCCTGGCATTTATGAGGAGGACACACTGGAGAAACTTATTTGTTGGAGTTTTTGAAAATATGTGAAAAGTAGCCACCCAGATAAAAAGTCAAAATGGAAGCAGTGATTACAAGAATAATTCAGGATCTTCCTGTTGGGTTAGGGAATGATTTATTTGAGAGGAAATCTCTTCCTAGAGAAAATGTTGTCCAGATATTGACCAGTAAGAACAGTAATGGGCTTCCCGGGTGGCTCAGTGGTAAGGAACCCGCCTGTCAATCCAGGAGGCAGAAGAGACGCAGGTTCCATTCCTGAGTCAGGAAGATCCCTGGAGTAGGAAATGGCAACCCACTCCAGTTTTCTTGCCTGGAAAATTCCATGGACAGAGGAGCCTGTTGGCTATAGTCCACAGGGTTGCAAAGAGCTGGACACTACTGAGAGCATATGCACACACACACACACACACACACACACACACACAAGAACAATAATCTTCAAGGAGGTATCATGATGTTCTACAAAGAACGGTTATTACTAGTTCATTGTCTCTACTGGAGAAGGGATTAGAGTCCTAGCCTCCATTTACAGAAGAGAGGGTTTCAATCAGGCATTCAGAGAACTTCCAAACTATAATGACCGTCAGATATCAGCAGGGAGATTGCTAGGGTTTTTTTTGTTTAAAAAAAAAAAAGGCATCACCCAGCTTGGCTTTAATGTGTAGACCTGCATTCAGGTGGGAATGCTGGGGGACCATTCCCTCGCTCATCCCAGGAGCCCCCAGATCCTATTTGCCAGTGGTTCCCCCAGTAGGGCCTGCCAGAGAACATCCTTCCAAGCACCTAAGAAGCTTTCTTGAAACATGCAGTCTCCCTTTCCATAAACCTTCCAGTGGCAGGCTTCCCTGGTGATCCAGTGGATAAGACTCTGCACCCCCAGTGCAGGGAGGCTGAGTTTCATCCCTGGTCAAGGAACTAAGGCTCTCACATACTGCAACTAAAGATCGCACATGCCACAACTAAGACCCAGCACAGCCAAATAAATAAGTGATTTTAAGAAACCTTCCGGGGGGGAGTGAAGCTTGGAAAATTTCCCCTGGTGATTCTGTTCTGTCCCTGTGATTGAAAACTGCTCCTCTGCGCTCTGGCAGCTCAGTCTCGGCTGTGGAGCCCTGCAGTCTGCATGGGGCGGGGGGGGGGGATCCTCTGAGAGCTGCAGTGCAGACAGTGAAGCCAGAATGAGCTTTTCCTCCCACGTTGCTGAGGCAGCAGCTGGTGGATAGACCTGGGAAGCCACACTTGCTGAATATCCCTCTACCCCAGCCCAGCTCCAGCTTCTTAAAAGGGGGCTTCGGTGGGGCTTTGTTCTGTAGCCTTCCAGCAGTGCTTGGACTTGTCCCCTGGTCTGACGTCTTGTAGCTTTTTTTTTTTTTAATTGAAGTATAGTTGACTCACAGTGTTGTGCCAATCTCTGCTGTTCGGTAAAGAACTCAGTTATACACACATATACTTTGCTTTCTTTAATATTCTTTTCCATTATGGTTTATCTCAGGATATTGAATGTAGTTTCCTGTGCTATACACTAGGACCTTGGTTTTTCTCCATTCTAAATGTAATAGTTTGCATGTACCAAACCGAGACTCCCAGTCCATTCCTCCCACCCTGCCTCCTGGCAACCACAAGTCAGCTCTTTGTCTATGAGTCAGTTTCAGGTTTGTTGTTGTTCAGTTGTTAAGTCGTGTCCAGCTCTTTGTAACCCAATGGTCTGCAGCACACCAGGTTTCCCTGTCCTTCACCATCTCCTGGAGTTTGCTCAAACCCATGTCCATTGAGTCAGTGATGCCATCCAACCATCTCATCCTCTGTCGCCTCCTTTTCTTCCTGCCCTCAATCTTTCCCAGCATCAGAGTCTTTTTCAGTGAGTCGGCTCTTCACATCAGGTGGCCAGAGTACTGGAGCGTCAGCGTCAGCATCAGTCCTTTCAGTGAATATTCAGGATTGATTTCCTTTAGGATGGACTGGTTTGATCTGTTTTGTGGATAGGTTCATTTGTGCCATAGTTTAGATTCCACATATAAGTGATATGAGATTTTATATCTTAAGCATGTCACAGAAATGTACATTGCAGTATAGTTTCAAAAAGCTGAATGCCATTTGGTTTGTGTTTTTGTCTGAGTGTAGGTCCAACTATGGGGCTGAAGTGGCAAAAATGCTTGTGTTGTGTGACATTGTCTAATAAGCCAGCAGGACTTTTGCCTCATCAGGAAAGAGACTGGCTAGACAGGCCATTGGAGGTGGATGCACGAGCAAGATTCATGTTATGGAATTGAGGAGGGGAGGCTGAGAGGCGAGGGGAGTTGTGTGGCCTCAGCCATTACGAAATCTTCCTCACACGCATCTCCAAGAATTTGAAAAATGCCAGAAGTAACTACACCCTGAGAATGATGTTGGCACAGAGGGATCTTGTGTGACTGTGTTTATTTCAGATCATCAGTGGGCAGGTGACCGAGGTGATGACAGCTCAGCTTGATTTTCGTCTGGGCCAACCAGCCTCACTGCAGTGGTGACTACAGGCTGGCCTCCCGATGCCGTGGCCATCCAGGGGCTGTGTTTCTAGAAATGGAACAGCCCCGTGCTGGTGGCATAGGTATTATACTTAATAATAGGCACATTTCTTTTATTTTTTATTTTTTTTCTTTTTTTGGCCATACCACATGACATGAGAAATCTTAGTTTTCCAACCAGGGATCGAACCCATGCCTCTGCACTGGAAGCGTGAAATCTTAACCAGTGGACCACTAGGCAAGTCCCAATAGGTACATTTCTTGAGCACGTTAGGCTTGCATCTATTTTCTATAATCTTCAGAAGGACTTCTCAAGATGAATAGTATTGTATGTACTTGCTAACAGGGAAACTGAGGCAGAGTAGTTTGGCAGCTTCTCCAGGACCACACAAGCTAGTCACCAAAGGAGGCAGGATTTGAACCTAGCCACGTTCAGCTCCAGTATTCTTGCCTGGAGAGTTCCACGGACAGGAGACATAAGAGATGCAGGTTCAGTCCTTGGGTGGGGAAGATCCCCTGGAAGAAGGCATGTAGTTTTGCATGGAGAATCCCATGGACAGAGGAGCCTGGCGGGCTACAGTCCACGGGGTCGCAAAGAGTCGGACACGACTGAGCGACTCACACATGTATATGTATGTATGTGTTCAGCTTTGAAATGTGTGTTTCTTTGTTCCCGTCACGCCACTCGATGACCGCAGAATTGTCCTATGAGAGAACATCACTTTTAATCTTATGAGTTAATGGTTTGCCTTTTAGTGCATTAAACTCAGGATGGTGGCACATGCGTGATCAGTCATGTCTGACTCTTTGCAACCTCATGAACTGTAGCCCACCAGACTCCTCTGTCCATGGGATTCTCCATGCAAAACTACATGCCTTCTTCCAGGGGATCTTCCCCACCCAAGGACTGAACCTGCATCTCTTATGTCTCCTGCATTGAAGGCTGGTTCTTTACCACTAGCACCACCAGAGCATATTTAATTACAGTTAGTAGCTTAGGAACCTTGTTCAGAGTCGGGAGACTTGTCTGCACATCTTTCTAACACAGATGTGCCCATCTGATGTTAGTGGTCCCTGGGTCAACAACTAACTCCAGGAGATGGAAGGTGGGAAGGGTCGGGGCGGGGGGGGGGGTGTGGAAGAAGCACAGTTTTATTTATGAGGAGGGCCTTGGGATCACTATCTCCAGTTATTCACAGAAGAAAATATTCAGCGATACTTTTGGAATACTAAAAATGTATCTTAAAATGGATCCATTTGCAGGCCAAAATGCTTTATATTTTATTATGTATAGTGATGTTGGGAGAGGTGTTTTTTTTTTTAAGTCTGCATTTAAAAAAAAAATTTTGCTTTAGATATCGACGAATGTTCAGAGCAGCCCTCGGTGTGTGGCAATCACGCAGTCTGCAATAACCACCCAGGAACCTTCCGCTGTGAGTGTGTGGAGGGCTACCGGTTTTCAGAGGCGGGAACGTGTGTGGGTAAGTTCTGTGCGTGACTTTTTTTTACGTTCTCTTACCATATTCTTTTCTGTTATAGTTTATCCCGGGATACTGAGTATAGCTCCCTGCATTACCCAGCAGGACCTTGCTGTTTATTCTATACATGAGTTTGGATCTGCTAATCCCACAGTCCCAATCCTTCCCTTTCCCACCTCCCTTCCCCAGGCAACCACAAGTCTGTTCTTTACGTCTGTGAGTAGGTGACTTTTCAAAACAAGTGTTCATAGGATGTATGTCAGTGCCTGTGTGAAATGTATTGTCTCAGTAATTATCCTGGCTGAGATGGAAGATTCCCGGTTTTGTTGGTGGGGAGAGCCATTTACAAAGGTGAATCAGTCTCTGTTCCTTTCTTCTGACTACCTGGAGAGTCACAGGTACAAGGCATAAGCAGTATTATTTGTCTGCACTAGTAATACCATTCTCTTCTTAATAAAACTCCTTTTAATTCTTTCCATTATTCTTTAAATAGCTATTCAAACAATTAGACATGTTCCTCCTTATAGTCAGTGGCCTTGGGATTCATGTGGAGGGAACACCTTATAGGTATTTGTGTCATTATCTGCCTTTGATTAAATTCTTCTTGGTTTGCATCTAAAACTCATTTGGGGCCTTTCTGTTTGTGGATTTCCATTTTACAAACCACAAGTACTAGCATAACTTCATAGCCTATCAAAGTTAGAAGTTAAGGGGACTTCCTTGGCGGTCCAGTGGTTAAGACTGCATCTGCCTAGGCAGAGGCCCTGGGTTCAGTCCCTGACCGGGGAACTAAGATCCCACATGGTGGTGATGATGGGCCGACTACAAAGAGCCAGATTGTTTAAATTTCGCCCCCTTTCCTCACTGCTGCACTTTGACCTGTAGTTTCCAAGACTTTCAGGTTCAAAGATTCTTGGATATTTCCAGGTCTGGAGAGCAGCATGCTGAAGGGGGCATCTGAGCTCAACGTTTATTCCCGATTTAAAACATATTTCTCTTTCACTACATCAAGGAACCATCTCTTTGCCTCTTCCTTGCTGTTTACTAAACCCTAGCAGGCTTTGTGTTTGCTCTGTCTTGAAGCTCATAAGAGGCTGCCAAGGTCCCAGGGTGAGGTGGTGTCTTGAGGGTGGAGGGAACAGGCCGTTCTCATATTTTGAGTATGACCCAAACATCTGTGTACTGAGACACAGCCAGGCCCCTTTGCACAGAGCTGAGATTTCAGCTCTGCTAAAGTTACCTCTATCTTTTTTTTCCCGTTGAGAACAACAATTTCTGTGAATTTGACCTGACTTCTTTCTCTGCTTTTTTCAATGAAGGAGATTCAAAGGTCTATTTTTGTGGCAGTACCATTTACATTACATTTTGGCTCAAACTTGGGTGGCAGATCCTTTAACCCTTGGGTGGTGACATGAACAATGCTGGGACAGACATGTGTGAGGCATGATGTCCTGGGTTTCTGTTTCCAGCTGTTCCTGGCATCCATCCTCATGGAAGGGCTAGAGCAGGGTGTAACACAGGTGGTAAGCAAATGTCTACTCCTAGGCTTTTGATTTTGAGGAAGACACTTAACTTCTCTGTCACCTGTACAATGAGGTGATTAGACTGGACCACGGGCTTCCTGTGTCCCAAGGAGCCCTTAGAGATGCCCCAGGATCTGCCAATAGGGACACAAGTAAGCCATGGACAGACTATTTCATTTTGCTATATATGAAATTCCGAGTAACGTTTTGTTTGAGTAAAGGATCCCATTGCTCAGAAACAAGTATGAAAACCACTTGAAGGTCATCGAGTTCAAGTGCTTCTCCCTGTCAGTAGCCCCTGTGCAGTTCCATTTTACTTGGCCTTTTGTCTCTTTTAACTGCCTCCTTTGAGACTTAACCACACAGAGTGATGGCTCACTGGATAAAACCAAGTCTGCCTGAAAGCAAAAAAAATACTCTGGCTCGTCACTGGATAATTTAGTGGTCAGTTTCACTGTCCCAGAATTCCTTGGTAAAGCTGGGTCCTGGGAACTGGTGGTCCAGTGGTTAAAAGACTCCATGCTTCCACTGCAGGGAGCACAGTTTCAACCCCTGGTTGGAGGAGTAAGGTACCAAAAGCCTTACAGCTTGGCTGCCCCCCAGATAATAATAAAATAAATAGAGGCATAGATGAAGGTGACGGCTGAGCAGGACCCATCCATCTAGGCTGTAGCAAGGTCCTTCCCTGTTATGATGGGTGGGGTGAAATGAGGCAGGAGCAAACACAACATGTGAAGTGATCACTCACATACTTTAAATGACAACTATTTAATGGAGGAGGACTGAGACTCCTTTGCTGGTTATTCTGTCTGAATACATTTTTTCTACCTTTTTTTGACCCCAATTCTCCAAGAGTGTCCTTTTCACATTTTGTGAGCTGAAGGAATTGGTCAAGAGAGGACCCTGGAGGAAAGAAGAATGTTAGAAACGATGGGAAGTGAGACGATGAGAGGCGTTCAAGGAAACAGTGTGTCCCTGGGTTGGTTCTGTGTAATCTGGTTTTCTGTTTTCCAGGCAGAAATTTGGACCGCTTTAGCAATTTAAAATCTAGTAACCCTCTGGCCCATAGGAGTTGCTTCAGTGATCCCTGTTCCATTCCATGGGAGTTAGTTAACATTTCAACTTCAGGAGTTTAAGCTGCTAAGTCCACAAGCTGGGCCTTCACCCACCAATACGGTACTTTGCTAACCTCTCATGGACCTAGACCTTTGAAGAGCATCCTCCTCCTTACCTGTTCTCTGGCAGTGTTAAGAACTCTCTCTCCTGAAGCCCTTGAGGCAGGCTAAACTGGAATTAATCTTGGGAAGACTCACTGAGGAAAAAGATGAGTTCTCTTGTATCCAGGATAATCTAAACACTGAGGGCCTCCTTGGAGAGAAGGAAAGGTTCTATTATGACATTGTGAGGGCCAGTACTCTGACCTGGGCCTTAGAACTATAAAACCAGAAGTTAAAGTACCTTATGAACCCCGGAGTATCTGAACTAGCCATCAGAAATCACCTCCTAGACCTCAGCCCTTGACTTTTTTTTAGGCTTAAATTATTGTTATTATGGATAATTTCAAACATATACAGAAGTAGAGAGAAAAACATAGTGAACCCTGGTGTGCCTATTATTCAATTTCCATATTATAAAGCATTTTGTTCAGTTCAGTTCAGTCCAGTCACTCAGTCGTGTCCAACTGTTTGCGACCCCATGAACCGCTGCACGCCAGGCCTCCCTGTCTATCACCATCTTTCGGAGTTCACTCAAACTCATGTCCATCGAGTTGGTGATGCCATCCAGCCATCTCATCCTCTGTCGTCCCCTTCTCCTCCTGCCCCCAATCCCTCCCAGCATCAGAGTCTTTTCCAATGAGTCAACTCTTCGCATGAGGTGGCCAAAGTACTGGAGTTTCAGCTTCAGCATCATTCCTTCCAGAGAACACCCAGGGCTGATCTCCTTCAGAATGGACTGGTTGGATCTCCTTGCAGTCCAAGGGACTCTCAAGAGTCATCTCCAACACCACAGTTCAAAAGCATCCATTCTTCGGCACTCAGCTTTCTTCACAGTCCAACTCTCACATCCATACTTGACCACTGGAAAAACCATAGCCTTGACTAGATGGACCTTTGTTGGCAAAGTAATGTCTCTGCTTTTGAATGTGCTGTCTAGGTTGGTCATAACTTTCCTTTCAAGGAGTAAGGGTCTTTTAATTTCATGGCTGCAGTTACCATCTGCAGTGATTTTGGAGCCCCCCCAAAATAAAGTCTGACACTGTTTCCACTGTTTCCCCATCTATTTGCCATGAAGTGATGGGACCAGATGCCATGATCTTCGTTTTCTGAATGTTGAGCTTTAAGCCAACTTTTTCACTCTCCTCTTTCACTTGGCTTTTGAGTTCCTCTTCACTTTCTACCATAAGGGTGGTGTCATCTGCATATCTGAGGTGATTGATATTTCTCCCAGCAATCTTGATTCCAGCTTGTGCTTCTTCCAGCCAGCGTTTCTCATGATGTACTCTGCATATTAGTTAAATAAGCAGGGTGACAGTATACAGCCTTGACGTACTCCTTTTCCTATTTGGAACCAGTCTGTTGTTCCATGTCCAGTTCTAACTGTTGCTTCCTGACCTGCATATAGGTTTCTCAAAAGGCAGGTCAGGTGGTCTGTATTCCCATCTCTTTCAGAATTTTCCACAGTTTCTTGTGATCCACACAGTCAAAGGCTTTGGCATAGTCAATAAAGCAGAAATAGATGTTTTTCTGGAACTCTCTTGCTTTTTCCATGATCCAGTGGATGTTGGCAATTTGATCTCTGGTTCCTCTGCCTTTTCTAAAACCAGCTTGAATATCTGGAAGTTCATGGTTCACGTACTGCTGAAGCCTGACTTGGAGAATTTTGAGCATTACTTTACTAGCGTGTGAGATGAGTGCAATTGTGCGGTAGTTTGAGCATTCTTTGGCATTGCCTTTCTTTGGGATTGGAATGAAAACTGACCTTTTCCAGTCCTGTGGCCACTGCTGAGTCTTCAAAATTTGCTGGCATATTGAGTACAGCACTTTCACAGCATCATCTTTCAGGATTTGAAATAGCTCAACTGGAATTCCATCCCCTCCACTAGCTTTGTTCTAGTGATGCTTTCTAAGGGCCACTTGACTTCACATTCCAGGATGTCTGGCTCTAGGTGAGTGATCACACCATCATGATTATCTTGGTTGTGAAGATCTTTTCCATCCCTATTACTACTACTGCTACTGCTGGGGAGGGTGGTAGTATTTTGCTGGTATATTTCAGTCTTTAAAGAAAACCCCCAAATATCGTGTCATCTAACTAGAGTTACTAGTTTTTTATGCACATTATATGCATAATATATATCTGACATATAAGGGCAAATTTTAAAAATACAAATACAATGCTGTTACCATACCTAACAAAATGAACAATTTCTTAACGTGATTGAATACCCAGTCCATATTCAAGTTTCCTTGATTATTTCAAGCATTTTTTAGTTAGTTCATCTCAACCCTTGACTGTCATCTTGAGGCAAGAGTACAAGATGGAGTCTGATTGTCTAGCCTCTGTGCCATATGCCTACTTCCTGAGTCCGCATCCTAGGAGTCTTGTTATCAGGACCCTTTAGAAAATAATAAGCCCATCTCCTGGACCTCTGTGCCTGGAAAGCTGGAAGTCATTCCTGTTCTACAGAGGAAGAAAGTACAACTCTGGAAAGTTAATAGGATTTATCCAAAGTCACATAGGGGACTCATATGCACCTGGTTGAAACCCAGGGCTCCCCTCCCCAGAGCCCCGCAGTCATTCCACTCTCCCTGTCTCACTTCCTGGGAGTTTATTTCTCCTTCCTTGGTGGGAAGTGGATGACTTTGACTTTGGCATTCATAATAAATATTCCTCCCACCTAGTGAGCCACGGGCTTCCCAGGTGGCTCAGTGGTGAAGAACCCACCTGCCAATGCAGGAGACGTAAGAGACGCAGGTTCAATCCCTGGGTCAGGAAGATCCCCTGGAGGAGGGCATGGCTACCCACTCCAATATTCTTGCCTGGAGAATCCCATGGACAGAGCAGCCTGGTGGGCTACAGTTCATAGGGTCACAAAGAGTCGGGCTTTGAAGTCACAAAGTGACTTCACGCACGCTCAGTGAGCCAAAGTCAAAAATGCCGCGTGGAAGGCTCAGATCCTCAGGCCCAAATGCTCCACCAACAGAGTTACACAGGAAGCGTGTCTGCCTGCAGCGGTCCACCTCCACATCCAGATGAAGGGGGAATTGGGTTCCGGGCACTGGGTGTGGAGAGTGACCTGAGACAGAGCCCTGGGTTAAAGTTGAGGTCGAAAGCCAGGCTGTATGACCCACTGTGGGGTCAGTCTGTACACACTTAGCAGAGGTGGGATCCAGGGGAGGAAACAAAGGAGCACAGGGCTAGCACCCCACTGTGAGCGGGGATGAACCTGAAGAGACCTCTGGGAGTCTGGGCCCCAGGCACAGTCTCCAGCTCATTGGACTACACTGCTTGGAAGGCCTGGGGACTGCTTAGGGGACTCACCTAAACATTGTGTGTTAACTTTCTGTCTGAAGCTGACGTGGACCTGCGCCCCATCAACCACTGCGAGACGGGCCTTCATGACTGTGACATCCCCCAGCGGGCCCAGTGCAAATTCATGGGCCACGGCTCCTACACCTGCATCTGCCTCCCAGGCTTCTCTGGGGATGGCCGAGCCTGCCAAGGTGAGTGGTTGCTCTGACTTTCCTCTCTGTGAGACCTGAAGCAGTTCCCCAGGTGATGCTTATCATAGGCTAGTTACTCACCCACCTCTGAATTCAAGAGAATTATTCTCTATAGGAAACAGCAACCCACTCCAGTATTCTTGCCTGGGAAGTCCCATGGCCAGAGGACCCTGGCAGGCTACGGTCCATGAGATCACAAACACAACTTAGCAACTAAACAACAACAAATTCTCTCAGCTCTATTGAGTAAACAGGCTGCATTTTGTGTCTCTGGTAGTTTGAATTGTGCATTTTGTTTGGGGAGCTATGTCTGGTTGGAGAAGATGCCTGTTCTGCCTGTACTATTTTGCTCCATGCATGTCACTTGCTCGTTCAGTTCAGTTCAGTTCAGTCGCTCAGTCGTGTCCGACTCTTTGTGACCCCAGGAACCGCAGCACGCCAGGCCTCCCTGTCCATCACCAACTCCCGGAGTTCACTCAAACTCACGTCCATTGAGTCGGTGATGCCATCCAGCCATCTCATCCTCGGTCGTCCCCTTCTTCTCCTGCCCCCAATCCCTCCCAGCATCAGAGTCTTTTCCAATGAGTCAACTCTTCGCATGAGGTGGCCAAAGTTACTGGAGCTTCAGCTTTAGCATCATTCCTTCCAAAGAAATCCCAGGGCTGATCTCCTTCAGAATGGACTGGTTGGATCTCCTTGCAGTCCAAGGGACTCTCAAGAGTCTTCTCCAACACCACAGTTCAAAAGCATCAATTCTTCAGCGCTCAGCCTTCTTCACAGCCTAACTCTCACATCCATACATGACCACTGGAAAAACCATAGCCTTGACATGTATGTCACTTGCTTGTTCAGGCATAATTAAATGCCTGCTGTCTGCTAGGGACTAAGGAGATTGAGATTGTTTGTCTTTAATGAAAAGACTAACAATGCTTACACACATGTAACTTAAAGTCCAGCCTTTTATTTACTAAGATATATACAGTTGTTCCAGAGAAGGCAATGGCACCCCACTCCAGTACTCTTGCCTGGAAAATCCCATGGACAGAGGAGCCTGGAAGGCAGCAGTCCGTGGGGTTGCTGAGGGTCGGATACGACTGAGCGACTTCACTTTCACTTTTCACTTTCCTGCATTGGAGAAGGAAATGGCAGCCCACTCCAGTGTTCTTGCCTGGAGAATCCCAGGGACGGGGGAGCCTAGTGGGCTGCCGTCTATGGAGTCGCACAGAGTCAGACACGACTGAAGCGACTTAGCAACAACAGCAGCAGCAGCAGCAGCATGCAGTTGTTCATTTGGCCTGCTCTAATTTTGTGCTTCCCCCAAAATTAAGCCCCCTTTTTGACTGCAGAGGCAGAGAATAAATGACTCCACAAAATTCTCTCAGATCTCAGATCAGCCGATCACTGGTGGCCAGCATGTTGTTCAAGATAATTTGAAATAAGATAACTCTGAACAAAGTTTCCTGGTCCTTTGGTTTGCAAAATTACTTAACACTATACTCTAGAGTATTTCTGGAAAGTCCAAGCCTTTCTAAGAGATCATGATTTCTGAAATACTTTGTCTTTGTTACTGAGAATATGAATTTTCTCTGGTCTCTGAGATTTTTATGTCAATCAGTTAATCACCTGTCTCCCAACTCTTAGACATTTTTGAAGCTCTCATTTATAAGAAGGAAATAACAAAAAAAAATCCTTTCATTTTTTCATTTTGTATGCTTGATTTTTCATGAAAATATCACTGATTCCTCGATTTCTATCTAACTTTGATGTAAACAAAACATCAAAGTTAGATAGAAATCGAGGAATCAGTGTTTTTATAATTAATGTTTAGTGAGTTATTAAATCATGGTTCCCAGATCAGAAATTCTTTGATGTTTTCATGAAACACTGGAGTCCAATGTTTCATGAAAACATCAAAGTTAGATAGAAATCGAGGAATCAGTGTTTTTATAATTAATGTTTAGTGAGTTCTTAAATCATGGTTCCCAGATCAGAAATTGGGTCCCTAAAAGTGGAGAGCGAGTGGCTTATATTATTGTGTAAACTAGGAATTCTGGAAGAAATCTCACTCTCCTGGGCTTGGTGGCTGTCTTGCAGATGTGAATGAATGCCAGCCAAGCCGATGCCACCCCGATGCTTTCTGCTACAACACGCCAGGGTCCTTCGTGTGCCGCTGCAAATATGGTTACCAAGGAGACGGCTTCCATTGTGTGCCTGGAGGTGAGGTGTTGGGGTGTTTGGAGTAGCTAGATCATTGCTGTCTATATCCATGAGAACTGAGTCCATAGCTCTGGGAGAGAAGACAAGGTGGGTATGTGGGAGGCTCGAGGAGAGCTGACATGGGTGATCAGAGCGCAGCTGTGGTATTGAGCAGTACAGTTGTGTAGTGCACAATTCCAAGGGTGCCACACCTAGATCAGAAGAGTTAAGAACTGATCTGTATCAGTCAGGGTTCTCCAGAGAAGTAGATCTAATGAATGTGTGTGTGTGTGTCTAGAGAGAGAGAGAGAAATGTATTTATTTACATATAGAGAGATTTATTAGAAGGAATTGACCCACACACAGTTATAGAGGTCTGTTGGTTGCCAGGACTGTAGTCAGCTGGCTGAAGACCCAATAGTCCAAAGGCAACAAAGAGCTTGTGCTCCATTCAAGGTCGTCAAGAAGGGAGAATTCTTTTTACTTAGGGAAGGGTCCACATTTGTGTTCAATTATGGCCTTTAACTGATTGGATGAGGCCCACCCACGTAAGGGAGGGCTATCTGCTTTACCTAGTTTATGGCGGGAAAGGTTAGTCTCAGGCAAAAACACCCTCACAGAAACCACCCAGAATAATGTTTGACCAAATATCTGGGCACTCTGTGGCCCAATCGAGTTGACACCTAGAATTAACCATTGCAGGTTCTGAAGAGTCATGGGGAACAGTGAGGTGTCATGGTCACCTCACAGTCATGGGGTGAGGACAGTGAAGGCCCACCAGTTATGGGAAGAGGCAGACTGAGAACTCTTCAGAATTGTCTGTATTACCTATTATATACCTGGACTGTGCAGCTTCTAAAGTTGCCTACTGACCTGAGACTTCTGTGATAATCTCGTTAGACCATAAGGACAATGATGGCCCTAGTTCTGTATCTGGAATGATCCTGGATCTCAGCAAACACTTTTGAATGAATACATATCATTGGCTGTCTTTCGTATGGTGCCTACTGTGTGCTGGGTACTTTATCTACCATTTCATGTAATGTTCATCTCTTTAAAGCAAGGTAGTATTACTATTTCTATTTATATAAAGGACGCTAAAACATAAAGAAATAAAAGCACAATCGAGATCCCAGAGGTCGTGAGTGCTAGAACTAAGACTCAAACTAAGACTAAACTCTGCGCAATGGATTCTAACTTGAATTCAGTTCCCCAAACCACATGGTAACCTGTCATGAGATTAAGGATGCATTTGCTGCCTCTGACTGGAGTTAACCAGTTGTGTTGGTATTTGCTTTAATTATTGCTACTGTTGTTGGTCAAGTATATTTATCAGTGTTTCAATAAGAAATACATGGAACTTTCCATATAACCACTTTTTTGAGTGATTAAGAACTATTTCAATGTCTATCTCCTCCACTAGCCTTGAATGCCTTGAGCATAGGTGCCTATGCATTTTATTTTCATGTTTCCAGTGTCCAGCAGAATTACGTGGTCCATGGTGGGGCTCATAGTTCTTTCTAGTTATCAAGGAAATAAATGACCGCATTAGTTTCCATTCCTACTGTGGTATATACAAGTATTTATTCATTCATACACTCAGCAGGACTGGTGTGACTGGTTTTTAGAACAGTTGAGGATCTAAAATGAGAAAAATATTAAATTAAGTTTAAATTTTGATGCATAATACTACATATTGCTGGTCTAAATTGTTTTCTTCTGCTTAGGACAGAGGTCAGTGTTGGGGTCCAGCCCCGGTGGATCCAGGGTGATTCGAAGTGAGGATGGAGTTGGCGAGGAAAAACTTATTTATTTAGAAATATAAGATTAACAAAAAAATAGTATAGTAGGAAAATTAGTGGAGAAAAGAGGCTGAATAACTTGGTTTACGTGGAAAGCTAATAAAATCTCAGGTCAAGAGGTTTGCACCATCTACATTAGGCCACCGGCGCCCATTTGAATAGCGGAGGGTGCCCCGCCTTGGACTCCCTCTTGCGTGGATCTTAGAAGCCAGGGCAAGTAAGTAGACATGGCGAGCCTCCACGCCCCAGATGGGAATTCAGCCTGAAAAGGAGAGGGAGGGAGAGGAAGAAAGAGAGAGATTTGACACAGGGGAAACCAGCCTTTCCAGTGACTGGCCCCTCCTCTATTGTCCGGAAAGGCCTTTTATACTTTTGATTGTACATAGAGATCAATGGGTAATACAAAATTATGCAGTATCAGCAGCCTTGACTCTTATCGAGACCAGGCTTTCTCTCTGCATACCTAGTTGTATACACAAGTTGTAGGTGATTTACATCATCTGGCCAGAAGGCCAGTTAACATTTTACGGCCCTTTTCTGATAAGGGTCTGTCAACCAGAGAACTTACTTGTGTTATTCGTCCCAAAGTCTGGTGCCGCTCTCAGAAAGCACTAAATAAAGTTACATTCTTACATAGCAAGGACACAACAATTTATAACAATGAAAGAAGTACAGTGATTTATAACAAAGAGAAAAGTAACTAACTCAAAAGTCTAGTGTTGCTAACATTAAAACTACTATATTCCTTTTTCTATATCCCAATTACATTGATTAATATCCTCCTAGGTGCCTAAAAGATAAAGAATATGGAGGCCTGGCAGCAGTCATTGACTCAACAGTGAAACCCATCACCAATATAATTTTTAGCTCTTTAAAAAAGGCTCTGTATCTTTAAGATGCTTTAAGCTTCATGCCTTTCGTGGTTGGGGGGCTGTAAACAACTCACAAGTTGTAAAAGTCTGGGCAGACCGGTCAGGTAAGTTAGAAAGCTATCAGAGGGGTTTAAGCCGAGACATTCTTTTCATATGCAGGAGACTGTTAACTGGAGCCCTAAGTTAATTACTTTTAGAGGAAGGTGATGGGGATGGCCCCCTGTTATGTCAGAAGAGTGGAAAGCACAGTACAATAAGGCAGGCAGACTCTGCTTTGGGGGGGTAGATGCTCAGGCAGAGGACCCTTTGAGACCTGACTTGCCTTGCCCATCAGGTCTCTCCGCATGACGTTGTCGTGGGTGGGATCTCCCGTGCTGGCTCCTGGCAGGTCAGTAAACTATGACTCGCAGGTCAGATCTGGCCCACTGCCTGTGTTTTTGCAAATAAAGTTTTCTTAGAACACTCAGGCTCTTTAGTTTATCAATAGTCTACAACTGCTTTCATTCCACAAAGCCAGAGGTCAGCAGTTGTGGCAGAGCCTTCAAGGCCTGCAAAGCCTGAAATATTCACTACCTGGCTCTTGACAGAAAAAATTTACCAGCCCCCAGCCTAGATGATCCCAGGCAGCATCAACCTTTTGTGCCTGAAATTAATTAAGACATTCCAGCAACTATTAAAAATGACTAAGTCATTATTTCCTTAGGCTTCCTTCACATCTTTCCAGTTCAAAAGGAAGCAGATGTTTCGTTTTTTTATTTTTGTTTTTTTAACCCAACTCCTTGCCCCCCTTGGCTCTGTTGACTACACAGAAACAAATCCAGACCTGTAGCCTGGGTTACAAAAGCGGGACAAGGATAAAACCAGAGTTCTTTGCTAGGATTATTTTGGTATTTAATCCTATTTTCTTAAGAAATTCATCATCTATTTATATGCTCGAGAGAGAATGTACTTTAGAAATACACATGTCTCCATCAAGTATTGTTTATAAGAGAAAAAATATCTAAGAGACTACTAACAGGAGAAATGGACAAATGAGTTTGGGTGCAATCCATACCATGAAATGATATATAGCAGTAGTTGAAATGAGTGAACTAAAGGGAATTCCCTAGTGGTCCAGGGGTTAGGACTGTGCACTTTGACTGCCATGGACCTGGGTTCAGTCCCTGGTCAGGGAACTAGGATCCCACAAGCCATACAGTGTGGCCCCCAAAATTAATTAATTAAATGAATGAATAAATCTCGACAGTCTATTGGGCAAAAAATCTAGTCATACAAAGCTCTCACTTTTCGAGATGGCCACACTCTGTGTCTCTTTCTCTCGATAAATTTACTTCTTAGCTATTTAAAAAATAGTCACAAAAGAATATAGGCAGTGTGTCACATTTATATAAAATATAAGTCTATATGAAAAGAAACCCACATATGTATATACATATACAATAAAATGATAAACTGCACGCATGAGAGTGAGAAACCAAAACTTCAGGATAGAGGTTACCTTCTGTGATAGGAGAGGAAATTGGGATTAGGGAGCCTTGCTGCATTTGCATTTTAATGTATTTCCAGTTGGAATAGGAACACTGAGGTTTTCATCATGTTTTTTTTAAATTTTATACGACTACCTAATGAAATATTGACAAATGAATACCTAATGAAATATTGACAAAAAATTAAGTATAGTATCATTCAAACTCCTATTGCCAAACATAATGAAGTGTAGGGATTAGACATTCAGCATTTTTTGATACCTACTCTATACAGAGGGGACTGATTTTTAAATAAAAAACTAGCTTTAGAGGGTAGTCAGTTAAGGTCATGGCTATTGCAGTATCAACCAACAGTAAGCAAAACAGAAAAAAATGACTTGTTCTCTGCTGTCCTTTTGCACTCTTTGCCCAGAATGCGTGTGTGGATTGTGAAATCAGCGTAGTGGGTTGTTATTTTCATTTAAATGGAATGGAATGAAATAGAAACCGATAATCAAGAAAATAGAGTGTGCAGAGTGTGTGCAGTAGGAATAAGTCTTGTCTCGTGAAATGGTGGCTGTATATCCTTGTCTGGTGCATGACTGAGTTGTGTGCACGTGTGTATATGTGTAAGTGTGTGTGTATATGTGTAAGTGTGTGTGTATATGTGTAAGTGTGTGTATGTGTAAGTGTGTGTGTAAGTGTGTATATGTGTGTGTATATGTGTGTGCACATGTGTATATGTGTAAGTGTGTGTATATGTGTGTGTGTGTAAGTGTGTGTATATGTGTAAGTGTGTGTATGTGTGTGTATATGTGTGCACATGTGTATATGTGTGTGTGTGTGTATATGTGTAAGTGTGTGTGTGTGTATATGTATAAGTGTGTGTGTGTGTATATGTCCTGAATTGCAGAGTGGAATGCATTTCTACGGATCATGGTCAGGAAGTTTGAAGACTGCCATATTAGTCATCTATTTCTCTGAAACAAATCATCGTCTAGAGTTAGCCTAAATGTTCCCTACCTTACAGTTTCTGTCGGTCAAGGATTTAGGAGCACAGCTTGTTTTCCTGTCTGTAGTTCCCTCTGCCATCCCTTTCTTTTCCTTCATCTATTGAAGGACGTCCTGTCGCTCTCTTTGTCCTCAGTTTGAGAAAAGTCACCCCAGACTCCCTGCTGTTCCCTGGATTAGTATATCCTCAAGCAAATAAAGAGATGAGTAAAGAGAGGAAAGAATAAAGAAAAGTAAAGAGAGTAGATGAGTAAAGACTAAGGAGAATCTTGCCTCAGTTGTCACTTTATCAGCCAGCAGCCAGGACGGGATATGTGTCTTTACCATCCCACCCCTACCCCACCCACAGTGGGACCCTCCCCACGTGGGCCTGGAGGGGCCGCTGTGGGCCAGGCTGAGAAGCCATTCCCAGGAACACAGTGATATCATAAGCACAGCCTCCATAAACACACTTGAAGTTCTGTTTCCTGAGGCACCATTGAGGTCTCCCCCAACTGTTAGGTAAGTTCAAGTTATAGTACTTCACAGCTCCACCGGAAATTCTAGATCACTGGAGATTTCGTATATTGGCTCACACAGTCCTGTCAGCCACAGAGAAGAGAGGTACCCCATTCCCTTAAAAGTTCAGTTTTGTTGACAGTATACAGAACACTAGGCGTGCTTTCTGATTGGAAAGGCAACACCAAATATAGATGTTGATGGAAGGAAACAAGTCTGTGGGCCACAGATAATTCCGGTGTGTTAAGCTAGTGTGTGTGTATGTGTGTGTGAGAGAGAGAGAGAGAGAGACCACGGGCAGGCCGTCCTGGGCACTGAGCATGTGTGTGCAGAGGGCCCGGGGCTGGGCTGGGGATCTAGAGACCTGGATTCTAGCTTGAACTAAAGCATTTGCTAGTGCTGTGGCCTGGGGGAGCCAGTCCAAACTTCAATTCTCTCATTTGACATAAAAGCCATAGTTGCCTGTTGCACAGGATTATAGTGAGAATTAAGTGAACTCTGTGTGAACAGAGACAGCTGGTACAGAAACTAAAACCCTGTACAAATGTAAGATACTGAGGACATAAGCAAGCCCTACACCTAAGAGTGAGCAAGACCAACATTTTTATTATCAACCAGATGGCTTATTTTGTATCTTTATTTGGCTCTTCCTACATCAAATACTTTTTGTTTGTTTTTCTTTTTTTAACTGAGGTATACTGACGGACAGGGAAGCCTGGTGTGCTGCAGTCCATGGGGTCACAAAGAGTTGGACACGACTGAGTGACTGAACAGAAATCGTTGATTTACAGTGTTGTGCTAATCTCTGCTATACCGGTGGCTGTTACACACATATGGACATTGGTTTTTGTAATATTCTTTACCATTCTGGTTTATCACAGAATATTGAATATAGCTCACTATGCTGTTTTTGGTTTTTCTATTAGCCTCTGGGACAAAAGAGCAGACCCAGTTGCCCCTCACCAGGCTCAACACACAGTTTTCTGGCGGGCTTACTGCTTCTAATCAAGGGGGCAGCCACATCCAGCAGGCTGACGTGAGAACTGGCAGTGCAGACAAAGGCACTTGAAACATTCACTGGCAGCACACACCGAATGCCACTGCGAAGGCCTCGTGAAGATACTGTCACAGATGAACACTGGAGTGCAGGACTTAAAATTCCAGCCGCGCACATTGTCTCAACACATTCCACTCTTGTCTCGTATAATACCAGGGGATTAGTCCTGACATCACTGGTTGACCAGCACTGCTGACAAGAGCAGAAGTGGTGGAACTGAGGAACAAAAACATTTTTCAGATGTAAAATTCTATGAAATATGTAATATATTATTATCTGTTCTATTATTACTATATATATAATATTAACACGGTAATATATTAATACATGAGTATTTATATGAGGTTTCTCCCTAATGTAACTAGCAATGTCCTAGAGCCAGGGTTGAAAGCTACATCCCCCATAGGCCAAATATGGCCCACCATTTGTGTCTGTTAATAAAGTTTTATTGAAACACACATTCATTTATGTATTAAACTTGGATGCTTTCATGCCACATCCATAGATTTGAATTGTGACAGAGATCATATGCCCCACAAAACCCAAATATTTACTCTCTGCTCCTTAGCAGAAAAAGTCAGTAGAGCCCTGCCCTGGATTGTGTAACCACAGTCTTCCAATAAAGATTAAAATAAATAAGGACACCACCACACCTTTGCTCTCCAAGCCCTACAGAGAGGATATTTCAGGAATTCCCTGATGGTCCAATGCCTAGGACTCCATAGTCTCACTGCTGAGGACTCGGGTTTGATCCCTGGTTGGGGAACTAAGATTCTGCAAGCCATGTGGTGTAGCCAAGAAAAAAAAGGAAAGGATGTCTTGTGTGTATCTTTTGTGTCATAGGCTCTCCTGTCAAGCAATGACTCACTGGATTGTCGCTCTGTGTTTGCTTGTTCCCTTCCCTCCAGACTATGAGCTCCTTGAGCGCAGGACCTGGGAGTTAGTCCCATGTGCACCCTGACTCCAGCCCAGAAGTGCTTCCCAAGTCAAGGCTAAGGGAATGCAGTCACTCACTGTCTTAGAGCCTAAACTCTGCTCAGGGAGACAGACAGGGAACAGCCTCTGAGTCTCAGCATCAGAGTGACGAGAATCCAGAGCATCCTGGGAACTCTTGGAGGGCCCGAGAAGCCTTCCTGCAGGGAGCACATGCCTGAGCTGATTCTGAAAGGATTCACCGAGGAGGAGGAGGGGGAGTCACATGTTAAATGAATGAACGGATGAGTGAGGGAGTGGAAGGGCCTGCAAAAGAAGGGCAGCTGACACGGTTCAGTTTGGCTGAAGTGTGGCCCTCAGCTGGGCATCTCTGTGTGGAGGATGTGCACAGGCCACGGCGATGCTGGCCTGTCTGCCTCTGTCTGATGCTGTCGTGGCTGAGCTCTAGTCAGCGCGGAAGCGGCTTTTGTTGTAGTTGTTCAGTTGCTTAGTCAGGTCTGACTCTTCGTGACCCCATGTACTGCAGCACACCAGGCTCCTCTGTCCTTCACTGTCTCCTGGAGTTTGCTAAAATTCATGTCCATTGAGTCAGTGATGCCATCCAGCCATCTCATTCTCTGGTGCCCCCTTCTCCTTTCGCCTTCAGTCTTTCCCAGCATCAGGGTCTTTTCCAGTGAGTCTGCTTTTAGCATCAAGGGGCTAAAGTTTTGGAGCTTCAGCCTCAGCATCAGTCCTTCCAATGAATATTCAGGTTGATTTCCTTTAGGATTGGCTGGTTTGATCTCCTTGCTGTCCAGGGTATTCTCAAGAGTCTTCTCCAACACCACAGTTCAAAATCATCAATTCTTTGGCACTCAGCCTTCTTTATGGTCCAACTCTCATATTCATACATGACTATTGGAAAAACTATAGCTTTGACTATATGGATCTTTATTGGCAAAGTGATGTCTCTGCTTTTTAATATGCTCTCTGGGTTTGTCATAGCTTTCCTTCCAAGGAGCAAGCATCTTTTTAATTTCATGGCTGCAGTCACCATCCACAGTGATTTTGGAGCTCCCCAAAATAAAATCTATCACTGCTTCCACTTTTTCCCCTTCTATGCCGTGAAGTGATGGGGGTGGTGCATACTTGAGAACTGTTTACTATAGAATATAGCATCTCATCAGCAGTTCCACACATATGGAATGGTATTTCCCAGCCTCGGGATAGGAGTTGCATAGTTGAAAGGCCATATTTCACACTAGCCCATAATTAAAAGGAAACACACATATGCTGGTAAATGTGCCCTAGGGTCACCCATATCTTTGACTTGGACTCAGTGTGGGTAATCAAGAAGCTGGTGGTGACAAAAAGAACACATTTAAGAAAAATTTAAAGTTTCTTAAATGCCAGTGCTGTCCATAAAGCGATGAATAGTAAACAAAATGTGGTGTAGACATGCAAGAGAATATTATTCAGCTATGAATACAGAACTAAGTACTGTTACATGGCCACAACGTGGATGAACCTTGAAAAGAGCCTGCTGAGTGAAAGCAGCTAGACACAAAAGGCCACATATGGTAAGATTCCATTTATGAGAATGAGCCAAAATAGGTAGATCCATCGAGACAGAAGCAGACTTGTGGTTGCCAGGGGCTGGGAGGAAGGAGGAAGTGGAGACAACTGTTTAATAGATCTGGGATTTCCTTTCGAGGTGAGGAAAATGTGTTGCTACTACTAGAGGGAGGTGGTGGTCACTCAGCATTGTGACTGCAGTAACTACCCCTGAATTGTTCAGTGTAAAATGGTCGATTATATATTATGTCCATTTTGCCTCCGTTTTTCAAAACTGAAAAAAAAAAATGGCTTAGAAAGGAAAAGAAAATGTAGACATACTCTTCTTGACCGTTAAGTCCACTAATTAATAATGCTGTTTAAAGTTTTTAATTAATAAAACATCCCAGAGCACAAGGAACTCCACTCAATACACTGTAATCTGAAAAAGAATGCATATATGTATATGTATAGCTGAATCACTTAGCTGTATGCCTGAAACTAACACAACATTGTAAATCAACTATACTCCAATATAAAGTAAAAATTACATTAAATTCTTTAAATAAGCTCTAAGGATATATTGCACAACAGAGAGAATACAGGTTTTTCGAGGTGGCTCAGTGGTAAAGAATCTGCCTGCCAAGAAGGATACTCAAGTTCGATCCCTGGGTCAGGAAGATCCCCTGGAGGAGGACATGGCAACCCACTCCAGTATTCTTGCCTGGGAAACCCCATGGACAGAGGACCCTGTCCGGCTACAGTCCATGGTGTCGCAAAGAGTCAGACACGACTGACCGACTGAACGACGATAGCAACAACATAGAGAATAAAATCAGTATTTTACAATAAGTTTAAAAGGAGTATAATCTATAAAAATTTTGAATCATTGTCACGTACCTGAAACTAATAGAATACTGTAAGTCAACATCCTTCAATAAAGGTGAACAAAAAAAATTTTTTAATTAATAATACAAAACAGAACAATGACCAGGCAGCTCCCCAGGTTCCGAGCTGAGTGTGGAGGCTTGAACTGATGACCCTCTTTTTGCCCCTCTCTCTAACAGAAGTGGAGAAAACCCGATGCCAGCAGGAGCGGGAGCGCGTCGTTGGGACGGCGGACTCCCCGCGACCCCAGCCCCCTGGGCTGTTCGTCCCCGAATGTGATGAGCAGGGACACTACGTGCCCACCCAGTGCCACAGCAGCACTGGCTACTGCTGGTGTGTGGACCGTGATGGCCAAGAGGTGGAGGGGACCAGGACTGGGTCTGGGATGAGGCCACCATGTAAGTCGGAGAGCCGCGCTGGAGGTGGGACGTCCAGGCATCCGCGAGCATTGCTGGGGACCCTTGCCTGGGGCACAGTTGGCACTTTGCGCCTGCCCTGAATCCTGACCTGCTCCACTGACTCGAAGCCTGTCCCCTCCCTTCCTCTTTCCCCTCTGCAGCCCCCTTTTCCATCTCCCCATAACTCACACCCCTCTTCACCCTCTCTCTCCCCACTTACCCTCTCCCTCCTCTCACCCTTTGCTTTTCCTTTTTGGTGCAAACCTGTCTTGTGCAAATGATGGGCAGGGCCTGCTGGATAAGATTGCAATTGATAGCAGAAGGTGTGTGTGTGTGCTTGGGGTTCCTCTGGGTAAACCCTGCACTGGGCAGCCTGGCCTTTCAGTGGCTCTGTGCTGGGGCATAGCAGGAATGGGAGAGACCAACCAGTGCCCCTCCTCAGCACCCTGTTACTCAGGCATGGAACTCTTATGTCACACCGGCCTCCTGCAAGGTTGTGCCTGGACCTTTAGGTACTTGATCCATTTGTAATGATGCCAGGAACCAACAGCCACAAAGGTTTGTGCCAGCTGGCTCTGAGACAGTCGTGCTGGTAGGAAGGCACCAAGTTGGGACTGGGGCCAGGCTGTGTGGCACTGGACAGACACTTGCGTCCTTGCCTTCAACATCTCACTTGAGCAGAATAATCTATAGCATGCTTCTTGGCTCTAAAATTCAGTCCCAGATGTAGAAAATGCTAATTGTCACAAATTACCAAAATCGAATATAATCATTCTTGACATCTCCATTCACCAGATAGCCAGTAATCATAAATTGATCCCCTACCAGATAGTTTCCCAGAGCTGCTAAGAGGCTGATAAGAAGGGATCACTCACAAACTTCATTATCCCACCCAGCCAGCATTAACCTGGTGTATCAGATGCCATGGTCTTGCGGGCATCTGCAGAGGGAAAGGCCCCAGTGTGGGCCCTAGAACCTCAGGGGGCAGGGAAACAGAGGCAGGGTAGGGAAAGGAACCCTGAGAGAGAGGGTTCCTTTCTCATTAATAGGCACATGTGATTGTGCAGGGACCACAGTGTCCCTGACTTGAGGGGTCGTGGGTTGGCCAGGGAAGGCTTTGCAGGCAATACTGCCTGACCCAAGGTTTTGACAGGACCAGAGTCACCTGCACTGGGGAAGGGGAGTTGAGGAGATCTGTGTTCCAGGTAGCAGGAGCAGGTTGAGGGGCAGGAAGGAAGCCATCATGAGTTTGTGTCCCATGCCGGGGGAGCAGAGTGGAAGTGAAGACATCAGAGGCTCTGTGCAGGGATCTGCCTTGATCCTGAGAGCAGGTGGGGAGCCCAGGAAGGGTTTTGAGCAGGTGCTGATGGGACCAGGTTTCAGTTTTAGAAGAGCTGAGAGGAAGGAATGAGACCGTGGCCATGGGGAGGCGGGGGCTGCTGCAGTATTTACAGTTAGTCCAGGTGAGAAATGGCGAGGGTTGACCTGAGGTGCAGGCAGTGTGTTTGGAGGGATAGATTCTAGAGATTTAAAGAGATCCACCAGATTGGCTTATGTCACTGAGTGGGTATAACAGGCAAGATGGACCAGAGAAAAGAAGTGAAAATGAGCTTGGCCACGAGCTGGTTCCGCCCTCGCACTGCAGAGGTCCATAATGTGTCCACGTGGTGAGTGGCTGGACCAGGTCGGGGACCCAGGTTCCCCGACACGCACTGTGTGTTCCTTACCCTCAGCCAGGGTGCATGTCCCCTCCTGGGAGGTTCTCCCATCAGGTGAGGCAGAGCTTTGCTGGACATGCAGGTCAGCAGGTAGGAGGCAAGGCTGCCTCTAAGGGAGGATGAGCCTCCCCCCTCGTTTTGTCCTGGAAAGTCCCGAAGGACTGTGTTCCTGCTTGTGGGGCCTGAGACCCTCCTGCCCCCGTGGGATGGGGTGAGCGGGGCAAGTCCACTCTGATGGACTTGCCTAGACTTTCAAGTCCACTGGGCATGAAAATACTCAGCAGCTTCCCATGGGGGTGCAAGTTCCCTGTGGCCAGGATTTCGGGGGTTTTGCTGTTTCTTTGTTTTGGATTGCTGCTACAGCCTGGATGCCCAGCATCCAGAGCAGGGCACCCATAGCCAGCTTAGTTCCATTAAGGGGGAGGCTGAGCCATTTTTTCCACTTGGGGTTTAATGTTACACTCAAGCCCTGTGTCATCTTCATCACAAATGCCCTTTGATTGGCTGCGGTCTTCCTGCTCCTTGTGCTCTCAGACATTAATAGGCACGTGTGATTGTGCAGTTTGTGGTGCCGAGAAGGTGACGTGACCAGGGTGTGTGGGTGCCTGTGTGTGAGTCCGTGCATGTGCCCGCACGTGTGTATTTGTGCGTTCCTGCTGCATACGGGCCTTGCTCAATGCCATCTCCTGCCACCCAGGTCTGAGTACAGTGGCTCCTCCAGTTCACTTTGGACCCCCGGTCCTTACCGCTGTGATCCCCCCGCCTCCCGGGACCCATCTACTCTTCGCCCAGACAGGGAAGATAGAGCGCCTTCCCCTGGAGGGAAGCACCATGACCAAGTCGGAAGCCAAGACACTGCTTCACGCCCCGGTGAGTGTTGGCTGATGGCACTTCAGTGACAGTCTCTGCTTCCATGACCCGGAGCAACAAGCAGGCTGTGGTCAGACCAGGGACTAGGACTAGATTCCTGGACCCAGGGCCTCTTCATTCTGTGTGACCCTGGGTGTCCATCTCTAAATAAGACCACTTTATTCCTAAGTCCCCTCCCCTTCCCCCAGGAGACTGAAGGGTGGGAACAGAAATGGAATGCCTGCTAGAGACCACTTTGGAATCTGACCCCTAGTGGGGGGCATCACCTGCACTTACTATATCTTATCTGCGAGCATCTGTCAGGTTTGATCTCACCATCCCTGCTAAATTCACAAAATGACTCATCTTTTGGCAGCCACTCAACTCAAGATCCTCATGTCTGGCAGGAGGCAGAGGAGGCAGTAACCAGAGCTTTTCAAAGCTGTGTTTTGTGAGCTAGGGAATTTTTGTCTGTTAGAGGTCGGACACTTCTGAGAAGCTGTTGTTTTATCTGGGATCCTAACCTTCTGCCGGGAAACCAGACTTAAGACCTGGTGGAGGCTTCCGACTGTGGACTTCAGGGGTGCCAGGACACTGGTGGGCCATCAGGGTCCTCTAAGGAGGGGAGAAGTAGCAGCGAGTGGTCCATCAGGCCTTGGAGATGAAAGTCCAGCAGAAATCCTCATCACCCCTCAGTGCTGGTTGCAGAGCCTTCTTGAAAATTCTGGGCAGAAATGTTGCTTTCTTCTCATCTTCCTTCCCCACTCCCCTGTCTCTGCTGCCTGCCCTATTTTCTCTTCCTGCATCAATCTCCACATCACAGGTGCCACACACGGCCGCACCCACTCTTCTTTTTGACCGAGATCAAAAAAAGTCTGCAAAGTAAAAATGCTTATTTTTTAAAATTTTATTTTATTGCAGTATAGTTGATTTACAATGTTGTATTAATTTCTGCTGTACAGCAAGTGACTCAGTTATACATACACACATATATACATGCTTTTTTGCACGCTTTTCCATTATGGTTTTTCACAGGATATTGAATGTAGTTCCCTATGCTGTACAGTAGGACCTTGTTGTTTATCCATTCTCTACACAATAGTTTGCATCTGCTAATCCCAAACTCCCGTTCCTGCCCCTTCTCACCCCACTGCCCTGGCGACCACAAGTCTGCTCTCTGTCTGGGTGTTTCTGTTTCATAGATAAGCTCACTTGTGTCATATTTTAGATTCCACATGTGAGTGATGTTGGATGGTATTTGTCTTTCTCTTTCTGGCTTACTAACTTACTAGAGATCTTTAGGTCCATCCATGGGGGAAAAAAAAATGCTTTTCAAAAGCCTCTTGCAAAGCAGCCTTGATTGTTCTTCCCCAGCACAAAGCCCTCTGATGGATTCCCCTTTCACCCAGAGGAAAAAAAAACCAGTTATTTTCATGGCCTTTGGCTACCTGTCCCAACCCCATTTCCTACCCCTGCCCCCTCAACTCACTGGCTGCAGCCCTCTGGCCTTCTAGCTGATCCTCAGCTCACCACACACGCTTGCACCTCAGGGCGTTTGCATTTGCTGTCCCCTGCCTGGCTTTTCTCACTCTAGACCCTTGCACGGCTCACGTGCACATTGCACGGTTGACATGTACATAGACACGGCCACATGTACCTTCCACAAATTTCTGCTGCACATCACCTCTGGGAGAAGCCTATCCTGGCTGCCCTGTTCAGCCTGCAGCCTCCAGTCACCCTTCTCTGTCTTTTAGCAAACACTCAGCACTACTCAGTACATTGTATATCAGGGTACATGTTCTTTATCTCATGTATCTCTTCCCACCAAGAATAGAGACCTGTATGGACCTAATGTCTGTCATATAGAGTGAAATAAATCAGAGAAAAACAAGTATCATACACTAAAGCATGTGTGTGGAATCTAGAAAAACGGTACAGATGAACCTATTTGCAACACAGGAATAGACAGAGACATAGGGAACGGATGAGTGGATGGGGTGGGGGTCGGGGGATGGCAGGTAAGATGAACTGGGAGATTGGGGTTGACATGTGCGCTCCCATGTGTAAAACAGGTAGCTAACGGGAACCTGCTGTCTTGCACAGGAAGCTCAGCTCAGTGCTGTGATGACCTAGAGGGGATGGGTAGGGGGGAGGTCCAAGAGAGAGGAGATAGCTGTATACGTACAGCTGATTCACTTCGTTGTGCAGCAGAAACTAACACAGCATCGTAAAGCAACTATACCCCAATTAAAAGAATATGAGTACACCAAGACCAGAAATTGTCCGTCTGTTTCATGGAGGTATTTGTTTCACAGTGGTGTTTCCAGACCCCAAACAGTGTTTGCCACTTGAGAAGTATTTACTGAAGGAATGCCTAAGTGATCTTTATGATGTCCTGTTGCCTCACTGAAGCACAAATCCCTCAAGGGGCCATCATTGTTCTTCTCTTGTATCCACCAGCACACACTCCCAGGTAGTAGGAGTCGGGAAAGCCATTCCCCCAACACCTGGGGGGAGGCTTAGATGTCAAATGAGGCTGTGAGAAGCAGAAGCTGAGATGTGATCCATGGAGGGGAAGGTGCTGAAACAATATTCACTGTGTCTTTCCTATCTATTATCTATTTATCAATCATTTATCCATTTATGGATACTTCTATTTAGCTATCTGTTTTTACCATCTAGGTATTTTAGTTTAACTGTACCTAATGCCTCCGTTCAGTGGTATTAAATACCACCGTCATCACCATCCATCGTCCCAAACTGAAACTCTGGATCCCTTCACTAATGACTCCCTCCTCCTCCTCCTCCAGTCTTCTGGAACTTCATTCTTTCTATCTCTATGAATTAGCCTGTTCTAGGGAAACTCCTCGCAGTGCTTGCTTGCTCTCTTGTAACTGGCTTACTTCACTTAACATAGTATCTTCAGATTTCATCCATATTGTGACATGTGTTAGAATTTCCTTCCTTGTTATGACCGAGTAATATTCCATCACATGGATATTTCATATTTTGTTTATCTGTTCATCAGTGGAGAACTCGGGCTGCTCCTACTTTTTGACTATTGTGAATAATGTTTCTATAAACATGGGTTTACAAACATCTGTTCAAGTCCTTACTTCCACTTCTTTTGGAAATAAACCAGACACGGAATTACATGGTAATTCTATTTTTGTTTTTTTTGAGGAACTGCCATACTGTTTTCCTTAGCAACTGCACCATTTTGCATTCCCACCACCAGAGCACAAAAATTCCAGATTTCCCTGCTACTTTGCTAACACTTATTATTTTGTTTTTTTCTTTAATTGTAGCCATACTAATATGTGTGAAGTGGTATTTTGTGATTTTGATTTGCATTTCTCTAGTTAGTAAGGAATCCATCTGCAATGCAGGAGACTCCAGTTCAATTCCTGGGTCGTGAAGATCCCCTGGAGAAAGGATAGGCTACCCACTCCAGTATTATGGAGCTTCCCTTGTAGCTCAGCTGGTAAAGAATCCTCCTGCAATGTGGGAGACCTGGGTTCGATCCCTCGTGTTGGGAAGATCCCCTGGAGAAGGGAAAGGCTACCCACTCCAGGATTCTGGCCTGGAGAATTCCATGGACTATATAATCCATGGGGTCACAAAGAGTTGAACACGACTGAGTGACTTTCACTTCACATTCACAAGGAATGTGAATGAGATGTTCAGTTCATTTCAGTTCAGTCAGTTGCTCAGTCCTGTCCAGCTCTTTGCAACCCCATGGACTGCAGACGCCAGGCCTCCCTGTCCATCACCAACTCCCAGAGCTTACTCAAACTCATGTCCATTGAGTCGGTGATGCCGTCTAACCATCTCATCCTCTGTCATCCCTTTCTCCTCCCGCCTTCAATCTTTCCCAGCATCAGGGTCTTTTCCAATGAGTCACTTCTTTGTATCAGATGGCCAAAGTATTGGAGTTTCAGCTTCACCATCAGTCCTTCCAATGAGTATTCAGGACCTATTTCCTTTAGGATGGACTGGTTGGATCTCCTTGCAGTCCAAGAGACTCTCAAGAGTCTCCTCCAACACCACAGTTCAAAAGCATCAATTCTTTGGTGCTCAGCTTTCTTTATAGTCCAGCTCTCACATCCATACATGACCACTGGAAAAAACCATAACTTTGACTAGATGGACCTTTGTTAGCATCTTTCCATGTGCTTAAGGGCCACTTACATATCTTCTTTGGGAAAATATCTATTCATACCCTTTGCCCATTTTGTGGTTGGGTTATTTTGTTGTTGTTGCTGAGCTGTAGGAGTTCTTCATATATTTTATCAACCCCTCATCAGAGACATGATTTGCAGATATTTCCTCACCTTCCACGAGCTGGTTACCTTTTCACTTTGTTGACTGTATCTTTTACTGAACAGAAGTTTTCCATTTTGATAAGATCCAATTTACCTATTTTTTGCTTTTGATGTCATAGCCAAGAAATTATTGCCAAATCAAACACTATGAGGCTTTCAACCATGTTTTCTTCTAAGAAATTTATAGTTTTAATTGTCACATTTGGGTTTCTGATTCATTTTGAGCTTATTTTTGTATATGGTGTAAGGTAAGGGTCTCTGTGTCCTTTATGACCTGACCTCTAAAGGGGAAGTGCTTGCTGGTAACTGGTTCTCTCCTAAAACATCTTCCTGGTCTTCCACTTCTGTGGTGTCCAGGGACTTTACTTATGTTTCCATATATATTTTAGAGCGAACTTGTAAGTTTCTACTTTAAAAAAAGGAAAGAAAGAAAAGCCTTCTGGGATTTTGGTATGGATAGCATTGGATCTTTAATTCCTAGTTAGGGAGAATTGATATCTTAGCAGTGTTAAATCTCATGATCCGTGAAACTAACATCTCTTCATTTATTTGCATCTTCTTTAATTTTGCTATGCAATGTTTTATAGTATTCAGCCTAAAATATTTTGGTTTTCTTGCTATTATAAACATTATTATCTTAAAATTCTACTTCTTGCTGGTATGTGGAAATACAGTTTTATGTTGATCTTGGATTCTGCAACCTTGCTAGGTTCAATTATTAATTAAAATATTAGTATAGATTCCCCAGGAGTTTCTACATAAATAATCATATTGTCTTCAAATAGAATAATTTTACTTCTTCCTTTCCAATATTTATGTGTTTTATTTCTTTTTTATGATCTTCAGTTTGTCAAAGGTTTCTTAGATAATATACAAAAAGCATTATCCATAAAAGAATAATAAATTGGACTTTACAAAAATTTAAAACTTTTGCTCCCAAAAAACATCATTTAAGAAAATGAAAAAGTGCTATTTGCTGAGAGAAACTGAAGCAGGTTGCCATGCCCTCCTCCAGGGCATCTTCCTGACCCAGGGATCAAACCCATGTCTCTTAAACATCTCCTACACGGGCAGATGGAAGCCCCATACATATACATGCTTATACACATATGACAACAGATTTTTATCTGAAGTTTATAAAGAACTCCTGCCACTCAATAATTTAATTTTAAAAATGGACAAAAGACTTGAAGACACTTCATTTTGAAAGGTGTCCAAACACCTGTAAGCACGTGAAAGATTCCTACTATCATGAGGCACGAGTAGATGGACCACTCTCACCACTGGTCTACACTTCCAGGATAAAGTCATCATTGGACTGGCCTTCGACTGTGTGGACAAGATGATATACTGGACCGACATCAGTCAGCCTTCCATCGGGAGAGCCAGTCTGCATGGCGGAGAGCCAACCACCATCATTCGACAAGGTGGGCAAGCAAGCATCATTCTTGGTTTTGCTTGTAGTAGCCCACGTGGCTCTTGGGGGAGAGAGCAGAGTCATGTGGTGTATGGTTGCTTGCAGGATATGGTGATTGGAGATGGGTTGGGTTCTTGGGCCCAAACATCACCCTTTCTAGCCTTCTCTGAATAGTCCTCCAAGGACTCATCACTAAATCATGAACATCTTAGCTGGGATGTGTTGCTGAAATAAAATTAAAACAGGGTATATGTCCATGCCTGTCTCTGAAAGCTTATGTAGCCAGTTTTGAGGAATAATAAAGGCTAAACTCAACCATCCAGTTTGGATAAATGCATCTCCCTCTGGCTGCTGAGCCTTGAGTTGATTTTCAGACTGTCTGCCCCTTGGGGTGGTCCATTAGGCAATAAACAGAAAAATCATAAAGATGGGAGGGTCACAAGCATATTGGCAAATACTGTCCCTGAGAGGTGAGTCTATTCCCAAGACAGTTTTCAGTTTGAAGGGTTTTCACTTCAACCTGTAACCTCATGGTGGGGTGGTCTCCTCTATTCCATCTCACCCTCACTGGACCTTGCTCAGATTGCCGGAGGAGTACAGCAAATTAGGCTGAACTTTTACAGACATTTCTGTTTTTGTTGCATCAGTAATGGTAAACCACGTGACACTTTGGCACAGCCTACCCCTCAACATTTAACCTCAATTCCTTAATTTACAGGTGCCAATTTAAGCCAAGGACTCTATTATTTTAATGCCTACATTCAACAAGTCAAGACTATTTTAAATGGATATGTTTTATCAAGATTCAAGTCCATTATGACAAAAAGTCCAAGGACCTGTAAAAATTCTCCTCTACTGAAAAGGTCAAATACTGCACATTGCTCAGTCTGTGACTTAACCAGCTGCCTTGCAGAAATTTTCAATCAAAAGACATTGCCATGCCAATGATATGTGCTATGTAAAATCATCTTGTTTTCTCTACAAAACACTCAAAGGTACATCTTTAAGGACTTCCTGGCTTGGGGGAAAAAGCAAAGATACATCTTTAAAATATTTGAGCCTCTTTGGTATTTCTTTTTACTGATGCTTGGGGCTGAGTGTTATTGTTCAGTTGCCAAGTTGTGTCTGACTCTTTGCAACCCCGTGGACTGCAGCACGCCAGGCCTCCCTGTCCCTTACCATCTCCTGGAGTTTGCTCAAACCCATGTCCATTGAGTCAGTGATGCCATCCAACCATCTCATCCTCTGTCATCCCCTTTTCCTTCTGCCCTCAGTCTTTCCCAGCATCAGGGTCTTTTCCAATGAGTCCGCTTTTAGCATCAAGAGGCTAAAGTTTTGGAGCTTCAGCTTCAGCATCAGTCCTTCCAATGAATATTCAGGTTGATTTCCTTTAGGATTGGCTGGTTTGATCTCCTTGCAGTCCAAAGGACTCTCAAGAGTCCTCTCCAGCACCACAATTCAAAAGTATCAGTTCTTTGGCACTCAGCCCTCTTTATGGTCCAACTGTCACATCTGAACATGACTCCTGGAAAAAGCAAAGCCTTGACTAGACAAACCTTTGTCAGCAAAGTGATATCTCTGTTTTTTAATACTCTATCTAGGTTTGTCATAGCTTTACTTCCAGGGGCTAAGTGTAGCTTTTCTAATTTAATGTCTCCCTACAACTTTTGATAGTGTCAGAAGGGCCCTTGTGCCTGTGGAACAGCCCCTGGGATATATTTTTCCTTCCTTGGCTCCTTCATAAGAGATAATACAGCAGGAATTAAGCTGAGGTTGAGTTAAACAGGTTGACTATGGACACAGACCTCAGATACTTTTCTGGAAGCCAACGTGCTATTTAAATAATGTCTGCTAGTTTTCATGGCTTGCTTTAATGAATGGAATGAAGTTTCTAATGAATACAAGTTTGAAGATGGCTGTTTGCATCTTAATGTTGTTGAAAATGTTGTTTCTATTATCAGTAATTTGACTTCAAAACCCACAGGAAGTGGGGAGTAGGTCATCGTTTGCTATTTCCTGTTGTTTTTGGAACTGATAATGATCCAAGAAAGCTTTAAGACCAGTAAGAAACATTCCAGACAAAAGCCCACAGTGAAAACACAGAATTAAATCAGAATGTGATCTTTGTAGAAGAAAGATCACTAGGAATACATTGTCTTTTTAATTTCCAAAAAGAGAAAGAAGCTTCCACTTACGTTTTCATCATGGTATTTTCCTAGTGAGTGAAAATGGCAGTGGGTATCTTTTCTTTTTCTTCCTAATTTCATAATGTCTGAATCCCGGGCTTCTCTGTTTTTCCTTGAGTTAAAGTCCTAGCCAGATATCTTTAATAAGTATCATCATCTGTTTCCTTTTGATACAATCAGTGTGGAATATGTTGCCCTGCAGTTTTCCCATCTTGCCCACAGGAAAGAATGAGGTTTTCCAGGCCTTTCCTTTGGCTCCTTAGCCTATAAAGAAGTATTTTTCTGGTTGGGGGAGGAGTTCTGGTTGCTCTTGGGTTTGACGTCAAGACCAGACTGTTTCTAAAAAGACAATTGGCAAGGAGTTCCTTCCGGGAACTTGTAAAGATACTCTCATTAAACAGCCTTCCCTGGTCCCACCATTTCTGAATAGCCCATGCCTCTTAGACAGGATGTTCTCGTTCTAAATATACCCTAGAATGATTTCTTCTGATTTTGTCTGGAGGTCTGAAGGGGTCTTTGGAGGTCAGTCTCACTGTCTCTTTACCTCCAAGGATATGGGAAATATTTTCAGTCAGTTCAGTCGCTCAGTCGTGTCCGACTCTTTGTGACCCCGTGGACTGCAGCACACCAGGCTTCCCTGTCCATCACCAACTCCCGGAGCTTACCCAAACTCACGTCCATTGAGCCAGTGATGCCATCCAACCATCCCATCCTCTGTCATCCCCTTCTCCTCCCGCCTTCAATCTTTCCCAACTTCAAGGTCTTTCAGATGAGTCAGTTCTTTGCATCAGGTGGCCAAAGTATTGGAGCTTCAGCTTCAGCATAGTCCTTCCAATGAATATTCAAGACTGATTTCCTTTAGGATGGACCAGTTGGATCTGCTTGCTGTCCAAAGGACTCTCAAAAGTCTTCTCTTTTTTTGAACCACAGTTCAAAAGCATCAGTTCTTTGGCACTCAGCTTTCTTTATAGTCCAGCTCTCACATCCATGCATGACTACTGGAAAAACCATAGCTTTGACTAGTCAGAACTTTGTTGGCAAAGTAATGTCTCTGCTTTTTAGTATGCTGTCTAGGTTGGTCATAGCTTTCCTTTCAAGGAGCAAGCATCTTTTAATTTCATGGCTGCAATCACCATCTGCAGGGATTTTGGAGCCCCGCAAAATAAAGTCTGTCACTGTTTCCATTGTTTCCCCATCTATTTGTCATGAAGTGATGGGACCAGATGCCATGATCTTCATTTTCTGAATATTGAGTTTTAAACCAGCATTTTCACTCTCTTCTTTCATTAAGAGGCTCTTTAGTTCTTCTTCGCTTTCTGCCATAAGGGTGGTGTCATCTGCATATCTGAGATTATTGCTATTTCTCCTGGCAATCTAGATTCCAGCTTGTGCTTCATCCAGCCTGGCATTTTGCATGAGGTACTCTGCATGTAATTTAAATAAACAGGGTGACAATATACATCCTTGATGTTCTCCTTTCCCAATTTGGAACCAGTTTGTTGTACTTTATAAATCTTTGCTTTGAGTTGGAATAATAAAGACCTTGTTTAGAATTAGAAACGATTGTTTCTAAGTCTTAATAAGCTTTCTCTGGTGGGAGTCCTTCAGGGGGGCTTAGATGTTTCCGTCATTCATAGTCATGATCATTGTAGGAGTTTAGTGAAAGCTGATATGGAGGGGACTGAGGGTTGGGACTGCTTCGCTATTGATGAAAGAACACAGTGCTGCAGGGATGGTTTATACCAAGTCCCTGGGGCAGGGTAGCCCCATCCTTGGCTCGTCCCCTTCCTGTTTCCACTTCCAGCCGTACTAAATGACCTTCAACTCCATAATCAGCTGAGGGGAAAGAGTCCAAGGTGACCCCAGTAAAACCCTGGTAGGGTTTTAGCTTTTAATTTGGTTGTATTTATAGTCAGGAAATCATTGCAATCTTGAACTCCTGATTAGGTTTGGTGGGTGCTAAAGGCTCGCATTGCAGTCAGCTTATACTGTGGCAACCCCTGGCTTGAAAATCAGTTACTTAGAGCCTAGTAAAGACTTCTGGGGTGTTATTTGCAATCACTGATACCCCTTCTTTGTACTCTTAACACTTGTATGAAAGTAATAACAGCTGTGATTTCTTGCATATATTATTTCTCGGCAATGACCTATTTTCCCCCACTGATGAATAAGATAAGTCTGTCCCATTCCCCCTCTTTAGATCTTCCTGTGCCTCCCCTTTACATAAGAGATAAGCTCTAAGCTTGTTAACGCAGGCATCCTAACTTTATCTCTGGCCACTCTCCACCCTCGGGGTCTCCAGCCACACAGAATGACAGCGTATACTTCAAGCCATACCCATTCTTCCTTTATATCAGTGTGCTGGTCTCCCTGCTTGGAAAGCTTTGACCGGGATCCCTGCCTGAGAAAGCCCTGTTGTTCCTGCAGCAGCCAGCCTTATGAGGCATTGCCTCCCCCAGGAAGTGTTCCTCGGTCTCCCCAGGCTAAGTACAGCGTTCCTGCTCCATGCTCCACAGAGCCTGGAACTCAGCCTGAGCTGTGATTGGCTGCAGGCTCCTGGAAGGCAGGGCCACAGCTTCAGCATCCGTATGGGTTGGCTTCCCAATATGGTACCCATCCATCCATTCCCAATATGGATGGCCATCAAGGGAATGAGTAGCACTGTAACATTCGTCCCTGAGTGTTATTTATCTTAACAAGCATTTAACACTCCCATGGGTTTTCTCAAAGTGCAAGGGTTCGATGCCAGATGAAGTAGCGTGGAGTAATCAGAAAAACCTCATCTTACTCATTAAAAAAAAATCAATAATGTTTGGTGTTTACTTCTAGATCTTGGAAGCCCCGAAGGCATTGCTCTTGACCACCTCGGACGCAACATCTTCTGGACGGATTCTCAACTGGATCGGATAGAAGTTGCGAAGCTAGATGGGACCCAGCGCCGGGTGCTGTTTGAGACTGACTTGGTGAATCCCAGAGGCATCGTAACAGATTCCGTGAGAGGGTGCGTGCATGCTAAGTCCCTTCAGTCGTGTCCAACTCTGTGTGACCCTGTGGACTATAGCCCGCCAGGCTGCTCTGTCCTTGGGATTCTCCAGGCAAGGATACTGGGATGGGTTGCCCTCCTCCAGAGGATCTTGCCACCAGGGAAGCCCCCGTGAAAGGGTATCTTTGTGTAAATCTGTGTGTGTGTCTATTCAATTTACATCTGCCCTTGTGCATATTCTCAAAGTTTGACTGTAACTCCAGCATTGCTGCCCTGAAATGAATGAGTTTAGGATGAATGAGTCCACAGTTGGTGGCTTATAGATACCTGAGGTGAAGCCAGAACATTTATTATAATCCACCAGAATCATGAACTCAGTACCATGTTCCACTTTGAAATCTTTTACCAAGAGCTTTGTAAGTTGACGGCTCAGAAATTGGATATTTCCACTTGGATTGAATGTTAATCAAATATTTGAGTTGTATCAACCCCAGAAGAATATCAAGGTAGCATCACTGTCCCCCTGGGGCTCCTTCCGGGGGCCCAACCCAGCATGAACAGCTTGGGGGCCCTCCCTCGGGGTTTTGTGAGCACATTCTTTCCCTCACTGCAGGCTCTGAGTCTTACACCCTAGGCTCAGGTCTCCCTGATGCTTTGACGTGAGACCACATCTCCTGTTCTGTGGCCATTTGGCCGCCTCTCTGATTTCAGGTGCCTTGACCACTTACCCTGCCAGCGTTGCTTCTGGGCTTCATCCTCTGGGTCTGCTTCGCCTTCCTGAGTGCTGACAGCATATGAGAATCCCCAAGTGTTTATGTCAGTTATGGCGCTCTATTTTTTAAAAACAGTTTCATTGAGATATGTCAGTTATATTTAAGGGAAGTGAAGTTGTTAGTAACAGAATGATTCAAGGGAAAAACCAAATAGAGGGATCTTTACAAAGGCAATGTGTCTTGGCACCTCCAGATCCTTTATAGCCATTAATTTTTATTTTATTTTTAAATTTCTTGGTTGCACTGTATGACCTGCAGGATCTTAATTCCCTGGCCAGGTTTTGAACTCATGCCCCCTGCAGTGGAAATGCAAGGTTCTAACCCCTGGACCGCCAGGGAATTCCCTATCATAGGTTCTTTTTAAGGGTCTTTAAGTGAACTTTTTCTCATACATCTTCATTATTTCTCTTCCCCTTTCACTTCCTTTTCCTCCAGGAATCTTTATTGGACAGATTGGAACAGAGATAACCCCAAAATTGAAACTTCCTACATGGATGGCACAAACCGGAGGATCCTGGTGCAGGATGACCTGGGCTTGCCCAATGGGCTGACCTTCGATGCCTACTCATCTCAGCTCTGCTGGGTGGATGCAGGTGATGGAAAGCCCCAGGCCTGGCTCCTGGGTCGGAACAGGGCTTCGTTTTTTTACCAAATAATCATTGTTATCCACTGTACTATCGAGAGTAGCTATTGAACTGCTATTTTTCTGCACAAACATCAGCTGCATATCTTTGCTTGGAAACTGTTTCCCACAGCTTGATGTAGCCCAGGGAGCATTCTCAATCTTCCAGGTCAGGGGTCAGCAAACTATAGCCTGGGGCCAAATGGTATGGCCACCTGTTTTGGTATAACCTGGGAGCTGTAAACGGTTTTTACATTTTCAAATGTTACATTTTAAAAGCTTATACAAATTCTTGTATAATGTCCTTGATTTCACCTCTTGGCTCACACAACCTAAAATAGTTACCATCTGGCCCTTTAAGAAAAAGTTTGCTGACCCCCAGAGCCTGTCCTCATCCTGGTACCTATTAAGCAATTCATGACTTACATCTTTGTAGCTCCTGCTTGTCCCCAAGCAGGGCTAAGGCAGGACTTGAAGCCAAGGAAGATAAAGTAAGGCAGTCCCGATGTGTGCTCCTGCCTGGGAAGATTTGGGGTGCCCCTGATGTGGGCAGGATGCTCAGTTGGGAAAGAATGTCAATCATCCATCAAGTCTCTGTTGAGTTCCTCCTTCCTTCTAGACACTGTCAGGTACCACGGGAGATGCAGGAAGTAAAGCACGCACACTTAAGTGGAAACCCAAGCCTAAAGTTGGTCATAATGCAGGCATTGATGCGCGGCTGTGCGCAGCTGCTCACCCAGTGGGAGCAGCTTAGCAATTCTAAGGGCTCTGAAAACAGGGAGGGAAGGTCTAGAGGGGCTTCAGACAGGAGGGATTTGAACAGAAGCTGGAACATGGCTTCCTTCTTACTAAGCCCCTGGCTGCTCCAGAAATAGGTGAAATGGGGTGCTCTTCCTCTGCTCTGGCTCCCTTCTCCCCATCAGAACCAGGTGTGGGTACTGGATGGAGGTGGCACTGAGCAATGAGGGGCGTGGGAGGATGAACAGGCAACTTCCCGGTTCAGAAGAGCACATCTTGTGTTCTCTCGGATCTGAGCGTGTAACGCTTGCCCTCCTTGCTTTTCGTTTTGGACACAAAGGGGCCATTTCTTGTGTGAACAATGGACGACTTGTTCTCACCCCACACAGGCACCCATCGGGCTGAATGCCTGAACCCCGGTCAGCCCAACATACGCAAGGTTCTTGAAGGGCTGCAGTATCCTTTCGCCGTTACGAGCTTCGGGAAGAATCTGTACTACACAGACTGGAAGACGTACGTCAGCTGCTGCAGCGCGGGGGCTGGGGGACCTGCCCTGCTGCCCTCTCTGGAGGCCACACCCTTTCCAAGCAGCCTCTTGGCTTGACCTTCCCACCTCCAGAGATGCCCCCTCTGCCTCGCCCTCTGATTGTCAGAGAGGAGGGCAAGAAAGGAGAGGGCAGTAACCCTAGGGAAGCAGGGGGTGCCGTGTATCATCTGGATGCTCTTGGATGGGCAGCTTCAAGTCCACAAATGGGGACTTTCTGCGCATGTTCCTTCTCTCCCTGGGAGAGACCATGCCTACTCCATGCCACTATTTTATTATAATTCTTAAACTGCAGTATTCCCAAAGCTCCTTCTTGACCTTTCCTGCAGAAAAGTAGGCTTAAACCAAGCCAGCGGCTGTGGCAGGCGCTTCAGTATAGAAAGTGGATTTCCCAGCTTGGGATTTAGAGCCATAGGGCAGAGCTAGCTGACCTTTGTTCTTTCTTTAAGAAGCCAGAGAATTGCAGGCTTCAGGAAGAGGGAGGGATGGCTAGGAAGTAAGGCCAATGTATCTGTTTGGTTTTTTTTTTTTCACGTCTGTCTGTGCTATCTTGTCTGATTCTTTGCCACCCCACAGACTGTAGCCCACCAGGCTTCGCTGTCCATGGGATTTCCCTGGCAAGAATACTTGAGTGGGTTGCCATTTCCTCCTCCAGGGGATATTCCCAACCCAGAGATGAAACCCACGTCTCCTGTGTCTCCTGCATGGGCAGGCAGATTCTTGACTGTCTGAGCCACCTGGGAAGCCGTATATGGCCTCCAATTTATCTCCCAAGGGCTTCCCTGGTGCTCAGATGGTAAAGAATCCACCTGAAATGCAGGAGACCCAGGTTCGATCCCAGGGTCGGGAAGATCCCCCGGAGAAGAGAATAGCTACCCACTCCAGTGTTCTTGCCTGGAGATTCCCATGGACAGAGGAGCCTGGCAGGTTACAGCCCATGGGGTCACAAAGAGTCAGACAGGACTGAGACTAACACGTTCACTTTACCCTCCAAGCGACAAAAGAGGTTGCCCTGTAGAGAAAAGTTTAAGCCATTAGATGTGTTTTTTGTTGTTAGTATATTTTTGGGTTTTGTTTGTTTGGCCATGCCGCATAGCATGAGGGAATCTTAGTTCACCCACCAGGGATCAAACCACGCCCCCTGCATTGAAAGTGAAAAGTCTTTTCCACTGGACCATCAGGGAAATCCTGCCGTTAGATGTGTCTTAACTTTCCATCCTTTGACACTCTAGGAATTCTGTGGTCGCTGTAGATCTCGCTGTTTCCAAAGAGATGGATTCCTTCCACCCCCACAAGCAGACCCGGCTCTATGGCATCACTTCCGCCCTGTCGCAGTGTCCTGAAGGTAACTCACCTGTGCTCTATGTAGTCAGGGGCTGGGTTGGCCCCTGGGGCTCAGAGCCCACACTCTGGCCGCCCCCTATATGGCCTCTGGTAGCCCTGATCACAGGGCAGGTGAGACCTAGTCCATTCCATCAAGGGTCTTCATTAATTAGTAGGTAAACCAGATGAATCAATAGAAAATGGTAGGGAATGAAGTGGATAGTGGATAAGGGTGAGGAAAAGTACTGACTCCTGGAGTGAGTCTAAAAGTATGCTGTCTTCAGGCTCCAAGGAGGAAAAGCAGTGTTAGGGTCCCCTGCTTTAAAAGTTCATCCATTTGGCAAGACAGCAACAATAATAATTGATAGTCATAGTAATTGCAAACATGGATGTGATACTTCCTGTGAGCTGGGTACATCCCATGTATTAAAAGTCACTGTGTGCTTTGTATCCACTGGTTCACTTAATCCTCATAGCAGCCCTATGAGGTAGGTGTTATTATTTTGCCCACTTTATAAATGAGGATACTGAAACCACTTGCCCAGAGTCACACGATCACTTCCAGTATTCATGGCAGCAGACTTGGGGGTAAGTTAGGCAGCCTGGCTGCAGAGTCTATGCTATGGCTTCCTCCTTCTTGGCTTCCCTCTTGCCCGCTAGTGAAGTGGCCAAGCTGCGTAGAAAGCACATTCTGCTTTAAAATTCCAGCTCCATGTTATGACCGGAGCTGGAAAACCCTCCCTGAGCTCTGCTAATAGCTTTGTTGGTAAATCTGCATATTCCCCAGATCAGCAATCAAGGTTTTTGCACATTTGGCAAATCCTTAATGATGAGGAAACAGCCAGGAGATAAGCTGAGTTAAAATTTCTGTACAGCTTCCTTGTTCTCCAGGACCCCCTCCATAAGCTTGGCCTTCCAGAGACCGAACAGGGGGCTAGTATGGAGGTCACTCTCTTAACTGATTGAACCACTGAGCTTACCTCTGCCTTTTCCAGGTCACAACTACTGCTCAGTGAACAATGGTGGCTGCACCCACCTCTGCTTGGCCACCCCAGGAAGCAGGACCTGCCGTTGCCCTGACAACACCCTGGGAGTTGACTGTATCGAGCAGAAATGAAGAGTTACTTGTGTGCTCTCCAAAGTATTTCACAGCAGCACCCTTCTTGAAAGGGTCCAGACTGAAAACTGTCTGACCTGGTGGCTGAATGGCCACCAGGCCCAGGTCCAACCCAGCCTGAGCCCCAACAGCATTGCCCTCACTGTTCCCCAAAACACATGCCCTCAGCTTCTGGAATGGGAAAGCCTCTACTCCTACACAAAGTCTCCCTGACCCTAACCCTCAGACTAGCTTATACAGCCCTGAGTGAGGATTATATGCCCCATCCTGGTGCTGGAAACTGGCCCCAGCCTTCATACCCCCATGGTGAGCAGAGCTTCCCAGGGCCTGAGCTGCCCCCCTTCTTTGTGGCCTTACGAGCTCAGCCTCACTTTGAGACACCCATTGTTTCCTCAGCTGCTGGACACATCGAGGCTGTGAGCAAAGGAGGGAGTTTGCTCTCCCACAGTTTTTCTTGGTGCTCTGATTTCCCTCTTTATACTCCTAGCATTTAACCCCTGAGTTCTATATCGCCTGCATCCTGCCCAAGGCAGGATGTGAGCAAGCCCTGCCTTTTGGTCAAAACTCATCGTGTCCAAAAGATATATGGGTATTTGGTGGATGATACTGAGCAGCCTCTCCCAGATAAGTTATTGGCATTTCTGAAGTATTTGTTGGTAGTCAAAAGCTTAAATCAAGAGTGTCCAGAGAAATTCAAGGTGCAGAGTCAGATGTTTGAGGATGGGGATTTTATTGATGTGCCTTAAATTATACCAAAGAGTACCAAAGTATTCCTCTTTATCCAAAGCACTTGGATCCTAGCATCTGGTTCTTGGGGCAGCACAGCCCCATTGCTGGCACCTGTGTCCAGCCTCCACGTGGAGACCCATCTGAGATACAGGCTGGGACTGGGGACCCCCTGAAGTCCCTCATCTCTGCCCTCCACCCCAGAGAGCCAATCTACAATCAGTCGTGAGCTCTGTGCTCTCTTGTTCATCCTCCATCCATGGCCCTTGCTCACTGTATTCTCATCCAAAGACACAGTCCAGGAAGGCCAAACTGAATATTTATATGAGTCCTCCAGACACTTTGTTCCTCATTGGTGTAATTAAAAGGACCATTACCACATTTCACATTTATCTTTCTAGAGCTTGTTTAGAAAACATCTCCTGACCATATATAGCTACTGGTATTTGGTGGGGGGGTGGGGAGGGGTAGGCAGTGACTACTTCCCAAAGTCCTAAAAGAATGGAAATTTTGAATTGAAAGCTAAGGATAAGGAATTTGCGTCAGTGAAGATCAGGTTAAGGAAGTGAGAAGACTCAGTGAAAAGTGTCACGAAGAGACTGATGAAGAGCAGAAATGGAAAACCCAAGAGGAAGGATAAAGGAGAAGCTTTAGCAGTAGCAATAAGAAAAGCTCTTAAATAATGCCAAAGAAAATATGATATGTTCTTTGTCAGAGGACACTTCTACGCTTAAGGACATGGAAGAATTTCCCTGTTTTTCTCCTAAAGGAAGATATCCCTCTTCTAATCTGCAAACCTCAGTACCCTCAACTCCCCCTTAACACACTGCTTTTCTACAGCACATAGGAGCCTGAATGGAAAAGAGCCTTTCCTTGAATAATTGGAGTTTGTTTTGAGAAGCAACTATATCCCCAAGAATCACAAGGTTTGGGGAACACATGAGTCTTTTATGTAACCCAACCACATAAATTAGTTTAACTTTCCTTTTCTATTTATCATTCCATATCCAACCCTCTATATCAAATGTTTTGTCATGATTTTTGTATAATGTTTATAACTGTTTTATTCATTTTGCTAGATTCATTCTAAAATTTTTTTAAACAGTAAATTCTTAAACTGTGGAAACCATTGAAGGTGCTTATTAACTGTTCCCCAGATTTGTACAAGTATTGGATAACTCCTTGAGTTTACAGCTGTATAAATTTTAGTGCAGAAAATAAACTTTTTTTGTTAAAAAAAGTCTTCCTTTATCTTGTTTGAATGAGGCAGATTAATCTCAGGAGGCAGATTCACAATGGAAAGACAGTCATTTAATAATCTGCAAAACCTATTTAGCCCCTAGTGTTATAAGGGATGGTTTTTTCCCCAAGTGAGTCCTCAAACTTAAGTTCAGTTCAGTCACTCAGTCGTGTCCAGTTCTTTGCGACCCCATGAACCGCAGCATGCCAGGCCTCCCTGTCCATCACCAACTCCTGGAGTTCACCCAAACTCATGTGCATCGAGTTGGTGTTGCCATCCAGCCATCTCATCCTCTGTCGTCCCCTTCTCCTCCTGGCCCTAATCCCTCCCAGCATCAGGGTCTTTTCCAATGAGTCAACTCTTCGCATGAGGTGGCCAAAGTATTGGAGTTTCAGCCTCAGCATCAGTCCTTCCAATGAACACCCAGGACTGGTCTCCTTTAGGATGGACTGGTTGGATCTCCTTGCAGTCCAAGGGACTCTCAAGAGTCTTCTCCAACACCACAGTACAAAAGCATCAATTCTTTGGCATTCAGCTTTCTTCACAGTCCAACTCTCACATCCATACATGACCACTGGAAAAACCATAGCCTTGACTAGACGGACCTTTTTTGGCAAAGTAATGTCTCTGCTTTCTAATATGCTGTCTAGGTTGGTCATAACTTTCCTTCCAAGGAGTAAGCGTCTTTTAATTTCATGGCTGCAATCACCATGTGCAGTGATTTTGGAGCTCCCCCTAAAATAAAGTCTGACACTGTTTCCACTGTTCCCCATCTATTTCCCATGAAGGGATGGAACCAGATGCCATGATCTTCGTTTTCTGAATGTTGAGCTTTAAGCCAACTTTTTCACTCTCACTTTCATCAAGAGGCTTTTTAGTTCCTCTTCACTTTCTGCCATAACGGTGATGTCATCTGCATATCTGAGGTTATTGATATTTCTCCCGGCAATCTTGATTCCAGCTTGTGCTTCTTCCAGCCCAGCGTTTCTCATGATGTACTCTGCATAGAAGTTAAATAAGCAGGGTGACAATATACAGCCTTGATGTACTCCTTTTCCTGTTTGGAACCAGTCTGTTGTTCCATGTCCAGTTCTAACTGTTGCTTCCTGACCTGCATATAGGTTTCTCAAGAGGCAGGTCAGGTGGTCTGGTATTCCCACCTCTTTCAGAATTTTCCACAGTTTCTTGTGATCCACACAGTCAAAGGCTTTGGCATAGTCAATAAAGCAGAAATAGATGTTTTTCTGGAACTCTCTTGCTTTTCCACAAACTTAGGGGCTGATAATTGACTTTAAAATAATTCTATCATGGACTTCACCCTTTGAAACATTGTTTTCATTTTTATAAAAATTTTAGCTATAGGCAGTAGCATTTCCTGGTTCAGTTCTGAAGATGAGCTGTGTTTTTTCCCCCTTTTCATATCCAGAAGGAACAAAGGTATCTTCCTGGCATTGGCCATGGAGTGAGACCCCTTGGTCTGTTCTCAACTGTCACCAATGCATAGTGCTACCTATGTTGGCCCCTGAGGGGGATGCGAATGGGCCTTTGACTTGGACAGAGTGAAGGGGGCTCAAAAATGGCAGGAATGAGGTTGAGATCATTGTACAGAAGAGACCTGGTGCATCAGGGCCTACCTATAAAATGGCACCACCGATGGAATCAGTTATTAATACATCCTGCTGATGTGGACTTACTGACAGACAGCTGATATTAGGTCTAAATGCTAAGACCAGTGTTTTATTCTGGTCATAAAATCTAGATACGTTAAAGTGATGTCAGGGAAGATGGTGCAGTAGGAAGCTTTAGGAATCCACCCCTCTATAAAACAATAGTTGAACTGGCAGGAGCCATCTGAATAAACTACTTTAGAACTTTGTGTCTAGTGGAATGCTTGCAGCTTCCAGGAGAGAGTTTGATGAAGAGAGTGGTAAGTTTCAGCTTCCCCTTAATAGTGGCAGCCATCCCCTTTCCCCAGCCCCAAGACACTCAGCTACGGGGACAGCAGCCCGTGTTCCTAGTGCAGTTTACTAAGACCAGGTTGAGCGATAAGAACCAGCATTGCTCTCCAAAAATCAGATTTGTGGGTTCTGACTACTGCTTCTAATTAGGAGCCAGCATAGAGGAAAAATCTTCCTGACATAGGATTTGGCAATAATTTCTTGTACATGACACCAAAAGCACAAGCAACGAAAGAAAAAGACAAATACAGATAATAATTGCTGGGGAGGGTGTGGAGAAAAGGGAGCCCTCCTATACTGCTGGTGGGAGTATAGATTGGTACCATGATGGAGAACACTGTAGAGGTTCCTTAAAAAAAAAAAAAAAAGTTGCCATATATCCAACAAACCCACTCCTGGGCATATGTCCAGAGAACATCATAATTCAAAAAGATACATGCACCTCAGCATTCACTGCAGCATTATTAACAATAGCCAAGACGTGGAAACCGCCAAAATATCCATTCACTGAGGAATGGATAAAGACGATGTGGTATACTGGAATATTACTCGGCCATAAAAAATGAAACAATGCCATTTACAGCATTATTTATTATCTAGGTCCATGGATGAACCTAGAAATTGTCATACTGCATGAAGTAAATCAGACAGAGACAAATATCATATGATATCATGCTGGGAGCCAGCATGAGGAACTCTGCCCATGGCAAAAGTCATGAGGAAGGAGGCTTCGGCATACACAAAGGTGGGATCGAGCCTCAGGAGACCCCCTGTTCCCGAGCATCTACCCCCAAAACCAGAGTCTGCCTACTTTACTGCTTTATGCTCTCACCTACACCTCTGACTTGACGAGGGCCTCTCCCCCATCACCTCTCTCGGAGAAGGAGTTAACCTACAGCTCCAGTTAATAAAAATTCCTGGGCATGACAAGAGTGTTTCAACTTACGAACTCCTCTGAAGGTTATCTAGCCTGCCTGTACAGGTTCGTCCGGCCACATGTGGTTGTTTACAGTCTCCCAACTGTGAGAGGCACAAGATGTTTTAGACTTACTAAAGGGAGATTCTTTTAGGAAGTTAGAAATTATTAGTATAGTGGGTTGATTAGAAATTATATTGGTGAAGGGTTTTTCATTTATTGGGCCAATGTTTGCTGCTAAATCCCCTGCCCTTATACATGTTAATGAATATATAACTAGTATATAGGAGAAATAAGTATTAACCTTTAGATTAATCATGTTAACCTTAGGCTAAGTAAATTCCTTTCTTAGTTATAACCCACTATACCCTCACCCTATAGGAATGCAACTTTATCTGGTACCTTTGGAGGGTGATGCCTGGTTTACGAAAAATCACCCCTGGAAAATAAGTTTTTTGGTTATCAGAAAGAAAGGATCATAAAATGTCAGCAGGCCTAATGGCCAGAAGATGATGTAAAACCCCTAAGACCTTTATGTATAAATGTATATGAAGCACCTGATTTTGATAACGGTCAGGACTGCTGACCCCCGCGTGACACTAAAATTTCTATTTGTCTCTATGTGCAACAAAAGGCATATAAGCAAACCTAGAAATAAAGAAATCAGATCAATTTCTGGAAAGACTGATTCCTCCGTGTCGTTCTTTCTTGTTCTCCGTTTTTTAGGCTGAATTCCCATCTGGAGCGTGGGTGCTCACCAAGCCTGCTAATTTTGCCCTGGCATTTAAGTTCCATGAGAGAGGGAGCCCAAGGCAGGGCACCCTCTGATATTCAAGTGGGCGCCGGTGGCCTACGTAGGTGGTGCAAGCATCTTGTCTTGAAGCTTTATTGGTATCCCACGTAAACCAAGTTATTCAGCATCTTTTTCTCCACTAATTTTCCTACGACACTATTTCTTTCTAATCTCCCCCTATATCTTTAATTAAGCAATTAATTCCTAGGACGCTGACTCCATCCCCGCTTTGAATTACCCTGGATCCGCCGGGGCTGGACCCCGGCAATATCACTTACATGTGCACTCAAAAAACGGTACAAATGTACTTATTTCCAGAACAGAAGTAGTTACAGATATAACAAAACAAAACAAATTTATGGTTATCAGGGGGGAGGTGGAGGGATAAATTGGAAGATTAGGATAAACATATACACACTACTATATACAAATTGGACAACTAATTAGTACCTACTGTATAGCACAGGGAACTCCACTCAACACCCTGTAATGACCTACATGGGAAAAGCATCTAAAAGAAGTCTGGATGTATGTATACGTATAACTGATTCACTTTGCTGTACAGCAGAAAGTGGCACAACATTGGAAATCAACTACACTCCAATAAAAAAATTTTTTAAGAAAAATTGGTCTTCATCAAAATTCAAAACTTTTGTGCATCAAAGGATACTATCAAGAGAGTGAAATGACAACCAACCCATGAAAGGGTAGAAAGTATATGTGAGTCCTATATCTGATAATGGTTAATATCCAGAATATATAAAGAACTACAACTCATCAATAATAGCAAAAACAATCCAATTAAAAAATGAACAAAGGATTTGAATAAACATTTTTTCAAAGAAGATATACAAATGGCCAATAAGCACATGAAAAGATGGTCAACATTATCATTCTTTAAGGAAATGCCAATCAAAATCACAATTAGATACCACTGCATACCCATTAAGATGGAGGATGGCTATCAAAAACAGAAAGGAACAAGTGTTGAGGACGTGGAGAATTGGAACCCTTGTGTGTTTCCACTGGGAATGTAAAATGGTGCTGTCACCATGGAAGTCAGTTTTATAGTTCCTAAAAGTGTTGGATATAGAATTACCACATGACCCACTTGGAGGAATATACCCAAAAAATTGAAAGCAGGGACTCGGATGCTTTAAGTACACCACTGTTTACAGCAACATTATTCACAAAAGCCGGAAAATGGAAATAACCAGAGTCCATCCACAGATGAAAGGAGAAACAAAATCTAATGCACACATACAGTGGAGTAATATCAAGCCATAAAAAGATATGCGGTTCTTACATATGCTATAACATGGATAAACCTTGAAGTCATTATGCCAAATGAAATAAGCCAGTCACAAAGGAATGAATATTATTATTCCACTTATGTGAATAGACACGTTCATCAAGACACAAAGTAGATTAGAGGCTACCTGATGCTAGGGGCAGGAGGAATTGGGATTATTGTTTTATGGTTTCAGAGTTTTTGCTTAGGGTAATTAAGTTTTGAATATAAATAGTGGTGATGGTTACAGAACACTGTGAACATACTTAATGCCACTGAATTGTACACTTAAAAATGGCAAATTTTATGCAATATATAATCTACCACAATTAAAAAAAATTACTAACACACCAAAAAACACTGAATGTACACTATATGGGTGAATTGTATGGCATGTAAATTATATCTCAATAAATCTACTCTCTATAAGATCGCTGTAATTTTTTAAAAAGCAAGTAACATAAGCTTGGCAAAATGCTGCTCACTGTTGTAGTTGGCTGAGTTCTAACATTTCCAAGATTCTAATCTAGGTGCTTTCCAGATGGAATTAAGATTATTGCTTAGCTGGACCACAAGAGGCCAGTCCATTCAAGGATGACATCTGTGTCTCCTTTGCCACCTGGCTTCCTAGCAGAGAGGGAGGGAGAGAGGAGCATGAATCCAGGTGTTTATTCCCCTCTCCCTCCCTGCTGAGTTGCTGAAGGCTGTCTGTACCCCTTGACCACTGAAGGTCACTGCCCCTCGCCAGGTGTCCCCTCTGTCTGCTAGGGCCCCAGAACCACTCCCTTCCCTGGTCTCTGGGTCTCAGGGAGTTGGCAGGCCCCTGGCACCATCTACTAGGACTGCTCCATTCTGAGGTTTCCCACAGCCAAGCCATAACTTTAAGCTTCCCTCAAATTATCCAAATATGAGTACATTTGGCTCTTTTTGAGACTTGCTCTTGTTCAGTCGCTAAGTCATGTCTGACCCTTTGCAATCCCATGGACTGCAGCACGCCAGGCTTCCCTGTCCTTCACCATCTCCCGGAGTTTACTCAAACTCACGTCTATTGAGTCAGTGATGCTATCCAACCATCTCGTACTCTGTCGTTCCCTTCTCCTCCTGCCTTCAATCTGTTGAGACTGCCAACTGAAAAATATTGTACAACCTGAAAGTTGAGAATTACATTCTATTCTGCAGACTTATGAGGACTTTACAGTCTCAGATTACTCTGAGGGACTGCTCCGAAGAGATAAGAGAGGAGCCGGGATACAAGAGTTTTGCAGAAGCAAAAAGCAAAAAAAGAGAGAGTCAGAACATCAAAAAGTTACTGTTAATTAAAGAAAACCAGACATCTCAATGAATTTAGCACTTTTCTATGCATCCATGCGTGCTAGGAAATGGCCACCCACTCCAATATTCTTGCCTGGAGAATTCCACGGAGAGAGGAGCCTGGAAGGCTACGGTCAGACACACGAGAAAGGTGTGCTCATGGGAGGTCACAGAGAGTCGGGCACGACTGAGTGACGAACACACACGCATGCTAAGTCGCTTCAGTCGTGTCGGCCTGTGTGACCCTATGGACTATAGCCTGCCGGGCTCCTCTGTCCATGGGATTCTCCAGGCAAGAATACTGGAGTGGGTGAAAGTGTCCTTCTCCAGGGGATCTTCGCAACCCAGGAATCGAACCCAGGTCTCTTTACTGTCTGAGCCCCGAGGGCAAGGAAAGATGTATGGGAAGATGTCTATATATGGGGAGATGCAAACATCTGGGTTTATTAAAGCTGCTCCTTTGCTGTGCATCTTATCTGGGTATCTAGGGCCAGTATTCTGTTTCCCTGCGTCCTGAATCCCCTCAGGGTGTGCAGCCCAAGGTGGCTAATGGCATCGACATCCTTTGTTTACTGATAATCCACAAGCCCTAACTGATAGGTAAGTTCCTACCTCTATGATCTGCTTTTGAGCTTGGGGTGTTTTTTTTTTTTTTTTTGAGTTTGTTTTTAAATGTTTGTAGTTGAGTCTAAAAATATTAAAATCTTTTTTTATAACCCCACTTTAGGATATATGTCAGTTACAGTGTAACTAAAAGGTATGAATTATACAGATGTACCAAAAAAATGTACCAAAAGGTCCTATTTATTTTGTAGCTCATTTTGATTTTCAGATACAGAGCCTGCAACTGCAGAAAGAATCTGCTCACGCTGGGGGATTCCAGTTCAGCACAGTGATTGCTCAGTCACTCAGGGGTCATAACTCAGTTATATTAAGGAGCATCATTGCCCCAATCTTCCTCAGGTTCTCCCCCAGACCCAAATCTAAACTTCATGTGAAACTGAGCAGGAACCTGTGAGACTCTCCTGGGCACAAAAACCTTTGTGTCCCCAGTTTCTTGTTTGCAGGGTAAAGGCTTCAACCTCCTAGAGCTTCCTGAGTACCAAAGAGCAGACTCAAACAATTACTAATCAGGGAAGGCAGAAAATGCAGAAACAAAAGGGGATCAATCAAGAAACTGGTGCAGCCAGTAAAGCAGGATCCTGGTTCCTCCTCAAGCGAAATACATGTCGACTTAAAAAATATTCACAACCGAAAAGTTGAGAGTTATGTTTTATCTGGTGGGAATTTTTAGGACTTCAAGCCTGGGAAGCAGCATCTCAAGTACCCCAAGAAAACTGCCCTGAGGAGGCGAGAGGAGGATCCAGGTTATAGGTTTTACAGGTAGTCTGAAAACGAAAAAATTATTGCTAATTAAAGAAAGTGGGCTTCCCTGGTGGCTCAGATAATAAACTATTTGCCTGTAATGCGGGAGACCCAGGTTCAATCCCTGGGTTGGGAAGATCTCCTGGAGAAGGGAATGGCTACCTACTCCAGTATTCTTGCCTGGAGGATTCCACAGACTGGCAGACTACAGTCCATGGGGTGGCAAAGGGTAGGGACACAACTGAGTGACTCCTTTCACTTTCAAGGTAAACCAGGTATCTCAAGTTAAGGAATGTAGTGCTTTTCTATGTGTGGGAAGATGCCAGAGTCTGGGCTCACTGGAACCTTTCAGAGCACCCCAGCTATCTGGGACCGGTGTCCTGTGTTTTCACATCCTGAGCTTCCTTTCCTCAGGGCTCACCTCAGGGAGTGGCTGTCATGTGATGGCTGCTGGATGGCAGGTCTTCTACCCCTTCCCGAGTTCCCCGAGGGCTCACCATCTCACATGGGAGGGCTGCAGTTCCCCATGACTGTGACATATTGTTTACTGGTATGGTAGGACACATGTGATTTCTCATACATAACACTACCTTCGAGTTCTTCTTCAGGAACCAAAGCCCTCATCCAGGTGGAGGACGGTAACTTCAGGCTGAGCAGAAGGCACCTCACCACAAAGTAATCAGGAGAAAGACACACACTCCGCCCCCTCACCCCACGTTTTGCCTAACAACTTCTCTCCCCAAACCAGTTTGGGGTTGTTGAGCATGAACCATTCATTCTCCTTGCTTGGCCCTGCAATAAACCTTTCTCTGCTCCAAACTCCTGAAACCACACAACTCAGATGGGATTTGAACCCAGCCAAAACTCAGATTTGGGACTTGAGCCCACGGGCTGGGACTCAACCCCACTATCTTTTCCAAAAAATTACTTATCTATTTTAACTGGAGGCTAATTATTTTACAATATTGTGGTGGTTTTTGCCATACATTGACATGAATCAGGCATGGGTGTACATGTGTTCCCCATCCCAAATCTCCCTCCTACTTCCCTCCCCATCCTTGAAGCTCAAGTTCTTTACCCCTCAGGGCAGAAGGGATTCAGCAAGAGGCAAAGTGATAGGTAAAAAGTGGATTCATTTAAAGAGCTACACATTCCATTGACAGAATATGGGCCATCTCAAAGGCGAGCACGCACTATTTTCTATGGGCGGGGCAATCTCCCAGCTAATAAGTGGGAGGATTATTCCTACTATTTTCAAGAAGAGGCGGGAATTTCCAGTGAGCTACCTGTGGGTGTGTTATTAGCATACGCTAATATATTACAATGAGTGCCCAGCGAGTCTCAAGGGCTGCTGGAAGTCGAATTTCCACCATGTTGAGTCTAACACTTCTAACCAGTTTTTGCCACGTCCTCAAAGACCCCGTCATCCTCTTAAAGGCTGTGCCCTGCCCCCTCCCCTCCTGTTTCGCTGCCTCCGCCTCGCTGTGTGTCCGGCCCTTGAACCTGTTTGGCAGCGCCTGGGCCTTGCGGACACGCTCCTTAGGTTGCGTCCAGCCTTTCCCTCCAAGTGGCTCTCTGGGGGTGCTGCCTGTGCGCTGAAGCTCTCTTGCCCCAGCGTCTCCCTCAGTGGGTCTCAGGATCTTTGGTCGCCTGATCCGCACGGGTCACTCTGTAGCCTCCTCGTCCTGACCACTTGCCCTGCCCGGACGGCGGCTCCCAGTCGTTCTACAGATGGGGTGAGGTAAGCTGTCCTCCCCTCTCCCAGGGAGACAGGGCGGTGGGTGAGCTGCCTTCCTCCCTCGATGCCCTTTCTTAGGGCCTTCCCTGCGGAGGTCCCTGTGGGATCTGAAAGGGGCCTCCACACCCCCCACTCCCCGCAGGCTCTGCTCCCCCCACCAACCTCCCCCACAAGAGCGCTTGCCTCTGTCTCCCCGCCCAGCTCTTCTAGGAGTGATGAGGGTGTGGACTTCTCTGCCCACAGGCATAGTGCCACCTTGTTCACCATCATTCCAACTACAGCCTTCCTGGGGCCAGTGTAGTCCCAGGGGTGTAGACCCAGTGGGTCAGAGGGTAGAGAGAAATGATATTCCATAGGTTGATGCCTCAAATGATCAATTTACCTACACATGCACACACAGAGTTTAAGAAGCCAGTAAAGATGGGGAGTTTCCTGGGTGTCCAGTGGCTAAGATTCCATGCTTCCACTGCAGGGGGGCATGGGTTCAATCCCTGATTGGGAAACAGATCTTTTATGTTGCATGATGTAGCCAAGAAAAAAAAAAAAAAGAAGAAGAAAGAAAGAAGGATATGTCGACCTAAAAAAAATTGAGAGTTGCAAGTTAAGTTTTATTTAGGGCAAAATGAGGACTGCCGCCCCAGAGAGATCACCTCAGATAGCGCTGGGAAACTGCTCCAAAGAGGCAGGGACCTAGGTCAGTACAGATGCGATTTTGGTGAAAGGGGAGTTCATAGAGGCAAGCACATATTTCTGCAGAAGGTTTAGTTAGCAGATGTCACTGTGAAGGAATTTAGTGCTTTCCTAGATATGAGGAGATACAAGAACTGGGCTCATAATATCAGCTCCTGAAAATATCTAACTATCTGAAGACCTGTTCTGCCTGTTTTTCGGAGGACAGAGTGCTTCATTTCCGCTCTCCACCCTGAACTCCCTTCAGCGGGTATTGAAGGTCAGCCGCTGTAGCAGCGTATGACTTAATCCTTGTAGAGGTAGATGGCTAGTGCCCATAGCAAGTGCCAATTTGTAGCTGACAGGTATAAGTAATGCAAAAAGGCTTCTCAGAAGAAATAAACTGTTAGGTCTTAAAAGACAGACATGCTGTGCAAATACAGTTGCTTTGATCAGCCTTCCTCAAAACCAAATGAATCCCCTCTATTACTTAAGCCATTTCATTTTAATACTTACAGCAACTAACTTTTCTTACCTGAGCAATAAAGGTTCAGGGATCTGATTACTAAGCCCAAGAGGGCTTCCATGGTTTTGTTTATCCATTCACAGATTTAGTTTATTTATTTATTTATTTTCAGATTTAGTTTAAAAACGACCACCATGTACTGAGTATCTGTTAGGCGCACACATGGTTCTGGGCTTAGATAACATAAATATTAACACAGAATTTCTGACAGTACAGGAGGCATGCAAGAACGGGGATCCCTTCCGGGGCCCGACAGCAGGCTCTTGTCTAATACTCAGAAATGCAACGTCCAAAGAGACACATGTGCTGACAAAGCAAGAGACCTTACTGGGAAGGGGCACCCGATGGGAGAGCAGGCAGGTACAGGAACCCAGGAGAACTGCTCCGCCGCTTGGCTCCCAGCCCCAGGCTTCACGGCAGGGGCGTGAGTTTCCAGGCTGTCTCTGGCCAATCACTCTGACTCAGGGTCTTTCCTGGTGGCACACGCGTCCCTCATTCAAGATGGATTCCAGTTTGAAGGATTCTGGGAGGTTGGTGGGATGTATGAACTGGCATCGCCTCTCTCCTTTTGACCTTTCCTGAGTTCTGATTGGTGGTAGCTTGTTTGTTCGGAGTTCCTTACCATGACCTTACCTGGTAAGTGGTTACTACTGGGCCTGGCCAAGGCAGGCAGTTTTGGACTGTGGTTCCCCTAACAAAATGAAGTCTCATAACAGAAGTAGGTGAGGGGAGACTTCCCGGGGGGCCCAGTGGTTAAGCCGCCATACTGCCAAGGGAGAAGACTCGGGTTCCATCTCTGGTCGGGCTATTAAAATCTCACACGCCAGGAGGCAGGGCCAAACGATTAAAAAAAAGAGGTGAGGGGAGTTCAGGCACGTTCCCGCAGGAACTGAGCTCTCTGGGAGCAGGCACGGCGTTGGGAGGGGGCAGCTGCCAGGACCTCTGGCATTTCTGGCTGGCATCCATCTGTGCCGAGTTGCCCTCCAGCTGCTGAGCCTGTGGGTCTGTGTTCCTCTCTGCTCCACAGAGGCCTCTGGGGTCTTTGGTGTTGATGCCCACATGCCCCCTGCAGCCCCCCTCCCCCAAGTCCAGACTGCTATCTTCCTCCTCAAAGGTCTCCAAGGAGAAGCAGAGCAGGGGGCAGACCCTGCCTCCCCCCCACCTCCTTCCGCAGCAGTGCTCCAGGTATTGCAGTGAGGTGTCAGAGCCTCCAGAAGCAAGCTCGGGGATGGAGAATAATAGTGGGTAGTCCACGAGGCAGCCCTACACATCCCTCAGCCTCGCTCCTCAGACCTGGAACCCCATCTCCTCCCTTCTCTGTGTGTCTTCACAAAGTTATAAGACACTTGCTCCTTGAAGAAAAGCTATGACAAACCTAGACAGCATATTAAAAAGCAGAGACATTACTTTGCTGACAAAGCTCCGTCTAATCAAAGCTATGGTTTTTCCAGTAGTCTTGTATGGATGTGAGAGTTGGGCCACAAAGAAAGCTGAGCGCCGAAGAACTGATGCCTTCAAACTGTGGTGCTGGAGAAGACTCTTGAGAGTCCCTTGGACAGCAAGAAGATGTAACCAGTCCATCCTAAAGGAAATCAATTCTGAATATTCATTGGAAAGACTGATGCTGAAGCTGAAGCTCCAATACTTTGGCCACTAGATGTGAAGAACCGACTGATTAGAAAAGATGCGGATGCTGGGGGAAAGATTGAGGGCAGGAGGAGAAGGACACGGCAGAGGAGGAGAGGATTGGCTGGCATCAATGGATATGAGTTTGAGCAAACTCAGGGAGATAGTGAAGAACAGGAAAGCCTGGTGTGCTGCAGTCCATGGCATCGCAAAGAGTCAGGCAGGACCGAACGACTGAACAACAGTGACGACCACCTGACAGGCCCTTCCACATGGAGTGCCTCACTCCGGCGTTCTTTCCTTTCCCTCTGATCTGGATTATTCAGTTCATCGTAGTGAATAAAAGACTTTCCAGGGCAAAAGCATATCCCCTTACAATAACATTTTAGGGAACGGGAATGCAAGTACAAAGAGAGAAAGGACGTAAGGGATTTATTCATAGTTCTTTTCAACCGCTGACAGCAGATCTAAAATGCTCTTGTATTCGGGTTCACTGAATAAATTAGAGTGAAGTGACAGTTTAATTTTTAAGTATCGATATGGACAGTACACCGGAAGTTACATCTTTCTGTAACTGAGCAAACCTCTGTTGAAAAATGTGTTGAATACAAATGCAAGAGGAAATCTGGTTTTGCAAAATTCTTTTAGCAGATCCTGGAGCAAGCAGGTTGAGGAGGACTGGAAAGACCCAGCCCCTCTGGCCGGATGGTCACTGCCCACCTGCAGCTCAGAGGTCCAGCCCTGGCTGCTCGCCAAACTCTTGACCCAGGATGCCGAAAGGAGAGTCCGTTATTTTGGAGAAGAACGCTTACAAGGGGCCCTTGTCAAAACAACACACCATTATGCGGTGGAAGGGCCAAAAAGCCATGAAAAACAGGCTCTGAGATTGGCTGCTGGTGGTGTGAAGTGAAGTGCAGGTGAAGGACACGCGTGTGCCCAGTTGCTTCCGTCATGTCCAATTCTGTGACGCTATGCACTGTAATTGGAGAAGGCAATGGCACCCCACTCCAGTACTCTTGCCTGGAAAATCCCATGGATGGAGGAGCCTGGTAGGCTGAAGTCCATGGGGTCGCTAAGAGTCGGACACGACTGAAGTGACTTAGCAGCATGCGCTGTAATCTGCCAGGTTCCTCTGTCCATGGGATTCTCCAGGCAGAATACTGGAGTGGGTTATCATGCCCTTCTTTGGGGGATCTTCCCGACCCAGGGATCAAACCTACGTCTCTTGCGTCTCCTGCATTGACAGGTGGATTCTTTACCCACTGAGCCACCTGAGGATAGATAGACCGGAATGAGAGTGTGAGAGCTCTCCAGCCCCAGTGAGTCAAGGTTTCTCCTAGGAGACAATTCCAGAAGTGACCACTAGAGGGCAGGAAACACCTCTCAATGTCTGCTTGGGTCAGTGATCAGACAACCTCCCCAAAAGAAGCTGGGTTTCAGGCTTTCCCCACCATTCTGCTAAAGAACTTTTTTGGCCCTACTGCCTGTGGAATCTTAGTTCCCAGACTAGGGGTCAACCATGCCTGCTGAAATGGAAGCACAGAGTCTTAACTACTGGACCCTTGTTGTTTGGTTGATCAGCTGTGGCCAATTCTTGGAGACTCCATGGACTGCAGCACTCCAGGCGTCCCTGACTTGCACCATCTCCCAGAGCTTGCACAAAAGTTGGTGATGCCACCCAATCATCTCATCCTCTGTCGTCCCCTTCTCCTTCTGCCTTCAATCTTTCCCAGCATCAGGGTCTTTTCCAATGAGTCAGCTCTTCACATCAGGTGTCCAAAGTATTGGAGCTTCAGCTTCAGCATCAGTCTTTCCAATGAGTATTCGGGATTGATTTCCTTTCGGATTGACTGGTTGGGTCTCCTTGCAGTCCAAGGGACTCTCAAGAGTCTTCTCCAACACCACAGTTCAAAAGCATCAGTTCTTTGGTGCTCAGCTTTCTTTATGGGCCAGCTCTCACACCTGTACATAACTGCTGGAAAAACCATAGTTTTGACTAGACCGAGCTTTGTTGGCAAAGTAATATCTCTGGTTTTTAATATGCTGTCTACGTTTGTCATAGCTTTTCTTCCAAGGAACAAGTGTCTTTTAATTTCATGGCTGCAGTCACCATCTGCAGTGATTTTGGAGCCCAAGAAAATAATCCATCACTATTTCTATTGTTTCCCCATCTATTTGCCATGAACAAGTGTCTTTTAATTTCATGGCTGCAGTCACCATCTGCAGTGATTTTGGAGCCCAAGAAAATAATCCGTCACTATTTCTATTGTTTCCCCATCTATTTGCCATGAAGTGATGGGACCGGATGCCATGATCTTTTTAGTTTTTTCAATGTTGAGTTTTAAACCAACTTTTCACTCTCCTCTTTCACTTCCATCAAGAGGCTCTTTAGTTCCTCTTTGCTTTTTACCGTAAGGGTGGTGTCGTACTGGACACTTAGGGAATTCTTTTTACCTGTCTATCTAGCTATCTGTGGAGGAGCTGGAAGCCTGTAAGCAAATACTGAAGAGGTATTTGCTCCACTCATGACAAAGGTTGGAAGCTGGAAGGAGCATAACAAAGGGTTATGAGCGTTCACCGAGTGCCTGAGGCTGGGAACGGATAACGAAGGGTTATACACCTGGCCTTGAGGCGTTCGAAGGCTTCCTTCTGACCACCTGTTTCTGAGAGCAAAGACTGTTGTTTCATGATAAGACTCCCTTTAGAGTTTCGCCAAAGCTATGTTATGTCTTGGGCGATGGGAACTGTATTTTATGCTTGAATGCTTGAATGTTTATCTAGAATGGCTACGTGCAAGTCTGCCTTATGCTCTATTCCCTGAAAATTATAAAACTGCGCAGTTAGAAAATAAACTTTGTCAGCCCACTAGAGGCTGTCCCCGAGTGTCCTTTTCAGAGTGCGGTTCTCCGAGCCTGACACTATCATCTATCTATCTATCATCTAGTCTATCTACTTATTTTTATTTTTGGCTGTGCTGGGTCTTTGTTGCTGCATGGGCTGTCTCTAGTTGTAGCAAACAGGGGTTCCCCTCGGTAGGTGCAGAAGTTTCTTGTTGCGGTGGCTTCTCTTGCTGCAGAGCCCAGCCTCTAGGGTGCATCGGCTTCAGTAGTTGAAGCGCATGGATTCAGTAGTTGCAGCTTCCAGGCTCCAGAGCACAGGTTCAATAGTTACGGCCCCCGGCTTAGTTGCTCCATGGGACGTGGGAACAGCGCAGATCAGGGATCAACCTGGTGTCTCCTGCATTGTCAGGCGAATTCTTTACCACTGAGCCACCAGGGAACCATGCCTTAGGGAATTCTTAAAGAACTTTCTTAAGACCAGTTGCCTAACCGGCTACCAGAGGAAGTCTAAATTTTACTGTCCCAAATGTGTTCAAGCCTCTACATTTTAATGCAGGTTTCCCCTAAACAGCCCAGTGTTTCCTCTCAGAGTCATTTTTTAAAACTGAACTTCTGGGCTTCCCTGGTGGCTCAACAGTAAAGAATACACCCACCACTCCAGGAGACATGGTTCGACCCCTGGGTTGGGAAGATCCCCTGGAGAAGGATATGACAACCTGCCTGGTTGTATCCTTGCCTGGAAAATTCCATGGACAGAGGAGACTGGCGGGATATGGTCCACGAGGTTGAAATGACTGAGAAGGTGAGGGCACATGGTTGGTTTCTAGTGGATGTTAGTTTCAGGCACACAGCAAAGTGATTCAGATAGGAGAGCTGGCGAGTTTATTATCCATTCGTAGAACAGACGAACAGTCGTTAAAAATGACATTCATCAGACTTATAGTTACCACAGAGGAAGAGGGGAGAAGGGAGACACCTTGCTCTGGTATGACAAGTCCTTGTTTATTTCTCTAAATACTGGAGTGGGTTGCTTTCCTTCTCCAGGGGATCTTCCCAAGCCAGGGATTGAACGCAGTTCTCCAGCGTTGCAGGCATAATCTTTACCACTTGAGTCACCAGGGAAGCCCAGAGTAAATTCCAACTCACGATTGAAATGTTTAAGCTTTTAATAACTATTGCCCAACTGCTCCCAGAAAGTCGTACCAACTTACCCTCCCACCAGCAGGAATGCTTGAGAGTGCCCATTTGCAATATTTGTGCCTTTGGAAAGTTCTTTTTTCACCTTTGACAATCAGATTAGATACACATGGGAGGGGCGTTGTTTATATTTTTAAACATATACTTCCCATTTTACTTTCAATTGTCTCTTTAAGTGTTTATTTTTTAAAATTTTGGGACAATCATTGATTTATAAGCACTTTACATATTTTTAAAACATTTATTTATTTGGCTGCTCTTTATTTATTTATTCAGCTCTTAGTTGAAACAAGTAGAACCTGTAGTTGCGACGATGTGAACGCTCAGTTGTGGCATGGCTGAGTCTAGTTTCCTGGCCAGGGATCGAACGTGGCCGTATGCATTGGGAGCACAGAGTCTTAGCCACTGGACAACGAGGGAAGTGCCGGAGCCCTGTATATTTTAAAGTGAACTCACCTAGAGCCAGACACTCTGGAATGTGGAATCAAGTGGGCCTTAAGAAGCATTACTATGAACAAAGCTAGTGGAGGTGAGGAAATTCCAGCTGAGCTATTTCAGATCCTAAAAGTTGATGCTGTTAAAGTGCTTCATTCAATATGCCAGCAAATCTGAAAAAACTCGGCAGAGGCCACAGGACTGGAAAAGGTCAGTTTTCATTCCAGTCCCAAAGAAACACTATGTCGAAGAAGTTCAAGCTACTGTACAACTGCAGTCATTTCACATGCTAGCAAGAGCATGCTCAAAATCCTTCAAGCTAGGTTTCAGCAGCATGTCAACCGAGAACTTCCAGATGTACAAGCTCGATTTAGAAAAGGCAGAGGAACCAGAGATCAAAGTGAAATCATCTGCTGGACCATAGAAAAAGCAAGGGAATTCCAAAAAAAACCTTCTACTTCCACCTCATTGAATACATTAAAGCCTTTGACTGTGTGAATCACAACAAACTGTGGAAAATTAAAGAGATGGGAATACCAGACCGCGTCACCTGCCTCCTGAGAAATCTGTATGCAGGTCAAGAACCAACAGTTAGAATCAGATAGGGAACAATGAACTGGTTCCAAACTGGAAAAGGAGTACGTCAAGGCTGTATATTGTCACCCTGTTTATTTAACTTATATGCAGAGTACATCATGGGAAATGCCTGGCTGGATGAAGCACAAGCTGGAATTGAGATTGCTGGGAGAAAGATCAACAACCTCAGATATACAAATGACATCACCCTAGAAGAAAGTGGAAGAAAGTGAAGAGGAACTAAAGAGCCTCTCGATGAAAGCAAAAGAGGAGAGTGAAAAGCTGGCTTAATACTCAACATTCAAAAAATGAAGATCATGGCATATGGTTCCATCATTTCATGGCAAATAGATGGGGAAACAATGGAAACAGTGCCAGATTTTATTTTCTTGGGCTCCAAAATCACTGCAGACAGTGACTGCAGCCATGAAATTAAAAGATGCTCACTCCTTGGAAGAAAAGCTATGACAAACCTAGACAGTGTATTAAAAAAACAGAGACATCACTTTGCTGACAAAGGTCCATATAGTCAAATCTCTGGGGGGTTTTTTAGTAGTCATGTATGGATATGAGAGCTGGACCATAAAGAAGGCTTAGTGCTGTAGGATTGATACTTTCAAACTAGTGGTGCTGGAGAAGACTTTTAAGAGTCCCTTGGAAAGCAAGGAGATCAAAACAGTCAATCCTAAAGGAAGTTAATCCTGAATACTCATTGAAAAGACTGATGCTGAAGCTGAAGCTTCAATACTTTGGACACCTGATGTGAAGAGCTTTTCTCGTTGGAAAAGACCCTGATGCTGGGAAAAATTGAAGGCAGGAGGAGAAGGGGATGACAGAGGATGAGATGGTTGGATGGCATCACCAACTCAATGGACAGGCGTTTGAGCAAGCTCTGGGAGATGGTGAAGGTCAGGGAAGCCTGGTGTGCCACAGTTCATGGGATTTCGAAGAGTTGGACATGACTTAGTGACTGAACAACAGCAACAGGCCTTTTGTCACAGATATTGCAAATAATATACCCCAGGGATTTTTTTGTTTCATTTTGAGGGTTTCTGTATCATATAGAAGGGTTTAATCTATAGGTGGTCAACTTTACTACCCCATATGCCTCCCAGAGCAGTGAACTGAAGTAAAAGCACTGAGCTAGAGGTCACGAAGTCAAGCTCGTCCAGCTCCACACTGCAGATAATATTTTCCAAGATGGCTTCAGCACCATCTCCCATCACATATGTTCTTAAAGAGTTGTGTTGACGTGATGCTGTGTTATTGTGTTGATGTAATGTTGACATTCCTCCTATTGGGAAGCAGGATCATGTTCCCTCTCTGAATTGGGAGAGGAGAAAAACTGACTACAGAGGAGCTGCAGTGTGATTTCCAAGGCCAGGCTATGCAGGGTGAAAGAGCTTCCCTCTGGTCCTCCTGGATTCTCTCTCTAGGAACCCAGCCTCCATAATGGGAGGAAGTTCAGGCCACACAAGGAGGCCACGGGTAGGTGTCTGGGAGGGCAGCCCTCCCTGAGGTCCTAGTCAATGACAGGCATCAACTATCAGATGTACAGGTAAGGAGGCCACCCCCCACCCGAGCCACTGTCTGACAGCAACCCCAAGAGCGTAGCTCAAGTGACCCCAGTTCACACCCATGAGCGCAGGAGACAGTAATAAAGTGATTACTGTGTTCAGCTCAGTGGTAGGGAGAGCTCATCAGACAGCAGTGAATAGCTGGCATTCACTGGGGCTGACGGCTACTGAAAGCCCTGAAACAAGCAGTGCCCTGGCCCTCACTCAGTTTTCTTATTTGGAAAAAGTAGACAGACACAGGGCAAGCAGGATCCTGCTGTCTGGGCAGTCTATCACAGAACTTGAATCCTTGGCCCTGCCGCACGTGGCTGACACACAGAGGATGCTCTGCACAATCTGTAAGCAAGGGGGTGGGCTGTCCTCCCTTGGGAAGCACCTGGCTCCTTCTACTCAACTGGAAAAACAAGAAGAAGAGGAAGAGTGGTCCCCTGGTCTCTGCCTATCCTGAAATACATCTTGGCAAGTGGTCAGATTTGAAATTGCTTTGTGTCCCGGTTCACTCGGTCCTACCAAATCAGGAAATAACCTGATCTTATGCAGAAACATCCTTCTAGCATTGAGGCAAAAGTAGAATCCGTTGGGAGAGGGGAAGCAAGAAACTGAATCTGAGATAAACAGTGACTTTTGGTATGTTTAGAGACTCATTGGGGTTTTGATTTGAATAACTCATAAGTAAGTGGCTGTTTGCCAGCCCTTCAGCCATTGCCAATCAGAGTTGAGCTCTTTGGGGTCCTTGTTCTGGGATATGTGCCCCTTCCTGCCACTCGGCAAGCAGACATGCCTTCTGGGAGTGGCAGCATTAGTCACTCAGTTGTGTTGGACTCTTTGCAAGCCCATGCCCTTGGAATTCTCCAGACGAAAACACTGGAGTGGGTTGCCATTCCCTTCTCCAGGAGATCTTCCCGACCCAGGGATTGAACCCAGGTCTCCATCATTGCAGGCAGATGCTTTACCATCTGAACCACCAGGGAGTGGGAAGGATATGTGTAAAGCCTGGGTCTGCCGTGTGTTGAGGCAAGTCCCTGCACCTGCCTGAATCTTCATGTTCTTCTTTGTAAACTTAAGGTTTTAACATCCCTCTCCCAGTCACTGTGGGGCTCCCTGGGATAGCAGGTGAGAGAGCCTGCAGGAAGCAAGAACACAGAAGTGCTGGTTGTGAACATTGTTATTTCTGGCATTGGGAGAAGCACTCGAAAATTCACATAATGCTTTCACCTTAGCCAAGCTGTGGATAATTCAGCGTAAAATATTTCTGTCCTGTTCCCTGTGTGATTACACCGAGGCAGAAGTAGGTTAAGTGTCTTGTTCAAGGTCTCCCCGTTGGTACATTTCAGGTCTCAGATGCAAATGGACCTCTCTCCAGAGCCAGGAGCCCAGGCTGTCTCCATAATCCACTCATCTTGCCTGAAAGTTCATTCATCTTATGCATTCAACATATGCAATTGTTGAGCACCTGTGTTGTGCCAGATGCTGGGGGTAGAGGCAGGGTGCAGAGATAAACAGCAGGATGGGGAGGGCCATGCCTGAGCTGAATCTTGAACGGAGAGAGGAGTTTACCAAGCAGATAAAGGAAGAGTGGGCAATCCAGGAAGTCCCTACTTCAGGTTTTCACAAAGGCTTTCTTGAGTTCCTATTTTCCTTTCCTGGTCCTAGGTGCTCGTGTGTAGTTTGGCTCCTGCCTCCAAGGTCCAGGAAAAAGCCCAACAACGGTGGAACTGAAGTAACAGACAGGTTCTGAAATATGTCATCTCCCCCATTACCATCAATGATTCCAGAGCCTTTGTGAAAACTGAAAAAAACAGGAAGAGAATGAACAGAGGTCTGGGACTCGGAAATGTCATGCAGAGCCACAATGGGCCACTCGTCTTTTTAAAAGTCATTTTATTTGTCTATGACTGTCCTGGGTCTCCAGCACTGCGCTGGGCTTTCTCTGGTTGTAGTGAGCAGGTGCTGCTGTCTAGCTGCAGTGCTCAGGTTTCTCACTGGGGTGGCTTCTCTTGTTGCAGAGCGCAGGCCCCAGGGTGCGTGGACTCAGTAGATGTAGCACGCGGGCTTAGTTGCCCTGCAGCATGTGGAATCCTCCTGGACCAGAGATCAAACCCCTGTCCCTGCATTGGCAGCTGGATTCTTATCCACTGGACCACCAGGAAAGTCCAATGGGTCTCTTTAAGGGGAACAAGAAAGGGCAGGACTGCTAGAACTCTGACCCCTGAGGCCTCTAATGAGCATTACTTATAAATAGTACCTCCGCCTACCCTGCAGAAAGGAGGAAGGGCAGGACTGGTCCATGGTTCCCCCCAGAATGACTGGCACCCACTCGTGGCTCTCATCTTGGCCTCTCCAGCCCTCAGAGGGCATGGCTCTGAGACATCTCTGTTGCATTTCGGTAATTCTTGCAGTATTTCAAATCTTTTCATTATTATTATACTTGTTATGACCTGTGATTAGTGATTTTTGATGTTGCTTTAACTCACTGAAGGCTCAGATAATGGTTAGCATACTTTAGCAAGAAGATAATTTTTAATTAACAGTAGCTGCGAAGTGCACAACCCCAAGCTGGGAGCCTCCGCAAGGCCCAGCTCACTCAAAACTCAATGAGTCCCATGTGCAGCAGGCGAGAACTACTGCAAGTATTCAGGGGTTTAAAAAGAAAAAAAAAAAGCCCTAATGAGATGTTGATGGGGATGGAGTTGCATCTACAGACCAATTTGGGGAGAATTACTTAATTCTTAGTGGCACTAGTGGTAAAGAACCTGCCCACCAATGCAGGAGATGTAAGGGACTCGGGTTTGATCCCTGAGTCAGGAAGATCCCCCTGGAGGAGGGCATGGCAACCCGCACCAGTATTCTTGCCTGGAGAATCCCCATGGACAGAGGAGCCTGGCGGGCTACAGTCCATAGGGTTGCAAAGAGTCAGACACATCTGAAGTGACTTAGCAAGCACGCCCTCAATTCTTCGTAACATTGAGGCTTCTAATCGATCAACATGGAATGTCTCTCCATGTATTTAAGAAGAGCTACAATTCTTTTTTTTTTTTTTCTATATAAGCTTTGGAATTTTTTTATTTTAAAATTTATTTATTTGTAATTGGAGGATAATTGCTTTACAATATTGTGCTGGTTTCTGCCATATATTAACATGAATCAGCCATAGGCATACATATGTGCCCTCCTGCTTACACCTCCCTCCCACCTCCCACCCCATCCTATCCCTCTAGGTCGTCGCAGAGCGCCAGGTTTCCTGCGTCATACAGCGAATTCCCACTGGCTATCTATTTTACACATGGTAATTTACATGTTTCAATGCTAGTCTCTCAATTCCTCCCACCCGCTTCTTCCACTGTGTCCACAAGTCTTCGGTATGCCCGCGTCTCCATTGCTGCCCTGCACATAGGCTCATCAGTACAATGCTTGAGCGACTGTTACGCTCCAACCCTTAACCTAAAGCAACAGTAATCTGCATTTTATGGATGCGGCATCTGAGCCCATAGAAGTGTAGAAATCTACAAAGGCAGCACAACAAGCACGCTGGAATTCTGGGCTCGATCTGTCGAATGCTTTTTCCACTTCATTCCGTGGCCTCTTCTGCTGCTAAGATGGGCAATAGCCCCCAGCCAGTTCTAGTTTATGGTCTTTCACGAGCGTAAGCCATTGCCTCGAAAAACAGACAAGGGATTGAAAAAAAGAAAAGGTTAGGTTGGGTTGTCTATAGTAACACGGAAAAATATCCAAAATGTAGAGATAAGTGAATAAGCAGCTCACAGAACACTCTATCCCCCTGCCTATTCCCCTCCAGCCAGAGATATGTATGCTTTTCACTTGGGGAAGCAGACACAAGAATTGGTGACCGTGGTCCTCTCTGGGGAGAGTAACGTGGCGGTGGGTTAATGAGAAGGGTTTTAACTTCTCAGCCTAGCCTACCCTCTACTGTCATTCTGTCGTTGAAGGTTTTACCAGAAGCCTGCATTGCTTGACAACTGAGAGAACTTCCAGTAGAGAGAGATGGGGAAAGAGTCCCCCGATGTTGCCTGTTGCAGAAACCTGAAAATGGGAAGTTGCTTGGTTCCCCTTCACAAGTGTGTGATAACCACCTTCCTGAGGGTCTCTCATGGGGCGGGGGTGGGTAGGCTGATGGGTACACCAGAAGGAACACATCTGGCACTGCCCGCCCCAGGGTCCTCAGCTAGGCTGACCGTGAGTGTAGCCATTGCTGCTGCACTGAAGCTTGAGCTGTTGGTTGGCCCCTTGGGGTGTGAAGCCCCCCCCCTTACACATCTCCAGAGTTGCTTCCCCCACAGGTGCTCAGGGCTTTGCAGCAGTTCCTGTTTGGGGGCCATGTGAAAGTGACAAAGAGGAAGATGTGGCTGTGACAGTGAGAGTGAAGCAGGGAGAGGTCTGATCCTTGCCCTCTGGGGATGAAATGCCCCTGGCACGTCTGCAAAAGGCTCAGCCAGTAGGGGGATGCTCCCTTGTGCTGCCCTGGGGATCCCTGAAGACCACAGATAGGTGAGACCTTCGCCCTGATTCTCCTCCCTTCCAGTGGTCTTCCCCACCCCCACTGTACCTACCAGGCACTTTCTCATCCTGCACTGAAATGACCTGTTTCTTTTTCCACTTCCCAGACCTGCCTGTGTGGTTTTAGAAGGCAAGCTGAGGACTCTGTTTTGACTCATCTTTGTTTTCCTAATGCCTGGAATCAGGCAGGGTACGTAATGGGCACACCTTATGTATCGGGTGGATGGACAGATGGATGGATGGAGCTAGTACAATGAAAGCTGACATACTTCCATCCATTCCTCCAATGCAGTCCATCTCCCACCACCTAGATGTGGCCCCAAACGTCAGCCTGCTGCCCTGCGAGTGTGGGCACACGCGGCATATGCTGGAGACCCTGGGAATCCGTCCTCATTGGCCCTCTGAGCATCTGGAAGGAGAACAGACTCACAAGAATGAGAAGACAAGTCATAGACTGGGAGAAGATATTTGCAAAACATGTATCTGATAAAGGATCGGTATCCAAAATACACAGAGAATTCTCAAAACTCAATAGTAAGAAAGCAAATGGCCCAACTTAAAAATGGGCAAAAGATCTATATATCTCACCAAAGAAGACATACAGGTGACAAATATCATATGAAAAGATGCTCAGCATCATACATAATTAGGGGATTTTTAATTTAAGCAGTGACGCAATACCACTATATAGCCATTCAGTTCAGTGCAGTTCAGTCACTCAGTCGTGTCCGACTCTTTGCGACCCCATGAATCGCAGCACGCCAGGCCTCCCTGTCCATCACCAACTCCCGAGTTCACTCAGACTCATGTCCATCGAGTCAGTGATGCCATCCAGCCATCTCATTAGAATGAACAAAATCCAGAACATTGAAAATGCCAGATGGTGACAAAGATGTCAAGCAACAGGGATTCTTGTTAATTTCTGTGGGAATTCACAATGGAACAGACACTTTGGAAGACAGCTTGATCATTTCATGCCAAATAAATATACTCTTGCCATATGATCCAGCAATCATATTCCTTGGTATTTATTGAAAGAAGTTGAAAACTTATGTCCATAGTACAAAAGCCTGTACACAAACGCCTAGTCTAATAGACAAAACTTGGAAACAATGAAAGTGTCTTTCAGAAGGTGAATGGATCAATAAACTTTGGTATATCCAAACAGTAGAATATTAGTGCTAAAAATGTATGAGCTATCAAGCCAGGAAAAGACATGGATGAGCCTTAATTGTGTTGCTAACTGAAAGAAGCCAATCTGAAAGTCTACATACTATATAACTATATATATATATATATATATATATATATATATATATATATAGTGCAATTATATAACATTCTGGAAAGGAAAAACTTCGTGACAGTATAAAAATCAATGGTTTCCAGGGAGGTGGGGGGATGAATAAACAGGTAAGAGTGCAGAGGGGTTTTAGAGCTATGAAACTATTGTGTTGATATTGTATTAGTGACTACATGTCATTATACTGGGCAAAACTCATAGAGTGTACAGCACCATGAGAGAACTTTAATGTAAATCGGACTTTATTCAATAACAGTGTGTCAATATTGGTTCATCTACTATAACAAGTGCACCACGTTCAATAAGGCAAGATGTTAATAATTGGGTAAATGTGTGTGTATGTGTGTGTGTATGCAAGAAGGGTATATGGGAACTATGTACTTTTAAAAAATAGGATCTGTTATGTTCTATTTATTTTGGCTGCACCGTGTCTCAGTTGCAGCAGGCAGGATCTTCGATCTTCCTTGTAGTATGTGAACCCTTAGTCCAGCATGTGGGATCTAGTTCCCTGACCAGATAGCAAACCCAGGCCCCCTATATTGGGAGCAGAGAGTCTTAGCCACTGGACCGCCAGGGAAGTCTTCATTATGCACTTTCTTCTGCTCAATTTTTTTCTGTAAATATAAAACAGCTCACAAAACAAAGTCCATTAAAAAAAAAACCAACAACAAGAAAAACAAAAAGCAGCCTCTGCCAACTAATTATTTGACACATAGAAATATGGAAGTGTCAGGGTAGCCATAAAAATCTCTCCCTGCAACCATTATTAGCATCAGATATTTACAAATCAAGGGTCTTCTCTGTGCCAGGGACTGCACTGGGAAGGAAGCACAGAGGTATGGCTGGACAGTCTGGTAGTTTGATCGCTTCTGCCCCGCGCTCTCCAGGCTGGCCATCTCATCTGCTCTGGGCCCTGTCCTTGCTCTGTGGCAGGAGCCACGGAACACGGGACCGAGCCTCCCATTCTCAAGGACCTGAGTCCCTTCAGCAGGCCAGCTAGCTGGCTATTTATAGCACCCTTGCTTCCCCACAAAACTCCCTTGTGGCTCAGATTCTCAGGTAAAGAGTCTGCCTACAATGCAGGAGACCCAGGTTCCATCCCTGGGTTGGGAAGATCTCCTGGATATGGGAATGACAACCCACTCCAGTATTCTTACCTGGAGAATCCTACAGACAGAGGAACCTGGTGGACTATAGTCCATGGGGTCACTAAGAGTCAGACCCAACTGAGTGACTTAACACTTTCAATTTCATTTTCACTGCTTCCTCAGGAAGACATCTTCTTCCACCTTCTCTGGCGTTTTCCAGGGATGCTCTTAGGGAGGGTGCTCCTGGAACAGGGCACAAGTCAGCGCTCTGCTCAGGAGAGCTGTCCCTGACAGCTAAACACGGGAACGATTAGAGCCCTTCACTTCTGGGCAATGGAACTGGGCTGGAAGGACAAGAGCCTGGGAGCTGCTGCCTTTTAATAGAGATCTGTTTATACAAACTGAGTTTTAAAACTGCATATATAGTCATCCTGAAATATTCAAAACAAAATAAAAGACAAAATCAGAAGTTTCATTTCGGGACCAGAGATTAAAGGGCTGGAACTGAAGTGGTTGAAGATGTGGGACTGTGTTGGTCAGAGAGTTCCTGGGCTGGGCGGAGGACCCCACTGGCCGTGTCAGCGTCCTGGGGCTGCCACCGCAGAGCTCACAGAATGGTTGATTTAGACAACAGACGTTTTTTGTCTCAGAGTTCTGGAGTCTGGATGTCTGAGGTGGAAGCTTGGGCAGGGCTGGTTCCTTCTGACGGCTGTCGGGGAATGATCGGCTCCAGGCTTCCCTTCCTGGCTTGTAGATGGCCATCTTCATGCTTACGTGGCACTCTTTCAGTGTGTGTGTCCAAACTGCCCCTTTCTATAGTCTAGTCAAGGCGATGGTTTTTCCAGTGGTCATGTACGGATGTGAGAATTGGACTGTGAAGAAAGCTGAGCGCCGAAGAATTGATGCTTTTGAACTGTGGTGTTGGAGAAGACTCTTGAGAGTCCCTTGGACTGCAAGGAGATCCAACCAGTCCATTCTGAAGGAGATCAGCCCTGGGTGTTCTTTGGAAGGAATGATGCTAAAGCTGAAACTCCAGTGCTTTGGCCACCTCATGCGAAGAGTTGACTCATTGGAAAAGACTCTGATGCTGGGAGGGATTGGAGGCAGGAGGAGAAGGGGATGACAGAGGATGAGATGGCTGGATGGCATCACCAACCCAATGGACGTGAGTCTGTGAACTCCGGGAGTTCGTGATGGACAGGGAGGCCTGGCGTGCTGCAATTCATGGGGTCACAAAGAGTCGGACACGACTGAGCGACTGAACTGAACTGAACTGACAGGGACACCTGTCAAACAGGGTTAGCATCCACCCTAATGACCTCGTTGTAACTTGATGGCCTCTATAAAGATCATACCTCCAAATATGGTCCCATTCTGAAATAGTGAGGGTTGGGACTTCAGCAGGTGGATTTAGGGGGATACAACTCAGCTTGTAACAACATCAGAGCGTCTAACAGCCAGATGGGAGGTTTTTACAGTAATGAAAGAGGTTCTTACAGTAGTCAAATCCCAGGTCCCCAGGGTCCTGGGGGATGCGAAGGACACAGAGATGCTTCAGTCACCTCAGGAAAAAGGCTACTAGTGCAGGAGATCAAGGAATGACAGGTCAGCAGGCTCCGGGGCAGATGGGCTCAAAAAGCCCTAGGCTGTCCACCCAGCTGGCTCTGTCTTGGACCACATGGCTCTCCCTTCTCCTCTCCTGCATTTGAGGCTATGGCTGCTAACTGATTGCAGCCCGCATCCCCCTGTCTTACTCCCTCGGGCCAGCGGTCGCCCACCCTTGCTCTTGTCAGAATGCTGGGGCCAGGAAAGAAGCAGGAGGGTCCAGCGCTTTATGATCATCCCAGCTCTGAGCTTAGTCCTTTAATGTTTTGATTTCCTAAGCTCTCCCTGCCTTGGATAAACTCTGGTGTTACAATTGAGAAATAATTCCTCTTTTGAAAAGCTAGAGGTTGTTGGTCACTCCTTTAATTTTTATAGAGTTTACTTTCTCAACTAGAGTTTCAGCAAAGATGAAACTGGACTCTTGCCCTGGGGCAATGTATCCTCAGCTCAACGTTAACAAGTCCTTCAAAAATGTAAGGGAACTAGCCATTTTAGCGTGGGTTTTGTTAATGATTAGACTCCCTTTGCCGTATTGCTTTCTTTACTACTCAAATATCCACCCAGTGTTTATAGATGACTGACAAAACTTCACAGCTATGTAAAAAATTTTTTAGATATAATTGACACATAACATTCTATTGGTTTCAAGTGTACAACATGATTCAACATTTGTCTATATTGTGAAATGATCACCACCGTAAGTCTAGCTAACATCTGTCACCACAGCCGGTACAAACTGTCTTCTTTTGTGATAAGACCTTTAAGATCTATTCAGCAGCTCTCAAATACACAATACAGGGACTTCTCTGTTGGTCCAGTGGTTAAGGCTCTGCACTTCCAAAGCTGAGGCTTGGGTTTGATGCCTGGTGGAGAAGCTAGGATCCTGCATGCTATGCAACTTAGCGAAAAATGGTGGTGGTGGTGGGGGGGAATACCCAAATACACAATGCAGTATTATTAACTAGAGTCACTGCGCTGTTTGTGACACTTCCAGGACTTACTTATCTTGTCACTGCAGTCTGTACCGCTTGACCCCTTTCACTGTAAGCGCGTTGTCGCAGTAAGATCGATTGCTTGTTTTACATCTGCCTGGCTGCGCTGAGCAGCAGAAACTCAACACCTGTGATGTTACTCACGACGTGTTTGCCTGGAGCCTCCGTGAGACCCTCAGCTGGCATCAATCACCCCTAAGCCCCAAGCACAACACGGGGGAGGAGACTGCTCACGGGGCTGGGTCACGAAGGCCACAGAGCTCCCTCCAGAACCGAGTAAACCCATCGCTGGGACCACGTCTCTTCTCTGGGACTGTATCCCAGTGAGGCAGCTTGTTCAGGAACCATGCCCATCAGTTATTGCCGGGGTTTTACATAACGGTAAGAGGAACACGGATCTGGAGGCAGGAGCGGCAGCCTGGAGCTCTGATTTCCCACTTGGCAGGCTGTACCACTCTGCCCTGCCGAGCCCCGGCAGCCTCCTGACGGGCCCTGGTGAGCCTGTGTGCCCCTGGTGGTGTGCTGGCCTGTGTCCACCCGTTGATCTCACACACGAGGTTATCCCTGCAAGGAGCTTCCTGTCTGGAGTGCTCATCTGTCTGGGAGGTGCTCTCTGTTTCCAGATCCTAGAGGGCAGCAGGGGCCCACCTATCCCAAATTCTGGACCATCCCAGAGGAATACAGGGAAACAGATGAGCCAAGTCCATGCAGCTGATGGCTGGGCCTCGGCTCATGGAATTATCCAGGATTCCCAGAGGATCCATTGAGTCGGAGGGGCCAAGCCCAGGGGAAGAGAAGGAATTGGGGGTATCAGGTCTTAACGTGGACACACAAGGCATGGGGGGTTGGGGGGTGGGCCCAGTCTGGTCACGTGACAAGGACCTCCTAAGAAACCCGGATGTAACCTTATGCAAAACCTTTCCCTGAATGAAAAAGCAGCGAAGGAAGGACTCGTCCACAAATAGTAAGTGAAACCAAACCTTGCGTCACTTACAGTGAAAGTTCAGCCCACAAAACCCCCCTTGGTGAGCCTCCAGATCCTGCCCAATTAGCCCTGACCACAAGGAAGCTGGCCGGTTGGGTCTGAGTCCAGACTCAGCCAAGTTTACAGGTGTGGAACCCGCTGCGGTCGTGTCAGTGACCTTTCTGTCCTCAGCACAAGTGATGATTAAGCAGACCTCACGCATGATCAGGTCTCAGGCCTGATTTCCAATTTGCGTTTCTTTCCCTTTAGCCTCAGCTCGGATTTGTCTCCATAGGCCTGCACTGTGTGATGATCCATTCTCATACTCTGTCCCGCTGTGGTTTTCTTCTGCCCCGTCACCAGCCTCCTTCTGCCCAGCTGTCATGTCCTGCCGTTAAAAAAAAAAAAGTATTTATTTGGCTGCACCAGGTTTTAGTTGTGATGGGGCTATGCTCAGTCGTGTCTGACCCTTTGCGACCCCATGGACTGTAGCCCGCAAGGCTCCTCTGTCCATGGAGTTTTCCAGGCAAGAATACTGGAGTGGGTTGCCACTTCCTTCTCCAGGGGATCTTCCCCACCCAGGGATTGAAACTGCGTCTCTTGTGTTTCCTGCGTTGGTAGGCAGATTCGTTATCACTGCACCACCTGGAAACTCCCCCTTAGTTGTGGCACACAGGATCTTTAGTTGCAGCCTGCAGGATCTAGTTCCCCGACCAGGGAACCCCCGCGCTGGGAGTGTGGAGTCGTAGCCACTGGACCGCCAGGGAAGGCCCTGTCCTGTCTCTTTCTTCTCTTCTCCCGTTGGCTCCTCCACCAGCCCCAGAGCATGAGCACATGTGTGTACATTCATGAATGCAAAGCTGCCCCTGATGAAACATCTAGTAGCTGGAACAAGAGTTCATTCATTCAATCAATAATTTGGCACTTCCTGTATGTAAAAACTTAGGCTAGAGCAGACAGAACTCCTCTTGTCCTGGGGAGGCCTGGCGGTGCACTGCTAAGGAGACCCGGGTGAGGCACTAGGGGGCCAGGAGGGGCAGCCTCAGGGGGACCTGGCTTCTCTGCTCACACCAGTCCCGGGGTGGGCCCTCCTTCTGCTCGGTGCCCACAAGCCCCACGAACAAGGGGGAAGCCTTGTTCTCCCGAGGGATTTCGCATCACGTGAGGATCAAGTCTCAACATCACCTGCAGGAGGCTTTTCTGTTAGAGGGAGTTGTGAGGGGTGAGGCTGCGTGTTTTCAGGCCATCACAGGCCTGAACTTAGGCCTGGTCTCTTTCCTCTAGGAGCCAAGTTGGCTCCAACAGTGGTGTCGACCTGTGCACCGGTTGTGATGACTCTGTTCATTACCGTGGAAGTCGGAGGAAGGCAGTACTTGGCGCTGGACTGAGGGTGGGAGGAGGGGCCGAGCTGGAAGGTACTGTAACAGGGAGGGCAGGGAGGGAGGCTGGCATGTTGTTAAGGTGGGAAGAGCAGGACCACCAGAAAGTGAGCGACCTCCATGGAATGCTGACAGGGGGCCAGGCCCTCATCAGTTTGGTAGCCCAGGTGGAGTGGTAGGGAACCACGCGATGAGGGGGCCAAGGTGCAAAGCTTTCTCCTGCTTATCTCCAGCTGTGTGTGTGAGTTACTTAACCTCTCTGGGCCTCATTTCATGTACATGGAAAATACATTTAATGACACCTACTTTAGAGGGTTGTTATAGAGACAATGTTTGCAAAGAGCCAGGCACATTGAAGTTATTTCATAAATAATACCCACCGTAATGACCACAGGTCTGGTAGGTTTATCCTCTCTAGCAGGAATTTTAGAAATCTTCCAGTTCAGTGGTTCTCAAACCTTAGCCTGCACCAGAACTTCCCAAAGAACATGTTAAAAACTGACTTCTGGGCTCCTCTCCCCTGTCCCTCTTAGGTTCTGATGAGTAGGTCTGGGTGGGGCCTGAGTATCTGTTTCTGTAACAAGTTCCAGGTGGTCCTGACGCCGCTGTCTGGGGGCTATACTTTGAGAACTGCTGTGCTAGCGTAAACCCTGATTTTGGAGATGAGGATCCTGAGGTTCTGAGTGTTTGCTCCTTGCCATGGTCAGCAGAGTCTAGGCCTCCCAGTTCCTGGTCCAGGCCAAGGTCAGCACAGAGAGCATGTTGCTAGGGTCAGGATGCGGGAAGTCAAGAGTGCAGGCAAAGGGCCCAGGATGCATCTGAGGCTCTAGTGAGAGCAGTGAGCTTGACAGAGAGCAAAGCCCACCATTCAAGGAAGGGAACTGGCCTCGGGGTGGGCCAGAGCCACAGTCAAAACCGCAGCTGGAGTCTCTGGCCTCAGGAAGTATGTGAGAACATGTGAGAAAGTGTGTGAAGGGAGCAAGTCTTGTGTAGATGGCGTGGGGATGGGAGATGGGGTAAGTGTGTGTGTGTGTGGCAGAGGTAAGTGTTTGAGTGTGAGAGTCTGTGTGAGCCTCATGTGGGTGAGTGATTTTTGTATGAGTGTGTCTGGGTGTGTGCACGTGTGAGTTTGTGGGAAGACTATTTGTTTGCTCAGGCTGGCATAACAAAGTACCACAGCTTGAGCAGACGGTGTTTATTGCCTCACAGATTTGGAGGCTGGAAGTCTGAGATCAAGGTGTGTGCAGGCTGGGCTTCTCCTGAGGCGTCTCCCCTTGGCTTGTAGATGGCCGTCTTCTCCCCAAGTCCGCAGGGTTTTCCTCTGTGTCTGTCTGTGCCCTGATCACCTCTCACAGTGACACCAGTCATATTGGATTAGGGCCCAGCCTCATGATCTTATTTTATGTTTATCATCTCTTTAAAGGCCCCGTCTCCAAATAGAGTCACGTTCTGAGGTTCTGGGGGTGAAGACTTCAACATGTGGGTATTAGGGAGACTCAACTCAGCCTGTGACCATGTGTGTGTGTGTGTGTGTGTGTGTGGGTGTGTGGGTGTGTGTGTGTGTGCGAGTGCATATGGAAAGTCCACAGTTCTGAAGGATACACTGCTCAGCCGCCTGCCCCATCAGAGTGCAGTATGTGAGAAATTCGACTTTCTTTCCTGCCTCATCCTGAGTTCCTGAGTTTATGGGGAGGCTGAGGCACCACCCCTTCCCTGCCCCAGTCCCGGGGGGCCTATGGTTCTGTAGGTCTCAGGATTGGAGGTGAATTCTTCAAAGCTGGTATAGAATTTTGCCTCCATCCAAGCAATCCCTTCCTCCAAGCCCCATCCTTCAGCAACGTGACCTTTCTGAGCCCACCCTCCTGGACATTTCCTGAAGAAAAAGCTTGGAAAGGCAGCTTCCTGCCCAGGGGGGCCTCACTGCCTCAACCCCACTGCCTGGAGCTCCCCACAAGCACCCCTCATCTCCCTGAGGTTAGAGTCCCCGTTCTCTTTAAAGCTAGAAATGACATTTTGGGCTCTCTGTAGTTAGTTAAGCCTCCTTGTTTCAGAGTGGAAGGGACTGTTTGTGGCCTCAGGGTGATGTGGCAAGAGTTTATTTCAGGCTTTACAAAAGGCTTGTTTTCCATTTGGAATGGCTTATTACCTAACAGCCCAGCCTTCATAGCAACGGAACAAGGGCTCTCTGACGCAATCTCAACCGTGGGCTTTCTTAGTGCAGCTGGACAGTCATTCTGCTTCCGAGTGCAGCTCACACAAAAGAAGGGTCCTAGGGGCACATGGACTCCTGGTTGGAACTGGAAGAGTCTTGAACAATGCAGGGTCCTGGGAGCAGTGGGGCTGCAGGGGTGCTGATGGGGGCAACGTACAGGCTGCAGGCAGCCCACGCCCCAGGGAAGTGAGCACAAGGCCCAGTCTGGGGCCTACTGTGTGGTTAGCACTTACATTTGTTGGCTAGTACTTGCTTCCCTGGTGGCTCAGATGGTAAAGCGTCTGCCTGCAATGCGGGAGACCCGGGTTCGATCTCTGGATTGGGAAGAATCCCCTGGAGAAGGAAATGGCAACCCACTCTAGTACTCTTGCCTGGAAAATTCCATGGGCAGAGGAGCCTGGTAGGCTATAGTCCGAGGGGTCGCAAAGAGTCGGACATGACTGAGCGACTTCACTTTCTTTCTTTGTTGACTAAAATGTTTGTTGATCGAATGAATATAAAGGAATAAAAACAAGATTCAAAGGGAAGGAATTCCCTAGCTGTCTCCTGGTTGGAACCTCTGTGCTTTCACTGCCAAGGCCTGGGCTGGATCCTTGGTTGGGGAACTGAGATCCCACATGTTGGGGGGGGAAAGATTTAAAGGAAAAAAGTGGGTTTGGGGTAGAAAAACGAGGACCAGAAATGACAGAGAGCTATGATCACAGGCTTCCTTCTGCAGGAATCACGGCCAGGGTGACAGTGCCTTTGAGGACAGCTAGTCAGGTTACATGCCAGTCTGCCTCAAAGGACTTCTTAAGAACCCATTGTGTGTAGAACACTGGGAAGCTAATAAAAGATGTCTTATCAAGAATTTTGATTTCCCACTTACACAGTATATTTAAAAAGCCAGAATTGCAACAGTAGATATGTATTAGTAGAGGTCTCCTGAGAAACAGAACCAATAGGGTATGCATAGATATGTGGAAAGAGATTTCCACTCCCCAGCTTTATTGAGATATAGCTGATACATGACATGTCAGTAAGTGTAAGGTGTACAATGTGTTGATTTGAGGAAGAGATTTATTATGAGGGATGGGCTCCTGTGTTGATAGATGTTGAGAAGTCCCACAGTCTGCCATCTGCAAGCTGGAGGCTGGTGGTGTGGTTCAGTCCAAATCTGAAGGCCTGGGAACCAGGTGTACGTCTGAGTCCAAGTCTGAAAGCCTGATGTCCAAGGGTAGGAGGTGGTGTCCCAGCTCAAGGAGAAAGAAAGGATTCACTCTTCCTCTGCCTTCTTGTTCTGTCAAGGCCCTCAGTGGATTAGACGACACCCTCCGATGAGGCTGAGAGAGACTTTTTTATTTTAAATAATTATTCGTTTGGCTGTGTCAGGCCTCAGTTGCGGCTTGCAGGCTCAGCCTGGGATCTTAGTTAACTAACCAGCGATGGAAACTGAGCTCCCTGCCTTGGAAGGCACATTCTTAACCACAGGACCACCAGAGCAGACCAGGTCTTCACTCCAATCTATTGCCTTGAATGCTAATCTCCTTTGAATCACCCTCAAAGACACATACAGCATAATATTTTGCCAGTTCATCCCTTGGCCCTGTCATGATGACACATAAAACTATCACAAGACAGAAGGGAAAGGACTGGAAGGGAAATTAAGACGTAATAGTAATTGATTGTATTGAGGGATTATGGCTAAATTCATTTTTTTTTTCTTTCTGAATTACTGTGTTATGTTTGGACTTCTAACATCAAAATAATCCTTGAAGTAAGCTTTGGTCTAGGGGTGCCCCTCCTGGAAGACTAATCCCAGCATGAAAGAACAGGGATGTCAGTGACACAGGGGGTGACCCCAGCAATGCAACCTGAGCAATCCGTGGGGCCACCTCTGTCCAAATTGTCTTCTATTCATTTACTCCCAATAGCCTGAAAACCTGGCTTCTGTTTTTATTCCTTTCTCATACGCTACCACTTGCTCATTCATCACTTGTTAAGCCACTTTCTATGAATCGTGATCCACATCAGGCCCTGTGCAGAACAGAATGAGAATCAGCCGTGGGTTCCCAGCTCTGACTCCTAGGGGGAGATATTTGAATAAATGGGGACAGAGACTTCCTTGGTGATCCAGTGGTTAAGACTCGATACTGCCACTGCAGAGGGCACAGTTGGTTCCCTGGTCAGGGAACCAAGATCCTGCAGCATGGCATGCCACCCAAAAGAGAACACCAGCAAGACAAATGGAGACAGAATAGGTTCAGGGTCAGGAAACTGAGCATCAGGGAAGGAAGGCTTCCTGGAGAAGGTGATGCATTTGAGGTGACTTTCAAACAGAAGTTATAAGATAGTGAAAGACTGGCTGCAAAAGAATGTATTCTGCCAGAAAGGCATGGATGATTCAGAGGGCTGTGGAGGGAGTGCTCGTGGTTTATAGGAAGAGGGAAGAGGGAAGGGGCCATAGAGTAGGTGTGGGCAGGTTTTGGAGGGCCTGGTCTGCCCTGCGTAGGAGTGTGGGCTTACTTACAGACAACAGGGTCCTTGGGTCTTAAAGCAGTGTGAAGACATGGTGGTACTGGCTTTTGAGCAAGAGAATTCTGGTGCCCTTTAGAAGGGTAGGGAAGGCAGACCAGGGGCCAGAGGAGCAGAGAGAGGACCAGGAGGAGGTAGGGTGATAAAAGTCTGATCTAAGGACCAGCAGTGGGTGTCGATGGGATGCTGCCTCCCCGTGACTCTCAGATCAGTGGGTGGGAGGGGGAGGATGCAGAAGCTGGTGGGTGCAGGCGACTCTGAGCAGCATCTCCTTTCATCTTCCCTCTGTCTGTCCACACTGAGTTTTGGGTGCTCATCAACCCCGTGGCTCCTGCCTGTTTGCCTTCTCTCGTTATTTCCTGGTGTGAACAAACCGCATGCCAGGAGACTCCTTTATGTCCTCAGGACCCCTCTGCTTCTGCTCCTGACACTGTCCTCCCTGGGGGCTGTGTCAGGCTCACCTCCTCCAGGAAGCCTCCCCACTGAGCTCCCTCGGAGAGCCCTCTCCCTCTTCACACTCCCCCCGCGTGGATTTCTGCGCCCTACCATCCTGGATTGGCACTGTTATTCACACATTTTGAACGTTTGCCAGGTCTCTGCAAGTATAGGGTAAGCTCTTTGCGGGAAAGATGATATGACTTAAACCCTCTTCTGTACCTCTCGGAAGCTGGCACAATGCTGCCTGCACTGTGTGTCCTCAGTCGCTTCAGTCCCATGTCTGACTCTCTGTGACCCTGCGGACTGCAGCCCGCCAGGCTCCTCTGTCCGTGGGATTCTCCAGGCAGGAATACTGGAGTGGGTTGCCATGCTCTCCTCCAGGATCTTCCCAACCCAGGGATCGAACCCGCGCCTCTTTAAGCCTTCTGCACGGGCAGGCCGGTTCTTTACCGCTAGCGCCACCTGCTGCCTGCATAGTAGGGATCTACAGGTAATTGATCGATTGATCCCCCGTCAATCTGCCCATGCGGAGGCTTTTCCACAGCTCCTGTCCTCAGTGTTGCTGGCTGGTGAAGGGGCCCTGAACGTGAAGTCACAGCCTTGGCCACTTCCTGTAACTCACAACTTGGGGCCAGTCGCTTAACCTCTTTAGACTTTCATTTCCTCATCAGCGAAATGGCAAAAACTGCTCTATGGTTGACTACCTCTTAAAGGACCCCCTTTAAAATCTGGACCTGCTTACGTGCGACAGAGGGAAGTGATCCTACTGTGAGCCAGTCTCATCTTTCTCCTTCTCCCCTTCCTCCTCTCCTTTCTTCCCTTCCATCCACAGTAGACTTACAAAAAATTTTGGTTTTCTTTTTTTTCGGTTCCTTTTTTTAATTGAAGTTTAGTTGATTTATAATGTTGTGTTAATTTCTGCTGTACAGATTCAGTTATACATTTATTTTTTCACATTCTTCTCTATTACGATTTATCACTGGATATTGAATATAGTTCCATGTGCTGTACAATAGTAAACTTGTTGTCTATCCGTTCTTTATGTATAACAGTTTGTATCTGCTAATCCCTGACTCCCAATCCATCCCCTGAAACCCCGACTTGGAACAAAAAGTTGAAAGCCCCCCAGACTGGGTGGTTTCTTCCAAGACGCAGACCACCCAGGCTGGCAAAGAGGACCGCTGTGAAGGCCCAGGCCGGGGCACTGCTCATGTCCACACGTGCTAGGTGGGGTCTAGGTGACGACTTTGGCCAGGGCCCATGCTCACTAATTATAGAGAAGCAGTTACTGCAGAATTTCCCAAGGAAACCAAAGTGAGGGTTTGGTTTCCACTTAGATTAAGCAACTTCCTTCCAGGGCACTCAACCCCCTCAACAAAATATTCTTTCATCACAGGCAGGCCGATAACACACAAGGGTTGTGATTGTTCGTTTGACATAAATATATAAACGCACCTTTGGGAGGAAGCTGGGCCCATGGTTACTCACTCCGGTGGGGATGTTTACATGGATTTTGACTGTCCACCTTAATGACCTTAAGAACTTGTGCTGGGTTGAGGTTCATGGGCAATGTGGAGACAGGGGGCAGCCAAGGATATAGTGATATTGAAACTAAAGAGTGTGACATCAATTCCCAGAGGACATTTCACATTTTACTGGCAGCCACCTAAAAATAATTTGGGTTTTTTTTAAGACTTTTTTTTTGTTTTTTGATGTGAACCATTTTTAAAGTCTTTACTGAATTTGTTACGATATCACTTTTGTTTCATATTTTGGGTTTTGGGCTGTGAAGCATATGGGATCTTAGCTCTCCGATCAGGGATCAAATCTGTAACCCCTGCTTCGGAAGGTGAAGTCTTAACCACTGGACCACCAAGAAAGTCCCTAAAAATAATTTAAACCTGCATTTAAACCGTGGGTTGGGAGTTTGGGGTTAATAGGTGCAAATAATTACATATAGAGTGAATAAACAATAAGGTCCTACTATGTCGCACAGGGAACTATATTCAATTTCTTGGGATAAACTATAATGGAAAAGAATATTTTAAAAATGTATATATGTGTGTAACTGAGTCACTTTGCTGTATAGCAATTACCACAACATTGTGAATCGACTGTGTGTGTGTTAGTCACTCAGTCATGTCTGGCTCTTTGTGACCTCATGGACTATGGCTTACCAGGCTCCTCTGTCCTTGGAATTCTCCAGGCAAGAATACTGGAGTAGGTTGCCATGCCATTCTCCAGGGGATCTGCCTGACCCAGGGATTGAATGCTGGTCTCCTGCCTTGCAGGCAGATTCTTTATCATCTGAGCCACCAGGAACTATATTTCAGTTAAAGAGAAAGAGAGAGAAATTTAAACCTACATTCACATGATTCAAAGATTTCGTTACCTGAAGCCTACCTTCCAAAGTTTTGCTGTATCTGCAGGATATCTGAGCCCCTTGGCTCCCTCCAGCTTGCCCACCACACCTCCCAGCAGGCTTGGTGGGAGATTCACTGCCTTCAGCCTAGCCAGGCTCCAAAGGGAAATAGGAGCCTGTTCCAGTTAGCTAAGTCGGTTGCCTCCAAAATGCCCAGATTCCTGAGTTCATTTTCTCTTGACCTGTTCCTTGACATTTTCAAACTAGTTTTTGCTGATGGGCTGTAAGATGCTGTCTTCAGATTTTCCAACTCTTTCCTCTTTCTGTGGACACCTCCATCTAGTTTTCCCAACCACAACCTATTCATCATCGTTTTCACCAGACTTTGACCTCCAGATTGCTAGTTCACTTTTAGGTTGCTAATATTCTTTCTCTATAAATAACCTTCAACTTCAGCTTGTTCTATCCCACAAGAAACAACTGTAGTCAAAGATAGCCCTTTAAGCCTATCTGCCTTGAAACAGCAGAGTTCCTGTGCTTGCCCTGGGGAGGTCGTCCCAGGGACTCGAGGGAACTGTGCCATCCCCAACAGAAGAGCTTCTCAGAGCAGTGGGTGGTTAGCATGTCAGACAGACCATTGTGCTGTTACATACACACTGGTGGGGGTTCAGACCAAGAGAACCCTGGATGGTGTGATGCTGTGATTGTGTGTGTGTGTGTGTGTGTGTGTAGAGACAGAAAAGAGCAGACAGACAGTCACGCCCTCCTACCTCTCACCCAGAGGATTTTGTCAGTATAAACAGGACCCAAACGTGAATGAGTCATCTATCTTGCTTTTGGGATTCCATGTCGGTGGTGGTTCTCGATGTGATATGTGCCATGAAATACAGCAAAGGGCCTAGAAATAGAAGGAGGTTAGAACTCCAGAACGTTCTGTTGTGGTTTCTAGTCTTCCTGTGGAAGACTGCACTTCCTGCTCTATGCGGGTTTTGCACCTAATGACTTCTCTGTCCCAAATGTGCTCTCACTTCTGTAGCCATTCATTTCTGTTTCATTACTCTCAGCCGCTGATACTGGTAAGTGGAGTTTAAGGGCAACCACATTTTGGGCCCCAGGTTCCAGAATGTTCTACATGATGATATGCTTCTTTTTCTATTATAAACTTTTTTATTCTTTTTTTTTGTTATTATTATTTTTTAGCACTGACAGAAAGAACAAAAGACAAAAACATAAGCTAATTTTGCCCTTAATATTTTGGTGTATTTTTCCTTTTTTTTTTTCAGTGATTACAAAATAATGGCTGTATTTCCCTGTACTATGCAATATACCCTTGTTGCTCATCTATTTTATACATAGTAATTTATATCTCTTAATCTCCCCTACCTGTATCTTGCCCCTCACTCTCCCTTTCCCCACTGGTAACCACTAGTTTGTTTTCTGTAAGTCTGTTTTTGTTATATCCATTCATTTTATTTTTTATGTTCCTCATATAAGTGATAACATAGGTATTTGTCTTTCTCTGTCTGACTTAATCATAATACCCTCTAGGTTCATCCGTCTTGGTTCCAAATAGCACAGATCCACTGATTTTTAACAGTTTGCCACAATTGTTTTATCATTTTGTTTCTCTGTATACATACATGCTATTGTTATTGTTATTTCTCCTAAACTATCTGAGAGTTAAATTGCATTATTTTGCCTTTTGCCTCTGAAAACAAGGACGTTCTCTTATATAACCACAATACAATTGTCATGGTTAGGAAATTTATCATTAACACAATACAGGATCTAATATACATGCCATATTCAAATTTCACCAACTGATCCAGTAATGAATGTCCTTTTGAGACATTTTTCTTCCTGTTCCAGAACTGAACAGTCCATACTGTGACCGAGTCACTTTAATCTCCTTTTATGGGGGACAACCCCTTGGCCTGGCTCGCTCTCTCCTGTCATTTTCTAAAGAATTTGTAGAGAACCCCTCATTCAGGTCTGTCTCATTCATTCTCCACCATTAGGTTGAGATGAGGCCCTCTTGGCAGAGATGCTACATAACAATATCTTCTTACTGTGTGACACCAAGAGGCACGTGATGTTAGCTGTAATCTGTGAGGAGGCGCTACGAAACTAAATATCCTGTTCCTCTCAAACTTGCACACAGTGGTTTCCAGAAGAGACCGGAAGGCCACACCTCCTTGCCTGCACCTGGGTGCCCCCCCAAGTTGTATGCTCCTCCCTGTGTGCCCGCTCCCCTTTGAGGACTAGGTGTGCTCCTGAAACCCCTTCCCTGCTTCCTTGCCTATCACTGAAGTTGGCATAGACCAGAGACTCCATGAATACTTGTCAAATAGAAATACATTAAAAATAGATGATCAGAGGTTCTGGGTATCTGCTCAGGAATAAGAGCCTCAGCAGAGATGCTTTTCAGAAAGATTTCATTCATGGTTAATTGAGGAGGGGCCTCCAAGAACATAAATATCCTTCTTTTCCTCTGCCTGTGGGGTATATTACATATACCCTGAATGGTATATATGTAAAAAGTATGGAAGAAGAGACAGAGAGAGAGGGAGGGAGAGAGAGAAGGGAGGGAAGGAGGAAGGGGGAAAGGATGAGAGGGCATGGGGTGGGGGGAGTTTAATATGAATACGCCTTCCAGCCCAGCAACTCTACTCCGGATGGTGTTTCTGGTGGCAAGGAATAAAAGACCAGCTCAGGGTTCCTCATCAGAGGAAGAAATAAGTAAACCATGATGTATTTGTACTCATGTATTCATTCAACAAACATTTATTTAAGAATGTTTTGTTCAGATGGCACCAGTGGTAAAGAACCTACCTGCCAATGCTAGGAGACTTAAGAGACATGGGTTCTATCCCTGGGTTGGGAAGATCCCCTGGAGAAAGAAATGCCAACCCGTTTCCAGTATTCTTGCCTGGAGAATCCCATGAACAGAGGAGCCTGGTGTGCTACAGTCCATAGGGTTGAAGAGTTGGACACGACTGAAGTGAGTTCGCAAAATGTTGGCACTATTAGCCTGGCACTGTTCTAATTTTTTTTTTTTTGTAATATCTTAGATTTATTTGAAGATTACATTGGCTTAATTAATTTTTTTTTTTTAATTTTAAAATCTTTAATTCTTACATGCATTCCCAAACATGAACCCCCCTCCCACCTCCCTCCCCATAACATCTTTCTGGGTCATCCCCATGCACCAGCCCCAAGCATGCTGCATCCTGCGTCAGACATAGACTGGCGATTCAATTCACATGATAGTATACATGTTAGAATGTCATTCTCCCAAATCATCCCACCCTCTCCCTCTCCCTCTGAGTCCAAAAGTCCGTTATACACATCTGTGTCTCTTTCCCTGTCTTGCATACAGGGTCGTCATTGCCATCTTCCTAAATTCCATATATATGTGTTATGGCACTGTTCTAATTGCTGGGGATACTGCTGTGGTGAAAACACATTTCCTGCTCTCGTGGAACATACACTTCAGCGTGTGCTAACACACGATAAACGAGCATTACCCACATGCCCACAATGCACACACAGGAGCTCGTACCAGAGGTACTGTGCGAGGGGCCAGGATGGAATACTTTGCAATGTCAGAAATAATAAGCTAGATTTACAAACAGTAGTGTGAACAGAACTTAAAAACACAGCCCATTGAAAGAAGGCATAGAATAAACTTGATGGCACAGTACCACTTACAGAATTTAAAAACACCTGTATTCAGAACAATGTCATATATATGTACGTGTTCATGTGTATTCGTGCATATGTGAGTGGACATTTAGGCATGTATGTGTGTGCTCACTCAGTCGTCTCTGACTCTTTACAGACCTCCTGGACTGTAGCCTGCCATGGCTCCTCTGTCTATGGAATTTTCCAGGCAAGAATACTGGAGTGGGTTACCATTTCTTCCTCCTAGGGATGTTCCCAACCCAGGGACTGACTCCGCATCTCTCGACTCTCCTGCGCTGGCAGGTACGCAGGCTCTGTACCATCGCGCCACCTGGGCCGCCCCGCGCTCACGTGCACTCCTGCATCCCAGACGTGTGCATAAACATGCTAGTGTGCGAACCTAATGGGGCAAGAACTGATGTTTGGAAAGGGAATAGAAGGGGCAAATATAAAATAAAGCAAGAGATAATCTTTGCCTAGATGGATGATAGGGTGTCAGGAATTAAGGTGTAGGGCTATCTCAACCAAATGTATCTAAGGTCCAAGAAGAACTGGGAAGGGAGATTTTGTTGTCAAGTACAAAGAAATGAATGCATTTTGCCCTCATCCTTGCATTCCAGGCCAAGACCCCCTGGGTGGGGCTAGGGCCCTCTGGGCAGGGATAGGGGCCCCCTGAGTGGGGCTAGGGCCCTCTGGGCAAGGCTAGGGCCCCCTGGGTGGGGCTAGGGCCCTCTGGGCAGGGATAGGGGCCCCCTGAGTGGGGCTAGGGCCCTCTGGGCAAGGCTAGGGCCCCCTGGGTGGGGCTAGGGCCCTCTGGGCAGGGGCAGGGCCCCCTGGGTGGGGCTAGGGCCCTCTGGGCAGGGGCAGGGCCCCCTGGGTGGGGCTAGAAGTCCACTGGGCAGGGATAGGGCCCCATGGGTGGAGCTAGGGCCCTCTGGGCAGGGGCAGGGCCCCCTGGGTGGGGCTAGAGGCCCACTGGGCAGGGATAGGGCCCCATGGGTGGAGCTAGGGCCCTCTGGGCAGGGATAGGGCCCCCTGGGTGGGGCTAGGGCCCTCTGGGCAGGGCCCCCTGGGTGAGGCTCTGGGCAGGGCCCCCTGGGTGGGGCTAGGGCTCTCTGAGCAGGGGCAGGGCAGGGCCCCCTGGGTGGGGCTAGGTCCCTCTGGGCAGGACCAGGGCCCCCTGGGTGGGGCTAGGGCCCACTGGGCAGGGGCAGGGCCCCCTGGGCAGGGGCAGGTTCAAACTCCCCTTGGGCGTGTTCCTGTACAAGAACCAGAGGGAAGCCAGCACTACCCCACTGATCTCTCTGCAAAGCTGTTGAATTGCTCATGTTTATTTTTCAAAGCACTGTGCTTGAGACCACTTCCTCTTTCTCTTCTAGAAAGGGGGATGGAGTCACATAAATGCTTGAGTCAAAAGAACGGGGAGAGGGCGTGTGGGTGCAAGTGAGTGACTGTGTATCTTGTTCTAGGTGGTGGCTGAGTTCTCACCTCCACTTTATGGCACCTGCACTCACTCAGCCCAGGTCAAGTAGGTCAGTCAACGTTCATGCCTGATGCTGACATCAATCATGAGCATCGTTTTGAAATCTGTCCTTATCAGATGGCACCAGGTTGCAGTGTGGCCATCATTATAGGACAACCCGGAGTTTCACTAAGACAAAGGGTGGGGCTGCTCTTTGTGGCTGAGATTACAGATCCATCCAAGCCACTCCACCCACTTTGGGTGGGTGGTGGGGAACAGAGGGGCCGGGGCGGTGGGCCCTGGGATCATGGGGTGGCAGCTGTGAGTCCCAGCCCACTGTGTTCTCCCATCAAAAGCATAAGTCAGCAAGTACGACACTCTGGGTATGACACTCAGGGTCTATCTCTCAGAGGTCTGTAGGAGATGCTAGATATGAACTCCTTCTGGTCAAGGACTGTGCTCATTTCATCCTGTTCTCCTAGAAGCTGGCACAGGACTTGGTTCAGATTAGCTGTTCAGTAAGTGTTGGCAAAATCAAAACAAGGAGGGAGGGAATATGATGGAAGTTTAAGACAAAAAGAAGCTCTCACATCCTTTTGTATCAATAGCACATGCTAAGTCACTTTGGACTCTTTTGTTGACCATGATGGCTACTCCATTTCTTCTTAGGAATTCTTGCCCACAGTAGTAGATAAAATGGTCATCTGAGTTAAATTCACCCATTCCAGTCCACCTTACAGTCTCAAAAATGACAATGATCTCTGTTCGTTTCCAAGGCAAACCATTCAATATCACAGTAGTCCAAATCTATGCCCTGACTAGTAACGCTGAAGAAGCTGAAGTTGAACAGTTCTATGAAGACCTACAAGACCTTCTAGAACTAACACTCAATAAAGATGTCCTTTTCATTATAGGGGACTGGAAGGCAAAAGTAGGAAGTCAAGAAACACCTGGAGTAACAGGCAAATTTGGCCTTGGAGTACAGAATGAAGCAGGGCAAAGGCTAATACAGTTTTGCCAAGAGAACACACTGGTCATAGCAAACACCCTCTTCCAACAACACAAGAGAAGACTCTACACATGGACATCACCAGATGGTCCATACCAAAATCAGATTGATTATATTCTTTGCAGCCAAAGATGGAGAAGCTCTACACAGTCAGCAAAACAAGACCAGGAGCAGACTGGGGCTCAGATCATGAACTCTTTATTGCCAAGTTCAGACTGAAATTGAAGGAAGTGGACAAAACCGCTAAACCATTCAGGTATGACCTAAATCAAATCCCTTATGATTATACAGTGGAAGTGAGAAATAGATTTAAGGGCCTAGATATGATAGAGTGCCTGATGAACTATGGACGGAGGTTCATGACATTGTACAGGAGACAGGAATCAAGACCATCCCCATGGAAAAGAAATGCAAAACAGCAAAATGGCTGTCTGGGGAGGCCTCACAAATAGCTGTGAAAGGAAGGAAAGTGAAAAGCAAAGGAGAAAAGGAAAGATATACCCATTTGAATGCAGAGTTCCAAAGAATAGCAACAAGAGATAAGAAAGCCTTCCTCAGTGATCAATGCAAAGAAATAGAGGAAAACAATAGAATAGGAAAGACTAGAGATCTCTTCAAGAAAATTAGAGATAACAGGGAGCATTTCATGCAAAGATGGGCTCAATAAAGGACAGAAATGGTAGGGACCTAACAGAAGCAGAAGACATTAAGAAGAGGTGGCAAGAATACACAGAAAAGCTATACAAAAAAGATCTTCATGATCCAGATAATCATGATAGTGTGATCACTCACCTAGAGCCAGACATCCTGGAATGTGAAGTCAAGTGGGCCTTAGAAAGCATCACTAGGAACAAAGCTAGTGGAGGTGATGGAATTCCCATTGAGCTATTTCAAATCCTGAAAGATGATGCTGTGAAAGTGTTGCAATCAATATGCCAGCAAATTTGGAAAACTCGGCAGTGGCCACAGGACTGGAAAAGGTCAGTTTTCATTCCAATCCCAAAGAAAGGCAATGCCAAAGAATGCTCAAACTACCGCACAGTTGCACTCATCTCACATGCTAGCAAAGTAATGCTCAAAATTCTCCAAGCCAGGCTTCAGCAATTCATGAACTGTGAATTTTCAGATGTTCAAGCTGGTTTTAGAAAAGGCAGAGGAACCAGAGATCAAATTGCCAGCATCCGCTGGATCATGGAAAAAGCAAGAGAGTTCCAGAAAAACATCCATTTCTGCTTTATTGACTATGCCAAAGCCTTTGACTGTGTGGATCACAAGAAACTGTGGAAAATTCTGAAAGAGGTGGGAATACCAGACCACCTGACCTGCCTCTTGAGAAACCTGTATGCAGGTCAGGAAGCAACAGTTAGAACTGGACAGGGAACAACAGACTGGTTCCAAATAGGAAAAGGAGGACGTCAAGGCTGTATGTCACCCTGCTTATTTAACTTCTATGCAGAGTACATCATGAGAAATGCTGGGCTGGAAGAAGCACAAGCTGGAATCAAGATTGCCAGGAGAAATATCAATAACCTCAGATATGCAGATGACACCACCCTTATGGCAGAAAGTGAAGAGGAGCTTAAAAGCCTCTTGATGAAAGTGAAAGAGGAGAGTGAAAAAGTTCGCTTAAAGCTCAACATTCAGAAAACGAAGATCATGGCATCCAGTCCCATCACTTCATGGGAAATAGATGGGGAAACAGTGGAAACAGTGTCAGACTTTATTTTGGGGGGCTCCAAAATCACTGCAGATGGTGACTGCAGCCATGAAATTAAAAGATGCTTGCTCCTTGGAAGGAAAGTTATGACCAACCTAGACAGCATATTAAAAAGCAGAGACATTACTTTGTTAACAAAGGCCTGTCTAATCAAGGCTATGGTTTTCCCAGTGGTCATGTATGGATGTGAGAGTTGGACTGTGAAGAAGGCTGAGCGCCGAAGAATTGATGCTTTTGAACTGTGGTGTTGGAGAAGACTCTTGAGAGTCCCTTGGACTGCAAGGAGACACAACCAGTCCATCTTAAAGGAGATCAGTCCTGGATGTTCATTGGAAGGACTGATGTTGAAGCTGGAACTCCAATACTTTGGCCACCTGATGCGAAGAGCTGACTCGTTTGAAAAGACCCGGATGCTGGGAAAGATTGAGGGCAGGAGGAGAAGGGGACGACAGAGGATGAAATGGTTGGATGGCAGCACCGACTCAATGGACATGGGTTTGGGTGAACTCCAGGAGTTGCTGATGGACAGGGAGGCCTGGTGTGCTGCGGTTCATGGGGTTGCAAAGAGTCGGACACGACTGAGTGAGTGAACTGAACTGAAGTGACTTCAGTTGTGTCCGAGTCTTTGTGATCCCGCAGGCTCCTCTGTCCATGGGATTCTCCAGGCACGAATTACCGGAGTGGGTTGCCATTTCTTCCTCCAGGGATCTTCCCAGCCCAGGGATGGAACTCAGGTCTCCTATGTCTTCGGCATTGGCAGACAGGTTATTTTTTACTTTTTTACCACTAGCGCCACCTGGGAAGCCCTTATAGCTGGCTAAAACGAATACCAGTTCTTATACACATAATAGGATCTCTATTATTGGCTTCTGATTTTTTTTTCCTCCACTTTAGAAATGCAAACTGTATGGTCCCCCTTGATGTTATTCACTCAAACATTCTTGCCAGCTTGGTCCTATATTCCTGTTTACATCCGGGTAGCATTTACACATCTGCAAAACACCTCTGATGATTCATCTTCTGCCTCGCTGTCCCAAGCAAGGCCCTGGGGCGTCTGCAGTCTCTGCTGCAGACTCCAGGCAGGAGCAGGGTGGGAGGGGAGGAGGAGGAGTTGGTGAAGGAGGAGACACTTGGCGGTCCAGTTTGTCCTTTACCTGCTGAGTCAGACCCTCAGATGCTTCCAGAAACAAGAAAGAGGGGCTCCTACTCACGGGTATTTTGCGTCTGGCCTTCCATATCATTCCAACTTCTGGTTCTTCCAAGGAGGTCTTGACAAGTTGCAATCGATTTTAGGCAGATGAGTTCCAGGAACCCAGAGTGCAGAACTGGGGTCCCTGGCAAACTTTTTGAATGGTGTCTGTTGCTGACTCCCTTACGCTGCTTCCTGTGAACCCCTCTTTTTTTTTTTTTTTTTTTTTTAGAAAAAGCACTTGTCTTTGCTACCTGAGTTACATGTGGACACATGAACAGTCACACATGGACAGTTCAGTTCAGTCGCTCAGTCGTGTCCAACTCTTTGCGACCCCATGAATCGCAGCACGCCAGGCCTCCCTGTCCATCACCAACTCCCGGAGTTCACTCAGACTCACGTCCATCGAGTCCGTGATGCCATCCAGCCATCTCATCCTCTGTCGTCCCCTTCTCCTCCTGCCCCCAATCCCTCCCAGCATCAGAGTCTTTTCCAATGAGTCAACTCTTCACATGAGGTGGCCAAAGTACTGGAGTTTCAGCTTTAGCATCATTCCTTCCAAAGAAATCCTAGGGCTGATCTCCTTCAGAATGGACTGGTGGTGTCTCCTTGCAGTCCAAGGGACTCTCAAGAGTCTTCTCCAACACCACAGTTCAAAAGCATCAATTCTTCAGCGCTCAGCCTTCTTCACAGCCTAACTCTCACATCTATACATGACCACTGGGAAAACCATAGCCTTGACTAGACGGACCTCAGTCTGTCTAGTAATGTCTCTGCTTTTGAATATACTATTTAGGTTGGTCATAACTTTCCTTCCAAGGAGTAAGCGTCTTTTAATTTCATGGCTGCAGTCACCATCTGCAGTGATTTTGGAGTCCAAAAAATAAAGTCTGACACTGTTTCCACTGTTTCCCCATCTATTTCCCATGAAGTGATGGGACTGGATGCCATGATCTTTGTTTTCTGAATGTTGAGCTTTAAGCGAACTTTTTCACTCTCCTCTTTCACTTTCATCAAGAGGCTTTTTAGCTTCTCTTCACTTTCTGCCATAAGGGTGGTGTCATCTGCATATCTGAGGTTATTGATATTTCTCCTGGCAATCTTGATTCCAGCTTGTGTTTCTTCCAGTCCAGCGTTTCTCATGATGTACTCTGTATATAAATTAAATAAGCAGGGTGACAGTATACGGCCTTGACGTCCTCCTTTTCCTATTTGGAACCAGTCTGTTGTTCCCTGTCCAGTTCTAACTGTTGCTTCCTGACCTGCATATAGGTTTCTCAAGAGGCAGGTCAGGTGGTCTGTATTCCCATCTCTTTCAGAATTTTCCACAGTTTCTTGTGATCCACACAGTCAAAGGCTTTGGCATAGTCAATAAAGCAGAAATAGATGTTTTCTGGAACTCTCTTGCTTTTTCGATGATCCAGCGGATGTTGGCAATTTGATCTCTGGTTCCTCTGCATTTTCTAAAACCAGCTTGAACATCAGGGAGTTCACGGTTCACGTATTGCTGAAGTCTGGCTTGGAGAATTTTAAGCATTACTTTACTAGCGTGAGAGATGAGTGCAATATAGTGCAGTAGTTTGAGCATTCTTTTGCATTGCCTTTCATGAAATTGGAATGAAACCTGACATTTTCCAGTCCTGTGGCCACTGCCGAGTTTTCCAAATTTGCTGGCATATTGAGTGAAGCACTTTCACAGCATCATCTCTCAGGATTTGAAACAGCTCAACAGGAATTCCATCACCTCTGCTAGCTTTGTTCATAGTGATGCTTTCTAAGGCCCACTTGACTTCAGATTCCAAGATGTCTGGCTCTAGATTAGTGATCACATCATCATGATTATCTGAGTCGTGAAGATCTTTTTTGTACAGTTCTTCCATGTAAGTTCCCCTCAATCATTCCCCTAGCCTTCTTAGCCTGTTTGGAGCTAAAGAAGTTCTCATCTCTGGATAAACTTCATGTATCAGAGAAAGCTGATCCTCTTAGTCATTGTCCTATGTACAGCAATAAGAGTTGATATTCTTTCTCTCCTTCAACAAATCGGTATCATTTCTGAAAATATCTGGTTGCAAAAACATTATTCAAATTCAGATCAGGAGGGTCAGTCTGATCAGAAAAAGGACAGGTTTTCACTTTGTTACTAGTCAAGTTCTGCTTAAAGAAGGGGACCGTGACAGCTCGCCGTATTGTTGGCCTCAGAAGAGAAGATTTGGAATTGCGATAGGTAGTGGTCCCTTGACTAATAAAGGCTATTATCCTGAGATAAGATTGGTTAAGGAGTGGTGGAAAGAAGGTGGGATTTGAAATAAGATATGTTGGTTTGAAATGCCAACCACTCTGTGGTTACCTTAGCAAACCATCTGGGAAAACCATCTGTGTAAAACCATCTGGGTTTCCTTAGCAAAATCAAGAACCTCTTGGCACTTTTGCAGTGGGAGCTAGACTAGTAGCTGAGCAATTCAAGTCCTGGCTCCAACCCAAGACACCTGGGTCCAAATTCTGATCCTGTGTTTCCTTTTTGAGTGACTTTGGACAGATTACTTAATATACCTTGACCTTAGTGACCTCAGTTGCAAAGTGAATATAACACTACTTATTCGTAGACTTGTTCTGAGAATGAAATGATTTATGTACAGCTCATAGAAAATGCTAGGGTCCATGGCAATCACTCAGAAAAAAAGGGAGGGAGAAGTAGCTAATATTATTTACAAAATGGGGTGAATAAAGCCTACTTTCTGGGAGAGTTGTGGAGATAATTCAAAGAGCTAATATTTAAATACAGGGCACCGACTAGGTCCGCAGCTGTGCTTCCATCCCTCCCCTTCCTAAGGCTGGTATACTTGGGACATGGACTATCATGCATGTATAAAAGCTTTGAAAGGGGAGAAAGCAGGGAGCAGATAATGTAGGTGAGGGTGTAGGAATTCCCTGGCATCCCAGTGGTTAGGACTGGGTGCTTTCACTGCTGTCACCCAGGGTTCAGTCAGGGACTAAGATTGCACAAGCCTCATAATTTGCGCCCCCCCAAAAAAGAAATGAGTATAGCAAAATGGATGCAACTGGAGATTATGGTGCTAAGTGAAGTAAGTATGATATCACTTATATTTACAATCTAAGATATGGCACAAATGAACTTATCTATGAAACATAGAGAACAGACATGTGATTGCCAAGGGGAATGGGGGGCGGGAAGGACTGGGAGTTTGGGATTAGCAAATGCAAACTCTTATATAAAGAATAAAGAGCAAAGTCCTACTGACGCAGGGCACTATAGCTGATATCCTGTGATAAATCATAATGGGAAGTAATATGAAAAAGAATGTACATATGTGTATGACTAAGTCACTTTGCTGTACAGCAGAGATTGGCATAACACTGTAAATCAACTATACTTCAAAAAAAAAATCTAAAAAAGCAATGTGGATGAGGGTATGTTGGAGCAGGGGCAGGTGGAGGCCCACTTTCTTCCACCAGTAGTGTCCACTCTCCAGAGCAAGGGCCAGCAAACTGCTTAAATAAGGAGTCACATAGGAAATGCTTTTGGCTATACAGGTCATACGGTCTCCATTGCTGTTACGGAAATCTGCCATTATAGCTCTAAAGCTCCACAGACGATACCTAAAGGAATGGGGAGGAGGGGTGTTCCAGTCAAGGTTTACTTAGGGGCACTGAAAAGTCAATTCCTTTCGTGATCACGTGTCACAAAACAGTATTCTCCTGTTGATGTTTTCCTCAACCATTGGAAATAATGAAAACCATTATTAGCTCCCACAAGACACAAAAACATGCAGTGGGGCTGGATTCGACGTGGGGACCACGATTCGCCAACCCCTACAGACGCTTTTGCCAGTCTAGGGGATTTCCTTTTGATGATGTCGAGTTGTTGTTTTTTCATTCCAATGTGATGTCAGACATAAAGTCAGTCTGGCAGGCTCACCACGATGTATGTGGGGTTCCTTCTCCTTGAGTAGATGTGACTTGACTCATGACGTTTTTCTGTCTGAACTATGGTGTGGATTCCTTTGACAATGGACCAGGGAAGCTTTGAGCTTTTTACTCATTTTCATTTCTGAATTTTAAATACACACATAAACTACCACTCTAACCATTTGAAAGCACACAGTTCAGTGGCATTAAGTACTTTCATGATGTGCAATTATCAGCGCTCTATTGCTCCAACACTTGTTCACCACCCCATCATTAATTTATTCTTCTGTCCCTTTGGAGGTCGCTCTTAGAGAATAGGGTCCCATTTTGCAAGCAGCAGTTAGCACTTCACAGATGTTGCAACCACCCTGCCTTCATAGGGTTTAGAGTCGAAGAGAGAAATGAAAACATTAGACTACTTTTCAGGAAAAATAATAGTTCAGTTTAATATATTTTAATATGTTTTCTATCTTGATTTTTCTCTTACTCTACCATCATTTTAAGCATGTAGTTACACATGACTTTGTAAGCTTTGTTTTTCAAGACTTACCCAAAACACAAATTTTCTCCTAAAATAACTGTAACTTCCGCCCCTCTTCCTTGGTAAAGAGTAGCACCTGTAGACGTGTATTTGGTCTACAACAGACCTGTATTTAGCAGCACCTGTATTTGGTCGCAAGGACCAAATACAAATGATGTCCAGTTGGCGTGAAGAAGTAAAATAAAGGTGTGTGCAATTTTCCCACTCTTTCTTCTATACACATTGACATCTTTGACAAATTGTTAAAGTAAAATAGTAAATGGCCTGAAATAGTGATGCGATATCAACGTGAACCATTAGCGCTACTACCTGTGGAGTAACCTTCTATTTAATCCGAGGAAACACCTGCATGATCCCTTTCACATTCTCCACCTGTTTGTTTCAGTGTCTGATTTCTCTAACCCTCAGGCATCATCAGACCTATGCAGACAGTAGACTGTGAAAACACCCGACCTTTATTCTGGAGTCAAAACACCACTGAGTCTAAACAAAACTAAGTTGCAGCTCTGTCAGTGCGCAGCTTCAAGGCAGCCAGGTTTCGAAAATCTTTGGGGGTGTTTTTGTTTTTGTTTTTGTTTTTTTTTTAACCAGTTGCTGGTCTTCTATCTAACCTCTGAGTTCCTGGTTCTTTGCATGAGGAAGACACGTGCTTTGCAAACCACATGGCTTGGCAAGTCTAGGTGGGAAGGAGAGAGCTTGACACGTGCACTACGTAATTTCAACCCCAGCCACTGGCAGACATGGGAGAAATCAATTTTCCCCATATCAGTTCAGTTCAGTCGCTCAGGCGTGTCCGACTCTTTGTGACCCAATGAACTGCAGCACGCCAGGCCTCCCTGTCCATCACCAACTCCCGGAGTTCACCCAAACTCATGTCCATCGAGTCGGTGATGCCATCCAGCCATCTCATCCTCTGTCGTCCCCTTCTCCTCCTGCCCCCAATCCCTCCCAGCATCAGGCTGTTTTCCAATGAGTCAACTCTTCCCATGAGATGGCCAAAGTACTGGAGTTTCAGCCTCAGCATCAGTCCTTCCAGTGAACACCAGGACTGATCTCCTTTAGGATGAACTGGTTGGATCTCCTCGCAGTCCAAAGGACTCGCAAGAGTCTTCTCCAGCACCACAGTTCAGAAGCATCAATTCTTCAGCGCTCAGCTTTCTTCACAGTCCGACTCTCACATCCATACTTTTCCCCATAGAGATGATAGCTTTCTCAGAACTGGATTTACAGCATCTTCACATGCATGCTAAGTTACTTCAGTCGTATCCGACTGTGACCCTATGGACTGTAGCCCACCAGGCTCCTCTGTCCATGGGATTCTCCAGGCAAGAATACCAGAGTAGGTTGCTTTGACCTCCTCCAGGGGATCTTCCCGATCCAGGGATTGAACCCACGTCTCTTATGTCTCCTGTATTGGCAGGCAGGTTCTTTAACCACTAGTGCCCCTGGGAAGCCCACCCCTGGGAAGCTTCGCAGGTGGTTCAGACAGTAAAGAATCTGCCTGCAATGTGAGAGACCCAAGTTTGATCCCTGGGTCGGGAAAATCCCCTGGAGAAGGGAATGGCAACCCACTCTGGTATTCTTGCCTGGAGAATGTGTGTGTATACCTATATGGGTAAAAGACTGACTTCTAAGTGTGACCTCTAAGTTAGATCTGCAGGCTGCTAATCTCAGCATTGCAGATCATCTTTTTTCTTCCAGAAGGAGAAGGGACAGCAGTTTGCTTAGATTCTTGAGTTTGATTGGAGATTGAACGTACTTTTCCCCATGATCTTTTCTCAGGCGAGAGTGTTACAACATCAGAGCTTGAATCCAGTTACCACGCTGTCACCCTTCCTCTTCCTCCCTTTCAGCGTCACTGTGCATGACATAAAGGAAATAGACCTTTCAAAAGAGATGAAGGGCCTGTGATCTCTGGTACCAAGAATGTATTGGAAACCTTAGGAAAGTCATGAATGTGGTCAGCTGAACCCTACCTGCCCAAGACTATTTGTACCACTGCTACTGTTCTTCTCTGCTGTTTCAATTTCAGCCAGGTTGTAGCCTGGCTGGGATAGGCTGCAGAATATGATACAGGGGAGGGCCTGTGATTGGATTGTTAGACATGAGCCTTGAGAGACCTTGGCTCTGGTTTTTTTTACTGATTATTCTGGACCGTGTGACACGGTCTACCAACTCCCAGCGTGCTTTTAGCTGATAGAATGAATGGCTCCTAGCATCAGGATGGCTTTATCTGGGCTGTTTCATCCAGCACAGGCATGACCGCTGTGGGCCTACCAGATTCCGCTGTAACACACACGCCAGGAGCTCACTGCCTTCCTTCCCCACCAAACCCGTCGCCAGGATCAGCTTCACAGGCGAGCGACCTGTAGAGTTGCTCGGGACCCACACTTGGAAGGGCCCTGCAGGGGTCCAGTGGTTAAGACTTTGCCTTCCAATGCAGAGGGTGCGGGCTTGATCCCTGCTGGGAAGCCAAGATCCCACATGCCTCACTCAAGGCCAAAAAACAAAGACATAGAAGCAATATTGTGACAAATTCAATAAAGATTTTTAAAATGGTGCACATTAAAAAAAAAAAAAAAACTCTTGAGGAAAAAGAAAAAAGCAGGTCCCTGCCCTTGCTGTCTTGAAATTCTGTTTTTCACCAAGGAGACCCTGAATTCTTATTTCACACTGGTCACAAAGTATGTAGCTATTCTGCCAGGACATGTAAGCTTCTCTCACCCACCAGCCACGCATGGCACATTTGCACACAGCAAGTACCTGGGACCTTCTGCCTTGGATCCTGCTCTGCTCTAGGCTTGAACTGGCTTCCAGCTCTGGGCTTTCCTACTTGGTTTCAGGGCTGCTTCGACTTGACCTGCCTTGACCCCCTGGGACTTGAAATTTGAATCTGACTTCCTCTGTCTGACACTTCAAGGTCAAACACTCCAGATGTTACAGCCTCTGTTCACCTCTTAGTTTTTTGTTTTTTGTTTTTTTCACTTGAATGAAAAGTGAAAGGGAAAGTCGCTCAGTTGTTTCTGACTCTGCGACCTCAATGGACACAGTCCGTGGAATTCTCCAGGCCAGAATACTGGAGTGGGTGGACTTTCCTTTCTCTAGGGGATCTTCCCAACCCAAGAATCAAACCCAGGTCTCCCACACTGCAGGCAGATTCTTTACCAGCTGAGCCACAAGGGAAGTCCAAGAATATTGGAGTGGGTAGCCTATCCCTTCTCCAGCAGATCGTCCTGATCCAGGAATCAAACTGAGGTCTCCTGCATTACAGGCAGGTTCTTTACCTACTGAGCTATGACGGAAGCCCAATATCTTAAGTCACTTGAATGACTTAGGATAAATTCACTACCCAGCTCAGCTCTGCTCCCCTTGATATCAGTCAACTATTTCTGTTTATAGAGAAATGTTTTAGACTTTAGTTTAATATCCTTTTTATTGAGCCCCAACTCTACTTGCCTGTAACTCCTGCATGTCAGTAGAGTGTTCATTTCTTTATGAGGAACTAGCCTTGGGACATCGGAGAAGGCAATGGCACCCAACTCCAGTGCTCTTGCCTGGAAAATCCCATGGGTGGAGAGGCCTGGTAGGCTGCAGTCCATGGGGTCGCGAAGAGTCGGACATGACTGAGCGTCTTCACTTTCAGTTTTCACTTTCATGCATTGAAGAAGGAAATGGCAACCCACTCCAGTGTTCTTGCCTGGAGAATCCCAGGGACAGAGGAGCCTGGTAGGAGACTGTCTATGGGGTCGCACAGAGTTGGACACTACTGAAGCGACTTAGCAGCAGCAGCAGCAGCCTTTGGGACATCACCATGCACTTGACGTTTGTATTCTGATGTCGCATGTTAGTACACATGATAGATTGCTAGTGATTGAGTCAGCAAGTCAATTAATGCCAAAACAAGCTTATTTAAATTAAACATGTCTGTTGTATCTGACAATATTAAACACTCCTTCCCCTTGATTAAAATTTCAGAATGTGTCTTCCAGTCACTGTTTACACCTCCCTACACACAGGAGATGTAAAGACATGTGGGTTTGATCCCTGAGTTGGGAAGATCCTCCCGAAGAGGGCATGGCAACCCACTCTAGTATTCTTGCCTGGAGAATCCCATTGGACAGAGAGGGCTGGCAGGCTATAGTTTATAAGGTCACATAGAGTCAAACACAAGTGAAGCGATTTAGCAGGCACTTCAGACTCCTAGGTCAACATTCCCCTTGTCACTACCCACAAATTTCCAGTCTCCCCATTCAGCTGTCTTGGGTCTCTCAGACCCCGGCTCAGACAGGCCTGTTCACAGTTCCTTATCAGACCCTCTTCTCTGACCCCATAACTCCTCCCAAGTAGCCACCAGGCCTGGCATGTCATTCCATGGTGACAAAAGTCTTCCTAAACACCTTTCACTGGGCTCTGCTTTTATGTGACCAGTGTGAAATAAGAATTCAGGGTCTCCTTGGTGAAAAACTGAGAATTTCAAGACAGTAAGAGCAGGGAGCTGCTTTTTTTTTTTCTCTCAAGATTTTTTTTTTTAAATGCACACCCCTCACACTGCTAGCATCCCCATGCCCTGAATTTTCCCCAACTCAGGCATAGCAATGTCTATTTTTACTCATGTGCTTGGTGTGGCTCCTGCAGTTGTGGCCCCCACTTACCCCAGCAGAACTCTCACGGTCTACCCAGACCTGTCCGTGACTCCTTTGTAGCACGGCCCTTCCACTGAGCAAGGTGTGTGTGCACGTGTACGTATACTTATACATGTGTGCACTTAGCACACCGAAGCAACTTAGCACACACAGATATGCTTTGGTAAGTAAGTGTTAGTGGCTCAGTTGTGTCCAACTCTTTGCAACCCTATGAACTGTAGCCTGCCAGGCTCCTCTGTCCATGGGATTCTCCAGGCAAGAATACTGGAGTGGGTTGCCATGCCGTTTTCCAGTATGGCAGCTCTCTGGAATCTGGATAGTTCAAAAGTTTCCCAGGCTGAGCCAAGGTTGGGAGCCACTGCCCTCATAGGAGGCCACCCTCTCCCAGACATAAACCTCATAAATGGCCCTTAAATGGGAGTCTGGTCCTTTAGGGTAGGAAGATATGATGTTCTTGAATTTATAGCTGGAATAACCAAGGCCTTGGAGACTATATGACCTGTCCAAGAGATGGAACGGAGCAAGGACTCTGTGTTTGCCTCCTACGGGGCATCTCTTTCCACTGTCCATGGTACTGTTCACACCTCTGTGTGTGTGGGGGGGGGGTGGTGGTGGTGGTGGTGGCAAGCTCTATGAGCCCTCTGCATGTACTTGCTGCAACAGCATTCTAGATTACAACCCTGGAACTGACTTGAGCACACAGTCACATCCAGACTCCACCTGCTGGAAATCGCCTCTAAAGCCCCTGCCTCCCATCCCCCACACTCCTACTCTGTGCTCCTCTGGTCTTTGCACAGAGCTGTCAGAGAACTGCCATGTGTCTTTGCTCACATCTGTCCCCCGCTATACTCCAGGCTCCTTGAGTTGGTCATGCACGCTCTAATTAGGTATTGACAGACCTGGGTTTGATTCTTAGTTTGGCTGGTGTATTAGTTGGCTGCAGCTGCCATACAAAGGACCAGAGCCTGGCTGACTTAAGACAGTAGAAACATATTGTCTCACCGTTCTGAGGGTTGGAAGTCCAAGATCAAGGAGTTTTCAGGGTCGGCTCCTTCTAGGTTGTACGGGAGACTCTGTCTCAGTCCTCTCCCTCAGCTTTTGGTGGGTGCCAATCTAGTGTTCTTTCTCACCCTGATCTCTGCCTTCATCTTCCGATGAGGTTCTCCCCTTGCGGGTGTCTGTGTCTAAATTTCCCACTTTATAAGATCCTAATGACTTCATTTTAACTTGATTGCCTCTATAAAGATCTTATCTCCAAATAAGATCACTGTCTAAGCTATGGGGGGTTAGGACACCAACATAACCTTTCATGGGAACAGAATTTAGCCCATCACTGGTTTCATAACTTTAAGCAAGTAGCTGAGACCCACAGAATCTTGGTTTCTTCATCTGTGAAATCAGGATTTTAAAAATACCTACTTCACAGGCTTTTTCTTAATAACTATTATCAGATTAGATAAGGGATTTAGTTTTGTTTTTGAAGCAAGGTACAGAACAGTGAGTTTAATTGCTATAATCTGGGTTAAAAGAGGTGGGGCAACACTCCATCCATTCTGTGTGTGTGTGTGTAGGGGTGTTGGTGGGTGGGTGTGACAGATGCGTGCCATAAATTGCCTATCTAAACCATCAGACCATCAGAGCCTAAGGCAAGCTCCAACAGAAACCACGTATCAAGTAAACATGCTGACTTCCAACTTTTCACTCAAATGTAAGGCCATATCAACATTAAAATCAAGAGTAGGCACTTTTGGTGCTGTTAAATCAGCTTTATCATTTTGTTTACAGTTGCCGGCAGGTTCCCCAAACTTCCTGATCAGATCTTCCGAGAGAGTCGGTTCCGGTTGGTCTGAGCAGGACTGAAGGATCTGTGTTTCCCCAACCCCTCAGCTTGCCTCATGGGACCAACCCAGGAATCCCAGCAAAGTAGATGAGGGCTCCTCTCACCACAGCGGGCCTGACTTCTCATGTCCTGCCACTGGCTGGCCAGGTGTGAGTCCATGAACCTGGGGGTTCAGTTCCCTCAACTCCAACCTTGTGCCTGATTTTGAGTTGAGATCCCACAATCCTTTCCAGCTCTAACATGCCATCCCTTGTCTTGTCTGTTCAGACTTGCCTGGATTATCGTATCCTCCTTGAATACCCCTGGCATCTTTTCCTGTGCATCTTTCCCCCAGCTGGCCCGGTCAGTGTTCTGTGCTCAGTGGGTATCTGGCCAAGCTGACCTGCTGATGGGCCAGAATTGAATAAGAGCAGCTGGGGAGCCAGCAAGGCGAGGAAACCTTCAGTGAAGCCTCTCCCTGCTCGAAGGTCTTATTCTGCCCTTCAGGGAAAGCTGGGGACCCAGCAGGGTGGGTTTGTTTCAAGCTCACCTTTCCATACTTGGTGAATCACTGTTGCAAAAGATGGTTGGTTATTTAAATATCGTCGGCAGACTCACTATTCCACGATGAGCCAATTGTTTTGATTTTGTTTTGTTTCATCAGATGAAAGAAAGTGTCACCCTCCTCTGCTGGTGGGAATGCAAACCGGTGCAGCGGCTTTGGAAAAACATTTGATAGTTTCTTAAAATTCTAGGTGTACACGCCAGAGAAATGAAAACACGTCTACAGAGACACTTGTGCGTGAATGTTTACAGAAGCATTATTCATAATAGGCAAGAGGTGGAAACCACCCAAATGCCCATCTGTAGATGACTAGATAAACAAATTGTGACATAGACACACAATGGAACACTGTTCAGTCATAGGAATGAAGTGCTGTTACATGCGACGGCTTGGATGAACCTTGAAAACAGAATGTTAAGTGAAAGATACCAGACCAGAGGGTCCCGTATTCAATATGGGTCCCCAAATTTTTGGCACCAGACACCAGTCTCATAGAAGATAATTTTTTCCTGGATCAGGGGTGGGAACAGTTTCAGGATAATTCAAGCATAATACATGTATTGTGTGTAAGCCTTATTTCTGTTATTATTACATCAGCTCTGCCGCAGATCATCAAGCATTAGATCTCAGAGTTCGGGGGGTGCTGCAATGCTGTATGCTTCCTTTTATATGAAATGTCCAGAATAAGCAAATCTATAAAGATAGAAAGCATATTAGTTGCTGCTGCCAGGGCCTTGGAGAAGTGGAAACAAGAATGACCCCCTCCTCCCCGTGGGGTCCTCGGGGTGATGAAAAGTTTTGAAACTAGAGAGAGATGAAGGTTGCACAGTCCTGAATGCATGAAATGCCGCTGGGTCATACCCTTTAAAATGGTCCATTGTGTGTTATGTGAATTTCACATCCCTGTAAACACGGAGGAGAGGGTAAAAGAACGTGGGGTGGAGGGAAGAGAGGGAGAATGGGAACGAGGAGGAGGGAGGTGGTATGATTATGCCTGACATGAATTTTCTCAGTTCAAAGGAAAATGTGACCCTGCGTCATTGAAACAGAACAGGGTATTAGTCTGATTACAGCGACCACAGATCTCCTCTAAGGGCTGGAAGTGTCATCATTTCCTCCAGCTAGGAGCAGCGTTTGGTACTGTGAGTCACAAGATGCTGTGGTCAGTGTGAAGTCTTTTCCAGCACAGAGGATTCTGCTCTGACTCTGAGCCACACAAGTTTCTTCCAGCTCTGGGGTCTGGTCCCCAACCTTGGGGCTCAGTGGGAACTTGGGGGACCCAGGACAGAGAGCCCTTCTAGGCTGCAGAGTCACCAGGCCGCAGGTAGAGACCCCTTTGTGTCAGCTCTTAACTGGGTAAGACCTGCTTTTCCTCATGCTTGGCAGGGCAAAGATTTGGATTAAAAAACAATAGGGATTCGAACTGAACAACAGAGAGGACATGCTGGTGGTCAGTCTGGAGGTCGCTTTGGAAGGGTCTCGGTGTAAGCCCTTTGCTGCCAGTCTTTATAGCCCTCATGTCATATCCCTTTCAGATGAGTTTGGATGAAAGTCTCAGGTGAAGTTGACCGTATAACAAGGCCAGTTCAGGATGAAGACGGAGTTCTGCGGAATTTATTAACTCAGCAGTCACACCCACGTGGGATATCTGAATGGCAGACCTTGGCGGCTAGCCTTGATTTCTGCCAGCAGGTGTACCCTACTGGGCCTTGGTATCTACTGGTAGGCATGAGCAAACAGCAAGGCCGTACTGCATAGCACAGGAAACTATAGTCAATACTTTGTGATGAACTATTATGGAAAAGAATACGAAAATGAATGTATATATATACACATATATGTATAACTGAGTCACTTTGCTGTGCAGCTGAAATTAACAGAACATTGTAAATCAACTATAGGTCAATAAAATTGAAAAAAGGAAAGAGGCCATCATGACCCAGTCTAAGCTATGCCACAGTCAGGGTGAGGGTCTCGTGGTGCATTCCAGGCTTCCCTAAGGACACACGTTCTCTTAGGAGGCTGAGCCTGGGAAGATCCAGGACTCCGCTAGGACAGCCAGTCAGTTCCCTCTAGCAGTTCAGGTAGTGATTTGTAGTTCAAGATCTGTGCTCAGAATGTAACAGAGAAGAACTTTTGTATTCTATTACAAGGTAATCTCTAAAGGGATGTTGCCTATAAACTTAAATTATATACAATTGCCCATCTCTGGCCAGAGAAGGCAATGGCAACGCACTCCAGTGTTCTTGCCTGGAAAATCCCATGGACGGAGGAGCCTGGTAGGCTGCAGTCCATGGGGTCGCACAGAGTCAGACATGACTGAAGCGACTTAGCAGCAGCAGCAGCAGCCCATCTATGGGAACCCTGCTTCCCAGGTAATGAGCATTAAGATAAAATACCTTTGTTTATCTCACAGGAAACAACTTGACCAAGCCCACCTGTGAATGACTACAGGCAGGAAGAAATTAACACGTTCCCTCCAGAGACAGACAAGAACCAGGAAATGTTTGACTTGACTCCCTTTCCTTTTAGTATAAAAGGAGCCTGAATTCTAACCCAGGCAAGATGGTTCTTGGGGATGAGTCTACCATTTTCTCCATCTGCAGGCTTTCTGAATAAAGTTCCTTGCCCCAACAACTCATTTCTCAATTTATCAGCTTGTCATGAGGCAGGCAGTATGAGCTTGGACTCAGTAACAGAAGAATGACCTTCTCAGCTTCACAGCCCCCTGGTGAGCCCCTGCTGGAGTCTCCTACTCAGTGGGAAGGATGAGGTGGTCCTTGAAGGGATAATCGCCCTTTAGGAGTCCTCACTGCCCTGAGCCTGTTCTGATGTAAAATGCACAGTCCCCTCAGATTCCTGTTGTGATGGCTATTTTCTTATTTGAGTTTTTGGACAAATGACTTCATTGTTCTCCAACCTGTGATTTTCAGTAAAGCACCCAGTCTTTTAATCGGATCATTAAAATCAAATGAAAAATTTAGCTTTCATTTAAAAATTTAAATGAAATTTCATTGAATATGGAAAAGTGTTTATATTTACTTTTATAAAAGTACAGCACAGTTGTGAGACTGTAGTCCTGACTTGCTCCCCGCACTGCACTCTCCCCATACATAACCCTACCTGAATACCACCCTGGTGCTCCAGTAATGGAATCTGTGCCAGGTCATGTCTCCAGGGCTGGAGCTTATGGCCACCCCATCACATGGTGTGGCAACTCATGCTTCTTAATCAGAGCATCAGATGACTTAGCGCAGTCATGCTCTTATTTTTACAAAGCTTCTCTGCAGCCACGCCTGCTCTTAGATCGCGGGCCTTTCTTTGGCACCACTTCAACAACTCAACTAATTTCCTGTGCCAAGGGCCCTTTCTCCAAGATTTCTTCTCACATGAGCCACCCCATTATAGCCCAGACTGACTTCAGGGCATTCACCGGAGGGGAGGGGCCATTCCACTGGTTTGGCTGCTGTGAAAAAAGAGCTGTGGAATTGGAGACAGAGTGAAGTCTGGGTTTGACTTCTGCTTTTGCCCCTTGGTAGCTGTGTGACTTTGAAAAAGTTACTTAACTTCTCTGGGCTTCCCATTCTACATTTGTGAAACAGGACTTACAAACAGAAGGCAAAAAAAAGAAAAGAGCTCAGTCCCCAGAGAGGGACAGAGATGCATTTAAACCCTACCTCTGGAGCTTGCCCAGACTGTGACCCTGGCAATCCCCTGACCTACCAAAGCCCCAGATGTCAGGTATTATGAATGGGAGACCCCACCTGCCTCTGGGAGTCCTTTGAAAAATTAAAAGAGAAAATGTATGTGTCGTGCCCAGCATGTGTTTGGGCACCAAAGAAATGTTTTTGTTTTTGTTTTTGTTTTTTTACTATAAAACAAAGGTCAACCATGCCAAATATCTAGCTTCATAAACTTTGACAGGATTAAATTCATAATATATATGAAAATATGCTGTAAACTATAAAGAATCTAAAATGTCATTATCATTATTGTAATCTTTTTTCTCTCAGGCCTATCAAACTGTAAAAAGTTTGGAAAAAAACAGTACAATAAATATCTGAATATTCTTTCCCTAGATTCACCAGTTGTTTGTTAGTATTTGCGCCCTTCTTCTGTATATCTGTATCTATTTCAATCTCTATTTATCGACTTAGCACCACTGTCGAACCATTTAAAAGTAAGTTGCAAGCATTATACTTGACACTCAATTGCTTTAGCATATATCTCCTAAGAATAGCATCATTCTTTCAGGGGTAAAGAATCCGCCAGCAATGCTGGAGACGCAGGAGACACAAGTTGGATCCCTGGATTGGAAAGATCCCCTGGAGGAGGGCATGGCAATACACTCCAGTATTCTTGCTTGGGAAATCCCATGGACAGAGGAGCCTGGTGGGCTACATTCCATAGGGTAGCAAAAAGCCAGACACAACTGAGCGACTGAACACACACATACGCTTTATATAACTAACTACTATTTTTACCAAGAACTTTACCATACATATAATCATAGTGTCTTACGTACAGTCTACACTTTCTCCAGTAGACATGCAGTTCCAATACAGGATCCCACGTCTCATTTGGTGACTGTCTCTTTAGCCATATTTCATTTTATTTTGATGTGGACCATTGTTAAAGTCTTTATTGAGTCTGTTACAATATTGCTTCTGTTTTATGCTTTGTTTTTTTGACCACGAGGCATATGGTATGTGGGATCTTAGTTCCCTGACCAGAGATCAAACCTGCACTCTCTGCACTGGAAGGCGAAGTCTTAACCACTGGACCCCCAGCCTTCTTTACTCTAGAGCTATGCCATTCAATACAGAAGTCCCCAGTTGTATGTGACTGTTTTTCAAAAAAAGACTTTTTTGGAGTCTAGTTGATTTATAATGTGTTAGCTTCAGGTGTACAGCACAGTGATTCAGTTACACATATACAACATCCACCCTTTATTTTTGTTAGATTCTTTTCCTAAACAGGCTATTACAAAGTATTGAGTGGAATTCTCAGCAGGTTCTTATTAGTTATCTGTTTTATATACAGTGGTGTATATATGTCAGAAAAATGTGGAATACTTCACAAATTTGCATGTCATCCTTCACAGGGGCCATGCCAATCTTCTCTGTATCAATCCAGTTTTAGTCTATGCACTGCCAAAGCAAGCACTGGCTCTTGAGCCCTTGAAATATGGCTGGCCCAAACTGAGTGTATTCAAGACTCAGCACACACAAAAAAATGTTCATTATTTCATCAGTAATTCTGCATATTGATTGCATATTGAAATAATAATACATTGAATGTATTGGGCTAAAAATACATTATTAAAATTAGTTTTGCCTGTGGCTATTTAAAATTTTTAACTTGCATATGTAGCTCACATTACATTTCTGTTGGACAGCACAGTTCTGGAATATTTCTCTCGTCATTTTTTTCCCTCTTGTGATGCTGACGTTTTTGTTGTTGTTGTTGACACACTGTGTGACTTGCAGAATCTTATTTCCCCAACCAGGGACCAAACCTGGGCCCCAGCAGTGGAAACTTGGAGTCCTGACCACTGGACCACCAGGGAATTCCCAGACATGAACATTTTTGAAGTGTCCAAGCCAGTTGTCTTGTTGAAGGCCCTACAGTCTGAATCTGTTTCCTTTTGAGTAGATCTGGCTTAATCTTTCTGACAAGGATATGACCTGGGTGGTAGTTTACAAGGCATCGTGTCAGGAGGCTCACAGTGCCTCGTTGTTGGGATTGCAAAGTCTGACCGCTTGGGCACGGTGGCGTCTGCAGACCTCTCTGATATAAAGTCCCCCACCCTTGTAGTCAGTAAGAACCTTAGGTGATCCTCTGAGAGCACGCGCACATTCTTCTGCACCATCCTTTATCCGATGGTGTCAGCATCTAGTGATGATATTTGTCTCTATCAAGAATCGCTCCAAACAAACTGTCTTGACTTTTTAACTCAGTGCTCAAATAATTTCCTGTTTGTGTCATTTATCCTAAGACAGTGTGGACAATTCGCTGACTTATAAATCTCATCCATTACTGGATGCATAGCTTTCCCTGGCATAGAATCCCGCTTGTATTTGTGCTCGTGTCCAGTCGCTCAGTCGTGTCCGACTCTTTGTGACCCCATGGACTGTAGCCTGCCTGGCCTCTCTGTCCAAGGGGTTCACCAGGCAAGAATACCAGAATGGGTTGCCATCTCCTCCTCCCGGGGGTCTTCCTGACCCAGGAATTGAATCTGAGTCTCCTGTGTCTCCTGCATTGGCAGGTGGATTCTTTACCACTGAACCACCTGGGAAGCCCTATAATTGGGAATACCACATATTTGATATCATCTTTATTGGCAGTTATTTAGTCCTGTTTCTTTCTATTAAAAATATTGATTCCATGAACATCCTTTTAAATGGCACATGCAAACAAAATGGCACATTCCTTCTTTGAGACATAATCCTGGAAGTGGTATTGCTGAGTATATTTACCGAAATTTTTGACACATGTAGTCAGATGGCCCTCCAGAAATATTGCACTGTTCACACCTTCAGTGAATCATCCAGGATGCTTTCAGCTGCAAAGGAACAACAATCCCCAATACAAACTGGCTTTAAGAAAAAGATATTTATCTTCTCACACAAACCAGAACCCCAGTTGAAAGGTACAATATGCACTGTTTTTACTCAACTTCATTTTTTCGAAAGACACTGGTTGGGAATCAACAAACAAACTGCATGTTGACAGTTTGGAAAATAATGGCTTGAAATACTTGGATTCCATTCTGGAGCTGGAGACAGGAGGCTACCTGAGCAAATTCTGACTTAGGAACGGAGGAGTAGAGATCCATCATCTCATCTACAAGGGTGAGCAAAGCACACTGTTCTCAGGCCCTCCCCTCCCTGGACATCACTCAGCTTCCTAGTCCTTGCCAATCTAACAAGTGAATAATCTCTTTCAAAATTTCATCTGTGAAACAGATGGCATGGGCAAGCAGTATTGTATAGCATAGTATTATAGTATTATGAGAGACCCACCTGGATCCATAGTCTGAAAGCACCACTTATCAGCTGTGTGAACTGGGACAAGTTATTTAAACTCTTTGTGCCTCTGGCTCCTCATCTCTAAAATAAAAATGACCATATCTACCTTACACTCTCGCTATGAGAATGAAAAGATATAATTTGTGTAAAATGCTTAGCACAATAAGTGCATTTCAAAAAGCAACTGCTTTATCATGGGCAGATTTCTGTTGCTCTGTATGTGCGTGCTAAGTCGCTTCAGTCATGCATGACTCTTTGTGATCCTATGGGCCGTGGCCCGCCAGGCTCTTCTGTCCATGCGATGCTCCAGGCAAGAATACTGGAGTGGGCTGCCATTTCCTTCTCTGGGGGATCTTTCCAACCCAGGGATTGAACCCGTGTCTCTTACGTCTCCTGCATTGGCAGGTGGGTTCTTCACTGCTAGTACCACCTGGGAAGCCCCTTCTGTTACTCTATCAGGTTGCAGTAGAATCAGGACTTGAACCCACCACCCAAGGGAGAAGAAGTCAGCTGGCACTTAATCTGTGCTGGCCTGACTGCATCCTGGTTTTCTGACCCCACAGCTCATGATGCAGATGGAAGGGAAGGATTGCTTGTGGGGCACTGGTTGCTCTGAGAAAAAAATATGATGATGAATCTGTCTTCTAGGACTTCACTAAGCAGAAGACGGCAGACAAACATTAAAATACAGACGCCTTCAGCACAGACATATCTTACACGCAGTACACCGCTCTCCCTTGCCCTCAACTTTGCCCCCATTCATAGGTTCACAGCCATCACTTCACCAAGTCTGGTATCTTCCTGCAGTCTTTTTTTTTAATTGAAGAATAGTTGATTTATAATGTATTAATTTCTGCTATACAGCACAGTGACTCAGTTATACATATATATTCTTTTTCTTTTTTTATCAATAAGTATTTTATTTTTTAATATAAATTTATTTATTTTAATTGGAGGCTAATTACAATATTGTATTGGTTTTGCCATACATCAACATGAATCCTCCACGGGTGTACACGTGTTCCCCATCCTGAACCCCCCTCCCACCTCCCTCCCCGTACCATCCCTCTGGGTCATCCCAGTGCACCAGCCCCAAGCATCCTGTATTGAACCTGGACTGGCGATTCGTTTCACGTATGATATTATACATGTTTCAATGCCATTCTCCCAAGTCATCCCACCCTCGCCCTCTCCCGCAGAGTCCATAAGATTGTTCTATACATTTGTGTCTCTTTTGCTGCCTCGCATACAGGGTTATCGTTACCATCTTTCTAGATTCCATATATCATATATATTCTTTTTCATATTCATTTCCATTATGGTTTATCACAGGATATTGATAGTTTGCCAGGAGCCAGCGTGAGGAACTCTGCCCGTGGCAAAGGTCATGAGAAAGGAGGCTCAGCATACGCAAAGGTGGGATCGAGCCTCAGGAGACGCCCTGTTACCGAGCATCTACCCCCCCAAACCAGAGTCTGCCTGCTTTACTGTGTTATGCTTTCCACCTACTCTTCTGACATTAACAGGGGGCTGTCCCCCCACCACCTTTTTCTGGAAAAAGTTAATTTAGGGCTTTTAGATAATAAGTCTCCTGGGCATAATAAGAGTGTTTCAATCCAAAAACCCCTCTGATGGCTTTCTAGCCTGCCTGCCAGACTCTTACAGCTGCGCATGTGATCATTTGCAGCCTCCCGACCGCGAGAGGCACAGAAAGCTTAAAATATCCTAGGAATGTAGGGGCTTCTGAGGAATCAAAATCATTTAGAATAGGACTGATTAAGGGTTTCATTTGTTGAGCCAATACTTGCTGCCAAATTTTCATATCTTTTATCTGTAGATATAGTTGGTATATAGAAAAAAAACAGGTAGTAGCCCTGGTATTAGCAACATTAGATCTTTGAGTTAAGTACTTTCTTTCTTATAACCCACTGCACCTTTGTTCTACAGGACTGTAACTTTATTTAGTACTTTGAGGGTGATGCAAATTAAAGAAAAAACACTTCATGGGAAAAAGAGTTTTCTGGTTGATAGACATTTATCTAGGAAGAGAGCCATAAAAATGTTAACAGGCCTCTTGGCCAGAAGATAATGTAAACCACCTGAGACCTTTTGTATAAGGGAAGGTATGCAAAAAGAAAGCCTGATCTCAATAAGGGTCAGGACTGCTGCCCCCGCATAACTTTGCATATTCCATTATTTCTTTATGTACGACTTGGGGTATATAAGCTACTTTTGAAAATAAAGTTGTGGGTCTTGGGTCTGGCACCGATGCTTGGTTCCCCCATGTCATTCTTTTCTCCCTTTTCTGGCTGAATTCCTGTCTGGAGCGTGGAGGCTCACCATGTCTTCTTATTTGCCCTGGCTTCTAAGACCCATGCGAGAGGGAGCCCAAAGCGGGGAACCCTCCACCATTCAAGCGGGCGCCGGTGGCCTGCGTAGACGGTGCAAGTTCCTTGTCTTGGAACTTTATTGGTTTTCCACGTAAACCAAGTTATTCAGCCTCTTTTCTCCACTAATTTTCCTACTACACTATTTCCTAATCTCTCTTTATATTTCTAAATAAGTTTTTTCTCGCCGACTCCGTCCCCACTTCGAGTTACCCTGGATCCACTGGGGCTGGACCCCGGCAATAGTTCCCTGTGCTATATAGCAGGACCTTGTTGTTTATACATCCTATATATAAAAAAGCTTACATCTGCTAATGCCAACCTCCCAGTCCACCCCTCACATCCCCTCCCTTGGCAACCAACAGTGTGTTCTCTGTGTCTGCGACTCCGTTTCTGTTTCACGGATAGGTTCATTTGTGACACGTTTTAGATTCTGCACATAAGTGATGTCATATAGTGTTTGTCCTCCTTCTGACTTCACTTTAGGATGCTAATCTCTAGTTGCATCCATGTTGCTGCAAAGACATTATTTCATTCTTTCTTATGGCTGAGTGGTATATATGTACAACATTGTATATATGTACCACACCTGCTTTATCCATTCATTTCTCAACAGACATTTAGGTTGATTCCATGTCTTGGCTTTGTGAATAGTGCTGCTATGAACATAGAGATGCGTATATCTTTTTGAATTACAGTTCTCTCTGGCTATATACCCAGGAATAAGATTGATCATATGTTTTCTCTATTTTTAGTTATTTGAGAAGCCTCCATACAGTTTTTCCATAGTGTCTGCACCAACTTACATTCCCAACAAGTGTTGGAAGTTTCCCTTTTCCCCATATACCTTCCAGCATTTGTTATTTGTAGATTTTTTAATAGTGGCCATTCTGACCAGTGACAGGTGGTACTTCTTTACAGATTTGATTTGCATTTCTCTAATAATTAGTGAGGGACAGGGAAGCCTGGTGTGCTGCAGTCCATGGAGTCGCAAAGAGGCGGACACGACTGAGAGACTGAACTGAACTGAATAATTAGTGATGCTGAGCATCTTTTCATGTGCCTCCTGGTCATCTGTATTTCTTCTTTGAAGAAATGTCTACTTAGGCCTTCTGCTCATTTTTCAATTGGATTTTTTTTTGTCAGCAACTTATATGAGCTCTTCTATATTTTGGAAAGTAAGCCCTTGTTGGTCACATAATTTGCAAATGTTTTCTCCCATTCTGTAGGTTGTCTTTTCATTTTTTTATGGTTTCCTTAGATGCGTAAAAGCTTATAAGATTGATTAGGTCCCATTTGTTTATTTTTGTTTTCATTTCTATTACCTTGGAAGATCCTTCAGGGTCTTGCATTTGGTTTAAGATCCTTGAGCCTTCCATAGCCTTCCATCTCGGACAGGTGCCAGCCCCTTGCCTGACACATGTGAGTGCCCGATAGATGGTAAATGATTGGCTAAGCACTTACAATTTGCAACCATGTTGCAGAAGACGCCAGAGTAAGTAGAGTGCAGTTTTTCCTTCGCTTTCAGTTTTCCCTCTGGGATCCATAGTGGCTTTTGTACAAAATCTCCTGGTCAGTGTCTCTTTGGCGGGGGAAGGGAGACCAAGTATTTAGGGAAAACAGGAAGTGGCCAAACGACTAAGAGAAAGAAAAAAAGTGTTAAGTGTTCTTGTGGAAGAACTGATGCAATAGAAAGAAAGTCTGTGAGAGGATGATGAGCAAACTGTAAAGGGGCTTGTGAAACCTTCCATGTTTCAGTGCAGAGCTAAGCCAGGGCTGCTTCGTTTTCTCAAGGTCTGAGCCTTGACACAGCTGTGAGGTGAATGTGTGCAGGTAGATTTCAACTGAGATTAAGGAGGAAAAGGTGACTTGCCCCAACTGAAAAGTGAACAGATGCCAAGAGCAGGTAAATTATAGTGGAAAAGTGTTAGTCACTCAGTCCTGTCCAACTCTTTGTGACTCCACGGACTATAGCCCACCAGACTCCTCTGTCCTTGGGATTCTCCAGGCAAGAATACTGGAGTGGGTTGCCATTCCCTTCTCTAAGGATCTTCCCAATCCAGGAATGGAACCCAGGTCTCCCACATTGCAGGCAGATTCTTCATGGTCTGAGCCACCAGGAATCATAGAAGAAACAAATTCCCCCAGAAGAAGTAAAATATTATTAATAGGTTGACATTAATCAGCCAGTGTCATAACCAACACCATCAGTAAGGTAACAAGTAAACAAGACTATTTGGAGGTGTGAATGGGACGGTGATAATGATAACATTTACAGTGCTGTTTGTCTGTGTGACCTCTTTTCCCCGTTATGAGTTCATTCCAACAGAATAACAGAAATCTATTAATAAAAAAATTTTCTGAAATGATTTTTCTGTGCTAAGTACTTTACATGAATTCTCTCCCTCTCTTTCTTTTACTTTTTTTTGTTGTTTTAGCCACGCTGAATGTGGGATCTTAGTTGCCCAACCAGGGATCGAACTCACTCTCCCAGGAGTGGAAGCGTGGACTCTTAACCACTGTGCCACCAGAGAAATCCCTGAATTTTCTCTCTTAATCCTCACAACAGATCTATAATGTAGATATCTTTAATCCCCATTTAGATAATTTTTATCCCCATTTTAGCCAGAGGCTCCCCAACAGAGAGGTTAAGTAACTTAAAGATTTTAAAATTTAAAAATAAAAAACTAAAAAAAAAAAAAAAGTCACACAGTAGATAAATGGTGGTTCCAAATGATGAACTGAAGCAGGTCTCTGACTGAGTCCACACTGTACAATCGTGCTTGTATAAGAAATCTCACTGTTACACAGATGGAACAAAAATGCCATGGCTTTCTGAAATGTAAGCACATTCTATAGCATTAACTTAAAGTCCAGAGATGTCCCCAAGATTGGTGACACCAGTTATTGTAGGCTAAGGGTGATGAAGAAATTTTCAACGATTTTCAAAAATACATGAGGTTTGGGGAACCACTTCTTCAACCTTTATCATGGGAAGTAATCAAATCTAAGTCACCTCCACTCTGTGACTAATTCCTTTTTCCAGAGCTATGGAGGTACGCTACAGTAGCTCTGTGATGACTAAGCCTTTAAGAAAGATTTTTTTTCCTAATGATATATGCTTCCTAGGACCAAGGTCTATTAAGGAGGTCTTTGAGTCTGGACCTGGAGGGAAGGTTATATCTCTGTCTTTCAAAATTAGGCTAAAAAGGCCAATGTCCATTAACATAAGGATGCCAAGTCCCCTCCTATGAAGCCTGACCTCGCCACCCCATTCTCTTCTCTCTCCTGGTAAACCTGCTTTGGGCTTTTCCCGCAGCACCTACCACAGCCTCATCTCCCTGAGAGGTGGCATTTTGGGATTGGCTCCCTCAGTGCCCATCCAGGTATTGTGTCTCCACTTTGGGTTATTCTGCAGTTACTCAGTGCTGCAGAAGACAGACGCTGCTAAATCAAGACAGCAAATCAGAAAAAAAAAAAAATCAGAACCCATCATGTTGTGCACTAGCATCTTTATTTTTAAGCTAATCCCGTCTGGATTCTTTTCTGATTCTGACAGCCTAAATTGCAGTCCTAATAAATATTTACCTTGACAACAGCACATAAATCAGTTGATGACTGCCCTTGTTACTTATAAACTTCAAGGGTCAGAGGTAAAGAACCAACTACAATTGAGGTCTTAAAATTGAATTTGTGCCAGATATTGAAACATAAGTACAGGCAGATCTTATTATATTGCCTTCTGCTTTATTGTGCTTTGCAGATACTGTGTTTCTTACAAATTGAAGGTTTGGGGCAATCTTGCATCAAGCAAGTCTATCGCTGCCGTTTTGCTCACTTCCTGTTTCTGTGTCACATATTGATAATTCTCACAATATTTCAAAGCTTTTTCATGATTATTCTCACTGTTATGGTGATCTGTGATCAGTGATCTTTGGTACTGCTACGACTCACTGAAGGTTCAGATGATGGCCCACACTTTTTAGCAATAAAGTATTTTTTAAATTAAAACATGCACATTTTTTAGATATGATGCTATCACACACAATAGACTATAGTGTAAGCATAACTTGTATATTCACTGGGAAACCAAAAAATTCACGTGCATGTGAATTGCTTTATTGCAATGGTCTGGAACTGAACCCACAGTATCTCCAGGGTACACCTCTTATTGAAATTGTTTGAGTTCTAATGATTGGGATATTTATCCACAGCTAACATCTTGGCCTTTTTCTCAGTTTCTGATAATAAAGAAAATCTGATGAGCACATTCCCATACTTAAAACTTGGCAGTGGTTCCTGTTTATCCCTGCGAAAAAGTCCGACCCTTTTATCATGGCAAAGAGAGTTCTTCTGGACTTCCCTGGTGTCTAGTGGTTAAGACTCCATGCTTCCAGTGAAAGGGGGATGTGGATTCAATTCCTGGTTGAGGAATTAAGATCCCATATTCTTTAGGCATGGCCCCCAAAATAAGTTCTTCCTAATCCAGCCCCTGCTCACCTCCTTAGTCTCTTCTCTCAACACCCCTGACTTCTGGCCCCAGCTAAGCCTCAGCCCTCTGGCACAAAGCCACCAAGGGTCTCCGTCATTAGGTGGGCCCAAGAAACTGCATCTTGGAACATTCCCTCCTGCCCTTACCTTTCCACCCTCACCTGGCTGAATGAGTCTAGCACATCTGTCTCCACTAAGATGTCCTTTCCTCCTAGAGGTTTTCTCATTCCCCACCTCCCTCCACCTGGATGGGAGCCACTTGTATAGTCCCATGGAAGCCCCCAGCATTTTCCATGCTGTGTTATGACTGCCTGTGGATTTCCCCAGCTCCCTCTCCACCTGTAAATTTCTGAGAGCAGAGCTCTTCACTGTTACATTCCCAACACCCAGCCATCCTCTCTGGTATGTAGTAGATGTGTGATAAATATCTGTGATTCAATGTTATTCATACCCATATGATTTTTTATATTTGTTGCTATACAGGCTACAGTTATGTATTCTGTTTATACATAGACTCTCTGCCACTTAAAAAAAAATTATTTGACTGCTCTGGGTCTTAGTTGTAGCACGCAAGGTCTTTAGTGGTGGCATGTGGGATCTAGTTCCCTGGCCAGGGATTGACCCTTCCACTGGGAGTACAGAATCTTAACTTCTGGACCACAGGGAAGTCCTCCAACTCTGCCCCTTAGAACAACCAAGTGACTCCTCTTTTCCCCCACCCCAACCTGATGCCTACTCCAGCATCACAAAGTTAGTCCTGCCCCACTCACGCACACGCCCTGCACCAAGTCTCAACCCTGCTTTGTACAAACTTGAGTGTTACCCTGAGGAATTGGCTTTCATTCAACAAGAAGGATGAGTCACTGGAAGTGTGTTTAAGACCAGGAGAGCATGAAATTACAACTCTGGGCCAAGATGAACATGCGTGGATTGGCAGCACAAAAATCTGAGACTAAGGGAGATTTGTGAGGGAGCAGTGACTGCTGGGGACAGGAATGGAGAAGAAGAGACAGTTTTGAACTGAGAGGAAGGATCTGGCCATTCATCAGATGTTGTTGTTGTTTACTCGCTAAGTCATTTCCAACTCTTTTGCAATCCCGTGGACTATAGCCCACCAGGCTCCTCTGTCCATAGGATTTTCCAGGCAAGAAGGCCATTTCCTTCTCCAGGGGATCTTCCTGGCTCAGAGATCGAACCTGTATCTGCTGCAATGACAGGTGAATTCTTTACCACTAAGCCACCAGGGAAGTCCTGTTGATCACATATAGGGACCAAAAAGAGAAAGACAAAGTTGAGTTCAAACTCATGGGACTAGAAAATTGGAAGTCAGGTGACACCATTCACAGAAATAGGAACTATAGGAGGGGTTGCAGGAAGTGTTTAATTTTTCAGGGAGGAGGGGTGTCCATCGGATCTGCTAACAAAGTATGCAAGTTAAAAAACCTCAGTTACTGGGCTTCCCTGGTGGCTCAGCAATAAAGAATCTGCCTGCCGATGCAGGAGATACAGGTTGATCCCAGATCTGAGAAGATCTCACGATGTACTAAAGTGAGGAAGAGAATATAAGGCAACGAAGCCCATGAGCCACAACTGTTGAGCCTGTGCTCTAGAGGCCAGGAATCGCAACTGCTGAGGCCACGCTCTGCAACGAAAGAAGCCACTGCAATGAAAAGTCTGAGAACTGCAACGAAGAGGAATCCCTGCTCTCCACACCTAGAGAAAAACCCACACGGCAACAAAGAGCCAGCACACCCCAAAATACATAGATTAATATATATGTGTATTAAAGCTCAATCATTCACACCTCGAGCACTGACGCAGGATCCACCTTGACCAAAATGTATCAACATTGTTGTGACCACTAGGGCCTTACTTGCTCAGTTTTGTTTGGCTTAAATATCAATTGACTTCTATACTCTTCTTCACTTTAGTATGTGTGGGTACTGAACACATTTCAAATTTTATTTCCCATCAGATGAATGTATCTACCTGAAACATATTAAATATTAATTTTTTCTGCCCTGGGAAAAAACTCAATTATTCAAATAAGGGTTACAGATAGCATGGGTTGTGATTGCTAGGTGCCAATAAGTTTACAGCATTTACTTCTTTCGTGCTTACTACAACATCCTGAGATCCATTGTGTGATTCTCCCATTGTACAGATAAGGAGACTGAGGCTCAAGTCACTTGTCCACATTCACACAGCTTTTCTGGGTATCAGAAATGAGATCCAGCCTGGGGTCTGTGACCACCTCAGTACAGTGGAAACTGGGGCTCAAGAGAGGTTCCGAGCCCTCTGTCAACTCCAGAACCGTCAGTTTTAGGATGCTAATCAAGCACTGTGATTGGATGAGGTTATCAAGTGAGGTGACATGCAGAGGAAAGCATTGAAAATCAAGGATAGGAATGGAAGACTAAGATGAGCAGCCAAGGGAAGAAGACAGAGGTGGAGATGAAGCAGGAGCAGCAGAGAAGGGGAGTGGAAAGAGTAAAGCATCTTAGAAGAAGATGGAAACATGTTCTAGAACAGAGTGATGATTACATCAAGCTCTGTATAGAAAGGTCAAGAAGGAAAAGAATTTTAAGGCCATTGGATTGTTTATTACTTGTTGATTGGTTGGGTTAATAGTCAGTATTTTGCCTAAGTCTTCCCAGGCATTCGCAGGCAGAAAGCAGAGGAGTGTGGAGGAAGCAACTTGGGCAGCATCAACAGGTTTCATAGAATTGTACCAAGACCAGCACAGAAGGGTCAAGAGAAATTTGTGCTGCAGGTTCCATGCACCCAAGATCCAAAGCTGTGACATGCCAAGTGTTAAGGTTGCTTGAAACCCACAGCGTATCACTCCAGCAGCGTTAAAGCCTCAGAATCGCTCTGGGTTAACAAATTGCATTTAGTTTGAACACATGATCTGAGACAGACCTGACTCTTGTACCAAGGCCTCTAATCATTTGCCAAAGATCCAGATCTTATTTCAGGCTCTCCTTTCAGTCTCTGGGGCACCAGCTAACATGGAGTATAACCATTCCTAGAATGAGCTAGAACTGCTGTACCTCTAGAACCATTCACGTAGTACGTGATGTGCAATGACAGAATTTACAAACCAAGATCACTGTCTTCCACTTAGCCAGTTGCTAATTAACCTTTCAGCTTGATATTCAGAGTTTCTGAAACTCAGGGTATTTCAGATGATCTCTGCTAACACTGGCCTCTTTGAGAGAAGGGAGGATTCTTTCCATTTCCTTGATTAAATAATAAATGAACCGGTATCCAAGCTGCTAAAATTGAGCTCCCATTGGGGGCTTACTGGCTTCAAAGTGTGTGTGCTGAGGAGGAGGGATAGGACGTCCTGGAAGTCTTTAGAAACTGTAGGAGGTTAAAACTAGAGCAACATGGAAAACCATCTCGTTCAAGGTCTTGTTTTGCAGATGAGCAAAATGAAGCCCAGAAATACGAAGCATGCATGTGTGCTAAGTTGCTTTAGTCATGTCTGACTCTCTGCAACTCCATGGACTGTAGCCCGTCAGGCTCCTCTGTCCATGGGATTCTCCAAGCAAGAATACTGGAGTGGGTTGCCATGCCCTCCTCCAGGGGATCTTCTTGACCCAGGGATCAAACCCACCTCTCTTTATTCTCCTGCATTGGCAGGTGGATTCTTTACAGCTAGCACCTCACCTAGGAAACCCAGAAATGTGAAAGGGTTTGCTCAAGTGCCAGAGCTGGTTACAGCATTCGAACTGAGTCTAAATCTCTTATCATCCATCCAGTTCTCTTTCTACTATGCTATTCAGAAAACAATGTACTGATCCACAGATGTCCTCTGTTTGGCATTCCAGCATGTTAGCACCAAATACCATGTACTGTCTTCATAAGTACAAACTTGTGCCTTAGGCAAGAGAGAAGGGAAGGAGGCTGGCAGACAAGCTCTTCAAAGTATACTGAGAAGACTGATGGCCTAGTGGAGGGTGGGAGGGAGATTTAGGAGCGAGGTGGTATATGTATACATCTAGTTGAAGACAGAAAAGTGTGGAAAATTCTTAAAGAGATGGGAATACCAGACCACCTTACCTGTCTCCTGGGAAACCTGCATGCAGGCCAAGAAGAAACAGAACCAACATGGAACAATAGACTGGTTCAGAATTGGGAAAGGAGTACGTCAAGGAGTATCAAGGCTGTATTTTGTCACCCTCCTTATTTAATTTGTATGCAGAGTATATCATGCGAAATGCTGGGCTGTATGAATCACCAGCTGGAATCAAGATTGCTGGGAGATGTATCCGTAACCTCAGATATGCAAATGAATACCACTCTAATGGGAGAAATCAAAGAGAAACTAAAGGTGAAAGAGGAGAGTGAAAAAGCTGGCTTGACACTCAACATTCAGAAAACTCAGATCATGGGCATGAAGTCCCATCACTTCATGACAAATAGATGGGGAAAAAGTGAGAATAGTAACAGATTTTATTTTCTTGGGCTCCAAAATCACTGCAGACAGTGACTGCAGCTATGAAATTAAAAGATGCTTGCTCCTTGGAAGAAAAGCTATGACAAGTCTAGACAACACATTAAAAAGCAGAGATATCACTTTACTGACAAAAGCTCATATAGTCAAAGCTATGGTTTTTCAAGGAGTCATGTACGGATGTGAGAGTTGGACTGTAAAGAAGGCTGAGCGCTAAAGAATTGATGCTTTTGAATGGTGGTGCTGGAGAAGATTATTGGAAATTCTTTGGACAGCAAGGAGATCAAACCAGTCAATCCTAAAGGAAATCAACACTGAATGTTCATTGAAAGGACTAATAATAAAGCTGAAGCTCCAATAATTTGACCACCTGATGCAAACAGCTAACTCATTGGAAAAGACTCTAAAGCTGGGAAAGATTGTAGACAAGAGGAGAAGGGGCAGCAGAGAATGAGATAATTAGATAGCACCACCAACTCAATGGACAGGAGTGGGAAACTCAAGAAGATGGTGAAGGACAGGGAAGCCTGGTGTGTGTGCTACAGCTCATGGGGTTGCAGAGTCAGACACAACTGAGCAACTGAACAACCAACAACAATAGCTGATTCACTTCATTATACAGGAGAATCCAATACAATATTGTAAAGCAATTATACTCCAACAAAAAAAAAGAAACATATTGAGCAGATACCCAAGGAGTTTCTTAATAGGTAATATAAATTTGGGGGAAAGACCATCCAGGCTTCGGAATAATCACTCTTGGTTTTAATCCTTGCTTCATCCTAATTTGTGATGCTGGAAAAGTTATTACTTAAAATCTATATTAGTTTTATATTGCTGCTGTGACAAGTTACTACAAACCTAGTGGCTTAAGACTGCACCAAGGTATGTGACTATAGCTCTAGAACAAGTCCAAAATGAGTCTTACTGATTAAAGCCAAGTGTGAGCAGCACGGTTTCCTTTAGAAGGCTCTCAAGGAGGTTCTGTTTCCTTACTTGTTTCAGCATCTAGAGGCCTCCTGTGTTTCCTGTGGCCTCTGCCTCTCATCGTTTCAACCTCTTGGTTCTATCAGTACATCTCCCACAGCTGACTTTGACCATCTCCCTCCCTCTTATAAGGGATGTTCTTACATCAGGCCTACCCAGACAATTCCAAATCATCTCCTTGTCTCAATATTTTTAATATAATCACATCAGCAAAGTTTTTTGTTGTTGTTGCCATATAAGACAACATATTCATAAGCTCTGAGGATTAAGATGTGGACATCTTTGGGGGCCAGTGTTCTTTTGTTTATTTTTATTGGAGTATAGGTCTGTCTAGTCAAGGCTATGGTTTTTCCTGTGGTCATGTATGGATGTGAGAGTTGGACTGTGAAGAAAGCTGAGCGCTGAAGAATTGATGCTTTTAAACTGTGGTGTTGGAGAAGACTCTTGAGAGTTCCTTGGACTGCAAGGAGATCCAACCAGTCCATTCTGAAGGAGATCAGCCCTGGGATTTCTTTGGAAGGAATGATGCTAAACCTGAAACTCCAGTACTTTGGCCACCTCGTGCGAAGAGTTGACTCATTGGAAAAGACTCTGATGCTGGGAGGGATAAGGGGCAGGAGGAGAAGGGGACAACAGAGGATGAGATGGCTGGATGGCATCACCAACTCAATGGACATGAGTCTGAGTGAACTCTGGGAGTTGGTAATGGACAAGGAGGCCTGACGTGCTGCAATTCATGGGGTCACAAAGAGTCAGACATGACTGAGCAACTCAACTGAACTGAACTGAACTGATAGTTGCTTCACAACGTTATGTTAATAGTTTCTGCTTTACAGCAAAACGAATCAGCCATATGTATACATATACCCCCGTATTCCTTGGATTTCCTTCCCATTTAGGCCACCACAGAGCATTGAGTAGAGTTCCCTGTGCTATAAAATAGGCTCTTCGTTAGTTATCCAACCAGTCCATCCTAAAGGAAATCAGTCCTTAACATTCATCGAAAGGACTGATCCTGAAGCTGAAACTCCAATACTTTGGCCACCTGATGCAAAGAACTGACTCATTGGAAAAGACCCTGATGCTGGGAAAGATTGAAGGCAGGAGGAGAAGGGGACAACTGAGCATGAGATGGTTGGATGGCATCACTGACTCAATGGACATGAGTTTGAGTAAGCTTCAGGAGTTCTGATGGACAGGGAGGCCTGGCTGCTGCAGACCATGGGGTTGCAAAGAGTCGGACATGATTGAGCAACTCAACTGAACTGAGTTATCCATTTTATTGTTGTTTTAGCTGCTAAGTCATGTCCAGCTCTTTTGTGACACCAGGGACTATAGCCCACCAGCTTCCTCTGTCCATGGGATTTTCCAGGCAAGAATACTAGAGTGAGTTGCCATTTCCTTTTCCAGGGGATCTTCCTGACTCAAGGATCAAACCCGAGTCTCCTGCATTGGCAGGCAGATTCCTTATCACTGAGCCACCAGGGAAGGTCCTATCTATTTTATACACAGTATCAATAAATAGTGTATATACATATCAATCCCAATCTTCCGGTTCCTCTCATCCTGTCCTTTCACACTTGGTATCCATACATATGCCCTCTACGTCTGTGTCTCTACTTCTGCTCTACAAATAAGATCATCTGTACCATTTTCCTGGATTGCACATATATGCATGAATATATGATATTTGTTTTTCTCTTTCTGACTTACTTCACTTTATATGACAGTCTGTAGATCCATCCATGTCTCTGCAAATGGCACAATTTCATTCCTTCTTACACTTAAGTAGTATTCCATTGTAGTGTATTCCATATATGTAGTATATTTTTACTCATTTCTTCATCAATGGACATTTAGGGTGCTTCCATGTTTTGGCTATTGTAAATAGTGCTGCAATGAACTTTGGGGTACATACATCTTTTTGAATTATGACTTTCTCCAGGATATGCCCAGCAGTGGGATTACTGAGTCATGTGGTAGTTCTATTTTTAGTTTGTTAAGAAATGGGGGCCATATTCTGTCTTCCACAAACTCTGAGGCTAATAGGTAACTCCAGAGATAATAATTCGCATTGAATACTGCTGAGATATCACTTCCCACAAAAAGACTTCCTTGGAACACTAAAACTGGGTTAGACTTTCCTCCTAGGTGTTCTCATAGCCATTTGGGTTCACTTCTTTATACTGTATTGTAATTTCTTTTTAAAAAACATATATGTTTATTTTGTTTTTTGCAGTAGATTCTTGTCTGTTATCTATTTTAAATATAGCATTGTGACCAGGTCAGTCCCAAACTCCCTAACTCTTCCTTCCCTCTGCTTGCCCCCTGGTAACTATAAGTTCATTCTCTAAGTCTATGAGTCTCCCTCTGTTTTGTAAATAAGTTTATTTGCATATTTTTTAGATCCACATATAAGTGATAGCATGTGATATTTTTCTCTCTGACTTACTGGACTTAGTATGATAATCTCAGATCCATCTGTGTTGCTTCCACAGGTGTTATTTTATTCTTTTTAACGGCTGAGTAGTGTTTCATTGTGTATATGTACCACGTCTTCTTTACCCATTCGCCTGTCCATGGATATATATGTTGTTTCCATATCTTGGCTATTGTAACTAGTGCTTCAGTGAGCATCAGGGTGCACCTTTTGAATCATGTTTTCTCTGCATATATGCCCAGGAATGGAATTGCTAGACTATATGGTAATACCATTTTTAGTTTTTAAAGACTGTTCCCCATAGTGTCTGTACCGATATACATTCCAACTAACAGTGTAAGAGTGTTCCCTTCTCTCCACACCCTCTCCAGCATTTATCACTTGTAGGTTTTTTGGTGATGACCATTCTCACTAGTGTGAGGTGATATTTCATTGTATTTACTGTACTTTTTAATTTCTTGATCATGAATATATCTTCCACACTAGACAAGAAAAGCTATGACAAACCTAGACAGCATATTAAAAAGCAGAGACATCACTTTGCTGACAAAGGTCCATTTAGTCAAAGCTATGGTTTTTCCTGTAATCATGTACAGATGTGAGAGTTGGACCATAAAGAAGGCTGAGTGGCCGAAGAATTGATGTTTTCGAATTGTGGTGTTGGAGAAGACTCTTGAGAGCCCCTTGAACTCAAGGAGATAAAAACTAGTCAATCTTAAAGGAAATCAACCCTGAATATTCATTGGAGGGACTGATGCTGAAGCTCCAGTACTTTGGCCACCTGAGGTGAAAAGCTGACTCATGGGAAAAGACTCTGATTGTGGGAAAGATTGCGGGCAAGAAGAGAAGGGGACGACAGAGGATGAGATGGTTGGATGCCATCACTGACTCAATGGACATGAGTTTGAACAAACTCAGGGAGATAATGAAGGACAGGGAAACCTGACGTGCTGCAGTTCATGTGTCGCTAAAAGTTGGACATGATTTAGCGAGTGAACAACATAAGACAGTACAACTCTGGAGAGTAAGGACTGTGCCTGATTCATTTTGTATCTCTGGTCCCCAACAATGTCCAATGCTTTGCAGTTGCCCAATCAATAATAATTGTACTGAGGATTAAATGGAGACCATACAAGTTACCCAGTGGTATCTAGCTTAAATAGGTATTCAGAAGATGAAGGATGCTTTTGTGAGCATCCATTACGCCCAAGAAACTGGGAGAATTTCTATGAGTGACAAGTAAAATGTCTCCATCTCTAATGAGAAAATGCAGGATCGCATGTCTTCTAGCTTTGGAGTAATTAGACCCTTCGGGGCAATTACTCAATGTCATGGTTCACCTTTTCTGTTTTTATTTTAATGTTGTTTTGCCCAGAACCCAGCACATGTTTGCTGAAGGAAGAGTGCTGGCTGATTTTCAGAGGTCAAGTGGGGCAGAAGCAGGTGGGAAGAAGCCATCACCTATATTTCTACACCTCCATGGGGCAGAGCAGAAATGCACCCTGGGTCTGTCTCTACCCTTTTAAGAGCTGTGTACTTTGGCATCTGTTTCTTCTCACCTCGGTGGCCAGAATGGCTTTTCTGCTCTAAGGCTCTCACCTGGTCCTGTGGAGGGATGAGAAGATGGGCAGCAAGTCCAGGAGTTCTGGGCGGCCTCGTGGCGCTGGAGTCACCACATTCTGTCTGGCCTCTTGCAGGTCATTCCTCTTTCCATTCTGTGTCTATAAAATGCATGACTCACCTCTCAGATGCCAAGAAACTCAAAGACTTTGCGTTCCTGTCATTAAAGGGTACAATTTAAATTTTAAAAAGCTGCTGTAGGCATACCTACCAGACTATCATTAGATGAAAGCTCATGTCAAGGCCAAAGCCAGCTTTGATTTTATTTCAAAGCCTGGAGCAGGAGACCTAGTGCCAGAACTTTCAAGGCACCTGCTGTTTAAAGTGGGCCTGCCCACCCTTCAGTTGGATTCAGATTCCAACATGTCCTGCTGTCGAGGTACTGATTCCCCTACAGGTACACAGAGCAGGAATTGAACCAGCAGCTTGCCTTTCTAGCCAGGCAATAACATGTACTGATTGCACCCACAGTCAGAGCTGTGTGCTTACATGATCTGCAGAAGAAATTTTTAATGATTTGTAAGTTTATTTCCACAAAAAGTATAACAAAACAACAGATATTAAACCAAATTTAGAGGATGTTTTAGCTGTACAGCTTATGGAATCTTAATTCCCAGACCAGGGATTGAACCCAGATCCTCAAAAAATGAACATTCAGAGTCCTAAGTACTGGATCACTGGGAAAGTCCCAAGCCAAACCTACATTTGAATTCAACAAGACAGTCTTTTTGAGAAGAACACTTTTTAAGTCTCTAGTTTTAAAATGACTTATGCTGAAATAAATGTTAATTGGTTAATTAAGTATTCAAAGTCAAGTACTCAATCACACACTAGTTCTGTTGTCTGTTGCAAAGATCAAAGGGGACTGGAGGACAGTTTTCACCACCCATGGGCAAACTGATGAAAAAGACAGCAAAGGGACATTGTGTAAGTGAAAACAAATTCCCATTTACATGTAATTCACGCAGTTTGGAATATTGATCATTCATTCACCAACTGTCTCAGTTTTTATCATTCCACGTATATATTAAGTATCTTCCATGAGACAACAAGGGAATTATGCTCAGTGTTCTTGTTTCTTCCTGACCTTGTTTGTCTGTTTTAGTCACTAAGTCACGTCCAGCTCTTGTGATTGCATGAACTGTAGCCCACCAGGCTCCTCTGTCCATGGGATTTCCCAGGCAAGTGGGTAGCCATTCCCTTCCTGGCCTTATAGGCAATAGATGGGCAATAATATGGACAATGCAGTGTGGTAAGTGGTGCTTTAGGGAAGCAAAGGGTACCACAGAGCCAAAGAGCATGCCAGTCTGGTCTGGGGGTGACAGGGAGTTGGACTCAACCACCAAAGACCACCTGTCTTCAGTCACATTATTTTCAAATGTGAGGAGCAGAGATGGGAAGGTACAGCAGACTATTCTAGAAAAAGAACTTGTCCCATAGATCAGGAACCTTAACAATCCACAGGCTAGGAGTTTGATGAATGCCTCAGATTCAGAGATTTAGGACTGTGATTTAACAAAGCCAGTAGAGACTTCCCTGTTGGCTCAGTGGCTAAAGACTCCATGTTCCCAGTGCAAGAGGCCTGGGTTTGATCCCTGGTCAGGGAACTAGATCCCCAATGCTGCAGCTAAAGATCTCACATGTCACAACTAAGAGCCAGTGCAGCCCAACGAATAAATAATAATAATAAACCAAAGCCAGCAATCCTCACATAAGAGACTTTTCACTTTGGTTAAAGGCAACCCCATTATCATCAGCAACACCCCCAGCCTCTGTCCAGAGGGCTCAAATTCTTCTTCAGGGCCCTCTTTACTTTTGTGGGCTTTTGAAAGTGTGGCCCCACTTACTCAAGCCCTCTAAGAACCTTCCCCTCTAAAGCAAATGGGGTTCTCAAGAAGCAGGAAGTTTTCTTAGGAGAAGGGGAGTAAGGGAAGTACTATAGGACATAAGAAAACCCAAGCAATGCTGGGTCTTTGATAGTTGAATGATGTCGGATTCATGATCTCTGAAGACTTAGCTTCGGGACCAGCAATCGGGCTTGATCACTCAAGAGCTTTAGTGTAGCAGTTTTATTAAAGTATAAAAGGAGACAGAGAAATCTTCTGACAGACATCAGAAGGGGGATGGAGAGTGCCCCCCACAACTAGTCTTATCAAGGCCTCATATATTTTTACCAGACACACTCCTACAACATACATCCTAAATTAACAAGATTAGAGCTAACAATAGAAAGATCTTACCAGACCCACTCCCACAATATATGTCTTGAGGTAACAAAATTAGTCAGAAGCTTCTTGTTAAGGAGAAACATGTCCTCAAGCAAGATACACTCTTATACTGACTAAGACAAGGGTAAATAAAGTCGCTCAGTCGTGTCTGACTCTTTGCAACCCCATGGACAGTAGCCTGCACTAGGCTCCTCCGTCCATAGGATTTTCTAGGCAAGAGTACTGGAGTGGGTTGCCATTTCCTTCTCCAGGGAATCTTCCTGACCCAGGGATTGAACCCAGTTCTCCTGCATTGTAGACAGACGCTTTACCGTCTGAGCCACCAGGAATGCCTGACTAAGACAAAGCAGGGAAGAAGAAAAACTCTTGTCCTTTTCTCCTCCTTGAGAGCCTCAGACCTCTTTCTCCTTCTCCAGGGCCCTGAACCCCTTCCTCCTTGAGTGCCCTGGGCTCCTTATCAACCTACCTCAGGATGAGCTCTCTCAGAGGCTGACTTCAAGCTCATCCCTCCAGGCAGCTCTGGAAACCCCAAGTACACTATGCAGCCAGTCCTCCTTAACACAAGGGGCGTGAGTTTTTGTGCCTGGGTGTAGACAGTCTGCTGAGAATGGGACGTGGCCTTGTGGGAGCCATGATTTTTGTTTGCTAGGGGACCATTCCCAGGAGACGGGGCTGGGAGTTGTCCTCAGCCAGTCCTCATAGAGGCTGGGGCACAGAGGCACCTGTGAGTTAAAAGGGACCTGGGCAGGGCTTCCTTACATCTATGATAATGAGCTCTGCTAACTGCTGAGCTGAGTCCTCACTGCTGTTTCAGGAAAAGCCATTTCCCAGAAGGCAAGGGAGCTCCACCATGGAAGATGTGGATGCCACAAAACGTGTTTGTCACCATCATGCGTCTGCACAACACCCAAAGCCTCTACCTCCCCCCTCGCCCTTCACACCTGGCTTGTTTCGCTCCACTCTTTGTAACCTGTGCTGCAAGCAGACTGTACGTCTCTCTGTTCCTTGAGCACACACTGAGCGTGTTCTCTCTTCATTAGCTTTTTCCTATCTGGAATATTCCCCCACTGTGATACGGTGGTGCCGTTTTCTAAGGTGAGGATGGAGTGGAATGATCTGAATGGGGAGGGCAGGGCAAGGAAGGATGTGAAAATCAGGACCTCTGTCTGAGGAACCTATTAGGTTTCCGAGTAGAACTGTAGAGATAGACTCTTGGGTAGGTGAGTCTGGAGTCACAGTTCTTAAAACCAGCCTGTATCAGATTCCCCTGGAGCGCTTGTTAAGACAGACTGCAGGGCCCTGCTCCCAGAGTTTCTGATTCAGTAGGTCTGAGGTGAGACTTGAAAATCTGCATTTTTAGACAATTTCCCAGGTGACTTTGGTGGCCCTGGTTGGGGAACATACTTTGAGAACTGGTCTACAGTTCTAGGAGTAGGTCAGACTAGATCTGGAATTGGAAACTTTGGAATACAGACATTTAAGCCACAGGATGATGCAGGACCATCTGAGATGGAACAAAGCCCCAGCACTGATGTCATGGATTGAATTGTATCCCCCCTGCAAAAAAAATTCTCATGCTGAAGTCCTAACCCCTAGTACTTCAGAGTGTGACCTTATTTGGAAATAGGACTGCTGCAGATATAATTAGTCAAGATGAGGTCACTCTCAGTTAAGTTGAGCTCTTCATCCAATATGATGGGTGCCCTTATCAAAAGGAGAAATTTGGACACGGATATCCACACACAGGCAGAATGCCATATGAAGGTGAAGGCAGAGATCTACAAGGTATGCGTGGATGTGTGCTAAGTCACTTATGTTGTGTCCAACTCTTTATGACCCATGGACCGTAGCCCACCAGGCTCCTCTGTCAATGGGATTCTCCAGGCAAGAATACTGGAGTAATCTAAAATTCTTTGGTATTTCATACCTTTATGAAATACCAGTAAACCTCCAGAAGCCAAGGAACCAACCCTGTTTTTTTTTGTAAGTATAGCTTTTTTTGTAACATTGATTCATAATGTTATGTTAATTTCTGCTATACATATGTATAGCATGCATATATATGTACACATGTACATGTGTACATATATGTGTGTGTACATATATATTATTTTCCATTATGGTTCATCACAGGATATCAAACATAGTTCCCTGTGCTGTACAGTAGGACCTTGTTGTTTATGCATCCTATATATACCAGTTTGCATCTGCTAACTTCCCTCCCCGACTGCCCTCCTCCTTGCCTGCTGAACATCTTGATCTTGGACTTGTGGCCTTCAGCACTATAAGACAGTACTTTTCTGTTTTTTAAGCCCCCGCAGTCAATGGTAATTCGTTCCAGCAGCTCTAGAAAACTAATACAACTGGAATCCACCAAAATGGACCCAGTGGGTGAGGAGAAACCAGCAAAGAAATGATCAGTGGAAAACCCAGGAGAACCCAGGAAAACCCAGGAAAACCCAGGAGAAATCCCAGAAGCCAGGGAAAGACCATGTTTAGGCAGGAGAGTGGTCATTTTGCCAAATGCTGCAGAGAAGTTAAGTCAAATGAAGACAGAGAACTAACTGATAGGGCTGCAATTTTAAAAGGCAACATGTTGTCTCTGACAACCTTGAGAGAACAATCTTAGTGGAAGGGGAGGGGCCAGAGCCAGTGGGAGGAGCTAGAAGGGAGGAAGAGAGAAAAGGATGTGGACAGGTTTCCTGGGCAGGGCAGCCAAGCAGTTGAACCCTAGCTGGAGGAAAACGTAGGTTCTTTGGTAAAGACAGGACCTTGGAAATAATTTGTATGCCCATAAGACATTTAGACTTTTCATTTAGTTTCTACATTTAAACATTTAGTTTCTCTTTAGAATGAGAAACTGAAGATGCTGGAGAAAAGGGATGAAAGTCCTTGAGAAAACTAGAAGCCTTTCAGGAGTAGAGTCTTCATTCAGGGGAACAAGGAGAAAGGCGGAGAAGGACGAGGAGAGAAGCTGAAATTCAGTTTCCTTTCTTGAGCTGTTAGTAACAGAATTTAAGCAAAGGAGATGTTAAAAAAAAAACAAAACAACAACTTTTGACTAAGTGATAAATTGTAGAATCCAGATGGAAAAAAATGTGTGTGTTGGGAGAGGGGGTTGTGGAAGCATAGTAGGGAAAACAGGCAAATTGTGTAGTTGGCAGTTGTAAAATGGCCATTTAAACAAGAGATTTAAATAGCACCATTTGCCAATCAAGGCTGGATGGTAGAACTGGAATTTTTTTCTTTTTTTAAATTAATTTTGATTGAAATATATAGTTGCTTTCCAATGTTGTGGTAGTTTTTGCTTACAGAAAAGTGAATCAGCCGAATATATACATATATCCCCTCTCTTTTGGATTTCCTTCCCATGTAGGTCACCACAGAACTGAGATATTGGGAACAGCTGCAGAGACCAAGACTCTAGATGGCTTGAGGGGCTGTCCCACTGCTGATTCTGACTGGTTCACCTGATGGGAAAGGTCGAGGTAAAGAAACATTTTGAAAATGGTATCTGTGGTTGTTCAGAATCTGTCATTAATTTGAAGGAGGTAAACAGATACCCTTTAACTTCTATCTTGCCACCTACCCAGAGTTGAGGCCTTGCCTCTAGTGGAAGGGATTCTGGGAGTTCAGCAGCAGGCTGACTTCACCTTCTAGCAACTTTTGACTTTTGGCCAATTACGTCACCACCAGCAGCAGGATAATGGTCAGTTGAATGTTTACTGTGTGCCAGGCACTGAGCTGAGTTCCTCAAGTAGATTATCAAGTTTAATCCTTATGTAGATCTATGAAGTTTGGGCAAATAGCATTCACATATTGCTCTCAAAAGGAATGTGAGTCTCAGGGAGATTAAGTCATAGGAACTGTGATACAGGTAAACTCGGAAACTACCCTGTGGCCAAAGGCTGCATTACTCCTTAACCTCTCTGAGCCTCAGTTTCTTCATCATAAAATGAGACATTACAATAACAACTTCCACACTGGAGTATTCCATAGATTATATGACATCAGGCATACAGTAGACAGTCTGCAGAGTTAGCTATTATTAGTAGATTTGAGCTATTATTACAACACTGTGTTTACATTTTAATGAAGGACTATAGAGAAAGAATGTGTGTGTTTGTGGAGTGTTTTGTATGTGTATGTGTGGGGGAGAGAAAGAACAGTAATAATCAGAAAATCATAAATTCAAGATGGTGAATTTTGAGTATTGGCAGAAGAGATTTTTTGTGGGCAGCTTTCCCTTCATGCCTTAAACTCTATAATATACAAGTTCCTCAAGATGGTTTTGGAGAAGGCAATGGCACCCCACTCCAGTACTCTTGCCTGGAAAATTCCATGGACAGAGGAGCCTGGTAGGCTGCAGTCCATGGGGTTGTGAAGAGTCGGACACGACTGAGCGACTTCCCTTTCACTTTTCACTTTCACGCATTGGAGAAGGAAACGGCAACCCACTCCAGTGTTCTTGCCTGGAGAATCCCAGGGACAGGGGAGCCTGGTGGGCTGCCGTCTATGGGGTCGCACAGAGTCGGACACGACTGAAGTGACTTAGCAGCAGCAGCAGCTGCAAGATGGTTTTAATTTTCAGGGCTGGGGATAATGAGGCACTAGATTCTGGTGTAATATTTAAAGGTAGGGGTTCCCAACCTCTGGGATCTAACGCCTGATGATCTGAGATGGAGCTGGTGTAATAGGGATAGAAGTAAAGCGCACAATAAATGTAACGAGCTTGACTCATCCCGAAACCATCCCTGTTATGCTGGTCCATGGGAAAATTGTTTTCCACGAAACCCATCCCTGGTGCCAAAAAAGTTGAGCAACAATGCTAAAGAGACACAAATAGGGTTGAGGGTGGGAGCAAGGCTCAAGAGGAAGGATATATATATATAGTTATGACTGATTCACATTGTGGTACGGCAGAAACCAACACAACATTGTAAAGCACTTGTCCTCAATTAAAAAAAATTTAAAGGGACACAAACAATTCGGTTATCAAGATACATTATATATGTGGATGTATTAATTTGCATATATATTTTTTAACACCTCTGAATGAACTAGTTCTATAAAAGCATGAGTTTATCCTATAACATTTAAGATGGATTTTCGGTACTTTGGCTTTTTACTAATAGATGAAATAGATGATTTCTCCTTTTTTGCCTTACTTTGCAAATTACTTGGAAATAGTATGTAAGTTTTATGGTTATATCTGCCCAATGAGGAATTAGAAATTCTGTGGGGTTTTGGTTTTGAGATATACTTAACATATAGCATTATATAAGTGTCAGATGTAGCAAAAAATCTGCCTGCCAATACAGCATACACAAGAGATGTGGGTTTGATTCCTGGGTTGGGAAGAACCCCTGGAGTAGGAAATGGCAATCCAGTCCAGTGTTCTTGCCTCAAAAATTCCATGGACAGAGAAGCCTCAGTTCAGTTCAGTCGCTCAGTCGTGTCCAACTCTTTGCAACCCCATGGACTGCAGCATGCCAGGCTTCTGTGTCCATTGCCAACTCCTGGAGCCTGCTCACACTCATGTCCATTGAGTCGGTGATGCCATTCAACCCCCCATGAACAGTGTGAAAAGGCAGAGAAGCCTGGCAGGCTACTATCCTGGAGTCGCAAAGAGTGAAACACCACTGAACACAGGGCACACACAGTTTCAGGTGTACCATATAATGATTTGATATTTGCATTCACTGCAAAATGATCACCTCATTAAGTTTAGTTAACATCCATCACTACACATGGTTACAATTTTTTTCTTGTGATGAGGACTTTTAAGATCTATTAGAAGCTTTCATTAGAAAAGACCCTGATGCTGAGAGAGACTGAAAGCAGGAGGAGAAGGGGATGACAGAGGACGAGATGGTTGGATGACATCGCTGACTCAATGGACATGAGTTTGAGCAAGCTCTGGGAGATGGTGAAGTACAGGGAAGCCTGGCGTGCTGCAGTTCATGGGGTCGCACAGAGTTGAACATGACCGAGCAACTGAATAACAACAAGCACCTTTGAAGTTTATAGTACAGTACGCTTAATGACCCATGAACTGTAGCCCACTAGGCACCTCTGTCCATGGAGTTCTCCAGGCAAGAATACTGGAGTAGGTAGCCAGTCCCTTCTCTAGGCGATCTTCCTGACCCAGAGATGGAACCCAGATCTCCTGCATTGCAAGCAGGCTCTTTACCAACTGAGCCCGCAGGGAAGCTATAGTCCCATTATTATCTATAGTGACCATGCTGTATATAACATCCTCCAGACTTATTTATTTTATAACTGGAGATTTGAACGTTTTTACTCCCTCCACCCATTTTGCCCACCCCTATACCACACCTCTGTATCTATGAGTTTGGGGGTTTTGTTTTTTTGGTTTTATTTTTTTTCATTTAAGATGCCTCATACAAGTGAGATCTTATGAGATTTGTCTTTCTCTGTCTGACTTTTTTCATTTAATACCCTTAGTGGCAGAAATTCTTTCCTTTATTATGGCTCACATTACATTGTGTATGTATCCTTCATTTTCTTTATCCTTTCATCCATTAATGAACACCCAGTGTGCTTCCATGTCTTGACTATTGAAAAGAATGCTGTAATGAACATAGGGATGTGTGTATCTTTTAATTTAGTACTTTTATTTCATTCAGACATGTGCCCAGAAGTGGAATTGCTGAATCATATGGTAGTTCTATTTTTAATTTTTTCAGGAACCTCCAAACTGTTACCCATAGTGGCTGCACCAATTTACATTCCCACCAACAGTACACAAGGATTCCCTTCTCCACATCCTTGCCAAAACATGTTATTTCTTGCCTTTTTGATAATAGCTATTCTAACAGGTATGTGATGTCTCATTGTGCTTTTTTTGGTTGAAGTATAGTTGATTTGGGGCTTCCCCAGTGGTTCAGCAGTAAAGAATCCACCTGCAATGGAGGAGATGCAGGAGACAAGAGTTTGATCCCTGGGTCCGGAAGAACCCCTGGAGGAGGGCATGGCCACCCGCTCCAGTATTCTTGCCTGGAGAATGGGGTCTACAAAGAGTCAGACACGACTGAAGTGACTTAGCATGCACACTTATAGTTGACTTACAATGTTGTGTTAGTTTCTGGTGTATAGCAAAGTGCTTCCATTTACATATATACACATACTCTTTCTCATCTTCTTTTCCATTATGGTATATCACAGGGTATTGACTATAGTTCCCTGTGCTATACAATAGGACCTTGTTTATCTATTTTCCATATAGTAGTTTGTATCACTAATCCAGAACTCCTTATTTATCCCTCCCCTCCCCTCCCCCCCTTGGGAGTCTAGGTTTTCTACATCTGTGAGTCTGTTTCTGTTTCTCCTTTGGAAAAATGTCTAATTTACCCATTTTTAATTGGCCTGTTTGATTTTTTTCCTCTTAAGTTATATGAGTTTTTTAAACATATTTTGGATATTATTCCTTTATCAAATATCTGACTTGCAAGCATTTTCTCCCACTCAGTGAGTTGCCTTTTCATTTTGTTAATGGTCTCCTTTGCTGTGTGGAAGTTTAACATAGTTTCATAATGTAGTCCACCTGTAGTTTTTAATGTAGTCCCCCTTGTTTGTTTTCACTTTTGCTGCCTTTGCTTTTGGTGTCAAAACCAAAGAATCTTCACCAAAACCAATGTCAAGGAGCTTACCACCTATGTTTTCTTCCTAGACTTCTACAGGGCTTATGTTTGGGTCTTTAATTCATTTTGATTGATCTTTTGGTATCCTTAAGTTTTAATATTTTGTATGTGGCTGTCCAGTTTTCCCATCACCATTTATTTAAGAGATTGTCTTTTTCTCATTATATATTCTCCAGCTCCCTTGTAGTAGATTCATTGGCCATTTTTCATGGTTTTCTTTCTGGGCTGTCTATTCTCTTTCGCTGACCTAAGCATCTAATTTTATGCCAACATCATACTGCTTTGCTTACTATAGCTTTGTAATGTTGTTTGAAGTCAGGAAATGTGATGTCTCCAGCTTTGTTCTTCTTTCTCAAGATTGTGTTAGCTATTTGGGACCTTTTGTGGTTCCATACAAATTTTAGGATTGTTTGTTCTATTTCTGGGAAAAATGTCGTTGGAATTTTGATAAGGATTGCATTGAAACTGTAGATCACTTGAGTAGTATGGAATTAATAAGATTAATTCTTCCAATCTGTGAGCATGGAATATCCTTCCATTTATCTGTGTCTTCATCAACTGAGCAGTGTCTTATAGTTTTCAGTATACAAGTCTTTCACCTCTTTGATTAAATTTAGTCCTTTATTCTTTTTTGATGCAGTTGTGAATGAGATTGTTTTCTTGAACTTCCCTGTGGGTCCAGTGGCTAAAGACTCCACACTCCCAATTCAGGGGACCTGGGTTTGATCCCCAATCAGGGAACTGGATCCCACACAGCTAAGAAGTTGCATGTGCAACGAAAGATCTTGTGTACTGCAATAAGGATCAAAGATCCTATGTGCCACGACTAAGACCCAGCACCAATAAATAAATAAATATTTTAAACATAAATAAAGTCTTACTTCTAATTTAAAACAAGTTCTTAATTATAATAACTCTCATTTACACTCTCATGCCTGCAAGCATATTAAAGAGTTCTAGAATATTCCATACCTTCACTGATATACCAATAAAAGATTCATGTTCCTAGCTTTATATTTTTTTCTCTAAATGCTTTATAATAGGTCATCATTATGCAGCTTTGGATATAACATCAGAAAATATAACATTACCAAAAAATTACAGAAAACATTCTCTATAAAATGACTAGCTGATAAAGTGAGCCTTAGACTATCCCCCCAAACTACATAATGATACAACATGATAAAGCTATATAATTTAAGTTTTTTATACACAAAGTGTTTTAACATATATTGTTCAACCATAGACATCATGAAGGGAGTATGGGGAAGGCCCATTCAACCATGGAGTAGCTGTGACATACGTGAGACCTCCGTTGTTATTCATAGGAGTTGTGTCTCTCCTCGCTAATATGTGCATTCGAAAACAAAGGATATTCACAGGAATTGTGTGCTCATCAGGATGATGGTGCCCTGCCATACTCAGCAGCATTGTACTGAACCCTGGTACTTGAGAGAAAAACCAAAATTAATTCACAATAAGGCTAATTGGAATCTAGACCTCATTAAAAAGTTCCTGCTCCCTTTGGTCATTCTTTAGGGCTCAGAAATGTTTGTAAGCAACACTGCAGCTGTCTAAGAGAAAGACAGAGGAAATGAAAGAAAGAGCTTTGCTTCTGATTTGTGATGGAGAGCAACTCTGTTCCTAGAAAGGGAATTGTCCCACGTATAGTTGTTCCCCCTACTTATCAATAGTCTGGCCTGGGGCAGGCTGCTCACCTGTACACTCAGTTCTCCCAACATGGAAAGCACCTCTGGGGTGGGCTTTTGTACAGAGGAAAGAAATCCAGGCGGGCGAAGCACTTAGAATATATGTAGCACAGAGTAACTGCTCAATAAATGACAGCTATTCTAGCTATTAAGGGATTGGCTATCCAAGCCTACCCAAGGGGAAATCTGAAGGCAATGGGAACAAGATTAACAAGTGTGGCAGAACTAGAGGGGATGCAGATTACATCTACCTTTCACTCCAGCTGGGGACAAATTTTGGGGTTTCCCTGGGTACCATACTTGGGTCGCTAATCGTTGTAGTTCACATGCTCTCAGGGGATTAATGACACCCAAACTTTGAGTTCCAACCCTCAGCTCTAGGCATGCTTCTCCCAGGTTCCAACAATCACTGCAGCTTCAAAACATCCGAAACCCGAGGGGTCACCTCTCTCTCTCCAGCTCACCAAACCTGCTTTCCCAGTGTGCCCTTGGCTGATGCAACCCCATCATCTCTGCTTCACCCAAGCTCTGGACTCTCATCTCTCTCGGCAACCTTCAGCCAGCCTGCCCCACTCTTCATCAGTAACCAAGTCCTACAAGTTTTACTTCTTAAAGATGCTTCAAACTGTCCCTGACTCTCTCTCTCTGTGACCTCTGCCCCAGGCCACAACTTCATCCAATTCACCTGGTCTCCCTGCCTCCAAACGCATCCTCTCAAATCACCACCTTGCCCCATCACCTACCCCTCATTAAAATGTTCAGGGACCTCTTCCTACTTAAATGTCCAGGCTTCTAACCATGACTCCAGAGCCTCCTAATCAGGCCCTGGCCCATCACTATGACTTATTTCTCTGACTGCACTTTGTTTTCTAGCAACACTGGAGTGCTATACATGCACAAAATGGTGCTTTTCAGGTCCATATCTGGGCTCCTGTGATTCCCTGTACTTGTGATGCCTTCCTCCCCTTTATCTAACTCAGATCCAATGACACGTCCTCCAGGAGGACTGGCTGGATCTTCCTCTCTCTCAGAGTGGATTAGATCTCCTTCCCCTGAGAGACTTTGTCTTTTATGCAGCAGATCATTACACCTGCTACAGAATATTGTAATTAGGTGCTTCCCTCCCTAGACTGGGAGCTCCTTGAAGTTAGGAAATGCTGCATCTTATGCATCTTTTTACCCTGAGTGCTTAATAGAGTGCCTGGCACTCTGTAGGCACTTAGTAAGTAAATACTGAATGAATTAACATTTATCAATCCCCTCAGTACCCCAGGACTTCCTTGGTGGCTCAGATAGTAAAGAACCTACCTGCAATACAGGAGACCTGGGTTTGATCCCTGGGTCATGAGGATCCCCTGCAGAAGGGAAGGGCAATCCACTCCAGTATTCTTGCCTAGATAATTCCATAGACAGAGGAGCCTAGCAGGCTACAGTTCATGTGGTCACAGAGTCAGACACAACTAAGTGACTAACATTTCAGTACACCAAGAAATGGAGTGTCATTCGAAGAAACTAGATTAGTATAATATATGGTTCCCTATTGTTCCCTATTGTACAGGAGACAGTTATCAAGACCATCCCCAAGAAAAAGAAATGCAAAAAAGCAAGATGGCTGTCTGAGGAAGCCTTAAAAATAGCAATGAAAAGAAGAGAAGTGAAAAGCAAACGAGAAAAGGAAAGATACACCCATTTGAATACAGAGTTCCAAAGAATAGCAAGGAGAGATAAGAAAGCCTTCCTCAGTGATCATTGCAAAAAAGTAGAGGAAAACAATAGAATGGGAAAGACTAGAGATCTCTTCAAGAAAATTATAGCCACCAAGGGAACATTTCATCCAAAGATGGGCTCGATAAAGGACAAGGATGGTATGGACATAACAGAAGCAGAAGACATTAAGAAGAGGTGGCAAAAATACACAGAAGAACTGTACAAAAAAGATCTTCATGACCCAGATAATCACGATGGTGTGATCACTCACCTAGAGCCAGGCATCCTGGAATGTGAAGTCAAGTGGGCCTTAGGAAGCATCACTATGAACAAAGCTAGTGGAGGTGATGGAATTCCAGTTGAGCTATTTCAAATCCTAAAAGATGATGCTGTGAAAGTGCTACACTCAATATGCCAGCAAATTTGGAAAACTCAGCAGTGGCCACAGGACTGGAAAAGGTCAGTTTTCATTTCAGTCCCTAAGAAAAGCAATGCCAAAGAATGCTCAAACTACTGCACAATTGCACTCATCTCACAAGCTAGTATAGTAATGCTCAAAATTCTCCAAGCCAGGCTTCAGCAATACATAAACTGTGAACTTCCAGATGTACAAGCTGGTTTTAGAAAAGGCAGAGGAACCAGAGATCAAATTGCCAACATCCGCTGGATCATCGAAAAAGCAAGAGAGTTCCAGAAAACATCTATTTCTGCTTTATTGACTATGCCAAAGCTTTTGACTGTGTGGATCACAAGAAACTGTGGAAAATTCTGAAAGAGACGGGAATACCAGACCACCTGACCTGCCTCTTGAGAAACCTATATGCAGGTCAGGAAGCAACAGTTAGAACTGGACATGGAACAACAGACTGGTTACAAATAGGGGAAGGAGTATGTCAAGGCTGTATATTGTCACCCTGCTTATTTTATATGCAGAGTACATCATGAGAAATGCTGGGCTGGAAGAAGCACAAGCTGGAATCAAGATTGCCGGGAGAAATATCAATAACCTCAGATATGCAGATGATACCACCCTTATGGCAGAAAGTGAAGAGGAACTAAAGAGCCTCTTGATGAAAGTGAAAGAGGAGAGTGAAAAAATTGGCTTAAAGCTCAACATTCAGAAAACAAAGATCATGGCATCTGGTCCCATCACTTCATGGGAAATAGATGGGGAAACAGTGGAAACAGTGTCAGACTTTATTTTCTTGGGCTCCAAAATCACTGCAGATGATGACTGCAGCCATGAAATTAAAAGACGCTTACTCCTTGGAAGGAAAGTTATGACCAACCTAGATAGCATATTCAAAAGCAGAGACATTACTTTGCCAACAAAGGTCCATCTAGGGAGGAGCCTGGGAGGCTGCCGTCTACGGGGTCGCACAGAGTAGGACATGACTGAAACAACTTAGCAGCAGCAGCAGCAGCAGCAGTCAAAGCTATGGTTTTTCCAGTAGTCATGTATGGATGTGAGAGTTGGACTATAAACAAAGCTGAGCACTGAAGAATTGATGCTTTTGAACTGTGGTGTTGGAGAAGACTCTTGAGAGTCCCTTGGACTGTAAAAAGATCCAACCAGTCCATCCTAAAGGAGATCAGTCCTGAGTGTTCATTGGAAGGACTGATGTTGAAGCTGAAACTCCAATACATTGGCCATATGACGTGAAGAACTGACTCATTGGAAAAGACCCTGATGATGGGAAAGATTGAAGGTGGGAGGAGAAGGGAGATGACAGAGGAAGAAATGGCTGGATGGCATCACTGACTCAATGGACATGAGTTTGAGTAAAGTCCAGGAGTTGGTGATAGGGAGGCCTGGCATGCTGCAGTCCATGGGGTCACCAGCAGTCGGACACGACTGAGCAACTGAACTGAACTGATGATTCCCTATGGTGACGGGAGGCACTTCAAACACTGAACAAGCAATACAAAAATAGCAGATATTTCTTTTCAGACCTGCAGAAGGTGAAATAGAAAACAGGAACCCAGGGATGGAGGGCAGGGAAGGGTCAGAAATGACCTGGGTGAGGGTCAGATCCGAAAGAGAGCTGCTCAGATGGACAGGTCACAGATTTGTTACCTTGCATATCACTTATTCCCTGGTGGCTCAGATTGTAAAGAATCCACCCACAATGCGTGAGGCCCAGGTTTGATCCCTGGGTCGGGTAGATCCCCTGGCGAAGGAAATGGTTACCCACTCTAGTATTCTTGCCTGGAGAATTCCATGGACAGAGGAGCCTGGCGGGCTACACAACCCATGGGGTTGCAAAGAGTCGGACAGGACTGAGTGACTAACTTCACATATCACAGTGCTATTGGTTTATAAGCCACCAAACCAAAGGGAAAGTGAAACAACTCTTCGCTCACTGAGCTAGTGTTTATTGAGTATCTATGAAGGAGGCAGGCACTGAGGTTATAGCAGTGAACCGAAGAGGCCTGGTCTCTGTCATCATTGAACTTACCAGGCAGTGGGAAGACAGAAAATACCAAGATAAGCAAAGAAATATATAATTACCTATGGTAATTAGAACTGTAAAGGGACTAGACAGGACACTGTGAGAGAAAATAGCAGATAGGGCAGGGAGGGTCTCTCTAAGGATGTGGTTTGTTTTGTTTTTTTTTTTAAGAAAGTTCCTTTAACTTTTATTTATTTGTTTATTTATTTTAATTTTGGGGCCACACCACATGCCAGGCAGGGTCTTAGTTCCCTGAGCAGGGGCAGAACCCATGGCCCCTGAAGCATGGATTCTTATCTACTGGACTGCCAGGGGAGTCCCAACAATGTGGTTTTTAAACTGAAGTAGACAAGTGTTTCCCTGGTAGCTCAGTGGTAAAGAATCCACCTGCCAAAGCAGGAGACACAGGCTCGATCCCAAGGTTGGAAAGATCCCCTGGAGAAGGAAATGGCAACCCACTCCAGTATTCTTGCCTGCGAAATCCCATGGATGGAGGAGCCTGGTGGGCTACAGTCTTTGGACACAACTTACGTCCAGGAAACTGGCCTGGGGCCTGAGCAAGGAATGAAAAGAAGTCAGTGCAAAAAAAAAAAAAGAAAAGAAAAGAAAAGAAGCCAGTGCAGCCTCAAAAAGCTGGGCAAGGAAAAGCAAGTCTTGCCAACATCCAACATCTGCCAGGGAGGCAGGCAAAAGCAGAGCAGGTGGGGTCAGACGGAGCCAGGAGTTTAGATTTTGTTCTACGTACAATGATCAAGGAAGAGTTTTAAGAAAAGGAGCCATGGAGTGTGATTTACATTCATAGAGAACCATCTAGGATGCTAGGGACAGACAGGAGTGGGAGGGAGTTTTGGAGTCGGGGTGGTCGTGACTTGTGTTAAGCTATTGAACTCTTCTCTTTAGGAAACATGATCTTTTATCTCATTTTATAGCTGAGGAAACTGAGATTCAGAGCGGGGAGGCAGACCCAAGTCTGTTCTCTCTCAGAGATGGAACTTAACACCCCTGTTGCCTCTTCTGTGACCCTTGTGCTCAGTTATGCAAAACTTCCAGGTTGGCAAAGATTAAAAAGGGTGATAATACCAATTTTTGGCAAGGCAACAGGGGAAAAGTGAATTTTCACCCACTGTAGATGGGAAAGTAAATTGGTGCAGTCTTTATAGAAGAGAACCCCATGCCTTAGAGATGTGTGCCTTAGAGCCCCCAATTCCACTTTCATAATCTTAAAAAGATAAACACAATACTGAGCCAAGATGTTTGAGCAAGTCTTACTTCTCAATATTTGTAATAACAAAATAGGGCATTGGTAAAATCGACTTCAGTACTGTGCAGTTGATAGCACGCAATGTTACTGCATGGACTCTACAATATGTTAATCTTAACTGGTGATGAAATTGGGTTGCCAAAAGAGGTAGAGTGTGATTTCATTTTCACAAAATATATGTTTATATAGAGATAAAACTTTCTGGAAGGATCTATAACCAAATATTAAGAGTGCCTACAGTCAGGGCGGAAAAAATTTTCCTTCTCTCCATTTAGGCTCTGTGGCTGGTCTAACAACAACAAAAAATAAGGTAAGGTGGATTAACAGGAGAAAAACAAATTCAATTATGTACATACTGGAGCCCTACAAAGACAATAAGACTTCAAGAGCAGGTGGGGCGGTTGATGCTCATAGGCCACCCTGAGCTAAGGAACAGCTGGACAGAGGCCTGAGGCTTCAAAGCGGGGGCGGGTCAGTCACAGGAAAGTACTAACAGCAGATGTCTGGTAATTGCATATTTGCCTTAATACACGGCAGGTTTTTCAGATGTAAGTTACCTCTAGTACGAGCTCTCTCTATGGGCCTTCCAGCACAGGGGGTACAGGTTCAAACCCTGATTAGGGGGCTAAGATCCCACCCACATGCCTCACAGCCAGAAAACCAAAACACAAAACAGAAGCAATATTCTAACAAGTTCAATAAAGACTTTAAAAGTGGTCCACATTTAAGAAAAGGGGGGGAGGGGTGGTAAAAGTCTCCTTGAGTCTGCTGCGTCTTGATTGCCTTAAGCTCAGAATAATCCACGTGCCAAAGTGACACGTTTTGTGGATGCTTGTTCGGAACCCCTTCACTGTCTCCAAAACATGGAGAAATCTGGAGATTTTTAATGTTGTTGCTGTTGCTTTTTATGCACAATATCTAATTTTTGTAGATCAAAATTTTTAGGTTTTTTATTGAAATAGGGCATGTGTGTATGCTGTGCTTAGTTGCTCAGTCGTGTCCAACTCATTGCAGCCCCATGGACTGTAGCCCACCAGGTTCCTCTGTCCATGGGGATTCTCCAGGCAAGAATACTAGAGTGGGTTGCCATGCCCTCCTCTAGGGGATCTTCCCTACCCAAGGACAGAACTCAGGTCTCTCATTGCAGGCGATTCTTTACCATCTGAGCCACCAGGGAAGCCCGAAATAGGGCGTATGTACAGAAAAGTGCACACATCCTAATCTCAAAATGAGTGAGTGATCATAAACTGATCACACCCCATGTTAATAACAGACAGATAAAGGGAACGTTCCCAGACCCCAGAAGCCCCCTCTGTTGAATCACTTAGAATCTACTGTGTCGAGTCCATCTTCCTCCACTCACATTATGTCTCATGCAATTCTTCCGTGTGGTTGCACTGAATTGCGATACATTAATTAATCGCTTAAAATCTTAGCATGTTAATACCGTATCTTTTTCTAAATATGACACCTTAGAAGGATAATCATCAGCATTTTTGTCACCTTATAAAGTGTTTTCTATAGATACTGGCTCTAAGCATTATTGTTTTCCTCACTTAATAGACAAGGGACCTGGGCACAGAGGATAATTTACCTTCCTCTGGATCACACACAAAACCAGGAGGTGGCAAAGCCAGGACAGGCTTGTATCTAAATCTGTGCGCTTTCTGCTCCACTTCTGGGGATTAAGAGCAAAGGTAGCAGTGGGAATAAGAGAAAGGAAGCTTTACTCACTATTAGGCTCTTTAGACATTGAGACAACTGCCTGGGAGAGTTGTTTAAACTCCTTTCCTGAAAACCATTCAGAAGAGAATACACAGACCCCTCTAATTCAGAAGGTGAAGATTCCATCAATATTCAACCAATTTCAATGTACATTATTTCTGGAGAGAATTTCTTTTGCTAATAATCTGAAAAGCAACTTTCCTCACTTTATTATAGTATAATCATAGTATAATCTTTGTATGCTTATCATGTGGACTTTATGTTTGCCTATGTCCTTTCTGCTTTTTGAACAACATTGATTATAGCCTCTTAGCAATCACATACAGGCAGTTCACTTCTCATGGACAGTCAAAAATCTGGTGACTGCAGGACTAGGGTAGAACTCAGGTCTTCTGGCTCAAGGGTCTTTGGACTACACATCAGTACATAAAGTGAGAAAATCCATTTCTACTTGGAAGCATAAATGATGTTGTGCCTGACTGTCAATAAACCTGTAAACATGGTTTGTTTGTTTTCAAGAAAGTAGAACTGCCAAGACCTAACTTTATGTAGCATACAATCATATTTCACTATAAAATCCATAAAGATCCTTCTTTAAAATTCTGTGATTCCAAGGCTGAACACCGAAGAATTGATGCTTTTGAACTGTGGTGTTGGAGAAGACTCTTGAGAGTCCCTTGGACTGCAGGGAGATCCAACCAGTCCATTCTGAAGGAGATCAGCCCTGGGTGTTCTTTGGAAGGAATGATGCTAAAGCTAAAACTCCAGTACTTTGGCCACCTCATGCAAAGAGTTGACTCATTGGAAAAGACTTTGATGCTGGGAGGGATCAGGGTCAGGAGGAGAAGGGGACGACAGAGGATGAGATGGCTGGATGGCATCACTGACTCGATGGACATGAATCTGAGTGAACTCCGGGAGTTGGTGATGGACAGGGAGGCCTGGTGTGCTGTGATTCATGGGGTCGCAAAGAGTCAGACACGACTGAGCGACTGAACTGAATTGAACTGAACTGATGGGATTTCCTGAATCAGTCCTGAATATTCATTGGAAGGACTGATGTTGAAGCTGAAACTCCAATACTTTGGCCACCTCATGCGAAGAGCTGACTCATTGGAAAAGACCTTGATGCTGGGAAAGATTGAAGGCAGGAGGAGAAGGGGACGACAGAGGATGAGATGGTTGGAAGGCATCACTGACTCAATAGACATGAATATGGGTGAACTCTGGGAGCTGGTGATGGACAGGGAGGCCTGGCGTGCTGCAGTCCACGGGGTCACAAAGAGTCGGACACAACTGAGCAACTGAACTGAACTGAACTGATGGGACTTCCCTGGTGCTCCAGTGGCTGAGACTCTAAGCTCCCAATGGAAGGGAGCATGGGTTCAGTCCCTGGTTGGGGAACTAAGATCCCACATGCTGCATGTCCAATAAATACATGAAAATATTTTTTAACTTAGAAACAAAATCCTATGATTCTAGGTGTCTGTGAAATGAATTTTACAATCTAGCACACTTTGTAAAACCTTCAAAAGAAATTAGATTAATTAATAGAGAAAACAAAGACTTATCACTTCAAATAGTCACTTCAGCACTATCACAAGTAACCTTGTCTTACAGGTTAATGTCAGCCCTTAAAAGCTGAAGTGAGATAACTGAATGGCGTAGTCTGAAATCCCCTATTTCTTCTTCCCCGTTCGCTACTCCCCATTCTGTGGATATTCTCCTTTTTTGTGTTAATTATAGAAAAAGCACAAATAAGAAATTCACATCCACTGTCTCTCTACCTCTGAATCTAGCACCGGATGCTTGCATGTGGGAGAATTTAGAAAACAAACCTACCCCTTTCAGGGTTAACTTTCTGGAATCTGAAAATGGGATGGTCTGTTTTTCTGCAAAAAGGACAGTATTTGCAGGTCAAAGGATAACTGATAAGCCTATTTATTTTCCCAGAGACCTTGGCCAGGCATTTCCCCTTTCTTAACTCTCCTGGTCAGCCTGGACCCATCCTGCTTGGCAGGCTGTCTATGCCTTCTCTGTGAGAGCCTCTGTGAATCTCTATCTTCATAGTTACTTTCTTATAAACAGACATGAAGGGGGAATCTTCATTTTTCATAATTAAAAATGTTACTGGAGTAGATGATTTACACTGTTGCATTAGTTTCATATGAACAAGAGAATCAATTATACACACATATATATCCACTTTTCTGGGTTTTTTTTTAAAGATTTTTTTCCCATATAGGCCATTACAGAGTATTGAGTAGAGTCCCTTATGCTATACAGCAAGTTAACATTAGTTGTCTATTTTATATATAGTAGTGTGTTTATGGGGGCTTGAAATAGCTCAGCTGGAATTCCATCACCTCCACTAGCTTTGTTCATAGTGATGCTTCCTAAGACCCACTTGACTTCACACTCCAGGATATCTGGCTCTAAATGAGTGATCATACCATCATGGTTATCTAGGTCATGGAGATCCTTTTTGTATAATTCTTCTAGTATTCTTGCCACCCTTTTTTAATATCGTCTCCTTCTGTTAGGTCCATACCGTTTCTGTCCTTTATTGAGCCCATCTTTGCATGAGAGGTTCCCTTAGTATCTCTAACTTTCTTGAAGAGATCTCTAGTCTTTCCCATTCTCTTGTTTTCCTCTATTTCTATACATTGTTCACTCAGGAAGGCTTTCTTATCTCTCCTTGCCATTCTTTGGAATTCTGCATTCAGTGCAGTTCACTCACTCAGTCGTGTCTGACTCTTTGCGGCCCCATGAATCGTAGCACGCCAGGCCTCCCTGTCCATCACCAACTCCTAGAATTTACTCAGACTCATGTCCATCGAGTAGGTGATGCCATCCAGCCATCTCATCCTCTATCGTCCCCTCTTCCTCCTGCCCCCAGTCCCTCCCAGCATCAGAGTCTTTTCCAATGAGTCAACACTTTGCATGAGGTGGCCAAAGTGTTGGAGTTCCAGCTTCAGCATCAGTCCTTCCAATGAACACCCAGGACTGTTCTCCTTTAGAATGGACTGGTTGGATCTCCTTGCAGTCCAAGGGACTCTCAAGAGTCTTTTCCAGCACCACAGTTCAAAAGCATCAATTCTTCGATGCTCAGCCTTCTTCACAGTCCAACTCTCACATCCATACATGACCACTGGAAAAACCATAGCCTTGACTAGATGGACCTTTGTTGTCAAAGTAATGTCTCTGCTTTTGAATATGCTATCTAGGTTGGGCATAACTTTCCTTCCAAGGAGTAAGCGTCTTTTAATTTCATGGCTGCAATCACCATCTGCAGTTGATTTTGGGGCCCAAAAAAATAAAGTCTGACACGGTTTCCACTGTTTCCCCATCTATTTCCCATGAAGTGATGGGACCAGATGCCATGATCTTTGTTTTCTGAATGTTGAGCTTTAAGCGAACTTTTTCACTCTTCTCTTTCACTTTCATCAAGAGGGTTTTTAGTTCCTCTTCACTTTCTGCCATAAGGGTGGTGTCATCTGCATATCTGAGGTGATTGATATTTCTCCCGGCAATCTTGATTCCAGCTTGTGCTTCTTCCAGCCCAGCATTTCTCATGATGTACTCTATAGAAGTTAAATAAGCAGGGTGACAATATACAGCCTTGACATACTCCTTTTCCTATTTGGAACCAGTCTGTTGTTCCATGTCCAGTTCTAACTGTTGCTTCCTGACCTGCATATAGGTTTCTCAAGAGGCAGGTCAGGTGGTCTGGTATTCCCACCTCTTTCAGAATTTTCCACAGTTTCTTGTGATCCACACAGTCAAAGGCTTTGGCATAGTCAATAAACCAGAAGTAGCTGTTTTTCTGGAATTCTCTTGCTTTTTTTGATGATCCAGAGGATGTTGGCAATTTGGTCTCTGGTTCCTCTGCCTTTTCTAAAACATCTGGAAGTTCACAGTTCATGTCTTGCTAAAGCCTGGCTTGGAGAATTTTGAGCATTACTGTACTAGCGTGTGAAATGAATGCAATTGTGCGGTAGTTTGAGCATTCTTTGGCATTGCCTTTCTTAGGGACTAAAATGAAAACTGACCTTTTCCAGTGCTGTGGCCACTGCTGAGTTTTCCAAATTTGCTGGCATATTGAGTGCAGCACTTTCACAGCATCATCTTTCAGGATTTGAAATAGCTCAACTGGAATTCCATCAGCTCCACTAGCTTTGTTCATAGTGATGCTTTCTAAGGCCCACTTGACTTCAGGTGGGTATATTTTTCCTTTTCTCTCATGCTTTTAGCTTCTCTTCTTTTCTCTGCCATTTGTAAGGCCTCCTCAGACAACCATTTTTCCTTTTTGCATTTCTTTTTCTTAGGAATGGTTTTGATCACCACCTCCACATTTCTTCAGGCACTCTGTCTATCAGATCTAATTTCTTGTATCTATTTGTCACTTTCACTATATAATCCTAAGGGATTTGATTTAGGTCATACCTCAATGGTCTAGTGGTTTTCCCTACTTTCTTCAATTTAAGTCTGAATTTTGCAGTAAGGAGTTCATGATCTGAGCCACAGTCAACTCCTGGTCTTATTTTTACTGACTGTGTAAAGGTCTTACTTGTCTCCTGAGAAACCTGTATGTGGGTCAAGAAGCAACAGTTAGAACCAGATGTGGAATGACTGGGTCAAAACTAGGAAAGGAGTATGACAAGGCTATGTATTGTCACCCTGCTTATTTAACTTTTATGCAGACTACACCATGTGAAATACCAGGCTGGATGAACTGCAAACTAGAATCAAGATTATTGGGAGAAATATCAACTATCCCAGATATACAGATGACATCACTCTAGAGCTGGAATCAAGATTGTGGGGAGAAATATAAATTACCTCAGATACACAGATGACACCACCCTTGTGGCAGAAATCGAAGAAGAACTAAAGAGCCTCTTAATGAAAGTGAAAGAGGAGAGTGAAAAAATTGGCTTAAAACTCAACATTAAAAAAACTAATATCATGGCATCTGGTCCCATCACTTCATGGCAAATAGATGGGAAAAAATGGAAATAGTGAGAGACTTCTTTATTTTGGGGGGCTCCAAAATCACTGCAGATGGTGACTGCAGCCATGAAATTAAAAGACACTTGCTCCTTGGAAGAAAAGCTATGACTAACCTAGCTGCTAAGTCACTTCAGTTGTGTCCGACTCTGTGCGACCCCATAGACGGCAGCTCACCAGGCTCCCCCTGGGACTCTCCAGGCAAGAACACTGGAGTCGGTTGCCATTTCCTTCTCCAATGCATGAAAGTGAAAAGTGACAGTGAAGTTTCTCAGTTGTGTCCAACCCCTAGCGACCCCATGGACTTCAGCCTACCAGGCTCCTCTGTCCATGGGATTTTCCAGGCAAGAGTACTGGAATGGGGTGCCACTGCCTTCTCCATGACCAACCTAGACAGCATATTAAAAAGCAGAGACATCGCTTTGCTGGTAAAGGTCCATCTAGTCAAAAATATGGTTTTTCCAGTAGTCATGTATGGATGTGAGAGCTGGACCATAGGAAAGGCTGAGTACTGAAGAGCTCATGCTTTTGAATCATGGTGCTGGAGAAGACTCTAGAGAGTCTCTAGGATTGCAAGGAGATCAAACCAGTCAGTCCTAAAGGAAATGAACACTGAATTTTCATTAGAAGGACTGATGCTGAAGCTGAAGCGCCAATACTTTGGCCACCTGGTGTGAAGAGCCAACTCATTGGAAAAGACTCTGATGCTGGGAAAGATTGAAGGCAAAAGGAGAAGTGGGTGTATGAGATGGTTGGATAGCATCACCAGTTCAATGGACATGAGTTTGAGCAAACTCAGGGAAATAGTGAAGAGAGCCTGGTGTGCTCGAGTTTGTGGGGTCACAAAGAGCCAGACATGACTTAGTGACTGAACAAGAGCAACAACAATGGCTAGACCACTTCTTGTTTATCCATGTATCCATCAATGGACACTTGGGTTCCTTCCACCTTTTGGCTATTGGGAATAATGCTGCTGTGAACATGGGTGTGTAAATATCTGTTTGAGTCTCTGTTTTCAGTTCTTCAGTGTATATACCTGGAAGTAAAATTGCTGGATCCTATGGTAATTCCATGTTTAACTTTTTGAGGAGGTGCCAAATGAGTCCCACTTTTCATATATTCAAGAAAGGACTCTAGGGGCTGGAAAGGTGGGGAGGAGGAGGGATGGTAGTTCCAATTATCAAGAAGCAGAATTCCTTAGAAGGGAGGCTAACTGAGTTTTTCAGTCCTCTCTGTAAGGTAGTGCTCTACATACCACCCAGCAGGGTGGTAACCCTTGTATCTTTCCTACCCAGCTGCTCTCTCAACACTTCCAAACCACATGGACAGGTACTGAAGGCTTGTAAATGACAGTAACTTGAACTTTTCTCGTCACTCCACTACTTGCCTCTAACTCTGACTTATTTTTTTCTGCGTGCACTGTGCAAATGAAGGATCTTAGTTCCCTGACCAGGGATTGAACCCACATCCCCCACAGTGGAAGAATGGTCTTAACCAATGGACCTCCAGGGAAGTCCTGACATTTTTAATATACCATTCTCTCATCTCTAATAATAATAGTAGATAATGTATAAATAGGAGAAATATTTAATGACCATTATCTTTTTCTACTTATATGTTTTCAAGAGTATAATAACTCTTTAGGCATAAATGGTTTAGGCCCTGCCCTTGAATTTAATGCTGATTAATTTAATGCTGATTTAGTGCCATTTATCTTTAATCAGATATAAGATTAAAACTTTTTCCTTTAATTTTTTGTCTATGGTGACTTATGGTATCCATCTTATTTCCTCTTATGCACTGGTTATTAGGAATCTGGAGAAGGAAATAGCAACCCACCCCAGTATTCTTGCCTGGAGAATCCCAGGGATGGAGGAGCCTGGTGGGCTGCCATCTATGGGGTCGCACAGAGTCGGACAGGACTGAAGCGACTTAGCATGCATGCATGCGTTGGAGAAGGAAATGGCAACTCACTCCAGTAATCTTGCCTAGAGAATCCCAGGGACGGGGGAGCCTGGCGGGCTGCAGTCTGTGGGGTCACACAGAGTCGGACATGACTGAAGCAACTTAGCAGCAGCAGCAGCATTAGGAATCTAGACCAAATTCAGAGCCCAACTCATCTCAGGTAACTGGTTGTATTCACCCATTGACAGAGTCCCTATTGTATTTTCAACCTTAAATTACTCCATTTTTATTATGGTTTTTTTTTGGCGAGGGGTGGGGGTGGGGGTGGGATTATCTTGTGCCCTTTCAAAACCAGGCAAGATATAAATTCTGAATAAATGAAAATATTAACACACCTTTACGGAGTTAACTCTTTCAAATTACCTGGGTCTCATTCAGGGCATTATAGTAATTGAACTGTACCATCTATGTATACCACTAAGGAAAAAAATTCCTTCTTTACTTTGAAAGGTTTTTTCCTTAGTGGTATACATAGATGGTGACTGTATTATCAATAGCATTCAAACAGTATTCATGTTTTAAGGATAAGGAACTTTCTCTGAGTCTGTTTGAGCCTTACATCTCTGTTGGGTGTATGTCACTGAGTTGAACTAGAGCTAACACAAGGCTGGTAAATACAGTCCACCTGCTCATTTCACTCTGAGAAGGCAATGGCACCCCACTCCAGTACTCCTGCCTGGAAAATCCCATGGACGGGGGAGCCTGGTGGGCTGCAGTCCATGGGGTCGCTAGAGTCAGGCATGACTGAGCTACTTCAGTTTCACTTTTCACTTACATGCATTGGAGAAGGAAATGGCAACCCACTCCAGTGTTCTTGCCTGGAGAATCCCAGGGATGGAGAAGCCTGGTGGGCTGCTGTCTATGGGGTCGCACAGAGTCGGACAGGACTGAAGTGACTTAGCAGCAGCAGCAGCAGCTCATTTCTCTGAGTATGGCTGAGGGAGTCCCAGACATGGCCCAAGCAATGGCAGTCATCACAAGCAGGGACTGCAATAACTATTTATTGCAAAGATATTCATCAAGGGTCTAATACATACATGGCACATAATATATTTGAATACATTTACAACTCTTTGTTTAGGAACTATGCCAGGTGCTTTAGCGTTCAGCTGGGTATGGAAATTGAGAACCATAAGTAATGTGATAATACCTATTATAAGCATCCACTTTAATAGCCATTGTTCTAGGCACCACCATGGTGTTATAACATGAATTTGCTTAGTTGTAATCTGTGTCCAGAATACAACATAATTAGCATCAGTTTTTGGGCACAGTAATAACACTGAAAGCTCAGATCCAGTACATGTAATACATAATAGTAATTTAACAAATATTTATTGCACATCTTCTATATAGTCTATGTATACATACATGTGTCATACACACAGTAGCCTAGTAAATAGTTAAGAACACAGAACTGGAAGTTAAGTTGGCTCACACTACCGTTTAAAAGCAGCATGACAAACAAACTTACCATAGCTAAAAGAGGAAAGGGAAAAGAGTGAGGGGAGGGATAAATTAGTAGTTTGGGATTAGCAGGTACAAACTACTATCTATAAAATAGCTAAAAACAAAGTTCTACTGTATAGCACAGGAAACTATATGCAATATCTTATAATAAACCATAATGGAAAAGGATTTGAAAAAGAATATTCATACAAATGGAATCACTTAGCTATACACTTCCAATGAACACATTATTGTAAATCAACTATACATCAATAAAAATTTTTTAAATAAATATTAAAACACATAATTGACAAGAATAAAGCAACTATGTGAGAGTAAAAAGAAGAAAAGCAGTGTGACATTGAACAAGTAGCAAATTTCTTATCTATAAAATGGGAACAAGAATACTTACCTGGCAGACTTGTTATGAGGATTAAGTACAATAATGTTTGCAGAATACTAACGTAGGACCTGGCTTAAAAGTTCAAAAAAAGGTAGCAATTTATCATTTTTATATATACATATATATGCACATGAATTTGTTAATAAAAATATTCAGAAATTCACAGTAGGTGTGATATTTAAAACGTGGTGCAGTAGTAAAAGAATCTGCCTGCCAATGCAAGAGACGCAAGAGATGTGGGCTCAATCTCTGGGTCAGGAAGTTTCCCTGGAGGAGGAAATGGCAACCCACTCCAGTATTCTTGCCTGGAAAACCCCATGGACAGAGGAGCCTGGTGGGCTACAGTCCAAGGGGTCTCAAAGAGATGGACACGACTAAGCGACGGAACATACGCATTTTTAAATCAAAATTTTAAAAAAGAATAATCACCGGGGAAAGAAAGGAGAGAGGCAGCTGTCAGCACAAAAGAAGGGCAAAAAAAAAAAAAAAAAATTACACTGCAAGTTTGGTGAAAGTTTGCAACCAGGTGATGAGTGGTAGCGACTAGGCTCAGGACTTACATTCTGGCATTTAGTGTGGTTAGAACCACTTAGAGGCCCTCTAAGGACTTCAGAGTTCTCAGAAAGAGATTAATGATGATCTTCACAGGGATAAACTCTGACTCTCCCCCTCTGCAGGAGAATCAGGGCGCTCTGACTCATAGGAGCCACCACAAAATCAGTAACTGGAAATCCTTGCTGCAGCTACACTGCAAAGGAATCGGACTCGATTTGCCAAATTCCCCATGTGATCCAAGCATGGCCATCTGCCAAAGAGCCAGAGGAAGAGAGGGCCACTTGCTTTCCCAGCAACGCAGACGTTGTCCGGCTTCATCCCCAAATGAAAACGCAGCAGAGAGCTCACAAGAAGTCGTTTCCAATGATGATTTGGCTTTGAAAAGAGTAGCTGTAATGCCAGTGTTGGGTACATTGCCTCTTTTGACCAAAGCAGTCATTCTTCCATGGGGAAGTGGTATTGGAAGCTTCTTGTGCTGCAAGAAGCTATTTCTTTACCATCTGCTCCCGTATCTTCCTCCGATGACATCAGAGTGCAGCAGAGTTTGCCTTTGCCATTTAATGGGGTTTCTGGCTGCTTGACTCAACTGCGCCTGTTCTTATAATGCTAGGAGAATGATCCTATCCTAAGGCAGCTGAACAGAAGCCAGAAGTTAACTGAAGGTAAGAGACCCAGCTTGCATAACAGCATGGAAGAGACCAGTTTCACTGCAGCAACACAGAGTAGGTGGTTGCTAAATAGCCTACAGTGAAGATGCCTCAGAGTGACGACTGAAGGGAAGAACTCCTCGCTCACCTGAGAGAGCTAACCACTGTACAGGTAGGTTAAAGTGTTTCTGAGACCTCCCAGTGCCAGTCAAGCATGTGTGAAGCTTTGGTGGGCAGGCTGGGTACAGGCTGAGAGCTTTAGAGCCACCGAGGAAGATGATTAGCAGCTGAATTCCTGGCAGCCCCAGGGCTCTCGGGGGCTGGTTCCTACACACTGCTTGCCTGGAGATACTGCGCAGAAAGAAAGGAGAATGAAGACACTCCTGTAGAGGGGGTGAGCCAGTGACCCTCATTGGGGAGGTTCCAGCTCTGATTTTTGGATGCCAGAAAACTGAGGTTGTCCGTCTTGGGCATGGCATAGGTCCAAGGACTCACATAGCAAGTGGATGTAGAAGAGCTCCTGGAGGATGCTATTAGACAAGATGCATCAAACCCAGCATATCCAACATGCACTCTCTCACACACACCCACTGTTAGATCTCTAACCTTTGAGCCTATATTGTTTTTTTTTAATATAAATTTATTTATTTTAATTGGAGGTTAATTACTTTACAATATTGTATTGGTTTTGCCATACATCAGCATGTATCCACCACAGGTATACACGTGTTCCCCATCCTGAACCCTCCTCCCTCCTCCCTCCCCATACCATCCCTCTGGGTCTTCTCAGTGCACCAGCCCCAAGCATCCAGTATCACGCATCAAACCTGGACTGGCGATTCGTTTCATATATGATATTATACATGGTTCAATGCCATTCTCCCAAATCATCCCACCCTCGCCCTCTCCCACAGAGTCCAAAAGACTATTCTATACATCTGTGTCTCTTTTGCTATCTCGCATACAGGGTTATCGTTACCATTTTTCTAAATTCCATATGTATGTGTTAGTATACTGTATTGGTGTTTTTCTTTCTGGCTTACTTCACTCTGTATAATTGGCTCCAGTTTCATCCACCTCATTAGAACTGATTCAGATGTATTATTTTTAATGGCTGAGTAATACTCCATTGTATATATGTACCACAGCTTTCTTATCCATTCGTCCGCTGATGGACATCTAGGTTGCTTCCATGTCCTGGCTATTATAAACAGTGCTGCGATGAACATTGGGATACACGTGTCTCTTTCAATTCTGGTTTCCTCGGTGTGTATGCCCAGCAGTGGGATTGCTGGGTCGCAAGGCAGTTCTATTTCCAGTTTTTTAAGGAATCTCCACACTGTTCTCCATAGTGACTGTACTAGTTTGCATTCCCACCAACAGTGTAAGAGGGTTCCGTTTTCTCCACACCCTCTCCAGCATTTATTGCTTGTAGACTTTTGGATAGCAGCCATTCTGACTGGCGTGAAATGGTACCTCATTGTGGTTTTGATTTGCATTTCTCTGATAATGAGTGATATTCTTGAGCTATGCCAAGGATAGCTCCAGTCCCTCTATCTTGCAGGTAAAGACTGGTCTAGGAGGAAGAGTGAGACAGCACAGAACTAAGGATTGGAGTGGGGAATTACAAAGAGATCAATAAGAAAGTCTAAGGCTGGAGTTAGAGGGGAAGGGAAAGCCTGTGAATGAGATTAGAGGAAGAGCTAGGAGGAGCCAGAATGTCTGCTGGAGGGAGAAGGGGCTGAGGACACAGAAGGCAGGGGTTTAGGTATCGAGAGGGAAGAATAAGCCCAAGTAAGGTCAAGTTGGGAGGGGTATCGGGTGATTGTTCTGAGCCAGGAGACCAGGAGAGCTTGTGTGTCGGTCAGCCTGGCTGGAGATGTGGATGAAGATAAAAAGGTGGATACGGATGAAAAGACATCTCTGTCCACTCAGAAGCTAAGTGGCCTGGGCTGTAGTGCACCCCATGGGCCTTCCCACTCCACACCTCTTGCTGGTTCCATGTCTTGCTAAACAGCCCCCTCCATTCCCACATCCCCTCAGTGTGGCCTTCATTCTCTTCCTTTTGGGCTTTGGCCAGTCTCCCCACCAGTCCCCCTGCCTCTAGTCTTCCCCCTCCAACCCATTCCTCACACAGCTGCTAAGCATCATCCTTCTAAACTGCACGTTTGGTTGGCTTCCCTGGTGGCTCAGAGGGTAAAGAATCTGTCTGCAATGCAGGAAATCCCTGGGTCAAGAAGATCCCCTGGAGAAGGGAATGGCAACCCATTCCAGTATTCTTGCCTGGAGAACTCCATGGACAGAGGAGCCTGGTGGGCTACAGTTCATGTGGTCACAAAGAGTCGGACACGACCGACTGACTCACACACACAAACCAAGCTTAAAGGACTCCAGTCTTCCCATTGCTGGCTGAATAAAGCCCCAACTCATTTCGTGGCATGCAGGAGGCTTCAAGATCCCTCCGCCCACCTTGCCATTGCAGCTTCATCTCCTGTAACTTACCCTCAAGTCTGCAGTCACCTGCAAGTATCCAGTCACCTGAATAATTTGTTAGTCCTTGAATATGATCTTGTAATTGCCTTCCTACTTCCTGAAGTCATTCTCTCAGTCTAGAAGAGCTTTTCCTTCTCTTCTGCCTATGAAACCTCTTCTCATCTTTCAACATGAAGCCACCTCCTCTGAGAAGCCTTCCTGTACTCCTCCCTCCAGATCAGAATTAATTGTTCTGTCTCCTGTGTGTGTGTGTGTTGAAATATACAAAACATAAAATTCATCATTTTAACCATTTTAAGTGTACAGATCTGTGGCATTAAGTACATCCACACCGTTGTGCAAAATTTATCACCATCTATCACTGGAACTTTTTCATCATCCCCAAGTGATACTCTTTCCCCATTAAATACTCCCTTCTCTCAGTCCCTGGGAACTATCATCCTACTTTCCATCTCTATGAATTTAATTATTCGAAGCGCCTCATATACGTGGAATTATGTAATACATTTCCCTTTAATGACTGATATGTTTCATTTAGCATAATATCCACAAGGTTCATCCATGTTGTAGCAAGTATCAGAACTTCCTTCCCTTTTAAAGCTGAATTAAGTTTCATTGGGTACAGAGACCACGTTTCGTTTATCCATTCATCCACCTATAGATACTTGAGTTGCTTCTGCCCTTTGATTATTGTGAATGATGCTGCTATGACCATCAGAGTTACAAGTACAGTGTCTGTTCAAGTCCTTGTTCAAGTCAAGTTCTTTAGGGAAAATACCTAGAAGTGGAACTGCTGGATCATATGGTCATTCTAGCTCCCATTCTTTTCCCTCAAAGGTAACTGTGCATGATAAGCGTGCATCTTCAATGCAATAATGTAGCTATATATAAATTCCCTTGGAGCCATGTTCAATAATTAAAGTACAACAAAAACCCTGGGAAGGATATTTGACTTTTTTCCCTGTAGTAAAAGTAGGTTTTCCACATAGAGAAGCTGCAAACCAGTTGAAACGTGACAATGCTGTTAACGCTTGACCTCTAAATTTAGACTGGCAAAATGCTTCTAAGAGAATCCTTCCAAGAAATCCAGTTAGTATATTTTGTAGCTATTGCTCTGTCATGACCTGCTTAGACATTTGGAATCAAGGAACCTGAATTCCAGCCCCACCCTGCCTGTTGCTAACAGCAAGTAACTTAATTTTCTAGGCTCTAATTTTACCGTCAGTAAAATAACAAATATCCCAATACATTCATGAGAAAAGAGCAATCTAAGTGAAAGCACTCTGGTAACTTCAAAATAATGATCATCTGAATTATCATAGTGACTGGCACCCTGTGCAACACTGGGGCCTATGTAGTTGACCTGAATAGTAGTGTATCAGATTCATGTCCTTCCTCAAAGAAAGCTAAATGGAATTCTTTAAAGGATAAAGTGTAACCATACTTTTTTTTTTGAGGTTTGAATGGAACTTATGTTTGTAATTTAATTTTCATTTTGTATTGGGATATGGTTTCTGCTGTACACCAAAGTGAATCAATTATACATACACATATATCCATTCTTTTTCAGATTCTTTTCCTGTATAAGTTACTACAAAATACAGAGTAGAGTTCCCTATGCTATGCAGTAGGTCCTTCTAACTGTCTATTTTATATATAGCAGTGTGTATATGGAGAAGGCAATGGCACCCCACTCCAGTACTCCTGCCTGGAGAATCCCATGGACGGAGGAGCCTGGAAGGCTGCAGTCCATGGGGTCGCTAAGAGTTGGACACAACTGAGCGACTTCACTTTCCCTTTTCACTTCCATGCATTGGAGAAGGAAATGGCAACCCACTCCAGTGTTCTTGCCTGGAGAATCCCAGGGATGGGGGAGCCTGGTGGGCTGCTGTCTATGGGGTCACACAGAGTTGGACACAACTGAAGTGACTTAGCAGCAGCAGCAGCAGCAGTGTGTATATGTTAGTCCCAAACTCCTAATTTGTCCCTACCCACCACCTTTCCCCTTTGGTAGCCATAAATTTGTTTTCTAAGTCTGTGAGTCTTTTCTATTTTGTAAATAAGCTCATTTGTATTATCTTTTCAGATTCCACACACAAGTGATATCGTATGATGCATCTTTCTCTGTTGGACTTACTTCATTTAGGATGACAGTCTCTATGTCCATCCAAGTTGCTACAAATGGCATTATTTCATTCTGTTTTATGACTGTCTATATGTCCATTATCTATATGTACAACATCTTCGTGACCCATTCCTCTCTCAGTGGGCATTTAAGTTGCTTCCATGTCCTGGCTCTTGTCAATGGTACTGCAATGAACACTGGGGTGCGTTATCTTTTCTAATTATGGTTTTCTCCCGATATTTGCCCAAGAGTGGGATTGAAAGTACAGCCATACTTGATTATTCCCACTTGGATAAGAAAAATCTTTGAGTACGCAGTGGAATTCCAGAAACATTTGAAGAGTGATAGGAAAGCTGCTTGAGGAATTGTAACACTGGGCAGTTAAGGAGACAGTTTTCCATAAATAAGAAGTAGGCACAAAGAAGGCCCTGATTATTTATCCGAGCCAAGATTATTAAAAATGCTCTTGATAAAAATAGATGATAAGTCCTGTACAATATGTGTGCATTCCATCCGGGCAGTATCAACGTGAGTTTTTATAAAACTTGTAGGTAGAAAAAAGTACCCAAACCTACTTCACATGCTTATGTCTATGGTACATTTAGGTGTAGCAAAGATATGTTGAGAGTCACTGTTAAGATGCTGGTGCCAAATCATAAAAGTTTTACTGAGTAATAGATTAGCATAGCTTTCTTGCCTTAGGAGAACTGACCAATAAAGTTACTTTTAGATCTTACATTCTTGTCTTCTGTGTTTTCAGAATGTCTGTGCTATTGATTCTCCAGAAGGGAAGGCAGGATAAGGCAAGACTACTGATCTATTTTTTTCATGTAGAATAGTAAATTGATTGAATGGGGTATGTTCTTCCTCTTCCATTTCTCCTTCTTCTCTCCCTGAAACTAAAGAAATGGCCAGTAAATAGAAAGCATGTTTGGAACAATTATAGAATTCAAGTGACATAATCAATCACTTATATATACAAGAGAAAAGGCACAGTGTTATATATGTAATAGCAATGAAATAGAAGGAAAACAATGAGACAGCAGTTCTTCTAAAGACTGAGATCTTTTTCAGGGCTACTGATTTATATAGATCTATATTGCTCTATTCTAGAGCATTCAGAAACAGCCTGGAAAAGACAAAGAACTTTAGTATGGAATAAAGTGACATTTCTAATGAGAGGAGGAAAGATGAGTATAATGTATAGTATTGAAACAAGAGACTGTCGCTTTGGAGGAAAGTGTCTCTCCTGTTTTCTTTCCCTTTAAATGGTGTCTTTCACCCTAGTTCTCAGGCATCTGGCTAGGAAGCCAGAAACAGGTGGCGCTTGCAGTAGAGACTGTTGGCACTCACCCATTCACCATCTTGTACTCCTCCTTGTCAACCAGTCTCCTGTGGCCAAGGATTTATCTTATTTTCAAAGACATCTATAATAGGTCAGACTTGAATTTATGCAAAGTCAGAAAAGCAGTGGCACCCCACTGCAGTACTCTTGCCTGGAGAATCCCACGGATGGAGGAGCCTGGTAGGCTGCAGTCCATGGGGTCGCGAAGAGTCGGACACGACTGAGTGACTTCCCTTTCACTTTTCACTTTCATGCATTGGAGAAGGCAATGGCAACCCACTCCAGTGTTCTTGCCTGGAGAATCCCAGGGACGGGGGAGCCTCGTGGGCTGCCGTCTATGGGGTCGCACAAGTCGGACACGACTGAAGTGACTTAGCAGCAGCAGCAGCAGGAAACTCCCACATACCTGCTTGTGCATTCACCCCAGGGTTGAACATTCTAAAACCATGTCTCTTCATTAAGAATCAGCCACTGTGGGGAGGATGTTTACCTGAGCACTGCCTTCGGTAAATGAGCAGCTGGCTTCCTAAGGTGCCTGAGTTGGGTGTGGTAGAGAGCAAGCAAAGGGTCAGAAGCCAGGTTTCCAACAACTGGCAGGGGCATAGCTGCCAGAAAATACAGTGCTGTCTACATCCCGTCAGGAAACCCTCGCTCTATATTATACCTAATTGTCAGTTGGCAGCTGAGTCCCAGAAGAGTGCTACAGGGCAGGAAGCAAGGCAGGAGAGGCTATCCTGAGGGGCGAGTGGTCCTGGGACTGTGCTTTATAGTACATTTCCTGGCCAGCTAGTCCTTTGACTCAGTTCAGTTCAGTCGCTCAGTTGTGTCCAACTCTTTGCGACCCCATGGACTGCAGCACACCAGGCCTCCTTGTCCATCACCAACTCCCAGAGTTTACTCAAACTCACGCCCGTTGAGTCAGTGATGCCATCCAACCATCTCATCCTCTGTCATCCCCTTCTCCCACCTTCAATCTTTCCCAGCATCAGGGTCTTTTCCAATGAGTCAGTTCTTCACATCAGGTGGCTGAAGTCTTGGAGTTTCAGTTTCAGCATCAGTCCTTCCAATGAATATTCAGGACTGATTTCCTTTAGGATGGACTGGTTGGATCTCCTTGCTGTCCAAGGATTTCCTTGTTGTTCAAGGATCTGCTTGCTGTTCTAATCTTTTGATTGCTGCTGCTGCTGCTGCTAAGTCGCTTCAGTCGTGTCCGACTCTGTGCAACCCCATAGATGGCAGCCCACCAGGCTCCCCCATCCCTGGGATTCTCCAAGCAAGAACACTGGAGTGGGTTGCCATTTCCTTCCTCAAATTCTTGGTTGATGCTTCTTTGTGATTATTCAGTTGAATCTAGTATTGGATTATATATACTTGAATAATACCAAAACAGCGTATTTAAGCTTTAGAATTATTGGCTCACATTATGTTCAGAAAGATCTTCAGACATCCAAAGCCAGTGTTCTGGTGGTATAGCTTATCTGGTAAACAGAGGCAATGTGACAGCAATTGTGATTTCATCAAAGAACAGCAAATGTAACAGCAAAAGTGATTTATCTTGTAACATACATGATTTGAAAGTTACAATTGCAAACAGATAAAATATGAGGAACAGCAAAATAATGGTCATGAACGCATTGGTTAAGAAATGTATTTGACATTTATCACATAGAGTCATTCCAAATATTAGAATGAAGAAAATTGTCAATAATATTATCTACAATAATAGTATTATCTACACCAACAACAATAATTTCAACAGTGTGCTGTGCTGTGCTATGCTTAGTTGCTCAGTCATGTCTGACTCTTTGCAACCCCATGGACTGTGGTCCGCCAGGCTCCTCTATCCATGGGGATCCTCCAGGCAAGAATACTGGAGTGGGTTGCCATGCCTGCCTCCAGGGAATCTTCCCAACACAGGGATGGAACCCAGGTCTCCTGTATTGCAGGCGGATTCTTTACCATCTGAGCCACCAGGGAAGCCTGGTGACAGATAATATAATAATATTATCTACAGCAACGACAATAATAATTTCAACAACAATAAAGGTAACCTTTATTGAGCATCTATGCGTCTTTTGTGAGTGCCTCTCTTTTAGGCACCGAGGATACAGTAGACGGAAACAAAATCCCTACCTTCAGGGAGGGTACATTTTAGACAAAATCTCGGTTGATTAGCATCATTCTTTTTCTTTCAGGTGGCTGCTATCTGATTCTTAGGCATGCTGAGAGGGGGAGGGAGAGAGGTATAAAACAGGGAGGTATCTTTCAGAAATCACAAAGAATTCAGAAGAATCTGAGTCAAATAGTAGCTTGTACCCTGGCCACAAAGACCACCCAGAGGGCCACAGTCACTTGCCACAAAGCAGCTTCCCCCTTGCCCAGGGAGGCACTGCATTTTGGAAAGATTATCTCCTGGCCTGGAGTCTTCATCCAGCTGAAGGTTGAGTTCACCTGCTCCTGGCATGTTGCCTTGGGGCTTTGCTGACTAAACTGCTCTACCACAGTGACCCATATAAGGCAACATGATGGTTTTTAAAAACTATGGATTGAAAATCCAGAAGATAATGTTATTAAATAGACCCAGATGTTTTTAACTATCTTGTTTCATTAAGGTTCTTCACAGTTCACAAAGTGCTTTAAAATGTCTTACCTGTATTCCTCAGATTTCTAGAATCTAGAAACACCCTGTCTTCCCCTCCCCCCCACCCTTTTTTTTTTTTTTTTTACCAATTGGCTACCTCGATTGACTTGCGGGATGCTAGTTCCCTGACCAGGGATTGAACGTGGGCTGCCAGCAGTGATGTGCTAAGTCCTAACCACTGGACTGCCAGGCAACTCCCCACCCTTCTTAATTTTATATTTCAGTGATTTATTTCCAACAAAATGTCTGCATTTCCCCCAATATTATTGTGTGTTTTGGATTGCTTTTTATGCTTGGATATTGTTATATTTCCAAACAGTGTCTATTGTTGTTGTGTCAGTGGCTTGGTCGTGTCTGACTTTTTGGGACCCCGTGGACCATAGCCCGCCAGCCTCCTCTGTCCATAGGATTCTCTAGGCAAAAATACTGGAGTGGGTTGCCATTCCTTTCTCCAGGGGATCTTCCTGACCCAGGCATCCAAGCCTGGGGGTCCTGCATTGCAGGCAGATTCTTTACCATCTGGGCCACCCAGGGAAGCCCCAAACAGAATCTATATTTTATTTTCAAAAGGATAGCATGCCTGGGCTGCATCCATACTATTAAGTGATACAACTGTCTCAGCACTTTACTCATGGAGTAGTTGCATGAAAAAGGCAAAAGCTGGCCATAAGTCATCTGTTTACAAAGCGAATCCCGTGGAGTCCTTCATGTCCTACGTTGCTCTAATGTCAGCACAAGCTGGGCAGAGAGAAGGGTTTTTGCTTTGAAGTCAAGGCTCCAGGCAAACATCTAAAGCAGTGAGTGCCCTCCCTCCAACTCTGGCTGGTGCACTGCAGGCCCTTCCACATGGCACAGTAGAGCTGTTCTCTTTTTTCTGCTGTGACCGCTTGTTTAAAGGCAGTGCTGCTTGGGACCAGCGATTCTACAGACATTTTAGTGAAAGCAGGTCTTTCAGTTTGTTTGTTTTTAATCTCAGATGCCTCTGAAATATCTTTGAAATCTCAGGACTTAGAAATGTCTTGGATGCTGGTGAAGAGCAAATTAGGATATCAGATCCCATGCTGTACATACGTTCATCTCTTCCCTTCTGCAACCCAAGTTGTTCCTTTGGATTTTTTTTTAATACTTATTTTTATGTACTTATTTATTTGGCTGCACCAGGTCTTAGTTGTGGCACACAGGATCTTCAATCTTCATTGCAGCATGCAGGATCTAGTTCCCAGAACAGGGATGGAAACCAGGCCCCTGGCCTTGGGAGTGTGGAGTCTTAGCCACCGGACCACCAGGGAAGTCCCGTGCAGCCCAAGTTTTATTTTTGGTGAGCTTGTGTTCCAGAGAAATTTAGAGCTTCCCCAGAATACTCTTCCATATCTCATGTAAGTCTGTTCATGGAGGGCCCCACTAGGGCCCACCTAAATTCGACAGGTAAATATGGCTTAGGCTGAAGGTGGGGCCGCACCTCATTAATATTCAGTTCTGATCCCAAATACACAACAAGTCTCTGCCTCTCAGACTAGTTTGCATTGTGAACTGGGAAAATGATTATGCATTTTTTTTACAAGTTTGATTTCTCGTTGCAAAAAATAGCATTTTATTTTTTTAAAAATTTATTCTATTGAAGTATGGTTGATTTATGTGTTGATTTCTGCTGTACAGCAAACTGAGTCAGTTATACATATATATTCTTCTTGATATTCCTTCCCATTATGGTTTATTACAGGATATTGAATGTAATTCCCTGTGGTATACAGCAGGACCTTGTTGTTTGTTCATTCTACGTATAATATTTTGCTCACCCCAAACCCCCAATTCATCACTCCCTGCCTTTCCCCTTGGCAACCACAAGCCTGTTCTCTATGTCTGCGAGTCTCTCCCATATCATAGATAAGCTCATTTGTGTCCTAGTTTAGATTCCACATATAAGTGATATTATATGGTATTTGTCTTTGTCTGACTTACTTCACTTAGTATAATAATCTCTAGGTTCATCCACATTGTTAAATGGCATTATTTCATTCTCAGTTGAGTAGTATCCCATCTTATTTATCCATTCATAAAATAACACTTTACTAACAGGATGCCACATCAGAATGTACACAGGTATGAAATCATCTGGTATTTCAGACACAAAAATTAGGATTTGAATAAAATCTCCCCAAGTGTAAAAGACACAACTCTAACAACTATTGACCTATTTTTAAAAAGATCTTCAAACCACCATAATCTCTTACCAGTCTTTTTTTTTTTTTTTTTTAGTTGAAGTATAGTCAATTTACAATGTGACCACAGGTCACAGAGAATTATTTCAGGTGCTATATTCTTCTGTATAGCACCTATGCTTGGTTCATTTAAAATAAAAACATACTGGGCAGCTACTGTTTCAGGCACTTGGGAATACAGAAAGTTAAAATGCCGTCCTCACAACTTATTAAACTCAAAGTGTATTTGAAAAGACAAAAAAATTACAAAAATAACACTACATACTGGGAGTCATGGGCTTCCCTGGTGGCTCATATGGTAAAGAATCTGCCTGCAATGCAGGAGACCTGGGTTCAATCCCTGGATCTGGAAGATCCCCTGGAGGAGGGCATGGCAACCCACTCCAGTATTCTTGCCTGGAGAATCCCATGGACAGAGAAGCCTGGTTGCAAAGAATCAGACACGACTGAGTGATTATAACACACACACTGGGAGTTACAGTGCTTCCCAGGTGGTACAGTGGCAAAAGTCCACCTGCCACGACAGGAGACAGGGGTTTAATCCCTGGCTCAGGAAGATCCCCTAGAGAAGGAGAGGGCAACCCACTCCAGTATTTTTGCCTGGAAAATTCTATGAACAGAGAAGCCTGGCAAGTTACAGTCCATGGGGTCAAAAAGAATCAGACGTAACTGAGCACACATACACGCATGCCTCCCTGGGAGTTAACAGACAAAAGGAAAGACCTCTGTATTGAATTGTGTTCTGGGTTATCTGTCACATGTACTTAAATATTCTTTCCCTCTTAGCAGATAAAAGCGAAAATGCATACTTTATATCTTAACTTATAAATACTAAACGGGCAAGAGTGTGCCTTTTGTGTATTCACTACAGTCTTCTGCTGACACAGGACAAAGACTGATTGAGACATTACAGCAGTTGGGTGGGGTAGGCTCCTTCCATCTGTGTGATGTAGTCGTAGCCTGGCTTAGGGTAAACCTTTATCCTTTGGTGCTGGTCCTTATTTTTTTATATTTAATTATTATTTAATTTGGCTCTCTTGGGTCTTGATTGCAGTGCAAGGGATCTTTGTGGCATGTGAACTCTCAATTGCGCATGTGGCATGTGAACTCTAGTTCCCTGACCAGGGATTGAACCCAGGCCCCCTGCATTGGGAGCATGGAGTCTTAGCTACTGAACCACCAGAGAAGTCCCATGTCTGCTCCTTATTAAAACAGACTCTCCACCAGCCCCTCTGGAGAATCAGCACAACCTATTATTATAATTATGATGTGCTTTATCGCACCTCGCTAATTGCTACACAATAGGCCCAAGATACGTCAAGGCTGTATATTGTCACCCTGCTTATTTAACTTATATGCAGAGTACATCATGAGAAACGCTGGACTAGAAGGAAAACAAGCTGGAATCAAGATTGCCGGGAGAAATATCAATAACCTCAGATATGCAGATGACACCACCCTTATGGCAGAAAGTGAAGAGGAACTAAAAAGCCTCTTGATGAAAGTGAAAGAGGAGAGTGAAAAAGTTGGCTTAAAGCTCAACATTCAGAAAACAAAGATCATGGCATCCGGTCCCATCACTTCATGGGAAATAGATGGGGAAACAGTGGAGACAGTGTCAGACTTTATTTTTTTAGGCTCCAAAATCACTGCAGACGGTGACTGCAGCCATGAAATTAAAAGACGCTTACTCCTTGGGAGAAAAGTTATGCCCAACCTAGATAGCATATTCAAAAGCAGAGACATTACTTTGCCAACTAAGGTCCGTCTAGTCAAGGCTATGGTTTGTCCAGTGATCATGCATAGATGTGAGAGTTGGACTGTAAGAAGGCTGAGCGCTGAAGAATTGATGCTGTGGTGTTGGAGAAGACTCTTGAGAGTCCCTTGGACTGCAAGGAGATCCAACCAGTCCATTCTGAAGGAGATCAACCCTGGGATTTCTTTAGAAGGAATGATGCTAAAGCTGAAACTCCAGTACTTTGGCCACCTCATGCGAAGAGTTGACTCATTGGAAAAGACTCTGATGCTGGGAGGGATTGAGGGCAGGAGGAGAAGGGGACGACAAAGGATGAGATGGCTGGATGGCATCACTGACTCGATGGACGTGAGTTTGAGTGAACTCCAGGAGTTGGTGATGGACAGGGAGGCCTGACGTGCTGTGATTCATGGGGTCACAAAGAGTCGGACACGACTGAGCGACTGAACTGAACTGAACTGAACTGAAGATATTTATTTGTCCTACAGAGTTTAACCTATGCTTTGAGGTTCTTCAACAAGTGACTAGACATTTTAAGCAAATTGGGACATAGCTTAGCTAGAAACAACCAGGTTGAAATAGGGAGCAATTATCTACCTGGCTATAGTTGAAGCAGTCAGTCAGTTCAGTCGCTCAGTTGTGTCCGACTCTTTGCGACCCCGTGGACTACAGCACGCCAGGCTTCGTCACCAACTCCCAGAGCTTGCTCAAACTCATGTCCATTGAGTTGGTGATGCCATCCAACCATCTCATCTGTCGTCCCCTTCTCCTCCTGCCTTCAGTCTTTCCTGGCATCAGGGTCTTTTTCTAAAGAGTCAGCTCTTCACATCAGGTGGCCAAAGTTTTGGAGCTTCAGCATCAGTCCTTCCAATGAATATTCAGGACTGATTTCCTTTAGGATTGACTGGTTTGATCTCCTTGCAGTACAAGGGACTCTCAAGAGTCTTCTCCAACACCACAGTTCAAAACCATAATTTCTTCGGTGCTCAGCTATCTTTATAGTCCAACTTTCACATCCATACATGACTACTGGAAAAACCATAGCTTTGACTAGGTGGATCTTTGTCGGCAAAGTAAAGTCTCTGCTTTTTAATTTGGTGTCTAGATTGGTCATAGCTTTTCTTTCAAGGATCAAGTGTCTTTTAATTTCACGGCTGCAGTCACCATCTGCAGTGATTTTGAAGCCCCCAAAAATAAAGTCTCTCACTGTTTCCATTCTTTCCCCATCTATTTGCCATGAAGTGATGGGGCCAGATGCCATGATCTTAGTTTTATGAATGTTGAGCTTTAAACCAGCTTTTTCACTCTCCTCTTTTACTTTCATCAAGAAGCTCTTTAGTTCCTCTTCACTTTCTCCCATAAGGGTGGTGTCATCTCTATATCTGAGGTTATTGATATTTCTCCCAGCAATCTTGATTCCAGCTTGTGCTTCGTCCAGGCCGGCATTTCCCATGATGTACTCTGCATATAAGTTAAATAAACAGAGTGACAATATACAGGCTTGATGTACTCGTTTCCCAATTTTGAACCAGTCCATTGTTCCTTGTCTGGTTCCAACTATTGCTTCCTGACCTGCATACAGTTGGAACAGAGGGATATATTAGCCATTTTCACCGACCTGCCTTCCTAGCATCACCGTCAACCTCCTTGAAATGTGGCCTTTACTCTTTCTATTTTAAAAAGGATCTTCAAGCCCTGTTCTCTCTCTCACCAGTTTTTTTAAATTTAAGTATAGTTGATTTACAGTGTTGTGTTAATTTCTGCTGTATCGCAAAGTGATTCAGTTATACATAGATATGCATTCTTTTTCATATTCTTTTCCATTATGATTTATCACAGAATATTGTATATATTTCCCTGTGCTATACGGTAGGACCTTGTGGTTCATACATTCTATTTATAATAGTTTGCATCTACTAACACCAAACTCCCAGTTCATCTCTACCTCACCCCCTCTGGGCCACCACAAGTCTGTTCTCTGTGTCTGCCCTCTCACCGGTTTTTACATATGTTCTTTCTCCTTCTGGAGAAGTACTTCTTAAACTTTAGTGTGCATAGAAGCCATCTGAGGATCTTGTTGAAATGCCAGGTATGACTCAGTGAGTCTGGGGCAGGGCCCTAGGTTCTGGACTTCTCACATGCTGATGCTGCTGGTCCATGGAGGAGCATGGGCTTAGAACGTCCTGCAGGCCTGTTTCGGTTTTTGGATATATGGATCTTAGAGACATCTACGAAAAAGCAAAAGTAATAACCATACTAATGACAAAACAATAAACTTTCAGGGACCTATCAGCTTCCCAACTTTTTATTGCCGATTAAGGTCAAGAAAGGCCATTAAACATGTGTCAGGCTCTAATTGCCATATCATAAAGAAAGGTTATTTGAATTCCAAAAAGTAGGAAGGGCATAGTTTCAGAATAGAGGACAACCTTTTGAATTGAATAAACTTGACTTTGTGGAAAAACTCACTATATTGGTCTCATTTGTAAAATTTTACCCTAGACTAGGGCTTCTCAGGTGGTGCTAGTGGTAAAGAACCCACTTACCAATGCAGGAGATTTAAGAGACTCAGATTCGATCCCTGGGTTGGGAAGATCCCTTGGAGAAGGAAATGGCAACCCACTCCAATATTCTTGCCTGCAGAATCCCATGGGCATTTGGCAGGCTATAGTCCATATAGGGTTGCTCAGAGTCAGACATGACTGAAGTGACTTAGCATGCACACAGGAGCACTAAAATCAGTTAGAAAAAATTGCCCTTCCTGAAGTCAACTGAGGCTTTTAACTCTCAAGTCTAGAGTCAGCGTTTCTGGGAAGTCTTTTCTGATCCCAGGGATGGGGTTGGATGTCCCTCCACAGTGCCCCAGGGATCCCTGGGGATCCTTAGGATAAAAATTTAATAGCACTTCATTCTTTTTATGGCTGAGTAACATTCCATTGTGTGTGTGTATGTGTACACACACACATCTATATATACATGTATCTTCTTTATCCATTCATCTATCAATAGACATTTAGATTGCTTCCATATCATGCTATGAATATTGGCATGCATGTATCTTTTCAAATTACAATTTTCACCAGATGTATGTCCAGGAGTGGGATTGTTGGATAATATGGTAACTCTATTTTTGCTTTTTAAGGAACTTCCATATTGTTCTCCACAGTAGAATGTCTTTCATCTCTCTCTCTGCATCTCAAAGCCTCAGACATCACAAGTACATCAAAAAGACTCAGTAATTGAATGATGGCCTGAAATAATGCCTCAGTGTTAATTACAGTCCTACTAGTGAATTCCGTTTGTGGTGATAGGTAGAATTAGGGATATTTTTTGATGGTCCAAACTAATGGCATGTATGAGATTACTGAAAGAATGTAAATTAAGAATCTTCTTAGGTAACAACATATATGCAGGTCAGGAGGCAACAGTTAGAACTGGACATGGAACAACAGACTAGTTCCAAATAGGAAAAGGAGGACGTCAAGGCTGTATACTGTCACCCTACTTATTTAACTTATATGCAGAGTACATCATGAGAAATGCTGCGCTGGAAGAAGCACAAGCTGGAATCAAGATTGCTGGGAGGAATATCAATAACCTCAGATATGCAGATGATACCACCCTTATGGCAGAAAGTGAAGAGGAACTAAAAAGTCTCTTGATGAAAGTGAAAGAGGAGAGTGAAAAAGTTGGCTTAAAGCTCAACATTCAGAAAACAAAGATCATGGCATCCGGTCCCATCACTTCATGGGAAATAGATGGGGAAACAGTGGCAGACTTTATTTTTTTGGGCTCCAAAATCACTGCAGATGGTGACTGCAGCCATGAAATTAAAAGACGCTTACTCCTTGGAAGGAAAGTTATGACCAACCTAGATAGTATATTCAAAAGCAGAGACATTACTTTGCCAACAAAGGTCCGTCTAGTCAAGGGTATGGTTTTTCCAGTAGTCATGTATGGATGTGAGAGTTCGACTGTGAAGAAAGCTGAACGCTGAAGAATTGATGCTTTTGAACTGTGGTGTTGGAGAAGAGTCTTGAGAGTCCCTTAGACTGCAAGGAGATCCAACCAGTCCATTCTAAAGATCAGCCCTAGGTGTTCTTTGGAAGGACTGATGCTGAAGCTGAAACTCCAGTACTTTGGCCACCTCATTCGAAGAGTTGACTCATTGGAAAAGATGCTGATGCTGGGAGGGATTGGGGGCAGGAGGAGAAGGGGACGATAGAGGATGAGATGGCCTGATGGCATCACCAACTCAATGGACGTGAGTTTGAGTGAACTCCAGGAGTTGGTGATGGACAGGGAGGCCTGGTGTGCTGCGATTCATGGGGTCTCAAAGAGTTGGACACGACTGAGCAACTGAATTGAACTAGATAGCACAGGGTTCTTTTGAGTAGGCAGTGAAACACATGTAAATCTTTACCTGTTCCTCATGTTGAACCTGACTGGTCCAACTTTTGAATTGGTCAAGTAATATTCTGTTCTGTGAACTTGCTGATACCTTGAACTCTTCCTTTGTTTTTCTGGTCTTCTGAATGAGCTACCATGAGGGTTCTTGTGAATTTTTAATCTGTGCTGATTCCCTGGGCTCTTGACTTTTGAATAGAAATGGATAGTAAACATGGATTTTTTATGATAACATTTCATAAGTTCTAGGGTTGCCATAACAAAATATTGCAACCTAGGTGGCTTAAACAACAGAAATTTATTTTCTCATCATTCTTGTAGATAGAAGTTCCAGATCAAGGTTCGAGCAGAGTTTGTTTTTGTGAGACCACTCTTCCTGGTTTGCAGATGGTCATAGTTCCACTATGTTCTCATATAGCCTTTCCTGTATGCCTGTGTGGAAAATTCTGGTGACTCTTTCCCTTCTCATAAGGATACTAGTTCCACTGGATGAGGGCTCCACCCTTATGACCTAATTTAACCCTAATGACCTCTTTTAAGGTTCTGTCTCCAAACTGAGTCACATATGCATTAAGGCTCCAACCTATGAATTTGGTACAAGAAGTGGGAATCAATGGTATTTGTGATATGAGGGAGACTTAAGTATGGGCAGAGTCCCCTCTTGTTGAGGCTTAATGGCAGTGTTGAGGTAAATTTCATTGAGATGATGAAATTTGAGCAAAGAAAGGAAGGAGGTAAGGGAGTTATCTATGTGGCTCTGGAGAAAAGGCATTTCAAGAAGAGGGAACAGCCAGTGCCAAGGCCTTAGGATAGGAATGTATCTAGAGTGGTCGGTAAACAGTAAAGAGGCCAGTGTGCCTGCAAGATGTCAGAGTAGGAAGAGATGAAGTTATGGGGATCCAGATGGTGCAGAAATCTGCAAGCCATTGTAAGGACTTCGGTTTTACCTGAGTGAAACCGAGAGCCACTACAGGGTTTTGTGCAGAAATGTGACATGGTCTGATTTACACATGCATGTGGCCACAAAATGATTAATTTTACATATTCTGGTGACTTGGATGTGAAATTATGCACATATACATTAACTGCATCTTTTAAAACCTTGATTTTAGAATCTCCCTTTAGAAACTAATTTTAGAGTCAAATTATCTGGCGAACTGCCCACTTATGAAGTTTTCCAGCATGTGATAAACGCATAAGTAGGGCTTCCTTCTAGATATCTATCACTTGTCTTTATTCTTCCTTCTATTGCGTGTGCTTGATTCCACATTATTTTGTGTGTTCATCTGAAATATTTTAAATAAGTTTTATCTAATATGTATATTTAACATCTATGTTCTAAGATACTCTTATACAGAATTAATACTATGGTTAAAATACTTTATAACTCAGATATAAGAAGAAAAGAATAGTCACAAAAGACATTACTTTGTGCCTTTTACAAGAAAATAATACTTTGAGGGCCAACTGTGTATCATTGTCATATAAAGTCTGTTTTGTTCTCTTTGTCTTTAACAAAATCATGACTGTCTATTATTTCCCATTTGAGAAACAGAAACTAGCTTGTTTCTTAACACTTCTGATCTCTTTTGGCCATTAAAGAAAAAAAAAAGGGTGTTTTTGAGATTAGTGTGTGAAAGTTGGTGTATAAATAAGAGCAGGTTCTGTTACAGGTAAAACTGTGAAATAGGTCATTTGGCTTCCTCTTCCTCTGAATTCAGGGAAATTCACCAAAGTATCTTAGGCACTTAGCACACAGTACCAACACAAGTAGGTGTCACTATATATTTGTTAAGTAAATAGCACTTTCACTAACCTGCTGGAGATTTCATGTACTGCCCTTCCCTGGAGTAGTCCAGTTTTGAAAGATTGTGGGAGGAAGTGGGTGAACTGTCAATGGTTGAACTTCAGAAGTCAGTGGGAAGATTTTAAAGTCTGGGATTTCCCCAAGAGCCCCTTCAAACCACATCACTGGGCACCTATTTACTTGTTTAGTCACTGGATCAGATGGAAGTTGCATTTGGTATACAGCCTTGGGATACAATATCCTGAATTATTTCTAGAGTCCCATGTAAAGTTGTTGATTCTAAACCAGTTCATTTCAATTAGTAAACCATTGCTTATACAGATGACCTTTGAACAACGTGTTTGAAAGGGCACCAGTCCACTTACATGCAAAAGTTGTTCACTAAATCTGTAACACAGTGCTACACCATCTGAAGTTGGTTGAAACCATAGATAATGATTATAAAGCTATATGCAGGATTTTTAACTAGTAGCGGGCCAGTGCCCCTAACAGCTTCCCTCTGGTTCAAGGATCAGCTGTACCTTGTATTAGGTAGGACTTGAACCCCAGACTTTCAAGCCTCAAAGCTCAGGTTCTTTTCCAGTATCTTAGACATTCCACCGCAAGGCCAGCCACAGTGACTAGGTGGTGATGCCAAACTACGGCATCAGTAGCCTGGTCAGCCATATGCTGGACCTGACAGTCAGTGATGAAGCTAAAATATTCTTGTATTTAACCTATGGTTCCCACGCTCTGGAGGCACTGCTACTGTAAGACACACAACTTTGTCAGTGCACACTGCCTAATACTGTGTGTGAAGAGGGTTAAACATACACCTGTGCACTTAATTCTAAAGTAGCTTCGTACACCTCTTTACGTTTGTGTAATAAGCCTACAGTAACCTTTGCAAAATGTTTCTTTTTCCCGGCCCCGGAGGAAGGGCAGAGTCCCTCGTGGGTAACCCTTTCTCCCTCTCCCAACCCCTTCCCGTATTTCTTCTACTCCCATTCTCCAGACCCAGAGAAGGGGCACAGTATGATTATGTTGAACGGAGGGAGAGGACGCTACGCATGGACTTGGTGCTTTTCAAACGGAGCAGGCTCTCCCTAGGGTGTGACGCTACCCGCCTCGCAAAGCCCTGGAACAGCGAGGACGCGAGACCAGCCACCCATCCCCGCCACGAGGAGAAAGCCCCAGCCCCGACCCCACCCCGAGAGCTCGGCCCGCCTTCCTCTCTTCCTCATTGGCTCCGGCCTTCACGCGTTACGCCTGCGACGCTGGCGCTGCCTTACCGGCGAGGGGCGGGGCTCGGGAACGCGTGAGGCGGGCAAGTGCGCAAGCGCAGGAGCGAGTCTGGGGCCGGACAGGGGGGAGGGAGGGGGTGGTGTACCCGGTTTCCTGGGTTACCTGAGGGGGCGGGGGGTGGGGAATTTGCGGCGGCGGTGGCGGCGGCGTCAGCGGCGTCGACTCGGGATTCTCCCGGTGAGGAGGAACGCGCGTCAGTGGCGGCCAGAGAGCAGGTAAAGGCTGCCGCCGGGCCCGGGCATGCCGGCCGCTGTTAGGGGTCCCGGACCCTATCGGTGGCCTGGAGGGAAGGCGGTTGGGGTGGCAGTCAGCCCCGGCTGGGGGTCGCGGTGGCAGGGCTGAGGGCGCGGGGGACTCGGCCTCGACGCGCCGGCCCGAGGCTTCTTTCCGGCTCTGGGGCTCCGGGACGTCTCCCCGCCGCGCCCGGGCAGCCTGTGACAGCACCTGAGCCGCGGGCGCGAGCTCTGCCCGGCTTCTCTGGACCTTTGCGGCGGCCAGCGGCCACTAACTTTATTTCCCGGCGCTTGGAGGGCGGAGGTCAGGCAGGCTGGCGGCGACTTGCTGCGATCTCGATTGCATTTGTTATCCTGTACCCCGGCAAAACTTGCACCCGCGCCGGGCCCACACCGGCAGGTTGACGGCTGGAGTTGACAGTTTCGGCGCCACCACCCTGCGGGTCGCGCTGTAAGATCTTGCCCCGCGGGTGTTCGCCCACCTGTCATCTCCTCTGCGCCTCAGCCCGCTGCTTTTTTTCCTGCCTGTAAAGCCCTTTGCCCGGGCGAGAGACTCTTCAGAGGATCCTCTGAGACATCTTTAGTCTGTCCCGGGCATCATTGGCGCCTTGTCTGAGGTGCGGGTTGGCCTCTGGTGGGATTATAACTGTATAATTTTCTGTATGGGAAATAACCCAGGGAGACCCCAGCACCACAGTGTGGAGGCCAGTTGTTTGCTTGCTGGCAGAGGGGGTAAGCATAGAGGCTTTAAAAAACGCTTCCTAGCTCTGGGTGTTACTGGGTTAAACAAAACAAAACAACCATACACACCCAGTGACAGCACTTGGTAGTTGATGAGGTTGTTTTAAGCAGGTACAACATTTTAAGAGAGTTGCATCTCGTGTTGAATACTTTGGTGTTGAATTCAGACCAGAATGTTTCCTTGAATATTGAATTCAGCTTGTACTTTCCTTGGGGTTTGTTTAGCAGATTGATGGCACAAACTGAATTGGTCTTTTCTTCCTGATGACCCTTGGCTATTCTGCTCTGTTACTTTAAACTTCCACACCCAGGAACCTTATGCTAATAAAGATGTTGACTTTGTGCTTTCATCTTATAAATGTAGTTAGTTAATACGGGGGATCTGTTTTAAAGAGCTTTGCAAGTAGCCAGCAACATTTTTTTTTTTTTTTCCTGACAGCTCTTTGTTGTCATCCACGTTGTTACTACAAAGATTGGAAAATTTGGAGAAGTGGGGGAGCATAGGGAGAAAATGAGTTACTATATAATTTAATTTACATTAAAGTGAATTTGTAAGCTATAAGATTATATGTGAATATAGTAAATATTTTTGAGTACCTACTGTGTACCAGTTTTCTAAACAGATAAATATCCTCTCCAGCAGGGAGTTTGCATTAGTAGGGGATGGCAGATAATAAAATATGTTCTTTGTCAGATGGTGTTAAGTACTGTAGAGAAAAAGCATGGATGAGGTAGAGACTTGCAGTTTTATTTTGTTTTATCAAAGTATAGTTGATTTAAAACATTGTGCTAATTCCTGCTGTACAGCAAAGTGATTCAGTTCTACACCCCCCCACACACACATTCTTCTTTAAAATACCTTTTCCATAGGATACTGAATATAGTTCTCTGTGCTATACATTAGTACCTTGTTGTTTATCTGATCCGTATACTAGCTTACATCTGCTAACCCCAACCTCGCACTCTGTCCCCTCGCCTTTGACAGCCACAGATCTGTTCTCTAAGAGACATGCAGCTTTAATTAGAGATAGCCAAGGAAAACTTCCTAGAGAAGATGACATTTGAGCCCTAGAAGACTACAGGGAAGTGAAAGGGCAATCCCTACACCTCTCTTGAGGGAAGAGTGTTCAAGCAGAAAGAAAGGTGCTAGCAGAATGCTTAGAGGCAGGAGTGTACTGGGCGCATTTGGGGACAGCAGAGGCTGATTTGGCTGTGGTGGAGTGAGCAAAGTAAAAGCAGCGGAAATGCAGAAGAGAGGTAAGTGGGAATGGGGAATCAGATTGTGCAAGGGCTTGTAGGCCTTTGAAGGACTTGGGCTTCCACTCTGAGGGAGAAGGGGGCTCATCCTTTTGAATAGAGAAGGCATATAATCAGACTTGGCCTTTTAAAAGGGTCACTGTGGTGGCTGGATGGAGAATAGATTTTATCTGGGGTGGGGTGAGGTGTTGGGCAGAAGCAGTGATGTCAATTCCAGGACCCTTCCCATAATCCAGGCCAGAGAGGTTGTACCTTAGACCATAGTGGAATTGGTGGAGTGGTTGATTTTTCAATAAATTGAGGGTAAGGTCAACAGGAAACTTAAAGGATACCAGAATTTCTGTCCTGAGCAAGTAGATAGATGGAGTAGACATATATTGAGGTGAGGTTCATGAGAGGAGCAACTTGGTTGAGAGAAGGTTAGGACTTGGTTAGAAAACAATGAAATTAGACTCCAAGTGGAGATTAGTAGTAGTAGACCCAGTGACTTTGTATTGAAGACACTTCTATGTTATCTTGACTATAATAGGGACTTAATGTTTTCAACCATGAACTGCCAACTTTTTTTCATACTCATTTTCTTTCTAGACTTTTGGACCAACCTAATCATCTTTTTCATCACATGTAGCTTTGTTTTTACTTGCATGCACTTAGAGCATCTATTTCAGTTGTAGAGAAAGCCATATAATCCAGAATTTCCAAATACATTTTTCATTTGTTGTTGTATCTAACTTACACCTTCATCTGATTAACTTTTTTCTGAATTGTGTTTGGATACCTGGCTTAAGTTCAAGAATTTTTTCAAGCTTCAGGAATCTTGTTATCAAATGTGGCTTCACTTGGCCATTTGTAAATTACAATGGAAATGACCTGTATTTTTAATACTTTACTAGTAGTCAGTAATGTACAGAGATTATCCTAATTCTTCTGTTTCATTAAAGATGACTTGACATAAATGGGTCATCACATATTCGGTGGAGATCGTCTTCATCAAATTATGCAGTATTTGGAGCAATAGAATTTTATCTGTACAACTTGTATGAAAAATATATTATGGTCTTAAAATTTAAGGTCTACCCCTTAACATTTTCAGAACGCCAGTAATACACTAATATTTTTTAAAAGGTTTTTAACCAAAACATATGAAAGTATATAAAAACACGTTAGATAAGTATGTTACATAAGTATATAAAAATTAGTTTAGTTCAGTCGCGTCCAACTCTTTCGACCCCATGGACTGTAGCACACCAGGCCTCCCTGTCCATCACCAACTCCTGGAGTTTACCCAAACTCCTCTCCATTGAGTTGGTGATGCCATCCAACCATCTAAATCTCTGTCGTCCCCTTCTCCCCCTGCCTTCAAGCTTTCCCAGCATCAAGGTCTTTTCCAGTGAGTCAGCTCTTTGCATCAGGTGGCCAAAGGATTGCAGGTTAAGCTTCAACATCAATTCCTTCCAGTGAACACTCAGGACTGATCTTTAGGATGGACTGGTTGGATCTCCTTGTGGTCCAAGGGACTCTCAAGAGTCTTCATCATCACAGTTCAAAAGCATCAATTCTTCGGCACTCAGCTTTCTTTGTAGTCCAACTCTCACATCCATACATAAATAGCTATAAACTGATCTTAGAGTTGATAAGGTGTCTGTATTCTCTTTGCTGTTGCTTCTCACTGGCGTTTATCCTGTGCCTCTTAATTCTCCTGGCTTTGTTTTACAGTAATTGAGACAATGGGAAATTTTGAATGCTATCCAAGCCTAACTTCTGGGAAGAAAAAAAAAAGAAAAACCTTATCTAATAATATGAAAGAGTAATGTTTAAAAGGTGTAATCATCTTAATTAGCCAAGAAAGAAATCAAACAGTTTTCCAAAAGGCTAGTCATTATTCCATTCAAATGTGATTCTTTGAAGTCGAAACTCAAGAGAGATCAGGAAGTTAGAGAACTTTTAGCCACTTTAGATAAGTGGAAGAAATAGATGAATAATAAGCTAGAGTAAGTACTACACATATTCTCTACAACTGCTGCCACTCGTCTATAAAAAGTAAAGAGAATAGAAGATTTTTGCCAGAAACCCGAAGAGTTGCACATTTTAAATAAAAAAAATGTGTAAGGAGGTGAAGCCTGGAAACTATACATTAAACATCTTGGCACTGACTGATTTCTATAAAAATTGTAGACCAGATTGCCAAACAGATGCTTTGTGATTTGTGATTAGAAAATAAAGTACTGATTACTAAGATACAGAATTGGTTTTTAAAGAATGCATCATATTATGCTAACTTCATGCTCATTTTGCCAAAGATATAGTAATATTAAATAATCTTTGTGAGTACCTCACATCTTACAGAGTGCATTCCCATTTAGCATCTCATTTAACCTTCACATCATCCCTGTTAAGTCCTGTCAGGGGAGGAGGGCCTCAACATCAGGGACCCTGGGGAGACACAAAAGGGACACATATGGGAGATCTGGAGCTTCCCTGGTGGCTCAGATGGGAAAGAAACTGCCTGCGGCGCAGGAAACCGAGGTTTGATCCCTGGGTCGGTAAGATTCCCTGGAGAAGGGAATGGCAACCCTCTCCAGTATCCTTGCCTGAAGAATTCCGTGGACAGAGGAGCCTGGGGGGTGTACAGTCTGTGGAGTTACAAAGAGTCGGACATGACTGAGTGAGTAACACTTTCACTTTCATGGGAGATTTTAGCAAGGGCTTGGTTAGATACGAGGTAGGGGAAGAAGAGGGAGGAATCAGAGAGGGCTTTAAGGATTCTGGATTAGGTGAATGGTGCTGCTGCTGCTGCTGCTGCTGCTGCTGCTAAGTTACTTTAGTCATGTCCGACTCTGTGCAACCCCATAGACAGCAGCCCACCAGGCTCCGCCATTCCTGGGATTCTCCAGGCAAGAACACTGGAGTGGGTTGCCATTTCCTTCTCCAATGCATGAAAGTGAAAAGTGAAAGTGAAGTCACTCAGTTGAGTCCGACTTTTAGCGACCCCATGGACTGCAGCTTACCAGGCTCCTCCATCCATGGGATTTTCCAGGCAAGAGTACTGGAGTGGGGTGCCAATGGTGATGCTAGTAATCGATATTCTAAAAAGACAGAGAGGAGTAGATAGGGAGATGTTAACAACATCAGTTAACATCAGTTTGGTGAAGTAGCTGTTTTGTTTCTTGAAACTGAATCTGGAATGAGTCACATATAATTTAAAATTTTAACATATGTAGGTCTGGAGTTCAGGAGAGAAGTCTGAACCAGGTAAAAAAAGTTTTCATTCATTCAGTAAATATATTCTTTCAAATAATTTTGGTAAAGCAGGGAGGACAGTGGGTGGAGATTTGAGCAGGGAGATGTGATTAGGGAAGGTTTGTTTTTCTTTAAACATGGAAGAAAAAGGATACTTTAGTGGACTGAAGGAAAGGGGCTATTGAAAAGGAGAGAAAATTGAAGTCACAAGAGAAAGAAGATAATAGACATAATCTCAGAGGCAGTGGAAGGATTGGGAAAAAGAGTACAGGTGCACAGGTGGAAGGGTTATCCTGAAGAAAAGTAGTGATGCAGATTCCTTTTGAAAAAAGAAAAGAATATAAGGAGTAGATACAGAGACAAATGAGTAGCTAGGATAGTTTCATTTGTTTCTGTGGAGCAAGGTTATCTGCTGAGATTGAGAAGGAAGAACATGGATTGGGGTATTTTTGTGGGGAAAGGAAAAGTTACCATTGTGATTGGAAAGTGGCCTTGACCAAGGACAAGTGACCTAATCGCTGATAGTGTTTAACGCCCCTGCAATCACAAATATAGAAAGAGGCTGTCCATGCTGAAGCAGTTTTCTCCAGCAGTTCCTGTAACAGAGCAGAAGGCAAATAGGCTCACCTGGATGGGGATTGGAAGGGAAGGTGTGATGGAGAACTTGGGTAGAGGGCGGTGTGAAGTCAAGGGTTTCCTGGTGGTGATGAGGTTGTTAACTGAAGGGCTGAACTTTTAAGCATCCTGCTTGATTAAGGAAGAAAGTGAAGCCATGACAGGGCTGGTAAATGTGGAGAATGAAGAGGATGGAGAATCCCAATGAGTAAGCTGTAGGATTAGTGGAAGTACAGGAGTATGAGAGATGGGAAAATGTGATGTGAAAGTCCTAAATTTAAGATTCATGTGCTGGAACAATTTCAGGTGAAATAAGAGCCCAAGTATGACCAATGATGGTGGGTAGCCAAGATTAGTAGCACTGATTACAATATAAGACTAATAAAAGCAACTGCTTATTGTGTGCTTTGTGCTGGTCACTATGCTGAATGCTTCTTATAGATCAATTATGAGCTTCTCATAATAAACCTGTGAGCATTATTATTATTTAATAATAAATCAAACTTATTTTTCACAACCATCCTGTGAAGCACATCTTAGGAGCTCCATTTTACAAATGAAGAAACTGGGGCTCAGTAAGATTAAGTAATTTTCCCCAAGGCACACAGCTTGGAAGTACCTGAGTCTTTCTAGCCCCAGAACTCTTATGCCCAACTCCTAAATCAGGCTGGCCTTCTGCCAAGTAGGGGTCATTGAAGAAAAGGAAGTCAAAGTACTCTAAATCCTAGTGTGTTGGCATTAGTTTTTCTCATGGGTAGTGAAGCCCTGGAATAACAGATCTTGTGTGGAGAGGAAGACAGGAATTGTATGACAAAGTTCTCAATAAATGAATGACTCAAAGGTCAGTCAATGAGAACTATAACTATAGTTACAGCCTCAAAAGGGGATGGAGTGGGATGCTGCTGCTAAGTCGTTGTGTCCGACTCTATGCGACCCTATAGACGGCAGCCCACCAGACTCCCCCGTCCCTGAGATTCTCCAGGCAAGAACACTGGAGTTGGTTGCCATTTCCTTCTCCAGTGTGTGGAAGTGAAAAGTGAAAGTGAAGTCACTCAGTCGTGTCCCACTCTGTGCAACCCCATGGACTGCAGCCCACCAGGCTCCTCTGTCCATGGGATAGTTATAGCCTTAAAAGGGGATGGAGTGGGATAATAATGTCCAAATCACCTTTGGAAACCAGAATAGTACTGACTTGTCTTCCTGGCCTGGGGTCTGGGTGTGTGTAGTGATTTATTAAGAGAAGGAGATGAAGTGATCCTCTTGTGTGGAGGTAGAGGATATAGGGAAGTTTCTTAGCAACAGAACTAGGGATTCTAATGGTAGGGAGTAAAGAATTCAGAATTGAGCCAGGAGGACTCATCTAGTTTTTGCATTAAAAATCGGAAAGGATGGTGGCAGGTAGGCTGATTATATAATGTGTTGACTAAACAGATGTTATTTTGAAAATGAAAAGACATCAATAATTACTGTGGGACAACAAGCATAAAGGAGGACTGTCCTGGGCAAATCGAGGTATTTAGTCATATCAGTCATTGGTAACCTGATGACATACCGCCCTGGAAAGGGGTTGTAAATGTTGGGAAATGAATTGAGCCTTGAATTAGAGGCACGTGAATGGAGCTTACTAGCCTAAGATTATTCTCTAACCGCACAATACTGCCCTGAAATGTTCTGGGTATGTCTTGTTCTATAAGGGTCTGGAAATTTGAAGGAAGTTATGAATTCATCTCTAGAGGAAATTTTGGAAGCCATTATTATATAGATGGTACCTGAAACCTTGGATGGATGAGATTGTCAACGAACACAAAGGGAGAGGAGAATGCAGAAGCTCACCAATGTGAAGGAGCTGGTGAAGAAGCATCCAGACAAGGAGACAGAAGGAGAGGTCAGAGGGGCAGGAGGAAAACCAAAAGAGGTTTAGCATCTTCCATGTCACGAGATGGAGCAGGACATGACAGCCCACTCCAGTATTCTTACCTGGAGAATCCCATAGACAGACTGTAGGCTGTACAGGCCACAGACTGAAGCCTGGCCAGCTACAGTCCATGGGGTCACAAAAAATCAGACATGACTGAAGCAACTTAGCACGAACACACACATGTCAAGAGATGAGAGAGATTTAAGAATGAGTGATTAATAATCTCATATGCCTCATGGATGGAGAAGGCGAAGCACCCCACTCCAGTACTCTTGCCTGGAAAATCCCATGGATGGAGGAGCCTGATAGGCTGCAGTCCATGGGGTCACGAAGAGTAGGACATGACCGAGCGACTTCCCTTTCACTTTTCACTTTCATGCACTGGAGAAGGAAATGGCAACCCATTCCAGTGTTCTTGCTTGGAGAGTCCCAGGGACGGGGGGAGCCTGGTGGGCTGCCGTCTATGGGGTCACACGGTTGGACACGACTGAAGTGACTTAGCAGCATGCCTCATGGAAAAGACCCTGATGCTGGGAAAGACTGAAGGCGGGAGGAAAGTGGGATGACAGAGGATGAGATGGCTGGATGGCATCACTGACTTGATGGACATGAGTCTGAGTAAACTCTGGGAGTTGGTGATGGACAAGGAGGCCTGGTGTGCTGCAGTCCATGAGGTTACAAAGAGTCGGACACGACTGAGTGACTGAATTGACTGATTGACTGATGCCTCATATTCCTCAGAGAGGTCAAACGAGATAAGGATATCCGTTTGATTGAGTCTGGCAGTTAGAAGTTTATTGTTGGTCTTGACTTGAATAGTTTCAGTAGAGTGGTATGGGCAAAAGCCAAGCTGCCGTGCACAGAGTGTGTGTGTGTGGTGGGGGCAGGGGGGAAGGTGAAAAGACTACTTCCAGTGCAGATTACCCTTGAGTAATCTTGAAAGAGGAAGGTGTCAACAGGCTTTTTTTCTTTCTTTCTTTTTAAACATAGGCAGAGAAAAAAACCAATGGAGATGAAGGGTTAAAAACTGAGAAGAAAATGGAAGTGCTAACAGTGCCTCCTAATAATGTCTATTCAGTAATTTTGTAGTAATCAGAAGAGTGAAAGTGAGAGGAAGAAATATTTTAGATCAAGGAAGACAAATTTCATAATAACCATAATTTGTCAGAAGCTGGAATGGGTGGAGAGTGTTTATAGAAAGGAGGAAATTCCTAATTTGGATGAAATATTGGAAAGTGACATCTAGGTTGTGGATTAACTCTAGGTTTCTGTTTTTTCCCCTCTACTTTTAATCCTGCATTTTTTTGGAATAATATAACCATGTTTCACCTCCAAGGTTGTTATTAGAATGGATTTGCTATTTTCTATGGATTTGTTCTTATAATTCTCACTTACTAGCTTTTTAAAAAGTTAACTGTGTTTGTACATTGGAAATATTTTCTGGTTAAGTATATTTGTTTTCTGTTGTGGTTACATTTGATTCTTGGCTGGATTCACTGGTTTTGGTAATTTCTATTTAACAAAATGAATTCACATCTATATATGTGTTTTCTGTTATGAATGTGTAAAGAGCAATAATAATATATTAATTTTTTTCTTCCCTCTTTAAATTTGTTCTGATCAAAATGTAATTTGCTGCAGTGGAATTCTTATTAATTTTGTAGTTCACTTGTGTTGGTTCCTTAGGTTGAAGAGTAATAGTCATGAAGTGAAGTGAAGTCGCTCAGTCATGTCTGACTCTTTGGGACCCCATGGACTGTAGCCTACCAGGCTCCTCCACCCATGGGATTTTCCAGGCAAGAGTACTGGAGTGGGGTGCCATTTCTTTCTCCAGAAGCTCTTCCCAACCCAGGGATTGAACCCGGGTCTCCCGCATTGTAGGCAGATGCTTTACCGTCTGAGCTACCAGGGAAGCCCTAATTGCATAGATATTTTTTCAACAACATAATTATTATACAGAGTTTAGATGAGTGTAAAATTAAAACAATGGTGAGAATGGGTTCCTTATTTATTATAACTATGTGCTTTATTTGAAAGGCAAGCGGAACATTAATCAGTTCATAAAATACATTCATTGTTACGTCTTCTGAATATTCATTTGTTGAAGTGCAAAAATCAGTGTATCCTGGCCAATGGGAAAAGGAAATTTTGCTGGTGTGACTTGTAGGGCAGCTGTTTATGTTTGTCAGCTCACTCTTACACTGCTTTTTGATATTTACTTATCTGAACCTTTAATACACTATGACTTTTATTTTAGTCTATTAAAGATTAAAATCCTTTGCCATTTTCTGAATTTCCTCTTAATGATGCTTCCAAAGACAGTAAGGCTGATAACTGTTCTTGCTTTTCTCTGTTAGCATTATTTAAAAAATTTGGAGACTGTTTCTAAAATCATACATTCCATATTACTGAAATGTATTTATTTTCTCTACATCTTTTTTTTTTTTAATAGCATCTTTGGTTTTGACAAAACCTAATGATGCGCAATTTAAGGAAACATTTAGAATGTATAATTTTAATCTTAAATTAATCTTGATGCTTACTGTTACTATATGACTATTCAGTTCAGTTCAGTCGCTCAGTCGTGTCCGACTCTTTGCGACCCTATGAATCGCAGCATGCCAGGCCTCCCTGGTCTATCACCAACTCCCGGAGTTCACTCAGACTCATGTCCATTGAGTCAGTGATGCCATCCAGCCATCTCATCCTCTGTTGCCCCCTTCTCCTCCTGCCCCCAATCCCTCCCAGCATCAGAGTCTTTTCCAATGAGTCAGCTCTTCGTATGAGGTAGCCAAAGTATTGGAGTTTCAGCTTTAGCATCATTCCTTACAAAGAAATCCCAGGACTGATCTCCTTCAGAATGGACTGGTTGTATCTCCTTGCTGTCCAAGGGACCCTCAAGAGTCTTCTCCAACACCACAGTTCAAAAGCATTACAATATTACTGTTTTCTGACTGTTGAACTGTTACGAAAGTCCATAGCCTAAAAAATATTAGAAATCATCTGCTTTTGTCTTTGTTTGAATATGTATAAGAAGAATGGGGATCAGAAAAGCACTTTGCCTGAGATCCTAAAGAATTTGACGCAAAACAGAAAACTGAAAGTGTTTTGACTTTTAGTCTAGTATTCTTTCTCCTATACCACCAAATTCTTGAATATTTTAATACACTTTAAAAATGTTATCCCAGAGCCAAAAGATGCCTTATACGACATGGAAAACAATGGTGTTTGGTTTCTAGTATGTAGGTCACTTGTAACTTTAACCCTTTTTCTTTGTACATGTCTACATGCAGATCACAGTGATAGAAAAAACTAGATTGTAATGATACCAGTGTGGTTGAAAAACAATATAAAGTGTAGGTTGAATCTGAAATGCATTCTCTCAGAAACCGTTTAATATATATTTCTGTTTTACTTCTGTTCTCTATCACTCCCGGTCCCTGTGCCCTTCTCTCCTGCTGTCTGTCCATCCTCGTGAATGGCTAGAGAACAGCAGGTGAAGCAGCCAGACCTCCGTTGGTCTTACTGTTGTTTTTCTTGATGTGAAATGTTGTGTAACAGTAAACACATTAGTCTATAATTGCCTCAGCTGAATTTTTTTCTTTAGAGGGGAAGCTAATTTTCATTGTGTCTGTAAGAATTACAGAGGCATGAGGAAACTAGTGCAGCTACATCTGCAAGAAGTCTTTCAAGCTTGTCAGTATCTGTGTTCAGTATTTCTGAAACTTATTTTGCAGGCCTTTACCTTGTACAAGATATATGGTAAAAACTGTCCATCGTTGTGCTGTCACTCTATAAATGATTTTTTACTGTTTTTGTTTCACATTTAGCATAAGGCTCCAGGATTTTGTGTGTGTGTGTTTCTTTAGGAGGTGTGGAAAACCACCATGTCTACTGTTGATTGTAAAGAACTTTGAAATTGTAAACTCTGAATCATACTCTTTAACATAGGAAGAATAAACATCTATACTTTTATTGCTGAAGTTCTTTGTTTCTAATCTAAAAAATTTTAGTAAAGGTTTTTAGGTGTTTCTGTAGCACTTTCCTTAATGCATTAAGTTCTTGTCGTGGAATGGAGAAAGGCTTTTGTAAATGTGCCTGTTTCTCAGTGCTTTAGGTGTGGGAATATTTCATAAAAGAATTTGAGTAACAAATGTTTACTGTCAAAGTTAGTATTAAATGAATTGGTTTCTATTTATTGAGCTCTTACTATTTGACTTATTTTAAAACAATTAAGACCTGATTTCCCTTCTTAAAGTATAATCTAGCTTTGAAAGAAACAGTGTAATCCTGTAATACAATGTAGTGAGTCCTAAGATACAGGCATTTAGAAAAGTAATGGTAATTAACGGGAATTTTGTAGCAACAGCAACATAATTTTAAAAAAACCAAACAGTGAAATAATGTTGAGAACCTTTTAGGGGGAATTACAGCATAGTACATTGTGTTTTGAGATGTGTTGAGAGATTTAAAAAAAAGATAGTGGAGGAAATTCTATAGCATGATAATAAGGAATTAGGGTCTTATTCCCTAGGAATTGAAGTGCCATTTATGATTTTAAGGAATGTGGCTGACATTTTTAGCAGCTGTAGAATTTGAACTGAATGGAAATACACCAGGAAAAGTGACCAATTAAGAGGTTGTTGGTATTGCAAGTGAGAGAGATGAGGACCGGAGAATGCTTCATCATAAGATGAGAGGGGAAGGACCAGATTCAAGGTGATGATCATAACAGCTGACAATTATTGATCTTTCTACAGTCTGCCAGGCAGAGTGCTATCTCATTTAGTTTTAACATTCACAACAACTCGAGGTGCTCCTAGGAACTCGGTTTCATAGATAAAAAGCTGAGACTTAAGAGGAAATCAAGTCTAAGGTCACAGAGGTAGCAAGTAGGAGATGCAGAGGCGAACCAGCCAGCTGTCAGGAGGAATTGACTAGGCCCCAGATGAAGTGCCATTCTTTTTTTTTTTTCTCATGAGTGGCTGGGTAGAGGCCATTAACTGAAATAGGAATGAGGAAGGAAGAGCTGACTTGTTGGAGGGAGGAGTCTATGTTTGTTTTGAAGAAGAGAAATTTGATAGAATACAGAGAGACTGCCTGGTTCTGAATCCTGCTTCTGATACTTGTAGCTCTGTGACCTTGAGCAGTTACCTAACCTCACTGTGCTTCAGTTTCCAACATGTGACAAATAAGAGTATATGAGGATTAAACCAATCACTCCAATAGAGTGCTTACAGAAGTGCCCAATGTATAGTAATTAATCATGGTAGGTATTAGATGTATCACCATCATTATCATTCTGTAAAAATCTAGAGATCTGTTATGAAGATGGATGAGCTATTCACTATAAAACTTCTAGCACAATTATTCCTAGTAGAAATGTACAGTCCGAAGAGATGATTTACTTGATGGTCCTTCATCGTTCCTTTTGGTGCAGCCACAGTGTCTCAAAATTTCCATTCTTTTATGGTGCTCAGGATCAAATACAGATAATCTTTTGAGTTATCTGTTTGTCCAATTTGTTTTAGAGAAAACGAACTGCTTGTTGAAGGGCTTTAGTGTGATACACTTGGGTGTGACTTTCTTGGAATTTCCTTTACAATTCTGCCTTGCTACACTGTGCCTGGGTTTCTTCATTTCCTGGCCACTTTTTTGTACAAGGAGCCAGGATGACCTCTCCTTTCTGAGCCAATCAAATTTTCCTCCACATTTACTAGTTAAGGATTATTATATAGTCCTATATATTTAATATGGAACACTAGGTCAGAGCCAGTCAACTTTTATCCCTCTTATGTTGCAATCCCCATTAGAGTGGAAGGTGTTACTTTTTGTTAAAGTATAAATACTTCTTTCCAGGAGGAGCAGAATTTTCTTTTTTTCAGTTCACTTCTTGATGTGAATGAGACATGAGGAAGCGTGGAAAATGATAATGGACCTGTAGAAGACCTTGAGAAGTTTAGGATGGCAGGATAGATTGCCTGGAGGACAGATAGGCGTGATTACTGCCTAATTATAGTTACACTTAGTGCCAGACCCAATCGCTAGAATGCTCTGACAGGTAATATTCTAAAAGATATAGTTTGGCTGTGAAAGTGTTAATCACTAAGTCGTGTCTGATTCTTTATGACCCCATGGGCTATAGCCTGCCAGGCTATTTAGTCCATGAAATTCTCCAGGCAAGAATACTGGAGTGGGTAGCCTTTCCCTTCTCCAGGGGATCTTCCCAACCCAGGGATTAAACCTCGGTCTCCTGCATTGCAGGCATTCTTTTTTGGTTTGGCTATGCAAAGTTTCTCAAAAATTTCATGCCATATTAGGAGGAATATTGGATAGGAATCTGAAGATGTAAAGCCCTGTGACTTTTGGGAAATCTCTTAACCTCCGTCTGCCTTAGAGTTCTTATCTATTAATGTAAAATTTTGAGGGAGATGCTGCTGCTGCTGCTGCTGCTGCTGCTGCTGCTGCTGCTGCTGCTGCTGCTGCTGCTATGTCGCTTTAGTCGTGTCCAACTCTCAGCGACCCCACGGACTGCAGCCCATCAGGCTCCTCTGTCCATGGGATTTTCCAGGCAAGAGTACTGGAGTGGGCTCTGTTAAGATAGTTATTCAGACTGTAAACGATTTGCTTTGCAGACAATGTTATATGAGGTATTTGTATCCATAAGGCTCTTCTCCAGGTTGTTTAAACTGCAGTGCCCCTGAAAGTGGCATTGTGAGAACCCTGGGAAGAAGGTTTGGGGAAGTGCTGGTGTTAACGTCGTCAAGCTTAACTGGCCCTAGGGTTTGCCTCACATGTGCTGCCCTACTTTTGGACCCCTTTCCTTGATCATCAGAGCCACCCCAAATGACGTGGATGTGTGGGAACACCTTCTCCCCTTGTTTGACAGGGTACTAGGTGGGGGCCGTGACAAGTGTGTTAGCCATCCAAATTGGAACTGTCAGTTCAGTTCCCCAGGGGGACTGGGGTAGTTACTCAGACTCCTTAGGGTCCAGAGTTCAAAGCCTTAATGACATTTTTTTTTTCCATGAATACCACATTAGTATTCAAGGAGCTGGAGACCAGTCTAAACTTCATAAGAATGTGTGACATCCTGACTGTGAACCAAATATTCTTTCATGCAGAATTCAGAAAATCAAGTTCAATATTTGTCAAGAAGCGCCTGAGCTCTAAACAACAGCTATAATCTGAAACAACTGTCATAATTTCTTTGAAGTTAATCATTAAATGGAAGTTGAACATCATTCTCAAGTATGGTGAATTATCAGTAATTATGGGATTGTGATTCATCTTGCAAAAAAAGGTTTATATTATCACTAAGGTAGTTTTTATGGATCTCCGATTCAGCTATTTAATTTAGAACTTTGTTGAAGTGTCACACCCTTTAATTCTCATTTTAAATTCCAAGGATTTTATAAAAATAAGCCCATGAAATATGTTTTACTTTTTCATATTCAGTGACTTTCAAATTTTACTTCGATTTTCTCAAGAGAATATTTATTTTCCACTATAACATAGGTTGTAAAGATGCTTATATTAATAAATATATGTAATAAATGGATAAGCAACAAGGATATATTGTACGACACAGGAAAATATAGCCATTAGTTTGTAGTAACTTTAAATGGAAGATAACCTATAAAAATATTAAATCACTATGCTGTACATCTGAAACTAATGTAATATTATTGTAAATCAACTATACTTCAATTAGAATAAAAGCAAGTAGGCTACTTGTAAGAAGAAAATAATTTGGTATGTAAATAATATCATCGTAAACTTTCTGTCTTAAGTCTGTAGTTGGGAATCATTCTGATAGCTATTATTTAATATATCCAGTATGACCAAACATTTACAAGGTAAAGCCTAGATTAGCAGCTATTTGCTTCTTAGATTTGTATAATTTAACTCAACCAATATGTCTTATCTAGCTGATTCTTTAAAGAGAATTCTATTATCTGAACGAGATAATTTCCTAGTATCTTCTCCCTTCCCCCATCCAAATCTCTTGTATGTTTGGCTCTGTGCTATGGTTACAAAAGTGTGTAGGGAGAGATTTTTGAATCTTGTTTGCAGGCGTACAGATTGCAGACTGGTGAACTTTTAGTAAAGATTCTGGGCAACGTTTAGAGACAGTTAGTGTTAAGGAAACTTCCTTGCCCACTGTCTGATTTTTAATTGACCTGACAGAAGAAACGCTGTGTCTTCTAAATGTCGTTATTTTAGTTCCAGTTAATTAGCTCCAAAAATATAACTTCCAAGACAATCGTCATGGGACCTTGAAATGCTGGCTTTAGTTATTGTCACCTATAGAATGTGGGGTTGGAGAGTATGAAGTGGAAAGTTTCTGCCATTGTGTAAGTGCACAAAGTGATAAAAAATAGTGTTATCATTTTTTCTTCAAGTTTCTCTGATGTTTAGTGATATGTTGCAAAGAATATGTGAGATCTTTGGGAAAGTCATAAATCAGTTTATAATCAATATATACTAAACTCTGTGATGAAATGGGATTTAGCATAGTTAAGAGTTCATGTGAACAACCCTTATTTTCGTGAAAGCTGCTTCAAATTGCAACAGATTCTGAGTCAGTAAGAATTCACTGAGTGCTAATTATTTTGTGTATTATTTGTGTAAGTCTCACAATAATCCTGTGATCTTTAGCAGTCTTCTGTTTTTTGGTACCTCATACATATCTGAACAATATTCTTTGTGATGATAATTTCTCTAATACTATTGTAATTAGCAGATTTAGGTAAGTATGTACCTAATACTGGGTTAGCCAAAAAGTTCATTTGCATTTTTCCATAACATCATGCAGAAAAGCCAAATGAACTTTTTGGCCTGTCCAATATTATTTTAAAAGACAATTTACCAGAAATTTTGGTGTTCAATGAAAAATTAAAAATTGAGTCCTTCAGTGGTGTTAGGTGGGGAAAAGTATGCTTTTTAATCAGGCCATAAGAATAAAGTTCATTATTATAACATTTTTTCTTGTTTGTTTTCCTTTTTCTTCTTGTTTACTGTAGAAGTCACAAGACAAGGAAAAGGCAAAAAATGCAGATACCTTCTGCTTTTATTTTCAGTGTTTCCTTGGAAACTCCATCATCATAAAGTGAAAGTGAAGTCGCTCAGTCGTGTCCAACTCTTTGCGACCCCATGGACTGTAGCCCACCAGGCTCCTCTGTCCATGGGATTCTCCAGACGAGGATATTGGAGTGGGTTGCTGTTTCCTTCTCCAGGGGGTCTTCCCGACCCTGGGATCGAACCCTGGTCTCCTGCAGTGCAGGCAGCCGCTTTAACCTCTGAGCCACCATTTCCTGCAAACTGGTCTGAGGAAAGGGTGTAGTGATCTTTTCTTCCTCTAGATGGCACTCTCTGTTGGAACATGTTAAGCTACTGTCAAGCATTTAAAATCAGTTCAGTCACTCAGTCGCTTCCGACTCTTTGTGACCCCATGAACTGCAGCCCGCCAGTTCCCCCTGTCTATCACCAATCCCGGAGTTTACTCAAACTCACGTCCATTGAGTCAGTGATGCCATCCAACCATCTCATCCTCTGTCGTCCCCTTGTCCTCCCGCCCTCAATCTTTCGCAGCATCAGAGTCTTTTCCAATGAGTCAGCTTTTTGCAACATGTGGCCAAAATATTGGAGTTTCAGCTTCAACATTGGTCCTTCCAATGACTATTCAGAACCGATTTCCATTAGGATGGACTGATTGGATCTCCTTGCAGTACAAGGGACTCTCAAGAGTCTTCTCCAACACCACAGTTCAAAAGCATTTTTGCTTTTCAAAAGTATCAATTTTTTGGTGCTCAGCTTTCTTTAGAGTCCAACTCTTACATCTATACGTGACTACTGGAAAAACCATAGCCTTGACTAGACAGACCTTTGTTGGCAAAGTAATGTCTCTGCTTTTTAATATGCTCTCTAGATTGGTCATAGCGCTTTTCTTCCAAGGAGTAAGCGTCTTTTAATTTCATGGCTGCAGTCACCATCTGCAGTGATTTTGGAGCCCCCCAAAATAAAGTCTGACACTGTTTCCACTGTTTCCCCATCTATTTGCCATGATGTGATGGGACCAGATGCCATGATCTTCATTTTCTGCATGTTGAGCTTTAAGCCAACTTTTTCACTCTCCTCTTTCACTTTCATCAAGAGGCTTTTAGTTCCTCTTCACTTTCTGCCATAAGGGTGGTGTCATCTGCATATCTGAGGTTATTGATATTTCTCCCAGCAATCTTGATTGCAGCTTGTGCTTCATCCAGCCCAACGTTTCTCATGATGTCCTCTGCATAGAAGTTCAATAAGCAGGGTGACAATATACAGCCTTGACGTCCTCCTTTTCCTATTTGGAACCAGTCTGTTGTTCCATGTCCAGTTATAACTGTTGCTTCCTGACCTGCATACAGGTTTCTCAAGAGGCAGGTCAGGTGGTCTGGTATTCCCACCTCTTTCAGAATTTTCCACAGTTTCTTGTGATCCACACAGTCAAAGGCTTTGGCATAGCCAATAAAGCAGAAGAAGCTGTTTTTCTGGAACTCTCTTGCTTTTTCGATGATCCAGCAGATGTTGGCAATTTGATCTCTGGTTCCTCTGCCTTTTCTAAAACATCTTTTCTAAAACAACCCTGGCTTGGAGAATTTTGAGCATTACTTTACTAGTGTGTGAGATGAGTGCCATTGTGCAGTAGTTTGAGGATTCTTTGGCATTGCCTTTCTTTGGGACTGGAATGAAAACTGACCTTTTCCAGTGCTGTGGCCACTGCTGAGTTTTCCAAATTTGCTGGCATATTGAGTGCAGCACTTTCACAGCATCATCTTTTAGGATTTGAAATAGCTCAACTATAATTCCATCACCTCCACTAGCTTTGTTTGTCCCAGGATGTCTGGCTCTGGGTGAGTGATCAGACCATCATGGTTATCTGGGTTCATGAAGATCTTTTTTGTATAGTTCTGTGTATTCTTGCCACCTCTTCTTAATATCTTCTGCTTCTGTTTGGTCCATACCATTTCTGTCCTTTTGCCGAGAGAATGCACTGGTCATAGCAAACACCCTCTTCCAGCAACATAAGAGAAGACTCTACACATGGAGATCACCAAATGGTCAACACTGAAATCAGATTGATTATATTCTTTGCAGCCAAAGATGGAGAAGCTCTATACAGTCAGCAAAAACAAGAGCGGGAGCTGACTGTGGCTCAGATCATGAACTCCTTATTGCCAAATTCAGACTTAAATTGAAGAAAGTGGGGGAAACCACTAGACCATTCAGGTATGACCTAAATCAAATTCCTTATGATTATACAGTGGAAGTGAGAAATAGATTTAAGGGACTAGATCTGATAGACAGAGTGCCTGATGAACTCTGAATGGAGGTTCATGACATTGTACAGGAGACAGGAATCAAGACCACCCCCAAGAAAAAGAAATGCAAAAAAGCAAAACTGCTGTCTGAGGAGACCTTACAAATAGCTGTGAAAAGAGGGGAAGCAAAAAGCAAAGGAGAAAAGGAAAGATATACCCATATGAATGCAGAGTTCCAAAGAATAGCAAGGAGAGATAAGAAAGCCTTCCTCAGCGATCAATGCAAAGAAATAGAGGAAAACAATAGAATGGGAAAGACCAGAAATCTCTTCAAGAAAATTAGAGATACCAAGGGAACATTTCATGCAAAGATGGGCTCAATAAAGGACAGAAATGGTATGGACCTAACACAAGCATTTAAAATTGAACTGCATAAAACATTTACCAAAAATGTTTCCTGATGTCATATAATCTCTGAAGATCCACATAGCAACTCTGTGGGATGGACATTTTATGGGGAGGAAGTCAAACTTCACACATAGAGCTCTGTGTGACTGGACAGTAATTGCTTGATTCCAAATCTCCCGCCTTTGTTTTCACCATTGTTATAATACTAATAATTTGACTGTTCAGAACAGATTCAGAAACTAGCAAAAACAGAGTGAATAATCAGACTAGTACATATTTATTGGTCGAATTAATGAATTAGTGAAAAAGTGCAGTGTTGCACAATAGACTCTGACCTCCTTCTCACCAGGACCACTCGCTATTTGATAGTTCTTGAGGAGGAAACTTAGTGACCGCTGGAGTGCTTCTTGCCATAGTGTTGAGATTTTATCTTCTGTGGTAAATGTAGTATCATTAGTAGCACTGATTAAAGCATAGAATTGATAATATATTTTTTAAATGCCTAAAAGTTAAGAATATGTAGTAATGACTGGGGTAGGGGCCTGAAGTAGCCCTATTTCACGGAGGTAAATGTTTGAAAATACATTGTACTGAGGATGATAGCATAATTCTGTGATCTTTTGGATAATAGGTTGTGGCAGAACCAGAACCAGATCAGAGCTAAAATATCAAAGTCAGCTTTCCTAAGATGTCTGTGGGAGGTCTCACTCAGTAAAAGCAAAGCTTATTTTATTGACCACTGCATTTCCAGAAGGTAAAGGAAATAAATTAGGGAGCTGATACTCTGAGCCTAATTTTGACCCTCTGTGAGGGCTTAGTGAACATAATGGGAAGAGCTAACAATGATCTGTTGTCCAGAAAACTAACTTCATGATTACTCAACTACTACAGTGACCTTTCACTTCCCCTCCAACACTGACATGCAGAGTCACACTCTGGATGTTGTCATCATCTGAAACTGTTTGATTCAGAAAGCTACAAATTCCCATATCTTCCTTGCTACATTCTCTGTTCTCTCTCATAGAGATTGAGTATCTGAATTTTCTCTCTGTGTGTCAACATGTGCCTGGCCTTTTTCTTTTCTCTACCCAGCCTGTATCCCATTTTTGACCATATGAATTATTCCTTCACCTGTACCCCTGATTCCTTCCTCTTATGCTTCTGCTGCCTCCACTCACCAGACCCTCATTTCGAGATCAGTGATACAATCTGTATTCTGTATTATGAGATCCAAGCAGCTGAATCCTGGAAAATCTGAAACATTTGCGAAAATTGACCACATCAGAAATTCACAGTTTTCAGCCAGCACCTCAGGAAATCCTTTTATTTATCCTTGATCACTATTCTCTCCATCCTTGTTTTCCTGCTTCTTCTTTTGCTTTTTTGATACCAAACTTACTGTAATTCTGGGGACTTGACTTGAGCCTCTCTTCCTGTCTGGAATGCCTTTCTTCTCTCCTTTTCTCCCTCTACCTGTTCAACTTTTTTCAAAATTATCTCGTTCATGAGGCTTCCCTGACCACTCAGATTGGGTTCAGTACTTCTTATCAGTACACAGTGCCCTGTGTATTGGTTTGCCTTTGCCACATAATGTGATCTTCCTGGGGGTGGGCAGAGACTGGGACTGCTTTCCCACTTTGTACTTTTAGTACCTGGCACAAAGCGAGTGTTTAGTGATAGGTAAGTGAATAAATAATAAACAGGAAAAAGACCTGAAGCAAAGCTGGAATATAGAGAATTGGAGATACAGAGTTCCTAAATCACAAAGAAAAGATAGGTAAGGTGCCATATGTCGTTTCTAGAAGGGAAAGTGGTTGTAAGATGTCCATAGACAGAGTCTTTATTGAACAGTTGAAAATAATATGTGAAGAAAAAGTAGAGGCAAAGTGGCCAAATGAACTCAGAGTTTGAAATAACATGTGCAGGACAAGGAAAGAAGGATATGAAACAAATAACAAAACAATGGTTTATATATAAAAGAGGAACACAACCCTCTGACAATAATGAGCCTAAGATTTTTAAAACGTCAAAACTGACCTTTACGTTTTTTATATAGAAAATGAAAATAACAAGCAAATAATGGATTCTTCTTTTATTTATTTATTTTTGCAATGCCATTCTCCCAAATCATCCCACCCTCTCCCTCTCCCACAGAGTCCAAAAGACTGGTCTATACATCTGTGTCTCTTTTGCTGTCGCATACAGGGTTATCATTACCATCTTTCTAAATTCCATATATATTCGTTAGTATACTGTGTTGGTGTTTTTCTTTCTGGCTTACTTCACTCTGTATAATTGGCTCCAGTTTCATCCACCTCCTTAGAACTGATTCAAATGTATTCTTTTTAATGGCTGAGTAATACTCCATTGTGTATATGTACCACAGCTTTCTTATCCACTCATCTGCTGATGGACATCTAGGTTGCCTCCATGTCCTGGCTATTATAAACAGTGCTGCGATGAACATTGGGGTACACGTGTCTCTTTCAGTTCTGATTTCCTCAGTGTATATGCCCAGCAGTGGGATTGCTGGGTCGCAAGGCAGTTCTATTTCCAGTTTTTTAAGGAATCTCCACACTGTTCTCTATAGTGGCTGTACTAGATTCTTCTTTTAAACAAACTGACCCTATAATCAGAGACAGAGAATAAATAAAACTTCTCAATTTCTGTTTTCTTTCCATCTTCTCTAACATGAAGAATGATCTATACACAGATTAATAAGGGTAGAAATAAGAAGAATAATAGGAGAAAATGTAAGCCCAAGATTGAGGAGGAGATTGTACCAGAACCTCTGGTTATTCTAAATGAATTCACACCTCAGGTTCAGATTCTGAGAAAATTTGTTAATGTCGTTGCTCAACTGGTAATCTTTGAGTTATTACAGTGAATTTGAAAACTTTTAGAAGATTGTGAGGAATAAACTTCCAAAATTATAAAAAAGAATGTAGATTCCATAGACTTTAGTGAGTTTGAAGTTATCTTCACAAAAGCTTCTTAAAGATCATTTTAAAAGATTTGCAAATGTTTACAGAAAGAATAGATGGACAGGAAAGGTTAAGGAGAGTCTCTAAAACTAATTCATGCAGATGACCCAGTTTCTGCTTTTGATGGGGATGTACATGTACAGATCAAGAGAATGCTGCGGCTGTAATATACGTTGAATCCCATGAGGTATTTGATGTTATCTATTATGTCATTCTATTTCGGGGGACACATGGAGAGCTAGACTGTAGTATAGGTACAGTTACTGAACAGTGGAACTTGATTTTAGTTATTGCAGCTATGTGGGAAATCTCTTAGAGGCTGCTGTTTTTGGCACTGTTCCACTCATCAGTTTAACACCTCCCTCTCAGCTGGATTACCCTGTGGTTTATTTCACTGAGAAAATAGAAGCCTCCAAATCTTGGTCTTCCCGCTGCCAGATACACGAATCTTCCTGCGTCTGTACTCATGAGCTCTCTCATGCTTCTTACTCCATTGATTGAATTGCATTGTTCCTTCTGCTTGCATATTGGATCCTCTTTATTTTGCCTCCTCATTGTTGCTGGTATTATCTCCTCTCGTAGCTTTTCATCTGTTTTCCTTTTTCTGTTGGAGAAACATGCTACATGAATATGCTATGATAGCTTACAGACATGCCATAATATCTTTTTTTCTTAAAAAACTAAACTATTCCCTTATCCAGAGTCCCCTTCAAGCTGCCACCTATTTCCTTGCTACCCTTTTTGACAGAACTTCTCTAAAGGGTTTTCTAAACACCTTGCCTCCATTTCTGCGCCATTCTTTGCCACTCCACTGAGACACTGTTTGACAGGGCTGTCAGTAACTTCCATGTTGCTAAATCCAATGGCCAGTTCCCCATTTCCATCTTACTCAACCTCTCAGCAATATTGACACAGTTGATCACTCTTTCCTGTTTCAGGTTTTCCTCACTTGGTTTCTGGGAAGGACCGTGCTCCTGAATCTTTTCTGCCTCACATGCTGTTCCTTCCTGGTCTCCTGTGCTGGACCCTCTTCATCTCCCTAAGTCAGTGATGTAAACTCCAGGGCTCACTCCTAGATCCTGTTCTCTGCTCCACTTGCACTCATTCTCTGGGTCCCCCCGGCCCCCGCCGTTGAGTGCTCTAGCCACTAGCCACGGTCCCATCATTGCAGAAAGTTCTTCCAGACGGCATTGCTCTGGGTTATTTCATCCATATTATCTCATTAAAATGCATCTGCATGCTGATAACTCCCAAACTGATTCACCTGTTCGAGCCTCCCACCTGAACCCAGCTTGTTACATCCAACTGCCTACCTGATACCCTTTACTTGCTTCTTAAGAGACCCGTCAGACTTGACAGAGCTAAGGGTAAACTTTATTATACTTTCTCTCCCAACCAGTCTTACCTGTAAATGATCTGGGCTGTTCCTCACACAGCCATAAAAAAAACTTGGTAGTCTCTCTTAAAAAAAAAATTTTTTTTGGAGGTTAGGCAGGGAAAGGAGGGTGGGCAGGAAGGAGACTTCCACTGTTCGGGAGAGACAGTTCCAGAGGAACACCCCTGTTTCTTTCTACATCTTACTTCAGTCCCTGATAAGTAAGAGTGACTTTTCACACTTTTGTAGTAATATCTAACTTCTTTTTTTCTCTTGCACTAAGTATCTGGTGCATCAAATATACACTAGTCTCAATGCCCTGAAATACTTTTTCCCCAGACACTCACATGGGCTATGTTGTTACTTCATTCAGGGTTTTGCTGAGAATGTCCTCTTTAGACATTCCCTGCCAACCCTATCTAAAATAGCCTTCATGTCATTCTGTATCCTTATTCTGTTTTATGCTGGCATTACATTTATTTTTTCTGTCTCTGCCCCACTAGAATCCATGAGCACAGGGATTTTTCTTTTCATGTCGAAAATAATAGCTGGTGTATAGTAACTGTTCAATAAATGTTTGTTTAATTAAATGGCATACTGATGACACTTATGTCATTTCTAATGACATAAAACCAGAGGGTGTAACTGATACACTGTCAGCTCTTTGTTTGTTTTGGTTATATTTTACACTTTGCTAGTCGCTGAATTAGAGAAAGTGAAACCTCTTGTTTTTCTAAAAAGTTCATTTATATGATTATAGGCATTTTGCTAGGATGCATTTCATTTATGGTAAAATTTTAAGAGTACAAAAATTCTAGTAATATTGTTGGGAGCAAGTTTTATTTATTATGACATTATAACAATAGTTACAAGTTGAAAATTGTAATGATGAATTTGAAGTTTGGCATTTTTGCTATAAAGTACAAAAAGTAACAAGACAGGGTCCCTGGCCTTAAGGAACTTGTTACCTAGGAGGTAAGACAGTCATACAGATAAGTAGCTACACAGGGGCAAAAACATGTAATGTTCTAAAAGGCACATTTTCAATCTATTAAAAAACTGTATTTCCATACTTTATGGACACCTAGCATAATATAGAGTGATTTTTTTTTAAGTCAAAACGCAGCTGTAAATAATGAGTGGTGGCAGAGTGCAGGAGGACACAGCTCATTGCTGTGGCAGGTGGGATTATGATTTTGGATGGAGTGTAGCTCCATGGATATCCAAGCTGGACCGTGTACAATATGGAAATAAAGAAGTGGCTTTCTCAGAGCATTAGAAAAGTCCCCTCAGCTTGGCCTGGAAACGTCTCTCAGCAAGAGAAACAGATGGATCCAGTTTTCTGGCAACTTTCACTTCTAGTAGCCAGCCTGAGTTGGCTGGAATCATTTTAGCATCTGAGATAAATGGCTCCATCGTGTAGTAATCGAGGCTAGAGGGTGCCAGTAGTCAGAGCAATTCATACAGTACCTCCTTACGCTCATTGTTCGATAGGTGATTTCCTTGTCTGTAATTCTAGAGTTAAAAATAAAAGGATGATGCAGTAGGAGCAGGTATGGAAGGTGTTTTGAGACTCCACTCCAGGACTGTTTTGTTTGGTGGAGCAGTTGATGCCCGGCTGGTTGGCCAGTGGAGTGAGCAAGTCAGACTGAGATCCAGCCTGTGCTTTGATAGCTGTGTGCCATGGGCTGCACCATCCTAGGAAAAGTGTTTTTTCCCTAATTCACACAAAGTCCTGTGTAGTCTAAGGTCAGTTCTGTCCTATTTCCTGCCTAGTTTATTCTCAAGGGCCTAGAATAGCGTGTAGTACAAGAACCGTCTGTCAACCTGAACGAAATTCAAGACAGTGCTCTGGCTTCCCTGGCGGCTCAGAGGTTAAAGCGTCTGCCTGCAATGCGGGAGACCCGGGTTCGATCCCTGGATCAGGAAGATCCCCTGGAGAAGGAAATGGCAACCCGCTCCAGTATTCTTGCCTGGAGAATCCCATGGACGGTGGAGCCTAGTCGGCTACAGTCCATGGGGCCACAAAGAGTCCGACACGACTGAGGGACTTCACTTCACTTCAAGCAATTAAAGGTCATTTTGATTTTAAAAGCTTGTGGCTCAAAATAAACCTTACTGTTTGCCTTATAACTATAATCAGAAAATATTTTTCATGCCTCTGCCTGGTAAAAGTTATAGCAAAGGAGAAAACTACAGAGAAGCATCTCCTTGCTATCCCAGAAGTAGGAATTTATCCTTTGGTATTCTAGAAATACCCTTCACTGTGTTATATGTAGGAGATTAATTCATTTTTTAAAATTCAGAAAGGATAGGAAACTTGGTGGTGGTTTATTCATTCGTTGGCTGTGTAGTATTTTCTGAGTTCTCATGTATCCTCAAATATCTTTTACAGGAAAGTAATAACTTGACTGTCATAGTATATAGATGATATTCTACTGCCGTCTAGATTTCGTTATTAAGAAGACAGATGGTGCCCAATTCTTCCTCCTTTGTCGTGGTTTACTGGAGGCTATAAGTTGGGAGTTGGGAGAGGAGGTGTAGGGAGCTGTGATCAGGTTGTCTGATACAGATCAAATATGTCCCAAGACGTCATCTCTCAAGATCCTATTCTTAAAGCTACAGGCATTTTTTAGTGTGCTCTTGAGATTTAAAAAATTGTTGGCTGTTTCATACATCAAATATGAAGACTAGCTTCTGTTTTTATGTCAAATTTTTAATTTTTAAAATTATTTGTGTTTAGCTATCGCCATTAATTGTTATTCTGCTTTGTTTTGTTTTATCCTATTTGTTGTTGTTGTTTTTTTTTTTTTTTTGGTAGGTGTAGCTTTGTTCTAAGAATATTTGTTTCGTCCAGTTCATGAACTCAAATTATAAAGACCCTAAATGTTACAGAAGTGTTGAAAGATCGGTGAGTATTTAATGTAACATATATTAAAAGCCAAAATACTTGATTCAGTCTAAGACTTTGAAACTAATAGTTTATATGGTGTTAATTAAAACCCAAAGTGAAAATACCTAAACTTTCTAGACATGTAAATTATGGTTTATTCATACTGTGGCACATTGCACAATGGCTTAAAGGAATGAACTTAATGTTGAGAGGGAAAAGCAAAGTTATAAAAAGATGCATACGTTTTTAAAATAAATGATACTGAATATTTTATGACTATGATGTATTAAAATTATAAAAATAAATATGGAAATGATAAAACAACAACTAAGGAGGTGGAAGAGGTGTGGGTGGAGTGTAGCTTTCCTGTACCATAAGGTTTGATTTCTCTACACACATGCACACGCACACACCCATCCCCCCCATGCACGAGAACTGAACTGAACATAGTTAATACTTGCTAGATCTGAAGTCTGAGTATTTGCTATAACCTCACGTTATAGAATCTTTGTTTTTTTCTGGGCATTTGAAATGTTCCCAAAAAATCTTTGAAAAATGCCGTGCAATCATGTTTTCAGTTGGCATTCAGGATGGCTGAAAAATATTCAGTTAAATTCAGCATTCTTATTAGATGTGTGGGAAGAAATAAGTATTTCTTGCTGTGCCAAGCAGAAGTGCCCCCATCACTCCTGCCAGTGTTGTTCTGCTAGTGCTGTTAATAACTAATGCAGCTAGAAGAGTGAAAAGTGTGTGAATATTGGATGGAAAAGTTCACATATTTTGTTATTTGTAGTTGACATGGTTTTAGATCTGGAAATTCCAATAAGATCAGTAAGAGAGTTCAGTAGGAAGTTTGGATACAGGAGTTAGGTTTGGATATCTCAAAATAAATCTCTTCCTATAGGCCTCCTATATACCAGTTTTGTATCCTAGTTGGAATATATAATGGAAAATAAAATCCCATTCAGAATAAAGATGAAAACTATAAGACATCTAGAATAAACCTAACAGAAATATATGACAGCAGTTTCTACTTCAAGGAAATAATGGGGTAAATGTGCAGGTGTTATAAGGTGTTTCTTGCAGCTTGTTTATGGTAGTAAGAAGCTAGAAGCAACCTAAATATTCAACAATGACCAGTCGGCTACATTGTCACAGTGTATTTGCTAGTGAGACACATGCACTGCATGTGGAATACACGTGCAGTGGGATGTATTGAAAAGGAAGCATACAGCTGTTAAACAGAGAAAGAGCTCATGTGAAGATTTCCGAACTGTCTGAGTGGAACGATCGGGTAATAGATCATTTATGTATGATACCCTATATATGTAACTGTATGTATTTTATATACATTTTTAAATATGGAAAGATGTTTCTGCATATAATACTTTTTACTGACATGGCGTCTTATGCTTTTAGGAAGTGGGATTAAAGTTATTTCCTCATCAATTGTCTAAAAATTCATGTTAATTTCTATTATTCTAATTTCTAGAAGATAGGCCCTGATTATTACCACAATTTTTTTGTTTTTCACATTTTTAAAAATTTCTAAAGTTGCAGTATGCCTTGCAACTGATGGTGTCTTATATAGTCAGTGGGCTGCGTTTGTGGAAGAGCTAGTTGTTCTTGCGTACCCTTGGATGAACTTGGTCATAGCTGTGCACAGTGTCAGCCCTTCAGTTGAGGTACGTGCATTGTCAGCACTACATCTGATGAATTTTCTGTGTTTCCTGGTTAGTTACCTTCTACCAATCTCCTCTGGTAAGACTGAAAAACTTGCACAGCCTCAAAACCTACAGATGATGTCAGCGTCTTTGGGTTCTGTCAGGTGAAAAACAGTTTATATTTTTAAAGATCCAATTATCTTTCAAAATATGTACAACAAGAGTATTTTATAAATAATGGGTTTATTTTTATTCTAGAGTAAGGCCGTTTTAGAGAGGAAGTCAGCATTTACTTTAACTGCCACCACCCACCCAGTGTTTTCTTTCCCAGCACTTTCACTTACCCGTGCTTGCTCAGTCATTTCACACCCAGGACTAATTTCTGCTTTGCAGGAATATTTAAGGAGTACCAGACTAGATCAGAACTGTCTGAAAGATTTTAAGGTTAGGTACCAATGCCTGGTAATTTAAAGTCAGTCTTCGATTAAAAACAAATAGCAACAAAAACACATATTAATAGTCTTATGCAACATTTTTGTTTTTCTAATCTTTTCTGTAATATTTATTTTATAGCTCGGTCATGAGCACTGACAGTAACTCATTGGCGCGTGAGTTTCTGACCGATGTCAACCGGCTTTGCAATGCGGTGGTCCAGAGAGTGGAGGCCAGGGAGGAAGAAGAGGAGGAAACCCACATGGCAACCCTTGGACAATACCTTGTCCATGGCCGAGGATTTCTGTTACTTACGAAGCTAAATTCTATCATTGATCAGGTAACATTTTCATATCAAATCATTTTTTTATCAGTAAATTTTAATTATAGATAAGTAATTTGTAGGTTGCATAATTTCTGATAGTCTCTTTGAGATAAAGTCCTGTCTGTCACATCACTCAGACAAGGAAAAGTAACTCCATTTATGAACATACTGTTTATTTGTATACTTTGCAAAATGTCTAAAATATCTTACAGTTATAAACAGCCTTTTTTCTAAAATGCTTTCATATACAGTATGCTTTTTCATTTTAATATCAGTGTGAGATAACTATGATTGTTAGTAAGGATAAGATCATGATTCAGAAGACCAGGTGTAATTTTTCAAAGTTTAGTGTAAATTACATTAAGAGAACTTGCCAATTCTGGGGTGAAAATACAGAGTCCTTTGTGTAAACTAATAATTACTAAATCATCTGGTTTTCATACATTACTGTGTTTGCTTAAACAATGGTAAGACCATATGGTATTTTGCTGTTTCCTTTGGAGAAGGCAATGGCACCCCACTCCAGTACTCTTGCCTGGAAAATCCCATGGACGGAGGAGCCTGGTAGGCTGCAGTCCATGGGGTCGCTAAGAGTCGGGCACGACTGAGCGACTTCACTTTCACTTTTCACTTTCATGCATTGGAGAAGGAAATGGCAACCCGCTCCAGTGTTCTTGCCTGGAGAATCCCGGGGACGGGGGAGACTGGTGGGCTGCTGTCTATGGGGTCGAACAGAGTCAGACGACTGAAGCGACTTAGCATTATGAAATTAACAGAATTTTAAAGCTAGGTGGGACTATGGAGATGTTTTCATCTAACCTCCTTTTGTAGATGAAGGACTAAGATCCAGAAACATTAAATAACTCAAACAAGGTTAACTTGAAGCCTAAATGCAATTTTTATCTATTTCATTTTATTAGAAAACAAATATTTATGAAAGAAAAGCCCACCATCTGCTTTCGCCATCTACTAACTAACGTAGTTAGGCAATAATATTTCAATTAATTTAAATTTAAAGGATAGTAAACACTCTGTAGCACCAATATGATGGACAGCTTTAAACACTTTAAGGGTAAATTTAACTGTTGTAAAATAAAATTTCCTTGTCATGAAAGCATTTGCTAAGAAATACATATATTGGGTAAATATAGATTCTAAAATTAAAGCGGCTATTTTCACTATAAGCTAAGAAACCTAACAATATAAATCAGGACGTATTTGTTCACTGTGGTGTCTACCTGTCATGGAGTTTTTCAGAATATTTTCAGGTTTATATGTTTTTAAATTTAATTTATTTTTATTGAGGTAGCATTGATTTATAACATTATATAGGTTTATGTAATTTTATTCTTTTTTTAATGTGATTGATCAAATATGACTAAATGGAATTTAATTTTTAAATATTTGTATGGCTTCTATAAATAAATTTTAAAATAAGAAAAAATGATTTGTTAGACCACATGTAGTGATTTTATATTTCAAAATTTTGATGATTTAGTATACATATCATGCTCTATTTATCTTCTTTCCCCACATTAGAACAATTCTGTGTTCTCTCTCTTTTAAGATACTATTTATATAGCATCAGAAATAGCAGTTATCCAGGAATAAATCTGATAAATTATATATAGATTTCTCTATAAGATACTATAAAATGTTGTTGAGAGAAACTAAAGAATACCCAAATAAGGGCAGAACTACATAATTTTCATGTACTGGGAAAAAGTCAATATAATAAATACATTTTATTCTCCAAATTGATCTGTAAATTCCAATATAATCCCAGTCAAACTTTCAATAGCTTTTTTGAATGCCAGCTTTATTGGAATATAGCTTACTTATCAAAGAATTAATCTATTTCCTATGTGCGACTTGGTGGTTTTTAATGTAGTCATGCAGAAATGCAGCTGTCACCACAGTCAGTTCTAGAACATTTTCACCCCCTCAAATAGAAACCCGGCGCCCTTAGCCATTACTTCCCTGTCCCTCCCACCCCCCTTGGCCCTCAGCAAACACTGATCTGCTTTCTGCCTTTCTCTCTTGAGTTGTGAAGTTTCTATTACTGCGCTGTTACAGGATTGATGGTGAATGTGGACGTCATTCAGTCCTGTCCGACTCTTTGCGACCCCATGGCCTGTAGCCCACCATGCTCCTCTGTCCATGAGGTTTCCCAGGCAAGAATACTGGAGTGGGTTGCCATTCCCTTCTCCAGGGGAACTTCCTGACCCAGGGATCAAACCCAGGTCCCCTGCGTTACAGCTGGATTTTTTACTGTCTGAAGCCCATTAAATGATTGAACTCATTCAGCTCATAATTGCAGCATTTTTTGCTATGGCAATATTTTTTTAATGCCCTCTTTCTCCCTAGTCACTCACTTTTTGGAATATCTGTAGCAATGCTGGTAGGGACAGTAGAAGTAGAGTGAAAATAACGTATTAATGAATAGCCATTTAACAAATAAGGCTTCCCAAGACTTAATTGTTTAAACCAGAAAATGGAGAATGATCTTTAGGCTCTTAAATGGGAATTTAACTATGTAAGATTTAATCATTTAAAATGAAATCAAAGCGCTGGATTCAAAGCTGTACAGGAGAAACTTTAGCTTTTTTTATATGTCTGTTTCTCATATGTTGAAACACTTCTTGAATACTCTGGAGAAGAGGCAGTTTAAATCCTTGCAATACTTCTGCTTTATTAACAGATATTTAATCTAAGGAATTAAGCAGACTTTTTATTGATACACAGTTTATGTATAGGAAATGCACAGTATTTTGTGGGGTAAGTTTTGACAAATCTGTGACCTCTATAACCACCACCCAAATCAATGGTTAGAAATTTCCACCACCCTAGAAAGGCTTGCCATACTCCTTTTCACTCAGCCACTCCCCTTCCCCCACTGAAAGACAGCCGCTCTTCTGACCTTTAACATCGCAGTATAGTGTTGCTTGTCCTAGTACTTCCTGTAAATGTAATCATGCGGTGTGTACGCTTGTGTCTCAGAGATGATTAGTCCATGTTGCTTAAATCAGTAGTTCGTTCCTTTTGTTTCTGGTTAGTGCTTTGTTGTATGGATGTACCATAGTTTTTTAACCATTCTCCTGTTGTTTAACCATTGGGGTTGTTTTGTTGTTGTTGTTCAGTTGCTAAATCGTGTCTGACCCTTTTGTGACCCCCCCATGGACTGTATAGCCCACCAGTCTCTCCTCTGTCCATGGGATTTCCCAGGCAAGAATACTGGAATGGGTTGCCATTGTCTTCTCCATTTGGGTTGTTTACATTTGACTATTGTGAATAAAGCTGCTGTGAATATTCTTATAAATGTCTGTGTGTGAATATATTTTCATTTCTCCTGGGTAAATATCCAGGTATATGTGATTGCTCGGCTGTAGGGTAGGTGTTTAGCAGTATAAGAAATTGCCAAACTGTTTTTCGAAGTGGTTGTACCACTTTTCACTTCTACCAGTGGTGTATGAGAATTCCAGTTGGTCTATATCCTCTCTAATATTTGACATTGCCAGTTTTTTTTAGTATTAGCCATTCTAAGTGAATGTGAAGTAGTGTCTCACTACAATTTTAATTTGCATTTCTGTGACAACTGATGATGTTGAGCACTTTTTAGTGTGCTCAATGTCCATTTGTATATCTTCTTTTGTGAATATCTGTTCAAGTTTTGTGTTCATTTTAAAGCTCAGGTTATTTGTTTATAATCCATTTGTTATAATTTATGTATTCTGGATAAAAATTTTTGTTGAATTGCAAATACTTTCTCTGTGGCTTGTCTTTTCATTTCTTTCTTTTTTCCCTGCTGAGCTATGAGGCATGCAGGATCTTAGTTCCCCACCAGGGGTGGAACCTGTGCTTCCTGTAGTGGAAGCATGGAATCCTGACCACTGGACCACCAGGACAGTCCCACTTTACATTCCTCAACAGTGTCTTTAGAAAGGCAGACTTTTTCCCTTTGTGAATAGTGCTTTTTATATCTTGTCTAAGGAGTCTTGGTCTTACAAACCCAAAGTTACACAGATATTCTCCAGTGTTTTTCCCACTAGGGACTTTTTTGTTACTATTTTTAGATCTTTTAGGTCTGTGATCCATTTTGAATTAATATTTGAATATGGTGTGAGGTAGGAATTCATTTCTGCCCGCCCACTCATTTGTTCCACAACATTTCTTCTTAAAAGTCTGTTCTTTCCCCTACTGAAAAGCCTTGTCACCTTGGTTAAAAACCTATTGACTGTATATTTATAGTTTATTTTTAGACTCTCTCTTCTACTCTGTTTATCTTCTTTCACTAATACTATATTGTCCTGATTACTGTAACTTTTATAGTAATTCCAGAAATTAAATGGTGTAAGTTCTCTAATTTGTTCTTCTTTTTCAAGAATGTTTGAAGAACATTCTGGATCCTTTGCCTTTCCATGTACATTTTGGAATCAGCTTATTATTTCTGCAAAGTGCCTGTTATGATTTCAGTTGTGATGTTGTTGAATCCAGAAATCAATTTGGAGAGAATGAACATCTTACATGCTAACAATCCTGAGTTTCTCAATCCATGAACATGATATAAATCTCGTTGAGTCCTCTCAAATTTCTCCACAGTATTTTGTGATTTTTAGCATTGAGGTCTTATGTAATTGGGGGTAAATTTGTTCTAAATAGTTTATTTCTTTTATGACATTATAAATGGCATTTAAAATTTTTATTTTTCTGCTGCTTGCTGCTCATAGAAATACAGTTGATTTTCGTATGTTGCCCTTGTGCCCTGTGATTTTACTAAATTTATTTACTCATCTATCTTAAACTTTTACTGTGCATTCCTTAGGATTTTCTGTGTAAACAATCATGTCATCTATAAATAATTTCACTTCTTTTCAAATTTGTATGCTTTTTATTTCATTTTCTTGTGGTTTTTTTTTTGGCTTCTAGTACAGAGGTGTGGAAGTGATGGGAGTGGACAGCCTGCCTGTGTTTGGCCTGAGGGAAAGGCATTCAGTATTTCACCATTAAATCTTAAGTTAGCTCTAGATTTTTCCCAGATGCCTTTTATCACAATAAGGAAATTCTCTTTTATTCCCAGTTTGTTGAGAGTTTGTATCCTCAATGAATGTTGGATTTTGTCAAATACCTTTTCTGTGCCTATTGACACTATCATATTATTTTTTTCTATTAATGTAGGTGGATTATATTGATGGTTTCTAAATGTTGAACTAACTTTGCATTCCTGTAATAAACCCAATTTGATCATAGTTTATCATATACAGAAATGTTAATCTGTTTATTCTTAGGGAAAAAATGCTTAAATAGCAAAAATATAATCTTTTTAATGGTTAAAGACAACAGACTGAAAGTTTATACTGAGATCTTTATAAGTTTTTTTGAAAACTTGAAAACTGCCTAGCCTAAAAAAAAACCAATTATTTTGATTTTGATTTTGAAACTGATGGCAATTGATTTTGATTTGAAACTAATGGCAAACCTTGTCTGCTGTAGTTTTGTTGTTCAATCGCTCAGTCATGTGTGACTCTTTGCGACCCCATGGACTGCAGCACGCCAGGCTTCCCTGTCCTTCCCTATCTCCCTGAGTTTGCTCAAACTCATGTCCATTGAGTGGGTGATGCTGTCTAACCATCTCATCCTCTGCCACCTCCTTCTCATTTTGCCTTCAATCTTTTCCAGCATCAGGGTCTTTTTCAAAGAGTTGGCTCTACCATAGTAAGTCAGTCTACCATAGTAAGGAATCTTAATTTTATTCTGAAAATATTAGGGAGGCTTTTAAGTAAGAGAATAAGCAGTGAAAAGTATTCTTCAGATTTGACAAGTCAGTCACTGGTAATATTATTAGCAGGAATTGTTTCTGTTGGAGAATAATGCACATTTTTCAGTTTAGTAAAGGTAATAACAATGAACGAATTTTAAATTACTGCATCTAGTTCTGCAGATTCTGTTTACACATATGCCAGAATTTATCTGTGTATGATTGGTCTAACAGGGATGAGGGAGCATAGCAAATGCTGACATTCCTGCTTCTTGGAGGAGTGGCAGTGTGATCACAGTGGAAATGGGTAGCCACTGGACAGCAGTAGATAATCCATTGCATTATCTCCTTTACACCTGGGCTAGTAGACAGGAGCAGTGAGTATATCAGTTGATTGCTATGTAACAAACCACAATTCAAAAACTTAGCGGCATTAAAAAATGATTTATTTGCTAATGATTCTGTGAGGTTGGCAGTTCAGACAGGCTCAGCTGGGATCACCACCTCTGCTCCTTATGGTGTCAGCAGGGATTACATCTGAATGTGCAGTTGGTTGGCAGAAGACTGAGGGCTGCTGGATGGGATTATTGGCCAGCTGCCTCATTTCTTATCCATGTGGCCTCTCATCTTTCAGAAGGCTAGTCTCAGCTTCTTTCCATGGGTGGAAGCATTCCAAGAGGCTGAGGGGGAGGCTAAAGAAAGTCATATAATCTCACTTCTGCCACATTCTGTTGGTCAAAGCAAGTCAGTTGGCCAGCACAGATTTAAAAGATGAGAACACAGACTCCAGCACTTGATGGGAGGAAATCACTTGTGGCCATGTTTTATCTACCATAGTGTTTTCCCTCTGGCCATGATTATTAGCATCTCTCCCATACTCCCTTCCAGGACTCTCAGAGTAGTGTTCCCACATGGCATCCAGTCGGAAGTCCACAAGCTCACGATATGCATCAGTTCTGTATGCACTCTAGGCTTCCTGGTGCAGGACTTCAGTAGCAGCTCTTCTTGATTGAGAGACTCGTGAACTAAAAAGACAAATTATCTACCCCTACACACCCTGTACATAGTGATGAGATAGGAACAAGTTAACCACAATACATGCTTGTATTCAACAAGGGAGAGTGAGAGGAGGCACTCGCAGTCACTCATCCAGTGAAATCCAGCTAGGCAGGTGTTCTAACACACCTTTTTCTGTTTTTCAGACAGATCTCTACTTTGGGCATGTAGGCTTATGTGGAAAAACACCTTCAAAATTTTTAGTAATACTCTACTTTTGTGTGGCTAACAGGGCCTACTCAGTCAGTTCAGTTCAGTCACTCAATCGTATCTGACTGTTCGCAACCCCATGAAGCACAGCACGCCAGGCCTTCCTGTCCATCACCAACTCCCAGAGTCCACCCAAACCCATGTCTTTTGAGTCGGTGATACCATCCAACCATCTCATCCTCCGTCGTCCCCTTCTCCTCCTGCCCTCAGTCTTTCCCAGCATCAGGGTCTTTTCAAATGAGTTAGCTCTTCACATCTGGTGGCCAAAGTATTAGAGTTTCAGCTTCAACATCAGTCTTTCCAGTGAACACCCAGGACTGATCTCCTTTAGGATGGACTGGTTGGATCTCCTTGCAGTCCAAGGGACTCTCAAGAGTCTTCTCCAACACCACAGTTAAAAACCATCATTTCTTTGCACTCAGCTTTCTTTATTGTCCAACTCTCACATCCATACATGACCACTGGAAAAACCATAGCCTTGACTAGATGGCCCTTTGTTGACAAAGTAACATCTGTTCTTTTGAATATGCTGTCTAGGTTGGTCATAAGTTTCCTTCCAAGGAGTAAGTGTCTTTTAATTTCATGGCTGCAGTCACCATCTGCAGTGATTTTGGAGCCCAGAAAAATTAAGTCACCCACTGTTTCCACTATTTCCCCATCTATTTGCCATGATGTGATGGGACTGGATGCCATGATGTTAGTCTTCTGAATGTTGAGCTTTAAGCCAACTTTTTAACTCTTCTCTTTCACTTTTAAGAGGCTCTTTAGTTCTTCTTCACTTTCTGCCATAAGGGTGGTATCATCTGCATAGCTGAGGTTATTGATATTTCTCCCAGCAATCTTGATTCCAGCTTGTGTTTCTTCCAGTCCAGCATTTCTCATGATGTACTCTGCATATAAGTTAAATAAGCAGGGTGACAATATACAGCCTTGATGTACTCCTTTTCCAATTTGGAACCAGTCTGTTGTTCCATGTCCAGTTCTAAGTGTTGCTTCCTGACCTGCATACAGGTTTCTCAAGAGGCAGGTCAGGTGGTCTGGTATTCCCATTTCTTTCAGAATTTTCCACAGTTTATTGTGATCCACACAGTCAAAGACTTTGGCATTGTCAATAAAGCAGAAATAGGTGTTTTTCTGGAACTCTTTTGCTTTTTCGATGATCCAGCAGATGTTGACGATTTGATCTCTGGTTCCTCTGCCTTTTCTGAGACCAGCTTGAACATCTGGAAGTTGACGGTTCACGTATTGCTGAAACCTGGCTTGGAGAATTTTGAGCATTAGTTTACTAGCGTGTGAGATGAGTGCAATCTCTGGGCCTACTAGGTACCACCTTAAGTCTTTCTGGGGTTGTGACATAATACTCTTAGTATTATAGCCACTTAATAACCCATTTTTGATGGGAGGAGAGGGGGAGAGGGAATTGGGAGCTCGTTGGGCAGACTATAGCCTAGGCGAAATCCTGTTGCCATTGATCTGTTTGTGGGCAGCACACAAGCTAAGAAGAGTTTGGGCATTTTTAAAGCACTGTTAAAAGAAACAAAAATATGGGACACAGGCCATATATGACTTACAAAGCCTAAAATGTTTACATTTTGGCCCTTTACAAAAGAAGTTTGCAATTTCTGGTCTAAATCAAGAAAAACTATTTTTTTTTCGAAACACAGTATTTGACATCAGTAGGGGAAACAGTACATGTAATTATCCTGAGATATCAAAAACATTTAACAGAATTCATCTATTCTTGACAAAAACTCTAAAAATAGATTAAGAATAGAGAGTTTCATCTAAAAAGGGTAGAAAAAAAGAAAAAGAATTTATATTTCTTTTTATTAAGGTATAGTAGGACTTCCCTGGTGGCTCAGATGGTAAGAGCCTGCCTGTAATGCAGGAGACCTGGGTTCATTCCCTGGGTCAGGAAAATCCCCTGGAGAAGGGAATGGCAACCCACTCCAGTATTCTTGCCTGGAGAATCCCATGGCCAGAGGAGCCTGGTGGGCTACTAGTACAGTATTACTAGTAGCAAAAAGTCTTTACTACTTTCAACATTGAGTAGCAAAGAGTTGGACAGGACTGAGCAAGTTTCACATAGTTGATTTACAATATTGTGTTAATTTCTGCTGTACAGCAAAATGATTCGGTGAATATTCTTTTTCATATTCTTTCCCACTTTGGCTTATCACAGGGTATTGAATATAGTTCCCTGTGCTATACACTAGAACCTTGTTGTTTATCCATTCTGTGTATAATAAGTTTTAACCTGCTAACCCCAAACTCCCAATCTATCCCTTCCTCATCCCCCCAGCCTCCTTGGAAACCACAAGTCTGTTCTCTATGTCTGTGGGTCTGTTTATGTTTTGTAGATAGGTTCATCTGTGTCCTATTTTAGATTCTCCATGGAAGTGATTATTATATGGTATTTGTCTTTATCCGTCTTACTTCACTTAGTATGATAATCTCTTGGTCCATCCATGTTGCTACAAATGGCATTATTTCTCTTTTTTGGTAGAGTAGTAGTCCATTGTATGTGTGTACCACATGTTCTATATCCATTCATCTGTCAGTAGACATTTAGGTTGTTTCCATGTCTTGGCTATTGTGAATAGTGCTCATATGAACATAGGAGCACACATTTCTTTTTGAATTATAGTTTCATCTGGGTATATGCCCAGGGGTGGGATTGCTGGATCACACGGCAACTCTATTTTTAGGGTTTTGGAGGAACCTCTGTAGTGTTTTCCATAGTGGCTGCACCAATTTACACTCCCACCAACAGTGTAGGAGCATTTTCTCTACCTTCTCGCTAGCGTTTATTTGTAGACTTTTAAAATCATGGCCATTCTAACCAGTGTGAGGTGGTATGTCACTATAGTTTTGATTTGCAGTTCTCTGATAATTAATGATGATGAACATCTTTTCATGTGCCTACTGGCCATCTGTATATCTTCTTTGGAAAAATGTCTGTTTAGGTCTTCTTCCACTTTTCAACTGGGTGTTTTTCGTTGTTATCAAGTTGTATGAGCTGTTTGTATGAAAAAAATCAAAATAATTTTTTATAAGCTGTGCAATAGAACCAGCATAAGAATAACTTTATTACTATTCTGTTTGATATCATGTTTTAGAAACATGCAATAATAAAGTGGAATATGAAAATAGTGACAGCTAAATGTGAGAAAGATGGAGAAATAAAAGTTAATTTTTAAACTGATGTGTACAGAAAAATCCAAAAGATCATCCAGAAAACTGTTCAACAGAATTATAGAATATAAGACAAACATATTGTTTCCTTTAGCTAAAGCTATACAACTAGAACATTTTAAAAAGATTCTGTTTACAGAAGAAATATTCACATATGTGTGTATAGATACACATTAAAGAAATCATTATAAAATTCTGATAGAAGAAATGAAGGGCTTAACCAAATAGCACATATATTTCTGCTGTGTCTGGAACACTAAATTCAGCATGTTAAAATTGAAAGTAATGCCATTAATATAAATAAAAACTTCAGTCCAAATTCCTTAACATGTCATCCTGAGATCCTTGAACCTCACTGATCTGGTGCCCATATGCCTGCAGCTTTCTAAACGTCGCCTCTAATTTGGGATCTCAGCTTTTCCTCCCAATAAAATTGCCCTTTCTCTTCCATCCTGCCATCACGACTGTTGGATGGTTAGGATAGGCAATTAATATAAAATACAATCAAAACAATAGAATTGTGAAAGAGACAGTGCCTGGCACCTGGTAGATACGGAGCATGAGCATGATTCTTACCACCTGGATGAGAGTGATCTCATTGTTTGTTATTGCAATGGGGAATTAAAAAAATGTGTGACACGGTCATTTTCCAAGCAGAGGGGAGAACATAAAATTGTAAGTATTAGGTGAGGAGTAATGTGGTTTCTGTAGATCGGATAGTTTAGGAATAGCCAGGGAATGGCTCTGTTTGGGTCATATATTGCCTAATTTGGCATACTGAGCCTTGAGCTGAGTGGGAAGGAAATAGAGAAGTTCCAGGGCACGTGTCTCAGAAGCCAGGGGCAGGAATGCCAGTCTCACAGCAGTGCTGATTTGCCAGTGTGCTGTGCAGGAAGATGCGCTGAATTCCAAGGACAGCCTGTCTACAGCACTTTTTCACACACCCTTGAGGTTTTGGCAAGCTCTGTTAGAATGCTATTAGTTCCTATACTAAAGATAAAGATTCACCTTAGAGGGACTAGGCAGGAATGTACCTGTCCAAATTTGGTTTACTTTTTTTTGCAAGATAATGTATCTTTTGCTGGCATCTTAAGAAATGTTGAGATAGGTACCGTTTACAAACTCTGCATACAATCGTTATCTAGACATCTGCTGATTCTGAAGTAAAGCTCATAGAAATGGGGCCCTTTGATACAATCTTTACTTTGCATCCAGAATTCAAAATCATTCAGGCAGGTAATGTTTATGAACATCCAGCTGTGTACTAGGCATTGAGTGGGAAAAAGGGAGGTGACTGCTAAGGACTAGGGCCTGAGCCCTGGAATTCATGCTCTGAGAGAGGCCTGCAAAGTATGTTTGGGAAAATCTCCCATCATATTTAGAGATAAATCCAAACCCCTTCATGTGACCCCCCTACCCAAGGCCACCTTGTGTTGGACACTGTCCACCTGGCTGACCTGCAGCCTTTTCTCTCAGTGCCCTCCCCCTTGCTGTGCTCCAGCCACACTCTCCTGCCTGCCGTTCTTTGAAAAAGTCAAATCCATTTCCACCCTTTGTATCTTTCCTATGAGCTCTTTTCCTCCATGTCTTTGCATGGATTCTTCCTTCTCATTGGTTAAGCATCTGCTCAAATGGGTCCATCCTGACTAGCCTATTTAAATGTTCCTCATTCCATCTTATTTAATTTTCTCCATATCACAGCATTCTGTCTGAAAGTTTCCTATCTGTCACCATTGTTTTCTGTCTCACCTGCTAGAGTATCAGCTTTGTAAGGATGCAAGTGTTGTCTTCCTTGTTCACCACTACATCCAGAATGTCTGGCACATAGTAGAGGCTCAATAAATATTTGTTGAATGAATGAAAGAGGAAAATGGGCATTCGGACATTAACCATTCAGCAAACTGGTTGCTATACTAAATCAGGGGCATGAAACCTTACTTGGCCTAGGAGCGATTAGAGAAGTCTTCCACAGAGGAACTAAGACCTGAAGGATGAATTGGTACTTGGCAGATGGAAGGATGGTGAGAGAACTGTAAGAGCAGTGCATGTGAGGAAGACGTTTGAAGGACCACTGATGTTCAGGAAACCTTAATAGTACATGTAGGTAGGGGTTGGCTGTGGTGGTAGGAGTTAAAACTGGACAAGTCAGTAGGAATCATGTCATGAAGGGTCTTCCAGGCCTGAGAAAGGATTTAGATTTTGCTTTTGCAGAATTTTAAGCCTTCTCATAACCAGGATGCTAGAAAGTAATAATCTGAATCCTGTCTCTACTTTCTCATTCCCCTTGACTCTTCAGCCTATTTGTAATCTGATTTGCACCCTCATCACTCCATCAAAACTGTGTTTGTTAAGGTCACCAGTGACCCTGTACTTGCTAAGTGCTTTCCTACCATCATCTTACACAATTAAAGATCAACAACTCTTGACCTGATTAACTTTTCTCTCTTTTCTGAACTGCTCCCTTCCCTTGATATTTCTTGTTCTGCTTCTCTTTGGAGAGAGGTAGCGTCTCAGTCTCCTTTGTAGGCTGCCCTTCAGCACCACCATCTGCAGTTCTTTCAATGTTGTTCAGAACTCCATTCTGGGAAGTCTGCCCCTCTCCTCCTGCATACTCTCCTAGGAAATTTCACCCATGTCCTTGACCTCTGTCTTTTTCTTAAGTTCCAGTCATGTATATTCAGCTGTTTACTGAAAACCTGAGTCCATTTGGAGATCCAACAGACATCTCAAACTTAGTATATCTAAAAAGTGAATCCATCATCTTTTCCCCAACCTAACACCACTGCTAAATGTCCTGTCTTGATGACTGTGTTATCACTCGTTACTTAGTGCCCTAAATCAGAAACTTTCAAGTTCTTTTGGATCTTCCCCTCGCCCCCCATATGCCCCATAGATAATCAGCTGTAAGTCATTTCATTTCTCCCTTATGGTTTCTCAAATATGTCTCCTCCTTTTCAATTTTACTGTCTGAGGCTTCAGGTAATTACTATCTCTCGTCTGTATTACCGTTTCCCTGCCTCTAACACTGATTAGTCCCTTCCCCTCCCCACCAGTTCTGTTGTCTATATAGTGGCAAATCTGATTATGTCACCCTGACCCACTCTGACCCCCTCCCCACAGATTGACACGAGGAATTTACACTTGATTTGTCATTAATTCCTTGACCACCCATGTCCCAAGTTTCCCAGGTGTAGCACTTCCATACCTCTGATGATTGCTCCTTTTTCTGAGCTCCTAAACTGAATGCCTGCACCACACCTGGGTATGTACACATGCTGCGTGCCTTCTGCTCTTTAACTGTTTTGTGTGTATGTGTTCTGTGGACCAAATGAGGGGACCTTCTCCAGGGCTTGGACCATATCCTCCAGAAAGGGTAAGACAGTAAATGCTGTGGATGGACCTAGTGTGCAGTCAATAAATATTTATCGGATGACCTTCACTAATAAGTCTGTCTCTCTTTACATATACTATTAATAATGTCCATTTCTCTTTTTGAAAATTGTGTTTTCTGAGTTTTAAATTTAACTGCATGAAGCCTTTTTGTTTTTCTGGTAATTTTTGTTACTGGTTTGCTAATTAATAGGGCTTAACTTTTCATTTGCACCTAGCAAATTTACCTTTTTGTAGGTGAGGAATTCTTACAATGTGCATGGTGGTATAACAGCTACTTTCGGAAAAAGCAGCAAGAATGTGCTAAATACCGTCAAATACTCTTATACTCTTCTGTCCTTGGGAAGGTTTATAAATTGCAAAGTATCACAGCTTTAATTGGATTTAAGATAGGTTAATTTGATTCTTCCTCCTCAAGAAACGGGATTTTTTTTCAACTTTAAGTTAAGGTATTAGGAATAACTGTGTTTCATGACCTCGGAGCATGAAGAATTCTTTTATTTCTAATACAGGCATTGACATGCAGAGAAGAACTCCTTACCCTTCTTCTGTCACTCCTTCCATTGGTATGGAAGATACCTGTTCAAGAAGAAAAGGCAACAGGTATTTTCTTTTCTTTGTCATATCACTTGTGTTATCAAAATTCTACTGGGGAAAAACTTGCATTGAAAGGTTACTTCTGCTGTGATGGTTGATAGCAGCTCAAAATCAAAGCAGTATATATTAGTATATTTAATATGAAAAATTCTTTCAGCAAATACATTTTCATTTCTTCTAGTAGTATAAAAATGATAGAGAATTCCTTGAACATAATGATGATTAGAAAATAGATGAAGAAGCAGAACACTTAGCAAAAGGAGTAAATCTGTATGCGTAGCCTAACAGTTAAAAATGGAGAGTGAAAAGTTTGAAGACATTATAGATTCTCTGCTTATTTTAAAGACTGCTTTCCATTACCAGTACTCTATCAATGACGTTTGCAGTTTAGGTTTTCTAATGCTGCTTTTAAAGGATAAATTTGAAGTAATGTTTTGTGTTAGAACTAGACAGGATTATTACACTGAAGGTCAACATATTTTTAATTTCTGATTCAGAAAAAAATATATATATCATATTAAGTACATGAAACTTAGTTTAAATGTTTCAGTAGAGGGATTAACAGTTTTCCCTCTGGCCATTTCTGGAATATGCATATTGTGAAATGTTTACCTCTGTGTCTTAATTAATGGTGTTATTAGAGGAGATTTGTAAAGTGGTAAGAATAGTAATGCTAAATACCAGCATTGCTTTCCTAACTCTGTTCTCCCTGTTTTCAAAATCAATTTGTGTTCTTTGATTCAGGGCCACTTGGTATTTAATATAAGCAGGATAAGGAAGTGAAGTGATGTGGGGAGGGCGGGGAGTAGAGACATACCAAAAAGGTAAAAGAAGTCGGCCCCATAATAAAAATATACTGAAGACAAACTCCTAAAGTAAAGAAGTAAGAGGATAATCACCTATGCATATTGAGTTTTTAAACATATTAAGGTATTCTAAATTTTCTTTCTTCATTTTGTCAGACTTTAATCTACCATTCTCAGCTGGTATAATCCTGACCAAAGAAAAGAACTCAAGTTCTCAAAGATCTACTCAGGAAAAATTATATTTAGAGGGAAGTGCTCCAGCTGGTCAGGTTTCTGCAAAAGTAAATGTTTTTAGAAAAAGCAGGCGGCAACGTAAAACTACCCATCGTTATTCTGTAAGAGATGCAAGAAAGACACAGCTCTCCACCTCAGATTCAGAAGCCAATTCAGATGACAAAAGTATAGGAATGACTAAGTACAGAAGGTCCCATGTGCTGCAGCATTTTGTAAAACAGTCTCCTAAAGAAGACCACCTTACAGCTAAGCTTAACCACTTATCAACCAAAGAGCAGACTCCTCCTGACACCATGGCTTTGGAAAATTCCAGAGAGATGATTCCAAGAGAGGAGTCAAACACTGACATTTTAAGTGAGCCAGCTGCCTTGTCTACCATCAGTCACATGAACAATTCTCCATTTGACTTATGTCATGTTTTGTTATCTTTATTAGAGAAAGTTTGTAAGTTTGACATTACCTTGAATCATAATTCTGCTCTCGCAGCCAGTGTAGTGCCCACACTGACTGAATTCCTAGCGGGTTTTGGGGACTGCTGTAATCTCAGTGACAATTTGGAGGGTCAGATGGTTTCTGCAGGTTGGACTGAAGAACCAGTGGCTTTGATTCAGCGGATGCTTTTCCGAACAGTACTGCATCTGATGTCAGTAGATATTAGTACGGCAGAGGTGATGCCAGAAAATCTCAGAAAAAATTTAACAGAATTGCTTAAAGCAGCTTTAAAAATTAGAACTTGCCTAGAAAAGCAACCTGACCCTTTTGCCCCAAGACAGAAGAAAACACTACAAGAGGGGCAGGAAGATTTTGTGTTTTCCAAGTATCGTCATAGAGTGCTTCTTTTACCTGAGCTGCTGGAGGGAGTTCTGCAGATCCTGATCTGTTGTCTTCAAAGTGCAGCTTCAAATCCGTTCTTCTTCAGTCAAGCCATGGATCTGGTCCAAGAATTCATTCAGCATCATGGATTTCATTTATTTGAAACAGCAGTTCTTCAAATGGAATGGCTGGTTGTAAGAGATGGGGTTCCTCCTGAGGCCTCAGGACATTTGAAAGCCCTCATCAATAATGTCATGAAAATAATGAGCACTGTCAAAAAAGTGAAGTCAGAGCAGCTGCATCATTCAATGTGTACAAGAAAAAGGCACAGACGTTGTGAATATTCCCACTTCATGCATCACCACAGAGACCTCTCAGGTCTGTTGGTCTCGGCTTTTAAAAACCAAGTTTCCAAGAACCCATTTGAAGAGACGGCAGATGGAGATGTGTATTACCCTGAGCGGTGCTGTTGCATTGCTGTGTGTTCCCACCAGTGCTTACGCTTACTGCAGCAGGCTTCCTTGAGCAGCACGTGTGTCCAGATCCTCTTGGGGGTTCAGAACATCGGCATATGCTGTTGTATGGATCCCAAATCTGTGATTGTTCCTCTCCTCCATGCTTTTAAATTGCCAGCACTGAAAAGCTGTCAGCAGCATATACTGAATATTCTTCACAAACTCATTTTGGACCAGTTAGGAGGAGCTGAGATACCACAGAAAACTAAAAAAGCAGCTTGCAACATCTGTACTGTTGACTCAGATCAACTAGCCAGATTAGAGGAGACCCTGCAGGGAAACTCTTACAATGCTGAACCTTCCTCAGGTTTATCTAGTCCATCCTACAGATTTCAAGGCATCCTGCCCAGCAGTGGATCAGAAGACTTGTTGTGGAAATGGGATGCCTTAGAAGCTTATCAGAATTTTGTTTTCGAAGAGGACAGATTACAGAGTGTACAGATTGCAAATCACATTTGCAGTTTGATCCAGAAAGGCAATGTTGTTGTTCAGTGGAAACTGTATAACTGCATATTTAATCCTGTGCTGCAAAGAGGAGTTGAATTAGCACATCATTGTCAACAGCTTAGCATTACTTCAGCTCAGACTCATGTATGTAGCCATCATAACCAGTGTTTGCCCCAGGAAGTACTTCAGATTTATTTAAAAACTCTGCCTACCCTGCTTAAATCAAGGTTTGTTATATATGTGTGTAGATATTTTTTCTCATTGTTGAAAAATCATATTCAAAGATGTTTGAATATCTTTATTATTTATTTTTCCTAGGATTTAATTTTAGTTTAACAACGAAAAAAGTTCCCATCCCATGTCAGATTTTTTTAACATTTATTTATTTGTTTGTTTTACTGGGGTGTTTATAGGGAAGAGGACAGAGCCATTGATTTTAATTTCTCTGAAAAAAAAGTAAAGTTTTAAATATATATATATATGAGAAAAAATGGATAAAATGCAGATACCCAACAGCAAGGGCAAAGTTAAATTAATTAAATTATATTTACTGGATGTAATATTATTAGCCAAAAATAATGTTAACTAGGATCTATTGGGACATGAGAAAATGCGTATTTTATCAGTAACATACAAAAAGTAAAAAAAATATTTCATTTATTTACTATGAAAAAATATACATAGTACGTAAAGTATGTATGTGCATGATAATTATCAAAACAGTGAAATTAATGGAATTATTATTTTCTGAATACCATATTTACATTTATTACCTGTATGTAGAAAAACTAGAAAATACAGGTAAGCAAAATGAAGAAAACTAAGATACTTAGAATCTCACCAGTGAGTTTTGCAGATTTTGTGATTGTCAGCTCTCATACTTAAAAAATAATTTTGTAAATGAAGCTTGCTTCTGATAGGTAGTTGGCCTTTGAAATTAATGCATATACCATTTTTAAAACTTACAGTAAAGTATAACATATCTGTGATCATTATTTTCACAACCATTAAAAAAAAAATCCTGACATTCTGACATTGTTTAAATAGAACTGTCTTTGATCTGAAAGTTTTATAACTCTGTGGCATATTTGTGGACAGCCTGGATCTTTGCTGAGCTGATTTATACTAAAATTATTACTCAGATTCCAGTGATCCAGACTTGTGAGTTTTACCTGAGACAGAGCTGAAAAACTTCAGATCTGTAGTTTGGTTCTTTCCCTTAATGACATACAGATTTAAAATAAACAAAAGTCCTGAGTGAGCCACCAAGTAGCCAAATGAATGGACCTGCAAAGGCCTCCCTGCTTTCAGAGTGTCCGTCTCAAATATGGAGGTGATTGTGGCATGGAGAATTTATACAGAGAAATTTGCTGTTTGGGGAAAAATATTCTTCCCTGAATTGCTTCGTTTCACTTGAGAGGCATGTAATCTGTTCTTTTCAAATGCTGCTGGAATTATATATACAGTGTTTGCAGAAGGGTGTAAAAGTAGTTAGAAAGCAACTTGAAATCCTGGTCATATCTAACTAAGGAGTTCAGCCAGATAATTGATAAAGTTGAAATAGGTAGTGTTTAGTATATGCAGCAATGACATGTTTAAATAGTGTATGAATGATGTGCCTGTATGTAAATCTTTTGTACTTTTTTTCTCTCACAGGGTAATAAGAGATTTGTTTTTAAGTTGTAATGGAGTAAACCAAATAATTGAACTAAATTACTTAGATGGTGTCCGAAATCACTCACTAAAAGCATTTGAAACTCTGATAATCAGCCTAGGGGAACAACAGAAAGATTCTTCAATTCCAGGTATTGACGGGATAGACCTTGAACAGAAGGAGTTGTCATCTGTAAATGTTGGTACTTTGTATAACCAGCAAGCTTATTCAGATTCTCAGAGTCTTAGTAAATTTTATGCCCGGCTCAAAGATGCTTATCCAAAGAAACGAAAGTCTGTGGTGCAGGATGTTCATATCAACACAATTAACCTCTTCCTCTGTGTGGCGTTCTTGTGTGTAAGTAAAGAGGCAGAATCTGACAGAGAATTAGCCAATGATTCAGAGGATACTTCTGGCTATGACAGTACAGCGAGCGAGCCTTTGCAACACATGCTGCCGTGTTTCTCTCTCGAGAGCCTCGTCCTGCCCTCTCCCAAACACATGCACCAAGCAGCTGACATTTGGTCCATGTGTCGTTGGATCTACATGTTAAGTCCCATTTTCCAGAAACAGTTTTATAGGCTCGGTGGTTTCCAAGTATGCCATAAATTAATATTTATGGTAATACAGGAACTGTTCAGAAATCCTGAAGAGGAGCAAGGGAGAAGGGAAGGAGATAGAAACATGGATGTAAATCAAGATTTAAACAGAATTTCTCAACCTGAGATCACTGTGAAAGAAGATTTATTATCTTTGACTGTAAAAAGTGACCCCACACCAGCAGAACTGAGTAGTCTGAAAAAGAGTGCTGACAGTTTAGAGTCAGAGCATCTTTCTTCCATAAATGTGGAACAAATTCCAGCTGTGGAAGCTGTTCCAGAGGAAACAAAAGTCTTTATGAGTCGAGAAAGCGAAACCTCACTTCAGGGCATACGACTTTTGGAAGCCCTTCTGGCCATTTGTCTTCATGGCACCAGAGCTTGTCAGCAAAAGATGGAGTTGGAGTTACCCAATCAGGTAAGAACTTATCTTTCATCTAACTATTGTGTAATGTAAATTTTTTTTAAAGTTGTAATGTAATGCTATTGTCATTTTGTTTTTCCAAAGATTCTGAGTTTTGAGGTGCTCCTGTATGCTTAGCACAGTACCAGGTACTGTGGTGGACACAGAGGAGTACATGACCCTGTTCTTGCCCTCGAGAAGCTTAGGGTTTAGTTTGGAATACAGAACCCATGTGACAAAATTTACCAACCCTAAAAGGCATTAAATACACATTAAATGTCAGATGTCAGATGAGTAATAATGGGTAAGTAAGAAGACTCTTGAGAGTCCCTTGGACTGCAAGGAGATCCAACCAGTCCATTCTGAAGGAGATCAGCCCTGGGATTTCTTTGGAAGGAATGATGCTAAAGCTGAAACTCCAGTACTTTGGCTACCTCATGCGAAGAGTTGACTCATTGGAAAAGACTTTGATGCTGGGAGGGATTGGGGGCAGGAGGAGAAGGGGACGACAGAGCGTGAGACGGCTGGATGGCATCACAGACTCGATGAACGTGAATCTGAGTGAACTCCGGGAGTTGGTGATGGACAGGGAGGCCTGGTGTGCTGCAATTCATGGGGTCGCAAAGAGTCGGACACGACTGAGCGACTGAACTGAAGTGGTAGTCGCTCAGTCATGCCCGACTCTTTGTGACCCCATGGACTGCAGCCCGCAGGCTCCTCTGTCCATGAGATCTTCCAGACAGGGATACTGGAGTGGGTTGCCGTTTCCTTCCCCAGCTATTGTATTTCAGCGTCCACACTCGACAGTCTTGGTGTGGTTCTGTTTGGTGCCCGGCCCATATCCCTTGCCAAGCTGATCCACCCGTGCACCATCTGCTGCAGACTCCCATCTGTACCCATCTCCCAAGGTGTGGGGTGCTGAGCCAGTGACTGATGGGTATGGCTCTGGGAGTGGGGACAGTCTCTGTGGTGCAGTTCAGGCTCCAGAGCTTCCCATGGAATTAGGCTGGGGTGACACATTTATTCTGAAACCACATCTTTGCCTGGATTCTTCCCCCAGCATATTCTGCTTTCCTCATGCTTTACAAATTTCCCCTGAGAGCACATCTCAGCCAAAAAGGAATGCTTAGTTTTAGGCCCTGCTTCTAAGGAATTTTCAAATATGGTAGATCCCTTCTTTTTTTCCTGCGTGCTAAGTCACTTCAGTCACGTCCAACTCTTTGTGACCCCATGGGCTGTATAGCCAACCAGGCTCCTCTGTCCGTGGGATTTTCCAGGCAATGATACTGGAGTGGGTTGCCATTTCCTACTCCATCATATCTTGTCTGTGTGTATCTGTGTCTCCCACTGGACAGAGTTAAGGGAGAAGTCAATTTCCTATCCATCCTTATGGCTTCATCCCTTAACAGAAGAACAAGCAGGGAGAGTTCCATTCCAGGACAGATGGGAAGGAGTAAAGAAGGGAGGAAGAGAAAAGAATTAGAATACAAGTGCTGCTTAGAGTCTTAAGCAATCACTAAGAAAAGGAATTAGTAAAATCTAGAAATGGTTAATGAAAACCTTGAGTTTCAACTAATCATTTTTTCCCTGATACAGTTAATTTATGGTACATTCAAATTCAAAAGCAAATAAGATGAGTAAAGCATTGGATGAATTAAAATATTAATTATTCTTAATTGTAACAGGAGGATATTTGTATAAGCACTGGATATTTATATAGTCATTTTAATTTCATATCAACTGCAAATAAACGGACTAGCTTTTACTTAATGTAAATATTAATTTATCATTTGTTTTCTCACTGTTTATTTTTTTTCTTAAGGCATGTTGATATTCTTAGTTTCTTTGCTTTTACTTTAGAACTTGTCTGTGGAAACTATATTGCTTGAAATGAGGGATCATCTTTCCAAGTCAAAGGTGATGGAAACAGAATTAGCAAAGCCTTTAATTGATGCCCTGCTTCGAGTTGCACTGGGGAATCATTCAGCAGATTTTGAGCACGATGATGCTATGACTGAGAAGGTATGAGTAACATACAGTTGTGTTGTTATTGTTTGGGTGTGACTGGCAGAGGCAGAAGTGTGTGGGTTCAGAGTGTGACACTGTGATGTGGTTAGAATATACGGGCCAGGATTTGGTCAGGTGAGTTCAGTGGGTTCTGTCTCCATCCTCTGGGATGGATTGTATTTACATCTCATAAAACACAGGAGAGCAGTGTGACATGCTTTTCTTCATCTAATCTAGAAATTTACCGAGAATTGCTTCCAGTAAGATGGAAGTATTATTTGATGTCTCATATATAACTGATAGTTTATCAAGTAATAATGCAGGGATAGTGATGACTCAGCTGTCCTCTTTGTCTTATTTGATTCTATAGTGATATGGTTAATATTTACAGAACTCCCTTCTCACTTTAATTTTAAATCATGCAATATAAAAATGACTGGTCCTTGCATAGAAAGAAGTCATAGTTTTTTAGTTGTTCATGTTAACTTCATTTTCTAAAAGAACTATTTTAATTTTTTCCATGAAACAGATATATACATACATAGTTAATTTACCTCTCCTTTCATGTTTCTTTTACCTTTGTTCACCTTTATCTTTGTGTAACTTCTTTTTCAATTCCTTGGTCTAGAAATATTGGCATTTTATAATCTTCTGCCATAATAGTTTACATTACTGTTTGTCATGTGATGTAAAAACTTACTAAAACAGCTACTAATGTCATAATCATATTACTGAATCAATTGGTTAACTGGAAAATGTTAAAATACCTACCTAAAATGTCAGAATACCTATGTAGATTAAAATATCTACCTACCTATTAAAAAAAAAAGATTCTTCTTTTTAAAATGTTGCAATGATTAAGTACTCTGAGCTTCTTTAAGTGTGTTTTTTTTAAGTGAAGATATTATTAGCATTTTTATAAGAAAAGGAAAATTTCATGCCACATGCTACTACGCAGGGAGTTAATGCTGGAACTCTGATTTCAGAGATGCTTATATGTAGACAATCACATTCTGAAATCTTAAAATCAGTTTCTTTCAAAATTTTTCATGTCTTTAGTTATCTAATTTATGAAACACTTTATAAAAACCTTTGGAAAAATCTTTTGTTGCGCAAATATGTAAATATAATATGTATTTATTTGCATTAAGTTGTAAGAAGTATAATTCCACCTCATTGTGGTTTTTAGTCATCTCCTCTTACATAACTAGAATGAAATTTCTTAGACTTACTTTTCAGTAAAACTGAAATGACCTATAGTTTAATTTGTTAGGACACCTAATTTTTGAAGTGTTAATCAAGTTGGCTAAGAAATTCTGGAGAATTATGCTGTGTGAATTTCATAATGTATAATGGTTAATATCTGTTCCTAATGTTTTTTTTTCTTAAAATATTAAAGCTGTCTTCAAAATGATTTTTGAGTAATAAATATCTTATTTAAGAACAATGAACAAACATTGTAACTTTTGCCTTAATTTAAATATACTGATCTTATAGAGTCATCAGTCTGAAGAAGAACTGTCATCCCAGCCTGGTGATTTTTCAGAAGAAGCTGAGGATTCTCAGTGTTGCAGTTTTAAACTTCTGGTTGAAGAAGAAGGTTATGAAGCAGATAGTGAAAGCAATCCTGAGGATAGTGAATCCTGGGATGATGGTAAAATATCACTGAAGTACTTGTGACTTCATTTGAGAGTCACATTATTAACTAGCAAATGGTTCTTAATAATATCACTTTAGAACTTTTATTGAATTATATTTGTAAAGTGTATTACATCATTATTTTATTTGATCTTGACAACAAATTCTGGCGTTCTTGTAAGCAGTTTGAAAGTGAAAGTGAAGGTTGCTCAGTCGTGACCGACTCTTAGTGACCCCATGGACTATACGGTCCATGGAGTTCTCCAGGCCAGAATACTGGAGTGGGGAGCCTTTCCTTTCTCCAGAGGAATCTTCCCAACCCAGGGCTTGAACCCAGGTCTCCCACGTTGTAGATGGATTCTTTACCAGCTGAGCTACAAGGGAAGCCCAAGAATACTGGGGTGGGTAGCCTATCCCTTCTCCAGTGGATATTCCCAATCCAGGAATCAAGCCGGGGTCTCCTGCACTGCAGGTGGATTCTTTACCAACTGAGCTATGAGGGAAGCCCCTGTAAGCAGTTTAAGCAGTTTAAATCAATGAAATATATTTTTGTTATCACAAATATTGATGGAGTGTCTAAGGATACAGGGTGGAAGAAGTCTCTACTTTCATATGTATTCTAGTGGAAAAGACAAGAAATACCAGAAATAAGCAATATGAAGAAATAAAACAGGATGATGTGATAGTGACTGGGTAGTCAAAGAAGGCCTCACTGAAGATGTGTTTACATTGAGGCCTTGATAGAAAAGATCTATTCAGTGGACATTGACAGGAAGAGCTTTGGAAACAGTTCGTTACAAAGATTTAAGTAATACAAGGAATACAGACATCTCTTTGTGGCATCCAAGAATGCTTCAGCATAGGTTTCTTAGTTCACCACAGCCCAACTTGTCCTTAAGATGGAAATAACATTGCATGCGATCCTTTGTTTCCAGGCCGAAAACTTGAGTGGAGTAGAATGGAAGATATGGATTGAATAGAGCCAGGAGATTTCTGGGAGGGCTTCATCTTTTTATTGGCTGGTTTTAAGACTGTGCCAATACTGTTAGTCTTCACTAAGTTTGCAGTAGTTATTTTCTTCAATGGCTGTTGTCTCTTTCAAATTGAGTGAATTGGAATAATCACTGATGTCCTACTTAAAGGGCTTTGATGGACCCATAGCAGGTGTTTTTTTGTTTTTTTGTTGTTTTTTTACCATAAAGAGAGTGAAAAGAACAAAGGAACAGCCACAGATTGAAAGCCTCATACATATATATTCATGTGACTTACTTGGTTTGTTAAACAAACTTTTTTCCAGCTTTGTTGAGAAATAATTGACATACATCACCATATAAGTTTAAGGTGGTTTGATTTACATATATTGTGAGAGGATTACCACAGTAGTTTTAGTTAACATTTACTATCTCGTATAGATACAAAGAAAAGAAATAAACACTTTTTCCTTGTGATAGGAACTCTTTTAGTATTTATCCTCGTAACACCTTCCCGTATATCGTACAGCAGTAGTAACTATAGTCACCATGTTGTATGTTACATCCCTAGTACTTGTTTATCTTATAACTGGAAGTTTATACCTTTTGACCACCTTCTTCTACTTCCCACTCCCCCTTTCCCCCTAAGCAGGTGCTTTTGAAAAATATTGCTATAATAGTGTCAGTTTTATCATAGTACAGACATGATTTAATAATGACAGATACCCTCCTTTGTGAAGTTTGCTCACTAGCTCTTAAAGAATTTTGGTCCAGGTAGAAATTTATAAATTTCTTACCTATATGAACTTTTAAAAAGAGTACAGCAGTTTCTTTAAAGAGCATAACAGTTAAATTTTCCAGAATGTAATATTTGGTGAGGCAGTGTCTATATCCCACTGGTAAAAAAGGCAAAGTATAAAATTTATCCAACCAATAGCCAAACCTACTGTTTTCACAGAGATATAAGCCTATGATTTGGATATTTTGGCACCAGAAAGTTTGGGATAGTACTTTTTTCCAGTTGTCTCAAAGGAGTGTATTAAATCTGCATCACATGCCTATAAAAATTACTGTTGATAGTACTTGTGTTTCTAGTGAAGATCAAAATTTCTTTTAAGGCTACTCATTTATCATCAAAATATCCATATGACTTGATTATTCAGGATAATTATTGTAGTCAAAAATCAAGTAGTAGGAAAAGATTTTGTGAGCGTCTTCTTATAAATAGCACTTTTGTCACTAGATTTCCTAAGTGATGAATGAGATTTGAAATTTTTTTCAGTGCTTAGGAAGGGAATAAAAATAACATTTTCTTTTTCTCCTTTTAGGGGTAGACTTAAAGCCTGAAGCAGAAAGTTTCACTGCATCAAGCAGTCCAAATGACTTACTTGAAAACCTCGCTCAAGGGGAAATAATTTATCCTGAGATTTGTACGTTGGAATTAAATTTGCTTTCTACTGGTAAAGCTAAACTTGATGTGCTTGCCCATGTATTTGAGAGTTTTTTGAAAATCATCAGACAGAAAGAAAAGAATATTTTTCTACTCATGCAACAGGTAAAAGATGTATTTAATTAAATGTGATCAGTATTTATCACACACATGCCCTAATTACTCATCTCTTTATTTATATAACCCAACTTGTCTGAAAATTGAGATGATTACTTACCTTTTATAATACTTTATGATATATTTTTAGTACAAGTGATAGTCTAAAAATCTTCTGCTTCCATAGTTCTCCAAAGTAGGATAAAAATCAGTGTTGTCATTGGCTAACTATAAGAATCCTAGTGTATTTCTGAGAATGAGTAATATTTTTTAAATTGCATTTAATTTTGATATATGATCATTGTTTTGAAAAATCAGAAAAAACAGTATGAAAAACAAAATGAAAATTATGTATAACCCTACACATAGCATTCTCTCCACTTATTTTAAAATATCTAGATAGGTATATACAGTATACTATCAAGTAATTTATTATGACATAGTTTCTTCATGCTTTCATGAGGTAAGAAATTTAATTTTTTATTTTTGTTTGTTAATCTTCAGGGAACTGTGAAAAATCTTTTAGGAGGATTCTTGAGTATTTTAACACAGACTGATTCTGATTTTCAAGGTGCGTTGAAACTTTGGTTTTAAACAATAGCTTTGAAATACTTTTGTTATGTGAAATGAAGAGTTGACAATAATAGCTTCATTGGCATAGTGCCATGTGGTTTCAGAAGTAGCTTTATATGTATCATCTCTCCTGTTTCTTAAACCAATGCAGTAGATATAAGTATCTTGAATTTCTAGAGAGGAAAATCTAGATTCCAAGTGATCAAGTGAATTGTTCAGGGTCATGTATTTAGAAGCGGCATTGCGAGACTGTTCAGTCGCTCAGTTGCATCCAACTCTTTGTGACCCCATGGACTGCAGCACGCCAGTACCCTGTCCATCACCAACTCCTGAAGCTTGCTCAAACTCATGTCCATCAAGTTGGTGATGCTATCCAACCATCTTGTCCTCTGTCGTCCCCTTCTCCTCCTGCCTCCAGTCTTTCCCAGCATCAGGGTCTTTTCCAATGAGTCAGCTCCTCACATCAGATGGCCAAAGTATTGGAGTTTCAGCATCAGTCCTTCCAATGACTGTTAAGGATTGATTTCCTTTAGGATTGACTGGTTTGATCTCCTTGCAGTCCAAGGGACTCTCAAGAGTCTTCTCCAACACCACAGTTCAAAAGCATCAGTTCTTTGGCACTTGGCTTTCTTTATGGTCAAACTCTCACATCCATACATGACTACTGGAATAACCATAGCTTTGACTAGACAGATCTTTGCTGGCAAAGTACTGTTTCTGCTTTTTAATATGCTCTCTAGGTTTGTCATAGCTTTTCTTCCAAGGAGCAAGCGTCTTTTAATTTCATGGCCACAGTCACCATCTGCAGTGATTTTGGAGCCCAAGAAAATAAAGTCTCTCACTGTTTTATTCTTCCCCATCTATTTGCCATGAAGTGATAGCACTGGATGCCATGATCTTCGTTTTTTGAATGTTGAGTTTTAAGCAAACTTTTTCACTCTCCTCTTTCACTTTCATCAAGAGGCTGTTTACTTCCTCTTTGCTTTCTGCCATAACTGTGGTGTCATCTGCATGTCTGAGGTTATTGGTGTTTCTTCGGGCAAACTTGATTCCAGCTTGTGTTTCATCCAGCTCAGCATTTCACATGATATATTCTGCATTTAAGTTAAATAAGCAGGGTGACAAAATACAGCTTTGATGTATTCCTTTTGCAATTTTGAACCAGTCCATTGTTTGATGTCTGTTGTTTCTTATAAGACTGTAACCCAGTCTAAAAGATGGCTGCTCTGTCACGTATTACTTGAATGCCTACTCTCTTCTTTGTACTTTCACAGACATTTGAGAAATTCATAATGAATATATAATATGGTCATATTATATATAGTAGATAGAACCCTAGATTTTAGCTGTAGAAACCTAAAGTTTAATTGGAGGATTAAGGCTGACATACACAAAATGTCAGTTTGGGCTTGTCACATATTTTCTCATGGTTAAATTCAAGTTATGCATTTTGGGTAGGCATACCTCAGTGCATCATGTCCAGGGGTTCATGATATCTGTATCTTAGCAATGATGATGTTGCCTTTGATCACTTGGTTAAGACAATATCTTGCAAGGTGCTTCCATTGTTAAGTTACTATTTTCTCTTTATAATTAGTAAGTATCTTGTGGGGAGATAACTTGAGACTATGTAAGTATCCTTTTTCTATCTTACTTTAACCTACTCATTTTAGTATCCATTGACGATTTTTGACTGAAATAATTAATATGGTGGTATTTGTCAAATAGTAATTTTCTATTTCCATGATTCCTTCATTTCTTAATTGGAATTACACTGTAAGGAAAGCCTTCCCTTCTTCTGCATTTACTTAGTTCTGGCTATATTTTTATATATTGTGCTGGCACTTAATGGACCTTTTTGATCTGAAGATTTATTTGTATCTTAGCTCTGAGAAATTCTATTCCATTATCTTTTAATAACAGCTTTATTGAGATATAATTCATGTACTTGAGATATAATTAACATACTATATAGTTCACCCATTTGAAGTATACAGTTTACTGTCTTTTAGTAGATTCAGAATTGCCCATTTTAAAACTTTTCTGTCACCCCAAAAGAAAGTTTTACAGAGAGTTTGAGCCTAGTACAGAAAGTACCTAGGTTAACATTAGTATATTTGCTATAGTTAATGTACTTATATTGTCACATTATTAACTAAAGTTCATAGTTTATTCAAATTGCCTTCATATGTACTTAATGTTCTTCTTCTGTTTAAAGACCTTATCCAGGATTCGCATTGCATTTTGTTGTCATACCTATTGAGGTTCCCTCTTGGCCGTGACAGTTTCTTAGACTTTCCCTATTTAATGACCTTGAGAGTTTTAAGGAGCACTGATCATGATGTCTTCCTACTGGAATTTGTCTGATTTTTTTTTCATTGTGTATCTCACTGTAGTTTTTATTTGCATTTCCATAATGGTAAGTGATGTTGATCATCTTTTCATGTGCTTGTTAGCCATTTGTATATCTTCTTTGGAGAAATGTCTGTTCAAATCATTTATGCTTTTTAAAAATCAGGGTGTTTCAAAAAAAAAAAAAAAATCAGGGTGTTTCTTTTGTTGTTGTTGAGTATTAGTTAGTCTCTGTATGCTGTAGTTATTCTCTGTATACCCTGCATAGCAACTCTTCTGCTGCTGTTTTTACCCTTGGTTAGGCAACTTGGCCAGTCTGCAGACTGTACAGTTATAGTTGGTAGCCCTAATGCATACATCCTGCCGTATATCTCAGCTTTTTGTTGGCAGAATCCATTCAGTTTCTTTAGAGAACAGTTAACAAGTTTGGGGCCTAACAGTAAATGATGAGTTATCTGTGCTGAATACTCAGAATAAGGGAGAGAGGTGCATGTTCACAAACAAACCTTTTATTCATCCCTGTGCTAGCAGCCCTGTTGTTACTTTCTCCCCAGATTTTGGACAGATTGGCTCTCCATTCCTCTGAGTCCCTTTGTAATTCAGAAAGATCCTAGGCTGCAGCTTTCTCTTTTATCTCTCTAGCCTTCCATCTGCAGGAAATATTTTTAAATCTCTCACTTGAGGTGCTGCTAGTGCCCACTGCCTCCCCTGCTTTTTTCCTATTATGAGTTTCTTCCTTTTTGTTCTTCTGTACTTTTAGTCCAGTACTTTGTGGTGATAGAGGGGTGTGTGTGTGTGTGTGTGTGTGTCTCTAGTCCCCCATTTTGAACTGGAGCCTATTAGTTTTGAACTGAAAAAAAAAATCCACAAACATACACTTTACTTTGGTCATATTATTTTCTTACTCTAAAACCTGGAACTGATTCATGTTCAGTTCAGTCGCTCAGTCGTGTCCGACTTCTTGCACCTCAGTATGCCAGGCCTCCCTGTCCATCACCAGCTCCCAGAGTTTACCCAAACTCACACCCATTGAGTCGGTGATACCATCCAACCATCTCATCCTCTGTCGACCCCTTCTTCTCTCGCCTTCTGTCTTTTCCAGGAGCAGGCTCTTTTCCAGTGAGTCAGCTCTTTGCATCAGGTGGCCAAAGATTTGGAGTTTCAGCTTCAACATCAGAAATCCAGTGAACACTCAGGACTGATCTCCTTTAGGATGGCCTGGTTGGATCTCCTTGCAGTCCAAGGGACTCTCAAGAGTCTTCTCTAACACCACAGTTCAAAAGGATCAAATCTTCAGCGCTCAGCTTTCTTCACAGTCCAACTCTCACATTCATACATGACCACTGGAAAAACCATAGCCTTGACTAGATGGACCTTTGTTGGCAAAGCAATGTCTCTGCTTTTTAATATGTGATTCATGTTACTTACAGGATAGTTCAGTTCAGTTCAGTTGCTCAGTTGTGTCCAACTCTTTGCAACCCCATGAATTGCAGCACACCAGGCCTCCCTGTCCATTACCAACTCCTGGAGTTCACTCAAACTCACGTCCATCGAGTCAGTGATGCCATCCAGCCATCATCCTCTGTCGTCCCCTTCTCCTCCTGCCCCCAATCCCTCCCAGCATCAGTCTTTTCCAATGAGTCAACTCTTCGCATGAGGTGGCCAAAGTACTGGAGTTTCAGCTTCAGCATCATTCCTTCCAAAGAACACCCAGGACTGTTCTTTAGAATGGACTGGTTGGATCTCCTTGCAGTCCAGGGGACTCTCAAGAGTCTTCTCCAACACCACAGTTCAAAAGCATCAATTCTTTGGCACTCAGCTTTCTTCACAGACCAACTCTCACATCCATATATGACCACTGGAAAAACCATAGTCTTGACTAGATGGACCTTTGTTGTCAGAGTAATGTCTCTGATTTTGAAGATGCTATCTAGGTTGGTCAAAACTTTCCTTCCAAGGAGTAAGCGTCTTTTAATTTCTTGACTGCAGTCACCATCTGCAGTGATTTTGGAGCCCAAAAAAATAAAGTCTGACACGGTTTCCACTGTTTCCCCATCTATTTGCCATGAAGTGATGGGACCAGATGCCATGATCTTCGTTTTCTGAATGTTGAGCTTTAAGCCAACTTTTTCACTCTCCTCTTTCACTTCCATCAAGAGGCTTTTTAGTTCCTCTTCACTTTCTGCCATAAGGGTGGTGTCATCTGCATATCTGAGGTTATTGATATTTCTCCCGGCAATCTTGATTCCAACTTGTGCTTCTTCCAGCACAGCGTTTCTCATGATGTACTCTGCATAGAAGTTAAATAAGCAGGGTGACAATATACAGCCTTGACGTACTCCTTTTCCTATTTGTAACCACAGCCTTGACCTACTCCTTTTCCTATTTGTAACCAGTCTGTTGTTCCATGTCCAGTTCTAACTGTTGCTTCCTGACCTGCATATAGGTTTCTCGAGAGGCAGATCAGGTGGTCTGGTATTCCCATCTCTTTAAGAATTTTCCACAGTTTCTTGTGATCCACACAGTCAAAGGCTTTGGCATAGTCAATAAAGCAGAAATAGATGTTTTCTGGAACTCTCTTGCTTTTTCCATGATCCAGTGGATGTTGGCAATTTGATCTCTGGTTCCTTTGCCTTTTCTAAAACCAGCTTCAACGTCTGGAATTTCATGGTTCATGTCCTGCTGAAGCCTGGCTTGCAGAATTTTGAGCATCACTTTACTAGCGTGTGAGATGAGTGCAATTGTGTGGTAGTTTGAGCATTCTTTGGCATTGCCTTTCTTTGGGATTGGAATGAAAACTGACCTGACTTTTCCAGTCCTGTGGCCACTGCTGAGTTTTCCAAATTTGCTGGCATACCTGCAGCACTTTCACAGCATCATCTTTCAGGATTTGAAATAGCTCAACGGGAATTCCATCACCTCCACTAGCTTTGTTCATAGTGATGCTTTCTAAGGCCCACTTGACTTCAGATTCCAAGATGTCTGGCTCTAGGTGAGTGATCACACCATCATGATTATCTGGGTCGTGAAGATCTTTTTTGTACAGTTCTTCTGTGTATTCTTGCCACCTCTTTTTAATATCTTCTGCTTCTGGTAGGTCCATACCATTTCTGTCCTTTATCAAGCCCATCTTTGCATGAAATGTTCCCTTGGTATCTCTGATTTTCTTGAAGAGATCTCTGGTCTTTCCCATTCTGTTGTTTTCCTCTATTTCTTTGCATTGATCGCTGAGGAAGGCTTTCTTATCTCTTCGTGCTATTCTTTGGAACTCTGCATTCAAATGCTTATATCTTTCCTTTTCTCCTTTGCTTTTCACTTCTCTTCTTTTCACAGCTATTTGTAAGGCCTCCCCAGACAGCCATTTTGCTTTTTTGCATTTCTTTTCCATGGGGATGGTCTTGATCCCTGTCTCCTGTACAATGTCACGAACCTCCATCCATAGTTCATCAGGCTCTTTGTCTATCAGATCTAGTCCCTTAAATCTATTTCTCACTTCCACTGTATAATCATAAGGGATTTGATTTAGGTCATACCTGAATGGTCTAGTGGTTTTCCCTACTTTCTTCAATTTAAGTCTGAATTTGGCAATAAGGAGTTCATGATCTGAGCCACAGTCAGCTCCTGGTCTTGTTTTTGCTGACTGTATAGAGCTTCTCCATCTTTGGCTGCAAAGAATATAATCAATCTGATTTCAGTGTTGACCGTCTGTTGATGACTTATAGGATAGAGTCATGCAATTTCTTAGTCTGATTGCAGTTTTCTTTCTGTGTCAGTTCATGGCTTCTTTATAAAACATGTTGCTGAAACAGGACTTCTGTTCTTAGGTTTTATATCAGAATTATTTTTTCATATCTAAAAGGGAGATAATTTTTATTTTGTAGGACTTTTTGGTTAGGATCAGCTGAGATAATGCATGTAAATATATTTTGATCTCTGTAATATATATGCAATATATATGCTACAAATATTTATTATTTTACTCTCAAATGTTCTATGAATTTGTGTATATGTATGTAATATATATAGCATATGTAATATATGTTATAAATATTCATTATTTTACTCTCAAAAGTTCTAGCAATTTGTATATTAGCAGTTATATTTCATACTAAGCCTCATGATAGAATAAAGTGTTCAAACTAATCTTTAGTGATATTTAAGTGTTTTTGTAACTTTTAATATTTCTAATTTTGTTTATAGCATCTAATTTTCTCTTTAGAAAGTTATAGTTATGAATTAAACATTTTAAACATGAGAAGGTAGCAGACTGTTTTACAGTACCTAACAGCATCAGCTTATTTAAGAAATACTGTATTAATTTATGCTTCCTTAAATACCCTTACTTTACTTTGAGCTAACCACTCTTTCAGAAAAGTGGTTTTGTTGTTTTTTTGTCAGCTGGTTAGTTGGTTTTCTTTTAGTGATATTGCTGTTTCTTCAGCAAATGTTTGGATTATTAGATTAATTATGATCCATTTAAGACGTGACAGTAATATTGATATTTAATCTCTTTCAGTGAAATTGTTTTTCAGTTCCTTTAACTACTGTATATTGGCTTTAAATTTTCCACTCTCTCTTTCTTTAATTTAGCATGCCAGAGAGTATTGGTGGATCTTTTGGTGTCTTTGATGAGTTCAAGAACATGTTCAGAAGAGCTAACCCTTCTTTTGAGAATATTTCTGGAGAAATCTCCTTGTACAGTAAATATGCTATAATTTGACATTTTTTCACTGATGTCTAATAGAATTTTTTTTTTAAGAAATCACTAAGCTCCCTCTTTTGATGTGATAACTATTATACAGTCAACTCCATGTTATTGTGTGTGAAATTCTCAATTTTTTTAAATTAAATTAAATTTTTTTTGCTGTTAATATTGGGTCTTTCCCTGCAGGCTTTTTTAAAATTTATTTATTTTAATAGGAGGCTAATTACTTTACAATATTGTAGTGGTTTTTGCCATACAGAATTCTCAATTATTTTATTATTTATACAATTTTAACTATTTCACTTCTGTTTTGGCAAACTAGATATATCATTGGGGTCATAAACCCTTTACCTGATTCCACCCCAAGTCTGTGTGCTTAAGAAATGCTGAATAATTTTAATTACTAAAGATAATTATGAGTAATGATAACCATTTTGAAGGCTATCATTTTTTTTAGAAAATTATTATTCACTCTTCATTTTATCTTAATCACTTGTCCGTTGGTGCAGCTTAGTGATTTTTAGACTCTTCTTTGCTGAGAAGCCCATTTTTATAATGAAATCTTGACTCAACGCATAAGCATTAAAACAGAAAGCCTTGGAGCTACTTTCTTTGAAGTAGGATTGGAGAATGTTCCTGAGCCCTGCCTGTTTCACCACCTTACTTGAGCCTTATAGACCCTGAAGGAGCTCTGTGGAACACAAGGTCAAAAACCACTAGTGCCGACAATTGAGAACTGACTATATATTTATGGGATGTTTCTATTTTTCTGAGTTCATTTATCATAGTATTCGACATTAGATGTTGTTTTATGAATGGGTAGGACATTGTACTGGGTTAATCTTTTCTATTTTTTTTACTAGTCTCCTTAGTTGTTGCTTTTCTCTTTAATTAAATACTTGTTTCCTCTCATCTCTTTTGTACATTCTGTGTTTCAGTTTAACCAGAAACTTGTAATTATAAATCTAAAAAAGATGAAAATTTTTTATTTGATTAGGGAAAAGGCACATAAAATAAGGTGGAAAGTAACTGAGCACTCAATTTTAGGAAGTCAGTCATACCATAAATACTATTCAGAAACCTGAAGACTTTGCAAGGTCTCTGGTTCTATCCCTCATTTAAAAATAATTGAGAGAAGTAACTGGATTGCACTTGGAAATAAACAGCTTTCTTTGGTAGACATGATTCTCGCTACAATCATTGTACTTAATTTCTAACACTTAAAACCAGCTCAGAACTTTTTAGCTTTGAACCTTTTAAAAATCTTCTAAATCTAAAAGAAATTAACCACAAGAAATTATATGTTTTAAGACTGAAATCTCTTTCATATTTTGAAAAGTGAAAGTGAAGTTGCTCAGTTGTGTCCAACTCTTTGCGACCCCATGGACTGTAGCCTACCATGCTTCTCTGTCCATGGGATTTTCCAGGCAAGAGTGCTGGAGTGGGTTGCCATTTCCTTCAGAGGATCTTCCCAACCCAGGTATCGAACCTGGGTCTCCTGCATTGTAGGTAGATGCTTTACCATCTGATCCAATATCGTAACACACAAAAATGAAAATTTTAATGATATAGTAGGTAGGAAGTTATTTAAATATAAATGCTGATATACATATGTTTATGTTTGTATTTTTGTTTATAACCTGATTTTCAAGATTATTATGTACCTTGTAACATGGCTGTAAAGTTTTGTTTGGTTTTCTCTTTCTTTAGGAAATTCTTCTTCTGGGTATTCTGAAAATTGTTGAAAGTGACATTACTATGAGTCCTTCACAGTATCTAACCTTCCCTTTACTGTATACTCCAAATTTAAGCAATGATGTTTCATCACAAAAGTGCCCCGGGATTCTCAACAGTAAGGCCATGGGGCTATTGAGAAGAGCACGAGTGTCACGTTGTAAGAAAGAGGGCGACAGTGAGAGTTTTCCCCAGCAGCTGCTTTCCTCCTGGCACATAGCCCCGGTCCACTTGCCTTTGCTCGGACAGCCACACCTGTCAGAAGGTTTCAGCATTTCCCTGTGGTTTAATGTGGAGTGTACCCTCGAACCTGAGAGTGCCACAGAAAAAGGGAAGAAGACAAGGAAAAGAAACAAGTCACTGATTTTATTGGACAGTAGTTTTGATGGAACAGGTACAACAACAGCATTATCTGTGTACTAAGACTTTTCAGAAGGCAGTTTTAGTTGAGCACTAGGAACACAGTGATACTCTGACTTACTGCCCACACGTTCTTCATGGAATGCCTTAGTGATGGTAGGTTCTGACGTACCAAAGCCTGAATGGTCGGACAGCCTTAAACACCATTTTCTTCTGTACTTTTGCTTAGTGTGGGGTGGGAGAGGGAGTGTGAGGAGGGAGGCAGGTGGACCACCACACACGCAACTGCTTTGGGATGACCAACCCGATTTCACGCCTCTGTCGTGGTGCCATCACTGGGTTAGGGTGGCTCCTGATGTTTGAAAAGGAGGGCGTGGAACCCTGTAGCCGCTCTTCCATCCTTCTCTTACCTGTTCCCTGTCTCCCGTCATTCCACCTCCATTTCATCTCCTTTCTCTCTCGTAGTTCAAGCGCTCCTTCTTACGCTGTATCTTTCCTCAGTGCCTCTCTTCTAGTTCCTGTCACGAAATGTGTAACCGTATCAGCCAACCTCCAGCGTGAGAATAAATTTCATTCCAGTTCTTTCTACAGCCTATTGAATCACTCTTTTGTGGCTATGAAACTGCTAGGTAGAAAGAACTTGTTCGGTAAAAAGCAGTTTATGGTGGTAGGAAAGTGGGCTAATTCTTACGGTCTGTGGAATGAATGAAATGACTGAGCCAGAGGTTTGGGGGGTTATGATTATCGGGAAGTGCTAGCCTCAATAACTCTTCATTCCACAGAGTTTACACACCCCACTGGAGCCTCCGCTTCAGGACACTAGGCCTTCACCAGTATTTGGTTTCTAGGAACAGCTTCTACCACTGACCTATAGATAGAAAAGAAAACCTTAATGACTCTGTCAAGACTGAAGGGTGGGAAATGTCACCTGGTATCTACAGTTGGAGCTCTGAATCTACTTTTCCACAGACATATTTCCAAGTTATTAGCATAGCATACTTAGGTATTTTTATGCGTTAGCCTAGGAAATTGAACTTTTAAGAAATCTTAGCAGATAATTTAATATGTTGGGTAGTTAATAGAGTTTTCTTTTATAAATTGTACATTGAAAGAGCAGAGCAAAATTACCTAATACAGAAAACTCTCCATGTACATTAGATAGCACCTTCATCAGTAGTATCACATGTACATTGTTTACAGCTATCAATTCTTAGGTGGCAAAATTCAATTTACATTACTTTTCCACTCAGTTTTTGTCAGATGCTTGACTAATCATCGTAACATCTTTTTTTCATAGAGAACAACAGACTGGAAGGTGCAGCATATGTGAATCCTGGTGAAAGGCTCATAGGAGAAGGTTGTATTCATATGATCTCATTGGGATCCAAAGCACTGATCATCCAAGTGTGGGCTGATCCCCGCACCGGCACTTTTATTTTTCGGTAATAATTATCCTCAACCCTGCCCCCCATGAGTAGCTTACGTATTTAAATAATTTATGTAAAAGACATTAATGTGAAATCTGCTATAAAGATCATTGTGACAAAATAGAAAACTCTTAATTTTAAAAAAGGAAGGTAGATTCAAACAACTAATATAATCTTTGTAATAATATATAAAATCTGTAATTAAACTCTAAAGTTCACTATGTTAATTCTCAGTGTATCTCGGACCAAATACTTACTTAAGTCTTATCTATGGATGTATTCTATCCGATTGCAGTGATCTTATGATGTTAACAGGCAGCTGTTTTTCATGCAGGTTATATATTTAATAGCCATTATCTCATAGACTTAGGTTCTCATTGCTATCTTGTCCTTTTTTCTTGCCTCCTTTGTTAACTAGTAAGATACAAGTCTTTTATTTGTATTGAGTGAGTATGAACAGTATGATACTATTTTTATAAATATGTAAAAGTTGGATCATAAAGAAGGTGGCTGAGTGCTGAAGAATTGATGCTTTCGAACTATGGTATTGGAGAAGACTCTTGAGAGTCCCTTCAACTGCAGGGAGATCAAACGAGTTAGTCCTAAAGGAAATCAGTCCTGAATATTTATCAGAAGGACTGATGCTGAAGCTGACGCTCCAATACTTCAGCCACCTGATGCAAAAAGCCAACTCATTGGAAAAGACCCTGATGCTGGGAAAGATTGAAGGCAGAAGGAGAAGGGGATAACAGAGGACAGGATGGTTGGATGGCATCACCGACTCGATGGACATGAGTTTGAGCAAACTCCCGGAGATGGTGAAGGACAGGGAGGCCTGGCAAGCTGCAGTCCATGGGGTCGCAAAGAGTCTCGCACCGCTGAGCAACTTAACTACAATAATGTTTATTAAAATTTAAGTGAAATATGTTACTTAGGGATCTATGTTCTGTAAATGTTATAAAGGTTACTAGGGAGTTTATGTAAATTATATCTTAATTCTCTTAGTAATCCCTCAGAGTAGGTTAGACCAATGATACATACTAGCATTTAGATATTTATATATATGTATTAATTTCTGTATGAAGCAAACATTGCACTAAAAGGGCAATGATTATATAGATAGTAATAATAATTTTTTTCTTTGCAAATTGAATTCTGAAGATTATTGCCCAAATTGTTAATACCAGCAAATGAGCCAAATCTATTTTTAAGTTCATGAAGTGAGGTTATAGTATAATAAAATAATCAAGCAGATTATGATATAAAACAAAGACCGCTTGACTTTCCAAGTTAGTTTAATACTAGGACTGGGTTTTAAATTCTACTTAAATATCTAGAGTTGTACTTAACTATACATGTTAAAAACTGATATCAGAAATTTCATGTTTCAGCTTATGCCTTTACTCTTTTTGTTCAGTGTCTGCTTGGATTCAAATGATGATACAAAAGTTGTGTTACTAGCACAGGTTGAATCACAGGAGAATATTTTCCTCCCAAGCAAATGGCAACATTTAGTACTCACCTACTTACAGCAGCCCCAAGGGAAAAAGAATATCCATGGGAAAATCTCCATATGGATCTCTGGACAGAGGTATGAAACACTTTTAGTAAATACTTAATAATCTCAGTTATAATTTTAATTATTCTGTTACAGCTTCTGAAACAAATTACAAAAGGACTATAGATGAAATTTACTGTATTTTAATAGGAATCTGTCAAGTGAGATATTTTTCTTTTTTATCACTTACATACAAAATTAATTTGCCTTAGAAGAAACCATTGAAGATTAATATTTGGATTTGGGGGACTATGTACAAATCTGAACATTTAGACATTTATGAATTTAGTCCATCAAGCCCATGTATTACAAGATAAATCCATAAGGGATTATTTAAATTAAGTGGCTAATAAAACTAATACCAAAATTAAATCAGAGTTTCAAAAGAAATTAGAATGACTAGAAAAAAATATAAGCCAGTATATCAAGTGATATATTAAGATAGAAACCTAGAAATATACCAGGTGATAGGTTTGGTTATAGTACTATTTGATTTTTACAAACCAGGAGAACTGTGAGTCAAATTAATAAGAAATATCTTGTGAAATATCTTAATGTAAAGTTTAACTCAGAGAGAGTTGTAAGGTGCTTGGATTTATAAGAGTTGGAAAGTATTTTATTGAATGAAATAGCATGAAAGGGAATACAGAATTGGAAACTAGTATAACACAGGAGAGGACCGAGCTGGTTGGAAGGAATATCTAAGTTGAATGATGAGAAAGAAAAGTGAATGGGCATGGTAATGCTGCGTGACAGCAGCTTTGAATCCGGGATGAGGCAGCTAGACCTTTTGCAAGGTGCTTTATATACTTCATCGTCCAGTTCTCTCTAAAGTCTCTCAGAGTAGATTAGATCATAGAAATAACATATACCCTTAGCACAAATTAATCGATTTTTTTTCATTCATTTATTCATCAAATATTTATTGAGGAATTGCTATGTGCTGAGCACATGCAATATTAAGCCTGGGAGCTTGGTAAACAAGACAGACATGTTCCCTCCCTTTTGGGGGCTCATAGTTCAGTGAAGAAGCAGACAGCAAGGTACACAATTAAATGAGTGTGTATAAATAATGACAGGTACTGTGAAGATAACAAATGGGTCCCGAGACAGAAAATGCCTGGTTTCCTGCTTAAGAGAAGGGCATCAGGGAAGACCTATCTAGAAACAGATTATTTAAGCTGAGATCTAAAGGAAGGAGATGGAGTACTGCATGAACAAGAGGGAGGAAGAGTGAGCCAGGCAGAGGAGAGGGCCTGTGAGAAAGAAGGGAAGCCTGTGTGCCTGTCAGCTCTGCTGTGGAGGCTGCAGGAGTCGGCTGCTTACAGCCTTGCAGCCTCAGGAAGGCTGGGAGAAGAGGCTTGTGAACAGCTTTGAGGTAGCCAGTCCACAGTGTCTGCCAAAGGAAACAGTTTATTCATTTTTAAAAGTACATGAAAATATGTCATTGAATCCCAATTTCTATAATCCAAAGAAAATATTCTCTGAGAAGTTCTGTCTTCACAACTGCCTAAGCCTGAAGGGAGCTGTGGCATATCAGTATGTGTTTCCAGAACCTTGAGTTAAATTGGTTGGGATTGGGAATAGGACTGTGAGAGTCTGCTGGACAGTCTCCTCATTTCTGGAACTCTCAGCACCTACCAGGCAGTGTAGGAAGCACTTTGCACAGATGACCTCATTTAGTCCTTCTGGCAGCACAACAAAGTAAGAGATGCCTCTACCCTTCCATGTGAGGCAGCAGAAACCCAAAATGCTGCTTGCAGTGAGGAGGGTGGCTGAAACTCAACCTGGACTCTGAGCCTGGGTAGAGCCCTGCTTTAAAACCCTCTGCTCTCTTTAACGAGCTTCCCAGGTGACTCGGTGGTAAAGAATCTGCCTGCCAATGCAGGGGATGCAGGAGGAAGATCCCCTGGAGGAGGAAATGGCAACCCACTCCAGTATTCTTGCTTGGAGAATCCCATGGACAGAGGAGCCCGGCAGGCTGCAGTCCATGGGTCACAAAAAGTTGGATACAACTGACCATCCACATACATGCTTTACTAACCCTACAGCCTTTTGGTGAATCAGGCAGGCTGACAGATACAGGAATCATAAACTAATCATTGCACATGTTCAGAATGAGAGTCTAGATGTTCTCTGTGGCCAGTTCTAAAGTTACAATCATAGCACTCAATTTTTACTCACCCACTTGTTTGAACATTACTTTGAATTTACCATTTGATATAAGTTAATGATTTTATCTACTAATAGAGCATTGAGCAAGTGACCAAGGAATATAAGAAATATACTATTCCTTTGATTTATATTTGGCACTATATCACTCTTGGAACTAATACAATTATTTCTACAAGTAATACATTTCAAGATGTAACGACACTGAAAAAAATTGTTAATGTTTTCTACTAATCTTTATTTAATGAACAGAACACAAATCTGGTAGGAATATATGGCACATAGTAGATAGTATGAATTATTTTAGTGTCTGTTGAACTCAGCTTGCATTGATTTCACAGGTTTTCTTTACCCTTAAGAACTGAATTAAGTCATAGTGCCACTAGGTGGCAGTACTGTTTCAGTTACAGCCATTTAGTTGGTTCAAGAAAGAGATGCCTGCACAGTAATAGAAGTTATCTCACTATAATGTTGTATGTCAATTGAACTTCAATAAAAAGATTAGCTAATATCTTTCCTTTGTTAATAATATTCCTATTTAAATAGCTAAATAGCTATTAAGTATGTAATAGAAAGCCTTAAGGGAAATTTTTTAAATAAATATACACCAAAATAGAATTTCTGATTATTAGCTTATTCTAAGTGCTTTGTCTTATTCACAAACTTTGTCTTTACAGGCTACCTTCATTATCTTAAGAGAGTTTAAAACAGTCTAGAATGAGGGAAGAGCTCGGCACTCTGCAATTTAAACAAGAAGATGAAGTTCTCCCATCGTGTGTGTCTCTAGGAGAAAGCATTAGTTTACCTTTTCCTACTTTGCCTTTTGTGAGGATTCCTATAACTTTTATCCATGAAGAAAAGCAAGAGATTAATCAAAAGCTCTGCAATATTTAGTGCTGAAAACACAGAAAATGCAAAAAAGATTGGCATTTCAGTGCCTTGTCAGAGCAAAACCTGAAGAAGTGATACTCTTCCTGATTAGTTTTTGAAGAGGGCATGAGGTTTTAGAAATTGTGTACTGAGATGGGAGACTTTCTGGTAAAATCAGGGGGAGGTGGTAGATTTGTATTTTAAACCAGGAAGGTGAATATGCAGAAGTCAAGTGGCAAAGGAAACTTGCCACAAATGTCTGGTCATACTTCGCATGGCCTGGTGTGAATCACCAGGCATCTCTGTCCCTTCCTCTCCTTTGGGGGATTGTGGACCACCAGCACCTTGGACCAAGAGACAAGAGGATCAGTCCTTCTCTCTCGCCCATTACCAATTATCCAATACTGAACCAAAAAACTTGTTCAAGAATTTCACATTATTAAACATTAACACTTTAAAAATCCCTGAAGTAATTGATTTAACTTTGTTTTTAATGTAGGAAGCCTGATGTTAGTTTGGATTTTATGCTTCCAAGAAAAACAAGTTTGTCATCTGACAGCAATAAAACATTTTGCATGATCGGCCATTGTTTATCATCCCAAGAAGAATGTTTGCAGTTGGCTGGAAAATGGGACCTGGGAAATTTACTCCTCTTCAATGGTATATTTTTCCCCTTCAGAGCATTTTCAGATTTTTCCTTCAGTTAACAAGTATTAAACTAAGTTAATTGTCCTGGATAAAGTATTTATCCCTGTTCCTTCACTTGTACTTAATAAGTACTGTATTTCCTAGATTTCAAGATAAGTGGTTCTTACAATTGATACATATATTTAATGCAAAGGCACATATCCTCCCCCACCCGCCTGCCAAAGAGAAGCTTATATTAAATCACTTTATAATCCTGGAAAATGCATTATAGCAGGTGCAGTTAGACTGGCTGTCTCTCTTACTTATAATTTTAGTATATTATAGAAAAATACCAAATTTTAGGTGAAGAAGAAATACATGATTTTTAAAAATGTATTACTCAACCTGGCACATAATAGCATTTAGACAGTGTTTATTGAATAGATAGATGGATGGATGAAGGACTAATGATACCAATCCATATGTTGTTTTTAAAAGGAATTCACTGAGATAAAATTTCCATTTGCAAAAAAAAAAAAAAAACAGGAAAAAAACAAAAAATCCCCTATTTTTAGCTTAAAGAGCAAATATAAATATTATTACTTTATTTTACCAAGAGTTTTACAGATAACATTATATATATACATGTATATGTATATTAATTCATTTTACATCCAGAGTTGCTATAGATTTCTTGCTCATTACACCAATTTGAAAATTGAGGCTTTAATTTTGAAAGATATAGTGAACAACTAAAGAATCTAGCAAAAAAACTCCTCTGATTTCTTGTTTTTATGAAAAATTCTGGAGTATTTTAAATAAGGAACTTTTTTTTTTTTTTTGCTATTCAGGGGCTAAGATTGGCTCACAAGAGGCATTTTATCTATATGCTTGTGGACCCAACTATACGTCCATAATGCCATGTAAATATGGCAAGCCTGTGAATGACTACTCCAAGTACATTAATAAAGAAATTTTGCAATGTGAACAAATCAGAGAACTTTTTATGACCAACAAAGATGTGGACATTGGTCTTTTAATTGTAAGTTTTCATTTTATAGGTTTTAACTTTTTAGTAACTGTTATGTATGTTTATTGAAGGTGAATTAGCTGTGATTTGATTTTTAGAGTTTTTCTTTTCTGTTTCTCAACATTTTCTTTACTTACAAATGTTTTTCTTTTTAATTAAAATACTTTGACTTCCTCAAAATTTGTTTTCAGGTTTCAAATTTTCATCTGCTTTTCCTTGGAACTATATTTCTATACTAAGTATTAGTTTCGGTTATACCTGTTGTTTATCACTCAAGAAAAACTTTTATGATATAATAAAAATATAATACATATTAGCCTTAAAAATTGCTTATTATATTTCCTTTCCATACTTATAAATAAGTGCTAATTTTTATTTTTTAATTATACATATTAAGATTTTAGAATATTCTTTTTTCTTTCTTTTTTTAATGTTTATTTTAATTGGAGGTTATTACTTTATTCTTTAATATCAATAGCAACTAGGAATTTTGCTTTCAAATTATTGCTAATTCTGCTTATATGAGACTCTTGATTGCATTTTATACATTATTCTGATATATTGTTATACTAATACACAGTTTAGGAGCTTGTGATGGATACTTTTCATTATAGCAACTAGGAAATTGATCCTTCATAGTCTAAAACATGTAAGTCTTGAGTGGTATTAAGTATTTGTGGTAAAATAGATATAGAATTTAACTAAAGATCTGGTATTAGACCCACAATCTTTTTCTCCGTAAGGAGTATTCAGAAATGGAGCTTAGGGGCATTTTGGCTGTCCACTGTTATTGAATGGGGGCCAGAGATTGTAAATGTTCTACAGTGCATGGGTAGTATCCAACCAGAATCACCCAGAGGACTTGCCAAAACATAGACTGCTTCAGTAGATCTGAAGTGTGGCCCAAGAATTTGCATTTTTAACAACTTCTGAGGTGATGTTGCTGCTGTTGGTTGGGGCCCACACACTGAGTATCTCTGCTTTAGGAAGACCAAGGAGCTCATCATACAATGGATGTTTGTTCAGATAATTTTAGCTCTCTGGTTTTTGGCTAATCCTTTTTTCACAAAAAAAAAATACGTATTCTTAACCTTTTATTTTGCCTGAAAAAAAATGAGGTTATAATTCAACAGAAATTATCACAAGTAAAAATTATACAGGTTTTATGTGAAAAATCTTTTTTGAAAGCATATTTTTTTGAGCCTGACTTTTTTAGCTTGGTATTTTGGGGTTATGAGTAAGAGGTCAGACAGACATGGTGCCCTCCTAGCAAGGTGTTGGTATCAGATGGGACTTGTTTCAGATAATCAGGCATTTTATCAGGTTTTTAATGAAAACTACTGTAGATTTATGATTTTGTTTTACCCAGCATAATCGTAGACAATAGACTGCATCATCAGTTTGGTTGGTATGCAGATGTGCTAGATGATGTCTAATGAAACTATGCTTGAATCACAGTGGGTTGAACATGATCGAAGCCCAAAGCCTCCGGCTGCTACATGATTTTCCATAAGCGTGATCCTGTAGCAGCCTTCATTGAGAGCATCTCAGAGTACATTTTGTTTTTAAAGTTTACCATAATTTTTAAAGTAATTGATAGAATATTTGACAGAGAGCTAGAACCTAATCAAAACTACCCTTTGCTTGGGAGAAATACTCAGTTTGTTAGGTATGCTGATAGTTTGGGGTTTTATTCTAGTGGAAAGAATGCTCTAGTTTATAGAGTCATATTTAAATGAGTAGGCAGCCCATGAGCAAATTCAATACCAAAATACATTTGAATACATTGACCCAGAGTCCCATCTCATAGGGTTGTAAGGATTGGTTACTATTTATAAATGCATAGAACAGTTCATAGAACATGAGTATGGTAGGGATTTGTTATAGTGATAGGTATAATTTCATGTTTATTCTCAAAAGATCAAAGCTGGAATTTTTCTAAGCCTTCATATGGTTTACATGTATTGACCACTCCTAAATGAAATGGATCTTTTTCTTTGTGGAGAGCTGTCTTGCTTTTCATGTCCATCTTTGTTTTGTGCAGTGACTGTCTTTTTTAAAACAAAGGAAAAGATTTTTTGCTTGTCTTTTCACTTTGAAATAATCCATTTGCTAGTTGATAATGTACTTTTTAAACTGTCTAGTTATTGAAGGAAATTATTTGTGTTTCAGGAAAGTCTTTCAGTTGTATATACAACTTACTGTCCTGCTCAGTACACCATCTATGAGCCAGTTATTAGACTTAAAGGTCAAATGAAAACCCAACTCTCTCAAAGACCCTTCAGCTCAAAAGAAGTTCACAATATCTTATTAGAACCTCATCATCTAAAGAATCTCCAGCCCAGTGAATGTAAAACCCTTCAAGGCATTCTGCATGAGATTGGTGGAACTGGTATATTTGTCTTTCTCTTTGCTAGGGTAAGAATCACTGATTGTAATTTTATTTAAAGATAAACTACTTCTTTATTATTGATAATTTTTAGGATTCCCTTTTGATTAACAGTAAAGCTATGTATCAACTATATTAAACTTCCAAGATTAGAAAAGCACACATTGTTTAGAATGTCATCAAAGTTTCTGCCACAATAATTTTTTTGTTAAAATTTCTTTTTAATTTATGAAGATTTGGGACTTCCTTGGTCTTCTTGTGGTTGAGACTCCACTCCCAATGCCCGAAGGGCATGGGTTCGGTCCCTGGTCAGGGAACTAAGAATCCTGCATGCCATGTGGTGCAGTCAAGTAAATAAGTAAATAATTTATGAAGATGTCAGAGTTTTCTGTTATCCAGAAATGTAACTAGAACCATTAAGTATTAAGTGTATAAGATTTAATATTGCCAATGAGAAAAAAAATGCTATAGTAAAAGTAGAGACGAAATGTGAAGATTTGTGAAATTTGTTTTCCCTTGAAACTTCCAGATGCTTGGGGAAAAATAAAGGTCAACAAGTAAGTACAAAAATAACTTATTTGGAATTGAAATTTTTTGAAAGAGAAGGAGAAAGTCAAAAAGTTTGACTCACGCCGTGGATACTGTTTTAGAGAATTACGTTTATTTATCTGTTGTGTTTAGCCATCTATGGGCTGGAACAATCTTTTTCCTGAGGTGGAGTAGACAGTGGTGTACCTGACTGTTTCAAGGACTGCTAAAATCCAAATAGAGGGTACAAATGGTCTCGCTTCAGTACGAATCATTTCTACTTCCTTGTGGTCCAAATCCTTGTTTAATTAAAGCAACCCTGATCTTTTTCACTTCCAAATTTTATGCTTAAGTGTAACTTCTGCATCACTGTCATATGTCTCCCTTTTTTTTTTTCTTTAGTGGGGGCACCTTTGATTACTTTTGTAATAAGAGACATATCAATGTTAGTTGTTATTGTATCCTTCCTCCCCTACAAAAGTAAAATTCAGTTTCCTTAAAACCCTTACAGGTATAGCCTACCTTTTGAGCTTAATCTGCTCCATCTAGCCAGATAGGCAACCTGCAGCCTCCTAAATGTACTGTGAATCCAGTCTTCATCTCTCTTCTGACTGTGTCCCACCCTTGGACACCTGTTTAGCCCTGCTTCCTGTGGTTTTGCTCTCTCTCCCAGTGATCTTCACATAGGCTTCCTGTCCTGAGCAGGATGGACTCAGAAGTAGTTTTTATGCTCTCATGCATTCATATTGTCTCACTGTTCTTTGGCTTTTCAGATCATAATAGGATGTTTGTTTCTTACATATAGTAGTTGTCAGAAAGCATTGGGGGAATTGAAGTACAAGTCACAATCGTTAGTTTTTATTCTGTCTTATGTTTTGACCTATCAGCAGGCCCCACAGGAGGTAGGTAGTTTGCCTGTTTACAGTCTAAGCAGTCTGTCTATCATTTTATCTTCCACAGCATAGAACATAGAGCCTGTTTGTTGGCTAAGCATCAAAAATATGAAGCATTTTGCTGACACTTCAGATCACCAATAAAATGCTACTGACTTCTAAGGTTATCAATGTTATTTTAGTTAATTTATAGCATATTTGAGACATAAGAGCATGGAACTTATCAGTTTTATTTGTTTAAAATTCTTAAGTAATTATAAACAGTGTCAGCAATAAAAAATAAACTTTCAAATGAGACTGATTAGATTGGTATTACATAATGGAAGATAACCCCACATGTTAAGTTTTTAATCTCGACAAATTAGAAAAAATTTATCTACTTTGTTTTTAGGTTGTGGAACTCAGTAGCTGTGAAGAAACTCAAGCGTTAGCATTGAGAGTTATACTCTCATTAATTAAATACAACCAACAGAGAATACATGAGTTAGAAAACTGTAATGGACTTTCCATGATTCATCAGGTGTTGATCAAACAAAAATGCATTGTTGGCTTTCACATTTTGAAGGTACGTTCTCATAAAACTTATTCTCAGGGTTTCGTATACAGTGATACTTACCTCTTCATTAAGTCTCTTAGTAATAGAGTTTCGGGTTTCAGTTATTCCTGAAGAAAATTAAGGAAACTTGATAGTATGTATTTAATCAAATGAAGCCTCTTCTGGGTTTTTTGTCATTTAAATAATTACATTTTCATTTCCTCTAAAACATTTTAGAAGAATATATAAAAAACAATTAAGGTTTTTAGATCTTGATAAGCCAGTGATACCTCCTGGGCTGGCCCCTCATTCTGTACACTGGTGATAGTGACTCATACACAGACTGCTGCTTGCTTCAGCACCCACAGGTGTGGGGGCGAACCCAGTTCTCCAGACACCTAGTGCTGTGCAGTTCTCCGGAGGCAATGCTGCTATAGAGTTAGTGTCTTAAAGCCGTATTAGCTTTTTATTTTGATCCAACTGTAATCACATATTTAAGTATCTTTCTAATTAAAGGCACTTGGTAATGTTGTGAAAGTATTTCTTTCCGAGGGTTCTAGTATTAAGGCAAAAGACCAATGCCTGTTCCCATGCCCCCAGACTCCAGCTCTTAAAATGAGCAAGGTCCATACACTTGTGGCATGAATACTTCTTAGAAAAAGTTTAAAACTCAACAGATTCATTGAATTTTAAAAATAGGATGTAGTTTATTTTACTCCATATTTGAAACTAAATAGTCATTTATAAATATTTGAAATTTGGGGGTTTTCTTATCACTTGTATTGTTTTACAAAACAAGGTAAAGATACCTTGTGAAATGCTGAGTTATTCAGTAGTTTTCTTTTGAATTTAATGTTATGAGTGCTAAGTGCTAAGAAAGCTTAGTATTTCTGTTGAATTTTTGGATTGATTATTGATGCATCTTATATTAATGCTGTTTTTCCATAGACCCTTCTTGAAGGTTGCTGTGGTGAAGATATTATTCATATCAATGAGAATGGAGAATTTAAGTTGGATGTAGAGTCTAATGCTATAATCCAGGATGTTAAACTGTTAGAGGAACTATTGCTAGACTGGAAGATATGGAATAAAGCAGAGGCATGTACTTTATGTGGTTAAAAAGCATTTGTTATGAATTTACCCTCTTAGCAATTTTTACATGTACAGTACCAACCATATACACTTTTTCATATGGCAGATCTCTAGAACTTTTTCATTTGGTTTGACTACTCTACTCAGTAGACAGCAGCTCCCCATTTCCCTTCCCCCAAGTCCCTGGCAGCCACCATTCTACATTCTGTTTCTTTGGTTTGATTGTATTAGATATTTAATCCAAGTGGAATCATTCAGTGTTTGCCTTTTTATGATTGGCTTATTTGACTTAGCATTATGTCCTCAAGGGTTATCTGTGTTATAACATATGACAAGACTGTTTTCTTTCTTACACTATTCCATTGGATGTGTTTTCCACATTTCCTTTATTTGTTCATCTGTCATGGACACTTAGGTTGCTTCCACATTTTGGCTATTGTGAATTATGCTGCCGTGAACGTGAACGTGCAGAGATCTCTCTGAGATCCTGTTTTCAGTTATTTTAGATACAGATGCAAAAGTAGGATTGCTGAGTCATATAGTAATTCTAATTTTTTAAAAATAGAATTTCTGTACCATACTGAGAGGCACCATTTTACAGTCCTACCAGCAATGTGCAAAGGATCCAAGTTCTTTACCTGCTTACCAACAATTGTTATTTTTTGATAGTGTCTATTCTGTAGGATATGAGGTAATAATAATAACCTGTAGTTTTGATTTGCATTTCCCTGATGATTGGTTGATGAAGAGCATCTTTTCATATACTTATTGACCCTTTGTATATGTTCTTTGGAGAGATGTCCATTCAGGTCATTTGACTATTTTTTAATTGAGTTATTTGATTTTCTGTTAATGAGTTGTAAGAGTCATTTATATATTTTACATACTAATCCCTTATCTCATATATGGTTTGTAAGTGTTTTCTCCCATTTTGTATATTGCCTTTTCACTTTGTTGACTGTTTTCTTCGCTGCACAGAGAAACATGTACTTTTAAATATTCATCTAATCAGTCTTCTCAAAAACAAAACAAACTTACTGCTTCAGTGTAGTATTAATTATCAGTGGAAATCTAGAGATTAATTTCTGTGCAAGGTTTTAGACGGCCATAGATACTGCTGACCTAGAGAATCAGGATCAAAACTTTGGCTACAGGTAGTAGTTAGGGCAGTATTCAGGCTGGAAAACACCTGAATCAATCGGAGACTTGCATTTACCATAAACTCTGAAAGGGAATCCTACTAAGAGTGTGTGGAGTTGAGTCAAGGAGAGGGAAACGGACACACTTCTGAGTAGGGGAGCCATGTTGTCCAGAAGTCAGAGCTGTATCCGTTTGCAGAGCAAGGCTATGAAGTCTTGGCTTCATGGTAGGCACAAGCTAAGGAGCATGCTTTGATCTTAGATCTAGGAAGTCTTAATAACTGGATGATGAATTGTGTGGTCTTCACAAGGACCCAGCAAGGAAAGCGAATGTGGGGCTTTTTCCTTCTGCCCTAGCTAAAGTATAGTCTTCATGGTTTGGTTCGTAGAGCCTCCTCAGTTCTAGTGTAGACTGTAGATTGTCTAGAGTTATTTAGAGTGTAACACCATTATCATCAAATGTAACTGAAGACCAATTCAATGTGTATACCTTTACAATTTTAAAATATTTGGTTACTTCCAAATTTGGCAACAGTCACCCCAGACTTACTATCAATAATGAGTTATGAAGCTAAAGAAAGCTCTTCTAATCTATCGTTAACAAAAATAAATTTTGACCAAACATGCTAGAGGAGAGAGAGATTATTCTGTTCTCCCTGTATAAAATTATATTACCAAATTATTGTTATATGAAGAAGCAGTCCAAGAATATGCTCCTACAAAACACAGGGGAAAGTATTATGGAGCTGTGTCAAGCAGCTAGCTTTTTCTAGATTTTATGGTATTTGTCAGTTTTTAAAACTTTCTATTTCATTGTGACTTCTCATTCTGAATAAATTCTCTTTGGGAATTTCAGAATGCACATCTCCATGTACATTCACGTATAATATATATGCATTTGTGAACTTCTTTGTTGGCTCAGCAGTAAAAAATCTGCCTGCCAGTGTAGGAGACACAGGTCCAACCCCTGCATCAGCAAGATCCCCTGGAGAAGGAAATGACAACCCACTCCAGTATTCTTGCCTGTGAAATCCTCTGGACAGAGGGGCCTGATGGGCTACAGTCCACGGGGTCACAAAGAGTTGGACACCACTTAGCAACTAAACAATAACAACAAATTTACATATGTATAAAAATACACATGATGTTTCAAGGAGAGAAAGCTAATGCACATAGTGATAGTAAATGCAAACAAATTGGATCAAACACGGTATGAATATAAATATGTAATAAAGAAATAGCTCAATTGTAGATTATAAGATTGAATCTTAACTAAAAATTGACAGCTATTTTAGTATTTCAAAAGAGGATGCTAATTTGAGCATTAAAAAAGTTTGACTAATAAGCAAAGCATTTTTTGGTCAAATTCAAAACTGATATGCATGGATACTTCTATGGATTTGAGATAAATTTTTCTTTCTTTTTTTTTAAAATTTTCTTTTCTAATTGCTTTTTTAGCTGAGTTGTTCTGGTTTCTGTTTGTTGGTTGTCTAGTTATTGGTTTGTTAGGCACTGTTCTATTTTAGTATTATTTTTCAGGCCTGAATCAGGTTTTCATATTTGAGCTGCTTTGTCTTCAAATTTTCACATGCCTTTATCTTTCAGGGCATCTTGATCCTGTCCTATTAAGAGAGAGGCCTTGGTTAGAATAGTATGATTAAGTCTATCAATTCCTTGGCCTTTTCATTATTCATTTCCATCATGTAATGGCAGGAAAAACAGCAAACCTACAACCCAAACCCGTTAATTTTGCTTTTTGTTGATAGCTTTATTGAAAGATTATTTGAAGTAATAAAATGAGGTGAAGATTATTTTTCAGTAGTGGTTATCTATGTAAGATTTCTTTTTCACTATTATTGTGAATACTATGGGAGAAGCATTTTAAAGTACCTTAAGAGGATGCTAATTATTGTTTTAAACTGCATGATTAGTAATTGTGTGGAGGATTCTATAATTTGGACTTAAAAGTAAATTAATCCAAAATTCAGAATTTCTGCACTGTCAGTAAATATTTTCAGTTTAGTACATTTTTTTCTAAAAGTATTTGATTAAATGCTGAGTACACAAATTAGCATTGAAGTCTATATGTTTTTAATAATGCTCTTTGAAAATTATTTGCAAACAATTTATATGGATAATGTGTTTCTCTGTAGTAAATAGTAAATAAGTTCCCCAAGATAATTCATCTTTTGAAAATACTGTGCATCATTTAATGCCACAGAAAGGTTAGTGTCCTAAAGCCCCTAATGCAGCATTGCATTGAACATAAATTTTTAGAAATGACCTATTGTCAAAAAGAATAATAATCTGGGAATAAATTATTAGATTTGCTTTTTCAGGCAGATTTAATCTTTGACAAATTATGAGTGTTTACACAATGTTAAACTGATGTATTGCATGTCTTCTAAGAAGCACGAGCCATGTTTTCCAATAACCCTGTGCATATGTTTGTTTTCTCAGCACGGTGTTTGGGAAGCTCTGCTGGCAGCCCTAGAAGTCCTCATCAGAGCAGACCACCAGCAGCAGATGTTTAACATTAAGCAGTTATTGAAAGCTCAAGTGGTTCATCACTTTCTACTGACCTGCCAGGTTTTGCAGGTACTCCTTATGTAACTTTACTTCTGGAGGTATTTTCTGCAGTGATTTTTGTTTAATAACTCAATACCATGGACTGAAATTCTGTGGAACTTCCAATGAGATTTTTTCTGTGAAAGAGGTAAAGAAAATGGGCAGAGAGAGGAGAACCTGCCCAGACAGGGGTGGTCTCTAGAGCCAAATAAGGTAGAAAGTTCCCAGAAAATGTGGACAGAGAGAATGCCGTCAGCTTGGAAATTCTTAATAGCTTACAATATTTCATCAGAGTGAAGAAGGCAAGACCCAGATTTCTGGGAACTTTAAGCATGTGTGGTGGATCATTGGAGGTAGTGAGGATACATGATTATTAGGAAGTCCAACAGCAAAAGGAAAGAGAAACAGACTGTTAACAAAAGCTTCACAATAGGTCAATTTAAGGGTTTTTTGTTTCTTTTTTTAATGAGGTAGGATACCAGTGACTATTTGTAAGGAGTCAGTGGAGAGGGCAAAGTTGAAGAAGCTTAGACTGGGCTGAACTCAAGAATGAGTAATTGAAGTGGTAACCAGGAGCCCTGGGAAGTCACAGGGGTACGATTTAGGAAGAAAAAAAAAAAGATGGTTGTGGCAGAAATAACACTGAATTGCAAGTTCGGAGATCTGTGTTCTTGTCTTGACTTGGCCATTGTGAGATCTTGACTGACTTTTGTAGACTCCTGTTCTCTCCGTATATCTGAGGTAGTCAAACTAACCTATGTTAAAGTTAATATCTAGATTTTAAGTTTTCTGATTCAGCAATTCAAAAGGATATATGAAGAAGAGTGGATGTAGAGATACACTGTGTATTTGGACAGAGAGGAAAAATCTAGCCTTGATCTAGAAGCCAGCTGCTATGCACTGGGGAGGTATAGTTGGAATATATAAGTAATTTATTTATATCTATCTTTATTTTTGGTAATTATGTAGCATTCTGCCAGGTCTGATTATTCCAGGCAGTAGATGGTGTAGTAGAAGGAGATCAAAGGTCTGAGTTTGAGTTATGCTGCACTACTGAGATGTTTTCTATGTGGTTTAAGTTAGTCATACAATCACTTCAGGCCTTCATATTGTAGAAATGAAGGATAAACCCTCTCTGAGCTGCTGCGAGTAATAACTTTGTAGACTGGAACACACTCTATTCATGTAACCAGTTTTGTCTATCAGAAATTTTCTCTTTTGAATCAAATTAGTAGTAGCAGAAGCAGTAGTGATAATAGTGCTAGTAGTAACTAACATTTACATGGGGCCATTGGTTTTAATAAATTTTAATAGCAAGATTGCTTGAATAGAGAAATAGCAACTCAGTTTTATGGTAAATATCTAGTCTAGAGCAGGAAACCAACCCAGTTCTATCTTAAACAAAATTATCTTGCTTAAATGAGAAATATTAGTTCAGTTGATAGTTCTTTTTAAATTAAGGAGAGGTTTTGTTGTTTTTTTTCAGGAACACAAAGAGGGGCAGCTTATATCCATGCCCCGAGAGGTTTGTAAATCATTTGTGAAAATTACAGCAGAAGTCCTTGGATCTCCTCCAGATTTGGAATTATTGACGATTATCTTCAATTTCCTTTTAGCAGTTCATCCTCCTACTAATACTTATGTTTGTCACAACCCCACAAACTTCTATTTTTCTTTGCACATAGGTAGGTATAATCGTTTTTTTAGATCTTGGCTATTTCCACTTTTGTTTTTTTCTTCCCATTTGATCATGTTTGCTTCATATTCATTGAATGAACTCTGTGCTAGAAACTGCTCAGTTACACACTGGAATTGGGACAGGACAGAGGGCCATACAGTGAACCAGACATAGTCTCTGCCTTCAGAGAACTTAAAAACCAAGAGGTGAGGGTAAATGTATGTGCTGAAATAATTATAATAAATAATATCTGGTAAGTACCTAATAGATACAAAAGAAGAATTGATTTGATTTCAGGAGAGTTAGGGTTTCATCTTCAGATGTGGAGAGAGATTTAATAGATTAATAATCTGCCATGGGCATTGAAGAATTTTGATAGGTATTAATAGATTAGAGAATTACTATCAGGTGAAGAGAGTGGCTTAAAGCAGGGAAAAATAGAGAAAATAAAGAATAGTGAATTTTACCTAACATAGGAGATTTGTAAAGTAGTAGAGAAATAATATTATAAATGTAGTTGGGGATCATCATTTATTCAACCACACACAAAATCATATTAAATGAGTCCTTGAATATAAGATCAGAGAACTTGAACCTGTGTTCTTCTCAGGAGTAATTGAAGGATTTTGTTTTGTTGTGTTTGTTTTGAGCCAACCAGTATGATATAAGTTATTACAATAAAATTCAGCGTAGAGGAACAGTGTGCACAGAAGCTCAGGGAACAGATGAGACCACTGAAGAACAGTGTTGGGAGGAAGAAGGAAAAAGGAAGCTAAGGATAGAATTATTGGTAATACTATTTAAAGGATGGAACAAGAAAGAGTAATCTCAGTATTTTTTTTAAAAATGGAATCAGATTTTTTTAAAGAACTCGGAAAATGTGGTAAGAAAGCAAGCCAGAGTATACATGTGAGAAAGCTAAATAGTAAATTTAGAGAGGGAAACTGATTGTAAACAGCCATTTTAAGCCATGTAATAGTGAATAAAATGATACAGCTGCAGTAAAAAGCAGAATGAAATTATACAGCATGACTTTGTCTTAGGTTCAGCAAACATCTAGTGAATAAAGTAATGTCAAGATTCTGGTAGCACAGGGTAGTTGCAAAGATGAGTTAAATGTGTGTGGTCTTACAGTCTAGTAAAGGGAAGAGAGGCATAAACGGGTAAGTAGAACATGTGCAAAGCATAGCAATGCATTGCAAGGGGCTGTTTCCTGAGGGAGGAGATACTGCTCTGAGTTGAGTTAACTAGGAGTTGAAGGGAAGGGCCTTCCAGGCAAAGCAAATGGCTTGGTGTTGCTGACATTAATGTAAGGAAGAAAGCTGGTAGAGGGGCATGGAGACAGCTCATGGAGATTGCTCTAGATGAGAAACTTGGACTTTATCTAGAGTGGTAAGGAGGCAACAGAGAGCCCCTGGAAGGTTTTAAGCAGAGCTTACCATTTAATGGAGAGAATGCTGGTAGCTATGAGGATTTGAGTTTGGCCAGATGTCCATCCCAGATATCATCTAGAAGTCTGTGATGATAATCCAGGTGAGGGATGATAAAAACCTGCATTATAGCACTGTGCTAGGGATGAGAAGAGTTCAAGAAACAAAGTCAGTGGAACCTGGAGACTGACTTGACATGGGTAAAGGAAAGGTCGTGGTCAAGGGTGGCTCCCAGGCCCTGCATGGGAAACGGGTGCTTCTACCATGGGAACCAGAGAACAACGCAGGAGTGAATTTGGGGCAGAAGGATGACTCACAAATCCAAATGTGAGTGCATTTGTGTTGCATTTAAGAAATCAAGCAGTTGAGTTTAGAAGTATGAAGCTCAGAAAGGAAGATTAAGCTGGATGTATTAATTTTTGGAGTCATACTGGGGCTGTGTAAAAACAGAAGACATAGACCTTCCCTCAAGTAATGAAGAGATGAACGTGATCCTTGGAAAGATCATGTTAGCATATAAAAAGTGAACAGTTAGCTGTTAAACTATAGAAATAAGTACAGTTGGAATTCAAAGAAAATAGAAGTTAATGTAGCTAATGTTAGTTAACAAAAGAATCTAAAGAAATTGTAGAGTATCCTCACATATCAAAATGTGTGTTAGTATAAAGTACACCATTTTTTTAACTTTGAATATTTTTTGTAGATGTTTGTATTTAATGACTTGCTTTTAACATTGTATTTTTGTTTTATCCGTTTTGAAAATTTTCTCAAAATTTATTTTGATTCTAGATGGCAAGATCTTTCAGGAAAAAGTGCAGTCAATCATGTACTTGAGGCATTCTAGCAGTGGAGGAAAGTCTGTTACTAGCCCTGGGTTTATGATAATAAGCCCATCAGATTTTACTGCTTCGCCACCTGAAGGTAAACAAACAAACAAAAGTGATACTGAAAGTGTAGCCCTTTCCTCTTTAGTTCTGAATATAGATGCATGTTTGTACAACCTGATAAACCAAATAAATGGAAAGCTAAACTTGACAGAATATATTTAAGGATTCCATTTACTACTTTCTAATACTAGTAACTCAGTCAGTATAGCAGGTAATTCTCGGGAGAGCTTAGGAGATAGACGAGGCTCATGCTATTTTATTCTGGAATTCTTTGTTCCCCTTTATCAGTGTTTCATTAAGCTTCTGACTTATTTTCTAATTTTCTTCAAAAACTTTGTTTGGCTTACTGTCTCCTTTCTGTCTGAACTCATTCTGGACAATTTCACTGACCATGTGAGTGGCCATCCGTACCGCAGCCTCACTGAGACCCTTGACCCTGGGGACCTTCCCTCTACTTTACCTTCCAGTCTGCTTGTGTCCATCTTGAACATCATCAAAGAACACGTCCCACCTCTGAAATTCCAGTCTCCCACTCTCTATGACAACTTCCTATCTTTCTGGTTTCTTTTTCATCATCCCCAAGTTTTCTCTGCCTGTTTTCCTCTTTCAGCATAGATTTCATTAGCCAATGAAAGACTAGGTCCCACCTCCAGCTCTGATACAAATTATTAAATACGCCAGTAAGATAGAGACATGGATAGTAGGTGAAGGTATCTGTATATTAAGCTCCAATTTTCTTTCTCTCCCAAAGAGTTTCGGTTATTCCCTAGCACATATTATGGCCTTGTATTATAATATTTTAAGGCTGTGTTTTAATTAGTTTTATTTGGAATTTTACAGGATGTGTCATTTTTAAAATCGTTGAGCATCATTCTGAAACTTTTTCTAGTACAATCATGCCCCCATTTTTTCCAGGTCATTTGAACAGACCCTTTTGGCAGCCTTATTCCTCCAGCCAAAATCCAGAAATAACTAGGAAGAACTTCTGAACTGTGGAGCTATTCTATTGCCACAGAGCCTGAGCTCTAAGCAGTTCATTCAGTCCTTATTTACTGTATATCAGCACTTTTCAAGTTTTAGATGCTGAAAAAATCACCTGGAAAGCTTGTTAAAACACAGGTCCCTGGCCCCTGCCTTCTACATTCTGACTCAGTGGGTCTGGGGTGGAGCGTGAGAATGTACATTTCCAGCAGTCACACAGCGGTGCTGATACCCGTGCTCCTGGCCCACAGACCACACCTTCAGGAGCATTCATTTATATCCCATACACTAAGGATGAGAGTAGCTTTTCTCATCTCCTTCTGTGTAGAATATGAGGAGCAGAAAAATGGAGAGCTGTGGCAAGAAGAGAAATAATATTATTTCTTAATAATAGCAGCAAAAAGTGACTGCAGAAATGAGGAGTGAGAGAACAGTCTAGGGACATTTAGCCTGGTAATAACACCACCAAGTACGGCTATCACTGCTATTTATTCAGCACATATTTATTATGTGCTAATTTTACCTTTGAAGAAATGAACACTCATATAATTAAATTGTTTACCTAGGGCCACCTAACTAACGGAACTGTCTCATCAAAAAACCAACATTCTTTCCACTGTGTTAAACTGCATCCTCAGGACTTCCCTGGGGACTTCACCTTTCAATGCAGGGGATGCAAGTTCAATCCCTGGTCAAGGAGCTAAGATCGTGCATGCTTTGTGGCCAACAAAAGAGAAAAACATAAGACAGAAACATTTTGTAATCAAATTCAAAAAAGATTTTTTAAGAAAGGTCCACATCAAAAAAGAAAATCTAAAACAAACTGCATCCTAGTGACTGTTAGCCTGAGGTAAATGGATTTTCACTTAATTCACTTAATTTCACTTCATTAGGACCATTCACCCCAATAACTTTGAATCACTCAGTCAATATTGTATTTTATTAAGGAAACAAGAGATAGGTATTTGGGGAAATTTTTAATTAAAATTAGTTGAAACAAAAATAGTTTTAACACAAATTTTAAGCATTAGTCACTGCAGTCATTATCCTGTATGTGTTCACTAACATCACTGGATAAATGGGTTATTACTGTGGGTGAGACTGACGGCACAGAAGAGAAGTGATCCCACTGAGCTGACTTTTCAGTGCTGTTTCCCTGTCTACTCTTACCAGGAAACAGTTCGTCCAGTGCTGTTCCAAAGCAGGTAACTGCCAGTATGCTGCGTTCTAGAAGCCTCCCAGCATTTCCTACTTTTTCACCTCACATAAAGCCACGGAAACTGACTGGAAGTTTGGGTTGTAGTATTGACAAGTTACAGAGTTTTGTAGATGATGGCGTTGCTTCCCAGCCAGAGAAATGGAGCCCTCTGAGGAGTTCCGAGACACTGGAGAAAACCAAACAAGATGCCTTCATCAGCAGCTGTGAGTCTGCAAAAACGGTCTGTGAAACAGAAGCTGCCCTTTCGGCCCAAGCCTCTGTCAGTGATGCCCCAAAAGGAGCCTTGGAACTTCCGGCGGTCAACATAGATCAGAAAGACTTCGGAGCAGAGCCCAGGTCAGACGACGACAGTCCTGGGGACGAGTCCTGCCCACGCCGACCTCTTTACCTAAAGGGATTGGCCTCGTTCCAGCGCAGCCACAGCACCATTGCCAGCCTGGGGCTAGCTTTCCCCTCTCAGAACGGCTCTGCGGCTGTCGGCCGGTGGCCAAGTCTTGTTGACAGGAACACCGACGACTGGGAAAACTTCGCTCTTTCTCTCGGTTATGAGCCACACCACAGCCGAACTACAGGTGCTCACAGGTACATGTGTTTTTGTATGACAACCACTTCCTCCCTTTTTTTAAACTGTTCTTTGAAGAATTTCTGTACTTGTAGAAATCTCTTTATTCTGTGATCTCTTTATTCTGTAACATAGTACAACGTGTATGTTAACAACAAGCAAAGATGCCTTTCTCCTTACTTTAATACTAGGTGATCATTCCATATTTAACTAAAGGCTAAACCATAAATAGTTCTTGAAGAAAAGATTATCTTATGGTTAATTTAATTCCATATGATTATTAGAGAAAAACTCTTCAGTTTAGGAAGACTATACGGTTTGTTATTGTTGCCCAAATCAGCACCATCAGTGAGACTTTCCACAGTGATGGGAGTGGTCACCGGTGCTGTCCACTGCAGAAGACACATGCTCACGCAAAGTGTGGCCAGTGCAGTCGAGCAACTGAATGTTTAAATAGTTTAAACAGCACAAGTGGCACTTGGAAATCACAGACGTAGAGCAGACTAGTGTTTAGTAGACTATATATCTAAAAACTACTGGTGATTAAAAAGTGATGGCAAATCTGTTAATCACAGTTAAATCAGGAAACAGTTTTAAACCTTATGAACTTACGTTTCACATGTGAAAATTATTACTACTCATCACTGTTCTTGAGGTAGTCATGATGCACCACTGTTTTTCCCCTGATATTGTGTTTATGACCCTTTGTGGGTCTCTGTTTTAGTGTAACCGAAGACTGCTTGGTACCTATATGCTGTGGGTTGTATGAACTCTTAAGTGGAGTTCTTCTCATCCTGCCTGATGTTATGCTGGAAGATGTGATGGACAGGCTCATTCAAGCAGATACACTTTTAGTCCTCGTCAACCACCCATCACCTGCTGTACAACAAGAAGTTATTAAAGTAAGGGCAAATACTAAATATGTTGCTTTAATTTAGAAGAATAAATATATGTGTACTTTAAAGTTTGAATACATGTATTCAAATAGACCTGAAATCTTATTTGATTCTTAAGCATCATGAGCTGATATAATTTATTACTGCTTATCCCAATTTTTATATGTATTATCATCCAATGTTAAGCCTTCCTCCATATATGGCTTTGTATCAGTGTGTTTTTTAAATCTACTACTTAAACAAGGAACACATAGATCATTGAAGGTCTCTCCTGAGTATATTATCATCAAATGTTAGACACTTAACTTCAGGTTTAAGCTCAGATGTCACCTTCTCAGAGAGACTTTCCCTAATCATCTTCTGTCTAGCCCTACTCCTCATTTGTTTTATAATAGCATCCTAGTTATATCTTATAATTACCTTTTTAATTTGTTTATATACTTTTTATTACTCTCCCACTCTGAAATATAAGCTCCATGAGGGTAGGCATCTTGTGTTTGATATATAAAAGGTCCTAAGTACATTATTGAGTGAATAAAGGTTTGATATGAATGGTTCCCATTGGGAAACAACCCTTTAAAATGGTCTTCAAAGAATCCCACTGTTTTAATTTGATGTGGGACATTGTGTAAGCAGTCTCAGTTCAACCCAGTATTTACATAGCTTCCATCTCATGTGTAAAACACTGGGCTAGTTGCTCTGTGGGATATAAAAGGGAATAAGCCCCTGCATTCAAGAGTTTATAGACCAGTGTGGGAGAGAGACATATACACAACTAAGTAAATGTACGACTTCTGTGATGGATGCTTCAGTGGTAGTCTTAATAAAGAAGAATGGGAGCGCAGGAAAAACAAATAATTCTGATGGGTGAACAAGGGCAGGATTCATGCAAAAGATGTATTTTGTATTATGCTGTAAACTTAGAAAGATTTTTAAGTAGGGCAGTAAAGAGATGTGTGTTTTAGGAAAGAATAGTCTTATCACCACTGTGAGGGAGTGATCGCAGGGGAAAGAGGTGGGAGCACTGTGTTCGCAGGCTCGCATTGTGATCAAGGGGAGAGATGATGAGTCCCTGATCTGGGGAGGCGGGAAGCCAGAGGACTGACAGACGAGAGACGTTCCCTGGAATAGAGGAGAGAGACTCTGCTAATCACACGTGGGAGGTCAGGGTGAGAGAAGCCCAAAGTGAGGTCAGCCTTAGAGTCTAGCAGGATGGTGCTTCTGTGCTCCAAGACCAGAACCGTGAAAGAAGTGAGTTTGGAAGGAAAGATAATTACTTTGATTATACATATGTTACATTTAAGATGCTGGGAAAGAGTAAAACCTTAGGCCTATGCTTAGAATAAATTAAATGTCAGAAGGTCTAGAAAAATAGAGGTTTAGGATATATATTTTTGTTCTTTGAGAGAAAGCATTGTACAGTGTTGACTAATCTTTCTTTTTTCAGAATTAGGCACAAATGTTCTACTTATATTCAACTAAGGCTACCCAAGACCTCCAAGACAGAGAGCATCATTAGCATTCTGTAGTAGTCAGAGAGAAAGCTTTAGGTTTGTTTGTTTTGCTGAAGAGGTGGCCCTTTTTTTTGAACTTTGTATGTTCTATACACGTGAAGTTAAACAACTTACAACTACAGGTATAGTACACTGTGTGATTTGTAGTGTTATATAAAATTTTAATATATTATCTTAATTGTCTTAATTTTTTTTCCTTAGCTATTAGATGCATATTTTAATAGAGCATCCAAGGAACAAAAAGATAAATTTCTGAAGAATCGTGGGTTTTCTTTACTAGCCAACCAGTTGTATCTTCATCGGGGAACTCAGGAATTATTAGAATGCTTCATTGAAATGTTCTTTGGCCGACGTATTGGCCTTGATGAAGAGTAAGTGGGTTCTTCCCTTCACCAGAATTGGGGATCTTTTGTCTTAAATGTAAAATTTATTAAACTGACTCTTAAAATTATTCCATCACTTTTAGAAAAAATCTGCTAGATGTCATTTTCCAGGTGAACCAATTTTTTATTTTCCATGTGGTATTCTTTTTATAACTTCTTCCTTTGCATTTCATTCACTAGCTAGGCACTGAAAAGAAAGAAATGCTGCATCAAATAAAAGAAAGTGATATTTAAGTTTTGGCATACAGTGCTAACCTGAGAAGAAGGTGGCCCCCATGGTCGCAGCAGCAGATTACATGAGGGATCCATTGACAAGCTCCTAACTCCCCTCAGGGATACTGGTTATCTGAGAGAAGAGTAAACCAGCATACCGACTCTTGAGCTTTGACCCTGGTGTAATGCTCATGGATTAATGAATAAGTGCAAAACTTAAAGAACATTTTTCTCCCAAGCCAAAAGTTTGGCAGAAATGTTAAGCTGTTATTTCTGTATCTGATAAAATAGAGAGAAATGTGTTTTTATTAAGTGTCTGTACTTGTTTGCAAGTAGGCCAGTTCAAACATCAAGGAATTGACCTACTAATTGTAGCATTAACAATATTGCTTTTCATTTGCATAAGCTTTTGGCTTTTTCAAAGCAATTCTGCATCATCTCATTTGATTCTCCCAAGAGCCTTGAGAAGAAAGTAGAGCAGATATCATCACACACATTTGACAGATAAGGAAAATGAGGTGTAAAACACGTCAATAACTTCCCTCCATCAGTTCAGTTTAGTTCAGTCGCTCAGTCGTGTCTGACTCTTTGCGACCCCATGAACCGCAGCACGCCAGGCCTCCCTGTCCATCACCAACTCCTGGAGTTCACCCAAACCCATGTCCGTTGTGTCAGTGATGCAGTCTAACCATCCCATCCTCTGTCGTCCCCTTCTCCTCCTGCCCTCAGTCTTTCCCAACATCAGGCTCTTTTGAAATGAGTCAGCTCTTCACATCAGGTGGCCAAAGTATTGGAGTTTCAGCTTCAACATCAGTCCTACCAATGAACACCCAGGACCGATCTCCGTTAGAATGAACTGGTTGGATCTCCTTGCAGTCCAAGGGACTCTCAAGAGTCTTCTCCAGCACCACAGTTCAAAAGCATCAATTCTTCGGTGCTCAGCTTTCTTTATAGTCCAACTCTCACATCCATACATGACCACTGGAAAAATCATAACCTCCATCACAGAGGCAAATAGTATACAGGAACTCAAAATCAGATCAACAAAATGGCCAATTTTGCAATCATTTTTTCCTTATTTCATGGTTAGTTGCTTCTAACATGCTCTTGTGTATTATTTATTATAGATTTGATCTGGAAGATGTGAAAAACATGGGACTTTTCCAGAAGTGGTCTGTCATTCCTATACTGGGACTAATAGAGACCTCCTTATATGACAATGTGCTCTTGCATAATGCTCTCTTACTTCTTCTCCAAATATTAAATTCTTGTTCTAAGGTAGCAGATCTGTTGTTGGATAATGGTCTACTCTACGTGTTATGTAACACAGTAGCAACGCTGAATGGATTAGAAAAGATGTAAGTTTAAATCATTTTTAAAACTACCTCTGATTAACAACTTTGGAAAGGAAAAAACTTTACTAGCAGGTTACTTTAAAGCATCTGATATTCCATAATATTTTCAAAGAATTTCTTTCCTTCAGATCTGATTAGATTAGATTTGAGAGGGTATATTTTCAATAAAGTTTGTTTCTTTTGTTTAAAAAAGATATTTATATGACCTACATTTAGGTATTTAGAACCTGAAAACAAGGAACAAATTTGTGTGTGTGCCCAGTCACTTCAGTCATGTCTGACTCTGTGACCTGTCTGTCCATGGGATTTCCCAGGCAAGAATACTGGAGTGGGTTGCCATTTCCTTCTCTGAGGAATCTTCCTGACCCAGGGATCGAACCTGTAACTCCTGCATTGTAGTCAGATTCTTACCACGTGAGCCACCTGGGAAGCCCCTGAACAAATTTACCTGTCCTCAGATATATTTACTTCCACTATGGTCTTACAGAAAGTGTTATCCCCCTCTGGAATAGGAAATTTGAGAATTTGAGAGATATAATAACTTGTTGCGGATCATATAGCTAGTAAATAGAGAACTTGAGGCTGAATCTTCTCACTTCAAAAGTCTCTGCCTTACAGTCAGCATACTCTCCCACTTTTCCTACTACTGTTTTCTTCCAGTATGGTATGTTAACTACCAATTTCTTTTTTTTTAAATTTATTTATTTTTAATTGGAAAATAATTGCTTTACAGTGTTGTGTTGGTTTCTGTCATATATCAACTGAATCAGCCAGAAGTATACATATGTCCCCTCAGTCAGAAGTACATTGGCAAATGGTTGCCCACCAGATTGATTAATAATTTAGAAAAATATGTTAGGAGGTTGTATTTTTATTTGGGTTTTGTGCCTTTGGTGTCCTCATTTAGGATATACAGAATAACATTTTTATTAGCATAATATTAATGTTACAAATCTTCAGAAGAACCATCTTACTGCATGTTAAAGCATTAAATATTAATATACTTTCACAGAGAAGGCAGAGCTTATCCTCGGTGATTCTCTAGGCCCAGGAGACTCACTAGGCCAGGGAGACCCTCTTGGTACAAGAGAGGATTCATAGTCAGCTTAGTTCAGTTTTCACTGGGCACCTGTCTTATTTAGGATCTGTGTCTTGGGCAGATCAGAAATACAGTGTATTTCCTCAAAACATCTAGTCTTGATTACAGTACAGTACATGAAATTGGTAGAACTTGGAAAGAGTACCAGCAGGCTCCTTCTAACAGCTCTTTGTTACTGCTGTTGTTTTAAATAAATTGTGCTTACAGAATGTCCCTACATGCTACTCTATTGATTGGCCTCAAAAGTTATCATTTCTAACTCTTGCTTGATTTTGAAAAGGTGGAGTGGGAAGCTTAATATCACACACTGAGGTGGATGATCAAGGTTAAAAATTGAGGGACAGAAGTAACTAATTCATATTTATTAGGTACTTATAAGTGATTAGTGTGGGCTTCCTCAGTGGCTCAGTGGTAAAGAATCTGCCTGCAGTGCAGGAGACGTAGGAGACATAGGTTCAATCCCTGAGTCAGGAAGATGCCCTGGAGGAGGGCATGGCAATCCCCTCCAGTATCCTTGCTTGGAGAATTCCATGGGCAGAGGAGCCTGGCGGGCTGTAGTTCATAGGGTAGCAAAGAGTCGGACACGACTGAAGCAACTGAGCACACGTGCAGGTGACTAATATATGTTCAAATCTTTGTCTCTTTTAACCCATAAAATGGCCATACTTTGTGTAAGTGGGATTCAGAGAGGTCAATTAGTTTATTCAGAGTCACCATCTTTGAGGAGCCTCAGAATATACCTCTTCATCCCCATAGAACCTCTGGTGGCTGGGAACCTAGTGGTGCATGCCCACAGTGTCTTGTGTTAGTCTCTGTTGTTACACTTACACCATTTCCTGGTTATAGTTATCTGTTCACTTGCCTGGTCCTCTGCAAGCTGAGTTTTGATAGGAGTCAAAGTCTGTCTTTTTATCTGTCCCTAGCCTGTAGTTCATATGACCTGCCATAGAGTGAGCATGGATACATATCAAATGAATGCATGAATGAGTGCATGCTAACAGAACAGGAGTTTAAACCAATTCTTTTTGCCTTATTTATTCTTTTTCTTTAGCATTCCTTTGAATGAATACAGATTACTTGCTTGTGATATACAGCAACTTTTCATAGCAGTTACAATTCATGCTTGCAGTTCCTCAGGCTCACAGTATTTTAGAGTTATTGAAGATCTTATTGTACTGCTTGGATATCTTCAAAATAGCAAAAACAGGAGGACCCAAAGTAAGATTTAATTTTTATGGATTGGGGGGAGCAGTTGTATAATAGCCAAAACTGTTATCAGAACCTCATCTCTTTCTCTGGCTTCTATAGAGAGAGAGGGTTAGAGGAGAGGAAACTGTTCTACTAAATGTTCACCCTTAACTTTGTTCACTGGCTTTAAAAAGAAGCCTTTTGAAGTGGCAAAAATTACAAGTGACACCCTGATGTAATTAGTAGCTGGCAACATATCATTAAAAGAAACTGCTGGTTTTTCTTGCCAAGTAGAATTAAAAGGCTTATGTTGACTAATAATACCCTTTAATTTTCTTTGGTGGCAAATATGAAAGTGAATATGGGGCAGAAGAATGTGAGAATTTCACATTTTAAACTTTTGGTTAAACTTTAGCCTTCTATATTAAAAAGCCTAGCCTTTTAAGACAATTACATGAAATGAAATACATTTGTGAGCTAGTATTTTTCCATTGAATTTTTTATAGTGATCCTTTGGAAATTTGCTTTAAGGTTGCTTTTAAAGACAGTTATAAAATATTTACTACCATCAAGAACCCATGATCAAAATTTTGAAATTTACGTCTAATAAAACATCATTGACACTTTTGATATTGCATTAGTATTAATATAAAAGTCAACTCAATTACAATCACATAGCTTGAAAACATTCTAGTATCTTCTGTTTTTAGATATGGCTGTTGCTCTACAGTTTAGAGTTCTCCAGGCTGCTATGGAATTTATAAGGACCACTGCAAATCATGACTCTGAGAACCTTACAGATTCACTTCAGTCGCCTTCTGCTCCCCATCATACAATGTTTCAAAAGCGAAAGAGCATTGCTGGTGAGTATTTAAATAATATTTTACTAATTATACATAGAAGGTAGTTTGACTCTCCTATATTCTTATATCACTCGCATTTTAAAACATTGCTTTGTTTCAGAAGTTAAACTGTAGTGTTTGAGAAGGTTTTCCTCCAAGAGGAAATTATTCTCTAGCTTTCTCTTCAGTGCTGTTCTCATTCAGTTATCCCTTGAGCTCCTACCATGTGCCAAGCACTGTGTTAAATGTTAAAGATGCAAGGATTAAGAAAGACTCAGATCCTACCTTTCTACCATAAAATGGTGGAGAAATACAGAGGATAGAAATAAGAGACCATACAGAGCAGGGCAACCTGATTTACATGTAGGGTTAGGGAAGTCTCTGAGGAATTAAGATTTCAATACAAGGGATGAGAAAGGAATTAGAGAAGTCAGTGAGTGTTACAGGCAGAATGAACAGCTGATGTGCAGGTGCCGAGGTAGCAAAAAGCTAAGTTTGTTCAGAGAACTGAAAGACAGCAGTGTAGCTGGAGTGTAGTCCTTGATGAGATAGTTCCACCAGGTGAGATGCTACAGGATGGTGTGGACCAGTTCTCATGGCCCATGATAGGAGTTTTTATTTTTATCCTAACGTTCAGTTCAGTTCAGTCGCTCAGTAGTATCTGACTCTTTGCGACCCCATGAACCAACCGCAGCGCGCCAGGCCTCCCTGTCCATTGTTTCGGTGATGCCATCCAACCATCTCATCCTCTGTTGCCCCCTTTTCCTCCTGCCCTCAATCTTTCCCAGCATCAGGCTCTTTTCAAATGAGTCAGTACTCCACATCAGGTGGCCAAAGTATTGGAGTTGCAGCTTGAACATCAGTCCCTCCAGTACACACCCAGGACTGATCTCCTTTAGTATGGACTGGTTGGATCTCCTTGCAGTCCAAGGGATTCTCAAGAGTCTTATCCAACACCACAGTTGAAAAGCATCACTTCTTTGGTGCTCAACTTTCTTCACAGTCCAACTCTCACATCTATACATGACTACTAGAAAAACCATAGCCTTGACTAGATGGACCTTGGTTGGCAAAGTAATGTCTCTGCTTTTTAATGTGCTGTCTAGGTTGGTCATAACTTTCCTTCCAAGGAATAAGCGTCTTTTAATTTCATGGCTGCATGATGGCATTTGCAGTGATTTTGGAGCCCCAAAAAATAAAGTCAGCCATTGTTTCCACCCTTTCCCCATCTATTTGCCATGAAGTGATGGGACCAGATGCCATGATCTTAGTTTTCTGAATGTTGAGCTTTAAGCCAACTTTTTCACTCTCCTCTTTCACTTTCATCAAGAGGCTCTTTAATTCCTCTTCACTTTCTGCCGTAAGGGTGGTGTCATCTGCATATCTGAGGTTATTGATATTTCTCCCGGCAATCTTGATTCTAGCATATGCTTCCTCCGACCCAGCATTTCTCATGATGTACTCTGCATAGAAGTTAAATAAGCAAGGGGACAGTATACAGCCTTGACATACTCCTTTTCCTATTTGGAACCAGTCTGTTGTTCCATGTCCAGTTCTAACTGTTGCTTCCTGACCTGCATACAGGTTTCTTAAGAGGCAGGTCAGGTGGTCTGGTATTCCCATCTCTTTCAGAATTTTCCACAGTTTCTTGTGATCCACACAGTCAAAGGCTTTGGCATAGTCAAGAAAGCAGAAATAGATGTTTTTCTGGAACTCTCTTGCTTTTTCCATGATCCAGCAGATGTTGGCAATTTGATCTCTGATTCCTCTGCCTTTTCTAACATCAGCTTGAACATCTGGAAATGCACAGTTCACATATTGCTGAAACCTGGCTTGGAGAATTTTAAGCATTACTTTACTAGCATGTGAGATGAGTGCAGTTGTGCAGTAGTTTGAGCATTCTTTCTCATTACCTTTCTTAGGGCCTGGAATGAAAACTGACCTTTTCCAGTCCTGTGGCCACTGCTGAGTTTTCCAAATTTGCTGGCATATTGAGTGCAGCACTTTCACAGCATCATCTTTCATAGCTCAACTGGTATTCCATCACCTCCACTAGCTTGTTCGTAGTGATGCTTCCTAAGGCCCACTTGACTTCACATTCCAGCCACATATATAAGGCTTATAGTATCCTAAAACTTTTTAACTTGATAAAAGACCTTGAAAGTCATCCAGTCCAACTTCCTCGTGTCACAGATCCACCAAGGCCTAGAATTAGAAACTGCTGGATGGCGGCCCCACACCCATCTCTGTGTGTCCTTTCACACCCACTTCTTCCAGGTCTGCTGTATCAGAGATTAGGATGACTTGCTTAAACCAACATAATCTGATAATATTATCCTTGAATATATCCCGGATATGGATTTTTCTTTATATTTGCTCCATTTTTGTCTCAAAGGTGATTCTATACACCAAGCTGTATTAACTGATAAAAATACTGATTACCTAAAATACTGGACAATCTAAAATGCTAGTAAAATATTTCAGTATCTTGCAGGATGAGTCATTAAATCCTATTGTAAGTAATGTTTATAGAGGCTATTTGTGGACTTTGATATATGCTTTCATAATTTAAAAAAGGTTCAATTCCAATGAAGGATTCCATTATTCCTCACCTACCAAGACGTCATTTTGGTTCCTATGGTCATCTTCCAATGCCCTTCTCCTGCAGTCCACTAAATCAAGACTCAGTTACCTCCTTTTCTCCTGGATCCACTCCCTGTGGGGTGCCTCTTGGAGCAGGTGCAGTAATGGTGCAGGAAGCCACTCCTGCCTCTTCAGCCTGAGGAAACCTTTCTCAGGAAATGCTTTTTGTAGGCCTGAATCACATGTGATGCATGTTTCAAATCATTTTAATAATAAATTACTGAAATTACACTCTCCTTTCTGAGCTCTTCACTGTATTTGACTGATTTCTACTATGTCACTATATACACGTCTTAAAAATAATTTATAAAATTCAGCAATGTTACTGCTGCTGCTAAGTCACTTCAGTCACGTCTGACTCTGTGCGGCCCCATAGACGGCAGCCCACCAGGCTCCCCGTCCTTGGGATTCTCCAGGCAAGAACACTGGAGTGGGTTGCTATTTCCTTCTCCAATGCAAGAAAGTGAAAAGTGAAAGTGAAGTCGCTCAGTCATGTCCGACTCTTTGAGACCGCATGGACTGCAGCCCACCAGGCTCCTCCGTCCATGGGATCTTCCAGGCAAGAGTACTGGAGTGGGTTGGCATTTCAGCAATGTTAATTACCCAAAAATAGTAATGTTCTTGCTAAAACATGATATGCTTTAAAAAAATCTATTGATTATTTTGGAATACAAAGAAGTGAAACGGTATTTGAAAATGTTTGAATATATACACCCTTCTGATTGAGTTTTTCAGAGGACTAAAATTTTTCCAAAGGATATCCGTCCTACTAAGCTATGTCACAAGCTATAGCATTGTTATTTAGGGCTTTGAAACCAGAGTGTACTGTTGCACTTCTTCAGAGAGGGAAAAATCACTTTCTCTTAATCACTCTCTTTCCTTGTATAAATTACCTTTGAATTAAATAAAGTTCTTTTCATTGTCTGATGATCAAAAAGTTATAGCAGAAATGATTTCTTTGATCCTTGTTAACTCCAGCGCTTGATGTTTTAATTTATATACTTAAAGGTCCTCGAAAATTTCTCCTTGCTCAAACTGACTCTCTTCTGATGAAAATGCGTTCAGTAGCAAGTGATGAACTTCATGTGATGATGCAACGGAGAATGAGCCAAGAGAGCCCTGTCCAGGCGACTGAAACAGAGCTTGCACAGAGGTTGCAGAGGCTCACCGTTTTTGCAGTTAACAGGATTGTTTATCAAGGTAGGACTAGAGAATAAATGTGTTCTTGCTCAGATATTGAAATGAGCATAATTTAAGAGAGGGGCTTCCCTGGTGGCTCAGACGGTAAAGAGAACTGACTAAATTTCAGATTTTTTAAGAGCATTAAAAAATTTTTAGTATCCATACTAGTAAAAGAATTTATTTGGACCCAGTATCCTTGAATAAAATTCTACTTTTTTAGTATGTTAAATGCTGGCCTGGACTGACCATTGAAATTTAAAATAGTATAGCACCTCCAATATATTTTTTAAACTTTCCTTTGAAATAGTCATAGATTCACATGCAATTGTTAGGAAATACTACAGAGCGATCCTGTGTGCCCTTTACCCAGTTCCCCCCGCCATGGATCTTGTAAAACTGTAGTTCAGTATCAATACCCAGATATTGACATCACTACACTCAAGACAAAGAACACTTCCATCACTATAAGAATAAGAGTATGTTGCCTTTTAGAGCCACATCCACTTTTCTCCCACATCCACCCCTTCGTTAATCACTGGCAACTATCAATCTGTTCTCCATTTCTGTATTTTCATCATTTCAAGAATGTTAAATAAATGGAATCATACAGCATATAACTGTACAGTATGTGTAAAATTGACTTTCTTCACTCAGCATAATTCTCTGCAGAGTCATCCTGGATGTTACATGTAATGTTACATGTTACAAATAATCTGTTCCCTTTTTGTTTTTGGTAAGTAATATTCCATAGTATGGATGTACAGTTTAATCATTTACCTGTTGAAAGATGATCTGGGTACTTTCTAGTTTGGGGCTATTACAAACAGAGCTAGCTGCTGTAAAGATGTGTGTGAAAGTTTTTGTGTGAACTCAGGTCTTTGCTTTTCTGGGATAAATATCCAAGAGTGCAATTTCTAGGTGGTATGATAGTTGTGTGTTTTGTTCTTGCTAAGGAACTGCCAGACTTTTCTAGAGTGGCAGTATAATTTTATATTCCTACCAGCAATGTATGAGTGATCCAGTTTTCTGCATGTCTTCACCAGCATTAGAAGTTTCACTGTTTTCAGTTTTAGCCCTTCTGATACATAATGTTGGGCTATAACTTTGTGGTTTCAAGGTGCACTTCTACAGGAGCTAATGATTTATATGTTTATGTATGAACTTTAATGCCTATAACAAACACTAAAAAGGCTATGCAAATAAATATACTCAAAAACAATACAAATAAGCCAAAATTCTAAAAAATTTCAAGTGACACCCATTTTTTTTTTAACTTTTCTAATTTATATTTGGGACAACCAGCCTCTAGAGTAAACTGAAACTGAACTGTTATCACATGGACAGCATTTAATGGGATAGCATGTCTGGTTAAACAGGTCTTCACATCTATCTAATGTAAAAATCACATGGTCTATTGTACAAGAATCTTCATGACTTTAATAATTTTGTAGTTTAATTCATCTTCATTAGTAAAATTAAGCTTTAATATAGGATTATATGACTCATGTATGGCTTAAATTTCTGCATTGTTTTAGGTGAATTCACTTTCTTTAGTATATTGTATTTTTTACATCAAAAGCAGCTATTAGACATTTATATTGTGACAACTGAATTAGTAATTACATAGAATATTTTTGCCACTATCATTTGTAATGGCTAAGTATTAGTGATTTGACTAATTTTTTATTCTTCTTTTAATTCAAAGAATTTAATCCAGATATTATTGACATTTTGAGTACTCCAGAAAGTACAACTCAAAGCAGGACCTCAGCTTCCCAGACTGAAATTTCTGAAGAAGATATTCATCATGAACAGCCGCCTATTTTCAACCCATTTCAGAAAGAAATGTTCATGTATCTGGTAGAAGGATTCAAAGTATCTAGTGTGAGTAAATTAGTTACATGGGAAATGTTCATTCACAAAGAAGGAGTGGAGGTTTTATGTGTCTGTATTGAGTTCAGTTCAGTTGCTCAGTCGTGTACAACTCTGAGACCCCATGGACTGCATCACGCCAGGCTTCCCTATCCATCACCAACTCCCGGAGCTTGCTCAGACTCATGTCCGTTGAGTTGGTGATGCCATCCATCTCATCCTCTGTCGTCCCCTTCTCTCTTAGGAGTAGAAGTGTCTGTATTACATGTTTTCAGAATCATATTCTTACACTTTCGCAGACTTTTCTGAAACTCAGACAACTTGAATTTTAATAATGAAGTAAAATGTATTGCTAATTTGCCTTTTTCAGAACTACTCCATGCAGCATTGGTTTTTAAGTCTATAACCTAAAAGCTATTTTCTAATATTATAATTTATTAAATAAAATCAGCATCAGAAAAGAATAGGAATTTGATGATTACTATGAGAGCTTAAACTAATAACCTGTTTTTAAAGAACTTTGTTTATAGCTGCTTACTCTAGAGTTATTATTATGGATAATTATGAAGTGCAGATGTTGGCTTAAACAGGTCTAGTATCTTCAAAATTATGTAGGGAATACTGAGAAGCATCAGGCTCCATTTATCATCAACTCACTTAGGTTTTTGTGGTCATTTATAGTTGAACATAGGGGAAAAATTGGTCAGTACACTCACAGATAGCAAAGGCTAATCTAATTCTAGCAGAACTCAGGATCCTCTATGATCCACCTCCCAGAATGCTGGAAATAAAAGCAAAACTAAACAAATGGGATCTAATTAAAATTAAAAGCTTCTGCACAACAAAGGAAAATATAAGCAAGGTGAAAAGACAGCCTTCTGAATGGGAGAAAATAATAGCAAATGAAGCAACTGACAAACAACTAATCTCAAAAATATACAAGCAACTTCTGCAGCTCAACTCCAGAAAATAAACGACCCAATCAAAAAATGGGCCAAAGAACTAAATAGACATTTCTCCAAAGAAGACATACGGATGGCTAACAAACACATGAAAAGATGCTCAACATCACTCATTATTAGAGAAATGCAAATCAAAACCACAATGAGGTACCACTTCACACCAGTCAGAATGGCTGCGATCCAAAAATCTGCAAGCAATAAATGCTGGCGAGGGTGTGGAGAAAAGGGAACCCTCCTACACTGTTGGTGGGAATGCAAACTAGTACAGCCACTATGGAGAACAGTGTGGAGATTCCTTAAAAATTGCAAATAGAACTACCTTATGACCCAGCAATCCCACTTCTGGGCATACACACCGAGGAAACCAGAATTGAAAGAGACACATGTACCCCAATGTTCATCGCAGCACTGTTTATAATAGCCAGGACATGGAAACAACCTAGATGTCCATCAGCAGATGAATGGATAAGAAAGCTGTGGTACATATACACAATGGAGTATTACTCAGCCGTTAAAAAGAATTCATTTGAATCAGTTCTGATGAGATGGATAAAACTGGAGCCGATTATACAGAGTGAAGTAAGCCAGAAAGAAAAACACCAATACAGTATACTAACACATATATATGGAATTTAGGAAGATGGCAAGGACGACCCTGTATGCAAGACAGGGAAAGAGACACAGATGTGTATAACGGACTTTTGGACTCAGAGGGAGAGGGAGAGGGTGGGATGATTTGGGAGAATGCCATTCTAACATGTATACTATCATGTGAATTGAATCGCCAGTCTATGTCTGACGCAGGATGCAGCATGCTTGGGGCTGGTGCATGGGGATGACCCAGAAAGATGTTATGGGGAGGGAGGTGGGAGGGGGTTCATGTTTGGGAATGCATGTAAGAATTAAAGATTGTAAAATTTAAAAAATAAAAAACTAAAAAAAAAAAAAAAAAATAATTCTAGCAGAACTCATAAATCATGATTCTGCCAGTATAACTAGATTTGGTTGTCTACAGGTTCCACTTAGAACTGAGTCATTCACAAAGAGCCCTTAGGACTAGGAGTAACTGGAGAGCCATTTCCAAAACTCAAAATAAACTAAAATGTGCTGATTCCAATTTTTAAACCAGATAAAGGATATTTGATCAAGATTAGGTTAACCCTTGTGGGACCACCTTCGAAAGCACAGCTTATTTGGTTATTTGTTAAGGGATATTGATGGTCAATTTATATACAATTCTTAATTTGTGACAGTTTTACTCTATATTTCAGTCTTCCCTGGTGTCTCAGTGGTAAAGAATTTGCCTTCCAATACAGGAGGCGAGGGTTCAATCCCTGGGTCAGGAAGATCCTTTGGAGAAGGAAATGGCAACCCACTCTAGCATTCTTGCCTGGAAAATCCCATGGACAGAGAAAGTTAATGGGCTACAGTCTATATATGCATGCTAAGTTGCTTCAGTTATGTCTGACTCTGCGATCTATGGACTGTAGCTCACCAGGCTTCTCTGTCCATGGGATTTTCCAGGCAGGATTACTGGAGTGGGTTTCCATGCCCTTCTCCAAGGGATCTTGCCAAGTCAGGGATCAAACCTGGGTCCCTTACATCTCCTGCACTGGCAGGCAGGTTCTTTACCAGCGTCACCTGGTCCATGGGGTCTTAAAAGAGTCAAACACAACTTAGCAACTAAACAACAACAGCTAAAATATTACTAAAATATTCAATATTTTAGTACTAATTCAAGCCTCTATTATGAATCCTCCTCTTTTATATTGTAAAATCCAGGTAGGCTTATTTACTGTTGTTCTTTGATGGTGGTTTTTTTTTTTGTTTTGTTTTTGCCATTTAAAATTTCTAAACCCTGGGTAGTTTTTTTTTTTTTTTTTTTTTAAGTGTCTGAGGACTTTAGCTTCTTTATCTCTCCTTTTTAAATTATGGTAAAATAAGACTTCCCTGATGGTTCAGACAGTAAAGTGTCCGCCTACAATGCGGGAGACCCGGGTTTGATCCCTGGGTTGGGAAGAGCCTCTGGAGAAGGAAATGGCAACCCACTCCAGTACTCTTGCCTGGAAAATCCCATGAACAGAGGAGCATGGTAGGCTCCTACAGTTCATGGGGTCTTGAAGAGTCGGACACGACCAAGCGATGTCACTCACTCATGCATAACATAAATTTTGCTATTTTAACAATTTTAAATGTACAAATCAGTGATATTAAGTCCATTCACATTGTTGTGCAACCATTACCGCTGTCCATCCCTAGGAGTTTTTCCGTTATCGGAAACTGAAACTCTGTGTTCGTTAAACAGTAACTCCCCATTAGTCTCTCCCCCAGTCCCTGATAAACCACTGTTCTGTTGGTATATATTGCACTTGTTTATCCATTCACCCATCAATGGGTATTTGGATTGTTTCTACCTTTAGGCTGTTTTGAACAATGCCGCTGTAAACATTGATGCGCATCCATCTCTCTTAAAACCCTGTTTATGTGGATGTGTATATCTTCCTAATTTCAACTGTTTGAAAATTCTAGAATAAAACATGTTCCATGATTTTTTTAGGGCTGTGTTAGGGTTATTATATTATTGCTTAAGATATTTGATCCTAATTCATTCCTGTTTTGATTTAAGGCTTCAGGTAAAACCAGTAGTTCCAAACAGCAGTGGGCTAAAATCTTGTGGTCTTGTAAGGAAACCTTCCGAATGCAACTTGGGAGACTGCTCGTGCATATGTTGTCTCCAGCCCACCCTTCACAAGAGAGAAAGCAAATTTTTGAAATAGTTCGTGAACCAAATCATCAGGAAATACTGCGAGACTGTCTTAGCCCATCCCTGCAAGTAAGTACCCCAATACTTCATGAGTAACAGCTATTATAAAACTATACAAATCAAGAACTGAATTTAAACTGTATTTTCATGCCAAATACCATGAATATAGTTTTCTAACTAAACAAATATTTTCTGAGGTCTTTTTTCAGATGCCACTTACCAGAGTCAATTTGTTTAATCTGTTTAATCCCCCTTCCTTTTTCCAGTGTTTAAGTTCTATACCTGAGTTCTTGTAAGATCCTTCATAGTATGTTACTAAATCTTGAAGTGTTTTCTTTAAGAACTGTTTGGAGACTTTTTAAAGCATTATATTATCCATGAAACATCTATACTGAATGGCCCAAGTAACAGTACATATAACATATTTCAAAAATATTTACAATAAGTTAAAATATTTGTTGATCATCTGGAATGGTAAAATCAAAATACTCAAGCTGTTTTGGAATCTATTAATTCCATCACTTAGCAAGCAGTAGATGGAGGATTTAAGTCGTGTAACCATTCTGTTTAGCAGTTTCTTATGAAATTAAATATACTCTTAGCCTGTGATGCTAAAATTCCATTTTTAGATATTTACCTAAGAGAAATTAAAGCATATGTACATAAAAAGACTAGTAGGAGAATATCTATGACAGCCTTTTTACTAATAGCCAAAAACTGGAAATAACCCAAGTATCTGTCAGTGGGAGAATGTGTAACTAAACTGTGGTATATTTATGCATTAGACTGTTGTATAGCAATGCAAATGAACTGACTACCGATGCACCCATCAGTATGGATGAAGCTCAAAATCGTGGTGTCATTGAAAGGGACAGCCAAACACCAAAGAGTAGGCATTTTATCATTCCATTCATATGAAGCCCAAGAAGAGGCAAAATTAAGATACAGTCAAAGAGCTGTTCTTTCGTTGCTTTATTCTCAGCAAAGCTGCCATCCCTCTGAATCCAACCGTGATGTTTCCAGTTCTCTTCTACCAGCTTCACTTCTCCACTTTTCCGTTTCTGTTGGTGGTATCCTTACTGCTTTCAGCTTGAGACATTGCAGCTGTGGTTGACTTTGTTCTCTCTTGAATCTGTTGTATCACCAAGGCCAGTCATTTATTTAGTCCTGTCTATCCCTATATTCTGCCCACCCTCCACCCCCCAGTTTAGGCTTTCACCCCTAATGCTTGGATCACTACAATAGCCTCCTCTCTACCTCAAGACCAGAATATTCGATCTGGTAATTTTTTTAAGATTTATTATCCTTCCTGCTAAATCACTTCAGTTGTGTCTGGCTCTGTGGAATCCAAGGGCTGTAGCCCGCCAGGCTCCTCTGTCTATGGGATTTTTCCAGGCAAGAATACTGGAGTGAGTAGCCATTTCCTTCTCCAGGGGATCTTCCCGACCCAGATTCCACTAGCAAAGCCCTCATGGTTCAGATGGAAGATTTATTATGTCAACATTCAAATAAACTTAAAAGTTGGAAGAAATCAAAAAAGAACCCCACATGACCATAACCTGACTTTAATTTTTCTTTGTAGTACTTTGAAATAAAGTCAGGTATCAGATTATTTTACCTGTAAATACTTCAGTCTAAATCTCTGCTAATAGGACTTAATTTTAACTTATCACTCTCTATGATAGTAACAGTAATTCCTTCTTCTTCTTGTTCAGTCGCTAAGTCGTGTCCAATTCTCTGTGACCCCATGGACTGCGCTACACCAGGCTTCCCTATCCTCCACTATCTCCCAGAGTTTGCTCCAATTCATGTCCATTGAGTTGGTGATGCCATCCAACCATCTCATCATCTGTCGCCCTCTTCTCCTCCTGCCCTCCATCTTTGTAGCATCAGAGTCTTTTCCAGTGAGTTGGCTCACTTACCTATTATCATCTAATACCCAATGTTTAAATATTCCCAATTTTCTTTTAATTTTTTAGATAGTTTTTTGATTCTGGATCCAAACAAGGCCCACACAATATTTGTTTGATGTGTGCTACATTTTTTTAATCCTTGTAATTACTGTCCCCAATCTTTTTTTTTTTAACTGTCATTATTTGTTGATGAAACTGAGTCATTTGTTCTATAGACTCTCCCACATTCTGGATTTATTCAGTTGTATCCTTGTGGTTCTAGATCTAGGGGCTTGACTAGATTCCAATTTTTTTATTTCCTATTTTGTTTTTTAAAAAAATACTTCATTTTCCATTACATCATGGCAACAGGCAGAAAACATCTGGTTGCTCTGCTTTTTTGAGATGGTAGCAGCCTGATTCATCTATTATAAAGTTCACCCTCAGTCCTTAATTATCTTAGTAACCATTAATGATAGTTGCCAAGATCCACGTTTTCATTAGGCGTTTCAAAATAGTGATTTCTCTGTGTTTCTCATTCCACCATCATCTGTTAGCTCTGATTCTTCTATAGGGAAGAATATTCCCTTAGTAGCTGTTTGGCTACCCTAAAATATAGTCTCTGTAGGAAAAGCAAGATAAAGGCTTGTTTCTTTCATCTGTTTGTTTTTAGAACAATAACTTGGTGGCCTAGCAAACTCTAATTTTTGTATTTGTTTTTATATTTGAGATGTTGTCATGAACTCAGGTATTGTTTTATAAATTTTATAAGTAGTTTCAAATCTTTGCAGTTATTTTTCTCTTTCAGGTTCAAATGAACACGTCTGTAGATTCAAGTTGTTGTATGCTTTTAACATGGCCTCTTTAATTTTAACAAGTTAATACGATTAGCTTGAGGCTTCCCAGGTGGCGCCATAGTAGAGTCCACCTGCCAGTGCAAGTGATGCAGGAGGTGCAGGCTTGGTCCCCTAGAGTAGGAGGTGGCACCCACTGCAGCATTCCTGTCTGGAAAATTCCTTGGACAGAGGAGCTTGGCGGGCTGCAGTACATGGGGTCTCAAAGAGTCGGACACGACTGAGCGACTGAACACAGCACAGCTTTATTAACTTCCTTCCATTCTGGAGCAAAGAATGTCCCAGGCTCGTCTTGTATATTTCCTTCCCTAGACCTGCAACCAAACTTTTTCCCCAAGAGGCCCGTTTCCTTTTAATGAGATAATAGTATTTAGAAACTACAAATCTAAGGACTAGGTATGTTAATTTCTATTGCATTGTCATTTCTTCTCAGCGTTTTTAGTGGGCAAAGCTAATAAACGTGTGAAAGTGTTAGTTGCTCAGTCGTGTCCAACTCATTGCAACCCCATGGACTGTAGCCTGCCAGGCTCTTCTGTCCATGGGGTTTTCCAGGCAAGAATACTAAAGTGGATTGCCATTCCCTTCTCCAGGGCATCATCGCAACCCGGGGATCAAACCCAGATCTCTCACATTGCAGGTAGATTCTTTACCATCTGAGCCATCTGTAAAATGTCAACCTGGTTTCAAAATCAAAATTGTGAAATACAGCACAGTTGAAGAGTTTCTAGTTTTTAATCTCTGTAGCCTTCCCTCATTCTTTTCCTTTCCCTGTAGCTTACCATCCTTATTTGGTTTTTATTTGTTTTGGAGATATAAGCAAATTTGTGACACACACACACACGTGGGCATGCGTGTGTGTTCTCTGTCTCACTTCTTTATATGAAAAAAGGTAATGAACCATACACATCCTTCTCACTCTACTTTCTTCAGCTAACAATATATCCTGCAATGGTTCCGCAGCAGTGTAGAGAGCTCTTCTCATGCCTTTTTTATAACTGCCTACAAGCTCTGTTCCATCTGTAGTCTGCCTGATTTTTAAAGCTCCAAGCTTCCCTTCAATTGAATCTGGTTAATTCTCCAGCCAGTCTGTGGCTCCTCATCTTTTCTCTCATAACATCTTCATATGCCATGTTGTCCTTCTGATAGCTGCTTTTCTCGTGTTGTCTCCACAGCACGCAGCGCCCTCTCTCCTCCCCTGTGTCTGTCTGTATGCCTGTTGTGTCCATTTAGCCATGCACCCACATCACATGGTGCCACCTTCAGAATCTTCATTCCTTCTTTTAGTCTGCTCAGAACTCTTCCTTCTTGAAACTTCATCGAAAATTTTATTTTTACACATTGTATTATTTTCTAAGAATTTGTGTTTAAATTCAATTCCTTAAATCAGTTTCCTGAGAGCAGGAAATAAGATTTCTATGTGTGTGTGTCTCCAAAAACAACTTTTCTAGTCCCAGAAACTACAGTCAATAAATGATTGATCAGAAGATGTTAAAATGAGCTATTAGAAACAGCTTCAGTGCCTAGGAAAATCATGTTTCTTTGGACATTCAGAATGAAAAAAAAACATTTCTGATAGTTTTTCAAGATGATTTTAAAATGTCACCGAATACTAAACAAATATTTTTAGAGTTCTATCAAGATTATTACCTTTAAGACGCACATATGAAAATATTCTAGTCATTTACCATTCCTCTTTATTTGCCAACTCTTCAGGCCTTTTACTTGCAGAGCATCTGTTCCTTTTTCTCTTTTGGTCAGCTAACAGCTGTCTCCTGACTAATTTAAAATGTTGCATTAAAATGAGCTTTGCTATTTTCATCATTGCATATGTTCATCTTATGCTTTTGGGAAATGACATGATGTGATTCAGCATGTGAATTTAAATATCACCTAAAATGTAATAGTTTCCAAATCCATTTGTTGACTATTCACAGTTTAAAATATCATAAAGCCAAATACAGTGATATTTGTATGAATGCAAATTGTTAAAATATAAAATTATGCATGTTTAACTTGTTGGCAAAGTTAATGTCTAAATAATACATAGTGTACACTTAACAATCAGGTGTAATATCTCTGGCATGAAAGAGCCACTTAACGGAAAAAAGCTTTGATCTGCACAATAAATAAAAAGCACTAAAACTGGCATGTGTGTGCATATCAGTCACTCAGTCATGTCCAAATCTTTGTGACCCCGTGGACTGTAGATTGCCAGGCTCCTCTGTCTGTTGAATTCTCCAGGCAAGAATACTGGAGTGGGTTGCCATTCTGTTCTCCAGGGGATCTTCTCAACCCAGGGATTGAACCCCAGTCTCCCACATTGCAGGCAAATCTTTACCGTCTGAGCTGCCAGGGAGGCCCATAAAATTGGTCTAAACAAAGCTTATCTAAAAATAAAATTTCACGTTTCCAAAGTCACATAATCGTCTAAAGCAAAACTGGTAGCCAAGGCTTTTGGAATCCCAGCATAGATAATAAAAGTACACATGTGTGCTCAAAAAAAAAGAGCCACTTAAGAAATCGTGAATCAAAGCTTGGTTTAGTTCTACACTAGGAAGGACCATTTTCATTTTCTTAAGTAACATTTTCATTTTGTCTAGAAGGCCTGTTCATAAAAGACTGACCTAAACCAACCCTTCTCACAAATATTCACATACTGAATGCTGACATCTTAACTGGTTTGGGAGTTTTTCACCTTTTGTTCTCTCCAGGGAATAGTGAATGCTTACAAATGGATCCAAAGATACTTTTTTGTTCTGGTATTTTCTTCAGTGTTTATTCTCCCAAGCAGAAATTAAAGAGACTCTTACCTTAAGATTTAAAGGAAAGTTTCCCTTCTAGTTCAGTATTTCTGTGAGAAGAACTAAGAATTATTTTCCTTCATCCCAAGCTTATTTTCTGTATTCCTTTAGCAAACCCTCTCTAAAATTCTTTCCCCAAAAGCTTGTGTGCTTTTTTCCTTCTTTCCTTTATTACTTCTATTCCTCCTTTCTTCTTTTTTTCCTCTTTTTCTTCCATTTTTTTTAACCTTTAACAATAAAAATTTTCAAACATACTAAGAAAAATAGAGACTAGTGAATACTTAATACCATATGACCATCTCATAGGTCTAACTATTGTTAGTATTTTTATCATATTTATCATAATTTTTTCCTGAGGTATTTTAAAGCAAATTATATAAATCACAACCTATTTTCAAAAGACTTTTTTATGTCACCATAACAACATTATTATACTTAACAAAATTAGCATATACTCTAATGTCATCATATACTCAGTGCATAATCATTTGAGAATTTCTTCAGTTGTCCCCAAAATGTCTTTTTAGCTGATTTATTTAAACCAGATTTAGCCAAATAAATGCAGCAATAAAATTTAATTTACTGTTAAAGAATATAAATGTAAAAATACAAATTCTTTATGACTTAAAATTTTTTTTAATTAAAAAAATTGTTACTTTTTTTTTTAAAGCATGGAGCCAAATTAGTTTTGTATTTGTCAGAGTTGATACACAATCACAAGGATGAATTGACTGAAGAAGAACTAGACACAGCAGAACTGCTTATGAATGCTTTAAAATTATGTGGTCATAAGTGCATCCCTCCCAGTGCATCAACAAAATCAGACCTTATTAGAGTGATCAAAGAGGTGAGTCAGTGAAACCATAAGAAACAGTTTTCTTAGGAGATCCCATTGACTGTAACTAAAGAATGATTGAGAGATTTTTTTATTATAGAGTACCACTGATGGTGAATTTCAAATGATAATTTTCTTATACTTTATATTGCTTTTTTATGAGAAAACAAATAATCTTATTTTAAGGAGCATTTTATTCTCTGTGGTCATCCATATTCATTACCACTAGCTTTCAGGGAAGAAAAAGGTTTTAATAGTGACAAGCAAGTTGAATCATCCGCCTCAAGTTCTCAGTTCTTTAGTGAAAAAGCAAAATAAGGAAGCAAGCAGCTATGCAAACCCATTGGGTTTGGCAGCCCTAGTTAACTATTCCACCCTAATTTCTGTGACCCAAAGTGTGTGGAAACAAAGGGGAATTAGAACATTATTTAAGTAGCTGATTATTTTAATATTCTGGTCTCCAGGAGACAATTTTTTTTCCTTTGTCAACTTGGTTTTAAATTTGGTTTGCTGGGTTCTGTGCCAGTGTTAAATGATAAATAATAAGTTTTATATAGTATATTATTATCTAAATCTTTTAGGAACAAAGGAAATATGAAACTGAAGAAGGTGTGAATAAAGCCAACTGGCAGAAAACAGTTAATAATAATCAGCAAAGGTAGGATTTCATGTGTGCTAAAAGTTATGTCTTCTAGGAGCCCCATTATATTTTGCATATGCTTTTAGTTTTACTGTACCATATTTTGATATACATTTAATGTTCCTACACATATGCTTAACTTACAGACTTCTTGTCTGTTTAGTCTCTTCCAGCGTTTGGATTCAAAATCAAAGGATATATCTAAAATAGCTGCAGATATCACCCAGGCAGTGTCTCTTTCCCAAGGAATTGAGAGAAAAAAGGTGATCCAGCATATCAGAGGAATGTACAAAGTGGATCTGAGTGCCAGCAGACACTGGCAGGAGCTTATTCAACAACTGACGCATGACAGGTGGGCAACGTGGGAGGGCTTTCAGTGGTCTTGCACGAATGTTTTATATTGATGTTATTTTCACTCTAGAATAAAGATTCATAGTACTATCTAATTAGCTTAAATATTTTTGTTTAATCATTTGTAATTTATTTCCTCTTAAAGAATATGCCTATGAGAATTTTTTAATTCTTGGGAGGGAGAAAAAATAATGAGAGAGAGAGAGACATTAGCTCTTCCAGAGAGTAATACCTGTTTATTGGCTTTCTTTTTAACATAATGATCTTTGCAAAAGAATAGGGAAATCACTGAAACAAGACAGTTGGGAAATACATCTTTTTCTAGTTAAGACTTCAGTAACACAGCTAAAAAGATGCATCACAAATAGTGAAAAGAGGGAAATTAAAATATTATTCTCTGAATTTGGTTACCATAACTGATCAGTATTATGACTTTCAGGAGCTATATACTAAAGCAAATTCCAGGTGAATGAATAAATTAAACTTAAAAAGTTTACAAAGCAGAAGAAAATAGAGTATTTATCAACTCTGATAGATAACTTCCTAAGATCAAACACGATTGAAGAAACTACAAAGAAGAAATGAATGGCTTTGAACTTTAATTTTTTTCCAGTGTATTTAACAAGCATAGCCACAACAAAATTTATTTTCAGCATGTATTTCAAAGTTAGTATTTTTATTATTTTAAAATTTCATAAAAGTTTGAAAATTAAAATGAAAATCCCAAAAGTTTGAGCAAAAGACATGAATATATTCTTCACATAAGACAAGTAGAATTAATAAGCAGATGGGAAAAATTGAATATTGCTAGAGGCTAATTTAGTTTTTTAAAATCTTTAGATACTATATTTTACCTTTTATGTTAAAATAAAAAGTTTCTTTAGGAACTCATCTCCACAGTAGGAATAATGTATCTTAGCTCTTGATCAGAGGTTTGGTGGCATGGTATACTGTGACATAATATATCAGGAACCCTATAAACAATTTATTTCTAGTTCCAGTTATTCTAATTTAGTGATTCTGTCCTAAGGAAAATATTCAAAATATGCAAAATCAATAAACAAAGATTTTCATCTCTGCATTTTTTATGTTAGTGAATGAATTGGAAACAACTAAGTATATAACAATAGTAATAAATACAGTATGATCTTTTCACTCAATATAATATTAGCCATTTAAAATGGTAATAATAAAGAAGGCAGGATATAGGAATGTGTATATAAGAAAATATGTGTGTATATCAGTTATAACTGTAATTTTAAAAAAATAACTAACAATATTTTGGTATGTTTGGGGTAGTAGCATTAAGGGTAATTTACTTCTCATCTATTTCTATAAACTATTTCCTTTCATTTCAAATGTTAATTTATTTTAAAACATTTTTAGAAATGTAATTACTACAAAAATGAATAATTTTGTTTGTTACGTTAGATAATAGGCAAAATGGGAAATGAAAAAAATTTATTTGGAAATTGATTTTTTTTCTTTAGTTGATCATACTAAGTCTAATATATCACAAAGCATATATAGTAGTCATGCTGTATCTTTTTGAAAATTTAATAGGTACAAGAAACCAGTAGCGGTTTCTTGCTTGCCTTGAGTTTCTCCTTGCCTTGAGTTTTGCCTTGCCTTGCCAATTCTTGTGTACCGTGTGTATGCAGTGTGTTTGTGCTCAGTCGCTCAGTCATGTCCAACTCTTTGCAACCCCATGGACTGCAGCCTTCCTCTGTCCATGGGATTCTCCAAGCAAGAATACTGGAGTGGGTTGCCATTTCCTCCTCCAGGGCATCTTCCTGACCCAGGGATCGAACTTGCGTCGCCTGAGTCTCCTGCATGAGCAGGCAGATTCTTTACCACTGAGCCACCTGGAAAGCCATGTGTATGCATATCCCTGTCTAGTTATATAAATAGTTGGGGTTTTTCAATTGAGTGGATCAGTTTTGACTTACGTATTAAATTTTTACATAGTTTTTTTAAGTTATAAGTACTTCAAATTGCCACTTGAACCTTTTCTTTCTACCTGTAGAGCAGTCTGGTATGACCCCATCTACTATCCAACTTCATGGCAGTTGGATCCAACAGAAGGGCCAAATCGAGAGAGGAGACGTTTACAGAGATGTTACTTAACTATTCCAAATAAGTATCTGCTTAGGGATCGACAGAAATCAGAAGGTAATAGTGACTTCTTGACTCAACATATAAATAGCAGATAACTGTGGTCATTACACAAAGATGATGTAATCTCTTTTCCTCGACAGATGTGATCAAACCACCACTCTCTTACCTATTTGAAGACAAAACTCATTCTTCTTTCTCTTCTACTGTGAAAGACAAAGCTGCAAGTGAGTCTATAAGGTAAATTTGAATCCGTAAGACATCTTCTCTTTTGTTGAATGTGTTAGAGACTTTAATAGTCTATTGCAGTGCTTATGTGATGCTTATTTTAGATAATACAGTGGTTTAAGAAAAAACCTGAACGTGGCTCAAGAGAGGACAAAGTTGAATGGCCAAAATTCAAAGAGATCAGATAGTTTTGATAGGGAGTTTTCATTGTACTTCAGTCTTAGTCTGTTACGTGAGGAAGATAAGTCACACCTAACGTGTCATAGCGTTGTTGAGGATTGTGGGTCAGTAAGGTAACTACTGATAGGATTGTCACTATGGTTGTAGTGGAGGTTGTTACCAGGCCCATTTTATAGACAAAAAACTGAGAGTCAAGATTAAGTGACAAGGCTAAAGAATAGAGGAACTTTTCTGACTCTGAATCCCCCTTTTCTCCTAGAATGCTCCATTTCTTTCCTGGGTTTGTTCAGAGGCATGAGCGAATGTTTGCTTATGTACTGGAAAATATAAAATATTGAAGTCTCTTTTAAATAACTGAGTCCTTGTATTCTGTGTAGGGTGTAGGGATTATTCACCTTTTCTAAAAGTTTCCATTTTCTCTATTATAATGTCAGAAATGAGATAATATTTTCATGTGGACTCTAACAAAGACAGTCTATGCTTTTGAAACTCTTGCCTGCTCTGCTGAAATCTTCTACTAGATCAAATAAAGCTTTTATTCTCTGAAATTGTTCAAAACATTTAATCACAGTAATTTTAAATATGTTTTGACAGAGTCAATCGAAGGTGTATCAGCGTTGCACCATCTAGAGAGACAGCTGGTGAATTGTTATTAGGTAGGTTACATTTTGAAGACTTTTATACATATTTACTGTGCCTATTTTATTCTTAGATAATTTAAAACATTGTTTTAACAAACTGCCATTAAATGAGATAAACTGTCTCTGATATTGTATAGGTTATTTTGCCTTAACGCTGTCTATAACGCATATGACTCATGAATGTGAAGAAATGACAGTCTTATTTTTTGAAAAGCATATGAACAGCATTTTAATTTTTATAAAGTTAACTTTGTTGAAGAGTATACATTTTTAAATTTGTTTCTTTTATTATGTATCAATTTTTACTTCTAAAGTAAAGAATCATTAGTATGTTTATATGCCTACTGTTTTAACGGATATCCCTATACACATGAAATATATCTACCTTGAGATTATTCTTAATTTATATTCTTCACTGTACTTCTGAGAGAAAGGCCAAAACTATCCGTGGATAGTTACATTTAGTGAGAAATTTTTTCCTCAAGACATGAAGGAATAGAATTAAACCACATACTCTCTATTTCCTTAAAGAACTGATTTGTATGCTGTGAACCAATTGTTCTCAAATCAGGGGCATCCAGATCACATGGGAACATCTAAGAAAAACGAATTCTCAGACCCCTGCCCAGAGCCACTGAATCTGAAACTCTGTGGATGGGACCCAGACATTACCTTTTTATACACACTGCAGTGATTCTGCTGCTGCTGCTGCTGCTAAGTCACTTCAGTCGTATCCGACTCTGTGTGACCCCATAGACCTCAGCCCACCAGGCTCCCCCGTCCCTGGGATTCTCCAGGCAAGAACACTGGAGTGGGTTGCCATTTCCTTCTCTAGCAGTGATTCTGACACACCCTCAAATTGGAGAGTCACTGCAGTAGACTAAAGCTATATAGCCTCAAAGCCCTAACATGCAGTTTCAAACTTGCCAGGGCTGAGCCCCACAGTCACTAGGATGGAGATGGTGCCCTTCTTTGAACTGTCCATGCCAGGGCTCAGGGTGACCAGCATCCAGTGCAGAGCTCCAGGAAGTTCCCACTGTTTGGATATGTCATGTAGGGATGTGCATTAACAACAGCCTATCAAGCAGGAAAATTGGGGGTACTGTCTGAGCCCTGATGGAGCCATCAGGGCTCAGACAGTAAAGAATCTGCCTGCAACGCAGGAGACACGGGTTTGGTCCCTGAATTAGGAAGATCCTCTGGAGAAGGGAATGGCTATCCGCTCCAGTATTCTTGCCTGGAAAAATCCATGGACAGAGAAGCTTGGCGCGCTACAGGCAATGGGGTCTCAAAGAGTCGAACATGACTGAGCGACTAACACGTTACTTTTCTGCCCTATTGAGTGTTTAAGTCAGCAAAATAATTAAGGATTCCTCTTTTGCTAGAAAATTTAGTTTATAACTTGAATTCAGTTAATGTGTACAAAATAAAAGTAATATGCTAGTAACCTAAGAAGAATACAACAGCCAACACTTTTTATCACTAAGCACCAGACACTGTTAATAAACATTTTATGTATATTCTATATAATTCCCACAGTGACCCTATGAAATAGAGTCTTCTCCCTACCCCATTCTTTTTATAAGGAAACTAAAGCATAGTGGAGTTAGGCAGCTTGCCCAGGATCTCATGGACGCTATTCAAAAATGAAAGTGAAAGTGAAGTCGCTCAGTCGTGTCCAACTCTTTGTGACCCCATGGACTGTAGCCAGGCTCCTCCATCCATGGGCTTCTCCAGGCAAGAATACTGGAGTGGGTTGCCATTTCCTTCTCCAGGGGATCTTCCCTGATCCAGGGATCGAACCCAGGGATCGAACCCAGGTCTCCTGCATTGCAGGCAGACACTTTAACCTCTGAGCCATATTTACTGAGTATTAAGAATTCCTTCTGGGTTCTGGGATTCAAATTTGGTCCAATTGACTCTAGAGGTGCTTTTAACTATATAGGATAATAGTGCACAGACGTTTTAAAACTCACAGCCAATTATTTTCTTCAGGTAAATGTGGAATGTATTTTGTGGAAGATAACGCTTCTGATACAGTTGAGAGTTCTGTGAGTAATGGTTTAAATTTGCATTTATATGAGTCTAGACAAATTCCCACATGTATAAGTTTAATATAGCCAGAAAGGAGGTAGAACTGTTAAGAATTCATTTCTTGTCACACTCTGTGTAAATTTGTCTGAATTCCAGTTTTTTAAGATAATTTTAAAAAGAAGACCATGCCATCCCCTCTGACTCATGTTCTGAGTCTCATAGCAGCAAGTATTATGGGTGAGATTCTGAAGCATTCATATTATTTCAGTTTATGTCCATTCTTCCTCACTACTATCCTCTGTAGCATCAAAATTCTTGCCCCTTCCTGTTTATTGTCACATACATTTGCCTTCAAAAAGAAAGAAAAATATTGTCTGATTTAATAACTTAAGTAATCCTAATGTTCATATAGCTTAGTAGTCATAACTTTTATTCTTCTGGAAATACTTATATTAATCTGAAAATAACAAAAAGGACTCAATTCACATTTTGGTACAGTAAACATTTTATTTGTTTGAATTCATTTACATGCCATTAAAATACTGCTTTGCGAGTCCTGTAACAGGAGAAATAAGGCTCTTTGTTCTAAAGCCTGGAATTCATAAGGATGCATTTAAATAAGATTACCCCCCAAAATTGAATAGGCATTATTTCGTGATTTACATAGCATTACTACAGTATTTATCCCAGCTAGCAAAAAGATGTATCTTTTTAGAACAAAAGAGTTTAATAGTTGATACATGAATCAGCTTTTTTTCTGGGTGGGTCCAAAAGATGAGCTTTTCCACCTAAGTGGAAGCTCTAAAAAGACCCTTGCTCTTTAATAAATTGAAGGATCCTTCCTTTCTCTGTACTTTTGCAGCATTTGTGCTTATTTCCTGTGTGACATTTGCTGTCTTGCCTTTCCAAAGCATGTGCAAATATCCTGTGCCCCCTTTTTATCATATATAGATTTATTTCATGCAAAGCACTTACAAGCACCTTGCCTGTAGATGCTTAATTAATGTTTGTTAAATTGAAAGTATGTTGAATGTTGAAGCTAAACAGGGAAGAATTTGGTTTTAAAAATGAGAATATTACCTTTTCATTAAAATATTTTGCTTTCCTTGTAGTATATTTCCTGCCTCCATTTCTAAAAATTAGTTGGGACATAGTAAGACACACATAGAGCAGACCAAAGTGTCACTTCCTCCTTTCTGCTGTTTTTCAAATTCCTCTTTATTTTTGACTCCTAGAGATATCATTTTCTCTTACTTTCTAGCAAGCTCAGCTATACATTTAAAAGAATATTTGCTTACTAAAAGAAATCAGTCTGAAAAGTCTACATACTTTATGATTCCAACCATATAACTTCCTGGAAAAAGGAAAACAGAGGCAACAAAAAATCAGTGGTGCTGGGTGGAGCAGAAGGGAATTTCACAGCAGCAAGACTATTCTGTATGATACTGTAATGGTGGACACATGTCATTAAATATTTGTCAAAACCCATTTGACCTGTACAACACCAAGATTAAACTATGGGCTTTAGTTAAGAATAATCTATTCAATAGTGGCTCATCAGTTGTAACACATGTACTACATGAGTAGAAGATGTTCACTGTAGCGAAACTGAGTGCAGAAAAGCTGTATGTGGGAACTCCATACTATCTGCTCAGTTTTATACACATAAAACCTCTCTGGAAAATACAGCCTATTAATAAAGTTTAAATGAAGTTTATTAACTCAGTTTTTTTTTAGATTTTTATCCAGCATTTTGAAGTGTTTAGTAGCAGGAGGATTTTTAGAGAATCTTATCTGCCACTTTGCCACAGAAGGAAGGCTTTATATTGCACTTTGATAGTGTTTTAAAATGTAAAATTTAAAAAATTCCATTTCATGTAGAGCAAATGCTTTCATGTTATTTCCTTTGACTTTAGAGCCTTCAAGGAGAATTGGAACCAGCATCGTTTTCCTGGACATATGAGGAAATTAAAGAAGTTCACAAGCGTTGGTGGCAGTTGAGGGATAATGCTGTAGAAATATTTTTAACAAATGGCAGAACACTCCTGTTAGCATTTGATAACACCAAGGTAAATTTGCCTGTATTTATAGATATACTTTTTCAAAAAGATCTTAGAATCAGTTTAATTGCACTCATACTGACTAAATGAAGTTTTAACTTAAACTTTAACTATTTCTGAAGTCAAATGAAAATTACCCTATTTCTTAGTACTGATTAAAGTAAATCTTTGACTATTTTTGTCCTCCAAAACTGTATTAAATTTTTTTTCCCCAAAGTGACTGTATCTGTAATAAGTAAATAAATAAATGTATAACCAACCTGAAGTAGTTTAACCTTGATAGTAGATTTCATTTTTGACAAACCCTTTCTTGACTGCCACGTTGCTTCAGCTACTGTGTGTCTGCTTGTCTTGATAGAAAACCTCTTGGAAGAAATTGTATGTGCTTGCTGCTTCCAGTTCCTCTCCTTAGATTCTCTTTTGAAATGCTCCAGGCAGACTTTTTCCTCACCACCCCACCGTGACTTCTGGTCAGCATCACCAGTGACCTGAATGTTGCTAAACCCCACAGTTGTGTTTCTTAGTCTTCATCTTACTTGACTTAGCAGCAGCATTTGACACAGCTGGTTATTCTTTCTTTAAAGAAAGTGGGGGGGAAACCTTCCTCACTGGATTTCTGCATTAAAGTCTAATTGGCATCTCAAATTTAACATGGACAAAACTGAACTTCTTATTTTCCCCCTAAAATCCCCAGTTTTACCCAGCTCCATAAATGGCAACTCCAACCTTTCTCCTTGGCCAGTTCAAAAACCTTGGGGTTATTCTTGACTCCTCTTATTCTGTCATCCCACTTATTCTGACTCCTCTTAATCATCTACTCTTTTCAGTAAATTCAGTTGGTTCGCCCCTCAAAGTATACCCAGAATCTGAGTGTTTCCACTGCTGCCATCCTGGTCTAAGGCACTGCCAGCTCTTGCTTAAATCATTGCACTAGCCTCCTCACTGGCCTGCCTGCTTCTGCACTCCCTCTTCTTTCAGACTGCTCTCAACACAGCAGCTAAAACGGGTCAGATTGTGCCATTCCTCTCCTCAGAGCCCTCTGACCACTGTCTTTGTCACTCCATTGAAAGCCAGGATCTTACAGTGTTGAATAACCTAGCACTTCCTTATTCTTTCTGACCTTATCTTCTACTCTTCTATCCTTCACTGTCTCTAGTCCATCTGTGGAGACTTCCTTTTCCTTGACTATAGCAGGCACACCGATGCCTGAAAGCCTCTGCACTTACAGCTCCCTAAAATGCCGCCTGGATTGCTTTTCCTCTTAGAAATCTACATGACTCACGCCCTTACTTTTTTCAGGTTCCCTGATCAAATGCCCTCTTATCAGAGAGACTTCCTTGATTATGTATTTAAAACAGCAGCCTCTTTCTTACTCCTACCCCGAGGAACCCCTTTGTCTCCTTGACTTTCCTCTTTTTTCTCTAGAGCACTTCATAGCATCCAACAGTGTCTGCCCAACAGAATGTAAAGACTGTTTTATTAAGTGCTACAGCTGTAGCATGGTATATAGGTGCTCAGTTGATATTTGTTGAATGAATAAATGTTTCCTTTTCCTTGCAGAGTTCAGTATGCAAACTGTCATAAATTCTCTCCCACCAATCTTAGCTTCAGCATCTGGCAACCTTCAAATTCAGGCTGTAGGTTTAGGTTTTTATTTTTGCCTTGAACATTTTTTTTTTAATTCTGATTAAAAAAATAGCATAGAAGTTGCCATCTTAACCATTTTCATGCATACAGTTTAGTAGTGTTAAGTATATTCACATTGTTGTGAAACAGACCTCCAGGTTTAGGTTCTTAAATACCCTGTGATCTTATGCCGTTCCATAACTAAGCTCATTCTTCTCATTCACTTTTAGTCTCATCTCTAATTATCCACATCTTTGGCTCATCTTCCTATGCCTGAAGCATATACACATTTAAGAGGGGTAATTCAAATTTGTTTTTAGAAAGGCCTGGTTCCTCTATTTTTTTCCATTTATTACCAATTATCATTTAATTGCTTTAGAAGAAATCAGAACACCCTTTTTCTGTGACAGAACTTTTCTGAATCTCAAAAAAAGAGTTCATATATTAGTTTTCCATCAGTAGTGAAAATGAGGTATCGTGTTTTTATGTAGGATATTTTATTTCATTCTCATGAAATAAATCTTACTATCCCCATATTTGGAGAAGACAATGGCACCCCACTGCAGCACTCTTGCCTGGAAAATCCCATGGATGGCAGAGCCTGGTGGCCTGCAGTCCATGAGGTCGCTAAGAGTTGGACACGACTGAGCGACTTCACTTTTGCTTTTCACTTTCATGCGTTAGAGAAGGAAATGGCAACCCACTCCAGTGTTCTTGCCTAGAGAATCCCAGGGACGGCGGAGCCTGGTAGGAGATGGTCTGTGGGGTCGCACAGAGTCGGACATGACTGAAGCGACTTAGCAGCAGCAGCATCCCCATATTACAGTATGGGAACTGCAGTGCAAAGGGTTTAAGCAAGAAAATAGACCTGGTCTGTCTAATTCAGAAAACCGTGCTCTTTCTACTACAGCGTGTTTCATTTATATAGATGAAGACACTTCATTTTCTTTTACTGACTTTTTTTTCCCTTAGGGTCTGTATGTAAGTGATTTTTCTGTATAGACTTCTTAGTTTCTTACTGATTCCTCCAGCTGCAAAACATAGTGGTTAAGAGCCAAAAGTAAATGAATGTAACAAAACAGAAACGGATTCAAATATGAGGAGAACAAACTAGTGGTATGAGTAGGGAGAGAACAGGCAGAGGGGATTACCAAGTACAAACTACTACGTAGAAAATAAACTATAAGGATATACTGTACAGCACAAGGACTATAGTCAATGTTTTGTAACATTTAAATGGAGTGTAATTTATAAAAATATTGAATCACTGTGTTGTGCACCTGAAGCTAATATAATATTGTACTTCAATAAATAAATATATGTAGCACAACCTTTAGAGGAAGACCTAGATTTGAATCTTAATTCCCCACCAGTCAGTGTTATTGGGCAAAAAGTGTTTTCTTGAAGGACTTGAGATTAGTAACATGCCTATGATATCATGGATTCTTTGGAGGAAAGCGTCAAGACTAAAAATAAAATCTGGGCTGTTTTTTTTCTCCTTCTGTTCTAGGTTCGCGATGATGTATACCACAGTATACTAACAAATAACCTCCCTAATCTTCTGGAATATGGTAATATCACCGCTCTGACAAATTTGTGGTATACTGGGCAAATTACTAATTTTGAGTATTTGACTCATCTAAACAAACATGCCGGCCGATCTTTCAATGATCTCATGCAGTATCCAGTGTTCCCGTTCATACTGGCAGACTATGTCAGTGAGACCCTTGACCTCAGCGACCCATCAGTCTACAGGTAACTGAAGACCTCATCACCTATTGGCTTTGTCAACGTGCTGAATTTATGTCATTAAAGTTCTTCTCCTGAAAATTTTCAAACATGCAAAAAACAGAATGAGTGTGTAATAAACCCCCATATGATCATCACCCCAACTCAATAATTATGAAAATTTTTGCCGAACTTGCATCATCTTTTTTTCCTTAAGACAAATCATACACATTTATGTCATTCGTATGTTCTGTAGTATACATCTCTTAAGAAAAAAGTAAAACATTTTGTTATATAACTTCAGTGCCATTATCATATCAAAGAAAATAAAAACAATTTCATGGTATCATCTAATATCCAGCCTATTTTTAAATGTCCCCTGATTATATCAAAGATGTCTTTTTATATAGTTGATTTGCTTGAATCAGGCTCAGTATCCCCTTTGGTTGCTTTGTCTCTAAAGACGTAAATCTTAGAACAGCCCTTATTTTTATGTATGTATTTTTCTCTTTATTCCTAACATTGGCTTAAGGAAAAAAAGGTCATTTATCTTGTAGAATGTCCCCTGTTCCACATTAGCATTTAGCTTTTTCCTCTAGTCGCTGTATTTCCTAGGTACTGGAAATTACTTCTAAAGGCTTGCTTAGACTCAGGTTCAACTTTTTTTTAAGCAAAAACTCTAGAGGTGGTGATGTGAACGTTTTCTTGCCCCATATCAGGAGGCATGTGATATCCCACTGTTAAGGATGCTGAGGCTGATCTGTGGCTTCAGCCCCCCATTGAACTTGTTTGTTTCATTGATGATTATTTCTTGAGTCTGTGATTTCACTGGGGGTTACCAAATGGTGATTTCCTATTTTCCCATTTCTTGTACATTTATTAGAAGAAAGCACATAAGATGAGCCTGGGACATTTTGTTGTGTCAGAGAGCAAGAAAATTAATATAGTCTTGTCAAAAGAGTGGGAGCCATATTTGCACACCCATGTTCATTGCAGCTTTGTTCACAGTAGCCAAGAGGTGGAGGCAGCCCAGGTGTCTATCTGTGGATAAATAGTTGTGGCAAATTTGGTGCATATGTAATATGGAACATTATTTAACATTAAGAAGGAGGGAAGTCCTGTCACATGGAAGAACTTTGGGGATATTGTGCTAAATGAAATAAGTCAGCCACAAGAAAACAAACACCGTGTGATTCCACTTACTTAGGTTGTTTAGGGTAGTCAGAGAGTTAAGTGGTGTTTGTTGGGGGGTGAGGGAGGAGGGCAAATGGGGACATGGGGAGTTGCTGCTCAGTAGGTGTAGAGTTTCAGTTTTACAGAGTGAGAAAGCTGTAAAGATCTATTGCCCAACAGTGTAAATTAGCTAACACTATTGAGCTAGGTACTGGAGGGTGGCTACGATGGTAAGTTCAGTGATGTGTGTTTTTTTACTATAATTATAAAAAAATAAAGGACTTAGGAGCCAACTTGAAGTGGCTCTCACTGCCAAAGATAGGACAATCAGAGCATCAAAAAGTATAAAGACCATAACTGATTGAAACACATATAAGTAAAAAGAAAACACTTAAGTTAATGATACTCTTTCAGTTCAGTTCAGTTCAGTCACTCAGTCGTGTCCGACTCTTTGCGACCCCATGAATCGCAGCACGCCAGGCCTCCCTGTTCAAAGGCCCCTAAAACAAAGCAAAACTAAACTCATCGGTTGCTGTTGGATGGGGCAACAATTCTCTACTTTTGAGATTTGACAGCTAAGGAAAAGAATTAAGCTTTTATCCTGCCTTTCCTGAAAGAGTTGCATTTTAGAGTAACCAAATAGCCATAGATGATGCGGGAATATTCTGTTTCTTTAGTTTTAAATAACATTCTCTGACTATTATCAAAAAGTCAAGAAATAGCAACTTTTGGCAAGGACGTGGAGAAAAGAGACCCTGTACACTCTTCCTGGGAATGTAAACTGTTGCAACCACTGGGGAAAACACTATGGAGGCTCCTCAAATATTAAAACTATCCTATGATCCAGCCATTTTACTTCTGGACATTTAATCCACAGAAAATTAAAACACTAACTCTAAAAGATACCTGCACCCTCATGTTTACTGCAGCATTATTTACAGTGGCCAAGATACAGAGACAACCTAAGTGTTCATCAGTGAATGAGCAGAAAAAGAAAATGCCACACAGACACATACACACAAGAATACTATTTAGTGTTAAAAAAAAAAAAAGAATGAAATCTTGTGACAACATGAATGGCCCCTGAGGGCATTATGCTAAGTGAAAAAGTCAGACAAAGACAAATACCATACAGATAAGTAAGGAGAAAAGGAAAGATATACCCATTTGAATGCAGAGTTCCAAAGAATAGCAAGGAGAGATAAGAAAGCCTTCCTCAGTGATCAGTGCAAAGAAATAGAGGAAAACAATAGAATGGGAAAGACTAGAGATCTCTTCAAGAAAATTAGAGATAGCAAGGGAACATTTCATGGAAAGATGAGCTCGATAAAGGACAGAAATGGTATGGACCTACCAGAAGCAGAAGACATTAAGAAGAGGTGGCAGGAATACACAGAAGAACTATACAAAAAGATCTTCACAACCCAGATAATCATGATGCTATGATTACTCACCTAGAGCCAGACATCCTGGAATGTGAAGTCAAGTGGGCCTCATGAAGCATCACTACGAACAAAGCTAGTGAGGTGATGAAATTCCAATTGAGCTATTTCAAATCCTGAAAGATGATGCTGTGGAAGTGCTGTACTCAATATGCCAGCAAATTTGGAAAACTCAGCAGTGGCCACAGCACTGGAAAAGGTCAGTTTTCATTTCAATCCCAAAGAAAGGCAATGCCAAAGAATGCTCAAACTACCACACAACTGTACTCATCTCACACACTAGCAAAGTAATGCTCAAAATTCTCCAAACCAGGCTTCAACAGTACGTGAATCGTGAACTTCCAGATAATCAAGCTGGTTTTAGAAAAGGCAGAGGAACCAGAGATCAAATTGCCAACATCCGTTGAATTATCAAAAAAGCAAGAGAGTTCCAGAAAAACATCTATTTCTGCTTTATTGACTATGCCAAAGCCTTTGACTGTGTGGATCACCACAGACTTTGGAAAATTCTTCGAGAGATGGAAATGCCAGACCACCTAACCTGCCTCTTGAGAAATCTGTATGCAGGTCAGGAAGCAACAGTTACAACTGGACATGGAACTACAGACTGGTTCCAAATAGGAAAATGAGTACGTCAAGGCTGTATATTGTCACCCTGCTTATTTAGCTTCTATGCAGAGTACATCATGAGAAACACTGGGCTGGATGAAACACAATCTGAAATCAAGATTGCTGGGAGAAATATCAATAACCTCAGATATGCAGATAACACCATCCTTATGGCAGAAAGCAAAGAACTAAAGAGCTTCTTGATGAAAGTGAAAGAGGAGAGTGAATAAGTTGGCTTAAAGCTCAACATCCAGAAAACTAAGATCATGGCATCTAGTCCCATCATTTCGTGGCAAATAGATGGGGAAACAGTGAGAGACTTTATTTTCGGGGATTCCAGAATCACTGCAGATGGTGACTGTAGCCATGAAATTAAAAGATGCTTACTACTTAGAAGGAAAGTTATGACCAACCTACATAGCATATTAAAAAGCAGAGACATTACTTTGCCAACAAAGGTCCGTCTAGTCAAGGCTATGGTTTTTCCAGTAGTCATGTGTGGATGGGAGAGTTGGACTATAAAGAAAGCTGAGCGCTGAAGAATTGATGCTTTTGAACGGTGGTATTGGAGAAGACTCTTGAGAGTCCCTTGGACTGCATGGAGATCCAACCAGTCCATCCCTGAAGGAAGTCAGTCCTGAGTGTTCATTGGAAGGACGATGTTGAAGCTGAAACTCCAATACTTTAGCCACCTGATACGAAGAACTGACTCATTTGAAAAGACCTTGATGATGGGAAAGATTGAAGTCAGGAAGAGAAGGGGACAACAGAGGATGAGATGGTTGGATGGCATCACCGACTCAATGGACATGAGTTTGGATAAACTCCGGTAGTTGGTGATGGGCAGGGAGGCCTGGCATGCTATGGTCCATGGGGTCACAAAGAGTCGGATGTGACTGAGCAACTGAACTGAAATATGATCTCACTTATATATGAACTCTAAAAGTAAAACAAAACACACAAAACAAAAAGCTAAGCTCATTGATACAGAGGACAGATTGGTGGTTGCCTGAAGCATTGAGGGGTGGGGGTGGGAGGAGTTGTGGCAAAATGGGTGAAGGGAGTCAAATAGTATAAACTTCTTGTTATGAAATAAACAAGTTATGGGGATGTGATGTAGAGCATGGTGACTATAGTTAATAATATGCCAAGAGAGTAAATCTTAAAAGTTCTCTAATACAGCATAAAAATTTTGCAAGTATATATGGTGGCAGATGTTTCCTAGACTTATTGTGATGATCATTTTGTAATTTTGAATATACAGATATTGAATCATTATGTTGGATACCTGAAACCAATATAGTGTTATATGTCAATTACACTTCTCTTAGTTTAAAAAAAAGTTGACTGCAAATATACTACTTAGTATATTAGAATATTTTAATTATAACTTCAAGAAATCAGATTCAGTTTAATGTATTTGTCAATTTAAAAAGAGCAGATGGCACATTATTTCTCTTTTAGACATTTTTATACACTGCTAATGTACATTTAAGTTTATACACTACTGATATAAAGAGATGCAGTCTTTCGGAAAGACAGTTTGACTGTATATAACCAAGAACTCTTTAGAAATTGCATACTCTGTTTCAGCAATTTAACTTCTAGGACTTTTTTCTTAGGAAATATTTTCTTAGATTATTTTCTTAGGAAATACTTTAGGATATGTGCTTGACCAGAAGGATTATGCCTGAAAGTGAGCTTCATGAGTGCAGGAGCCAGTTCATTGCTAATAACAGTGCCTGGCACTTCAAGCAAATATTTAGCCATAAGGTAGTCCTCACATCATTTTTTAAAGTAGCTAAAATTTAGAATCAACCTAAATGTACAATACTGGGTTTGAGTAAATTGTCCTATATTGTAGTCATTAAAAATGATACTGTAGGTATATATATTATGGGGAATTCTTTTTATTTTAAAGTGATATACAAATAAGGAGGAAAACATATACCTTTCCAGATATGCTATAGTGATATATTGTGGTTGATTTTGGTTTATTCTATTTGCCTCATCAATTACTTCTGATTTTCCACCCACAACAACATTACTTGTGTTCACAAAGAACTATTTATACTGTTTAGAAAAAGTTGCATGCCAGGATCATGATGTCTTCTATATTGAGATGTGACTTTTTATCTATTCTATTGATATAAAAATGTTTTTACTTTTTAACAAAGTTTTTAGGATTATGAAAGCTTCAAAAATGAAATTAATGTGTTTGCTAATTGCTAATTTTAATATCCCTATGAAATAATTTTCCTCCAAAATAGATATATCCACCCTGGCTCAGCAGACCTGGTTTGGCATACTGAAATGTGAGCAAATCTTGACATTGATCTAGTTGTTGCCCCAGATGTTGAAAATCCAGGTGGCTCCATCCCGGTGCCAGACCAGAGGGCACCTCAGCCAGAGGAGCATGTCCATCTTTGTTGGATCTTGTTCTCTTGCTCTTTCATGGGCCACACAGACATGCTGCTTGACTCTAGCTTTTAAAAGTGGAAATTCATCCAGTTTTCTTGCCTCCCTGATACAGTGTAAACACCAGCACAGACCTACACATGCTTATACACGTTCTCTCCACCAAACATATAGCGTCACTCACTATCATGAATTAGATAAAATGTTTATTTCATACTTGCACTCCACATCTCAACATAGTCATTGTGAGCATGTGTTGTTTCTTTTCAGTTTTCACTAACCTCATAGTTACATAACATCTCCTCATGATCATACTCCTAGCCAAACTGCCCTTCACTCTTCATTGCCTAACTGGGTGTAGGGTCAGGAAATGGGGACAGAAACTTCCAGGGAATCTTCTGCCATGGGCAGCTTCAGTTACGATTTGAGGAAGTAGAGGAACCAGGGAGAGGAGGGAGACATTCCTCATGGTTACTTATAAGTCAAAAATTCATAATACTGATATGCATCTGTTTAGAAAAATTCTGTCTTCACAGTTTATGGAATTATAATTGTGAATGGTGACTGTTAGTGGTGAAGCAACATGTGTAAGCACTAAACCAAGGGCCAAGTGTCTTGTTGATCACTTATTTACTTGTAAACATCTGAGGCAACTTAGTCCTGACATTATTAACATACTTCCAATGCTTTCCATCATCTCTTCCTTTATAGAAATCTCTCCAAGCCCATAGCTGTGCAGTATAAAGAAAAAGAAGACCGTTATGTGGACACATACAAGGTAGGTTCAGTTTTCCCTTGTGTATTTTGAAAAGTTAAAACTGGATTTTTGGTTTTTGGACTTGTGTTTTACCTAATTTTCAATGTATAGTATTGATTTTTCTGTTTCCCACTTCCATGTGCAACTGACAGGCAACTGGAAATCATTATGTGATTTTAAATACTCTTTTCTGTCTTAATTCTCTGAAAACACTTTGGCCCCCCCCAAAATAAATACACTTATTGTTGTATAAATTGGAAGCTCATAATCCATTGTTACATTCAAATGTATGAAATAACTATATTCCTTATAAAAATCACAAAAATGTCCAGGGACCTGTTTATATTCCCTAGTGTTATATATAATAATATCAATATATTTGTCATTTACCATAACCCCTTGTTATTCATCTCAGCAAATTGTGCACAGGTTTGTTAACAAAAAATACTGGATTTTAAAGTTTAAAATAGAAGTTAATTATCTATTTCTGTGAAATTAATGTTAATGGAATCCTGTTGGAAATTCAAAAACACTCATTAGGCATATGTTGTATTCTTCACACAGTAATAGAATAGGAGCAGTTGAAGCAGTTTTCTCATATTCACCATGTTATCTTATGTCAAAATTTCAGAAAGATCCCTCCAGGAATCTTACAGCTGTCACTGCTTGATTCTTGTGTAGCTAAAAATGGGGCAGTGCTATGGAAATCAAAAAGAAATGACTCCAGAATATTCACTGTCACCTGACTTTATTAGAGATAGAAACTACGGGAGATGAGAATAGTGACAGATATTAACACTTTGGTTGAGCTTCTTACTTTATGATGGGAAGATAAGAGTAGTTGAAGGATCACCAAATTCTTTTTTATTTCTGTGTAAGTCTACTGCAAAACAGCAATAAAATGTTATATTAAAGAATTTCAATAATGTGATACAGTTTTTACATTTCTCTTGCATTTCCTCTGTGAGAGAAGCATTTCTCTAAAGAACATAGCATTACGTCTTGAAACCCTCTTAAAATGCGGACATCTCTGGTGAAAGTGGCCGTTCTTATTTGTTGATCAGTTTAAACATTTTGAGCCATTAGTGGGGAACCAGAGGGCTGAGAACTAACATGCAGAACAGGTGGGTTTTCTATGAGGGACTAAGAGGGTAAATGTGCAGATGGTGAGATGCTTCTCGAGTGGTCAGCCCTCACTGGGACACCAAGGAGGAGGCCCCCAGACACTCCAGAAGGCTGAGGGCAAGCTATGGAGGGTGGCACCTAAGGGGCAGTAGAGAAGGATGGCAAAGAAGATGAGTGAGGCTTCTGCAGCCCTACGTGGAGCTCACTGTCACCAATCTGGTCCCCGTGTCCTTCAGTACCTGGAGGAGGAGTACCGCAAAGGAGCCCGGGAAGACGACCCTATGCCCCCGGTGCAGCCCTACCACTATGGCTCCCACTACTCCAACAGCGGCACTGTGCTCCACTTCCTGGTCAGAATGCCTCCTTTCACAAAGATGTTTCTAGCTTATCAAGGTAAGGATGGTTTTCTAACTGCCCCAAAAGTCAGATTGGTCATCAGGGGAAAACCAGTTTGCTGACATCCTGAGAATGTATTAAAACTAACCAAACCATAGGAAAAAGAATTCTGCTTAGTCTCTGAACAAAAGTCTCTTTAAGATACCTGCTGGGACTTCCCTGGTGGTCCAGTGACTAAGACTCTGCCCTCCTAATGCGGGAGGCCTGGGTTCAATCCCTGGTCAGGGAACTAACTAGATCCCACGTGCCTCAACTAAAAGATTCTGCATACCACAATGAAGATCGAAGATCCCACGTGCAGTCCAGTAACTTTAATTTTTTAAAAGAGAAACCTGCAGTAAGCCAAATCGTCTCAATAATGTCTCAGATTTCACCTCAAATTGAACTTTCCTACATTTATAAAAATGCAGTTCACTTTTTAAAAGTTAAGATGTCATTCACATAGGAAGAACTTTACCCTCCCTTTTAAAGTTATGAATTCACTTTTTTAAAATGTTCAACTTAATGATTTCAGATAACCTGTTATCTTTGGCCCCTAAAGGGGAATTCTAAGTTGTTATCAGTGAGTGGCTATTAGGAGACCTGCACTGCCACCTTCACCATAGTAACTACCTAGGGAGTAATCTTCAGTGGCAGCCCACACACCTGAAGATGGCTTCGATACAGGTGAATTTTTTGCTTTGTATGCAAGTAGGTTTCTAGTGAGAACAGTGATTTCTAGTGAGAAATCCTGTCAGTTTCTAGTGAGTCAGTGGTACTAGCCCTGTAGTTGTTCCTCCTGGAACAGAATCCTTTGTGGAATCATTATCCATTCAATTACTCGACTCTTCTTGAACTTCTTTATATATTTACACTCATATGTATGCAGCCTCTTGGAGGAATAAATTTTGTGTTCTGTAGACCACTTGGTCTGTGAAAGAGGCTTTCTTGTATTTGTCCCTCTTCTGTTTATCAGTACACAAAGCAAATGTTGCATATGACAGTTCTCCAAATATTTGAATATTACTACCCTGTCCTCCTCCTCCTCACACTCTTGTTTATCCCTAGGCTAATTATCCTTAGTTAAGAGCCTCCTATATACAAGGTCTGCTGCAAGGAATGCAGAAATAAATAAGACAGTTTTGTACTTATTTAAGCGATGTTTCCTCTGGTTTCCAAACCTGTTGCTGTTCCGTTCATCTTTCTGGATGTGTTCTGATTTGTGAATGCTGTTATTAAAAAGTAGCAGTCAGAATAAAAAAGGTTATTTCAGGAATTCCCTGGCAGTCCTAGTGGTTAGGACTCCACACTTTGACTGCTGAGGGCACAGATTCAGTCCCTGGTCAGAGGCTAAGATCATGCAAGTCAGGTGGTACAGCCAAAATAATAATAATAATAAAAATGAAAGAATATTTCAGATGTGGTTTGGGACAACGGCAGTATATAACAGAACTGTTATTGCCCTTCAATTTTTTTCGTGTCGTCCAAGAATCTATTAATATAAAACTCTCAATCAACTATAATGCTAGGTTTTCCTCACTGTATATTTAAGAATGATTTTTTAAAAAGACAACAGGGACTAGCTCAGTCCCCATTCTCTTCTTCTGCTTAATTTAAAAAGATTTGTGATGGCATTTTAGTTTATTTCTGCTGTGCTGCTGCTGCTAAGTCGCTTCAGTCGTGTCCGACTCTGTGACCAGGGTTCTCGCTTTGGCACTGTTGTCATTCTGAGCTACATAGTTCTCAATGGAGACTGCCCTGTGTGCTATGGGTCACTTAGCAGCATCCCTGGCCTTGACCTACTAGATGCCCATGGCATCCTTCACCAGCCATGAGAACCAAAAATGTCCCCCGGGGAGCAAAAGTGCTGAGTTAACAACTGCCGCTTGAGTTCATGCATGTTCTAGGTTATAGTGTAGTATTACTTATTTAAAAAGTTAAGAAACTACAGAGAAAATATTCAAACAGAAGCTTCAGTGTGTTTCTCCGTTTCCACAGTTCTGTAGGCTCTGTGTATTGTGATTCCACCGTAGCCTCACGTAGCCTCACAGAATTGCCTTTGATTTTTCTGGATTCCATTTAGATTAATAACTTTTTATCCTGAGTGAGTTAGTATTTTTTTAAGTGGCCCTCCCTAATTTCTGAGAGAAAAAAACAAAACAAAAAATTTACAAACCTCATTTCATCACAGATTTTATTTAGAAAGTGAAAGTGAAATCACTCAGTCATGTCCAACTCTTTGGGACCCCATGGACTGTAGCCTACCATTCTCCATCTGTGGGATTCTCCAGGCAAGAATACTGGAGTGGGTTTCCATTTCCTTCTCCAGGAGATCTTCCCAACCCAGGGATTGAACCTGGGTCTCCCGCATTGCAGGCAGACGCCTTACCATCTGAGCCACCAGGGAACCTCCAGATTTTATTTAGTGCCCAGCCAATTCTAACTAATTCAGCTGAATAGAGGAGAAAGTAGTAAAAGTGATAGAAAACGTTGCTTGGCAAAGCAAGTCAGGCTTGGGGAAGATTTAGCATATTTTTAAAAAAATTGTGCCTTGCTTGATGCTGAAATTAGTCTCTAACAGTCTCCAGGTGAAAAGTTATGTTCAAATTCTGACAGGTTGAGGGGAGTTTTAGGTGGTACACGTGGTGCCTAAGAAGAATCCACACTGCTGATGTTTTCAAGAGCTGGAGTTTAGATACCATTTCATATTCTAGGCTAGAAAGTGTGTTAACTGTTGACAGAAAAGACAGAATTGAAACTCAGTCCTTGATTGTCAATAGTCTACACAAGGAAAGCTTAACAAAAGAGTAACTATTAGTTTATTTTCATTCATAAGGAATTTTACTCATTTAGCTAAGAGTTAGAACATTTAAGAGCAGTGCCCCTGTCACCCCAGAAAGAGAAAAGAAAAGAGAGAAGAAAAATAGTCTTACTGATTAGAGGTAAAGGAATAATTCTGCTTCTTGATGGGGTAAAAACTATTTTTACCTACTTGAACTTTAATTTTCCTTCCATATTTATTCATTCAATAAATAAATAATTATCTAGTTCCTAGAATGTGCTTGGTATGGTTGATATCCCAGGTATCTGTTTTTATGGAACTTTCATTCTTCTTGGGCAGATAGATATTTAATATTAATTAAACAAGTGATAAAAATTTATCTAGTTACACGTGAAAGCGTAATACAGTTTAAAAATAATACAGTCTCAAATTATATACAATAATATTTATTTTCAGGAACACAAATAACCTCTTTTACATTATGGACAAATAAAATCATTTTAATATTTTTGAAGTATTGAAAGTAAATTAATTACTACAAGTTTCAAATGGAATCAAGTCTTTGTGTCTTAAGTGTGTTATTTGTATTTCTTTTTAGATCAAAGTTTTGACATTCCAGACAGAACTTTTCATTCTACAAATACAACTTGGCGCCTCTCATCTTTTGAGTCCATGACCGATGTGAAAGAACTTATCCCAGAGTTTTTCTATCTTCCAGAATTCTTAGTTAACCGTGAAGGTACGGCCATAAATCATTTCTAATTTAAATTTCTTAGAGTTTGTACTTACTTTATAATTTTCCAAAAATAAAAATAGCTTTTGTAGGTTCTAAAATTTGAGTCCCCAAATAAGAGAAATGCCTTTACTTACTAGATATATTATTTTATTTCCAAGTGAGCTTGAGGATATTAAATATTAACTACTAAAAGCATTTGTAAACATGTATATTTTAATTTTGTTACAGAAATTGTCATGAATTTATTAAAGAACTACCTAAATTAACCAAATGTCAATGATTTTATGAGTAATGACTAAGTTAGAAGTAAAACACTCTGACTAGAGTTACTGAATAATGAAAAGTGACACTAGAAAATAAAATCAGATTTTCTGTGATGCCAGTGACCAACAGTCTCAGCTAATCATACCTGTTCTTTAATGTAAGATCAGTTAATCCTTTATAAGGTGTCTTCTTTCATTACTTAATTTCATATTTTTATGTGACATTTAGGAATATGTGAAATTGAGAATTATATCTTTAGAGAAGTTAAAGTGTTGGCCAATTACTTCAGAATTTTTTACTGTATTAACTGGCTTCTCTGGAGTTATTTAGATAATCAGTAATAAATCTGTGCTGCTAATTACTTAGAGCATGTTTCATAGTGTTGCCCAAGTAAGAACTGCCTCAGTGAAATATCAACACCCTAAGTTTGGGGCACCTGCCTGGTGGTTCCTGCCTCAGTCAGTCTGCTGCTTGTCTCCCTGTCCGTGGTTCCTTATATGTATGTTCCCATTATCTATAGCTGTAGAACAGGTAACTCCAGTACTTAGTGACTCAAAACATTAAATACATCACCCATGATAGTTTTTGCAGGTCAGAAATTCAGGAGCAGCTCAGCCAGGTGGTTTTTGTGGTTTTGGCTCAGGGTCTCTTGTACGGCTACATTCAGATCGGCTGCAGCAGGAACATCCAGGGAAACAGAACAGCATCAGGCTGGCGGGCTGCTCCTTCTTTAGTGTCTGTAGTTTTCCGTGTGGTTTCTCCACATGGACTGTTGTGGACTTCTTGCAGCATGCAGCCTCGGACATCCTAGTTGGCAACTCTGGGCTCCTAACACGAGTGTCCCAAGAGAGAGGAGCAGAGGCTGCATGGCCTTTTCCAGCCTAGCCTTGGAGGCCACAGCATGGCCTTCAAGTGCATTCTGCTTGGGAGGTAGTCACGAGGACCTGCCCACATTCAGAAGGAAGGAGCATAGACTTTGCCACTTAATAGGGGAGTAGTGAGATTCCAGAAAAGCATGCACAGGAACAAGTGTTGTTATAGCCATTTTTGGAAGAGATAACTTGCCATAGCATACATCCTGCCATTTCCTATGAGCGTTCCTGTAGGCCTTTCATTGTACCTCCAGGTACCCGCTCTGGGTGGAGTGTCTACCCCTCTGATATGTCCAGAGCCCCAGAAAGTTAGGAATGATTTGAGTTCATCGAGCCCCCTGCTGCTCACCCCTCTCCTGCTCAACCCTTACATGCCTCATCACTACTGTTCGATCAGTTCAATCAGTGAATCTCTGCTGCCTCCCTTGAAGCTGCCACACAGAGTCTGGAGGTGCTCAGCCAGTCCATTTTAACACTGTCACCCTGCAGCTGTCAGAGGACTGCTGGGCTTTTTGAGGTGACCCTCACCCACCCCTTGTTAATTTTATATAAGCTCTTGGTTTATATTTCATATCATATCATATCATTTCCAGGTACTTCCAAAATTAGTGAAGATCCTTCCAGTCGTTTTCATAAGATCAAAAAGCAGTCAGACAGCAACTTACTTTCATATGGAGCATAATCAGCTTTTAAGAGGCTCTTTTAAATTTGTGTTCTGCTATGATGATCAGATTTTCTTTCCATAAAAAGTAGCGCAAAAAATTTCTGTTCAAAGGTAACATTTCCTTTAGGATAATTTTTTTTAATTTTTTATTTAGTTTTCTAAACTGGAATATAATTGCTTTACAATGTTGTGTTAGTGTCTGCTGTACAACATGAATCAGTTATATGTATACATACGTATATCCCTTCCCTCTCTAGGCTCCCTCCTACTCCCCCCGGACAATTTTTTTAAAGAAACACTTCTGAGATTTTTGTTTGCACTAGCAGTCTAATGAGACAATTAGGTAACACCGAGTTTACATCACAGAACAACCCTCCTAATATGTTAGTGTAATTTTGTTGTCTATGGGAATGCTTAGTGGAGATGAAATCAAAACAGACCTATAGATTTACCATAAAATAAATAGACTAAGTTCATTCTTGGAATGTATATACTTTGTTGAGTTTTTTAAATTGCAGAATGCTAACATTTACCACACAAGTAGCCTTAAATTTATTATGTATTAACACCAATAATTCTGAAATACTTATACAAAAGCCTTCACTTTATTTTAATCAAAATTACAATTGAGATGTTTTCACACTTGGTGCATTTGAAGGTTTGATAAGTGAAGTATTAGAATTAGCAGGTAGTGATTTTCTGCTTCTTTTCAATATGATATGAAGTGGTGGATGAGTAAATTTGAAAGATTTCAGATTCAGTTAGGATAGATAGTGTTAATCCATGCAGCTCTGTGAGTAGTAAGTCAGCAGGTGAGCAACAGTGTTACTATCCTCTGGGTGCTCCTTTTCCTGGTTATAACACACGATAGCTATTTCTGTGAACTCTTCAGGTCTGCTCAGTGGGCCAAAGGAAGCATGATCTGGAGATAAACATTGATATTAATCTTTTCTTTCAGGTTTCGATTTTGGTGTGCGTCAGAACGGTGAGCGGGTTAATCACGTCAACCTCCCTCCTTGGGCACGTAACGATCCCCGTCTTTTTATCCTCATTCATCGACAGGCTCTAGAGTCTGACTACGTGTCCCAGAACATCTGTCAGTGGATTGACTTGGTATTCGGGTATAAACAAAAAGGGAAGGCCTCTGTCCAAGCCATCAATGTTTTTCATCCTGCTGTAAGTGACTCTTAAAACTGTGCATTTATATAAGGTAGAACCTGAACATTTAAAAGTTAGGCTGTTTCTTTACAATACTCAAGTTATCAAAGAGAATAATTGACAAAGACACTGAACTTGCCCAAGAATTTTTCAGGTTTATGTTTTGCCTCTTTAAGAATTAACTTAGATACTCTCTGTCAGAGATTCCCTAAGACCACTTCCAGGTTGGCTGAGGACTCAAGAACTCAGCATACAGTTGTACTTACAGTGAAGGGTACAAAGCAAAAGCAGCAAAGGAAAAAGATACATGGGGCAGAGCTGGAGGAAACCAGGCACCAGCTTCCAAGAGACTTATCCCAGTGAGTCACAGAGAACTCACTCCGTTCCTCCAGCAACAAACTGACAGAATTAGGGCTGCAGTGCCAGGGTTTTTATTGAGGACTGGTCATGTAGACACCCTCTCTCATACGTCCAGAAGTTCTGGGCCTTCAGAAGGAAACCAGGTGTTCGGGATATACCACATTGTCCAGCTTGGGTGCAGTGAACCACTTTTATCAGGTAAAAAAGGTAGAAACTCCTGAAATCCATGTTTCCAGACAGGGCCAAGAACAAGCCTTCCAGACACACCTTCCCGAGGAGAGCAGTTCAGGCCTGCTGTGTAACTCTTTTCTGTACATCATTCTATATACATGAAATGGCATCCCCTTTCCTTATTGTACAAACAATATTTGTGCCTTGTTAGAATAATATCTAAGATACAGACTACAAAAGGAAGAAATTTTAAGATCAACTTTGATATCATCATCTAAAGATAAATATCTAAACCACTTTCTTCTTCCTACACATATCACTTCATTATATAATGATTTTATTTCTGTAATATTATCTTTTAAAAAATAATTTCATTTATTTCTTTATGGCAGTGCTGGGTCTTCGCTGCTGTGCAGGCCTTTCTCCAATCATGGAGCGTGGGGGCTACTCTCTAGTTTCTGTGTGCAGGCTTCTCACTGCCGTGGCTTCTCTTGTTGCAGAGCACGGGCTCTAGAGGATGCAGGCTTCGGCAGTTGTGGTGCACAGGCTTAGTTGCGCCACAGCATTTGGGATCTTCCCGGATCAGGGATCAAACCCTTGTCTTCTGCATTGGCAGGCAGATTCTTTACCACTGACCCACCAGGGAAACCCCCATTTATATAATAATATTAATGCTACTTATTATTCCAAAGTATGGATATCTGGTAATTTATTTAACTAGTCCCCTATTCTTGGATATTTTGTTAGTGTTTTTCTACTACTAAAATTAATATTCCTCTGATTATTTCTTTATGTACCACTTTACTTCTTTGAGGTAAATTCCCAGAAGTCTAATTGTTACACTTTAATGTATATTTTTCAGTGTTGTTAGATAGTCTACATTTTTAAATTTTTTAATCTGTCCTATTCAGGAAGCTTTTATTTCCCCAGGCTCTGGGGATGCAAAGGTGAATAAGATTCACACAGGGAGGGAAGATATATGAGTGTCCAGTAAGCAAATGAAAAAAAGCTGGCATCTTTAGTCATCACGGCTTTCCTGTGGCTCTGCAATAAAGGATCCGCCTGCCAATGCAAGAGATGCAGGCTTGATCCCTGGGTCAGGAAGATCCCCTGGAGAAGGAAATGGCAACCCTTTCCAGTGTTCTTGCCTGGGAAATCCCATGGACAGAGGAGCCTGGTGGGCTACCGTCCATTGGGTCGCAAAAGAGGCAGACATGACTTAGTGACTAAACAATAATAATATCATTAGTCATCAGGGAAATGCACATTAGAGCCACAGTGAGTTACCACTTTATATTATTGAGAATGACTCTAAATAAAAGACTAACAATTCCAGGTGTTGAATAAATGGAATACTGCTCAACAATAAAGAGGAAGCATTTTATGCTGACTGAAAGAAACCTGAGGCACCCTGTATGAATCCATTCCATTTTCCTGAAATTCTAGAACAAGGAAGATTAATCTCCTAGTGGTAGAAATCAGAACAATGGTTGCCTCCAGGGAGTAGGGTATTGACTGCCTGAAGAACATCAGGGAACTTTCTGGGTGATAGAAATGCTCTGTACCTTGATTTTCATGATGGTTCCATCAGATGGTACTTTAAAAATCTGTAGTGTTTTATTATTGTGTATAAAATATACCTCTGTAGAAGTATATATGTAAGCTTTAAAGGTTTTAAAGACTGAGGTATAATTTTTAAGCTTCATATTTGATCTAAAATGTAACTTTAAAAGCAGTTAAGAGCTTCCCTGGTGGTCCAGTGGCTAAGACTCTGCACTCCAAATGCAGGGGGCCTGGGTTTGATCCCTGGACAGAGAACTAGATCCCATATGCTGCAACTAAGACCCAGCACAGCCAAATAAAAATATAAGCAATTAAGTTCATTTTGTTGTACAGCAGAAACTAACATAACCTTGTAAAGCAATTATACTCCAATACAAATTAAAAGCAATTAAGAATTTGGACATGAACCTTAGTATACTCTGTGCCTATAATAGTGGCACAAATTTTCAATTATTCTCATTTAAAATTCACATTAAAAGTATAGACATGCTGAAATATGCCATTTAATTCTCATCTTACTAGATTTTTCATTAATTCTTTGGGGCTTTATAAAGGATAGAGTTTGTACCATTGTTGTAGAAATTTTATATACAGTTAATTTTTTCGCCACACCTCATGGCATGTGGCATCTTAGTTCCCCAACCAGGGATGGAACCCTTGGCCCCTGCGTTGGAGGCATGAGTCCTAACCACTGGCCCATCAGGGATGCCCTGTCTTAGAAGCTTAATAAAACTCAATTCGTGGGACAAAAGGAAGTGTAGCATTTAAGTGCACAGTCTCTGAATCCAGGATTGAGTTCACATCCTCATTCTGTGACTCTGCTACTTGCTGTATGACCTGCAGTGTCACGTTAACCTCTCTATACTTTTGTGCAGATTCTTAAAATGTGAACAGTAATACCAACCTCATAAATAAGAAAATGCCTACAGGGTAATGCCTGACATCCAATTAAGTATAAATGTTAACTTTATAAAAAGGAACATAAAAATGCATTTTGATCTTAATTCATCATTCACTAGTATATGGGGTTCACTAGAAACTGATACACAGAAGGTAAAGAAGTACTGTTTTAAAGTAAATTTTAAGAGCTCTGGCTATAAGGTTATTCTGATCTCCGTTTGAATTTTTGAGTCTATTAAATTAGACAGCCGTAAAGAATAAGCCTGCTTAGATAAGCATTCATAATAGCTACTGGAGCCCTGTGGTGGTGGGAGTGTGGTGGGCAAGGGGGGGAGATGCTGACGATTCTGAAGAACCTGTGAAACTTTATTTTGGCATTTATAGAAATGTTATTTGTAGATATGAAAATGGAATTTGCTTCCTGATTAAATGCTGAAAGTTAAATTATACAAGCAGGATACACAAACATGACAGATCTGTACCCAGCTTTAAAAATATGCACCTCACTTTAAAAAAATGCACCTCACTCTCCGTCTGACTCTAACACTAAGAACAAAAGTGTAAAAACACCCTTTACATTCAAGAGGTTGCAGTTCTCACTGCTACTCTTTCAGATTCTCTTTTAGTTTTCATTAGAACCTAAATAATACTATCTTAAGCTACCTGGCAGCATTGTATCTCAGTTTCATTTTTGCCTTTTCCTATATATCGCTTTGGACAAGTGACTTTTTCAACAATGTAGTATTACACATGAAGTCTTTTTTAAAAGATATATGTACCAACATTGGGTGGGAAAGAAAAGGACAGTGGCATGGCAAATCCTGAATTTTTACTCCCTTTCTAGACTGATTACTGCCCTAGCCCGCCTTTCTCTTTAGCTTCATGTCCTGAGAAAGGTGACAGCATGGAGGACACCAGTCACAGGGAGTACTACTGTGTGCTGACCTTTCTGCGGTGTTTTGGTTAAAGATGGAACATATTGACTGTTTCTCAGCCAGTCTTCTGCCCCTTGCTCAGGAGGTTAAGCTGTCCTTCTCCTCCACTGACAACCTCACCGAGTTGTCTGGGGAGGCTGAAAGAATATACATCACGTTACAGTCTTCTCACTGCCAGGTTCTTGTCAGGTTCAGCAGTATATGTGGAAACCTCAAAAGCAAACACACAGAGAGGGAATCGGAATTAAATGAATCCTCTCCAAGGATGGTTGTGTTGCCCTTGAGCTTACAAGATGGAAACCACAAAGAATTTGCTTGGGTTTCAGCGTTACTGGTGTTTAGACTCTTGATTCTTCAACCCAGACAAGAGAAGAGACATAGACATACAAAAATCTAGGTTCCTTACTAATGTCTCTGTATGTAAGAAAACATATCTCAATAATTGATATTTGTAGACATCTTCAAGATGCGGGGGATGTGATATGAGTTAGCAACACAAAGTCATCCTGTGATACCAGCCATTGTGTCTTGAGAGGAATCCGACTCTTTCTTTGAGCATATTCACACAAAGAACAAAAGGGTATTTGAATATCACACAATTTCAGGCAGACACAGGTGGCTTTGAACTTTGAGTTCTCATTCTTATGAATTGAGAAGGTTGGAGTGGGGCAGGATCCTCTAGTTTTCTTCAGGCTCCGTGTCGTCATATCCTTGAATTCTGTTATCTCTTTTGATTTTGTGGACCACCTGAAATGATGTTGACTCAGTTTTCTGACCAGTGTCTGACAGACAGCCACAGAAAAAATAGATCCACTTACTAATTGCCTGCAGAAGCTATTTTGGATCAACTTAATTGAAAAATTTGTTTATTTTTTTTAATGAGTTCTTACTAAAAGACAAGACCAAAGAAAAACCTCATTTTGTTTTTCTTTTTTCTTTCAATTTGAAGTATAATTGGCATACATTATATTAATTTCCAGTATATACCATACTGATTCAGTTATTTGTGAAATGATCTCCACAATAAGTCTAGTTAACATCCACCCCCTACTTAGTTACAAAAATTTTTTTCTTGTGATGAAGACTTTAAAGATTTACTCTCTTAGCAACTTTTCAAATGTGCAATAGTGTTGTTGATTGTAGTTATCATGCTGCACATTACATCTCCATGACTTACTTGTTGTATAACTGGAAATTTGTACCTTGTGGGCCCCCTTAACTCCTTTTGCCCAACCCCCACCTTTGGTAACTACCAGTCCTATGAGCTTGGTCTTTTGTTTAGATTCCACATATAAATGAAATCATACTTACTTGTTTGGTATTTTCCTTGGTGATGTACAGGGAGGCCTGGTGTGCTGCAATTCATGGGATCGCAAAGAATCAGACACGACTGAGCGACTGAACTGACTGACTGTCTGACTTATATCACTTAGCATAATGCCTTTAAGTTCCATCCATGTTGTAACAAGATTTCATTCTTTTTTATGACTGAGTAATATTTAGTTGCATATATTTACTACATCTTCTTTATCCATTCCATGTATACATGCTTAAGTTGCTTCCATATCTTGGCTATTATAAATAAGGCTGTAATGAACATAGGGGTACATACATCTTTTCAAATTAATGTTGTTTAAATGCCCAGAGGGCTTCCTTTGTGGCTCAGCTGGTAAAGAATCTGCCTGCAGTGTGGGAGACCTGGGTCCAACCCCTGGGTTGGGAAGATCCCCTGGAGAAGGGAAAGGCTACCCACTCCAATATTCTGGCCTGGAGAATTCTATGGACTGTATGGTGTTGCAAAGAGTCGGACACAACTGAGCAACTTTCACTTTCACTTTCAAATGCCCAGAAGTGGAAATGCTGATCATATGATAGTTCAATTTTTAATTTTTTGAGGCACCTCCATACCGTTTTCCATCCTGGCTGCATCAATTTACATTCCCACCAGCAGTGCACAGGGCTTCCTTTACTCCACATCCTTGCCAACATTTACTGTCTCTTGTCTTTTTTATACTATCCATTCTAACAAGTGTGAGATGATACTTCATTGTGGTTTTGATTTGCATTTTCCTGATGATTAGTGATGCTGAGAATATTTTCTTGTACCTCTTGGCTATCTGTATGTCTTTTTCAGAAAAGTATTCAGGTCGTCTGCCCCTTTTTAATTAGATCTTTGGTTTTTTTGCTGTTGAGTTGTATGAGTTGTTTCTATGTTTTGGATATTAACCCTTTATCAGTACATAATTTGTAAACAATTTCTCTCCTTCAGTAGGCTGTCTTCATTTTATTGATGGTTTCCTTTTGCTGTGCAGATAAATGAAGTCTTACATGACATTCTCTTAAATTAGAAATTAATTTTATAAAACTACCTAATTAACACCAGTCAAGACAAACATTATTTTTGTTTCATCCATTCAGAAGCATTGATGATTCCTATTCTGATCTCTTTGAGACTATTAATGATTATCACCCTGTTCAAAAACATTTTAAAATCCTTTCCATTCGAAATTTGAGAAAGGAAATCCTTTCCACTGTCCATTGCCTAGAGAATAAAACAAGTTGTTTCCCCTTTGGTATTATCACCAAGTCTTGCTTTTTGCATTCCTCTCATTCTCTTTTTCTCTTCAGACATATTTTGGAATGGATGTCTCTGCAGTTGAAGATCCAGTTCAAAGACGAGCACTAGAAACCATGATAAAAACCTACGGCCAGACCCCTCGTCAGCTGTTCCAGTCAGCCCATGCGAGCAGACCTGGCTCCAAGCTCAACATCGAAGGGGAGCTTCCTGCCGCCGTGGGGTTGTTAGTGCAGTTTGCTTTCAGGGAAACCAGAGAACAGGTCAAGGAAATTACCTATCCGGTATGTCATATGGATTTTAATAGGATTCAGGAAAATATGGCTCAACTCCTGAGACATCAGACCTTCTGCCAAGCTTTAGAGGCCGGGAATTGAGTACCATGGTCCCAGCCTGAAGGTGTGCACCAGCCAGTGAATGCAGATGCCCGCATTACTAGTTCTGTGTGTAGAAGATGCTGCGTTAGTGATAAGAAGAGAGTGCTCTGGGAGCTCAGGTCAGATTGTGACCTCCCTGAGGGTTATTATGGGAAAAGCCCCGCCAGGCAGTGACATAACAGGCATTGCAAATGAGAGGGAAGGAACCAGTGCATACATGCCTAGCATGGTCCTGGCTGTCAGCTTCCACCAGAAGTAATGACCAGAAGTGTAAATGTTTGAGTTTACAATTAAAGGGAAAATCTTACATGATTTTTTGGCCCCTCCAGATTGTCATGATAAGAAGTATTGCCTCTTAAAGTAGGAATTAAGTATTAATTTAATACTTAATTTATATTCTGAAATAGAAAAATAAAGCAAGCAAGCAATCCTTAAGAGTAAAATGGATTCTAATCCTCAGCTAAATTCTTCATTATTAAAGCAGCTTAAGGTGGGAGCCTGTGAGTTGTAAAGTGTTAAAGAGGTTTGCAGAAGGGAATCATAGAAAATGAAAAGAAAAGGAAAAGAGGTTGTAAGATAAAGCAGAAAAAAAAAAAAAGATAAAGCAGAGATCTCAGATTGCAGTCATCTGTGCTCCACTTTAAGAGGAAATGGTTTTTAGAGACCTTGTTTTGACAACTGTTTCTTATTATAAAGTTACTTAAATACACTGAGTGTAGAACACTAAATGTAAACTCTTTATGCTCATAGCTCATGTATATCAAGTTTGCATATGTTTGAATGTTAAACGCAAGCAGAGCTTCTATAACTAGTAAGATCGAAATTGTAAAAGATCAATATGATAGACAGTATTATTTTGCTGAACCCAGATCACTCATGTTGTTTTCCATAGTTGAAAGCTGTGTTTTTTGTTTTATGTTAACTTGCCAGTGTAACTCATGATTTTGAAGCCTTACAGATCATTTTAGTCATTATCATTACCAGGGTCATTATTTTTAACTAGAATCTATTATTTTAACATGTCAAAATAATTTAACAGTACAGCCCTGAAAAGTAATAAATACCATTTCATTGGCCACTATACGTATTGCTCATTAGCTAATTAAAGTTGGTGCATATGCAGGACCTGAGCAGGATGTCTGTTTGTAATAGGAACGGATACTGAACTGCCTCCTTCCCACCTCAGGACTTTCACACTGGCTGTTCCCTCCACCTGGCATGCCCTGTCCCCGGAGAGAGCCCTGGTGTGCTTTTATTTCACTCAGGTGTCTGCTTGCCTCAGAGACTCTTTCCCAACCCCTCATCTAACTAGCAACTCTCTTTCTCAGTCCTCTCCGCCTCCTTAGACTTTGTTCATAGCACTTGTACCACCTATGGAAGTATGTGTTCCTCATCTGTCTTGTTTATCACTGTATCTCACCACCAGAACACATATTTCCATAAGTGATTCTATATTTACTACCATTTTTTAAATGTACTTTTTACTTTTCTTGGTTTTAGAGTCCTTTGTCATGGATAAAAGGCTTGAAATGGGGGGAGTATGTTGGTTCCCCAAGTGCTCCAGTTCCTGTGGTCTGCTTCAGCCAGCCCCACGGAGAAAGATTTGGTTGTCTCCAGGCTCTGCCTACTAGAGCAATATGTGGTTTGTCCCGAAATTTCTGTCTTCTGATGACATACAGCAAAGAACAAGGTAAAATAAAACATGAAAAGCATCCTAGGTCTATGTTTCAAGAGATTTGAATGTTTCCCCTCATCTGTGCTGCTATTTTGTTTCATTTCTGAGTTTTCTGAGTCCTTGGTGAAAAACCAGACTCAAATTTGTGTTCATTTAATGCAAAGTAGGAATTAAAACATACTACATGAAAAAAATGAGAACTAAAGACAGTGTCATTTGAAATGAGAGGAAGAATTGAAGGAGACAAGAATAAACAAATGTCTCACAAGGTGAAAACATTATCAATTTTATAGAAATATACACTGTGGGGTTCTTGAATCCCAGAATAGACGACTTACTTGACCAGCAGTTCAGTACCTCAGAAGAGACAATCATGACAGTAAAACAAAATGAGGAAATCACGATAGCCTTGAAAATAGGTTTTAAAAATACATATGTCTGGAAAGCAGTCTTTTTCTCACCTCCCTGCACTGACTCACTAAAAGCAACACATGGGGAAGTGCTGTCAGTAGAGGCCCTCTTGATATTTCTAAATGTCACCTATACCCTGGAAAACTAGTGACATTTTCCATTCAAGCAATTCCTCAGCCCTTCCAAATTAATCATTTTACTTAATGTGAAAGAACTCTCCCTACTTCCTAGGCCTGGGCTTTAAGCACTAAAATGAATGACTGAGGGCACCCATCTGTGCCTGTCAGGAGTATGCAGATTTGCCTGGAAGCCAGAGTGTGGGCCTGACGCCTCTTGGTGTTGGTTCTGTGCGCTGTGCTCCTCCAGTCCTCACGGCCCCGCCCGCCACTGGAGCACCCGTGCCCCAGCATCAGCCACTTCAAGGAATTTAGTGTGCTGGCTGCACCACAGTTCTTTTAAACTCACTCTCCCTTCTGTCGTGAGATGAATGATTGCCTTTATAGTTGCCAGTAATAAAAGAAGCCACATACCGTTTTATCAAAGTTTAGTGAACTAAGAGGGGAAGGTAAATCTGTTTAATCATCATTGTAATGTCAGTAGTTTATTCTTACTAGTATGTTGCAGTCAGCTATGAGATGCGTCACAAGTAGTTTACTACCAGTAACACTTAGAGGACCGAAATGTGTGAATAATTTGCCTTTAAGAAATTAATTAGAGTGGATTGAAGTTTATCTCTATTGATCAGAGAAAGGGGCTGGTATTATTACTTAGCATGGTGGGACTTAAATATGTCCAATATAATGGCTAACCTACCTTATTTGTGCCACTACAGTCGCAAGTCATAGCTGTGTTCATTCAGATTACACTTTATTTCCTCATAGAATGTAAGTGGGATTTGGCAGACTCTAGGTGTGTCCAGGAAGTGGTAACATACAAGTTATGGCCATGAGCTCGCGTGGCACAGTGCCTGAATTTGCACCCTAGTTCTGCTGCGTAATACCTGTGTATTTTTGTGTAATTTTGAGAAAATTACTTATGCTTCTCGAGTCCTGGCTTTTAATCTATGAAATGGGAATAATAAAAGGACTGACTTCACAGGGTAATTCACTATAATTATTAAATGAAATAATATAAGGAATGGTTAACACCTGACTCTGGTGTGCTTAATAAATAAATGTCCGTCAGACTATGAACACTCTGGAGCCAGGGACTCTGAGCATTCACTGCCGTACTCAGTGCAGAACCATCCACAGGGGCATTTCCTAGTGACTAAGAGGGCAGCTGGCAGATGGGAGGTCATGTGTGTGGAGCACTGTTATATTAAATAACTGCCCTCTAGTTACGCATGTATAATACAGTGTAGCAACTAAACTGCCATGGTTTAATGATCTTTAGCTCAGTACAGGCCAATTACTTGAGAACTAACAATGCCTCAAAATTGTCTGAGGTGCTTTTTTCCCAAGTATACTCAGTTGGTTTACTGAGTATACCATTGGAGACACACCAAATTAGAATCTCTGGGGCTTGAGTCTAAATCTGCACATGCTGCAAAAGTCATTTTTTTGCAAACTCTTATTTAAGATCTACTATTCTAATAGGAAAGAAGAAGTTTATTTTTCCTTTAAAAAAAACATGGTGCATCTTGTGTTGCTGGAATGAGAAACCTGGGACAGTTATTGCGTTCTTACCACATGCCAGGATTTGTAGTAAAATCTGGGAAGTCCTGAGGCTTATCTAGAGAGGAGCATATATGTAGCAAGGCTATCCTAATTTCTGTATTGCAAAACTGATATCCACATTTGGAATTATACTCAACAAAGCAAAAAGAAATCTGTGAACTACATTGTTAATGTGCTCTTGATTCATTAAACAAATATTTATTTGTTTTATTGCTTTATATTATGTTATACTGTGCTATGTTTTATGCTATATATTATGCTGAGTACTCACATTCTATATATTATAGATACAGCTATATACTAAGTGAGGTACTCACATTCTCCTTAAGGAACTCAAAGCTTCTTAGTTGTACAGGCAGTACCAGCTACCTACAGCTTTCATGCTGCATTAGCCCTAGTCAGTGTGCCAACAAGGCGTAGATTATGAGAAACACTGGAAAAGGATGTCAGAATGTCCAGATCTTTATCCCAGAAGGACGTAGTATTATGTCGAGAGTAGAACAAGAGAAGAACAGAACCTCATTATATGAACTTCCCCCATACAAAATCTTTGCAGTTGCAGGATTAGATGATTCTTCTCAGGATTGCTTCTGCTCCAGCAATGGTCCGTCTCCAGCATTAGTAGTTCTCCATATTGATTTTTCAGTATGGGGTATCTAGAAAATTATTTAAATGTTATCTAGTTCATGTTTATTATTAGAAGAAAAAGCATCACAGAACATAAATAGAGGAAGCTTAATTATCATTGTCTTTTATAAAAATTTCTCAACAGAAATTTTATTTCTAAGTCAAATAAATCCCTACCAAAATAACACAGGTGAAAAAGAATACAGTTCCAACCTTAGAATCCTATTAGCCTTAAAGAAATGAAACTAACATAAATAGGTCCATCTTATGGCTATAAAGATGATTTTGCATTGGAATGACCATGTTCTGCTATGTGAACTTCAGGCCTTAAAGGCCAGAATGGTCTTTAACCTGCCATTTCAGTGGGCTGTCCAATGATAACTGATCAGTGGCGACTAATACTTTTATTTCTCTTTCTTGAGGTGTGAGAAGCATGAACAGTACTGACATTCAGTGGTCAGCCATCCTGAGCTGGGGATATGCTGATAACATTTTAAGGTTGAAGAGTAAACAAAGCGAGCCTCCAATAAACTTTATACAAAGTTCACAGCAATATCAGGTAAACATTTTTATGAAGTACTTTATAATAATAATTAAACATAATGCTTTAGAAGGGAGTCAGGCTGATGACAGCTAGTATTTAATATCCTGTAGTTAGTCGAGAAGCTGATGACGCTAGACGTATGCCTTGTTTACAGTGCTGACAGCCTTCCTAACTGCTGCTGTACTGACTATGTCCCCAAAGTTTGTTCTCTACCCCAGCAGTCCCCAGCCTTTTTGGCACCAGGGATTGGTTTCACAGAAGACTCTTGTTCCACAGAGAAGGGAATAGGGGGATGGTTTCAGGATGATTCTCCTAAGGAGCCCACAACCTAGATCCCTTGCATATGTAGTTCACAGTAGCATTTGTGTTCCTATGAGAATCAAGTGCCACTGATCTGACAAGAGGTGGAGCTCAGGCAGTAATATGAGTGATGGGGAGCGGATGTAAATACAGATGAAGCTTCGCTCACTTGCCAGCCAGTCACCTGCTTCTGTGTGGCCCACTTCCTAACAGGCCATGGACTGCTACTGGTCTGTGGCTCAGGAGTGGGGGACCCCTGCTCTTCCCATCTCTTGTTGAGACTGTATCATAATCTCCTACTCAGCATCAGCTCACAGCAGTGTTGGAACAAAATCACAATTGATTTTTTTCTCAGTGTTAACTTGCCTTTTGTTACTATGTCATTTTTAATAACCAGAGCATCATCTACTGTACCTGACTTTTTTAAGTGGACCGAGAATTCAGGCATCACCGCATGGTAGAAAGAGCCTTGGGCCTTACTAAAGCCCTGCCATCCCTGTGATCTATGTTAGTGTCCAGCTCTGTTACTTACTATGTAGGCTTTCGCAAGTGACTTAACCTTTCCCAGCTTGAGTTTCTTTCCTCCTGCTTAAAACGGGAGTAGTCATACTCCCACTACTCTCTCATAAAACTGTTGTGAAAATGTCTCCAGTGTTTGTGAAAGTATATTGTAAACTATAAAACACCATATACACACACAAACACACACACACAGTACTGCTACAACTTTTTCCAGGACTAAATTGTATGCTAAACCTTCTCTCTTTGACTGTCTTTCCATAGGAAGTTCTTTTACTGCTTTCTGACTTCCATTATCCAGATACACCTGGTGCCTGCTCACACCTCCTAACATTTGTCACCATTCCCCGAGCACCTTAGAAATGGTGTCAGTGCCTACTCACACATCCTAACGTTTGTCACCATTCGCTGAGCACCTTAGAAATGGAGTCAACGGAAGGCTTCCCAGGTAGCTCAGTGGTGAAGAATCCGCCTGCCGATGCAGGAGACATGGCTTCAACCTCTGATCTGGAGAGATCCCCTGTGCCTTGGAGCAATTATGCCCGTGCACCGCAACTGCTGAACCTGTGCTCTAGAGCCCAGGAGCTGAAACTGCTGCCCATCTAGAACCCGTGCTCTGCACAAGAAAAGCCACCACAATGAGAAGTGTGCGCCGCAGCTTGAGAGTAGCCCCCTCTCTCCACAACTAGAGAAGATCTCGTGCAGCAGCAAAGACTCCTCACAGCCAGAAATAAATAAATAGAAGTGTCTAAAAGAAAAAGAAGAAAGAAATGGGAGTCAGCTACTTGTAGGGAATTTTGGGCAGTGAAAAAAAGGAGAGCAATGACTTGTTTGCTTAATCTTCAGTATGCCTGAAAAAAGGTCACATCACTGCCTTTTGTCATCTGGCTTACTAGTAAACTAACAAAAGTAAGAACAAAGGACAGTGAAAAACAACCTTATTCGAAGTTTTAGTAAGAATTTCAACACTGCAAAATTATTTCCGTCGTGTAAAATTGGGCAGAGAAACATCATTAAAGATGAAAAAACACACTCTCCTCAAGCCCTTTCAGCAAAACAGGATGATCCAGATTTTGAGCAAATGTGGTGTGATAAAGTACTTCCAGTCAAATGACTACCTAGATAAGAATACCATATTTCATTTTGTTCTTGGAATATGTCATTCACTTATTAGTTCTTTAGTTTGAGAAAATTTGTCCAGGATATTATCATACAAAGACCCACACTCTGTGATTTCACTTATCTGATCAATTTCGTTATCATCATTACATATTAGAGTCCTGCTCTCTCTTTGCCTCATCTTCTGATTGATCTCTTAACTGTGAAACATATTCCTGTCAATTTTCTTCTCTTTTCTGTTATCACTGGAAAATGAAAAATTCTGAATTCCCAACTGTGTTCAATGACAACTGAAAGAAACGGTGTCTCTAGTCTTCTTTTATACTTTCTCAAAAGATGACAGCATTCTTTCGACAATGCAATAAGAGAAGCAAAAGATGACAGTTTATATCACATTTTACAGCTTTTAGACATCTCAAAGTTACATAATACTCTATTACTATGTCTTGTACCATTTTAATCACTTCAAGTAAAATATTTATCTTAATTTTATGAGCATATATTTTTAAAATAAATGTCAGAAAAGTAGAAGCATTTCTCATGCTTTTTAAGCATGTTCATCTTTGACTTGTCCTTTTCCTAGGTGACCAGTTGTGCTTGGGTCCCTGACAGCTGCCAGCTGTTCACTGGGAGCAAATGTGGTGTCATCACAGCTTACTCAAACAGGTTCACAAGCAGCACGGTAGGTCCTGGGCACATTTGTGGGATTTTCATGTTAGTGAGGGGAAGAAACCCTTTATAAAGTATAATTTATTTAGTATAAGAGCAACTTACATTTTTTGTACTTTAATCTCTTCTTCACAGAAGCTCTGATAATGTAAAAGATCAATATCTAACTCTTTTATTAGGATCATAAAATAATTTTTAAAATAACTGTATATGGACAGAAACAGAAAGTATTTTGAGTTATGCTCTGCTTTTTCATGACATTTTGATGGTTCCTTCTGTTCTCAGTATCAACCTGAATGCTTAAAGGGTATCCCACAAGATTCTGTAAAATTTAGAAGTGCAGAACTCCTAACATTCCTAATACTCTGAGTGAATTAAATGACAGAAAAATCCAAGTAGCCAGTCTCTATTCTACCACTTACTGGAAGAAATTTTTTCAGCCGTTCACTGAATCTTTTAAGATTTGTGAGTTAAATTATTAAAACAGTCTAGTGAAGAAGACATTATGCCATACTTCTCTTAATTTACTCTCATTTCTTTATTGAATCAGCTGTCTGTGGTGCCATTGAAGAGTAGAGGCAAGTTTAGAGTGATAACTCAGTGATAACCATTCTGTTCTAGAACATTCTATGTGCCTTTTTTTTTTTAATTACAGTTTTCTCCATTATTTTATAAAACATGTTCTACTGGGTGAAACCTGTTTTCCTAGCATAGGGTGACACTAGGTTCCTTACTTTTCTGAGCAAGTTTATTCAGTTTTAAACCCTTGTTAAGGTTCTTTGCCACCTTCCTTAGGGTGTAAATGTGAACATAATATTGTTTCTGTCTCTTAGTCTAAGGAGTCATTAAAATGTTTGAAGCAGAAGTGATATGATCCAATCAGCATTTTAAGACTATCATTGTAGAGCCTGCAAGGAAAAACACTTAAAGGGCCATGAGACTGGAAGGAAGGGTACCAGTTAAAAGGTGCTGTGGTGATGCTGGCAGCTATCCTGAGGACTCTAGCAGGAGGTGGCTCCTACAGATTCTTGCAGAAGAGCGGGGTGTGTGCTCTAAGACTGACACACAGGGTGAAAGAGCCAGAAGTCGGCCCAGCCAGGTGTCAGGGAGCCTGAAAAATTAGACTTGAGATGGATCTTAAAGGATCATTTTACTAAGTGGAGAAAAGAGGAAAGAGTCATCAGAGTACACTCACCACTTGGAATTAAAGGCGTGGTAGTTCGGGAGTGGCAGATACTTTGTAGTTCAGAGTAGGACTGCTGGGAGGAGTGGCAGGAGAGTAGAGAGAGGTGAAGGTCTTGTACATAGGCCACAACGAGAAGAGTGCTAGGGAGTCTGGGCAGAGGGGTGTGCCTTCACTTTTGGAGTGTCTCTTTTCTTTTTACTCCCCAAGGCCTAAATCAGATGTCAGTTTTGTAATGTCTCTGATATTTACTGCTGCCGTTGCCTTTCCGCTGCTGAGCACACCTTTCTGTTTCCTTTTTCCTACACATACATTCTGATCTCTGCTGCAGAGTAGTCCTCTGCTTGTGTGCTCAGATCATTTGTTCCTTGTCATCCAAAAACTATCTTCCATCTTTTATTTCCTCTTTCCCAACACTTTGAACAGTCTTGTTCTTAGTTTTCCTTACTTCCATTCTCCCTACAATTTAAATTTTTAATTGTACACTAACACAGCATGCAGTATTGGGTTGTTTTTTAAAAAAAGGATTAAGTTGTCAATATAGGAGTAATTGTACACAGCATAGCTCTGAAGCAGCAGATCAAAGGTGTAGCTGTTATCATTTGAATACAGCAAGATGTGTGCTTCTTTTAGTTTGAAGTTATTGTAGGCTTGTGAAGTCTTATGTTGCATACCTTTCCTCAGTTCTACCCTTTCCCAAAAGTTGATTTTTCAGCTTATATATAAGGGTTTTCTTTTTCTCCTAATAGGTAATCAAGTCATGAGATAAACAATTACTATTTAAACCATGTCCAAAAGTGTATCTTAGCTGTGTGATTTTATCATTGGTTGATCTAAGGGAAGGTTACCTGGGATTTTGTGGGTATTGTTGTTGCTTTTTCTTGGGCACCATCTCATCATTTGGGGGTCCCTGAAGTTGCAGATGTGACCCTGTGCCTGTGAGGTTGGCAGGAAGCACCTCATGTTCACTAGTTTCCGTTGCCCAAACCCATTGAATGCCATGGTTCTAAAAGTATTTATGTTCTTGTTTGTGTTGCCCTTGACACAGCAAAAGACAGGCTCCCAAGTGCCATATAGGCTATAGCTAAAATAATTGTTGCTTGAAAATATTTTCAAGGGAATCTTATGAAATACTTCCTAAGCTAGCAAAGCACATCTAACTTTGAGCGTTGCTTCTGTTGAATCTCCCAAGATAGTCAGCTAAGATGCGTTCTACATACCTAATGATGAATACATTGATTGGTTATAGGGAACTGTTATCTATAAGCCCTTTATATATTAGAGAAGAATGTCTTCAAAGGTGATAACTGATCCTAAAATAACTGATCTTGAGTCGTTTTTCACTAATTAATGTGCCCATGTCATCTTTATATAAGTGAACACCTGTATTTCTATTCTCTAAATTGATGGCAGGGAGAATAAATATACAGTTTATCCAAGGTAGTATCAAGCCATTCAAGAACATTTTGTGAAGAAGTAGGCCAGCAGAAGATTTCTGTTCTACCCATGGAAATTATTTTCTGATCCCTCAGGGAATCATCTAGTAACACTGACTCTTAGAGTCATTTTAAAGTGCAAAATCTAAAATTTCAACACCTACTGTAGGGTACCTATCTTCTGTTTACCCCATAAATATTATTTGTAGTCATGAAGTAAAAAAATACACATACATATGTGTATATATATTTTAACAAGCAAGGAGGGAGCTCTAGCCTTGAGTTAGATATTCTTGGATTATCTGTCAGTCCTAGAATATTGACACTGACCTGGAGACAGCCCCTTATAAGAGGAGTAGAAAACAGCAGCAAGGGACAGAGCAAAATGAGGGTGTGGGTGTCCCAGGGAGGTTCTCGCCCAAAAGGCCGGTCCCAGAGAGTGAGGATGAGTCAAATGGGGCCAACTCTTGCCTGGATATACAGCCTGGGTTGGAATTCCCTGGGTGGTCCAGGATCCTTGAGACTAAACTTTGAATGAGGTGTCCCTAGACTGGCATGGTGATCCAGATCATCCAGGAGAAACGAGGAAGGTGCTTGCATTCTATTCCACTAATAGAGGAATCCCTACAAATAATTTTCTAATGTAGTAACAAATATACAAAACCAAGCACACAAATTTACAGATAAACAATGAATATGTGAAAAAGTTAAGCTTATTAATAGTTATAATAAGAGAAATGCAATTAAAAGCAACCTTGATTGCCATTTAAAACTTGGGAAATTTTCAAAGATTTAGAATGACCACTGAGACACAAATCCAAGCAGAGAGGGAAAGGGCTCAAGCCTTTCTGAACAGTCAGTTCTTCAGTCCCAGGCACCCTGAAGCATGGTCTGCAAGGATGCTGGCACATCTCCGTGGCCCCACAGACTCCTGGCCCTGTGGGGAGCGTCCCAGAGGTGAGCCAGAAGGGGCCCAGACCCAGGACTCAGGCCCTTGTTCAGAGCCATCTTGTTGCTGTGATTGTGTTCAGTTGAAGGCCACATGTCCTAGCTAAACAGAAGCCACTGCCACACAACTTAGGCCAGTGGTTCCAAGGAAGACTGGTGTTGCCTGGTCATTTGAGTCTTTAAGTAAAAAATATGTATTTTTATGTGAATAAGACACTGGACTATGGAGCACTTAAAATAGATGAGCTGCAGCTAATAAAGTCAACATAGGTATGTTTTAAAAACAATGGTGATCAAAAAAGGCAAAATAGATCGGATGCCTAAAGAACAAAATACCATATTTATAAAGTTTATCGACATGAAACCCAATATGTTGTTTATTGTTATAGTAGCATATAGTAGGACATAAATTCTAGATACACAGGAAACAAATGCAAAATTCAGGATAATAACTTCTGAGAAGGGAGAGGAAATAAGGTGTAAAACAGTACACACACTATGTAATATTTAATGTTTTCTATATTTAAAAAGTAAGCTCATATTATAAAATGTTAGCATTAGTTTAACTGAGTGGTCAGTATACAGATTTTCATTGTATTTATACTTTCTACTTTTCTGTATTCTTTGAAATATTGAAATACTTTATGACAGTATAAACCTAGTATAAAACAAAAATTATACCCTGTGGACATCTGGCATCTGTGAACAATGTGGACCTTGGAATATCAGTTTGCAAGCTTTGATTTTGAAAATCAATCCACAACTATTGATGAGTAATACATTGCCATTGGTAGCATCAGGAGTCACACTATCAATACTGTAAAATTATTAATATTCACTGACCCACTATGAGGATTCTGGAAATTTATTCTAAAGGAGTGATATAGAGGAGGAACAAAACTTATGTACATAAATTTAAAAATTATGAAATAAATAAAAATAAACTTTATTTATTTATGGCATCTAACATTTTGAAAACATTGGAAACAATTTTAAATATCTGTCAATAAAGGATGTTCAAGTAAATTATGGTATACTAACTGTATAGAATATCATAACACTTAAAAATCATTTTGAATACACTGTCAAAAATGAGAAATGCTTATGGGAGAATGTATGAAATGAAATAGAGAACTATTTATATGGAGATAATCACAGCTATTAAAGTACACGTATATTCGGCCAGACTGGAAAAGAATAGACAAAAATGAAAAGCTTATCAGTTGATGAGATTACGGTCAATTAAAACTTTTTAATGTTTAACTGGTTCTGCTCTTTAGAAAAAGTTGAGCTAGGTTGAAAAAATTTGGTTGAGAAGAATGTTTGAGTCACTTGGGTTGTTTTGTTTTTGAGATAACAGTACTAGAATACCTTTTGTCATGGCTTTTATCTTATACTTATTTTTTAAATTTTAGCCTTCAGAGATAGAAATGGAGTCTCAGATACACCTGTATGGGCACACAGAAGAGATAACCAGTTTATTTGTCTGCAAACCATATAGTATAATGATAAGTGTGAGCAGAGATGGAACCTGCATCATATGGGATTTAAACAGGTACAGAAGATTTCCAACTCTAAAATAGCTGTTTTTAATGTTTCAGTTCTTACTGTGAGAAACAGATGCATTTTTATTAATGTAAAATAATATCTTTACATTGTCATAACTTTAAGCATGAAATACAGACTTTACCTTTGTAATCTTATTGAATTAATAGATCAGTTAGGAATAGAGTCAGGAATCCCTTGTAAATAGTAGGTACATACACTGACCAAAAGAATTATATAAATAAAAGAATGTAATTTTATTTAATGTTCATATGCAAATTCATGTCTTTGGTCTTTCAGATTATGCTACGTACAAAGTCTGGCGGGACACAAAAGTCCAGTCACGGCCGTCTCTGCCAGCGAGACTACAGGTGACATTGCTACAGTGTGTGACTCAGGTGAGCTGGCCCCAGACCCAAAGCACAGAGCGCTTGCACTAACGTGTGCTCAGCTAGCTTAAATCATCATAGGTTACATCGTCATAGGTTAAACCGTCACGTTACAGCCCTCTGGTCCCTGCCAGACCTGAATACTTAGGGAATAGCATGTATGGGTATTCAGTTCAGTTCAGTTGCTCAGTCGTGTCTGACTCTTGCGACCCCAAAGACAGCCCCATGCAAGGCTTCCCTGTCCATCACCAACTCAAAGTTATGTACATCGAGACGGTGATGCCATCCAACCATCTCATCCTCTGTTGTATGAGTATTAAAATGCAATAAAGAAGATTGAGTCCATCAATTTAAGCTTGTGCTGTGCTTAGTTGCTCAGTCGTGTCTGACTCTTTGCAACCCCATGGACTGTAGGCTGCCAGGCTTCTCTGTGGGGATTCTCCAGGTAAGAATACTGGAGTGGGTTGCCATACCCTCCTCCAGGGCATCAGCAGAGGATCAGCTTTGTATTATATGTGTCTTCTAGTTCCTGCAAGACCGTATTACAGAATAACAATGGAGGTATAATGTGCCCCAGATTTACATGAGAAAGATAGATCTCCTAATCAAAGGTCTGGCTTTTAGTTTTATTTTCATGTATATGTATTAAAAAACTTGACGCATCCAGTAGGTAAGAACAGTTGGCAAGCTCATAAGTTTTCTGTTTGCATTTCCACTAATTGAAAGGATTCTTCAAAAAACTGTTTCTTTTTGTCCACTCGGAACAGGTATCTTTGACACATCTGCAGTGGGTGGTCTTTTATCCTTTGCTTGCATTTTTTATATTGTTTTTTCCTGACACCAAATGTGTGGTCTTTCCAAACACTAAATTCTTCTCCAGTTCTGTGACACCAAATGGGTGTCCAACAGTGCAATTCATTTCTGACACTAACTAGTTGAAGTTGGCAAACTTGGGAGTCTCAAGGCCCCCTCCAGTTTCAATAATTCTCTCCGACAACTCACAAAACTCAATAAAACACTGTACTTACTACTGTAGTTCATTACAAAGTGAACAGCCACAAGAAAAAGTCCAGAGGTCTGTTCCTGTGGCGTCAGAAGGCACCACCCTCCTGGCCCATGACTGTGCTCATCAGTCTCCTCCCCTGTTTAGGGGTTTTTCTGAGGTTCCATTATGTACACCTGGTATATTCAATCATTGGCCATTAGGAACTGACCTTCGCCTGTAGCCCCTCTCCCCTCCCCAGAGGTGGGAGGTGCTGTAAGGGCAGTTTCTCTGCTGGCGAGCCCCCACTTGAAGCTGTCTAGGACCTCCCCAGGAGTCATCTCCCTAACATACAAAAGACAGTAAATTAACAAGTTTAGGTAGGAGCTCAATGCCAGGGTCGTGGGTCAAAGTTCAAATATATATATATATATTTTTTTACCATACCACAGATATCTATTGGAATTTTGTCAATTTTACAAAACACTCATCATTCTTATATTCAAGAAAAGTAATGTCTTCAGTCATGCTTCAAGATTTCAGATGTGAAGTATTAATATTTGCCAGGCTTTAGCCCCCAGTCATAAAGTAATGAATGTCATGAACACATTCTTATTCCCCAGTCAGCATAACTAAAGGGAAAGATCTTAAACCGTTGACTTTGGTAATAAAAGTGTGCACAGATGGCTGATGACTTTGCTAACTGTTCTTCCTTATTTGTACATTGGAGGCTTTTAGTGTGTCACACACATCAAGAGGGAATCTGGGGGGGAAAGATAGTGATGACTTATCTAGAGTTCCCTACTTTGTTGTTTTGGCAACATTTGGAAGTTAGAACTGACTCTGAGGGAGCTGAATTTTGTAAAGTTAATTACTTTCCTGCTGCCAGTAGTGATTTATATCTGTGATATTATATCAGCTAGTCATGTGGGAACAAGAAACCAAATTACTTTTGCTTGTATTTACCAGATCACTAGTAGGGTATTTCAAGTGTCCGTAGGCAGTACACACAGTATAGTAGAGTAATGGGCAGAACTTTCTTCCCACTTTGAACAAAAAGGCCTTCTCAACTTGTTTGAGGCCTCTCAATACATATACAAGAGGAGTCATAAAGAGCATTTGGTAGAGAGCATGATAAAAGTAATGACTTTTTAAAAGAGGACAAATTCATGTTTATGTATATGTGTGTATATACACATATATAATCTCAAATTTTTCTGTATTGCAGCTAAAGACACACTGGCAAACTCATTCTTTCCTTATCCTGATTTTCCAGGGCTTATTATGGGATGTGGTTTTATAGTGATAAGATATAAAATTTATTAAACTATGTAAATATTATAGTAGATGGTTTCTGTACTTTAAAAAACCATTCTGCCACTATATCAAAAATACATGCATTTCAACTAGAGTTCATAGCCTTTTCCTGTTGCCAGTGGTACTATAAAGTTAATATAATATTGTAAAATTGAGAGTAGCGGGTAGTTCTCCTACGCCCTCAGTTGCTTGACTGAGCATAACATTTTCAAGATTTATCCATGTTGTTGTCAGAGCTTCATTACTTTTTATGGCTGAATAAAAATGAATTCCATTGTCTAGATATACCACATTTTGTTTATCCGTTCACCTCTTGATGAACATCTGGGTTGTTCCCACCTTTTGGCTGTTGTGAATAATACTGCAACATACTAGGCATTTTGGTTTGTGGTATTTGATGGTCTTTAGCATTTCTGTAGGTGGAGAAGTATTTCTAATACTCATTTCTTTGCTATAAAATATGAAATCTTTTCACTGCCTTAATAAAGGAGAGAAATAAATTCTCTACTTTAATGTTAGTTCTAATGGAGAGATAAAGTGTGGTAACACATACTATAGTCATCCCAACTTTATCATGCCTCTTAACCCTTCTCTTTATCAGTATGAGAACATTTCTCCAGAAAGGCTGGACACATCACCATAGGCTCCAGACCACCAGCCCCAGTTTATTGAGGATGGCTAGCAATTACTGCCTCCTCCATCTCCTGGAAAACTACAAAAAATTGATTACTCCTGGTCTTTGGAAAGAAAAATTCATTTAATAAGACATTGATTTATAAGATTCACTCTTGGACATTCTGAAGAATTAGCTTTCTTTTTAAGAATTAGTTTTTAACTCAACTTTTACTGTAACTTATTTTTTCTTCAGAAGTCCCATAACTCACTTCTTTAAGATATTGTAGTTTCACAGAATATTTTCTTCTCCTTTTGGAGTTTATTTAGCTTTATAGGTACTTTCAGAATTAGATCTGGCAGTTTAGCATATATACTAAGATATTATGACTACAAAGAAATTCATGGTTAATTTACATTGTTGCTCTACCTTGTAGGTTAATTTTTTATTTTCATTTTTCTCACTAGTCATCATCTCTAGACAAATAGGCCAACTCTGTGTGCCTTATTTAGTAATTTCACTTACACATTCCAGTCATGAGTTGCCTATGAACTTCATCAAACAGACAAGCGAGGCCCTTAGGGATTCCCCTCTGGGGCCCAATGTGGGGGGCTCTGCAACACCCACACCCTGGTGACCTGGGGGGATTTGTGGTGTTTTAGCTGGTGGAGGCAGTGACCTCAGACTCTGGACAGTGAATGGGGACCTCGTTGGACACGTCCACTGCAGAGAGATCATTTGTTCCGTGGCTTTCTCTAACCAGCCTGAGGGAATATCTATCAATGTGATTGCTGGGGGATTAGAAAATGGAATTGTAAGGTAAGAGGAGTTTGATTTCTTTGTGTCCTTTTGCTTATAAGGACATAGCAGTTTCGAAAAATATTTTTTACTATCTAAACATAATAATATTTAATATTTAGAGATTTAAAATCACCTTAGGATATAGGTTCTTCTGGTGTTTCTGTTTTATTTCTAAATAGTAATTTGTACATTTTTGAAATTTTATACTGTTTAACTATAAATGGTTCAGTTCAGTTCAGTCGCTCAGTCATGTCCGACTCTTTGCAACCCCATGGACTACAGCACGCCAGGCTTCCCTGTCCATCACCAACTCTTGGAGCTTACTCAGACTCATGTCCGTCAAGTCGGTGATGCCATCCAACCGTCTCATGCACTGTCATCCCCTTCTCCTCCCACCTTCAGTCTTTCCCAGCATCAGGGTCTTTTCCAAAGTGTCAGTTCTTTGCATCAGGTAGCCAAAGTATTGGAGCTTCAGCTTCAGCATCAGTCCTTCCAGTGACTATTCAGGACTGATTTCCTTTATGACTGACTGGCTTGATCTCCATGCAGTCCAAGGGACTCTCAAGGGTCTTCTCCAGTATCACAGTTCAAAGCATCAGTTCTTCAGTGCTCAGCTTTCTTTGTGGTCCAACTCTGATATGCATACGTGACTACTGGAAAACCATTGCTTTGACAAGATGGACCTTTGTTGGCAAAGTAACATCTTTGCTTTTTAATACGCTGTCTAGGTTTGTCATAGCCTTTCTTCCAAGGAGCAAGCATCTTTCAATTTCATGGCTGCAGTCACCATCTGCAGTGATTTTTGGAGCCCAAGAAAATAAAGTCTGACACTGTTCCATTGTTTGCTCATCTGTTTGCCATGAAGTGATAGGACTGAATGCCATGATCTTCATTTTTTAATTGTTGAGATTAACAATATGAAAATACACAAAGTATTCTTAATCCCATACCCACCTGAGCAAACTGCCTAGAACTAACGACATTAATCATTTATTGTGTTTCCTTACCAGATGATTTTTAACAAATAAACATGTCGGTTAAATTTTTAGTAAAGGAAACTTGAGTTTGTGTAATTAGATGATGACTTTTTTTCTTCCTCTAGGTTATGGAGTACTTGGGACTTAAAGCCTGTGCGGGAAATTACGTTTCCTAAATCAAATAAGCCTATTGTAAGGTAAAACCTCCCCCACCTTTCCCTGTTTCACGCTATACTCTGTGACTGTTTTTGTTGGAGAGATAGTAAAGCACATAGAAGTAAAGAGGAACGTGAGGAGGATCATTATAAACAACTGGCCATTTATCGAACACCAGGATGTATGGGATCCCATGGCAGAAGGAGGCAAAGCGTTTGTGTTCATGGAGCTTAAAATCTGGGTCAGGAGCTCAGAGCCTCACAGAAGGGCATGCTGGGATCATGCCTGGGAAGGCCTCTTGAACTGTGGAAGTTATATATTTTTTCTTTTCATTATTGAAAATACCATGATGGTGACTGATAGCTACAAGAGTGTGCTAGACAAGACTGATAAACAACCTGTTACCTCTCTGCTCCATTAACAAATATGACTTTAAAAACTGAATTGGAGTAAGTGATTCAAATTTTATTACATTAAAATAAATTTATTTTTAATCCATTAAATGTAAAGTGTAATGAAATGAAATTATATATTAATAACATTTTTTATCTTTTCCTCTTTCAGGGAAATAAAATACCTCCATAAAATAATCCTCATTTATTTCTAAATAGAGAAAATGTAGTACTGTTATATTTTTTGAAGTTTCCCATCCCCATGTATTTGTTAAGTAATAACCCTAAATAGGAAAGGAAAAGAAAACATGCAAAGAGGGATCAGAGTGCACCAGTCTTTTGATCTTGGTTTTAGTCTGTATCACCTGGTTAGAGTGAGCATTACAAACTTGAGAGCAGAACCATTAAACTATGTTATTACAGTCAAAACCACTTGTAGGTGGTTGTTTTATCTGTCTCTCTGCTCCAGTAAAGGCTCTTAACTTCTTACACCAATTTCCACATGATCACCAATATGCTGATACAATTTTCAGAGACACAACGTAGAAATGGGACTTTTTTTTTTTAACAGCCTTACATTTTCCTGTGATGGCCACCATTTGTACACAGCGAACAGCGATGGGACTGTGATCGCCTGGTGTCGGAAGGACCAGCAGCGCTTGAAACATCCAATGTTCTATTCCTTCCTCAGCAGCTATGCAGCTGGATGAGTGAGAACTCTGCACTCTCCACAGCACTTTAACTCCAGGCTACATTTACTGACTTCGCCAGTTTCAGGAGGTCAAACCTGAAGACAGGGATGACCAAACAAATCCAAGTAATGATACAGTCTATCCATCTCCACAAAATTCTGCTGCCTCACAAGGTCCTGAAAGGAAAGTTTTGTTCTAATTTAGTGATGATCTGGAGAGTTGTATCAAGTTTGAAGTCTGGCACAGTAAATTAAAATCATATCCTAGAAGTTTTTTTTCCCATAGAGGAGTCTAAAGAAAAACTTAACACCTATTTCTGTTTTCTATTATTTTCTATTATTCCCAAAAAAAATCCCAGTAGAATTTAAATTAGTTAGCTAATTGTTTACATAAAATTTGCTCTAAAAGATTATATTTTTTAAAGTTTTCTGCCAAGATAACACACATACCCTCCCCTCCCCTCAAAAAAGGAAGGATAAGTAGAGAGAATTCAGGACTTGATTATTGCTTTCTTTGAGCAGTAAGGAGTTCAGTAGGTGCCTCTGCACCAAACATTTTTTGGAATATCTGAATATTTGAATCTCAGTGTTAGGCAGGTTTTGCCTGTTGCCTTCTTAGCTCAAAGGAGAACCAGAATTTGTTTGACAGCCACAAACAACAACATAGGTATCTTTGATTTTCAGACACATTCTGTTTGTTCATAAAAATCATACTTAAAATGCGTAACACTAGGTAATGAATATCCTTAGTTGAGGTACTAAGATTTAATAAACAAAATGATAATTCTTTTTAATATCTGGTGTTACAGAGCGTTAAATGCTTAACAGTTTGCAACAGAAAGCCTCCACTACAAAAGAAGTTTGCACAGGTATTTTTATTAGCAATGCAATCCAGATAAGGCTTTTAATCTAATATGCTGGAGAGTTTTCTTCCCCAAAACAGAATTACAAAGAAAAGGAGATAGCTTCCTTTGTTTTAAGTAGGAGGCAGAATCATTCTTTTAGAAAGCAGTTCCCACTGTTTCTGTTAACCTATTGTAGGAACAGTAGAAAAATCTGTGTATGCCACAGCAAACTTACACATGATAAAGACAGAATTCCTGAAAACCCTGAAATAGTCTATTTCTATCAGGATAGTACTTGGGGTGCTGCTTTATTGGCTTTGAAAACACTGTAAAATAAGCTCAGTAATGTTACCATGAGATAAAAAAATATATTCCTGGCTAAGAATAACTTGCGTGTTTGTTATGGAAATTTAATTCATATAGTGTTTACAGAAGTACTTTTGTAACTTCCAGACTTTCTAAAACATTCTGCTTAAAAACTGTATAATATACAATTCCAAAGTCTCTGCTCTCGAGATAAACACAAGAGGAAGCAAGTGGCCACGTGTGCTGGTAACCTTCCATTACATTCATAGGTAAGAACACTCCACGGCTACATTCAGATCATGGTTTGCACAGACCAGCTATTAATTCTGAGGTCCAATTAGGTGCAGAGATGAAATTACTCCTATTCACGTTGAAGTGATTTGCTTTGTTTAAAAAAAAAAAGCAGCTATTGTCTAGCGTTCATTTTTCTACTGAGAACTTTAAATTAGTTCCTTATTAGAACAGGTTGCTACTCAGTCTTCTTTTTTTTTTAAGCTGAATTTCATCATTTATCTGAAGAGAAAATATGCAAAATAACTGGTCTTGTTAAGAGTGCAATATTATATTTTTATGTAAAAATAAAAAATAAATTGGGGGATTATTTATTCAGCATGAACTTAATATGTATATGTTTGAAACACATCATAATGTGCATGCATGCTGTAGCAAATATTTCTGTAAATTATCACAAGCTCTGTTACCTTTGTATACACTGCCACTTCAAATTGGGAATAAATTTCATAAAAATAGATTTAAGGACCTGTTCTTAATACAATTTAAATATTATGACTACATCTCAAATTGGTGGCTTTTTTTGGTAACTCATATAGTTTCTCTTTAGCCCCCCTATAAATTTATGTCACTGAAAAGGATAACTTTCATTTTTGAATTGTGGTCTTTGTGAGAAATTTTATGTTTTAACCTTTAAATGGAGTTTAGACAGAAATCCTAAGGTAAACCATTCATTTTTTTAAAAAAAAGAATATCTGCCCCTCCAATCCTCCTCCCCCACCAATAGCACATCTGAATTGGGCCCCTACTGTGTACCAGGGGCCACACTAAGTGCTGAGGTACAGTGGTTCCCTGCACTCCTAGAGAAAATGCTGTCAGTAACACAATGTGAGTTGTTACAAAACATGGTCAGTGCTGTGAAAGAGGAGCAGACGGTCCTCTGAGAGAATATAACCGAAGAATTCAGTCTAGACCAAGGGGGTCCAGAAAAGTCAAATTGTCGTTGACAGTGAACGGATGAAGAGAACCCCGACAGGTGGAGATGGACTCGGATGTGTTCCATGCCATCCGTCTGCCAAGGACTGAGAACCATCAGCGGGCAGATGTCCAGTGAAGGAAACGCCTCAGCTTCTCTGGAGGGCCCTGCAAAACAGTGGCTGAGTCCATCCGCCCAGCCGCACTCCAGGAGCACAGAAGTACTCTTTCTTTCTGCTTTGCATCTGCGGTGTCTGAAGGATTCTCAAGCCAAGAGCACACCTGCTTCTCAGTGTCTGTTCCTAAAAGAACTCAGGAGCAGCATGTGTCAGTGTGATCCGGCCCAGCTGGACATCCTCGCTTTACCTGCAAGCCTGAGATGGACTCTTCCGCTCCGCAGCGCACAGTGCAAGCCCACATATAGGTGAGGGGGAGGGAGGGGCAGTGGGGAAGCTCTTCCCAGCCCCTCAGACAGGATTGGGCACGTTCAGGGTGGTATGGCCATAGACTTCCCAGCCCCTCCGATCTGTTCCTCGCCAGTCTGGATGACCTGTTAATGTCTTGAGTCAAAGAAGAGCTGCAGGGGTTCCCATTCCAGAGGGTGCCATAGGGCGATCCTGAGCCTACCCCCATCCACAGACACCCTGACTCCCCAGCTCCACACTGAACAGTTCCCTCTGAAAGAAACCCAAGAGCTTGCGAAGCAAGTCTTGAGAAGCTGGTAAGCAAAACTCACATCAGAACGGATAGGAGAGGCTGAGACACACTCTCACCATAAACCCCACTCCCAGCCCAGCAGCCCATGGTCAGGGTGGGGGACCAACAGTTCCCAGATGCTCCCTGAGGAGGGGAGGATTTGAACCCCACATCAGTATCCAAGCTTTTAAGATCTGTACCTGAGAGAGGCACCCCCAACCAAAACATCTAGCTTTAAAAGCCTAGTCCATAAGACCAGGCCCATAACACCCATGAGCTTATAGCATCTGAGAAACAGGTCTCCAGGGGCTCTCCCAGACCCACCGGGCTAGCACCCCAGGTCCCGGCACGGAGGCCTCAGACTGAAAGGTGCCAAGTCTGTCTGGGTAAGAGGCCTGTTGCGTATCTCGAAAGCCTGAGGGGCAGTCATTTAACACATTTCTAGAGGCCACAGAAATACTACCCAAAGACAGCCGAGACTGGCAGGCACCATCATTGTGCTCAGCCGCTCTCCTCCCAGGATCTGCTAGGAAGGCACAGGTCTGGGGCCCCAGATTTTGTGGCTGCCTCCCAGAGGGATGCCCCTTCAATCCCCTAGCTCTGGTAGCCAACCAGGCTTACTTTCCCAAGCTCCACGACTGTAACAAACAGAGAAACAGTTCTTAACCAGCCACCACCCAGGGAACGGTACAGAAGCAGCAGACAAGCTCCCTTCTTTCCAGGAAAGAGGCCTGTGAGCTTTTCTTCACAGCTATGGGGCAGGAGAGGGGTTGCTGCTTAAGCACACATCCTGAGGTCACTGCAGGCACTGGGGAGGCCGGTGGGTATCACATTCATGCTGGCCCTCTGTCCTGCCCAGGTCTCCAGCGTCTCAGAGAAAGGCACTTTTGACGTCTCTAGCATTGCCACCCAGAGGCCACATCCCTTGAAAGCCTGGCTGTAGTGGGCAGCAGTGCTTGTGTTCACAGCTTCAATGGGACAGTAGCAAAGAAGCACTTCTTAACTACATCCTAGGGCTTCCTGCACCTCTCCCAGTCTTCCCCAGAAAGAGGGCTACTTGTGTGCCTTAAAAGCCACTGCCTGGGGGTCCAGCCTCCAATCAGCCTTTAGAAAAACGAAAACCTTTAGTCTCGAAGGCCTTCACTCACTCCCATGGAGCAAACTCAAGCAGTTACTGCTGAGATCAGTAACTTGTAGGACTCCATTCCTCCTTAAGGGAAATACACAATTTGATGGAAACTTTTTGAGCTGTTCTAAGAGCTGCGACTGCGCAGAAGCGGCCGAAAGGAGCTACCCCATGTCCAAGGTCAGGGGCAGCCTGGAGGAGCTACCCCACGTCCAACGTCAGGGGCGGTGGCCGAGAGTGCCAGGCTGCGATGGTGCAGGAGTGGTTGAGAGGAGCTATCCCCCACCCAAGGCCAGGGGCAGCGGCCGAGAGGAGCAACCCCACGTCTAAGGAGTGGTGGCTGCGTGGGTGCAGGAGGGACAAAGGAGCTACCCCACGTTCAAGGTCAGGAGGGGCGGCGGTGAGGAGATACCCCTTGTCCAAGGTAAGGAGCAGTGGCTGTGCTTTGCTGGAGCAGTCGTGAAGAGATACCCCACATCCAAGGTAAGAGAAACCCGAGTAAGATGGTAGCTGTTGCGAGAGGGCATCAGAGGGCAGACACACTGAAACCATAATCACAGAAAACTAGGCAATCTAACCACGTGGACCACAGCCTTGTCTAACTCAATGAAACTAAGCCGTGCCCTGTGGGGCCACCCAAGACGGGCGGGTCATGGTGGAGAGGTCTGACAGAATGTGGTCCACTGGAGAAGGGAATGGCAAACCACTTCAGTATTCTTGCCTTGAGAACCCCATGAACAGTACGAAAAGGCAAAATGATAGGATACTGAAAGAGGAACTCCCCAGGTCAGTAGGTGCCCAGTATGTTACTGGAGATCAGTGGAGAAATAACTCCAGAAAGAATGAAGGGATGGAGCCAAAGCAAAAACAATACCTAGTTGTGGATGTGACTGGTGATAGAAGCAAGGTCTGATGCTGTAAAGACCAATATTGCATAGGAACCTGGAATGTCAGGTCCATGAATCAAGGCAAATTGGAAGTGGTCAAACAGGAGATGGCAAGAGTGAACATTGACATTCTAGGAATCAGCGAACTAAAATGGACTGGAATGGGTGAATTTAACTCAGATGAATATTATATCTACTACTGCAGGCAGGAATCCCTTAGGAGAAATGGAGTAGCCATCATGGTCAACAAGAGAGTCCAAAATGCAGTACTTGGATGCAATCTCAAAACGACAGAATGATCTCTCTTTGTTTCCAAGGCAAACCATTCAATATCATAGTAATCCAAGTCTATGCCCCAACCAGTAATGCTGAAGAAGCTAAAGTTGAACACTTCTATGAAGACCTACAAGGCCTTTTAGAACTAACACCCAAAAAAGATGTCCTTTTCATTATAGGGGACTGGAATGCAAAAGTAGGAAGTCAAGAAACACCTTGAGTAACAGGCAAATTTGGCCTTGGAGTACAGAATGAAGCAGGGCAAAGGCTAATACAGTTTTGCCAAGAGAACACACTGGTCATAGCAAACACCCTCTTCCAACAACACAAGAGAAGACTCTACACATGGACATCACCAGATGGTCAACACCGAAATCAAATTGATTATATTTTTAAATCCAAAGATGGAGAAGCTCTATACAGTCAGCAAAAACAAGACTGGGAGCTGACTGTGGCTCAGATCATGAACTCCTTATTGCCAAATTCAGACTTAAATTGAAGAAAGTAGGGAAAACCACTAGACCATTCAGGTATGACCCAAATCAAATCCCTTATGATTATACAGTAGAAGTGAGAAATAGATTTAAGGGCCTAGATCTGATAGAGTGCCTGATGAACTATGGATGGAGGTTCGTGACACTGTACAGGAGACAGGGATCAAGACCATCCCCATGGAAAAGAAATGCAAGAAAGCAAAATGGCTGTCTGAGGAGGCCTTACAAATAACTGTGAAAAGAAGAGAAGCGAAAAGCAAAGGAGAAAAGGAAAGATATATGCATCTCAATGCAGAGTTCCAAAGAATAGTAAGAAGAGATAAGAAAGCCTTCCTCAGTGATCAGTACAAAGAAATAGAGGAAAACAACAGAATGCGAAAGACTAGCGATCTCTTCAAGAAAATTAGAGATACAGAAGGAACATTTCATGCAAAGATGGGCTCAATAAAGGACAGAAATTGTATGGACCTAACAGAAGCAGAAGATATTAAGAAGAGGTAGCAAGAATACACAGAAGAACTGTACAAAAAAGAGCTTCCTGACCAAGATAATCACGATGGTGTGATCACTCACCTAGAGCCAGACATCTTGGAATGTGAAGTCAAGTGGGCCTTAGAAAGCATCACTACAAACAAAGCTAGTGGAGGTGATGGAATTCCAGTTGAGCTATTTCAAATCCTGAAAGATGCTGCTGTGAAAGTGCTGCACTCGATATGCCAGCAAATTTGGAAAACTCAGAAGTGGCCACAGGACTGGAAAAGGTCAGTTTTCATTCCAATCCCAAACAAAGGCAATGCCAAAGAATGCTCAAACTACTGCACAATTGCACTCATCTCACATGCTAGTAAAGTAATGCTCAAAATTCTCCAAGCCAGGCTTCAGCAATACATGAACTGTGAACTTGCAGATGTTCAAGCTGGTTTTAGAAAAGGCAGAGGAACCAGAGATCAAATTGCCAACATCCACTGGATCATGGAAAAAGCAAGAGAGTTCCAGAAAAACATCTATTTCTGCTTTATTGACTATGCCAAAGCCTTTGACTGTGTGGATCACCACAGACTTCGGAAAATTCTGAAAGAGATGGGAATACAGACCACCTGACCTGCCTCTTGAGAAACCTATATGCAGGTCAGGAAGCAACAGTTAGAGCTGGACATGGCACAACAGATTGGTTCCAAATAGGAAAAGGAGTACATCAAGGCTGTATATTGTCACCCTGCTTATTTAACTTCTATGCAGAGTACATCATGAGAAATGCTGGGCTGGAAGAAGCACAGGCTGGAATCAAGATTGCTGGAAGAAACATCAATCACCTGAGATATGCAGATAACACCACCCTTATGGCAGAAAGTGAAGAGGAACTAAAAACCCTCTGGATGAAAGTGAAAGAGGAGAGTGAAAAAGTTGGCTTAAAGCTCAACATTCAGAAAATGAAGATCATGGCATCTGGTCCCATCACTTCATGGGAAATAGATGGGGAAACAGTGGAAACAGTGTCAGACTTTATTTTGGGGGGGCTCCAAAATCACTGCAGATGGTGACTGCAGCCATGAAATTAAAAGACGCTTACTCCTTGGAAGGAAAGTTATGACCAACCTAGATAGCATATTCAAAAGCAGAGATATTACTTTGCCGACTAAGGTCTGTCTAGTCAAGGCTATGGTTTTTCCTGTGGTCATGTATGGATGTGAGAGTTGGACTGTGAAGAAAGCTGAGCACTGAAGAATTGATGCTTTTGAACTGTGGTGTTGGAGAAGACTCTTGAGGGTCCCTTGGACTGCAAGGAGATCCAGCCAGTCCCTTCTGAAGGAGATCAACCCTGGGATTTCTTTGGAAGGAATGATGCTAAAGCTGAAACTCCAGTACTTTGGCCACCTCATGAGAAGAGTTGACTCATTGGAAAAGACTCTGATACTGGGAGGGATTGGGGGCAGGAGGAGAAGGGGACAACTGAGGATGAGATGGCTGGATGGCATCACGGACTTGATGGACATGAGTCTGAGTGAACTCCAGGAGATGGTGATGGACAGGGAGGCCTGGCGTGCTGTGATCATGGGGTCGCAAGGAGTCGGACACGACTGAGCAACTGAACTGGACTAAACTGGTAGACCTGAGAACAACTTTCATCAATTGGAAGAACTTACTGACCAACTCTCCAGAGAAGGAAATTTTCAGTGGTCCAAGAACAGCAGAATCTGTGTCTCCACCAAACCTTATCTAGACCTCTGTATAGTCAGAGGCAGATCCTCAACTGAGACCCAAGCTGTGGGCAACCGGACGTCAGTCCCCTTACCCAGCCCATCAGGGTGCATTCTGAGTCACTGGAAACTATGGCTCCACCTCAGTGATGAAGAAACAACTTTCTTCTTTTGTAATACTGTCTGGCCAGAATACCAACTAAGTGACCAGGAGAAATGGCCAGAGAATGGCTTGTTAAGTCATAGCACCATGCTCCAACTAGGCTTGTTCTGTGAGAGAAGAGAATTGGCATGAGATTCCCTATGTGCAATGCTCTGGCCTTTAACCAGAGCAGGGACTCCAGGAAAAGTGCAGACTTAGACCTGCTCAGCTGTCTAACTCAAGGAAGAAGACCTCACTCTCCTTGTGGAAAGGACCCCCTGAGCACCCCTTATATTTATTTCCCTTTGCCCCGAATGCTCCAAATACTCACCACAAACTTCAGAAGATGACAGTGGGGCCTAACACCCCCACCTCCCAAATGGTTGAGGTGGCCTTTAAAAGGTTTTCAATAACCAAGATGTTACAGAAGAAGAAAAAGATGAAGAAGCAAGCCACCTTGTCTGTGGCAGTGCTGCACATCACCTCAGGGAACCCAGGAGGAAAGAATAACAAAGCCTCACAGGTCAGCACCCCCTGCCACCAACGTGGAATGTGGGACATGCAGGCTACCAGCAAAGCTGGCTTCTAGTCAATGCGCTTACTGCAAGAAAGAAGGAAGACCTGAGCTAAACCTCCTTCCTTTCAGCTCCCGATAAGTAAAGAAGCAGACTGGGGGCTCCCCAACTGGTCCATCAAAACACCCCATCTTCCTTGAGGAGCGCTAGTTAGCCTAGAAGTTGGGGGAGAGCCAGTTGAGGTTTGTCTTGTTTGGCCATGCCGCATGGCATGTGGGATCTTAGTCCCCCCGCTCCGGGGACTGAACCCACATCCCCAGCATTGCAAGGCAGAGTCTTAACCATTGGACCACCACGGAAGGCCCCAACTGTGTTTTTGTTAGACAGCAGAGCAACATTCCCAGTGTTGACAACTCGAAGGGATTCCCTCTCCAAGACATCAAAAGGGTCTCAGGAAAGGAAGATACAAGGAAGTGTTGCCCTGAAAATTCCCCAGATGAGGCTCCTTTGACAATCTAAAACTGGTTTTGCACTCAGGCATACAAGCAACATCAGGGGGTACGGGAGAGTTGACCGAGGCCAAGGTTTATACCCTGCTGAAAAGAGTCATAAAGATGTTCACTGAGAGCAGGAGGACAGTGCACTGATGAAATAAAAACTCACATTTTAAGGAAAGACAAGAAAAAATTAAACATAAAACTATTTCTCCGCAGGTTTGGGCCTCCTCTTCCCTCCCCACAGTGTGCATGGTGCATCTGCGTTTAGTGTGACCCAGATCTTCCCAATGGCCACCTCCTGGCACCAGCTGCATAACTTCTCCAGGGGGTCTTCCCAACCCAGGGGTCAAACCCATGTCTCCTGCATTGGCAGGCGGATTCTTCTACCAGTGAGCCACCTGGGAATCCCAAATGTTTACTTAGGATCTTACTAATGCTACTAGCTATAGTATAAGATTATTATTTCTTGCGTTTCCAAATGTATGACTGAGCCTCAGATAAAAATTAAGATGATGAGGCAACTTGAAGCAACTGATCAGATTTATAGTTCTATAAGAGCAGTGACTGTAATGGTTTTACTCTAGAATGGTAAGAAGCAACCAGAAGGAACCATTTTCAGGACCATTACAGACTAGATAAGACAGGTGGTCCAGAGGCTTGGGATTACTGTTAAGGTGGCCTAGGCCAGTAATAGACAGTAAATGGCCTAGCAACGAAATCCTTGCCTGACCTGGGGGTGGGCATTCCAAGCATAGGAAGACAAAATGCTTCCCAAATCTTGGTCGAAATTAAGACCAAAAGGGAAGGGTCTGTTCCATAGAGAATGTTGCTTGCCATCCAGTTCTCTGATAATCAAGTCCCTACAGTCACAGACTTAGAATACATTTTGAAAGGAATTCAGGGTGAAGATCAGGATGAGGTACTCTGTGCTCTGGGAAAACTGACAGAACTAGCCCTATGATAGTTAGATATTTTCAAGAGAAATTTTTTATGAAGCTGGATTCTTGCATCTTCCCAACTTGGAAAAGCACTAGATCCATTAACTAGGATGTCTGTTCGTCATGGCTGGCAGCAGCCTTCTACTGAGATAAATGTTTGATTTCAGGTATTCATCACCAAAATCACATACACTGACGTCCCCCACTCCCACCTCTTCAAAACCGTTCTCAGTGCTTTCTTAGAGACTGTGTCCTGGGCCACAGTCCTCAGTTTGGCTCACATAAAATTTTCCATTTTTTCTTAGATTGACTGTTGATCATTTTTTGTTGACACTTATAAGAACAATGCATGAACAAAGCAAGAATATCAACAAAGAAAAAGAAAATGTAAGAAACTACCAAACAGAAATCACAGAGCTGAAGAATATAATGACTGAACTGAAAAATACAATAAAGGAGTTCAACAATAGATTCAGTGAAGCACCAGAAAAGATCAGTAAACTCTAAGACAGGGATAGCAGTGGAACTCATCCAATCGGAGAAGCTAAGAGAAAAAGGAATTTAAAAAAGTGAAGAGAGCTTAAAGGACTTGTAAAACATCAAGTGGATCGATATTTATATTATAGGGATCCCAGAAGGAGAAGAAAGAAAGGGGTAACAGGCTCATTTAGAGAAATAATGGCTGAAAACTCCCTAACCTGAGGAAGAAAACAGAAGTTCAGATCCAGAAAGCCCAGAGACTTCCAAATGAACCCAAGGAAACCCACACCAAGATACATTATAATTAAATTGTCAAAAGTGAAAGAATGGTTACAAGGCAATATTTAGAAAAGTGAGCAGGGAGGAAAGAAATTCAATAGCTTAACATCTGGAGATTGAAACTGCTGGAGGTTTTGAATCATCCACGTTACCCTTACTTTGCTGATTATTCTTCAGCTATTTCCAGTGTGTCCCAAATTGGAGGCAAAATATCCCTATTTATTTAGAAACTGTCTAATCCTTGAGCAACTCTATTTTTTTTTTTCAATATACCAGTTAGGTCAACACTCCATATACTATGAAGCCAAAGCATTTCAAACTTAACAGGCTTAAAAAATTGCTTGAGCAGTTGGGCTGGGGAGGCATGCTGAGGGAATAAAACAAAGAATGGCCATTTGAAATAACCATCCAAGACTGAGGTCGAAGGGAAGCAGAGAGATTTTAGGTTCAGCATAAACTGAACCTAAAACCTGAACCTGAACCTATTTCAGAGTATCACACACAGAGTACAAACACACATGACATTTATCAGCGTCCCCCATCCCAGGTCACATTCAGTTTAAAACTTCACAATTTAAAAAGCAGCTACACCTGTTGACACAAAATATATACACTTGACTGTACACTGAGTTGGAAAGGAGGTACCACTAATTTTGTTGTGTTACATGAGCTGAACAGAAAAATACACCCTGCCAATTTGGGGATGCTGGGTTGCAACTCGGCAATTTCAGAGAAACTAAACAATACAATATGTCCTTTGAGGCCAAAAATGACTAGGAGATCATTTGAGTCTGGGCTACAGTATCCTTGCTCAAGTGCTGAGCTTGTTTTTTCTCTCATGAACAAAGTTAATGAGAGATGAGTTTAGAAAAGAGTGTTTTGCCGCAAAATTTGGTTCATTTCCCAAAGTAAATTAAACTGTTCTTATCGAAATGTCTGAAGGCTGATCAGTTCAGTTCAATTCAGTTGTTTAGTCGTGTCCGACTCTTTGCGACCCCATGAATCGCAGCACGCCAGGCCTCCCTGTCCATCACCATCTCCCAGAGTTCACTCAAACTCACGTCCATCGAGTCAGTGATGCCATCCAGCCATCTCATCCTCTGTCGTCCCCTTCTCCTTCTGCCCCCAATCCCTCCCAGCATCAGAGTCTTTTCCAATGAGTCAACTCTTCACATGAGGTGGCCAAAGTACTGGAGTTTCAGCTTTAGCATCATTCCTTCCAAAGAACACCCAGGGCTGATCTCCTTTAGAAATGGACTGGTTGGATCTCCTTGCAGTCCAAGGGACTCTCAAGAGTCTTCTCCAACACCACAGTTCAAAAGCATCAATTCTTCAGCGCTCAGCTTTCTTCACAGTCCAACTCTCACATCCATACATGACCACTGGAAAAACCAATAGCCTTGACTAGACAGACCTTTGTTGGCAAAGTAATGTCTCTGCTTTTGAATATGCTACCTAGGTTGGTCATAACTTTCCTTCCAAGGAGTAAGCGTCTTTTAATTTCATGGCTGCAGTCACCATCTGCAGTGATTCTGGAGCCCAAAAAAATAAAGTATGACACTGTTTCCACTGTTTCCCCATCTATTTCCCATGATGTGATGGGACCAGATGCCATGATCTTCGTTTTCTGAATGTTGAGCTTTAAGCCAACTTTTTCACTCTCCTCTTTCACTTTCATCAAGAGGCATTTTAGTTCCTCTTCACTTTCTGCCATAAGGGTGGTGTTATCTGCATATCTGAGGTTATTGATATCACAATAAGTCATTCTTTCATCCTCAGATCTTAATTTAAAAAAAACTTTAAGTTATCATTAGAATACCATTTCAAGCATTAAGAAAAAAGACTACTTTTTCTGAGATTTTTAGGAAAAAAACTAGAATTTTCATATTTGTTGATATAACCTAAATACAAATGGTTACTTAGCTAATTTCATCCTCATTTCAAGATTTCTGTTTTCTTCTTAGAGGATTAGCTAATTATGTGCTTTCTATAGGTAATATTGTACACACAGTGTTTTATTACAACCAAGTAAAATCCACTCCTGTGTATTCCTAGTTAGATAGGAGTTAGACATACTGGACACAAATATTTATAATAAATTTTGAAGAAAAAAGAAACTTATTAGATTTGGACCAGGGTAGAACGAAACCAGCGGAGAGGGCGACGGCAGTGCTCTTGCCTGGAAAGTCCCATGGACGGAGGAGCCTGGTGGGCTGCAGTCCATGGGGTCACGCAGAGTCGGACACGACTGAAGCGACTTAGCAACAGCAGAAGGAAACCAGTGTTGCCCAGACTCAAAGGTATAAGAAAGTGAAAGTGGTCAGTGAGTTAGGGCCAGAAGGTGAAAGTGAGGGAATGAGGGGAAATTAAAAAGATAAACCAAGGACTTCTGCTCCCATCCACTTTGGGGAAATTGGGATCAGATTCACCCTGCCATCATAGACAACTGGAAACTGGAGATCCTGTGTGAAACAAAGATTTTCAAACTGGAAAACACACAACACAGATCCATGATCCCTGAGAAAGAGGCTACAAACTAAATGAATCCTGTTGTTGCTTCAGCTTTCTGCCTGGGGGCACTTACAAGCCACGGTGCAGAAGGGGCTCCTCCTGAAGAATACTGAAGTCTTGAAATGAGGATCAGAGAGTAGAGTTTGGGGAAGCTGAGAAACTGGAATCTATGGCACAGAGTTCATCAGGAGGTTGCTTCCCAGACAAAGAGAACCAGGTTCCCGGTTGTGGAGCCCCTGGAAACTCTGGCTGAATGCTAAGTCGTGTGTGCAGAAGATGAAATGCCCTAGGTCTGAGCAAAGAACTCCCAGGGAGCCGTAAGCTGAACAAGTCCTAGAGCTCCCAGGGGAATTGACTTCTAACCAATCAGAGAACAAACTTCGTTGAACAAACAAGTATCCCGTCAATACCTCAGAAGAGTCATATCACAGTAGGAAGGCTAAACTAGTCTTAGAATAGAGGCTGAAGTGCTTTAAAATAAGATTCCAAAGTATCAAACTGATCCGTAAGGAACTTAACTGCCTGCCAGGACAAAGTCCCTGTTACATCAACAAAATCTAGGCACACAACAACATACATTAGCAATGTCTAGCATCCAATTTAAAAATTACTAGATAAGGCAAGAAATAAGAAAATGTGACCCTAAACTGGAGAAAACTAATTTGAAGGAAACAAATCAAGAAAGGAAAGAAAATGGAATTCACGGAGAAGCATAATAAAATAGCTATTAAAATATGTTCAGTATGCTCAAGGATTTAAAGAAAAACGAGTCTAATGAGAAAAATGAAAGATTCCAGAAAACCAAATGGAAATTCTAGAGATAAACATAAAGTATCTGAAATGAAAAAAAACAATTAGATTTTATGTGATTTAAATTTTTCCAGTTTTATTGAGATATAATTGACAACAAACAGCCCAATCAAAAAACGGGCAGAAGATCTAAATAGACATTTCTCTAAAGAGGATAAACAGATGGCCAACAAGCACATGAAAAGATGCTCAAAGTTGCTAATTATTACAGAAATGAAAATCAAAACCACAATAAGGTATAGCACACACCAGTCAGAATGGCCATTATCAAGAAGTCTACACATAATACATGTTGGAGATGGTGTGGAGAAAAGGGAACCCACCTACACTGTTGTGGAAATGTTATTGTTGCAGCCTCTATGGAAAACAGTTTGTTGCTGCTGCTGCTGCTGCTAAGTCACTTCAGCTGTGTCCAACTCTCTGCGACCCCGTAGACGGCAGCCCATGAGGCTCCCCCATCCCTGGGATTCTCCAGGCAAGAACACTGGAGTGGGTTGCCATTTCCTTCTCCAATTCATGAAAGTGAAGTCGTTCAGTTGTGTCCGACTCTTAGCAACCCCATGGACTACAGCCCATCAGACTCCTCGGTCCATGGGGTTTTCCAGGCAAGAGCACTGGAGTGGGGTGCAATTTGTAGGTTCCTCAAAAAACTAAACCTAGAACTACCATGCGATCCAGTAATTCCACTCCTGGGCATAAATCTGAAGAAAATGGAAAGACTAATTTGAAAAGATACAAGCACCCCAATGTTCACAGCAGCACTATTTACCATAGCCAAGATATGGAAGCAACCTAAGTGTCCACCAACACATGAATCTAGATAAAGAAGATGTGTATAAACATATATATATATATATATATATATATATATATATATATATACACACAATGGAATACTACTAAACCATAAAAAGTATAAAAATTTTGCCATTTGCAATAACATGGATGGACTTGGAGGGCATTTAGTGAAATAAATAAGATAAAGACAAATACTGAATGTTATCATTTATTTGTGAAATCTTTCCAGTGGTCATGTATGGATGTGAGAGTTGGACTGTGAAGAAAGCTGAGCGCTGAAGAATTGATGCTTTTGAACTGTGGTGTTGGAGAAGACTCTTGGGAGTCCCTTGGACTGCAAGGAGATCCAACCAGTCCATTTCTAAAGGAGATCAGCCCTGGGTGTTCTTTGAAAGGAATGATGCTAAAGCTGAAACTCCAGTACTTAGGCCACCTCATGCAAAGAGTTGACTCATTGGAAAAGACTCTGATGCTGGGAGGGATTGGAGGCAGGAGGAGAAGGGGACGACAGAGGATGAGATGGCTGGATGGCATCACTGACTCAATGGACGTGAGTTTGAGTGAACTCTGGGAGATGGTGATGGACAGGGAGGCCTGGCGTGCTGCGATTCATGGGGTCGCAAACAGTTGGACACTACTGAGCGACTGAATTGAACTGAACTGAAAAAATAAAAAGAATGAATATAACAAAACAGAAACAGACAGACATAGAGAACAAACTAGTGGTTACCCATGGGGAAGAGGAAATTGGAGAGAGGCAAGGTAGGGGTTTGGGATTATGAGATACAAACTACCATCTGGAAAATAAATAAGCTACAAAGATATACAGCACAGGGAATATAGCCAATATTTATAATAAATTTAAATGGAGTATAACCCATAAAAAATTTTTTTTTCTTTTTATTTTATTTATTTATTTTTTTAATTTTAGTTTATTTTTTAAATTTTAAAATCTTTAATTCTTACATGCATTCCCAAACATGAACCCCCTCCCACCTCCCTCCCCATAACATGTTGCACAACTGAAACGAATATAATATTGTATTAATAAATCAACTATACCTCAATTTAAAAAAAAGATGAAAACTTCCGAACAACGATAGGACAAACAGAAAACAAACTAATAGCAAGACTCTAGATTTAAACCCAAACACATGATAATTACATAAGAAGTAAGTGATCCAAACGCTCCAATTAAAAGGCCAGGTTTGTCAGGCTGAATATAAAAGCAAGCTCCAACTCTCTGCTGACTACAAGAAGAGAGACTCCCTCTTTAAGAATAAAGACACAAGTAAGTTTAAAAGGGTGGGAAAAGATACATCATGCAAACACCATTGTAAGAAATCTGTGTGGCCGTATGGATATCAAAGATATCAGACCCCAGGGCAAAGGACAGGAAATGGATGTCCAGGGTCTGGAGCCAGGTTGCAGGTGACAGCAGCTAAGGAAATAAAATTTACATTTTTAGGCAGAACAAGAACATTTAAACACAAAATTGTCTCTTTCTGTCCATTTGGACCTCCACCCTCCCAAATATGCAGTGCACATTTCTGTTGCATATTATCAAGACGGTTCTCCAAGATGAGAGTGCATGCCTCAAGATCATTTTCCACGCTTTCTTCTGATTCTATCAACGTAACTTCTTAAAAGACCAGCTACTTTTAAGAAGCTTATTTCTCAGCTCTGTAGGGGGTTATGTATTGGCTTACCTGGACTATAATATCCTATATCCCTGGGGGACTTCATGTAAAAAATCAACATGCCATTTTGATATACAATCTTTTGTCTCAAAAAAGTATATGATTATGCCTTTGACTTCTAATAGGTGGAACTGTTCTCAGAGCTTTCTGAGTTTATCTTCTGGGTTGTAATCCTGCGTTTGGCTCAGATAAAATTCTCTTTTCTTCTTAGCTTGATGGTTAATTGAATTTTTGTGAATGCAGCAGTCCTGGCTGATGGACAGAGATAAGACAGAATCAGAATCACCTGGAGAGGAAGGCTGACATCACCAACTGCTAGGCTGCATCCCATTCAGCGGGGCTGGGATTGGTCCTGAAATTTTGCATTTCTAACAAGCCCCCAGATGATGCTGATCTTGCTGGTCAATGGATTCACTGGGGGAGCCACTGGCTCCGAATGATCCTCTTCTTTCTCTTTAAAATGGACAATTCTATCTTAAGAGATATTGTAAGAAATTCGAAAGATAAAATAAGTGAAGAATCTGAAAGTGTAGATATTGATTTCCCTTAAAATCGACTGATTAGAATTAATTGAGATGGGAGTTGGGATACTAAGGGAACGGAGGATTCAGCCTTAGCCAGCTACCTGGGGAGTGGTGCCTCTGAGTCAAGGAAATACAGAAGAAATCGATTTGGGGTGGAAATAACGAGCCCAATTTTAGATTTGTTGAATTTTAAATGCAGTACTCATTTATCTTTCTCACTTTTTCAAAAAGGTCAGTGCAGTGGCTGAGTCCTTTTACTATAGTTTAATTATGTGCCTTAAAAGGGCATTTCCAAGCTGTGGGGGGGGGGGGGGGAATAAAATCTGTGTGAGCTGTTTTCTGGCCCCAGGTGGGCCTTCCTGACCTCTGCATTTGCGTCAGACACTTGGCGTCTTGGAAGTTGCACATTTGTCTAAGGCAAATGTCAAGTCAACTCGGATCCGAGATCTAAGCAACCAGTGAACCGCGCGCCCTTTACCACACGGAAGGGCGGTACTGGCCTCCTTTTCTTGCCCATCTTGCTAACACTGCTTGAAGTGTAATGTAGCTTTCCTATTCCAAAGGTTTTGTATTATTTTACCAGGAGTTGGAAAAATGTACGGCGCCTATACTGTTTCTCCCTAAAGGAAAAGGATGATAATAACGGAGAAGTTTAAAACATCTCCATCGCAAAACGCTTACAGTTCAGAAGGCATGAAGCATCGCCAAGGATTTCCCCGCGGAAACAGCTTCTGCTGTCTACGAACACTGGTCGCAGCCCAGGAGCACAGCTCGCGCCTGGTTCCCACTCCCAAAGCGCCGGGTTGGCGCGGTCTTCCCCTCATTTCCCGTTACTTAGCAACGTCCCGGTAAGTGGAGACAATGCCCTGTGAATCTGTAGTGCCTTGTGTATTAAGCGTTTCTCCTTTCACTGCCCCCCATGGGGGTGGGGTGGGTATATTGTGTATTCTTTAGTAATGGATGGCTACTGGCCGCGCCCAGCACGGTTGGTCCAGAAACTAACCCTCAAGCAAGGATGAAGACGCCAAAGGCTCAGGTCCCCGAAGCCCGCGAGGACCACGGCCCTAAGACCCTGCCTTGACCCCTCATCTCCCTTCCCCCAGCCCCTGGGCTACGCGCGCCCCCAGTGGAGAGAGGGGCCAGACGGGGGGCGCGGGGCCGAGCCGCGGGCGCGCGGAGCAGAGCGCGGGGTCGGGGAGCGGGCCCGAGGGGCGAGCGGAGGGCGCGGAGCCCCGGTGCGGGAGCCCCGGTGACGCACCAGTGACGTCGACGGCGGCGGGCGGGATTTCCCGGCCCCTCCCGGGCGCCCGGCGAGACCCCGCCGCGGAGTGGGCGCGAAAAGCCGTGGACGCGAGGAGGTGGGGGCCCGGGACTGGACGCGCTCCCGGAACCCGGCCTGGGGTGCTGAGCAGAGTGCTTGGAGTCCGAGTGACTGCGCGCTCCAGCGGGGCCGGGGCTCGGCCCCCTGCGCGCCCGCCCGGCTCACGTGGTCTCTCCCCCGCCCGGGCCGGGAGGCGCGGGGCGGGGCGGGGCCGCTGACGCGGCGCGGAGACCCCGCGGGCGGAGCAGGCGCGGCGCGGGGCGCGCGTTTCCACCGCTCAGCGGGTCAGTGTCGAGGTGCGGGAGTCCCGGAGCGGAACCGGCGCCGGGCTTGAGGGGCGATGCCGCGCGGTCTGGCCGCCCCCCGCGAGCACCGCCCCGGAGACAAAGCCCGCGCGTGAGCGGCGCCCTCGGCCCGGGTAAGTGGGCGCCCGCTGGCGGGTCGGTCGGGGCGTGTCGGTGGGGCACGGATGGCACAGCCCTTGCTCCCGTGAGCTCGGGGCGAGCCGGAGACAAAAGGGAAACTCGGGCTGGACCGTCTCTGGAACTGGAGAGACGGGTCTGGTGCCTGCGTCGTCCTACAGCTGTCGGAGGAAGCTCGCGAAACGCACACCTGTGATAATCTTGGCCACGAACGGCGAGCCCGGCCCTCGTGGCGCCGGCACAGGTGGGTATCAGCGGCCCGGCGGGGGCTCCTCAAATCCGGGACCCTCCGCAAAGCCCTTCTCAAACCCAAGCGCAGGTTTGGACAGACAACTCGGAACGTTGAAGGGGTCTCCTGGGGGTCGCGGTCGCCCCATTTGTCCGGCTTGAAGCAGGGGAAGCTCCTGGGGACCCTGTTTCCCGAAGTAGGTCATGGCAGGGACGTCCCCCATTGAAGAAGAAGTGGAAGGGCTAGTAGTAGCGGAAGAGATGGAGGGGCTAGTTGGTCATTTTATTGGGGGAAATTTCTCTGGGCCCGAAGAAGCCCTCTTGATTCCTCATCACTGGAACACCTGCTTTGGGAGCAGTTCCGGAGGCGTCAATGGACTACGGGGCCCCTTATGGCGTCTGTCCTCCAGTCTGGTGCTGAAATGGGCTGCGCTCGCCATTCGCAAACCAGCAGCGTTGGGGAGGCTTTAGTTTACTGTTTTAAATTACCTTAGGAATAATAGCAAAAGGATGGGATGGGGCGGCGGGCAGAGGTGTGACTGGAGAAGACTTCGTAATTTAAAAATAAGGAGGACTTGCTTATTTCTGTGTGTCTTGGGCTAGGATGCTCAGAAATGCAAAAATGTTAAAGTTTCATCAAGTGATAAAGTGGATCGTGGACACACGTTCTCCCACCCTCTCCCCAGCTTCCCACCGACACCGGTTTTCTTCTCTTTCTGTCGCCTCCCAGGACTGTAAAAGGCTGGCACAGGGCTGGCCGGTTCAGTCGGAGCGAAGGGCCTGCTGGACTGCGCTGGTGTTTTCCATTAAAACGTGCCAGTCTTATCATCTGCTCATGAGCCCTCACGGATGGTGCTTCCTTCTCATAGAAAATTCAGTGGCAGACACCTCAGAGAGGCAGGGAAGGGACTCGGGCTCTTTGGCTGGCTTCTTGATTCTTTGGGGAAATCCTTTTCCTGATTTTTGCATGCTGTGGGGGAAGGGAGGCACCCACCTTCTGATCTGGCCCTGTTCCCTGCAGGAGGCTACTGTGGGAGCAACCGAGGTGATAAATGGAAAGCCTGTTTCAGTGCTGAGAAACAAGACAGGGTACATTGTAAACTGGTAATTATTTTTGAAGTGTGAGGTTGGCTCAGTTATCAGCTGTGATGAGACATGAATATCTCACATCATAACTAGTTCATGTAAATACAAGGTTTATTGTGGTGCTTCCCTAGTTAATGAGTAGCCTCACGTTGAGGTTATTGGGCTGAAATGACTATTTAGGACAACCAGCTTCCTGTTTTCGCCTCCACCCACACATGGCTCGAATCCTCAGCCTCTTTAACATCCAGTTGCTCAGGGGAAGCCTCTGGAAGATGTTTGGCCAGCTGAGAGAAAAAGCATTGCAAAAGGGTCATTCCCAGTAATGCCGTGATTGGCTGGATAACTGCCTTTCGCATATCTCATGCAAGGCAGTGGTGGAGAAACAAGGAAAAAGCTTTTCCTTATATTCATTTTACAGTTTTTATAGCCAAAATGACAATCCATGGTGCCTCCCAAATCTTACTACATTCTTTGAAATGGTGAGAACTGGGCACTGTCCTCTTGTTCCCCGGGTTCCCAGGAAGCAAGTGCCTGACAGCTGTCTCTGGAGGATGAGGTTGGGCTTAGGAGTGATTGTGTATGATGTGTGTGTGTGTGTCTCTCTCTCTCTCACACACACACACACACGCTGACTCACCACATAACTACTGCTTACTGAAGAACGCAGCCAAATGGCTGAGAAAAGACTGAAGTCTACTAGACAGATCGTTCTCATTTACAGCCACATTTCACTGTCACATTTTTCTTACCTTGTCTCATTTTTGTTCTAGGTGAAGAAGGGAGACGACTTTATAATGCATTACCTGCTAGTAGATTGCCCTTTTCTCTTAATGGAATTTCAAAATGTCTTTAAGATATTACCTGATTTGTCCTCAGAACACCTTTATGAGAATTTACTAGTATCTAACCTTGCACATTTTCTCTCTTTTTTTTCCCACTCTAGACATATTCAGGCATCAAGAGGCTTATTATTCAGGTAGAGAGATTGCTCAGTATTGTTAAACCAGAAACTGAAATTTAACTTCTTTCGTAACACCAAAAATACTACCAAAAAATCCTTTCAACAATAACCAGCAAAGGAATTTTGATTGGAAGTCAAGAGAAGCTGAATGAGTGTCAGGAAAGAAAAACAGTGAAATCAATTATAGTATAGAAATTAGCGTGATGCTACTGAAAGTTCTTGGAGCTTCCCTGATAGCTAAGTGGTAAAGAATCTGCCTGCCAATACAGGATACTCAGGTTTAATCTCTGGGTCGGGAAGATCCCCTGGAGAAGGAAATGGCAACCCACTCCTGCATTCTTGCTTGGGGAATCCCGCGGACAGAGGAGCCTGGCAGGCCACAGTCCAAGGGGTCTCAAAGAGTTAGTCATAACTTAGCAACTAAACAATAACAACTGAAAAGTCTTAAGTAGCTGGTTAAAGCCATATGAAGAATAAACCAAATATCTTTTTAAATGGTCAGAAGTGAAGACATGCAAGTGAAGTTTGCATTTAGGGAAGAAAGTAGAAGCAAGAAGTACTGCTGGAAGAAAAGAAAATATTACACAGGAAAACAATGGATCCTTAAAAAGAGATTATTCAACAAGCTAGCTGGAGCATTCCGAGTCCCTTTAATTGTCCAGGAGCTTTTGTTAGATCAAATGGCAGCGGGTGTGCAGTCAGTCTTCCTGGTGGAACTTGGCAAACAAAACGGCAGGTCCTGTGAGGCTGGGGGAGTGTGGGTGTGTTGAAGATATGATGCTTGAGGAATGGGCCCTGGGTGTCCAAAGAGAAGTGAGGAGTGTGGTCAAGCTAATCTATGCCCAAAGCCTTGATTTTCCCAGGTGTCTGCAAGTCACCAGTGCCCCAACCTGGGAGGACCAGACGGCAGAGGGAGCATGGGGCAGCCGGGTGGAGGAAAGACCAGGCTTCCTCTGGGTCCATTCTGTGGATGATCTTATTTAATCCTCAAGCGCACCTGCAAGGTTTCTCTTTGTTGTTGTTGTTCAGTTGCCAAGCCGTGTCTGACTCTTGGCCACCCCATGGACTGCAGCATGCCAGTCTTCCCTGTCCCTCACCATCTCCTGGAGTTTGCCCCAAGTTCATGTCCATTGCATCAGTGACACCATCCAGCCATCTCATCCTCTGTGCCCTCTTCTCCTTCTACCTTCAGTCTTTCCCAGCATCAGGGTCTTTTCCAGTGAGTCAGCTGTTCACATCAGGTGTCCAAAGTATTGGAGCTTGAGCTTCAGCATCAGTCCGTCCAATGAATTCAGGGTTGATTTCCTTTAGGATTGACTGATTTGATCTCCTTGCTGTCCGAGGGACTCTCAAGAGTTTTCTCCAGCACCACAGTTTGAAAGCATCACTCCTTCGGCACTCAGCATCTTTACGGTCCAGCTCGCACATCCGTACGTGATTACTGGAGAGACCATAGCTTTGACTATATGGACCTCTGTCAACAAAGTGATGTCTTTGCTTTTTAGTACACTATCTGGGTTTGTCTTCTAATTTCAGGTTAAAGGTTTCTATTTAGCCAAAACAATGACAGCAGTGTGCCCTTAGTGTCCTTTTTATCCAGGAGTATTCTGGCAGGCTTTTTGTGGGTGATGGTGACTTTTTAAACTAAACGAGAAAGTGCATCTGTGTGTGGGTGTGCATGCACGTGTGTACTCAGTCAGGTCAGACTCTTGCAACTCTAACCTACCAGGCTTCTCTTGTCCATGGAATTCTCCAGGCAGGAATACTGGAGTGGATTGCCATTTCCTTCTCCAGCGGATCTTTCTTCCAAAGGATTGATACTTTTGAACTGTGTTATTAGAGAAGACTCTTGGGAGTCCCATGGACTACAAGATCAAACCAGTCAATCCTAAAGGAAATCAGTCCTGAATATTCACTGGGACAACTGAAGTTGAAGCTCCAATACTTTGGCCACCTGATACAAAGAACTGACTCATTAGGGAAAGACTGAGGACAAGAGGAGATGGGGATGACAGAGGGTGAGATGGTTGGATGGCATCACCAACTCGATGGACATGAGTTTGAGCAGGCTCCAGGAGTTGGTGATGGACAGGGAAGGCTGGCGTGCTGTAGTTCATGGGGTCACAAAGAGTCAGAGCAGCTGAACTGAATGAGACTTGTGCTGTGAGGCTGAAGAAGTAGATAGAAGAGACAGACTAAAGAAGTAATGCTTCAGACATCCCTCTGGGGCCCAAGTGATTCTCTCTGCCCCATCAAAGGCAGGCACAGTGCAGAGTGATAGCCCTCAATCCAGCACCTGGCAGGAACCGTGCTTTCTGCACTTCTCGTTAGTCCCCGAGCCGCCTCCTGGCACTCATGTCTAACTATCAGTTGTGGGGCCTTCTCTTCAACCCCTCTCCAGGGTCACCACCAAAGGAAAAGGAGCAGGGCCATAGCAATAGGAAGAAGGAAAACATTTTAATTTGTTTCCAAAATTCTTATTAGAACACCTTTACAGCCACAGCAAAAAGGCATTAATGTGAAAAATAAATGTGCCCTCTGTAGCTCCCGAATTCAACTGTATTTACTTCTTCCAGTGTTTCACCACACACATACATAAAATCAAGAGATTTTTGCCAAAGCAATATGTGAGTATAAAGATTCAAGTAGGAGAACTGGAATCAGAAAACAGGAAGGAAGGAGGAACGGGAGCATCGAGAAGGGTAGGACGCAAGTATGGAAGTCGCCGAGGGCAGTTTGTTACCGGTAGGTTCTTTTCCATGATGACCGCTCAGCCTCTATGACTCAAGTCTGGACACTGTTGGAGGGGCAAAGACTGGGATGGCAGACAGTGGGCGATGTCAGGACGCTCACATCCTGGAGGGGCCCCCTTTTTATCTATGGATCCCACTCCCACAGTGGCCTCCACCCTCCCATCTTACTGTATGAGGGTCCAGGCGTACCCAAGAATTGGTGTCCTCCGGAGCGTTTTCCCAGGACAGGCATCTGTCCTGTTGCTCTGGAGTACCTGCTGTGTATACCTTTCATGGAGATGTAGGAGAGGGGAAAAACTTTACATGCTATGTATACCTTTTATTGGAATGTAGGAGAGGGGAAAAACTTTTTCTCTTCCCTCTTATGTTCTGTACCTGGGGCCTGCAAATTAAGCTAATGACAGTTGAAAATAACAGGAGAACAGAGCTAGATTAACAGGGGGAAAGGTTTATTATGCATGTACACAGGCCCTTTGCGGGAAAGGAGAGAAACCCAAAGAATACACTTCAGAGCCTATATACCCTTTTAACAAAGGGAGGTGAATTGTGGGAAAATGACAAAGGGGGTGGGGTGGGATTTGAGCTTCCAGGGGTGGTAAATGTTGGGTGGGTATATGTGTGGCAAAAGTTAATGACAGATAAGGGTTATTTTAGTGAGGTCTACCTGTGTAGGCCTAGCTTGGTGATGTCTTTCTTCAGTAATACTGGTTGTTTTCCTTCTCCTGGGTGATGGGAGTGTGGAAAAACCTTCACAAAAAATTTATGTCCTGGTTTTAGGTAGAAAGGGGGAGGCCAGAGAGTTCCTCCTGCATGCTGCTGCCTTTAGCTCAAAATAATCCTTATACCAAGGTGGCACCATTTGGGGATGGTATGTTCTGCCCCTTTTCTGATCCCAGGCTGCCCAGGTGGCTCAGCGATAAAGAATTCACCTGCCAATGCGGGAGACTCAGGTTCCATCCTTAGGCCGGGAAGATCCCTTGGAGGAGGGCATGGCAACCCCCTCCAGTATTCTTGCCTGGAGAATCCCATGGACAGAGGAGCCTGATGGGCTACAGTCCATGGGGTCACAAAAGAGTCAGACACGACTAAGCGACTAAACAACAATAAAATTCTGATCCGCCTCAGGGTTTCTAGCAGAACCTTTCCTTAGCAAAGTCTGAAGCCCACAGCCAGTGTAGCATCCTAAACCAGCATGACTAACCTCTCTCTGCTTCTAGTTTCTGTTCATCAGTCTTGGGAAAATTCTGTTTCCTCTGTGCCTCCACTGATTGTACTTATAACCCAGGGGTTCCGGTGGTCGGTAGATGCTCATTTAGCCCCTGATACCTGTGGGGCCATGCCAACGAAGGAGGGCTGTGTCCTGGTTAAGGAGACGGATTACTGAAGTGTGTCCGTGTGTGTTTGATGTGGAAGCAAATGTTGCAGAGACGTAAAAACAGTCAGGCTTCCAGAGTTTTAATGGCTTTGTGGCCAGGAAAGGCTGATGGAGCTTGAGTGGAGATTTCCGAAGCATTGAACCTCAAGGGAAATAACAGAGGGAAGCGGACAGTGACATCAGCCACCAGATTCTTTCTAGAACTAGGTGAGGTGCAGATACGTAAACCAGCCTTCGTCAGCCTCCTGTATTTTCTTCTGCAGCTGAATTTTATCCGACAGGACAGGATCACCGGAGTCTTCTGCTGACTTGGACTTTGGGTTCCCGGGTGACCCTGCCACCCCAGCCGGGTCTCTGAGGGGCTTCACCTCATCTCCCTTGCAGTTGGGGTTTGATGTTTCCACTCCATTCTTCTCCACCTGGTGGGTCTTGTCGAGCTGTACCTGTTTCTGGCTGTTTCCCACGGACCTTTCTGTGCTTCGTCCATCCACGTGCAGTGTGTGTGACCACAGCTGTGTCTCTACACCGTAGACCTGCTAAGAGGAGATCAGACAAAAGCACTGTGTGTCCTGTCTGGCCCCCAGGTCCACTGAGCTCTCCTCGGGGTCAGACTCCTCTGAACTCGCCAGCTTCTCTCCTTGTGCTGAAAGCTGTTTTAGTGAACGGCGTCTGAAATAAGCTGATTGTTGGCCTGGACCCAGACAGATTTTCTTGGTCAGGGGATTTGTCCCCACGGAGTCTGCCAGTCCTCATTGTGACCAGCCTTCCCAGGGAGGCTGGCCTTTCTCTGCTTTTCCTGAGCTTTACTGCTGAAATCTACATTCATCCAGATTGCTGGGCACCAGGAAAGGACTTTCTCAATGCATGTATTTTGCTGAAAGTGGTAGCTGTGTGGCTGATAGACTGTATGTAAACCATACATTTTTTTCCCCACTGGAGGGAACTCTTTAAAAATGTGACCTTCCGATTTTATTTTATGTTTTATTGAAGCATAGTTGATTTGCAATATTGTGTCAATTTCTGCTGTGCAGCAGAGTAACTCAGTTGTACATATATGTATGTATATATACTTTTTCATAATTCTTTTCCATTATAGTTTTTCATAGGATATTGAATATAGTTCCCTGTGCTATATAGTAGGATCTTGTTTGTAAATCATACACTTTCAAGATGTTCATTTACTGAGGACTTCCCTAGTGGTCCAGTGGCTACAACTCCACACTCCCAATGCAGTGGGCCTGGGGTTCGATCCCTGGTCAGGAAACTAGATCCCTCATGCCACAACTACAGATAATGCATGCCACAACTAAGACCCGGTACAGCCAGATAAATAGGCAAATACTTTTTTAAAAAAAGTGTTCCTTTACTGAACATGTGACAAGCAGTTGAGTTCACGCACTAGGTATTCTGGGCACTAGCAATTTAAAGATGAATAAGACATAGTCATGTCCTTCAAAGAACTCATAATCTAGAGGGAAATAACATGTGTGTAAACAGCTCACCCACCCCAGGTTAACACTCTGACAGCCACATTTAAAGTGCTGTGGGAGCAGTGAAGCTGGGAGCATCACTTCTCCCAGGGAGCAGCAGGTGCAGCAAGAACCTGACAGCAAGCTTAGTGCTTAAACTGGTGCTGGAAAGCTGAGTCACAGTTTTCAATCCAGACAAAGGAGAAGGGGCTTTCTAAGCAAGAGGGACCAGGCTGTGTGAAGGCTCAGAGTCAGGAAAGTGCAGCAAGGAGAGGGGAGCAGGCGGAACAGAGCCAGGGCATGAAGACTCATGAGTGGGAGATGGAAGTGTGTTCTCTGGGAGGAGCGGGCCCCAGGGCAGGTGTTCAGCAGATGCAGGATTTAGCAGGGCCCAGCCCTGGCGCTCTGCGCCTGCTGTGAGGAGTGAGTAGGAGATGGAGGGCGGGGAGAGCTGCCCTCCAGGGCAGCAGAAGTCTGGCTGCACTGGTACCCAGGTGATAACAGGTGGTGGGTGAGACTGCCCACCTGGAGGGTAGAAGGGAAACCAAGTCTTCAGAGAACAGATGTAAAGTCTCGGACAAAACAAAAGTGATTCTCTAGAATACGTGCTGTTTCTACTGCAGGTTCTCTTGGCCCTTAGAAGGGACCCGCCCTGCTGCCCAGCAGTCCCTGAGCCTGCTCAGCCCGCCCCTCTTCGAAGCCGCAGCAAACCACCGCCGCCCCGCTTCCCGGGGTGACTCATTCTCCCTGCCTTGGAGCAGTTGCAGCCCTGCTCCTTGTTTACGATTCCGTGGTCCCCTGATGTGGCGGGTTTGATCCGAGGCTGCTCACGCCACCTCTCACCACTCGCTGACGTCGGGGATGACAGTTCATTAGCCTCCAGTGAGCACATGTCTCTCCTCAAGGGTGAGTCTCTGTCTTCTGTTTTTCCAGAAACTCCTGGTCACCCTCTATTCACCCCCAAGCTCTGGTGGCCCCTGGCCAGGCTTCACGGTAACCATGGCAACTCACCTAAGCCACCCACAGATTGGCCCAGGGCCCGGGTCCAGCCTGGGCTCCCTCTGGTTTTCATTATGAAACGTGCTCCTGGTGGGGCTTCTCTCTCTCTCTTTCACAGTCCTCACTGTCTCTGTTCTGCTGAGTTTTCCTGACTGCACCTTCCAAGTGTGAGGAATGCAGAGTGGAAGAGGCAGGCGGTGGAGGGGGAACCAACGGTTGTGGCTCCTAGACTCCACAGCACAGGCTCAGTAGCTGGTGGGGTGCAGGCTTAGTGGCTCCGTGGCATGTGGGATCTTCCCAGCTCAGGGATCGAACCCATGTCTCCTGCATTGGCAGGTGGATTCTTTACCACTGAGCCACCAGGGAAGCTCCCAGGATTGTCTTGAGTTTTACAAACCTCTGATGGTCTCTGTGGGTCCTTCTTCCTTGCGTCTGATCACCCCCTGCCTGCCCAAGCATCCCAGGGGCCTGTTTCCCAGGCTGGTCTCTCCCACTTCCCCCACCCCACCCCTGGAGCCAGGAGACATAACTCTCAGCAAACACCACCTGCAGGAGCTCAGATTTTCCGGAAACTCTAGGATGCCTGCATGCATCAGTTTCACGAGATAGCCTCCTCAATGGGGAAATCAGCCTCTCGCCCTGAAGACCTGCCCCTGCACAGTGCATACTTGACCTCGGAACACAGACATCCCCTCCCGACTCCCTTCCCACAGCGAGCAGCGTCCCATGGTCCTGAGCAGCCTGCAGGTGGCACCCTTGTTTGCTCTGGAGTCAGGAAGCACCCTTGGTTGTTGATGAGGTGTGCGAAGGTTGCCGCATGCCTGGTCTCCCAGTGTGACGAGGAAGGTCTGATTCTCAGTGCTGACCGCTCTCCTTACACATGCCCCCCGCCCCTGGGTTGTCTTGTCCTGCTCACCTCCTCTCTCTCAACACAGGGGTCCAGAGACAGGCCAGTCCCGGCCTTCCTCTGGTCCCTTTCTAGGTGCCTTTGGGGTCCTCTCATAGATGAGAGGGGCTTCCCAAGCGGCGCAGCGATAATCAATCTGCCTGTCAATGCAGGAGACCAGGGCTTGCTCTCTAGGTCAGGAAGATCCCCTGGAGTAAGAAATGGCAACCCACTTAAGCGTTCTTGCTGGAGAGTCCCATGGACACAGGAGCCTGATGGACTGCAGTCCGTGGGGTCGTAAGAGTCAGACATGATGGAAGGACTGAGGACATAGATGAGAGCCTCCCTTGTACAGTTCAGAAGTTTGGCACCAAGACTCCTTTCTGAGGAGGGCTTTCAGAATCTACCTTCAAGTGAAAAGCAAAACGCCTCTTTCTTTCTCTTCTCGCTTTAATAATCCTAGCTCCTGAGCAGGCATTGTGGATGCCTCTGGCCGACTGAGAAGGGTTAAGTACAGGGAAGCAGAATCGCTGCAGACGGTGACTAGCAGCCATGAAATTAAAAGACGCTTGCTTCTTGGAAGAAAGGCTATGACCAACCTAGACAGCATATTAAAAGCCAAAGACGTCGCTTTACCGACAAGGTTCGTCTAGTCAAAGCTATGGTTTTTCCAGAAGTCATGTATGGATGTGAGAGTTGGACTATAAAGAAAGCTGAGCGCCGAAGAATTGATGCTTTTGAACTGTGGTGTTAGAGAAGACTCTTGAGAGTCCCTTGGACTGCAAGGAGATCCAACCAGTCAATCCTAAAGGAAATCAGTCGTGAATATTCATTGGAAGGACTGATGCTGAAGCTCTAATACTTTGGCCACCTGATGTGCAGAACTGACACATTGGAAAAGACCCTGATGCTGGGATAGAATGAAGGCAGGAGGAAAAGTGGACGACAGAGGATGAGATGGTTGGATGTCATCACCGACTCAATGGACATGAGTTTGAACAAGCTTGAGAGTTGATGATGGACAGGGGAGCCTGGTGTGCTGTAGTCTATGGGGTCGCAAAGAGTCAGACATAGCTGAACAACTGAACTGAACGGGGAAGCATGGAAATAAAGCACAGACGAAGCGTCAGAATATTCTCCTTCTACATCCTAGTCTGGACTCGCCTGTTTAGGGAAAGGAAGGACCCTCAGGGTCCCTGAGATGGAAGTGAAAGGAAAGATCCCTAGCTATTATCCAGGCAGTGTAGTGAGGCCAGATAATCAACCACTGACTGGCTGGTTAAAAGAAGTTAAGGGACTTAAGTTACCTCCCCTCTGCCAGCCTGCAGCTTCCTCAGCGTGGTGCCTAGAATTACTGCAAGAGTTCTCTAAATTTGCATCTGCACCAGGAACCCTGGAGACTGAACACAGGATGCTGTGCTTTTGAATTGTTGCTGTTCTGTTGTTAAGTTGTGTCTGACTCATTGCAGCCCTATGGACTACAGCATGCCAGGCTTCCCTGTCCTTCACTGTCTCCCAGAGTTTGCTCAAACTCCTGTTCATTGAATCGATGATGTCATCCAACTCTCATCCTGTCGCCCCATTCTCCTCCTGCCCTCAATCTTCTCCAGCATCAGAGTTTTTCCAGTGAGTCAACTCTTTGCATCAGGTAGCCAAAATATTGGAGCTTCAGCATCAGTTCTTCCAATGAATGATCAGGGTTGATTAGGATTGACTGGTTTGATCTCCTTGCAGTTCAAGAACTCTCAAGAATCTTCTCTAGCACCACAGTTTGAAAGCATCAATTCTTTGGCACTCTGCCTTCTTTATGGTCCAACTTTCACATCCATGTATGACTACTGGAAAAATCATAGGTTTGTCTATATGGACGTGATGTCTGTGCTTTTTAATGTTCTGTCTAGGTTTGTCATAGCTTTTCTTCCAAGGAGCAAGCGTCTTTTAATTTCATGGCTGTAGTCACCATCCACAGTGATTTTGGAACCCAAGAATGTAGAATCTTTTTCTCCATCTATTTGCTGTGAGGTGATGGGACCAGACGCCATGACCTTAGTTTCTTGAATGTTGAGTTTTAAGCCAGCTTTTCACTCTCCTCCTTCATTCTCATCAAGAGGCTCCTTAGTTCCTCTTTGATTTGTGCCATTAGAATATTATCTGCATATCTGAGATAGTTGATATTTCCCCCAGCAATCTTGTTTCCAGCTTGTGACTGATCCAGCCCAGAATTTCACATGATGTACTCTGCGTGTAAGTTAAATAATCAGGGTAACAATATACAGGCTTGATGTACTCCTTTCCCAATTTTGAACCAGTTTCTTGTTCCATGTCTGGTTCTAACTGTTGCTTCTTGACTTGCATACAGGTTTCTCAGGAGACTGGTAAAGTGGTTTGGTATTCCCATCTCTAAGAATTTTCCAGAGTTTGTTGTGATCCACACAGTCAAAGGCTTTAGCATAGTCAGTGAAACAGAAATAGACATTTTTCTGGAATTCCTTTGCTTTTTCTATGATCCAGTGGAAGTTGGTGATTTGATCTCTGGTTCTGCCTTTTCTAAATCCAGCTTGAACATCTGGAAGTTCTCAGTCCACCTACTGTCACAGCCTAGCTTAAAGTATTTTTGGTATTGCTTTTCTTTGAGATTAGAATGAAAACTGACCTTTCCAGTCCTGTGGTTACTGCTGAGTTTTCCAAATTGTCTGGCATATTGAGTGCAACACTTTAACAGCATCATCTCTTAGGATTTTAAATAGCTCAGCTGGAATCCCATCACCTCCGCTAGCTTTGTTCATAGTGATGCTTCCTGCACAGTGATAAGGTAACAATGAATCTCAGTCTATTACTGAGTCCTTTAGATCATTTTATATCTCCTGGGTCAGTTGTTATCAAAAGTACTGACATAAAGGGGACTTCCCTGGTGGTCCAGGGAGACTGCACTCCCAATACAGGAGACCTCGGTTAGGGAACTAGACCTGGCATGCTGCCACTGAAGATCCCGCCTGCACAGCTAAGAGCTTATGCAGCCAAGTATATAAATGAATAAGTACTGCCATAAAGGAAGCTGCATTTTTCATTACTAGTATTGTTTTGGAAGGGACCCGTATGCTTAAACTACTGAAACCATGGTTTGTGAAATCCCTTCCGTTTCTAACACTCTGTGGTTCATTAACAATGTCTTATTAAGGTAAACGTTCTAAATATGCAGGAATTCCCTGGTGGCTCAGACAGTTAAGAATCTCCCTGCAATGCAGGAGACCCAGGTTCAATCCTTGGGTCAGGAAGATCCTTGCAGAAGAGAACAGCTGCCCACTCCAGTTTTCTTGCCTGGAGAGTCCCGTGGAGAAATATCTTTGCTGTCGACGTTTTCCTCATTGCTTTCCTACATCAGCCGCTGGCCTCAGAGCAGGAAGACTCTCTAAGCAGCTTTCCTTTCTTCCATAGGCAGTGAGACCTCAGGGGAGGGGTCTTCCCCAGGTAGGTGTAGAGGGCAGTTCTGAACCTGGCTGTTGGTCCCTCACCCTCCCTGGCCAAGTGGGAACTAGTTAGCGATCAGTGGGGTGAACTGTTTGGAGTCTGCTCCCATCCCCAGGTGAGCCTGTTTGAGCAGAGCTTCATTTTATCTGCTTATCAGATTAGGGTACTGATTTTTTTTTTTAACTTTTTATTTTGTATTGGGGCTTGCTAGGTGGTGCTAGTGATCAAGAACCCGCCTGCCAGTGCAGGAGACATAAGAAACGTGGGTTTGGTCCCTGGGTCAGAAAGATCTCCTGAAAAAGGAAATGGCAACATGCTTCAGTATTCTTGCCTGGAGAATCCCATGGACACAGGAGCCTGGGAGGGCTATGGTCCATAGGATTGGAAAAAGTCAGACACAACTGAAGTGATTTAACATGCTTGCCATAGCTAATTAACAATGTGGTGGTTTCAGGTGAATAGCGAAGGAGAGATTGGAAAAGTCCCTTGTATGGCCAAGTGCCTAGCTGTTCACAGGACATTGGTCTTTGCATCCGTCTCTGTTTACTTACAGAGATTTTGTATGTGAGCTGGACCACTTATATCATTCCCTTACTTAAAAAAAAAAAAGTCTTTATTGAGCTTGTTACAAATTGCTTCTGCTTTATGCTTTTCATTTTTTGGCTATAAGGCATGTGAGATCTTAGTTCCCTGACCAGAGATTGAACCCACACCCGTGCATTAGAAGAGGAAGTCTTAACTGCTGGATCACCAGGGAGGTCCCCATTTTCTTGCTTTTTATAATCTTTTCTCGGTTAGACTTTTCCCATCTCAGATGCCTCTTCACAACAGCCAGTTGACTTCTGATTAAAAGGAGAAATAGCCAGAGCCAACCTCCCCGGCCCACTGTCTTGCTCAGAGCATTCACAGTGTGGTCCAGCCATTTGGTACAGGAGGAGCTTTTTCTCCTCCAATGCTTCGCGTAGGGAAGCTGGCACAGGTCAGATCAGCTCAGCATCTCCCGGGGGCTGTGGCTCCTTTGGCTGCTGGGAACAGAGAATTTATCTCTGCTTGCCTCCAGCCTCAGCCCTGCCAGTTGCCACCGCTTCCTCTTCTTTGGGGACTACTCTCCACAAACAACTGCTTTTCCTGGGATCTTCAGCAGGGTATTGATACATTAAAGAAAAACTCAGGTCAGACTGTGCATCTTTTTTCTTGGAAAATACCCAGATTATTTTCAGGCTTTTTAAATGTGACCTGTTTGTTTGTTTGTTTGTTTTTAATTGACTTTTTTTAAGAGCAGTTTTAGGTTCACAGCAGAACTGAGCACAAGGTACAGAGTTCCCAGGGCCCCCCTCCTCCCACATGTGTACAGCCTCCCTGCTATCAGGGTCTCAACAAATCAGGCACAGTTACAAGTTATAAACACACGCTGACACACCATCATCACCCAACACCCACAGTTGACATCTGGGTTTATTCTTGGTTTTGTACATTCTGTGGGTTTGGACAAATTCTCAGACGAGTTTTTTGGCAGTGAGACTATTCTATTTGATTCTGTGATTGTGGATACATGTCATACATTTGTCCACTCCCCTGCTAGGAGGTACTTTCAAGGTCAGTTCTTCCCTAGGCTCAAGAGAGTCACCAGTGTGTTACAGGTTTTCCCAAGAGCCACAGTTTACTCTGTCCTCCTCTCTGGTGTTGAAGAGCCAGTTTGTAAATAGCACCCTTGACCAAGACAAATAGCAGGTTGCTAAAGAGAGCCAAAGACAAAGAAATCTTATTTGATCTGTTTTACTCCTAAACTCTCATAGGAAACTAATACTGGGAATAATTGATATACACACACACGCTCACAATATAGAGTAAAATATTGATGCTTTCTAACAAAATCATCTTATTTTTTTTTTGAAAAGATGAATTCTCCAGAAATGTGAAAATTAATGGTTTCCCCTAAGAATGCCTACAGAAAATTTGTTCTTCTTAAATAATGCTAGGAGCAGATATATGAGAGCATTTATCCTTTTCTCAGTCAAGAATTACATGGAAAACTCAAAAGTATCATCTTCTGTCAGGCACTTTGCACTTTGAAAAGGAGCTTTTCTGTTGAAATAATGCCATGTCAAAGTGGAATGCGACATAGTCTGACCTGCACCAGGCTCTCTTTCTAAAGGCTTACCTGGACCTCATGACCCTGTTCTGTCTGACGTCTCCCTGTTAGAATGGGAATGTCTGTCTTATGCCTGTCACTGTGGTATTTTGGAAGCAGATAACTTGTCTGATTTCACAGGTTCACAGCTGGAGAGGATTTTTTTCCTCCAGATGAATCATAACTCAAGTTCTTACCCAAACTTGATTTAGATGACATTTAGATGAGATTTTGAACTTCAAGTCGATGCTGAAATAGATTAAGACTTTTGGCCTGTTGGGATGGGGTGACCTTATGTTCGTGTAGGAAGGACATGAGTTTGGGGGGACCCACAGGCTAGAGGGTAATGAGCAGAATTGTGTGTCCCACAAAATTCAGAATGATTTTGTTTGGAGATAGGCCTTTAAAGAGCTAATTAATGGGGTCATGTGGTGTCTTTATAAAAAGAAGTTAGGACACCATCACACACCGAGCGAAGACCCTTTGAGGCCACACCAAGAAGCAGCCACCTGCAGGCCACGGCTGACGGTCCTCAGAAGAAACCAGCCCTGCCTGGAGATCCTAAGCCAAAGCCCAGTTTCTTGTCTTTTCCAGCCTCTAGAGGCTACATGTCTTCCTCGAGGTCCCCCTCCCATCTTCAAAGCCAGCCAGCGGTTGCAGCATCTTCAGATTTCCGGCTGTGACACCAACTCTCCTGCCTCCTTCAGCATCTCAGCATCATGGTCCAGCTTGAGCAGCTCGGACATGTAACCCAGCAGGCAGAAAAGAGGTGACTTCATGCTCTGTGAGGGCTGATGTAAAACCGTGCTTAGTCATTCAGTCGAGTCCGACTCTTTGAGACCCTGTGCATGGGATTCTCCAGGCAAGGATACTGGAGTGGGTTGCCATTCCCAACTCCAGAGGATCTTCCCGACCCAGGGATCGAACCTGGGGCGCCTACGTTGCAGGTGGATTCTTTATTGTTTGAGCCACAGGGAAGCCCACGGTGTAAAAGCAGTAGAGCACCGTTAGACTTTTAAATAAGTAATTTATTGACTTCATTTTTGGCAGCCCTGGGTCTTTGTCGCTGTGCAGAGGCTTTCTCTAGTTGCCATGAGTGGGGGCTACTCCCTAGCTTCTCATTGTGGTGGCTTCTCTAGCTGCCAAGCATGGGGTCTAGAGCACAAGCACTGTTCCTCCAAGGCATGAGCGATCTTGAAGTTCACATTCCTGGATCAGGAATGGAACCCATGTCCCCTGTATTGGCTGGTGGGTTCTTAACCACTGAACCACCAGGGAAGCGACTCTATTAGGCTTTTTAATACTGTTCCTGTCGATTAAGACTTTGGACTCCATCTGAAAGGGCCAAAGAAAAACTTAGGGAGTGTCTGGGCTGGAGGATCACAGGGAAGATGAATCTCTTGTTTATTCTGCACCAGTTTGTCAAGCACTCTTAAATATGGACAGCTGGTCTACCAACCTTCTCTAGTTTTTTTGGCTTTAGTTCAGTTCAGTCCAGTCACTCAGTCGTGTCCGACTCTTTGCAACCCCATGAACCGCAGCGCACCAGGCCTCCCTGTCCATCACCAACTCCCAGAGTTCACCCAGACTCATGTCCATTGAGTCAGTGATGCCATCCAGCCATCTCATCCTCTGTCGTTCCCTACTCCTCCTGCCCTCAATCTTTCCCAGCAACAGGCTCTTTTCCAGTGAGTCAGTGCTTCACGTCAGGTGGCCAAAGTATTGGGAGTTTCAGCTTCAGCATCAGTCCTTCCAATGAACACCCAGGACTGATCTCCTTTAGGAGGACTTGTTGGGTCTCCTTGCAGTCCAAGGGACTCTCAAGAGTCTTCTCCAACACCACAATTCAAAAGCATCAATTCTTTGGTGCTCAGCTTTCTTTATAGTCCAACTCTCACATCCATGCATGACCACTGGAAAAACCATAGCCTTGACTAGATGGACCTTTGTTGGCAAAGTAATGTCTCTGCTTTTGAATATGCTGTCTAGGTTGGTCATAACTTTCCTTCCAAGGAGTAAGCATCTTTTAATTTCATGGCTGCAGTGACCATCTGCAGTGATTTTGGAGCCCAGAAAAATAATAACAGGTCATCCACTGTTTCCCCATCTGTTTCCCATGAAGTGATGGGACTGGGACCAGATAAGAAGGGGAGTCACCAGGGGACTGGTAACCAGCAGGCTCCAGCATCATTCAGACTCAGTGTGTTCCTCCTAAAGACACTTTGTCTCTCAAATCTACACTACATACCATGCTGAACAATTCTTACCCTGTGCCTGGTTGGCATCAGTGTGATTAGTTATTATTAGATCAGGCAGATGATATCAGGCAATCAAGATGTAAATTGAGTAGTTGAGACCCAGATTGTAGAATGCACCAAGCTTGACTACAACTGTATTTAATTTGCAAAGAAGCTCTATCAGGAGTGGGAGTGGCCCTGCCCCTGCTCAAATGACCAAGGGGACCGTGTTCCCACTGAAGACGTGGAGTTCAAGTGGTCCAGTACGTGTGACAGCACCTGCTTCTCTGCCACTGCCCTCCAGTGATCCAGACATCATCTCCATCCCAAAATGACTGAGAAAGAGCAAAGGTTGTCATGTGAGGCTAAACACACCACTTGGGCTTCCATATATACATATAGAAGACTGCACCCTCCACCACTTTAGCACTTGTGAATCTTGGGGTGATTTAGTGATCCTTTGTTTTGAAGCACATGTGACCTGCATTATTGGGGGAGGGGTGGGGGAGGGATGATGTACTCCAAAATGTGCACTCAGTGCATGGTATCTTTGTGACAATTCTGAACCAGTTTATCCAAAAGCTTAGGAGAAGGGATCCTAGATGATGACTGAATGTCGAGAGAGCCTCTCCCCAATTTTCATGCCAGAAGCATTGTCACCTGTGGGTCAAGCATCAGACAGGATCTCAGGGTGACAAAGTGACTTCCTTACATTCTTCCTGTAGCCCCTTTAACCTGTGGGGACTGGATCAGAGAGCAAATCTACATGAAAACACCATGTGGGACCAGAAACTGGGGCTCCAGCCCCAGGTGTGGCTATTAATCCAGGGTTATTCTGGGGTGCTCTCTCCAGTAATCTGATTCTTTCCTGAGCACCCCTGAGACTCAGCAGGCTGACCCCACCAGTCTGTGCCCAGAAATGTCATTCAGACATGAACACAGCTTCTCATGGTGGAATCCTTGCTATAATTGATGCCTCCTTGTATTGGGTTTTCTAAATAGAATTTAAGTTAGTAAAAACAGAAAAAAATTTTACTGACTTATAGTTGATTTACAAGCTTGTGTTAATTTCTTTTATACAGCAAAGCAAGTCAGTTTTACATATATACTCTTTTTCATATTCTTTTCCATTATGGTTTATCACAGAATATTAAATATCATTCCCTGTGCTAGACAGTGGGACCTTGTTATTTATCCATTAGATATATAATGCTGTAATTTGCATCTATTAATCAGAAACCCCCAATCCTTCCCTCCCCCACTCCTTGGCAACCACAAGTCTCTCGCCTGTATCTGTGAGTCTGATTCTGTTTCGTAGATACATTTGTTTGTATTGTTTTATTTATTCTTTTTTTTTTAAATTTTACTTTATTTTGCTTTACAATACTGTATTGGTTTTGCCATACATCAAAATGAATCCACCACAGGTGTACATGAGTTCCCAATCCTGAACCCCCCTCCCACCACCCTCTCCATACCATCTCTCTGGGTCATCCCAGTGCATCCTGTATGCCCCAAGCATCCTGTATCCTGCATCGAACCTAGACTGGCAATTCATTTCTTACATGATATTATACATGTTTCAGTGCCATTCTCCCAAATCATCCCACCCTCGCCCTCTCCCACAGAGTCCAAAAAACTGTTCTATACATCTGTGTCTCTTTTGCTGTCTCGCATACAGGGTTATCAGTCTCATCTTTCTAAATTCCATATATATATGTGTTAGTATACTATATTGGTGTTTTTCTTTCTGGCTTGCTTCACTCTGTATAGTCGGCTCCAGTTTCATCCACCTCATTAGAACTGATTCAAATTTATTCTTTTTAATGGCGGAGTAATACTCCATTGTGTATATGTACCACAGCTTTCTTATCCATTCATCTGCTGATGGACATCTAGGTTGCTTCCATGTCCTGGCTATTATAAACAGTGCTGCAATGAACATTGGGGTACATGTGTCTCTTTCAATTCTGGTTTCCTCGGTGTGTATGCCCAGCAGTGGGATTGCTGGGTCATAAGGCAGTTCTATTTCCAGTTTTTTAAGGAATCTCCACACTGTTCTCCATAGTGGCTGTACTAGTTTGCATTCCCACCAACAGTGTAAGAGGGTTCCCTTTTCTCCACACCCTCTCCAGCATTTATTGCTTGTAGACTTTTGGATAGCAGCCATTCTGACTGGTGTGAAATGGTACCTCATTGTGGTTTTGATTTGCATTTCTTTGATAATGAGTGATGTTGAGCATCTTTTCATGTGTTTGTTAGCCATCTGTATGTCTTCTTTGGAGAAATGTCTATTTAGTTCTTTGGCCCATTTTTTGAATGGGTCGTTTATTTTTCTGGAATTGAGCTACAGGAGTTGCTTGTATATTTTTGAAATTAGTTCTTTGTTAGTTGTTTCATTTGCTGTTATTTTCTCCCATTCTGAAGGCTGTCTTTTCACCTTGCTTATAGTTTCCTTTGTTGTGCAGAAGCTTTTAATTTTAATTAGATCCCATTTGTTTATTTTTGCTTTTATTTCCAGTATTCTGGGAGGTGGGTCATAGAGGATCCTGCTGTGATGTATGTTGGAGAGTGTTTTGCCTATGTTCTCCTCTAGGAGTTTTATAGTTTTTGGTCTTAGGTTTAGATCTTTAATCCATTTTGAGTTTGTTTTTGTGTGTGGTGTTAGAAAGTGTTCTAGTTTCATTCTTTTACAAGTGGTTGACCAGTTTTCCCAGCACCACTTATTAAAGAGATTGTCTTTACTCCATTGTATATTCTTGCCTCCTTTGTCAAAGATAAGGTGTCCATAGGTGTGCAGATTTATCTCTGGGCTTTCTATTTTGTTCCATTGACCTGTATTTCTGTCTTTGTGCCAGTACCATACTGTCTTGATGACTGTGGCATTGTAGTAGAGCCTGAAGTCAGGCAGGTTGATTCCTCCAGTTCCATTCTTCTTTCTCAAGACTGCTTTTGCTATTTGAGGCTTTTTGTATTTCCATACAAATTGTGAAATTATTTGTTCTAGCTCTGTGAAAAATAGCGCTGGAAGCTTGATAGGGATTGCATTGAATCTGTAGATTGCTTTGGGTAGTATACTCATTTTCACTATATTGATTCTTCTGATCCATGAACATGGTATATTTCTCCATCTATTAGTGTCCTCTTTGATTTCTTTGACCAGTGTTTTATAGCTTTCTATATATAGGTCTTTAGTTTCTTTAGGTAGATATATTCCTAAGTATTTTATTCTTTTTATTGCAATGGTGAATGGAATTGTTTCCTTAATTTCTCTTTCTACTTTCCCATTATTAGTGTATAGGAATGCAAGGGATTTCTGTGTGTTGATTTTATATCCTGCAACTTTACTATATTCATTGATTAGCTCTAGTAATTTTCTGGTGGAGTCTTTAGGGTTTTCTATGTAGAGGATCATGTCATCTGCAAACAGTGAGAGCTTTACTTCTTCTTTTCCAATTTGAATTCCTTTTATCTCTTTTTCTGCTCTGATTGCTGTGGCCAAAACTTCCAGAACTATGTTTAATGGTAGCAGTGAAAGTGGGCACCCTTGCCTTGTTCCTGACTTTAGGGGAAATGCTTTCAATTTTTCACCATTGAGCATAATGTTTGCTGTGGGTTTGTCATATATGGTTTTTATTATGTTGAAGTATGTTCCTTCTATTCCTGCTTTCTGGAGAGTTTTTATCATGAATGGATGTTGAGTTTTGTCAAAGGCTTTCTCTGCATCTATTGAGATAATCATATGGCTTTTATTTTTCAATTTATTAATATGGTATATTACATGATTTGCAGATATTGAAGAATCCTTGCATCCCTGGGATAAAGCCTACTTGTTCATGGTGTATGATCTTTTTAATGTGTTGTTGGATTCTGATTGCTAGAATTTTGTTAAGGATTTTTGCATCTATGTTCATCAGTGCTATTGGCCTGTAGTTTTCTTTTTTTGTGGCATCTTTGTCAGGTTTTGGTATTAGGGTGATGGTGGCCTCATAGAATGAGTTTGGAAGTTTACCTTCCTCTGCAATTTTCTGGAAGGGTTTGAGTAGGATAGGTGTTAGCTCTTCTCTAAATTTTTGGTAGAATTCAGCTGTGAAGCCATCTGGACGTGGGCTTTTGTTTGCTGGAAGATTTCTGATTACAGTTTCAATTTCCGTGCTTGTGATGGGTCTGTTAAGATTTTCTATTTCTTCCTGGTTCAGTTTTGGAAAGTTGTACCTTTCTAAGAATTTGTCCATTTCTTCCACGTTGTCCATTTTATTGGCATACAACTGCTGATAGTAGTCTCTTATGATCCTTTGTATTTCTGTGTTGTCTGATGTGATCTCTCTTTCATTTCTAATTTTATTGATTGGATTTTTCTCCCTTTGTTTCTTGAAGAGTTTGGCTAATGGTTTGTCAATTTTATTTATCCTCTCAAAGAACCAGCTTTTGGCGTTGTTGATTTTTGTATGGTCTCTTTTGTTTCTTTTGCATTTATTTCTGCCTTAATTTTTAAGATTTCTTTCCTTCTACTAACCCTGGGGTTCTCCATTTCTTCCTTTTCTAGTTGCTTTAGGTGTATAGTTAGGTTGTTTATTTGACTTTTTTCTTGTTTCTTGAGGTATGCCTCTATTGCTATGAACTTTCCCCTTAGCACTGCTTTTATAGTGTCCCACAGGTTTGAGGTGGTTGTGTTTTCATTTTTATTCATTTCTGTGCATATTTTGATTTCTTTTTTGATTTCTTCTGTGTTTTGCTGGTTTTTCAGAAGCGTGTTGTTCAGCCTCCATATGTTGGAATTTTTAATAGTTTTTCTCCTAAGATTGAGATCTAATCTTACTGCATTATGGTCAGAAAAGATGCTTGGAATGATTTCAATTTTTTTGAATTTATCAAGGCTAGATTTATGGCCCAGAATGTGATCTATCATGGAGAAGGTTCCGTGAGCACTTGAGAAAAGGTGAAATTCATTGTTTTGTGGTGAAATATCCTATAGATATCAATTAGGTCCAACTGGTCTATTGTATCATTTAAAGTTTGTCTTTCTTTGTTAATTTTCTGTTTAGTTGATCTGTCCATAGGTGTGAGTGGGGTATTAAAGTCTCCCACTATTATTGTGTTATTGTTAATTTCCCCTTTCATACTTGTTAGCATTTGTCTTACATATTGCGGTGCTCCTATGTTGGGTGCATATATATTTATGATTGTTACATCTTCTTTTTGGATTGATCCTTTGATCATTATGTAGTGTCCTTCTTTGTCTCTTTTGACAGCCTTTGTTTTAAAGTCTATTTTATCTGATATGAGTATAGCTACTCCTGCTTTCTTTTGGTCTCTATTTGCATGGAATATCTTTTTCCAGCCTTCACCTTCAGTCTGTATGTGTCCCTTGTTTTGAGGTGGGTCTCTTGTAGACAACATATATAGGGGTCTTGTTTTTGTATCCATTTAGCCAGTCTTTGTCTTTTGGTTGGGGCATTCAGCCCATTTACATTTAAGGTAATTATTGATAAGTATGATCCCGTTGCCATTTACTTTATTGTTTTGGGTTCGGGTTTATATGCCCTTTTGTGTTTCCTGTCTAGAGAAGATCCTTTAGCATTTGTTGGAGAGCTGGTTTGGTGGTGCTGAATTCTCTCAGCTTTTGCTTGTCTGTAAAGCTTTTGATTTCTCCCTCATATTTGAATGAGATCCTTGCTGGGTACAGTAATCTGGGCTGTAGGTTATTTTCTTTGATCACTTTAAGTATGTCTCGCCATTCCCTCCTGGCCTGAAGCGTTTCTATTGAAAGATCTGCAGTTATCCTTACGGGAATCCCCTTGTGTGTTATTTGTTGTTTTTTCCTTGCTGCTTTTAATATTTGTTCTTTGTGTTTGATCTTTGTTAATTTGATTAATATGTGTCTTGGGGTGTTTCGCCTTGGGTTTATCCTGTTTGGGACTCTCTGGGTTTCTTGGACTTGGGTGATTATTTCCTTCCCCATTTTAGGGAAGTTTTCAACTATTATCTCCTCAAGTTTTTTCTCATGGTGTTTCTTTTTGTCGTCTTCTTCTGGGACTCCTATAATTCGAATGTTGGAGCATTTCATATTGTCTGGGAGGTCTCTGAGATTGTCCTCATTTCTTTTAATTCGTTTTTTTCCTCTCTGATTCATTTATTTCTACCATTCTATTTCACTAATCCTATCTTCTGCCTCCAGTTATTTTACTATTTGTTGCCTCCAGGGTGTTTCTGATCTCATTTATTGCATTATTCATTATATATTTACTCTTTTTTAAAGAAAACATTTTCTAAGAAAACGCTGGTATGATCTATGTCAAAGAATGTTTTGTCTCTGTTCTCTTCTAGGAATTTTGTGGTGTCATGTCTTACATTTAAGTCTTTAAGCCATTTTGAGTTTATTTTTGTTTATGATGTGAGGATGTTTTCTAGCTTCACTGATTTACATGCAGCTAACTTTTCCAGCCCCACTTGCTGAAGGATTGTCTTTTCCCCATCATATATTCTTGGCTCCTTCATTAAAAATTAATATACTTTGGGTGTGTAAGTTCATTTCTGATCTCTCTGTGCTGTTCCGTTGGTCCATTTGTCTGTTTTTATGCCAGTACCATGCTGTTTTGATTACTGTAGCTTTGTAATATTGCCTGAAGTCTGGGAGGATTATGCCTTCAACTTTGTTCTTTTTCCTTAGGATTGCTTTGGCAATTCTGGGCCTTTTATGGTTCCATATAAATCTTAGGGTTATTTGCCTTAGTTCTGTGAAAAATATCATGGATAATGTGATAAGGATCACATTCACTCTATAGACTGAGAAGTGTGACCATTTTACCAATATTGACTCCTCCTCTTTCCATTTCCTTGAGTCATCTTCAGTTTCCTTTATTAATGTTGTGTAGTTCTCAGCGTTAAGTTAGTACTTTTGTCTCAAGACTCAAAAGTCTTTTCAAGGCCACAGTGTTTCCCTTGCACAGTCTACAGACTTCTACTAAAACACTTAGCTGGCACCCCAGCAGTAAAGAATCTGCCAGCAATGCAGGAGACCACCTGCCAATATAGGAGGTGTGCGGTCGATCCCTGGGTTGGGAAGATCCCCTGGAGAAGAAAATGGCAACCCACTCCAGTATTCTTTCCTGGAGAAGCCCATGGACAGAGGAGCCTGGCAGGCTATATTCCATGGGATCACAAGAGTTGGACACGACTTAGTGACTAAACCGACACCATTGGTTAGGGAGATGCAAAGCTGCTGTGACAGAGAGCCCCAGAAAGACAGTGATGTAAAGTGCATAGAACTATTTCTCTCCATCACCTCCAAGGCCAGAGGTGAGCAGCCTAGCTGGACAGGGCAGCCGAGCTGTAAGTGCATGTCAGAGACACAGACTCCTTATAATCTGTTTCCCACTCCTGCCTTGGGACTGTAGTCCTCAGTCTCTCCTGAGCACCTCAACCCCCTGAAAGGCTGGTTAAACCACTTTCCACTCCCACTCAGCAGGTCTGAGTAGGGCTTGAGAATTTGCATTTCTGACAAGCTCCCAGGTGATCCTAAGGTTGTTGGTCCAGGAATCCTGCTTGGGGAACCACTGCCCAGGGGCCTGTCTTTGCCTGCCCTGGCTGATTGCCGACACATCTGTGGTCCAGATTATGGAGTGGGGAAGGTGTGTGGAGGCCCACACGCGCACTCACACACATGCACGTAGTGTTCTAAGGCCCAGGAGGGAAGTGGCACCCTGTATTTCCACTGATGAGAAGACTCACAAAGCCACACCTACCTGCTGGGGAAGCTGGAGAAAGTCGAGTTCATGGCCATGTCACTGAAAATAATCAATAAACAATCTATAATAGAAATAGAAAAGAATTCTACTGAAGATATAGCCCAGAAGACAGCCTCTCAAGGTATTCAGCAGTTTTATATGTTGTCAGAACAAAGAACATTAAACAAGTTAGGGATGCTGCTGCTGCTGCTGCTAAGTCGCTTCAGTCGTGTCCAACTCTGTGCGACCCCATGGACGGCAGCCCACCAGGCTCCTCTGTCCCTGGGATTCTCCAGGCAAGAACACTGGAGTGGGTTGCCATTTCCTTCTCCAATGCATGAAAGTGAAAAGTGAAAGCGAAGTCGCTCAGTCGTGTCTGCAGCCTACCAGGCCCCTCCATCCCTGGGATTTTCCAAGCAAGAGTGCTGGGGTGGGGTGCCATTGCCTTCTCCAAAGTTAGGGATACATTCTTTCAAACTTTAAAAGACAAATAGACCAGCACATACACAGCAAGGTGGCGTGACCTTGGCACCTGGGAAGGGAGTCTTTGTTATCAAAGGAGTCCCAGCCTTAATGTCCCAGGTAGAGGGGCATTTAATCTTTATTTTTCACATGGTCAGTGTGCCCTTTTCTTTAATAATTAAAGCAGATGTTTGGGGTCTTCCCTGGAAGTCCACTGGTTAAGACTCCAAGCTTCCAATACAGGGGGCACAGGTTTGATCCCAGGTCAGGGAACTAAGATACTGAATGCCACATGGCACTGCCTAAAATTAATAAAATAAAAATAACAGAATGCAATGAAAAAAATAAAGGGGCCAGAAAATGCAAGAGGATACTTAAACATTTGGAGGAAGAAATTTTTTTAAAGCCACGGTACAATGTAGGTTTGATCAGCCACAAACAGGCTATTTTAGCTAGTCTAAAATTCAAGTCATGCATGTATGTAAGCCAGAATGACCTCCCCATACCTCAGTATGTGAGCATCTGTTTTATCAGCCACAATTATTATGAGAAAAGGGGAGAGTGGATTCTGTTGGATGCTTGTGTACACCTATGACCCTACAGCCCTGCCTTAGTTATTCTCCTCTGGCCCCTGAGCTCTCTCTGGGGACAGGCAAGCCTCGTGGCCCCTGGCCTCATAGTCTTTCACAGAAACCCACACATATGCTCCAGTCCACATCAAGTCTTCTGGTTCTACATCCACTTAGAAACATATGCTGCCGTGTGTAAGAAGACATCCATCAACCCGATGCTTGGAACCACGTGTGACACCCCCCGTGGAGACCGTGACTCTTGTTCCTCAAGGCCCAGCATCGCCGTCAGCAAATGCATGTGATTGCAGTTACCCTGCTCCATTTAGGATCTGAGACAACAGTAGCCATGGATAGTTAACATCACTGCTCTGAAGCCTGGATTTGCTCTTGTCCAGGCAAGAGTTATGTCCACGTGGACCTGGGTTGTGTTGGCTCTGGGAACCCAGGCATCCATGTACCTCTGTGCACCAGGGCCTCCTCCCAGCCCATGGCCACCTGGTAGATCTTCCCAGGCCCCCACAGTGAGACCACAGCATTTTATTTAGGGATGAGTGTATTTTCTTCAGGGGGGAAAAAAAGCTTTGGAAAACATCATGGTAACATTTAGTGCTATTAAAAAGCAGTGTTTTTTGCCATGTGTAAAATAGATGCTAGTGGGAAGCTGCTGTATAGCATGAGGAGCTCAACTCGGTGTTCTGTGATGACCTGGAGGGGTGGGATGGTCGGGTGGGAGGGAGGTCCAAGAGGGAGGGGATACATGTATATGTACAGCTGATTCACATGTTGTACAGCAGAAAGTAACACAACATTGTAAGCAGTTATCCTCCAGTTAAAGAAAAAGAGCATGTTTCAGCAACCAGATCAAGGAAGCCAGTGAGGAGCTGGGTTCCTGGCCATACCAACACCTGTCCTCCTTTGAAAAGCAGCGATGATCCTATAGCCCCTCAAGGGACCAGAGCAGCTGGTGGGCTGACATCTGAAAGACGCTCCAAGCATCAGAGGGAAGACACTATGTGCAAATGCCAAGTGGATAAAATCAATACGGCTTTTTCCTGATGTGTGGTCTCTTAAAGTGCCACCAGACCTAATCGTCTGAAAGAGGAGTCCCCAAAGCTGGAAGGGACTGTGGCTCACATTGAGGGTCAAGAGAGCAGTGACCCCACCCCCACCCCCACCTTCACTACCAACTCAGGTGTCTTGTGGAAAGTCTCGTTGTCTTGGGCTCAAGATCTAGTCCAATGGAGGACTTCTCCACCTGCAAGGTACCTGTGAATGACTCGGGTTAATGTGCATTCCATGCAGGCCTGGGTGGGGCTGAGATCCTGCGCCCATCCCCCAGCTCCCAGGGCTGCTGCTGTGGGTCCCTCCCTGCCCTGCTGATGGAGTGTGTGTCCTAAGAGGTCTAGCTGGGACCCCAAGTGACTCAGATGCACAGCAAAGCCTGTGAGCCAGTGGCCTCGTGCCTCGCTTGGAAGGCTTAGGATGTCAGGATCTCTCTGCAGAGCAGAAAGGGAAGGGAGGCCCGGGTCGCTGAGGTGGGACCAGCTCCACGAGAAAACATCCCTGGTCAGGGAAGTCTTAGGTATGGCCACTATCTGGCTCCTCATCTGGAGGATCCCTAGGACATGTCTCTCCGTCTGGCTGGAGGGTCTCTAGGACATGTCTGTCCATCTGTCTGGCTGCCTTTGGAAGATTATTGTGGGAGTGGGGATTCCTGGTGGAAAACCCGCAGGACCCTCCTTGGCGTCTCTAGTTAGGACCCCGCTGGGCCCCCACAGTTGACTGATCCCGTGCCACTTGGAAAACCAGTAACTCGAAAACAGACGCTGAAGTGGGTCTTGAGAGGACTGTTAGCAAAGTGAAAAAAACAAGGAACTAGGCCGAAAAGAATTTTCTTTTTTCAAATTTATTAATGTTTACAATGTTGTGTTGATTTCTGCTATACAGCAAAATGATTCAGATATATATATGTTCTTTTTCAAATTCTTTTCCACTATGGTTTATCTTGGGATATTGATTATAGTTTCCTGTTTTATACAGTAGGACCTTGTTGTTTATCCATCCTATATATAATAATTTACATCTGTTAATCCCAAACTCCCAATCCATCCCTCCCCCTTCCCCTCAGCAGCCACAAGACTGTCCTCTGTGTCTGTCAGTTCGTTCTGTATATTTTATGCATGTTTGTTTTGTATATTTAACACAAATGTAGGTTCGTTTGTGTTATAGTTTAGATTCCACATATAACTGGTATCAGTAAACTCCTTCTGGCTTAGTTAACTTAGTACAATAATCTCTGGGTTCGTCCATGTTGCTGTAAATGGCATTATTTCATTCTTTTTTATGGCTGAGTAATATTCCACTGTATGTATGAACCACATCTTCTTTATCCCGTCCTCGGTTGATGCACATTTACCTCGTTTCCATGCCTTAGCTGTTGTAAATAGCACTTCTGTGAACACTGGGGTGCATGCATCTTTTCAAATTATAGCCCCCAAAGGGTTTTCTAACAGCAGAGAATGAGAAAACAAAACAGGAAAGGAGATGAGAATAAGACTCCAGAAAAGCCTAACAGCTTTGGGGGATGGGAAACGTCTAGATGTAACAAATTACTGTGACAGGAAGAAACAATCACCTTGGAAACAGAAGGCACTGGTGTCTGTGAAGCCATACAACTGGCCAAACACCTCAAACCAAAACACATTTGGAGGCCCCTCTAGCCTGGGGAATAAACAGCATGTGAGTCTAGCCTGGCTTTGGTTTTGCTTTGTTTCTGGGGTTTCCTATAGGATCTCTGATGAAAGTAAAAGAGGAGAGTGAAGAAGCTGGCTGAAAATTCAACGTTCAAACAAACCGAGATCATGGCATCTGGTCCCATCACTTCATGGCAAATAGATGGGGAAACAGTGGAAACAGTGAGAGACTTTATTTTCTTGGGTTCCAAAATCACTGCAGATGGTGAGTGCAGCCATGAAATTAAAAGACTCTTGCTCTTTGGAAGAAAAGCTATGAACAACCTAGACAGCATATTAAAAAGCAGAAACATTACTCTGCCAACAAATGTCTGTATAGTTAAAGCTATGGTTTTTCCAGTAGTTAAGTATGGATGTGAGAGTTGGATCATAAAGCTGAGCACTGAAGAATTGATGCTTTTGAGCTGTGGTGTTGGAAAAGACTCTTGAGAGTCCCTTGGACAGAAAGAAGATCAAACCAGTCAATCCTAAAGGAAATCAGTCCTGAATAGTCATTGGAAGGACTGATGCTGAAGCTCTAATACTTTGGCCACCTGATGCGAAGAACTGACTCATTGGAAAGACATTGATGCTGGGAAAGATTGACTGCAGAAGGAGAAGGGGACGACAGAGGATGAGATGGTTGGATGGCATCATCGACTTGATCAACATGAGTTTGAGCAAGCTCCAGAAGTTGGTGATGGACAGGGAAGCCTGGCATGCTGCAGTCCATGGGATCCCAAAGAGTCGGACATGACTGAGCGCCTAAACTAAACTGAAAGGAAATCAACCCTGAATATTCATTGGAAGAACCGATGCCGAAGCGCCAATACTTTGGCCACCTGATGATGTGAAGAGCCAACTCACTAGAAAAGACCCTGATGCTGAGAAAGATTGAGGGCAGGAGAAGGGGGTGACAGAGAATGAGATGGTTGGATGATATCACCAACTCAATGGACAGGAGTTTGAGCAAACTCCAGGAGATAGTGAAGGACAGGGAAGCCTGGCGTGCTGCTGCCCATGTGGTCACAGAGAGTCAGATAGGACTGAGAAACAACAACACTGGGATCCCAGGAGATGGGTGCTGCAGGGAAGGGTGCTGGGAGTTCCGGGGGAGGGAGTTCCATTGTCCCAGAGTCGTCCTTTCTGGAGGAGGGAGTATGTGTTAGTCACTCAGTCATGTCCGACTCTTTGTGACCCCATGAACTGTAGCCCGACAGGTTCCTCTGTCCATGGGGATTCTCCAGGCAAGAATTCTGGAGTGGGAAGCCATTCTCTTCTCCAGAGGATCTTCCTGACCCAGGGATCAAGCCCGAGTCTCCTGCAGGAAGGCTTTTTGCCATCTGAGCCACCATGGGAAGCCCCAGAGGAGGGAAGTGAAGGGATGTGGCTCAGTGGTATACAACTCTCTGCAGTCCCATTGACTATTAGCTTGCCAGGTGCCTCCATCCATGGAATTTTCCAGGCAACAGTACTGGAGTGGATAGCCATTTCCTTCTCCAGGGGATCTTCCCAACCCAGGGATTGAACCCAGGTCTCCCGCATTGTAGGCAGATGCTTTACCATCTGAGCCACCAGGGAAGCCAATTTTCTCCATCTTTACATTTTTCTACAATGGGGATGTTGTTTCAGAATTTAAGAAAATATAAACTGTTTGTTTGGCAGAGGTCTGCCAATGAGTGAGGGTGGGGGAGGCCCCTGCTGGTCTGTGGCCTCCGGATGTTCCCTTGTGCTCTTTGTCAGCTTGGGGACTTCTCTTCCCGCCTTTAGCTCACCATCTCCCCTGTGGCCGGCTCCAGGAGAGACAGCTGCTGGCCGCGAGGACAGGACTTCGAGGGACGGGCTGTCTGGGGATCGGCTGGCTCCTGCCGCGTTGGTGACCCATCTCTGGTTGTGCTTCCAGGCAAGCGCACAGCAGGGCCCTAACGCAGCCTCTCATCTGTCGACTGTCAGCTGCTCCTGCCTCCAGCTGGTCCCCGGCCCAGGCCTGTCACTGTGCCATCTCTCAGCAGGTGAGGACGTGAGGGGCCCTGTCCAAGAACAGGTTCTCTGGAGGGCAGGGGTCATTGCTGGCAGCGCACATGTGGGCCTGGGGTGAGACTGGCTGTCGGGACCCTCGATGTGTGGCCAGGTCCTCACGCCATCACTGCATCCTCAGCCCCAGTGTAAGGCCTTGTGAAGGCTGTTTCCCCCTTCATTTCACATTATCCCTCGTGTGAGTGGGTGATGGGGGAGCAGCAGGAGATACAAGCCATCTCCATGGGTTGCTGGCCTTGGCTTGGAAATCAAGCTGTGTCCTTCCCCATCTAGGAACAGAGATATTACTCAGGCCAGCATCCTTGGTCAGCGACTTGCTATGACAAAGGGGATGGAGGGGGGTCAACCACCACCACCGCCCCCCACCCCCGAGTATAAGCTGCTCAGTCCCTTCAGGCCGAAGGCAGTAGCTGTCTTTCAGAGATTTCCCGGAGAGACAGACTGCAGAGCTCTGCCAGCCAACACTTCACAAGGGTCTGTGGAGATAAGGCATGTTAGGGAGGATGGCTGAAAAGGCACGATGACATCCACTCATCCAGAAACTAAAGACTGTCCTGAGTCAGGTCAGATCAGCAGCAGCGGCAACTGAAGCATCGTGCGCTGCCCTGCCCCTGACTCTGAGTTTACCAAATTACACACCACAAAGTGTGGCCGTCAGAACCTCCCCAGGCAAGCTGTCTGTGTGAGTGTATCCATGTGCCCGAGGAGAAGGATGCCTGACCACACACACTCACACACATTGTCACACTCGTACACCTGTGTGCATACTCACCCCCCACACATACATCTTTATACCCTCACACCGACACCCCACTCACCTGCACACACACATACACACCCTCACTTACAGTCACACAAATCCTCATACTCAGACACACACACACAGTAAGAGCCCCCTCCTCCTCCTCTGCCCTCCCCCGCTTCTTCGTTTCTTCACTCCTGCGGATCCTGGCCTCAGCTTCCTCTAACTAGCCCCCTGGGTCCCCGCCACTCCCAAGTCCCCTAACATCTGAAAGCCCCAAGCTGGTGATAAGGAAAGAGAAGGATGGATTCAGAAATGGGGCAGGAGGATTAGGGCCTGAAGGCAATGATTTCAGGGTCCTTTTTCCCTTGTCATTTGGGCTGGGGAGGCTTGGAACTGGCCTGCATCTTCTCCCTCCTTTTGTGTGGACACAAGGATGCATAAACACACACATCCACACGGGGACCGCTGCACACACAGGCCGGCAGAGTATGCCCGTCAGGCCCGTGTGCAGGGACACATGCAGAAATGCACACACATCTCTGTAGAGTAAGGGGTCCGCAGCTGCTCCCCCGAGTTTCAAAACCCTCAACTCCTCCTGCTTCTCCTTCTCTTCTTGTTGAATAAAAGTTTGCAACAAGAGAGGAACACAGCCCTGTTAACTCTGACTTCGGTGGCTGCCGCATATCACAACAGGCAAGTTTTATTTTTCAAATATTGTCTGGGAATAAATGAAGTTGACGTCAGGCGTCATCTGGGCCAGAGAGTCATTGCTTGAATGAGGAAACCCAGAGTGTGGTCTGCACATCCCGGGACCGGCCCAGCCCCCTCACACCTCCCTGCGCACTATACAAAACCACTGTCGCCTGCGAGACCCACCCCCAGCTCTCAGGCCTGACCGCATAGGTCTCCAGGAGTTTCTCATTAAACGGGGTAACAGTAACCTATGGCGTGTGCTTTCCTGCAGAAAAGTTAGCATCACGGGTCTTCCGTGCTTGGGATAGGGGATGGAGGTGTGTGTGTGTTTTTTAAAAACAATATAAACTTTTTGGGATAATAGCAAATTAAAATGAATGAGAAAGCAAACTCTTGCAGGGGAAACTTGTGCTTTGCACTATAAACAGCTAGGGGGCGCTCTGTGAGAGGAAAGAGCCGTGAGCGAAGCGTCAGCGCTTTGCGTTTGGGTCCTAGACCAAGAGGTCTTGGCTGTGGGAAGAGGCTCTTGGCTTCATTTCTCTGCTTTTTGCTCTTTCTTACGTGCAAAACAAAACTCAGACTGTTTTGCCAACTTGTAGAGAGTGAACGAATGTGTATGGTTGGTGGACTTCCCTGGTGGCCTGGTGGTTAAGACTCTGCGCTTCCGCTGCAGGGGGCACGGGTTCAATCCCCGGTCAGCGAACTAAGATCCCACATGCCACGCAGCAAAAAGAACAAATGTGTATGAAGATGAGTTATTATAACAAATCACTGAACAGATGTCAGGGTATTCCTTATGGCAGTGGGGTGTTAGGATAGGAGGAAGACATGGGCTTCTGCTGCCAGGCTTTCTCAGCCCCGGCGACAGGGAGCGGATGACAGGTGGCCCCAGAAGCCCGTGTCTTGCTCCCATCACTCAGATGACCCTCTGACCCCAGGAGGGTCTGCCCCCGTGGCTCCCCAACCCGGACAGAGAAGCTGCAGAGGATGGGAGGGGGAGACAGTTGAGGGGGGCTCTGCTTTCAGACAAGCAACGCTTCCAACCTCCTTAGCTTTGGTTGTTCCAGGGGCAGCAGAATGAAAGAAGGCATGCCCAATAACAGCACCGCCAGCATCTCCCAAGCCCGGAAAGCTGTGGAGCAGCTGAAGATGGAAGCCTGCAGGGACAGGGTGAAGGTAAGCGTCAGGCCCGCCTGCCCTCTGACCAGCACTCCGCTCACAGCAGTCCCCCCGTGTCCAAAGCAGCCGCGGGAGAGTGAACACGTCACCCCGTAGAGCATCCAGCCGACACTGGCAGCTGTAACATTTACAGACGAGCGTTTGCTCCAGAGTTCCACGCATGCCCGAGGAACCAAGGGATGCAGAATACACAGTGTGCGTGAATTCCATAAGGAGTCGCCTAAAATAGACCCATGTTCATCTCAGCTCTCTTTAACCCAGTTGTCATGCCCATAAGCGAGAGAGGGAGTTGAACCATGCGATCCATCATAGTTTTCCTGCCTGGTCCAGTGACTCAGAGATGAGACGACATCGGGTATTTTGATAGGGGTGCTGGGGGAAGTGCCACGTTGAATCATGTCTGCGTTTGTCAGCTGCTCCTTGGGGGAAAGGGAAGGAGGGTACCAGCCTCCTCCCACCCTGTTCACTTCACTTCACTGAGGAGCGGAGATGTCTTCACGCTGGGGGAACAAAGCCAGCTCTTCCCCAGATGCCACTTCAAAGGGAGCAGGAGGCCAGGCGGAGCAAGTGGCCCTGAGATGCAGCTTAGTTAGGCTCATTGACTCGAATGGAGCTGGAAGTGCATCGGGCATCTCACAGCAGAAAACACCAGTGCGTTGTGTCTGTGCCCTGTGGGGACATAAACCAGGGCTCTCACCCAAACAGGACAGAATCCGAGGGGCAGCGGGTAACTCCTAATGCCCTCTGTTGGTGGAGCAAGCAGTCCCTCCCTGAGGCTCCCACTGCCCAGAGCTATGACCAGATGACACCAGCTCCATCAGTCGGCCTCCATCCATCCCCCTCCCCAGGGAGCTTTGGGCACCAGCTATCCAAGGAGGCAGCAACATGCCCAGTAAGTGACACGATGTATACGAAGCAAGAAGGGAATGCAGGATGACACCCATTGGTCCAAGCGGACTGGCTGTATCTGCACATACTGATACCAGCTACAAATAAAACATCTTTAATCCCTAGGCTAGAGGAGGGAGCAAGAAAAGAAACAGTTCTAAAGAGGAGGAGCCCAGTGGTGTAGAAATGGGTCTAAGGATGAGCGTTGCAGGCACTAGTGGTTCAAAGGCAGGACAGACTTCTAGTGAGAGGACAAGGATGCAAGGGGATGCACTCGTTGGACAGAGATCCCTGAGCACCCGCTCTGCCCTTGGCACGGCCCTGGGCTGGAAAAACAAATGGAATGTTCCTATTACGTTGCTCAGAGAAGACTTCCTGGAGCCATGAGCTGGGGGTTGGTTGCGAAGTGATATGGGGGTGGAGGGAAGGCTAGTATGAGCTGACCGAGGCTCATTGCGAGGACTTGGACTTGACAGAGAAGCCGGTTGTGCTGGGAGGGCAGCTGTGTGCACAGGAACAGCTGGTGCACGGCTGGGGCCGTGGGATGACCTAACCGCAGTCAATAATGTTGCCAGAGGCCAGGGGCCAGCAGAAGCCATTGGCAGGGAATTCTGGTTTGTCAAGGAAGACGCTCTCCATGGTAACAGATCCTCTCGTGACCATCAGCACCCCAGGAGTCACGGTGGAGTGCATGTCCCCATGCGGAAGGGCTCTTCAGGAGTCACTACAGGATATGTCAGTCTCCCAGAGAAGGAGAGGAGGTCACAGGGCCGCTCAGAATCCAGTGTGCTATTCCGCTGGTGTCACGGGCCACGCAGTCCTCTTCTTGCAGTTCTGGGTTGTGGAACTGCAGCTCCTTGATCTCATGAGAGGCCTCCCGGGGCCCCTACAGCCTCTGTGGTGATTACAGGGCCCATGACAGGTCTGGTTCTGAGCTGACAGAGTCTGATCCCTGAAGAGATGATCCGGGGCTGCCTGAGGACAGAGGTGGCCCCCGGAACCACATCCCAGCGAGAGCTGCACAGTCACGTGTGGTTTTTTGTTTGTGCTCACACAACCTCAAATATTAAGTTTTTAAAATCGTGATTAGATACACATAACATATAATTTGCCATTTTTACCGTTTTTAAGTGTGTAATTCAATAACATTATGTACATCCACAACATCATGTGGTCATCTGTTTCTAGAACGTTTTCGTTATCCCAAACAGAAACTCCACCCGTTAAACTCTCACTCCCCGTCCCCTGCCCCCTCAGCCCCTGGAAACCTCTCTTCTACTTTATGTCTCTATGAATCTGGCTGTTCAGGGTGCTTCATCCCTGCAAGTGGAATCATACGGTATTTGTCTGTATTTTGTGTATGGCCTATTTCACTGGGCATCTGCCTTCAAGTCTTGTCCAGTGTAGCCTGTGTCTGAATTTCATTCCTTTGTAAGGGTGAATAGTATTTCATTACGTGTATCCACCATGTTTTATTTGCCTATTCGTGTGTTGATGGACATTTGAGTTGTTTCCACCTTTTGTCTTGTCAATAATGCTGCTGTGCACGTGGAATGCATTTGGGTCAGTGCTTTCCATTCTTTCCTGTACATAGCCAGAAGTGGCATTGCTGGGCCATGTAGTAATTCTGTGTTCAACTTTTTGAGGAACCACAGTGTTGGTTTCCATGATAGCCATACCTTTTTATATCCACCTCAACCTCACTCCTGGGTCAGGAAGACTCCCCTGGAGAAAAGGAATGGATACCCACTCCAGTTTTCTTGCCTGGAGAATTCCATGGACAGACTGGCCTGGTGAGCTGTAATGCATAGGGTCACAAAGAGTCGGACTTGACTGAGTGGCTAACACTTTTCACTTTCATCCCCAGCAATGCACAGGGGATCCAGTTGCTCCACATCCTCGCCAACACTTACTTTCGTTTTTAAAAATAATAGCCGTTCTAATGAGTGTTAAGCTCACACTGGATTTTTAAGCACTAGACACCCCTTGGTTCAGGACACAGGAGGGCTTTGGGGAAAAATCTACTTGATGCAACTTGGGGGGAAAAAGATGTATATTGATATCAAGTAGCCAGACAACAAACAGAATGTGGAAAGAGGATCCATCAAGGATACCCCAAATCAACCATGATAAGCGCCTTGTTGTTCAGTCACTAAGTCATGTCTGACTTTTTGCAACTGCGTGGACTGTAGCCTGCCAGGCTGCTCTGTCCATGAGATTTTCCAGGCAAGAATACTGGAGTGGGTTGCCATTTTGTTCTCTGGGGATCTTCCCCATCTGGGGATTGAGCCCACATCGCCTGCATTAGGGAGGCAGATTCTTTACCACTAAGCCAGCAGGGAAGCCAGTAGGTGCCTTGGGGAGGGAGGAAATTGGAAGAGTGTCACCAGGAAAAAGAAGTGGCCTCCCTAGGGTGGGTGAGAGTTCATCACAGGGAAATGAAGAAGGAAAAAAGGATCCTGGGGGTAAATGACAGAGGGAAGCTGTGTGGGAGGAGGAGAGGAGCAGTTCCTAGAACTCTGACTTCATACAGTGAGGGGAACACCAGGCGTTCCCCTGTGTGCCATGCCAGGCACGGAGCCCAGAGAGAGGGATGAACAAGTGGAAACAGCTGGAGGCCCTGTGGGAACAGTAATCGCGATGATGAGTCCCACAGAGCCAGCTCTGGGTAGAAGCACCCAGAGGACAGCCAGGAAGGACACACGTTGGGTGGGAAACCAGGGACGAGCCCCGTGGCTCACACAGTGTGTTGCCAACTGCGGAACCCGCCTCCAGGCATCATAGTTTTCTCTGCTCGGAAGAGTATCTCGTGGGAGAGGAAGGAAAGGATGATATTTACAGCTCAGGGAAGTAAAGGAGAGAGAGGGGAAAAATACTGCATCATGCTGCTATTTGGGTTGCAAAGGTAGGAAAAAGTATCAGTGTGAACTCAAGAGAGGTTTGGGCAGTTCGTGGAGGTAAAATGTGGAAACATCCACTATGATCTTCAGGTCCTGTCTGTCTCCGCAGACATCATCTGCACAAAAGCGCTGGTGCGATAGACCGACGTAGACTTCATTGCAGATTTTGTAGGGCATAGAACGAAGACTTCACCATGTAGCCCCTAGCCAGCCCGCAAACCCCACATGTTACAGAGGCCCTCCCCACACTCACCCTCAACAACCTGCTTAAACCTTCCTACTCTTACCAAATCAGATCCAGCTGATCACCACTCCAAAATCAATACTGGAGAGAGAGACAAACGTTGGTAGGAAGAAATTGCTTTTATCAGAATGCTGGCAATCTGGGGAGATGGTGGACTTGGTGTCACCTAGAAACCACCTCTGAGGATTCTGCTAGACCATAGGAAGTTTTTAAAGGGAAACACGGGACGTAATCTTGGTGGAGCCTTGAGATGGGGGATCAGAGCCGTCCCCCGCTGCGTGCAGGCTTGTGTGCAGGCCTCTTGATTCCTTGTGATTTTCCCTGAGATACTGTCTTGTTCACACACTTTGTTCTGGAGATTCCTGAAGGGGAAGCTAGGGAAGAGATTTGGTCACCTGTGAGTTATTTACGTTTCATTTCTATTATACTTCTTTGACCTATGGAAAGAACCCACGAAACTTGTGGCAGGATATTGTGTGATGAAAAGATCTGAAAGCTGTGCCAGGGCCCGAGATGAGTGGAGCATGGGGCTGCCTCATTTAAGATTAATGATAAGACAAAGGGGCCCCCTGGAGATAGCTCTTTCTTGCCAAAAGCAACTTACACTACCTTCATTTCTTTAATGTTTGACTGCCTCCCCCGACTCAGCCGTCTCGCCCAGCATTCGGGTGACTCTTCTCCATCCCACCTCCAAGCTCACCAGACCATTTCCCAACAAAGCTGGGTGTTCCACTTTGAGAACCTGTATCAGCTGCTTTGACGTATGCACACTACTGCATATAAAATAGGAAACGAGGGACCTCCCTGGCGCGGCCCAGTGGCTAAGACTCCGTGCTTCCAATGCAGCGGGCATGGGCTTGATCCCTGGCTGGGGAACTAAGATCCCACATGCCCTGAGGCACAGCCAAAACAAATGAAAACAAAAGAAAGTGCCTAGCAGATAGTAACCACTTGAAAATATTTTTTAAAAAGATAGATAACTAACAAGGACCTACTGTATAGTGCAGGGAACTCTCTTCAGTACCCTGTAATGACCCATATGGGAAAAAAATCTAAAAAAGAGTGGATATTTGTGTCTATACAACTGATTCGCTTTGCTTTGCTGCTGCTGCTAAGTCACTTCAGTCGTGTCCAACTCTGTGCGACCCCATAGACGGCAGCCCACCAGGCTCCCCTGTCCCTGGGATTCTCCAGGCAAGAACACTGGAGTGGGTTGCCATTTCCTTCTCCAATGCATGAAAGTGAAAAGTGAAAGTGAAGTCACTCAGTTGTGTCCAACTGTTTGCAACCCCATGGACTGCAGCCTACCAGGCTCCTCTGTCCATGGGATTTTCCAGGCAGGAGGACTGGAGTGGGGTGCCATTGCCTTCTCCACTTTGCTGTACACCTGACACTAACACATTGCAAATCAACTATGTGCTGTGCTCAGTTGCTCAGTCATGTCTGACTCTCTGTGACCCCATGGACTGTAGCCCACCAGGCTCCTCTGTCCATGGGGATTCTCCAGGCAAGAATACTGGAGTGGGTTACCATGCCCTCCTCCAGAGGATCTTCCTGACCCAGGGATTGTATCCAGGTCTCCTGCATTGCAGGCAGATTCTTTACTGTCTGAACCACCTATACTCCAATAAAGTTTTTAAAATAATAATAATTTTTAAAAATCCATATGTACTTCATTCATTGTAAGTATAGGGAAGATTCAACATGTATGGCTTCCCCAAAAACAGAAAGCTTAGAAAATAATACTCAGGATTCTAACAAAAATGAAGAGCACATAAAGACGACTTGGAAAACATTTTGGTCCCTTGGAAAAGAACACCCATAACCTGATTCTTACTCTCACCCATTGGAGGCTCAAGCAGTATAAAACTCTATCGGGAAAGCATATACATGGCATGGATCATCAAATAGGGAAAATTTGTTGAGAAATGAAGGCAGATATGAGCTAAGCAAAGTAGAAGAGGCTTATGTGAAGAAAATGGTCTCCAGAGCCAACCTGTCCAGCCCGAGAGAAGACTTCCGCTCCAGAGAAGTCTTCGTCCCCTGGAGGAGGCACAGAGGCCCTGAGCAGGCCAGGCCCCAGGCCTCAGGAAGGCTGCTGGGAGCTCCTGCTCCACTGGGCACCGCTCAGGGTGCCCTGACTCTCCTGCCACTGGGCCAACCCCATGGACTATCCTGGCAGACCCTGGGGAAGGATGGACACCCTCAGTGAACTAGTAGCTCTCAGCCAGCGATCAGGAAGCTGACATTTGCCAAGCAGTGCTAGGCCCAGCTCTCTCACGCACCTTCAGTAGATAAACAGCTATGTTTGCACTCACATCACCCAGAAGGGTTGCCTTTAGGCTGACATTAATTTTGTCAACCTGAGCTTGATTTGCTGACTGTTGACAGAGCACCCTGCTCCGCATCAGCCTCCTCTCTTTTTCTGACTTTGTTTGTTTTTTGTTGGCTGTGCTGGGTCTTTGTTGCTGCGTGCAGGCCTTCTCTGGTTGCAGTGAGTGGGAGCTGTTCTTCATTGTGGGGCGTGGGCTTCTCATTGCAGGGCCTTCTCTGGTTGTGGAGCACGGGCTTAGTTGCCCCAGGGCTCGTGGGATCTTCCCAGACCAGGGATCAAACCCGTGTCCCCTGATTTGACAGGTAGATTCTTAGCCGCCTGACCACCAGGGAAGTCCCCATCAGCTGCCCTTCTATAGACTACTGAAAAAAGTAGGGCAGGCCAAGAAGAGTGGCAGGTGATGAGTGGGCTAAAAAGTTACCCAAAGTCATGGCAGCAGTAATGAAATTAGCGCTGAAAGTATTGACATGAAGAGGGATTCTATCGCGAGAAATAACGGCAGGTGTTCACAATCCTTCTCCATCGCAGGTATGAAAAATTCGGTGAAAACAGTTTGGGAAAGGGGAATAGCTTTAGAGAAAGACTTATTCCCATTTACTTTTGGTCTTGGAGATTTTCTTGTTTGATGGTTAAAGGAAAAGCAGGTACATGATCAAAAAACATTTTAGTTAGAAAACACAAAGACCCAAAAACTGAATTTTTATGGGTGTTCAAGATAGGGGTTACATATGCCGTGCTTATTCCATTTAGAACTTTTCTGCAAACCATAAATGAGAGAGAGAGAATTAGACACACCCTGAAGCATTCTTAAGGCTCCTCAAGGAGAAAGGGAGAAATTGAAATGAGAATGTGAGAAAGTGGGTATCTGTATCTAGGGGCATTACATCTTACTTTGAAAATAATGCAATTTGTCTGTTCCTGCAAATGACACTTAAAATAAGTGTCTAAAATAGAAAAATTTGGAAAATATAGAAAAGTATAAAGAAAATTTAAACTATAGCCTCTGTATTTTCATGGTTTTCCATCTAGCTGTTTACTTATCAACTATACCTAGTTTTCTTATAAAATTGTGGTTATCATGTACATTTTGTTGACAAAAGTTCAATTAACAATCAAGTTAAGAAAAAAGGAAACTTTATTTGAGCCAGCTGAGGCTGATAACCTAGGAGACGGACTCTCAGAAGCTCTGAGCACTATTCTACCCGTTAAAAGTAGAAGATCCAGTCACATGCATTTTCGAGAGAAAGGATCGTACCTCAAAATGACATATTGATATTTTACATAGGGTTAACCGAGGTTAGAGAGTCCAGGTAAACAGGTAGGCAGGGAGCAGCAAGTCACCATGATCCCCTACAGCACTGGAAAAGGACACTGTTCTTTTAAGAAGTTATATTCCTAGCATCAGAAGGAAGGGGGCGAAGTGCTCTTTACAGGCGAGCAAGCATTCCCATCTTTGAGGTGCTCTGGTTAATGTTTAATGCAAATACACAGTGCACGTTAGGGAGGAGGCCCAGAGAGAGAGAATTTTGTGTTTGATTTATCTTGCCTTAAAATGTAAAATTTAGTTCATCAATTTATTACTTTTTGCAATTTGATTTATCATTGACCAGTATACTGTGATGATATATCCAGGTCAGTAAATACTCTCCTAAAATGTACATCTTTAGTATCTTTATCATCTGATGTGCAGTTATTTAACTGGTCCCCTATTCTTGGGTATTTCCATTCTTTCCATTTTTTTCAGCATTACTTCTTTTATTTTTCAGTTGAAGTAGGGTTGATTTACAATATTGTGTTATTTTCAGGTGTATAGCAAACTGATTCAATTATGTGTATATATGTCGGACTATTTTCCATTGTGGTTATTAAAAGATATTGAATATAGTTCCTTGTGCTACATAGTAAATCCTTGTTATCTATTTTATGTATAGTAGTGTGTATCTGTTAATCCCATACTCCTAATTAATACCCCCCCCCGACTCTTTCCCTCTTTGGTAACTACGAGTTTGTTTTCTCTGTAAGTCTGTTTCTGTTTCGTATATAGAGTCATTTATATTATTTTTTTATATAAAATCATTTGTATTGTGAAAGGGAAAGTCACTCAGTCATGTCCAACTCTTTGCAACCCTGTGGACTATACAGTCCATGGAATTCTCCAGGCCAGAATACTGGGGTGGGTAGCCTTTCTCTTCTCCAGCGGATCTTCCCAACCCAGGGATCGAACCCAGGTCTCCCACACTGCAGGCGGATTCTTTACCAGCTGAGCCACAAGGGAAGGCTGTATTATTTTGTAGATACCACATAAATGGTATTTGTCTTTCCCTACCTGACTTACTTAGCTTGTTATTCCCTAACTCCATGCATGCTGCTGCTGCTGCTGCTGTCGCTTCAGTCGTGTCCGACTCTGTGCGACCCCACAGACGGCAGCCCGCCAGGCTCCCCCGTCCCTGGGATTCTCCAGGCAAGAACACTGGAGTGGGTTGCCATTGCCTTCTCCAATGCATGAAAGTGAAAAGTGAAAGGGATGCCGCTCAGTCGTATCCCACTCTTAGCGACCCCATGGACTGCAGCCCACCAGGCTCCTCTGTCCATAGGATTTTCCAGGCAAGAGTACTGGAGTGGGGTGCCATTGCCTTCTCCGCACATTGCTACAGATGGCAATATTTCATTCTTTTTAGTGGCTGAGTAATATTCCATCACGCACACACGTACATCCGTATATCACATTTTCTTAAGCCCAGCTGTCTATTGATGGGCACTTGGGTTACTTTTATGTCTTGGCTATTTTAAATAGTGCTGCAGCGAACATTGGGGTGCATGTATCTTTGCAAATTGTAGTATTGTTTATTTGTGGGATCTTAAATGATGTAAATAAACTTATAGGCCCACAGACATAGAAAACAAACTTGTGGTTACCAAAGGAGAAGGGGGCAGGAGAGGGATAAATTAAGAGTTTGCGGTTAACAGAGAGCTACATCACTACCTATAAAATAGATAACCAACAGGGACCTCCTGTGTAGCCCAGGGAGCTCTACTCAGTATTCTGTAAAAACCTATAAGGGGAAGGAATCTGAAAAACAGATATAAATGTATGTACAACTGAATCACTTTGCTGTACACCTGAAACGAACACAACATTATAAATCAGCTATACTTCAATAAAAAATAAAATTAAGGGGCAAAGAGTATAACACATGCTACAGAAAATCAAAATTAGTGACATAGAGAACAGACTTAAGAGACTCTCACAGTAAGCAGAAGAAAAAGACCCAGATCAGTGCAGTCAGAGGATGACAGAAATAAGACCGGCGACAACATTTCAGTGTTGAACACTGATGTTCCTGGCAGAGAGGCCAGCTGAAACAGAAAATACTCCTGAGGAAAGGCTATTACAAGGAAGAGCTCATCATATTCCAGAAAAGAACATAACAAAATCAGCAACCCTGAAATACACGTACAGCTGAGGTTGAAAGTGAAAGTGTTAGTCGCTAAGTCGTGTCCTACTCTTGGCGACCCTGTTGACTCTAGCCCACCAGGCTCCTCTGTCCATGGACTTCTCCAAGCAAGAACACTAGAAGGGTAGCCATTCACTTCTCCAGGGGATCTTCCTGACCCAGGGTCGAAAACCTGGGTCTCCTGCGTGGCAGGCAGATTCTTTACTATCTGAACCACCAGGGAAGCCCGCAGTGGAGGTTACTTAATCTTGAATGGGCCCATCAAATGTACTGACAGGGGAAGCTATCATTTAGGAGAAACACACCTGACTTAACCCGTGTCGGATGCTTGAATCGTCACACTGACTTCAGATGTGGGTGCTACTGGTACCCCAGTCCTCAGACAGGAAAACCTAGGCCCACAGTTGTTACGTGATGAATGGGGGATACCAACCCAGATCCTGGATCATCATTAAACTATCGTGTCCCCCTAGAAAGGGCAGAAATATCAGTCTGGACAACACTGTATCTCAGTTGAGAAGATGCCAGCCTAAAATTCTATAAAAAATTCTAAAATTCTGCAAAGAATTTGCTACCCAGCCAAACGGTCATGTATGTCCTAGGCAATGTAAGTGTTCAGACATGTCCAACTCTGTGACCCCATGGACTGTAACCCATCAGGCTTCTCTGTCCCTGGGATTCTCCAGGCAAGGATACTGGAGTGAGTTGCCGTTCCCTCCTCCAGGGGATCTTCCCGACCCAGAGATCCAACCCAAATCTCTCGTGTTTCCTGCATTGGCAGGTGGATTCTTTGCCACTCACACCACCTGGGAAGCTCACAGGCAATATAAATATATTCTCAATTAGACAAGAAAGTTAAATATAATGCAAATACTTCTTTCCTTTTGCAAAATTACTTCACTTTACACAGTTGAATTTCATGAAAGAAGATACCAATGTGCGTCATGGTGATATTTATTGATGTTAGGACTGTAAGAAAGTTTCTGGGGAAATTGCCACTAGGTCAGGAGCTTCTTCGAGCAGGGGTGAGTGTCATCCAGTCTTGGGGTCCCACTCACTCTGTGGGTCACAGAAAGTCACACTGAAGGATGGACTGGCTTAGAACAGCCCAGATCAGTAGCAGAGAATCAGGGTCAGGTGAGGCCATCCACGTGTCATCAACTTCATTCCTACCAAAAAAGCACAGGAAACTGCAGCTACGCCGGCTTCGACGTCACAAATAAAGCAGCAGCTGCCAGCATGCTTTTTGGATCAGGGTGAAGAAACGAAGGCCCTACTTTGGGCAGATGTCCACTCTTGCTGTGTGAGGTTTCTAACTTTCTGCTGAGCTGCCAGGACCACTTCAGTGTCACCTGCCCCACCCATCTTCTGGGCAAGGATCCTTCAGCTGAAAGCCCAGCCTTTTAAAGGAGCTGGACTTGCAAGGTTAGCCCTCTGAAGAGCTTGCGCCTGGCTCAGTGAAGAACTCTTCAGAACATCAAAAGGGCTTCCCTGGTGGCTCAGATGGTAAAGAATCCACCTGCAATGCAGGAGACCTGGGTTCAATCCTTGGATCGGAAGATCCCCTGGAAAAGAGAATGTCAACCCACTCCAGTATTCTTGAATGGAGAAATCCACAGACAGAGGAGCCTGGGGGGCTACAGTCCATCTGGTCACAAAAAGTCGGACATGACTGAATGACAAACACTTCACTTTTTCAAGAAATAAAGGTCCTACTTTGGGGCAGATGTCCACTCTTGCCCTGTGAGGTTTCTAACTTTGTGCTGAGCTGCTAGGACCACTTCAGGGTGATCTACCCCACCCGTCTTCTGGGAAAGGGTCCTTCAACTGAAAGCTCAGCCTCTTAAAGGAGCTGGGCTTGCAAGCTTAGCCCTCTGAAGAGTCTGCTCCCAGCCCAGTGAAGAGCTCTTTAGGACATCAAAAGCCCCGTGTTCATTGGTGAGACAATAGCTGAGGCCCACTCGACCTCAGTATCCCTTTGGACAGCACCAGTCACTGCCGACAGCCAGACATCTAGGTGTTCTTGATTTGTTTCTTTAGTCACCGAAGCCCTTTCCCACCAGCTTCAGAGTCTCCTCCCTATAAGCCTTTGGTAGAGTCCATCCAGTTGTATCTTTGGGCTCCCACTCATATTACAGGAGAGATGAAACTGAAATATCAGCATTGGTGTTAAAACATTCTTCTTCACCTCACATGCATCAGGATGGCTACTGTCACCAAAACAGAAAACAACGCATTGGAACCTTGGGGCTGCTGCTGCTGCTGAGTCGCTTCAGTCGTGTCTGACTCTGTGTGACCCCATAGACGGCAGCCCACCAGGCTCCCCCATCCCTGGGATTCTCCAGGCAAGAACACTGGAGTGGGTTGCCATTTCCTTCTCCAATGCATGAAAGTGAAAAGTGAAAGTGAAGTTGCTCAGTCATGTCTGACCCTCAGTGACCCCATGGACTGCAGCTTTCCAGGCTCCTCTGTCCATGGGATTTTCCAGGCAAGAGTACTGGAGTGGGCTGCCATTGCCTTCTCTGACCTTGGGGCACTATTTCTAAGAATGTGAATGGTGCGGCCACTAGGAAAAACAGTATGGAATTTCTTCTAAAAAGATGTTTTTTAAAGAATTATATCAATTCCACTTGTTAGTATGCATCCCAGAGAACTGAAATCAGGCTCTTTGAGAGGGATTTGTACAGCCAGTTCATAGCAGCATTATTCAGAAACGCTATGAGGTAGACACAACCTAAGTGTCCATCAGCAGATTAATGGATAAACAAACTGTATACAGGCAGACCTTAGAGATATTACGGGTTTGATTAAAAGGCCACCACAGTAAAGCCACAAAGTGAGTCACAGAAATGTTTTGGTTTCCTAGTGCATATAAAAATTATGGTTACACTATACTGTTGTCTGTTAAGTGTGTAATAATATCGTTGTGTATAAAAAATGTTACATAAATTTAAATTTAAAAGCACTTTATTGCTAAAATTGCTCATCATCGTCTGACAATGCTTGGTTGTCTCAAATCTTCAATTATTAATAATAAAAATGCTATATCTATGAAGTGCTAAAAAGTGAAGCACAATTAATGAGATCTGTCTGTATATCTACACAGCAGAATATTATTCAGCTTGAGAAAGAAAGTAATTCTATCACTGTGTTTGAAGAAAGCAAACAATTCTAATTTCAATTAGATAAATAAATGTGTGAGAATATCCAGAAATTTTTTTAAAAAGTATATATATTTGAGGAGGAAGACCTGGGAGAAATATCAATAACCTCAGATATGCAGATGATACCACCCTTATGGCAAAAAATGAAGAGGAGCTAAAGACCCTCTTGATGAAGGTGAAAGAGGAGAGTGAAAAAGCTGGCTTAACACTCAACATTCAAAACACTAAGATCATGGCATCTGGTTCCATCACTCATGGCAAATGGATGGAGAAAAAATGGAAACAGTGGCAGATTTTATTTTCTTGGGCTCCAAAATCACTGAAGACAATGACTATAGCCATGAAACTGAAAGATGTTTGCTCTTTGGAAGAAAAACTGTGACAAACCTAGACAGTGTTACTAAAAAGCAGACATCACTTTGCCAACAAAGGATTGTATAATCAAAACTATGTCTTTTCTAGTTACCATGTACGGATGTGAGAGTTGGACCATAAAGGCTGAGTGTCAAAGAAATGATGCTTTCAAGTTGTGGTGCTGAAGAAGATTCTTGGGAGTCCCATGGACAGCAAGAAGCTCAAACCAGTCAATCCTAAAGGAAATCAAGCCTGAATATTCATTCAAAGGACTGATGCTGAAGCTCCAATACTTTGGCCACCTGATCCAAAGAGCCAGCTCATTGGAAAGGGCCCTGATGCTGGGAAAGATTGAGGAGAGGAGGAAAAGGGGGCAACATAGTATGAGATGGTTGGATGGCATCACCGACTCAAGGGGCATGAGTTTGAACAAACTCTGAGTGAGAAATAGTGAAGACAGGAAAGTCTGGTGTGCTGCAGTCCATGGGGTCACAAAGAGTTAGACATGACTTAGCAACTGAACACAATCTATGTAGAATATTCCTACAAGTTTATTATAAAACTGTAGCATTTAAAAATTTATAATACTCCTTTAGAAATAGATCAACAGAAAAAAATAGGAAGTCCCTAAATAGGCCCAAGTGTATTGGGAATTTGAAGTACAATCCAGATGGCATCTCAGCTCAGTAGAGAACAGATTATTAATGTTGCTAGCAATTGCTAACCCTTTTGAAAATGAAGTTGCGTACCACTAGTTTTATCCAGATAAGTATCAGATGGGTTGTATTTGTCTGCTGCTGCTTAGTCGCTTCAGTCGTGTCCAACTCTGTGCAGCCTGTGGGCTGTAGCCGGCCAGGCTCCTCTGTCCATGGGATTCTCCAGCCAAGAGTACTGGAGTGGGTGGTCATGCCCTCCTCCAGGGGATCTTCCTGACCCAAGGATCAAACCCAGGTCTCCTGCATTGCAGGCAGATTCCTTACTGCTGATTCACCACGGAACCCCATATTTGTCTGCTAGGGCTGGCATAACAGAATACCACAGAATATGTGGCTTAAACATAAGAAATGTATTTTCTCACCTTTCTGGACGCTGAAAGTCCAAGGTTAAGGTGTTGGCAACTTAGGTGCCAATTTAGACACTTGAGCAGTCTGCTGAAACCTCTCCTGTGGCAGACAGCTAGCTGCCTTCTCACTCTGTTCTCACACAGCCTTTCCTCTGTGCTCATGTGAAGACCCTTTAGGGTCTCTTCTTATTAACTCATGCAAGTGGTCATGTATGGATGTGAGAGTTGGACTGTGAAGAAAGCTGAGCGCCGAAGAATTGATGCTTTTGAACTGTGGTGTTGGAGAAGACTCTTGAGAGTCCCTTGGACTGCAAGGAGATCCAACCAGTCCATTCTGAAGGAGATCAACCCTGGGATTTCTTTGGAAGGAATGATGCTAAAGCTGAAACTCCAGTACTTTGGCCATGTCATGCGAAGAGTTGACTCATTGGAATAGACCCTGATGCTGGGAGGGATTGGGGGCAGGAGGAGACGACAGAGGATGAGACGGCTGGATGGCATGACGGACTCGATGGACGTGAGTCTGAGTGAACTCCGGGAGTTGGTGATGGACAGGGAGGCCTGGTGTGCTGCGATTCATGGGGTCACAAAGAGTCAGACACAACTGAGCGACTGAACTGAACTGAACTGAATCCTGTTCGATTTGGGTCCCACCCTTATGACCTCATCTAGCCTGAATTATAGTCATTCTTTCTTAATCTGTAGGGGATTGTTTGCAGGACCTTCCTTAGATACCAAAGTTCAAGAATGCTCAAGTTCCATTTATAAAATGGGGTAGTATCTGCATATAACCCACACTCGTCCTATCATATAGGTTTTAAAAAGCATTTATTTGGCGGTGCCAGGCCTTCGTTGTGACATGTGGTATCTTTAGCTGTGGCGTGTGAACGCTTAGTTGCAGCATCTGGGATCTAGTTCCCTGACCAGAGATTGAACCTGGGCCCCCTACGTTAGGAGCACGGAATCTCAGCCACTGGACCACCAGGGAGGTTCCTCATATACTTTAAATCATACTTTAGATTACTTGTCATACCTAATACAATGTAAATGCTATGTAAATATTGTAAATACAACATACATGCTATGTAAATACTTCCTGGTGTGCAGCAAATTCAAGTTTTGCTTTTTGGAACTTCCTGTTTTTCCTTTTTTCCCCCAAAACATTTTCAGTTCATTGTTGGTTGAATCCACTGATAGAAAATCCATGAATACAGAGGGCCAGCTATCTCCGTGGAGGCCCTGTCTCTAAATACAGTTAGACTGGGAATATTGACCTTAAAAATAAAAGTCAGCTATTTTACCAGCAAAGATGGACTTATTTGGAAATAGCAGAGACTTGCAATTCAGGAAGATCATGCTACAGCAGAAACTATGGGCAAGTCCAACAAAGGAGAAGAATGTTATTTTACAGAGAAAAAGGAGTGTTCAGAGTGATGGTAGTTTCTTACTGGCCAAGTGGCTGGGGTAGTGGATTTCTTGTAGGAGATTCCATGTTCCTCTTTTCCTGTTGGGGCTTATAACTGATGGTTCTTTTCTGTTGAAGATTCTTCTGCTGGTGTTTGAAACTGAAATGCTTCCTATAATTGACTTACACAGTTCTGCCTGAGAGCTCCCCCTTCTGGCTTCCTCGCTCCATTTTAATAAGGCTAGTAAAGGCTGCAGCCCATGGGCTCCCTAAGTTGGACAGGACTGAGCGACTTCACTTTCACTTTTCGCTTTCTTGCCTGGAGGATTCCACGGATGGGGGAGCCTGGTGAGCTGCTGTCTATGGGGTCGCACAGAGTCAGACACGACTGAAGTGTCTTACCGAAAGAACCTGCCTGCCAGTGCAGGAGACATAAGAGATGTGGGTTCCATCCCTGGGTCAGGAAGATGCCCTGGAGGAGGGCATGGCAGCCCACTCCAGTGCTCTTGCCTGGAGATTCCCCTTTGTTAATGTTTTCAGGGGTTATGGCTTCAACGTGAGTCTGGGGAAACATATTTCAGTCCATAACTTTAATCAAAGATGTAAATATTCCAAACCCATAAAAGTACTTGTAAAATAGGAGCAAATATTTTATATAATACGAGTTTGGGAAGGCCAAGAATATTACAAAATCTACAGTTCATTAAATAAAAGTTTTAACTGCATTTTACAAAAATTCTATGTGGTAAAAATCTTCAGATCAACAAATTAAGAGAAACATTTGCTACCTGAGTAACAGAAGGTTAATATCTTTACATTTAATTTCTCTGAAAAAATAAGATAAAAAACAGCCTCCCTTTTAAGACAAAATAAAGCAGATAAAAAGTATCCTCCCTTTTTTTTAAAAAAAATGCACAACCGACATGAATAGGCAATCTGAAAAGGAGACATGTAAAGGGTCAAATATATGAAGAGACATTTAGCTTCAAAAATAATACAAGAGGAACTTCCTGGTGGTCCAGTGGTTAAGACCCTGCAGTTCCATTGCAGGAGGCGCTGCAGGCTTAATCCCTGGTCGGGGAACTAAGATCCTGCCAGCTGCATGGCATAGCCAAAAAAATAAAAATAAAAAAGAAAATAACACAAGAATTATGCCTCCAAAAAAACAGTGAGATGCACTTGGGGAAGGACAAAACTGAGATCCAGACTATTGATGTTTTTAATTGTCACTGAAATCCCGTATCATTATCAACTGTTAAAGGAAGTGAGCAGTTTTTTGATAGTTGGAGTGGAAACCTACAGTCTTTCCAAAGAGTGGTTTGGAATATGTATCAAAATGTTTATTATGCATTCTCTGACCCAGCACTCTCTCTTCTAGGGATTACCCAAAGGAGACAATCTCACAATTAATGAAGGACTGTGAGAATTTCATCAGAACACTATTATAATGTCAAAAAATTATGTTTTTGTCCATCAGTAGGGATTGGTTGGGCTTCCCTGGTGGCTCAGACAGTAAAGAATCTGTCTGCAATGCAGGAGACCTGAGTTCAATCCCTGGGTCAAGAAGATCCCCTGGAGAAGGGAATGGCAACCCACCCCAGTATTCTTGCCTGTAGAATCCCATGGACAGAGGACCCTGGAGGGCTACAGTCCATGGGGTTGGAAAGAGTTACAGACAGTTGAGCAACTAAGCATATACACGGATTGGTTAAATAGTGTCAACCAACAAAAAATTAATCAGAAAGAAAGGGAAGATTTTATTGGGACCGAATTGAGGATTATAACCCGGGAAGAGCACCTCAGAAAGCTCTGAGAACTGTTCTCAAATAATGTGTTATTGACAGTTTACATAATCCTGGTCTGCAAGTACAAAGTGGTGGGTCATGTGACCCCTATAAGGTCAAGAAGGAATGTTATCTTGGAGGAGTTGTCTTACTGATGCTTGTACATGAGTACATTGATGGTTGGATAGCATCACCGACTCAATGGACATGAGTTTGAATAAACTCCGGGAGTTGGTGATGGACAGGGAGGCCTTGCGTGCTGCAGTCCACGGGGTCGCAAAGAGTCAGACACAACTGAGCGACTGAACTGAGCTGAACTTGTTGATGCTAGGAGAATGTTGCACTTCATGGTGGAGCAGGTATTTCTGCCAAAGGGGAGGTTTGTGCAGTGCATCATACACAATGCAGTGGGGAGAGAGAGACGGCCAAATGGCAGAGAAAAATTTTTGTGTCTTAAGTTTTTCTTGTCTTGCCATAAAATATGAATTTTATTTCATCTAAGTTATATACAGACAGTGTTACACGGTATCATCTGATTAAATGATGTACATCTGTGCGTGCTGAGTGATTATAAAGGCACATTGCTGAACAGCATGTGAGATTATATGTACAAAGATGGGTAGTGAGATGTCGGTAAAGATGTTCACCAAATGTTCTCTCCAAATGGCAGGGTTTCTGTTGATTTCTACTTCCATCTTTGTCCTTTGGGGTAATTTTACAAACAAATAAGGATTATGATTGTCATAAAGGCAGTAAAGCTATTTCCAAAAGTCAAGTTCTTCCTGGAAATCATGCCCCCTGCAGAAGTGCCGCCTCCCCCAGCATTCACTCCCTCCTCTGAACGTCTTTTCTTATAGTTATTTATTTATTCATCTGTGTTGGGTCTTAGTGGCAGCACAAAGGATCTTTGTTGGGTTATGTGGGATATTTTGTTGTGGTGCACAGACTCTCTGGTTGTGGCGGGCAGGCTTAGTTGCTTCATGGCATGAGGGATCTTAGTTCCCTGACCAGGAACTAAGATCTGCGTCCCCTGCAAGACGCCCCCTGCTTCAAACCTGCATCCCCTGCAAGGCGGATTTTCCACCACTGGCCCACCAGGAAGTCCCTCCTCTGGACTTCTTATCTGTGTAGTACGAGGGCATCTGAAGGGGGAGGGAGCCGCACGAGGTGACCTCCTAGTGCAGGAGACAGAAAAGGGGGCTCTTCTGTCTGCTCCATGCAGGATCTCCCCGCCACACCGTCAGCCCAAGCCACTGTATTTCAAACCGGGGAGTGGTTTTTGACTACTGTCAGTTCAGTTGAACACTTTAATTATTTGTATGTGCATTATTCTTTTTGTATAGAATCTGTCTTCCTATCTCTTCAGGATTAACTGCCCAGTGCAAAATATGAGCATATTCTTATGGAAACACATTACATAGAAATCATAACTTATATTCCAGATTGAAGTGGAAATTTGGTTGGGATTGTCTTTATACTAATCATTTCCTCCAGCAGCCTGGATAATCCAGAGCTGTTTGCTGGAGCCAGCGGTAAAGTGTCCAAAAGTTTTCTGACATAGCCCTTTGGGCATCATCGTGATTCTTGTTGCACGTGTGTGTTTGAACCAGGGTTTTTTTTCCTCATAATTCTTCTAATAGATACATCTTGAACACATTGTTGTTCAGTCACTAAGTTGTGTCTAATTCTTTGAGACCCCATGGACTACAGCATGCCAGATTCCCTGTCCTTCACCATCTCTCAGAGCTTGCTCAAACTCATGTCCATTGAGTTGGTGGTACCATTCAACCATCTCATCCTCTATCGCCCCCTTCTCCTCCTGCCTTCAATCTTTCCCAGCATGAGGGGCTTTTCCAATGAGTCAGATCTTCGTATTAGGTGGCCAAAATATTGGATTTTCAGCCTCAAACCTTCCAATGAATATTCGGGACTGATTTCTTTTAGGATAGACTGGTTTGAAATCCTTGCAGTCCAAGGGACTCTCAAGAGTCTTCTCCAACACCACAGTTTGAAAGCATCAGTTTTTCCATGCTCAGCCTGTTCTTCATGGTCCAGGTCTCACATCTGTACATGTTATCCTTATATTTTATAGCATTTCCTAAGAGTTGCAGCTGACCGGCCAGTTTGTGAATTCTTTGGAAGGAAAAAGAATTTTTTATGGTTTTATTTTGCCAAGAGATAAAACATGTACTATTAAGTTGGATCATGGAAAAAGCAAGAGAGTTCCAGAAAAACATCTATTTCTGCTTTATTGACTATGCCAAAGCCTTTGACTGTGTGGATCACAATCAACTGTGGGAAATTCTGAAAGAGATGGGAATACCAGACCACCTGACCTGCCTCTTGAGAAACCTGTATGCAGGTCAGGAAGCAACAGTTAGAACTGGACATGGAACAACAGACTGGTTCCAAATAGGAAAAGGAGTACGTCAAGGCTGTATATTGTCACCCTGCTTATTTAACTTCTATGCAGAGTACATCATGAGAAACGCTGCGCTGGAAGAAGCACAAGCTGGAATCAAGATTGCCGGGAGAAATATCAATCACCTCAGATATGCAGATGACACCACCCTTATGGCAGAAAGTGAAGGGGAACTGAAAAGCCTCTTGATGAAAGTGAAAGTGGAGAGTGAAAAAGCTGGCTTAAAGCTCAACATTCAGAAAATGAAGATCATGGCATCTGGTCCCATCACTTCATGGGAAATAGATGGGGAAACAGTGGAAACCGTGTCAGACTTTATTTTGGGGGGCTTCAAAATCACTGCAGATGGTGACTGCAGCCATGAAATTAAAAGACGCTTACTCCTTCGAAGGAAGGTTATAACCAACCTAGATAGCATATTGAAAAGCAGAGACATTACTTTGCCAACAAAGGTCCATCTAATCAAGGCTATGGTTTTTCCAGTGGTCATGTATGGATGTGAGAGTTGGACTATAAAGAAAGCTGAGCACCAAAGAATTGATGCTTTTGAACTGTGGTGTTGGAGAAGACTCTTGAGAGTCCCTTGGACTGCAAGGAGATCCACCCAGTCCATCCTAAAGGAGATCAGTCCTGGGTGTTCATTGGAAGGACTAATGCTAAAGCTGAAAGTCCAGTACTTTGGCCACCTCATGCGAAGAGTTGACTCATTGGAAAAGACCCTGATGCTGGGAGGGATTGGGGGCAGGAGGAGAAGGGAATGACAGAGGATGAGATGGCTGGATAGCATCACGGACTTGATGGACGTGAGTCTGAATGAACTCCAGGAGTTGGTGATGGACTGGGAGGCCTGGTGTACTGCAATTCACGGGGTCACAAAGAGTCGGAGACGACCGAGCGACTGAACTAAACTGAAGTTTCTGAAGCCAACACAGAAAATTCTGAAGCCAACGTCAGTAGTTATTAAAACAAAAGAAGTAAGGCTTAAATATCATGATGTTCCCTGTGAACAAGTTTAAAAAAAGCAAAATTGGGGAGATCTTCACGTTCTGATAGATCACTGATGGATGATTTAAAGGGTCTGGCAAAGTCCAGGAAAAGGAATATAATTAAGTAATAATAGGGACTTTCCTGGTGGTCAGATGGCTAAGACTCCACACTCCCAATGCAGGTGACCGGGTTCAATCCCTGGTCAGGGAACTAGATCTCACGTGCCGTGCTGAGAGTTTGCATGCCACTCAGCCAAATAAATATTTTTTGAAAGATGTTAGATGATGTTCCAGTAGAAAGAATGGCATTTCTAAAAAAAATATTGAACATAAATTATGTCATATGATCTAGCCAAAAGTCTAGAGGCAGTGCGTGTAGATTTCTGCCTTTTCCATGTGTCTCTTCTATACTCTGTGCAGCTCTGTCTTATTCCAGCTTCTGCCAGTTTAGCAGTTGAGGTTTAACCCTTGTCTTCATTTCCCCTTCCTCTACCAGAAACATTCGCAGCGCTTTCCCAGATGTTTAGACGTTAAATGATTCAGATGACAACATTCTACAATCAGATTTAGACATAAAATTAAGAACAGGGGTTATGAATGAGCACTTCGAGAGAGAGGTATCCGATAAAAGGCGAGAAATCTTTCAGTTAAATCAGAGAGGAGAATGTGAGTAGGAGAACAAGAAGATGAAACATGCCTCCCAATTCAAGGGGACATTGTGGGCGAGGGCACCTCGGAGATGAAATTGCCCTGATCATTTCTGAGAGATTACTTCTTGCGAAAGGAGAAGGGGGCAGCAGAGGATGAGATGGTTACATAGCATCGCTGACTCAGTGGACATGAATTTGAGCAAACTCCAGGAGCCAGTGGAGGGCGGAGCAGCCTGATGTGCTGCAGTCCATGGGGTTGCAAAGAAGCGGACACAGCTTAGTGACTAACAAACACCACTTCATGTCTATGGCTCAAACAGCTCTCCCACACTACCAAGAAGTAGCCAAATGAATAATGAAATAATAATGCATTGTGCATATAACACATCTGTTGTGTCCTTCAGCCACAGGCTACCAGGTGTTGCTGATTCCACGGGAGTGGACACTGACTGGCCAGGTGACAGAGCTCAGCAGCGCTGAGTGCAGCCCATCTGGGACGTTGTCTTTTGACTCATAAGCCCCTGCTTCCTTTCTGAGATGCTGCTAGCTTTCTAGAATCCCTGGAGCTAGAACCCACTTGTTACGTTCATCTTTCATTCTGACATCAGTCCCAGGAGACTCTTCAGTGACTCACTAGCTTCTGTCACCACATAAATCACTCTTTTGGTGAGCTTGCAGAATGACTGAATTTTGGCTTCCTTTGTGGGAAATTGTGATGTGTCAAAGCTGAGAGGCGGTCAGAGTCCTGTAGGACACATACCAACCTGTTAAAAGGGTTTGGTTAAATCAAGATCCGGGGTGGACCTGGGTTAATCACTCTAAACGAACTGAGAGCTTTGCAGTTCCTGATGGTGAAAGCCATGTAATAGTAAGCTCTTACTTAGGTTAACTTGGGGATATTAAAACTCTCTTTCAAGTATCTCAGAATTACCTCTTAATATGTAATCAACATTTACAGTAGGTCCTTGTTGGTTATCAATTTTAAGTATAGCAGTGTGTACGTGTCAATCCCAAACTCCTAATCTATCCTTCCCACCCACCCTTCCCTGCTGGTGACCATAAATTCATTCTCCAGGTCTCTGAGTCTGTTTCTGTTTTAAGTTCATTTGTATGATTTTTTTTTTAGATTCTACATATAAGCAATATCATGTGATGTTTATCTTTCTGTGTCTGACTTACTTGCTTAGTTTCATAGGCCCATCTGTGTTGCTGCAAATGTGCAATCAACTTTTGATGTGAAAAACCCTGTATGCTGGTGATAGTGAACAGCAGCTGATTCGTGAGTCTGGACATTTGACTTTAGAATTCAGAGAAGGACTCTCTGTTATATTATCATGTATTCATACATATCTCCCACCCCCTCTGGTTTCCTCCAGGAATAACCTTACTCCCTACTAGATGCTAGTTGTGGCCTAGGACCCAGTGATTGAGAATTTCCAATATTGATCTAGTCAATACACAACATATGCTGGAAACCACTAGAAGCCAAACGTCTGCTGTATCAGAATACCGTGGACTTCAGTGACTCAAACAGTAGAAATTCATTGTTCACAGCTCTGTAGGCTGGGAAGTCTGAGATCAGGGTATCAACAGTCAGGTTCTGGTGAGGCCTCTCTTCTAGGCTTACAAATGGCTACCCTCTTTTGACCTCACATGGAAGGGAGGGAGAGAGAGACCTTTTCTCTTATAAGAGCACTAATTTTTATCACCTACCAGGGTTCTTGGCCTCTTTAATCAATAGAAATTGATCAGAGGCCAGACAAGAAATTCAAGCAAGGCTTTTCTGGGGCTCCTGCTGCAGCTGGTGGTGGGGGTCTGGAGGAGAGAAGTAACAGGTTTCCTTGCTTCCTCACTGTCCTAGGCGGGGCAAGCCGGCTCCTTACATGGGGTGAGGGGTGGAGCCAGAGGGCTGGTTTAGGAGGTTTGCCCACCGCTTTGGTGCTGTTGTGTGCAAGAAGCATGCGCAGTACCCAGCTTTTGCTCCCAACACCCTGTTTTTGCTCCCAACTCTTCAGGAGCGGCAGTTTGGTTTTGGTCTTTTCCTATCTTGTGTCCATAATTTGCCCCGGCTATACATTGTAGCACAGTTATTTTTAGTCCCTTATAGTTTGTCTTTCTGTGCTCAAGGAAACCAGGTGTAAATATTGCAGCAAAGGGTCCCAAGTCCCAGCCCATCTCAGTTCCATTCATGAAGTTCCAACCGTCGTGACCTAATTATCTACCAAAGGTCCCATCTCCATGGCACTGGAGATTTTGGTTTCACTTATAAACTTAGGGGGTTGGGAGGAGGACACACACATTCAGCCTGCTGCTGCTAAGTCAAGTCAGTCGTGTCCGACTCTGTGCGACCCCATAGGCTGCAGCCCACCAGGCTCCCCCATCCCTGGGATTCTTGAGGCAAAAACACTGGAGTGGGTTGCCATTTCCTTCTCCAGTGCATGAAAGTGAAAAGTGAAGGTAAAGTCGCTCAGTCGTGTCCAACTGTTTGCAACCCCATGGACTGCAGCCTACCAGGCTCCTCCATCCATGGGATTTTCCAAGCAAGAGTACTGGAGTGGGGTGCTATTGCCTTCTCCCACATTCAGCCTATAGCATAATTATTTGGAAGTATCTCGAGAATGGCCTTAAAACTGGTGTTAGGACTTCCCTGGAAGTCCAGTGGTTAAGACTGCTCTTCCAGGGCAGGAGGTCCAGGTTCAATCCCTTTCGATCCCTGGTTGGGTAACTAAGATCCCACATGCCTTAGAGACAAAAAAAAAAAAAAAAAAAAAACAAACCCAAAGCCTAAAACAGAAGCAATATTGTAACAAATTCAATAAATTCCTTAAAACTAATAAAATTAAAAAATAATAAGTATTAGTCACTCAGTCATGTCCAACTCTTTGTGACCTGATGAGCTGTAGGCTCCTCTGTCCATGGGATTTTCCAGGCAAGAACAATGGAATGGGTTGCCATTTCCTTCTCCAGGGGATCTTCCTGACCCAGATATCAAACCCCAGTCTCCCACCTTGCAGGCAGATTCTTTAAAAAACAAAACAAAACTGGTGTGTTAATCTCAAATAATATACAACATTAGAAGAAAGAAAAAGAATTCACAAGCATTCACCCTGTAGCTTTAGCTCAGAATTCAGAGGTGAGGCATAGACCTGTAATATCCTCAGGGTTTTATTAGGCATATGATTTCTTCTGTTGGCACTTGTATCAGATTTGACCTTGTGAAAGATATCGTTGCACAGTGGGGGATGCAACCTGGCTGTGCTCTCGACTCTAATCCCGCTTTGTTTTCTTGGTGGGGAAGGGAGGAACAGGCAGGGCCATCAAGAATGCCTGTGACCTATTCCAAGTAGTAGTGTTAAATAGACCAGGATTGCTGAAAAATAGTTGTGAGTCGCGGTACTTTAGATGCAAAGGATAAATGCAGTGGGTGTCACAGCCAGAATAGTAATTATGTCATCTGTCTTGTCCTAGAATGTGACTTAGTAATTGCAACATTTTCTCCCCATCATTGAAGCTTGTAATTATAGTGCAACAAATGGGATTATGTGCTAACTTGAGCTGTTTTAATCACCTCTTTTACCCTGAAATGTAATGGCAAAATTCCACAGTTGTTCCCTAGCTCCCAATTCTTTTCTCTTTTCAACATCTGTTATCATGTAACTCAACACTTCAGTACTAAGGAGAGGAGGCAGAGATGCTCTGGGCATTTTGTAACAGAGGACTTGAAGACAAAGCAGACTTCAGGCTTGATAAGAAAACATAAACAGTAACGGAGTTTTAAATTTCAGAATGAAGATCTCTCTTTGAAAGTAAATTGTCTATTTTATGTTTCAAAGATGGCAGATGTTTCTAGGATATGGTGAAGTCTGCATGTGATATTTTATATACACTGAAGGAAGCTTTGAACCATAAAAATCAATCTAGGGCTGATTAAGGAAACCCTCCCTTTCAATCTAAGGAGTGGGTTTTTAGTTTAATTAACACCCAGATCCTAAACTGTGTGTTAGGGCGTCACCTTTCCTGTGGAAGGCTCATCAGGATGATCATTACATGTGTGAATCTTTTCAGATCCCATCACAGCAAGCTTCAGGGGTTATCCAAGATACTTTGGTTACACAGGAGTAAAGGGCCCTTGGACACTGCATGAAATAAAGCTGATGGCGGAGGTGGGGAAAGGTGGGAAACTCCTTTTGTTGTAAAATGACTTAACATGCTTATACTGTGCTGTGGGATGTTCTCAATAATTTGAGTGCATTTATAAAACTAACCCACTCCAGTGTTCTTGCCTGGAGAATCCCAGGGATGGGGGAGCCTGGTGGGCTACCGTCTGTGGGGTCGCAGAGAGTCGGACATGACTGAAGTGACTTAGCAGCAGTAGCAGCAGCATAAAACTAATACTGTGTGGAGCCGACCCAGATCCATGCAAAACTGGGTGCTGATCGCTTGGTACCAGTACGAACAATTCTGGTTTTATTCTTATAGTACAGGTGCTCCAGATGGAACTCTGCAATCCAGGGGCGTGTGGATATAACTAAGCAAACACTTCTGTGACCCTGAAACAACAAAGCGGGGCATTCTAAGAACAGCGTGTTTTCTTGAAAGAAAGATTATGGCATCAGGCGCAGTATCACCTTTGATAGATGATAGAAAAAGCCCTAGGTTAGACCTGCTTAGAGCTAGCGAGGCCACATGTTAATGGCATGGTTGTAGACCCGGGGCTGTGAGGGGAGCAAATACACAACCCTGAGACCGGAAGGAGACCAGTCCTAACTCACCTCCGCAGGGCGACCGCTAAAGCCCCATTTTTTGAACCCCTCCTCCCATGCCTTGGCCTGATGGTTGAGGATGCAGCGCCCCCTTGCGGTGCAGTTGCTCTCAGAAAATTAATCAATCTGCCCACAATGCAGAGAAGGCAATGGCACCCAACTCCAGTACTCTTGCCTGGAAAATCCCATGGACGGAGGAGCCTGGTGGGCTGCAGTCCATGGGGTCGCTAAGAGTCGGACACGACTGAGCGACTTCACTTTCACTTTTCACTTTAATGCATTGGAGAAGGAAATGGCAACCCACTCCAGTATTCTTGCCTGGAGAATCCCAGGGACGGGGGAGCCTGGTGGGTTGCCGTTTATGGGGTCACATAGAGTCAGACACGACTGAAGCAACTTGGCAGCAGCATCCCACAATGAATGGATGTTGACAAGCATCTGAACAAGTATACTGATCAAGAGGAAGGAAGCTGTAATAATATTTAGCAAACCAAAAAGCCAAAAAAAAAAAGTGATAATATTTAGTAAACCAAAACCCCCCAAAATATCTGCTAATGATATTTGCAAACTTCAGACCAGCTGGATCCTGTTAGTAGGTAAACTGAAGAAAATTAAAATGTTTTGATTTAATTTGGACATAGGTGGAGTCGAAGCTGGCAATGCCAAACCAAAGGTAGTTAGCACCATCCGTTGACAGGCAGAGGGCAAGGTGTTTGTAGAGAAGATGCTGAAGCAAAGCACTGTTTAACTGCTTAAGCAGTTGCATTAGGTGGGAAAGCCTGGCTGGCTGTTTGTGGTGGTCTTAAGTTTCACTTTTTCAAGTTCTCTGGCTTAGGCGTTAGTTTACAAAGGCTGTGCTCTGCACAGTTATGTCCAGCTCTTTGGGACCCTGTGGACTGTACCGCCTGGCTCTTCTAGTCCATGGGTTGTTCCAGGCAAGAATACTGGAGTGGGTTGCCATTTTCCTCCTCCAGGGGATCTTTCTGACCCAGGGACTGAACCTGGGTCTCTCGTAGCTCCTGCCTTGGCAGGCAGATTTTTGACCACTAGCACCACCTGGGAAACCCTTAGTTTAAAAAGGCTGCTACTAAGGAATTAGCACCACCCCAGTGTAATAGCATCCTTGTTTATATACTAACAGCATGCAGGTCACAGCCTAGAGGAAGGAGTCTCAGAGCAACGTTGGCGCATCCATCCAGGCCAGGGCAAAGGAAGAGGAAGCCAGTCCCAGCTGCTGACACTCAACTGTTAGGGTTTTCTTGGCAAGATTGTCCATGGGGGGCTTCCCTGGTGGTCTAGTGGTTAAGATCCCATGCTGACAATGCTGTGGGTGCAGGTTCAATCTCTGATCAGAGAACTAGGATCCGACATGCCGTGCAGCATGACCAAAAGATTATTTTTAAATTGTCCCTGGATTAAACAAATGACCTAAGAAAGTTTAGTTGCAGGACTTCTCCTTCTGGTCACATGAGTTCCCAGGTAGCTGGTCTACAAAGAGAGTGTGCTGGCCCAGCAGACAAGAACTTCCAGGCCACCTTCCAGGTCCAGTTTTCATGAACAGTTAGTCAGGCAGCTACTGTAGTGTTTAGCTTCTGTAGCCAGACCACTTAGCTTCAATCCTGGTCTCTCTCTTACCAGTTGTGTGAACTTGGACAGATTTCTTAACTTTCATGACTTAGTTTCCTCATCTGTAAAGTGACTTTAACAATAGTATTTAGAATAGTTAAATGAGGACGGACATATAATGGGGCTTCCCCCGTGGCTCAGTTCAGTTCAGTCGCTCGGTCGTGTCCGACTCTTTGCACCCCCATGGACTGCAGCACACCAGACTTCCCTGTCCACCACCAACTCCCGGAGCTTACTCAAACTCACGTCCATCGAGTTGGTGATGCCATCCAACCATCTCATCCTCTGTCGTCCATCTCTCCTCCTGCCTTCAATCTTTCCCAGCATCAGGGTCTTTCCCAATGAGTCAGTTCTTTGCATCAGGTGGCCAAAGTATTGGAACTTCAGCTTCAGCATCAGTCCTTCCAATGAATATTCAGGACTGATTTCCTTTAGGATTGACTGGTTTGATCTCCTTAGAGTCCAAGGGACTCTCAAGAGTCTTCTCCAACACCACAGTTCAAAAGCATCAATTCTTTGGTGCTCAGCTTCCTCAATGGTCCAACTCTCACATCCATACATGACTACTGGAAAGCCCATAGCTTTGGCTCAGTGCTAAAGAATCTGCCTGCCAAGGCAGGAGATGCAAGAGATGTGGGTTTGATCGCTGGGTCAGGAAGATCCCCTGGAGGAGGAAATGGCAACCCACTCCAAATTTCTTGCCTGGAGAGTTCCATGGACAGAGAAGCCTGGCAGGCTACAGTCCATGGGGTCACAGAGAGGTGGGCATGACTGGGCATGCATACACACACAAGACATATGACAATGTGTTTAGCCCAGGGCTTGGCACATATTAATAGTAAGGACTCAGCTCATGTCAACTATTATTTTGATTAATGATTTTATACGGTTGTCTCTTGAACTTGTTTAATATGAATCTGCCACAAGATATGAGCCATTCTTGGCTTGCTAGAAAATCATGTCTCTGGGATCAGTTGGCTGGAACCAGCCTCTGGATAAAAGGGGCAGGTTTACCAGGGTAACTGCCCCCATGTGGAACTGGATGGGTCTGGGTACTCAGACACTTCTGTCTCCAAAGCCCTGCAGAGATGTGCAGCTGTGCTTTCGTGGTGTTTTAGCACACCTTGATTGTTTTAGTAATGTTACAATTTTTGAGTCTTCTCAGACCCCTGGAAAGCAAAAGTCTTGCCCTATTTTTTCCCCTATAGCCTCTCAATTAGCCAAAAGATTGACACACAGCTTCCTAGATGAAATTGTAAGGTTTATAGAGAATTCAGAATGAATGGAAGCATGTCCTTGTCCCCAGAAGTGAAATAGATGGGAAAAATTAAAACTAGAGATAGGGGATGATGATAAGACTTTAGAAAATATATATATATATATATTTATTTATTTATATTTGTCTGTCCCGGATCTTAGTTGTGGCATTTGAACTCCTAGTTGCGGCATGTGGGGTCTAGTTCGCTGCCCAGGGATCAAACCTGACCCCCTGTATTGGGAGCATGGAGTTTAAGCCACTGGACCAGCAAGGAAGTCCCAAGACATTCTTAAATGAAGCATCTGGAAGAACTCACTGAAGTTAGAGCTAAGAGGACCTGGCTCTTAGGGGAGGAAGATAGATGCTCGGACATCTCTGCCTTCTTGCGCATGCTGGCCTGGGGAGTGGTGAAGACTGGCTCGCAGTGGTTGTGGGAGGAGCTGTTGGGTGAATTCTGTGATCACCCTAACACAGCGGCCATGGAGAAGACCCCTTGCCTCTGTGGGCTGAAGGAGATGCCTGGAGTAGAGAGGAGGGGATTGCGACCCAGGCAGTCAGGGGAGAGCCCTTGGCTTTGGTTCAGAAGGTGACAAGCCTGGTGCCAGGCTCAAGCTCCACACCCAAGCACTCACGGTGTGATTCTGGGTTTTTGTATGTCTATCAGGAGTTTTTTTAAAAAGATACATTTATTTATTTGGCTACACCAGGTCTTTGCTGTGGCACGCAGGATCTTTCAGTGGCGGGACATGACTCTAATAATAGTTGCAGTATGTGGAATTAAGTTCCCTGCCCGGGAATCAAACCGAAGCCCCCTGCATTGGGAGCACAGCCTCTTAGCCACTGGGCCACAAGCAAAGTCCCTCCATGACGCCTTTGTGGGCTTCAGAGTCAGCTTCCCTGCTCCTGTTCTCTAGTCCCTTGTGGTGGCCTCGTAGGTCCCCTGCAGGCCTGTGTTTGTGGCCTCCGCCTCACCTGGGAGATCCTGTATGGGTGTCCTGTAAATCACTGCCAACTTCATTATCCAACCCAGCACCCACTTTATTTAGGCTCTGCAGTGCTGCCACGGCGCTATCAGAGCTAAAACTACAGACCGTTTAGAGTAAACAGGACCTTGGAGACAGCTAACTCTCCCAATGTTATAAATGAGGACGCTAAAGCTCAGAGAACTTGAGTGACTTACCTCAAGTCGCACAGTCATCTTGGGGCCAAGATGGACAGGGAAGCCTGATGCTCCATTCCGCACTCCCAGCAAATGTAGCCTTCGTCTGGATTTAGGTTGAGTCATTGGCTCAACTTTTAGTTGTTTCATCAGAAGGAAACATTTATTACATATCTCTACTAAAATTATTGTTATATTCTAGCCACTGCTGAAATAGGTCGATCTGGGCTGGAAATTAGAAGACTTTCTATAAAATTTTGGAAGAGAGGCCGGTTTTGTTTTTTTTTTTTTAAGTTTTGAGTGTTGGTGACATTGTTTTTGTTTTGTTTTTAATATTTATTTATTTGGCTGTACCAGGCCTTAGTTGTGGCATGCGAGGCTTTCATTAATAGTTGCAGCGTATGAACTCTTAGCTGCAGCATGGAAGGTCTAGTTCCTTGACCAGCGATTGAACCCCGGCCCCCAGCATTGGGAATGTGGAGTCTTAGCCACTCGGCCACTAGGGAAGTACCAACAGCCAATTTTTAAAACCTGGATGGAAGGTGTATGGCTTGTGTGTACTGGGGGCCTTCAGACATTTTTCATTCACCTGCAGCGTGTCTATCATTCTGGGGAAGATTTAGACACTAATTGCAAAAAAAGGATTCCTTTTGACTGCCATATACTTACTGCAGCCTGTAGCCTCCAATAGGCACTTACAGGCAGAACGAGCTAGCCGGCAGGATGATTCGATACGCAGACCAGTCATTTGCTGGACTTGTGACCTAGACCACAGGCCCAGTGAGCTGGTCCCTTCCTCCTCTTAGCAAAGGCTTCCTAGTGCTTTGCCTACTCCCACCTGCTTCTCTCCTGGAGCTCCTGGAGATTACCTGGAAGATAATTTGATCCACAGCTGCCTAGTGTCAATAGGCTCCAGAGAAGCCTGAAAGGAAAAGCAAAGAGGTTTCTGGTGAGGAGCAACTCTCTCCTCGGGAGTGGCCGTTCCAAGTTCAGTGTGGGCTTGTGTGTGGCTTATGTGTGTGTTTCTCTGTAACGTGCTCATGATCTGTGTTCTCCTGCAGAGGATCAAGTGCCTGCGTTGGTCATGAGAGTGGATTGCAGTAGAACAATAACACTAATAATAATAATTACAGCCACATTGGCTTGGCCAGGGCCAAAAATTGGCTTTATCTGTCCAGAGGTAGTTTTACAGAGTCACTGGTGAGGCTCCTGGCCTGGAGCCTTCGCTCATCACTCAGTTCCGAGTAGGACTAGATGTCTGGGCCTTCCTGATGGTGCCTCATACCTCTCCTGGTATTGATCTACACCTCTACTGGGTGGCACCTCTTTCTGTCACCTAGTCCAAGCTCGTACTGCTTGACCCATGACAGGCCACTAAGTCAAGAGACGAGTTGTCGGGGCAGAGAAGAGTGACTTTATTCGGACAGCCAGCAGATAGAGAAGATGGTGGACTGGTCTCCCAAAGAACCATCTTCCCTGAATTAGAACTCAGGTTTCATTTATACTAAAGGAGGAGAGAGGGTGGCTGGTTATTGCGAAATTTCTTGGTATTGGAATCCTTTGTTCTCACAGCTGTCCACGTAGCTCTGGTCACACTATTCCCCAAAACCTCCAACAAGACAAATGCTCTTCTCTGTCTGCAACTTTCTATCTCTCTGTGAATGGAAAAGTGTTATACTTTTAAAGGTCAGAGCCTTGAGAATGGGCTCTCCTGTCTATTTCAGGAGGAGCATTCTTTTATGAAAGATGCAGAGCCTGCATGGCAAAGCACAGATAGCAGAGCCCAAGGGTTAGAGCTAAAGGAGTAGATCCAGTATGGAGTCAGGCTTGTTCTTCTCTATTACATATCCTCAGAGGCAACTTTCAAATCCCGTCTCCTCTGGATTTGCACACGCCCTCTCCCCAGGCCTCGGAATGGCCTTGTCACTGGCAGTGCGTGCAGCCCAGCCTATCCTCAGGCTTGTCCACGCTCCAGACCGACACCTCCGCCTTGGACTCACCGTGAACTGGCCTCTAACCCTGCACCTGTGCTGTGTACCCCCCAGGTCTCCCAGGCAGCGGCGGACCTCCTGGCCTACTGTGAAGCTCATGTGCGGGAGGACCCTCTCATCATCCCAGTGCCTGCGTCAGAAAACCCCTTCCGAGAGAAGAAGTTCTTTTGTACCATCCTCTGACTCCATTTGTTATGAAAATGTCTCCTTTTCTGTCTGTGAAATCCCTGGTAGAGACCGCGCATGCTCTTAGCTTTAGGGAGCTCTGCCCACACTCACCCCTGCCCAGCCAGCGTTATGCTGCTGCCTGTCTTTTCATTGGTTTTCTTCATTGTCTGCAGTTTCACCTTTTCTTTTCATGTTTCTGTTATTTTCATTATTAGAAAAGAAAATACACATTTTTTATAGCCAAATAACAAATGTGCCAAGTTAAAAATAAGTATGGGTGTAAGGGCTTACATTTTGTAAACATCAGTTCCCAAGTTCACTTACATCAAGTTTATACATGTCAGTGGATAATTTATTGAGAAAAGATACTCAACAAGCCCCCCACTTACCTATCATTCAGTATCAAATTAGAGCATTTTGACCAACTGCAGTCCATGGGTAAAGGTTCCATCTCTCTTCCTGGAGAAAGTTCTGGAAGCTTTCTATTTCCTACTTTTCCATCATCTGTTTAAAAAAGAAGGAACCCACATCACTGGATGGTTTTCTAAACAGGGTCATCTGGGGCCCTGAGACTCAGCCCCCGATAGAGAGCCCAGCCCCCTGTTTCCCTCCGATTGTCATTGATTCCCTTTGTAGGTGGCCCTTCTGCAAATGTAGGTGTTGGGTAGATATTGGGGTGAGCTTACCTGTAAATGTGCCCCCACTACTGCTCTTTACGTGCTCCAGCCAAGCAGGCCAGGGGCATACTTCTTCTCTCCAGATACCACTTCATCCTGCCTCCTATTCTGGCTCCTGCCCTGCCGGGGCTGCATTAATAAGGGCCTGTTCTGGGCACAGCACTGGGCCCTGCAGGGTTTCACCTGGGTGGCCCCTGCCCCAGAGGAGCGAGTCAGGGGCGCAACTCACCACGTAGCATCCGTGATCGAAGCAGTCACATGTACCCACTTACTTAATCCTCCAACAATACACATCTGTTCTAAAAAGAGGAAAACTGAGGCACAGAGAGACCGTGTAGTTTCCCCAAAGCTATAGATAGTAAGCCAGAAGGCTGGGACCTGAGTGCAGACAGTCTGACTCCTAAGCCCCTGAGTTCCACTTTCTTCCAGCCCTACCTGTTTGCAGGTAGGTAGGGAGACCTGAAACAGCCTGAGCCGTGTGCCATGAAGCACCATCGCTGGGGTCTGCTCAGCAGCACACTTCTCTTCCCATCTTCCCTGGGAGCAGACATGTCAGTCCCATATTCTGACAGCTTATGGAAAATGATATGTGGCTGCCCGTGTGGAAGGCTAGACAGCTTTTGCTTTTTCTGAGACAAACTTGCAGGTTCCACCTAAAACAAACTCCTATCACTCCAATAAAGGAAGGGAGTAAACCACAGGGCAGAGAGTGAGTGCTCTGTCCAGGTTTGCCCTGTTCCATTTGTTTGGGAACTTCTACCCCAGCTCTGGCAGTGGCTACACTGTGCGATTCTAGGCAAGCCACTGTATGCCTGGAGCATTCCAGTCTGCAGATTGTGGATAGTGGGTAGTTATTCCTCCTGTCCATCATAAAGGAGATCTGTTCTGAGTGTTCAGTGGAAGGACTGATGTTGAAGCTGAAACGCCAATATTTTGGCCACCTGATGCAAAGAGCTGACTCATTTGAGAAGACCCTGATGCTGGGAAAGATTGAGGGCAGGAGGAGACGGGCGACAGAGGATGAGATGGTTGGATGGCATCAGCAGCAACTCAATGGACATGAGTTTGAGTAAACTCTGGGAGTTGGTGATGGACAGGGAGGCCTGACGTGCTGCGGGTCATGGAGTCGCAAAGAGGTGGATGCGACTGAACTGAACTGAACTCCTGTCTTTGCTCTAAGACAGGGGGAGGTGCTACATAGATGAAAGCTCTGATTATCATTTAAAACAAGTAAATGTACTAAATGCCAGGGTATAGTATAAGGATCTAGAATGTGTGAATTCAAAGATCCATGGTTCAGTTGGAAGAATCATGTAAAATCACCCGCAAAAAAGGCAAATATAATTTTCAGATCAATTAGTGACTTGCTACCTTTGTAAATGATTTTAGTACATTTTTATTCTTCGCTTCTTTTGTTGAATTCAATTATTCGTTTCATGAAAGCTCCCTGACAATACCAGTGCTGTTAGGAAGCTGTGTGCTCAAACTATAGCATAACTGTATGCTGTCTGTGATAATATGACTTCCAGTCTCCCTCTATTTTGGTTTATGACCAGGATCTCTTTATCCTGTGGTCCATGTCAATGTCATTAACTTGATCAAGCAAAGTACAATCCATAAAAGCACATCAGAGAGACTGGGAAAGTGGGACAACACAGAAACCAGCTAAACCAGGTCAAGAAACAATTCACACTCCTTGACTTCACCAAACTCCCTTTAGTTTTCACTTTCATGTTCTTTCCCCTCTCCTCCTGTCTGCCTTGCATCCCATCATGAAATGCTTTTTGTCCTTTCACTACACCTTTTCCTTTCAAACCTGCAGCATTTTGTGTGGCTTACCCCTTCTAAAGTATCCCTGAACTCAGTGTTGCCCTTAAGGGCAAACTCATGCACATGGGCTGTGAGACACACGAATGTGTGAATGAGACCCTCCCCCTAGCAGAAGTAGGCTGCTGATCCGATGAAGCTGGCTGTAGTGAGCAGTTGTCATGTGGCGTTTCCAGCTTGACTTTCCAGCACCTGACCCCTTTCCTAAAGGGGGAAATCATGAAATCACCCCATATAAACAAATGTAGTGGGATGCAGTGCCTCCAGCACCATGGATGCTGAAGTGGGAAAGCCTTCCCTGTCTCAGGTGCATCCCCTTCTCCAGCACCAGACTGACCAGGCAGTGCCCAGTGACCTAGGGTGAACTCCTTGGACTCCCATGCTTAGGACTGTGAGTTTGGTGCAAGTGACACAGAAATTAAGGGGTGCTGAAATTCATTTCATGGGAACTGTGATGGTCCAGGAGTGGCAGTGGTCCGTCATGAAGGTTTCCAAGACTAGCAGGCTGCAGGGGTGGTGTCCACCGGTAGTAGTGTCTAGGGATGACAGAGTCCGGAGCAGATTGTTTCTGCTTTGTTCCTTGGCCCCACTGAGCTGTCTTGGCCCCCACCTGTCTTTCTAACTCTCCTTTCTAGCTTTCTGTCAGTTTGGTGAGCATTCAAGCTCCATCCAATAAATTCCTCATTCTTCTGTGAAATAACCTGGGTTAAGTGTATTTACCATATGACCTAAAGACTCCATTCCTAGGTGTCTACCCAAAAGAAATGTGTATGTATATTCACCAAGAGAAATATACTAGAAAATTCATAGAAGCACTGTTCATAATAACCCCAAACTGGAAAGTACCCACATGCCCATGTTGAATGGATAAACAAGTTATAGTGTATTCACACAGTGAAGCCCTACACAGCAAGGGATAGTCCTGCAGACACACACGCGACACTGTGTGAGTCTCACAAGGGGAGGCAAATCCATACTGCGTAGTTCTGTTTACATCAAGTGAGAAACCTGGCAAAGCTGTTTGCAAGTAGTTATGTAAGTTACTCTTAGGGGGCACAAGGGTGTTCCTTGGATGTTCTGTTCCTTGATCTGGTTGCTGGTCACTTGGGCATGTCTATTTTGTGAGAATTCTTTGAGCTGTACGCTTGTGGTTTGTGCCCTTTCCTGAATGTATGTTGTACTTCAATAAAAAGTGTGCTTAGCAATTGAGAATCCTATGGTTATTTCCCTTCCACCACCCCCCCCCCCCCGACTTTTTTTTGACAGCTCAACTTTTTACTCCTTTTTAGGTGTGACATCATTAGTGGGACATTTAAGTATGTGATAACATTCTGAAATACAAAGTACTTGTAATCCACAGCTCTCTGGACAGAGAGTAGCTCCCAGAGTGTTGTACACAGTGCCTGTGAACGGGGCATGTGAACGCCATGTGTGGAATCTGTGTTGTTGGGAGAACAGTGAGGAATCCTCCTGGCATTTCCCTCTTGGCTCAGCCTCTCTGTCAGTGAGGCTGATGACTTCCTCTCAGCCTCTCCTGCCTTCTGACCACTGGAATGAATGGATAACAGGCCACAAAGCCCTGTTATCAGACACCACCTCTGGGGGAAAGAGCTCTACACGCATCAGCTGGTTTTGCAATGATTCATCTTCTGAATGCAACCCAGTGTCCCAGGCAGCCCGACCCAGAGATACATGGAGGGAAACTCAGTTCCCTTGACTCTGCCCCCGCCCATGGGAATGCTGGGCCCCTTCCAAACCTCTGATTGATTCTGAGCTCCTTGTCTCTCAGCTCCCAGGTGGCCTGGCCATTCTCCTTTGTGCAGCTCTGATGCATCAAATCCCAGGCTGATCACAGAGCCACTTCATGCTGGGACTTCTGCTACACAAATCCACAGGTCTTACCTTTGATGCTGAGCACCACCTGCACAGAACTCAACAATGAGTCTGAGCCAGCAGCAGCTTCCCTCCAAGGGAGTCATGGGAAGAGAACCAACCAAAGGTCAGAGGGAATTTTGTTCTGATGATTGTTCCAATTTGACATGGGAATAATGACAGCTAGTGTTTGGGGACTCCTCTGATGGTCCAGTGGTTTAGACTCCATGCTTCCCATGCAGGGGGCATGGGCTCAATCCGTGATCAGGGAACTAGAGATCCCACAGGCTGTGTCATGTGGCCAAAAAAAAACCCAAAACAAACAAAAAGCAGCTGGTGTTTTGACCTGAGGAGAAGATGGGCTGAGGTCATAGATTAGGCAGACTTCACCCCTGTACCTCATCTTCAGCTCTTCAGTGTGGTGGGAGGACTCCAGGGCACAGACCGTTTCTCCACCCTGCCCCATGTCCCAGCTCCTTCTCCCAGGGCGCACACCACTCTACCCTCCCCAGGGTGCGCAGCCAGAGCAGGAAGGGTGGGGAATAAGCTGGAGGTCTACCCAGTTTCAGTGTCCCTGAAGATACATGTGGATGAGCTGATGTCAACTCCCGCTGGTCAGGACCTGATATCCCGTCCAATTTCTGATAAAACCCTTAACACTTGATTCTGTGTTAACTGTTAATAAGTTACTGATTTATAAGATGTTCCGGTCCATGCATGGTAGTTAACCAAACGCTGAAATAATTGTGACCACTTACCTTTAGAATGGATAAACAACAAGGTCCTACTGTATAGCACGGGGACCTGTTCGATATCCTGTGATAAACCATAATGGGAAAGAACAGGAGAAAAAAGTGACTGAGGGCACACACACACGCGCATGTCTGACTCTTTAGGTCCCATGGACTATAGCCTGCCCAGCTCCTCTGCCCATGGGATTCTCCAAGCGAGAATACTGGAGTGGGTTGCCATTTCCTTTCCTTCTCCAGGGGATCTTCTCAACCCAAGGATCGAACCTGCATCTCCTGCATTGGCAGATGGAGCCTTTACCACTAGCGCCACCTGGGAAGCTCATATATATATATATATATATATATATATATATATATATATGGTGGGCTACAGTCTATGGGGTCGCAAAGAGTATAACCAAGTTACTTAACTATACAGCAAAAACTAACACAACAGTATAGATCAGTTGTATGTCAACAAGATAAAGATTCTCCAGTGACATAGAATGGCCTTTTCTGTGTGTGTGTGTGTGTGCATGCTCAATCGTGTCCAACTCTGTGCAACCCCATGTAGCCCACTAGGCTCCTCTGTCCATGGGATTTCCCAGGCAAAACTACTAGAACAGATTGCCATGCCCTCCTCCAGGGGATCTTCCCAGCCCAGGGATCAAACCTGAGTCTCCTGCATTGGCAGGTGGAGTCTTTACCACTGAGCCACTTGGGAAGCCAGAATGGCCTCTTAGGCCCTACTTATTCTCCAAAGTCACTTTCACACGTCACCGCCCACAAAACCCGGTGCTCCATCTACACTGGCCGTTACTCCAGTCCCCTTCACCGGCCCTGTTCCCTGCTGCCACGGGGGTTTTGCACCTGCTGCTTCCTCAGCCTAGGACATTCTTCATTCCTCTCTTGGTCTTATTCTTCAGAGCTCAAGTCCAAAGGTGCCAGCCTTCCTTGAACCCTCTGACCAAGTCAGATCTATCTGTAGGGTCTTGCTGTGCTCCGAAGCAGTCTGTTGTCGCTACAGGTTTGCATCTGTACGTGTGGCCACTCACCTGCCTCCCTGACTACACCGTCAGCTCCACGAGGGCAGGGTTTTATCCCTGGCCCCCAACATGTCACCTGGCACACGATGCGAACCTGGCAAGTAAGATCCCAATGAACGAGTGGAAGTCACTACCAGTACTTCTGTGACCCTGAGGGTGTCTACTTAGAAGTCCTCATAAGCTGCAAACCAGTGTGAATGAACCCTCGGAAGACGCTGAAACAATAAGCAAGGGGAGGAAGGAATGCATCGTTTGTTGCAAAGGAAAAAAAATGTGCTCCACCAAGGTGTTCACATTTTGATCCTCACAGCAACTGTGTTGTAAGATTAATTATCCTCATTCTGTAGATGGATATTCCTTAGATGTATGTGAGGAAACTAAGTTTGATTTAAGTAACTCATCCAGTATTCAGCAAGTACTGAGTGACGCCTGGAATTCTGGTCAGTCCTTCTAACTTACCACCACCAGAGCATCTGTAGTCAAATCAAATAGTATAAGTGTTTAAAGGTTTTCAGATCCTTCACTCTGTGTTTTGAAAAAAAGCTACTAGGAAACCTGGGAGAATGCTCTTTTTAAATTTTTAATGGTAATTTTATTTGTCTTTCCAACTTTAACTGAACTTCAGATTTCTGCTTGTTTTTCCTTTTTTGGTCTGCCTATTTTTTTTTGGCCATGCGATGCACCCACAGCACATGGGATCTTAGTTCCCCAACCAGGGATGGATCCCACACCCCCGTGCAGGAGAAGCATGGAGTCTTACCCACTGGACCATCAGGGCCGTCCCAAACCCTCTTGACTTTACAGCAGAGGTCCCCAACCTCTGGAATGATGATCTGAGGTGGGGCTGATGTCATAATAATAGAAATAAAGTACACAGTAAATGTAATGCTTGAATCATCCTCAAATCATCCCCCCAGCAGGCCCGTGGAAAAATTGTCTTCCACAAAACTGGTCCCTGGTACCAAAAAGGTCGGGGACACTGCTTTACTGTATGATTCTGCTTTCAAGCCATTTAAAAGCCATAAAGCACCTGCGTGCTCTAAACCCACTTTCACACTGTCTGGCTGAATGCTGGTTTAATTGTAGTGATTCAGGCCCCGGGAGGGCAGCTCCTGGGTAAGTGATGAAAGAACAGCTGCAAGAGGAAAGACACATTGTCCCGCGAAGCATGACGGAACATTAGCCAGTTTAGTTCAGGCCTAAATGCCTAGTGTTTGGAGGAGGGGGTACTGAAGTGTTTCTGTGACAAAAGTGACCTATTATTGCCATGCCCAGGTGTGCGCTTAAGTACTAATTCTCTGACTTTTCCTTCCCAAGCATTTGGAAAATTCTTATCATTTACTTGGGGCTTTTACGTTTTTTGTTAAATTCTCTGTTTGGTTTTTTCAGTTAAACTTCATTTAACTTAATTTTAAGTAGAAACCAATCCCCAGGCAGAATAAAGAAAATCATTGCCCCTGATAAAGGCAGCCCTCTGTAGCTGATGCCACTTGTGTGACACCTGTTTTTTGATCAAATAATGTATTGTCTCATCTTAGCTCTGCCCGATCTCTTATACTCAGAAGTATAGATCACCATCGGCTCATCTTGCTGCAGGAAAAATTACATGCAAACAAGAAAATGCAAGAGGAAAGGAGAGGCCTCACTTGGTCAACACGTAATGATCGAGGCTGGAGGTATTTGGGGGACCAAAACACACAGAGTGCTAAGCAGCCTGGTCTTGGAGTCAGAGGGACTCAAATTAGAACCCAGCTCTGCCATTTACTAGCTCCACCACTGCTCTGAACTTTCATGACCTCATCTAGGAAAATGAGGATAGCAACATATATTTTAGAAGAATTGAATGGAATAACACAAGTATTCAGCATTGCCTGGGACATACACATGCTCAATAAATAGGGACTGACTATATGCTTTTGAACTGTGGTGTTGGAGAAGACTCTTGAGAGTCCCTTGGACTGCAAGGAGATCCAACCAGTCCATTCTGAAGGAGATCAACCCTGGGATTTCTTTGGAAGGAATGATGCTAAAGCTGAACCTCCAGTACTTTGGCCACCTCATGCGAAGAGTTGACTCATTGGAAAAGACCCTCATGCTGGGAGGGATTGGGGGCAGGAGGAAAAGGGGACAACAGGATGAAATGGCTGGATGGCATCACGGACTCAATGGACGTGAGTCTGAGTGAACTCCGGGAGTTGGTGATGGACAGGGAGGCCTGGCGTGCTACGATTCATGGGATCGTGGAGAGTCGGACACGCCTGAGCGACTGAACTGAACTGATATACGTCTTTGAGGGCTTCTCTGGTGGCTCAGGCAGTAAAAGAATCCGCCTGCAATTCAGAATCTGCCTTCAGTCCCTGGGTCCGGAAGATCCCCTGGAGAAGGAAATGGCAACCCACGCCAGTATTCTTGCCTAGAAAATCCCATGGCAGACAAGCCTGGCAGGCTATAGTCTGGGAAGTTGCAAAGAATCATATATGACTTAGTAACTGAACCACCACCATATAGATCTTTTATTAGAGTGGAAACCAAGCCAGCTTCAGAATTTAAAATAAGACTCTGTTTGTTTATTGTGAAAACAAAACCAGTTTTAGCATTTAAAATAAGACTTTCTTGGGTCTTTCCTGGCAGTCTAGTGGATAAAACACCACACTTCTACTGCAGGGGGCACAGATTTGATTCCTGGTCAGGGAACTAAGGTCTTGCATGCCAAAAAATAGAAGAAAAACATTTACCAAAAAACATCATTTACCAAAGAGGCACCAAAAAGGAAGGAGAGAAGGTCAAGCTTAGCAGCCAGTAGCTGAGCAGCCATCATAGTCCAGCACCTTGACACATCGGAAGTATAGACTTCTTTATATATGAACACAATGTAGGAGGTCCCCAGGCCTAGAGCAGCCTTGTGAAGAAGGGGCCTCATGCTAGACAAGGAAATAAGACCTGGCAATCGTGACCGTTAGAGTCGGAGGTCAGGCCTATAAATTGTAAGTCTGCAAACTTCAGAATTGCTGTTTTAAAAAGTAATAATACTGCTTATCTGAAAGGTAAGGTGAAGTCGCTCAGTCGTGTCTGACTCTTTGTGACCCCGTGGACTGTAACCTACTAGGCTTCTCCGTCCATGGGATTCTCTAGGCAAGAATACTGGAGTGGATTGCCATTTCCTTCTCCAGGGGATCTTCCCAACCCAGGGATCGAACCCGGGTCTCCCACATTGGAGGCAGACGCTTTAACCTCTGAGCCTACCTGAAGGAGGACAAAGTGTTTGGTAAAACCTTCAGTGTCTCTGAAGGGACCACGGTATTCACCCAAGCAAGTAAACCGTTAAGAGTCTTTCTGATGGCTGGAACTTTGTACGACCAGGCAGTGCTGTCTTTGTGTGGCTGAGCTGACTTTTCTCTGTTATCGTCCCCTGGTTTTTACCTTTGACAGTTTTTTAGGATTTCTTTATTTGGCCGTGTTGGGTCTTAGTTGAAGCACCCAGGCCTTCTCAGCTGTGGCATGTGGGCTTAGCTGCCCTGTGGCACGTGGGATACCAGTCCCTTGACCAGGGATGGAAACCCCATCCCCCACAGTGAAAGGTGGGCTCTCAACCGCTGGACCACGAGGGAAGTCCCCCTTGGACAATCTTGAATGAATACACGCTGGACCAAAACGGCTAGGCTAGGCCCCCTCCTCTAGATACCAGGTTCTGCAGAACATGGAGGAAGGGCTCAGTAGGTCAGGCTGGACTGGTGAGGAAAGTTCCCCTGTTGTCCCAGCTGGATGCTGGAGGAGAGATGGAGGAGGGGGTCCCCAGGGGTTCTGCTACGGAGAGGCAGGGGCTTGTCAGAGTCCAGGGGCCAGTTATTTAATTATTGTTACAGGCTAAATTATTATGGCTCCCTAGAATTCATCAGAATGTGACTACATTTGAAGACAGGGTCTTTTAAAAACATTTAAAATTTTATTTATTTGTTTTATTTTTTGGCTGTACTGGGTCTTCGTCGTTGCTCGGGCTCTTCTCCAGCTGTGGTGCATGCGTTTCTCACTGGGGTGGCTTTCCCTGTTGCAGAGCGTGGGCTCTGGAGGGCCCAGGCTTCAGGAGTTGCAGCACCAGGGCTCAGGAGTTGTGGTTCCCGGCCTCCAGAGCACAGGCTCAGTAGTTGTAGCACGTGCGCTTGGTTGCTCCAAAGCATGTGGGATCTTTCCGAATCAGGGATCAAAACCAATCAGGGATCTCCTGCATTGGCAGGTGGATTCCTCGCCACTGAGCCACCAGGGAAGCCTGAAGACAGGGTCCTGATAGAGGTGATCAGGCCAAAATGAGGTCTTTAGAGTGGGACCTACGGCACTATGAGTGTGGTGCCCCCGTAAGAGGAGGAGCTTGGGACACAGACACACATGGACGGAAGGCCGCCTGAGAGCACAAGGGACCGCCATGCGCAGGCCAAGCAGAGACGCCTTAGAGGGAACCGTGCCACCAAAACCGCGAACTTGGACTTCTGTCCTGCAGAGCAGTGAGAAAATAAATGTCCCTTGTTTAAGCCACCCAGTCTGTGGTACTGTGTTACAGCAGCCCTAGCAAACTAATTCCATTTTCTAATTTTCATATAGAATTAACAGGTGCCCATCAAACTCTTCAGCCAGTTCAGTTCAGTTCAGTCGCTCAGTCGTGTCTGACTCTGCGACCCCATGAATCGCAGCACGCCAGGCCTCCCTGTCCATCACCATCTCCTGGAGTTCACTCAGACTCACGTCCATCGAGTCCGTGATGCCATCCAGCCATCTCATCCTCTGTCGTCCCTTTCCCCTCCTGCCCTCAATCTCTCCCAGCATCAAAGTCTTTTCCAATGAGTCAACTCTTCGCATGAGGTGGCCAAAGTCCTGGAGGTTCAGCTTTAGCATCAGTCCTTCCAAAGAATTCCCAGGGCTGATCTCCTTCAGAATGGACTGGTAGGATCTCCTTGCAGTCCAAAGGACTCTCAAGAGTCTTCTCCAGCACCACAGTTCAAAAGCATCAGTTCTTCAGCACTCAGCTTTCTTCACAGTCCAACTTTCACATCCATACATGACCACTGGAAACACCATAGCCTTGACTAGACGGACCTTAAATCGGCAAAGTAATGTCTCTGCTTTTGAATATGCTATCTAGGTTGGTCATAACTTTTCTTCCAAGGAGTAACCATCTTTTAATTTCATGGCTGCAGTCACCATCTGCAGTGATTTTGGAGACCAAAAAAATATACTGTTTCCCCATCTAATTCCCATGAAGTGATGGGACCAGATGCCATGATCTTCATTTTCTGAATGTTGAGCTTTAAGCCAACTTTTTCACTCTCCTCTTTCACTTTCATCAAGAGGCTTTTCAGTTCTTCTTCACTTTTTGCCATAAGGGTGGTGTCATCTGCATATCTGAGGTGATTGATATTTCTCCCAGCAATCTTGATTCCAGCTTGTGCTTCTTCCAGCCCAGTGTTTCTCATGATGTACTCTGCATATAAATTAAATAAGCAGGGTGACAATATACAGCCTTGACGTACTCTTTTTCCTATTTGGAACCAGTCTGTTGTTCCATGTCCAGTTCTAATTGTTGCTTCCTGACCTGTATACAGGTTTCTCAAGAGGCAGGTCAGGTGGTCTGGTATTCCCATTTCTTTCAGGATTTTCCACAGTTTATTGTGACCCACACAGTCAAAGGCTTTGGCATAGTCAATAAAACAGAAATAGATGTTTTTCTGGAGCTCTCTTGCTTTTTCCATGATCCAGCGGATGTTGGCAATTTGATCTCTGGTTTCTCTGCCTTTTCTAAAACCAGCTTGAACATCTGGAAGTTCATGGTTCATGTATTGCTGAAGCCTGGCTTGGAGAATTTTGAGCATTACTTTACTAGCATGTGAGATGAGTGCAATTGTGCAGTAGTTTGAGCATTCTTTGGCATTGCCTTTGTTTGGGATTGGAATGAAAACTGACCTTTTCCAGTCCTGTGGCCACTGCTGAGTTTTCCAAAACTGCTGGCATATTGAGTGCAGCACTTTCACAGCATCATCTTCCAGGATTTGAAATAGCTCAAATGGAATTCCATCACCTCCACTAGCTTTGTTCATAGTGATGCTTTCTAAGGGCCACTTGACTTCACATGCCAGGATGTCTGGCTCTAGGTGAGTGATCACACCATCATGATTATCTTGGTCGTGAAGCTCTTTTTTGTACAGTTCTTGTGTGTATTCTTGCCACCTCTTCTTAATATCTTCTGCTTCTGGTAGGTCCATACCATTTCTGTCCTTTATTGAGCCCATCTTTGCATGAAATGTTCCCTTGGTATCTCTAATTTTCTTGAAGAGATCTCTAGTCTTTCCCATTCTGTTGTTTTCCTCTTTCTTTGCATTGATCACTGAGGAAGGCCTTCTTATCTCTTCTTGCTATTCTTTGGAACTCTGCATTCAGATGCTTATATCTTTCCTTTTCTCCTTTGCTTTTCGCCTCTCTTCTTTTCACAGCTATTTGTAAGCCCTCCCCAGACAGCCATTTTGCTTTTTTGCATTTCTTGTCCATGGGGATGGTCTTGATCCCTGTCTCCTGTACAATGTCACGAACCTCCATCCATAGTTCATCAGGCACTCTATCTATCAGATCTAGTCCCTTAAATCTATTTCTCACTTCCACTGTATAATCATAAGGGATTTGACTTAGGTCATACCTGAATGGTCTAGCGGTTTTCCCTTCTTTCTTCAATTTAAGTCTGAATTTGGCAATAAGGAGTTCATGATCTGAGCCACAGTCATCCAACTCTTAGGCCCTTTGCAAATATCACTTTATAGCTCCTGTGAAGAATACTTAGAGTACTATGATTATGCCCATTTTAAAGATGGCAAAATAAGGTACAGGAAGTGGAGTGACTGTCTTATCACCCAAGTAGGAACAGGCAGAGCTAGAACCCAGATAGTTTAGTGCCAGAACGCATGCTCTTAACCACTTTGCCAGGCTACCTCTTGGAGTAAATGGGTAACAGTTGATACCCAGGGACTTCACCAATGGTCCTGCAGTTAAGACTTCACCTTTCCATGAAGGAAGCATGGGTTCAATCCCAGGTTGGAGAACTAAGGTCCCACATATTGTGGGGTACAGCCAAAAAATTAAAACATAAAATATTTGATACCCAGAGTTCAAGTGAAAATAGCAAGCAGCCAAACAGGGGACCGAGGCCGCAAGTGATGTGAAGGATCCCAGCAAGCAGTCGGTCATCACGGGGACAGGGAACACATAAGCTTCGCATAGCTGGCACACAGCCACAGGGCAGGTCACGGGGCCAAGCCCCAGTTGTGATGGGCCTGGTTCGAGTAAGATCTGGATTCATGTAATGTCTGGAGAACTAGAATTTGTCAGAAAAGAATGGCGAGTAGAGACCGCAGTAGAAGTCTAATCTTTTTGCAGACTGGGACACACCATAGGCAGAAGCCAGGCCTGAGGATTCAGGGCAGAGGCCTCATGAGCAGAAGAGATGGTGGACATGATCAGAAGAACATCACAGATTTCAACCAGGTGACAGGTACTGTTTTTCCAAGTCAGCCTCATTTGGAAGGGTTGGGGACAAAACTCTACAGATGTGGGCAAGGATACTTGAACACAGATCGGAACTGATTGTCTGAGACTCAGGAAGCCCAACTCTGGAGACCAGAAAAGGCAGGAGGAGGGGAAAGTGGGAGAAAAACTTTTCCAGGGGGTGACCAACCTCTGGGAATGGCCCTGGCCGCCTATGGAGAAGGAGACAGCTTTATAGTAATTATCCTGAAACCTACCACTGAAGCCACACTCAGTTCTACTAACAGAGAAAGGCTTGGAAAAACTGACTGCTGTGAGAGAGAAGATTCCCAGAACCAAATAAATTTGACATCAGAACATCTTGAAAGAGAAGGAAACAGGATTCCATGTCCTCCAAAAGATGTTATCTTTTTCCATGCTGACCTCTGACATTTTTTTTGAATTAATAAAATTTTTTATTATGACATATTAACTTGGGTCAATGCCACTTAAATGAATTGACTGATTTGACTTTCAATTTTTCAACTTAACCAATGATGCAAAAATGAAATATATTCAGTAGAAACTGTAGTTTGAATTTTGATCTTTTCCCTGGCTGGCAATATGTCGTCTGGTAGATCCTTTTTTGTAATGTGGGGCATCAGCAGCAACTGCTAGAAACCCATAGTCCCCAGTCAGCTATGAGCTCATGAGGGTAATCAATTGATACACTTAGTATTCTGCACCAAGACAACCATTTGTTTTTTACTTTCAGCACTATATTTAATAAATTACATGAGATATTCAACACTTTATTATAAAACAATCTTTGTGTTGGATGATTTTGCCCAACTAGTGGCAGTGTTCTGAGCACATCTGAGGTAGGCTAGGCTCAGATACAATGTTCAGTAGGTTGGGTGTATTGAATGCATTTTATTTTTTTTAATATAAATTTATTTATTTTTAAAAATTTACTTTAATTTTACTTTACAATACTGTACTGGTTTTGCCATATATCAACATGAATCCACCACGGGTATACATGTGTTCCCCATCCTGAACCCCCCTCCCCTCTCCCTCCCCATACCATCTCTCTGGGTCATCCCAGTGCACCAGCCCCAAGCATCCTGTATCCTGCATCGAACCCAGACTGGCGATTTGTTTCTTATATGATATTATACATGTTTCAATGCCATTCTCCCAAATCATCCTACCCTCTCCCTCTCCCACAGAGTCCAAAAGACTGTTCTATACCTCTGTGTCTCTTTTGCTGTCTCACATACAGGGTTATTGTTACCATCTTTATAAATTCCATATATATGTATTAGTATACTGTATTAGTGTTTTTATTTCTGGCTTACTTCACTCTGTATAATCGGCTCCAGTTACATCCACCTCATTAGAACTGATTCAAATGTATTCTTTTTAATGGCGGAGTAATACTCCATTGTGTATATGTACCACAGCTTTCTTATCCATTCATCTGCTGATGGACATCTAGGTTGCATCCATGTCCTGGCTATTATAAACAGTGCTGCAATGAACATTGGGGTACATGTGTCTCTTTCAGTTCTGGTTTCCTCGGTGTGTATGCCCAGCAGTGGGATTGCTGTGACCTCTGACATTTTATAAGCATACTAAAAGCAGGCTATATTTTTGTGTGTGTGTGTGAAGAGGGGAATTGTTTGAAGAGATGAACTTCTAAACATCCTGGTTGAAGAAGTCTCTAATACCGAGTATCCTGGATGCAGAATCTATAATGATTCTGTGATTATCAACTATGCATTAGTAGCACTTTCCTTGGGGCGTCCCTGGTGGCTCAGATGGTAAAGGATCTGCCTGCAATGTGGGAGACTTGGGTTTGATCCCTGGGTCAAGAAGATCCCCTGGAGAAGGAAATGCCAACCCACTCCAGTATTCTTGCCTGGGAAATTCCGTGGACAGAGGAGCCTGGTGGGCTACGATCCATGAGACCGCAAAGTCGGACACAACTAAGCGACTAACACACTCCTATAATGTAAATGCTGATAAAGTAAACTTAAGATCTAAATATTTCATTAACCATGAAGACTAAGAGAAAATAAGTTCCCCCAAATCTACTGAGGATAAATGAGAGACTCATTTAACAAAACACTAAGCTTAAGCTTTGCCAGTAGAATATTTGTATTTAAATACAGATATATGATTAATTCTTTAGTGGTCAGAGTGAGTCAGATATTTATAATATAGACTATATTATATTTTTATAGCACTCAGATAACAGCAACACATTACCGAGAGTTTATTTGCCCACCAAAATCTTGACTAACTTGTGTATAATTAACATGAATTATCAGTACATCTTTTACTTTAGCACAGCTATTTCAATTTTTTAGAGCATGTTTGTTTACTGAACTACCAAAAGATGTGATAAACTATCTTTGTAGCTTCTGCTTTACTTGGGAGCAGAAAAAATAGAAATTCCATAAAGAAACTCTAACAGCTAGCCAAAGGAAATGTATATAACAAAAATAATCAACCATATGTGAAAAAAGAAAGCTAGTGGGAAGTTGTTGTTACAGCGTAGGGAGCTCAGCCTGCTGCTCTGCGACAGCTTAGGGGGTGGGGTGGGGTGGGAAGGTAGGAGAGAGTTTCAAGAGGGAGGGGACGTGTGAATACCCACAGCTAATTCAGATTGATGTATGGCAGAAACCAACACGACATTGTAAAGCAATTGTCCTCCAATTAAAAATAAATTTTAAAAAAGTAATCAATGCTAGACTGAGAAAAATTCTGATTTTATAATCTGTGTCTGCCTCATAAACATTAGACTACACATTTCCTGTCAATTATGAGCTAGCTGTTTTAAGGCACTAGTTAATCTAAGTGATTTTTTAAATTTAATTACCAATGTTTTACTGGCTCTGCTGCTGCTGCTGCTGCTGCGTCGCTTCAGTCGTGTCCGACATAGACGGCAGCCCACCAGGCTCCCCTGTCCCTGTGATTCTCCAGGCCAGAACACTGGAGTGGGTTGCCATTTCCTTCTCCAATGCATGAAAATGAAAAGTGAAAGTGAAGTCGCTCAGTCATGTCCGACTCTTAGCCACCCCATGGACTGCAGCCCATCAGGCTCCTCCGTCCATGGGATTTTCCAGCAAGAGTCCTGGAGTGGGGTGCCATCGCCTTCTCCTGCTGCTGCTGCTGCTGCTGCTAAGTCACTTCAGTTGTGTCTGACTCTGTGTGACCCCATAGACGGCAGCCCACCAGGCTCCATTGTCCCTAGGATTCTCCAGGCAAGAACACTGGAGTCGGTTTCCATTTCCTTCTCCAATGCATGAAAGTGAAAAGTGACAGTGAGGTCACAGAGTCGTGTCCAACTAGCTGGTACCAAATTTGAAGTAATGGCAGAAAGGCTCTGGACCATGTAAAATGGGAGAAACACCCAGAGCATCTCACGACTGTTGAGTATTTGCCATATACAAGTCAGCATGTTTAATTTAACTCTCCTAGAATTCTCCATGACAATATTCACTGTTATTACTCCTAGTTTACAGATAAGGAAACTGAGCAGGTGTGTGCTGGCAAATAGTGATAAGCAAACTGACAAAGAATCAACCTCAAAAATATACAAGCAGCTGCTGCAGCTCAATACCAGAAAAATAAACAACCCAATCAAAAAATGGGCCAAAGAACTAAACAGACATTTCTCCAAAGAAGACATACAGATGGCTAACAAACACATGAAAAGATGCTCAACATCACTCATTATCAGAGAAATGCAAATCAAAACCACAATGAGGTACCATCTCACGCTGGTCAGAATGGCTGCTATCAAAAGTCTATAAGCAATAAATGCTGGAGAGGGCGTGGAGAAAAGGGAACCCTCTTACACTGTTGGTGGGAATGCAAACTAGTACAGCCACTATGGAGAACAGTGTGGAGATTCCTTAAAAAACTGGAAATAGAACTGCCTTATGACACAGCAATCCCACTGCTGGGCATACACACCGAGGAAACCAGAATTGAAAGAGACACATGTACCCCAGTGTTCATCGCAGCACTGTTTATAATAGCCAGGACATGGAAGCAACCTAGATGTCCATCAGCAGACGAATGGATAAGAAAGCTGTGGTACATATACACAATGGAGTATTACTCCGCCATTAAAAAGAATACATTTGAATCAGTTCTAATGAGGTGGATGAAACTGGAGCCTATTATACAGAGTGAAGCAAGCCAGAAAGAAAAACACCAATACAGTATACTAATGCATATATATGGAATTTAGAAAGATGGTAATGATAACCCTGTATGCGAGACAGCAAAAGAGACACAGATGTATAGAACAGTCTTTTGGACTCTGTGGGAGAGGGCGAGGGTGGGATGATTAGAGAGAATATCATTGAAACATGTATATTATCATATGTGAAACGGATCGCCAGTCCGGGTTCAATGCATGAGACAGGGTGCTCAGGGCTGATGCACTGGGATGACCCAGAGGGATGTGATGGGGAGGGAGGTGGGAGAGGGGTTCAGGATGACGAACACATGTCCACCCATGGCTGATTCATGTCAATGTATGGCAAAAATCACTACAGTATTATAAAGTAATTAGCCTCCAATTAAAATAATTAATTAAATTAAAATAATAGTAATAAGCAGGTTAGGGAAGGGGGCAGGTATGGATTTATAGATTCTGTCAATTTTCATGGTGTTAATACTCCTATCAAAGCTGATGTCAAGTTACCAATATGATACCAACAGGCTTGCGATGTTCCTGAAAATTTCACAATTGGCTGTCATCAGCCAATCAACTCACTTGCTCAAAATCAGCGAACATCAGTAAGTGGAAGAGCTATGATTTAAACCCAGGAAATCTTACTTCAGACTGTGTTCTCAACCACTATGTTAGCCTGTTTTTAGAAGGAATAATTCACAAGTGTTAAAGGGGGACAGGAAAAGGACCCTACTGTCCCCAGAGCTGCGCTTGAGCCAGAGGCACAATTAGGAATAAAGAAGTGCCTAATGGCTCTAACTAAAGACTTCAGCAAGAAAAGGAAAGAAAAAGATGATACTATATATTTTCTTTTTTTTTTCCATAAAAATGCTCTGTTCCAGAGGAGTCCTTAGATGGTGGGGCAGACAATTAAGTTGCCTTTATTTGTGGAGTCTACTAAGACTTGAAAAATAAATAGGAATTAGCCAGGTCGCAAAGCTGTAGAAACGAGAGCTGGCCGAGAACCCAACAAATGCAGAAACAAAAGTCCAAGGTGGGAGGGAGTGTCTACAGGTAGTTATGTGGTTTTTTCATCTACAGGTAATGTGTTTTATTTTTAAGACTTTTTTTTTGACATGAATAATTTTTGAAGTCTTTATTGAATTTATTACAATATTGTTTCTGTTTTATGTTTTGGTTTTTTGGCCCAGAGACATGTGTGATCATAACTCCCTGATCAGGGATTGAACCTGCACCCCCTGCGTTGGGAAGGTGAAGTTTCAACCACTGGACCCCCAGAAAAGTCCCAGCAGGCCGTTCTGAAGCCCTGGAGGAGTTACAAGTAAGGAAGTGGCCAACAGGGAGCTGAGGGAGGGTGGGGATGAGGGGCCTGGTAAACTGAGGCTGGGGTGTGAATTTTTTGCTGAGGGCATCAGAGAGCCACTGAGAGTTTGGGGAAGGGGGTTGAAACTATCTGATTTGCATTCTGGGCCCTCCCGGCCACCACAGTAAAGGGAAAGGACTGAAAAATCAGGTGAGTATCCCCCCTGAGCTGACCTCCATCTTCTCTCTCTTCCGTTTCAGTTGATCTTTGTTAGCGCGGCTGCTGAGGATCCTCGGAGCCATGGACCCATGGCGGACCACGTGACCCTCCAGGTGGCCCTGAGCTCACATATCCTCGAGGAGCAGACAGTCCTCTTACCAGGAGGAAGCAAGTGGGTGGAAAGTGGAGAGAGAAAGAAGCAGAGTGCCCGGGACCTTTTCAGGTGTTTTCCGTGTTTGGGGAGATGTGGAGGGGAGGCTGTGACCAGGATGTACGATGAAGTAGGTGATGCAGGTGAGACAGGGGATGCGCGTGCCCAGGGTGTCGGCAATGCTCTTTCTTACCAGCCTGCCAGGCGAGCTTCCCTCACGCCTGGGAGGCCAGGGTGGCCTCCAACAGGGAGTGGAGTTCCCACAAATCAAAGCCCAGAGCAAGAGGGCTGTCTAAGGGGGATCAGCGGAGATGCCAAGAAAGATCCAAAGGACCTTGAAAGCAGACAGACAAGTGGGAGAATCAGGACGGTAGGAGCTGTTCATCCCCGCGGTGGGGAACCTGAGTGAAGACTCCTGTGTTTCGCCATTGTTTAGTCGCTAAGTCATGTCAGACTCACAACGCCATAGACTGTACCCCACCAGACTCTGTCCACGGGGTTTCCCAAGCAAGAATACTGGAGTGGGTTGCCATTTCCTTCTCCACAGATGTATGTGTGTATGTGTTAGAAAACAAAACAGAAGTTTAACCTCAACAATTTTTAAGTATACGCTATAGCATGTTATATGCATGTTCTGTTGTTCATCAGACCTCTCGAACTTTTTCATCTTGCATGGCTAAAATTCTATATTCCTGATTCCCCTTGGCCTCCCCAGCCCCTGGCAATCCCCATTTACTTCCTGTTTCTTTTTTTAAAATCATTTTTGATAGTTATTTTCATTTTATTAATTTATTTGGCTGCTTCGGGTCTTTGCTGAAGCATGTGGTATCTTCAGTTGACATGCGGGATCTTTAGCTGCGGCATGTGGGATCTAGTTCCCTGACCAGGAATTGAACCCAGCCACCCTGCATTAGGAGCAGGGAGTCTTAGGCACAGGGAAGTCCCTACTTTCTCTTTCTGTGACTTGGATTCGTTTAGATATGCATCATAGAAGTGGAATCCTGCAGTTCTAGCGTGCCTGGCTTATTTCATTTAACATCGTGTCCTCAAAGTTCATCTGTGTTGTGGTGAAGGCCAGGATTTCCTTCTGCTTTAAGGTTGAATAATATCCCATCGTACGGGCATAACTTTGTTTATCCATTCATCCCTCCATGGACATAAGGTTACTTCTACCCCTTGGCAACTGTAAATAGTACTTCAATGACAAGGGTGTCAAGACTCCTCTTATAAAGACTCTAGGCGTCTGGCAGAGTGAGCTGTCAAGATTACTATTATAATCACAATACTGTATACTGTATTAATTCCTATATACACAATACTGTATACTGTATTAATTCCTATATACACAATACTATATACTATATCAATTACTATGTATACAATACTGTATACTATATTAATTACTATAATAATTATACTGTAGTGCTTTCTCGCTTTTTTTTTACCATGGTCCACAAAAAGAAATATATTTTATATCGCAACTCAGGACATACATAGTGCTATGGTTTAAAATCTTTGTGGGACGCCAGAATGCAGATGTTGAAACCCTGACCCCCAAAGAGGATAGGATGGGGAACTTTAGGAGGTACTTAAGCCTTGAGGGTGGAACACTTGTGAATGGGATTAATACCCTTATAAAAGAGGCTCCAGAGAGATCCCTAACCCCTTCCACCATGTGAAGACACAGCAAAAAAGGCACCAGCTTTATTTTTCGTTTTTTAAGGAACCTTCATACTGTTCTCCACAATGGCTGTAACAATTTACATTCCCATCAACAGTGCAAGAGGGTTCCCTTTTCTCCACATCCTCTCCAGCATTTATAGTTTGTTTATAGCACAGGGAACTCTACTCAGTGCTCTGGGGTGACCTAAATGGTAAAGGAATCCAATAAAGAGGGGATATATGTATACAAAAGCTGATTCACTTTACTATGCGGTAGAAACTAACACAACATTATAAAGCAACTGCTGCTGCTGCTAAGTCACTTCAGTCGTGTCCAACTCTGTGCAACCCCATAGACGGCAGCCCACCAGGCTCCATTGTCCCTGGGATTCTCTAGGCAAGAGTACTGGAGTGGGTTGCCATTGGCTTCTCTGTGTAAAGCAACTAGACTGTAATAAAAATTAAGGGAGAAAAAAGGCACTAGCTGTGAATGAGGAAATGAACCCTCATCCAACCATGCTGGCACTCTGATCTTGGACTTCCCAGCCCCTAGAACTATGAGAAATAAGTTTCTATTGATTACAAGCTGCCCAACTAGACTAAGACACATACAAACATTTCAAGAAGTATTCTTACATTTTCTCTGTGCAAGGTTCCCTGATCTTTTCCATTCTGTTCTATTATATATTTTTGTTCTATTATATGTAAAATATTATATGTTTACATTCTGTTATACACACACACACACACACACACACACACACATATATATATATATACTTGTTAAGTTCTGGGCATGCATACTAAGTTGCCCTCAGACGCACCAGTGGATCCTGACCTCCACCTTGAAAACCACTTTTGTATTATGTATAATTAAGAGGACAGGGCTTCCCTGATAGCTCAGTTGGTAAAGAGTCTGCCTGCAATGCAGGAGACCCAGGTTCAATTCCTGGGTCAGGAAGATCCACTGGAGAAGGGATAGGCTACCCACTCCAGTATTCTTGGGCTTCCCTTGTGGCTCAGCTGGTAAAGAATCAGTCTGCAATGAGGGAGACCTGGGTTCTATCCCTGGGTTGGGAAGATCCCCTGGAGAAGGGAAAGGCTACCCACTCCAGTATTCTGGCCTGGAGAATTCCATGGACTGTATAGTCCATGGGGTCGCAAAGAATCGGACATGACTGAGCGACTTTCACTAAGAGGACTGGTTGCCTTTGAATTCTCCAAAAGAGAATCCCTTTCACTCTGAAAGTACTAGTGGCCAATGTCAATTTTTCTGGAGGTTTGGCAGGAGTGATGGATGGAGGAAGGTTTTGTATCACGGCTGATTCTGTATGTCCCTTTGGACAAGCTTGTTCCACCAACTGAGGGTGCTCCCCTGTCACTCCTCCCCCATGCAGGACAGGGTCCCTTCCTCCCTTCTTCCTCCCAGGAACAGATGCCTCCCTTTTCGTGTTCCACACAAAGTAGTGCTGTTAGTTTCTTCCAGTTCAAGGCACCAGTTCACCTACAGGTACTGGAGTTCTCCCTTGAAAGGGAGTACCGCAGTATCTACCCAATAAAATTGTGCCTCTTGTGACCTGCTAGGAAATTAAGATTTCCTCCCTGGCGTTACACATATGCACAATCACAGGCATCTATTACCCTACTGGATTGCCAGCAACTTGAGAATAGGAATTTGGAGAGCTCAGTAAATGTTGAATTGATACAAGAATTCCCTAATTAACTGAGGAAATGGTATTAGCCCCATTTTATAAATTAGGAAATGACAGTTTGCAGAGACTAAGTGATTGATTATTATTTCTGAGATTCTTGGATCCTTTAATCAATAGAAATTAATAAGAGGCCAGTAGAGGAATTCAGGCGAGGCATTGTGGGGACTTGAGCTGTAGCAAGAGGGAGCTTAGAGAGGGAGTGGGTTATTTCTGAGGTGGAGTGAAGGTTGGGGTGGGTCCTTAAATGGAGCGGGGGTGGGGGGGGTGGGGGGGTGGGGGGGATGGGGGGGGGGGGGGGGGGGGGGGGGGGGGGGGGGGGGCGGGGGCGGGGGCGGGGCTGGAGGTGTGGCTTAGGTGGTCTGCCCATCCCCCTGGTGGTGCTGTGAGCAGGGGTCACGTGCAGTTCCCTGCTTTCACTCCAGACTCCTCAGAAATGGCAGTTGGGTTTTCGGTCTTTTTGTGTGTTCTTACTCATAATTTGCCGCAAATGGGCATGCATGCAGTTATTTTTAGTCCCCTGTAGTTTCTTTGTATTTTGTTGCTCAAGGAAATGTTTGTCCAGGTGACAAAGAATCCCGGGTTTTAGGTGCCACCTTGTCTCAGGACCACTCTACTGACGATCTGAGAGCTAGCCTTCAAACACAAGCCCATGGAGGCAGGATGTATCTGCATCAGACTCACAGATCAGTTCTTCCCCTGGTCCCCTGCTGAAGCGGCCCAGGAATGAACCGAAGGAGGTGAAACATCAAGCTTGGACCTCACCATTTCTGAGATGCACGTCCTAGTCCGTGTGTTTGCTGTTTCAGACTCAGCCAAAGCAAAAAGGCTTCAGAAAAGATTAACAAAATGCTCCTGATTCTATTTCCATTTCATGTCTGAGCTCATTGGGGACATCTCATCTGTAACACAATTTTATTTGTTGAATTTAATGAGTCCCCTTGGTTATGACAGCAACATGTGTGTTGATCCTTTTCAGACAAGGGTGCGCTACTTTGTCCCTGGATAAGACAGTGGGAAGAGAGAACCTACACAAACATCCTCAAAGACTTAGACCACTTGTGCTGGCTGTTTACAAAACCAAAAGCTTCTGTTCTTACTGTAGTAATATTACAAAAATGTGCTCAAAATCGTTGGTTTAGGCCAGTGTATAGAATGATATATAGAGTAATACAGAATCCTCTTAAGTGGTTTAGCAGACTAATAAGTGAAATTTATGGGCTGAAATTAAACAGAGGAATTGTTCAGTTCCTAAATGGAGCACACAGCAACATATGGTTGTGTGAAAGTGCATTTGTGATGAGAATGAAGCAATTCAGAAGAGTTGCTGATTGGACGTGGGCCACTCTGTCTTCTTGCAAAGTATCTGATAATCTATTAAGCACCTCTTATATGATGACAGTGACAGAAAAGAGCCTGTGGTTAAAAGCTGGATAAAATATCAAAGAACTATTTAACTGCTGTGAATTCTGTCAAAGACTCAGAATTGTTCCTCTGATGCTTTATTCCTCAGTCTAGTTAATGCTGTAAGAACTCATCACAATGAGAGATCTCATCTGGACCCATCAATCTCAGTTCCAGGAAAGAACCTCTGCTCATGTGCATAAGGATAAGTACAGTAAGACGTTCACAGTGCATGCATGCTGTCGACTCTGCGCCCCTGTGGGGAGCACCTAAAGCACCAGCGCAGCTCAGGAGAAACACTCTGATGCGAGAGACACATCTGGGCTTGAATCTCAGTTCTGCCACTTATCCCCTGTGTGACCTTGAGTGGGTTAGCTAGCCTCTCTGTGTCTCAGTTTCCTCATTTGTAAAATGAAGGTGGAAATGATGCAACCTATGAGGATACATGAATGAGAATTTGTAAAGCACTTAGAACCATGCCTAGCAGATTGTGGCTCATATATATATGTCCATCCCGTGGGGAAATGCCGAAATACACTGTGACATAGTCATCCAGTGGTGCAATTTCATAATAAACAGAAGCCCAAGTGAATGAATTAGGTCCGCATATATCAAATAAGGCCTTGAAGATAGAACATTGAGTGAGAAGAGCAAGTTGTAGGACAGTAATTAAAATATGCTGTTTTGGTAGATTTGAAAAGCAAAACAGTATGACATATTTTGATGGGCACACACAGAGACAATTAAAGTGCAAAAATGTGAGCCAGGGCTTCCTTGGTGCTCCAGTGATTAAGAATCTGCCTTGCAATGCAAGGGACATGAGTCCGATCCCCTGTCTGGGCAGATCCCAGGTACCTGGGAGCAACTAAGCACATATACGTCAACTAGAGAAAGCCCAAGTACAGCAACAAAGAGCCAGCACAGCCAAAAACAAGCAAATAAATAAATCTTAAAAAAAAAAAAAAAAAAGCGTGAGCCAGAGGCTATTCCCCAGATACACTATTTTGGATAACTCTGAGAAGGGAACACAGAAGCTGCAACTCTGGGACTTCCTTGGAGGTCCAGTGGTGAAGACTCCATGCTTCCACTGCAGGGGGCAAGGGTTCGATCCCTCATCAGGGAACTAAGATCCCACATGCTGTGGGGAGCTGCCAACAAATGCAAACAAGCTTCAGTTCTGCATGCAACAAAGTGAGTATCCAGTGGGACAGAGGTTTTCAAACTTGTGTGGGTGAGTGGGCTGCTTTGGAGGTGGTCCTGAGTCTGCTATACGTAAAACTGTTTAACTCAGAATGGAACTTGAGCCCATGTGCTGGTATTCAAACCCAGACAAAACCCTCCTCGGGACTTGAACCCATTAGAACCACTCAGCTGGTGTCTGCACTTACTGAGGCTCAGGTTCTTTGCATCTCATCACAGAAAGAATTCAGTGAGAGACAAAGTGATAGGTGAAAAACGGATTTTATTCACAGAGAAACACGCTCCACTAACAGAGCGTAGGCCATGGCAGGGGGCAAGTGTGGGGGCCTCAAAATGTGGTGTGGGTAGCTTCCATGGGCTGGGTCATTTCATAGGCTAATGAGTGGGCAGATTATTCCAACTATTTGGGGGAAGGGGGTGGAGATTTCCAGGGGTTGGCCCACTGCCCACATTTTGGTCTTTGAAGGTTGACCTTGGATCTGTCATGGTGCCTCTGACTATGTCATTTAGCTTATAAATGTGTTACAATGAGCCAATACTGAGGATGAAGGTCTAGACAAGTTGACTTGTCTTCCATCTTGGACCCATTTGGTTCTAAGCAGTTTATGTTCTGCCCTTGGGCTATGTCTTTCTTTCAAAGGTTGTACCCAGCCCCCCTTGCCTCCTATTTCTTATGGATTTGCATGTCACCTAAGGTCCCCTCATCCAAGGTAAGGAGCAGTGGCTGCGCTTTGCTAGAGCAGCCCTGAAGAGATACCCCACGCCCAAGGTAAGAGAAACCCAAGTAAGATGGTAGGTGTTGCAAGAGGGGATCAGAGGGCAGACACACTGAAACCATACCCACAGAAAACTAGTCAATCTAATCACACTAGGACCACAGCCTTGTCTAACTCAATGAAACTAAGCCATGCCCTGTGGGGCCACCCAAGATGGCCGGTCATGGTGGAGAGTTCTGACAGAATGTGGTCCACTGGAGAAGGGAATGGCAAACCTCTTCAGTATTCTTGCCTCGAGAACCCCATGAACAGTATGAAAAGGCAAAATGATAGGATACTGAAAGAGGAACTCCCCAGGTCAGTAGGTGCCCAATATGCTACTGGAGATCAGTGGAGAAATAACTCCAGAAAGAATGAAGGGATGGAGCCAAAGCAAAAACAATACCCAGCTGTGGATGTGACTGGTGACAGAAGCAAGGTCTGATGCTGTAAAGACCAATATTGCATAGGAACCTGGAATTGTCAGGTCCATGAATCAAGGCAAATTGGAAGTGGTCAAACAAGAGATGGCAAGAGTGAACGTTGACATTCTAGGAATCAGCGAACTAAAATGGACTGGAATGGGTGAATTTAACTCAGATGACCATTATATCTACTACTGCAGGCAGGAATCCCTCCGAAGAAATGGAGTAACCATGATGGTCAACAAAAGAGTCTGAAATGCAGTACTTGGATGCAATCTCAAAAATGACAGAATGATCTCTGTTCGTTTCCAAGGCAAACCATTCAATATCACAGTAATCCAAGTCTATGGCCCAACCAGTAACACTGAAGAAGCTGAAGTTGAACGGTTTTATGAAGACCTCCAAGACCTTTTAGAACTAACACCCAAAAAAGATGTCCTTTTCATTATAGGGGACTAGAATGCAAAAGAGAGAAGTCAAGAAACACCTGGAGTAACAGGCAAATTTGGCTTTGGAATACAGAATGAAGCAGGGCAAAGACTAATAAAGTTTTGCCAAGAAAATGCACTGGTCATAGCAAACACCCTCTTCCAGCAACACAAGAGAAGACTCTACACATGGACATCACCAGATGGTCAACAATGAAATCAGATTGATTATATTCTCTGCAGCCAAAGATGGAGAAGCTCTATACAGTCAGCAAAAACAAGACCAGGAGCTGACTGTGGCTCAGATCATGAACTCCTTATTGCCAAATTCAGACTTAAATTGAAGAAAGTAGGGAAAACCACTAGACCATTCAGGTATGACCTAAATCAAATCCCTTATGATTATACAGTGGAAGTGAGAAATAGATTTAAGGGACTAGATCTGATAGATAGAGTGCCTGATGAACTGTGGAATGAGGTTCGTGACATTGTACAGGAGACAGGGATCAAGACCATCCCCATGGACAAGAAATGCAAAAAAGCAAAATGGCTGTCTGGGGAGGGCTTACAAATAGCTGTGAAAAGAAGAGAAGCGAAAAGCAAAGGAGAAAAGGAAAGATAGAAGAGATAAGAAAGCCTTCCTCAGTGATCAATGTAAAGAAGTAGAGTAAAAGAACAGAATGGGGAAGACTAGAGATCTCTTCAAGAAAACTAGAGATACCAAGGGAACATTTCATGCAAAGATGGGCTCGATAAAGGACAGAAATGGTATGGACCTAACAGGAGCAGAAGATATTAAGAAGAGGTGGCAAGAATACACACAAGAACTGTACAAAAAAGATCTTCACGACCCGGATAATCACGATGGGGTGATCACTCATCTAGAGCCAGACATCCTGGAATGTGAAGTCAAGTGGGCCTTAGGAAGCATCACTACGAACAAAGCTAGTGGAGGTGATGGAATTCCAGTGGAGCTGTTTCAAATCCTGAAAGATGATGCTGTGAAAGTGCTGCACTCAATATGCCAGCAAATTTGGAAAACTCAGCAGTGGCCACAGGACTGGAAAAGGTCAGTTTTCATTCCAATCCGAAAGAAAGGCAATGCCAAAGAATGTTCAAACTACCGCACAGTTGCACTCATCTCACATGCTAGTAAAGTAATGCTCAAAATTCTCCAAGCCAGGCTTCAGCAATACATGAACCGTGACCTTCCTGATGTTCAAGCTGGTTTTAGAAAAGGCAGAGGAACCAGAGATCAAATTGCCAACATCCACTGGATCATGGAAAAAGCAAGGGAATTCCAGAAAAACATCTACTTCTGCATTATTGACTATGCCAAAGCCTTTGACTGTGTGGATCACAAGAAACTGTGGAAAATTCTGAAAGAGATGGGAATACCAGAACACCTGACCTGCCTCTTGAGAAACCTATATGCAGGTCAGGAAGCAACAGTTAGAACTGGACATGGAACAACAGACTGGTTCCAAATAGGAAAAGGAGTACGTCAAGGCTGTATATTGTCACCCTGCTTATTTAACTTCTATGCAGAGTACATCATGAGAAACGCTGAACTGGAAGAAACACAAGCTAGAATCAAGATTGCTGGGATAAATATCAATCACCTCAGACATGCAGATGACACCACCCTTATGGCAGAAAGTGAAGGGGAACCCAAAAGCCTCTTGATGAAAGTGAAAGAGGAGAGTGAAAAAGTTGGCTTGAAGCTCAACATTCAGAAAACGAAGATCATGGCATCTGGTCCCATCACTTCATGGGAAATAGATGGGGAAACAGTGGAAACAGTGTCAGACTTTATTTTTCTGGGCTCCAAAATTACTGCAGATGGTGACTGCAGCTATGAAATTAAAAGACGCTTGCTCCTTGGAAGAAAAGTCATGACCAACCTAGATAGTATATTCAAAAGCAGAGATATTACTTTGCCGACTAAGGTCTGTCTAGTCAAGGCTATGGTTTTCTCAGTGGTCATGTATGGATGTAAGAGTTGGACGATGAAGAAGGCTGAGCACCGAAGAATTGATGCTTTTGAACTGTGGTGTTTTGAGAGTCCCTTGGACTGCAAGGAGATCCAACCAGTCCATTCTGAAGGAGATCAGCCCTGGGATATCTTTGGAAGGAATGATGCTAAAGCTGAAACTCCAGTACTTTGGCCACCTCATGCGAAGAGTTGACTCATTGGAAAAGAGTCTGATGCTGGGAGAGATTGGGGGCAGGAGGAGAAGGGGACGACAGAGGATGAGATGGCTGGATGGCATCACTGACTTGATGAACGTGAGTCTGAGTGAACTCCGAGAGTTGGTGATGGACAGGGAGGCCTGGCGTGCTGTGATTCATGGGGTCGCACAGAGTCAGACACGACTGAGCGACTGAACTGAGCTAAGGTCCCCACCCTCAAGACCTCTGCCTAAGTACCCTGAAACATGTTTATCTTTTCACCATTAGACCCCAGGGCTTGCCTCAGTGTCTCACTCTCAGCAGCGACTTAATCACTAGTTGAATTAAATTTTAAAACAGGACATTTGGGCTTTAAATTTTTATTTTTTTTTGCTGAAGTATAGTTGATTTACAATGTTGTATTAATTTCTGCTGTACAGCAAAGAGATTCAGTTATACATATATTCGTTTTAAAATAATCTTTTCCACTGTGGCTTATCACAGGGTATTGAGTATAGCTCCCTGCGCTATACAGTAGGCCCTTGTTTTTTATCCATTCTGTATATGTAAAACAAAACATTTTTGTAAAATGTTTGAGCCATTCAAATGTCAAGACATTTATAAACATGTAGTATAATGAAACAGAAAGGTAACTTACACTGAAAGAGCTGAGTTAGCTGTGTGAAGGGTTAATAACAAAGGAGGGAGTGTCGAGATGATGAAGGGTATCCTAGGTAGCACAGTGGCTTTCCAGGCATTACACAGACATGAAAGGCAGTGCTGAGAATTAAGCGCTGAGTTGATAGAGGTGCCATTGAGGCAATTCTGAACTGTAGACACTTCATCACTTCAAAGTTATATGATGGACATAAGGCGCACATTCAGATAGCTCATTCCCACCACAATCTTACATCCTTCTGGCTGGTCACTCACTCACAGCCATATTCTTCCCCCTTCTCCATCCCCTCAGAGGCCTCCAGCATACAGATCCCTCACTTCCTCCCACTCTGTTGCTAAGTCGTTTCAGTCGTGTCCAACTCTGTGTGACCCCACAGACGGCAGCCCACCAGGCTCCGCCTTCCCTGGGATTCTCCAGACGAGAACACTGGAGTGGGTTGCCGTTTCCCTGTCCAATGCATCAAAGTGAAAAGTGACAGTGACGTCTCTCAGTCTTGTCTAACTCTTAGTGACCCCATGGACTGAAGCCTACCAGGCTCCTCCATCCTCCCACTCACATAACCCTTTATTTTCCTCCTTTCTGTCCCTCATCAAGTTAGTGTCCATGATCCAACTCTAAGAGTTAGATCCTCAGAGAGGATCTTCAACCTACATCTTGCCAGCTCCCTAGATCCCCTTACCCTGTTTTGTTTGAGTCCTCCTGGTGGAACCCTAATCCTGGATAAACACATCTTAATTTTAAGATGCCCTTCACCCTCAGGTTGCTGACCTGTGGAAGAAACTCAAAAAGCACAATGTGACTCAGGAAATGCTTCTGACGCTGTGGTCAACACCATGCAGACAGTCTGGAAGCCACAGAGCGGAAAGCCTCGCACAGCACGTTTAGGAGCTTGCATCACATGGGTTAACAGATCAACCGAACACATTATTGACTGGGGGATTTTGCAGAAACTAATGCCTGTGGCCAGCGATTCGTTATGCAAGTGAACACTGATGCATCTCCAGTCAAGACGTGTTAATACATCTCTAGTCGGCAAGTTGTTAAAAGACTCAGGAAGCAGCGAGGGGAAAGGCAGGGGGGGGGGCGGTCAGCATGCTCAGAATGGGGTGCAGGCAGGGCAGGACTCTGGGTCCTGCAGGTTTGGCTGTCTTGTTTCTCCCCCTGCCACACCAGCCTCCTCACTGATGATGAGGATCAGAGGAGGGGTTAGACAGGAGGGCGTGGCAGATGAAAGGGGCCTGGAGCCAGTATCTCCCTGTCGGAGAGCCTCAGGGCAGCACCCCAGCCAGAGGGGCTCACCAACAGCCTGATCATCCTCCATGCCTTTCACCTGCATCTGGGCTGAGCCGCATGCGTGGGGCGGTGTAGATGACACCAGGTATGGCCAGGGCAGGAACGGCGTCGCCATCAACCTGGAGGCGGCAGGACTCATGTCTTATGAATATGTAAGGTCTGCTTTGGTGTTCCCAGCACTCTGTGTAGACTGACACTCTCCTTTGCGCCATCCTATTGATTTATGCTTAGCACACACACGTGCTTGTTTCTCCTATCTTTGACATGTCTTACAGATTGATTACTTAAAATGTGATGTAATTTCCACCTCTGCATCACAAGTTCATTGCTTGTTATCCACCCCAGTTGCTTTTCTTATTTTCTATACAGCAGAAGTGAATTTCCTTATGTAATACTTTTTTTTTTTTTTTTTTTTTAGAATTCTCACTTCTCTTTAATCACTGAGTTTTCAGCTTTTACAAATAATCTTAGAACAATTCAGGGAACTAAGGTTCAGGGTGGGGGACAGTTCTTACTGGTACATGAACTATGACATGCTCAATTTTCTGTAAATAATTCAGTTGGCTGAATTAACAAACATTGTCACAGACACACAGATTTTTTTTTTAAAGCCATAGATCACTGCATATATATTTACAAAAAGCCAGAACAAACATGCACTTCTCCTTACTAGGAGAACTGAAATAGATGTTTGAAACGTTAAGGCAGTGATGATTCTAAAACATAATGAAATACTAAGTTAAGGCTTTATGTTTGTTTTGAAACCCACATTCATAGGCAACTGTGACCCAAGCAAACTTTTATCTACCAGGTTGAGTTCATCTGCCCAGGACATGTTATTTATCCATTACCACCAATTCTTCTATGGGATAGGAATTAGTAGCAACACCAATGATTTTCTCTAATGAATTATTAGTTCCTTCCTTAGGTTGTATTTTGAGGGTTTAGTCTTCAGCAGCATAAAGCGTGTGCCACATAAGGAACAGAGCATTTTTTTGGGTAAACTTAGGAAAATGTACAGACTGCATTGATTTTTACTTGCCTGAAAGCTGGCCAACAATCAAGAACTCAGGATCTTCTAAATACAAAAAACCCTACAAGTGTACCTGACTGCTCAGCCATCTCAAAACATACTGTGTTCTTGAAGTGCTGGATCTTCACTTCATTTTCTTTGAAGACCGTTCAGTATTACCCTCTCTAAACAAACAAAGCAACATAATGCAGAATGCCGTATTTTAGACGGATCTATTCTAGAATTGCCATCCTCAAGGCACAAACACTATTCTTGCTAGACCAATGTGTTTCCTCATTCAAGGAAGAAAATGAGGTGGATGAAAAGAAGATTCACTTTACTATAGTTGTTGATTGCACTCTTGCCCTAGCAAGCTTATGAAAAGTATTGAAATGTAACAGGGGATATCCTTTTCTCCTTACATTACTATTTTTATTGTTTTTTAACATTTAGAGCGACAAAACTCGGACTCAGCGGGTGGGGTGCACCTTGAGGAGCAGCTCTGGAGCACCACCCTGGCCTTCGGTAGGGTGCAGGAGGGATGGCTTGTAGGACACACTCCAGGATGAGCTAACGTGTGATTCTACAGCCCAGCATTTCCATAGTCAGGATGACTTACTGTCACTTAGACTGAAAGGATCACTATTTACACTAAGTGCTTGCCGCTACTACTTTAAGCAATAATTGTACAGCAACATGTCTTGTGAGCAAAGTACTATACACTTATGTTCCTACCAGTAACAGTTCACGTACAGGGATGGCATTGGCTATATGCAAATTGTCTCAGAAGCTAAAGACAACGGTAGTTTTCCTTTGTGTCTTCAAATTAGGGAAGACTAAGATGTCAAAGCAAGCGAAGCTGTTGTTGTTTAAATCTGACGGTGCAGCATCAGACTTCTTTACACGTTATCAGGGAACAGGACTCTCTTAACAAGCACTGGCAAGAGTATTTTAGATGCAATTTTAAGTCAGTCATGCTTTGATGAAAATGTTTTGAAGATATGAAGTTTGTACCCTAAGTCCTGGTGAGCTTGGCTTCAGCTAAATGGCAAGATGGGTTTTAAAGGTGTAAAATACATTTTTTTTTTTTAAAAAAAAAAGGAAGACTACACTGAAAGGGCAAATGTTGGTAACACAAAAACAATCATGTTCAGATCAACATCTTACACTTTATAATACACTCACAAATTTTTACACAAACTTCATGTTTACAAGTACAAAAAGGCAAAGAACCTCAAAGAATCGAAGTAACTGTATCGTCAACTACATTCAGTAGAGTTAATACTGTTGTCCCTGTTCTTCACCTTCTAAATCCAGAAGGGAACTGTGAATCCATCCCCGATGTGGACTCCACTTTCAGAAGTTGGAGACTGGGTGTAGTTCTGCACACGTTTGGGTTTCAACAGAGCTGAACTGAGACTCCATCGTGTTCCAGGCCAGATCGGCCAGAAGAAAGTCAGCCATTGCTGTCTGAGTTTCATTGCTGGTGAAGAATAAGCTCCCCAAAGTTTCGAAGCCAGAGTTCATGGTCTGTGTTTCGGCACTGTTCAACTGAACTTTGCTTTCTAGGGCAGGCAGGTTTTTAGCAGTGGAGATTCCATCAGTCTGGGTCTCTGTGTCAGATGAATCAGTACTCATAGAAAAGCTGGAGTGTTTCAGGATACTTCCCAGGGGCAGACGAGGGCTACTGTCTAAAAAGAAGTTCAGGTCTGTCTGTGTCTGCGTGTCAAACATCTCAAGGCCTAAGAAGCTAGAATTTCCCCTACAACTGTAGGCCTGGGCAGAAGGGTCTGCAAGGAAGAAGTCAGTTTGGGTTTCTATGTCCAGCGACTCCAAGACTGGCTCAGTGGTCATGGTGCTAAGCTCACTCTCCTCGGTTTGTGTCTGTATATTTGAGGCTGAAAAGAACTCTTCAATATCAAAATCAATTGCAGGATTCTGGGTTGGGCCAGATGGGAGCTGGGTGTCAGGTCCAGCATTTGTGTCAGACAAAAGACTACGATTGTCCAGCGTCTGACCAGGTAGGTTACTTGACAAGATGTTTTCTAGATCACTTAGTAAATCCATGGTTTGGGTCTGATTATCCGTTGTGTTCTGTGACGAAAGCATACTGTTTGGTGCACTGAAGTTTATAATTGGTGTGGATTTCTCAATATCTTGAGTTAAAGTTTTAGCGTGGTTCTGAGGTAACAAGTCATGAGTTACAGTCTCTGCTACTAAGCTGCTGCTTCTAATATTGTCTGTAGACACACCATATGATGAATGGACACTTTCAAAAATATTTCCACACATTACAGCTTGGTCCATCTGTACCCGGTCATCTGCTGGACTTTGCATTCCGCTGGTCTGAGTTTCTCTGGAGATCCCACCTGGCTGGAAACTGGCATCTGTAAATGCATCAGTCTGAGCAGCGATGGATGAGGTTACCTTAGAACTGGGCAAAAAAGTCTGAGTTTGAACACTAATGGGAAGGGAAACCTGGGAACCAAATGTCAAATCAGTTTGCAAACAGGATGACACAGAGGAGTCAGGGCTGGCCCACTGTGCAGACCGCATGAACTGTGGTGTGGTGCAGGACAGGTCTGTCTGCACATTGATGGAAGAAATGCTGTTCTTCTGACATGTGTTCCCCAGTTCTTGTAACAGGCTAAATGGACTTGTACCCAAGTTCACTTGAATACCTGTGCTAATCGGCTCAACAGCAACAGGATTTACAACTTTTGAAAGAGGGAGGCTCTCCTTGAGAGAGCAGGTCTCCGAGTCCAGGCCGAGGATCAGGGTTCCAATGGACAAGGGCAGTAAGTGCACGGCACCGAGGGGCAGAGCCCTGATGGTCCACACCCAACACCACAGGCTGGGCCGAGGAGTCGGCTGTAGGCACAAAGACAGGCACGGGAGAAAACTGCATGACAGAGAGTTTAACCAAAGCCACTTTGGGCTTTGGTAAAAGCAACTTCTGAGAGTACCTTGGAGCTGCTGGAAGAGTCTGTTGTTTGGCATTAGAGCTGCAAGAGTCTTCAAAGGAAGCCAGCAGCTTTATTTCTGAAGTCTCTAGCTCTGGAGCGTCTGGTCGGGGAACTGGCTGCTTGCTCAGTGATTCAACGGTCTTCCTGGACAGCTTCCAGCTGCGCAGGCAGCTTTCCATTTTCCTTTTCTTACTAGGTGGGTCCCTGTGCTCTGCAGGGATCTCATGGCCAGTTCGGTAGACGTGGGACTGCAACGCGGTCCGCCTGGCTTAGGGACAGCCACACGTGCACGGGAAGGTCTTGCCGCAATCCCCTGCGTGTCCTTTCAAGTCCCACTCGGTGCCATACGAATTGCTGCACTTACTACATTTATGCTTCTTTTCAGCATGCACTTTCATAAAGTGCTGTTTTACGAGAGAAAATTGAGAAAATGGTCTGTCGGGGCCTCTAGGGCATCCTTCAATTGGACAACAGTAGAATTTCGCTACAGTTTTCAAATCTTTTCTTACTGTTGGATTTACTCTGCCATCCTGCAGGCGGTGGCTCTTGACCAGGTGTATGTTGAGCGCGGGGCTGTTGGGCAGGATCTTGCCGCAGCCGCGCACGGTGCACAGGATGTTGGTCCGCACGGCCCGGGACAGCTCGCTCACCGGCGGCTGGATGAGCTCCCGGGCCGGCGGCGCCGAACCCGCGGGCTGCTGCCTCGCCGGCGGCGGTCGCGGCCGGCTGCCTCTCAGCCGCCCGGGGGGCACCCACGGGCCGAGGCGGCGGCGGCTCCCCTCGCGGCCGCCGGGACGGCCGGGGGCGCCCGAGGCGAGAGCCGCGGGTCCCGCCGCCGCCGCCGCCTCAGAAGCCGCCATGGCTCTCGCGCCGCGGCCGGACCTGTAATACTTTTTAAGTTCAATGGTTTTTTACAGTCTTCTGAACAATTAGCATGTATTTATTTTGGCTGTGTTGGGTCTTCACTGCTGCGCGTGGGCCTTCTCTGGTTGCGGCAAGCAGGGGCTCCTCTCCAGGGGTGGTGCGTGGCTGCTCGTCGCGCTGACTTCTCTGTTGCAGTGTATGGGCTTCGTTGCCCCTCAGCACATGGGACCTTCCTGGACCAGGGACCGAACCGGTGTCCCTTGCATTGTCAGGTGGATTCTTACCCACTGGACCACCAGGGCGGTTCTGTAATACTTTAAGCATCTCTACTGCTGGGGTAGAGCATCTCCTCCCACTGCCAGCCTTCCGCATGCCCTTTGCACGGCCACACCCCCTTCCTGGAGGCTCACAGGCAACGCGTCCTTCCTCTGTGGTGACCCTGATTGTCCTTTCCTCCATGAAGGCAGGGGTCACGTATGTCTTAAACTTTGCTGGATCCAGGCACATAGTATTTGTTAAATGACCGAAAAGGAGTTAAACCTCGCCAGGCATATACACAGGCAGAATCACAACTGAGTTCCTGTTCTACTTGAATTTCTGTCTTATCGCTTTTGCATTTCTGGTGTGCATGAGCTTCCTTGCAAACTCCACAGAACTTTCCACCTTTTCCTCTGATGACCTAGAACTTGGACTGAACTCTCATGCTAATTCCAGGAATCACACCTCCTCCGCAAGGCCTTCCTTAACTTTTCCAAGGTTGCTGTATTCCGACAGCACCTGGGTTTCCTTTCACCTCTGGCGCTAATCACAGTATTTTGTGACTGCTCTTTGTTTGCTTGGATTTATTATTTATTTGGCTGCACCAGGTCTTAGTTGATGCATGTGGGGTCTTTTCATTGTGGCATGCAGACTCTTAGTTGCTGCATGTGGGATCTAGTTCCCTGACCAGGGATCGAACCTGGGCCCCCTGCATTGGGAGCATGGAGTCTTAGCCACTGGACCACCAGGGAAGTCCCTGTGATTGTTTATTAGTCCATCTCTCCATTAGTCTTTGCCTTGCTAGTCTTTCAGCTCAGTGCCTTTTATGAAGCAGATGGCTGGGTCAGTGTTTGTGGAGGAAGGAGCAGAGGCAGGCCTAGGCATCAAGCCTTCCTTCTCTTGGGCTTCACTATGATCCTATTTCCCTTCAGTGGTCCAACCTCTCCTGAGCAGAAGGCACCCCAGCCTGGCCTTGTCCCTCCAAACCAGTGGCAGCTCAAGAGAAGCCCAAGTGGAAGAAGGGAACAGTGGCCCTCCCCCTCCTCCCGCCCAACACTCCTTCCCCCGGAGCATCCTGGCATGTGTCCTCCAGAAGCACCCATCTTCCCTTGAATGGTATCAGAGCTCCTCCTGGAGTGTAAAGTGAGCGGTCGGGGGAGTCCTTTCTGTCCTCTTTGATACCAGATCAAAGAGAAGAGAATCCAGGAGCGTCCATTAATTCAGGGAGCAGATAGTCACCATCGACCTCTTTGTAATGCCATTTGATAAATGGTTGTTATAGCGGAGAAGTGATTTTCGTCATTGTCATTTGTCTATTTTTAGACCAAGGAGTTCCTCTGACATTGCAGGGGCCTCTGCCCTGTGTGAATCTCACTGTCCCACTGTTTATAGCTTTGTAAATGAGGAGTGGCCGGCGCCTTCAGACCACGCCCTCTTTGGACCACTCCCCCACCCCATCCCTTCGCTCGTAGGGAACAAGGGCATTGTATTAGCCTGACCTTGACTGACCCAGGAGGTATAGGGGCTGCTTTTGCTTCTCTGCGTTCCTTGTTTTTCCCAGTTCTCTGCATCCATGCCCTTTGCGTGTGGCTTCACAGCTCCCCCTGCTGGAGGTGGCGTGTATTTCAACACACACTGGGCGTGGCCTGTGGGAGGCAGTGACCCAACACGTCTGCACTTCAACCTTAAGAAACCTCACCTGTGCTTCTGACTGTGCCATAAAAAAGGACTGGTGGTGGCTGTCCCTTCAGCATGAACCCCAGAACCAGGCAAGCAAGGTAGAGCCACCCCATCCAATTCACAGTCTACAGCTGTCACCCCTCCTGACTTGCAGATACATGAACAAGAGTGAACACTGAGCTATGGTGTGGTTTCTTCGGCAGCAGTCGCTGACTGACACAGCTCGCTACCCTCTGTGTTTCTCCAGCCTCCTAGAAGAAAGGAAACCAACATTTCTAGGCACCTGAAGTGTTTTCACATACAGTATTCTGTTTATTTTTTCAGACGTCCTATGAGGTAGGCATTCTTTGTCGCGTCCTACAGACAAGGCAACTGAGGCTCAGAGAATGAAGTAGCTCATCTGAAGTCATGCTTTTAGAAAGTGACAGATTTAGGATTCCAAACCAGGTCTTCTGACCTCACGAGAAACCCCACTTGGACTGCCAAATCCTCTATAGAGATCAGATGAGGTCGCCAGAGCATCTGATTGCCGTCTCCATGGAAGGTAATTATAGGCTTTGTACCCCAACACTAGGCATCAGGGGAAAGAGATCTTCACCTCATTGTGTATAAATCAGAAGGGAAAACTGTTTAACAGAGTGTAAGATGGGATCAGGCACTACTGTCACAGACGAAATTCACCCTAATAGTTGTGCCAATGCGGATAATGAACCCCCATGCATAATTAGCTATTTGGAATTACCCTTTTATCTTTTGAGATCAAAATATCATCCTGTCCTCTGACTCAGAATGCCTCTGATACGCTTGCTGAATTAATGTAATGTCTGTCATTTTGGAAACCCAGTACCATCCTCCCTCCTAGCGTTTGAAATTCATTTCTTGCAAAATTATCACGCTGCAATTCGCCATAGGCTTCTCTGCACAGATTTTGGTCAAGAAGCTTTGAAGTAATTTTAATGGTATGCCTTAGGCGGGTGGAAAAACAATGTTGATTTTTAACCTAAACAGAACACAAAGGTATGGGAGGAAAACTTTTTTCTTTGATCTCCTAAAAGCAACATTTCTCACATATCTCCCGGTAGCAAACGAACAAGGAGGAACAAGATGAAAAAAATCAGGGCAGAGAAGGGTACAAATGAATGTCTTCTTTTGTGCATAAAACCTAAGTCACTCAAAGGGTATTAAATTATTTTGTAATTTGAGAAACATGGACAATAGCCCCCCTTATCCACAGGGGATTATGTTCCAAGACCCCCAGTTTTGGCACCCTGAAGCCACAGCTAGTACCAAACCCTATATACAGTTTATTTTTTCCTATACACTTTATTTTTTCCTATACATACATACTTATGATAAAGTTTGATTTGTAAATTAGGCACAGTAAGATATTAACAATATAAAATAGAATGATTATAACAATACACTGTCATAAAAGTTATAGAAATGTGGTCTCTCAAAATATCTTTTTTAAAAAATATTTTTATTTTTTTAACTGTGCTGGGTCTTAGTTACAGCGCTCAAGATCTTCAATCTTCATTGCAGCATTTGAACTCTTAGGCGCATTGTGAGGGATGTAGTTCCCTGACCAGGGATCAAACCCAGATCCCCTGCATTGGGAGCACGAAGTCTTAATCATTGGATCACTGGAGAACTCCCCTCAAAGTATCTTACTGTAGTATTCTCACCATTCTTCTGCTTGTGATGATGTGAAATGGTAAGACACCTGCGTGATGAGATGAAGTGAGACAGTAGAATTTCCTAGAATAGGGGCATTTGGGGGAGTCTTGGAGAGACAGCAGACACTTCTTATTCATTGTCAAAGTCATTAGTGACGCTGGCTTTGCCAGTTCCAGACTGGCCAAAGGATACATCTCAACATCCATGGCCTCTAATGTTAACAGGGCGTTGGTATGGCGTAGACCCCTCCAGTACTGAGACCACCGTGCATGCAGTTCAACCTGGCTGATATTGTGGATGGCATTCAGCATTTCCACGAAGCTGAAGAGGAAGTGGAGGACGTGACAGAGCAATACAATTCATGAAGTTTAAAAAGGGCCGAGGACTCACCACCAGGTGTTTGAATTCTGGCCCTAATCCAGACGCTACAATTTTTTGTCCCCATATTCCCTTATAGGAAATTTCTTACTAAATAATCAGGATTGAGTTGTAAAGTTGAAAAAAAACAAGTCATGTCCAGCCCTTTTGGGGGTTTTATTGTTTGTTTGCTTTGTTTTAAAGCAACTATTAGAATTTCATTTTCTTAATCTTTGTGATATATTTTCTAAGCGTTAAAGTTGTAATAGCCTCATTTTGGTCTAGCTGCCTTCATGTTTGGAGGAGAGCAGGGAACATACTTATAAACTTTGCCCATATGTTTTCTATTCTTATTAATTAACTAATGTATTTCTTTTATTATTTTTGGCTGCACCGGGTCTTCATTACTGTGTGAGAGCTTTCTCAGCAGGGGCGAGCAGGGGCTCCTCTCCCGCTGTGGTGCGTGGACGTGTCATCGCCGCGGCGGCTCCTGGTGCAGAGCACAGGCTGTAAGTGCCTCCCGTGGGCGCGGCGCCCCAGCCCAGGCGCTCCACACCACCTGGAATCTTTCCAGACCAGGGAGGGAACCCGCGCCCCCTGCACTGGCCGGCAGACTCTTATCCACTGTACCGCCTGGAAAGTCCACCCACATGTTTTCTTCTTTCGTGTTCAAAACAATTTAATGTTCCAAGTATGCCCTGTGAGTCTCATTTCACACATTAGGAATCTGAGACCTGAAGAGGTTATGTATTTTCCTTGCTCAAGGTCACATAACTCACAAAATACGAATCTGGGTTTTGAACTCAGCTTTGATGGGCCCGCAAAGAATATTCTAATTCTGTCTTTTAGAGTTTTTTTTCTGAATTTTAAGTCTTAAATTCTGCCAAGATGACTTAAATAATGTGTGCTCTTTCACTTTATCATTTTCAACTTCTAAAATGTTTAATCTTTGGCCAACTCTTGCCTTATCTTTGATAAAGATAATTTTGGTATCATTTGTAATCATTTTGAAATATTTGTAATCTCTCAATAGCCAGGTCCCCCAAGATCTATCAAAAAATTTATATGTACAAATAAGAAATGTATTCATATAGCAATGCATGTACTGAATGGAATTAGTGGCGTTGATAGAAATTACTCTGTATTAGGAGAAAGAGAGAAGTTCATATTTTAAAGGTCAAATGACTCACTAAGAAAACACAACTAACATATTTTATAATTGCTCAAATGTTATTTCCTCTTTGAGAGCTGTTAGAGATGTTTCTTTTCACAAAAAGGTACAAAATAAATGTTCCGGAAGTAAAACCCAGTTTGAAATCTGTTTGGAGCATATGCCTGGGGCTAATGCGAAGAGTTGACTCATTGGAAAAGACTGATGCTGGGAGTGATTGGGGGCAGGAGGAGAACCGGACGACAGAAAATGAGATGGCTGGATGGCATCATGGACGTGAGTCTGAGTGAACTCTGAGAGTTGGTGATGGACAGGCGTGCTGCAATTCATGGGGTCGCAGGGAGTCGGACATGACTGACAACTGAACTGAACTGAACTGAACTGAAAGTAACCTTTACCAATACTTAGTTGCGTTTTCCAAAAAAAAAAAAAAAATTTTAAGCGACAAGCTCTTTACTGCCACCTACCGGTAGAAAATGCAATCGACTGCCAAGTGCACAGAGGACTGCCTTGAACAGAGAACCCGAGCTTTGGATGGAGCTCTGTCCCTGGTAGTTCAGCTGAAGAATCCGCCTGCAATACAGGAGGGCCCAGTTTGATTCCTGGGTCGGTAAGATCCGCTGCAGAAGAGATAAGCTGCTGCTGCTGCTGCTGCTGCTGCTGCTGCTGCTGCTGCTAAGTCACTTCAGTCGTGTCCGACTCTGTGTGACCCCATAGACGGTAGCCCACCAGGCTCCCCCATCCCTGGGATTCTCCAGGCAAAGAGATAAGCTACCCACTCAGTATTCTTGGGCTTCCCTGGTGGTTCAGATGGTAAAGAATCCGCCAGCAATGCTGGAGACCTGGGTTCAGTCCCTGGGCTGGGAAGATCCCCTGGAGGAGGACATGGCAACCCACTCCAGTATTCTTGCCTGGAGAATCCCCATGGACAGAGGAGCCTGGCAGGCTGCAGTCCATGGGTTCACAAAGAGTCGGACACGACCGAGTGACTAAGCACAGCACAGCACATATCTGTGTTTATTACAAGTCCCAGGTGTCCTGGCATCTGTCCAATTAACACTTGTCTGGTGTCCTTTTTCTTGCAAAACTCTGAATTGGATGATAAATTATATGGTTATTACTGGATCTTTCCATACATCATGTAAAATACTTGAGTTAGTCTGATCTCTCCCAACTAAGTGCCCACACACACCTTTAATCTGAGCCTTCCTCCTAGCTCCCATTCTCTTTCCTGCCTTCACAATCAAGCTTCTTGAAAAAGTAATCTGTACACCATTTCTACTTTATTACATCCTATTCTTCCCTCAACTCACAGGACACTCCCTTCTGCCCTAAGTAGCTCAAAATTCTGCCACTTACAAGATCAGATCAGTAGGCACCTTTCTGCCTTTGCCTTAGTTCCAGCTGCTTAAACAAAGTACCATAGACAGGGTGGTTTATAAGCAGCAGAAGTTTATTTCTCACAGTTATGAAGACTGGAATCTGAAATCAAGGTGCCAGCATGACTAGATTTTGATGAGAACCCTCTGCCAGGTTGCAGACTGCAAATTTCTTGTTCTGGAAATTGGTAGAAGGGAATGACCTAGCTCTCTAGTTTCTTCAGATAAGGGCACTAATCTTACCATGAGGGCTCCACCCTCATGACCTGACTACCTTCCCAAGACCCCACCTCCAAATACCATCACTGTTGGGAGTGAGATTTCAGTATATGAATGTGGGGGACACATTCAACCTTTCTTTTTAACATTTATTTATTTATCTGGCTGTGTTGGGTCCTAGTTGCAGCACGCAGGATCTTCTATCTTCCTTGACACATACAGGACCTTTCCGTTACAGCACGTGGGACCCAGTTTCCTGACCAGGGATTGAACCCAGGGCCCCTGCACTGGGAGCTCCGTCTTAGCCACTGGGCCCTAGGGAAGTCCCCAGTCTGCAAGTCTTTGCCTTGCTTCGTATATCGACAGCACTGTTCTCAGTTGCTTGCCTTTGCTCCCCACCACACTCCCATCTCCTGTGACACTTTCTCCTGCTCTCCTCCTGCATTCTGGCTTCCTTTCAGTGTCCTTTGTAATTTCCTCTTCCTCTGCTTGTAGCTAAAACCTTGTGTCTCTGTTAGACCATCCCTGGGCAATCACACATCATGGATTCCTCTGCAGTCAAGTTGCTAAGGACTTCTTAACTCATCCACTCAGCCATTCATTCAGAAATATTTATGGAAGGTCTACAAAGCGCGTGTCTTGGGATATAGCAGCAAACAAAATGGAGGGAAGTTACCGCTCTGTGTGGGGGGAAAAAAATAGACTGGACAGTATATTAGAGGGCGGTAAGTGATGTAGAATAGAATAATAGAGATTAGGAGTTGGGGGAGGTTGTATTAATTTTCAGTGGAAGGAATGGGGAAGGCTTCCTTGAGAAGGTAGCAATTTAGCTGACTTGAAGGAAGAGAAAGAGTGAGTTATGAAGGGACTTGGAGAAAGAGTGAAGGATCTTTGCAAACAGTGCAAAGATCCTGAGGCAGGAATGTCGGTGCCATCCTCAAGGGTTGGCAAAGGAACAAGTATGGCTCTGGAACACAGGCAAGAGGGGGAGGGTAGTAGGGATGAGGTTAGAGGACCCTAGAGGCCATTGTGAGGACTTTAGCTCACTGCGAATGAACTGATGAGCCATTGCAGGGTTTTAGGTTGAGAAGTGGGACAGTCTTATTTGCGTATTTTTGTCTTTCAGTTACTTGTTTATTTGGCTGTGCTGGGTCTTAGCTGCGGCATGCAGGAAAGTTAGTTGCGGCATGTGGGATCTAGTTCCCTGATCAGGGATTGAACCTGGGCCCCCTGTATTGGGAACCCAGAGTCTTAGCCACTGGAGCACCAGGGAAGTCCCCTATTTATGTTTTAATAGACTCTCTGTCTTCGATCAGGTTTCCTGGGAAACAGACCCAAACTCAGAGTGTTTACAGGAGGTTTATTGGTTATTGGAGACACCTATATTGGAGTGCCTGTCTGCTCACTCATGTCTGACCTTTGCAATCCTATGGACAGTAGCCCACCAGTCTCCTCTGTCCATGGAATTTTCCAGGTAGGAGTACTGGAGTGGGTTGCCATGCCCTCCTCCAGGGGATCTTCCTGATCCAGGGATTGAACTCGCATCTGCATTGCAGACAGATTCTTAACTGCTGAGCCATCAGGGAAGCCCTGTGTGTGTGTCAGGGAAGCCGAATTGGGCAGAGGAAGAAGCTGAATTGGGATGCAGTTGCAACAGAGGCCATGGGATGGCTTTTCAGAATGACCCTAGATCTCTTGACCATATTTCACTAGTCCCTGTATGCAGGTGGCCTCCGGGGAGACAGCTGTACCCTTGGGCAAGGCAGCACCCTTCAGCTCAGAGCTATTTCCAAAAGAAGATTCAGCTGAGAGTCATTAGCAGTCCTCTCTCCATCCAGAAAGGGAGATCTTGATGGTGTATCACTGCATCCTCTTAGCTCCACCTGGTCTATTTAGTTCCCGTCTAGAAACATTCCTTCACCTCCTGGTTGGCCCTTGCTGCTGCAGCCTGCCTCAAAGTGCAAATGATACTCACCATCTTCCCCCTCTGATACTCCTGGTAGGTACCCCCCACCCCCCACCAGTCCATTCTCAACACAGCAATGTGGATGATTCTGCTAAAACACAAGTCAGATCATGTTACTCCTCTTCTCAAAACCATCGAGTAACTACTCTCCATTCCAGAGCAAAAGTGAGAATCCCTTTCATGATTTCTGTCATATTCTCGCTTGAGACTACATCTCTAATCTCTTCCTGTATTCTCCTCCTATTCATTCTGCTCCCATTACACCAGCCTTCTTCCTCTTCCTTGAACACATTTTGTAAAACAGTTTGGCAGTATCTGCTTTCCTACTCATCTTGGAGAGGACTTAAACAAGTAGGACAATCAAAACACAAGATGCCTCAGACTGAAATGTTAAGAATTCCATCTGGTGGTGTAAAAAAAGTTGTCTTCTGCAAAGAATGTGCGATTGTTTATTATCATTTAAGCTAATTCTTAATTTAAAAGAATTCAACTATTGGCTGCAGAAAGAAAGCGATTCTAAAAAGAATCATTTAAATAGTACACATTACTTGAGTAGTGTGTGCCGTAGGCAAAGGCTGCCTAGTAATCCTGAAAACCTTGAAAAGAACATCTGATTAGTTTTAAAGGTTTCCCAGCTATTGGCCTGGGCTTCCCATGTGGCTCAGTGGTTAAGAATCCACCTGCCAACCAGGAGATGCGAGTTCAATCCCTGGGCCAGGAAGATCCCCTGAAGAAGGAAACGGCAACCCACTCCAGAATTCTTGCTGGGAAATCCCATGGACAGAGGAGCCTGGCAGTCTACAGTCCACGGGGTTGCAAACAGTCAGACATGACTTAGTGAGTAAACAGCAGCAGCAGCAACTATAAGCCCAAAGAATTAAACTGATTGTTTAAGTGACTAAGCAAGATGGTTTCCTTCGGGTAGAAAGTGAATGAAGAGCTACAGAGAAACATTAATGATGAAGAATTAGAAGCAAAAATCCACAGGTTTTTGCATACACAAAATCACACATACTATTTTGGCTATTTAAGAGATTTTTCAAGGGTAATTTTTACTTCATTGGTTGGCAACTAAGAACTAGACTCTATTCAAAGGATCTGAATAGACGATTTTTCCAAAGAAGACAAAAAGATGGCCAGTAGATACCCGAAAACACGACCGAAATAACTGATCATCAGGGAAATGCAAATCAGAACCACGATGACGTGTCACCTGAAACACGTTAGATGGTTATCATCAAAAAGACAAGAAGCAGAAAGTGTTGGTGAAGATGTGGAGAAAGGGAACCCTTGTGCACTATTGGTAAGAGTGTAAATTGATGAGGTCACTATGAAAAGCAGTATAGTCTCCTCAAAAAATTAAAAATAGAAGTATCGTATGATCCAACAATTCCACTTCTGGATGTTTATCCAAACCCTAAGTTGTCAGATGATAGTTAGCATTTTATAGCAACAAAGTATTTGTTAAATTAAACTATGAATATTGTCTTTTAGAGATAATGCTGTCACACACTTAATAGGCTACAGCATAGTATAAACATAACTTTTATATGCACTGGGAACCCAAAACATTTGTGTGACTTGCTTTATTGCAATACGAGCGGTCTGAGACAGAACCCACAACATCTCTGAGATATGCCTATATTGATCAGATCTTATGGTTATAAATGTCCTAAAATATGGGAAAATGAAAATATTGATTTAAATTCATAAAAGTTTTAAATGTTTTATGTAGCAAAATTCATTAAATTAAAAGACAATAAGAACACTATTTTCAACAAATATAAATATAAAGTGTTAATATCCTTAATATATAAAGGGCTCTTACAAATAGATTAAGGACAAAATACACAGATAATTTACAAAAGAAATAGAAGCTCCTAATAAACATAAAAATATTTAATCTCATTAATGAAAAAATACTTTGCTCCTTGAATTAGAATTTTTTTAATGCTAATGTAGGTAGGATGAGATAGAAATGTACTTGTTAAAGGAAGACATACATGTTGATACAATGCCAGCATGAACAAAGAGCCTTAAAATAATATTTATAAAGGAAATCATCCAAAATGCGGGTGAAGTATCATGCAAAGAAGTGCCAATATCATTTACTATAGGGGAAAAATGGGCGTAATCTATATGTCCAACAATAGGGGACCAAGTAGTGTAGACAAATGGTTACTCAATTAAGTTATATTTTCTAAGACTACTAATTAAATATGAAAATGTTTATATGTTAGGTGAAAATAAATGGATGTAAATTTGTTATTTATAGTATAATAGCAAAATTTTAATGGGAAAAAGCAATATATGATTTGTATTTGGTATGATATAATTTATTCTCTCAGAAAAAAATAGGAAAAGGAACTTTCTTTAACCAGTGGTTAAGACTGGGCTTCCACTGCATGGGGCACGGGTTTGATCCCTGGTTTGGGACCTAAGATCCCACATGCTTCGTGGTACAGTGAAAAAAAAAGAATTTCTTCCTCATATTTTTCCTTATTTTCCAAACTCCCTTTTATAATTTTGTGCAGCTTTTGTAGTCAGAAAAAATATTCTTCCCCAGAGCCTTTGGGATAAAATCCAAATTCCTTAGCATCGCGTGTAATCATGATTGGGCCTGGGCCTTGAATCTTCACTTTCTCTCCATTTCCTAGTCCAGACTTTCCTGTGGTCCTGCCAAACTGCTTGCATTTCCCTAATTGCCATGTCATCACTGTCTTGGGGTTGTTTTCTCGCTGTTTTGTTTATTTTTGCCTGGGATGCTCCTGAATGCCCTTCTCCCCCTCTGGCCTGGCTAACTGGCCTCTTCAAGCCCCCCCCCCCCCCCGCTGTGTTTTCAAGGGATAGCCTCCTCCGCGGTGCCTTGGGGTGGGTCCAGTGCCTCCTCCTCTGTGCCGCCATCACAGTCTGTGGATCCCTTCTCATAGCACTGCTCACCCTGAATTGCAGTCAGAGTGAGCAAGCCTCCCTGGTTTGCCTCCCCCTAACTCTTACTCTCTGTTATCTTGTTCCCATCTTAGACAAGGAGCATCTTAACTCCACAGACTGTTCACATCATCTCCGTGTTTGACATTTTTTATTCTTAACAGTATACAGATTGTCTCTCTCCTGATCTTTTTTTGACCAATTTTTTTTTCAATTTAGAAAAATATTTATTTTGGGCTGCACTGGGTCTTGGGTGCTGCATGGGGGCTTTCTCTAGTTGCGGCGAGCTGGGGCTCCTCTCCAGTCATGGGGCACAGGCTTCTCATCGTGGCGGCTTCTCTTGCTGTGGAGCACGGCCTCCAGGACGCTCAGCCTCAGTAGCTGCTGCGTGCAGGCCCAGTAGTTGCAGCTCACAGGCTTAGCTGCCCTGTGGCCTGTGGGATCTTCCTGGACCAGGGATCAACTGGTGTCCCCTGCATTGCAAGGTGGATTCTTAACCAGTGAACAAAAAGGGAAGCCCTTTTCTCAGGATGTTTTTTTTTTTTTAATTGAAGTACAGTTGATTTACAATGTTGCGTTAATTTCTCTTTTTAAAAAATATTTACTTATTTGGCTGCATGGGGTCTTAGTTGCCGCACTCAAAATCTTCCATCTTTGTTGGGGCATGTGAACTCCAAGTTGCTGCATGGAAACTCTTAGCTGTGGCATGCGGGGTCTCAGTTCTGTGGCCAACAATCAGACCCAGGCCCCCTGCATCGGGAGCCGGAGTCTTAGCCACTGGACCACCAGGGAAGTCCCTGTTAATTTCCGCTGTGCAGCAGTGTGATTCAGTTATGCATAAATATGCATTCTTTTTGCAGTGTTCTTTTCCATTGTAGTTTATCATCTCTTATGCGGTTTACTCACTTTAGTCTTAAGTTTATCAGGTGATGAAAGATAACGAAGAGGTAGAAGGGTGACTGGTCCTGTCAACAGGTGATACAGGCCACTCTCATTGTGGTGATATCTGAAGATGCTAAAAAGTTACTCATAACTCTGTTATAGGCCTGCCAGACACCAGTGAAATTTCCTCGGTAGGTTAAAGCGTCTTGGTAGTTGGAAGGAACATGGTGATTAGTTAATATATTAGGATGGTTTAGTTTATTCCTCCCTTTCAGTTCAGTTCAATTCATTTGCTCAGTCGTGCCCGACTCTTTGCGACCCCATGAATTGCAGCACGCCAGGCCTCCCTGTCCATCACCAACTCCCAGAGTTCACCCAAATTCATGTCCATAGAGTTGGTAATGCCATCCAGCCATCTCATCCTCTGTCATGCCCTTCTCCTCCTGCCCCCAATCCCTCCCAGCATCAGAGTCTTTTCTAATGAGTCAACTCTTCGCATGAGGTGGCCAAAGTCCTGGAGGTTCAGCTTTAGCATCATTCCTTCCAAAGAACACCCAGGACTGATCTCCTTTAGAATGGACTGGTTGGATCTCCTTGCAGTCCAAGACTCTCAAGAGTCTTCTCCAACACCACAGTTCAAAAGCATCAGTTCTTCAGTGCTCAGCTTTCTTCACAGTCCAACTTTCACATCCATACATGACCACTGGAAAAACCATAGCCTTGACTAGACGGACCTTTATTGGCAAAGTAACGTCTCTGCTTTTGAATATGCTATCTAAGTTGGTCATAAGTTTCCTTCCAAGGAGTAAGCGTCTTTTAATGTCATGGCTGCAGTCACCATCTGCAGTGATTTTGGAGCCCCCTAAAAATAAAGTCTTTCACAGTTTCCACTGTTTCCCCATCTATTTCACATGAAGTGATGGGACTGGATGCCATGATCTTCGTTTTTTGAATGTTGAGCTTTAAGCCAACTTTTTCACTCTCCTCTTTCGCTTTGATCAAGAGGCTTTTTAGTTCCTCTTCACTTTCTGCCATAAAGGTGGTTTCATCTACGTATCTGAGGTTATTGATGTTTCTCCCGGTAATCTTGATTTCAGCTTGTGCTTCTTCCAGTCCAGCATTTCTCATGATGTACCCTGCATATAAGTTAAATAAGCAGGGTGACAATGCACAGCCTTGACGTACTCCTTTTCCTATTTGGAGCTAGTCTGTTGTTCCATGTCCAGTTCTAACTGTTGCTTCCTGACCTGCATACAGATTTCTCAAGAGGCAGTTCAGGTGGTCTGGTATTCCCATCTCAGAATTTTCCACAGTTTATTGGGATCCACACAGTCAAAGGCTTTGGCATAGTAAATAAACCAGAAGTAGATGTTTTTCTGAAACTCTCTTGCTTTTTCAATGATCCATCGGATGTTGGCAATTTGATCTCTGGTTCCTCTGCCTTTTCTAAAACCAGCTTGAACATCAGGAAGTTCATGGTTCACATACTGCTGAAGCCTGGCTTGGAGAATTTTGAGCATTACTTGACTAGCGTGAGATGAGTGCAATTGTGCAGTAGTTTGAGCATTCTTTGGCATTGCCTTTCTTTGGGATTGAAATGAAAACGGACCTTTTCCAGTCCTGTGGCCACTGCTGAGTTTTCCAAATTTGCTGGCATATTGAGTGCAGCACTTTCCTAGCATCATCTTCCAGGATTTGAAATAGCTCAACTGGAATTCCATCACCTCCACTAGCTTTGTTTGTAGTGATGCTTTCTAAGGCCCACTTGACTTCACATTCCAGGATGTCTGGCTCTAGGTGAGTGATCACACCATCATGATTATCTTGGTCGTGAAGCTCTTTTTTGTACAGTTCTTCTGTGTATTCTTGCCACCTCTTCTTAATATCTTCTGCTTCTGGTAGGTCCATACCATTTCTGTCCTTTATCGAGCCCATCTTTGCATGAAATGTTCCCTTGGTATCTCTAATTTTCTTGAAGAGATCTCTAGTCTTTCTCATTCTATTCTTTTCCTGTATTTCTTTGCATTGATTGCTGGGAAGGCTTTCTTATCTCTTCTTGCTATTCTTTGGAACTCTGCATTCAGATGCTTATATCTTTCCTTTTCTCCTTTGCTTTTCACTTCTCTTCTTTTCACAGCTATTTGTAAGGCCTCCCCAGACAGCCATTTTGCTTTTTTTGCATTTCTTTTCCATGGGGATGGTCTTGATCCCTGTCTCCTGTACGATGTCATGAACCTCCATCCATAGTTCATCAGACACTCTATCTATCAGATCTAGTCCCTTAAATCTATTTCTCACTTCCACTGTATAATCATAAGGAATTTGACTTAGGTCATACCTGAATGGTCTAGTGGTTTTCCCTACTTTCTTCAATTTAAGTCTGAATTTGGCAATAAGTAGTTCATGATCTGAGCCACAGTCAGCTCCTGGTCTTGTTTTTGCTGACTGTATAGAGCTTCTCCATCTTTGGCTGCAGAGAATATAATCAATCTGATTTTGGTGTTGACCATCTGGTGATGTCCATGTATAGAATCTTCTCTTGTGTTGGAAGAGGGTGTTTCTATGACCATCGCATTCTCTTAGCAAAACTCTATTAGCCTTTTCCCTGCTTCATTCTGTATTCCAAGGCCAAATTTGCCTGTTACTCCAGGTGTTTCTTGACTTCCTACTTTTGCATTCTAGTCCCCTATAATGAAAAGGACATCTTTTTGGGTATTAGTTCTAAAAGGTCTTGGAGGTCTTCATAGAACTGTTCAACTTCAGCTTCTTCAACGTTACTGGTTGGGGCATAAACTTGGATTACTGTGATATTGAATGGTTTGCCTTGGAAACGAACAGAGATCATTGTGTTGTTTTTGAGATTGCATCCAAGTACTGCATTTCGGACTCTTTTGTTGACCATGATGGCTACTCCATTTCTTCTAAGGGATTCCTGCCCACAGTAATAGATATAATGGTCATCTGAGTTAAATTCACCCATTCCAGTCCATTTTAGTTCACTGATTCCTAGAATGTCGACGTTCACCCTTGCCATCTCCTGTTTGACTACTTCCAATTTGCCTTGATTCATGGACCTGACATTCCAGGTTCCTATGCAATATTGGTCTTTACAGCATCGGACCTTGCTTCTATCACCAGTTACATCCACAACTGGGTATTGATTTTGCTTTGGCCTCATCCCTTTATTCTTTCTGGAGTTATTTCTCCACTGATCTCCAGTAGCATATTGGGCACTTACCGACCTGGGGAGTTCCTCTTTCAGTATCCTATCATTTTGCCTTTTCATACTGTTCATGGGGTTCTCAAGGCAAGAATACTGAAGTGGTTTGCCATTCCCTTCTCCAGTGGACCACATTCTGTCAGACCTCTCCACCATGACCCGTCCATCTTGGGTGGCCCCACATGGCATGGCTTAGTTTCACTGAGTTAGACAAGGCTGCGGTCCATGTGATCAGATTGGCTAGTTTTCTGTGATTATGGTTTCAGTGTGTTTGCCCTCTGATGCCCTCTTGCAACACCTACTGTCTTACTTGATTTTTGATTCCTCCCTTTTATGCTCACTGATTCTGAACAGCTATTTAAATACTGCTGTTTAATACTCAATCCGCCCCATTGCAGTCCCACATTCCCAATTTCCTGTCCCTGCTCTACTTTTCATATTTTCTGTAGTATGTATTTCTTGTAAAATGTATTTCTTCATTCTATCTATAGTCTGTGTTCTGCCCCCTGCCCCACCATCACAGGACAGGAACCTTTGTTTTTGTTCATAAATTTATCGCAAGCACCTACAAAAATGCCTGGCACATAGTAGGTGCTAAGTAAGTATTTGACGAATTAATAGATCTACCTAAATTGGGGATTATACTTCTTTTGGGGTTTAGCTCATTATAATTCTTTAATCACATGATGAAAATTTTAGGATTTTAAGAGAGGCATTTTACTGCCTTTCTGAAGATAAAAAAGCAGGATGCCCTTAGTAACAACCAATTGTTACTTTCTGACAATTTCCTTAATTAAAATATAGAAAGCAGGTCAGCACAGTAGCGACTCTAGGTGGTTTGGTGGTTAGGACTCTGCACATCCTCTGCAGGAGGCACAGGTTCAATCCCTGGTCTGGGAACTAAGATTCCATGGTTGTGAGGAGGGAGCAAAAAAAAAAAAAAAAATTCTAGCCATGACACTGCCTCCTTCCTTGTTCTGGGACAAGGGCACACTGATATTGGTGACAAATACCCAGGAGCCACAGTGATCATACCCTAATAACTCCACGTTTCTCACAAGGATGACAAAGCGTTCTTTCTTGTCTTCAGGGCTTTCAGGGGCCATGAAGAACATGTTGGCGTCCTAAAGCCTGGAGAATCCTGTGAACAGAGGAGCCTGGCGGACTACACTCCGTAGGATTGCAAAGAGTCGGACACAACTGAGTAACACACACCCAAAGACTCCCTAGACTATTTAGAATCAGAGTGTGTGTGTGTGTGTGTGTGTGTGTGTGTGCGCGCGTGTGTGTGTGTGTGTGTGTGTGCTCAGCTGGGTGCAACTCTTTACAGCCCCAAGAACTGTAGCCTGCCAGGCTCCTCTGCCCGTGGAATTTTCCAGGCAAGAATATGGAGCAGGTTGCCATTTCCTCCTCCAAGGGATCTTCCTGACCCAGTGATTGAGCCCATGTGTCTTGCATCTCCTGCATTGGCAGGCAGATTCTTCATCACTGCATGGCCTTAGAAACAGTCGTGTTCCTCAGATTCGCATAGTATACTGCAGTAGCTTGCATCGAAGGTGACCCTGTGGAAAATTCTTAAAAGAGATGGGAATACCAGACCACCTTACCTGTCTCTTGAGATACCTGTATGCAGGGTAAGAAGCAACAGTTCGAACCAGACATGAAACAATGGACTGGTTCAAAATTGGGAAAGGAGTACGTCAAGGCTGTATATTGTCATCCTGCTTGTTTAACTTATATGCAGAGTACATCATGAGAAATGCTGGGCTGAATGATTCACAAGCTCTAATCAAGATTGCCAGGAGACATATCAACAACCTCAGATATGTAGATATTGCCACTCTAATGGCAGAAGGTGAAGAGAAATTAAAGAACCTCTTGATGAGGGTAAAGGAAAGTGAAAAAGCTGACTTAAAACTCAACATTCAGAAAACGAAGATCATGGCATTCCCATCCCACCACTTTATGGCAGATAGATGGAGAAAAAGTGGAAACAGTGATAGATTTTATTTTCTTGGGCTCCGAAATCACTGCAGACGGTGAACATAGCCATGAAATTAAAAGTCACTTGCTCCTTGGAAAAAGCTATGACAAAACTAGACAGCATATTAAGAAGCTAAGAAGCAGAGATATCACTTTGCCAACAAAGATCCAGATAGTCAAAACCTAGCACATATATGCCCACTTGGTTTTTCAGGTAGTTATGTACAGAATGTGAGAGTTGGACCATAAAGAAGGCTGAGTGCTGAAGAATTGATGCTTTCAAACTAATGGTGCTGGAGAAGACTCTTGAGAGTCCCTTGGACAGCAAAAACGTCAAATCGGTCAATCCTAAAGGCAATCAACCCTGAATATTCACTGGAAGGACTGATGCTGAAGCTGAAGCTCCAATACTTTGACTACCTGATGTGAAGAACTGACTCACTGGAAAAGACCCTGATGCTGGGAAAGACTGAGGGCAGGAGGAGAAGAGGGTGACAGGATGAGATGGTTGGATGGCATCATTGACTCCATGGACATGAATTTGAGCAAACTCTGGGAGATAGTGAAGGACAGGGAAGCCTGGCGTGCAACAGTTCATGGGGTCGCAAACAGTCAGAGACAACTCAGCGACCAAACAACAACAACAAAGATCATGTGACCGCCAATCATCCCTGCCTCCTGGTCTCCGCTCTTCTGTGGCCCCTCCCACAGTGAATCAGGGCTGGTCTGTGGGCCAATAGAATCTTGCAGAAGTGACCATGTGTGTCTTCCAGCACTCATCATAAAAGGCACTGTGCCATCTACACTGGTCTCTCAGGTCTCCAGCTCTTAGGAAGCAAGCTGCCATGGTGTGGAGACTCTGAGGCAGCTTGTTGGAAAGACCCACTTAGAAAGGTCAAAAGAGAGCCCCAACTTGCCAGGCATGGAAGTGAGCCACCCAGGAAGTGAGTACTCCAGCACCAGTCAAACCTTAAGATGACCACAGCCCCGGCTGACCTCTGCCTGCAACTTTATGGGAGATCCTGAAGCCAAATTTAGTTCCTCAGTTCCTGACCCACAGAAACTGTGAGGCATAATCAATGACTATTGTCATTTTCAGAGTTTTGGAGTAATTTGTTAGGTAGCAAGAGATGACTAGTGAAGTGAAAGTCGCCCAGTCGTGTCCGACTCTTTGCGACCCCATGGACTATACACTCCATGGAATTCTGCAGGCCAGAATACTGGAATGGGTAGCTGTCACCTTCTCCAGGGGATCTTCCAACCCAGGGATCAAACCCAGGTCTCCCTCACTGCAGGCTGATTCTTTACCAGCTGAGTCACAAGGAAAGCCCAAGAATACTGGAATGGGTAGCCTATCCCTTCTCCAGTGGATCTTCCTGACCCAGTAATTGAACTGGGTCTCCTGAATTGCAGACAGATTCTTTACCAACTGAGCTATCAGGGAAGCCCTTAACAAATAGAAATATAATAAAAAGAGACAACTAACAAATATACAAATTCCTTTAAGATGAAAAAATTACTTCTGATCCTAATTAATTAATTTTTATTTTACTTAAATAGGACAAGCATACAGTATAAACTCCTTAGGCTTATAGCTTTTATACAACAATTAAAACAAATTTTAAACGTAATACAGATCATATTACAAAACAATCAAATAGAAAGTAATTTTAGTTGCTGAAGTTAAAATTGCCTCTCAGTGAGACTACGGTACTGACAGTGCCTAAGACCTCTCCTCCTGGCCTGTTCAGTGACTTAAATAAATTACCCTTTATCCCTTAAGCATGTTGGAGTGGATTTTCTGTGGCTTTCAACCAAGGCTTTTTCGAACAATATATTGGGTTGGCCAAAATGTTCCTTTGGTGAGTGAGAATGTTTAATAGAGTCCTTGGTAGAAATGAAATCGCGTCTTTTATTTTTACTTAAACCGAAATTTTTGGTCAACCCCGTAGTTATCTTCTGTTTCCACAATTTGGGAAACCTTAAAAACAAATAATCGGAACGCCATAAGCCAGGCGCTCGTTTTCACCCTCTCCCTCTCCGTCTTAACATCGGTACCTTGACCATCTCGCCCCTTCACTCCCTGGCACTCAACCACGGCATTCGTGCGTTTGACCAGAGGCGAGCCGGAGGGGCCAAGTCCTCAGGCCGATGGGCAGCCCTTCATCCCTAAGGAGCGGAGGTGTGTTTGCATCTCGTTCTACTTGCAACTTCCCAGCGCCAGTTGGAAACGGGTGCACGTGGAATTTTACCCTCGACTGGACCGTCACTGTCGTACTCCACAACTGAACTCCTAGGCTCGATCTTAGTCATCGGAGTTCCTAGAGGACAGGACAGGGCAAAGAGCCGGGTACACGTTGCACCAGGACTAACACGAGATGATTCACAGCTGAAGGCAACTGGGCTGCTTCGCCCCGATCTCCGCGCCAAGGAGACGTCAGCAAGATCCCATTGCCCACACAAGACTAGCATTCGGCATAAGGAAGCCCTGTGTGTTTTAAAGGAAGAGTCTTCCTTTCCATCGCCTCTGAACCTTAGGCTGTGTTTCCCTCCCTTCACCTCAGCTGTGTTTCCCTCTCTGGGTAAGGGCGGTCCCGGAGTCCTGGGTGGCCCAGCACTACCTCGGCTCGGCCATCAGGGGGCAGTAGGCCTCCAGGAAGGTTGCGCATGCTCAATGTGGGGCCTCGCGCTTCGCCTTCGCGACCGCCGAGTGACGGAAGCGAGCTCCTGGGATTATGGGAAATATGGTTTCCCAGCCACGGGATGATTGGTGCACTCCTTGCTTGAGCCCAGGGCGGGACTTCAACTCCCGGCTAGCTGGTGGGAGCGGGAGGGGATGCGAGAGAAGGGGGCGGGGCAAGCGAGAGAAAAGGTGGGCGGGGCTGGGGGAAGGCCCAGCGGAGGGGGCGGGGCTCCGGCCGGCTGATCCTCCGCCGCCCGCGGTCGGAGGAACGTGAGTCGCGGGCCCTGGAGCCGAGAGGAACCTAGACGGCGGCGGGCGCGAGGGCGGGTGTCCCCGGAGTGGTCGTGCGGGAGTCGGCCGCTGCCCCTGGGCCTCCCGACTTGCAGGTCCCCTCTCTCTCCACCGGGACGCGGGAGAGCCCGGCGCGCGGCGGGGGCGCGAGGTGGAGCCGGCGGGGGCGGCCAATGCGAAACTGGCTGGTGCTGCTGTGCCCGTGTGTGCTCGGGGCCGCGCTGCACCTCTGGCTGCGGCTGCGCTCCCCGCCGCCCGCCCGCGCCTCGGGGGCTGGCCCGGCAGGTGAGGACCTGGGGCCGGGCCGGGCGGCCCCGAGGCGGGGAGGCCGACTCCGAGCCTCCCGGCGGCTTCCTCCGCGGGTCCCGGACTGGGGGGAGGGCGGCCCGACGCGAAGTTCCGCAGATGAAACAAATAACCCTCTTTATCCGCGGGGCGTTAACACTGGGCAAACTTTGAGGGCGCTTTCCACCTCCCCGCGTTTCTCAATGGCCACAAGGCCGGTGCACGCGACCGCAAGTCCTCCGGCCGTCCCCAGGCCTGGCCCGGGTCGCCCGGCGCCTGCCCGGGAGCAAAGCCCCGTGGGTCCTTCTGCCCCGAGCGGCAGCTGCTCAGCCCAGCGCAGGGCTTCCAGGTTGCCTTTTTCCTGCCCAAGTTGTTGGTCTTATTCGGTCAAGACTTTAAGGTCTTCGGGCCAGGGATCGCGTTTGTGCGTGTTTTAAAAGGTGGCTGGATGTTGCTTTTAAGGAATAAGTTTGCTTTAAAAAGGTACTGTACTTTGTATTTTTTGAAAACTCTGTAAGTCTGTTGAACAAATTTAGGCATGAAGTAGGGAATGGCTGCGAGTGGAGTTGTTCTGGGAGTTCCCTTTGCCAAGCCTGCTAATAAAACATACACGAAAGTATCGAGTTCTTTAACTATGTTAACCGGTTGCTCTAAAAGTTATTCGTGGGAAAACCTTTGTCCATGTTCGCTTCACAGCCTGATAAATAGAATGCTTTGCCCACAGCCTAGTGGATTTGCTGTTAATGAATTCCACAGCTCCTAAGACTTCTTAAGATTTCTTTTTTTTTTCCCTTGTCTTCTTTTTTAAGGGCTTGCCCTAGGACATATTATATAAAGGAGCTTGGAAGGCTGTGGTAAAGATGAGATAATAGTCGTTTTGGTTTTTAACTACATTGGGAATTTTTTTCTTACCACTTCTTCCCAAGACAGTTGTTTGCTTGTGCAGTATTTTTAAGGATTAGAATTGAATATTTGCAATCTTGAGATGGCTCTGTGCCTTAACTTAGAAGTAGAAAGTATAGAAACTAATTTGGCAATCCTCAAAGCAGTCTCATTGTTATAATTGGAGTTCTTTATTCTGGTAACACTCTCTTAAAATCCTTTTCTCTTACACAAGCTACAAGCTCTTTGAAAAGACTATTTGTGTGACCTGAATAGAATTAAGATACTATTTAAATGATTTAATGAAAGTGCAGCATTTCAGGACATTTAACTTAACAGTTTAGGGTTTTATTTTTGTCTTCTTTTTTAGACTTTTGTAAATGGACCTGAGGAAAGAGTGCTCTATATATATAGAGAGAGCGTACTATATATATAGGTATATATTATATATAATGCTCTGTAAGATTCATTGTGTTTGTATTTTACAAGGGGTGTTTTTTGTTTTGTTTTGTTTTTTTTTTGGTTTGATGAGTGAGCTCTACTGGAATTTACATTTAGAGTGTACTTGGGATATTTATGACCTTATCTTTTACGGTCCATAAACAAGCAAAAACCCTGTATTCTTTTAGATGATAGCCATTCTGACAAGTGTGGAGTGATATCTCGTGATTTTGATTTGCAGTTCCCTAGTGATTAGGGATGTTGAGCATCTTTTCATGTGCCTGTTGGCCATCTGCATTTCCTCTTTGGAACAGTGTCTCCAGTTCTTTTGCCCATTTTTTAATTGGGTTGTTTTTTGGTGGTGAATTGTATGAGCTGTTTATATATGTTGGATGTCAATCACTCATTGGTCATATCATTTGTGAATATTTTCTCCTATTCGGTAGATTGGCTTTTTGTTTCTGTCAATGGTTTCCTTTGGTGTGCAAAAGCTTTTAAGTTTAATTAGATCCCATTTGTTTATTTCTGCTTTTATTTCCTTTAGGAAATGGGTCCAAAAACATATTGCTGTGATTTATCGCAAAGAGTGTTCTTCCTGTTTTTTCCTCGAAGAGTTTTATAGTATCTAATCTTACATTAGATTATACGTAAGATTATATACTGTGGTGTTGGAGAAGTCTCCTGAGATCCCTTGGACTGCAAGGAGATCCAACCAGTCAATCCTAAAGGAAATCAATCCTAAATATTCATTGGAAGGACTGATGTTGAAGCTGAAACTCCAAACTTTGGCCACCTGATGCAAAGAACTGACTCATTTGAAAAGACCCTGATGCTGGGAAAGATGAAGGGCGGGAGGAAAAGGGGATGACAGAGAATGAGATGGTTGGATCGCATCTCCAACTCGATGGACATGAGTTTGAGTAAGCTCCGGGAGTTGATGATGGACAGGGAAGCCTGGCGTGCTGCAGTCCATGGGGTGGCAAAGAGTCACACACGACTGAGCAACTGAACTGAACTGAATCTTACATTAGGTCTTTAATCCACTCTGAGTTTATTTTTGTTTATGGTGCTGGAGAATGTCCTAATTTTGTTCTTTTACATGTAGCTATGTGATTTTCCCAGCACCACTTACTGAAGAGATTTTTTCCCCATTGTCTCATCTTGCCTCCTTTGTCATAGATTAATAGACCATAAGTGTGTGTGTTTATTTCTGGGCTCTCTGTTCCCACTGATGTATGTGTCTGTTTTTCTCCCACCACCATACTGTTTTGATGACTGTAGCTTTGTAGTGTAGTCGGAAGTCAGGGAGCCTAATTCCTCCAGCTCTGTTCTTCTTTCTTAAGATTGTTTTGGCTCTTTGGGGTCTTTTGTGTTAGAAATTATTTCCTCCAGTTCTATGAGTTTCACGGCCTCGTGTCTAGCCCTCTTGATGCTTGTCTTTGTTCCTGGAGCTAGTCCCGCCATGCTCGCATTTTCTCAGTGCTCCCAGCCCCAGTGGCATGCCCTTTGCCCTGAGTCTGCATTGGATCTCTCTCGTCTCTCTTGTACCTTCCACTCAAGTAGCCAGTCTTCCCTGGACCACTCTTGGGCGTAAGGAGGTTATCCCTTCCTAGTTTTTTTTTTTTTCTTTTTTAATTCCTGTGGGCTCACCTCAAAGTAATAAAAGTAACTTTGTAAACAACTTTTTTCTTTTTAAGAGTAAAGTTTTCCACCTCCATTGGTTTTGATGATGCCTTATCTGCCATCTTGTGAGACCAGACTAGATTAAGGAAGCTAGGAAGGAGACCTTGGAAAGGGACACGGCTCTCAGTGAGGAGTTGAGTACTAGTTGTGTAAGTTAACTTTGACTTTAAATGGATATTGTACATCCAGTCAAATAGTAAATAGAGTATTTTAATCTAAGTGAAACCTTGGAGAGTCCTAACTTTTCCTTTTGCACTTCTGGTTCTTTTGAAACTAAAAACAATAGAAGCATCTCAGTTGCTAAACTTTCCCACAAATCCTTTTCTCATTGTGTCTTCACCAGTTCAAATTAAAACATTTGAGCATTTTTACATTTCAGCCCTTATCCCTTAAGCCTAAAGTGAGAGAGAAAACCCAAAAGTTTGTTAGTATTCGTCCCTCGTATTTACATTTTAAGTTTCGTTTTTGTTCTCTTTTCTGCCTCTTTGTCTGTCTTCAGTTTCATTGAGTCATGGCAGTACTTTTCAAAAGGGACGTTTATCTCCCCTGAATAGTAAAAAAGGCTCTCTAACTTGCAGCTGACTCTGCAAATGTTTGAGAGCTGCCTCACTGCCAATTCCTGTTGTAGGTGTGGAACTTAAGCAGTAATCAAGATAATGTCCCTGCCCTCATGCAGTTTACAATTTTGAAGGGAAGACAGAACATAAGAAAGTAATTATTAAATGTCGTAGGGGAGAGTGATGAGTGTGGTGGCAAAAATAAAGCAGTGTAAGAGGACAGAGAATGGTGTGCTGCTGTGTTACGTAGAGCGTTTGAGGTCGCAGTTGGGCGGGAACCTGAATGCACTGAGTCAGGTGGGTTAGTGCCTGGGGCTGCTCTAATGTGGGGCTTTCTAGGTGGTGCTAGTGGTAAAGAGCCCGCCTGTCGAGGCAGGAGACTTATGCGGCGCAGGTTTGATCTCTGGGTCGGGAACGTTCCCTGAAGGAGGGAACGACAACCCACTCCAGTGTTCTTGCCTGGGCAATCAGTGGAGCCTGGCGGGCTGCAGTCCATAGGGTCGCAAAGAGTCAGACATGACTGAAGCGACTTAGCACGCATGCACGCTGTTCTAATGACCTTGAGCAGGTGAAACCTGGTCAGAGAGAAGAGCTGATGAAGAGCAAGCAGCTCTTCTGTTGTGAAATCCCACACACCTGGGGCGAGGAGAGGACCGTGGAGGCGTAGACAGCCATCTGAGCTGGAGAGGAACAATGCAGCGTATCTCGGTTGTAACGCACTGCTTTTGGGTTGTGCCTTAGCAGGAATTAATTGAGCAGTTAACTTAGAAAAATGGTGTGACAAAAGATATTTGGGAAGAAAGATATTTAGGATATTTGGGAAGAAGGAAACCAAGAAAGGAAAGAAGCATAGCCATTCAACAAATCCTTAGAGCGCTGGGTTTTTAGTCTCAGCTCTCAAGGTATTCATAGTTTGTTAAATGGAAACTGACATGGGGCAAGTAGAAGGTCAAAGACAAATTGAGCTTGCTTAGCAGATTCGCCGAGGGCTGGTTCATCTGAAATGATCCCTAAATGCTAATCTTGTCTCAGCGCTTTTGTTGTTTCCTTATTTATAAGATGATGACCTCATAGGGTTACTGTGAAGATTCTGTTAATAAAACACCCAGAACAGTGCCTGATTCATGGAGAACACTTGGTGAATGTTAGAGAGAAGTGGTGGTTTGATGGAGGCTAATGCCCGTGCTAGTGAGGTGTTTCCTTTGGCATCTGAAGTTGGTGGGAGCATGCTGGTGATGTGTGTAATGATCGTCCTGAGCAGCAGATCTGTGGGGAGCATGTTTTCTTCATTTTCTGGGTTTCCATCTACCTGTGGTTGATGTCATCTGAGAGCGTGCACATAAGAGGGGACATTTCAGTCTCCGTTTTAAGGATCTGTGAGCTTGTTTTGAACACTCAGTTCTGAATTCTACCTCCACTGGTCTTTAATAAAATTTCCAATGTCCACTTTCAGTGCAGAGGCTAGCAGATTGCCAGACTCTCAGGGTGTACTACATACTGAGGAAGAGAGATGGTCAGTGCCTTTGGGGAGCTTGTGTGGAGTTTTAATGATTCTTGACATTATGAAGATGTGTTTATTGCTATCTGTTTGCCATCTAAAGCAGTGAATGTAGGAAGTGCTCAGTAATTGAAAGGAATGGATCAAGAGGATAAAACTGGCAAAGTATGAATGGATTTGTAATTCATAGACCATCCATTCACATTCCATGATTTTAATTTTTTACTTGTAAAACAAGCTGCTTATAGAAAATTTTGCAAATAGTTTTAAAAAATGAAAGAAAAATGAGCTATACTGGGCAGTTTTTGAATGTACATACATAAAACATGTTTGGGGAATTATTTAGTATTAAAATTTTTTTGATGTGTCATGTACATTCAGAATAGTGCACACAAATGTAAACTTGATGTAATTTCACAAACTGAATTTGTTGTTCAGTTACTCAGTTGTGTCCAACTTTTGCAACCTCATGGAATGCAGCATGTCAGGCTTCCCTGTCCTTCACCATCTCCCGGAGCTTGCTCAAGCTCAGGTCCTTGGAGTTGGTGATACCATCCAGCCATCTCGTCCTCTGTTGTCCCTTCTCCTCCTGCCTTCAGTCTTTGCCAGCATCAGGGTCTTTTCCAGTGAGTCGGCTTTTTGCATCAGGTGGCTGAAGTATTGGAGCTTCAGCTTCAGCATCAGTCCTTCCAATGAATATTCAGGAGTGATTTCCTTTAGGATGGACTGGTTTGATCTCCTTGCAGTCCATGAGAGCCTCAAGAGTCTTCTCCAACACAGTTCAAAAGCATCAGTTCTTCGGTGCTCAGCCTTCTTTATGGTCCAGCTTTCATACATGACATCCATTACATGACTACTGGAAAAACCATAACTTTACTAGACGAGCCTTTGTCGGCAAAGTAATGTCTCTGCTTTTTATTATGCTTTCTAGATTTGTCATAGCTTTTCTTCCAAGGAGCAAGTGTCTTTTAATTTCATGACTGCATTCACCATCTGCAGTGATTTTGGAGCCCAGGAAAATAAAGTCAGCCACTGTTTCCCCAACTATTTGCTGTGAAGTGATGGGACCAGATGCCATGATCTAAGTTTTTCTGAATGTTGAGCTTTAAGCCAACTTTTTCACTCTCCTCTTTCACTTTCATCAAGAGGCTCTTTAGTTCCTCTTCACTTTCTGCCATAAGGGTGGTGTCATCTGCATATGTGAGGTTATTGATATTTCTCCCGGCAGTCTTGATTCCAGCTTGTGCTTCCTCCAGCCCAGCGTTTCGCGTGATGTACTCTGCGTAGAAGTTAAGTAAACAGGGTGACAGTATACAGCCTTGACGTTCTCCTTTCCCAGTCTGTAATCAGTTCGTTGTTCTGTGTCCATCTCTAATACCAACTGAATACACCCAGCTAATCAGCACCCAGATTAAAGACAGGAAAACTGCCAACACCTTAGAAGCTTTCTTTGTGCTCCCGTGGCCAGGAGTGGTAACAGGATCCTAATCGTTAGTGCAGAGATTTGCCGGCTTTATGTGCTTTGCGTAAATGGAATCATAGTACACAGGGCTTCCCTGGTGGCTAAGGTGGTAAAGAATTTGCCTTCAGTGCAGGAGCCTTTGGTTTGATTCCTGGGTCAGGAAGACCCCCTGGAGAAGCAAGAGGCTCAAGTAGGAAGGAAATTCCCACTCCAGTGTTCTTGCCTGGAGCATTCCATGGACAGAGGAGCCTGGCGGGCTACAGTCAGGGAGTCACAAAGAGCGGGACACAGCTGCGACTAACACACGCGATGTACACAGATCTCATAACCTGCTTCTTTTCATAAGACGTAGAACAGTATTTAATGATATGTTTAAAGCATGATGTCAGTGGCTGTGTAGTGTTCTGGCATCTGGATACACCATAATTTATTTAACTAGTGCCTTGCTTGTTGTATTCATGTAGTTTGCAGTTTTTCATTGTTAAGAAATGACTCTGTGATGAACAGAGATCTTTTAATGCATCACCGGTTATTTCTTTAAAATGTATTTTTAGCTAAGGACAAAAGTTACAGAATTCTGAGGTATTTGATGTATCATGGGGAAATTTCCTGCAGAATACTATACCGGAGTACATTCCTGCCAGCGGGATAGGAGAGTAGCCTTTTCCTGGTAACAACTACCTGTATCAAAATATCCATCATTAGGGCATTGTCATTTAAGAAGATATTTGTCAGTTTGAACGTAAGAAAAAACTAGTGTCTTATTGCTATCATTCAAATTTGACTTCCAGTGACGTTGAACTGTTTTTCATAGATTTGTTGGCTCTTTACATTTCTTTTTCTGTGAATTATCTTTTTCTGCCCATGTTTACATTTTAGTTGGGTTGGCTTTTTCTTTTTTTTCCAATTTTCAGACATGGAAATTGAACAAGCTACCCTATGCTTGGAACACTGAGCAGGGGGTGATAAAAAATGCAGAAGGGGACTGGAAAGTTGGGCTGGGTTCTTACACAGCATCCACTTGGAGGGGTTTGTGTTTGTTTAATCTTGGTTGCGCCATGCAGCCTGCAGGATATTGGTTTCCTGACTAGATGTCGGACCTGGGCCACAGCAGTGAAAGCACTGAACCCTGACCCCTAGGCCCCCAGGGGAGCTGTCTGCTCTGTTTTATACTGTGTAACACAGTATTCACAGATCTGTTGCACTGATACATGTTGGTGGTATGTGGTAGAAGAAACCACAGGCTTTTTTTAAAGTTGGGGTATAATTGGCTAACAAGCCTCAGTTCAGTTGTGCAGCTGAATGATTTGATACATGTATATATCCTGAAATATATACAGCTAACCATGATATATTTAGTTAACATCTGTCACCACGCATAGCCAGTTTCCTTTTTCCTGTGATGAGAACTTTAAAGACCTACTCTGTTTAGCAACATTTAAATACAATACAGTTTTGTTTTGCTTTTTTTGGACCCAGGCCCCAGCAGTGAAAGCCTGGACTCCTAACCACTAGGCCACCAGGCAACTCTCTACAATACAGTATTATTAACCATTGTCATCATGCTGTACTTTACAACCCCGGAACTTACTTACTTTATAACTGGAAGTTTGTACCTTTTACCGTTATGCCTACCCCCATCCTCTGGTGAACACCAATCTGTTCTCTGTGAATTTGGTGTTTTGTTTTATTAGTCTGTCTGTGTCTGACTTACTTCACTTAGCATAATGCCCACAGGGTCTTGAGTGTTAGTGCAAATTTGCAAGATTTCCTTCTTTCTTGTGGCTGAGTAACATTCCATTGTGTATAAAGAATACATTTTCTCCATCCATTCATCTGTCAGTGGATACTTAGGTTGCTTCCGTATCTTGACTGTGGAAAATAATGCTGCAGTGGGCATCCCCGTGTTCATCTCCATTCATGTCTTTGCTAGTGGAAGTTTTCATTTCCTCTGGATAAATATCCAGAAGTGGTTTTGCTGGATCGAATGTGAGTTCTATCTTTAAATTTTTGAGGACCCACCATACTGTTTTCATAGTGGCTGCGTCAGTTTCCATTCCCACCAACAGTGCATGAGTTCCCTCTTCCCTACATCTTCTCCAACATGTATTATTTCTTACCTTTTTGATAATAGCCATACCAGGAGGTGTGATGATATTTCACTGGGGTTTTGACTTGCATTTCTCTGATGATTAGTGATTTTGAGCACCGTTTCACACAGCTGACGGCAGGCTGTATGTCTTCTTTGGAAAAATGTCTACTCAGATCCTCTGCCCAGTTTTAACTAGGATTCTTTGGTTCTTTGCTGTTGAGTTGTGCGGGTTCTCCATGTGTTCTGGATGTGAGTCAGATGTGATTTGTGCATGTCCTCTGCTCAGTTGGCTGCCTGCTCATTCTGCTGATGGTCTCCTTTGCTGTGCAAAAGCTTCTGAGCAGGATGTGGTCTCATCCATTTTTGTTTTTCTTGCGTTTGCTTTCAGTGCCCAAAGACCACCATCAAGGAGCTCACTTGCCTGTGTTTTCTTATAGGACTTTTGTGGTCCTACATTCAGGTTCTTAATCCATTTTGAGTTGACTTTTGTGTATAGTGGTAAGTTAGTGGTTCCGTTTCATTCCTTTGCATGTGGCTGTCCAGTTTTCCCATATCATTTATTTAAGAAGCTGTCCTTTCCTTGTGGTTTTTTCTTGGCTCCTTTGTTGTAACTGAATGGGCCATATATGTGTGGGCTGACTTCTGGGCTCTCTGTTATGTTCCATTGATCTGTGTGTCTGTTTTAATGCCAGTATGTACTGTGTTAATTACCGTAGCTTTATAACATGGTTTGAAACCAGGCAGTATGGTGTTTCCAGCTTTGTTCTTTTTTCTCTAGATTGCTTTAGCTATTCAAGGTCTTTGTGGTTCCATACAAATTTTAGGATTTTTGTTCGTTTGTTTCTGTGAAAAATGTCCTTGAAATTTTAAGAGATTGCACTGAATTTGTTGATTGCTTTAGCTGGTATGGACATCTTAACAATATTAATGCTTCTGATCCATTAGCATGGGATATCTGTTGTTTTTATGTTTTTAAATTTATTTCATCAATATCTTATACTTTTCAGTGTACAGATCTTTTGCCACCTTAAATTTATTCCTAGGTATTGTTTTTGATGCAATTAAAATTGGGATTGTTTTCTTAATTTCTCTGATAGTTTGATATTGTATAGAAATACAGTTGACTTTCATATACTATATATCCTGTAATCTTACTGAATTTATTAGTTCTAACAGTTTTTCGGTTGAGTCTTTAGGAAACTATTTTCCTGGAAGTAGGAGTTCTCTGAAGGCCAAAATCTGCCATGTACTTCTCTTCTGCAAGAAAAAGAGAAATGTATGTGAAGTTACACAGCTCAATAGAAGCAGCTTAGACATGGATTAGAAGCAGAGAGGATTGGCAGTGGCAGAGAGAGGTGAAATAAGATCAAAAAGTACTTCACAGTGATAATCCATGAGATTTTCACATACCACATGGTTATCTTTGCGTCTGTTTATTTTTAGAAAAATCTCAAGAGGTCTGGGTGAAACCATTAGGATACCCTTGTAGGTCCAAGTGAAAGATAAGAAACTGAGTTGATGCTAGAATTAATGTTGAGAAAGAAAGATTTGAGAACAATTTTAAGGAGATTTTGTTATCGAGAAAAGGTCTCATGTAATGCATCAATAAAAGATGTATTTTGATTACTGATCCAAAATAAGGTAGTGGTGTTTGGTATTTAAAGAGATGTTTCAGTCATGTTGAAATTTTTGTGCAGCAGCTTTGTTTTCTCATGATGTCAATAACTGAGGCATTTGGGATACCTTGAATTTTTCCTCTAATCTTTTAAAGCTTTTTAATCTTTTGAGAAGACATTTTGAAACAGATGAAATAGAGCAGCTAAAGACTTTTTGGTGTCAGTTTTCTCTGATTAGGAAACTGAGGCACAAGGATTTGAATAGCTTCTTGCTGATACTGTGGCAGAATGTCAGCTATAGAATCAGTCAGTTATGTGTGGGTGACTGCATTTGCCTCCCTGCTGTCAATAAAACGTACTTACTACCAGTATTTCTCTGATAAAGGAGGAGGAGAGAATGGGTTGTCATTGCTAATTTCACATAAGCATTTAAATCATTCTCCCTTGAAGAAATAACATAGTTTTGTTGTCTTTTGAATAACTAGATCCTATGGGATATCAAACATTGTGTTTAATGTAGTAACACTCTCTGGCCTTCAATGATTTATTTTTGGAAGCATTTTGGATCAGTTTTCACCACTGGAGAAAGATGAAATGGGATCCCTAATCAGAGCTATGTATAGGCTTGTAGCTTACAAGCTTTGAGACTGCTGATGATAAATAGGGACAAAATATCTTTCTATCTTTTTCTGAGGACAGATTTTTAAAATGTAATCTTGTCCATTAAATGACGATAGAAATTGAGTCATAAATATGACAGTAAAAATAATGACCTGTCACTTGATTTTTTTTTTTTTTTTTCAAACTAGAAGTGTTTCAGGAACTTCCCTGGCAGTCCAGTGGTCAGGACTCCAGACTTCCATTGCAGCCGTGTGGTTTCAGTCCTTGGTCGAGGAAGGTCCCATTTGCTGTGTGGTGCAGCCAAAAAGTAAAAGAAAAAAGGAAATGTCATTTCCCCTCTTTAGACTAAGGGATAAATGTTTGCTGCTTGTAGAATTTCTTGGCATAAATGAGGGTTCTGATTCTTTCCAGCACGGGAGTCCTTCCGCTTTGTCTCCCAGACTTAGTAACCAATATTAATGTGTGGCTCCACCTTTGAAAGCACATTTGTTGCTGTTAGTTGCTTGATTGCCTACTGTTTGCCTGGTTCCAAACCAGGACCTTTATACACATTATCTTGTTTTATTTTTTACAACAACTCTGTGAGAAGTATTACTACCCCCATTTCTACTTAAGGAAACTAAAGCTTAAGAAGTTAAATAACTTTTATAGCTGAGGAGCCAGGATTCTGACTACAGCTTAATTGGCTCTTGCTGCTTACTGCTGTGTGGTTTATGCCGCATTGACCTTCTGAACTGACTCTCATGAGAAACATCTCACTTGTTTTTTAAGAATTTACATACATGCTGTGCTGTGCTTCCCGCTCCAGTACTCTTGCCTGGAAAAGCCCATGGATGGAGGAGCCTGGAAGGCTGCAGTCCATGGGGTCGCTGAGGGTTGGACACGACTGAGCGACTTCACTTTCACTCTTCACTTTCATGCATTGGAGAAGGACATGGCAACCCACTCCAGTGTTCTTGCCTGGAGAATCCCAGGGATGGGGGAGCCTGGTGGGCTGCCGTCTATGGGGTCCCACAGAGTCCGACACAGCTGAAGCGACTTAGCAGCAGCAGCTGTGCTGTGCTTAGTTGCTCAGTCATGTCTGACTCTTCTGTGATCCCATAGACTGTAGCCCACCAGCTCCTCTGTCCATGGGAATTCTCCAGGCAAGAATACTGGAGTAGGTTGTTACGCCCTTCTCCTGGGGATCTTCTGAACCCATGGATGGAACCCGGGTCTCCTGCATTGCAGGCAGATTCTTTACCATCTGAGCCACCAGGGAAGTGCGTGAATACTAGAGTGGGTAGCCTATCCCTTCTCCAGGGGATCCTTCCTGACCCAAGGGTTGAACTTGGGTCTCCGGCATTGCAGGCAGATGCTTTACCAGCTGAGCTACCAGGGAAGCCCCACATACACACTGTGTGAGCACAAATACGTATATAGGTATGGAAACAATAAGGCTACACCAAAATGTTAGTGGATATCTCTGGATGGTGAGTTTACGAGTGCTTTAAAAATTTCTTTCTTTGTATTTATCTTTTTTTTTACAAGCATCAACATATATTTATATTATTTTATAATAAACATTTGTATGCTACATAATGGACTTAACAGTAATTGAGACATGACATTTCAGCTTATTGTTGCTTATTTCCAGATCAGCTGGCCTTATTTCCTCAGTGGAAATCTAATCACTATGATGTGGTGGTTGGTGTGCTGTCAGCCCGCAATAACCATCAACTTCGCAATGTGATAAGAAGCACCTGGCTGAAGCATTTGATACAACATCCAGCATTAAGTCAACGGTAGGTTCCTTGAGTTCACACCTTGCCTGCCGTATTGAGTAAGTGTTCTGAAAAACCTCTTCTTGGATAGTCAGAGCTATTAGTTCAGATATGTGGCCTCTTTTTCCCCGGAGAGAGGACTATCTCATTTTGCTTTTTTTCCACGTAGTTGAGCCCCAAAAGTAAACTTAACCAAGACTTTAAGCCAGAAGATAGTTGGAGGGGCGTATATCCCATATTCAGTGTTCACAGACCTAGTTTTTATAGATACCTAGTTTGGTTGGTTGGTTTGCTTTTTGTTTGTTGGCTTTCGGGTTTTTTTGCTTTTATTTAGAAGAATAGTCCTTAAAAGGTTCTGTTCCAGAGTAGTTTTCTACTAGATGAGTTTGTGTCTAAATATGCTTTTGACTGACTTCGCAGAGATACACTGAGTTTATTTTTGTTCCGCGGTGGTTTTTAGTTGTGTGTGGTCTACGATTTGTATAGTTTGCCGTCCTCTTTTTTCGCAGCCACCCTTCCAGACCTGAGCTTTGATAGCACGTCACATGTTGTGGTTTTTTTAAATTTCACTTTATAGTGGAGTACAGTTGCTTTATCTGTTTTCTTAAATACTTATTTGGCTGTTGGGTCTTAGTTGCATTGCGCGGGATCTTTTGTTGCAGTGTGCAGGTTCTTGCGTTGTGGCGCACAGGCTTAGTTTAGTTGCCCCATGGCATGTGGGATCTTAGTTCCCCAACCAGGCATCGAACCTGAGTGTCTTCCAATGCAAGGCAGATTCTTGGACCACTGGACCGTCAGGGAAGTACCAGCATGTCATGTGTTGGCATTAGATGGCTCAGTTATTGGTTAGGAGCCCAGGGTCTTAGTCTTCTCAGGAAAAGCAGCCTCTGAAGATTATGCAGTGAGGGGCTAGTGAAAGAGAGGCAGAGAAGTGTGGACTTCTAGTTGTGTGAAGATTCTTCTGTGCTTGTGTGAAGTCACTGAGAAGCAGAGAAGGCCCTCAGGATCGCGTACAGCTGGCATGCTTGTGACTGAGTAGCTATACAAGGGAACTGTGGTTGTAAATTTTCTCATCACCAGTAGTGAAATTTATAAATTTCCTATCTTACTCATGGCAGCTTCCATTCCTTTTCAAGACAGTTTTCTCTAGTTCATGATCGAAATGATGATAGAAGGGCCTCAGAATCATCACTGCTATAGAACAACCTTGAAAACCTGATTGCCTTTCCCAGCTCAGAAAATAATGACCCCTCTCTCCCAGTTGCTCAGACCAAAAACTTTGGTGTTTGTCTTGTGAATGGAGGAGTAAGTCGCCCTTGTGGGGTCTTGAAGGATCATTGCAACACAGCAGTGGAAATTACACTGGGAATTTTCTGAGGCATAGGAAATTAAAGGATTTATTATGCTCACAGGTCTAAGAGAGAGAGGTCCACACCCTAGTGTAGGGGACCAAGTAGGAGGAGCATCCAGGGAACGGACTCACCCAAGCAGGTGGGGAGCCAAGAGAGAGGGAAGACCCAACAGCAGGTGCCTTTATTTGGGGTCAGGGTGGAAAGTACAAGTGAAAGGTGTGAGGGCATTTCATTGCTGTGTTTGAATGTCACTAGGTCACTCTCGGGGTAGGGGGTGGCAAGAGGGCAAACTTGTGGCAGGACCAGCCTCGTCACCCAAGTGTACCTGGTCATCTGGGTAGGATACTGGATGCTCACAGCCTGTTGGGGGGGGAATGTCAAAGCATCAGAAAAATAGGTTTTTGCAATTCATAGTACAGTGTTCTCTTTATCCACATCCAGTCTGCTAGCGTATCTTCTCAGTGCTTCCTTTCCGTCAGATCTGGAATCCAGCCTCTCCCCCCCTGCACCGCTACCCTCCACACTGGTTCAGGCCACCGTCACCCCTCACCTAGATTATTGCAGGAGCCTCTGTATCTGCTTCCGCCTTTGATCCCTTATATTTTATTTTCCATACTGTTGCTACAGTGACCCTTTTAAAAACAGTCAAATTGTGCCAGTTTTCTGCTCATACACCTCCACTAACTTCTCTTCTTGCTCAGAGCGAAGTCCCGGGTCTTTATTGTGGCCTTACCTGCGCCTGCTCCCCCTGTGCTGGCTACCGTATTATCTTGAACACCTTAAATGTGCTCCTGCCTCAGGGCCTTTGCGCTTGCCATTCCCTGCCTGTGCCGCTCTTCCGCCGCACGTCCTCATGGCTCACTTCCTCACTGTCTTCAGGCCTCTGCGTAGAGACCACCTTAGCAGACAGTGCCGTGTTAAATAGTACCGTTTCAACTCTGTCTTCACTTACTGCACTTATTGTTTTTTATGATACGTATCACAAGCTGGCATGTTTATTGTACTTAGTTGAATATTTGCAAATTTTGTCTTTTCCCACTAGACTATGTTTTATGAGCATAGGGGCTTCAGCCTTTTTCACTGGTGTATTTCCAGCACCTGGAACCTAACTTGGCAGAGTAAGACACTCAACAACTATTGAGGGGATGATTGAGAGTTACATATAATGAATAGAATTAACATTCAGGCTCTCATCAATAGTTTATTTGCTATCATAGCATTAGGGCTTTAAATTAAGTAAGCTTGATGATTTGTTTTATTAAAATGATGGAATATCTGTATAAAAATAGATATTAGCTAAATACTTTTTCCTGGGGCAGAGTAATTTTGTGGACCTAGTAAGACTAAGGTAGCTTAAATTCGGTAAATATCTGCAATAATTTAACACATTTGTTCATTTCTGTTTGTACTTTTATTCTAAACAGCTATATTCTAGTTTGTAAAAAAGTATTCTGGCATAATTGGCTGTTAGTAAAAGAAAGCCTTTGCATTTCTGCGGTTATGGCTTACTTTCAAGTCTTGTATTTCACTGAAGGAGCCAGACTCCACATACATTTCAAGGACCCTATTTAATTAAAAACCTCTGTAGTGAAGCTGTAAGTTGTCAATTTCCCGAGAGTTTATTATCCTGTGTGCAGGCGGTATGCTATGTGTAGATAAATCCAGTACAGCCTGAGTCTTTATGGGGGCTTGGAGTTTAGTAGAAGGAAATAGAGGTAGTAGTGAAATAAAATGTTATGTGTGCTGTGACATAAGTAAATGGAGAGTAGCTTGGAGTGTTTGGGAGACTCCGTACATTTCTGTGTAGTTCTGTAAGGCTGACGTGCAGAGATTATGGAGGAGGGGGTGTATGTGTTTGTGAATGAGTGTGAGAGAGAGCACTAGGGAGGGAAAGAGAGGCAAAGAGAGTGAAAATCATGTAAAAAGGAAAGGAGGGAGGGCTTATAACTGTGAGAGGTAGGCAGGAACCAGACAGTGTGTTGAGAGTTCAGGGGGGTGGGTGAGACCCATTTAGACAAGGACTGCTAAGGGCTGAGCTAAAGTGGTGACTTTTTAAGAAAATAAGGCTATTGAATGGAGAAAGAGAAAGAAAATGCTAGGATAATTGCTAGCTTTCTAACTTGGAGAATAGTGAAATCATCCATCGAGACAAAAAGTACTAGATGAGAAGAGCAGGTTTCATAAGAAAGGTGCTCAGTTGTAGATCTGTTGAGTTTGAGGTACCTGCAGTCAGTGGTGTGATGTTAAATGTTTATCTACTGGCTATCTGAAGAAAAGCATGCTTATTTGTATGTATATGTTTGTTATAAACTTTATTGATACAAAGGCTGTATAGCATATAATTGACAGAAATTAATATTTATAAAAGTCTCTGACTTCATATAGCCAGTTGATTCTGAGTGTTTTCATCATTTGCCAGACTTTTGTATCTATAACCAGCTTGTGGCTGCAGTTGACAAGAGTATAATTCTGACATGTATTTAAAGTGTAAAACTAGAATGACAACTATGCTATGTGCCAGAACTCTGAGTCAGTGAAGTGAGTGACCTCTTTGCTGAATCAGATCATAGGTTTTGAACAATGGAAGAATATTTCCTCAATTTTTTATACTATTCACTGTGGAATGGCTACAAGTTTTTTTGTGTGTATGGTTTTTTTTTTTTTCCTTTTAAGGGTTTTTGTTTTATTTTGGAGGATGAGATGGTTGGATGACACCAACTCGATGGACATGAGTTTGAGCAAGCTCCAGGAGTTGGTGATGGACAGGGAAGCCTGGCGTGCTTTAGTCCATGGGGTTGCAAAGAGCTGGACATGACTGAGCAACTGAACTGAACTGAATCTTTATTGAGAGACTAGTTGATTTACAATGTAGTATTGCTTTCTGCTATACAGCAAAGTGAATCAGTTATACGTGTATCCACAAGTTTTAAGTTTAATCTGAATTACTAACATTTTCTCCAGCACTTTACGTCTGGACAGTCAACAGAACAATAAATCCAACCTTTATTTGTAGCGCTTGCTAGTTTCCATGGCGTAAGTATTACCACTGTGGCCAATTTCAAGCTATATATGTCTCTAGACACAGACTTGGGGAAGATCAGCAGTGGCACAGCATCGTAAAATCGCCACCACACAGATACAGCAGATACATATAACCTCAGGAGCAGGGATGATAGCGAGACAGTTAAGACGCGATGAATCTGAGCATTGGTTTCATTTGTTCTTAATATAATGCATTTAATTGTAAGTTTACATAATTTAATTTTTAATAAAATCTGTGCTTAATAACCATCTCACAAAATTCTTGAAAATTTTATAGTCGGCCCTCGTGGCACAACGGGAGCAGGCTATAGCACACAGCTGTTTGTGGGCCGTCTAGCTGAAAATGTAGGATGAATTTGTGAATCTTTTCCTTAGAAGAGTGGTCCAAGCTAGAGATGCTAATTCAGGAATCACTCCCAGGCTGGTTGAAGCCTTAAGAATAAATATTGTCCAGGGAGGGACTTCCCTGGTGGTCCACTGGTGAAGACTTTATGCTTCCACTGCAGAGGGCTTGGGTTTGATCCCTGGTCAGGGAATTAAGATCCCAAATGCTGTGTGACGAGGCCAGAAAAAAAGAGAGCAAGGGAAAAGAGTGAGTTGAGTGAGAAATGATCCAAGGGCAAAGCCCAGGGGTGATGTCCACTCAGGGACAGGCTGCGCTGGAAGAGCTGGGAGCCACCGAGCAGGGCCACGTGAAAAAGGAAGAGAGCTTTCTAAGGAGACCTGCACTGTCCAGGCCCAGAAAAGCCAAGTAGGGAAGGCTAAGGAGTGTTGATCAAGCAGCAGATCGCTAGTTATGTTTGTAGTAGACATCTCTATGGGCGTGGTGGGTACTGAAACGAAAATTTTTGTGGTATAAAATGAGAAGGGAAAACCAGAGGCTGCAATTTTAGTTGTTCCCTTATCGGACTTCACTGTAAAGGAAAGAAAGGATGGGGACAAGGAGGGAAGGACAGTGGATAAAAATTAATGTCAGGACTTCATTATATTTATTATGTGTTGGGAAGGAGCCATGGGTTACAGGTGGCTAGTGAAGCAAAATCTCGAAGAGAAGTCCTCCCCTGGGATAGAAAGACTACTTTTTATTATTATTATTTTTTTACTTATTTACTGGCTGTGCTGGGTCTTTGTTGCTGCACGTGGGCTTTGTCTAGTTGTGGTGAGCAGGAGCTAATTTCTAGTTGTGGTGCACAGGCGTCTCCTTGCGTTGGCTTCTCTTGTTGCAACTCATGTGGGATCTTCCTGGACCAGGGATCGAACCCATGTTCCCTGCCCTGGCCGAGAAAGGCTACTCTTGAGTAAAAGGAACACTTTCTAAAAGAGAAGGAAGTGAGTGAAGAAGTTTACCGATAGAGACAAGTTTTTAGGTGTGGGCATGAGAAGTTGGCTTTACCATAGTTTGCAGTTAAATGGCCTGAGCACCTGCTGCTGGCCAGGCTTGCTCTAATATAGTCCTGTGGTAGACGGCTTCCACGTCAGTCACTTGGCAGTTAGCGACTTCTGATTTGCCTGTTGCCGCTTTTTGCTAGACCAAAAGAATAAAGTTAGAATTAATCCTAATAAATACTCGTTGTCTCAGAGTAAAAGCCCTGAATTGGGCATGAAGAAACATGCGTGTGTGAGGTGGAGATCAGTAACTCATGTTAATGCCAACCCATCTCTCAGTGTCCTTGTGAAGTTCATAATAGGTGCTCATGGCTGCAGTGTGCCCGTGGAGGACAGGGAAGATCCTTATTCCTGCAAACTACTCAACATCACGAATCCAGGTAAGTCTTTTCCTCAGCCCGGCCACTGCCGTGTACAGTGGTCCTCCCTTACCCACGGGAGATACATTCTAAGACCTCCGCCAGGCCCATGGATGCCTGAAATCATGCATAGAACTGAATCCTATGTATACTGTTTTCCCCTGTTCATCCATAGCTGTGATACAGTTTAATTTATAAATTAGGCACAGAAAGAGATTAACAACAGTAAGTAGTAACAACAGTTATAACAGCATACTATAATAAAAGTTATGTGAGTATGATCTCTCAGAGTATCTTACTGTACAAATTTAATGCTTTTTCCATATAACTAAGCACTTATCACATGTGGCCGTAATTTCCGCAGTTTGAATTGTGCCAGAAAAATTAACACAAATTTCTTTTTCCTCCTTCACAGTTTCACAGATACACTATTGTTCTTATGGTAGGTCTTAGCAACTTCAACTGTGATTTTTTTTCTTCCCTTATTCAGTGGAGAGCTTTCACTTTTTCACCTAAAGGAAGCACTTTCTGGCTTCCATTTGGCACATCTGAGTTGCCAGCGTCACTGCTCATGCCTTTGGAGGCCTTATTGACATAAAATAAGGGTCACTTGAACACCAGCACTGCAATGTGTGGATGGTTGACCAGATAACCCAGGCGGCTGCTGAGCGCCTAATGGGTGGGATGTGCTGGACAAGGATGAGTCATGTACCAGGCAGGACCAAGCTGGATGGCTCGAAATTTCATCATGCTGCTCAGAAGGGCCCGCAGTTTAAAACTTATGAATTATTTCTGGAATTTTTCATTTAATGTTTTTGGACCATAGTTAAATGTAGATAACTGAAAACTTGGGAAAGTGGCACTGCAGTTAAGGGGCGGGGGAACTACTGTACAAATTTGATGTTAAGGAAGAGTTGTTGAGATGAATAGTATGGCAGTCTATTTTTGGCAAAATAAAATCAAACATTAATCGAAATTTATCTTTCATCCTTTCTGACAGGCTAACCACTTTGCACATCTGTGAAGATTCCTTATGAACATATGTATGATTTTAGGATCCAGGAGAGTTTATTTTTCAGTATGGTTCCCACGCACCTGGAAATTCCTTGTGTGTAGATAAATCCTGAGTTAGTAAAGTTTAAACTTAACAGAAAACTGCTAATTTCACCAGCCTGTTGATTTATAATAGCCTTGATACAGATCTTATGAATCACCTTTCTCTAAGAACTATTGCCTAAGGTACAAAAGAAATAGTAATCAAATAAAAACGCAATAATTTTCTTTTTTTCCTTACAGTTAAAAATTTGTGGGAGCTCTGATGAGATTAAAGACAGGTGGTCCTAATTAGGCTCTCTGTGTTGCCAGGGAAACAATTTCAGGAAGGTGATAACTTTATACCTTTATTTATTAGCATTTCCTCTTATGTTCAGCTCTGGTTCTGAGGGAGGTTAAACTTCCCCACATCTTGAATCTACTGATTATGACTTCAGGTGTTTTAAGATCTGTCACGTGTTCACCTTGCCTGTGTAGGTAGCAGCAGAGTAATGGTTAGGAGTACAGCGCTGTAGTCAGGCTTCCTGGCTTTAAATCTGCTGCTAAATCACGTCAGTCGTGTCCGACTCTGTGTAACCCCATAGACGGCAGCCCACCAGGCTCCCCCGTCCCTGGGATTCTCCAGGCAAGAACACTGGCGTGGGTTGCCATTTCCTTCTCCAGTGCATGAAAGTGAAAAGTGAAAATGAAGTCGATCAGTTGTGTCCAACTCTTAGCGACCCCATGGACTGCAGCCCACCAGGCTCCTCTGTCCATGGGATTTTCCAGGCAAGAGTATTGGAGTGGGGTGCCATTGCCTTCTCTGGCTGTGCCATTTCCTAGCTGTATGACCCTCAAACAGTTATTTACCACTTGCAACCTCAGTGTCGTGATCTGTAAACTGGACGGACATGAGGATGAAGTAAGTTGATACATAGGAAGTATTTAGTTCTGGGATATGTTCAGTGTTTAATACTGTTACTTTTTAAAAACCCACCTTTTTATAAAATTGGCTTGTAATCCGCTTTTTAAATAAATTGGACCATATTTTCAGGTCTGTATTGTAAAACAGATGTTTCTTACTTAGGGTGTCTATGAATTTAGTTAACATTGTAAATAAAGTTTTATGTATAATTGTGTTTTTCTGGGGAGAGGGTCCTTTAACATTCACTGAGATCCCAAAGGGACCGTGAACCTAAAAAAAATATTGTATTACTAATGATGTTAGAGAAGAGATTATGTTTGAAATTCAAATCCAGGCCAAGCCAAATTTAAAGAAACCTTTAACCAGACTTTCTATTATTTTAAGTGCTGTTATTCATTAATAGTAAAGGAGTGGAGATTTTCATTAATAGAAAGTTTTCATGTATATAATATTTAGGTTACCAATTTGTAAAAATAGGTATAGCTACTGACTCGATGAACATGAGTCTGAGTGAACTCCGGGGGTTGGACAGGGAGGCCTGGCGTGCTGCGATTCATGGGGTCGCAAAGAGTCGGACACGACTGAGTGACTGAACTGAACTGAAATTAGTATTTAGAATCTAATTTTATCTCTTTAATTTAAATGGCATTTAGATTTATCTCAGTACCTTAAGGTCATCATGAACATTAATCATCATGATACCCTGGATGTATAGAAGTTTGATTAATAGGATTATCAGAGCAGCAGGCTATCTTGTGTCCAGGTGGCTTGAAGTTCAAGGTACATTTGTTTTAGATAGAAAATAATTTTTCTAGATAGTTATAATTTTATTTACACATTCCCATTTATAAAATACATACATATTGTCAGTATTAAGATTAATACTGTCAGTATTAAGATTAATACTGACAGTATTAAGTATTAATACTGTCAGTATTAATAAGATTACATTTTATTTTCAGATACACAGAAATTCTGTTTTCTTCCCACACTCTAGCAGATCATTTGGGTAAGTGTGGGAAGAAAACAGAATTTCTGTGTATCTGAAAATAAAATGTAATCTTTATTAATACTGAATGTCTTGACACAATATGTGTATATTTTATAAATATATGTATGTTATAATCTTTAATAGATGTGCTTCACTTTGGATATCCTATTTACTGAAAATATTAAAGAGAAAAATTTTTGTTATTTTCCAGTATATTTGGAGTCTAGACTGTCTGACCAGTGCTTGCCCCAACCCATGACAAAATCTAATGCTCCTTTTTTCCTGCCTGCTCATGTTTATAAGTGGGTAGGAGCCAACAGTTCTATTTAGTCGTATTTTATTGAGCGGCTACTAAGCGTAAAATAGCACGCTAGGAACTCTAAGGTAGGGATCCAAATGATCCTCTGGAGTGTGGGAAGGAAACAGAATTTCTGCTTATCTGAAAATAAAATGTAACTGTAATTAATATTGAATACATTGACAATGCGTGTATATTTTGTAAATATGAGTATGTGTGCAAATTTTTTTAACTAATGGGACCTGCATCAGGGACTGTGTGACCTGCAGAGTTGGAAAATCATAGCTCTAAAACATACAAAGAATGTAGAATAATCTTTTAAAATAAGTTTTTAGATTATTTCTCAAGCTGGCATTGATATTTTCAGCCATATTAACTGTTTCACGTAGTCTGTCCTGATTAATTTATGGTAGCTGAGAAAGTTATCCCCAAAGGCCTGCTTTGGTCATTGATTAGACTCTGGGGGAATAGAAAGAGCACTGAATCTGAAGTCAGTAGATATGGGTTTGATTTCTGCTCTGTCACTTTCTGTGACCTTAATCAGATACATCTCTGGAGCTCATTTTCTGACTCTGTAAACTGGAGATAATGCCACAACCACATAGGGTAGTTGTAAAGATTAAATCTGATGGTGTGTGGCACATAGTAGGTGGTCAGAAATGCTGTGCTTAATGTGTTTATCTTTGTCAATACTACATGGCTAGAGTTTTTCAGTGCTATTTGAATTGATTTCAGTTACTTTTGTACAGTGATAACTGCCTGACATCACAAAAATTGCTCAACGCGCAGTAGGATTTTTGGAATTTGCAGAGCAAGACTAAACGTACTCGTTATTTATGACTGCAGTTAGTACTTTTTAATATCCAATCTTTAAGTTTAATATTCCCCTATAGTGTTCATACATACAGAGGCACATAGGCATATGCAGAAGTTTATTAAAAGTACCTCTAATAATTATTTTGCTAAGATGTGGCCAAAAATTTTGTTCTTAATATGTTTTTTTTTCTGAAAGCAGTGGTATTTCTGAAGCACTTTAAAAATGTATTGCAATTTGTGAAAGAATTATATTAACAAATCTAGATTTTGCTATAAAGCGCACCTCATATTGGTAAAGTAAAAGATTGTGTTTGATTGCGTAAAACGCCTTTTCTCATTATTACTTCCTTAGTTCTGAATCAGGAGATTGAAGCATTCAGTCTTTTGGAAGACCCTTCATCAGGGCTCTCTGAGGACCGAGTTGTCAGCGTGAGCTTCCGGGTTCTCTATCCAATCGTTATTACGAGTCTCGGGGTGTTTTACGACGCTGGTGATGTGGGTTTCCAGAGGAACATCACTGTCAAGCTTTATCAGGCAGAACAGGAGGTATGCACTGCTTCGTACACGTTTTTCCCCATTTTTATTTTTCAAAATCATCAGCTTTTTCCTTGTGGCAGCCGTAGGTTGGGAGACTTCCACCTGTCTTCCCCGATGACTAGACGCATTGTAGTGTGGTGTATTATGATGCTGGTTTGAGAAGACACTACTGATGAATAAACATGCTATACCCAGGAAAGGAGGAGTTGGACCAGATTAGAAATTTCCAGCCTAAAATCCCTGAAAGCCTAAGGAATTTAAAAAGCTGTTGATGAGTATTACATATTTGGGACTCGTAGGTGTAAGCAAGTATGATTGCCTCTTCTTTCCAACCCTAAAAGTCTATCACCATAATACAGGCTAACAGATACATCACATCTTCTTTATAATAAGAGCATAGAGGAAATAAAAGTTTAAAACAGCTGTTTCTGATATTTGAGGAAACCCATTTGTTTCCTTAAATTTGTTGAGAGTTTGTCTGAAGGAGTGTAGCAAGGCATTGTATTTGAAAAGATCTGTCCCTGGATTTTAAGCTATAGAAATCTTAAAAGAATTATACAGTGAGTGCCATATATCCAGAGAAGGAAGTGGCAACCCACTCCAGTACTCTTCCCTGGAAAATCCCATGGATGGAGGAGCCTGGTAGGCTGCAGTCCATGGGGTCGCAGAGTCGGACACGACTGAGCAACTTCACTTCACTCACTTCATACTTTCTCCCTGGAGGAGGAAATGGCACCCCCTCCAGTATTCTTGCCTGGAGAATCCCATGGACAGAGGAGCCTGGCGGGCCATGGTCCACGGGGTCGCAGAGAGTCGGACATGACGGAAGTTACTAAGCACGCACGCACGCCATATATCCACCAAGTAAATTCTACAGTAGTTAACATTTTGCTCTATTTGCTTTATGACATCCATAGTCATTCATCAAACTATCTTTTAAAAACTACGTATATTTTAGGGACTTTCCTAAAAAGTTGTGGCCTAGTTGTTAAGACTGTGCACTTCCAATTCAGGGCACACAGGTTTCGTTCCTGGTCAGGTAACTGAGATCCCGCACGCTGCACAGCACAGCCAAAATAAAAAGATGTGTTTTAGATGAACTCGCAGGCTTCAATAATGTTTCAGCCCTAAACACTTCAGTGTGCTTATCATTAACTAGACTTTAATATGTGCTTCTGGTTTAAGAAAATCAGAGTAATGTGTGTGAACTACAGAAGCCTGTGTGATCCAGGCTCCTGTCACCCTGCCCCATTCCCTAGAGGCGATCACTGTTCTCATTTTTTTTAACCATGGGCCAGTGTTGCCTTTTGTAGGAGTTCATTTATAAATAGAAGCATATGCTAAGCACTCTTTGGAGTAAGGCTTCTTTTATTCAACGTGATGTTTTTGAAACTCATCCATGTTGTTGTATGTATCAGCAGATTTTTCCTTTTCCTTCTTTTAATTGCTAAGTTGTATTCCAACAATACATAGTATTTATCTGTTCCGTTGATGGGCAACAGGGATGTTTCCAGGGTTTTTCCCCTTTTTTCTTTTATTGTGGGTGAGTTACATTTATTAACTTTGCAGTATTAAAGCAACTTGCTATTCTTCTTGATCATGATGTATTAATTCTTTTTATATATGGCTGGAAATTGTGTTTCTTATGGGTAGCATATAGTTAGCTATTCCTTTTTATCCAGTCTGAGAATCCCTGCTATTTACAAGGGCTATTTTTTCCATTTATACTTAAGGCAGTTACTGAAGTGGTTGGATTTCAGTTTTTCTTTTTGCTATTTGTTTTCTATTTATCCTGTGTTTTTTGTTTCTCTTTTCTTCCTTTTCTACCTCTTTTGGGTTGAGTATTTTTTAGAATTCCATTTTAATATTTCTATTTTCCTTTTAGCTACAGCTCTTTCAATTATTATTTTATGTCAGTCTGGTTGACATAAGAATTACAATGCATGTCCTCAACTTTTTCAGTCTTCTTTAGCATTGTGCCCCTTCCTGTAAAATGTAAGAACCTTGCAACTATATAATTCCATTTACTGTTCCCCATCTTGTTATAATTGTCACATGCCTTATATCTATGTGTGCTATAAATCCCACAACACAGTATTATAATTTTTGCTCAAAACAGCTAAACGTATATCAGAGGAAAAAGTCGTCTTGGCTACTTTAAAGACTTTCTCTTTATACATACTTAGTTTTGTGCCGTTTGGCTGTGTTATATCTTGGTGTGGTTTTTCTTTGTGTGTTCTGCTCAGGGTTTGCCAAGTTTCTTCAACCTGTAAATTTATGTCTTTTAACAAATTTATAGAACTTTTAGCTGTTTTTCCTAAAGAAAATTTTTTCGCAGCCCCATTTCTGTCCATTCCTTCTGGGATTTCAGTTACGTGTAGTTTCTTTTTCTCTAAAGTATCCCATTTTTCTAAGTTTTTCTAAATTCATTTTGACCATATTACTTCTGTGGCTTTGACCTAGATTATAATGACAGCTTTAAAATCCTGTCTGCTATACTAAATTTGAGTCATCTTGGCGTGTCTTTGTTGATTATCATCTTTTCTCTTGCATACAGTAACATTTTCCTGTTTCATTTTACAATGAGTAACTTTGGGTTGTATCCTAGATACTGTGAATAATTCATTGTAGGATTGTGGATCCTGTTGTAGTCTTTGAGGCGAGTTGCTTTTTTTTTTTTTTTAATATGTTTATTTTAATTGGGGGCTAATTACTTTACAATATTGTATTGGTTTTGCCGTACATTAACATGAATCCACCACGGGTGTACACGTGTTCCCCATCCTGAAGCCCCCTCCCACCTCCTTCCCCATACCATCCCACTGGGTCATCCCAGTGCACCAGCCTTGAGCACCCTGTATCATGCATCCAACCTGGACTGGTGATTCATTTCACATATGATATTATACATGTTTCCATGCCATTCTCCCAAATCATCCCACCCTCGCCCTCTCCCACAGAGTCCAAAACATGGACAAAACAGATGTTCTATACATCTGTGTCTCTTTGCTGTCTCGCATACAGGATTATCGTTACCATCTTTCTAAATTCCATATATATGCATTAGTATACTGTATTGGTGTTTTTCTTTCTGGCTTACTTCACTCTGCATAATAGGCTCCAGTTCCATCCACCTCATTAGAACTGATTCAAATGTATTCTTTTTAATGGCTGAGTAATACTCCATTTTGTATATGTACCACAGTTTTCTTATCCATTTGTCTGCTGATGGACATCTAGGTTGTTTCCATGTCCTGGCTATTATAAACAGTGCTGTCATGAACATTGGGGTACACGTATCTCTTTCAGTTCTGGTTTCCTCAGTGTGTATGCCCAGCAGTGGGATTTCTGGGTCATATGGCAGTTCTATTTCCAGTTTTTTAAGGAATCTCCACACTCTTCTCCATAGTGACTGTACTAGTTTGCATTCCCACCAACAGTGTAAGAGGGTTCCCTTTTCTTCACACCCTCTCCAGCACTTATTGCTTGTAGACGTTTGGATAGCCATTCTGACTGGTGTGAAATGGTACCTCATTGTGGTTTTGATTTGATTTCTCTGATAGTGAGTGATGTTGAGCATCTTTTCATGTGTTTATTAGCCATCTGTATGTCTTCTTTGGAGAAATGTCTGTTTAGTTCTTTGGCCCATTTTTTGAATGGGTCGTTTATTTTTCTGGAATTGAGCTACAGGAGTTGCTTGTATATTTTTGAGATTAATTATTTGTCGATTGTTTCATTTGCTGTTATTTTCTCCCATTCTGAAGGCTGTCTTTTCACCTTGCTTATAGTTTCCTTTGTTGTGCAGAAGCTTTTAATTTTAATTAGGTCCCATTTGTTTATTTTTGCTTTTATTTCCAGTATTCTGGGAAGTGGGTCATAGAGGATCCTGCTGTGATGTATGTCGGAGAGTGTTTTGCCTATATTCTCCTCTAGGAGTTGTATTATAGTTCTGGTCTTACGTTTAGGTCTTTAATCCATTTTGAGTTTATTTTTGTGTATGGTGTTAGAAAGTGTTCTAGTTTCATTCTTTTACAAGTGGCTGACCAGTTTTCCCAGCACCACTTGTTAAAGACATTGTCTTTTCTCCATTGTATATTCTTGCCTCCTATATTTCTGTCTTTGTGCCAGTACCATACTGTCTTGATGACTGTGGCTTTGTAGTAGAGCCTGAAGTCAGGCAGGTTGATTCCTCCAGTTCCATTCTTCTTTCTCAAGATTGCTTTGGCTATTCGAGGCTTTTTGTATTTCCATACAAATTGTGAAATTATTTGTTCTAGCTCTGTGAAAAATAGCGCTGGAAGCTTGATAGGGATTGCATTGAATCTGTAGATTGCTTTGGGTAGTATACTCATTTTCACTATATTGATTCTTCTGATCCATGAACATGGTATATTTCTCCATCTATTAGTGTCCTCTTTGATTTCTTTGACCAGTGTTTTATAGTTTTCTATATATAGGTCTTTTGTTTCTTTAGGTAGATATATTCCTAAGTATTTTATTCTTTTTGTTGCAATGGTGAATGGAATTGTTTCCTTAATTTCTCTGTTTTCTCATTATTAGTGTATAGGAATGCAAGGGATTTCTGTGTGTTGATTTTATATCCTGCAACTTTACTATATTCATTGATTAGCTCTAGTAATTTTCTGGTGGAGTCTTTAGGGTTTTCTATGTAGAGGATCATGTCATCTGCAAACAGTGAGAGTTTTACTTCTTCTTTTCCAATTTGGATTCCTTTTACCTCTTTTTCTGCTCTGATTGCTGTGGCCAAAACTTCCAAAACTATGTTGAATAGTAGTGGTGAGAGTGGGCACCCTTGTCTTGTTCCTGACTTTAGGGGAAGTGCTTTCAATTTTTCACCATTGAGGATAATGTTTGCTGTGGGTTTGTCATATATAGCTTTTATTATGTTGAGGTATGTTCCTTCTATTCCTGCTTTCTGGAGAGTTTTTATCATGAATGGATGTTGAATTTTGTCAAAGGCTTTCTCTGCATCTATTGAGATAATCATATGGCTTTTATTTTTCAGTTTATTAATGTGGTATATTACAATGATTTGCAGATATTGAAGAATCCTTGCATCCCTGGGATAAAGCCCACTTGTTCATGGTGTATGATCTTTTTAATGTGTTGTTGGATTCTGATTGCTAGAATTTTGTTAAGGATTTTTGCATCTATGTTCATCAGTGCTATTGGCCTGTAGTTTTCTTTTTTTGTGGCATCTTTGTCAGGTTTTGGTATTAGGGTGATGGTGGCCTCATAGAATGAGTTTGGAAGTTTACCTTCCTCTGCAATTTTCTGGAAGAGTTTGAGTAGATAGGTGTTAGCTCTTCTCTAAATTTTTGGTAGAATTCAGCTGTGAAGCCATCTAGACCTGGGCTTTTGTTTGCTGGAAGATTTCTGATTACAGTTTCAATTTCTGTGCTTGTAATGGGTCTGTTAAGATTTTCTATTTCTTCCTGGTTCAGTTTTGGAAAGTTGTACTTTTCTAAGAATTTGTCTGTTTCTTCCACGTTGTCCATTTTATTGGCATATAATTGCTGATAGTAGACTCTATGATCCTTTGTATTTCTGTGTTGTCTGTTGTGATCTCTCCATTTTCATTTCTAATTTTATTGATTTTTCTCCCTTTGTTTCTTGATGAGTCTGGCTAATGGTTTGTCAATTTTATTTATCCTTTTAAAGGACCAGCTTTTGGCTTTGTTGATTTTTGCTATGGTCTCTTTTGTTTCTCTTGTTGTTTGTTTCTTTTAGCCATCAGTTAAATTGCTGGGCATAGACACTGAACCCTGTCTCCCTTGCGATGAGCAGCAGCTGAAGTCTCCAGTGTGTTCTCTTGGGCTTAGATGGGCTGCTTGGATTCTGCTTCAAATGTGTATTTCCTGACTTAGCCGCAGACTAGGACAGAGCTCATAGGAAGGGTTGAGAACTCTGACCCTTCCCTCTCTGGGTTTTTCTTCCTCAGTTGTTAGCCAGTGTGTTTGCCTCTACTGTCTCCTGATTTGGAACCGGAAATACTGCAGTTCTTCCTCCAGACTTTTAGTTGCCCCCTGAGGTATGCCTCAGACAAAGAGCCATTAAAAAAAAAATAGGGGAAGCAGACCCAGTGACTTTCTCACCTTCTGGGTGTAGCTTTTCCTCCGGTGGGTGTCCTTTGTGTATGTTCCAGTTCAGTTCAGTTAGTTCAGTTCAGTCGCTCAGTCGTGTCCGACTCTTTGCGACCCCATGAATCGCAGCACGCCAGGCCTCCCTGTCCATCACCAACTCCTGGAGTTCACTCAGACTCACATCCATCAAGTCCGTGATGCCATCCAGCCATCTCATCCTCTGTCGTCCCCTTCTCCTCCTGCCTCCAATCCCTCCCAGCATCAGTCTTTTCCAACGAGTCAACTCTTCGCATGAAGTGGCCAAAGTACTGGAGTTTCAGCTTCAGCATCACTCCTTCCAAAGAAATCCCAGGGTTGATCTCCTTCAGAATGGACTGGTTGGATCTCCTTGCAGTCCAAGGGACTCTCAAGAGTCTTCTCCAACACCACAGTTCAAAAGCATCAATTCTTCGGCTCTCAGCCTTCTTCACAGTCCAATTCTCACATCCATACATGACCACAGGAAAACCATAGCCTTGATTAGACGGACCTTAGTCGGCAAAGTAATGTGTCTGCTTTTGAATATGCTATCTAGGTTGGTCATAACTTTTCTTCCAAAGAGTAAGAGTCTTTTAATTTTAAGCATGTTTAAAAATGGTTTTGTGTTAAGGTTGATTGTTATTAACAGATACAATGTCAGAGTCACCAATAAACACACAGATCAATTTAATATTAAATTTTTTGTTTGTCGTATTCCTTTATCCTCTAAAGAACTTGTTCAGTTTGCAAATGTACTTAATGACATAAAAATAAGAGAGGGAGCAAATCTTAGTGACAATTCCAGCTATTATGATTCTAGGGAAAAGAGCTTTATTACTTAAGTATAGGAGTTTATATGTTATTGTGGTTAAAGGTTGCGTTGATACTGAAGCTCAAATAGGTAACAGCAAGAGTGGTACTCGGAATTTCACTGTCAACCTTACCTAGAAATTAGGATCAATCTTGAATTTTTTTCATGATTAATTGTCTTAGTATATGTAGTGGGTTTTTTTTTTCTTTAAGCTTCTTTTATTTCTTCATCTATTTGGCTGCACCAGGCCTTAGTTGCAGTCTGTGGGATCTAGTTCCCTGATCAGGGACCAGGCCTGAGCCCCCTGCTCTGGGAGCATGGAGTCTGAGCCACTGAACCACCAGGGAAGTCCCTAGAGTCTTTTTGAGCTGTCACTCAAGTAGTTTGATTCAGACGTACAATATTTTTATCATGTTGATTTAATTTTTAGTTGCCATATATTTTTTTTTCACCCAAGGAAAGGTTACTCTTTGTCCTCAGGGAAGGTCTGATCTCAGGTGGATTGCAGTGGGTTCACAGGTAGTCACAGTGTATAAAGTATTACCACTGCATTGCCATAGACCACTGTCGATGAAAGAAATACACGTAATTCACTTAAACTCCCTTCGTTCTGAACTTCTGCATGGTCTTGATAGCTTTAACAGAAGCATCTGTAGCAAATTGGTATCTAAGAATAGCTATGAGAATAAGGAGATGTTCTTGCCTAAAACAAAAAGGAAGGACCCAAAGAAAACAATAGTCATAATGAGAATCAGTCTTTTTTTAATGTTCCCATTTTTGTTTCTGTTTGTTCTTCTAAACGTTCTTTTTGAAGGGTGATTCCTAAGTACCTTTGTTCTATGTAGAAGTCTGTGATCTTTCAGTTTATTCTTAACCCTTTGGGGTTAAGTAACTAAGTTCGCTTAACTTAACACCTTACACTTCCCTTAATGCTCCTCATTTCAAGGTATTGTTTTTATTTTTTTAAAGTTATGTGGATTATATTTAGTGTTTGAGAACTTCATGACAGCCTTGGTGATCTTAAGTAGCTTTACTTAATAACCATGATTGCCCTGGAAAGTCCAAATGATGCCTCAACCGCAGTACAACAATGTTAGTAGCCACGGTTGGGGCCCCTGAGAATTTAGAATGTCAGCTGTGTGAAAACTTGCTGCATCTGATGGGAAGTATTTCTTCTTGTCTTTTCCCCACCCAATCTGTAGGAGGCCCTCTTCATTGCTCGCTTCAGTCCTCCGAGCTGTGGTGTGCAGGTGAACAAGCTGTGGTATAAGCCTGTGGAGCAATTCATCTTACCCGAGGTACTACAACGAAGGGACTCTGGGCTTGATGTGGGCCATTCTCGCCCTGGAGATGTGCTTCCGGGGGCAGGCATTTGATATTCTCCTGCCAGGACAGCTCTCCAGAGTGACAGATGACACTACAGCAGGGGTGTACTAAGCTGTAGCCTTCTGCACTCCTCCCACCAGAGAGCATCATGGTGCCCCAAAGGTTCCCAACCACACTTTGAAAAGCACTGCATGTTCCCATGGTTTCTTCAGTGGAGTAGAGCACTGCATGAGTAGGTGTGGTTGTTAGAAAGACACTGTTACTGTTTGAGTACATCAGATAGTTGCTTATCTAAACAACAAGGAGGTGGAGAGAAGTGCGGACAGGCTAATGCCAAAGAGGTGGGTCACATTCCAAGATAAATTAAACTTCTCCAGGTTGTGGAAGATGTTTGAAACCTTGCTGCCAAGGGCCTCATCAGCCCTGGAGTTAAGCCCATATGTGGTGTATCATGTCGTGTGTCACACAGTTAGACATGAACAGCCATTACCTGTCAGCCTCCCCCTTTCCAGGCGATTCCAGCCTGTCTGAGTACCTTTCTGAGCAGAGTGTTTTGGACCCGCTGTGCAGGGCTCAGTTTGCCAGTCCTCTCTGGCAGACACCATCAGTCGATTTTGGCATTCGCCCAGGGACACCAAAGCTGAGTTAAGATGTGGAAGCTGGATGATTGACCAGCCCTGCTGGCTAACCAGGAAGCCTCTTCCTGCCACTGGTCACGTGGGTGATGTTCACACTTGGGCAACAACAAAGTCACACATTTTATCACGTGCTGTGGATCTTTGGAGCTGAGTACAGGTAGTCAGCTGTGTGTATGTTAATTCCATGACGGTCGAAGCGAGCCCCTTTATTTCACCTATATGTGAACTTGTGTTGAAAAACGTGTAAAGAACAAAACTGAAACAAAAAATTTCCAAGTTCTCGGTGTTACAAAAAAGACTGTAGTGAGCATCTTTATACTCTCTTTGGGGTACCCAACTGGTTGTTTTCTTAGGATGAATTGTGGGTTCAAATTTCTACGTATTTTTCAGGCATATGATTTTTTTTGGGGGGAGAATAGTTTAGCAGTTTATATCCATTTGAATAGTCATTGGCATTATATGAGTGTACCTGTTTGTGTCCTTTTTAAATTTCATGTATGGACTTTTTTCCTAGTTAAAGGAAGTATGCACCATCAGAGTTATCTCTTAATGAAGAATAGTGGTTCAACTATCAACCAAGTGTTGGATCTCAGTTTTTGTTTTTCTAAGACATTTTTCATTTTCACCAGTAGCTTACTTTTTTAATTTTAAAAGATATTTGTTTATTTGTCTGCGCCGGGTCTCAGTTGCAGCGCAGGGGGTCCCCGTTGCGTTGTGCGAGGTCTTGCAGTGCGGGGCGAGGACTCTCGTTGTGGCGTGGGCCTCAGTAGCTGCAGTGCACAGGCTTAGTTGCTCTGCAGCATATAAGATCATAGTTCCCTGACCAGGGAGTAAACCCACATCACTTGCCTTGGAAGTACGGACCCAAACCACTGGACCACCAGGGAAATCCCGGATTTCAGTGTTTGCAGGAAGTCATTCTTTGATTTGTTAACTGATTTACTCAGAAAATATTTTTTGAGCACTTAGTATATGCCAAGCACTGGGTCTGCTTGAGTACACAGTACAACAATCCCTACCCACGAAGCAGCTTATGTGCTAGTGAGGGTTGCTGTTGTTTAGTTGCTCAGTTGTGAGCAACTCTCTTGTGACCCCATGGGCTGTAGCCTGCCAGGCTCCTCTGTCCGTGTGATTTCGCAGGCAAGAATACTGGAGTGGGTGGCCGTTTCCTTCTCTAGGAGATCTTCCTGACCCAGGGGTTGAACCTGGCTCTCCTCATCAGCAGGTGGCTTCTTTACCACTGAGCCGCCGAGCCAACTAGTAAGGACAGAAGAGCTGACATTGATGTGCTTACCCTGCTGTGTTCCAGACACAGCTGTAAGCAGACTTCCTACACTGGCTTGTTGGTGAGGTCTTCTAGGATTGAAGCAAGTCATCGATGAGAGTCCTTCTTTTCTACTCAGAGCCAGTGTGGGCAAAACCTCACTCAGACCTTGTGTGATTCCCAAGGCATCGGAGAGTGATTCTGTGGGGACCAGAAGTGCTAGCACGTGCTAGGTGCTGTCCAGAAAGGTCTGGAACCTGCTGGAAGGTTGGTTTTTACAATTGACTCACGAGGATTAGCATGAGTAGGAAAGGAGAAACTGCCGCACCGGGGAGTGAGTAAGTCTGAGGGCACAGTTGGGTGCAGGTGTGTGATTGGGCGCCTGTGGGTGAGCTCGAGTCCCTGCTCTGCCGCTCAGCGGCTCTGTGACCCGGCACTAACTTCTTCCCCTCCCTGTGTCTGTTCCCGCCTCTGTAAGGTAGACCCAGTTCAGAGGATTGTTCTAGCGTGTAAATGATTTCACGGGACTTCCCGGGTGATGGGGTGGTAAAGAGTCCACCTGCCAGTGCAGGAGACACGCGAGACAATCCCTGGGTTGGGAAGATCCCCTGGAGTAGGGAATAAGTACGCCCTCCAGTGTTCTTGCCTCAAGAATTCCATGGACAGGCGAGCCTGGCGGGCTGCAGTCCATGGGGTCGCAAAGTGTCAGACACGACTCAGCACACTCAAGCTCATCACGCTCAAGTGACTTCGTAGATGTGGAGCGTTGAGAACGTGCTGCCGTGGTGAGCGTTCAGCAGATAAGTGCGTGCTGTCCTGTCACTGCTGGCTCTCGCGTGGATTTGCGGCTCTTGCTCTTCGAGAGCAGGGTCTCTTCTCCCAGGGCACCCTTAGCAAACGTTTGGAGTCGCTTTTAGTTGCTGCAGCCGGGTGTGGACCCTGCCTGCCTCCTGTGGCAGAAGCCGGGGATGCTGCCCAACATCCTGCAGTATACAGGACGGCCCCCACAGCACTACGTTACCTGGCCCCAAGTGTCGGGGGTGCCTGGGTTCAGAAACTCGAAGAGGAGGGAGTCCCAGGAGGAATGAAATAAGCTTTAATATTAACTTCAGGCTAATCGCAATAATGCATCTACTCCGTTATCTTGGTCACCTCATAGAAAGAATTACAGTTTGGTTAATTAGTTAGTCCATATTATACTTTCCCTTAGAATGTCTTTGCCCTTAGGAAATCTGTGCTGAAGCCAAGGTGAAATGTATTTTACTTTCAAGTGATTCAGCAACAAAGAACAGCAGAAAGGTAGACAGAGATAAAGCGCGTGGGGCCAGGGACTTCCCAGGTGGTTCAGTGGGTTAAAACTCTGCGCTTCCGCTGAAGGAGGGCAGGTTTGATCCCGGGAGACTTAAGATCCCAGTGCCATGCGGCATGGCCAAAAAGTTAAATAAAAAAGCGCATGTGTGGCTAAACATTGCCAGTTGTTGAGTCTAAAGGATTTTGTGTTCATCTGAATTTTTCTATGGGTTTGAAGTTTTTCAGAAAAAGAATCTAGATTGGGGTGAAGGGCTGCCTTCCTCACCTGTGTTCAGGTTGATATATATGGTAGAAGGTACTCATGACGGGAAGGACTCAGTCAAATCAGGCAGTGGCCATTTCAGTTATTAAGATGTTCACTAGCTAATGCCTTGTGCTGTTTTTTTTTTTAATTGAGATTTTACTTTATTTATTCTTATTTTATTTTTTGGCCGTGTCGTATGGCACACGAGATCTTAGTTCCTCAGCCAGGGATTGAACCCGAGCCCCGTGCCGTGGGAGCACAAAGTCTTAAGCACTGGACTGCTGGGGAAATCCCAGCCTTGTGATCTTTATTTCCGCTGAAGCTTTAAGCTGAATTCGCTTTTGATTTTTCATTACATCCGAGTAATCTATTTTTCTTTTTATAAATGTGCACTTATTTAATAGTGTCTACATCTGAGGGAGTAGGATTGTGGATGAATTTTATTTTCTTCTATATATCTGTTTTTTAAATGTCCTGAAGTATATATTAGCCTTATTGAAAGAAAAAACTTTAAAATACTTTCCTTTTACACAAAATCCTGGTTTTGTTGAAAGCTTGTTTAAGTTCACGTATATATTCATTTTTGCTGCATCAAGCCCTCATTGGACTTACTTGCACAGAAAACAGTGATAGTGATGAATGGGTTTGCCTACATATCATCAGGAGAGAATAACCAAAGAAAAACAGATCGTTGATCCCAGTTGCAAGGGAGAAGTAGATAATTTTTCATCATCATATTCTCTCTAAACTTCACAGTCTGCTGGAGTAACATGTCAGCAGTGTGGCTTGTCAGCTAATAAGCAGGGTTCTTGCAGTATTTTCGTTGTGTGACTCACTAAAGCAGAAATCTCAGTGGGGGGGGGGGGTCACGCATTTAAATAGACTGCTGAGTGTTTCTCTTAAAATATTTCTCTAATTTCATATTTCTTTTAGTAGTGCACCTGAACCGGAAACTAATTTCAATAAAAAGACTGTTCATTAAACCCAAGTCACTAGAGACAGTATTGTCAGTATCATGGGTACCTACATACTTATTTTTTATGGAAGTTAAAATTCTTCAGCAGTATTCGTCTCTGCAGGCCATAAGAAATTGTTAATGGTTACAGGCGCGAAAATACAGTGTATGTTTAAGCTACTCTATTGGTTTGCATGATAAGTTAGAAATAGGACACAGAAGAGGGACCACATGGGTTGCAGATAGCTCAGTTACGTTACAGGTGAGAGGACTTACGAGAGCTCTTTTTTCCAATCTGCACTGTGCTGTTCTTTCCTACCTTTTACTTTTGTAATTATGTTTTTATTTTCAGAAGCAATTACATATTTGATGTCTGCTTTCAAGGGATACTTGTTTTGGGTCATGCTGTGCAGCATGTGGGATCTGAGTTTCCTGACCAAGGGTTGAACCCAGGCCCCCTGCATTGGGAGCAGATTCTTAACCACTGGACCCCAAGTCCAGAAGTCTCCCTACCTTTTACTTTAATTTCTTGATCTTAGCAGGGAACTGTCATAAACAAGGTGTTAGGCATCTACAGAGATTCCTAGCTTAGTGATTGCTTTGTGTCAGAGAGTAGGAAGAAGGCATTTGAGGGAAGTGGGGAAGAGAAATGTATCAGTGACTTGGAGCAGGTCCAGGGGAGGTGGAGAAGGGAGAGCTCTTCCCCTCCCTCACAACAAAACAACTGGCAGGTTCTGTAAGTTGAGTGAACGAACCAGCATCACTTTTTGAGCCAATGAGTGTTTATGGTAACTACTCAATTTAGTTAACGTTATTATTTTTTTCTAATATTTTTTCATTTGGCCGCCCCAGGTCTTAGTTGCAGCATCAGGATCTTTCATTGTGGCATGCAAACTCTTAGTTTGGGCCTGCGGGATCTAGTTCTGTGGTCAAGGGTTTATCCTGGGCCCCGCTGCATTGGGAGCGCTGAGCCATAGCCACTGGACCACCAGGGAAGCCCCTGCTCAATATTACAGATCTTATATTGGGACCCAGTCAAGGATGGAGTTGGTGCTGGGCAGGAGAAATAGCAGTCAGGTGCCAAGTGTCAGTTGAATGGACTGGACAAGAGAATTACTTGCTTTGTCGTATTTGCCAGATTTCTGTTTTCAAGGTGAAGCTTTTTTGGATTACCGTAGCTTTTTACTTATGGTTCATTTGGAACTACAATCACAAAGATTCCTGGTCACCTAACTGCTACCTACAGGGGAGACTTTGAGTCATTACCTGAGTTGACTGCAGTTTTCTCTTAGCTTGTTGGGTTGGGCCAAAAAGTTTGTTGGGTTTTTCCATAACATCTTTTGGGAAAACCAGAATGAACATATTGGCCAACCCAATATGATATACATCTTCTGGTTCTGCTTAATCTGATGCAGTCCTTCTTCCCTATTCCTCTTTTGTTTTCCTCTTCAACATTAATCATTAAGAGCTGATACCCAGCCTTCTGTTTATTGTATTCATTCTTCTAGGCAGTTTCATCTATTACCACCTGTTTGTTACTGGCTCTTCAGTCTGCTTGCAGCCCACATTTCTTACGAACTCTGTATGCACTTCAGCTGAACGCCTCCACTTGGAAGGTCCCCTGGGTGTTCTAGTGGTGATAGCATCTCCATCCCCTCGTTCTCACCTCCTGTATTTTCAGTCCTGGGGCATAGTATCTCCTTTTTTTTTCAGGTCTCCAAACCAGAATCGTGGAATTTATCCACAGCTCTCATATCCAAGCATTCACTAAGCCTTGCCAATTCTTTCTCCTAAACATACTTGGTTTCCCCCACTTTCTTCAGTTTAAGTCTGAATTTGGCAATAAGGAGTTCATGATCTGAGCCACAGTCAGCTCCCGGTCTTGTTTTTGCTGACTGTATAGAGCTTCTCCATCTTTGGCTGCAAAGAATGTAACCAATCTGATTTCATTGTTGGCCATCTGGTGATGTCCATGTGTAGAGTCTTCTTTTGTGTTGTTGGAAGAGGGTGTTTGCTATAACAAGTGTGTTCTGTTGGCAAAACTCTGTTAGCCTTTGCCCTGCTTCATTCTATACTCCAAGGCCAAATTTGCCTGTTACTCCAGGTGTTTCTTGACTTCCTACTTTTGCATTCCAGTCCCCTATAATGAAAAGGACATCATTTTTAGGGTGTTAGTTCTAAAAGGTCTTATAGGTCTTCATAGAAACGTTCTATAAAGAAAGCTGAGCACAGAAGAATTGATGCTTTTGAACTGTGGTGTTGGAGAAGACTCTTGAGAGTCCCTTGGACTGCAAGGAGATCCAGCCAGTCCATCCTAAAGGAGATCAGTCCTGGGTGTTCATCGGAAGGACTGATGCTGAAGCTGAAACTCCAATACTTTGGCCACCTGATGTGAAGAGCTGACTCATTGGAAAAGACCCTGATGCTGGGAAAGATTGAAGGTGGGAGGAGAAGGGGTCGACAGAGGATGAGATGGTTGTATGGCATCACCAACTCAAGGGACGTGAGTTTGGGTAAACTCCAGGAGTTGGTGAGGACAGGGAGGCCTGGCATGCTGTGGTTCATGGGGTCGCAAAGAATCAGACATGACTGAGTGACTGAACTGAACTGAAACATATTTGGTATTAGTCCTTCCAAATTTTATCACTGTTAAAGTTTTAGAAGAGCGTGATATATTCCAAGGGGAAGAGGTGGTGGTTTCTAGGAGAAAGACTTACGATTAACCAAAAGCAGCCTCATATAGTCAAGAGTCTAGGACTTAGCTTTCAGGTCCTGTTGTTGACCTTGTAGAGTGTATAAACCAGAGTGTCTGTTGATTCATGTTTAATGGGTGTTAGCACATTAAAGTGGTTTGAATGCTTAAGGCCACTAGCTGGTAACCTTCTTCCTGGTACGTCAAGGCACCTAAAAAACAATCTGAACCATTAGTTTGGGAGTTGAATTTGATTACAGCAGCGGGAGGTGAGTGTTTCTGAGAACTTTCTCATTCAGGTGGGATGTGACCAGAAGACTTCATATCTTCCAGTTATTGTATCTTTCTCCCCTTAGACATTGCTGCAGTGCCAGAATTCTCTCTGAAACCAGCTTTCCTTTAGTGTTATAAGGTATTGATTTTACTGATTAAGCTTCAGCCTTAGAGCTCTTCCCAGTTACTAGGAACATTTTTTTCTTTACTATAAGGATTTAATTAGTTCAACTCAGAGGGCAGTCTCTTTAAATTTATTTATTTTTTAATCGAGATAAAACTGACTTTCATTTTATTAGTTTATATAATATAATGACTCAATATTTATATATGTTACAAAATGATCAATGCAAGTCTAGTTAGTATCCATCACCAGACACAGTTATAAACTTTTCTTGTGAGGAGAATTTTTAAGATCTGCCTTGGTGTTTAGCCACTAAGTCATGTCCAACTCTGTGACCCCATGGACTGTAGCCCCCCAGGCTCCCCTGTCCATGGGATTTCAAGGGCAAGAATCTGTCGTAGCAACTTCTAAATATGCAGTACAAATTTATTAACTATGGTCACTGTGCTGTTCATTACATCCCGAGACTTCTTTTTTCTTAACCGGAGGTTTGCACCTTTTGATCACCTTCACCCATTTTAGCTACCTCCTACCCCCCATCTCTAGCAACCACCCGTATATTCTCTGTATGCGTTTCCGTTGTTTTTGTTTGTTTAAGATAAATGAGATAGTATTTGTCTTTTTCTGTGTGACTTATTTCACTTAGCATAATGCCCTTGGGATTTATCCCTGTTGTTGCAAATGACAAGACTTATTCTTTTTTATGGCTGAATGATACTCCATTGTATACAAATACCTTATCTTCTTTATCCATTCATCCCTTGATAGACACTTAGGTTGCCTACATGTCTTAGCTGTTATAAATAAAGCTGCAGTGAACATGAGGGCATATGCGTCTTTTCGAGTTAGTATTTTCATTTCTTTTGAATAGATACCCAGAAGTGGAATTGTTGGATCATATAATAGTTCAAACCTTTTTGCACAATGGTGGCACCAATTTACATCCCCACCTACAGTACCCAACACTTGTTATTTTTTGTCTTTTTGATACTAGCCATTCTAACATGTATGAGGTTATATTTTACTGTGATTCTGATTTGCATTTCCCTTATGCTTTGGTAATGTTGAGCACCTTTTCATCTACCTGTTGGCCATTTGAATGTCTTCTTTGGAAAAATGTCAGATAACTCTGCCCTTTCTTTAATTTGGATTCTTTGGGGATTTGCCTACTGAGGTGTGTGGGTTCTTATGTATTTTATGATTTGCCAATACTTTGTCTCATTTGGTAGGTTGTCTTTTCATTTTGTTGATGGTTTCCTTTGCTGTCTAGAGCTGTTGAGTTGGATGCAGTCCTGCTTGTTTGTTTTTGCCTTTTCTTTGGTGTCAAGTTCAAAAAATCATGCCTAAGGCCAGTGGCAAGTATCTTTCTGCCTATGTTTTCTTATAGGAGTTTCATGGTGTCGGGTCTTAGGTTCAGGTTTTTAATCCTTTTAGAGTTGATTTTTGTGTACAGCATGAGTTAGTGGTCTAGTTTTCCCAATGTCATTCCTTTTGGCACTTCCCAAGCTCAGGGTGGTTAAGACTCCACACTCCCAATGCAGGGAGCACCGGTTCCATCCCCGTCAGGAAACACAGAGCGTGCATGCTGCACGGCACGACCTAAAGAAAGACTGTCCTAGCTACTGGGAGTCGGGGAGCTGGCTCTTATCAGACATCTTAACGTGCCGCTGACTTGACTTTGGACTTTCCACCCTCCAGAATTGTGAGAAATAAATGTTTGTTCAGTTCAGTCACTCAGTTGTGTTTGACTCTTTGCAACCCATTGGACTGCAGCATGCCAGGCCTCCCTGTCCTTCCTCCCAGAGTTTACTCAAACTCGTGTCCATTGAGTCAGTGATGGCATCCCACCATCTCATCCTCTGTCATCCCCTTCTCCCACCTTCAATCTTTCCCAACATCAGGGTCTTTTCCAATGAGTCAGTTCCTCACATCAGGTGACCCAAAGTATTGGAGTTTCAGCTTCAACATCAGTCCTTCCAGTGAACACTCAGGACTGATCTCCTTTAGGATGGACTGGTTGGATCTCTTTGCTGTCCAAGGGACTCTCAAGAGTCTTCTCCAACACCACAGTTCAAAAGCATCAATTCTTCAGTGCTCAGCTTTCTTTATAGTCCAACTCTCACATTCATACATGACCACTGGAAAGACCATAGCCTTGACTAGACAGACATTTGTTGACAAAGTAATGTCTCTGCTTTTCAATATACTTAGGTTGGTTGTAACTTTCCTTCTAAGTAGTAAGCATCTTTTAGTTTCATGGCTGCAGTCACCATCTGCAGTGATTCTGGAGCCCCCAAAATTAAAGTCTCTCACTGTTTCCATTGTTTCCCCATCTATTTGCCATGAAGTGATGGGACCGGATGCCGTGATCTTAGTTTTCTGAATGTTGAGCTTTAAGTCAACTTTTTCACCCTCCTCTTTCACTTTCATCAAGAGGCTCTTTAGTTCTTCTTCACTTTCTGCTATAAGGGTGGTGTCATCTGCATATCTGAGGTTACTGATATTTCTCCTGGCAATCTTGACTCCAGCTTGTGCTTCATCCAGTCCAGTGTTTGTTATTTAACCAAATAAGAAAAGAAAAGACTGTCCTTTTCCCATTGTATATCTTAGTCCCTTCATTGTGAATTAAGTGACTGTGTATGTGGAGGTTTATTTCTGAGGTCTGTTCTGTTCCATTTAGCTATGTGTGTGTTTTTAATGCCAGTACTGTACTGTTTGGATTACTGTAGCTTTGTAATATAGTGTTGATTACTATAGCTTTGAAATCAGGAAGCGCGATGCCTCCAGTTTTGTTCTTCTTTCTCTAGATTGCTTTGGCTATTCAAGATCTTTCATGAGTCCTTACAAACTTTAGGATTGTTTGTTCTATTTCTGTGAGAAATGCTATTGGGATTTTGATAGGGGTTGCACTGACGACTGAAGCGACTTAGCAGCAGCCGTAGCAGCAGTGAACAGTATCGACATTTTAACATTTTTAATTCTTCCAATCAATGATCATGGAATATCTTCACATTTATTTGTGAGTTCATCAGTTTCTCAGCAGTCTTAATTCCTAAGATAGGTGTTTGCTTATTCTCACGTGAATTTTTCAAATAACTCGGTTACCACTCTCCCTACCAACCTCTACTCTGTCGCCTGAGGTTGGAGTGACCTTTCTACAACTGCAGATATGATCGTGTCACTCTGTACTTGTGACCATCTGTGCTTCCCACTGCCTTCGGTAAAGAACAGACTCTGCTGTAGAGGACAGAGCTGACCTCAGCCTCTCTTTTGCTCTTTCCTCAGTCTTGTGCTTTAGCAGTAGTGCACTACTTATCATTTTTCTGAATGTCTAGTGCTGTTTCGAGTCTCCCCTTTCATTTGTTATTTTATCTGCCTCCTTCCTGTTTTTCTGGACTCAAACTCCTTTAAGCTCAGCTCTCCTAGTCTTGAAGTTCTGTCTGACCTCCCCAAACAGTGACTTTCCTTTGTCACTGCGCGTGTTACGGCATATATGCTTACTTAAAGATGTGGCTACTTCTTTTTTTCTTTTAATCTTCAAGGACATGGCCCACAGCCTGGTACATAGTAGACATTCAAAAGTTTAAATAATGGCTCATGTCTGAAAGAAGATTGACCCCAAATTTAGGTTTATATACGTGTTTAGTTACAAAAAAAGGTTTTCCTGATTATAAAAATATGAAAATGTTTGAAAGTAATGCTTGTTCACTGTTGAAAACTTGACAAAAATGTAGAAGAGTTAGAAGAATATGATGTCACCCATCTGTTGGGCAGCAGCATAGTTGGTGTATTGCTTCACAGTCTTTTATTTTTTTTTAACTGTACAGGGTCCTAGCTGTGGCCCCCGGGCTCTAGAGCATGCGGGTTCCCGCAGCTGCCATGTGCAGGCTTAGTTGCTCCGTGGCATGTGGGACCTTAGTTCCCCAAGCAGAGATCAAACCCTCATCCCCTGCTTTGGAAGGCAGATTCTCAACCAGTGGGCCGCCAGGGAAGTCCCTTCCTAGTCTTTTAAGAATGCTTCTGTGTACATCATCTATTTGTGAGAACATTTCCTTGTTTTTACAGAAAGGATTGAGGTTAATGAACATCAAGTTTAATAAAGAGCTAAGGTCTCCCAGGGGAAGTGTAGAAGTGAGCAGGAGCTATTTGTAAGATGAGGAAATGGGATCCTTTAAAAAGGCAATGCATTATGTAGTATATGCTTTATCACTGATCCTCAAACAGCCCTTTTACATAGGCCTCATCTTCTCCGCTGTAAAGGCTGGGAAATGATGGCACAGGTTATGTCTGCAGAGTCTGCTCTGAGGAGCCCTAGGGCTCTGCAACGCACACCAGGAGTTTCACAGATAATGAAATTTAAGGATACATTTGCAAAATATAAAATGACACACTGCCCAAGGAATCCAGATTCCTTCAACGTTCTTATCTTTTGTGGTAGAGAAGTTTTTTTGTCTTTTTTTTTTAAAAAGCTTGCAAATCATTGCCCTAGCTTATGGGACAAGTTCAATTCTGTCTAGTTCCCTTATAATGCTGGTTGAATGAAACATTACTATAAAGTACTTTATCTTTTAATTTTAATACATAAAATGTTTTTAGTATCCTAAAACTGTATCCTTTATGTCCTGTTGTATACCAGAATTCTACGTGCTTTTGAGTTCAGTGTCATTCAGCTACTTGAGTAACGCCTGGTATCAGGCATTCTAGATGCTGGTTGATAAGACAGACAAGATCACCGCTGTTCTGCTGCTTGCAGTCTAGTGGGAGGAACAGTTAGATGGGCAGTAGAAAAATAAATATCAGGAGTGGTGAGTGGGTTTTAGAAAATAAGACAGGCTGGGGCCTTCCCTGATGGTTCAGTAGCTGAGACTGGACCACAGTCGTAATGCAGGGGCCTGGGTTCATCCCTGGTCAGGGAACTAGATCCCACATGCTGCAGCTAAGAGTCCACGACGTGCCACAGCTAAGACTGAGTGCAGCCAGATAAATAAATACTAAGAAAAGAAGGCAGGCTGATGTGATAGAAGTTGGGAGTTGGCTGCCTTCTGTTCAGTCTCTAGAGAAAGCCTTCCTGAGACTACCGTGGAGCTGAGACCTGGGCAGTACTGAGGAGCCAGCCATGCACAGATGCTAAAAACAGGAACTGGAGAGAGATTAGAAGATACTAGAATTCAAAAGAGGGACAGGAGCATAACTTCCTAAGTTCCAATTTTAATACTAATAATTACTAAGGAAAAGTTTGTCTGATTTGACAAGATTAAAGTTATGGATTAAAAAAAAAAAAAAAACCTGGGAATCCCCTGGCAGTCTGGTGGTAAGGACTCGGCGTGTTCACTGTGGTGGCCCAGGTTCAACCCCTGGTTGGGGAACTGAGATCCCACAAGCCTTGTGGCATGGCCAAAGAAAGAGAAAACAAAGAAACGTGCAATATGAAGTGGCAAACAATTCTGGACAAATAGTATATAAAATATTACAGGATTAAGGTAATTTATTACAAGCTCATACAGACTAATAAGAAATATATAAAACTCAGTGGTTAAATGGTAAAGAAGCATGACTAGGCACTTCCCAGAAGAGACGGTGTAGTTGATACACATCATTAAAAGTCAGAAGGAACAGGGATTTCCCTGGTGGTCCAGTGGTTAAAACTTCATGCTTCCATTGCAGGGGGTGCAGGTTCGATCCCTGGTCAGGGAACTAGACCCCACATGCCACGTGGCACCTCTCCCCAGAGTCAAAAGAAACACCAATTAAAAAATCATTTCGTTAAATCTGCTAAATTAGCTTAAACTTCTCTTCTTTTACTAATATCCCATACTGGGAAAAGGCGAGTGAAACTAGGCATTCTTATAAATTGCTAATGACAGGGAGTTTGGCATGTGTGCCGAAATGCGTATAAAATATCTGTTACTGTCCTAGTAATTTCATCTCTTTAATTGGAGAATAATTACTTACAGTATTGTAATTTTTTCTGCCTTTCATCAACATGAATCAGCCATAGGTGCACACATCTTCTCCCTCTTAAAACCTTAAAACCCATCCCACCCCTCTAGTTGTCACAGGGCACCAGCTTTGGGTTCCCTGTGTCATACAGAAAATTGGGGATTTATTAAAAAAAAAAACAAAACAGATTTATTGGGGAAAATAAACATTTACACCAGAACATGCCTCACATTGCTTTAGTAGGTATTTGATAGGGTCCAAATGTTCCCTTGGTATCTCTGATTTTCTTGAAGAGATCTCTAGTTTTTCCCATTCTGTTGTTTTCCTCTATTCATTTGCATTGATTGCTGAGGAATGCTTTCTTATCTCTCCTTGCTATTCTTTGGAACTCTGCATCCAGATGCTTATATCTTTCCTTTGTCCTTTGCTTTTCGCTTCTCTTCTTTTCACAGCTATTTGTAAGGCCTTCCCAGACAGCCATTTTGCTTTTTTGCATTGGGATGGTCTTGATCCCTGTCTCCTGTACAATGTCATGAACCTCCATCCATAGTTCATCAGGCACTCTTATCTATCAGATCTAGTCCCTTAAATCTATATCTCACTTCCACTGTATAATCATAAGGGATTTGATTTACGTCATACCTGAATAGTCTAGTGGTTTTCCTACTTTCTTCAATTTAAGTCTGAATTTGGCAATAAGGAGTTCATGATCTGAGTCACAGTCAGCTCCCGGTCTTATTTTTGCTGACTGTATAGAGCTTCTCCATCTTTGGCTGCAAAGAATATAATCAATTTGATTTCAGTGTTGACCATCTGGTGATGTCCATGTGTAGAGTCTTCTCTTGTGTTGTTGGAGGAGGGTGTTTGCTATGACCAGTGTGTTCTCTTGGCCAAACTCTATTAGTCTTTGCCCTGCTTTATTCGACATTCCAAGGCCAAATTTGCCTGTTACCCCAGGTGTTTCTTGACTTCCTACTTTTGCATTCCAGTCCCCTATAATGAAAAGGACATCTTTTTGGGGTGTTAGTTTTAAAAGTTCTTGTAGGTCTTCATAGAACTGTTCAACTTCAGCTTCTTCAGCGTTACTGGTTGAGGCATAGACTTGGATTACTGTGATTTTGAATGGTTTGCCTTGGAAATGAACAGAGATCATTCTGCCGTTTTTGAGATTGCATCCAAGTACTGCATTTCGAACTCTTTTGTTGACCATGATGGCTACTCCATTTCTTCTAAGGGATTCCTGCCCACAGGAGTAGATATAATGGTCATTTGAGTTAAACTCACCCATTTCAGTCCATTTTAGTTCTCTGATTCCTAGAATGTTGATGTTCACTCTTGCCGTCTCCTATAGAGACCTCTTCAAGAAAATTAGAGATACCAAGGGAACATTTCATGCAAAGATGGGCTCGATAAAGGACAGAAATGGTATGGACCTAACAGAAGTAGAAGATATTAAGAAGAGGTGGCAAGAATACACAGAGAACTGTACAAAAAAGATAGACCAAGATAATCATGATGGGGTGATCACTCACCTAGAGCCAGACATCCTGGAATGTGAAGTCAAGCGGGCCTTAGAAAGTATCACTATGAACAAAGCTAGTGGAGGTGATGGAATCCCAGTTGAGCTATTTCAAATCCTAAAAGATGATGCTGGGCAAGTGTTGCACTCAGTATGCCAGCAAATTTGGAAAACTCAGCAGTGGCCACAGCACTGGAAAAGGTCAGTTTTCATTCCAGTCCCAAAGAAAGGCAATGCCAAAGAATGCTCAAACTACCGCACAATTGCACTCATCTCACACGCTAGTAAAGTAATGCTCAAAATTCTCCAAGCCAGGCTTCAGCAATACGTGAACTGTGAACTTCCAGATTTCAAGCTGGTTTTAGAAAAGGCAGAGGAACCAGAGATCAAATTGCCAACATCCGCTAGATCATCGAAAAAGCAAGAGAGTTCCAGAAAAACATCTATTTCTATTTTATTGACTATGCCAAAGCCTTTGACTGTGTGGATCACAATAAACTGTGGGAAATTCTGAAAGAGATGGGAATACAGACCACCTGACCTGCCTCTTGAGAAACCTATATGCAGGTCAGGAAGCAACAGTTAGAACTGGACATGGAACAACAGACTGGTTCCAAATAGAAAAAGGAGTATGTCAAGGCTGTCTGTTTTCACCCTGCTTATTTAACTTCTATGCAGAGTACATCATGAGAAACACTGGGCTGGAAGAAGCACAAGCTGGAATCAAGATTGCTGGGAGAAATATCAATAACCTCAGATATGCAGATGAAACCACCCTTATGGTAGAAAGTGAAGAGGAACTAAAAGCCTCTTGATGAAAGTGAAAGAGGAGAGTGAAAAAGTTGGCTTAAAGCTCAACATTCAGAAAACGAAGATCATGGCATCTGGTCCCATCACTTCATGAGAAATAGATGGGGAAACAGTGTCAGACTTTGTTTTGGGGGCTCCAAAATCACTGCAGATGGTGACTGCAGCCATGAAATTAAAAGACCCTTACTCCTTGAAAGGAAAGTTATGACCAACCTAGATAGCATATTAAAAAGCAGAGACGTTACTTTGCCAGCAAAGGTCCGTCTATTCAAGGCTGTGGTTTTTCCAGTGGTCATGTATGGATGTGAGAGCTGGACTGTGAAGAAAGCTGAGTGCCGAAGAATTCATGTTTTTGAACTGTGGTGTTGGAGAAGACTCTTGAGAGTCCCTTGGATTGCAAGGAGATCCAACCAGTCCATTCTAAAGGAGATCAGTCCTGGGTGTTCTTTGGAAGGAATGATGCTAAAGCTGAAACTCCAGTACTTTGGCCACCTCATGCGAAGAGTTGACTCACTGGAAAAGACTGTGATGCTGGGAGGGATTGTGGGCAGGAGGAGAAGGGGACGACAGAGGATGAGATGGCTGATGGCATCACTGACTCGATGGACGTGAGTTTGAGTGAACTCCAGGAGTTGGTGATGGACAGGGAGGCCTGGTGTACTGCAATTCATGGGGTCGCAAAGAGTCGGACACAACTGAGCAACTGAACTGAACTGAATGTGTGCCAGTAGGGAGATGTCGGAGTGACTCAGGATGCATTCACTCTGTGGCATTGGTACAAGCCCTTGAAAAAGAGCAGTCGTAGCAGCTGAAGTCACAGAAGGAAATGCCTTTGATGCGGTGGGAAATGACAGAACTGCAGCATGTAAAACTGTCAAAAAGAGGTCTTTGAAAGTGTTGATTTAGATGTGCATAAAAAGACTCCAAGATATACACTAAATGTTACTATTGGTGTGTTAGCGTGCCCAACAAGTTTTAACTGATGTGTCTTAGAAAAATAAACCTTTCCCTAGAAACTTACTGAAGACCGAAATGACAGCAATAAAGAAACTGACTCTGTGTTCATTTTTCTACAAAAGAGCTTTGAAGGTACAATCGTGTGGGAGAGCCAAGACCTCCAAGGCCTTGTGTCAAGGAATCTCCACAAAGTGACAGTCAACGATGGAGGAGGAGTTCTCAGAGTCATCACTGTAAGCCCTTCCTGTTTCATTTTAGGTTGTTTAGCATACCTTAGCATTTTTAAAATCTTAAAATGTTTTTAAGTTTACTTTTACACCAACTCCTATGGAACAATGAATCTTAGGTTTTAGAATGTATGTAATAGAAAGTGTTGTTGAGTCGCCATAGTAAAAGATGAAAAACTCAAATGTTCTATGATTTTATAGCTTCAACCTTCGTAGACAGTTTGCCTTAAGATTAGTGCATTTAGGACGTTTGTTTTATTTCTCGTTGGTTTTTAGGTTAACATCTTTCTAAGTTCACTTACTCAGTAGTAGAGTATTCACAGTCTCACTTAACAGTATGATGTCAGTTACAATACTATAGATAAAAGTATTAGAAAGTAAGACTGAATATTCACTGTCACTTATATTGCTGGTCTTTGTGGTTTTTTCATTTGCCAAATTTTCTTAAAAGTTAAAACAGATTTCTCAGAGTAAGTGTAGGGTGATAAAAAGGTGTAAGCACACTTAAAATGATGAACTTAAAATAAATAAGTAATCATGTGGTATGGTCATAGAATTGTTCTCCTTGAATTCTGGCCTAATGATTAGGAAAGCACTTGGCATTTAAATTCACGGGGTTAGTACATTTCATTAAATATTAACCTGATTCACATAAATGACTCCTTGAATTTGAAATGAAAATCATGAGGTTTGTTATTACACATTCAGAAAGCATTTATTGCATACTCGTTGTGAGGCAAGCACCTTCTTGGGAGACCCATAACTGTCCCCCAGGGGGATTCACAGTCCAGTGAGGGAGACAGGCCTTAGACAGACAGAGCCACACATTCAGGGGTAGTTACAGCCTCAGCCTTGTAGGCCATGTTTAGGATCTCATCCTTGATTATGAAAAGTCCTTTACTTAATATAGTGTTTTATGGATTTGTAGGGGTTTTCCTTATTTTCAAAGCAAGTGCCTTGAATTTCTTGCCTCCTTTTCTGTGTGTGAAACTTAAATATGCAAAACATGACAGAATTCTGTACTATTCAGTTGATTGCACAGAACTCAGTTTACTTCTGAGATTTGGGCTAGATTTAAGGTGAAGATTCACATGATCTGCTTTGGGAATGAGTATGGTTGTGGAGGGCTGTGAAAGCTCAGTCATGACTAACACTTGTGATCCATGGACTATATCCGGCCAGGCTCCTCTATCATGGAATTCTCCAGGCAAGAATACTGGAGTGGGTACCCATTCCCTTCTCCAGGGGATCTTCTCGACACGGGATTCACCCTGGGTTGCCTGCATTGCAGGCAGGTTCTTTACCATCTGAGCCACCAGGAGGCCTTGTGGAGGGTTAACAGTAGCTTAAACACTCAGCTAACTGAAAAAAAAACACACAAAACTGATTGCTTAGGAGCCTATTCTAAGGAACCCATGTGTAAATAAAGGTTTTCATCATAAATGCAGAGCTGGAAGTTTTCCTAAGCCTTGCTCCCTTGCCAGCAAGTAATAACCTCAGGAAATTTTCAAAGGCAAAATAAAAGCCAAGATGTGACATTTTAGACAGAAGTTAATAAAGTACTGTCAAGTTCTAAACAAGCCAAAACAGTATAGTGTGTGCAGTTTTTAAAAAGAAGAAAAAACCAACTCTCCCCCACCCCCCGAAAAAAAGTGTGCAATCTTTTGTGGAATGACAAAGTTTGAAGCAGTAGCATTCACCTCTAGGAATTCTTTCCACATTCAGCTATAAATCATATTCTGAATTAAATGGTGATTGACCTCAGTCACTCCAGAACACTTGTGTCTCCACTGGGCTTAACGCATTAGTTTGTACAGTAGAGGTCTGCTAGAAGGATCTGTTCACAAAAGGACTAGGCAGGCAGTAAGGCCTCTTGATTGGGTGAGTATGTAGAAAAAATGCTGTAAAGCTGCTGACGAATGACAGTCTGATCTAGCCTGCAGCAGCTGGTAGACATGTTAAGTTGGGGTGTAATACCCAAGGTGAAGCCCCTCACTTCAAGCAAGGGCCTTGGGTAACCTGTGAGGTGAAAAGAGGCATATGTCTAAAAACAGCTGCTCCTCCAAAGCCGAGAGGTAGACAGGACTGTTGTTGGCTGTTGGCACAATAATCTCTGGGCACCGTCAACATCATTAGTCAGCAGGGCTCCTCTGGTTCAGCTGTTGGCTTAGGGCTCGTCACTGTATGGTAGCAGACACTTTAAAAATGTGCCTTGTGTGTTTGAACTCATGGGCATTCTCCAAGTACATGATTATAATTTTATTTTTAAGTGTGGGTGTTTCAGGATGTAAAATAACATTGGTTTTGGTAATAATGTTGGTAGCAAGTTCAAGAATATGGGATTCTGTGTAAGCTGGAATTCTGAACACCAGTCTCGAGATTATTGGGTATACCTATCTTGGACACTGTAATAATTAACAATAGCAAAAGTAGAATGCTGATATCCTGATAGCATCTTAGATGGATTCATGCACCATGAAGTCACATTATGAATTTTGCAAAATCAATTTTCAGGCGTAAGGAATGTATTTTTAGTCATGAAGCATCAAGCACTTCTATTCTCGTTTCTTTCAGACTGGGGAGGGTGCCCTGCCTCATGAATTCATGGAAGGTGTGGAGGGAGTTGCAGGTGGTTTTATTTACGCTATTCAGGGTAAGTCAGCCGGTTGAAAGTTGAAAAGCATATTGAATCTCACCTACTTCATCTTCATACTTCAGTCATGAAAGGTAATCTTTTTTCTAGTTATTAAAAATAGTTTTTATTGACAGATAATTCACATACCATATAGCTTATCCTTTTCAAGTGTTTGATTCCAGACTTTTTAGTATATCCTGGATTCTGCTATCATCTCCACTAATTCCAGACCATTTCTATCACCCTCAAAAAGGAGTCGCTGTGTTTGTCTTTGGTGATGCTTCTGGAAATACCCACATTTGTGAACTTCTGAGATTCTGCATCAGTGACCCCTAAGAACAGCTATTGAAGATGCTGTTGGTGGTGGTCACTTGTCCTGAGCATCACTTACGGAACAAAGGCCCGATGGTGGTCCTGTCTGTTTTCTCAGAGCTGTGAGGATCAGGGATTCCTATGAGAGAATTTGAACCCAGCTCCCCTGAAGTCACCCTGAGGTGAAGCAGAGTCCATATTCTGAGAGGCAGTTCTTCAGGGGGACTCCTTTAATGTGCAGGACTGAGGATGGGACAGAACCCTCTATTTGAGGCCACTGTATGTAGTTTGAAGATGGGAATGGGCTGTGGTGCCTTATTTTTCCTCTAGCATCTTTATTTATACAGTGTTCCCTCATAGTATTTATATCACCCCTAAGGGAAAGTCAGAATAGGTACATAGGTTTTGCCCACAAACTTGCCATTAAATATCGAGATATAAAGTTTAGGGATCTTTTAGTCCAGAGATTTTTCATAAAACTATGAGACCACTCTGCCAGGGGTGGTATCAACTTAGCTCACCAGAGACTGGCTAATGGGTCACCTGGGGAAAACTCAGGTCAGGAGGCCAGGTTCATAAAACAGCTCACACTTGGGGGCGGGCACAGGTGTGCACACCATCTGACTCATCGCGACTTTCTTTCTTGTACCAGTTGTGGCAACTCTGTACTGTCAGGAGACTTTAAAACTTGAGGGGCCCTTTAGACTTCTGGCACTGAGCTCTTCTACAGAGAGCAGCTACTGTGCCTTGAACAACTGTTTATCTTAAATTTTCTCTCTGAGGCTAAAGGATTAAGGTTTGGGTGAGAAAAATTCCTTTCAGATAAGAGAGAAATATCTCTCTTTTAGGGTAAAGGAATTAGGAATTTTGGGGTAAAGGAATTAGGAATTAGGAATTTTAGGATAAAGGAATTAGAATGAATAGATTTTACTTCTCATGTACTGGATATATCTGAAAAGCTGACTATAATTTTTTTTTAATCTGAGAATTTATGTGCTGTTTTAAAAGAATCACGTGGTACACAAATTCTCAAATTTTGTTGGGTGTTAGCATCTCTGGCTACGCCCTGCCTCAGGTTAGAAAGTTAAGAATCTTCAGGATTGGAGCTCAGATACCTGTATTTCAACAAGCTTGCTAGATGGATTTGATGCCTCTAAAGTTTGAGAGGCTGTAAACTGTATGATTCTTGTAGATAGCACCTAGACAGATGGTCAGATTTAAAACAGATAGTATACTCAGTTTCCAGATATATGCAATGTAAGCCCAAGTGTACAATCTGTTACTGAAAAAGCCTGTATTTAATTTCTGCTCTTACTACCAACCATTTTCCTATTGCCATAATTTTATAACACTTCTACTTCCCTTCAAGTGTTAAATTGTGTATATTTATCCTTACCTTTAAAGTGACAGGATGTTACAGTAAGAATTGAGAAGGGACCCAGGACCATTTAGGCCTGTGCTTCTCAAAGGGTTGTTTGTGGTCCACCTACATCAAAGTTACAGGAAGTCACAGGTTAGAAATACAAACTCCTGGGCCCCGCTGACTCTCTAGGCTTGAGGCTTAGAAATCTGTATTCCGTAAGCATTCCTGAGAACCACAGACTTAGTCCAGCTCCCCCTTTTACAGATGAGAATGCTGAGGCCCAGAAACGTGCAGTGTGTCCACTATCCCGCAGACAGTGGCAGAGGCGGAGATCAGAAACAGGTCTTCAGCCCGTGCTGCAGTCTGTCTGCAGTTACAGAGCGGAGCACTGAAATGACTTCTCAGTTTCCTTCCCCCACCGCTCAGCCACCCATTGGTCATTTTTCAGAGATTTTCTAAGTTGACAAAATCCTGTGCCAGTGAAAGAATTGCTGCCTTATTTGAGGACAGTCCTTGCACAAATGTGACTAATGATTCATTAGCTTGTGAGATGGTAATTAAGATGTCTTTTAAGCACATTGGTAATCATTTTTATTATGGAATAGCATAGATAATCCAGAAATAGTGCTATTAAGAAACACTCATGTCCTTGTTGCTTAGAACTAATAAATGTTTACATTTTTTCATATTTGCTTTTTTTTTTTTTTGGAGAAATGAAGCATTTCAGATACAGTAGAAGCCCCTCCCTCCTAGGACTTCCTACCCCTGCCCCTCCCGCTCCCCTCAGAGAGGACACCAGTCCTAAAGCTCACGTGCATCCTTCCCAGTCTTAACTATCCTACTCTCTACTACATACGTACGTAACTCCTATAACATACAGCTTTGATTCAAGTATCTCATAATTTATACCTGTAGTATGTATAGCAATTGGCAAAATATGGTTTTTTACCCGGCATTATTTTTTTAGTGCTGTTCCTCTTAACATCCAAGATCAGGTTGATTTTTTAAAAAATTTATTTTATTGAAGTATAGTTGATTTATAATGTGTTAATTTCTGCTGTACAGAAAGTGTTTCAGTTAGATATATATGTGTGTATGTATATAACATATATGCTTCTTTTTCATATTCCCTTCCATTGTGGCTTATCACAGGATATTGAATATAGTCCCTTGTGCTACCCAGCAGGATCTTGTTGTTTTATCTGTTCTATATATAAATAGTTTGCTCTGCTAACCCCAGGCTCCCAGTCTGTCCCACTCTCTCCTCCCTTTCCCTCTTGGCAACCACAGGTCTGTCTTCTATGTCTGCAAATGTTTCTGTTTTGTAAATAATTTCATTTGTACTGTTTTTTAGAGTCTACATATAAGTGATGCTGTGTGGAGCTTGTCGTTTGCTTTCTTACTTCCCTTAGAATGATAATCTCTAGGTCCATCCGTGTTGCTGCAAATGGCTGCATCATTCTTTTTGTGGCTGAGTAGTGTTCCATTGTATATATGTACCATATCTTTACCCCTTCACCTGTCAGTGGACATTAGGTTGTTCCCGTCTTGGCTATTGTGAGGAGTGCTGCTATGCAGGTTAATTTTTTTAACTGCTGTATCCCATTATGTGAATATACCATGATTTAGCCATTCTCTCACTGGTAGGCATTTAGACTGGTTCCATTTTTCACTGTCACAAACAGTGCTGCCATAAATACCCTTGTGAGCGTGTAAAATAACGTCTCTGGGAATGTATCTACAATTGGACTTAGTGAGTCACACAGTCAGACACCTTCAGCCTAACCAGGTGTTGCTGAATTGCTCCCCACAGTGAGCCCCTCGGTTTATCCTCCCACCAACAGTGTGTGGAAACCCTGGCTTCCCTCCCTCAAAATTCCTGCAAACGTTTTCTGTTAGCTTGCCTTGGGAGGAGTATTAGTGTGATGATGTCACAAGTTCTAGGTCTTAAGCTTGCAGCAGCTCTTTTTTCCAACTCTCTCTTTTTAGAAGGCGATGCTCTTTTAAAAACCCTTCATTCTCGCCCTCGAAGACTTCTCGATCACATACATAATCTCCACGAAGAGGATGCCTTACTAAAGGAAGAAAGCAGCCTCTATGATGACATTGTGTTTGTGGATGTTGTCGACACTTACCGAAATGTTCCTGCAAAACTACTGAACTTCTATAGATGGTATGTTCTAAAAATGTTGGGTAGGTGTTGTTTTATTTTTCTTTTGATGTAGAAGCAGTTTATCAATAACATCAAACCACTGAGATTTTTTTTAAACAAACTAACCTAAGAGCCCTGAGCGCCTGCGGTGTGATCTATCATACCCTACTTCTTTGTGAGGACTCATCTTCTGTAATGGGGCCTTCTTGTTTCTCTTAGCAGATCCATAATGTCAGTGCTATTAATCAAAAGCAAGGTAAAAGATGTTTCACTTTGAGTCATTCCTGCGTTTCCATAGTTGTCTGGAGCCAACATTAGGTGAAAATCAGTGAGTTTGAAAGTGGTTTTCATCCCTACTCACCTAATATCTCCAATTTACAGTCACTCACACCCAGGTTACTGATCTGAGTTCTGTTCAGCTGAACATCCACATTGTATTTCTGTTCTGTCCTCCACTCATTGAAAAACTACCTGCCCTGATTCCAAAACCTTTAATAAGATGAAATTCAACAACCCTTAGAGTCTACCATATTGTTACTTCCCAGACCCTCCAGTATTTCTTGGGTCTTGGTTGTAACTCCTTTTAATACCAGCAATAAGTATATAGTAACTTATTAATTGAATATAAGTAGTTGTTAATATTACTAAGTTACTCTAGAGTCTTGTAACTTTCTGTTGAGCCTCTGATACTGTCTACCCTGACTGTAGATGGAAAACCTTCAAACTCTCTCCAGATCAAACACATGAAGTATACTCACATCCTTTGTCTTTTTTTTTTAAACTTTATCAGAGAGCTTGTTGCTTGATGAGCCCCAAAGGCTGTCCCTTCTGTTCCTCTCGGTTGCTCATGGGAAATTACCAACTTCTGGTCCTGAGGGGTAGACAGTTAAATTCATTTATGTCCTTTCATAGCTGGGGCAAGTCAGTATAATTTTGGAGTCCTCTTGTGGTTAGAGGGCAGATATAAATAAGAGTTGGAAGTGTGGGTATGCCCAGAATACCAGGATTAAGTTTGACAGCTGTAGTAAGAAGAACCTTCTTTTCGCTTGAGGCCACTGATGGGGCTCCTGTTGGCGGGGCCAAGGCAAGGACCTAAAGCGGTGAGGAGAGGTAACGGAGGTCCAGGTGGTGGAGATCAGGACTGCGGAGGTCTAGGGCTTTCCATAGGGAGCTGATTCTCAACGGTGGAAGTTCAGGTTTTGTCTTTTCTGCTTGCATATCTCTGTGATCTTAGTCTCTGCCAGGACACTGCAGTGACCTATTAACAAGCTGTGTGTCCAGGCCTGCTTCCCACTCGTCCCCAGGCTACCCTCCACACTGTAAAAGACATCTTTGTTATTCATGCATCTTTATCCAGGGGCTCCATCAGTGTCCTTTATCATGGAAGTTTATTTCTGATTAGCAAGTAAATAGTATGTATATCTTCTGCTGTTAACTGAAAATAAAACTTTAGAAACATCGGGTTATGCTTTCGGTTGTGGAGCTGTTGTTAAAATTCACCATTTTGTGACCTAATGAAACTTCTTCTCCAGACTTCTTTAGTTCTAATTTCTGTCATCTTACTGGTTCTTACTTATCAAGCCTGGGTTTTTTAACAAAGAGGTGCAGGGATTGGCAGTGTGAAATTGAAGAGTCAGTTTTGTCTGTAGTTGCCATTATATACTTTTTAATGTCTAGATAAATGAAATCACCCTCTTGTGCCCTCCAGAAGGTCATCTGTGATGGCTGAATTACTGAAGATCGCTTCTAAGGGAAAAGGTATTTCAGTGTTTCGCTCAGCTTTTTAAACACCATAAAGCGCCTGAGTGTAGTACAGACAGCAGCAGAGGACACATCCTTTTGTGTGCCGCTGTTCTGTGAAAGGCACGTGTGCCCTCACCCTGGGCCTCTTGTTAGGAATGCAAGGGGCAAAGTTCTGCTGCTTAACAGACATGCTGGCCTGACCTGCGCAAGGCCTAAGAAGCGTTTGATTGTACGTTCCGTCTTCTTTTCCATTGTGTTCTTTTCCTTAACACCTTTGCAGGTTGGCCCGGCCCTGCCTGCTGGGCCACTCTGCTAACGTGGCAGCATCCATCTCCCCTGAAGGCAGGTGCTCTTGATATTGGAAGGGTGCCCTGACTTTGTATCCCTCTTTTCGCCAACAGGACTGTGGAAGCAACCAGCTTTGATCTGTTGCTAAAGACGGATGATGACTGTTATATAGACTTGGAAGCTGTTTTTAATAGAATCGCCCTCAAGAATCTGGACGGGCCTAATTTTTGGTGGGGAAAGTAAGTTAAATATTGTTAGCATCAATGTTCGTTTCATGTACTGAGCACATGTAGTTAAAAACTAGGGCTGAGATAGAAATTCCCTGTTAGGCTCCTGAGTTACTATGTTTCATTAATCTACAATTAAAGGGGAAACAACTCTTTTAAATGGAAAATCTCAGGCTAATGTAATGAAGCGGGGAAATTAACGTGACTTTTATCACCGTGCCCTACAAGTACTACTGAAATTAGAAGCTGCTGTTCCTTAAATGTATGATCCATTTCTGAAACCATTTGCTATGTCTCTAAATATGGAGTGGTGATTTATTTTTCATTTATTTTTTTTAATATATCTATGCAAGATGATTCAGAGACTCCATGAGAGAATTTAACATATCAGTCTTCTATATAAAAAACACCACTAGATACTAAATTCCTTAAGACTAAAATAATAACCTCTCTCTTTCCTTGCTCCTATAACCTGTTCCTTTGTAGTGTCAATTAAGGACTCAGGCTTAGCTAGGGGTAGGTACGACCTGCATCCAAGCAACAGAAGCCGGCTCACTTTCAATCTTAGTTTCAGACTGAACTGGGCAGTTGACCGGACCGGGAAGTGGCAGGAGCTAGAGTACCCCAGCCCCGCATACCCCGCTTTTGCATGTGGGTCGGGGTATGTTATCTCCAGGGACATCGTCCACTGGCTGGCTGGCAACTCGGGGAGACTGAAGACCTACCAGGTAATTAAGGACTTCTGACCTAAAAGTCCACTCATTAAGCAGGTGTTTTTTTTTTTTTCAAACTCGACCTAGTATTTCAGCCCTAAAAGCAGAGCAGCTTCCCTTGGGGAATGTATGGTATTCCTTCTATATAGGAATTAGCAGCCCTCAGAGGTTAGGGATATACTTCTATCCCCTAAACCTTGGCTGTAAATTTTATTCCTAAGTCGTCTTTGAACGTACTTCTTAGGTTTTCAGCCTGTATTTAAAGGCATAGTCCCTGAAGGAGTGTAAAGATTGTCTTCAGCGTGCTTAGTCTTCCTTCTTATGAATAAAGCTTTCTTTTTTTTGGCTGATTCTGGTGACAGTGTCAATACAACAGCTCTGCCTGGGTCTTAGATCCCCAGTATCCTTCATACTGCTGGTGCTGGAAGTTTAAGGTCCGTGCACAGAGGGGCTGGCCGCCTGCTTAGTGGGTAGGCTCGCTTCACTGTGGTGTGTATGCTTCATGTTAATAACGACCAGTAGCTTTTACTTTGCGTGTCAGTGTTAAAACATGCTCAGCATTTCATACTAGGTTAGTTAGAGAAGTACAAAGAGTACGTGTGGGAGTGGGTGTGACTCTGTCTTGACCAGTGAGACAGCACTGAAATTTTTCCTTTCTGAACCTTCTGCGGCACGTGTAGGGTGAAGATGTAAGCATGGGCATTTGGATGGCAGCCATAGGACCTAAAAGATACCAGGTGAGCAAGCCTGAGCAGGGCTGGCCGCAGGGCTCGGGAGAGCTAAGTGAGGTTTCTCTTACCCAACCTTGGGCAAAACTGTGAATGGAAAGTCTTCGAGCGTCGTGACAACTGTGCACCTGCTCTGATTCATTATCATTGGCCAGGGTCTCATAAACCAAAAAGGAAGTGTTTTAAATGGAATTCTCCGACCCACAATGAGTAAAGTGTTTATACATTTTTATACATGTCGTTCAATTCTTTGCAGCTATAAAATTTACAGGAGTTGGCTGACTTCAGAACCTGGCCATGAGACAGCCCCACAGAATGAGACTCCAGCAGCGTGCCCACCTAAGTGGGGGCTGTGGTTCCAGGTGCTCAGGGGAGACCCTCCCCAACCCAACTATCAGGGCGGAGATAGAAAGCCTCCCATTTCCTTTAATACCCCTGGAGGTGCTCAGCCATCAGGGCCACAGCTGTCTGGGAAGGAGTCTGATCATTATGTCCCACCTTTTTATGTCCTCGAATTGAATGGAATCTGTACTCTGCAGTATTACTGGAAGCAGAAGCCAGTCGATGGAGCTGGGAAGTAGGCTGGTGGGTGAGAACATGAACTCTGCTAAGATTCCTTTTTAACCCTTCCTACTCAGCCTACCAGCATGAACTTCACTGTAACCTGAAGCGAGTTTCTTCACTCTGTTTCTCATTCATGACAAGGAAATAATTCCTAGCTCACAGGTTATTGTGAGAACTAAACTGGGTAATACCTAGAAAGCCCTGGTACTGTCCCCAGATACCGTAACCGGTTCTCCAGAACACGTGCTGTCGGGCCAGCTTTTCTCCAGTAGCAGAGACGACTCTGCGTTTGTGGCTCTTTGTTCCAGGGTCTCAGGGTCCCTGCCGTGCGCTCGCTCTCCCCGTGCCCCATAAGCTGAGCGGGCTCACACATGTGCTCGTCTTTGAGATGACTGCCACCTCACCGGGCTCTGGAAGTGCCCGTGAACACCCGTTGTGTCTGCAGCAGGGGGTCAGCCTGCATTTTGTGTTCCGACAGGACAGCCTGTGGCTCTGTGAGAAGACCTGTGAACCAGGAATGCTGTCTTCCCCGCAGTACTCTCCGCAGGAGCTCGCGCAGCTGTGGAGACTAAAGGAGCTTTGCGGTGACCCCTGTCGGTGCGAAGGAAGAGGATGAGGTCGATCTGCTGTGTTAAAGGTCAGGGTGGGCGAATGACCGGCTGAGCAGAAGCCTGAGGTTTGGCCGCAGAATATATGGTCTTTCAGGATAATTCTTGGCTGGCACATTCACTTCTCACCAATGTGGTATTCCATGTGGTATTTCTTAACATTTGCACAAAATTTCCTTTTTAAAAAACAACAGATAACTGTAGTACAAGAAAAACTTACTTATATATTGGAAGGTGACTTGAAAAATACCAAATTGTAAAAAAAAAATTCCTCAGTCCTGTTGCGTCATTTTGGTTAAAACTTGGCCTAGTTCAGAAATCTTGAGTATTCTAGTCTGAATTTCAGCCTGGAATGCGGACTAGCTCTGGATAGCTAAGTAGGATAATTACAGGCCCAAAAGAACTCATGCTGTGTGACCTGTGGTCACTTACACCAAAGTGGGGGTTTCCGGAAATCAGGTCAGATTTTATAAAGCTCAATGAAGTGGGCAACCTGAAAAGGAACCACTGTAATTCTCACTTCTGGACTCCGGTTTTAAATTCATTCATTAAGCAGACTAAGTTCCAAGTATTCTTTTGCTGTTTAACGTAAATCCTGAAGATCACAGCTGTATTAATACTCCTTTTTTTAATGCTAAAGTTTTATGAATATAAGTAAAATCATACCTCTCAGGGTTTTAATGCCATAGGAAAGGATATTTCTAAGTAGATGAAACTATTTTGCTTTCTTCCATTGTAAAATGTTTACCTAATATAAGTGAATTTCAATCAGAGCTGGTAATCTTCCTTAGAAAGAATGTATGCTCAGTTTAGGGTTTAACTGTAGGGAAAAGCACATAATTTTTCTAAAAACAGTGTAACAGTGTAATATATAACATATATATGTTATGATCTCTCTGTCAGATATATTACATAGAGGATATGTTTTCTTCAGTTTAAGATTTTCCCAAATCAGCCAAATCATTTTAGTAATCTTTTAAACTAATAGTATAAATAGAGGATCCCATTAATACATCACTAACTTCAGATTTTTAGACTAGTGAGGTTCTATTTAGTACTTATCTTCTCATAATGAAATATAGTTATGAACTATGAAATAAAATCTGAAAATCATTAGTAGGTGCAAAGCCTTTATTATTGCTATTATATACATGCCTAGAAATGTTTTCTTCCCTATGAAAAATACAGCTATTCTATACTTAGAGCAAGTTGTAAACCTCTCTTTTTTTGGAAAGACTTGTCCCAGTACAGCATTTATTTTCAGTGAAACCCAGTCATGATACATGATCAAACCTGACTTTTATTAGTTGGCTGTTACCATCGCACTAGTAGGCAGTCTCCATTTTCCACAGAATAGAACTGTAATGACTGCAGGTCATTTTCTAGTTCAATCTCTTTGCCCGGCATCTAAAATTAGAGCAGAGAGGTGGGGGTGATTAAGACAGACGTGACAAAACACATATGCCCACACACACCCCAACAAAGATACACGGTTTCTATTCAGAATCAAACCCTGTTACGTGAAGACTTAGCTCAACAGTGCGTCAGACTGTGGGAAACTCGGCTTGACTTTGCGTTTTTTTCGGGCAACTTACTTTGGGACTTTCGTAGGACAACAGAAGTTCTGACACAGGAACTTTGAGGAGACGTGACAGCAAGCCTTTCACCTTTTGAACTGTCATGGATTCTGTCGAGGAAAAGAAGAAACATCATCAGTTCTCGCAGGTGACAGCTACCCGTAAGACGAGCTCCCGTGCCAAGACCACACTGGTGATGAGAGCTGCCACTGTCGTCCCCCACCCTGTTTACCCAAGTAAGGACCAGGGGACGGCTTGCCCCGCAACGTGGGCCACCAGACCAGGGCCTCACACCACTTAGGGGCTTGTCTGGGAGGCTGTGGGGAAACGGAGCTGATGTCAGACCTAAGTGCCCTTTGCTGATGACTCTTCATATCATGTCTGTGGTGTTTAATATTTCCTCCTCATTCTGAATAAACCAGAAACCATTCTCAGCACAGAAATAAATGTGAGTGAAATCATTAACTTTTAAAACCTGTGCTTGCTCGCTTAAAGGATGCTGGCGTCAGGTGTGGGCTCAGTGAGGACTTGTGTCCGTCTCTCTGGCCTCGTTTCCTCCTCTGCACAGTGAGGTGTGGAGCCTAATGACCCATGTGCTCCCAGTCCGTGGTCGCTGCGGTATGTGATGTGTGCGGCACACACATCAGGGGCCACTGGGCCCACGGATGTTACCGAATGAGGAAATGCTTTGCTTTGTCCAGAAAACACTATGAACTTCTTTCCAAAGATGGGCTGTGGTAAATATTGGATATTCTGATTATGAGAAATAGTTTTTCTGAAGCTTTAGCTGGAGGTACAGCAATAGTGTGTTCCTACAGATATCACATGTATTCAGAAAAATATTTTTCTATCAAACATTTTTGTAAAAGCTGTGTCTCTATGCAACTTGTGATAATAAATGTTATCTTTATTTTAGAATAAAAACTTGCCTTTTCTTGTTTATGTATTGAATACAGACACTAAATGGACATTTATAATGTCGATTAACATAGTTTGCTCTTTTATTTGTGATATGTGATAATCTTGTCCTTTCAAAGGGTTTAGGTGGACTGGCTTTCCTTGTTCAGAGGGTGGTTAGTGATGGCTTAATAACTCCGACTGCTGAGTTTAGAGAATATACGACTCAGATTTAAGTTGCTTATAGCATAATTATTACATATAATTTCTCCAGATTAATCTGTTAATTCTACTTGAAGGTGAATAAAGCTCAGCCCATAAACACGGTGAGTGTTCCAGGAGAAAGGACGGCCCCTATTAGATGAACACAGACCTAATAAGAGCATTCCTGCAAGTTGACTTCATGTAAAAGAAGGAAAAATGCAAACATGTGCAAAATCAATTATATTAACAAAACGGTCGAGTCCTCTTTCACTTGTCTGTTCCCATTTTAGGGTCCTTACTGGCAGTATTTTAACTTGAAAACAGAAAAATGAAGGGGAACCACTAATTTTAATTCAGCATTATGTAACAGTAGCAAAATTACATGTCACAGGAATAGAAACTGGGTTGCTAGTAAGGAAGAATGGAGCAATACTGGTAAGTTGCCATTAGATGATGGTTTTCAGTCGTAAAGGTACTTCTTTGGGCACAACAAAAGCCCTCCATAAGGAATACCAGGATAACCTTGTTTTATTTGATAAAAATGAATTTAAAAATCAGTGTGAATTCACTGCACTGACAGGCAAATAGAAAGGTATTTCACTAGAGTCATTTACGATATTTTACTTCTTTAAATCCTCACTGTGCTAAATTTAAGCTGTTTATATTCTAGTATTTAACTGTGAATCAAGTTTAATCTTAAGAGTCAGACTATTTCTCTTTTGGGTGAAAAGTAAGTTACACTGATCTTTTGACAGAAAACTATTTCAAATGTGTCCATTAAGCAGTGTCCACGAGCTGTCTCTGTAGGGGCTCCTGACTGGTAAGGAGTAGCAAGCACTCAAGCCAATGCCACTGTTTCTTCCGCCCAGAAAGGCCCCCAGAGCAGTCTTGTGAGAACTAGCCAGCAGAGGGCCTCTGGGTAAAGAAGTAACCACACATGCGGGCTCCTGATTCTAACAAAACTGTTTTCTAGACAAGCCAAGAAGTTACGGGAGACTCGAACTTTTTGGCGGGGAGGCGTGCACAGGAGGAGTAGGTTTAGCATGATCAGTTGTATTTTAGAATGTAGAAGACTGGTGAACACCTACAAGCTATAAAAGCCCTCACTCTGAATGAACTGTTTTACTTCCAGCTGCCTCATGGGAGGGCCAGCGATTCAAAAGCAGAAAGAGGGGTGAGAGACATTTATTCTTACCCGGCAATTGTTTCTCTATGACTTTCTGATCAAGTTGATTGGGATATTTTATCTTCAGTGCTTGAAAGTAAAAAGATTAACTGACATTAATTGAGCCCTGCTGGAGGAAGGGTTTAAATCATACACATATTAACAACAGTGACCAAAGAATGCAGCTCAAATCCCACTAAAGGAACAGGACTTACTGATGTTTAAAATTCCTTCTATTACTACTTCACTGAATTACGGCAACAAAAATAGCTGGACCAACATTCTGCTGCTTTCCCTTTTCCCTTAAGTACTTCTTTCCTGACAGTTACCTAGGTTTTTAAGTTCACGAATTTCCAAGTCACAGTTCAACTCACTATTCAGATACTTCCTACATTTATAACACTGTTAAAGCATGGGGTTTGCTAACATGTTCAACATTAGAATTTAGGTTTATTTGAGATCATTTCTTTAAAAATTAAAGTGCCTATCTAGGTATTTACTTAAGAGAAACAAACAGTCCTTATTAGGTCATCTTCAGGGCTTCCTCGTGGTTCAGCTGGTAAAGAATCCACCTGCAGTGTGGGAGACCTGCGTTCCAACCCTGGGCTGGGAAAATCTTGTGGAGAAGGGAACAGCTCCCCACTCCAGTATTCCAGCCTGGAGAATTCCATGGACTGTATAATCCATGTGGTCGCAGAGAGTCAGACATGACTGAGCGACTTTCACTCATCACCATCTGTGTTAGCATCTAAGGACTCGAATATAAATAAGCAGTCTTTGAATGTGTCCTTACTTAGTAACTGGTTTTTGAGCAAAAATGGTTGTTGTGTTTTCAGTTCCCCATCTTCAGGTGCACCGTATTCTGTTTAAGAAGAAATGAAAAAGAAGGAGGATAAACCAAAAGGCCACTCGGCGGGGGGGGCCGGGGTGGGAAGAAATGTATAGGGAAGTGTCAACCTAGCCTTTTCTTTTCCCAGGATGAACCCAGCTGCGGCTGGGATGGGAACCTGGGCTCTGCTTCCTTTTATCTGGTTACTTGGTTACTGTATTTTTTGGAGGGAAGGACAGACGGCAACCGCTTCCAAGCCTGGAACCCTCCTGCCATCTGCGTGCCGCGTCACTAGTCCTGGGAGACACCATCCCGAGAGACTGGTGAGATGAGGCTGTGCCTGCAGGTACTTAGATGCAAAATTTCACCTTTGGTCACAGTTCCTGTCCTTCTGGGTTCTGAGAAAAACTCCACTCCGGGCACTGTCACCGGTTTCAGCCAGTATGCGCAGTGCTGGCTTGGGTGCTCAGAACTACCACTGGAACCCAGGTACACTGCCAGGAAAAGCAGCCTCTATGCAAGGCAGAAAGAGGAGGAGGAGGGACTGCCGTCCACCTTTGGCCAGACCACGGCAGGAAGGGAGACCTGAGCCATACCCGCAGGGCAGCTTTAGATTCTTTGCCTCCCTGCCCCTGAGTGATTCAGAATTCACCTTAAGTGGCCAGGAAGTCGGGCCAGCTAATGGAGTAATTTGAAAGCAATTCCCACAGGCAGCTTTTCTTCCTCAAAGATGTTTCAGCCTGAAGCGTTTATGCAGTGAGCTCATATTAGGAAAGATATAAAAGAGAAATTGCATAAACGTGAAATTTGGAATAAAAAGTCAAAACAAAATGGAAAGTACATCAGGGACAAGGAGCCCTGGAGTCAGAGCATCAGTCCAGGGGGCCAGGCTGGAGCAGGTCAGAAAGCGCCTTGCCCACCAGGTGCCAGGATGGGCTAGCGCTCAGGAAGACAGCGTGCAACTCACAAACGTTAGAATCACCCGCAGAGCTTCAAAGAATACCAGTGCCTAGGCTCCACGTTAAATGCTCTTCATTAAAAACTCGCCAGGGTTGGAATGACCTGGAGTCCTTCCTGCCCTTCCTAAAAGGAGGAAGTGGTACCCACCTCCTGAAACTGAAAGCTGGGTGAGTACGTGAAGAGACGAGCTTTTGGTGAAGAGCTGCTCTCCCCTCCTCCCCCGCTGAGGTGCTGCAGGTGTGCTGTAGGTGTATCTTCTCTAAAGACAGCTGTTTAATTATCTGCTCCCCACGAGCTGCAGGAGCCCCTCTTGTCCATTTAGCTGCCCAATGGAGAAGAGCAACAACACGGAGGACCTCCTCTAACACCCACGGGAAACCCTGTCCCAGTGGGGATCCCCCAAGCCCAGGCGAGGGCCCTGGCACACAGGACGTACTGAGGCAGAGTGCCTGGTATCTAGGATGGGCTGCAAGAAATTCCTCGTTTGGCCTGTTTTTCTCTGGATCCTGATGTCCCCCGGCTTTTTTCCATTCATTTCCAAATGCTTTTCGGTAATCGAGCTCAGCCCCACGTCTCTCTTCTGGTTCAACCTACAGGGATGTGAGAAAAAAAGCAAATCTATTGAAGCATTTTTCTAATATGTGTGTCTGGCACCCTATCCTTCTCCACTGCTACTGCTGCTAAGTCGCTTCAGTCGTGTCCGACTCTGTGCGACCCCATAGACGGCAGCCCACCAGGCTCCCCCATCCCTGGGATTCTCCAGGCAAGAACGCTGGAGCGGGTTGCCATTTCCTTCTCCAATGCATGAAAGTGAAGTGAAAGTGAAGTCGCTCAGTCGTGCCCGACTCTAGTGACCCCATGGACTGCAGCCCACCAGGCTCCTCCGTCCATGGGATTTTCCAGGCAAAACTACTGGAGTACCCGGAGAGAATAATCAAACTGAGGCAACGAGACAAATTTCTACCTTTCCTTTGTAACATTCACAGATCCACGAGTTTATTCAGAAAGAACAACGATCTCCATTTTATCCTTTTCTTCATGAGTGTATCTGCCCACGAACCAGTTTCTGGGCGGTGTCTGCCTGAGGCCCGAGGCCACACCATGAGGTTGTTGGGCTGGAGTAGCTGACTTCTGAGAGAGTACCTAGTATTCCACTGCCCAACCCTGCTCAAGTGACAATAAATTGGACTGGAGCAGCTGAACAGTGGTTTCCCCTGCAGGTATCTGAGTGTAACCCCACCTGCTAGGCCAGAAAGAACTGCCACAACGCAAGTGCACACGGGTAATACCATTTGAAGGAAACGATACCTGACTGCCTTTACGATCCTCAGCTCCAACGTCTCTTTACACTGGACCATTTCGTTTGCAGTTTAAGAAATACCTCCCCAGGACACTGGCACTCACCGCACACTTGTTCAGGGTCCTCAGCTGACCAATCCTGGCGATGATGAACTGCCGTGTGGTCTGGGCGTCTTTGCTGCCTTCAGTCAGGGGGTTTCTCGTGCAGGACAGCGCATGCAGACTCTGCAACTTATCCAGCTCGTTCATAAAGGACCACTGAAATCCCAAACACATGAAGATAAACATGTTTCAGGCTAACTTTTCAACAGATTATTTGAACCAGGAACAGAAAAGCAAGCAAGTTCCATCGGAGATAAGGAATTTCATCCCACAGTGAGCCCCCACCAGGAAGACGACGTACTTTACAACTGTGCCGTGGAAACTGACGTATGGGTTTATATGAGGAGTTTCACTCTGAGGAAGTGTTTCTCTTTCAACTTAAAATACTCCTTAAGAGCAGGAGCCTACAAACAGCATCCTAAAAGCGGAAATAGGTAATGCAGTGCCCGCGTTCTGAAGATACGCTTACCTGCGCTATCTGATTGTCATTTAGTACCAGGTACTGCAAGGAAGGAAACATGGAGGTTTTGCACCCTAGAAGAAAGAGAATTAAGTTACACAGCAGAAGGGAGAGAGCGCTGAAGGGTGGGGTGCCGGGGGAGGGGTGACTGAATAATCTTGGGTACCAATTCCTGCGTCCGGAAAATGTATAGAAGAAATTCCAATGTCAGAGAGGATTAGTTGTTCTAATCTGAAATGTAAAAACATTCAATTTGATTACACAGAACAATATGAAATGCCACTGTGCTATCCGAGGAGACTAGATCTGTACATTTTCTCCTGCACCCTAGCTTTTCATCCTGTGTGTGATGCTGGGGAACCATGAGGTCCAGGGTAGGGCACACAGAGCAGCTTGCTGTGCCATTCTGCTGGATTCCGAGTCATCAAAACAACACCTGGTGCCTCCTGCTGTGCTCGCTGCTAAATGGGTTTCGGGAAAGAGACACAGACTGCCCCACGCTTACTGAATGAAAACTTTGGTATCAGCATCAGGGCCAAAATACTCATCCTTCGAGTATCACAGGACGGGCATAGACTACACTGTACGTGGTTCACAAGTCATTTAATGAATTCAAATAAAAATTTCGCAAAGGCAATTAACTGAATTTGGGATTTCCATCCTCACTGTCTCATATTTCCACTGAGAAACCATATACAGCATAGGATCCGTTCACTAAAAATCTACGCAATTCTACTGTAACGGGCGTTTTAGGAGCAGGTTACCTGGGCAGATACGCTATTAGAAACAGCTGGTTTTCATCAATTGATTGATTAGAGGAAAGGTCTAACAACTTCACTGTCTGTAGAACATCAGTTGGCCTGTATGGGAGATAAAAATTTTTTCACACAGATTTGTTTTCAAAGATACAGCCTTAAAATACCTGGCTGTGGTGGTAAGGAGCGATCAGGGGTGTGGGGGTGGGGTGGGAGGCAAGTGTATGATATGAAAGGCCCCATAAAGGATCCTGGTGGTGATGGGAGTGTCCTGATCTTGACCGGGCCGGTGTCCTAGCTCTGATACTGAACACAGCTCTGCAAGCCGCTGCCAGTGGGAGAAATGGGAATGGGTACAGGTGACCTCTGGCCACTATTTCTTATAAATGTATGTGAATCCAAAATTAAGAGTTTTTTTTAAAAAAACTGTGTCTATATAATAAATAATCATTCTGAACAGTAATTTCATTCATTTGAGTCCTTGGAGAATTTGCTATAAACTTGTCCATGTTTATTTTACACATTAATGATATCAACAAGAGAGGAGGATTAGGCGACAACCTATTTAACTGACAGAAGAGAACAAGCTTTCTTTACATACAGGGTCATCCCGAGGTATCCCTGGGGAATTAGTTCCAGGACCCCTGAGGATGCTAAGTCCCTTATATAAAATGACACAGTCTATGCCTATAACCTACATATATTGTCCATATATTGTAAATCACCTGTAGAGTACTTAAAACACCTAATACAATGTAAACAGTTCCAGTGCACGGCAAATTCAAGTATGGCTTTTAAGGGACTCTGAAATTTTTTTTTTCCTGAGTATTTTCGATCTGTGGTTGGTTGGATCTGTGGACGCAAAACGGGGGGTCTGGAGGGCTGTACAGTGACCTTGAACAGATAACGCTAATTTAAAATCCATTATTTAATCCTTACAGGTCATCCTACAGAACTTCCACTTAGAAATTACATATGTTTATGTAAAACTAATACAATTCAAAGCTTAAAAATGTTTAACTTAAAACTTTTACTCTGAAGGGGTCTCCTCAATTAGAACCTCTAGTGAAGTCTGAGTTGACAGTCTAATTTGGGGGGGCAATGAATAGTAATTGTTTTTCTTATTTGAAAATTCTTCTAAAAATTAGGTATAAATAGGAGCATTTATTTATTCAGAATGACTGATGTACAGCTACTTCTCAGAGAATGTGATTACATCTCTACTCTTGATGTTTGGAAAAACTAGTATTTCAATAAATATGTGTTTTGAACTAAAAATAGAATGGCTAAATGGTGACAGATGCATTGATGTAAACCCTGGTTACCTTTCCGAAATGACGATATTGTTAGACTCAAGGTACAGTTTCTCAAGGACAGGCCAGCCAGAAGCACAGCAGAGCACCTGAGGGGAAACTCAAGTCAGGGTGAAGAGGCCTCAGTCCCCCGTGTGTTTATTACTAGAACTTCCACATGAATTCAGTTTGGCTCCTGTTTTAGAAATAAATGCCTTTGGACATTTTGTTACAGATTCTGTCTCAGGCCAGGAGCGCCGGTTGCTGCTACTACCACTGCTAAGTCGCTTCAGTCGTATCTGACTGTGCGACCCCATAGATGGCAGCCCACCAGGCTCCCCCGTCCCTGGGATTCTCCAGGCAAGAACACTGGAGTGGGTTGCCATTTCCTTCTCCAATGCGTGAAAGTGAAGTCGCTCAGTCATGTCCGACTCTTAGTGACCCCACGGACTGCAGCACACCAGGCTCTTCTGCCCCTGGGATTTTCCAGGCAAGAGTACTGGAGTGGGGTGCCATTGCCTTCTCCGAGGAGTGCTGGTGGACAGCTGATAAAACTATGGTGTTAAGGGGCAGAGCTTCAATAGCATGGGAGCACACACTCCGGGCACCCGGAACCCATCAGGGTAGGCATCCGCCCATCATCCGGGCATATCCTGACCTGTACAAAGCGGAACTGGAGATGGTAACTTAACACATTCTCATTACTGGATACAGTTCACTTAACCAACAGAAGGAAACTGATGTTAAACACCTTTCCTCACGTCTCGATGCCAACCTGGGCTTATAGAGAATGTGCTAATGGGACAAACTCTCCGTAACTATGTTCACAGTTTCTCACTGGACGCCGACTGCTACCTCCACTGTGCCCTCCTTCCTGTTCTGCATGGAGAAGCCCTCAGGGAAGAAGTCAGGTGGTGGAGGGACGGGCGGCCCAAGGGCAAGGCCACTCGTCTCTCCAGAGGTCCCCTGGCGGGGCGTCACCGATGCACACTGCACCCATCCGCCCCTGGTTTGAAACCGCAGTGTTCTCGGTGTGTGGAGTCAGTCGACCTCTGACCGAGCCGAGCAGTACCAGATCTAGACTGCAGAGGCGGCCCGGCCCAGGACTCAGAGTCCGCTTTCAAACCCAGCTGGGTACCTGAGCAGTGGCTTCAAGGAGCTGAACCCCAAACAAGAAAAGGGTATGAGAACCTTTCTGTGGCTCGGCCTCAGCCCTAAGAACACTCGCGGGGAAATTCGGGCAGCTGAAAGGCTTTTCAAAGCTTGGCATGCACTTCGTGCAGACTGCTCAGGAGACACCAGAACTAACCAGAAGAGCCAAGAAAGAGGGCAGATTCAGAGACAGAAAATTCTACTAACTACGAGGATTTTGTAACCCCTTTCTGTTAGGCTGTTTAAAAGAACCTTATTATCTGGATAATAGGATGATTAAAATGAAGCCACCGCTGGGCTTCACTCCCTCATTTAACCAAGAATTTAAAACTACTTATTACTAGGTAAAAAGCAAAGAGTCAGACACAGCTGAGCAACTGAACACCAAAACCAAAGATACATAATTACCTCTGCCCATGTTATGCCTGTCCGGTTAAGGACTAAAACCTTCAGCATAGAAAATGCTCCGGTTGGAGAAGGTGAGCTCGAGGGAAACGTTAGTTTATTTTCACTGTGTAGAAGAAAAGACATGATGAGCTTATTATTGTGACAGAGGAGGCCCAACTGAGATGGTCACTGGCGACAGTTTGGGATTTAACATGAGGGGTCTGGTTTGTTTCAACCTTAAATCGCAATTATATTAAAAACAAAATGTTTCAAGACTACCTAATTTTTAATAGTTACAATGCACAGTTCACTGGTATCTGACATGAAAAGGTGTGTTCATAGGGTTAGGCTGCCAGGTGAGGCTGCAGATTATCTGAAACACGAGGCTCGGGGATCAATCTGTGAGGTCAGCTGCTGTTCTGGATGCTGTAAAATCCAGTCCTGCTCTCGAGAGTCTTACAGGTACGCTGGACTGTGAGCTAGAATTTTGCGTCTGAACAGAGCCTGCTGTCAGTGCGGACGAAATAAATTGCTGCCCTTCAAGTTCCCTCTCAAGATCCGAATCTCAGAAGCTACCCCACATCTTTTTTCAGAAGGTGCCCCATATCGTGGTCATTTTTGAAGGACAATATCATTTAATAAAGCACACTAACCCTTATTTCTAGAAGAGGTGATACCATGGGTCAAAATATACTCTTTGCTCTGTTTGGAAGAATAATTAATTTAGGCCTGTCTATCTGCTCTGCGGAACCTGCCTGTCAGGTACAGCTCACCTGTATGTGTGAGGCTGGCTTAGATGTGAAAGGGGGAGCCTGGCTGAGCCCTTGGAAAGTTGGCTCCTGAGATTAAAACTAATCAGATACTCAAGAAGCCTTGGCAAACATTAGTAAAATACAGAGCTCAGTGAAAAGCCCTTATCAGAAGTGAATTAAACAGTGCCTCCACTGAAATAACTCATTCCTAAAGCAGTTAAAGGCTAGAGGGTTCAGAATGAACAAGCACTTTTAATCACATCTCCTTCTCCCCAGTTAAATAACAAGGTACCCAGATGGCCCATCTTATGGGCTTGTGAAAAAACATGAAGACCTTCCAGTTCAACATGGTAACCTAATGTTCCATCTAATCAAAAGTAAAACACATTCCCTATTAATGAATCGCCTCATGTGACCATTTAAAAAACTAAAATCAAAGGATATTAAAGAATACATTAAACATCAATAAATTCAACTCGGCTGTCCTTCCCTTCACTCCCGCAGAGATGCTGTGAAGGAGCAGGAGAGGTTAGGACTTCATAATCATGTGCAGTTAGGCAACCACCAGTTCATACCTGAGGTTGAGGACTTCTAGGTGCTTGAGCTGATTGGCAATATCTATAACTTCTTCCCATGACGACAACAGATTCTTTGACAAATCGATGCTTCTAATATCTAAATGCACGTGCTAAGAAACAGTAATATGGAAAGATGCAGAAGAGGACAGTTGTTACCTTGGTTCTGGAACTTGGGATTTTTGCCTTTTCACTTTACGCTTTCTAGTCGGCTTGAAATTTTTTTCATGAACACATACTACTTTTACCCCTTTTTAATCATCTAGGTGTTCATCTAGAAACTAAAAGGTTCACTGTCACATACTGCATGCTTGAGGCAGACGCAGTCGAGTGAGTGGGAACCAAATGTCGTTAACAATGATCCATTCCAGCATTATTCCCCCATCAAAGTAACAAAAAAGGAAAAGACCCAACAGAGATGGTAATTCATCTGTCCAGCACCCAAGGTGTACCCACATATACTGCCTTTGGTACTGTGAGGCCCCTGCAGCCTTATGTCAAGCACTCAAGTCTCCTCCCAGGGGGTACTGCTGAACTCTGCACCCTAGGAACCCCCAAATAAGGAGAGGTGCCTCCAGGGGGTCAATAGCAGTTACTTTGGAGACATGTTCAAAAGGGCTAAGAATGACCTGGAATTCTGAGGGTCTCCTATAGACTGGATGGGGTTGGTGTGATACCCACCATCCCTGGTACAGGAATCCAGAGTGGGTAACCCAGGACAAAGGAGGGCCCCGGAGGGCACACGGGATGGTGGCAGTGTGTGCCATCAAGAGGCAGAGGAAAGCCTGAAGGGCTGGACCAGCTCAAAGAGGATTGTACATACTACTCCAGTATGTATGGAAACTGTTCCTCTGTCCTGCAAATAACGACTGGAGACCAAGTGTCTAGCAGTGAACACACCCATCAAAAGCACGTGCATCTCTGGTGTGCCAGGTACAGACATGCCTCAGAGTAACAGAGCTGGGCCTGCAGCAAAGGAGGCATAGGGGATTTATACCCAGTGCTCACGAAGGCCACCTGACCGAGAAGGTGACCTGTGGGCAAAGCTGAAGGAATTGAGGGAATGCCACCCTGGAGAAGCACGTCGGGGCAGAGGGGACGACAGGAGCAAACTCCCTGAAGCTGGAATGGGTTTGGCCTGTGGTGGGGGACAGCAAGCTCATGTCTGCCTGCGAACACAGGGTGGAGGCACTGGAAGGGAGGCCCCAAAGCCCAGGTCAGACCACACAGGGCTAAGTCTCTGTTAGTCTCTGCCTGCAAGGGGAGCTGCTGACGTGGGCTGACCCAGGTCTTTTAAAAGGCCATTCTACTGCACTGCTAAGGGACACACTGCAAGGAAACGAAGACAGAGCAGAAAGGGGAGGTGGGAGGCTCCCGAACCAGAGGGGCAGCAGAGGGAAGAGGCTGACGGGACTTGTCAATGGATTCAGATGAGACTTGAGAAAAAAGGAAGAGTTAAATTAACCCTGACGGTTTGGGCTGGTGTCACTGGAACTGCCCTTTATGGAGAAAGACTACAGAGGAGCAGGTGTCACTGGAACTGCCCTTTATGGAGAAAGACTACAGAGGAGCAGGTTTGAGGGGACACGTTCAATGCGAGATGACTGCAGACACCCCAGCAGAGGCAGCACACAGCGGACAGACAGGACTGGGACAGAGGCCGGAGTGCAGGAGCCTGGTAGCCACGCTGGACTGGCCTCATCAGGAGAGGCCGAGGGTCTAAGGTCTGAGCCTGGGGCGTGCTGACCTCTGGCACCTCAGTCTGCCAGAGACTGAGGGGGGTCAGCAACAGAGGGAAAGAGAACCAGAACCAAAGAACGACGGTCCGCGGCCCAGGTGGTCCACTGGGTGCAGACAGCATCTTGCTTTTTCACTGAAGGAAAAACCGAGCAGTCAGTAGCCGTGCTGCCTGGGGCGGGCCAACGGCTGTGAACTTAGATCCCGATCAGCCTCAGCCCCAAACCCATTTTCTTACAGCCCCCAATGCAACAAGGCATCATTGCCCATGAAAGATGGAGAAAGTCACTCTTAATACAAATAGTGGCGTCCATCAACAGGGCTGGTTGGAGAGGAAAGACTTGCCAATGAGGAAGCTCCACAAGGAGGCAGGAAGAGGGGAAGGCAGGCGGAGGAAAGGCCCAGAAGGGGATGAACCCAGCCGGACAGCAAATCAGAGCCTGTACCCTGCTCCAGCCGCTGTGGGCCTACTGAAGCCAGAGAGCTAAGGACGGTGTTCACGGTTTTAAATGGTTACATTTGAGGCGGTTATGGAAGCATCCACACAATATCCCAGTTTGCTGGTTGGCCACAGGCCTAAGGTACTTATTCCTTGGCTCGTTAGGGGACAGCTTGCCAGTTCCTGACCTAAGGAGCTCTGAAAGAACAGAGTGCAGGAGGGCTTGGAAATAACACTCAGAACTCTGGGGGCAGGATTCTTATGCCCTGATGGTAAGACACAGCACAGAACGGTGCTTGTTCACGCTCCAGGGCTTGCTGCCAGCAGAGTGGAAGTCAGTGGAGAAAGCAGCAGAGAAAAGCTGGGCCTCTGCCACTAGGAGAACAGCGGCCACCTGAAGGTGTCCATCCACATGGAAGAAGAAAGGGCCACAAGTGTGGGCCAGCTAGACACCACCCAGACACAGAGCATCCCCAGTCCCCCCGGCTCCTCCCCCAGCCACTTGGCCACCCACTCGCTCTGGGGGTCTCGAAGCCACCACAGGGGCAGTGGGGCTGACCCTGCACGGGCCCTTCCTCCTGCCCCTGAACTGCAGCCCCTCACGCTGCCATGTCCCCGCCGCTGCTCCGCCCTAGACGCGGACCCGCGTGCAGCGGTTGGCCTGGGCGCCTTTTTGTGACCAGCGGTCAAACCCCCACTGCCCTTCGTTCTCATCAGTCCTGCTAACTCCGGGCCATCAGGCTGCTTGGAAAGGGTTCATGTCCAGTCATTCTCCACTCGCTTGTGCTTTCCACCGTGTAGCTAGAATTATACATATTTCTACTAGCCTGTACAGAGCACAGCTGCTGCTGCTGCTAAGTCGCTTCAGTTGTGTCCCTCTCTGTGCGACCCCATAGAAGTCGCTCAGTCATGTCCAACTCCTTGCGACCCCACAGACAGCAGCCCACCAGGCTCCCCTGTCCCTGGGATTCTCCAGGCAAGAACGCTGGAGTAGGTTGCCATTTCCTTCTCCAATGCGTGAAAGTGAAGTTGCTCAGTCGTGTCCGACTCTAGCAACTCCATGGACTGCAGCCTACCAGGCTCCTCCGTCCATGGGATTTTCCAAGCAAGAGTACTGGAGTGGGTTGCCACTTCCTTCTCCAACAAAGCACAGGGATCACCTGTATTCAGACTTCAGCTTGATATAGTGGCCCCACACCCATACATGCACGTATGCGTGCGCGCACACACGCACACACACACACACACTCGAGGGCACACATACACACACACACACTCGAGGGCACACACACACACACACACACACTCTTGAGGGCACACACACACACGAGGGCACACACACACACACTTGAGCACACACAGTCCTGGGAGCTCTGTCACTCTCGCTCCTGTGGGATCCCCAAGTTCAGAGACACCTCTTCCCAGCCAAGCTCTCCGATCCACCACCGTCAGCCCTGGCTCAGTGAAGGATCTGAGAGAAGGATCAGTCTAGAAACGATGACTGGATTAAACACACCAGGCAATCCTTCAACTTCGGGCGAGAATTCAATCAGCGAGTGCAAGGCATTCATCACTGGGTCTGCAAATATAGGCCATGACTTGATTATCTCAGCAAACCTCATTGCCTCATGTCTTGGGGGACATTCTTGCCCAGGAGAAAGTGGTATAAACAAGCAAGATGCTGACTGCCCAGCACACTGCTGACAACTCCAATCAGCCGATCTGCACACCCAAACCCCTCTGCTGACCAGAACTTTTCTGTGTGCTGAAAATGAGCCTTGAACCATCCAATCCCAGTCTTCCGAAACCATTTAGGAGGAGGCCAGGCAGATATAGAATGCGCCACGCACTTCCGTGGCACTTTGCTCCTTACCTAGCTCCATTCCACACCCACCTCAATGCCCGGACTCTGTTCACACCCACCTCAGTGCCCGGACTCTGTTCACACCCACCTCAGTGCCCGGACTCTGTGGCCTAACCTGCAGAGGGAATGACCGCATCTGGGGCAAAGGTGGGGTGGGGGCGCTACTCACGGGCAGAAAGGACCAGTGGTCCCAAGTCCCAGCAGGCCCCCAGCGCCAAGGGACTGCACCTCTGAAACACTGGCTTGGGGAGCTATGCTTCAGTTCCTATCACAAGGTAGGTAGCGTCAGAGTGGTTAGAAATATTTTGCTAAAAGAAAGTTCTTCATCAGCCATCTCCTCAGTTGAGAGACCTATGAGCTGCTGTCTTTTGCATAAACTATTATGCAGAGATGAGGCAGGCTTAAGGAATTGAGAGAAGACCTTTTAAAGTTAGAGAAAGTCTATTTGACTTGCCACTTTTTGTTTTGAACGCCAAAAGATGCATTTATTTGGGGCTTGTTAGGACTGTAGCAGATCCAAGGAGCCCTTGAACCAGACTACACCCTACCAGACTACAAAGTGGGGCAAGTTTAATGATTTTTCTTTTAGACTGACCTCCTCTATTTTCAGGTGTGGGCATAAGAGAAACAGGGAGAAAAACAAAGAACACACTTACGAGAGACAGATGACAAATTTGGAAAAGCTTGTTTTTGAGGTATGATCTCAAACCGCATTGCTGCATGAGCAGGAACCTTAATGAAGGAAAGGATTTACTTCCCTCCCTCTCAAGAAGGCCGTCAGGGCTGCTGCAGTGGCCCCGGGGCCCTCCCAGGGCGCCAGTCCCTCTCCGCGCCTTCCCTGCCGGCTCTCGCCCCACAGCCTGCTGCCGAGCCCTGGACCCTCTGTCTGTGCTCAAAGAGGCGGGGGGCAGGGTGGTGGGCAACGGACAGAAGCTGGTCCAGCCATGTCTGTCCCCCTGGAAGAAACCCTGTCCAGACACTCCCATTTTACCTCTCTCTGGTCCGGGTGAGTCACACACCCCACTTGAAAGCAAATGGTCTAGGAAGGCAATTTCCCCGAGTGGCAACAACCTCAGGTGGAACCGAGTCCCCGTTAGGAGAACGGACATTGGGTAGGGAACCAGGGTGTCTGGCTCAAGTGTCCAATCCAGCCCGACCCCAGTGACGAGTTCTCACTGGAAAGGATACTGGGACAAGCCTTGGCAATTCCTCCTTGATCACCAGCACCATTTACTGCGCAGTTCCTCAAAGAAACGTCTTGCAACTTGCTCAGCTGACTGTATGAAAAACACAGAGTTCACATGCAGACATAAACATGTACGCTATCCATCGGCCCTTTAAAAAATTAAAAAGCGTTTTAGACACATAAAAAGGCACCAGAAATAACAGTATCCACTGCCCAACGTAAGAAATAAAGCCTTACCGAAAAAAAAAAAAAGAAAGTATTACAAGCATTATACACAACACTAAAATCCTCTCGAGCCCCTTTCCATTGCCCTTTCCTCTTGCCCTCCACTCCCCATAGGGCACCAGGGCACTGGGGTCAGTGTTGGCTTAATCGTAAGCATTTCTTAATAGTTTTACTATTTTTTTTATAGTTTATTATTTTACTCTCCTAACAGTTTTACTATATTTCCATGTCCCTAAACAGTTATTGCAGTTTTGAATATTATAAAATTTGACATAAACGGTACCGTACAGCTTCCCTAGTGGCTCAGACAGTAAAACGTCTGCCTGCAGTGCCAGAGACCCGGGTTCGGTCCCTGGGTCAGGAAGATCCCCTGGAGAAGGCAATGGCAGCCCATCCCAGTATTCTTGGCTGGAAGATCTCATGGACGGAGGAGCCTGGTGGGCTACAGTCCATGGGGTTGCGAAGAGTTGGACACGACTGAGCAACTTCACTTTCATTTTCCTGTGACTAACTTTCTCCCTCAACAATACCCTGTCCAGCACTGAGAGGGGACTACATGGACACATGCTCTGGAATGGACATGTTCACACCTGTGGTCTGTCACCAGAGAGAGAGACCGCAGTTGACTTATTTGCCCCTCTGGTGACAGGGAGATTATTCCCAACAGTGCTAAGGGGCACACTACTGTGCACTTTCTGTACTCAGGTGGGAAAACCTCTCGAGGGATATAGCCTCGAGAGCACGTGTGTGTATCTTTAGCCTTTTTAGATACTCTCAGAAAGCACTTTTTTAAGTGTAGAGAATCTGGGTTCTGTTCATTCAAAGAGCCCAAGTGTTACAGCACCGCAGAGTGCTGAGAACACAGGACCTGGAGTCAGACTGCCTGCGCTCAGTCCTGACTCCACCCTCCTCTGGCCCTGGACGTGTGAACCTCTCTACACCTCAGACGGCACATCCATATGCCCGTGAGCATGACGGCGTTACTCACAAGGGCCACATGTACCGAGTGCCCACTGACCAAGGAATAACATGCGGTCAGTCCATATGACGGAGTGCTACTCAGTCTTAAAAAGGAAGGAACATTTGTGAACCTGGAAGACATCATGCTGTGTGAAAGGGGCCAGCCACAAAAGGACACACACTGTATGCCTGCATTCATACGAGGTACCTAGGTGAGGGTCGACCTCACGGACACAGAAGCAGGGCGGCGGCTGCCACGGGCTGCGGGAGGCAGAGATGTGCCGCCGTTGTTTAAAGGCTGCAAGGTGTCAGTCTGGGAAGAAGAGAAGGTCCTGCAGATGGACAGTGAGGCTGGTTACACAACAGTGGGAATGCACCTAACCCTCCTGAACCATACACTTAAAGTTAAGATGGGGATTTCCCTATTGGTCCAGGAGTTAAGAATCTGCCATGCAATTCAGGGGATGCAGGCTCAGTCCCTGGTCCAGGAACTAAGATCCCACATGCCTCAAAGCAACTAAGCTTATGCACCACAACTGAGTCTGTATACAGCAACAAAAAGATCCCACATGAGGCAACTAAGACCCGATGCAGCCAAATTAAAAAAAAAAAAAAAGGTTAAAATGGTAAATTTTACATTATGTATCCTTTACAACTTTTATACGCTATCATTTAGCGGGTCGGTATTTGTGAAACCCTCAGAATACAGTGTGACATGCAGTAAGTCAGTTTATAAGCATTTATAAAAGTAAATATAAAACTGACAACCTCTGGGGGAATACTAAGACCAACCTGCAAGGCATGAGCTATTATAGTCGCAGAAGCTTGAGGGAAAGGCAGTAGCAAAGTCCTGGGGCATAGGCTGCCAAACTTTCTCAGTTCATGGGGCCCTTAGCATTTCAGTAATCTCCTGCAGTGCCCGGAGGCCAAAAGAAAGTACCATTTAGTAAGCAATTAGGACCAAACAAGTTTACAATTATTTATGTCCTGTCAAACTAGTGTCTGCTGAGCACTTCAAACCCTGGAGTCCGAACGGACTCCACCCCTCCTTTTCCTGTTCCATGATGATTTTCAGGAGATAGAGTACTTGCTTTTCTTTCAGCACAAGAGTGACCCCAAACCCAGCTTTGCAGGTATGTGACGCCATGGAAAGAAGAGGAATATCGAGAAACTCAACTACCTGCAACTAGCAGTTCACACCATGTCCGGCAGATGTCACTGTTCCCCTTTAAAATGCAAACTGTCCTGCTGGACCCGTGAGCTCATGTGGTGCCTGGAAGCTTAGGGATCCCGGTCTCAATTCAGACCTCAGTCAGAGCCACAGCCATCTCCAAAGAGAAACCATACACAGTGGTTTTCATTTGGTTTTGCTTCCCTCATTATAAGTCTTTTCTCAGGGATGCAAACTCAAAGCTGGTCAGCTGGAATTATTAAGGAGATAATACAGTGGCTTAAAGTTGAGGTTGAGTCGAGTGGTTAAGACTCCACACTCTCGATGCAGGGGGCACAGGTTGATCCCACGTAAGATCCCATACACAGCACAGCAAGGCCAAATTAAAAAAAAAAAAAAGCAAGCATCACGCCAACAGTGATGCCTACCACTTGTAATTCCCAAGAGTTCTAACAGCTTAGGTATTACTTTGGAAATGAGGAAACGGAAGCTTAGAAACCAAAGCTCTAACTGGCGTCAGGACTAGAAAGAAAGTGGCTGAGCTGACATCTGAACCCAGCCTGACTGATTCCGACACTGGGTCCTTTCCAGAAAGACACTAGCTTATTAGTGAACACGTTGATATACATGCAAGCAGTAATCATTCACTAGAAATCTGAGTTGTGCAGCTATTCATAAACCGGGGGAGAAAAATCTGTTGGCAATTTGTTAACACTCACAGTGCCCATGGTGTTCTCTGAAAGAGATCAACAGGGGGAAAAAGCACCTCTTCTGGTGTAAAAAAATTTTTTTAATATTTGCATTTTAAAAGGAAAAAATTAAGCAGGGAACCCTAACCCTATGAAGGATACAGTTCTGTTAGTGTTAGTTACTCAGCTGTGCCCAACTCATTAGGATTCCACCGATGGCAGCCTGCCAGGTTCCTCTGTCCATGGAATTTTCCGGGCGAGAACACTGAAGTGAGTAGCCATTCCCTTCTCCAGGGGATCTTCCTGACCCAAGGATCAAACTCAGGTCTCCTGCACGCAGGCAGACTCCTTGCCATCTGAGCCAGCAGGGAAGCCCCGCAGTTCCATAAATCAAGTTCGATAAAGCAAAAACCACCCACATTCATTGTCTCTCAGTGGCGCGTTAGTCACGACTCTTTCGTTCAAGGTATATTTTCTAAATCCTCAACAATGAATGTACATTGTTTGTAATTAACAGTCGAGTTACTGCTTTTCCAAAAATCTTGATTTCTTTTGTGTTTTTTTTAATGCTAAAAACCAGAGAAATGAATTTACTAGGAGTTCCTTCATGGTCTAGTGGTTGGGACTCCCGGCTCTCACAGTCATGGCCTAGGTTCAATCCCTGGTCAGGGATCTTAGATTCTGCAAGCCACAGGGTGGAGCCAAAATTAAAAAAAAATTTTTTTTTTAAATTTTAAAAAAGGAAATGTATTTACTCTTCAACCTTGTGCCCATGTGCAGTTAAATTCTGTATCATGTTTAAATCACCATAATAATAATAATGAGAACAATAAAAAATAGCAAAGAATTTAATTTTGAACAGAATCACAGTTTAACTCTTTCAGAGACTGAAGGTGTCAATAGCAGCAAATCTACTCTCCAGAGTGGCCACCAGGGGTCACTTCTAGGACGCCTCATCCAGGTCAGGGTCACACACCACATACTGACCATCACTAAAGAAGCAAACCTGGGAAGTCGCACAAAACCACACAGTTGTGCATGGCTTTGTGTGAATATTAGCTTCTACTCTGGTTCACATGGTGCATCAAAATAAGCAATGAGGCTTTCTGAAGAGCATCACTGTGTTCAAAGAGTTTGAAAGTGTCGGGAAAGTTCAAACACAGCACTTTCAAAATGCATTTAGTGCCCCTTAGACACAGTCACTTTGGGGTACATTTTAAAAGCAAGACCCCATGGTATTGTGATCCAGTAGGTCTGGGATGGGACCCAGAATTCGGCATGTTTCAAAAGCAGCCCAGGTGATGACTGTGTGCAGAGACGGGAACTACTGGGTTTTAGAAGGTGCCATCGTGCTACACGGCACAGGTAACAAAGTAGACTTCTGTTTCCATTCCTGACTCATCAAATGTCCAACCTTAGCTCCTTAATAATTAGTCAATACAGTACAGTATGGTATAAATAACAATGGGCAAATCAATGTTTATCTTTCAATCTAGAAAAGTCCTGTGCTAAAATAAGAACTTTAATTTCCCCTAAATATTCAATCCTTGGATCCCTCTGATTGCAATTTGCTGATGTGCAGAAAAGAGACCCGCTTGGGAGCAAAGTTCTCAGCACTGACACACAGTCAAGTGAACTTAAATCCTAAACCGTCAAAGTCAGCTCTACCATGTCAGTTTCACTTACCTTTGCTGTTTTATAACAGAGTCAAAACCAATGGTTTCTACAGGCTTATTTCCAATTATAACAATCTGCTCTGTTTCCTCTTCCTTTGGTTCATCTTCTAGCACATATCGGTTCTTAATTGCAGTGAGAAAGTCTACTCCAAAATTTACTTTGTTTGGACGAATGAAGGATCCGGCTGTTGGGTGCCTGGAAATGGAGATAAACAGAACAGAGAGAATATCATCTGTGGGGATATTTAAATAAGATCACACGCACAGATATCCTTTATAAATTGTCAGTCTGCCACAAATGTAAAATGTCTGCATTTACAAATATATTAGCAAATAAAAGCAATTAAACAATTTTTAAAAAGAAGGAGAAAGCATCATCCACCAAGAATGGCCATAAGGCAATGGTCTGAAGGTTTTCAAAATTTTCCGTATGCTAAAAAAGGAAAAACAGCATAAAAGGGAATATTTTTTTAAAAGTGTAATTGATACAACTGATCATAAAGCATTGAGAGCTGATGCAAGCAGGTAAAATCCCAATAGATAAACAGATAAGAAATACAGAACAGATAATTCGTAAAACAGGAAAGAGTATTAAAACCACGGAGAAAAGTTTCACCTTGCTAATGATTAAGAAATGCAAACTTGGGGCTTCCCTGGTGGCTCAGTGGTAAAGAATCCTCCTGCCAATGTAGGAGACACGGGTTCAGTCCCTGGCCTGGGAAGACCCCATATGCTGCAGGGCAACAAAGCCCATGCTCCACAACTGCTGAGCCTGTGCTCAAGAGTCCACAAGCCACAGCTACTGAGCCCCCATGGCACAACCATTAAAGCCTGCACGCTTAGAGCCCACGCTCCACACCAGGAGAAGCCACAGCAATGAGAAGCCCATGTAAATAACTAGAGAGTGCCCGCCCCACCGCAACGAGAGAAGATGCTTATGGCGCAACAAACACCCAGCACAGCCCAAATTTAAAATTTAAAAAACGCAAATTCAAACAATGAAACTGTTTTCAATAAAACTGGCAAAAAATAAAGTCCTAACATTCAAAGACTGCAAGGTTGAGTTAGTGGTTGACTGTATAATCATACCCCTGGGAATCTGTCAGCAGGCAAAAATTTAAAAATAAAACAAAACTGCATTTACAAAGATTCTATATAATAGCATTTTTTAAAACTGAGGAATTCAGGAAACCATAAAAATGTCCAGCTGGACAGGAACTATTAAGTAAACCAGATAGATGAGGTCATTAAAGTATTCTAGCTGTAATACTTAAGAAAACTACTTATAGAATAATGCTGAGATTTCTAAAAACTGTTCCAAATTGTACATGACAGAACTACAGAAGAATCTTATCTATGGCTAGACAAAGATTCAATAAGGACACAAAAAAATGAAAACACTTGTGGATAACAGGATTACATACAAAACGTTTCAAATTATAACCTGAACTAAACGAAAGTTCAAATATGGGGATAAAATTAGAGCATGAATATTCTACATTCTACAGAAGTATAAGATATTCTAGCATAATTAATATTTACCACCATTTATATATCTTATATAAATTTATATTTACCATAATTTACATAATTTTAAATTTAAAATTGTTTTATAGCAGTTTTTAGCAATAATTTCAAGAAGAATTTAATAAAAATATTAATCATATTGCCATATGTAAGGACTACTGTCAGGCTTTTCAAGACACTCAAAACAGATCTTTAGACACATTACATTTCACCATCAGCACTGGATCATGGCAACAAGACCTAACTTTCAGGGAAATCCAAGTATGCCTATAAAACGGCTGAAAATGGTAGTATCATTTGATCACAGTAGACAATAAATGATGAAATACACGAATTGCCAAAAATTGTACAATAAACATTATTTTGGCTTATGCCCTTTAACTCTTAGAGAAATCAAACTTCCCTAAAAATCACCATAATGAAAGGGGATGAAATACTACTGACAATAAATTTTGTCCATGTAAACATATACACATTTTTTTCTAGAATGCGGCTCTAGAGAGATTACCAGATTGTGAAAGGTATTTGTAACCCCAGAGTCAGAATGATGCCTCACGGAAAAAGTGGCCCCGAGGTCGTGAGAACCCCAGAGAGGGCGGTGTCCCGGAAGGCGATGGAGACTGGACAATTGCGTCCAGGGCTTCTGGGCACAGAATCTAGCAACTGGACAATGACCCTGAAAGAAGTAGCCGGGGTGGGGCCGTGAGGCGAGTTCCAGTGGGAGGAGACTGGCCTGAGATTACTCTCACACCGAGGAGTTTTATTGGAAAGGGGAGATGTTTTAAGATCGGACAAGGGGTGAAACTTATATGCTGATGAAGATAACCCTACAAAGAGGGGGAAACTATTGATGCAGGAAATTAAATTCTCTGTTGCAGCAACATCACGTTCTGAATCTGTGTTGTCTGCTGGGTATCAGAGGATCACTGTCTACTAGATGCTCCCTAGGAAATATTTCAGTTTTTTGTTTTCTCACATCTTTTTTCATTGTGGTAAAAATCACATAATATAAAACATACTATTTTAACAAATTTAACTGTACACAACATTCACACTGTTAGATACCTCTCACCATCACCAATCTCCCGGATTTTTGACCTTCCTAAATTGAACCTTTTGGGGTGGCAATGAGGAAATGCCCCTCGTCCAAGGTAAGGAGGAGCGGCTGCGCTTTGCTGCAGCAGCCGTGAAAAGATACCCAATATCCAAGGTAAGAGAAACCCAAGTAAGATGGTAGGTGTTGCAAGAGGGCATCAGAGAGGGCAGATACACTGAAACCATAATCATAGAAAATTAGTCAATCTAATCACACTAGGACCACAGCCTTGTCTAACTCAATGAAACTAAGCCGTGCCCTGTGGGGCCACCCAAGATGGGCGGGTCATGGTGGAGAGGTCTGACAGAATGTGGTCCACTGGAGAAGGGAATGGCAAACCACTTCAGTATTCTTGCCTTGAGAACCCCATGAACAGTATGAAAAGGCAGAATGATAGGACACTGAAAGAGGAACTCCCCAGGTCAGTAGGTGCCCAATATGCTACTGGAGATCAGTGGAGAAATAACTCCAGAAAGAATGAAGGGATGGAGCCAAAGCAAAATCAATATGCAGTTGTGAATGTGACTGGTGACAGAAGCAAGGTCCGATGCTGTAAAGAGCAATACTGCACAGGAACCTGGAATGTTAGGTCCATGAATCAAGGCAAATTGGAAGTGGTCAAACAAGAGATGGCAAGGGTGAACATCGACATTCTAGGAATCAGCGAACTAAAATGGACTGGAATGGGTGAATTTAACTCAGATGACCATTATATCTACTACTGTGGGCAGGAATTTCTTAGAAGAAATGGAGTAGCCATCATGGTCAACAAAAGAGTCTGAAATGCAGTACTTGGATGCAATCTCAAAAACAACAGAATGATCTCTGTTTGTTTCCAAGGCAAACCATTCAATATCACCGTAATCCAAGTCTATGCACCAACCAGTAACACTGAAGAAGCTGAAGTTGAACGGTTCTATGAAGACCTAATAGACCTTTTAGACCTAACACCCAAAAAAGATGTCCTTTTCATTATAAGGGACTGGAATGCAAAAGTAGGAAGTCAAGAAACACCTGGAGTAACAGGCAGATTTGGCCTTGGAATACGGAATGAAGCAGGGAAAAGACTAATAGAGTTTGCCGAGAGAATGCACTGGTCATAGCAAACACCCTCTTCCAACAACACAAGAGAAGACTCTACACATGGACATCATCAGATGGTCAACACCGAAATCAGACTGATTATATTCTCTGCAGCCAAAGATTGAGAAACTCTATACAGTCCAAAAAAAAAAAAACAAGACCAGGAGCTGACTGTGGCTCAGATCATGAACTCCTTATTACCAAATTCAGACTTAAATTGAAGAAAGCAGGGAAAACCACTAAACCATTCAGGTATGACCGAAATCAAATCCCTTATGATTATACAGTGGAAGTGAGAAATAGATTTAAGGGACTAGATCTGATATCTATGGACTGAGGTTGGTGACATCGTACAGGAGACAAGGATCAAGACCATCCCCATGGACAACAAATGCAAAAAAGCAAAATGGCGGTCTGGGGAGGCCTTACAAATAGCTGTGAAAAGAAGAGAAGTGAAAAGCAAAGGAGAAAAGGAAAGATATAAGCATCTGAATGCAGAGTTCCAAAGAATAGCAAGGAGAGATAAGAAAGCCTTCCTCAGTGATCAATGCAAAGAAATAGAGGAAAACAACAGAATGGGAAAGACTAGAGATCTCTTCAAGAAAATTAGAGATACCAAGGGAACATATCATGCAAAGATGGGCTCGATAAAGGACAGAAATGGTATGGACCTACCAGAAGCAGAAGATATTAAGAAGAGGTGGCAAGAATACACAGAAGAACTGTACAAAAAAGAGCTTCATCATCAAGATAATCACGATGGTGTGATCACTCACTTAGAGCCAGACGTCCTGGAATGTGAAGTCAAGTGGGCCTTAGAAAGCATCACTACGAACAAAGCTAGTGGAGATGATGGAATTCCAGGTGAGCTATTTCAAATCTTGGAAGATGATGCTGTGAAAGTGCTGCACTCAATATGCCAGCAAACCTGGAAAACTCAGCAGTGGCCACAGGACTGGAAAAGGTCAGTTTTCATTCCAATCCCAAAGACAGGCAATGCCAAAGAATGCTCAAACTACCGCACAATTGCACTCATCTCACACCCTAATAAAGTGATGCTCAAAATTCTCCAAGCCAGGCTTCAGCAATACGTGAACCATGAACTTCCAGATGTTCAAGCTGGTTTTAGAAAAGGCAGAGGAACCAGAGATCAAATTGCCAACATCTGCTGGATCATGGAAAAAGGAAGAGAGTTCCAGAAAAGCATCTATTTCTGTTTTATTGACTATGCCAAAGCCTTTGACTGTGTGGATCACAATAAACTGGAAAATTCTGAAAGAGATTGGAATACCAAACCACCTGATCTGCCTCTGGAGAAACCTATATGCAGGTCAGGAAGCAACAGTTAGAACTGGACATGGAACAAAAACTGGTTCCAAATAGGAAAAGCAGTACGTCAAGGCTGTCTATTTTCACCCTGCTTATTTAACTTCTATGCAGAGTACATCATGAGAAATGCCTGGCTGGATGAAGCACAAGCTGGAATCAAGATTGCCGGGAGAAATATCAATCACCTCAGCTATGCAGATGACACCACCCTTATGGCAGAAAGTGAAGAGGAACTCAAAAACCTCTTGATGAAAGTGAAAGAGGAGAGTGAGAAAGCTGGCCTAAAGCTCAACATTCAGAAAACGAAGATCATGGCATTTGGTCCCATCACTTCATGGGAAATAGATGGGGAAACAGTGGAAACAGTGTCAGACTTTATTTTGGGGGGCTCCAAAATCACTGCAGATTGTGATTGCAGCCATGAAATTAAAAGACGCTTACTCCTTGAAAGAAAAGTTATGACCAACCTAGATAGCATATTCAAAAGCAGAGACGTTACTTTGCTGACTAAGGTCCATCTAGTGAAGGCTATAGTTTTTCCAGTAGTCATGTATGGATGTGAGAGTTGGACTGTGAAGAAAGCTGAGCGCCTAGGAATTGATGTTTTTGAACTGTGGTGCTGGAGAAGACTCTTGAGAGTCCCTTGGACTGCAAGGAGATCCAGCCAGTCCATTCTGAAGGAGATCAGCCCTGGGATTTCCTTGGAAGGAATGATGCTGAAGCTGAAACTCCCATACTTTGGCCACCTCATGCAAAGAGTTGACTCACTGGAAAAGACTTTGATGTTGGGAGGGATTGAGGGCAGGAGGAGAAAAGGACAACAGAGGATGAGATGGCTGGATGGCATCACCGACTCGATAGACGTGAGTCTGAGTGAACTCTGGGAGTTGGTGATGGACAGGGAGGCCTGGCGTGCTGAGATTCATGGGGTCGCAAAGAGTTGGACACGACTGAGCGACTGAACTGAACTGAAAATCACTGCAGATGGTAACTGCAGCCGTGAAATTAAAAGACGCTTGCTCCTTGGAAGAAAAGCTATGACGAACCTAGACAGCATATTAAAAAGCAGAGACATTACTTTGCCAATGAAGGTCTGTCTAGTCAAAGCTATGGCTTTTCCAGTAGTCCTATATGGATATCAGAGTTGGACTGTAAAGAAAGTTGAGTGTCAAAGAATTGACGCTTTTGAACTGCGGTGTTGGAGAAAACCTTGAGGGTCCCTTGGACTGCAAGGAGATCAAATCATTCAATCCTAAAGGAAATCAGTCCTGAATATTCACTGGAAGGACTGATGTTGAAGCTGAAACTACAATACTTTGGCAACCTGATGCAAAGAACTGACTACTTGGAAAAGACCCTGATGCTGGGAAAGACTGAAGGAAGGAGAAGGGGATGACAGAGGATGAGATGGTTGGAAAACATCACCAACTCAAAGGACATGAGTTTGAGCAAACTCTGGGAGTTGGTGATGGACAGGGAAGCCTGGCGTGCTTCAGCCCATGGGGTCAATAAGAGTTGGACACGACTGAGCGACTGAACTGAACTGTTAGAAAGGATCCTAGTGTGAAGAACACAGTTCTGTCTCAATAAAACACATTTCTATCACTTGGCTAAGAAGATTAAATATAGCTAGCCTCATTTTTAGAGGTTCAAAGGAATCTACCTAAGAGATGATCTAATGCAGGACTTCTCAAACTCAACCCAACCAGTCAGTCACTTGGAAAGCTTATTAGAACCCACCTTGGGATGTACACTCAGTGGTACTGGGCTGCAGCCAGGGGATTCTGATGCAGAGCGCCCTCAGCTCCCACTTTAAGAAACTCATCTAATTCAATTCCATTTCCGTTGGAGATACTGGGATCACCATCACTGAGGTACACGAGCTGTGCTTGTGCTAAGCTGCTTTAGTCATGTCCAACTCTTTGCAATGCCATGGACTGTAGGTCACCATGCTCCTCTGTCCATGGGACTCTCCAGGCAAGAATACTGGAGTGGGTTGCTGTGCTCTCTTCCAGGGAATCTTCCAGAGAGGTGCACAGCCAAGACCAAAAGTCGTGGAGTCCTGATGACTAGTGCACTATCCTTTCCTGCATCTCTGTCTCTACTCTCCTCACTACCACAAATTTTAGTAGTTAGTAGATCTGTTACTAGGTATTATTATTTAATGCTGTTTAGTAAAGAAATAAAACAAGCCCTTTAATAATAAATGAGAAAACAACAACGCAAAACAAATGCCATGGTTTTCATTTCTGTCCTAAATTTATACTTTAAAAAACTGTGGTAATGAACAATTCCACAGTATAGTCAAAGCTATAGTTTTCCAGTAGTCATGTGTGGATGTGAGTTGGACCATAAAGAAGGCTGAGCACCAAAGAATTGATGCTTTCAAACTGTGATATTGGAGACGACTCTAGAGAGTCCCTTGGACTGCAAGGAGATCAAACTAGTCAATCCTAAAGGAAATCAACCCTGAGTATTCACTGAAGGACTGATGCTGAAACTGAAGCTCCACTGCTCTGGACACCTGATGCAAGGAACCGACTCATCGGAAAAGACCCTGAAGCTGGGAAAGGTTGAAGCTAGGAGGGAAAGGGGACAACTGAGGATGACATGGTTGGATGGGATCATCATCTCAACGAACATGAGTTTGAGCAAGCTCCGGGAGATGGCGAAGGACAGTGAAGCCTGGCGTCCTGCAGTCCATGGGGTTGCAAAGAGTTGGATACAACTGAGCGACTTAACAACAACGAACAATTCAAGACTAGACCTTTATTAGAGCTTAGGTTTGGCTGCAGGCAGAGGAAAGGAGTCAGCAATGGTGTTGGATGGTTGCAAAGTAGAAGCTATGCCTTTTTCAGATCAAGGTCAGTCTCCTCTGCAACATGCCTGGCAGGTCTCTCAGAAAACAAAACGGTGCTGCAAACACTGAAAAATACCAGCTGAATGAGTGCCCATCAATAACCATACATCTCCAAAGGTGAACTAGTAATTCGTAAAGATTCCACAGGAAAACTATCAAGATGTTGCATCTGAACTCTGAAAGCCTGAACCCTGTCTAAAGAGAAAATATTGGGGAGGGGAAGGAGTGAAGCGGGCAAAGCAAAAATTTTTTTTCTTATAAACACTCAGCATGTTCAAGGTCCTGCCTCCTTCTGCCCAACAATTACAGGATGCAGGTAGCAAAATTCACATCCTGACCGTGGCCCTTGCAGAAACAGAAGACTCTCACAGAGCACTGTAATCAAGGTTAGATCTGCCCACCAGAGGTCTCAGATGAAATTCAGGTGCCCAGTTAAACCTGGGTTTCAGACAATGTTTTTCAATTGAATTTCAATTGTTTTCTGCATCTTTATTCAGTATGATGCATGTCCCATGCTTACACTAAAAAAGGATTCACTGCTTATCTGAAATCCAAATTTCACTATGAGTTTTTCTGTTTTTATTTACTGAAACAAGCAACTCTACTCAAAGGTAAAGGGAGACCAACAGAGCCCAGAAGGCCCACAGTAAACAGTTTTTTAAAACTGGGGATAGTTTAAATGCCGAGTGCTGGGAAAGACTGGGTCCCTGGGGAGTATCAGCTAAATGTTGATCTTGATACCTTTCTTGTTTCAAGCTTGCCCAGAGCCTTCTCACCAAGACTGCATAACTAACATTCACCCTGAGAGAACTATTCACTCATTTAACATATACAGAGATTTGACCTGGTGAACTCATTTTCCCAGCAGGGGAGAAAGAAAAAAAAGGCCACTAGATAGGCATCTTTTTACACATTCCTTCTGATCGTCACAATTTCTATTTTGCCCTGATTCATGGAAAGGTTCCGAAAACAAAATCTCTCTCTTTACCTTTTACGGAGATTCACCCCACCTGTAACCTATCAGCACACTTAGTGATTATTTTAAACATTCTTCTATCACTTTACACCACATGCTCAGTCGTTCAGTTGTGTCCAACTCTTTGCAGCCCCATGGCCCATAGCCTATAGAATCCTATATCCATGGGATTTTCCAGGCAAGGACATTGGAGCAGGTTGCCATTTCCTATTCCAGGGGATTTTCCCAACCCAGGGATCAAACCCATGTCTCTTACGTCTCCTGCATTGGCAGACGCATTCTTTACCACAAGCACCACCTTGGAAGCACTTTATACCATACCAGGAGAGTATTTTACTTATTTTTAAATTAATTTTATTGCAATATAGTTGCTTTACAGTGTATACAGTCAATTCTCATTCAGTTCAGTTCAGTGGCTCAGTCCTTGCAACCCCATGAACCACAGCACGCCAGGCCTCCCTGTCCATCACCAACTCCCGGAGTTCACTCAGACTCATGTCCATCGAATCCGTGATGCCATCCAGCCATCTCATCCTCTGTCGTCCCCTTCTCCTCCTGCCCACAATCCCTCCCAGCATCAGAGTCTTTTCCAATGAGTCAACTCTTTGCATGAGGTGGCCAAAGTATGGGAGTTTCAGCTTCAACATCAGTCCTTCCGATGAACACCCAGGACTGATCTCCTTTAGGATGGACTGGCTGGATCTCCTTGCAGTCCAAGGGACGCTCAAGAGTCTTCTCCAACACCACAGTTCAAAAGCATCAATTCTTCAATGCTCAGCTTTCTTCACAGTCCAACTCTCACATCCATACACGACCACTGGAAAAACCATAGCCTTGACTAGACGGACCTTAGTCGGCAAAGTAATGTCTCTGCTTTTGAATATGCTATCTAGGTTGGTCATAACTTTTCTTCCAAGGAGTAAGCGTCTTTTAATTTCATGGCTGCAGTCACCATCTGAAGTGATTTTGGAGCCCCCCAAAATAAAGTCTGACACTGTTTCCACTGTTTCTCCATCTATCTCCCATGAAGTGATGGGACCAGATGCCATGATCTTCGTTTTCTGAACGTTGAGCTTTAAGCCAACTTTTTCACTCTCCTCTTTCACTTTCATCAAGAGGCTTTTTAGTTCCTCTTCACTTTCTGCCTTAAGGGTAGTGTCATCTGCATATCTGAGGTTATTGATATTTCTCCCGGCAATCTTGATTCCAGCCTGTGCTTCTTCCAGCCCAGCGTTTCTCATGATGTACTCTGCATATAAGTTAAATAAGCAGGGTGACAATAGACAGCCTTGAGGTACTCCTTTTCCTATCTGGAACCAATCTGTTGTGCCATGTCCAGTTCTAACTGTTGTTTCCTGACCTGCATATGGTTTCTCAAGAGGCAGGTTAGGTGGTCCGGTATTCCCATCTCTTTCAGAATTTTCCACAGTTTATTGTGATCCACACAGTTAAAGGCTTTGGCATAGTCAATAAAACAGAAATAGATGCTTTTCTGGAACTCTCTTCGTTTTTCCATGATCCAGCAGATGTTGGCAATTTGATCTCTGGTTCCTCTGCCTTTTCTAAAACCAGCTTGAACATCTGGAAGTTCACAGTTCACATACTACTGAAGCCTGGCTTGGAGAATTTTGAGCATTACTTTACTACTGGCGTGTGAGATGAGTGCAATTGTGCGGTAGTTTGAGCATTCTTTGGCATTGCCTGTCTTTGGGATTGGAATGAAAACTGATCTTTTCCAGTCCTGTGGCCACTGCTGAGTTTTCCAAATTTGCTGGCATACTGAGTGCAGCACTTTCACAGCATCATCTTCCAAGATTTGAAATAGCTCACCTGGAATTCCATCATCTCCACTAGCTTTGTTCGTAGTGATGCTTTCTAAGGCCCACTTGACTTCATATTCCAGGATGTCTGGCTCTAAGTGAGTGATCACACCATCGTGATTATCTTGATCGTGAAGATCTTTTTTGTACAGTTCTTGTGTGTATTCTTGCCACCTCTTCTTAATATCTTCTGCTTCTGTTAGGTCCATACCATTTCTGTCCTTTATTGAGCCCATCTTTCCAAGAAATGTTCCCTTGGTATCTCTAATTTTCTTGAAGAGATGTCTAGTCTTTCCCATTCTGTTGTTTTCCTCTATTTCTTTGCATTAATCGCTGAGGAAGGCTTTCTTATCTCTCCTTGCTATTTTTTTGGAACTCTGCATTCAGATGCTTATATCTTTCCTTTTCTCTTTTGCTTTTTGCTTCTCTTCTTTTCAAAGCTATTTGTAAGGCCTCCTCAGACAGCCATTTTGCTTTTTTGCATTTCTTTTCCATGGGGATGGTCTTGATGCCTGTCTCCTGTACAGTGTCACGAACCTCAGTCCATAGTTCATCAGGCACTCTATCTGTCAGATCTAGTCCCTTAAGTCTATTTCTCACTTCCACTGTATAATCATAAGGGATTTGATTTAGGTCATACCTGAATGGTCTAGTGGTTTTCCCTGCTTTCTTCAATTTAAGTCTGAATTTGGCAATAAGGAGTTCATGATCTGAGTCACAGTCAGCTCCTGGTCTTGTTTTTGCTGACTGTATAGAGCTTCTCCATTTTTGGCTCCAAAGAATATAATCAATCCGATTTCAACGTTGACCATCTGATGATGTCCATGTGTAGAGTCTTCTCTTGTGTTGTTGGAAGAGGGTGCTTGCTATGACCAGTGTGTTTTCTCGGCAAACCTCTATTAGTCTTTGCCCTGCTTCATTCTGTATTCCAAGGCCAAATTTGCCTGTTACCCCAGGTGTTTCTTGACTTCCTACTTTTGCATTCCAGTCCCCTATAATGAAAAGGACATCTTTTTTGGATGTTAGTTCTAAAAGGTCTTGTAGGTGTTCACAGAACCGTTCAACTTCAGCTTCTTCAGTGTTACTGGTTGGGGCATAGACTTGGATTACTGTGATACCCAATGGTTTGCCTTGGAAATGAACAGAGATTATTAGTTATCTATTTTATACAGAGTATCAATAGTGTTGCTGCTGCTGCTGCTAAGTCACTTCAGTCATGTCCGACTCTGTGCCACCCCATAGACGGCAGCCCACCAGGCTCCCCCGTCCCTGGGATTCTCCAGGCAAGAACACTGGAGTGGGTTGCCATTTCCTTCTTCAATGCATGAAAGTGAAAAGTCAAAGTGAAGTTGCTCAGTCATGCCCGACTCTTTGCAACCCCATGGACTGCAGCCCCAGGCTCCTCCGCCCATGGGATTTTCCAGGCAAGAGTACTGGAATGGGGTACCATTGCCCTCTCCAATATGTCAATCTCCATCTCCCAGTCATCCCAGTCCCTAAGAAGACTATTTTATACTGATTTATTCATGCTCATTCAAGAACTTCAAAATACTTCTCGACAATCTTAGGCTACACACAGTAAATCAAGGGGCTTCCATTTGTTAAGTCAGCCGGTATCATGGATAAAGTTTGAGACACCATGTCCCCTCTGATGCCAAGTATAAATTCTATTCATGGTGCTGAAGAACACATTTTAAGATTTCTTGATCACCAGAAAAGAGAAATCATATAATTACCTAGAAAGCAAACATTTTCAATAACAGCTGAGGGTAGAATACTGACCCAAACAGTTCTAAGAGTTTAGAGTATAGGTTGTTTAGGTTGAGAAAAAAGCATTGGAAATCCAGACACAAGGTACAGAGAACTTCAAGCTTCATCACCTTAACTGAACCACTCAATTACTCAAAAGACAAGAGATGGAGAAAATGAAGCACCCAAGAGAGACAGTGATGACTGGTTCACGGCTGTACATTCGGGGTAAACCTGTATACTACTACTGTACACTGGAAAAGTCACAAATACTAATTATGGGCACTTGCTATTATAAACAAGAGACTGCCATATTTACCTTAGGTTATACAGAAATCAAACTGAAAATAAACACGACGTGAAATTACCAGCACCCATGTTGAGAGGGAAGAAAACACGGAAGAATGTATGCCCTGCGCTGGGCTTTGAAAACCACCCTATCTGTTCCCAAGGTCTGCCCTCAAGCGGCAGGGTGTCACCCCAGCAACCTGAGATGCTGGGGAGACTCAAGAAGCAGGGGGTTTCCAAACACCCAATTCAATATACCCTGATATCCTGCTTACGGTGCAGAGGCCAGCAAACCAGTCTTCACAAGACACGTGTGAAAGCACGTAACTGCATGTCTAACACGCTGGTGGCCACTCGATATTAACACATGCTTCTGAAGAGATGGAGATTTGAGTTCTGCTATTGAGAGGGCAACTTCTGATTCACTTGCCTCATTTAAAATGGGTATACCAGCTTTTTCGCCATTTACCTATTTCACAAGTCTAAGATGAGAACATTTATCATCTGGCAACGCTGAACTGCTCTGGCTTCATGAAAACAGCATCAAAGCATTAAAATGCTTACTGTGTTTAAAAAAAAAAACAAAACTGTAATTATGGTTTTCCAAGTAAAATTTGAAATATGAAGGAAGACTCCAATAAAGTTAGTACGAGATCCAAATTAACTTAATAACAAGTACATGTGATATAAGCTATTTTGTCTGATTTAGAGATTCCAAGATACTGACATAATCTTTACTAGTTGAAGCCATGTTCAAATGAATATTAACGTCAGTATTAACAACTATAAAGGAAAAGGCCATTCCTTTAGTTTAGATCACTGGTTATCCACCATATCAGACCCAATGCACCCTATTACACTGCCTCCAGAACAACCTGAAATGGAATTACCTACCCATATAGGATTTCCAAGTCAAGAAAAATGCCCATTTCACTAAAACAAAAGTAATTTAAAATCAGATAATATGTATTTCGACATGTAGATGCTCAGGCAAGGCTATAACTAGGAGACACTAAAAAACAAGGAGATGCTTATTTCAAGAGTAAGAACTGAAACACCAAGTCCACACCCTTCAGCACTTCAGGGCAAATCCCACATCTGCCAGGACTGATGCGATCTTCAACTGTACTACTCAGAGACTGAAAATGTCATCACATCCAGAGACCACTAAGGACATGTAGCCATGGATGATCTGGGAGGTGCTGGAGCAGGCTCCACAGGACGCACTCCCTCAACGGAGGCTGCATGAGGGCATGGTCCAGGTAAGGCATCTATACGCCCGGCTAAGAAATTTCTATTTCCACACCTTTCTAAACACATAAATTGCTCCCTTCATCTCCATAAACTCTTGACAGATTCTGAGCCGGCCTTGTGACATATGTGTCATCACCACTGGCCTCTAGGAATATGCCAATTCTTCTATCCTGACTTTTCAAAATTACAGACTGCTGAACTAGCAAACAGTTTGCAATTATCTAATTCTGACCTTCATTTTAGAGGTCAGTAAAGTTAGATTTGTTTAGGGTTCTAAAGATTGTTAAAACCAACGCATGAACCTGCTTGATTTCCAGGAATGTGTTCACTGTACAACATTTAAACAATGATAAGCTTAATATTCCCCTTCAGGGATCATAGCCTTTCCATGGTGAAGGGGCTTGCGTAATTCAATGAAGCTATGAACTATGTCGTGCAGGGCCACCCAAGGTGGACAGGTGACAGGGATGAGCTCTGACAAAACATGGTCCACTGGAGGAGGAAATGGCAAACTACTTCAGGATTCTTGCTGCAAGAACCTCATGAACAGTATAAAAAAGGAAAAAGATATGACACCGTAAAATGAGTCCCCTAGGTTGGAAGGTGTCCAATATGCTACTGGGAAAGAGCAGATGGAAATTACTAATATCTCCAGAAAGAATAAAGCAGCTGGGCCAAAGCAGAAATGATGCTCAGTTATTGATGTGTCTGGTGGTGAAAGTAAAGTCTGATGCTATAAAGAACATTACTGCACAGAAACCTGGAATAGTTAGGCCCATGAATTAAAGTAAATTGGACGTCAACCAGGAGATGACATGAGTGAACATCGACTTCTTAGCAATCAGTGAACTAAAATGGATGGGAATGGGCGAATTTAATTCAGATGACCATTATATCTACTACAGTGGGCAAGATTCCCTTAGAAGAAATAGAGTACCCATCAGAGTACACAAAAGAGTCCAAAATGCAGTACTTGGGTACAATTTCAAAAACGACAAACCATTCAGTATCACAGTAATCTAAGCCTATGCTCCAACCACCAAGGGCAAAGAAGCTGAAGTTAAACAGTTCAGCTACAGCTCAGCTATAGCTAAAGACCTACAAGAACTTCTAGAATGAACACACAGAAAAAGACGTCCTTTTCATCATAGGGGAATGGAATGCAAAAGCAGGAAGTCAAAAGATACCTGGAGTAACAGGCAAGTTTGGCCTTGGAGTCCAAAATGAAGGCGGGTAAAGGCTAACAGAGCTTTGCTAAGAGAATACACTGGTCATAGAAAACAGCTTCTTTCAACAACACAAGAGATGACTCTACACATAGACATTATGAGATGGTCAATACAAAATTAGACTGATTATGTTCTTTGCAGCCAAAAACAGAGAAGCTCTACATAGTCAGCAAGAAAAAAAAAAGACCTGGAGCAACTGCAGCTCAGATCGTCAGCTCCTTACTGAAAAATTCAGGCTTAAATTGAAGAAAGTAGGGACAACAGGAGAAGGCAATGGCAACCCACTCCAGTCCTCTTGCCTGGAAAATCCCATGAATGGAGGAGCCTGGTAGGCTACAGTCCATGGGGTCTCGAAGAGTCGGACACGACTGAGCAACTTCACTTTGACTTTTCACTTTCCTGCACTGGAGAAGGAAAGGGCAACCCACTCCAGTGTTCCTACCTGGAGAATCCCAGGGACGGGGGAGCCTAGTGGGCTGCCATCTATGGGGTCACACAGAGTCAGACACGACTGATGCGACTTAGCAGCAGCAGGGACAACCACTAGGCCATTCAGGTATGATGAATCAGACCCCTTATGGTTATATAGTGGATGTGATAAACATATTCAAGGGACTGAACTTATTCAATCCCAGATCTGGTAGACAGAGCACCTAAAGAACTATGGATGGAGGCTCGTAACACTGTATGGGAGGTAGGGACCAAAACCACCCCAAAGTAAAAGAAATGCTAAGAAGGCAAAGTGGTTGTCTGAGGAGGCCTTACAGGTAGCTGAGGAAAGAAGGAAAACAAAAGACAAGGGAGAAAAGGAAAGATATACCCAACTGGGTGCAGAGTTTTAGAGAACAGCAAGGAGAGATAAGAAGGCCTTCTTACAATGCAAACAGAATGGGAAAGATTAACGATCTCAAGAAAACTGGAGGTATCTAGGGAACATTTCATGCAAAGATGGGCACAATGAAGGACAGAAACGCTAAGGATCTAAGAGAACCAGAACAGATAAAGAGGTGGTAAGAATACACAGAAGAACTATACAAAAAAGGTCTTAAAGATCCGGATAACCATGATGGTGTGGTCACTCATCTAGACCAGACAACTTGGAGTATGCAGTCAAGTGGGCCTTAGGAAGCATTACTATGAACAAAGCTGGTGGAGATGATGGAATTTCAGCTGAGCTATTTAAAATCCTTAAAGATGATGCTGTTAAAGTGCTGTACTCAATACATCAGCAAATCTAGAAAACTCAACAGTGGCCACTGGACTGGAAAGGTCAATTTTCATTCTAATCCCAAAGAAGAACAACCCCAAAGAATGTTCAAAGGACTGTACTTCTGCATTCATTTCACGTGCTAGTAAGGTTATCCTCAATATCCATCAAGCCAGGCTTCAACAGTACATGAACAGAGAACTTCCAGATGTACAAGCTGGGTTCAGAAAAGGCAGAGAAACTAGAGATTAAAATTCCAACACTTTGATTATAGAGAAAGGAAGGGAATCCCAGAAAAACATCTACTATTGCTTCCTTGACTACACTAAAGCTTTTAACTATATGGATCACAACAAACTATGGAAACATCTTAAAGAGATGAAAGTACCAGATCATTTTACCTGCCTCCTGAGAAACCTGTATGCAGGTCAAGAAGCAACAGTTAGAATCAGACATGGAACAATGGACTGGTTCAAAACTGGGAAAGGAGTACAACAAGGCTATATATTATTACTCTGCTTATTTAACTTATATTCAAAGTACATTATGTGAAATGCTGGGGTGGATGAATCACAAGCTGGAATCAAGACTGCTGAGAGGAATATCAACAACCTCAGATATGCAGATGATACCACTCCAATGGCCGAAAGTGAATAGGAACTAAAGAGCCTCCTGAGGAGGATGAAAGAAGAGAGAGAAGAAGCTGGCTTAAAACTCAACATTCAAAAAACTAAGATCATAGCATCCGATCCCATCACTTCATGACAAATAGAAGGAGAAAAAGTGGAAGCAGTGATGGATTTTATTTTCTTGGGCTCCAAAATCACTGCAGACAGTGACTGCAGCCATGAAATTAAAAGATGCTTGCTCCTTGGAAGTAAAACTATGACAAACCCAGAGTATAAAAAAGCAGAGACATCACTTTGCTGACAAAGATCCATCTAATCAAAGCTATGGTTTTTTCCAGCAGTCATGTACGGATGTGAGAACTGGACCATAAAGAAGGCTGAGTGCAGAAGAATTGATGTGTTCAAACTGTGATGATGGAGATGCCTCATGAGAGCCCCTTAGACTGCAAGATCAAACCGGTCAATCCTAAACACTCAATGGATGCTTGAAATTCCAACAGTTTGGCCAACAGTCAGCTGATGTGAAGAGCCGACTCACTGGAGAAGATTGCGGACAAAAGGAGAAGGGAGGGACAGAGGATGAGATGGTTAGATAGCATCACTGACTCGATGGACATGAATCTAAGCAAATTCTAGGGGATAGTGAAGGACAGGGAAGCCTGGCATACTGCAGTCCATGGTGTTACAAAGAGTTGTACAAGACTTAGCAACTGAACAGCAACAAAGCTTAATATTAAAAGGTTCTTGCAAGAAATTGAAACTTAGGGAAAATAAACACCAATAAAAATTTGAAAGCCTGCCTGAAATTCCCCACCATCCTTTTCAGAGTTTCACATAGTTTCTCTGAAATCAAACAGGTAAAAATATCAGTAGCACTATAATGTGTCATTCTTTTCATGACAATAGCTTTTTAAAATAGTGGCCTAGCATTCCACTATTTGGATGTTCTATATTTTGTTTAATTACCTAGTTCTTATTGGCTATCTTGTTAATGAACCATAAGAAGTGTTCATATCCATTCAATAAAAAAAGAAAAAACCACCACAAGACAAAAATACACAAAAAAGACAGAGAAAGCAATCCCACTTGTAAGGTTAAGACTGAGAGTTTTAAAAACAAGGAAAAAGGACTCCCCTGGTGGTCGAGCAGTTAAGAATCCTCCTGCCATGCAGGGGACACGGATTCAATCCCTGGTCCAAGAAGATTCCACATGCTTCGCGGCAACTAAGCTCCCAGGAGCTGCAACTGCTGAGGCACACACGCCCTAGAACCCCTGCTCCACTGCGAGAGAAGCCGCTGCAATGAGAAGCCTGCACACTGCAGCTAGAGCACAGCTCCCACCTGCCGCAGTTAGAGAAAGCCCGCCCTCAGCACAGCCGAAAATAAACAAACAAAAAGCACAACAAACTAAAAATAAAAGCAAGGAAAAAATCCTACAAACAGTGTGGGCTTTTTAGAATACACCAAATTCTACATTATAACCACCCCAAGAGTCAAACGCCTCTTCTTCTCCATCCCCCTTTATTCAACCATTAAATATCCTCCTACATAACCATGTCAGGGACTTCCATGGGATTCCGGCAAGAACCCCTTCCAATTCAGGGAACTTGGGTTCAATCCCTGGCCGGGGAGCTCAGATCCCACATGCCAGGGGGCAAATAAGCCTGTGCGCTGCAACTGGAGGGCAGCGAGAGTGCCAAACGAAGACCCCAGAGCTGCAGCTACGAGCCGACGCAACCAGATAAACACACAGACATTTTAGAAGTAAACAAAGATAACCAGGCCAGTTCAGAATGGAGAATTACCTGCATTTAAAATACACAGTCCCTTCGTGGCTTCCATCGTGCTTTCCCCGCTCAGGATTGTCCCATTCTACTCCTAACCAGGGTCCTGGCAGAACAAGAAAACCCAAACGAGAAATTAGAACAAGGTGAGGCTCCATTTTTCTGCAACCAAATACAGTTTGCAACGGAAACATATCACACAGACACCACTGGGGAAGAAAGAAGTCTTTAGAAAAAAAAGTAACCTTGGACACAGGACTTTATCAGCAAAGGCAACAGTAAGTTTGGTTCAAAAAAAACCAACAAAAAATACAACTGCAGAAAATAACTATAGCTACTGAGCACGTATGTGCCAGAAACTTTGCTTTATTTCATGTTATCCTTACAACAGACATTTCATCTTTACAAACGAGATGTTACCATTATCCTATTTTTAACAGTTCCTGAACAAATACACACTTTTTTGAGTCCTAGCCTAGCAATATGCTGTTCATAAAGTAAAATTATATATATATAAAAGTAGTATTTTTCTTCAGTATAGGTAAAATAACACCCAAAGTCACACATCTTCAGGTCATTCTAATTGCAGAAGCCAATACTTACCCACCATACTATGTCATGTATAACTCGTATCTCGTATTTGCAAAGCACATTCAGTTTTCAGAGTGTTCTCTTACCTTCCCCTCTCTCTTCTCCCTCTATTTATTAAGTACCCACTGTCCCATGGACAGAGGAGCCTGGTAGGTTATAGTCCAAGGCACCGCAAAGAATCAGACATGACTGAAGTGACTTAGCATGCACACGCACACACACACACACACACACACACACACACAGAACTGTGCCAGGTGCAAAAGTATGTGAGACAAAGAGTTTCACTTCTGAAAAAAAAAAAAAAAGTTTCACTTCTGGATCTACCCTCCTGTGGAGAACTAGAAAATCTAGATAAACAATTTTTAAAAATCACTTGACACCAATCAGAATGGCTTGTGTCAACAAAACAAAAGAGAAAATAAGTGCTGGCACGGACAGGGAGACAGCGTTAATTTTATGCATTGTTCGTGGGAATGTAAAATAGTGTGGCAACTGTGGAAAACAGTACAGTGCTTCCTCCGCAAAGCTGCACGCAGAATCATCACCCAGCCTAGTGATTCTACCTCTGGGCAAACACCCCAAGAACTGACAGCAGGGACTCAAACAGGTATTAGTGTACTTGTGTTCACAGCAGCATTATTCAAAACAGCCAGAAGTGAATGGATGAATGGATAAACAAAGTGTCCAATGGCGGATCAATTACTAAACAAAATGTGGTCTGTCCATACAATGGAATATTATTCAGTCTTAAAAAGGAACGAAATTCTGACATTCTACAACATGGATGACCCCTAAAGACCTTATGCTAAGTGAACTAAGCCAGACACAAAAAACAAACAATACATGCATGCTAAGTCATTTCAGTCATGTCTGATTCTTTGCGACCCCATGGACTGCAGCCCACCGGGCTCCTTTGTCCATAGGACGCCCGAAGCAAGAATACTGGAGTGGGTCGCCATTTCCTCCTTCAGGGGATCTTCTGGACCCAAGGACTGAATTCACATCTCTTACGTCTCCTGCAGCGGCAGGCAGGTTCCTTACCACTAGAGTCACCTGGGTTTTCTTCAGAAAGAGAGAAATGTTCAGTCCTTCACCCCAAAGTCCATGCACTCACCACCTGGTCCCCCTATCACCTGGCACTTTAGACCCAGATCCACCTGGCACCTGCCTGCCACCGAGGGCCCGCATGCCTGAAGCTGCCACCCCCGAGGCACTCTCCCTAGGGCGCTGGCACACCGACAAAGGAGTCCACAAGGTCTCAGCACCGGCTGCGGCTGCTGTGCGCAAGCAACTGTCCGGGGGTGGGGCGGCAGGACACTGGGCTTGGCTCGTCTAGCACAAACCAATTTGAAGCTGAATACAATTGTATAAACTGAGTCATTTCTGATTAACTCTGCTAAAACCACATCATGAAACTAGAGCATAAAGAACTCTCTTCAGAAAGAAACCCAAGTCTCCAGATAATAGGTTCATATCCAATACTGATGACCAGGCATCATAACTGGGGCTGATAAAAATTAACTCAAATACAGAAGTCATGTCCTACAATTAAAATAAACCCCAATGCCCCTGCTATGGACTTGTGGGGGGGGAGGGAACACTGAATATTCTGATTCATAAGGTATTCTGACTCCTATTGAAGTTAAAGGGGTCATACTGAAAACCTTGAAAACATGTGTGTTTACAGCTGAGTACATTAGGGCAAAATTGAGACCAATGTTAGGTCCAAATAGAAAAAAACCTAGACGTATGGGAGGAATTTTAACCGGGTTTCCTTTGCAGTGAGGTCCCACGTTCAACTCAGCTCAACCTAGAACAGACGACGGCCGTAGAAAGGAAGCCAGTCGACCAACTCTTGAGGTCATACACAGAGAAGAGGGGACGTGGTGTAGAATCAGGGTGGTCAATAGGACGGGTCCCCAGTCCTTCCTGGGACCCCTGCAGCCCCCAACCCCAGAGCCCCTGCCCCAAACCACGGAATCTGTCAGGATTTCTAACTTGGGGTGTTTCCACTTCCACAACCCCCCAGGCAATGGGGAGTGAGGGGTCTGAGAACTTCTGGCTCCGTTTCCTGGGCCGTGATGGGGATGGCATCCTCAGCCACCCAGATAGGACCTCATCCTACCCGCCAGCGCCTCCCCACACACAAAGGCAGCTGAATTGGCGGCGGGGAGGTGGGAGGCAGTACTCGGCACTCCAGGTTCAGTGGGGTGTCCGGGCCTCTGCCCTGGAAACCCAATTGTGTGTGTGGTTCAGTCACAGCAGAGATGAAGTCTGGGGCCACCTATATGAGATGCCTAGAATACTCAAATGCATAGAAACAGAAAGTGGAATGGTGTTTGGCAGGAGCTGAGGGGAGGGTAGAACAGGAAGTTACTGCTTAATGGCTACAGGGTTTCACTTCTGTAAAATGAAGAGGGTTCTGGAGATGAATGGTGATGACGACTGTACAACATTATTCTACTTAAAAATCACTCAACTATACAATTAAAGGTGACTAAAATGTTAAGTTCAGTTATGTATAACTTACCACAATTTAAAATATACACACGCATATATATATGTTTTAAACCACCACAGAGCTAAAAAGGCACTGAAGAATTACAAGGCCAAAATCTGAGAGAAGAGGGAAACCTAGAGTTAAGCGAAGCCTTAGAGCAACTTTTTTCCCTTGGGCATCTGCTGATTCTGACAGAAAAGGCTGAAAAGCTAAAAAGCTGAACAAAGCTTTGTTCAGCTTTGGATAGAGCTTTTGAGGGACTAAGGCTTCCCTAGTGGCTCAGCTGGTAAAGAATCTGCCTGCAATGCAGGAGACCCGGGTTCAATCCCTGGGTTGGAAAGATTCCCTAGAGAAGGAAATAATAACCCGCTCCAGTACTCTTGCCTGGAGAATCCCATGGACAGAGGGGCCAGGCAGGCTACAGCCCATGATTGCAAAGAGTCAGACATGACTGTGTGACTAACTTTCACTTTCACTTTTGAGGGCGTAAGAGATAAATAATGAAAACCAGGGTCTCTCAAGGAAGGTGGAGGTTGCAAGAAACTCTCTAGGTTTTGTTCTGGGGCTTGAAATGCTTTCAACCTAAGAGCAAGAAGGAACCAACCTAAACAGACTAACCCCTGTACCGACTGAAGGTTGACTTCAAACAATCACATTCCCAGATGTGCTTAGGTGATCTGGGATTGCTGTGGACTTTCTGCATCTGCCAGAGTCCACTTCAGTCCTCTCTGGAAGAAGATACCACCCCTGCAAAGCTCAAATTACAACTCTTCACAACCAATATCTGGCACTCAAAGAAAACCAACTAAGCACAGAAAAACACAAGAGTCTATGACTGGAAACCAAGAAAAACAATAGCCAACAGAAACGGACTAAAGAGAGATTGCACCCAACTGTGTCAAGAGAGGCTGCAACATGGTAAAGAACTTGAACTTCATCCTGCTTCTCCAGAGAAACCTATAAGCATGGAGAAAAGAAGCCATCACAGACGGGCAACAGGCACATAAAAGACGCGCATCATTGCTAACTATTAGAGAAATGCAAATCAAAGCTACAATGAGGTACCACTTCACACCAGTCAGAACGACAACCATTAAAAAGTCTACAGATAACAAATACTGGAGAGGGTGTGGGGAAAGGGGAGCCCTCCTACACTGTTGGTGGGAATGCAAATTGGTGCAGCTACTGTGGGAAACAATATGGACGTTCCTCAAAAAACTAAAAATAGAGCTAACATATGGCCCAGCAATCCCACTCCTAGACATGTATCCAGACAAGAATTAAAGAATTTTAAAAACTCTTAATTCAAAAAGATACATGACCCCCATGTTCACAGCAGCACTATTTACCATAGCCAAGACACAGAAGCGACCTAAACGCCCATCAACAGATGGATGGATAAAGAGATGGTATATGTACACAATGAAATGTTACTTAGCCCTTACAAAGAATGAAATAATACCATCTGCAGCAACATGGATGAATCTAGAGATTATCATACTAAGCAAAGTAAATCAGAGAAAGACAAATACCACATGATATCACTTATATGTGGAAGCCACAATATGATACAAATGAACATATCTAAAGAACAAAAACTCACAGAAGAAGAGAACAGACTTGCGGTTGCCAGGTGTGGGGGTGGCAGGCAGGGAAGGATTAGAAGTTTGGGATTAGCAGCTGCAAACTATCATATGTGAGATGGATAAACAACAAGGTCTTACTGTACAGAATGGGGAACCATGTTCAATATCCTGTGATAATTAAGCCATAATAGGAAAAAAATTAGAAAGAATATATATATATATATATGTAAAACTGAATCACTTTTCTGTAGAGCAGAAAATAAAAACAACATTGTAAATCAACTATAATTCAATAATTTTTTTTTAATTCAGAAGAAAGAAAACTGGATACTGAAAGATCAAAAATCACTAACAACAACAACAACAAAAAGCTGAAGGAGGGTGGATAAGAAGCATTAAAAGAGGATAGGAGAGAATAATTGAAAAAGTAGTAGTCAAGTAGCTTTTTTCCTTGCAGCAAAAAGAAAAAGATGCAATCCTCTTGTTCAGTAGTAAAATCATCTCCGTTTTTCCCCATTCCCTGAGCTAACAATAATTTGTCACAGAGTGTTTGTTTGTATAAAGGGCATTAAGATAATGAAGAACACATCACACTTGATAGCATCTTTATAACATATTCACTGGTGTTTCAGAAGTGGCTATTTCTTAATTCAAGCCTCAACCGAAGTTCAGGATAGAAAGCTTGGTTTTGTAAGGGCTCAGATGGTTTTATTTTGCTTTCTGGTGGCTTCCTGATGCAACCAAAGGAATAAAAACTTCATCTTAAAATGGGACATCAGAATCATCTAGGGAGCACATTTTAAGTGATGAGTCCTGGAACTTAACTCTGAAATAGTGAATTAGAATCTCTCCATGTCCAAACTGAGAATTCATATTTTTAACAAGACCCCAGGAACGCTGCATTAGACTCCCCTTGGTAGACATGTTACCTTGGCTAGACTTCTTTCTACAGTGAAATGACAGTGATTCCAAACTGAAGTCACTTATAATAAACCAAACAACAGGTATTCTATTTATCTGTTACTAGTCCTACAGCACATGGTTGATAAGGGTAATAGTTTCGTCAAACAAAGAGCACATTTTCTGTCATTGAGGGCCAGTAATCACAGATTTTATATTCATCACATTGATGACTGCAAAGTATTATGCCCTAACAAAAACCAACACATTATTATTTTCCTATAGATGAAAATTAAGTGTTCTAAGAACATTTTAAAAAGTATTTTTTCCTAATTCATTGTAATAACGATAATCAGTCAGTCACTTCAGTCACTCAGCAGTGTCTGACTCTTTGCGATCCATTGGACTGCAGCGTGCCAGGCTTCCCTGTCCGTCACCAACTCCTGGAGCTTGCTCAAACTCGTATCCATTGAGTCAGTGATGCCATCCAACCATCTCATTTTCTGTCGTCCCCTTCTCCTCCTGCCTTCAATCTTTCCCAGCATCAGGGTCTTTTCCAAGTAGTCAGTTCTTGGCATCAGATGGCCAAAGTATTGGAGTTTCAGCTTCAACATCAGTCTTTTCAATAAATATTTAGTACTGATTTCATTTACGATTGACTAGTTTGATCTCCTTGCAGTCTAAGGGACCCTCAAGAGTTTTCTCCAGCACCACAGTTCAAAAGCATCATTCCTTCAGGACTCAGCTTTCTTTATAGTCCAACTCTCACATCCATACATGACAACTGGAAAAAACACAGCCTTGACTAGATGGACCTTTGTTGGCAAAGTAATGTCTCTGCTTTTTAATACGCTGTCTAGGTTTATCATGTTAAAGCATCTGCCTGCAATGTGGGAGACCTGGGTTCGATCCCTAGGTCAGGAAGATCCCCTGGAGAAGGAAACGGCAACCTACTCCAGTATTGTTGCCTGGAGAATCCCATGAACGGAAGAGCCTGGTAGGCTGCAGTCCATGGGGTCACAAAGAGTCAGACATGACTGAGTGACTTCACCTTCTTTCTTTCTTTCTAGGTTTATCATAGCTTTTCTTCCAAGGAACAGGCATCTTTTAATTTCATGGCTGCAATCATCATCTGCAATGATTTTGGAGCCCAAGAAAATAAAGCCTGTCACTTTTTCCATTGTTTCCCCATCTATTTGCCAAGAAGTGATGGGACCAGATGCCATGATCTTTGTTTTTTGAATGTTGAGTTTTAAGCTTTTTCACTCTCCTCTTTCACTTTCATCAAAAGTCTCTTTAGTTCCTCTTCACTTTCTGCTATAACAGCGGTGTCATCTGCGTATCTGAGGTTATTGATATTTCTCCCAGCAATCTTGATTCCAGCTTGTGCTTCATCCAGCCTGGCATTTCTCATAATGTACTCTGCATATAAGTTAAATAAGCAGGGTTGACAATATACAGCCTTGACGTACTCCTTTCCTAATTTGGAACCAGTCTGTTGATCTATGTCCAGTTATAAGTGTTGCTTCCTGACCTGCATACAGATTTCTCAAGAGGCAGGTCAAGTGGTCTGGTATTCCCATCTCTTTCAGAAGCTTCCAGTTTGTTGTGACCCACATAGTCAAAGATGTTGGAATAGTCAACAAAGCAGAAGATGTTTTTTTGGAATGCTCTTGCTTTTTCTATGACCCAATGGATGTTGGCGATTTGATTTGGTTCCTCTGCTTTTTCTAAATCCAGTTGAATATCTGGAAGTTCTTGGTTCATGTACTGCTGAAGCCTGGCTTGGAGAATTCTGAGCATTACTTTGCTAGCTTATTAAATGAGTGCAATTTTGCAGTAATTTGAACATTCTTTGGCATTGCCTGTCTTTGGTACTGGAATGAAAACTGACCTTTTCCAGTCCTGTGGCCACTGCTGAGTTTTCCAAATTTGCTGGCATATTGAGTGCAGCACTTTCACAGCATCATCTTTCAGGATTTGAAATAGCTCAACTGGAATTCCATCACCTCCACTAGCTTTGTTCGTAGTGATGCTTCCTAAGACCCACTTGACTTCACATTCCAGGATGTCTGGCTCTAGGTGAGTGATCATACCATCATGGTTATCTGGGTCATGAAGATCTTTTTGGGTAGTTCTTCTGTGTATTCATGCCACCTCTTCTTAATATCTTCTGCTTCTGTTAGGTCCATACCATTTCTGACCTTTATTGTGCCCATCTTTGCATGAAATGTTCCCTTGGTATCTCTAATTTTCTTGAAGAGATCTCTAGTCTTTCCCATTCTATTGTTTTTCTCTATTTCTTTGCACTGATCACTGAGGAAGGCTTTCTTCTCTCTCCTTGCTATTCTTTGGAACTCTGCATTCAGATACTAAGAAACTCATGTCTAACATTAATCAAGAAAAAAGTTAGTGTAAAATTTTGATGACACAAACAGTAGATTAAAAGACCTCTAACTACTATATCAAAACCTGGTAACCACAAACCAGAAATGCACTCTAAATATACAGTACATTTATATATATACATAAAGTGTGCATATATTATATGTACATATATGTGTGTACATATACATGTACACATATATACATGTATATATAAACATATATGTGTACATATATACATGGGCTACTCTGATGGCTCAGTGGTAAAGAATCTGTCTGCAGTGCAGAAGACGCAGGAGAATTGGGTTTGATCCCTATTTCAGGAAGATCCCCTGAAAGATGGCAACCTACTCCAGGATTCTTGCCTGGAAAATCCATGGACAGAGGAGCCTGGCAGATTACAGTCCACAGGGTCACACAGAGTCAGACATGACTGAGCATGCACGCACGCATATATAAACATACACATAGAAAAAAGAAAAAGGAGTTCAACCTCAACACTAAAGACAGTCACAGAATCATAAGAGAACAAAAGAATAAAAAAAGAAAAAAGACCTGCAAAAGCACATCCAAAACAATGAGCAAAATGGCAAGAAGAACATACATATTGGTAATCACCTTAAATATAAATAGATTAACTACTCCAACCAGAAGACACAGACTGGCTGAACGGATACAAAAATAAGGCCCATCTATATGCTGTCGACAAGAGACCCACTTCAGATTAGGGACACAAAGAGTCTGAAAGTGAGGGGATGGAAGAAGGTATTCCATGCAAATGAAATTCAAAAGAAAGTTGGAGTAGCAATATTCTTATCAGAAAAAAACGTCTTTAAAACAAAGACTGTTACAAGAGTCAAAGAAGGACACTACAAAATGATCAAGAAGTCAACCCAAGAAGACATAACAATTGTAAATATAGATGAACAGAGCACAGAAGCACCTCAATGCAGAAAACAAATGTTAACAGACATGAAAGGAGAAATCGACAGCAACACAATAATAGTGGGTGATTTCAGCACGCCACTTACATCAACTGACGGATCATTCAGACACAAAGTCAACAAGGAAACACATGCCTTAAGTGACGCATTAGACCAGATGAACTTAATTGGTATTTACAGAGCATTCCATCCTAAAGCAGCAGAATGCACATTTTTTTCAAGTGCATGTAGAATATTCACTAGGATAAATCATATGTTGGGTCACAAAGCAAGCCTTGGTAAATTTAACAAAACTGAAATAATATCAAGTATCTTTTCTGACAACATTGCCTACAGATTCTAATCTAATCTTCAATTTCAAGGAAGAATTATAAAATCTGTAAAAAAAACACAAAAATGTGGAGGCTAAACAACATGCTACTTAACAACCAATGGATCACAGAAGATGTCAAAGAAACCAAAAAATACCTAGGGCTTCTCTGGTGGTCCAGAGATTAAGAATCCACCTGCCGATGCAGGGGACATGGGATCACTCCCTGGTCAGGGACGATCTCACATGCTGTGGAACAACTAGGCCCATGCACCACAACTACTGAGCCAACAACCCACAAATACTGAGCCCACGTGCCACAGCCACTAAAACCCACGTGCCCCACAGCCTGTGTTCCACAATAAGAGACGCCACTGCAATGAGAAGCTCATGCCCCACAGTGAAGAATAGCTCTTGCTCTCTGCAACCAGAGAAAACCCACAGGCAGCAATGAAGACCCAGTGCAGCCAAATAAATTAACAAATTTTTTAACAAAGAAAAAAACAATCTCCTAGGACTGAACCATGAAGATATAGAAAACAGGAACAGATCAATCACAAGTACTGAAATTGAAATCATGAATTTAAAAAACTCCCAACAAACAAAAAGTCCAGGATCAGATGGCTTCACAGGCAAATTTTGGCAAACATTTAGAGAAGAGTTAACATCTATCCTTCTGAAACTCTTCCAAAAAACTGCAGGGGAAGGAACACTCCCAAAGTCATTCTATGAGGCCACCATCACTCTGATACCAAAACCAAGGATATCACAAACACAAAAAGAAAATACCAGGTCAGTATCACCAATGAACGTAGATGCAAAATCCTCAACAAAATACCACCAAACTGAATCTAACAATATATTAAAAGGATCATACGCCATGATCAAGTGGGAATTATTCCAGGGATAGAAATTTTTCAATATCCCCTAGTCAACCAGTGTGATACACATTAACAAAGTGAAGAATAAAAACCATACTATCATCCCAACAGATGCAAAAACAGCTTCTGACAAAATTCAACAACTATTTCTGAGAATAACTCTGCAGAAAGTGTGAATAGAGGGAACATACCTCAACATAGTAAAGGCCACATATGAAAAACCCACAGCTAACAACATACTCAATGGTAAAATCGGAAAGCACTTCCTCTAAGATCAGGAACAAGACAAGGATATCCACTCTCACCACTTTTATTCAATGCAGTTTCGGAAGTCCCAGCCATAGCAATCAGAGAAGAAGAAAAGGAATCCAAAGTGGAAAAGAAGATGTAAAACTGTCACTGTTTGCAGATGACATGATTCCATGCAAAGAAAATTCTAATGATGCTCTCAGAAAATTACTAGAGCTCATCAATGAATCTGGTAAAGTTGCAGGATACAAAATTATATACAGAAATCCACTGCATTTCTATACACTAACAAAGAAAGGTCAGAGAGAGAAATGTAAGGAAACAATCTCATTTATCATTGCATCAAAAGAACAAAATACCTAGGAAAAAACCTACCTAAGGAGGCAGAAGACCTGTACTCTGAAAACTGTTAAGAAACTGATGAAAGAAATCAATGACACAAACAGATGGAAACATACACCACGCTCCTGGACTGGAAGAATCAATATTGTCAAAATGAGTATACTATCCAAAGTAATCCACAGATTCAATGCAACCCCTATTAAATTACTAATGGCATTTTTTGCAGATCTAGAAAAAAAATCTTCACACGTTACTGACCAGGGGATTTTTGCAGAAACTAATGGCTGTGGCCAGCGATTTGTTATGCAAGTGAATATTGAAATGTCACCAGTCAATAATGTTTGGGTAACAGAAGATGTATTAATATAGCTCTGGTCTTTAAACTGTTAAGATTTGTATGGAAACACAATAGATCTTGAAGGGTCGGAAAAAAAAAAAAAAAGCTGGAGTAATCAGAGTCCCTGACTTCAGACTATACTATAAAGCTATAATAAAACAATATGGTACTGGCACAAAAACACAAACACAGATCAATGGAAAAGAAAAGAAAGCCCAGAAATAAATCCACACAGCTACTTGCAAACAATACAACTGACAAGGGCTTAATTTCCAAAATATACAAATAGCTCATACAACTCAATAACAAAAACCCCAAACAATCCAATTGAAAAATGGGCAGAAGATCTAAATAGACACGTCTCCAAAGATGACATACAGAAAGCCAAGAGACACATGAGAAGATGCTTGACATTGCTAATTATTAGAGAAATGCAAATCAAAATTACAACAATATATCACCTCACAGTGGTCAGAATGACCATTGTCAAACAAAAGTCTACAAACAAATGCTGGAGAGGGTGTAAAGAAAAGGGAACCCTGTTCCCTTTCAGGAACTCCATACACTGTTGATGGGAATGTAAATTGGTACAGCCACCATAGAGAACAGTACGGAGTTTCCTTGAAAAAGTGAAAATAGAGATCTCCCTCATGATCCAGTGGCTAGGACTGGGCACTTTCACCGCTGGGGCCCATGTTCAATCCCTGGCTGGGGAACTAAGACCCTGCAAGCCCCATGAAGCAGCCAGAAACAAAAATAAAAAAAAAAAAAAACAAACCTCAAAATAGAGCTTTACTATATGATCCAGCAATCTCACTCCCAGGCATGTATCTGAAGAAAACCATAATTCAAAAAGATACATGAGGACTTTCCTGGTGGTCCAGTGCTTAAGAGTCTGCCTGACAATGCAGGGGACAAGGATTAGATCCCTGGTCTGGCAAGATTTCACACACCAAAGGGCAACTAAGCCCGTGCACCACAACTACTCAGCCCTCGGGCCCTAGAGCCCATGCTCTGCAACAAGAGAAGCCACAGCAATGAGAAGCCTCACACCACAGCTAGAGAGCAGCCCCCACTTGCCGCAACTAGAAAAAGCTCAAGCACAGCAATGAAAACCCAGCACAGCCCAAAGCAAGTAAATAAAATGAAAATTTTTTAATTCAGAAAAATTGTTTAAAAAAATACATACATACAAATATTCACTGCAGGAGTATTTACAATAGCTAAGACATGGAAACAACCTAAATGTCCACCAACAGAGGAATGGGTAAAGAAAATATGGAACATATATAAATGGAATATTCCTCAGCCATAAAAAACAATGAAATAATGCCATTTATAACAACATGGCTAGATCTTGTCATACTAAGTAAACTTAAGTCAGAGAAAGACAAATATCATCTGATACTGCATATATACGGAATCTAAAACATGATAGGAGGGGATGGGAAGGAGGCTCCAGAAGAAGATAAAATATATACTCACGGCTGATTTGCGTTGTTGCACGCAGAAACCAACGCAACACTGTAGAGCAATTATCGTCCAATTTAAAATTATTAAAAAAGAAAAAATAAACAAAAAATGATAGGAATGAACTTATTAACAAAATAGAAACAAACTCACAGACTTAGAAAACCAAATTATGGTTACTCAAGGGGAAAGGTGGGTGGGGAGGGATAAATTAGGAGGTTGGGATTAACATACGCACACAACTATATATAAAATAGATAATCAACAAGGATACTGTACAGTGCAGGGAACTTTTACTCAAAAGTCTGTAATAACCTATATGGGGAAAGAATCTAAAAAAGAATTGATATATGTATATGAACAACTGAATGACTTTGCCATACACCTGAAATTAACATAATAATGTAAATCAACTATATTTCAATATTAAATAATTTTTTTTTACAAAAGAAACAAGCTAGGGTAGAATTCTGATGGCATAAACAGCAGATTAAAAGACCTATAATGTTGAAGGATCGTGTGTGTGTGCTTAGCGGCTCAGTTGTGTCCAACTCTTTGCAACCCCATGGACTGCAGCATGCTAGGCTCCTCTGTCCATGGGGCTTCTCCAGGCAAGAATACTAAAGTGGGTTGCCATGCCCTCCTCCAGGGGATCTTCCCAACCCAGGGATCAAACCCAGGTCTCCTGCATTTCAGGCGGATTCTTTACCAACCGAGGCACCAGGGAAGCCCTGAAAGATCATATTATATGTAATTTTGAAGGACTAAATGATTATCCATATTAAAGAATGTACCTACTCCACCTTGTATCTTCAAGGACTGTAAACCAAGAAGTTAATATGAACACAGTTTTTCAATAACCTGACTTATTGGTTTAAAAGAACTCTATTCACCAATATGATAAAATGAATCGAAATTAAAGTTTAAAGTATACATAGTTTTAAAGAAAATGTGTTTATGTTTTAGAGAAGCACAGTGAAGCATCAAGGGAACATTTCATGAAAGGATGGGCAAGATAAAGGACAGAAATGGTGAGGACCTAATAAAAGCAGAAGAGATCAAGAAGAGATGGCAAGAATACACTGAAGAACTACACAAAAAAGGTCTTAATGACTCAGATAACCACAGTGGTGGGGTCACTCAGCTAGAGCCTGGACACTCTGGAGTGTGAAGCCAAGTGGGTCTCAGGAAGCATCACTATGATCAAAGCTAGTGGAGGTGATGGAATTCCAGTTAAGCTATTTAAAATCTTTAAGGATGATGCTGTTAAAGTGCTGCACTCAAAATGTTAGCAAAGTTCAGCTGTGGCCACAGGACTGGAAAAAGTCAGCTTTCATTCCAATCCCAGAAAAAAGCAGTGCCAAAGAATGCTGAAACTACCGAACAACTGAGCTCATTTCACATGGCTTCAGCAGTACGTGAACCAAGAACTTCCCAGATGTTCAAGCCGAATTTAGAAAAGGCAGAGGAACCAGAGATCAAATTGTCAACATTAGCTGGCTCATAGAGAAAGCAAGAGAATTCCAGAAAAACATCTGCTTCATTACCTACACTAAAGCCTTTGACTGTGTGGATCACAACTGTGGAAAATTCTTAAAGAAATGGGAATACCAGACCACTTTACCTGTCTCCTGAGAAACCTGTATACAGGTCAAAAAGCAACAGTTAGAATTGGACATGAAACAACTGACTGGTTCAAAATTGGGAAAGGAGTACAACAAGGCTGTATACATTGTTACTCTGTTTTCAGAGTACACCATGCAAAATGTCAGGCTGGATGAATCACAGGCTGGAATCACAAGATTACCGGGAAAAACATCAAGAACCTCAGATTTACAGATGATGCCACTCTAATGGCAGAAAAAGTGAGGAAAAACTAAAGAGCTTCTTGATGAGGGTGAAAGAGGAGAGTAACAAAGCTGGCTTAAAACTCAACATTCAAAAATTTGAGATCATGGCATCTGGTCCCATCAGTTCATGACCAGTAGATGAAGAAACAGTGGAAACAGCGACAGATTTTATCTTCTTGGGCTCCATGGGGTCGCAAAGAGTCAGACATGACTTAGCAACTAAACAACAACATAAATATCTGTACAAAAAATAAAATATCAAACCTGAATCTGATCAAGCCTATATGTAACTACTAACCTACAGGGAATGTATGGGACAGAAAAACTAAATATTAATGACTTTGTGGGGATGCAATGTAAAAAATTCAGAATATGGGAAATTTTACAAGACAATTTTTTCAACAAACAAATGGTAAGGAAAAAAATAGAGAATCAATTCAGGAAATCCAATATCTAACCAAAAGGATCACCAGGGGGGGAAAAAAGCAGGTAATATGCAAGGGTTAAATTATCAAAGGTATCTTAGAAGAAAACGTCGCATCACTGAAGAAACGCTGTGACCTCAAACCGAGCAGGATTAACTAAGAAAACACACCAGACAATGAGTCAAGAAACACCCACAGCTGACACAGCTGCTCTCATCATAAGGCTTTCGGTCCTCTATTGTTACCGTGGTCACATAATTATGTTAATATACACTAAGAAACAAGAAAGAAAACACAGCACCAAGGCTTCCACAATGTCCCACAAGATCCGACACTCCCCACGAGGCCCACGTACTCTACTTTGCAGTATCTGTGAGATGCCCAAGGTGTCAGCCTCTGCTTTCTTAAGGTGAAGTAGGTTTGTGGAGTTTCACAGTTTAACAAAGGCTGTCAGTGAGGTGGCCCTCTGAGCATCACGACCACCCTGGGGAGTGCACAGAGGGGCTGGGATGAATTCCTCCCCAAGTGGGTGGTCAGGGAGCTTACTCTTAGCTTGAGAGAAGGGTACAGCTGGTTGTTCACACTGAGGTGAAGGGAGGGGTTAAGGGCATCACTCCCAGTCCCCTGGCATGAGGGGCTAGAGGAATTAGGGCCTCCAGGCCCCCACACAGGGCTACAGGGCCACTACCCATGCCGAACATGGGGGTCTTCCAGCGGCCTCGTTACTCTTCTGGGTTCCAGAGTTGAGGAGAGAGCACGTCCCTGGCTCCTGAGCAGTCTCGTTTCCCCCCACCCTCTTCCTCCTCATCCATCCTCAATACTGAAGCTGGACTCTCCCAAGAAAAGAAGGCAAAGACGTCTCCATCTACCAGCTGCAGACAACTGACCTCCCTCAGCTCCTGTTTCAGTGGCAAGCTGAACAAAATCAGTGCCCCAGAGAAAGCGGCCGGACTGAGCAGGCGGGGAGCATACAGGTGGACTGAGGAAGGGGACCCCTCAGCTCTGTCGCCCTCCTTGCATGGGTCTGGGTGCCTCCTGGCTCTTCCTCTAAATTGTGGAGCCACCATTTGTTAAATGTTCAGATTCTGTGTCTTTAGCAGAATGTGTCTTTAGATGGACTGAAGCAAAGGAGTGAAGCTCTTTTTTGTGAACAGTGATTATTCCCCCAAATGACAGCCAGATGCAGGCAGTGCCACCCGGAGATCTTACCTGCAGATACCAGTGGGAGCCACCCCCTTGGGCTTAACTGGACTCCATGGTAACAGTTCGTGAAGGCCGCCCCTGCTCCCCAACAGGCCTGAAAGAGAGGCCTGGAGAGGAACCGAGGATCAGCTGAGGCAGATGGGGCTGAGCTGCTTCAGCAATCAGCCCAGGTTGCTCTAGAGGCCCTGCCCAGATCCTCTGCGGGAGTTCCCGGCCCTGCCACCACCTGGGGAACCAGGTGTAGAGTGTTGGAATCTGAGCTTACAGTTCTGCCCACTGCAACCCTAAAGCAGATAAAACAAACAAAGCCCTAAAACAGAGCCTAGAAATCATAGCACAGAGCAGCAGATCAAATTCCCACTCCATGGTTCATTCCTTCCCCTGAACTGACACCTCCCTTCACAGCTCCAAATATGCCCTGCCTTTGTGTTTCTTTCACATTTTACTCAGCACAGGGAGGGCTTCCCAGTGGCTTAGATGATAAAGAATCTGCTTGCAATGCAGGAGACCTGGGTTTGATCCTTGAGTCGGGAAGATCTCCTGGAGTAGGAAATGGCAACCCACTCCAGTATGCTTGCCTGGAGAATTCTGTGGACCAGAGGAGCCTGGGGGGCTACAGTCCATGGGGTCCCAAAGAGTAGGACACGACTGAGCAAGTAACACTTTCACTTCAGGGGTTAAGAGTCAGAATAATTCCTCATGAATTCCTAACCAGGTGAGCTCAGGTCTACTTAACCTTTCTGTGCCTCGATGTTCTCATCCAGAAAACAGGGAGGATGCTGTCGACATCACTGGATGAGAGATCGTTCCGTCATTCAACAAGTGAACTGAGCACCTAGTAAGCACTCAGAGGACTAGATGTGGCTAGTCCAGGTGCTCAGCAAACACCAGTAACTGGTCTAAGTGCTTTAAGCTTTTAACTCATTGAGTTGTCACAACAGCCCTACAGCCACATCCAGCGAAATAAGCAGTAAGTACTAAATCTCTGTTCCATTTCTCTGCATCTTTGCACCTATCCCAGAGATGAGTTCTACAAGAAATCCAAAAGTAGCACCAATTGAAGTAATGGAAAGAATGCTGCATACAATGATATAATTGATAAAGAGTAAACACACAGAAGTTCCCTCTTGGCAGAATTATAATATTCTGGGGGAAAAATGCCTGATAATACATACATGAAGAAAGTGTCAAAGTCACAGGCAACTTAATAAGTGAAAATAATGTACATCCCTTCATATTGTTAAAGTACCATTAAATAGCTTCCACCTAACTTACTGTATTTGTGAGGTGCCACCCCAATCTGCCTTTAGAAACTGGAATCAATTCCCCCTGGATGCTGGCAGTACTGGCTTTTGGCAGTTGGCACTCAGCTGCAGGCTCTCTTTTAGGATTGTCTCCACTGGAAAAAAACACCTTGGCCCAGAGCACACCTCCTTCCTAAGGCAGCCACAACCCAGTGATAGATCATCACATCTCAACTATGAAAGACTTTGAAGGGCCATCCTATCTTCAGAGTTCCCCCAGAAGATCAGGTAAATCCTTTATTTACAATAATCATGGCACCTGGACTCTCCTGGCTCAGTGGATAAGAATCCGTCTGACAATACAGGAGACATGGGCTTGATCCCTGGTCCAGGAAGATTCCACATGCCATGGAGTCCCTAAGCCCATGCGCCCCAACTCCTGAGCCCGCTCCAGGGCCTACGGCCACAACTAGAAGCCCGCTCCAGGGCCTACAGCCACGATTCCCGAGCCCGCTCCAGGGCCTACGGCCACGACTCCCGAGCCCGCTCCAGGGCCTACGGCCACGACTCCCGAGCCCGCTCCAGGGCCTACGGCCACGACTCCCGAGCCCGCTCCAGGGCCTACGGCCATGACTCCCGAGCCCACTCCAGGGCCTACGGCCACGACTCCTGTGCCCGCATGCCTAGAGTCCCTGCTCTGCAACAAGAGAAGCCATGCAACACAATACAGGGTATCGCCCGT